>NC_137568.1:8466298-10866298 GCF_963082525.1 Nesoenas mayeri | reverse complement strand
ATCTCTTGTATTTTTTCAATCCCAGAATAACTTCTGAAGTACAACTGTGCTTTTCTTTTTTAATCTCGTCAACAATTCCAAGTACAGATTTGTTCTGGAGAAATCTGAGAGTCTGCTTTAGGTTCAGATAAGTGTAGGAGAGTTGGCATCTTTGTCTTGCTAAATTAATCCTCCAAACTCCACCATGGAGAGTCCATAAATTTCAGTAGGACTGATGAGAAACCTTCGGAGGAGGAGGCGTTCTGACTCCAACATTTCCACTTCGGGTCAGACATAGCAATGTTGTAACACAACAGTCTTAAAATTTTCCATCACTTAAGAATTGTGTCAGCTAGATTCAAATAAGAGTAATGTTGTAGGGTTCTTTGTGTCCCCCAAATAAAATTGACCAAACCACAGGTTTTAGCAACAGCAATGTGCATTTGTTGCAAGATTATTTCTGCTGATAACACTTAAACTATTCTTCACATAAAATCTACTTATGGGGGTTTGGCTTTCAATGAAAAAAAGTCACTATATAGCTAAATGTATTAAGAGGTTCCTGAGTCCCATACTGGCTCTCTGCAGGGTAAAGGTTGATCAATAGTTTAGAAAGTTAAAGTCCATTTCAGCTTAGATGGCATGTGTTTGGAATGGTGAGTTCCTGCGTTAATGTAGGGTGTGGGTGCAGGTTAGAAAGCTACAAGTGAGATTCAAGTTATTATTAGAGGGCTGAAAATATATGGAGGGAAAATCTATCATCTTCATTTTCCACATGATTTCAAAGAAAAAAGAAACCACTTTGAATTAAAGCTCTGAAAAAAAGATCACCTCTAATTCCGTAAGTTATGGATCTATAAATCAGTCAAATAATATAAAGCTGGCCACAAGGCAAATATATCTTCTCACACCAGTAACTGACAGGGAGATTCTCTTATTCAAGAGTTGTTCATAATTCACTGTAATTGGTGGGAAAGTGAGGGCTGAGACAATCTAATTCATTCAAAATTGCTGTGTTATTATTTTGGAAGAAAAATATTGAGTTATATGAAAACCATCTGGTGTCAACAGAAACCATCACTGTGGTCAAGCAACAGCTTGGTGCAAGTGGATGTTGTTTGAAAGGTCCCGGGACAGAAAAGTTGGTGGGTTCCAGACCAGCGCTTATAAAAAGGCACAAAAGCTTCACTTTTATGAAGAACTGTGTCACTCACACATGAAGAGTCCTCCTTATCTGATGTTAAGATGTCTTTACTATTTTATTTGTGTGTGTTTTTGCAGTGTTTTGAGAACCTGGCTGTTTGCAGCTGGTGAGGTGTAGGTGAGCAGGATGCTGGCAATCCCAGGGTTGTGCAAAAGGGCTCCTGAAACTCCAGAAGAACAAAAAGTCCTCTGACTTGAGTAGCATCAGACGGATGGTGACTATTAAAAAGGGCTGAGAGGAGTGCTAAGTGAACCCCACGGTCTGGGCAGCCTCAAGTGTTCAGCAAAGAAAAATCCCAGAGCTTCTTGTTCTCGGTGCTTTGAACGTCGCTGGAGATGCCTGTGTGATATTTCCTGGCAGTGGCTGCAACTCTGCTCAGGAGATCACAGCTTCTAAACAGCCCGTGGAGGCTCCTGGGCTTTTACACTCACCTGATTCTTCACAAAGGTTCAGATCAAACCTCTGCAACATCAAACCTTGCCCTGAGCATCCCTTGGAGGGGAGGGAGGCCTCCTGTTTAGTTTCTTGACATTTTGCTTTTTATTCTCTGGCCAAAACAGGAACCAAAGTGGAAAATAAAAGTGCTCCGTGCACATCAGTTGTTGTGGCAGCAGCTCAAGCAGGTGCCTGCGGGAGCCCCACGAGACCGGGGTTTGCAGACTCGGGCAATGGGGAGCGCTGGGACGCCCTTGTGTGAACGTGGGAGTGTTTGTGTGAACTCAAACCCTCCTCCGGAGCCTTCGGAGGCCTGTCTGTCAGCGATGCCGACATCAAATGTGCATCCCCACATCAAAGCGCTGTCGAGGCAGCTGACTTCCTACTCAGGAAAACAAGGGAAAACAGATTTTCGATGTGTGTTGTTTACTTTAACATGTTTTTAGTATTTGATTGATTTTCTTTTTTTCTGGAAGCAATCCTGAGGGGGATGGTTTGTTTTATCAGGAAATGAGGATTAATGTACTCGTGCAAGCTTGGGCAGTACAGACAGGCGCTGTCTCAAAGCTGCTGCATTTGTGCTGAGGGTCCCAAGGTGTCCCAGAGCGAGGTCTGGGGATGGAGCTGGGGCAAAGCTGCTACTCTGCAAAAATGTTTACAAATCATTTCTGATTCCTGTAGACATTTATGGTCAATATTTCCAACATCATCAGTTTCAGTGATCTCCAAAATACTGTCATCCTATACATTATAAGCTGAAAAGTCAAATGTGAACGTGTTATGGGAATGCCAACGCTTACAGAGGATCAAGAGGAAACCCAGGAATCCCAGCTGTATCCTAGTTTTATTTTCCTTTGTGTTTGGGTGTGCAGCTTCTCTGTGTCTCTGGTGCTGCCAGTCATCACTGACCATCCCCAGCGATGTCACACGCAGCTTAAAACTGTGACTCCACCGCTTGTCCCTCAGCCACTGCTGAGATTTATTAACACGGGTACAAACAAAGCCTCCAATTAGTCATAGAAAGTGAAACAGCCTTTCAGAAGAATTAATTTTGGCGTGAAGGACTGAAGCACAGCAGAGATAATATCCAGAGCAATTTTAGCTGAAAGGGCATGAATTACTGGCTGAAAGGCTTTGCAGGGATATACAAGAAATATTTTCCCTCTGCACTGCAGGTCCCAGTTTTGTATTGGCTGAGCTATTTACACAGAGCACATTGGGTGCAAAGGCAGCAGCCACCGTTAGGGACCGAGTGGAAGCTGAACTTGCCTCAACTCAATGGTTTTGGGACAGAAAGGGAGATGTGGTTGTGTCAGGAATCCAAAACAGTGTGCAGAAAAACAGTGAAGCTTCGTTGTCCCCTCTGAAGACACCACTTCCCCCTGTGTCTAAAGACATTTTACCAGGGGTTCATTCACAGGGAATATTAGCCCTGGGGTGCAGCAATTCTCCTGATTTGCATGTTTAATTTTTCTTACAAGTACTTAGGAAATGGCTCCTCAATGATTAGTGACGAAGTTGGGGGAGGTTTCTGTGTGTGTACGTCCATAAAGCCCTGATGCTGGCATGAAAGATAAAAAAGTCAGAACTAGCTGGGGACAAGAGAGTTAAGGAACGTGCAGCTTGAACTGCTCTCGAGGGAGACAGGAAAGCCATGGAGATTTGGCACTAAGTGCAGATCCCAAAAATTAAATCATAGCACATAATTATCCTCCAAAGTCGTCCCAGTGCCAAAATCTTAATATCTGGGATTGTTGTAATTTGAAGTCAAGTAGGAAATCCAGGGTTCCAATCAATTGCATTCCCATGCCCAGCCGCTCCTGTCATTGCCCGTTCCACAATAAAACGTACCTGGCATTGTGTACAGAATGAGTAACAATTCCTGTGCCGAAAGGGAAGAGGGAGAAACGCCGAGAACTCTCTCAGGCGCTGAAGTCAGCGGGAGCCGGCGGTGCTGGGGGGGGCTCAGCCCCGTGAGTCACCCCCGGGCTCCTTCACCAGCCCCTGTCCTGCCGCTGCCACCCCACATCTGGCCACATCTGGCCACAGCCACGCGGGAGCTGCCCGTCCGCTCCGCAGATGCAGTTGAACTGCTCAGAAAAAGTCTCCCCGGGGTTTGTGCCAGCAACACTGACTCGGGTTTAGTCAGAGCAAAATACTCGGAAGAGACGCAATGCCCGGTCTGGTGGAAAGTTCCAAGTTGGGCCTATGAGATCAACTCATGATTTGACAACCTTCTCTGGAGACCTTGGACAAAGCACCATTCTCAACTCTATCTCAAAACTATAGAAGTACCCAGTGCCTGCTCATTGCAGGTTGTGATTTCCATAGTGAAAGTTATATGGATGCAAACATGAGGTTTGAGCCTGCACGATGGGCGAACACTGGCAGGGTTGGCGGAAGATGCTCAAGTGGTTTGGGGTTTTGCTGTGATGAATTAAAATGTCTGCGTAGAGGTTGGTTTCTCCCCAAGTCCAGGCTTTTCCTGCTGCTCACCATGACACACAGAGCAAGCACAGCTTTCCACCCCCAAGGTCTGGAGCTGCAGCATCCCGTGGGATTAGTCCCCCATCTTTTGCTCAATGGGTTCAGATAAATGTAGCACAAATCCTGTTCATTCGATCCCACTCTCCTGCTCTGAGTTTGTCCCTTGGGCATTGCCAAGACGTGATCCTATCCTGTCTCCCACATGCTCTTCTGCTGTGCTGATTCCCAGTTGTCCCCTGTCTTCTCCCACTCCCCCAGTTTGGTGCTCAAGCCCATCTGATGGAGTGCCCTTGGTGTGGGACGTTTGCAGAAAGGCGCAATATGTGTCCAAACCTGCTAGAAATCTTATAAGCCTGGCTTGCATCTTTCCTTCAGGAGTACACTTCTAATAATCCAGCCCTTTTGCAGGGCTGGATTGAATGCATTTGTTCCTAAATAGGATCATTGCACAAAATCCCTCAAACTCATAGGAATCTAACCAGCAGAGGGCATGAAAAGTCACTGCCATGCACTGCAATGCCCAAGGCCAAAAGGGCTTTTTTGGGGCAACAATAAGTGCGCTGGATGGGGTCCATCTTCCCTATGGCGGCACTGGGAGCAGGCGCTGGCCCCTTCCAGCGTTAAGCGCCGTGCTTTCCTCCATGCACTTGCACAGCGTGTGACCACCACAAACACAACAAACAACTCTGAAGTGTGGTAGCACAAAAGCAAGTTTTATATTTTTGTTTATTAAACAAATGTTCTGACAACAGAGATGCTGCTATCGATGCAGGTACCTGAGAGTCCACCTGCTCCCAGGGGCTCTACTGAGGATGAGCAACTAAAACCCCAGTTGCCTCCAGTGAGGAAAAGGCAGCAGCGCGGTGGCAGCCGAGTGTGCGGTGATTAAGGGCAGGACATGCCTTGGGATTTAGGATATATTTTTTTAAACTTCCTGTTTATAGATTGACTGCATTTCCCCAGCGTTTGAACTTCTTCGTCATGCCTTTTCTCCGCCGCTACTGACACTGAGTGAGAATTAATAAGCTTCCTCTGAGCAAATACCTTTATTTAAACATGCTGCTGCTTTGGCCCGCAGCAAGAAACCCACCAGTAAATGCTGTTTTGCAGAAGACAGGACACAGGCAAAGACCCCTCAGCTGCTGTGCTGAACGAGTATTTGGAGGGTTGATCTTTATTTTTCCAGCAGTGAGCAGGAGGAGGCTGAGCAGGACTGAGAAGCTGGTTCCAGTTTCCCATACTGCACAAGCGACCTCAAACCTGCAGAATTTTCCCAAAAACCTGGCCTGCCCAGCTTGCCCCCAACCCCAAAACTTGTGAGTAGTGGAGTGGGAAGGTGGCAGCTGGTTTTCTTTGCTTTTCCTGCATTTAATTATACTGCAGCAACCTCCAAACAAGACATTTTTTGATCAGACCTAAAATGTTTATTTTGCTGGTCAAAACCCAAATCTGCTGCCTGTGGTATGCATGGCATCTCACATATTTCTTTCTCTACTCACTGTGACTCGATATTCCAACAGATACTGCTGCAAAAGCGAGAAGTCAGATGATTTGCAAGCTAATTAATCAATCAGTTTACTATCTTAGCAACCTTAAAGGAATTCTGATGCAGGCCCAATGCTTAAATCTGCTGTGACATCTGCAGCCAATCATGCTTACATTGCCCCATTAACAAATTACACATGTGCTAAGCAAGATACCCTGTGGTTCCAGGGTGCAGAGCACTCCTTGCAATACTATAATCACTGGTAGGAGCATAGCACTAAAAAGGGTTTTTAGTAGGAAAGGTTTATTCTGTGCTTGTTGCACTTGTTACTTGGACTCTGAGTAGTTTAAAGCAAGACAGATTAGCTCAGGAGCTTGGAGAGATTTAGCAGTGCTGTGATGCAGGGATAAAAGAAGTTTGAATAGGTATAGCCTTTATAAAAATGTTTTATGATAACTTTAGAGCTTCCATTGCTTTTAAGCCACGCTGTGTCCCTGCAGCCCACTGGTGACCTGTCCCAGTGTCACAGGGTGGGATGTGGCCCTGCTATAGCAACCAACGATGTCCTGCAGATGTACAGAGCCTCAGAGCAAGGAGGTAATTTTGTAGCTGCTGTTATGAAGCCCGGGATCTAAATGCTTTCATCTCAAAAAGCCTCCCTGCTATGTACCAGGTAAATGAATGTGCAGTTTATTTTCCTTCACTCATTTCCAAGAACTGCTTCTGTTGAACGGAGAGCTGAGTGGTGCTTCAGCTTATTTTTACTGATGGACGTCGAACCCTCGAGTGGCTTCAGCCTGTTTTATATTTGGCCATCCTTGATCCTTACAGCGCTGTCAGGGTGGCAGATGCTTTGCAAACAGCTTTAAAGACAGATCGGTTGCCACAAAGGAGTTTGAAAACCTCAGAGGACGGTCAGGGCTCGCAGAACATCATGTACCTTCATACTGGGTATGAGTCTCCAGCTTTCGTCTTTTGCTGGGCTTTGTCTTTAAGCCTATTGTTTCCCCCGATACAAGTTGTTTATAACTTTTACTGCTGAATGGGAAAGCGAGTTGCCTGCGTTGGTGGCAGATGAGCAGCTCGGGGCCAGTTTGTTCCCATCCACTCTTTCAGAAGCATCTTCATCTTTATGAAGCACCAATGTCCTCTGGCCATGTCAGCCGTGGGGGTTTTGTCTCTGATCGCTCAGCATCCCCATCTCTGATGTAAATGGGACTTGTTTGCGGGTGAGCCGAAGCTGCTCCTGCAAATAAGTTATAGACAACCCTTGTAAAGAAAGGAGTCTCCCTAAAACAAGTGAAAATCGAATCCGTCCAACCATGTGTTTCCATTTTACTTCTCCCCCCACTAATTATTTGCTGCCTGATGACTTCACGGCAGAGGCATTGATGAGTTTTGTTTGTTATTACATGGTGCTTTGCATTAGCAGGGCCAGTAGATAATGAACCCCGCTAGTTAGCATGGGCTCATCAGGGTCTCATTAGCGTGTTGCTTTCTGCTGGGGCAGCTCGAGGCATTAATTGATCCAACAGATTTATCCCATCGATCTGTGTGTGTCTGGGGACAGGGAGGGCTGGGTCGGGCTATGGCACAGAGCCGGGAATGACACCAGAGTGACTATGGGCAGGGGATGGCTCTGCCCAGGGATGTACCAACACCTGGGTTTGGGCAGCATGGAGATGATGGAGCTGTTTGGAAAGGGATGCATATGGGATTATCAGGTTCTCAGTGGTTTGTGCTGCTCTCTCGTGCATCCTTCCTCATCCTTCTAATACTTCTCGGCTCCGTTATCCAGGCTGCAGCTGCCAGCCTGGGGCAGCTGGAGGGAATTGCACCAAAGAGACACATGCATCCCTGGTGAAAGGAAGAGTTAATCCAGTGCTGACATCCTCAGTCCTGTTAAACATCTCTGTTTGCTGCAGATAGTTACCGTGTGAACGAACGGCTTTTTATTTGCTGTATGTGCCCATGAGCTTGATTAGAGAAGGATCTATGTTTTCGGTTATATTCCTCATAGATACGCTAAAAATTTAAGCCAGGCTCAGTAGAATTGCTCTTTCCAGTACACAGACAGTCTGGGGTTTGCTCTTTTTTAACCCATGGTATTTAGACATCTATAAGCTCGGTGCCACAGCACAAGATTGGCCCCTGCCCTCAGTTTGCGGCTCAGTGCCAGCAATGGATCATATTCAAATTCAGCACCCAAAAGGCTTAATTCCCATGTATGTGCCATTAACAGGCCATGAGGAGCCTCTAGGAGAAACAAAAGCAAATAAATTGAGAAAAGTGAAAAGAAAGGGCACTAAACACAAGATTTGGATTCAATGTTTTATATGTAGCTCCAGATTAAGTTATATTTTTCTGGCGGGATTATCAGTTTAGCCCTTTATTCTCCCACTGAACAACCTTTCCAAAGCAGCTCAGCTTCTGATCCTGTGCGTTACTTATTTGGTCAGCACAGAACATACTTTTGACTAGAGGCCTGTAACTTTTCCCATTGACTCGGAGGAAATTTGGACTTCAGCTCGATTACAGAATATTTTTTTCATTTCTCTGCTTTATTGCACTGTAGAGATTTGATCCTCCTTTGGAGTCAGGCAGTTTTTAAGGGATACAGTTGGATTCCCCATTTCTTTGTTTCTCCTTCCAAGATGGTATGGACTTTTATGGAGAGTATAAAATCAAAACAACAAGCTATCGCTTGCATTTGCTACACCACTCTTCTGTGTGTCCGTGGAAGGACTCTCGGAGGGGTTTGACACCTGTCATAGTATATATGGGATGGAAAAATGATGGTAAAAGGACTCGTGAGATGGAGCGTGGTGAGGAGGTGACATTGCTGCCCCAAAAAGCAAGGGACAAAGACCTGGCAGAGCATCATGGTACCTGTGACCCCTGTCCCACCTCATACCCTGAAGTGACACCAGCAGCATATCTTTTGAGGTGGCAAGACCCCATGTGTGACAGTGACATCTCTCCTCAGGGAGGAGGAGGAGGAGGAAGGTGGTCCCAGGTATGGGGCAGCATCCAGGCCCCTGTGGCTTGTGGAGGAAGATGCTGCTGCTGTGACAGACGACATCTGCTCGGTGACACTGAAGCCATCTCACACAAATGGCATTCTGCAGTAATTTATGTTAACAAGTTCATCAACAGCGCTTCCACAGCTCCTTCAGAGACAAGCGAAGCAATAACAGATGCAAGGGGGTGAATATACATGAACCACATGGTGGGTGTGATTTGAGAGGTGTCTGCAGGGCAGAGGACGTGGGTTCTGTCTGCAAACACAACTGGGTGCTGAGGGGGATTCACTGTCCTGTCCCCACCTCCATCCTCCGCGATCTGAGCTGTGAACCAGCCGCTTGGGAGCAGAAATCCAATTTGTAGAAGAACAAGTCGCCTCTGGAAAATAAGGAGGTTGCTTTTCAAGGATTCGTATCTGAGACGAGGCATTGCTGCCTTGCCAAGGGATGTGTTCTTAGTTCATAAATAACTCAAGAAGAGACACCTTATTATATACCTGGCCTGTTGACACAAAGTTTTTCCTGCGGTGAAGCCAGGATGAGATGCAAGCCAAGCAAAGTGGTATAACACACAGTGTAGCTTGGAGGTGAGAGGAAGTGCCAAGCAGAAAACTCATCTGGGAAAACCAAAGTCCATCAAGCACTTAATGGGCAAGTCGATACAGCACTGGAAGTCAAAGCTTCCTTGTAATCGCTGCTGTAATTCCCCGAACTCCCATCCCTTTCACAGCGGTTGGCGTCGCACAGACACTGATCATTCACCAGGAAGAGCTGAGCAGTTGCTGAAGATACACAAATGATGACAGCAGATCCCCAAAATGCCTTTGATCCCTGGGCTGTGTTTAGCTTAGTGAGTTTATTTCTCAGCTCAGCGGGATTCAAGTGGCATCACTCATGCTGGTGGTTCGCTAAGTGGCTGTGGGCGAGCAGCCTGTCCCAAGGATGTTTGCAAAACAACAGGCAACCGTGCCGAAAACATTTCCTGCTTCTGCTCTGTGCTCTCAAACCAGCAAAGTTACTGCCTGGGAGTAATTCGGAGGAAGTCTGTTAGCAAATGCAAAATCTATGCTAATGTGCATCTTCTCCAGACTTAATTTCAGGGGAGCGTCTGTTTACATTTGTGCACCCAAAAGGCACCCTTATCTACAGGGAAGTTTGCAAAGACAGTGTGTTATTGAGCAAAGTTTTTTTTTTAAAGAATACACTGTCTTTCACCAGTTTCGTGCAATTGCATCTATTCATTCACTACTCAGAACCACGCTGCTAAAACCACGACTGTGGGTATAAGTGTCTCTAAGAGACTTCATTGAACTCCCTATTACAACCTTTAAAGCAATCATTCTGATTGCTCTCAGTTCAGCAATTACGGCTGAGTGACACATTTTCAGCTTTGGAAAATGATATGCCTAGCCCAGTTTCCCTATGCATAAGTCTCTCATATACATATATATATATGTATACACATATTTACCAGCTTTCATGTGCTAAATGGTTTCTAAACTCCTGCCTGTCAAGAAGCTGGCTGGTGAGCAGGATTCCTGTCTGATGTGTGCCAACAGCTCCCTCTGGGTTCTTTGTCCAAGATTTACTTCAGTTGCAGAAAAATCAAGGAGCGTCTTTGTTCCCAGAAGCATTTTTGGCAAGCGACTGTACAAGAGCACGACCCACCCTCGCAGCCCGGTTGTGCAGTCTCAGGACAGCAGGTCCTTGGGGCCAGCACAACCTGGGGTGGTGAGACGAGCTCTGTAATGGAAACAATTGTGCCTTTGTGTCTGGGAAGTCAGAAAGTGTAATTCTTTGAAACACAAGAGTCTATTTCGGAAGGAGCATCTCTAGCAGAGACGGGCTGGAGCTTTCCAGGGCACCATGGAGATGTCCAGTTGCATAACCCTGACAGTCACTGGGAGACGGTTTGCTGGAAAGAGCCACAAATTCTCTCTCTCCTGCTAAACACAAAACATCAATGACCTCAGCCCTTGGCCGTCCCATCCATCTCCAACAGAAAATGTTGGAGGCAACATCTCAGGAACCCCTCCCAGAAGTTATGAACTAGCGCAGCTGATTTTACAGCTACTAAAATACAGCAAAGTTCAAAACAATACCTTTGCGAGTTGAGTGACTGGTGAATGGGAGCCAAAAGCAGGAGACACGTGGGTTTATACCGAGGTGAGCAATAGGCAGAGCAGAGCTGGAGTCCCTGAGCCCGGGTTTGAAGGCAGTTGCCGAATTTCACCAGCTGAGAGCCTGTTGCTGTGTTTTGCAGCCACCAGTGTTGATCTAATGAGATCTCAGATAAGCAGCAGTCTGCTTCATTTCTTTGTTCATCGAAACTAGAAAGAAATAGCTGACCTTTTTGGAAAAATTCTATGAACTCGGTAGAAATGGGACTGAGCGTGCTATGGAAATTTAATAGAGTCCTATGCAGAAATTACTGTAAATATTGTAGAATTTAATAAGAGCCTTTATGCTTCCTGTTGGGTTATTTTTAACACTCTTGTAGAATTCCATAGTGAGATATGATTATATATTAAATTTTAATAGTTATTAAAAAAAAAGAAGCTGTTGAACACTATCGTTTTCTATTAGGTTATACATTAGGAGTGTTTTTCTGCTTTCAAACAAAGCCCGAACAGATTTGAACACTGTACATGAGCAAAATAATCCCAGCTTGGGGAAGATATTAATGAAATCCAGGCTGAAAAAAATGTGCAGGATGCTGCTGTAGTGTTTCTATTTTCAATTTCAGTTCACACAGGTGAATTCAAGAGCAAAACAAGGTTCACCACATCCTAATTGTATTTGGGGGCACTGTCAAAACCCCGAACTTTGAGATTCTCCTTAAGGAAATCGCTTTTATTCATATCTTCTTTTGTGATCAAGGAAAACTTTTCCTGCAATTTGAAGAGCCTGTATACATTTAATGTCTTTTCTAATCTAACCCCATGTGGTATAGATCAGAAACCTTCATGCAGTTCAGCATGTGAAGCTCAGTAATCCTGTGTTCTGTGTGAATTATCCTCCAGGAAGACATCTGAGTCTTCTGTGAAGATGTCCAAGATGTCCATTGCCTTCTCATTATGTCTTCTCATCTGGTTGTGTGATTAATCACTATGATTTCTGTAGGACTAACATGGTCATGCCTCGTTAGCTGTTTTTAGCCACCACACATTCATTAGTCAGGCATCATCAGAACAACTTGGGTTTTTAACACCATATTAGGTTTTCACAACTTGTGCCCAATTTTTAGCAAAGTGCTTGGGAGTGATGGTTGAATTCAAGTCCCATTGGGCAAGGGGTGAATTGTTCTCTGCAAGCTCATAAGCTGAGTGTGCCAAGATGAAGAAAGATTGAGGAGGATGTGGTCAGCTGCAAATATCATGTGAGTGTTCCCGGTGTTTGGGATGGCTGGCTTTTTTGGCAGAATTTTGCTAGGAGAAAATTTGCTAATGAAAGAGGAAAACTGAAGAGCAGCTCACCAGGCGAGGGTGCCACCATACTGTCCTCAAGCTTTAAGACATCAGGAGCTCAAAGTGTCCCTTGCGGGGGCTTCTCTGGTGTTGGTTGAACTTCTGAAGTGGGTCCTTGCAGCCGTATTTCTTGGTTGTCCCCACCTGCCATGGCCAGATTGGTGCCACGGAGGGCCTGGCCGTGGGGCAGTGGCCGTGTCCCAAGGGCAGAGGGCTGTACAGCCACCTCCAGCTCCAGCCAAAACCAAAACGACATCCTCCAAGAGACGGGCAAGGGGAGGGATCCCTGTCCAGGGCTTTGAGACAGGTGATTTGGACACTGAGTTGCTCCAACACTACGGGCGATGCAAATGTCTGCAAGAGCAAACACATTTCGCACTGCAGATTCCATCTCTAGTTATTTCTCATGTCAGCAGTATTCATTCTGACTCCATTTACTTATGCTTACTAATGCAGACAGCGTATTATCTTTTTTTAGCTTGAAAAGGGAAGTCTCCTGCAATATGTTGCCAGTCTAAATTGTTCCATGACTTGCCTACATTTCAAAGTAACTGGGGGAATATCCACAAACATAATGGCAATTCTTTTCCAGTCCCATCTCCTTCAGTCAGCCTTTAACCCGCTTACCAGACACTTGTTATTACAAAAATAATCAGCAGAAGAAAATACACCAGTGCTGAATCAACACTACTGTCCCTTTTTTTCCTCTTTGTTTTTTTTTAATACTCATGTAATTCACTTGGTTTCTCTTGGACATACACCAGCCTGAAACTGTAGAAGTACAGCTGGCTAAATCCATCACATCTTATTACAGGTTATCATTTCTCCTATGCAATAAACACGTTTGACAATTAGCAGTGAATTGATGAGTGACTCAGTTTGGGCTTTGCCATTTGGAGGAGGAGATCTCTTTACTGTTTTATGCTTAACAGAAAAGTTAACAATACAAGATTAATCCGTAGAAAATGCAAAAAGCTGCTAAAGCCATTAGCATTTCTTATAACCAAAATGACAAATGGTCTTTACATTAATCTCAAATCACTTCTTTAAAGCAAGGATCAGGAAAGAATTTTCCTCGAAAGGATATTGCTGTCCAAATGGGGAGGTGTGTGTTTCATGGGGCTTTCTCATCTTCTGTGGGATCAATATGTGTAAGGCCAGGTTGGCCTTTCTGGGCTTGATAAAGCTATCAGTCCAATTTACTTTGAATCTGCTGCTTCTATTAAAAAAACATAAATAAAATTGCAAACTCTGCAGAGACAAAGGACCAAACCACACTGTGACTCACACCATACAGTAAACCTTTCAGGAGTACTATTGCAGTAATTCAGATTTAACTTGTTCAGTTCCATGTCTTACTGCATTAAACGGGGATATTTGGCCAGCTGGCTTTTTTCAATTTCAGCTCTTTATTTTTGGGGGAAAAAATCTGCTAATGCCAACCACTTTACCAAAGCTCTATAGACATCTTAAAATAAGGATTGAAGGAGATTCTGGAGGAGGAACCTGTTCCTTCCCTCTCCCCAAAGCAAGACCTTACATCTCCATTCCCCAGGGACCAGATTTCCCAAGGGACTGTCAGGTACCAGGTCACTGCAGCATTTCTCCCATTAGGCTTTATAGAGAAATCCCTCGGCCTTTTTGTCTGAAATGGACACTCACCAGGAAAACACAAGGTACTTCCAGTGCAGGCTCAGGATACCAGCAGGTCAGCTTTGGTCTCTTCAATGTGCAAATGAAATGAGGCTGGTGAGAGAAAGAAATCTCTTTCCTTTTCATTTGCTAGAGTATATTAATGTGTTCTTGATCCCAAGGTGATTCTCATTTACTCACTGTAGTTACAGTACTTTAATTTTTCCCTTTTTTTTTTCAGTGTTGTTTTTGCTGGTTTGGGGTTTTTTTTGTATTTTATTTTTTAATCAAGAGGTTTTTTACTATTCATGCAAGCTACTGGCAAACTTGTCCTAACTTTGCTTTACAATTGCATTTTTCCTTCATTTTGTTTCCCTGCTCCTACCTGGTGCAGGGATTTGCTCCAGCACTGGAAATAAAGGGTGCGGGTGATGCCGAGGAAAATAAAGACCACCTGGAGCAGCGTTGATCTAAGGAGCAGCATGAAAATGCTCCACATACATCCATTAGTGAGAAAAAGAGTTTTGTTTGGCAAACCTCCCCATCCAAAAGCCAGGTGGGTTGGGGCTCGGAAACTGCAGGGTAACTTCGTGCAGCATACAGTGAGATGGGCTGGAATCGAGATGCCTCGTTTCGCATTTGCCACAGATGTAGAAAACAACAAAAAGGCACATATGGAGGTTTCTTACAGCTCAGCTGATGCATGGTAACTTGTTAAATCTCAGTAACTTGGAATCTCTTCCCGGCAGTTGAAATATAGCTCTCTCTGGGCTGGCAGTGCTTTAGCAGAATACAATGGCACTTCATAACACTTAGCGATGTTTCATAAAAAAAAAACATGTCCAAATTATATCATACAGGAAGTACGTAGGATGCAACAAAGAGTAGGGGGTGAAAAGGAGAGGTTCCCAAATCAGTCTGCACTGGAAAATAATCTGCAGGTTCCAATAACTGTGTCAGCTGAATCGCTTGGGCTGCTTTTGTGTGCAGAATCGTGCAGGAAATCCCAACAAAGCAGAATTTCTCGTAAGACTCCTGGTGCATCAGCCCGCGATCCGAGCCAGAAAGAAACCACAAGAACAACTGCTCTCCTTGCTGTGCGGCTACTACAAGTCCCAGGTGGAACCTCAAAATGAAATGTGTGTGTGTGTCAAAACATCGCAGGACTTTCCAAAATCCTCTCGTTGGATGTAGTTACAGAAACAGGCACATGATGAGGGTCAGAGGGTCGTTCTCCATATTATACATTGTTGTCTCATCAGCTTGGCTGGAATTGACCCAGTGACTTAATTTAATACTTTAAAACGTTTCTTGTATGTCTCAGATTTGAGCACCCAAGATCGTGTATCATTTTGGAACATCTTTAAGGGAACTTTAGAGCTGTTATAGACTTTCCTGAACAATGGACCTATTTCTTCATTGTTTTTCTGAGGTGGATATCTACTGAACCAGAAATGTATAAACAGTGAGAACAATTGTCTCTAAAAGGTCTTAAAAGCTAATCTATATTCAAGGCTTGGTTAAGGGGCTGGATTATCCTATTCTTACCTTTTAAAGGACCAAAACAAGGAAGGTGGTGGACTGACAGTTGTAATACAAGAGACACGCGTAAGTCAAGTTTAAATGTTATTAGTATCTTCTGAATGCCTGGTAGATATTCAGGGCTTGATTTGTGTTGTGGAGTTCCCTCAAAACCACACAGCCTTCCTCCCTTGTGTGGACCTGAGGTCTTCCTCATCACCAAGGAGGGAAATCTCACCAATGGACCTCATGGGTTATCTGTTACAGGGGAGAGCAGGGGAGGCAGCATCAGACTCCTCTGGTTTTGTACCTGTGCTGGTCCCTCAATGCTGTGATGAAGCTGAGGGAAACCAGAGCACCCATCAAGGTGTTCCAGTTCAGGTGCTGTATATAATCACCATGTCTTGCAATGCTGACACTTCAGCAATTCCCATTGCTGAATCCAAAACTCATGAAGAGAAGGATATTGTAATTTGTCCACTAGCACTTTAGCTGGCTCGGGTTCCAGCTGGGAAATGTTCTTGGTAGAAATGGAACATTTTTTATTATTATTTCCTAAAATCCTTTTGGGAGATAATTTTCTCAGATTTCTTCCACAATGTTCTTTATCCTTTTTTCATTGGGTTATGAAAAAGAAGATGTCTGCAATTTCTTTTCTTCTTCAGGGGTGAATTTCATCCCTTTTGCAAAGTTTATGAACTACCCAACTCCTTTTTACATCTTACCCTGTAGATTTAAGAAAACATAATAGTTTTCGTCTTGCAGCAAAATTTCTTGGAGAGCAGAAGTGAGAATTCTGAAACACCAGAGAAAAAATTACCAAGAGAAAAGAGCTCTTCACTTTTACTAGGGAGATATTACTGGGTGAAAAGTTGGGACATAGCACAAAAATCATATAGGGTAAAAAAAGATTCTTTATGCCAAGGATCTTGTTGTATTGTCTTCCTTTGTAAAATCTCCAGGAAACTGCTGGCACTACATGGAACTTACAGTGAGACTGAAAGCACTAAGACTATGCTGAAATGGAAGTCTTGTTAAATTAATTTTTTCCAGGTTTTGCAAGAGCTATTTCCCTTCCACCTGCTGACCAAACAGGATAACAGTAAAATACTTCCTCTTAGTGACTCACAAATCTGTCGGAGGTGACGGGGCCCAATGGGAGTTCAGTGATGTCTTAAATAGCGATTTGCTTTTCGCCTCTTGGCGAACGGTGTTCTCCGATCTGGTAACACCAGCTGCTTTTCCAGGCTGTGGAAATGGGAACCAAGAAATGTCTGCTGTTGGCTGTTTTGCTCTCAGTCCATCCTGGGCATTTACAGCTCAGTGTGATTTAAGATATACAAAAAAAAACGGGGTGAGGGCGGAATTTCAGAAGTGTTTAGTAATGTGCTACCTCTTAGAGGCTGAGAAATTATTCGCTAAAGCTGATAGTCCCATATCCCTGCTAAGAGCATGGTCTCTCCTCCACTGCATGAAACGAGGTCTTTATTTGTTCCAAAGTTAATTTGATGGGGGAATTTTTCCATTGCAGGGTATTGGAAGACAAGGGGTCCACAGCCCTGGCAGATGATCCCACACTGACCTGTTGAAAAAATGAGCCCAAATCCTTTTCGAAAGGGCAAATCAAAGGTTTGTGTGGCCCAGCACAGCTCATTCAACACTGTCCTGGAGGTAACACAGTAATTAATATCAGAGAGCACTGCTCCTCCAGCTGACAGCCAGAAAGCCAGGAGAAAGTTCGCTCTAGTAAATCTCAACTGCAGTTTTTTCATTTCTATTTCCCTGCCGTAGAGGCAAGACAACAACGGAAGATTAAAGTGAATTATTATATGCTATGGGTTTCGGAAACATCCTTTTGCTTCCTTCCTAGGTCATGCACAGTCCCGTGGTTTGTGACTGCAGGCTCGGCTCCCGTTCCCAGCCCAGCAGTTTCCCATCCACATCACGCCAAGACGCTTCTCCAACTAAACGTGTCTCCCAGCGTGTTCGTAAGGGGAAATGATTAACTCAAAGCACCTATAGAAAGCTATACTTCCTATTTAAAGGACAAAGCTGAGTGGGAAAAAAATCGCTGTGGTGGTTTCAAAGAAAATGTGCTGCACTTTTTCCAAAGACTCCATGGTGTTTTCCGTGAGGGTTAAAGAGCAGTTTCTGCAGGGGAACATCTGCCATCTTACTGCACATCATTGCTTTTTGAAGGAAACACATCCACTGTTTCCCCCCTTGTAATAAAATCCTATGCATGCGATGAAAATACTGATTTCTAAATAATGTTTAGGCGGAGTGCCGAATTAAAGCATAAGCTGGAGATCTAGTAAATTAAAGAAACTGGATATTTAGCCACACCACTATTAGCATTTGGACTTGCATTTAACTGACGATCTGAAAACAAGGTGAAACCCATGAATGGTCAGGCTCAAAATACTTTGGTTTTATTTTCTTTTGTTTCAGAAATGTATTCAGGACTAAGACATTTATTTAAAATGTCCTCCCAGCTCTCCACTCCCCCTGAAGATTTTAAACAAATGTTAAAGAAGGAAAGAAATAGCATAAGCAAATTTCAAGGGACAAGATTAATGGCTACGCATCTGTCGTTTTTTTTCCCATTCTGCTAATAATCTACCCTGAAATATTTCTGTGTTTTCACTGAGATGTGCCAGCAGACTCTCGCTGAAGTTATCTGAAGACATCTGAGCAATTCTGAACTCACCGCTGGCCTTACGGTAGTGACTGCCTGGAAAGCCAAATGGAACCAGTTCCCTTCCAGCGGGGTCATCTTCCTTAGCACATTTTAACAGTGAGATGCTGTTTTTTCTTCTCCTGAGTCATCACTTTGCCCATTCCATGCCCCTCAGGATGGGTGAGTTTTCTGCCTGTGGGTTATTCCAGCTCAAAATTCATAGCTGGAGGTTTCAAAGTCGATGCCCCGACTTGAAGCACTAAGTAAACATGATGTCTAGGATGAAGCCATTCCCGTTCTTATGCAGAGCAATCTCTCCCTATAAACAAAAAGACATGTTTTCAGTTTACATATTTCCAGTTTACATAGCATGGCAGGCTTACGTAAGTAACAGGGGAAAAGAGAAAAATCTAATGAATTCATAACAGCCCAGCTAGGCACAGGATCCAAAGCTAAACCTGTCAGGATCTGGACTGGGGAGGATGCTCGTTGGGAGAGTTGACAAGTGAGACTGCGGAACCACGAAGATTTATTGTACACCAAATTAATTCCTACGCTTGCCGAGCAAAGTTGCTGCCCCAGAGTAAATGCTCTCAAAAATATTTTCCATCGTGAACTCCAAGTCCTTTTCCTTGCCCAGATTCCATCACAACAAACAGCCCAAGGATTTACACGCCTCTCGCTTACCTTGTGATGACTGCCTGGGGTACAGGCTTTATGAAGACGAGAGCAAAGGGGTGCAACCCCCCTTGGTGGTCGCGGCAGAGGGAAACTGAGCAGAGATGCCCAAGTGAGGTCCTGGGAAACAGATGTTGCTCCAGCCCTTGGTCTGGTGGATCTGTTGTAAGAGTAGAGGGAGGACATGTGAAGCCCAGGACCAAAAGTGACCAACCTCAAGCTCACTAGATATTTCCCAACACAATACAAGGCATTTTCCTTGTAGTCAATACCAGACTTTAAAAAGAGCAGATTTCGGATAATCCTGGGGAGGTTTGAAATTCCCTTTCTATTTTCATATGCACATGCCTAAAACAAATGAGACAGAATCTCATCTTCAAAAAAGACATTTTTTTGTCTGGCAGCTCCTAATCTGCTGCTCAGCAGCTAGAACTGGCTTACCCCAAAGTCATCACTACCTTGTCAATGTGCAAACTTCTACATAAAACTGAAATTCTTCTTATCTGACTTCAGGGTGTCTACAAGTTAGATGACTGATCCTGAGCTTATGCTCTGGCCTCCTTTTATATTCCCTGAAGAAAACCAGACATCTCCAAAATTTTGCTCTGTCTGACTATAGGCACAGGGCTGATGAGATGAACCTGCATCTTCTCATGGGCTATAAAGGGATCATAGATAACAAGCCCAGGCTGAGGTGTCAGCAGCCTATTTATAGGATTTCAATAATAAATCAAGAAAATTATATTGTCATAGCAATAAAAAATCCCAAAATAGCATCTCTGTACCACTGCCCATCCACATATCTCCTTCTGCTGGCAAAGATGGCGTGGAAATGAGCTGAGGGACGAACAACAGAGGCTTCTGTGATAAACAAGGCTCAAAAACGGCAAATGGAAAAGGGAAAAAAAGATATGGCTGTGTTAAAGATCACAGGATAAATGAACCAGGGGTGTAGCGAGAGCTGAAGATCAAGGCAAGTGCAAAGTGCGTTGAGGATGGAGAAGGAAGATCCCTGGAGCAGGTGCAGAGGAAGATGTGGGGCAATCAGGGTGGTGGAGAAGAAACTAAAATAACTTTGTTTAGGCGAGGAAAAGGAGGAAAAGGCTAGGAAAAGGATCGCTTTCTATAAATAGTCCAGGTAAACCCCCAGGGAAGGGAGACAGTTATTTACGCTAAAGGACAATGTTGGCTCTGAATCAAACTGCTTGTGAGTAAATAGAGGGTGGAAACATGAAGAAGATTTCTGAGCATCACAGGAAAGATGTTCTGAAACAACTTTCCAGTCGCAGCAGGAACCTGAGCACTTCTAAATCCGTCAGAGCAGGAAATGGATCTCAGTGCCAAGATATCTTCCAGACCTACATTACTCATGTTTTATTTAATCTTTATTTTGCCAATGACAAATTTTACCCTGCCTCAGAAAATAGGACTGGGCAGAATCTTGAGAGTCTGTGGAGTTGATAGCTTGACCGAAGGCAGGTTTGTTGATATGGAGAGGAGCTGGGACAGCCCCTTCTGAACACCCCCCAGTGACATCCCGCAGCTTTCGAGTCATCCACTACCCTTATTATTGCAACATTTTGTTCATGGATTGGGGTGTTTTCCCATTATCTAGCCTTCTCTCCCTCTCCCTCTCTGCGTTTAAAGCCCATCGTTAGGCTGATGGCAGCTAATGAACCAATTCAAGAATGATGGGATTTTTTGCCCTGGGAAAAAACGCCATGGAATCTCCTCAAGGGAAACCTTATTCAACAAAGACTATGGAAACAAAACAAAACCAGGAGTGGTGACACTGTTTTGAACATCACTGTTCTGCAAACAGGGAAACTGAGGAAATTGGGTTCAATTTTCCTTTCCTCTTCATTAGCCTTTTTCCATAGCCACGTACAGAGAAATTTGATAGTGATACAGGAAAAAAACCCGCATTCCCACAAAAACATTGGGGCACACGTTCCAGCAGCAGCGCGTGAGGATAACGCAGGGTGGTCTCTTGTTTGGGGGTTAGCCTCATGCAGCTTTTGGCTTGGCTCTGAACCCAGTAAAAAATGTTCTAGCCCAGTTTGCAGAGAGTTGCGTTCTCAGTGTTAGAGCTTTATCAAACTGCTTTATTTTTTCCTCTTTCTATTTGAGGTAAATTGTGCAAGACAGGCACTAGGTTTTAAGTAGTTGATACTGTGGTCAAAGGGGTTTGCTTGCTGTATAAAAGAGATTTCTCCTAAAACAAATAAGTTATTTTATAAAGACTAGTTCAATTTACATAGGGATTCTTAGCACGGAAGGAGAGATAAAGAAACACATTTCTATTTTTTTCCTCTTTCAAATTCTGAAAAAGTCAGTTTCATTCTACCTTAAATTTCTAATTTAATCAGGCTACTGTAAACTTGAGTCATTCACCACTGAATTGACCAAAGTGCAGCAAAGCAAGAAAATGGCTTTTTCACAGCTGAAAATGAGTCAAGTCCCCATCTGAGCCCCTCAGATGGAGAAAAGACAAAGCTTGCAGCAAGCTGAGGTGGGGAAGGGAGTAAGGTTTGCTCAGTAAAAGCCAGCTCTGATCCCTCTTACCTTGATGAGCAGCAATAACCCTATGTTCCTAACGAGGAGGGTAAATATAACCTCTGCCAAGTACCTTATCAGCCACCTCCCTCATAGATCATGTCTGAACCTTCGTACCCCAATCACACATCAGCGGGTGGTGATCAAGGGTTGACGAACAACCTTTCTTCTTTGGAAATTCTCTATTTAATGGAAGCTCCTGCTGTGTCTCACCCGTTGCGCTGGGAGCCCTGTCCATCTCCCACATCCGAAAAAAATCCATTCGTGAAAGCAAGCAAGCACAAGGGCTGAGTAAACTTGGACACAGCTCCCAGCCAAAGTATGAGTGTGTTCCCAAACATGGAGAAAAGTGCATCTGATTCTTCTGCTAAGGCATCCAAGGAGGGCCACAAAATTATAGTTCAAACTATAAACAGAATGAGTACATTTTGTTCATTTTCCTGTTCTCTTTATAATCGATGCAATATGAAGAGCTGCTATCAGTGGAGTTATACAATCAGATGGCAGCAATAAAAAGAATGTTAGCAAGTCTAAGATATCATAGGAGGTTGACTGGGGGAAGCAGTTATAAAACAAGACCATTTATATCTATTTAGATGTGAACATTAGATTTGTCATAGTCATTCTGATGTCTGTCTGCCCACTTAATACTCAACTAATGGACATGTGCATCCTGTGGTTGCCTGGAGAACGGTCAGTACTGAGGGTTCTATGTGCATGGCCATGGTTCTTTGTGCACCTTGAATAAGGTGTGTGTTATATACAGTGACAACACATCCAGATGAGTTAATCTTATGTACACAATATATGCATACAGAGAATTTCAGAGTTATTGTCTGTTTCACTGTTGCATCATTCTATTCCGTTCCAAACTCATGGAAGGTTTTAATTTTTGTTATTGTTATTTTAGCACAAATGGGACTACAGGTTTGCAGCCTCACAAATCCATGGCGTGAGGAGTGCAATAAGTACAAGATGGGCATCTCCAGCAGCTGTCAGCGGGGAGCCTTTGCTGCAGCATCTTTTGTTCTTTGGCATCTGAAAAGGTCCTGGTCCTCAGGACTTGTTTTCTTCTCTTACAGCCATCTCTCCTCTGCTAGTGAAGGTGATGAGGATGGTGAGGGTGGTGAGATACTGGCACAGGCTGCCCAGAGAGGCTGCGGATGCTCCATCCCTGGAAGTGTTCAAGGCCAGGTTTGAGCAACCTGATCTAGTGGAAAGTGTCCCTGTCCATGGCAGGGAGGTTGGACTAGATGATCTTTAAGGTCCCTTCCAGCCCAAAACATTCTGTGATATCTGCAGAATGCACTTGGAAAAATCTAGGGGCTATCAACATGAGAGCTGTAAAGCTTTAAAAACAAGCAGACATTTCACCTGTCTCTAATCAGCCCCATCTCATGGTTTGGCTTTCATTTCCCCACGGCAGAAAAAGAAACGTATAGGATTTTAATTTCCTTGGCTCCCAAGAGCTGTATGAATGAGACTGCAGCATTGCATTTGCCTTGTGTTATTAATGGGCTCCATGCTTGCAAATGTCTCATTCAATATATTTGCTCAAAGTGCTTCCAAAAAGGGAGAAAAAAGAAGAAAGGAAACATCAGGTTTCTAGGTTTAATGTATGTGACCTGACAGCACGAATACATTAGATCTTCTACAGAAACATACAATTCCAGCACTGTGCATTGGATCTCCAGCCTTTTTATCTTCATCTGGACTCTAATCAACGTGCTAGCATACTGCCTGGAAATAAGCCATATTTTCCTGCCATTCTGGCTCATACTTTCTAGCCATTTGAAAGGGTATGACATGCCTTCTTATAAAGTCACTGTAAGTCAGGAATGTTTCTGAACACTCTGTTCAAGCATCCTGAGCATCTTCCAGTACATCTTTTTTTGCCCAGTTGCTCAGCCCCTCAACACCAGCGCCAAGACTCCCTGCGATCCTCTGCAGGCACAAGGCAGCATGGCTCTGCTGAAGGCCGCATGCTCCTGTCTCACTCCTGAGGGTCTCATACATCGTTTTCAAGTCATAAGGAAGGTACCGTCCAATAATCCTGAACTGAGACCTACAAGGTTTCAGTTGTCTCCTAAAACTTCAGGCGGGTCGTGGCATTTCCCCATTTCATGTCTGGTTTTTCCCTTCCCATGCTCTGGCTTATCTGCAAGCCTTTAAGTTATTAAAAGGAAGAGCTGTTTTGTATTACACATCTGGACAGTGTCTAACGCAAGAGGGCCCCAGTTTGATTAGGGTCTCTTGTGACTACCGTAGTACAAACACTGCTAAAAAAAAAATGCATTTGAAGTGGAAAAGGCAGTGATGCTTCTTTTCCAGTTAGCTCTTACTTTGGAGAAGTCTGAGGGAGGTGGGCTTGTCAGCCAAAGGCAAGGTGGCCCAACAGGAGCCATCTAGGCATGGCCAACCCTTTGAGCTGTCCTCAAAGTGCTGCAAACTAAACTGAGCCAGAGCTGCCCCCTGTGCAATTCCTTCCAGTGCCTGTAGCGCTTTGCGCATCTAAACGTGCCACATATTTGCTTTCCCAAAGCAGGTCCTGCTTCTGTTAACAGCAATTAATCACTTTATAGCCAGTCTTTTATTGTTATGAACACAGCAGATGTGTTTCCATTAATAGGTCCCCAAGTGAGCCTTATCCAGCATGTCTGAGACTTAATGAAGGAGATTATGTGGCCTAAATAGAGTTTTCATTTTCAGCATCCTCCCATTTCTATCTGCAGTACCAAGTAAGCAAACAAAATGAAGTGGGAATCTTGTTACAGGCTCAGTTACAGTACATAGAATAAACTTGCTGCCAAATAATAAAATGTGTCCACTAGTTTAATGTGTTTAGTAGTACTTGCATCGGTATTTTTACAAGGATCCGAAACAAAACATTAAAAACAAGCACGTAGATGTCTTTATACTGCAGTGGTAATTCAAAGCTCCCCGCTTCCCCAATTAACCTCAATATTTGAGCAATGAGAGGGCAGGCAGCCGGATCTCCGGGGACGTCTGTGTCCAGAATATTGTTCAATCTTGGGGAATTTTTCGAGCATGCTGGTTGCCATTAAAAAGTCATCACTTCCAACAGTGGCTAGGACCTAGCAAGTCTTTTGGTGCTTATAAAATAGTGTCTAACTCACAATGGCAACCACGAGTGTTACTGAGCACATGAGCCAGCACGGAGATGTACTAACAGAGCTGTGATTGACCATGTCCCCGGTCAGTGCAGCCACCTCAGTGCAGGGTTGAGTCCCAGAGGGTTTTGTCACTGGAGAAGGGCAGAACATTTCAATGGGGGTGGTGAGAGCCTGGCCCAGGTTGCCCAGAGAGGTGGTGGATGAACCATCCCTGGAGACATCCCAGGCCAGGCTGGACAGGGCTCTGAGCAACCTGAGCTGGTGAAGATGTCCCTGCTCATGGCCGGGGGGCACTGGCGGAGCTGTGACACCTATTCTCTGCTTTACATTGTCTGACACTTATTAAAATTTCATCTTTAACCACTTTGATCTTGAAAGCAGATAGTCAAGAGGCTACATCTACTCCTTATTCCCAGCACAGTAAATAGAGGAGGCAGTTCCTTGTATAATATAGACAGAAAAAATCCTGTGCATTTCAAATAAGTCTTCCGGGATTCATAAGGAGCACCTCCACTGTTTAAACGTATCATACCATTTTAAAATCCAGAAGGGTCATCTAATACATTCTATAGATCTGTCTTCCACTGGTTTGTGCAATAAAGGATATTAAAATATGTAGTGTCTGCACGGGGGAGAGAGCTCAGTCACTCAGGACAGAGTTTTGAGCCATTAGACAGTGACAAACTGGCCACATTCCTACGGGCAAGGTGGGAGTGTAGTTGTGTTTCAAATCACAGGGTATTGTTCTGTAGATCATTTTAACTCACGAACATGTATTCAGTCCCTGCACGAAATGCTTGAGGTATGACAAAATGGAAAAGCAACAAACCTCTTTTCTCACACACGTCAAAACAAGTTTGCCATAAAAAAGATAGATAACTAACAAATGATCACCCTTAGCCATGTCTCTTTCAAACAAAACAAAACAAAGTGTTGCGCTTTTAATTAAAGCCCAATTAATTTGAATACAGTGAGGAAATCACATCTGGGCCGTTGCTGCTATACAGCGTCTAACCGCAGCGTGCGTGAGGTTACGTCAAGGACTTGCTTGTCAACTTTGCTTTAACTCACATATGGGACCGGGCATGAAAGAAAACCCAAGAGTTTTTACTTTCTCCAGTAAAAGCCAAACTAACATAAGAAGAGATTAATGGCAACGGCACTAACTGCTTTCATTTCCCAATGAACTTTCTCAAAAGTACCAGTAATCAAGATCAGGTTGGGTTTTCTTTTTCTTTTTCTTTTTTTTTTTTTAGAAAAAAAAATCTTTTCATCAGAGAAAAGACAAAGAGATACTTAAAATACATACACACATCTGTTCTCCCATATTAACAACATTACGTCTTTCTCCATGTGATGCATAATGAATCATCTCGGTGTGTTTTGCTTTATAGTTTTGTACAAATCCAATTCTTGATGACTGTTACTGTAATAACAATATTTTCCAATTCAATAGTACCTTTAATTCTGAGTTTCTCAGTGCAAGAAACTGTAACAAGAAGTGAAGTGTGTCAAACCCATTGAAACATCTAGAAAAAGGGAGGCGCAGCTATAATTACCAGATTTAGAATTTGTCTCATAATGGGGAGAATATAATTGTGCATATATATATATATATATATATTTTTTTTTTTTAATGCAGACATATAATTTTCACTACAGCTCGATTAAACAAGCAAGCGTTGTCATCTTCTTTTTTAATGCTTAGAGAAGTAAGGCTTACAGCACCTTACAAACACTTTTCCATTACACATACTGAGCAGGTAAGATCTCCCATCCAAACCATCCTTGGCCCCATGTGATGAGCAAGGGGGACAGGTCCTGCAGCCCACCCACCTTTTGGAGAGGTGCTGAGGTTCCAGTGGAGCAGAGGAATGAGCATCCTGCATCCTGCATCCCGGTCCCTGCTCTGCTGCTCATTGTACACCCTCAGGCAACACATTTGCCTTCATGGCCTTCATTTGGTACACCTACGGATTTTACTGGCAGCCCTCATGGACTAAAATTATACCCAGTTTTCTTTTTTTCCCCAGGGAAAGGTAATCTGAGCTTTTTTTCCAATGAATCGTTTGAACTGCACTAAACCCCAGTTCGGACGCTGTGGATTAGTGGTGATTAATGTTTCTAAGTAGGTACCAAAGCCATATCTACATGCAGTGGAAAAGCACAAATCTTGGACATCTACACTGGTTTTATAGGAACTGTTAATCTGATTTGACAGCAGTAATTAACAGTTCCTCAAAAGATATAGATCCTGATTCATTTGACTATGTGTCTTAAATGCTGCATGAGGACAAAAGTCTTGTTTGTGTTTGCTACCAGCACCCAACGGGAGCAAAGGAATGTTTTCTGCCATGAAGAATGATAATGATGTTTCTTTATTTAAAAAATTTAAATTAAAAAAAAAATAAGAGAGAAGAAAGAGCAAGAATCCTTGATTCAATTAAGTCTTAGTCATGTAAATAGTTGGGAGTTTCCAGAAAGTAATGTCTTTATAGCAGGATGCCAATGTAGTTTATAATTAAAATGTAAAAAATGTAGGAAGGTCGCCAAGGCTTTGACTGTAAACAAGATTTTCCTAACCCACCCATGACTTGGCATTTTGATCCTGAAATTTATCAACAGGAAAAGGTGATGATTTCTTTTTTTGGACTGGAATGGAAACTAAGTTAGTTTGTAGAGAAATAAATCTTGTTCACAAACTTTATTTGCTTATTACAAAGGCTTTTAGTATTTGATCACACTTTGAACGAGAAGGATTTTCTGGAAAGGGTTTTTGTTTTGTTTGATTGGTTGCTTTATGTAATAACTACTTGCTATTGTATAATACTAAAAGCAATGCAAAGCAATCAGCTTTTACATAACAACAATTTAATTACAATAATTTAATTCAGCTTTACTGTGCCAAAGTGATAACAAGGCAAAGCCTGACACTGGCAGCAAATATCAATGTTTAGCACAGAGCGATTCCAAAATATCGTTGAACGCTTTCTCCAGTTTCTCAACCAGCACTTCTAAGCAACTTCATTATCAAGTCCTACACAGCATTGTTATTATTTACACCCTCGTCTGATTTGGAAATCAGACAGAGCCATTGACATAAGGTGATTGAATGAATCATCAGTTGTATGTTCCTATATAGATGTAATATCATCCAGCAGGATCAAACAGCTGGAACCTGCTCATGTCCCACCTAAAGCCTCTAAGTCCGGGAAGCGATTTTCCCCCGGATTTCAAGCACTGAATGAGGGTGAATTTTAAAATGCGATATTGTCTTTTACTCTATTACACTTTCCCTTGCATGAAAGCAGTTGTTGAATGGAATATTGTAAGCAAGAAATCTTCTTACATAAAGTAGAAAGGGTGAACAGAAAGGAAGGGCTTTTTAAACTCTAACTTTTGCTTCTTAGAAAGTTCCTTCTGGTATGGTCAAGTCATATGGAACTGCCAGAAAGCTGTATCTGTCTCTGAAAGGACTTTACCACCTGAGCTCTTCAGTACCTGTTTCATCACGAACCTCAAGCAGCGTAAATGCCCTTTGCCAACATTCGTCACTCAGCCCCGTCTGAGCTGCATTCTGAGTTATTCTAAGCCAGAATCAAACCCAAGCAGATCAGCCATTTGTGGGGATAACCCTCCAACTGGTTCACCACTGTCCTGGTGAACAGTTGTTTTTCCTTGTAGCACTGTGTGAAGTCCAGGCTTTATATTTGAAACCGTAAATAGGTAAGATCAGTAAAAGATCACACTGCACATACCCTCACTATTAGTCATCCATGAGCAGTTGGGTCCACAGCTTTTCTTGTCCAGGTGTCTTCATCTCTTTGTGGAATGGTTGTTGTGATCGCAAAGCTCGAACTTCTGCAAAACACAAGCTGTGCGATTTAATCAGAATTTATTTGTTATCAAGCAGCTAAAAAGCAGCGTTATGGCTAGAAATCACAAGCAAAAAGTAAATAATAAGTCATGTATTGTTCAGCTAAGCTTCTTTAAGTGTGTTTTTGTGTTTTAATATAGCACCACGCATGTTTGCATTTTTCTGTTACAGAATATAGCATTCAGCAGCTTGTGATACACCAGTTCAGACTGTTGGCAGCAACGATCCAGTTTCCATTTCTTTGAGTGCAAGATTCAGGGTGTGGAAACTTTCTACTTCCTTGGAAACTCTTCTGAAAATGGGTTTTCACTCAATTCAGCCTCTAAGTGTTTAAGAGGTGACTGAAATTCTGAAAGTGGACTGACTGTTTTAGTGCCATTGGCAACCTTGGGAAGTTTCTCACTATGTGCAGGAAAAGGGGGGGATAAAAGTGGGGGAGAAATCTACATTATTAAAAGTCTAACTCGGGATTTTCAGTGAGCACCTTCTCTCTCTCTCCTTCTCCTCCTTTGAAAAGCAGGAGGTGAAAATAGCGCGATACTTTTCACTTCAAAATATTATTCGCCCTCTGCATCAAAATTTCTACCTGTGCAGTTGCAGCTTCACTTTCTGCTATTGCACCACTCGTTCCGTGAGATTGGCTAAAGGCTTTATTTAACCAAAAAACAAAACCAAAACACACAAAAAACTCACTTCAGGAAATTCCCACCATTGTCCAAGTAGCAGGCAAGATTTTGCCTGAATATATGTCATGATCAGAAGAATAATCCAAAGGAAAATAATAACAGGGGACTGTTGACTGATCTGAGGTGGAGAATCCCATAGGATGGGATTAATTTCACCCACGTTCACTAATCTAAAGTTAGGCATCTATTTAAAGCTGATTTTCTGGTGGTGGGAGCTGATGGTTTTCAGAGGGTGATTCACCCTGTCTGGAGCTGGGTGCATGAATCACCCTCTGGATGCTCTTGCCATTCCCTGCTGACAATGGCAGAAAGGAGACGATGATCTCAGGCCACGTGCTGCTCCGAGGTGGCTGCTGCCAGGGGATGAGTGCTGGGCACAGATTTCTGTCCACATGAGACCATTGACTGTTGATTCCATCCTGGAGGACTTGGGGATGCTTGTTGTTGCTGATGCTCCATCTGCCACAGTATAGTCAGGTCAAGAACTGGGATTTTGTTGCCTCAGGCATATACAAAATCAGCAGCCTACAGAAGGATAATTGAGAAAAGGTGGTCACTGCTCAGCATTATTAATAGGTTGTTATTAACTGGAGAAGAAACAGGCGCTTCTGCAGCTGTTGGGTGGTGAGGGAGTCCTTCAAAGCTGGACTACATGGAAAAAATGTATTACTTAAAAATCCATTGTGTTATTGGTCCATCTAGCAGTTAGTAGCACCTTAAGAGAAGGAATTAAACCAGTCATAAATTCAAAGACAGAAATGAGCCCAGCCTTTCTCAGAGTTTATTCAGGAAAAACATCCTGCCTTCCTCTTGTCTCAGCGTATCTGATTTTATGATGGTGCCACCAGTTCAGAACTGGGGACTCGACAGCCCCAAAAAACTAAAGTGCAGATGGGTCACTGCTCTGCTGGCAGCATGTGAGTGTGAAGGAAGAGACGGTTCCTGCCCAAAGGTGTTAAAAATCAGAATGGATAAACCTTAAGAGTGAGGAAGGGTCTGAGCAGCAACCCTGGGGGTCAACGGAGAGTGAAATTAGCTTCTCAAAGTCATAGTTGAGCCTGTGGCCATATGGCAAACAGGAGAATCCCATCTCCCACATGCAACCTCGGTGTAAATCCTCCCAGACCAGATTTCTTGTCTGACTTTTGAGTAATAGCAGGTATAAAAAACAATATACAACCCATTTTTAAGCCCACTTTCCCCAAACCATATGACTATTCATTTGTAAAATGATTTGGAATGATTTGGGTACTGTGATCTGTAACTAAAATCTAGTGCTAATGAACACTATTTTATTCGCAGTAATCTTGCAGGTTGGATGGCTGCAAGACTGCCACATAATAGACAAAACTCTTGAAATCTGTGTGCAAATACTTCCTCTATTGCTTGATTTAAAACTGGCACAGCTGGCTGGGGGAGTTCTATGATATATTTTTGTGCAGTATTTAGCAAGACAGTCATAATCTTTTATGAACTTTCTGCCTAGCTGAAATAATCTGATCTGTGCCTCCACTTAATTTTTGTCTCTTAATCTTGTACTAATCTCACTTCTTTTTTTCCACTCCACTTTTAGATCCTGACATTCCTTACCTTTGGGCAGCCTTCATTATACCAGAAAAAATTAGTACTGAACAAACTAACCTTGGGATGGTTAAAGAAATAACTCTTTTCCCAATGGAAATATCTGAAATTCCTCAGCAATGCCATGAGAAACTAATCTTGAATTTGATCTGATTTTACAGAATGATTCATGTTTTCTGAATCAAGAAAAGTAAACTTGTTGATTATAGTTTAGGTATCTCATCTTTAAAAGAGACACACTATTTATTTTGTTACTTTCTCCCTAACAAAAGTAAATCTATTTTTCTTTCTATGTTGCCAATATATTATGAATATTAATAGCTGACATCCAGTGTGGACAGAGTAACACGTGGAAATTTAACATTTCTCACCAACCAGCCAAAGGAGAGAAGACAGGACCCAAAGTGATGGGGGGAGGTTGCAGGGAGGCTCTTCTTGCACGAGCAGATTTGGGACAGCAAAATGTCATCTCAGCTCTGCTCTCCTGACCTCTGTTTTGAGTTGGCCACGTCATTTTTGTGTTGCTGTTTTAGTGGAACTGCTTGGAACAGGCTGTGCATTTCTCAGGGTGAGGCTAACGCACATGCCAGAACACAGCGTTTTTGGTTGCCATGGGAGGAATGGGGCTGCTCTTGTAGCCTGGGTGAGATCCTCTTGGTACAGCCTGGGGGTTGTTCACCCCACTGGCAGGTCTGTGTGGGGAGCTAAATGCTCTGTGATGTGACCAGTCCACCACTCCTCCACCCCAGTGCTGCGTTCGCTTTACTATTACCCAGGTGTCCATCATCTAAATGATTTTTAAGAGATTTTTTTTTCTCATATGGCAATTACAGTAGCTGCCTATATTGCATTTCTCTTCAGGTGTGGGGTGGGAATTCTGCCTTTTTGCATGAACGTAACAAAACTATACAATCCCGAAAACCTCCGCAGTAATGAAAAAAATATTGAGTAGAAAGCAAATGCACGCCCCAGTCTTGCATTTATCCTGCTTGACTTACACACTTTGAGTCCCACTGGCATTTGTGGATTTACCAGCTTAGGGGAAGGAGAAGGACCTGGCCTGTCCTTGCATGTAATGGGGACACAGCTTGTGAACCAACATCTGAACTCGGGCACAGACACCGAAGCAGCGTGGATGTTGTCTGGGCTGTTGCAGGAGCTGAGCTTCAAAGCAGCTGCTGCCTCGGAGGGGAACTGGCTGGGATCGCTCTGCCTTGCAGGGAGAAAACAAGAATATTAAATTATGAATGTTTTGTTATTGTTATCTACAATAAACCAGCTACACTCGCTGTTGTCAGAACGCTGGAGCAGAAGGACAAAGTGAATTATTAATTCCTGAAGGCTAATTAGTAGGAAGGATGCTAGGAAAGCCTGCGACTAGGAGTTCAAAGCGTGTAGCTGTGAACAACCATCACCTGGCCTGGACTTTCCATCGGCCAATTACGCTGTTTGGCATCATACACACATCCAAACAATACTTAAAATAATTATATAAACACTCTAATCTGGTAGTAGAGAGCCTTTGTTAGCAGCAGAAGACAACTGAAAGAATTTGATTTACAACTGATTACTAAAATAATATAAAAATAAAACAAAAGCCTCTTGCCAGCTCTTCCTTTTAACTCAGCCAGTTCAGTACATGATACAAAGCAGATTGCCCAGACTGACACAGGCTGAATTTCTGATTTCTAGATTTGTCCTCTTTTTGACATGTGCAACTGAAATCTAATTTAAGATGATGTTTCTACAAGGTAAAGATGTTGGGAAAATCTTAAAAAATATTGACCGTCTCCAGCTCTGATGGAAGGAAGCAAAGAGCTGGTGAGCTGATGGGAAAACTGTTTTTTTTCCCTTTTTGATAAACATACACTTAGTATTAGCAGAATGAAACAAATTTGTTGGGTGGCAGAAGAAGGTGTTGTCATTCCTTCCTGTTGATGATTATCATAGTGAAAGGGCAATTCCTGTGACTCAGAAACTCTGTGGACTTGGGACTGCATGATGCAGAACCAAAATCCTACCCCTGACCCAAAGATGCTAAAATTCAACAGGCTATTTTCTAGATAACTTCAAAAATATGTAGAGCAATAGTCATGGGGAATTATACTCATGTTAAGTCCTATGGTCCCATAGATCCAGCGTGAAAACATGCTGGGAACCAGCCTGCCCTGGCTGTTGGTTGAAGCACATGCACTCTGAGCTCCTCCTTATGACTCTGGTGCCGTATTGTGTGTTCTCACTCTCAGGTCACACGCAAGTGTCAAATCAATTTAAGAAGGGATGTAATCCATCCATATCAAAACTGCGTTCTCTGTAAGCAGTGGCAGCATCCGCAGTTAGAGCAGCTGAGCTTACATTTATTTTACATTGAGGAAATTTAAGACAGTAAAAGAACATATTTTGGCTAGCCTTAATCCTTAGCAACCTCCTAACGATTTACGCAGCTGCTCATTTCTGAAGGACGAACACATCTCGCAGAGTAGAGGTTAATATCTGTGAGAGAAATTTTTTTCCCTCCCTTACTATATTTTCTTCACCAAATTTTGTTTCCAGATGGAGGATGTTTGCTTGTTTGTTTGTTTGTTAAAAACTGTACCCAACAAAGAGGTTAGGAAAGTTCTAGATTATTTGTTTTTCTTTTAAGGGGAGGGGAACTAACAAACTTAAACTGAGGAAATCCAGGCAGCCAGAGATGTCTGGACTATCCTAAAATATGTTGCCCCGATTTCTGTAAAAACAATAAATTTCACAAAGCTACATTCGGTTGACAGAACATATCCAAGGGATAGAAATTTCTTTATCTTGAGTTCAAGGATGCTTCAGCCAAAGGACTTGTTTGAGATTTATTCCAAATTCTTCTTGAATATAATTTACTTCACTACATATCATCTTATAACATAGCTGCTCAATAAAAATGTTGGTAAGCAGCAGCTTTCTGTTTCATGCCTCTCTTTGGTGGTGTTGGAAGGATGTCCTCAACATCCTTGGCAATGTGGGCATGGCCATTACCACTCACCAACCCCACTTTTCCCTCCTCCTACCTCTGCCCTCCAAGCTCCTTTCCCAACCACATGTCTCGGTAAAAACAGAAAGTGTCCAAATGTGTATAAATATTTCCTCATGTCAGTAATATTAGCAACTTGAATAAGCTATCCTTGGACATGCTGAGCCGATCTTTTTTCTCAGTGTTACTCCAGTTAAGTCACTGGATGGATTTGAGGGGTTTTCACCACCTAAATGGTGAGCGTGGTCTGGCCCTCCGGCTCTGAGCCACCACTGAGACTTGAATCCAAGAAGAAGGAGGATGAAATGCTAGTGAAGCCATCCCTCCTGTGGATAATATGCTGTCGTACCTCCCAGTTGGAAAATAGTGCAGTATACCTTGGCCTGGAGACATCAGCCTTTAGGAAATTTCAACAAGTAAAGGTGCAAAATTGAGAAGAGCCTGAAGACAGTGAAATAATAAAGGAGATCTTGAAAGAAAATATTGTAACCTCAGGAAAAAAAGACAGCAAAAATAACCTAAGGTTCCATCTGATCAATGGAAAGAAGAAAACAGTGAGATAATAAGGCATGTGATGGAAGAGGGGATGGGTTGCTTGGTAGCTCATCTAAGGAAGATATTCTAGTATATTATACTCCATTCTGAGACCATGATGGGAGGAGATTGCTGCCAAAGAGGAGGATAACTAGAGGAGAAAAGCAAATAGAAAAAGAGATAGGAAACGTGTCAGGCTTGACTTGTGAAGAAAGGTCAGCAGAGGTGTATGTGTCCTCCTTGTTTGTGTAGTGACAACATTGAATGGACCAAAATGCAGCTATTTAGGTAATTTTAAGAGAGTTACTCTGGAAACACAGCGGGAGCCTCATCCCAGCTAAAAGCCTGTGCTAGTGTGTAGGTACCATTGCAGAACTGTATGACAACGTGCAGGAGGTCTGGGGACAAAAGCAGCATTATGTTGTATGACCAATGTATGGGAGGGCCCAGAAGGACTATGAGGAGGAAAAATGTCCATTATTCAGGATGGGGAAGAGATGAAAGCAGCGGGATTGGGTCCTTGGGGACCTCGCTGCCTCTGCTGGCCTTGGGGATGGATGGGCCGATGGGATCCCCATTCCCACACTTCCCAACATACATCTGCAAATCCTGCGAGGGACAAATGCAGAGCAGCTGCCAATTGGCCTTACAGATTCGAGGGCTAACATCCAGTTGGCATCCAGCGGGTTATTCACACTGGAACAGGAAGCAAACTCCTTGCTGCAATTACCCTCCAATTTCTACTGTTTACCCCAGGAATAAACTAATCGCTGCTGTAAAACACCCCTCCCACCAGGTTCAGGAGAAAAGTTTGGAAGAAACGAATGTCAGCCAGTTGGTCAGTGGCCAAAGGACTGGCCAGCAGCCAACTGGCATCCCATGTCTTATTTGCAATGGAGGAGGGCTCGAGTGCCTCACTGCAGATAACCTGCCTGGCACTTTCTCCTGTTGACCCAACAAACACACCAAATGTCACACGCTACATCAGCGTTTCCCTGGTGGCCTGGCAGAAACATGATAAACAGCAAGGTCTTCATTCTCCCAATGAATAAAGTCAATTTATTTGAGAGTTGGAAGCAGGGTCTGAAAGGGATGTGTGAGCAAGCCAGAGAAAGGCTAGAAAATTCCCATGGAGATGGACAGTGGACATCTCTTGGTGATCTGGCCCTAAATGCCATCTGCCACTGTATATACTGAGTCTGTTTTCTTCTTTTTTACGTTTGCTTGCAAGAAACGTAGCAGAGGATGTTGTCCTGCACCTGTGTATGTGCTGGCAGGGTTTACCAGCCAAAGCAAAAAACAAAGTGCTGCCTTGACGTTCTTGATCCCTGCCGTTGATTTGCTGTCACTGGTCATCTCGGGGCATCTTTGCATCCCGTTCAGGGGCCATGAGCCTGGATGGAGCCAGCCCGCCTCTGTTTGCAGCCGTAAACCCGGAGGAGGGTCTTACAGGGCTGTCTCTTAATTGCAGTGCACTCCATAATCACTCCTCTATTTCTGTCTTTCTAAATTCTGCTCGCAGCGGCAAAGCCAATTTTGGACACCGGGAGTAAATATTATTTGTTTTTCCCCTTAGTGTTGTCATCCCAGCAAAGAGGAGTGACAAGAGTGAGTCACTGTGGCATTTTACAAAATATCCCAGGAAAAGTGTTTGTCTGAGAGGGTGAGAAACCTAAATGCAGGGGAGGTGACAGGATCCTTTAGGGCCTCTCAGAAACTATAGGAATGGAATATTCCAGCACGGGTGGACAGCGATAAGCAATAAAAAGCAGCTAAATCCAGAGCCGTCTGAGTGCTTGACTTTTGCCGGCTAGATATTAGCAGTTGTATCGGGTTGCATGCCTGACTTTTCCTCTTTTTCCATCAGGAATGGCGCTTAGCTCAGCAGCTCAGGTCCCCAGGCTAAGCCCCTGCTCCAGGCTGAGCTTTGCAGAGCTGCTGTCCCTGCTCTGTAATGGCACCCCTGGCCCTGCTCCCACCACCTCGGCTTGTCACCCGTGCCTGGGAAGAGTAAAGGACACACAATAAGGTGTCTGCAGCAGCCTCGCACCTCTCGCAGGTGGGAATGGGGTTGTGGGAGAGCCGGAGAGGGCTCTCTGTAAAACAACATACAAAAATGCAAGGATTCACTGCTTTTGCATTTCTACAGTGTTTCATCCATCAGCATCTCAATGCTGAAATCAATGCTAAGGGAAGCAAATACCTGCCCAGGTGGGTTTGCTAAACCCTCGTCCTGTGTTTGCAGTGGGAATCGCCACCTCCCGTGGAAACAGCCAGTGAAGAGGTAACCTCAGTACATCATGGACAGGGACGCAGAAACCTGACAAGTGTAAAAAGATTATCAAAGGAAAAAGAATGCTAAAAATGCCCCGCCTCATTTAAAACGCTGACTTGTGCCACTTGTTCTTAAAGCTTGCAAGCACCAGAGCCTGATATTTTTTCTTCATCAAATGTATATGTTCCTCTTAAAAGAAAGAAAAACCCACAATAGAACCTATGTACATTGCTGCAAGACTGTAAAATTTAATAGCAAACAGATTACATACTTAGCAATAGACTAAGCACAATTAGACCTCACATTCCTCTCACTCCTATAAATAACTCTCAGTTTCCTCTCTGTGTCTGCAAATTTCATTAGTATGATGGAAAGAAAAGGAAAATACACACACAAAAGCCCCAAACCCTCTTTTCTTGCAAAGTCCAGAGCCCTCTCGATCAAGGGTTTTGTTCAGCCCTGGGGAGACAGTGGGGAATCAAAGTACTCACCCCCACCAACTCTTGGGCCACATGTTCCTGGCCATGAAGGGAAAATTTTCTGCAGATGGCTTAGGAATTCACCTGCAAGAAATAACAATTTAGAAACAAAATCCCCCCTCTTTGCTGGTCTGGGTGTGCAGCCCACAGCTGAGGCCGTGGGGAGCGGGCATGTGCCGCTGCCTTTTGGAGCATCACCTTGGAGCATCATCAGAATCTCCGTGACCCAATTTCCTCCTTGCAGCGTTATCTTCCTCTGACTTTGTGAATTCCATTAAATTTTTACCAAAGCAAAATAATTGCCTGGCTTTTTTTTCTGCATTCAGTTCATTGTTGTTTTAGTCTCCAGTGGCTGGAGGATGCTGAGATTGAAAGATCCAGACGAATCTAAGGAGTTAAAGGCTGGAAGAGCCTATTGTTCTGCCCCAACACTTAATGAGTTCTTACCCAATCTATTACTTTGCCTCATCTCTCCACTCCTATCAGCAGAAGAGTAGCACTGTGTGTCTGCAAATAATCAGGTCCCGGTCCTAAAGCCCATAATGAGTTCATCCCAATGCAAAAGAAATTTTATCTCTAATGTGTTAAAAAGCCAAATTGCTGCCTACCTTTGAAGTGGTGCAAAGTCTCAATCAGCGGTATTGAGGAAATGAATCACTTGCGAAGTCACGCTTTGAACGCCACCTCGTTATTATTAGAATGGGCAAGCAGAGTTGAAGATAATGTTTGATTCAACACAATGGAAAAATACAGTACAGGGGGAGAGAGGCCTGCCTGCTAAAGAGATAATGCCAAGTTTGATGAGAAAATACTTTATATTTCCTCCCCCTTGAAATCCGAGTGGACATTTTCCAGGTTGACTGGAAAGAAACAGGTTGTAAGTTGTCACTCAGCACTGGAGAGGAGATCTCCCTTTTCCAGATGCGCTGAGACAGAGGCAACATGCAGCGCTCACCAATACTGGTTCACACAGTATGAAATGTTTCTATCTCTACCTGCACACTGAGGATAACCAGGCAGGCGGGCATGGTTCTGACCCATCTTTTAATCACTTAACTTGCAGTTATTTTTCCCTCCGAGGGGCCCTTTAGAAAAATTAATTTTCATTTCATTGCACACTGCTTTCTCTCGATAAAGAAACCGAAGTCTCCCTGACTTTGTCTGCCATCCTCAATAATGAGAGAACCCCTCCATTTTTGAGGGCCTGTGCATTAATTTAAACCAGACACAGACACAGGCTGTGGTTTGCTAAGCTGTGATTTCTGCAGAGCAAATGATTTTTGCTATCCAAAGCAAGGATATAGCGGGGAAAGCATGATGTCCTTCCTTTGTAGCACTCAGTAAGCACAGGCCACTGGCAGATGGGATACAGCTTCATAATGTCCCTTTTACACTAATTTGCCCAGGGGATAATAGTGGGGGAAGGGGAAGTTTTGAGTTTGTTTTTTGGTTTTGTTTTTACCTTTTTTTTTAAACACAGTACTCAAACTGATCCTCATGCCAGAGCTTTGAAAGAGTAATTTTGCACTTGATGCATAAACCATAACATCCAAAATAACGTAGACAAATCTTTCCATTAAATAAGCGACTTCTTCTGAATGGGTTGTAAAACTTGGTTTCCTTCACTCTGGATTCAGTTCCCCTCACCTCCTCAGCTGCCCACGACAGCAGCTGCACAGGGAAGAGCGCTCAGCAGAGCTTTGCAAACTGTTTTCCCACTTTCCGGTCTTCTTACAAATGCAAAGCTGACACCAGGTTCATGGATATGCTGGCTGAGACCAAGGACACTCTCAAAAAACCTGACCTTGAGTGTGGATTTACCACAAAGCCCAGAATTTTGAGCAAATTCCCATGATTGGAGTCAAATGTAGGAAGTGAGAACTCACCAACGAGCGATGCAAAATAACGCGTTCCGCTGGGCTGAGGCTCACCCAGAATAGAAGAAGCCAACTCAAGGTCTACTGGCTACTTAAATCCCATTTGTCACTGGTTTTAGCAAGGCCTGGGTAGGAGTTTTTGAGTACAATGCGCTGCTCTGGAAAGCCCCATGAAGATACAAAGCAGTGACGGACCTTCCCACACCGACATACCAACGTTGGTCATGTTGTTCCAGTTACAAACTTCACATCAGACGAAACCCTGTTGATTTGAACAGCCGGCTCCTCGGCAGATGTAACGTCAAGTCTACTGGTTTTGGCAGGTTGAACATCTGCTTTTGCTGATGTACAAGCAAGAAAACACTTGTTCCACAGATCTCACAACACTGCTGTCTGTTGGACGGGAAGGTCTCTCTGCAGTGCAGAACACGTGTCGTCTCTCCTGTGGCTAAACAATATTCTTATTTATTCACCTGATTCCCACTTTGGCTGGATAAAGCTGATTTTTTTTAACGCTCCTTTTTCACTCATGTGCTCAGTAACGTTCGTGTCTTTTTCACCAAAGGATAATTGAATCTCCAAAGCACAATACCACTATCAACATTAAATCTTCCCTGACATATATACACTTTATTGAATTTTATTAAAACACATTGGTGCTTCGCTGAAATCATGAAAAAATGCCTGCCTGGAAAACTAAATCTTTTCCAAGAAACAAAAAATCTGGTTTGAGGAGCCTAGAGCAAATGATGACAAAGTCTTGTTTTACTGGCTGTAGATGGAAGGATATTTTCACTAAATCTGGGAAGATGCACAGGAAATGGAAGTTTAATTTTCCCCATGGTGACCGTGGGCTCACATGGACAAATAAGAGGAAGAAGAAGTAGATCGTGTCCAAAATAAGAGTAGAAATACATTTTAGGCCACCAAATCCATATCAATACTGTGCTTCCTAGCTCCAGGTGGATGTTCCTTAGGAGCAAGGTATAAATAAGGCAGAAGAGTGGTTATTTTCCCTCATCCCTGAAATACATTCTCAACAACCACAAAAAAAGAGCCTCGACCGAGCTTTTAGAATTTGGGTTTGAGACTCAGCTCTTATCCATTCCTGCACAGCACCTAATAGTCTAAAGTAACAAAAACACCCTATTTTATAGAGGAAGAAAACATGTCCATTGTTGTTTGAGTTTGTCGTAGACAATCTGAGTAAAACCTGCTCCATCCAATATTACACAATGGAGCATACGCTGAGATTTGTATTCTTCATCCTGCGAGACAATCTCAAAGATACAGTGAATTCTGTGAAAATCGCATCACTTTTTTTGCTATAGAAAGTCATAAATGGCAGCTTGTAACAAAATGCCGTACTTGAGAACGTGCCCATTTTACAGAAATGAATCATCGAGGAGAAGAGAAGAATTAAAGTGATCTGAATTAGTGACAGAGTTCTGGCGACTGCTGCAACCCAGAAGGTGAATTGCTCTTTTAAAGGACACGATGTGTGTCACTGACAGTGACACACAGTGCAGTTGTCACCTCCGATGAGGACGCTGTGACATATTTGAGCGCAAAGACACTTTAGCAATGCAAAAAACACTTAATTGTGAAATATTAAGCTGCCTTTGCCTTGAGCATTGCAATCAAAACAAAAGAAAATATCACTTTTGTTTCACTAATCTCCTGTAGCCTTAGTAAAATATATAATACATTCCATTAAGCTCAAGTTAGTTAATTACTAGGTAGGAAATCCAATATATTCTCAGGGTTATTTTCCAGTTGTCATTTTGCAAGATAATTTTGCTTTGACGTCACTGAGAGACAAAAAAACACTCTGTGGACAAAAGAAACCACAAATAGAGGAAAATACATCGATATTGTTTTTCTTATAGCCTGCCACTCATTGGGTGGAATTTTCTGCTATATCGTGAGCCTGCCCCTGGCGATGCTCCATTCGCAACCCTAATGTGACAATAATAGACGACAGTTTGTGGAGCCATTCCTGGAAAAGTTTTGCAGATCTTGCAAGTCCTTTAAGTGCTATCTGCAGGGAGGCTAAATAAGTCCAGCTCAAGGAAGAGCCCCCGTTAGGATAACACATGTATATACATGTATATTTTCATGTTGAAATTGAAGACCATTTTAAATTATTTTCTCTTAAATTCTGTTGTTTTCCCACCCAGGTGTAAATCTGCTCCATGAGCTTCATCAGTTACCAAGAAAATTAGCGTTACTAAGCTGCTATACTTGGAACAGAGAGATAATTATGCTCATTAATATTAATCTGATCATCCACTGATTCTCTCGTCCTGCTTCAGCAGTAGCCAAATGAAAATTAAAAGAAAGTTCATTGCCAATTACAGACTGACTCCAGCAAGGTTTCTAATCTGATTCATTGATATCTAGTTTATTTACATACAAAAACATAAAAGCACCTATGAAATCCAAATACATGGGCTTTGGTTCTGTACATGGTGCGTGTCCATGTACAGAAGTGCTGACTGCAAAAGTTGCTACAAAAAGCCCAAATTCTGCTGGATTCTGCAGGGCTGAAGTGGAAGTTCAATAGAAATGCTTAACAAAACATTGCTCTTTTCTTTCTTCTCCTCTGGAATTTTGTTTTGGAAGAGAACCTGAGGGAAAAAATCCTGACAATGTCAAAATATTCTGTTTTGACTATTTCGGAACAAAATGTTTAGAGTTTCCTTTTCGAAATGGCTATTGTTTTGAATTTTTGAGTTTTGTTGTATTTTCTCTAATATTTTTTTATATATTAAGTATATTACATTATAGAAAGAAAACTTAGAAAGCTATAATGAAAGTAATCAGTTTTATCTATAGAAAATATTTTTCTGGATTGTTCCTGTGGAAAATTTGACTTCAGAGCTTTGCATAGTCTCTGGTTTGCAAAAAAAAGGACTAAATGCTCCGTTGGCCTTGGAGGATGCAGGAGAGAGAAACCGGCCACAATATTTTTCTTAATCCAGTCGGACGACCCTGTTCTTTTGACCCAGGAGAAGGTATTTCCCTCCGAAGGCTCCATCCATGCTCTGCGCATCCAACCAAAGAGGCCATCACTAGTAAAGCAGCTTTTCAAGGAGACTAAGCTTTATCTCTTTACTCTTGGCTTCTTGTTGCTCATTATTTGAAAGGATTTTGGACATGCTGATTGCAAAGAGGTTGCCCAGGGAGGTTTTGGGATTTCCACCCTTGGAGATGATACTCAAAACCCAAGAAAGAGAAAAAACTGATATTGAGCCATATGCTGCAAACACAAGTGATTTGCACATCTGTGCAGAAACAAGAGCGTTATGTTGTTATATGTACCCACCGCAAGAAAGGGTTGAAGAAAAAAGGTGCAATGTCTGTAAAACAGGTTCAAATGCAGACGTGTCTTCCAGGTAGCAAATGCACAGCACCAGTTGAACTCTTTCCTTGCATATTCCTTTCAGCACAGGGCTGCCTGTCGCTGCCTCCGCGAGCTGATAAACAGAATGCCAGCAGTCTCTGTGCTGAAAGAAGATGTGTTATTTTAATGAAATTATTTTCCTAATGAAATTTAAGCCTGGAAAAACAAAACAAACAAAGAAACAAAAATACAAGGTTTGTTCACGGAGGGGGAATTTCATTTATCATAATCTGCTTCTCTTACCTCACTCTGTGATAGTGGCTGCTGGGTGGAAGGAAGGAGACTTATCTGAAATGTTATAGCAGAAAGTCATACTGGGAAAGGTAGCTTATTTTATTTTTAAACTCTTCCTGGATAATCAAACAGATAGCTTGGTGTGGCCTTGCTCCTGTTCCCATCTCACGGTTGGGAAGGTCTCAGGCTGGATCCCCCACCTTGCCTAGAGATGCCCCCAGAGACCTGGATCCTGGTGGAAGGTCCATCCCCAGGGAGACCTTGCAGATTCCGATGCCACCGGTGCGAGGCTGGGACAGGACACGCCGGGGAGCAGCACCCTTGGCAGGGATATGGAAATTTGGAAGCTTATTGCTATAATCTGTGGTTATGATTTTCCAGCCCTGCCAGCAATGCCGGGAATCAAACCACAGTCTCCCGAGTGCAAAGAGCCTTTATTGTAATCCGATAAAACCTTAACAGCCAGTCATCTTCTTTTTTATGGTAAATTAAAGGCCTCATTTACTGTGCAGTGGCCTCTTTGCCCTTTTGTTGAAGTCTCAGCAAGAGCGAGGCAGGGAGCACAGGGAGGGAAAACAGATCCCATTCAGCCTCACAACTTTGAAGAACGCAAACAAAATCCTATTTTCTCAAGATATCTGGTGTCCGACTGGCACTTTGGCACCTCACTGGAGCACCTAGAAGCCACAAATAAAGCCCATCGTGAGGTTGCGGGGTATGAACTCCAGTGCACCTACTCCACAGCGGCATCCAAGTTTCCCTGTTTTGTTTCTTGGAAATGCAATCAGCTCCGAATCTTAGATTTCTCCCATCCTGGCAACAGCAAGCTCCTGCCTCAAACATCTTGACTGGAAACCTTCCAGTGAAACTGTACTTTCAGCTGTCTTGGTTATTTCCATTTGCAAAGCACCGTCCTCTCGGATGGAGACGTATGTACGCTGTGCGTGGTCGTGATAACTCATGGCACTAATTACAGGTATCCGTTTCTTTATGGGATACAGATGGGCTACCCAGGGACGCTGCGGCTCCCCGGGTCCCTCTGCAGAAAGGATCTGTTTCCATAACTCTAGGGTAATTTATGAACTTCCTTCATCTTTTTGGCAGACGGTTGTCCTCGAGCTGATCCGCTGCAACCCACGCTGACAATGTAATGCGCTCATCTCACTCCAGCGAGTGATGCAGAGTCATCAATCAACCCTCCGTCCATTTAATGACTGAACCTGTTCAAAGCCATCTCCTGACCTCTGGGGAATCCCTTTTATTCTGAATTAGCTCGTACTTTGCGTTTGCCTTTGCCTCCTGTTAACTTCTCTGCTTCAGCCTTGGTGTCGCAGAGGCTTTGCTGTCAATCACTGCGCTACCGTGATGGGACCAAATGCTGACCGTAAAATATTTGGGAATAGCTATTTCTGGCTAATTTATTCAGCTGTCACAGTCCAGCAGGTGAGTGGTGATAGACACAAAGTCATACACAAGAAGTACTGCCCGCCTGGCAATAGCTGCCACCTCCATGTAGCTGCATCAGGATTTGGGAGAGCTTGCCATGTTCCACGTCACTGGGAGTGAGTCCAAGAATAGGTGTCAACCCCCTCATATGCTTTAATAATAATGGAAAAACATGTTTCAGCAACACTTTCTCATCCTTCTCAATTATTTTGTATATTCTTAAGACAAAAAAGGCACAATAGTTAAAAATACCTTATGACACAAACATCAGGTTACCAGTTCCTTTGGTAAACGAGAGATGGGGAACTCCAATGTGAATTTTGTGCCCAACGAGACACTGTTTGGGTGTGTTTTTGCTGAGCACCTTCATTTTCCAAGCAATTCAAGCATTGTCAAGCATTGCTGAAAATCAAGCCTGAGAGAGGTCAGTTTGGATTCCAAAAATTGAGAGACTTAAATCAGAAAACACTTAGAGCTTAAATTGTTGGTCTTAACAGCCTCAGTCACCTTCCCTACTTCTCTTCTTGTTACCCAGAGCACAAACTTGAGCAGAGCTCGGTATTTGCCTTAATGACAGAGAAATAGAGAAAAGAGGCTATTGGACTAAAGTCGAATTGCCTAACAAAGATCTCAGCAAATTGCTTCTTTTTGCAGGTTTTTCACTGCAGCAAGTAGATCTCACTCCCTTCCCGACTGCTTCAAAAAGCAGGAACAGCAAACAAAAGAAGTCAGAATGAAGAAGATTTCAGGCATCATAAAATGCTGAAAGTATGGTGGGTTTCAGTAAAACCATCTTGATTTATGATTTCTTTTTCACAAACTGCAGATCTTGATTGTTCCTGGGATATATTAAAAAAAAACAACCTCTCAACCTTGAAGGTATTTTTGTCAAATATTTTCATTCCTTTTCCAAAGGAAATAGTTGATTTTATAACTGCAGATGCCTCTTCGTGAGCTGTTCAAGAAAAATCCCATGATTTTTCCATTCATTAGCCAATCCAGGCTCACTTTTGCATCCACAGTAAGGTGTTGCCATTATAAAACTGGGACACAGTGTTTACATTTTTATGGTGTGTTCATAATTAGCAAGATTCTTCAATGTCCCTCTGGTTCCTAATTAAAGAGCAGCTGACACTCAATGGAAACTTGAAGAACATTCTGTTTTGAGGTTATTCTGCCAGTATGTCCCATATTTTCTGCTTTTTATTAAAACTAAGGGTAATTCTACAAAAGTAAGATCGTTGTTGTTTAAGATGAGAACTGATGCTTCGGCTTACTCATCATTGTGCATTTTTATGCATCTTTAAGAAAGGAAGAAAAACTATCCAGGAGAAGAAAATATGTCTCTGAAATCACTGTGCACCTGCTATGCTTGCTAAAATCGTAGCAAGAAATGGGTATTCTTTTGTAGTTCCTCATATATGGGAACTTATCTGAGACAGTGGGTTTCCACCACACAGGTGCCTCTTGTTTTCCATCTAGATCAAGCCTGTAGGCTCCAGCAGAAGCCCCAGACCTGCAGGGTACTAAGAACTCCAATTTCTGATGGGTTTCCATGGAGTCAAGACCAGCCTGCTCCTCAGGAGAGGTCCATGGTCACCAGCAGCAGAAGACCCTCTTGGCAGGACTCCATTGGCCCCACCAGGAGCTGGGGTTGAAGACCCCCAGCTGGTGTCTAGAGAAGCCTTTATGATACTGTGATTCATTATTTATGCCTCTAATTCCAGGTCTGCTATGCAAATCTGATGAAAATTGTTCACCCACAAATTTCATGTCCCTGGAGAGGATCCCTGTTTGGCTAGAAACTACTGAAATTTGTCATAAAGTTGGATTCCTTTCATATGAACGTTTACACGTGAAAAAGAGGAGGGCTGTTAAATCCATCTGTGTGTAACATGGGGAATATTTGCTCCCTGTGTTCAGGCTTCATGGCTTCATTGCCTGCCAAAACAAAGAAACAAACCAAACCACCCCCAAAGAAGTTGGGTGATCAGTCCGGAGCCCTTGGACTGCAAGATAATTCTGAATTAAATGAAGAACATTACATTTACCAAAGCCTGGCAGATACTGCATCAGAGCCTGTTGCTATTTCTCTCCTGAGGTCCCTTCCAATCCATAACATTCTGTGATTCTGTGATGGATTATTCACTTCTAGGAAGCTGATATGATTTCCAGGCTACATGTGATACAAATTGCTCCAATATAGGATTATTGTCACCTTTTAGCTTTGCAATTCTCTTGCAAATTACCTCTTTTAGCTTGGTTTATCTCCCTGTCTGCCACACATCAAAGGTAGGGAGACAGCAAGACATAGATGGAGAGTTTGTTTTCCCCACTGGCTGACAAATTCAGGTTTAAGAAGAGATCACTGTGGGTATGAACTCAACCTTCTGTGTGATTCAGAGTCTCCGTTCTCCCCAGGTCAGATGGTCTTGCAGTAGGATCGTCTTCCAGGGGGCATCTCAGCTTGACAGATCAATTCTAAAGGAATTTCAAAAGACTTCACCACTTCTCTTTCTCTTTTGCTCCCTCCTACAACCATTTTTGGATTCCCCGGTGTGGCTGTTACTGGTTCTGGCCAATGCTGCCTCACAAAAACCATTTCCCTGTGTATTTTCTGAGTGTAAACACAACCTTGCAACATCAAGTATGTGCTTCCAGAGGGTCTGAAGAATAGCAGAGAAAAGGGCGGTTGCCCAAAGCACATCCAAGATCTTGTATTAACGGCAAAGAGTTTCTCAGATTAGAAATCTGTCTGCAAGATTTCAGTGTCCTGGGCTACTGGAGCAGTTAATGAGTGAGGAAATAAAGACTAGATGGAGAGAATAAGCCCTGCAAAGCAGATGGGTGTTTTATGCAAAACTTAACTACTGCATTTAGCATCCCGATGTGACTTTTCCTGTCTTGCAGGTTAATGAAACATTAGTACCCCACTTGCATCAGCTCTTTGGGGAGGCTTATCCCAAATTAACGTGCCTGGGTGGCTGCTAAACAGACACAAACCAGAGAAGGCTCGGAAGAAGCTGCTCAGTACAAAGCAGAGTCCGGCTTTGTGGCCAGCCTGGGTTTTCTGGATGATCCATCAAGGCTGTGCAAAACTGAGCTGCCCTTTACTCAGCAAACATCTCCTTTTCCCATCTGTGAGGGCAAAGTTTGGGTTTTTTGCCTTTGCAACCACTTGCAGAGGCTGCTTAACATTTAAAAATAAAACATGGGCTCTGCCAAGAAAACAGGTGTCCGCTCATTAATTCCTCATCACATGGATTTTGCAGCAAGTGAAGGGACAATGAACACATGGGAAAATATACGACTCTGATAGTGCATTGTTTCTTATATTTTTATATCGATAAACACTGACTCACCTTCAAAAATATAATCCAAAGACAATAAAGGGAAGTACATAGGGATCTCATGGTCTTTGCTGACTTTGTTTTGTTTGTGACCCCAAAACACTGTAAAAGAAATATTCATAAGTGTGTCCTATGTCTGCAAAATATGGACTACGGTCCTGTGTAAGAGCTGAAAAATCATGGAAAGCCTCTGCTTCCTGACACAGAGAGCTGCAGACATTGTAGGGTAATAGCTAATCACGTCAAGTTTGCACATAGTTGATTTTTTCTAGCTCTAACTTCTTTCAGAGAACAGAAAAGTACCATATTTTTCTCATTTGTCTTTTTCTTTCCCACCAAATGCTGCATTTCATAACACTTGAAATGTCGGTAAAATGTATTTCCGATTCTTAAAGGGGACCATGCATGAAATCAGCTCCAAAAGGGGCCAGCAATGCTCATAACTAATAAACATCAAAGCGGAACATTCTTCTTCTTGCACTGCTTACTGTAAAAGCACCAAAATTCCCACTTCAAAGTGCACCAGCCGTGATGCAGCGTCAGGCGTTAGGAACGTGTTCCCCAACAAAACGCACCAGTGTTGCGATGAGACGCAACAGAGAAGTGACCCTAAAAATACTTCGCAGCCACATGTGGTAAGATAAAGGTGACGAGATCTCAAGGCTCACCTGCTGATCTCTTTTGCAGGGAGCCAGGAAGGATGTTCAGACCTGCAGGACCAGGAGATGGGTTGATGATCATCTCTATGAGGTGTAAGCTATTGGCAGAAGGACAGAGCCAGGTGTTCATGAGCAGCGATGGCAAATCCTTCCTTGCAAAAATATTGCCTGATGTGAAAACTATTCTGCGCCCCAGAAAGTCAGTGGGAGTTTCTTGTTATTCTCATGCATACCAGGATATTACCTTACAGGTCCTAAAGCTTATCAAAAATCATTAGAATTTTTCTCATTAAAAGGAAAAGAATGAAAAAGGCACAGATTTTCCTATAGGCACTATTGGCTTCTGATGTGTGAAACCCACACCGCTGGATTTAAACTTCACGCTTTGAAAGCCTGCATTTATGCTTATATTCACATATTCCCATGGGGCTCAGGATGATGAGATACAAGCACTTGGACCCCCCAGCCAAGAATAATTGCGCAGCTCTGACAGGTATTTTTTGGTGGCATCAAGTCCTGGACAATAAGCAGATGATGGCGAATAGTCAGAGCAGAGTCTCTCACTACACGTTTTATTGTAAAGCACAGCCCAAGCAGGAGCAGAGACCGGTTTTAATGGGTACCCTCAGCAAACCAGGCTGCATCCCTGTGTCTGTCTGTCCTAGACCAAGGCAAACTCCTTGAACAGAGATGCATGTCGATGCCTCCTGCACTGAACTGCAGCCGTAGCTGCAGTCGGCTCTTCCCCGCACACCCCAGGACATTCTGGTCCTGCTCTTCCCCGCAATGCTGCATCGCTCAGCCCCGCGCTGCCCGCACCTTGCCCAGGCACACATAAGGAATCTGGTCTCTGCCCTCAAAAGATAACTAAATGAGAGCTGTTTACCTGTTGTTACTTTTACCTGCTGTTCCAAGAAAAGTGACTCCTTCCTTCTCTGTGAGTCTCCTTTTATCACACACAAACATCCCGCCCAAATTTCTCTATGTCTTTTTTTTTTTTTCTTAGTTACCACATAACAAAAATGTTTCTCTCGCATTCATTTTGTTACCCAGGCAAAGTAAACCATCGTTCCTCAGTATGTCATCTAAAAGCCAGAAGCGGAGTGACTCAGTCGTGCAGGATTTTTATTCAAACCACTTGTCCTGTGGTCAGAGGAGATTAAAGGCAGATCAGGTTGCCCTCGGAGCAACGCTGGGACGGGGAGAGTGAGAGATGTTGGCACTTGGTGCTCAAACCACACGCTGCTCGCGTGACTGCGGCTTCCTCCAGCATCTCTTTGCCTACTGGAAATGTGTCTCCATGCACCTGGGCTGGGGGGACCCACATGTCACCATCACCCTTGAGTGAGCCACAGGGGTGGACAGTGTGCACCAGGGATGGGCAAACCAGGAGGACAAGGTGCTGGGAAAGCACATTTGGTGTTTGCTCATCCCTTTGCATAGTGAGAAATATTAATACCTGCTGGGTGTTTTGCCCTGCCTCATGCTGCTCATTAGCAAAAGGGTTAATCAGTTTGGGAACATAGAGTGGGTACATCAGAGATTTAGGGATGAAAATCCAAAGCCTCACAGAAGATCCGAAATAAACACATGTGATAAACAGGCTGCTCTCTGCAGAGACATCTCTGCTGGATCGTAACGATTGCAAAAGGATCCACGTGTGTTTTAATTGATTCTAACAGTTGCTGTTACAGTGTCACCACTACACACGTGCTGCACACTTGGGGTGAGGTGAATGATGGTCAAAAACAAACCGGCTGGAGATGCCCCAGAGCGGGGTTTCACCCAACAAAGTGGTCAGGGATGATGCGGGGTCCTCTCCTCTCCTCTCCCCGGCAGCGTCTGCTCGCCCTCCTGCCACCCGAGCGAGGTTCCTTCCCACTCCAGCACAGCCGGCCATGCGATTGCACCGCCAACCAGGCTGGGAATCAACCTGGCTTTCAAATAACAGAGCAGCGAAATAACATTTCGGTTTAATTTTAAGGAGCATCATTTCCCTGAGGCGGCTCTCAACACGTGCTGGAGAAGCAGGAGGGGAGGGAGCCAGCGAGGGAAAAACCTCAAGCTGCTGTTGCTGCAGGTAGGCACAACCTCCTGGAGCTTCAGCAATATTAACCATCTATTTAGGGATTTATTGGCTCTAAACAAAGTATTTCCAGACCTGAGCCTTTCCTCTCTCTCCATCATGTGGCGGCTCTGACAGCAGATGCCCAGGGTCTCTTCTGGCTCTCTTACGAAAACACAAAGCGCAAAAAGACAAAAGTGTTGTAAAAAGAGGGAATAAATACAAACCTGCAGTGTGAACTGCTGCAGACTATCCTTTTCATGGCTGTAAAGGACATTTCTAGGACCTTATATATATACACACATATATATGTAAATATGTCCAGCACATAGGAGGTTGGATAGCTAAGTCCAGGCAGTGGCCATGCCATACCATGCCATTCACTGTGAATTTATGCAAAGCTTTTCTCCCAAATTTATCAATCCAGCAACTTGCATAAGCAATATTTTCCCCATATTAAAAAAACAAACAAAAAAACAACAAACAAACAAACCAAACAAAAAAAAGTTGAAAGCTTTGATTAACTGCCTGGTCTTTCTGTATCCACCCTTTAGATACAGGTAAGGGGGTCTCAGTCATTCTGCTAATGTCAAATCAACTCGTTACCCGAATGCTCTGAGAAACAAAGCCTGGCAGCCCTGCATGGACTGTTTTTACATATTACAATGCTTTTGATCAGTTAATCCAAGAAATTACTCAGTTCTTCCAGTTTACAAAGTCGAAATATGATTGCTCTTCAAAGAATGCAAACTTGTATGAACTAATCTCTTCAGCTAGGGATATAATGATTTTGTGCTAATTTTATACAAAAATATTGCCATGTGTGGGCTCCATAAATGTCTCACCCTGTTACCAGTTACTTTCCCCAGATGCTTTGAACTTTTGCGAAAAGTTGCTTAACCAAAAAACCACAGCTGCCACATGTTGTAATTTCCTCTTTGAGGGCATCTGTTACCCTCTTTACAAAGGTTCTGCCAACTTCTCTGGGGATTTTTTTCTCTCTCTCTATTTGTTGTATTCTCACTATCTTAATTTTATCCCAGAAAACAAAGCTGCTTGTAACTGTGTTTTCAGCACCTTCCCAATACCCCGAAAGATGCAGTTGCATAAACTCACTTTATATTCAGCACTTGGTAAAGAAATTAGGTTTTCCAGCCCTTTGGACTCTATCAGACGAGTTTTCCAGTGTTTGTTGGGTGTCTGACTTTTAATCTGATCAGCATTGGTGTCAAATTCAGGGGAGCAAAGGAGAGAGGGGAAACTTCCGTAAGACAATATATTTTTTAAAAATAAGAATAAAAAGTTCACGATGTGAAATTTACCTTTATGTTCTCCTGCCCAAATGCTTTCCCTTGTGCTCCTGAGTGCTCCTCCTGACTTCAAAGAGGTTATTTTCAGAGGTGAGTAGGACTTGGCCCGTACTCCTAATGACAAACACTGAAATTCCTCGGGTGACCTCTAAGCCCAACACATCAAAAGTTTTGCTTAAGTTGCACCTACAAAATATGCCTGCAGAGGCACAAACAGCTTCTCTGTTGTAACACGAGCAGGCACATGCCAAAATATATAAAGCAACAAGCAGAAGGCCATGAAGATCTCAAAAACGGGGTCTTTGAGATGGAAATAAATGAAATTTAGGCTGGGGTGATGTGCACCAGAAAGCTATGTGGGAGCATTTTTTGGGTTCCCCCCTGGTGAAGAGCTGCCATCTGGAAAATGTCCAGCTGTGTCGGGGTCTGATGTTTGACATGAGGAACGGGAGCAGCGGTGACGTGGTCCTGATGCTATGGGGGTCTGGGGGAATCGGGGTGGGTGCGGGAGGAATGCTGCATGAAAAATCACCCAGAATGCAAACTCACCCAATGCAAAACGATTTGCAGGGGTGCTCCTGGGTGGCAGCTGTGTCCACTTCTCACTCACCTGCTGCACACAAACTGTTTCTCCTTGCTGATATCTCCTTGCTGGGGGCTGGTGATGCTCCGCAGATCACCACTCTTTGCTCTTTCCAGCCCAGAAACTGCCTTATTTTTGGAAGAATAAGCCAAGGCTGGCAGGGAGGGCACGAGTTGTGTCTCCTGTGCCCCCCACCTGCTCCTCAGGTTTACTCTTGGGTACCCTCCTGCTTGTCCCCACCTGCAGACGTGACTCACGGCGGGTTCCAAACGCCGCTGCAGTGCGGAGATACGGCACAAACAACCGCAAACTCACGCGGCAAATTGGCTCAATTACTGCATCTCTTGTGGAGTTTGCATTAACGGAACAGGCTGAATAACTGTCTCTGTTCCCAGATCCTGGGGGCATCGGTACCGTTTTGCAGCAACGTGCTGTTTTCCCAAGAAAATGCAGAGCAGTTCAAGGAGCTCAGGCAGGGATTTTGACTCATTGTTTTCTATCTACGTTTGGAGATCTGTTTTACTGTGAGGCCTTCTAAAAGTTTACTTCTCTCCTGACTAATATGAGGAGTGAGTGAATGATTTTATTTGGCAGATATATTGCTCATTTCTCCCATTGTTTTTGTTTTTTGGGTTGTTGTTTCTTTTTTAAACCACAGATAAAATTAGCTGAGTTTGAGTTTTGTTTTGCCTTTTCCAGATTAATTTTAAGTGGAAATCTTGTCATCATTCCTCTCCCCTGAAGACAAGGAGCTGAGAGAGGAGTGTGACTAAGCCAGAGTTCATCATCTCCTTCCTGCAAAGATGCGTCTCATGTTGTCAGAGCCCTGGTAACTCTGAGATGAAACGTCAGTCTGAGAGTAACTGTTTGACTTTTCCTCTTAGCTTAGTCTTCAAGAAATCTGCCTTCTTCTTCATGGCTAAAGCAAATTGGGTCTAAAAGCTGGCATGATTCAAGAGGAATTGCCTGGGTGCAGAGCCCAAGTGATGCAAGAGGAGCATCACTCCTTTCTCTTCTCCTGCATCCTCTCGCAAGATCCATCACTTGTCCCATCCTATAACCAACTTCGCAGCAGCTGGAGAAGCAGTAGAGACATGGACCTACACTGGGTGGATTCTGAGTTGTCTTCTACCTTCCTTGTTTTTATTGCACAGAATAATACGTCTGGGGTTTTTCCTATCTCCCCATCAAGGCTTATGGGTATGATTTGTATTGCATCTGACGTTGCTATTTAGGGTTTAGGCAGTAATTAGCAATAAGCACAGAGAGAATTATTAGATGTCTCCATATCCTACACAACTGGCCACTCATTATAATCCCAGGCTTAGTACCTGTGGTAGCTCTGCCCTGGGAGTAATGCAATATACTGTCGGAATTGCAGCAGGACAGTTTTTCAAACACACCGTTTTATGGAGCACCAGCATGAAATTTGAAAAGGAAATGGGGAAAGAAAGGCCAACCTAAGCTCCAGGAGCTCAGCACCTCCAAGAGCTGGGCCCTTTGGAAGCAATGGTCCCTGCTATCCTTCTCTTTTAATGATCCATTTGACTACAATTCGCAGAAGCAGACTCAGTAATACAATTAATCTTTGACTATAAAGTAACTGCTGTGCTGCAGTGAGGTTGAGAAAAATATGCCTTCTGGAAAGTGCTTTGTCTTATAATACGCTGCTCTCCTAATATGTATTCTAATAACAGTGTAAAGGGGAAAACCATTTGGAAGGGTATGTTATTTCTTGGTGCTTCATGTTGGAATTCATGTCACTGTAGAAGTTATTATTGTAATAAAAAGTAAAAATGAGTTCTCAAAATACACTTTAGCATATTATTCAGGACAGCCTGTAAGCCCAGCCTTAATGTTAAGCACATGCATGGATCACTCTGAATTCAAACCAAAGACTTGTGCTGTGAATAGGGCTGAATTTAAGTTAGCTGTTTTCCTGACTCAGGACTCCAAGCTGACCCTCCAGATAATATAAAAAGACAGACACAAACTCTTGGGGAAAAGAAGTCCTAATCATATTAAATCAGTGGTAAATTCCCCTTCACTGTATTGCAGCCCAGAATTCATCGTTAGTTTCAGGCAGGGAAAATCACTGTATTTGTTTTTAGAGATATTTCTGCGCCAGTTGTGAAGCCAAGCGTGTATGTGGCGCTGCGTCCGTACACTCCTGCCATCGCACAACAACTGTTTCAAAAGGGATTAAGCTCCATCTTGAATGTTTGGTTGGTTTGCCTCTTCTACGGGTATGTGGAAGTTGCTCCAGCTCCTCTTGATGTGATCATATTCCTTTATGTGCTTTGAACCTTCATCGTACAGGGCTGAGCAAAACCAGCCTCTCCTATTTTCCTGTTAGAGGAGGAGGCTTCCAGGCATCTCTCTGTACCAGTTCTTGTTTAACTTAATTCTTCTAGAACAGAGTCACCAGAACTGTGCGTTTTTTAGAGATGCCTTTATCTAGACTTTTTGCAATGACAGGAATGTTCCCTTATCTCTCTTGGAATTAATTGGGTGGACCCATCGGGAATTAAGTTTGCTCTACTCATCAGTGCATCACGTCAAAGTGTTGTTATTATGCTGTAAAAGTGTGATGCGCCATCTCCTCCTCTCTGGTTTCCAGCTGATGAAATTGCTTCTCAAAATGAACCGTGTGGTTTTTCACTACTTGCACCTTCTCGTCCTGCCAAGATGAGACGATGGCCACAGTGTGGTCATCAACAAAAATGCAGGTGACCTCAAAGGGAACATGAAAACCCTTGACTTCTTAAAGAGCAGATGTAGGAAAAGAAGTAAAGCGATGTATGTGGCAAATGGAGACTCTCTGAAACGCCAGGGGATTGAAATCCTGCCACTGAGGATCAGGTTGTTCAGAAGATTTACAAAGTATATTAGTAACTCATGAAAATAATTTTTAAAAACCCTCTGCATGGCATTTCTCATTTAAAAAAAAAAATAAATCATATATTGGAGTCAGCACAATGTATTTAATCTTTCATCTGGTTCAACTTCCATCATCCTGAATTCAGGGGAAAAAAATGTCGTATTTTGGAAAGGTTTCCCAGCAGTGAAGTTGAGTGGAGAGCACGTCCTGCCGTGAGGGGTCTCCAGCAGGGACAGCTGGTGCCACCTAGCCCAGGAAAGCTGGGAAATCTAGCAGGCAAATGTCTTTAATGCAAACAAAATAATGCCTACAGATACCCCCTTACAAACTCATTTAAAGCTTTGACACTATATATGAATTAGAATGTTTCATTACTAAAGAATTTCAACTGAGATCATGAAACAGGGCTGCAAAGTTGATGGAAATTGTGTGCCAGCAGTAAGTCTCTTACTTTTTTCTTCTTATTTTTAAACATAGGCGGTTTTGTAAGACTTCCCCAAGAGGATGAACAAGCCACTACTGACCCTTCCCTATATGTTTGGTGAGACTTGCCAAGAACACAACTCTGCAAAATCCATAACCTGTCCGTGCGTTATCAGGAAATATAATGTGTAATATCCCACGCTATTGCCTGTTAACATGATTCAAAGATGTATTTCTCATCCTCTCCTTCTCTTCAAGAGAGTTGCTCATTACAAGAAATTATTCAGGGAAAAGTCAAGAGTGAAGTGGCCTTCCTTCCTATCCTGCAGCTTCTCAAGGTACTTAAAGGAATTTTAGGAAAGCAAACTCGCACTGAGTATCAGACCGACGGAGGCAGAAGGCTGCCAAGTTATTATTACAGCATTTTGTTGTTATTTAATAGGAAGCATCCCAGACATCTTAACAAATAGGAGTCCCTTGCAGCTATTTTGCACAGTATTTCTTGGATCCTGTGACTCAGCACATTATCGAAACAGCAATGAGATAAAAAACAAGACACAAAGAGTCAACAAAGAGCAGTTGCAGCAGATCAGAAGTGCTGGGTGCTCTTGTCAGGATGGCCTTGGTGGGTCCTGTGGGAACTTCAGGAGGCCCTGAACCTCTGGGCTTGTCCTTTCCAACACAAAATGGTCCCTCCCGCTGCCCAAAGAAAAGATGCTGCACCAATGCTGGGTAAACAAGGTAACAGATCTGTCTAAAGGAAGACACCAGCCATGGGAGTGCATTTTCCAACCTCCTCATGGTGGCCATATGAGGGATGAAAACTGGTTTCACACCAGCATTTGCTGACAGCAAAATATAATGAAAAACATTTATATGAAACAATGTAGACCGCATACTAATTGGCGTTTTATGTAACCACCCCGAAGATCATAAGATTTCAATTTAGCATAGCTAATCACGGCATCGATCGCGTTCCCCTGGAGCCGCGCATCACTCCCAGGGCGCACGGCTGCACCGCTGTCCTGCGGCTCCAAATCACGGCCGTGGGTGAATGTTCTCCTCTCGTCAAGCCCTTCAAAGCAAGTAAATACTGAGCACAGGAAACCCGACGGTGGTGACTGTGGAACAGGTCTTTTGGCTGAGTCCCAAGAAAAGCCAAAAGAAAGAATTAAAATTCAGCCCAGATACCTGAACTTGGCCACCACTGGTAGCTGTTGGGAAGCCTGAAAGTCTCTTTAATCATCTTCAGGGCCACCTGGGCCCTGGGACCTTTGGACTTTACATCTTAGGTAAGAGTATATAAAGAAAATCAGACACAAGGGGACAGGAGGACAGGGCTGTGGAGGACAGTAGGACACTGGCAGATGGACACCTGGGTGTTTATCCGCTTGCTGTGTTGCTGGTTCTGCATGGGATGATATCCCAGCATCAGCCCAAACTCATCCAGGACATTTCTCCTGCAGCACTGAGAAGATGGCACAAAGTGAGATCTGAGCTGATCCTGGCTGAATCTTGGGTCCGTGTTTTCAAATATATGGTTGTTCTAAAATGCCCAAGTCATCCTCTTGCTGGTCGCCAAGAAGGACAAGTTCTCAGCTCCAGGCCGTGTCCAGGGATGTGGCAGATGAAGCTGCACACCTGGCGCGTGAGACCTGTCAAGGTGGCAGCTCTGCAGAAACCCATCCTTGGTGGTTTGCACCCCTTGCTAACCTCTGAGATCTGGATTTACCTCAAGACCTGGAAATGGAAATGTTTGTATGCGCTGTGGCTTCTAACAAAGCTTGCCAGGCTGAGCATCTTGCTTCAGACCTGGAGCTCATCCCAATTTTGTCCAAGAGTTTAGCAAAAACTCACGATGGATGTCTTCTGGGACTCTCCGCTTTCTACCGAGTGTGTGCTAAGGAACCACACACCGATGCTGAACCGAATGAAATAATTGCATGTGCTGGTCATGACCTGCCACTGCTCTTGCGCATGTGTGTAAATAAAACAAGTTGCATCACACTTTAGTTTTTAAAATTCTGAGTCATTTCTGTCTAAACATCATTTTTGGCATAGCATCGCAGGCATTTTATACCTCTAAATGTTTGGGGTTTTTTCTTTGCAGGAAGGCCAGCTACTGTAAAAACCTTACTTTTCATCAGAGTCAGGGGTTGGAAAAGGCAGCAGAGACACATATTCTCTCTTTCGCGGGCTGGGGAAGGCAATGCAGCAGTTTGGCCCCTCTCATGCTTTCCCCAAATGTCCGTCTGCTCCCGCAGTGACCCCCACAGCCACCTCCAGCTCCATTTGCTCATGTCCTGAGAGCCACAAGCAAAATGCGACAGTGCAGGAAGTTTTAGTGGTTTTCCCTTGTGTTGGCTCTGGCGTGGAGCTGGTCCCACCTGCTGCACAACTTCTCCAAGAGAGCAGCAGCATCTCACAAAGAGTCTGAAACCCCCAGAGCTGCGTTTTGCTTCCCTCGTCTCCCCCCAACTGCTCCAGTCCAGGGCATAAAAATACAACCAGTCACACAGGAGAAACATTAAAAAACAAACCAAAACAAACAAGATCCAGCAGTTGCAGCAGCCGCGAGTGCCAGCAAGAAAGTAGGTCCAAGGTGATCAGAGTTAAAAACAAACCCACCACGTCCCATCCCCGGGTTGTTGTTTTCTCGTGCGAGGTTGCTCAGGAAGTTTGCAGCAGGATGCACCGATGACCTTTGCTCCTCGGGCAATCACGTTAACACTTCACTTACCTTTTCTCCCACAATAAATGGCATGTTTCCTCCCTGGGAATCTGCAGGTTTCCTGTGCTGGGGAGCAGCTTAACCCTTTGGGGGATCCCGTGTCCCAGGTCCCCTGGGGCACCCCAGGAGCTGGTGGGACTGAGGTGCATCCCATGGTGGGCGGGAGGGTGCAGGGGGGTCTCTTTGCTCCTCAGAGGGGAGACCAGAGCCAAGCAAGGTGGGATGGGGTCTCCTTGGAGAGCAGATGGGCTGGACCAAGCTCTTGGGATAGACTCTCATTAACCTTTTGTCTGAAGTGACGCGGAGGGGAGCAGCAGCGATGGGGATGCAGACAAGGCAGGATACGGGTTCAGCTTTTCACTCACTGCTACCTTGCAGCCCCTAGTTAGCTTTGGACCAAATATTCAGGGCCTGGGAGCTGGAAATCACATCCTACCCATGGATTTCAGCCCCAAACATACCATAGAATAAAGCTAGAAAATACTCTCACCCTCCACCTCTGCAACATCTGCCCTGCTGGGTCCATTCAGAGCTGCAGCATTGCGAGAAGGAGCAGGGCAGCCCCATCCCCAGGGCTGCTATCTTGGTTTAATTGCACTTTGTAGCTGGACGGGGGGGCCATGGGGGCTGCAACAATGGCTTGAAAACAGTCTTTGGAAAGAGCGACTCACTTGCTGAGCCATTGAGGATGTTGTTTATATGTTAGATCCTGTTTTCTTCCTCCAGCAAAGTGCTTCTTATCCCAGGTGCATCTCCTGCCATGCTGGGGTGAGAAGCAGCTTCCTGCCGCTGTGACCCCCCCGGGAGCAGCAGGGCTGAGCCGGGGGTACCCCCCACCGGGCACTGATGTCCTGGGGGGGCAAGAAGCGCCCCAGCCAAGGGCCTAGGCTGGCCGAGGCTGCAAGGTGATAAATAAACTCACCCTCATCTCTGTGGTGGTGGAAGCAAGACCTGGGTTGAGCACGCTGCTGTTTCACCCAGGTTATTTGGGTACCAGCATCTTTCAGCTGTATCAGGGGTTACAGGGCAGCACCCCCAAGTGTGGGAGCAGCTTGGGTGGAAGGGGTCACCACTATCATGAGACCCTCCGTGGGTCACCACTGCCCTTGGGAAGACGCGGTGAGCCAGTGTGAACAGCCCTGGGTGTGCACAGAGGCTCCCAGTGCTGCAGCGTGATTTTCCACAGAAATTACTCCTGATGATGCTTCAAAATGACAAAAAATGGGGCACTGGTGCTGTGTCCGGCACATATTTGCCAGAGCTGCTCTGCACGCTGGTCGTGGCAAGGATGCAGATGTGGGGACACCGACAGGTCAAAACCAAAAATTGATATTTCTCATTTTACTCCAAGGGAGAGAAGCTGTGAGGCTGCACAGGTGACACAGCAGAGGACATGGTGGTGCCATCAGCCCAGGGGGCTCTTGCTGCAGCTTGTGATGCCCAGAGGGACCCGGGGGGGACACCCACCTCCCACCTTGTCCTCAGCATCTCCCACCTCACCGGTGGACAAGGACACTGCCCGGGCTGACACGTCCCCTTGTTAGGGGAGGGGAGACGGGAACCAGGACATGGGCCGGGAGCGCAGCAGCTGCCAACATGGGAATGTTTGAACAAGGAGCGAAATCTCATTTAAACAAATAAATAAACAAGCTGACATCCTCCGGGGCCCAGGTTTATGATAATAAAAACAGAGCGCACAGCTCGTGGGAGGAAAATACATCGTGTATTTTCACATCTCCCGTTTCCTCCTAGACCGTCGCAAGAATTTCCTCCGAGTCCATCGCTTCCTTCTGACATTTTTGAGCTCAGGAATCCATCTCTGAGCCCGGTGCCCTCTCCTTGACGAGTGACGCAGGAAGAAGCGGCTTTGAAGGATCCCTCGCAGCTGGATTTTTTGCTCCTGGTTGCTTTGAAGTGCCAGAGGCAGAGACAAAGCTGAGCGGGATGGGAGCCGACCACGTCCCAACCTGCTGTTTTCCCCTTTTTCCACCCTCATAACAACCCCGCAGAGCCGTGCAGAGCAGCACTGTCCACATTCATTCACCCCAAAGGGGGGCTTCTCCAGCCAGGCTCTTCCTATTGATTTCCAGGGGATTTTCAAGCGTAGCCCCAGTTCTGAGAAAATAAGATGCACTTGCACCTCTAGCTGAACTCATTCCACCCCTATTTTACTAAAAGCTATTCTCGCAGTGTGCAGCTGAGGAGTGGATAGAAAATCCACGTCACACCGATGCTGCGGGGCGCAGCAGTCACTAAGTCCGCACAAAGTGGGTAAACTGAGGCACCGAACAATCAAATTACTTAATCACCTCCTCCAGCTCCATTGCGGTGTCTAAAATAGACACCAGAAGACTTTATTATTATTTTCATGCAACTTTGTGCTTTCAAAAGCAGGAGGGAAGCGTTTTCCTGGTGTCCCAGCACCTCTGGTGCTGAAGCAGCGCTTGGCTATTGCACTGGGTTGTGAATGAGCTTGAAAAACTTGCACTAAATCTAAGAAGATGACAGTAAACAGGTTATGGAAGATGTGAGCTGGGATATCCTGGAAAGCCTCAACTGCCCAGAAAAGGAAATGAAAAAAAAAAAAGTAAAATAAAAGTTACAAGTGCATACCAGAGTCCTTTAAATCGAGGTGAAGTTGCCCCAACTCTGGCTCCAGCCAAGGCATTTTTTTCCCAGAGAGTGGATGATTTGGGCACTTTTGCCCCAAAGCAGCAACCTCCAGCTTTCCCCTTGGGAACGTGTCCCCAGGGCGGTGCCATTCACACCCGAGCCTGAGAGAGAACCCACGGTACTATCACAGGGGAAAAAAAACCCAAGTCACCTTGGGAAGAGAATGCTTCTCATTTTTTGGCTCTCAGAGGTGTCAAAGGAAGCAATCTGACGTCGAACGGCCGGAAAAAAACAGCTTCTTGGCTGATGTTGCTCATGTACAGCGAGGTCACTTAGAAAGCTATCAGTGGCTTAAAAATAAATGCAGCGTGGAGGCTGCCATTCAGCGATATCCTGTATCCGAAAGCTGCGAGGGGTGTAAGCAGGAAGAAACTGGAATGACCTTCCCCCTCCCCCTATCCCCATTCCCACTTTTTTTTCCCCTCTTTTTCATGCTCCTGGCAGCAAATCACTGAAATTTCTGCATCCAAGTGATTGCGCTTCATTAAAATAGCCCAGGTGGGTGATGCGCAGCCGTGGGAGGCAGCGCCAGGGGAATTGCTCCCTGCCTGGACATCCACGGCTGGACATGGAGCTGGACATACACACTGGTCCTGGGTAGCTTTGTGATGCTAAAAGGATGATGGTGATGATGATGATGATCAGCTCCAAGTCCATATCCCAATCTGCAAAGCGAGCTCACAGACATGCACATGGAGAAAGAAAGAACATCCTCTGTGTAATACATTTAGTTTTCAATCGCCGCTTCTCCAGCAGATGAAAAAGACTGCACAAATACATCAATATCTTCCCAGCACATGTTGCTCAGAGAGGTGGTGGATGAACCATCCCTGGAGACATCCCAGGCCAGGCTGGACATGGGACAAGCAACCTGAGCTGGTGAAGATGTCCCTGCTCATGGCCGGGGTGGCACTGGGTGAATGAGGTGATGCAGTGGGTTTGCTAAACCAAATCTGTTCACTGCTCCTGCTCTCCCTTCTGTTTCCCTCTCCAGTCCCTTCCAAAACCTGTCAGTACATTACACAAGGGACAGTTATGAGAAGGATCACTAAGGTGAAAAACTGTAGACGGATAATCAGATTCTAAAGCCGCTTGCATTTTCTCCTGAGAAACTTCAGAACACAGGAAAGAATCAACACCCAAACAGAGAAAAAAGAGGAAGATTTATGTCTCCTATGCTTAAAGGATCAAAACCACCCGTGATGTAAAACGCGATGGAGCCCACCATCCCCTTTTGATGTCTGCAGGAAGGAAAGAAGATGCTGAGAACTTTCTCAGCTCTGTGGACTCCAGCCCTGATTTCCACATCCAGGGTCAAGAGGTGGTGGAAAGAAAAATAAAGCCCAACTGGGAAATAAGAAGTTGAAAGGGCTCTTTCCTTCCCTGAGGCCGCTGGGCAGGGGCAGAGCCGTGCCTGGGGGTGCTGGGGTGGGCAGGTGGGGGCTGCCCAAACCGGGGACCAGCAGGAGCTGCTGGAGCCACCGTCCCACCCCGGTGACACGCTGGAGCACGACCATGGTGCCCACAAGTGTCTGTGAAAGTTTGCAAAGGAATGTAGAACAGCAAATGGCATCATTTGCTGCCGCAGGTTGCCCTGAGTGTCCCCACCACGTCCCCTCGAACAATAGTGCGTGATCCCGCTACACTGTTCACACTGTATGAAAACCCTAAATTTAGATATACCAGCTGTAGAGCGGTATGCAAGGTATTTCAGGGCCTATAATTTTAGACTAAGCATAATTGTGAGACATATTTAATCATGTTATATCTGGGGCTGAACAATGCCAACTATTTTCCATGGTTATTTGTGCAGATCTTTACGTGAATTAGCAACAGCCAAGATCATCCATCTCCAGAGTCTGTAGCGCGAGGGAGAGAAGGGGAAGCTGAATTTTTCATGTTACACCAGTTGGTGTTTGTGAGAGAACCACTCAGGCATCCACCGGAGCAAGGAAGAGAAAAACCCCCGGCTTGCTTGGGCTCGATCAGAGACAGGCAGCAGATTCTGTCTGTCACCAAAGTGAACACAAATAAACCCATCAATAACAGGGGTTTATCAAACAAGCCAAGAAATGTGGGGAAATTTTGATCTGCTCACAGATTTTCCACAAATAAACAAATAAACAGGGCAACAAAGATGCTGAAGGGAGTGGAGCATCTCCCATGTGAGGAAAGGCTGAGGGAGCTGGAGAAGAAGAGACTGAGGGGTGACCCATTCATGTTCACAGATATCTAAAGGGGGAGTGTCAGGAGGATGGAGCCAGGCTCTTCTCGGGGACAACCAATGGTAGGACAAGGGGTAATGGGTTCAAACTGGAACACAAGAGGTTCCACTTAAATTTGAGAAGAAACTTGTTCCTGGTGAGGGTGGCAGAGCCTGGCCCAGGCTGCCCAGGGGGTTGTGGAGTCTCCTTCTGTGCAGACATTCCAACCCGCCTGGACACCTTCCTGTGTAACCTCATCTGGGTGTTCCTGCTCCATGGGGGGATTGCACTGGATGAGCTTTCCAGGTCCCTTCCAACCCCTGACATTCTGGGATTCTGTGAAACAAATTTAAAACAGGGGCTGCTGGGGCCAGGTCAGTGACTGGGGTGAAGTGGCTGAGCTGCCTTGAAATCAAAGTGCTAATGGGGAACAGCTGAGAAAATCTGGCTTTGAGATCCCAAAGAGTGAGGAGGTGAGTTCTGCTGGTGGAGCCCATCGCTGCCGTCCTGAGAAACCAGCACATCCCGGGCTGCTAGGGCAGACGGTCCTGCCCAGAGCTTGGGAAAACCCTTGGGAAACCACTTCTGCCCAGCAGCTGGGAAACTGGCTTTGCTTTCAGCCAGGAGAGACATTTCTGCTCTCAACCCATTGACCTTCCTTCCGCAGGGATGGATAACACAGCGATGCGCTTTCATGCCATTTTCTGGGCAGCTTGGTAGGACTCGAGGACTTAGGGTCTGTTTGGGCCATGGCAGGATCAGACCCAGTGGGAAAGAGCAGCTCCAGGGAGTCCTGGAATTGCATCAGGGTGGAAAAAAGCCGGATCACGGTCACTCGATGCAATAGGCTCAGCAATGAGGCAAATATTTCACTGCCTGGTGCATGCCTGCAGAGTTTTTTAAGCAGCTCTGCACATTTTCCTAGACGAAGGGATTGAATTGAGCCCTTTGTGCTGCAATCCCCCATCCCCATGGGTCAGGATTTCACCCTCTGCCAGGGCTGCAGCGCTGCAAACCCAGAGCACCTTTATTTTTACAGCCTGCTGGAGGATCATTCCCAGTCGAGCCAGTTGGTCTCTGTTACTGACCTCACCAGACAGTGTTTTAACTTATGTCATTTTCAATAAGTCACAGCCAAAATGCTGACTCGATGGGTTTTGTTTTGCTGGCCGGATCTCCGTGCCGTCGCCACTATAAGCGCTCGCGTGCCTGGTTAGAGCTGATCGCCTGTGTTGTCTTAAAGAATTCCTTCGTGCCAGCTTGAATTACTCTGCGCAGTGGAAAACCCACTCGGTGCACTGCTCCCGACAGCCCGGCACACGCCGGCGAGGCAAAGAGCCTTCAAACTGCACCTACGTTGTGCATCATCAACTCTCCAGCCTCCAGGGAAAAAATAAACAAGGCAAAACAGCTTTAAAAGGAATTATGTGGTGCTGCTGGGGCTCAGCACCGAACAACGTGGGGAGCAGAGCAAACAGGCACAGGGCAGCTCAGGAGAGCACAAAGAAGGGATGGTGTGTCTGCAAGAGCATCTCCCAAATCCAGCGCAGACACCCTCAATGCAAGATCTTGCTGCTTTCTTTAAAGAAATGTGAATAGGTAGACACTAAACCCACTGGATTTCGGTGGGAGCATCAATGGGCTGTTCGGATGCATTGGAGTTACACCAAATCAAAAATCGTGATTAGTTTTGTGTTAATTGTTCTGAGATCTCCTGCAGGAAGGGCTCCTGGAAGGGTCCGTCTGTCCGTCCGTCATGCGGTGCAGCATCCCGGGAGCTCCCACAGGGGCATCATCACCCGTGGGCCATTCCCCCCATGCCAGACCCACTGTGGCCCCGTTCTACAGCAGAGACATCATCCACCACAATGGCAACGAGGCGCTTCTTCTCCTGAGTTTATTGCTGTGGAGGCCAGATGCAAAGTGTGCTGCAAAGTTTTGGCTCCGAGCACTTCCCAAATAACCTCGGGCAGAATTAATGGGCATTAATTGGAATTTTGGTCTTGGAGAGACAGCAAAGTCATCAGAGCTTCTCCAAGGAAAAACAACTGTACTTTTTAAGCTGTCCTGGTTTCCTCCTCTTGTCCCCCTCCCTTGTTTTCATCTTCTTGTATTTCAGGAGGGAGAGGAGGAGGAGGAAGGAAAGGGTAATTTTGACTGATGATGAGGAAACAATTTGGCGTAACTCTAGCCAGTTTTTTGTCAAACACTCAGCACCCAGCATCATTTTCCCCAGCCTGGGGAGGCTCATCTTACGGCACTACCTGGAGGGCGTTTAACAGGCTCCGTCCATCCCCCTGGCAGGTCAGAGTTTTCCACACTTCCACAGAACAGGGGAATTTGTGTTTTGTTCTTTTTCATTTGCTTTTTTCAAGCATGACTTGCCCTGTCCGCCTTGGGGCAGGTTGGGGAGCAGCTCCCAAGCCCCACACCACGTGAGGCAGCAGCACCTCTTAGCAAGGAAACAAAGTCCCAACACACGTGGAGACTTCAGAGTTGCCATTTTGGCTTTTGTACTGAAATATCTTCAATAGGACACAAAAGAGGGAATGTATAATAGCTCTGCAGAATTTATGCTGATAGGAGACCAAAATGGAGACAGGAAAAGACTGAAGAACCACAATGGCGTTGAAGGGACTTGCTGCAATAGGCTGCAGCTTTGAGAATGGATTTTAATAAAAGACAACACAAAAACATCAATGATCAGGAGCTGGTGCAGCTCAGATGGGCCACAGGGGTCTGAAATTTCCCTCTAGAGTCTCAGCGGGTTTGAGGCTCCGTTTCGGCATTGGTCCCTTTCTGGGGGCCCCTCCAGCTCATGGGGCTCCCCCTTAACTCAGATTTTCTATGCCAGCTTCTTCTCAATGCTGCTGACCAAGGAAAGGAGAGATGCTGTAGCCGCACACAGCCCTTACTTCATATTCACTGTGCTGAGCGAGAATAGTCTTGGCTGATAACACATTGTCCAAGAAAGTGTAGAGAAAAAGGTGAAGCAGCTCTGAGGCAGGACGGCTGGAACAGAGGAGTCGTTGTCAGCACATGAACCGCAGGTACAGGCAAAGACATTTGTCTGCGTTATGAATAGCACTCCTTCCATAGCTGACTAGAAATGATTAACTTCAAAAAACGCAGCTGCTTCTCATTATTAATGTTCTACCTGAGTGCCCTGCACTCATGAATGAAATAAATTTGGGTTGGTTTCGGATTTATCTTCTGGTCATTTCACTTTAAGCATTTTAGAGATGAAAAGTGGCTTGCAAACAAAATAGAGATTTGTTTGTTTAATGTATGTTTACAATCAAATGGTTTCATGCACATATTATTCCCAACTCATAGAAGCTTTTTCATTTCAGTTGTTGGGTTTTTATATTTGCTGATTGCTTTGAATAAAACTGAGTTTAGGATTCTTTTTGTTTGTTTCTTTTCTTCTGATTTGGGATGAATAGAAGTACACAGCATTTGGCAAAGTTATGTGAGCATGCGGTTTAAACCTGCCTCAAAGCAGCTGCCAGTGTGTTCTGCATATTTATCAGGGACAGAGGGATTATAATACAATTAGTCACTACTAGTCAATAAAAAAGGAATTATCATAACAGCTTAGATGCCACACATGGGATCACAATTGCAATTAGGAAAGAAGACTTAATCACTCCAAATGTTTCCTTCGTGTTTTACAAGGCACCAAGGGGACCATTTCCAGGGAGAAGTTACAACCTGGAGGTGCTGCAGCTCAGCACCTGCTGCAAAAGCCAAGGTGCCGAGACCAAACCAGTGACACCGTCCCCAGCAAGGACGGGGCAGCTCCATGGCACTGGGCATGGGCACGAGTCCACAAAGCTCTCCAGCCAACAGCTCTTTGCCACAGAAACCACTGGGAACCGAAGCAACTGGGAGGATTTAGGACCTGAATGACTTCTGCAGGCCTGGGCAGATGTGGTCCTGTATCACAGCCAACGTACAAGAAAACTTAACCCAACTCCCTTGCACTGATCCCACTATGGAAAAAGAGTTTGTGCAGCAAAAGCAGAGAGGGAGAGGGCTGAGTGCTGCCCCTGGATCATTCATCTGCATTGGAAGGGAGACAAGGGCCAAGGACAGCGGGACAGCGATGTCCCCCATCACCCGCACAGTGCCACCAAGCTGCTCCTTGTCACTGCAGAGTATTTGCATTCAGAAGTTGACAACCAACAGGAAAGGCAGCAATTTCTAAACCATCCCATATCCTGATTCAATACCATGAAATGGAAGAAGCCGTACATGCTTCTGTCCACGTACGGACACAGGGAAGGATTTGCAACTCATTTTTCTCCATTAGCTGCTCCAGAGGTGGTCGCTCTGTCATCACCCAGGTTCGTTTCCCTGGGCTTCAAAGGAAACGTGAGCTCGTTTTCCAAAGCCTGTGCTATCTTGAAGTGCATCCAGCCATGGATGTGACAACTGTCAGAACCGCTGCTGCCACTGGGTTAGTTTGCTGTTGCTGTAACAGATCCAAGCACAATAAATGCTGCGACCACCAGCCCCAGAAGTCTCTCTTCTATTTAGAGGCTTTGGGTATGGATAGTCTAAGAGCTGCTGAGGTCCAGTGGACACAGGACAATGTAAATACCTTGGAAAATGTCTCCATTTCCAAATGAGTTCCCCACATACAAAACTGTAGTGGCTGCTCTACCAGAGCAGACCAGCAGTGAAGCCAGTGCATTGGCTCTCGCTGTGCTAAGCCATTGGGGAAACAAAAATCCAGCGTATTTGTTCATTCCTGGTCATTACTGATCAGCAGTGCTCCAGAAACTTGGTAACCAAGAGCTATTCTTTTTTCCCAGCTTTTGTATATAACCGTGTCTATTAGTATTATTGATTCCTGTCCTATTGCGCTGAATTTCATGCACTAGGATGGGTTTTAGGATCTAAAAAGCAAAAGCTTTTCTTACTCTGTGGGCAACAGGGACTGGAAACATTTGATCTACCTTTTCAATATTCTCCGCAGATTTTTCCATTGCCATTGCCCATCAGGGGTAGTAAAAACCATTCTACATACTTTGACATTATCTTCAATCAAAGACTCCCTGAGGCATTTTTATACTCATTAATTAAACCTCACACGCTGCCTGGGAGGTAAATCCAGGTTATCCATCTCCATTTACATTGGAAAAGGTTAATTGGCCCATTGGACTTCACAGAGCCAGACTAACAGGTGCCCTCCCATTCCTGCTGAGCTCCCAAATAACCTGGGAGCAAGTAACCTCGCCCCAGTCCCATTTTCTCTTGAATCCCATCATAGACCACACAGGGGAATCAAGTGAACGACATAAAAAAATCTCTTCTGCCTATATCCATCGCCTGCTTCCCCTCTTGCTTTTCTTAGTATCCAGAAAAGAGAGGGGGGAAAAAAAATAAAGGCAACATGAAACCACTCCACACTCCCAAGGAGAAAATAAAAATGGATGTTGCAGGCTCATGTGTTCTATACGTTTCCAAATATTTCCATCTGCTCCTGAAATTTCCATTAGGAGTTGCCAAAAAGTCTTACAGAATTGTTAACACGATGGTAAATTTAGATTCTTTTTATGGAGAGACGTTTCCCCACCCTCTTAAAAGTCTGGTATCAATTTGTTCTGTCACTGATAAGCCAAAGGTATTGCTGGGTTTGCCCTTTTGCCCGGCTTGTGGGTTTAGCGCAGATGGGAGCAGAGGCAGCACCCACAGGGGGAAAGCGGGTCCAGTGTCACCTCTTGGTCTGTCCCCTCTACCCTCCCAATATCAGCACAAACAACAGAAATACCTTGCGAGAAAATGAGAGCCCACGTGTAGCCAGTTTCCCCAATCATTGACCTCTTCTGCAGCCTGGGAACTCCCCAAATGAAGGTGAAAGGCTCCTGATATATCCTACCCTTGCCACACCCAGGCTCCCAGCCCCTAATTAAAAGTTCTGTGCTAACGAGCACGTGTCAGTGCTCAGGAGGGCTCAAGGCAGCTCCCTTTAGCTGGAGCAGGGCAGAGAGTGAAGCTGGATGAATGATTCAGAGCTGATAGAAAGAGGCAGAAAGCAGCACTCACTCATCCAGCAGCAGGATTGATGCTGAAGAACTTTTAGTGATGAATAAAACCTTGCTACAATGCATAGAGAAGTGTGATTGCTAGATGGACACTGTAAGGATACTATAATGCACTTAGGGGTGCTATAAATCAGTATATATGCTGATATCCATGTATATAAATCACTGCATATAGATATGTGTTATAAACTCAATAAATCTGAGTTTTATTTTGATCAATATTTTGGTTCATCTTCTTTAAGGAAGGCAGAGCTGCAGGTCTGTGTTCGTGCTCCCAGGAGAACAAGATGACAACAAGCCCCAGGGAAAGAGAATTAAAGATGCCTCATTTAATCTTTTCTACTTCTAAGATATTCCCTGATGTGCCCCAGAGCTTTGCCCATCTTGGGGACGCTGCTCCACTTCCAGATGACTTCGCAAGGAAACCCATTTGGTCTCTTTCTAACCCCTTTCCCTGCAATTACGCTTATCGTATTTCCCTCTTGATGTATTTCTTCTTCGAGAGCAATATCCCCCGCTCCCAGCACGGCATTTCGGGGAGTTCTTGTGCTCCGAGACATGAACATCAATGTGTTGCCACCTGCAGCCAGTTTGTAAAAGAGCCACGTGTGGGATGGAGCTGCTGAAACCAGACTTGCAGGCTCGATTGAATCTGCTTGTGCGCTCCCAAATCCCGAGATTATTCAGGAATAAAGGGCATCAGCCTCTGTCTCATCATTGTATAAGTTAATTATTCCCTTTTAACTCAAATTTTAGAGCTTGAGCTTTGTCCGGAGATGTGAGCTCGGAGGAAACGGGAAAGTTTCCATCTGATTACACGCTTGGGCAATATAAATTATTAACTACCTGGGGTAATATTATTCAAGCCTTGGTGTTAAAAAGATGTGGTTAATGTCTTCCTGCTTTTAGTGTTCTGGTCCATTTTCAGAGCAAAACGTCCTCACCTTCAGTGCTAAATCCACGGCAGCACTCCGCAGCTGCCATGCGTTTTGAGTAGTTTTATCTTCAACTGTTAATATGTCATAACATTGCATTTTTTAAGTATTACTGCCTGTGCTCTTAGCCAGATTTTTTCTTTAATATTTGAATATTTGTAGGCAAAAAAAAAAAATCATATTTGCCTGAAGAAAATGTCAAAATTTGAACAGATGGGAGTTTTTACCAAAAGAAGACTGTTTTGCTCAGAAATCATTCCATCTCCAAAACCTCACATAAAGTTTCGTATCTTTCCATGAATCTTGGAACAGGATTTTAAATCCAAAATAAAAATACAGAAATTTCCTATGTTGAGCTTATAAATGCTGCTTTACGACATTTTCTGGTGTTTTAATGAGAGCCATGTGACCAAAGTTACATATTCTAGGAAATAGCCAAAAGGCACATATTATTTTACAGGTATATTTTTAAATGTAGAGAATTGCTTTTTAAAACTTTAACACAAGATGTTATCACCCTTTTTTTAATTAAAAAATTACTGGGCTATTTTTTTCCATTTTGAATATGTTCCGCACTGCCCAAGAGAACCAGGTCCTGTCCCCAGAACCCCCAGTGCTCTGCACATGGTCACATCAGGGATATTTGTATTCCCCTTGTAGGTCCCAGTATCTCAGACATGCCCAATTTCTTCTTCTCATAGTGTTGTTTTGCAAAGGGTTTTGTGAGTAACAGCACCGATGATGTTGTTGGATAGTAACAGCATCATTAAAACACATTTATTGTACTTAAACCCAGCGAACTAAGACAGTGACCATAATGGCACATAATGGTGTCAGAGGGGGAGGACTCCAGGCTGTTGTTAAGCCTTGTCAGACACATATTATCAGTTTTTAGTGTCAAGGGAAGCCAGAGCTTTCTGGTCCTCATGACTTGGTCCTTGTAATTATCCCCAGCCACAGCCCATCTCGGCTTGTTTGTTCCTATTGACAGTGTTGCTATTGAATACCCAGTAATGGGTTGTAGCCTCCAGCGATCGTCCCTCTCCCTTTCTAGCTCAGGGAAAACACAACAGATGAGCCCAAACACTAAAAGGATGGGAGGCCACGCTCATTTAAGACAGTGGTTCCCTGTAAGAGCATCGGTGGAGCTCATTTGGCTCTTGGGCAGATGGGGCACACACCAATGATGACCCAGTGGTGGTTTCTATCTAGGTGGTGCTCAAAATTCAGTTTGCAACTAAATCCATCAGCTGTCCGCACTGGGTGAGCAGCTTGAGGCTGATCTATGGAGAAAATACGGTAGGTTGGGTTCAGGAGAAGTCCTTCAGCCTGGACTGGCTCACACCAGGAAGAAGCCACAGCTGATATCTGTCCTGGCACCTCAAATCTCCGTGTGCTGCCACGAGAGCAAGACGTATCCCTCAGACAGTCCATAGAAGCCTTCAGTGGCACCAATTTCATTGCCAAATATTCGCATGTTTTCAATTATAGTTTAGGCTCTTTGCAATACCGAGGCTGTGCAATGGTGCGTTATGTCCTCCTCTTTGGCATCGCCTGGTGGGCTGGAGACACGCTGGCTTTACAAGAGTTAAGGACTGGGGGCTGGGAATGAATTGACATCTTCCATCTTCACAGGATCTCAGGTGGATACTTTATTTTTTTGTCTGAGGAGGTTTATTTTCCTCCAGATTGATCGGATGAATTGTGTTCCCAGAGATCAGAGAGTTCAGATGGCAGAGGATCCTCTTACCAGAAGATGAAAGCCAATATAATCAACTGCAAAACTTCAAAACATGCAGCTTGTTCTTGTTGGCTGAGCCTAAGTTTTCCCTGCAGAGAAGCTGTCGACAATGATTTGATATCAATCCAGTAACAATCCCTGGTTTCTAATAATAATTTGCACTTCAGTAGAAATGTTCATGTGAGGCTCTGAGAACATTTAGCAGATGGTCATTAGCGAAGCTCCCCAGTTCTCCTGCAAGGAAGAGATAACAATTATTAGCCTTGTTTTACAGATGGTGACACTGAGGTGAGGCACTGAAAGGTGAAATAACTCTCCTAATTTTCCATAATGAGCCAGTGGCAACAGATCTGTGAATGAAACCCAGGCATCCTGCTGCGATTACTCCATAAACCCTATATCCTTATCTCTTACAGGAAAACGTGGTCAAAGAGGTGAGCCTGGAAAGCAAAAAGCAAATGACTCAAAGGCAGGATTCATGACACATTTCTGGAAATAAGGAATTAGGTCTGGGTCAATAAATAAGTGGAAAACCAGGGGGACGCAATCTGAGAGGCATGTGAAATGGGGAGCGATGGAAAGGAAAGAAGATAATGGAAGGGAGGGGAAGGAAAACAGAGAGTAGCTCTGACTTTTTATTTCCACTCTTGGTTTCAATCAGTGTTGTAAAATTAAAGGTTAGGGCTCTGACAGAAAGAAGAAAGCGAGCTCCATCTCCTCCCGCAGGGGCACGTCTAACGGGTGAGGCTTCAGACGTGAATCGCCAATAGCAAGACCCTCTTCCTCGCGTGCTCAGCGGTGCGTCACCCTGCAGGGACACTGCCAGGGGACAGCGCTTGTGTTTTGGGGGCTGCAGAGACCTGGGGAGGGCAGGGAAACAGGGCTGGAGCTCTTGGGAATGCTGGACCTGCCCATTGGCTTCTGCACGCCATCAACCACCAAAAAGCCCCGGTGCGGTAGGTCAGCCGCCGGGCTGGAGGTGCGCGGATGGGGACTAATTTTAGCTTTCGGTTACAGTGACTTTTCCTTTCTCACCCAGAACGTCTGGACCACTAATACTGATGGACCGGCTGATACTACAAACCGCCCCGCTAACATCACACATACGCGACAAGGGGAACACAGCCCAGCTTAGCTGGCCCAGCAGCGGAGCTTATAAAACAGCCAAATGGAAGCCAAAAGACTTGAGTTTAATCCCTCCAGTTAAGTCATCTAGATTCCTTCTCGCCACCAGCCATCTGATCTCAATCAACAAATCTTGGCCTTCATCTCCTGCCCTCGCCGAGAGTCGCAATGCTGAAGCCTGAAGTAATCTGCATGCAAAATGCTTTAGTAATGATTCCTTCAAGAGGGATTTTTTTAATTAGTATTATTTCCCAAAAGCACTCTAATGTCAAAGTGGTAGGCAAACAAGAAAGGTGTCTTAGTAGTGTTTGCCATTAGTAGTTTGTTAACACTCTGTAATGTTCCTCCAATTATTTGCAATACCTGTAGTTAATAGAATACTGAAAGAGATGTAATTAACATCAATATGTTAGAAACAGTCATTGGGAATTAAAATAGGATGCTTTTTTAAGACTGAAAACACTTTCAATTTGTCTGTTCCTCTCATAACATTAGTAGGATCTGGCAAGCAAATGAAGCAGAATTAAACATTCATATCTTTAACATCAGTGACCCACATCACGTCTACATGCGGGATGCTCTTAAGAAGCATCACGTCTACATGCAGGATGTTCTTAAGAAGCTCTGCGATATTTTGCTTTCAGCATCACCCCATGCACTTCCAGCATCGGAGAGCAGAGAGCCAGACCTGCAACCAGCAGCGTGTTGGAGTGGTAATACATGGCTTTGTAGGAAACACCAGGGGAATTCGAGAGAGCAGAAATGATGTTTGCAATGGCAAGATCAAAGATACGGTCTGAAAAACATGCAGTTTCTGCAGGTGCTTGGTCCATGGTCCTGGGCATCTATCACCATGCAGAAGTATTAGAAAAATGCCATTTGCCAGGCCAAAGTGTGCTCCAGTAAAAGTCACAAACCAAAGTTGGATTCTAGATATTCCAGGCTACCTTTAGCAAGAGTTGTGGAACACATCTCTCTTCAGTTTTATAATCTCTAATGACTGAAAATTGTTTACACCTCAGCATTTGATTTTCCCTTATAATTTCTTTCCACTCTCAGCAAGAACCACATACAGAGGCAACAAGGACTGGTTCAGTGGCCAAGGTACGTTCTACAAGGCCAGGGACATTTCTCTCTGCGTGCTACTTTAAATATTACCTTCTACAGGGCTGGAGTCCTGTTTGGCTGTGAGCACCTCACCTTCCACTCTTCCTTATTTCAAAGCGACGTTACTTGTGACAATGCAGGACATTATTTCACAATTTCATTTTCTGCACATATGTTAAATTCTATAGACAGAGGGAACAAGATCTGCCATTTTGTCAACTAAAATAATTGTATTACAAAGCTCAGCACGGCTTACACTATTGTGCCGTGTTCAGTCAAACTCCATCCCAAAGGTGCATACATATCTCTAGACTATTGTAGAGGTTGGCAGCTGCTTCAGTACAATTACTCCTTTTTATTTATTATTTTTTTTTATCTTGGGGCTTTTAAAATTGATGGGAGGCTGAAGGCAAGAACTGATGCATTGTAGATGACAACAAAAGAGGCTCCATGAAATTGCTTTTGGCATCTCGTGTGCGTTCCGTCCACATCTTATAAATTACTGCTGCATTTCAGTGATAAAAATAGTTTTGTATTTGGAATTGATTACAGTGAGATAAAGCTCTTAAAAAAAAAAAAAAGTACCAATGCATAAATATTCTGCACATACAAGGCTAATTTGATTTGATAAAATAAGTGTGGCGCTCAGTTTCTTCCTTTTAAACAGAACACACATACACACACATACCAGAATGCAGATAAAACTCCGGCAGCTGTTTTGCTCGGAGTTCCCAGAAATGGTTATGTGCCTCTTGCAGCTCTTCTCTTCAGACGTTTTTATGGCAACCTCCGTCCATCACCCAGGCCGGACAACATTCCCCCTGCAATCGCGAAGCATTCAGCCCAGGGCATTGTGCTTTCTTGGATGTGATAAACATTGATTCCTTCCCTGTGCCCTTAAAGGTTATTATATTAACTGGGCTATTTTTGTTTAGTTCGCTCCTTAGCGCATCAGCTCTGCGATTTGCGCTTTTGCCGTGACTGGGGCTGCAGGATCAGCAGAGGGAGCTGATATATTGTTTTCGGCAATTCTAATATAAAGGGAAGCATAATTTTATTTACACGAGAAAGAGGGAAATAGCGATTCATGTTTCAGCATGACCCAGACCAGCACGCTTTACTCAAGCAAAATGCTATTTGACTTCGCCTAATAAATTAAGGGCGAAAATTGGCTTTGCATCATGACAAATGCACAGCCTCATCGTTAACCTTCAAAGAAACGCAAGGCTTAATTGCAGATAATAGCGATGGGCCTGGCAGCGGGATCAAGGGTTGGATCCAGGACCTGGTGAAAGCCAGAGCAAAGCCCCAATGTCTGTTTTCCATCCCGCGGGTGTGGGGACCATCAGCCGAGCAAACCCCACCGCTCCCTTTGGCCGCATCGCTGCAAGGTGCTGAGTGAATCACCGGGCTCCCAAACCTGCACCCCACACCCCACCAATGCTGTGGCCATTTGCAGCCCCTAGAGCCCCCCGTCCCCGCTGAAAAGCTGGTATTTTTTGAGGGGGTGCAGGAAGGCGGCTCGTCTCGCCGCAGCAGCGCCTTTGATGTGGGCTGGATGGGATGTGGGTGTTCTGCTCCCCCAGCCACGCCAGCCCAAGCGCAGAAGGAAAAACTGACGGCAGAAAGACTGACAATTCCTTCTGTAGAGCAGCTTCGGCATTCCTGAGTTTTCAGTAACGTGCGATAAGCTGCTACGAGCAAGATGATCCTTGAAAACCTTCCACGTGAAAAGCAAAAGCAGCACAAAGTGTGTCCCCGACAACTTCCACTGGGTACATACAGGTAAACGGACAGCACACCACTTTTAAATCTCATTTATTTATTTTTGTGTACATTTTTCTTAATTTGACTGACATACCATTGCTATAAAGATGCCCTGCTCTTTGAATATTTAATTCAAGACCACTAGTTCAAGTGTGGTTATGAAAAGTCACGGCAAACATATGACTGGAAAGAGGTGGTCGGTTTTGACTTCCAGGCAGTTGTTTGAAGCAGTTCATAGATGCACACAATATTCAGCAGAACACACGCACACACGCTGCTGAATTTAACACACACACGCGCGCACACGCACATCTGGAAAACGGTTACAGTGGTTGAAGTTTCAAAAAGGTGAACTGTCCCCTTCTCTCAGCAGCACTGATAAACCTTTGGGTATCCTGAGAAATCAAACTGAAGCGTAGTAAAGACGATTAACTTATTCCACCAGCAGTGTTTGGGTTCTTGTTCAAGTTAAATATATTCTCCCAATCTATTCTTTTTTTTAATGAAGAGGGTGGAGAAAAAGGATCTGGAGCAGTCAGGTTTAAGAATACCAGTTCAGTTGTTCCGCCAATATCCCTAATCCAGCACAACGCGGATCCTAAAAGCATCTCATTAAAACAACAGCGTTAAATAAAAGCTTATCTAATGTTACACACATGGTCCTACTGTCAGTCTCCAGCTATTTATCATCTTCATAGTATGGGGAACGGCTTTGAGATGAATGAAGACGACACAGAGTAAGAGAAGTGTTTCAGACGGGGCGGACGTGGCGCCGTATGGGGGGGCAGCCGAAGTTCTGTGGGGCGCAAGGAGGACCCTGCGAACTCTGCAATATCTGACCGGCCCCGGTGTGAAATTCGCCTGGTTGCAGACAGGAGAAGGAGCTGGGAGCTCAGTTTGTCATGGCACGGGGTGGCTCTGCGCTGCTACAAACCCCCGGCAAAGCCCCAGGGGACCTTAACCAGCGCTGACAAGAACCTGGGTGGCACCTCCCAGAGATGACAGCACTTCATTTCTTTTAAATATACCACTAGGACACGTTCACGAGAACAGGCCAAGGCAATAAGAGTCTACCTCAACGCTCGCTATCTCTGGACAAACTCACCCTCCCCAAAGCTACGATTCCAGGATCTTGCGTTAGGAAAGGGCAGTTTTGACTCTCACCACGACAGAGTTTCCTCAAGAAGACTCAAAATTGAAAATCGCTCATACTGCATTGTGCTGCCTTCTCTAGTCTAACCCTACCTTTTCCGTTCCCCCCGTGGATGCGAACAGAGGTGCCTTCCCCACCGAGAGTAGAGCCCGTGCCCCGCGTCCCGCGTTGCCGTAGGGGTTGTGTGAGGTTACGGCTGCTGAGCAGCAATGAGCGCTGCGGAGGAAACGGGCCAGCAAAGACTTAGACAACAAAAACAAACACGAAGCAATTAAAAGAAGGATGGGAGATGTGGTCTGATGTACTTTTGCCAAGAAATAAATATTTTGCATTGCCTTTCCTAAAAACGCTTGCATTGCGTTTTTTTTAGATCTCCAAAATGGTAGATTTACTCACCCCACCCACCCATGCACAACACACACACTGTAATGCACATACGTTTCCAGCTTTGTAGAGCTACTGGATTTACTTTGAGACAAGTTTCTTGTGCATTTTGACAATTTACTTTGAGACAAGTTATTTGCAAGAAGGCAAAGTTCATGCGCGGCTTTGACAGCTCCACTTTCTCATAAATGGTATTTGAAAAGCGGAAAGCAAATGAGGACCAAAGCTCCATTTAAAGTTCACCTCAGATGCCTGAAAACCATTTATACCCACATCCTTCTGAGGTCCCCGCTTTATGAACTTCTAATGAATTCCACATTCTGCTACCCACCATTCCTTATACATAGAGGGAAGGAAAAACAAACCAGAAAACCAATGCAAGCTGTTGGAAAACAGATGCACCGCAGCATTCTTCATCAGAAAGGCCAGGGAGGCTTTTGGAGCAGGAGAGCAGCAAGGCACCTTTGTGAAGAGGAGAAGGGGAATAAAAAGAACAAAAGGTTGGTTTTGAGCCCCCGATCCTGCTTGTCTAACACAGGTCACGCTTGTGGGATTTCACCTCGACATCTCTGACCCAGCAAGAAGCAGCCGGTCATGAGTCGCTCCATTGTTTCTGTAGGACTCGTGTCCTCCAGAGCCACAGCAGATGTTTGGGCAGAGGGTGCTGGGTGGCCCTCAGCTCCACTTTGAAGCCATCCTGGCAACCCCGAGTCTCCCCGGCTTGAGGGCTAAAGGAAAACTCCAGGAAAATGTAATAAGAGAAAAGCCTGGAGTGAGACTTGGTCAAACCAAGTTCATCACCAACCAGATTTGATTTGTCAGGTGGAAAATTATCACTTCCTCAGAATTCCAATGAACTTCTGGTTAATGACGTTGTGACACTAAACATTTTTACCACTTAAACTGAACCCTGATGCTAAGCCAAACCCCTCTTGAAGGAACAACTACAACCCAAGCGGTGCTTTTCGTATTAAAAAAGTGTGAGCGGGTTTACTCAGAAGCCTCCACAATGTTTAAAGAAACATTAAAAAAATCCACTTTTTTACGAAATATTCCTTATCCCCATCCCTAATTCTAGAGCAAACCAGGTGACTAAAAGAAAATCTAAATTGCTATAAATATAATTTAAAATAATAATTAGCCAGCTACTGCCAGTTGCCATCCCAGCTGTCAAGAGATCCTATAGGTATTCCATAAGGCTGGAGGGTAGGCTGGGAGATGCCTTCAGCACATCTTGTCTAGTACCAGAAATGCATAAATAATAAATAATGAGAACATGAAAAAGAATAATCAGCCTCCCACACGTAAGGAAAAGCAGAAACTTTCACAGTTCTGAAATGAAATAATGTTACTGTAAGAAAAATAATCCTAAAAATAAAGTAAAATAAGGACCTTCCCGATGGCAGGTTGGAAAGGCGCCTCTTTTCTGCCGTGTTCACAACACAGCTGCTTTCCCTGTGCCCTCTTCAGGACCAGCAGACCACTGGGAAGTGGTTGCTTTCCCATTGTGCTCAGTTCTTTTTTTAGCTGGAAGTACGTAGAAATAACCTTATTACAAATTTCCCGCCATCTCGCGAGAGAGCAGATTTCACACCGCCAGACCGAAATTCTAGAAATTTCATATATTTCGATGCTAAACACGGATCTTTGCCAGTAAAACTGTAATTCCTTAAATTGAAGATTTCGGGCATTTTTAGTTCCTTCCTTCTGCGAGAAATGGCAAGTTTTACTCCAACCCATTTCCCATTTGCAAGAAACTCCATTCAGCAGCTCCCCCCGCAAGGCAGTGCTGTTAAAAAACAAACGCAAAATCCCAACTCTTTGTACACTGTGGCTGTTTCCAGCAGCCCCGCTGGCACAGTGACAGCTGTCGCCAAGCACGAACCACTCGATTCACAATTGCGGAGGAAGCGAAGCAGTGGCAGAGCTCTGGAAATGCATTTCGTAATCTAGATTATGTAGGAAATACTTGGAGCCCGGTGCTGTTTTTGGCGATGCTGTACTTTGTACCCTGCAGAGCCCCAACCTGCCAGACGTCCTCCAAATGGCACAGTCCGTGCTCTTAGGTATTTCTCCAGGGCTAATAACTAAATCTGGGCTAAATGTGGATGGAGAACTCTGCAGCTGCACCTGTACATGAGAAAATTTGATCCTGATTTAACAGTTATGACGGAGACTGTAATTCATCTTTAAACACACCTATTTGGCTCTTACGAGGCACTTGATCTACATCTCCTCAGTCTGGCTGCGTAAATGAAGGACACCTGGTCCTTCCCGACTTTTTGCGGTATCCATCCTGAAAAAAACCCCACACAACTGGGCTGAGAAATACCGGAGGCTTTCAGATATTGTTCCTGGACTCTCCACGATGACTGAATGTTCTTTATTAGAGGGAAAAAAAACGAGACCTGGCAGACCCTGATACCTCCATCACGCAACCCCTGGGGAAACTGTATCTACCTTTGGTTTTGGAGGCCGCGGGCACGCTTGCTGCCAGACTGCTCGTTCCAACCATCAGATGTTGGCCGCCTCTCCCTGGACCACTTATCTCCATCCACCTTCTGGCACAACGTGGTTCGTACCCTTGCGTGACTGGTCACAGCATTTTGGAAAGACCACGGCTTGGCGTCTTATTTTCTCAAGAAGAAGAATAATCTGGGGCAAAACCAGCCTGAATTAGGATAAACCCTGAGCTGGCCTGAATTCTTCCTGTAAGAGAAACCAAACAGAAACTTTCCTGATCGGCTCAGTAATACTTGGGGTGTGTTTAGTCTTTATTTAAAAATTACACTATTCTGAGCTTCCTGGATTTAGCTGGGCCCAAAAGCGAAAGTAACATACCAAAATACCCTGAAATAAACTTCTAGGAAGGGTTTTCAGGTCTGGCGAAAACCACATAGCTTTGGAAATTGCCGAAAGACGTCTGATCTTTTGAGATTTCCATCTCTATTTCCAGAGCGCTCAAGATGCTTCCAAAGCTTCTCCCAGCGTATCCTCGCGGTACCTCGCAGCCGCTGGACTTTTGCCCCATCGTGGAGAGAAACCCAAGAGCCTTTCGAGGAAGGAAAGGCGGCCCATCCCGAGGACAAGCCGCCTCGGAGAGAAGCTGCTGCAGCTCCAGAGCCGCTCTGTTTCCAGGAAGGGATTTTTAATGCGATGGCAGCGAAGCACAAAGGGAGAAGTTCTCACTTGGGCTGGATACCTGCAGGGTAGCAAGGCTCTGGCTGTGTGTCCCATTAATTGAGTAACGGAGAGGCAGGACCTTCCTCTCCCAAAGCCAAGAGCTGGCTGGGGGCCGCTCTCCCTTTCCTTCGCTCTGCCCAACCGCCCAGAAAAAAGGCTGCGAGTAAAATCCCAGACAGTAAAACACAAAACCTAAAGGTGGCTGAGACTTAAGGTATCAATGGAGGCAAAGAGCTTTGTAGCAAACCAGGAGCGCACTAAAGGAGGCCATGGAATAAACGTCATGCAGCCAAAATCGCTCCCAGTAGAACGGCACTGCTGGCTGTACAGACCCCTGAAGAATTCATTTATCCCCATGGCCTGTAAATTTGGTATTTCCACCATTAGGCTACTTCGAGACCACCTTAAAATGTTTATTCTAATGAGTTCCCCATCATTTAAGTCCGTTAAATATCTCGCCAGCAGCAATGCACAAGAGCACGCAGCAGGCAACGAGCATCAGCTCACTTCCAGTTTTTCCTTGTGGGTTTCTTTTGGATTTTAGATTTTGTCTCTTTTTGCTGAAGTAGGGATGCATTGGCAATGAGGGACCTGTGAGCAAACTCCTTACCTACAAATGGGCCTGAAGGTATAAACAGCCAGAGAAAGGGGAGACAGGCCAGTCTCACCAAGCTATGTACCCAACCAAGTCTGTGGCTGTCTGTTTGCCCTCTCTTTTTGCTCCAGCAGCCTTCCCCATCGACTACAGACCTTTCCTGGCAGAGCGGATTGGCACCAGCTGCCTATTAAAGGACTCATTTTGTCCCTACCTCATTAAGACTGCTCTTGCATTTTACTGTCTTTAGATTCCTTTTTATTTATATAGCACAAGAACCTTTCTGTCCAGACCACTGGTACCACCAGCTCCTACCTGTATCTACACACATCTACAAACACATGAAAGCTGAGATGCAACTGAGCTTTTTCTGCCCCTCTTTATTAACAACATCAACTGTTTTTATGGTGTGGGGTTATGTGAAGGAGCAGCATCCTTTCAACCTGCAACCCAGCTTCCTACCACACAGAAAGCATCTCTCCAGCCACAATCCCAGAGTGAATCTCACTGCACTGCAGAGCTCTGGCCTGCCAGAGCACACATCAAATTTCATATTATCCATCTGCTCCAGTAAAGGCTGAGCTGAAATATTAATTAGGAGATCTGATCCCTTCTCACCAGAAACAATCTGGATTTTATAGCTCAGCCAGAGGCCAGCGAAGCGGACAAAGCTCTGTGATACATCCTTTGCTGCTGGTTAATGGCTTTCAAGGAAACAACCAACCTGGGGGGGAGGACACAGCCTGTAAAACACGTGGACATCTGGTCTGGTTTGTCCACCCTTCGCCTCCCCCATGCTCAACCCCCACCTCCTAAGTGCACGTTCAGACCAAAAAGAGACGACCCTTCTAACATAAACAGCTATAATATGGCAATAAAGATTAATGAGTAAAACTTGCCGTTTTATGTATAATCCGTGGGGATTTACAATCATTAATCTTTATTAGTGTGTAATAACTGTTTAGACATTAAGGACAGATTCTCAGCTGGACAAAACTGGCCTTATTCCAGCCAAGCCAATGGAGAAATGCCAGTTTACACCCTCCATGACCCCAGCTCTCACTGAGCCCCATCCCCAGCTGTAGGAATCGTATCGCCAGCAGTATTTCCCCAACAGCAGGGGCAGACCAGTGAAGGCAACTATTTGTCTTTCTCTGTACCCGAAAAAGAGTGCTGCATGTGTCCAGGAAGCTCAACAATAGACATGTCAATAAACAGGAGGAAATTCAATGAAAAAGCAACAGCAACAAAAGGAACCCCGAGGAGCAGGGAAGTGGATGATTTTTTGAGGCAAGACTATAAGATCTGGTTTGGCAGGAGCGTAACTAAGAGGGATGTAGCAATCTTTGGCATGTGGAAGAGTGAAAGCACCAAGACGGGCCCCCAGAGTTCCTCTGAGAGGAACAAGATGGAAGAGAGAGGAAAAAAAAAGAGCATCTTGGCTGGCTTTTCTGAGCGAGGAGTTTGGGGTTTGTTTTTAATCAAAAAGAGGTCTATTAAACGGGGAGCTGGTGGGAACCTTGTCTGAACTACATCAGACCAGCCACTAAAGCAATGCTCTGTTGGCCAAGCAGGATTTTCCCTTCAAAAATGTCTAGGAAAGGAGGGCAATGTACAAGTAAATACTTAGCTTGCAGCAACTATGGAGACATCCCAGATAAAGCAGTGTACGCTGGTGTCTCTGCCCTCGGCATCAGGCAACACCGTGTCCCACCAAGACAAGGCGTAGGTAGCACTGACCCAGCAGCCACAAAACCACCTCCCTCTGTACCTGTGGAACAAGTGGGAGCTCAGCTGCAGATTGTTTTTTGGAGCTTTTTGTGAGTACTGACCCCCCAACTGCCTTCTCCATCACAAAAGGTGGTGTTCCCACCTCTTCAACAAGTCAGAAATGCCACCTTCCTCAGCAGTAAATCTGACAAAAGTCAGGAAAAATGCAGAAATACAGTACGTAGGTAACTGTGTAAAGTTTTGTACACCTGGAAAATCTCCAGAAAAGACGGGCATTTCACCCACTGCAGCAGCACGAACACGGCGTTTAAAAACAGTAACCAGCAAACGCCCTCAACTTCTCTTTGAAGTTTAAGGGACCACTGGGCTCTTGGGGACCCAGAAAGTCGCTTTTCTGCCAGGGACACTTCAAGAGCTCTAGTGACAGTGGGGTCTCAGGCATCCAGAGGTTGCAGGGACACCAAAAGCTGTATGGTGGGGGACAAAAGAGGATGAACATCATGGCCCAGTGGTCCCCCACCACCTGCCACAGGGATGGGCTGTACATCTTTTTTATGCAGCCTGATAACTTCTGCCCGCGGCAGAGCAGAGAGGCCCCCCCGGCCCTGCAAATGGGGAACTGTGCTGGAATTAATTCACGCAGCTCCTCCAGGTCACGGCTCTTCCGTCCTCTCCACTCCCTGGTGTGGTTTTGCATTGTTTTGGGGTCTATGGCACGAGACCTGCTACTTTTGCAGTTTAATAATCCCAGTTCAGAGCAATCTAACATGCACAGAGCCCTGTGCAGTCTGAAAATAAAGAGCTTTTTGTAGAACAGCTTTAAGCCTCAACACCTTGGCTGTTCACGGGCACGGCTGTTGGGAAAAGCTTCATGTCCCAGCAACCACGCCTGCCCCAGGCAACCCTGCGCTCACAGTGCAGCCAAGCAAAGTTCTGAGCGCTGACCAAAGGCTTTTCATCTTCACAGACGTTACAAGCAAATGAAAGAGTAAAGGCTGATTTTTGTTGTGTAGCCCAGCACGTTTTCAGAGCCTTTAAGAACACAGGAATCCCTCACTCTCCTCCTGGCGCTGAGACCACCGGCTCGAGCTTCTAAGAAAATCCTGGGGCAGGCCAAGCTTTGTGTCCACACACACCACAAGGCATGCAGGGACAGACAGACAGACAACCTCTGCACTTCCCTCCTGCCATAACCACCTTCTGCAGTGATCGCTTGGATCGCTGGTTTCATTCACACCGGTCATACGGATTCACACTTACTCTGGGCTGACACAAATGACTTCTAAAGGAAAAAAGTCACGGAGAAGCAGGAGGGAAGTGAAGTGATTTGTTGCACGCCCTATTGTAATGTCATTAAAACAACGGGATTAGACGGCCCAAGCACTGCAAGAGCAAAAAGCATAAAAGAGAGCACTCAGCATGTTGTGTCGAGGCATGTAGGAATCATTTGAGAGGGTTGCTAGCTGCAGACAACACTGACATTAATTTTCTATTGGAAAACGCTGGTGACATTAATATCTGCTATTAATACTGAATTTTGACAGTATCTCATAAATTCAACCTGTCAATTACAATGGCACTGAAATAAAGGTGCTCTGAGGTCAAGGAGATGTGGTGTCCAAATGAGACTTATATTCCAAGAGAAAAGCAGCAAAAACAATCTTTAACAAAAGCATCAGATCCATATGTAGGAAAACCAAAGGGTGGTTTTAAATGTCATGTTTTTCAAAGCGAGAATTGATGCTGGAACCAACTCTATAAACTGGCTGGCTGGACTTTTAGCTGCAGCTGAGGACAATCAATCAAAACAGCTCTGCGACTCTGAGAAAGTGAGACAGAGAAAACGCACACACACACACCACGGAATATGAGAGGGCAGATTATGAGCCATGCGAGGCCTCTTAAAATTACACTGCGAAGTAAAACATCCTCGTGTTTCATCCGCAACAAAATGTAACCTGAAAGGTTCCCCTCCACACAAAGCAGAATATGGAGCTTATTGTTACTGAGGGCCGGGCAGGCTTGTAGAACACGGGCTGAGGACAGGGAACTTCTTCCCCAGCGTCTGCACAACCCATGAGCAATTTGCAGCCAGGAAACCCTCGCGAGCCCTCCTCACACCTCCCTTCTCTGCAGCTGAAGTGCACAAGGACCGGCAAATCCCCATGGGCAATGCTCCTGTCTCCTTCGATGCTGGCCCCCAAGCAGAGCTGCACTATTTTAGGGTTGACAGCCACCTCTGTCGTGGCAGTGATGGTGGCAGCCCAGGCACTGGCAGTGTCTACAGGCACCTCTTCCAAGTGGTCAGCGTGTCCCTAGCACAAGAGGTACCACCATTTGGGAACCCCAGCTCTAAATCCTGCCCTCCCCATCAGCCCTTCCAAAGGATCGCTTCCCAAACAGACACTCGGGCCAGTCCAGAAGCCCAACCTGCATCAACAGAGATTGGTGCCACTAAACGGGGAGAGAAAGGGCTGGATCTCAGGCTCAATTACATCCTGCACAACTTAAATATTGCCAAGCAAGGCGTGCTTCTGGTTGGGATTTGATTCTGGGGGTCTGCCCTGAAGCGATGGATGGGGAAGAGAAGTGAGCAGGCACCAGGCACACACACACACTCCGGCACAGCCGCACGCACAGGGATGCTCCTTCACAGGGCCGGGGGAAGGAGCCACAGGCAAAGGACCTCAGAGGCGAGCAAGGCAGCTGTGCAGCTCTGGCTCAGTCAAACCAGTGTCAATCCGGAGCCAGCGGCCTTGCTCCAGACCCACAGCAGCACCTTGCAGCGCACAGTCACCCCTTTCTCCAGACAGTAACTTCGTTGCCTTGCTCCTGCCCCTGGCTAGCAGCTTTGCTCTGACGACCCAGCCAACAGCAACGAGCTCCTGATCAGGGTGGGCTGTGGTTTCCCTGCGTGGTTTCCCAGGCTGCAGCTCTCAGGGGGACACCTGCAGCCCGTGCTGGAGCCCAGTGCTCCCGGCTGCCCTCAGCATCCCAACCAGCGCTGGACATGGCCCAAACCTCATGCCGGCACAGGCTCCAGGGGAGCTTGCTAACGCTCTCAAACTCCGTGGGCAAGCACGGAGGGATTGCTGCTGATGCAGAGCTGAGAGCCCTGGAAACGCGTGCTGAGATATCCCATTTTTCACAGATGTTGTGCTGTGCAGACTGTTATCCTTTCCCATGTGGAAAAGAAGAGAGGAACTCCCTTTGAGACCCAAAGCAGCTCATCCCCAGCCCAAGGGAGCCCCAGGCACTGCAATGCTGCTGGGCTTGCGGGCAGGTGGGGACTGACCACCGCAGCCTCCTCCTTCCTGATCTTTGTGCAACTTATCTAACAATTTATTTCCCCCTAGGGCTTTTATCCTCTCAATGTCTTCCCACTCCAGACCTCATCACCTGCCCGATACAGCAGAGGAAGTCAGTGGGACGTAGGGCAGAGGTTCTCCCCGGGCAGAGCCTCTCCCTGCAAGAGCAGCTCAAGTAGCTGAGCCAGGAGCCTTGTTTATAAATTCTTTTTACGATGCACATTAAATATCTTCCACGACACAGACACTTTGTCTCTTCTTTCTCTTTTCCTTTGACACCTGTTCCCCAGCAAAGCCCTACAACTATTGCTTGCTGTGGCCTCATTTTGCATCATCATCATCACCACGCATTCATCCTCATATAAAACAGAAATCTATTCCATCAAGCACTTAACATAAATATTAAAATAATGGAAGGGACAAAATAGAAATCTACATACAACTTCATGACTACCATAGCACCTATTACCATGACAAAGCAAATTCTGGTTCAGGGGAAAGGGAAAGGGGATGAGGAGAAAGTTAGGAAGGAGGATTTCCACTGTCATTAAATATGTAAATCACTCTCTTAATTTTTTTTTTGTTTTGTTTTTGTGTTAAGGTTATCAACCTTATTAAAATTCATTTCACTAACCAGCTCGTTCTATGTCACTATGGATACCAAAGAACCCTTTTAAAAACTTCGGCGAGGCGGGGGTTTCTCAGAATAAAAACAAAACAAAACAAAACACGGCGACTTTCTGTTGGTGCTTCCATGGCAAGTCCTGCCACGTGCCCCTCCCCTGCACCCACCAGTCCACAGAAGGGCAATTCATTTACAAGTCCAGTTCTCAGTCTCCCAGGATGAGTTTGACAAAAGAGGCGACGTCTGTCTCTTTGGATTCGTGCAGGGTGAAGAAAGGATGTTGCTGGGGAAGAAAAGAGAGAACAAATAGAAAAGTTTATTATTCACGACACCGAGGACCAAGCCTAAAACCTTTTCAAGCAATCTTCAGGACAGCCCAAATTTTGTTGCTGGGGATCGTAATGTTGGGCTTTCTGTTTTGCAGCTGAGGCAAGTCAGGGAGCCCGAGGGGCCGTTCTGTGAACGCTGCAGGTTTGTGCTGCCCTCCCGGATTCCCTCTACACCTCGTCCTGGCTGCAAGGGCTGAGCTGCGCTGCTCTTGAAGCAAAATATTAAAACCCACTGCCTCCATCTCTGGCACATCGTGCCCTTCGGCACACGCGGTGCCCCGGAAGATGCGCTCCTCCTGAGACGGCGGTTACCCACCCTACCGCACAGCAGCTCCGACAGGAGCAAGGAAAACCTTGCAGGAAGGCTGACTGCAGTGGGTTTTCCCTCAGTTTCCTGCTTTATCTGTGTATTTACCCTCCGGTGACTTTGGAGTCTCATTTCTTCCCTGCAATTGCTCATACTCCCAGCAGGAGATGGCTACTTTACCCCTAACCACCGCAAAGAGGAAAGCCATCCCGGCTGGAAAGCCATCCGCAGTTGTATGTTTAACTACTTAATTGTGACCAACATGGGAAGACATCCTGCCAGAAAATCTTGCCTACATTTCAGCACAAATGGAAAAATATGTGTAAGGAGAATAAAACCCCAAAAAACACAAGCAAATGCCCCCTGACAGAAACAGCAAAGCCCATCTCTGCTAGCACCAGCGACTTGGTTTGCTGCTGGGGGCTGCAACATATCAGCTGAGATGGGCCAACTTCCAACTGAAATCACCAAATGCTGTTTAACACCCAGTGTCCTGGCAGTTAATTGTATTTATTTCTTTGTATGGAGGGTGTCAGAGAGAACCAAAAGGCAACTGGGGCCCTGTGGGGCTGACAAGTGATGTCCAGTCTGTGCAAAATGCTGTTGTACATCCCATACACAGGCTGAAGGAGCTCACTTTGATTCTTGACGCTCTCATTTCAAGCCAGATTGTTAAAGACAACTAGGAGTTTGCAGGATCTTTCAAACCTGCCCCTCACCCCAGTCCCTGAGCACTGGCTATTTCAATGATCATTTATGGCTGTGGCCACATGGAGGGAAAAGAGGAGCAAGGAAATGAGAATTTCCAAGGTGGGCTTGAGCGGAAAGTTACCAAGTGAATAAAAAGAGGGAGCTCTGAGAAGCCGGGAAGCGACCCAAAGACACACTAGCAAGGAAGAGGAAGCACAATTATGTGGGAAACAGAGCTGAAATGGGTTGAGGCAAGGATCCAGACATCACTTAAGGTCTCCCTGGGTCAGACAGTCATGGGAGTCGAAGTGTCCTGAGTAACTCTCAGAGACCTGGCCCCAAGGGCTTGCTGCGTTACTATCCCAGCGTGATGCTGCTGCTTTCACATCCCAGCTAAGTTGCGCCCAAAGCAGAGCTACTGCAGCCTGGAAATGCCCGCAAGCGTGACATGGGTGGCAGTGGTGGCCAACAGCACCGGCTCTCAGTGAGCCCAAAGCCCTTTGCAACGCCTGAGTTTGGTTATGGCACAAAACACCCCATGCCCGGTGGGATGTGCTCCATGCAATGTGCAGACCACCGGAGAGGAGTCCTGCAGTAGTTTCACGCTCCGCTTCACCTGGGGAAGTGGGTTTGCAAATGAAATTAAGCATTTGTATCAGTTTTCCTGATGCTCAAGATAGCACAGAGTCATATTTTCCATGAGAAACCTCAATTCCACAGGAAAGCAAGGGAGCAGTCTTGGTCTAAATGACAAGTCCAATCCAGTACCGCAACTTAATGCCATAAGAGAGAGAGGAGGGAGGAAAGAACCCCAAAAAACAACAAAACAGCAACCCTCAACCACAAGACCTCGCAACATCCATGTCAGCCATAAAATACCACAGCACTGAGATACTCTGGAGAGGTGATCCAAGAACCTAATTCAATAGAAATGCGCTTGCTTGCCAATGGGTATTAATGCTGCAACAGACAGAGCTGCTCTGGTGAACCTTCTTGATAAAAGGCCACTTGGCAAACTTCAGAAATTTGCTTAAAATATGTATGTATTTATTCAATAATTAAAAACTAAAAAGGCAAAAAAAATGAGGCATAAAGCTTGGGCCTCCCTTTGTGTGAAACCAGTATTTGGGCAAACTGAGTGTAAATCTGATCCATATATAGTCTAACTACATTACGGGGCCCAGCAAGAAATGCTATGGGAATTATTCATTGCTTCCAACTCACATCCAATAGGTAAGATGGATTTCCAGCATGTCTTGCAGGTAGAGAGCACCTTAAACCCTGGCAGCTCCACACTGCAGAGGTCCCAACACCTCCGAGCAGATGGCGTGAGGCAGTGACAAGGCTGATCCTCTGCTTGGCATAATGCACGTCCTAAGAGTTATGGGGTAGGAGACATCAGTGCCCAAGGAAATTCTGCAGCAGTTTCCACCTAAGGGTGGAAGGATCCAGAAGATCTTGCCAGTGGCACCAGACAGGAGTGGGCATACAGGGACAGGCAAGCGTTTGGGTCAAGATCCTCAGAAATATCAAAGTTAGGACCTTCCTGCCTTCAGCAAGCTGTGAATCAGGTGAGAGTAAAAAACCAACTAGATGCTTACAGGAGTAAAACATGGACTCCTAAGCTCTAGAGCTTTTTGCTGGCTATTAGGAGCAGCAGGATCAATACCAGCAAGTCAGGAGAGAGAGAGGCCACGAAGCTGTGGAGCTCTAGCAGAATAATCTCAGCACAGCCCCTGTTCTCAGCAGCTCCAGCCCAGAGCTCTGGCTGAGCGAACACCAGTGTCTGTGTGCTGGGAGCTCGGCGGTGAAGTGCAGCTGACCTCGAAGCCCTGCGCTGCCTCACGTTTCCCCCGTCGTGAGCCTTTATCAGCATTTTTTCCCTTAGTTATTCCTCTGTCCTAGACGTGCTCACAGCAAAGTGTCTAAGCAGCAGATGAAATTCAATAACCGGAATTATTAGTCACAGACTCGTCTCTGTCCCTAACATCCAGGAATTACTCTGTCCAAAAAGTCTCCTCTGCGTGGCATGGTGACAGTAAAGACTCGCAGGCCACCCAGCTCCTGCAGCCCATGGGGAGCATCTGTGGTGCACCATGTCACTCAGGTGCCTGAAAGCACCATGCAAACCCAAGAGGAAGATGTTATTATCCTCACCATCTGACTCTCCAGTGCCTATGTCTTGCTCCTCAGCACATTTGTTAACTGCTTTTACATCTTTTTCTCTGTTGAGCTGACTGGAATAACACCTGAATGACATCTCATAGAGCATCTCTGATTTGCAGTCACCCTCCCAAGACCCTCAAGCACCATGAATTTCACATCTGTTACAAAAATAGAGATGTTAAGTATCTCAAATCACCAGTCACTATTGGAAACCATGTCTTCAGCATCCCACTGTAACCCATCTCAGCTCTGAACCGATACGCTGCTTAACAAAGGCACACTCACCATAAGCTCTGGGTATGTTGGCCGTTCTTTGGAATTCTTCTTCAAGCTTTAATGAAAAAAGAAGAGAATTTTTAAAAGTTACATTCTGTATGCAAAATGATACCATGACAAAAGCAAGGTTTCAAGTCCCTGTAGAGTAAGTTCAACTACTCATTCGTACGTTAAGTAAACAGCTTAGGCCTTCAGGACACCTACAGCCCATACCACCTGCACATGGGCTCTGGATAGTGCACGGTGCTGGGTACACACAGTGCAGTGAGCACAAGGTCAAACGAGAGATCCAGACACACCATAGATACCAGTCAAGACACTGCCTGTTGCTGGGAGCCGGGTACAATTGGTTTTTGTGGGTATTATCCAGTAGACCAGCGAGTAAGGCAATGGATACAGCCTCTAACCTCTAATTGGGAGCGGTCACGGAGTGGCTCCCAAGCACGTGTACAACTGTTTGTTTATCACCGCACTGTTATCAGTGGGAACGGTTACATGGGACATCCTTTTTTTCTCCTCTCTCCTACAACAGATGGCTCTGGAGGGTTGTAGCTGGAAGTTATTTTGGTTTCCCTCCAGCAGAAAATAGCTTTTAAAAGACAGGACGTAATCTCTACTCACTTCCTGACCGTGTATTTAGGGGAAAGACACTTGGAGCAACTTGAAAAGATCTTCACACACGTACACGTCGGTGGCGGGGAAAAGGTGTCACACTGAGCAAAACAAAAGTGAGAACCTCGGCGATGATAAGTCACTCCTCTGCTGGGATTTGCCGGAGCCCAGAGGAAGCGGAGGACACACACTGAATAGATATTTCCTGCTTGCTGTGTGTAGCGGGCTCATGTTTAGTGTCGTGTTGTGAATGAACAGAGGAACCTAGTAACGATACGTGCCAATACTGCTGAACCGAAGGTACGGGATGTGTCACATCCTCTGAGCTCAAAAGCAGCCCAAGTTGAGATGCTAAGGTGGATATGAAGGTTAGGTGTGTCCAGAAGCAGGATTTGAGTATAATCTTGAGTATAAATCTATAATTTAGAACCCCTACAAAAAAAAAACCTTGTTCCCAGGTTACTAACAGCAGGAAATTTGGTGATAAGTTACTGAAATCCATGTAAATCTTCAGGAATGAAAAGTCATGTCTGATCCTGACTCAGACAACCCAGGAACTTCCCTGCAGCCCCTACAGGTAATCGAACTTTCGCTGTCCCAATGGTGTGATTCACTTTGTGACCTCTTGAATTTGACACAGCCCTAGGCCAGGCCAGTCTCAATACACTGAGCTGATGTGACCTGGTTCAGTGTCGGAAGAAATCTCACACTTGAACAACACAAAACTGGTGCAACCCGCAGCCAAAGCTCGTTCTTCTGAATCCATGCCGCTCCACTGGCATTGAGGGGATCTTCAGCACTCCTAGGGAATAGGATTTGCAAAGAGAGGACCACCACATGCTCCCTAAAGCATGAGCTTTTGAGGCATAAGTGCTGCTCAGCAGGGTCATTCTCACTGCAACCACCATGAACAGCTGTGGACCTCCTACTCCTAAATCAGCCACAGCTAGAGCTGCAAGACACCCTGCTTGCAAAAGCAAACTATTCAGTGGGGAATAACAGCCTGCCTGGCACAAACAGGCAACTTTGCAATAACAAGCAGCGAGCCAGCAGCATGGGAGAAAGGTAGCTGGTCCAAAATCTCTGTGTGGGCCTTGCAAAAACAGTGGGCGTCTTGTGAGAGGGTTTTTCCAAGCCAGCTCTCACCTCTGACAGACACAGAGCGGTGTGGGCACTGGCAGGTATTCCCCAATGCAGGTTGGTAGAGAGGTGCGGCCGAATCACGGGGACCTCAAAAACATGTTTGAACAAGACTATGAAGAATCTGAGTGTCAGTACTTAAAGTCCTCGGGCAGGAGTGGCTGATAATCCCCTTCCTGGGTCACAGCAGAGCCGGCCGGGCTCCAGGCCCTGACGCTGGCAGCTTGGGAACAATCTCACATTTCTGTATTTGTCGATCTGCCGTCCTTTCTTGGCTACCATGCTAACCCACCATCCACCTGCCAACTTGGCAAGCTGTGGATGGCACTGCAGTGCCTGGAAAATAAAAAAAATTTAAAAAACCACACAAAAAACGCCTCCCAGGCGGTTTCCAGGGAAGCTGGAGGGAGCAGCCGTCAGGAGCCGCGGGGCCGCTGCCAGGGCTCTTTGAACCATACGACGAGGGCAGCTGTGAGTCTCCCCGGGTGCTGGGAGAGCCTGTGTGTTCACGCAGCAATCTCAGCCTCCAGACAGCCTGCATCTGCTCCAAGCCTTTTCCTACGCCGCAGCCAAATTCTCCCGCTGCTTCCAGCTCCGAGTCCCAGGGAAAGCAGCGCAGCAGCCAGAGGGCCCCGGTAGCGGGACGGCTGCTGGCGGGGGCCCCCGTGGGGCAAACTCTGTGCTGTCCCTGCCCTCAGAGCCGTGTCCCCTCAGGTGCGGGAGGCATGGAGGGGCAGCCATTCTGTGTCCTCACCGGCCACGGAGACATGAGGGACCCAGCAGTCCCACCTGCCTGCACCTGCCCACAGACACCCTGTGCTGTTGATGTGGGGGAAATTGGATTGAGAAAGTCCCCTAAATCCTTTCCTCAAAGCAAACAGGTCTGTTCCTCGCCACCTCAGGCATCAAAGGGCCCCACAGCCACCACCACTGGTGCTCTGGCAAAGGGTGAGTTGCCTGCACAGCGCCAGGTCACAGACTGGTCCTCAGGGTTTGGTGAGGTTGTGAATGCACGGCCCTTCCCCTGGAGAAAAGTTTTGCTCAAAAATTTGTTCAAAAATGTGGGTTGTACCCCAGAGAGATGCCCGTGGCAACAGGCACACAGGAGGCTGCCGGTACCTGCCCTCCTCAGCCTCCCACAACATGGCGGGGGCCAAGAGAGTTATTTTACCATTGCGAGGTAAAGTCGACAAACTCCGCTGAGAACTTCTCCGCCGGGAGCTGCGGCGACGGCTCCTCCACCACCTGCTTGAGCTGCTGGAAGGGCGTCCCCCAGGAGTCGTAGGGAAAGCGCAGGATGGCCAGCTCGATCTGGGGAGACAGAGCCCACGCCTCAGCCATGGCGGGTGGACGCCCCACAGCTCGTCCTCCCGCCCCATGGATTTCGGATTCCTGTGTGCCCACCCAGGTACGTGTTTTTTGGCATTTTACATGGCATTTCCCCACCCTGCCTGGCCACAATGTCTTGCAGCAAAAAGGAAAGGCCTGAGGAGACCCAGCAGCCTCCATTACCCTCGTGTTAGACACCGCTTGGGAAAGGTTAGAAAGTTAAAAAGCAAGCCCATGTTGCAATGGGTAACTGTGCTATAAAATGACTCTGCGAGCAGATGGATTCCCTGGAAATGCTGCGTGGGCGATGCCGCCCACCCCTCCTTCTCTTCAGGGGGACTTTGCTAAATTGCTGAGCACTGGGAGGTACTTTTTTTGTGCTTTTAAATCCAACCTGCTCCGAGGCAACAGGCACACGGTGCCGGCCGCCCTCGCCTTAGCCCATGCTGCCATCTCCCGGCAGCCCGCGGCCACCACAGCAGGGACGTCCCCACCAGGGTGTCACCCCACCAAAGGCAGCAAAGAGCTGACAAAGCAGCTCCATCCTCCTTCCCTTTAACCCTACGGCATGTTCCCTTGTCCCCTCAGAGCTGAATTCCCATTCCCACCCTGCCACCTTCCCAGGGAACCAGTGCCACCACTATCAAAGGGGCGATGGGGAAGAGAACAAATACACGAGTAACACTCAAACTTCCCGGCATCGCCACAAGCCCCCAAGTCACCCTACCATCGTGATCCCCAGGCTCCAGATATCGGATTTGACGCTGTAGCCCTTCTGGTTCAGCTCCGGGTTAATTCTTTCAGGCTGTGAACAGAGACAAAGGTGGGTGAGGAACAGCAACGGCCCCAAGGCAATGCCTGCACCCAGGGCTCACTGACCTCAGGTGGGTCTTTAAGGGTGACAGGTCACGATCACTCAGTCCACGCCACCAGCTTGCCCTCTTGGTTGTCATGGGGCCAGATCTGGCCCCACATCCTTGCCAGTAAAGGCAGGCACTGAAATGGGTCACCAGAAGCAGATGGTACCTGCACGAGGGACTGGGATGGTGGAGCTGACCCAGCACATCTGGTATGTAACAGGTGACAAGTCACAATTCTCCAGGACTGTTTTCACCCTCTGCAACTGCTCCAGGGCTGCACAGCAGCTCCCAGGAGGAGTCTGCGGGACCCACTTCCCCGAGGACTGTTTTTCCTCCCAGATGGAAAGAACTATTGTCCCCACAAGGCAAACAGCAAAAATGCAACACAGAGTAATGGCAGAGCCTTCCCCAAGGGCACAGGGAGGCAATAAGGCAGCAAGAAGCTGTGCCCAGGAGATCTGATCTGACCCATGAGATCCATCTCCCCTCTCTGCCTGCTTTACAAGTAACTTCAGGGACACGTCTTCCAAAATGCGTCCCCAGGACACATGCCGGAGGCTGATCCTTCCCCCTTTAGGGTGACCTGATGCCCAGGCTCATGTTCCTCTGGCTGTCCCACAGCAGCTTCTTGGCAGCTCAACTTACAGCCATGTAGGGTTTGCATCCTGCATCCATGGTTTTAGCAACCGAGTCAACGAGGTAACCGCTAATTCCAAAATCGCACATTTTCACCTGCCCCTGCGTATTGATCAACACGTTAGAGGGCTTTACATCTGCAAGAAGGAACACATACCACAGTCAGTCATGCATGGGTGGCTGCACCAAGCCAAAAAAAAGACAAAGAGCTTCCTATCAGCAGAGGGCACCAAAGGTGCCCGTGCAGACTCCAGCGCTTTCCACACGCCAGAAATCCGTCTGGCCGCAAATACAGCAAGTTCAGGTGACTGCTCATGGGCCTGTCATGTGTCGTGCAAGTGTCCCGTCACTTGCAGACTCCCCTCTCTGATTTGGGGGGGTGGGAGGTCACCCTGCATGAAGCCATCGTATCCCAGCGTGCAGGAGATGGCCACAGCCATCAGAGTGCTTGCAGGGGCTGGAGGCATCTCCAGAGGGTGTCTGCAAACGGCTGCAGCTCTGGCAAGTCCCCAGCTGGACCTGGTGTCATGCCAGCAAAAGGAAAAACCCACGGGAAAAGGATGAGGGGTGGGCAGAAAAGGGTGAAGAGGAGCAGGGGCTGCAGGGGAGGGAGCGAGCAATAAACTATGACAAGGATGAGGATTTCAGAAATGGCCTCTCGTTTTAAGGATACCAAGCTGAAGGCAACGTGAACGGCAGCAGGCGTGTGGGTGCTCCACACCTTATGGAAATCAGGCCAGTGTCTCATCTATTTATTACTGCCAGATTTATCTGCTTCCCATCACGGCCTCATAATCCTTGGTGCATTCACACTTGCATCACACTCGCGAATGCAGTTATAATCAACATCAGAAAGGGAAATTAAGGCACAGAAAGAAGCCAGTAAGTGATATCCATGAGAGGTGCTTTCCTGCACGCCAGGGAATCATCCCTGTCAGGTTAATCCCAGATCAAATCTCAACACAGCGCAGGTAGCACAGGTTACCCTCTTTTCTACTGTCCTGGTACTGATCCTCAAAAGGGAGCAATCCTTTCCCTGCTGCCACCCACAAATAAAGTCTGTTCTGCAAGAAGCTCCTCTGTCTACACATGATAAACTATTAAATAGAAGAGCTGAAACACCATCCGAAGGAGGCCAGAAGCTGCTTGTGAGTCCTGCTTATTAGAATTGGGTGGTTTACAGTTCACTAACATCTGCTCTCTAATCAGCACTTTGCAATCAAAAGCTTCAGGTACCTGAGATCCTCACCCATCTGTTACTATGCTGAAATAAGACAATTTTCAGTGGAAATCAAACAAGTAAACAGAAATCCAGAAGCCGAGCAGCATTTTCCACCTACTGTAAATGATACAGAAGGCAGAAACTCAACCCCCAGCCACATGCAGAACGTACAAAATGTGACTGCCTGCTCGAGCTGAACTCTGTTCAATTCAGATGCTCCTTTCCCCGGCAGTCACACACCAGAGACGCCTTTTTCCTTCTCACAACAAACTGAAAATGACCCTTTAAAAATAAAGGTGTCATGCAGCAACACTGCAAATTAGTTTAAGTGTGTTCATGGCATCTTTGAGATGCTCTAGATGGGAGAATGTCAGAAAAGTTTAAGGAGGGTATTTATGAATTCTCTTGAGGATATTTTAGGTATTAATTTTGCAGAGGTGTTGAAGCAGACCGTGGATTTCAACCATGCATTAGGGAAATGCAACCCAGGGGGAAACAGCCCCTTCTCTGCAAGCACGGTGAGGCTGGAGCTCAACCCTCCTCCACCTCGGGGAGACACAGGGACCAGCATCCAGTTTTTAAAGAACAAACCAGCAGACATTTCCTCTGACTACGTTTTGCTACTCGGGAGATGCTGGGGAATATTTTTGCTGTCCAAGGCCCATTTTATATCAGGTATTTCGGGAGCCCTGTGCCTGGTTGAGAGTACACAGCGCAGGACAGACAGACACCAGCACAGTCACGGCTGTGTGCCCAGCACTTACCTCTGTGGATCACGGAGAGCTTACTGTGTAGATGTTCTAGTGCTTTTACAATCTGAAACAAGAAATCTGAAGTGAATCACAGCTGGAAGCACCATGATGAGGAGCAAATCCTATCTGGCTTCACCCAGCCCATCCTCACTAGACCTCCTGGGAGGGAAAGAACTACATCTCAGATGGGTCCTGCACCCTCACAGCAACTCGAGGTGATGGTGGGTACCCAGGGATCTCCCAAGGGATCCTAGATCCTGATAAGAAGGCAAAGGAGCTGGAGGGTCCTCCCCACATCTAACGCTGTGCAACCTCTCAACTACATTTTGGGTTATTTATGGCTTATAAATGACATCACCTCAGACCAAATACTGTAATGTCCATGTGGGCTGGCCTGTGGACCTTGCTCTTCCTGGTGCAAATACAGCAGGGAGCCTGGGTCATGTAGGACTTGGTTTAGAAAAGAAATACCCTTTCCCTTCCGTTCTCGCCCTGCTAATACTCACAGACACGGCTATTTTCCCTAAGATGTCCTCAGGAATCATCAGGCCTTTGTCAATGACATGTTTGTAGAATTTGTCCAGTGAGGTATCCATCAGCTCCATGCAAATCCACACATCTCCCTGAAGATAAAGAAAGCAAACATCTGCCCACTGGAACAAACCATCCTCTCCTTTCACACGCAAAAGTCGTCTTTGGCACTTGCCTTTTGCTGGCCTGTCTGCCTCTTCCCTGTCTTTTAAAAGTCATGCAACAAAACTGTACTGGGCTTTCTCTTTCTTTCCATCCCAGCTGGAACGAAATGCTGCCCACTAACATTTAGGGTGTATTTTCTGCTGTCCTTTCCCAAAGCAGAGTCACAGTGATTTAGGAGTCCTGAAGGTTATCAGGACTGAGGTTCCCCACATGCTCAGCCAGGAAAGGTTCAGCTCTGCAATAAAACTCTTCAATAAATCTCGCTCTTCAGAGCTTTCCACATTTTTCCTCCATGTGGCTTTCTCAGTGCAAGTCAGGACAATGTTAACACTACTGGATCAGGCTGAGAGTCACCATCCCCATCACTCAAAGCCACCACCAAGCCCCAGTGTGTCAGCACAGGGACCTCGCATAACCCTGGCGCTGGGGCTCGGCTGCCCTGGGCTCCTCCTCACATGGGACCACGTCTCTCCTTTCTCACCCAAAAGTAGCTGTAAGTTACTCACGTTGGGATTGAGCCAATCCATATTCTACCAAGTCTCCCTGTCTAGATGGAGATGAAACCTCTGGCACTTTGAGGGAGTCTAGACATGGGAATTCAGAGCGTGGGAGAGGATCCATCCACCAATCTCGAGGATGTCCATACCTCTCGGAAAAGCGCCCCGTAGAAGGTGACAGTGAAGGGGCAATCTACCGTCCTCATGGAGATATCCAGATCCATCAATAACCTCTTCTGCTCCTGGCTGTTCACGGTGGCTCGGATCCGCTGCAAGACAAAGCATTTTAATGCTGGCCGTCAGCACCTCTTTGCTTTTGTCTGGAAAGAGGATTTCCTAAGGAAAGCAGTCGATCCCAGTGATAGCATGCATCAGAACAAGCGAGATTAGAGATGCACGAAGGAGCGTGCAGAGGGTGCCCACGCACGACGACACAGACCGAAAGCGCCTTGGGAGGTCACTCACCTTCACTGCCATGATCTGCCCGCTCGGCATGTGCCGCATCTTCTCCACCACCCCGTATGCACCTCGTCCCAGCTCGGAGATGGGCTCCAGGTCATCGGCTTTCACCTCAAAATTCTGCAGGGGAAAAAAAACCATCAGCGCGAAGGTGGCTGCTGCGTGCATGTGCTACGCAAGGAGCAAAACGCCCTTAAAATCCAGCTGTTTGGCACATAGATTCACCTCTGAGCATCCTCTTCTCTACCCGTGGTCATGAGGCTACAAAGAAAATCATGGTATCGGGGGCTGTTGGGAGGATTAATTACTGTGCAGTAATTAGCAGTTCTGAAGAAGACATGCCTCGTAACGAGCACCCTAAGCAGGGCGGGTGTGGGAAGGACAGTTCCATTGGTGGGATGGTCCCCTGGCCACCCAGTGTCCCCCCAGTCACCTCCAACCGCCACCACTTCCAGCCTCTCCATCCTCTAAGGGCTGCGACAGAAAATGCCATGGCAGCTTTTCCCTTCAGGAATCACCTTCAGCCTTTTATTATATTGTTTTCTTCCATCCTCCTCCTCCCACAAACAATCATGGAAATATCTCCATTTTATTAAGGCCTGCAAAAAGCTTATTTCTCCAGACTTGTAGATGGACCAAATACCAGCTGTGTGTGCCCCATTTTTAAACCACGGAGGATTTATTTTGTCTAGCACTCAAGATCTCTTTCTCCTGGCCTTGCACAAAGGATGACTTTGTTTGGAGCCGTGCATTCCAACCTGCCCTTCTCCTTTCTGCCGCGATATTGTGCAGCAGCTCCATTTTTTGCTTATTATTATTTTTGGAGGTTTCAAATCTGCCTTTGCTACTAAAACCACTCATTCGGTTTGCTGAACGCACAACCACATCAGTCAATCACCCTACAGAAAGAAGCGGGTCATAATGAACTGATTCACGGCGCATAATCCCACATCGCTTTTTGCCGGCACAGCAGAAGGAAAAAACCAACAAAAACCTGCAGCCTGAAATGTTCTGGCTGGAGATAACACGGCGTGCAGGGCCCGTACACTGCGGTTCTGTGAGCTCCTGCTCATTCACTCGCAGCTACATCACCTGCAAAAGGAGCCCCGACTGCCGTTTTTGTGCTATGGCAGAGATTTCAGCATCTCCGCCTGCCTGACACTGCTCCTGCCGGTCAGCAGGACTCTCTTGGAAAAAGGGCCGAGTCTCTCAAGGCCAATCTTCAATTTCTATAAATAAATTTCTATGCATTTCTATAAAATTCTATAAATTTAGCAGCAAGGTTTAAAGAAAGATAAAGGAGAGCAGCTTTCCCCAGGGATCGGGGGCAAGTGTGGAAATGTTGGTGGAAGAAGCAGCACATCCTGAAGGAACCTGGCTGGCCAAAGAGGCAACAGATCAACGGGAAACGCAAACCGTGGCATGGCAGTCCCTCCAAGATAACCACATATCTGCAGCCGTTAAAAAGACCGAGCTCTGGGTTTTACAAGTGTATTTCTCTTTGCACCACCCAACACGGGCTCTCTGCCTCCTTGCACGGAGCCTTTTTGGAGCACTTGAGCTTTTCCTGGGGCTGCAGGGAGGAATTCTGCTCCTGGCATGGGCGCATCTGCTCTGCCTCCCTGCTGCATCATTTCGCTCCAGAGGCATCTCACACTCTTTCCACCTTCCAGCCCCAGCTCCACGCCAGGGAAAACACAAAATCCAAAATGAAAGAAAAGCATCCAAAGATAGACATTATAAAACGCTGTTGGATTAGCATTTCACTTCATAAATTAACTCGCTGACACCGAGGACTATCTTTTGCACCTAATAAATTTACTGCCTAGCTTGAAAGCGCTTTTATGAATGCTGCTGTGCCATTTTCTCCTATCAAAATAGCTGTCCTCGGTTTTGTTTTCTCCCTGCTATATTTTTGTAACACCAGGTGGACCAGTTTCCACGCTGTCAGAAGAATTTGCTTCCAGGACAGGAAGATCTACCCCGAGCCGGATTCCCGATGAGATGGCCTGTATTAGCAAAGGGAAATACTTTGGAATAAGGCTTTAAATCAGCCAAGGAGAGTAAAATCTGTTGTCAGCAATCCCCTTGTTTTATAATTGTTATTTCCAGGGGATGAGCTGCAATTAGTGAGTCAAGGAAGCAGTTTCCAAGGTGTGACTGTCAGGGCTCACACAAGCCCCCAGGTTGGCTCTTTCTGGCTTTTACCCACTCCCCATTTCACACAAAATAGGCCACAATTTTTAAATAGCTGGTGTTTATTAATCTGCCCTTTCTTTTGGCTGAAATTTAGCAATTCCATGAGCAACCCGCCTGGACAAGCAGCCAGGCCAGGATGGTCCCCTGTCCCCAGAGGTCTTCTCATCCCCGTAACTCCTGGTCTTACCTCCTCGCCAATAGAGATGCAGGCTTTGGAGTCTAGATCTCTGGGTGGCCTGCAGGAGAGAAAAAACAGATGTGAAATATTCCTTACAAAGATCAATTTTCCCTCAGTGAGTAAATACAACCCTCCCAGCCCCTCAGGCTCTTTCAGCCCTGAGCTGCCTAACCAGCCTCCTGGCTCCACGGGACCAAAAGATACCACCAAAATCCACAAAGTCACCCCCAAAAGGGGTCAGGAAGCTGCTGGAATTGGCATTTCTCACATCCAGCTTCCCCGTGCAGGTACCCAGAGATTCATTGCGCAAGGCAAGTCAGGTGGCAAGCACCAAATCTTTGCCAGCCTGTATGAAAAATGGATTAAACGGGCATAAAGGTCTAAAACCGCTGTAAATGATTGCCTAAGTCATACCGCACGGGTTAACAGCCTAATAAAAGTCAACCCTCGAGGAAGCAAAGAAAGCCAAGCAGGCTGGAGTTGCACAAATCGCCTTAGAAAGCACAGGGTTTTCTTTTGCAAGGCTGAGCATGTAGGGAAGGGGATGCATTTTTACGCCTTGTCAAGTGCACGTTACTCAAACTGGGTGGCCAAAGGGCCACATCAGTTCAAATCGGGTGCCCGTTCTGGGTTTTTCCTTTTCCTGGGCACATCATTAAGCAGCACAAGTTGTACCACAGGCAGAGGGTGATGGGCTGAGACCCCCTGGGTGTACCTGGGGCGACAAGAGAAATCCAAGGGCTATTTTGTTATTATCCTCCGTGATCCTCCCAGAATTAAGCCAGGTATTTTGCCCCTGCTCCTCGTCAAGGGTCCCCGTTATTCTGGGCAAGCGGGGCCGTGACATGCAGGTGCCACCTGGGGTTTCTGGTTTGCTTTTGTATTCTCCCGCAGTGTTTGCAGACTTACGTGGAGCTTGTCTGTGGCTGCTCAAATGCTTCTTTAGGAATTTTCAGTCCAGGGTTTCTCTTCTTGCCTGTGAAACCAGAAAGAGACAGAATTACAGAAAGGCATTTTTTTGCTGTTGTTTTGTTTCGTTTTAATTTGCAAAACACGGCTTGTCTGTATTTGTTGACCTTATTTAACATAAATGCCCGACCAGGCTGGTGGTGTAGACTCAGGGCACAGAGTTCAAAACATAAAGTGCCTTTGTTCAGTAAAGCTCCGCTTAAACCTGCAAGGTCTGGCTGCCAACTTGGTACAGAAAACAGGCAAGAGCTCTGGCAAGGGCAGGCAACATGAAAATGCAAAGTGAAAGGTATTTCTCCTTCACCAGCCTTCCCCACGTAGGATCCTTTAAAATGTTCCTTCGATTTTAAACCATTCCAGATACAAACTGAACACTGGGAGGATTCAAAAATTCTTAAAAATTGAATCTGAAAGTCCAGAACCAGATTCTGATTCTGCTTAGATAGATGTTTCACCTCTTGGTCATTAAAGTTGTGCAAACCCAGCAAAAAATAAAGCAGAATTAAGTTTGCAGGCTTCGGAGCCATTGGTTCGTGTTCACACAGACCGGCCAAGCTTTGCTGAGCTGGCCGGAGCTCAAGCGCCGGCGCAGTTCAAATGCAGGCGCTCCGGTAAAGGGGTCCAAGCCGGCAGACACGAGAGCCAAGCAGACCAGAGAAATACAAGAACCTTTTTATGACTAAACATATACAGCCACATTTCAGCACGGGGCTTTGAATTCCCGGATAAAATAACCTGAAAACATAAGTCATGTCACCAAAACCCCAAGGTAAACATCTGGCTGTTTGGCTGGGTAATAAAATCCCTGGTCCCCCCCAAAAAAGGCACAAGCATCTAATTTAGGCGTTAAACATTTTTAACCTAACAATTTATATCAATTACTGCCTTTCTTTTAAGCATGAGTTTTATACTCCATTCCCAACACTCTCTTTCAAGCTCTACCTATACATGTTTGAGTTTGTTTTTCCTCTTGACACAAACTCATGTCAATAGATGCCTGTGCACCCCAGTGCCGGAGGGGTGCTGGATCAAAGTGCAGGCACCCAGAACTGAAAATTACCTTTTTGAAGCAATTAGTCAATTCAGATTGCCATTCTTTTCTTTTATTTTTAGGAGTTTTTTTCCTTGTCTGCTCCAACAGACAGGATTGCGCTTGCTTCTTTTGGCAAAGCGTCATTCCAGGATGGGACAGGCTGGAACAACGCAGCATTTATTGGAAACCACTTTGCAGTCTTGCTGTTGTTATTAGAAATCTCCAGAGCTGCAAATTTACAAAAGTGGGGGGAAAAAATAAATAAACCAGCCAAGTCTCTGCTCCAAGGAGCTTCCAGGCTAACGCTGAAAAGCAGCAAGGTCACTCGGAGGCATGAAGAATTGTTTTCCGTTTTCCCAAGAGGTAAAAGCTGGTTTGTAAGTAAGTAAAAATCATTGTACAAACAAGTGGAGGAATTTCCACAGTTAGCAGAGCTGTTCTTTGACCCTTTTCCTTCTCGTTTTCTTAGCTGCCCTACAAAGGGCTCCAGAAGGCAGAACTGGGGAGCAAGCCCTGTTTGCTCGATACTGTTTCTTGCCCAAGCTGTGCCAAGCGCACATCGGATCCAAGCGGATGCTAAACGGGTAACGGTATTCCTCGTGTTGTCATGTTTTAGCTAAAAAAGGAATCTCAAAAATACAGGTCTAGCAGTGCAGCCAAACAAAAGCCCTGTTTGTCTGGTCATTTCTAAGTCTGCCATCCCAGTGACCTCTCTGCCTCTAAAACCTTCCTGTGGCCTCTCCCAGTTCAAGCAAACGAGACAACCGCAGGCACAAGGACAGCAGGATCTTCATCCTTATTTTGCACGTGGAAATCAAGACACAGAAATCTGCCGACTTGCCCAGGGAGGCAGGAACAGCCTCTTCAGCTCTAGAGCTGAACTCTTCCCATTAACACTCACCAGGCATCTCTTGGAATACTCACACATGTCGACCATCCGTCCACGCTGCTGCAATGACATTCACCCAACCAAAATAAAGAGAAGCAAGCACCAATTTGCTTCGCTCTTTCCTTTTTTCCTACATGGATTTGTTTGCACAATCCCATGGGCTGTACCTGCACCTCAGGAACCTGCTCTCAAACAGCTCTGGGAGGGTGAAAACGGACCTACTGTAAATTAACCTAATTTGAACGTGAACCAGAACAGGTTGTGCAGCATTTAATCTTATCATGGTTCACAAGTGGTGTCAGCAGAAGAACTAGGTAGCAAAACGCCAAACCCAAATAAATATTAAAAGCCTTCCGCCTTCTGGCGAAATAAAAGCTGCACTTTGGGGAGTTTATTTTCCTCGTCTCTTCTTCACAGACTACAATATTTTGAAACTTTGCCATTTTTTTGAAGCACAATCTGTTCGCGTATTCGAGTTGCCAAGACACAGACACAGCTTCACGCTCTTTGGGGTTTTCTTTTCAAGAAAGAAGAAAGCGACAATGGTAGCGAGAAAAAAACATGGATTTCACAACGGCACCCGGAGAGGGGATTGCAAAGGGGGAATTGCCATGGCTGGGACTCGCATCTGCAGCACCAACACGAGATGTTTTGCAAAAACCAAACACTGACACTTAGAAGGCTTTTTTATCTTAAGAAAAAAAATAACTGGAAGTCCCCAAATCAGTTCTCTTCAGTAATAACTGCCAAGCAAGTATCTTGCTGTCAAATAAAATCCCCCAGTTTACCATCGGCTTTGAAAGACGACGCTGTATTAAATTGCAGTTTGCAGGGAAAGTCATCTGTACAGGAGCTCAAAATGTGGAGGCAGCTTAAATTGGATGTTACCTGTTCCATCCAGCAGAAACCCAGTATTTTCCGCAGTGTTTTTATGAATCATTATTATTTTTAGCTTTGTTTCCTGAAGAAAACCACCACGTGTGTTATTTGACAGTCTGTGGCCCTTGTGGCAAATGGAAATCCACCAGCCAATTTCAGCCCTATCTGAGAAAGAGCTTCAGGAGACTGCAAATCTGATAAAAATGGGTGAGTAAATAAAGAAGTCCCCAAGACACGGCATCCACATTCGGGCTGTGAAGAAGCCCCGGCTGTCTCAGACACCAAATAACAGCACAAGGCTCAATCCTGAGGCACAAACCAGGGGCCTGAGCATCACTGTGGGGGATTCACTGCAACTCCTTGGGATTTGCAAGAAGGAAAACCCCAAGGAGCCATCATGCAAAGCATGAAGTCTAAATGTAGCTCCTTCTGCAAAGGGTTCACAGTCCTGCTTGATCGGCAGATGGAATCGTACATCTGCTCCCCAGCATCCAAAAAGTCCGGAGTTTTCTGTGTAAACAACCACAGGCAGCTTTGTGGTCCCTGAGCTGCAAGCTAAAGCTCATTTGAGAGCTCTCGCTGCAATTTGCCACACGGAGACTTCCACAAGCACTTGACTCAAAAGCCCGGTTTTAAGAATAATAGAGGGGGAAAAAAAACCAGACTGGTTTGGAGCGATGCTGAGAAGCATCTCCAGAACCGAGTTCTGATCCAGCAAAACATCCAGCACATCCGTAACATTTAAGCTTAAACCTACTTCCTTTTAGCAAAGCAATTACCCACAGTAAATATTGAGTTGATTGGTGCTAGGGAATTTGCCGTGTTTAAAAAACCTCTTTGCTTTCACGGCAAATGCACCGATGCGGTTGCTGCACCATCACCGCAACCTCCTGCATCCATCCGCCTGCCCTACGGGTCTCAACCAGCCCAAGAAAACCCATTCCGAGAACAAAGTGAGGCCTGAAAGCAAAATCCTCATAGGAAAAAGAAAACCTGACTTAATGAAAACACATTAAATACTTCCCTGTGAAGGTCTTAAACCCAATTCCTGAGGGAGGGGAGAAAAATACAACTTCCAAGGGGCTTGTTAACCTCTTCCCACCAGCACTGACAGAGCGTACAGAGAGATTAATGTTGCTTGGCCCCTTTCAATTAGGGCAGCGTTAAATATCAATATTGAAAAAGGAAACTTCAAAGTTTCGCAGCAAAAGGGTAGGAAGCATAACCGAGAATAATAAAGGGAAGACAGAGGAATTTGCGACCCACATAGGCTGTAACAGAAAATAAACTTTTACTTCTGAAGGAAAATCTCATTTCCCAGCCCCTGGACTTTTCATTGCAGTCAAAAACTTTTTATGATATAATCCAAAGTAAATGGTTCCCTGCCACAAAAAGCTCCTATTTCCTTCAAAGGATATTAACCTGTTCTGTTTTCACCACCATTTATTATTAAAGCTGTGCTCAACAGCCATATAGCAACACTTTCTTTCAAATAAGACTCTTTAGCATATAATTCACTGGTAAAATTTCACAGGCGGGAAATGCCGCTTTCTTCCACTTTTTCAAGAGACAGAAGTGTCTCATTTACTATTTCTGTCTTTCCTAAGGAATTTTTGTCTGGTTTCTTGGAAGGTTTTGAGGCTCAGATGATCTGCTTTTCCTCTATCAGCTGTATTCAACTTTGTATAAGCAAAACCCCCACCCCTAACATGAGGGCAAAATGGAAATCCTTGGTGTGTTTGCATGGAAGGAGAGTGAATGAGCATCCCCCGGGGCGCTGCAGCATCTCGCCCAATACCCCAGAGTGCTGCACCCACTTTGACTGGGAAAGGACACGAGGCCACGGCTTCAGTGCAAAACCCTAAACTGAGATGGTTCTTGCAAAACAAAGAAATCAAGATTAACGTTCTTTTGTCCAGATGCCCTGGAAAGGCCCAACAGGAGACAACTCTTCATGCAAAGACTTGGTCTTCAACTGCAAAGGGCATCTCTTATCCACAGTCCAGTTCCAGCGTGTATTTCAGTGAGCAATGGTAGAACTGATGCCGCCAAAGAGAAGTTCAAAGCTTTGCAGGCCAGGTGAAAATATCCAAACCCCTGAGAACTTCACCCTTTAACATGCACATAAATACAAAGATATCTTAAAGCTTCTCCTGTCAATCAGGGCAGAGCAGTGCCACCTGGAGCATCTAACTGCTGCTGGAGATACAGCAACCTCAGGATGACCAAAATAGGGGAAAAGTATTTTTTTTAACAAGTATTAAAGATCATCTCAAAGGTTTATAATTTACACTCGCAAGTTATTAAAGGGTAAGGCACACATAATGGTTAGCGCTGCTACAAACCCATCTTAGCACACATAAGAGTTCAAAAGGGCTGGTGGTGGGACTTGCCCAGCTCCTCTAGTCCTCAGTCACCTGCCCCAACAGCTCATCACCGCTCGTCAAAGTGAAAAGCTTTTAATTCTGCACAGGTGTCTTCACCAAGGGATCCCACAAGTGGGGATGCCCCAGCCGAGCGTCCAAGGAGCGGGAAGGCCGGGTGCATTCCTGGCGTCCCCACAGTCAAACACTCACCACCTCTAGACTAAACAACAGTCACTGAGCAAAGATGCTTGAGATTCCCTGCCAAATCGCTGCGCTTAAAAATTAAAATACACGTAGATAACAAAGTATTTTTCTAAATGAGTGGGTCTGAGGGAGAAGCCGTGCTGCCAGGGCTCTACCTGGGCTTGGTTTTACAAGCTGGCTCCGTTCCAGCTGAAACAGAAATCAAGTCCTCAGTCAGAAAGAACAAACACAAATGGGTGTAAATTCATAAACTAGCCACTTTTGGTGGTTTTAGTAGTACAAACATATCTTCCCAGGAGGCCACTTCCCAGGGGCAGCCCTACTTGCCTTCCCAAGGGTTGTTGTAGCATCTCTGTGGCCGTGACCACAGTGGCTCCTGCATGGTCACTGCCTTTCTCCACCGGCTTGGCTGCGTGAAAGCCTTTGAATTTTGCCACACAGGCAGTCAAAGTAGAGAATGAGGCCATGACTTTCTGATTTCAATGTCTTTGGGACAGATCTGAAGGTGGCAGGGAGGCTGGTATTGGTGACACTGGTTTGGTGGCTGGGGCGGGGAGGCGCGAGGGATGTTCTCTCACCACTTCTGCCTTCATGGTTGGGTTGCGTGTCTTGGTCACCCTTTGGTAAAGCTGCATAAAACCACATTGTGCAATGCTCAAAGCAGGGGAACGGAGACAGGGCAAGCAGCGCCTGAGCTGTGCCCACCACTCAGTTTGTAAATGCAGAGCTTTAGCCAAGCTGCAATTTCCAGAGAAAACCAAAAGCTAGATGTTCATTTAAGCGCCAACGATGTGGAAGTGGGCATGAAAATCTGTTTTCCAACCCCTCATCAGCCACACAAAAAGAATTTAATGTGCACAAGAGTCTAAAAACCTGTTGAAGTTCCAACCAAAAGCCAAGAGAAGAGATTAAGTGGATACCATGCTTTATTTACCTCCTTGAAATATAATGCAGCTGCTCTCTCCTTGGCCCTGTCAATAGGTAAGAGTGGCCACGCACCACTGGTTGTTCCTCCATCACCACCACAAGCAACCGGGTCAGATGGAGGCAAACGGAGACGCTCCAATGAGGAACATGGCACGTCCTCCGCGCAGGATGGGGACATTCCCCGCACGCCCTTATCTGTGTCTTCCCTCATGGTTGTTTGCAGTAACTCCTTGGAAACGGCAAACGTGAAACCTGTTTCCTTAACAACTCGTTTCAGGGCTGTTGAGAGAAGGGAGCCAAGCCTGTTGCGGCCGCGGGACTGAGAATCTCCCAGCTCCAGGTTTCGTCCTCTCATTTTGGTGCTGCGGAGCTGCCGGCTCATTTGGTGGCCATTGACACATCCGAGTTTGAGCTCAACGTCACCCATCACTGTGCACCATGTCCACACTGCAACCCACACCTTTATGTCTCAAGATCTGAAGCTTATTTATTTCCTTATTTCTTCCCCAGAAACCACATTTCAGGAAACAAAACAGGAAAGGCAAGTGCACTCTGATGACTGTGATGGGTTTTGCCAATGCATACCGGAATCAGGATACGCCTGTGCCAGGCACAGAGATACCACGGGACAGCCCTGATATCCGCTAAAGCCCTAGTCCTCCACTCTTCCTCTTAGTGCTTTTCTCCAAAAAGAAATAAATAAGGAAATCTCATACCTAACCTGGAAATGCCACCAAGCTACACTGAGTGCTTGAGTCACTTCTTGCTCTTTGCCTCTCCTCTCCGGCTCTGATGGCTCAGACACATCACACCAAGCAAGGGTAACCTGCTCCTAAAGACACTGCCCAGAGACGTCAACGCAGCCAACACATTGCCCCAAGTGCAGCCCAATTTGCTTTGGCAAAGAGACGAGCTCAGAGTCACAGCCCAGATGCGGAGACTTTTCTCAAAGTCAGTCTAAGCAATGAAAACACAGAGACAGAAAAAAACCTTCATCTTCATCTGGAAAACCAACATCTGGAAACCTGTACAGTAGGAAACCTCGAACTGCTGGCACAACACGTGAGCAGATGATGCTGCGTTCACCTTCCATTTTAATTCCTCAGGCTCCTGACGATAAGAAGAGCATAGAATGCCACAGCCTGCACACAGCTCACCCAGTGACCACGTACCAGCCGATTTCAAACCACTTGCTGATACCATCAGCGCCCACATTACAGTGCTGGAAATGCAATTTGCTGTCCTGCCCCAGAACTCAGCTCCCTCCTCTGACTCAATCCTGCAACCGGTAATAAACCCAGTGCAGGAGAGGCCCAAACCAAAACAGCAGGGTTTTTGCAAGGGGTGACGGAGCTGCACTGAATGAACCGTGCAGCAGAGGTTGTGCAACATCTGCTCAAATTCTTTGCGGCTCAGAATCCGTCTCCGCTTCAGGAGAAGCTGCGTTTCCAGCTTGCGGCGGCGGCTGACGTCGGTCAGCTCTGCCGAGGCACAAACACAATGAAGACAAAGATCTTCGGCTTTACCGCAAGGTAAAATCACAAGGTCAGTCCTTCGGGCCTCGAGATTGGCCTCCAGCAGGGGCCAGTTCGGTGGTGAAGCTCTGAACAGCACAAGAACAAAACGCTGCAAGAAGGCGAAGCACAAAGCTTTGCAATAAGGACTCCAGCAGACTAATCTCTGGATCCCACAGTGCAGGAACATACAGAAATGTCACCAAACTGTGCAAATATCAGAACCTATTTGCCTGCTTTTCAATAAGCTCTGTATTTTCGTAATTCAATTTTGAAGGTAATTTCCTGATTCAGGCTAATCTCTCTTACTCCGTCCATTTTCCTCTTAACACATCCTGCAAAAGGGCTGCAGGCTGCTGTATTTATTTGTGTCAATATAGAAACCAGAGGGATGCAATTTCTTCTTATCTATCTGTGCATTTTGGTTATGAGAGTCTGTTTGTCACTCTGATAAGAGCACATCTCTAAATTTTAGAAGAGTTAAGACCTTCTGAGTGTGAAGCGGAAGAGACACTTTGATAGAGATTAGAGATGAGATCCTACGCTAAGACACACACTGACCACAGGGCTGCAGGGGCTCTGGGAGCTGATGCAGCTCTGGACCAATTCTGTACCCTCCAGCAATCCCCTGACAAACAAAACTGAGGGCTTAGGACTGATCTTTACAAGGGTTTAGGATGATCTTTCATGTCCCACAGCAGCTGCTGCCACCTCCCTGTTTCATGGGCTCCAGCACTAGCTTGGACTCTCCATTGCCAGGACCTCAGACTTCACTTCCCAGCTTGGTCCTGCCTCAGTGTTCCTGCAGATGCGAGAGCTTTGCCTGCCTACAGCTTTCAGCACCGGGCACAACAGACTTTAATATTAAAAACCTTGTTACGACACTTTGGCTGAACTCATCTGGCGTGTGAATCCAGCTGCTTCAACTCCGATGGCCTGGGGAAAAGGGCACAGCTCCTCCCAAACAGCAGCACCTTGGTGCAAACGGTGGCAACATCACTGAGCAGGAGAGGCACCCAATGCTGCACAGCTGGGAACATCTGTCCAGGCAATTCCATACAGGCTGCAGCAGCCAAAAGCTCCGGGAGACCTTATTGGGGTCCAAGCCATGCCAAAAAGGACTTTGCCTTCTGTTCCTCGTGGACCCTGGAGTGGGTCGCACCCCCATGGGGCTCCTGCACCTCCAGCACTGGGGCAGCTGCATCCTCCCGTTGCTCTGGGAAAGATGCAACGGTGCAGAGACCTCACAGAGCAACAGGGGCCACCAGGAGCCTCACGGTCTCTCCTCTCACCTCCGTTATCACAAGAAATCGCAGCAGTGGAGCTGCAGGGACAGTCACTCCCTCCAGTCACCAACGCACCATAAATCAAGCCCATATTTTCCCTCTGCCAAGGTCTGCTGGCTTTGCTGCCTTCCCATGCCAGAGCCTGTTTTCTTTGCTGCTTATCTCAAATTAGGAAATCCACAGGAATTGCGGGCTAGGGAAGCTATTTGTCAAGAGCCTTCAGCCCTCATGGGGATTTTTTTTTTACGAGGGACTTTTGGTTTAGTTGCTGCTTTTGTTTTCAAACCCTCGGCTGTCTGCTTGCAGTGGGAGTTTGCTGGAATCAAAACTGGAGAAAAACTCATGGAATTCACCCCGGGGAACAAAAGGGCTTTTGTACAGGAGGATTTGGAAGACGCGGCTGCTTTCATCGCTGCTACCTTCATTTCTGTTTTCTCCCTGCCAAAGAGCACCTGCCAGCCGTGCCGGAGGAGGGGGACACACGGCCAGGGGACAGACACCTCCTGTGCCCACAGGTGAATGCCTTATCCACCAAGATTTCACCTCAAAATGCCACAGTGAGTGCCCACACGCAGCTACGGGGCTCTGACCAACTTCCCATCCAAGCATCTAGCAGGTGGCAGCAAAGTCTCCGATGCTCAACATAAAAACAGGTGCCCTGTCTGTCTCAGCCATGGCGGGAGCAGCATTTGCCTTCAATCCATCAGCCCCAGCCCAGCTACAAACAATTCCCAAAGCCGCCACTCCCTGGAAAACTTCACACAATAAAGAAGCATCCGCCTCCTCTTCCCATTGCTCTTCAGAGCCTCAAACCCCAACTTTCTTAGAGCGATAAGGATCCCGTCCCACTCAGACACCCCGTGGACATCTTTCTGCTTGATATCCCCCTCCAGGTTCAGTTTTGTTTTCCTGCTTTTTTAAATATGCTGGGTGCAGTGGGGATTTTCTCCCAGCGGTTCCTGCAAAGTGTTTTTAAAGCAGCATCGCTGGGGGCCCAGCAGAAGAGCGTCAATGCCCCTGGAAAAACAGACCGGCTTCTGTGTCTGCCCCAGGACGAGCCGCTGCACCGGGCAGAGCGAGCGAGGGGCAGCCGCCCCAGCACCGCTTTTTCCGAGCCAGAGCCTCTTGGAGCTGTCAGATGTGCTGCCAGCCCAGGAAAATGCAAATTGCTTTGGAAAACGAAGGTGACATTTCCACCCGCTTGCTGATTCCTGCTGTGCTGCAGGCTCAAAAGCCCAATTCAGGCTTGTGGCTCCAGCTATGAAGGTTCTTATGTCTTGATGGTGCTTACATTTAAGCACGTGCTTTAAGCATGTGCTTACCGTGAGCACACGGTGCTATTAAGGCTGTTTTAAGCGTCAGGCTGAGCAGGAATAGGTAGGTAAAGGCTGTGCCAGACTGTTGCTTTTGCGAGAGCTGCAGCAAGTGTCTGCCCCCTGGGCACCCGCCTGCAGGTTCCGGCCCATTTCTCAGCCATACCCACCAAAAGGGATAAGATAGGCACTGGCAGATGTCCCTCTGCAACAGTGATGTGTCCCCATCATCACCTTTCTGTGCCCGAGATGCTGCCCTGTGGTATCTCCTGGCAAAGCTACGTGGGCAAGAGCTGAAGCTTGTTCAACCAAAAATGACCCAGGAGGCTTAAATACAGGAAAAGCAGGACTTTGCTAAATCAGGAGGGTGTGATGGGGCAGGGGAGCTCAGCAAACTGGCCCTTTGGGGTGTCTCTGTCCCCAGGAAAGCACACACAGTGATCTGTCCTCCAGCTCCGACCCGCTGCTCCCCACATGTTAGCGCAGCCCCATTTCCCTGCAGATTCCTGAGCAGCATCGCACCTTGTCTGGGCGATACCGGCCTTGGTGTCAACACGCTGGCAGCAGGACAGAATAAAATCTAATCAATACCACAGGGCAATCTGAGCTGCGGTTTTATTTCTGCTACCAGGTGCTCCAGGCAGCAGCAGGAGTCTCGTTTTGCCAAGCAGAGATTTAATTTGTTCAGCATATTGTTGGACATTTAAACTACAGCGCTACCAGCCACCTTCTGCAGCTGATGTGCTGCATATAAAACTCGTGTGTATAATTTTCTGCTCATGACTAAAGACACCTTAGGACAAAATGAGCAATTTATGTTCCATAAAGAGAGAAGTGCCCATTGATTTGGTCATTTTGCAAGTTACAGAGTATAAATAACTTTTACGGCCAGATAAATATTGTGATTAAGCTTTCAACACGGCCAAGACTTTGACCGATCTGCCTCTGCACTACCCCTTTAGATGGATCTCTTTTGCTTTTCTTATTTTTCCATTTATTACCTTATTTGCTTACTTTTGTACCACAATTATTAAAGATGGTATTTGACAGTTCTGGACAGCATGGATGGGAGGAACTAACTCCTGCTCCCTCTGCTGGCAATGCCTCCCAGTAAATGTGTAGGTCCTCCTTTAAAAACACACAGGAACCCTATTGACAGCGAGAAGCCAAAGGCAGCCGCAGAAAAGCCCAACCCAGGTCCCCAGCACTGCAATTTTGGGCACTATCCCAAAAACTGGAGACACTGAGAGAACAACCTCACTGGGTTTGCACCATCAGCAACACCGGTTGGGCAAGAACTGCTCCACCACCACCACCACCACGGTGAGTGTGTCCCACCATGAACACAACATCTCGGTCCTGCAACTGCTTCATGACGTGTCTCTTCAGCGATGTGTCTCTGCACATGCAGGGCGGCTCTGGAAGCTCCAGGTAATGCCCATGAAGGGCAGGGTGCAGCTCCTTCAAGTCCAAGCAGATTTTAGCCTGAGGTCAGAGCCCATGAGCTTCCAGCTCTCCATGAACTTCCATCTCTCCGTGAACTTCCATCTCTCCAGACACCTGCTAAGAGCACACGCTTGCATGCCATATAATAAACCAAGCAGCATGTAAAGAACAAAAGCTTTCCTCCAGTTTATATCATGCAATTTCATCTCAGTTTGGAAAACGTGTTGACGAAATGCATTACGGCACAGTACCCCGGCAGAAGACAGAAAGTCTTGTCCTTTTTTCTTCCCTATAAAGTGTCCCTGACACAACCGAGCAGATTTTTTTCTATCCACATATGTTCCCGTGGATCAAACCCCGTCAGGTTACATCTCTCCACCCAACCTTCTAAATCAGGAGTTGTAAACACAAAACTCCCTTTATAAGTCTCTCTGTCAAAGCCTCTATACAGCTCCCTGGGCGAGGCTGAAAACTGGAGTTTCAGTTATATACATACGTGCTCACAAACAGGCTGCTGCTTTCTAAGCTGCAGGAACAGATAAGCAGAAATGGGGGGGGAGGAGGAGAAAAAACAGAAGAAACCAAGAGAAAGCAGGGAAGCATAAGTCATCTACCCAGATCCATAATGTCCATCCTGCTTAGCAACCAGGACAAAATACATCCCCAACCTTGTAAATTCTTATGCGTGTGCTCAACCCCAAGCACATTCAGTCCCACTGACTCCTACAAAAGGACTCGTACGCTCCAAGTTTAGCACGTGCACAAGTAGTTTCAAGATCAGAGCATGAAAAAAGAAAAAAAAATAAATCCTATTTAGCTTCTCTTTCAAGAGGAAAGAAAAAAATCCTTCAGACCCCAGTCGGCCAAATGAGAGTCCTGCTTGGCTACAGCTGCTCTGCATCGGCTCTGATTCAACCTCCCAGATTGCTCCTTGTGTTTCAGCTGCAGAAATGCCTTTTTAAAGCAAGCTCATGGAAAAGAAAAGACCCCTTTTTTTTTTGCAGGAGGTGCTGGCTGGGGAGATGCTCGCACAGGATGGGCCCAAATGAACGTGCTACGAGGTGAAGCAAAGGGCTGTTGGTGCTGGAAGCGTCGGCGTTGTCGGGAGCTCGGCGCAGGAAGGAACGCTCTCCTATTGCAGGAAGCTGTTCCAGCCTCTGATGTGACATAAAGCTTCTGATTTCTTGCGGGGGAAGTACCAAATGTTTTTGAGGGGAAGAAAAAAAAGAATTATGAAAAAAAAAAAAACACAAAATAAAACCTCACATGCTGGGCTCTAAAGGAAGCTGCCTAATGACATGAATGAAACTGAATCCATGTGTGGGAGCTGTGTCCAGCTCAGGTGGCCACTGGCAAGGACACGTTCCCAACCTGTCACCCTGCAGGGGTGCAAGCCCAGGGGTCCCTCTCCCTGCCAAAAAAGGTGCCTGTTGTGCGTTTGTTCTTGTCTCCAAAAAGCAACTTACTACTAATCATCTCTGAAGGCAGCGTCTGTGTCACCCGCCCCAGCTGCCAGGGGCTATTTTGGGCTCTTCCTCCAGTTCAGATGCTGCTGTCGGGGGGCTGGTTCGGGACATTCTTGCACGCGGCGCATCGCACCGATCTGGCTCTTTAGGTTAATTTGTAAAACTGATTCCTTGGCAGGAATTCAAGTTCTTTGTAGAGATGTTCCAAGTTTCATTAGCAATGAGCAAATTGCTGGTGTCCTTGGGAAAGGTAAGGAACTCAGACTATGTTAATTGCCTTTATTTTTTTTCTTTCTAGAGGGTATCTCCCAAAGGACAACAATGTAGAATGGCTCTCTGGTTACACAAGTACCTGTAAATATAATGGCTGTCAAGGCTTATTGCATAGATATCAGAGTAAACTTCAGTTTTAAGTATGTTTACTATTTTATCAGACTTTGTGCTTTATTTAAGCCAAGCACTCCTTGTCTCTAGCTGGGTTTCTCCTAATAGGTTATTAGGGGATTATGGTTTCCATCTCTTATAGTCAAAAAGCAGAAAACACTTTGGAACAGGTTGGAAAAACAACAGTATCTGGAGCATTGCTTTTCTTCTCCTTTAATAGGCTACTCTGTCAACCCTCTGCTTGCTAAATGAGAGAAAAATCTGTGGGCATGCAGTGAAGGTCAGTCTTGTGGTTTTTGAAAACATTTAATTAGTACGGTTAAGTACTGAGGTCTGCTTGGGAGTGAGCTTCTGCATTAACCATCAGCATCTTTCTGTTTGGAGAAGCCAACCTGCAGGAGGGGACCGGAGGTTAAGTCTACATCTCCACATCCAAAACTTCAGTGGTGTTCAAGCTTCGGATGAAAACCATTGCAGCCTCCCTGTCCTGTTGCTACCTCCAAAACCGGTGTGGGGTTTGGAAATGCGGCTCAGATCTCCCGGCACATCACTAACAGCACCGGGTCCCAGATCCCGACCTGGTTGTGCAGGGCTGGGCTGACCTGTTGCACCTTCAGGGACCCACCGGGGCTGCCAAAAGCCTTGTGCTGGGGCTTGTGCTTCTCCTGAGGCTTTTCTGCCAAGTGCTGAGGCTCAGTGCTTGAACAAACCTACTTAAGACGTAGCTTTGCCAAAACCCCTTTGGGCATTCTGATGACAGCGTGTGAAGTCACTGTCTTTTCCTTCCTGATACATCTAACTGGAAAAAGGGGGACAGCTGTTCTCGGCTCCTACAGGTGTTCCACTCCTGGAATAAAACTACATTAAATGTCACATATCTGTGCTTTAATCCCTGGGCAGAAGCTGCACGAACGCTATCATTGCAGGCTGGCAGTTCCCTTCAACAAGGCCACACCATCAGCTGTTTGAAAGAAATCAATTCCAGCCCTTTCAAAGCTAAATTTGGGGTTTATTGCTTCATCCTTCTGCAGCATTGGAGACCCTAATTGTCGGCAATGAAAGCAGCCCTAGGAAGAAAGGGCTGTGTTGAAATCAAAGCTGGAAAGCGTGCCTCTAACTGGGAACCAGTTGCCAGCACTGGAGAAGCGCCCCAGGAACACGGAGCTGGTGCCAAGGGCCGCGCTCTGCGCTGCACAAACCTGGAGCTAAAAGGACCTTCTCATCTCCTGCACCCCAGGTTTTCAGCGAACGTTCAGCTCCTACGTGCAGGTACTTGCGCAAACATGCAAGTCCAGCCGGCTCTTACTGGGGCTCCTGTGTCTGAGAGATGGGAGATGCTGGGAGCTGATGGGAGCAGATAGAATGGAGCAAGCCCAGGGAAAGAAACCCAGTAATCAATGCTGGGTTTCCCTTCAAAATTCCCTATCTCCCTATCTTTTTCCTGCTGGTACTCCAGCAAGGTTCTGCCTTTGCCAGATGGGGACTTCCACTACTTCAGAGCTGTCAAAACAGCAAAAGATGACTTTGAGTCATTTTCTATATCTGACCTTGAACTACTGGAGAAGCAATAAACATTGTTAAGAGGAATGATAACATGGAGTGAAGCTGTGATTTTTATAATATAACTTGTTGCCTGAGTGTCAAATAAGCCCTGCTGAAAGCACATGAATGAGGGACCTGAGGATCAGCCCCTGTTGCAGGATGAAAATAAGCACAAAAGCACGTTGCTGGGACTTCCACACAGGGACGGCCAGACGATGCTCTGAGGCCATTTGGCCCTGATAACCATTGTTTCATTGAGCGCAATTACATATTTTTGTTTAGGAAAAGATTCTCCTTCAAAAGCAGCTACCAAGCCTATGCTGATTCAGCCTTCATTAAAGGCCTCTGACTGCAGACACAGTAAAGTGTTGACTCCTGTACTTATTTTCTATTGCTGCCTTATCTTTGGCATCTCATCTGCAACTTCTGCTATTTTGTTGGGTTTGTTTTGTGTTTTTTTTCCACTGGTTTCATCTGAGTGCAGTAAAAGTGGATGCTGCTTGGGCTTCAGTTCTTCTTATGGTTTTTGGTCTGCCTAGGAAAATGTAGCCCCAATTATAAAGCTGCAAGCTAAGTAGGCTAACAAAACAGCAACAGCAAGAAACTGGATCAGCTCTGCTAAGGGAAGTTTTCCTGCTCAGACAGGAGAAAATCAAATGCTTTTTCTGTCTGCAATCTTTCTTATAAATATGAAACTATCTCAGCTGCAGAGGCTGCTCCCTCCGGCTGTTTTTACACGATGCTCCTTGGGCTTCGCTGTCCTCAAGCCTCATAAGCTGTGGCCATTGCTCCTATAGCAATAGTCGGGGGACAGTAGCCTCTGTATCTCCTACCCACACTCCTCTCCTGATGCAGGTGGATGCTGCTGGTACAAATTCAGGGCCCATCCTGAGCGATGTTCAGCCCCAGCTTTGCTAGAACCAGCAGCCCAAGCTGCACAAGTGGCTTCTTGGAGCTTCCGTAAAGGATGTTCAGCATCTGTTTGCAACATCCTTAAAGCAAAGATGACTCAAAAGTGCTTTAGCACCTCAGAGACTTTCATGGTGGGATGAAGCCTTGAAAACATCGACTGAGCGTTTGGAATTCCTAGTAAAAAGAAGGCTAGCTTGAATTTTGGCTTTGAGGCCAAAGCCCAACAAGCGAGAGTCTCAGGCTTCCCCTCTCCAAATTGTTTTATACTGAGCAGAAGACACTTTTCCATTCACACTTGTCAACATGCAGAATATCGTGGATTTGGAAGACAAAAGGGTAAGAAAAACAAGCAAAAAGCTTTGTGAGTGGATCTGGAAATTGCCCTGAATGGCCCTCATGGCTCTGCCACAATGATCCTGTCTCTGTCTCAGGGGGCGCAGCTCCAGGATCCCAGATCTGCGCTCCTACTAACGTTGCTGTAGCTGATAATGTTAATATCTTCGACTCTTCCCAGCCGGGCCCTGGGGAAGGAGCTCAGCAACTATACAGGTAATGAAACTTTTTTTTTCTTTTTTTAATTATAGCTCTCTCCACGTCTAAAATTAAAAGAACAGTCCTGCAACTTATCCGGCCACCGGAGGCTGACTCAACGCTTCATGTAATGATGCTGCCAGAGGCCACGCTGCCAGCTCGGACAATGCAGCGATTGTCCCCCAAAACGTGAGTGACCACAGGAAGGGACACCTGCGTGCCCTGGGTTTTACCCCTTTTGCCCACTGTCATCATGAAGGTGTGACCTGCTCCAGGTGCTTCGGGGGATGCACAAGTGACATCAAACGCATGTATGGTTTGAACAAACACCTTTTAAAACAAGCTTTTTAGTCACCTCATATATTTGCAAGCACATTGCACAGAATTTGCACATCTGCCATGTGACTTTCAAGGTAATTGTGTTCCATGAATGCCAATACTCTTGGAGGAATGAAGTGTCTCATCCCTCTAAATTACTCCTGTGGTTTTAATTGAGTATCGTTTGCTTCACCTTAGTAGCTTGTGTATGTGTCATGGGAGGGAATTCACCCCAAAGGAAGCTCCATGTTTTGGTGACTGCAGTAACAACCAAGTAACGCTCACTGTGGCAGTGAGAAACCTCAACCTTTTGCAGCTGGGAGGAGAACACAGATCTTTGCTCCTTTTTTCCGTATGCGACTTATCACTTTTATTGCTCCAATTACTTCTATAGTTTGAGCTTTTAAATGCTTGTGTCCTCCTGTCTAGCTGGTTTTCTTCCCCTGTTGGTTAATTCCTCCATTGCATGTGACTTTTAAACCTCTTTATAAACGTTTGACCCCACTTAACCCAATGCACATACCCAGGCACCTCCGTCACGAAAGCAGAGCGGGCAGTACATGAAAAAGAGTAATTAAAAAATAATAATAATACTTTTTAAAAGGCAACAACTTGAACTGAAATTGGGCTGTGTTTGCTGCTAGACTAGGCCTTGCTAGGCTTGCACCTCGCTTTGCAAAGCCTGGCCTTGCAAAGCCTGGCTTTGCCAAGCGCCGATGCCACCTCGGTGAGAGGCCGAGGTGGTGCTGACGAGGCAAACTGCAGGTTGCACAACCAACGGGAGCCTCGCGCTGCCCGCAGGTGCGTTTTATACCAGCAAAAACCTGCCACCTAGCCAGGATGGCTTTAAAAAAATACATCTATATACATATAGCTAGCATTTAGGCTTTGCCGCTCTTCCACAGACACTTCTAGCCAGAAAAAGAAGAGTGTTTTATGTAAAATGTAGTATTTTGAATAGGTGCAGGTCCTTTGGGCAAAGTCCATAGGGTGCATGTTCAGCCGGCACCACGTGGGCCGTAGTTCTCATAATCTCAGTATCCCTTCTCGGCTAGAGCAGAAAAAGCTGTACTTGAAACAACAAAGTCTAAGAATGAAATCGACAGGCAGCAATATTTAGTAGTTAAATGTACCTCATTTCCATGTACTATTCATGAATTAGTGCTCTAACAGGAACTGTTCCCCTTCCCTTTTCTATTTCAATGGAGAAATGTACATATGTGCAGGCTGCTTCTCTGATATGGGCTTTGTGAGTGAATAATTCCCCCATTACAACGAATTCTGAAGACTCTTGGATGTATCTGCTGTCACAAGAGTTCAGATTTATACCCTCAGACTGTGTTTAGCTTGTAATTAATATGGACTTCTGCATTTTTTTTCCGTTTCCAGAATAATATCCTATTAGTCATGACAGCCAAATGTGCCACATTTGGGCAACGATTCAGCTTCTCCTGAACTCCCATTAACACCAAGTTCCACTTGTCCGGAGCAGACTCTTCTCTAAAGGTGACAAACCAACTGGAGGGACCTGCTGTATTATATCTGGGGAAATCTTATTTTCTATAGATCGCTCCATCCAACTAAAAATACCATTTTGCAACTTAAAAGAGGGAATGAAGTTAGAAATGAGCACAGGGTAAAATGCAAGACTTAGTGTTTCTAATTTAACTGTATTTTGTTGACTGCAAAGTCTTAAGGAGTCCGTCACCGCACAGGTAACGTGGCTGACAGCACAAGCGCGATTCTGGAGGCACCTGCTGGTCCCTGCTATGGAAAAGGTCAGAATTAACCTGTTGCTTCCAAACTCTGTGGAGTTTTATGTTCTCTGGCTGTGCAGAAAGCAGATCACTGTTTTTTGCATGGCACAGGTAGGGTCCGAGGAGCAATTCTGCCCTCTGAACTAGGTGAGATTCCTTGCAGGGAATCGAGTCTTATCAAAGAATCACCCTCCCGATTACTGTCCCCCTGACAAGCAGCATTAAAAAAAATATAGATATAAAAAAAATCTCTGGCAAATTCTCAGAACAACTTTGGAAATGAATCAAAGCAGGGAGAGGGCTGTGCAGCTCGGCAGCTGGCGGGAGCTCTGCGCAGGATTTGGGAAAGCTGACGAGGAACCTCCTGTGCAACACATGAAAGCTGAGCCTGAACTGCAGATTAAGTCTCCCTTAATTCATCCTGAAGAACGATCCCTCTGGTGCAAACCCGGGAGCTGAAACCCCTTCCCAAGCAAAACCTCCGGCTGAACAGCTGAACTGGGAGAAGTTATGAGAGTCAGGAATTCAGCCCGAGCACACTCGTATTGCGGAGCGCGAGATGGACGGAAAACGGATTCAAGAATGATGCCATTCATGGAGATCGTGTTTTGTGGGTTGGCTACTTGAATTTTCCCATTTTCCTGGTACGGAGAAGGATGGACGAGGCCAGCGCTGGTGGGACTAAGTGGCACCCGGGGCCACCACGGACGGTCCCTGCCTGTCCCCAGCTCCACAGGGTCAGGCTTTGCCACCCCAAGACTTTTTGGGGACCCCCAGGACGCGGCTGCTCCCCTGCCCCGCATGGGGCTCACAGGGACCCTCTATGAGCTGCAGCGAGCCCTGGGTATCGCTCGGTGCAATTCTGCATTATCAAACTTCCTTGGCTCTTTCTATTGGAAACTTTTACAATTCTCTGCTTGGCTGGAAAAGATGACTGCAGCAAACCCAAATTAGGAATAAATTATACAACAACTTTACATTTTTCTTACAAAGGAAAACTGTGTGGCAAGAGCTGTGAAAGCACCTCCTTCCTATGTCCTCCCAGCAAGGCTTAGAGTGAAAGGCCACTGACTTCACAGATTTTTTATTATTATTATTATTATAATTAAAAAAGCCCCAGTCCCAATTTGGGAGCTGCTCTCCCACTGGGCCATGCACTGTCTCTCACCCCCCCACTCCCCAATACATGCGGGGGCTGCAAAATACACGGAGAGGCAGCTGCAATATCAAATCCAAACATTTAAAAGAAGCTCCAAAAGCTGCATCTGTGCAGCCAGTCGCGGACATATGTGCATCTCTTTCCACAATGAATGGCCAGAGCAACTCCTTAAACATCTCAGCTGGGTCTTGCAAGGACTATTGCATTCCCACAGCATTTTTGCAATATTAAATTCTCCACATCCTCCCACACCCCCCCACTCCCTTGCAGGACACAAGGCAGAGCCACCCCGGAATTATCATCAAGTTAAAAAGCAAAGATCAAGCATTCCCCACCGTGCTGGAAAAAATTTTATATATATATATATATATATATATTAAAAATCACTGTCGTCCCCTACCCGAATACACCCCTCCCACTCCATCCGAAGTACCGAGTCCCTGCTCCCAAATGCTAAATAAAGCAGCCCTTTGCATGCTCTTAGCGACCTGGTGTTACAAACCACACTGCTGCCTCTGACCAAAAGTTACCAAATATTAAAGGGAGGGGGGGGAAGAAATCAGTGGAAAATGATCTCAGTCCTGGCACAAGAACAATACTTTCCCATGGAAACATAGGTATATATTTAATTCCTGGTAACTCCACTCAAGTTTCACCTTTCATCTCCTCCACGGACTTCTTTAAAAGTTTCATTTAATTTTGCACTTGAAATCAGCTGCAATCCGCATGCATTGTGCCCATTTTGCATGCATATATACAGTAGCGAATGCATCTGCTCTTCAACACCCTTTATCTGTCCTGACTGTGCAAAAGGCAAAAAGGGCTCAGTAATCCCCGCAGAAGAATTCAAATAACGTCAATGCACAGCTGAACTGCAAGCCCTGCCTTACAGGAACTGTGTGTGTGAGTGTGTGTGTGTCTGCAAAAAGGCACATACTAAACAGGAAATGCAACTGAGAGCCATTGAAAGCCTCAAACTTCAAAATGCAATTGCATCCCGAAAAAATGCATGCATGCACTTCAAAATGCATGCACGACTTTTTGCATATTTGCCACGAACAGAAGTAGGAGCCTTACCTCTCGACTGAGACATTTTCCCCTTTGCTTTGGTGGGGGAGGGGAAGCACAAAAGACTTTGCCTTGCCTCTCTCTTCTGGAGCTAGTTTTGCAACAAAGATGCAAAACTGCAAGCGCTCAATCTTCATGCAACTGGAGTTTTCCTGACTTGCTGCAGCAGCTCTCCTTGCAGCGGGGCGAGGGGGGGAGCCGTGCAATTGCACACTTTGCAGGGCAGCTTGCAGCGCCGGGGGGTTTCCTTCCCCCCCCCGCTTTGCAATGGTAGGGAAGGCTCTTGCTGCACCTACATGATGGGCCAGGGCTGGCAGCTCAAAGCTCCAAACTTGGAGCTGGGGGCGCAGTGCGCAGGCGCGGTGCCGACGGCCGCCGCGCGGCCGCCTGGGCGCTGTAGTCCCATTCGCCCGCCCCTTCCTGCAGGGGGCGGCGCGGGGCTGCGCGCCCGCGGAGGCTGCGCGGGGGGGGGGGGGGGGGGGGGGGCGGAGCGCGCAGGGCGGGGGTGCGGGAAGAGCGCGCGACGCCGCGCAAATAGCGCGCAAGCAGCCGGCGCGCCGCCGCTGCGGCTTTTCCCGGCGGTGCGCGCCTGCGGTTTACGGGGTGATGCGCGGAGGCGCCGCGGCTCGGCGGTGGATCCGCATCGCCAGCTCGGCTTTTGTTGTTTGGTTTTGTTTCGTTTTTTCACCCCAAACCGCTGTGGCTGAGAGGGAACAGATCCCTGCCCTCCTGCATCCCTCCCCTCCTGCATCCCTCCCCCCCTGCATCCCTACCCTCCTGCATCCTTCCCCTCCTGCATCCCTGCCCTCCTGCATCCTTCCCCTCCTGCATCCTTCCCCTCCTGCATCCCTGCCCTCCTGCATCCTTCCCCTCCTGCATCCCTGCCCTCCTGCATCCCTGCCCTCCTGCATCCTTCCCCTCCTGCATCCTTCCCCTCCTGCATCCCTCCCCTCCTGCATCCCTCCCCTCCTGCATCCCTCCCTGCCTGCATTCCTGCATTCTCTGCCTTCACCCCAGCTTGCATCCCTGCTTGCATCCCTCCCTGCCTTTCTGCTTCTGCCCCTGCTTGTGCCCCTGCCTGCACCCCTGTCTGCATCTCTGCCTACATCTCTGCCTGCCTGCACCCCTGCCTGCTGCACGGTGTGGGGGCTGCTGGCTGTCCTCCTCCTCCTCCTGTCACCAGGTTTGGGGGGACAGTGGCATTAGCCCAATGCAGGTCCTTCCCGGTGGGATCCTGGGGCTCCCTGGGGACCAGGGAAAGGCTCCGGCTCTCAGGCAGTGGCTGGAGGTGACCGTGGCGGGTCCAGGGTGGTGTGGGAGGTTGGTGTGGTCAGGCCCATCGCCCCCATAACGCACTCGAGTCCATCTGGTGCTGCCAACCTGGGGGTGCACACAGAGCATGGGGAGACGTGTCGGTGTCCTGGTGAAAACAGGAGAGATCTGGGTGCAAAAATGCGGTAGAAAGAGCAAAAAATTATGCACTCCATTTCCTTTCCATTGGGTTTAGATTTTAAGGATCCATTTGGGAGAAACCTCTTGCTTTTGTGCTCAGATGATGCCGGGGGCATTTCACATTCTGCAAACATGGTGGTGCCCTGGCTGAACCACGACACTCAGCTGCCTTACATAACGTCATTTCTTAATCTTTTCTCTTTTCCCCTTGCAGGCAGAGCAGATGAAGTGAGTTTATCCCAATTCTGAAAAGGAGTGTTTTCCAAGGTGGTCAGCTCGGCTGCTGTGGCCTCACGGAAGCTTCCCAAATGAAGAGCCAGGGGGGGACATGACGTGGTGACATCCCCATGAGATGGGGATGCTGTCCGGATCAGAAGTGCAGCTGGATGCTGGGCTGTGGGAGCTGGGGACCCCTGTCTGCATGTAGGAACCCCACTTTGGGAAAAACCTCGAAGGAAAAGACAGGCCTTCCTGAAGCAGCGCTTTATATGAAACATCTGTTTAATTTTAAGACCACTAGAGGAATAAAAATTAAAACAAAACACTAAATTAAAAAAAAAAACCAAAAACTAAGTGCTAAGAAATGTGCGCTGCAAAAACATTTACAGCTAAATTAATGGCAAGGATGTTTGTTTACACCCCAGCAAAATATTGACGCCAAAGGTATAAAATCCAGTGCAAAGCTTGCACGGAGAGCGTGTCCGGGATTGTAAGTAGCGCTGGTGCTTCTAGTGCCTTTTCCTTGGGCTGGACAATGTGGATTGTGGCGGAGTTTTTACCCTGTGCCCCCATGCCGCTCCATTTCCCAGCCAGCCCCGTGCAGTTCTGGGCTGGCGTTGCTCAGGATTTTGCCATTTTTAGCTGCGAGGGCCGAAGTCTGACGGAGCTGTAAGTAACCCGCAATTAGGGATCTGTTTGGGTAACTTTCTAATGTTCGGAGTGATTGTTTGGGGTGAGGGAAATATGCTGCTGTACGTGGTCCTTCCTGCCGAACTTGCAGCTAGAGCAAATCCTTAGAGCCAAGCAATAAATCCCCAAAATGAAAGGTTTATGATGGAAACGCTGACAAACCCTTAACTAACACATTACAAATGGCAGCGTTACAATTCGGTAGCTATAAGCTAAATTAGCAGCGGCGCGGGTAGCCTTCGAGGATTGCCATGGCGAGCTGGCCTTGTCTCGGTGAAGACATGCAGCGAGGCAATGGCTTCTAATTTGCTTTGATCTCTCTAATGAACTTTTGTTGGCCTAACTTGTGTGCAGGTGCAAAACAGGGGATGCTCCTTTGGTGCTTCATGAAGTTTTTGGATGCCTGTCAGAAGAACATCCATCGGGCAAGAACAAGCGCTCAGTTGTTTTAAGGCATTTTTTCATATCAAGGATGGAGTCCTTGGTCCCCATGGTTCCCACAGCACTGACTGCGTCCCTTGCCGTGTCCCAGGTGCCATCAGGTGCTCCAGTACGTCCCCATCACACACACAGGCTGTGAGAGCCCAGCAAAACCTGTGTCACGCTGCTGGCACCCAGCAAACAGCACAGTGTCAACTGTAATTATTTTTGAATATATTTTTTGTATTCCCCATCTCCAAAGGCACGCAGGGACCTGGGATCCCCCCGCAGCGCTGCCTTCCTCAGAATTGGGGCACCCTTGCACAGCACCCTGCTAACGCCGAGGGAAATTTTCTCCTGGTTTAAATGGGTTTAGGCTGAGCCCAGGACCTGCAGAGGCTTGTCCGTCTGTCATGCGCGTGTCTGTACGGATGGAGGGGGTGTGAAGTTCAAGCCGGCGGACGAGTCTCGGCAGGCTGCGGCGGGACCGGGCGCTGCGGCAGGAGGCTGGGGGCTGCCTGGAGGGGTGAGGGATGCAGCCCGTGGGATGCTCTGATGCTGAGCCAAGCGGGGATGCCGTGTGTGAGCCGATGTCCCTACAACTGGGCTTCCACGGACCGTGCATCACGGTGCCATGAGCAGGTACCACCAGCTTTGAGTCAAGCGGTACCAAAAGATTTTATTATCTTTATTGGTCGTGATTGCTCCAGCACAGTGCCCAGCCTTTAAGCTCCGTGTTTAGTTTCCCCTTGGCACATCTTTTTGCTTTTAAAGTCCAAATTCTGCAGACAACGTAACTGGATCTCCTTTGCCCCAGGTGGGATTCACCCTCTGTGGGTCTCATCTTTGCTGCTCCAACTGTCTCCTCATCGGTTGGCAGCGCCTCCAAGGCCATTTGTCTCCTGAGGACTTGTTAAGTAATTTTTTTAAACACAACTTGAGTTGCTGGCTTTGTTTACAGTCAAACACTTTGATTTGTCATGCAGGAATTATGAGAGCAGATGCTGAAGCAGAACAGAAGAATCTTTTCTCAAATGGTTACGTACCCAAAGGCTGCGGGACGATACCTGGAGGAGCCAGCGCGGTGCCTTAGGTCAGCCTGTGCCTCCCGATGCGTGTAGGGAAATGCTCTGGGAACAACACTTCAATAATCTTGGGTCAATAAGTAGTGCCATGCATCCCTGTGCAGTGACTTTATAGGAAATAAATCATCAAATTGTGAGTCGCTGTGAAATGGAGCGGTCCTGCAAAGTGCCTGGGGAGAGCAGCTCCGAGGGAAGGGAAATTCATGGGGCTGAACAAAGAGATCTGATTTCTACATCTGCATCTGGCCCTTACTATTTTCTCTTCTACTTTCTGTCTGTATATAGTAATTTGAATTTTATGCATGCTATGGTCTGTTTATTCCTCCTTCCAGGTTGCTCCTTCATTGCTAAGAAACGATTTTGCTGCAGAGACATTGGACAAACATGCTGCGGTTTCAGGGCGCTGCTGAAAAAATCTCCTCTCCGCGTTTGTAAACAGGAGATTTGCGCTGAAATATGTATTTGCTTTAGCCATGACTTGGTTTCCAGCGTTCGCTTTGCTCGGGGTGCTTGGAAGGCGAGCTGTGTCATGTGCCGGCTTTGTCCAGTAAAAATACAATTAGAGGCTTCGGTTTCAGTGTTTGCGCGAACAGTCGCTTGCGGATAAACGACAGGCCAAAAATTAATCCCAGAGCCCTGTGTGCAAACAGCGACAAGCTCGAGGGGTGCAGCTTCTCAAAGGTGTCCGGCTTCACTCTTGCAAGATCATTATCAGAGTTTCTTTACATATTTCAATTTCTTATTTCTCAGTGGGGAAGACCATGTTTTCCCCTGGCTCGTATCCCTTCACCAAGAATTATTTGGAAAACTCAGATGGTTATGCGTGGTTCGTAACTGTTATAAACGTATGTGGTGTGAAACAGAAGCAAAACCGGTATCCAAAGCACCTCTGGTGCCCCCATGTACATCCTTGAGCACCAAGACCAGGTTTTGGGGCTCAAATCCCATCTTTCCCAGCGTGTCCTGTGGCGTGATGGTGCCGTAGCTATTGCTCCGAAGCTGTTGTGTGTTTTGGATGACAACCCCGTGCAGGGACGGACAGAAGTCACGGTGCCTGGGAAGTGGGATCTTCCAAAAACAATACACTTTGCAAATGAAAGCAGGAGGTGGGACAAGCTGCAGCGGCTATTTCGGTTTCCTTTGGTTCCAGATTGCGTTTTTCTTGGATTCTGCTGTTTTCAGCCATCTCCTCCCTCCATGGGGATGGGAGCTGTGGAGATGGAAGGATGTTGTGTGGCAAGTGTGGGGAGGTTGAGCTTGGTCTGACCTGCGATAAGGTGTAACCGTGGCAGATTGCTTGTGTCCAGGAGAACGCCAGCCCTTTCCCCAATATTCCTGAGCACAGGGGTCTCCAAATACCAAGCTGAGAATTAAAAGTAATCGGAATAAGCACATGGAGGGCTCCGCAGGCAGCCAGGGAAGCGCTTTTTGCGACAGAAGATGAAGAAACTGTAGGAAGTTCTCCAAGACAAGAGGGACCAGCTGGAAAAAGGGATGTCCCAGGGGGATGCCTGGGGAAGGAGCTTGAAGAAAAGCCAAAGCGAAACAGCGGCTGCAGATGCTGGGGAGGAGAATAGGGCTTGATGAGAGAGGAGGTGAGAAACAATGAGCAGGAGCTGCTGATGGGAGCAGAGACCATCTGCTTTTCACCAGCCTGAATGGTGCCGAGCGATATCCTGCATTCCTTTGTTCCTGCTTTAAGGGGAATCGCAGGCTGGGAACATTTTGAAAGGCAAAAACAATCCCTGAGAGTTCAGCCGCATCTTACCTTTTGTCTGCGTTTCCTCCATCTCCTTCTCCTCAAGCGTTTGCTCTTGCAGCCCTTAGTTCGCAGCAGTTTTTCCACTTGGGATGGCGAGTAGGTGGATGAAAAGCCCAGGAGGACGGTGCCCTTGGCAGAAGTTACACAAACCGAGCTGCCCCGGTGGGATGGCTGGTGAAGTCTGTCTTTGTGGCTTTAGCGAGATAGATGGGCAATTCGGAGGGGATAAAATGACCCAAGAAGTACATGCAGCTCATAAAAATGGCAGAGGCCAATAAATAAAAATGACTTCCAACTTAGTAACTTAAGTAATAATAAGATCTTAGAGCCATAAACCTGGCTAGATAATAATAATGGGTTGAGCACGCTCTTCCAGGAGGGGTAAGGGGGATGCTGGTCTCTGATAACCTAAAGAAGAGGGATGGAAATGGAGGTGGAGAGACATGACATGTAAGAGCCACGTAGGGGTTTTTTTTATATGAAATTAATGCACAGATGAACTAAAGCAGCCTCATACCACAGCAAATCATTTATGTAGGGGCTGCAGGAAAAAGGTGGGTTTATGTGCAGCTCCGGTTCCCGTGTCACACACATTGGGGTTGGCACGGTGAGGGCAGAGCTGTGCCCTGCGCCTGCTGGTGTGGGGATTGATGCTACAAATACTGCTTGGTTTTTACTGTATGCATTTCCTCCTATCTATATGCCATGCATATATATATATATGTATATAATTGGTTCTCTGTTTACTTGGGTGAAATAATGGACCAAAATGCATCCTCCAGGCATCTTGTGAGCGTTTAGCTCAATCTCCGGTCCCGGCCCTTTTGTGTTTTGCTGGATTTGCAGTGCTGGCTCTGGGTCCTGTCCCCCTGTGTACCCCACATGCCACAGGCTGTGTCTGTGGCCCTGCGGCTGCTGCGGGGGAGCTGGACTGTTAAACAGCTTTTTGGGGTCGTATCCACCACCTTTAGCCTCCGTGCTGGTAAGATTTGCAAGTCGCTTGCCAAGCGTCATTTGAACATCCGGTGGCTTCATCCCAAGGACAGGAGCAATAAAGCAAATTTAAAATATTGTAAATTGTGCCCAGCTGCCAATAGCCAAGCACTTTCATGAGATGGAGTGAAAGCACCGCACATGCTACACCGAGAGCATTTTAAGTGGCTCCTTCAAGGTTCCTTTAAAATCAAGGTACCATTAAACCAACACCAGTCAGTGATTCCCCCTCCTTCCCAGGCAGGCAGGGTTGGAGCAGAGTCCCCAGTGCGGTGACAGCCCTGGGGATGCTGGTGGCTGGAGGTGCAGGCACAACCTTTGTCCCAGCAGGTCACAGTCCCTGCAAGTCACCTGCCTCGTGTCCCTCGCTCCCCGGATTACGTAGAGCTTTTTTCACCTTGTGGCACCGCTCTGTCCTTTGCACTTTGTTTCTCGCTGTTTTTCCCTGACTCCTTCATTCTGCTCATTCTGAATGAGTTGCGGGCTCATTCAACAACACAACTCAGGGTTCAACCGTTAACAGCTCGTTGCTCTGGATTCCTGTTGGACGCAGAACCGTGGCTGCAGATGCAAAGGGGGTGTCTCCAGGGGGCCCCATGGGGGGCTGAGCATCACAGGGGGGTTCAGGGGCTTGTCCCAGGCCGGCTCCTCGCTGGCAGATTAGAGCTGCCCAGAACCCGTCTAGGTCTTATCACTGGGTGCGTACAACCACCACCACGTGTTTTTGTCAAGGTGGTTTATTAAACCTTTATTATATTTATGTAGCCCCCAGGGTAATATGATCCAGAGTTAATTACCGCAGCCGGTTTTCTTTGGGAAAACATCGGAAGAGTTTGTCAGAAGCCTGCGGTAATCCTTTGCCTTCCTGTTTAATAGGATACAAATTTGGATGGCTCGGGGTAAACGTCAGCATTGGGGGGATGCGGGTGCTGAAGGCGGCCGCGAGCCCCGTGTTGCTTTGCAGGGGCTTTGCAAAGGGATGTGAGCACCCCATGAGTTTTTGGGTATTGATGCGATGCTACACGGTGTCCCAGCCAGACCAGGGTTGGGTAGGAGATCACCACCAAGCTCCCGGTGCAGGGCAAGGAGAAGCCCAAATATTCCAGGTAGAAGCGACCAGGGAGAAGAGGGAGGAAGAGGAATCCGCTGCAAAAATGTTCTCGAACATGGTTGAATGAGGTTGAGCAGCTCCAAAAGTGAGATTCTGAGAAAAGCAGCGCTAAATAAGGGCAGGTAGTGGCCTCTGTCTGAAGGGATATTTTGATTGGACTGGCAGCAGGAAGCATAATTTTCTTTAAATGACATGTATATCTAGAGTGTGCTGTAACACAAAGTCAGCCAGGGCAGCGCTTTTTTTTTTAAAACGGGAAATTATATTTCATAATCCACACAGCAAAATTCACTAGAACACAACTGGTGGCGGCATTTTCATTCTTTTATGTTTTTTCTATGAACATAAGGTATCATTCATGACCAGAATGAATATATGTTTGTACCGACACGGCTGTAATTACAGTATTCTATATGCATTGCGTACAATGTATATATTATCTTTGTACCCCGGCACTGCTGCTGTTAAGAATCTATTGATGCTTTGATTAGAAAACTTAGTTTTTCTCAGAGGTTTCTAACTTCCCATAAAAGCCCATGCTGGGCTGAAACTCTGCGCCAACTCTTAGGCCAAGACTGCAATTTCTTTTATGAAATTCATTTTGAGCCAGGTTGAATGTTGTTACAGAGGACAGATAAGAACACAGCGTAAAATTTGTCTTGCAGGCTATGAGGGAATCTGGTTCCTAAAGAACCTGAATTTTGCAGAAGCGTTTCTAGAGGTGCCCAATGCCATTCTCAGCAGGGCTTTCACCCCTTTTCTTTAACCTCGGGTGTAAATTGCTATTGGTTTGCTCTGTGTGTGATAACCATGTCCTGCTCCTGAGCATCAGGGCCGTTTTGGTGGCTGTGGCATTGGGCCCTGGGTGCAGCCGCAGACCCAGAGCGGTTAATGCTGAAGGAAGATGCGTTTTTGCATGGTTTATTTTCATCTCCTTCTAGTGCACAGGAGGAGGCAGGTCTCTAAATTAGGTGCTCTGAATTACCGTCAAAGAGCATCCTTGGCAGAGGATCTGGGCTCTAGCCTTAGATGTTGCAAATGCATCATCCTTCTGCATAGATGCAGGTTTATTGATGCAAACGCATAATTTCCAGTAAATATGGAGTATTTCTGCTCTTGTTCTGTCTTCTCATAAACCATTGCCTCTCCTCCGGAGGGTGGAATAATTGCTTTCTGATGCCACTGTCGGTGGCAACTTGTCTGATTAGTTAAACCTAAAAAAAAAAACCCCAGGCAACCTGCTTTTTTAAGAGCTTCGTTTGGTTTCAATCTGGATGAAACCACAGCAGGTGAAGCGAGCTGGGAAGCAGCAGCAGTTCCTGCCTGGTCTGTAATGATGAACCGCGCTGATGCGGCCAAATAAAACTCACCAGAATTAGAAAAGGCACAAGCACATCATGGGGGTTTTGTTCTCCGCTGAAGTGCCGGGCACTCGGGAAGTGCTGGCTCCAAATAGAAGCAAGACACAATGGGCAACTCGCTTTTTTTCCTGTAATTTTGCTCTTGACCAACACAACCTCTAATAACGGTGCCTGGAAGAAAGAAAAGAGCAGTTCACCAATGCAGACCCTCGCTGGAAGGAGCCAGGCTGGTGAAATGAGGCAAAACCCTGGCGCTGGTGCTCAGCTTCGAGAGAATCACCAGTTTGGATGCACTCTGTTGGCTGAGAACACCTGTGCCCTCTGACTGCATGAAAAGAACATCTATGATTTGCAGGATAAATGCTGGTTCTTTTATTTCTGCGCAGGGATTCACGCAGGGGCAGGTTACCCTACTGCTTTGATCTTTGCCTCAAGGATGTAATAAGGTGCCTTTACAACTCTTCTCATAGGCCTGTTATCTAAACCCAGAGGTTCTGTGTTATTCTACACCCCAGCTGCAGTCGCTTGAGCACATTTGCAGTTCTCCTCCTGGCCATTCCTGCGCTATTCAGACTGGGACTGTCCCATCACCCCCTCATCAATTCCCTCTGGGTTTATGAGGGTCTCAACTCAGACTCACTTTCACCGAATGCTTTTGTTATTTTACCTTTTGTCATCAAACTCACATAGTTCTGTTTAAGCAACACCGGAATGTTTACACTGAACTGAGCATGGGGAAGAAACAGCCCAAACTTTCAACTGAACGTGTAAATGTTACAACCAGCTCCCTACGCCGAATGTTTTGCCAGGTGCCGGCTTGGTTTGTTATTGGCTTGGATGCTGATGGAGACTCAGCAGCAGATGTGGGAACCTCCCCATTATAGGTAGAAACCAGCTTCCAGAAAGAAAATTGGGTCGTCTGTGCCTACCAAACCTTTGTGCAGCCATTCACGCAGCTTTGTTGCACTTGATGCCACTACCTGGTGCAGTTGCTTAGATCTTTATTCTAGTTAAAGAGGTGAAATTGCTTTCTTTTAAGTTTTTTTGCTCAGAAGTAGAAGTTGGAGAGGTTTCTGGTGTCTGCTAAGGCAGCACCCATCCCCACCACAGATGCAAACTCCTTTTGGCCTTGAACAAATTACAACACCCTTGTTTTTTTGTATCTATAAAGGGAGATTATGTTTAAGGCACCTGAGTGTACAGGACTGTTGTAAAAATTAATTAGGTAATGGTTTTACTGTGCTTTGAAGATGAAAAGCATCGCAGCTCTTCAGGTGATAATTACTCTTGGAGACTCTCCCCGTGCGCGGGTTGGTTTGGGCTCTTGCACTGATGCTCCGGGCTGCAGCAGCACCCTGCTGACCCTAAGATCTATTTTAGGGGATGTTCTCTTTCCCAGATGCCGTAGCCCAATGTTTTGGAGCATGTGAAACTGGTCCCATGCTTCGTGCACACCGTTCGCTTTTCCCTGCTTTAGACTGTGCCAGTGGGTTATTGCTGCAGAGCTGGGCTCAGATCAGTTGAGCAGAGCTGGGCTCAGCTCAGTTGAGCAGAGCCAGGAACCTGCTCAGGAGGGGCTGTTGTGCTCAAATACCCAAAACTGCAAGGAGTTCCGAATTTTGCAAGTCGAACATCAACGTGAGCAGTTAAAACTCTTGAAGTATGAACAGAGACCACAACAAACATCAAAGTGAGCAAAAGAATTCAGCCCCAGACAGGCCTGTATTCTATTTAATTCTAGATGGATGAAGACAAGAACTTTGGGTTGGTGGTGTTTTGATTTGGGGTTTTTTTTATATTATTTTATTTTATTGAAGCTCAAGTTGTGCCATGATGTTTACTCAGTATTCATTAGGCAAAACTGAAGGGCGTTATTTAGAGTACTTTCATCTAATGCTCTTTGTTAAAAACTAATGGAAAAAAGGAAAGTTTCCAGTTAAAGCAAGCCTTTCTGATGGCTTTTTATATTACTATTTTCTCTAAAGGAAGTGCTAGCATAAAGATTGAGTGGAATTTGATCATTTTCCCTATGTGAGGTACCTGAAGAAGTGTGGACCCAATGCTGCTGGGCCACACGGCTGTCGGGGGACACCCGATGGAAAGAGCCTCATCCCCAAAACCTCATCCCTAAAACCTTGTCCCCAAACCTTGCTGTGCCGGCCCATGGGATTTCGGCAAAGGTGCCGGTGCCTGATGAGGGCCCTGGAGCCAAAGCAGCCCCTTCAATCTGGAAAATTTCCAGCTGCTGCTGTCGGTGAAGGTGGGAATGCAAAGGCTTCTGCGTGGCTGCGATATCTACTCATACAACCTCAGTTTTTCACTTAATGTGCTTTGAGACCCTTGTCTTTTTTTCTGGATGAGGACACAACCTCCTGCTCTGTTTCCCAAGTGAAAACGCTGAGTCCGTACCGTCGCTACAGAGCTGCGTTTCAGCACAGGCGTGCACAGCGCTCGTGCAGCTCCTCGGGTGCACAAAACCAGCTCAGACGAGGCGTTTCAAACACTGATCCCTCGAACTGCTGCGCTGCTCTGCGGGAAGCCGAGCAGCCAGCCCTTGGTGGAGCACGAGCAGCCGCAGAGTTTCTCCCCAGCACGCACGCAGCATCCCTGCTGCAGGGCTCCGGATGCTCAGCGACGCCTCTGGGTTTCATTTTCAGCGCAGCCTTTCCCAGCGACTCGCAAGAGGCATTTGGAAAAACGGGCACGTCGGATTGCGCTCAGGATAATTAAGATCTGGGTAGTTTTGATCGCATCCCACTTGTCAGCAAAAGGCCGGACATGGACTGAGGCGAAAGGCCTGTCCAGAGGGTGAGGAGAACACTGGCTGGAGGTGGAATGACCCGCTGGGAGCATCACGCAGCGTCAAGCCACCGAGGTAGGGAACCGACGCACGTAAACAACGGGGATTCGGCATTTGTATTCAAGGCAGCATTTCCCACGCTTTAATTACATGTTTGCAATGCAATATAATAATGCGATACAGTACTGGCGACCTTCTGGATGCCGGCGGGAACCGGCAGCAATGGATGTACCGAGGCGGCTCCTACTCGACTGTAAATCTCTGGGTCGTTTTTTCAACCTTTTCCATGGGGGTGCTGCGGGGGGAATGACCAGGGGATGGATGTCCGGGGGTGGGGGTCCCGAGGGAAGGGATGTCCGGGGATGTGGGGTCCCAGGGTGAGGAGGGGTCCCGGTAGGGGTGTCCCCGGTGCTGCGGGGCGGCTCTGCGGTCCCTCCCGGGGGCGGGGGGCAGCCCCGCTCCGCCCCGCCCCGGGGCGGTGGTGCCGGCGCAGCCCGGCCCCTCGCCCCGCGTCCCCGCCGCAGCGGAGCCGGTGAGTCCCGGGGCACGGCCGGGGGTTCTCCGGCGGGGGGAGGCGCGAACCGGGGACACACACATACACACACCAGGGGAACCGGCCCCCCCCCAGTGCGTAGGACGGGAAGGGGAAGGAGAGCAGAGGAAGAGGAGGAGTTTTGCTGTACCTGTGCGTGCGCGTCAGTACTCCGGAGTCAACGCTGGGGGGTTATTGATTTAATGTGTTTATTGAGGTTTCGTGGCTGCGCGCAAAAAAAAAATATATATAATGGTGAGGAGGCGGTGTTGGGAGGGTGGAAAAAAGGGAGGAATGGAACGCCCGAGGGGTGTGTCCCCCCCACTCCCCTCCCCGTGGGGATATGGGGGTCCCCGGGGAGCGATGGGCTCGGCCGGGGGGTTCGTGGTCCCGCAGGAAATAGCGCTGGGGCCGGCGGGAGCTGTTGCTGCAGCGCCGGGGTGCGGGGGCTCGGCAGCCCCAGGCGCGGCCGCTTCCCCGGGGGAGCGATACGGGAGACAGTTCAGCCCGTTTTTAAAAATGCATCAATGAACATTTAGCTTCAATAATTTAAAAGCGGTGAAAGGCACATCAGAGTTTTTCTTAAGTATCCTTTAGGCTTCTTGCATTGAGATCGATAATCTTAATTTCTTCTATTTCTGCAGGTGGTGTTCACTGATAAGTTGTATTTTATTCATTTTCCCCTCATCCACCACACCCTGCTTATTTATATTATTTTTAGCTTAAACAAGGGAAACATGACCTGCAGCACTAAATCGCATAAACTGACCCACTGTCAGTTGATGTCTGGGGATGTGGGGGAGTCATCCGCCCATTATTCCTCCCTGTAAGAAGCACTGGTGTCTCCGATGCAGAATTAAAGTACAGTAACAGTAATTTACTTGAGATTGAGATGCCCACAAGCAGGTTTTTTTCAGCCACTTCTATCAGTACAAGATCCCAGGGAGGTGGGAAAACGGTCGGGGACATATGCAGGTTAAGAGTATTTTCATTTTGCCCAGTATGATTCCAATAAATGTCTTGGCAGCTTCTTTTTCTGTTCAACCTACATGTTCATTTTCCTGGTCTGGAGTATTTAGGAGAGTTTGGTTGATTTGCTTTTGCTCAGGGGGAGTTTTTCACCATTCAAGTGATACCTCATCAGAGTTCTTAATTGTGTGCTAAGTAGCCTCATCAGCCTATATGTGGACGTCAGGTGTGATATCAAGACATTAATTAACATTCTTAAAACCCTTCTTTCAACGTAGACGGGGTAAACTGAAGCATGGAAGTGGTCCAGTGGTGATGTGGAAGCATTGCTGGTAGCGTTTTGTTTTTAATAACTGGATAGCAATTAATTAAAGAAGCAGTAGCTGGCTTTAGTGAGTGAATCTGATTAAATCAGCCTTGCCAGTTTTCTGGATCCCCATTAACGAGGGATGGGGTTGCTGCTTTAATGCGGTTGTGCGGCGCTCAGCACGGACCTTGTGGAGCTTGTCTTCTTGTAAGTGCTCTCAGAATCCGCTCCCGACAGCAAACAGTGGCGGTCCGGCTCTTAGTGGGCGTGCTGGGAGCCGAGGGGAGAAGCACATCATGTTTTACGACCTGCAAGCAATAGCTGCTGCTCTTGATTATTTTCAAAACACTCCGCTGTCACTTTGAAGCGCTTCTTGCTTGAAAATATCCGGAGGAGCCGCATGTATTTTTCCTGCAAGAATTAGTTACTAGCATAGGTTGATGTTTAGACATTTTGTGTTTGTTGTGGTTTTTTTATCCAAGGAATTTATTTGTCTTTTATGAAGTAATTCAGTGGGTTTCTCTGAGAAGCCCTCAAGGTTCTAGGATCTCTTCTCTTGGGGTGATGTGCATCCATGTTCCCTCTGGGTCCTGGGGGATCCCTGCCCCATGGAGAACCCCAACATCTGAACAAGGACGCCCTGAGCTGTGGGTTTGGTTTCTTGAGGATGTTTTTCCCTCCTCTCCTCCCTCCTACACCCAGAGAAACGCCGGCCCTGTCTATGGGCACTGAGTGTGTTTCACGTTCTTCCAGTTCAGCTCATGGCAGCGGTGCTGACATCCGAGCGACCTCCCGGGTTTCTGTAGCAGGGTGATATCTGCGCTCCAAAAATAGATTTCCATATTAAAATACAGCTGAGGAAGGAAGCGTGAGCCATGTGTTGTCTAACGGATAATGGAGAAAACAGGTCCTGCCACGGAGCAGCTCTGGATGTGCGGTCACCGAAAACGTCAGTCTGCTTTTGGAATGAGTGTTGGGAGCTGTGAAAAACCTGGAATAGGGATAAATTCTTAAAATCAGAGCTGTGCTTGGGCTGAAATGTTGTGAAATGACTCTCGTGGCAGGTGGGACTCGTGGCCACAGCGGTGGGGAGCTGGACAGGTGGTGCTGTGATGATCTGCGCTGGTTCTTGTATTGTCTCTACTGAGCGGCTCTTCATTGTATTTCAGCTTCATAGATGAGGAAACAGAGAGAGATGCAGATTGACCAGTGACTCCAAACCTCGGGCAGCAAGGTGGTGGCAAAACTGGGGATAGAAACGTGGTGGTTCCCCAGCCACGTCCCTCACCAGGTACGTCCTGGTGGAACGGGATGCTGTTCTTCTGGATGTGTGTTTTCTATTTTATTGTGGTTTATTTTTCCCCAAAGAGTGTGCTCAGCACTGGTATGCTGTGCTGCTGACCTAATGAAAAGGTAAAAAAAAAATAAGGAAAATAAGTAGTGTTGGATCTACTCCAGAATGGAACCGGGTTACTCACGGTGAATTGAACACTTTGCCTGGGGTGAGGTGGCTCTTGTTTTTGGATCCATGGCTCTGGCTGGCTGCCCTGAGCCCATCTGATGGATGCTGGAATTGTGCTCCGAGATCAATACTTTGGTTTGTCATTTGTACTTAGCAGAAGGAAAATAAGCTCAGGTTACCTCGAGTTTTGTGAGTTTACATAGGGCTAGTCCTGCCATTGGGTGGAATTGCTCAGATGGCATCGCGTGAGTACCAGCGGTTTCTTCGCGTCATGGGCATCTGATGTATGTTGGAAAGCATTAAAAGTATGAAAAATATATATGAAAATATAAAAAAAAAATATCTGAGATACTGAATGCTGTAACTGCCTGGATTTTGCTTTTAAAATTATTCCGTCGTTTCATATAGATTTATTTTGGTTTTGTTTTTTGTTTTGTCTTAAACAAGCTGGTCTTGAATAATGGCGCCGGGCACTCCAAGGGAAGCAGGAGTGTGGAGACAGACCAGAGCTCTTTTGTTCAAGAACTGTCTTATTAAGTGTAGGACTAAAAAAAGCAGCGTCCAGGTGAGTGCGATGCTCGTGTGTCTGCGGTTCTTCTGCATTGAAGTGACTCCGGACTCAGAGATGCTCAGCTTTATTCTAATGTTTCTAAAGCTTCAAGGTCTGCTCTGAATTTGGGGTTGAAATGGGTTTTTTCAGAAGGCATTCTGTCATCCTTTGGTTGAAAATGTGTTCTAATGTGTATGGCATTATCCAGAAAATCTCCTTGAATTAGTATTGCGATCTTAGTGCACTTTTAAAAACTTCTGCACCAATAACTGACCAGAATAGTGGGATTAGGCCTCTCCAAAATATTTTTATATTCAAGTAATGTGTGTGGTACTTTAAGATGGATTTTGAGGTGAAGAAGAGACAGTCCAGTGCTTGGCTAGACTTGTTTAAGTGTTCATGGTTTGTGTTTTGCCTCCAAATAACATACGTCTACTGATAGTTAAAACACATCGATTTATCCCTTTAAAATTGCTTCTTAGGTGATTAAAATCCCACTTCAGTGCCAGAGAAGGATTTGGCATTAAAATTACTGTTGCATTGAAAACATTCAGGGGACATTACATTCAAGTAAATAGACTCACAGTCTCTCCTTTAAGCTTCGTGTAACTAAGATAAACTTCTGGAAGTTCTTATTTCCATGACTGCTTTATGAAATGCCGTATTTATTTCTTCCTTTGCCCAGGAGGTCCTTTTCCCACTCTTCTTCTTGTTCTGGCTCATTCTGATGAGCATGATGCACCCGCACAGGAAATACGGCGAGGTGGCCAACACCAACCTGGGCACCCTGGACACCTCCATGCTGATCAACTTTGTCATCGGGTACACGCCGCCCACCCACATGGCACGAGAAATCATGAAGAAAGTGGCTTTCGATAACTTCGAAGAGGGTATTCAGCCCTTTGCGTGGCGTTTTTCTGAGTATATCTCACGCTGTGGCTCGTGTTTGAAGAGCTCGCTGCTGCTGCTGAGGACAGAAATAATCCCATTTGTTTTCTATTGCGGCTACAGGACAGATTGTGGAGGCTTTTTCTTTTCGCTTGGTTGGCAAATGTTCTGGCGCTGCCATCTCCGTGGGGTTCGTGTTCCCCTGCTGCAGCCAACACGTGTAATGTGATTGCAGGGAAGGTTTTCAGATGACCCAAATGCAAAAAGCCCCTGGACATCTCTAGGGCTAAATTAATGTCCTGTGACATCCTGGGGCAAATTTGGGAGAGGATGCTGTCCTGCAGATAGATTAGATTGCATTTTCTAGCCTGTTGTTACTATCAGAACAAGATTTGATTTGGTTTTATTAAATGATTACAGTTAACACTGTGTCACCTTTTGAAGGCAATTTTTAGGGTTTTTTTGCTTTAAAGTGCTTTGCCTGCGCAGCTGACGCATCCAGTGGGAACGTATCTCCCCACGACCACTCTGATGTATTTTTAGTTTGGTATCTTTGATTCTTTTGTGGCACTTGTGCTTCAAAGGTACCGCACAGAGCAGCCCAGCCCGGCATCCGCGTTTTCCTGACGATGCCTCAGCAAACGGCTCCACTTTCCGCCTTCACAGCCCATTTTCCTCCCATCCTTTGCCAAAGGCGGTGGCAAAATCCCATATTTTCATGTATTTAGCCCTGATTTAATCTGCCCTTCCTCTAAAGCGCTGGAGAATAAACTATATATCCATAGCCAAATAAATCGTTAAGTATTAGCGTAACGGCGTTGCGGGGTTTTAATCCCTCCTGTGCTGACGCCTAAATGGATGTGAGAACTTCTTCTGCCCCGCAGACATCATCACGGAGGAGTATTTGAGCGAGGAGGACCTGCAAGAGGCCAGCGCTTCCAAACCCCCCAACTTTGTGGGTGTCGTATTCACCGGCCCCATGTCCTACCAGCTGCGCTTCCCCGACTCGGTCGCCATGGCTTCCATTTACACCGAGTCCAGAGGTAAATAAACGCACCCCCTCTTCTAGGTGTCCGCAAGGGGATCAACTGGGAAATCATCCCCTTTTTTTTTTCCTTTGTTGTTGTTTTTTTGGGGAGGTTTTTGCATTTTAAATCACCCTGCGTTGTTCTGCAGCCAGCTGCTACAACCTGCGGAAAGGCTGTGAATCCGTGACGTACTGGAGCTCGGGATTTACGGCTCTGCAAGCCTGCATCGATGCTGCCATCATACAGGTAAATCTGAGCAAATAGCAGAATAAACCCAAAGACTTTCAAATCCATGACCTGCCTTGGCTCTGGTTGGTTTTGTGATGTTTTTGATTTGTTGTGTGCAAAGCCGTATCAAAAATCAGCCTGGATCCGATGAGAAAGCAGAATGTTTCATGTGTATTCTCCGTATTTCCTACAGAAGTGTTCTTGTCTGGTTGAATAATGCGGACATTTGTCTTCGTTTGCGTTCAAATGCGCCCAAAGCATCTCATCAAAAGGAGGTGCTCACCCCAAAATGCTAGTTAAGATACCAAAAAGCTATAGAATTTACTATTTTGATAATAGTATTTATCAGCAATGCTCTTTTTCCTCTTTCTCTCCCATTATGCTGCTCGCAGTGAGAGCAATTTTGAGGGTTTTTTTGGGGTTTTTTTGGTTTGTTTGGTTTTATTTGTCCGGGTTTGTTGTTGTTGGTTGGTTGGTTGTGGTCCATTGGTTTATTTTACATGATAGGAATTGCAAAATTGTTCATTTTCTCTCCAGATGTTCAGATGTTCTCAGTTCCCCTGCCATGGACTGGGCTTTGGGGACAGGAGGTTTGGGGGTGAGATGGGGCTGTAGAATCACAAGCGATGCAAAAATAACTCTAATTTCTTTTCCTTGTAGCTGAAGACTAATCAGTCGGTTTGGGAACAACTGGAACTGACCAGAGCGATGGTCATGGGAGAGGCCGCGGTGGTGGAAATCGACAATTTTCCTCGGGCCATCATCTTAATTTACCTGGTGATCGCTTTCTCACCGTTCGGGTATTATCTGGCGATTCATATTGTGGCAGAAAAGGAGAGGAAGTTGAAGGAGTTCTTAAAAATATTGGGACTTCATGACACTGCCTTTTGGTATGTGTTTGGTGCATCTCATTCTTTATAAAGGAAATATATATAAAGAAATTTTTTAAAATAGCATTTTCTAGGTATATCCCCCATCCTCCATTTTTTAAATTGTTTTCTGTCTGATTAAATGAAAGCAGCTAACAATGAGATACTCTGCAAAATCGAACAGATATCGTGAAAATAGGAATGTTTTCAGAAGTGCCGGAGCGATGCTGTTGCATTGATGCATGTAAAGTCACGCCAGGCTTAGAGGGGTTAAACGTGATGATGCACGAGGTTTTTACCTAGTTTGTTTTTATTGGTTTTAAATATTTTTGGCTCAGCACCTCCTGTTCTGGAGGCTCAACACGTCACCTGCAGCCTCTTCAGAGCTTATCAGCACTTTCCCCAACCGATCATTAAATGCATCTCACTCTGTAATTTTAACATGACAGAGCAGTCTAAGCAACAGGTTCATTTCCTTACCATGATGGAAATTATCCGATGCAAGATAATGAAGGTTGTTTTTTTCCAAATGAGAGGAAGTACTAATTTGAAATCATTGATATTTGCAGAGATACAAACAGATTAAACTTTGCCCTTTGCTGCAGCAGCCGATGCTATTTTAGCACCTTCTATGCCATAACAGCCAACTAGGGTGGGCTAGGGTACCTTTTTCTGGTTGCTTTTGGTGTATTTCTGCCAGCCGGTTCTGTTTGTTTGCGGCACATCCTTGGTGACAAATCTCCTTTAGTTGAGTCCTTGACCCACAGCCTCGGTCCCCACTGGCCCCTCGAGCCGCTGAATATGACTCGGTTTTGAGGAAAATGTGTCACTTTTTAACTACCTGCGCACAAACTGCCCTTGTATCCTTAGGTCAGAATTTCTAACAGATTCGCCACTCTGTTTTTAAAAAGAAAAGGATTTTATTACCCTGCCCAGCCGCTGGAATGACTAGCATATTAAATTTTAAATAGAATTTCTTTAATTATTAAAACCTACTACCCAGTTACCCCCTCTTGGTCATACCGGGGAATTAATTATGCAAGTTCAAAAAAAACCCCACCCACCCACAATGAATCATCTAATTGTGTATCTTTTTGATGCCGTGGGTATTGATGTGTGTGCTCTGATGCTCGGAACAATTCCGAGGATGTTTACAAGAGCTCCTTTTATCTGGGGCCTCTTGTTTTGTTGCAAGCCCGTCCTTTGGTGCAGCTGTCTGGAATATTAAAGAATGGTAGTTTTGGCTATTTTTGTGTGTGAATAATTGAGGCTGGGAGTTCATTGACTGGTTTCTGTGCGTTTTGCTTTGGTTTTCTCCCATTTTTGCTCCTAGGCTTTCTTGGGTGCTGCTCTACATGAGCCTGATTTTCGTCATGTCCATTCTGATGGCGGTGATTGCGACGGCCTCCTCCCTCTTTCCCCAGAGCAGTGCCTTTGTGATATTTCTCCTCTTTTTTCTGTATGGCATCTCTTCAGTAAGTATTCCCCATCTTGTTCAATTCAGCCATCCCATCTCTGTCTGTCTGTCTTGTCTGTTTGTTTTTTCCCACCCAATCTTATTCTTCTCCACTAAAACAAACATGACCTGAGCAGGTGATGGGTGTCAAACCTGTCCCTGTCCCCTTCCCCAGCTCCGCTTTGCTTTGGGATGTTGTTCAAGTCCCAACCATCACTATGACAAATACCTTGTGTTACTGAAGCATCTCAGTTTATAACCATCTGTCTTGGAACTGAAAACACTGTACAGCACCCTTTTGAAGCCCAAAACCGTGCCCTCTTCTAAACATTTGCTGTTACTATATAGTGGGATGTTAAAACCCTAATTACAGATCGGAGAATTAATTTATAGAGAGAATTGCTTGTCTGAGTTTGTAAGCAACCAATGCAGAAATAATCACTTATTCACTGTGTCATTTACAGAGATGTACTAACCAGGGTGTCTGTGCCCGCTCAGCCGTATGGCTCCTTATTTTTCTTTTACTTTGTTTTATTCTGTGCTCTGGCATCTTTGGGAAATCTGTCACTTTGTAAGGGACGCGTGGGACGTGGGTGGATGCTGGAGTGACTGTACCAGGAAAATGATACGATTAGCAGAGGCAAAATTGAAGCTATAGTCTTTTTACTTCAGCTTTTCTACACCCTGTATTTTTAATATAGTACCTTCTCACATTTGTTTTCAATCTGTCCCTAGGTTTTCTTTGCACTTATGCTGACGCCTCTATTTAAGAAGTCGAAGCACGTGGGTATAGTGGAGTTCTTAGCAACGCTGGCGTTTGGTTTCGTGGGCCTAAATATTGTCCTGCTGGAGGATTTCCCCAAATCCTTCGTGTGGATTCTCAGCCCCTTGTGTCAGTGCAGCTTCTTGGTCGGCGTCGCGCAGGTAAATAACCTTCTGCTCCTCCGATCGCAACCTCATCATGCTGACTTGTCTGTCATCGTTTTCATATAGGCCTTGATGCAGGTATTTTAAATGTATATACATTTAAAATGAATTAATGATGGTGGGGAAAATTGCCTATTTTAATAGCTTCCCACGGCAATTTAGTATCAAGCAAAATCCAATGTGCCGTCGAGCAACTGTTATTCTTTGTGTTGCTGTGATCTCGGTCACTTTTTCACTGATTTTGTTTTATTTCACTAAGTTTTTCCCCATGCTGTGTTGTCTTTCCCAGCTGGTTCCGTGCCGGTGTGTGACATCCCCATGTGTCTGTGTTTGTTGGCAGGTGATGCATCTAGAAGATTACGAAGATGGTGCAACGTTGTCAAATCTAAATCACGGGCCTTACCCGCTCTTTATCTCTCTTATTTTATTGGTGCTGGATAGCATATTTTATCTGCTTGTAGCCGTCTACCTGGATCAGGTTATCCCAGGTATGTTCATGAGAAGAATTAAATTGAACTGTGCAAACATCACCAGTTCCCAAAGTCCTGAGGGTGACACGACCGGTGGCACCTCTGACTGAATTTCACCTATGGAGAAAGGAGATGCTGCTGTTTGCCAATATATTTTATGCTGTGACTCAGAATACTTTTAGCTGAAATAGTTTATATTCCATTAAAACTGTGAGACGTGAAACTAGCGTGTTTAGAGATGATGGCTTTTATGGATGCCAGCTAAACTTTGTTTCCCTCTTCCTTACTGGGTTAACTGGTGCCTCAGCCTCTGCAATTTGCTCTTACAGGGTTGAAAATTAAAGACTTGTCTGCCTGTTCCAGACCTTTCCCTGTGATGGCAGTAGCTTAACTTGAAACGCAGAATAAAGTTGTTAATCGTGCGACTAATTCCTAGTTAAGCCCTGCAGCTCCCTTCGCCTCTCATCTCTCTGGATTTATATTGCTGGTGTTTACATCCCTGTTCTTGCAGCGCTGGGGATTTCTCTTGCATGGAAAGAGATTTGCACATAATATTTAAATACTTAGCAAAACTGGAACCTGCTGGCAGTGTTGATGGCTTAAACGCGGATAATGTAAACTTGGCTGATGACATTGCTCCGGAATGGAGGTGTGGGCTGGCTGCTAAACTTCTAGCAGGAGAGCTCATGGCTTTTGTGGCTAAAACCTAAAAGATGAGGAATATCTGCACTTACTGTTAAGAAATTGTCTTTTTCCCATCACTCTCCAGGGGAGTTTGGACTCCGCCGCACGCCGTTTTTCTTTATGAAGCCCTCGTTTTGGTCCAAGCGCAGAAAAAATTACAAGGAGTTGTACGAGAGCAGCATCAACGGCAGCTTGAGCTTCAGCGAGATAGTTGAGCCCATGCCTTCCGAATTTCAGGGGAAAGAAGCCATCAGGTACGATTCCTGCCCTGTCCACGTGAGGTTTAGCAGACTTGGGTCCCTGATATTTAATGCGTAATTTGAAAAATCAGTGTTTTTCCTCCAGTTGTTGGATTCAAATAGCATATGGTATGCATTGCCGGGTCCTCCGCGCACACACGCAGCGCGGCGAGTTTCCACTTTCTGGGACGCCCCACCATCATGGATGCTCTCCAAGGATAAACCGCGGGGCGTAACGAGAGGGTTTGTTTGTAGATTGTGTTCCTTAAGTTGGAGTCCTCTCAAAACCGGCCCCTTTTCCTTCCCCTCCGTTGCGCTGGGGCCGCGAGAGGTGTAAGCAGTTGCAGATGTTGAAACGCCTACTCTGCTGGGAGGGTTTGGTTTCTGGTAATACGCATTTGAGGAGAAAAAGGCTGTTGTGTCCTCTGTAGACCAGAGGAGAACTTCATGGTGGTTTTACCCAACTGCCCGATCTAGGAGGGTGAAACAAAACTGAAAAGTAGACGGCCATGCTCTCGTCTTTCACCTTGTATTTTGTGTCACCTGTTTGTCTTCCATCTGGCCCGTCATGTACTTTTAGTGCATCTCAGATACTATTTTCAGTCTTTCCAGTGTCGTAGCATGATGTGGGCTGAGGAACTCTGTGTCTTTACTCCTCATTGGCTCCACAAGTCTCAAATAAATATTTGAGCTTCGTGACCAGAATGATTCTTGTGTTGTCCATTCTATCCGTGTCTCTTCGGGCATCTGCCATAGGTTGAAGGGTCCATTTTTAATCCTGATGTTCACATGAGAACATTGTGGCCACTTTTGCACTATTCATCCACCCTGGCCATTTTCCACAGCATCCCTCTGCCAGCTCTTCATCATTTTTGAACTATCTTGTCATCTTTACATGTACTGGTTTTGTTTTCTGTCATACCCAGTTCTCCCCACTATTCAGAGCTGTAATCCACTCCCCATCCTCATTTTCAGGATGGCCAGGCTTCCAAAACCCATCTTACATGGCGCCTTCAGATAAACCGGTGGGTTTTTTCATTGGGAAAATCAGTGGGGCTGGAAGGAAGGTTTTTACCTTTCTTAGAGAGATAGGTAGCTGCTTTCTTTCACTTAAATTGATCAATAGCTATTGGTAATCATGTCTTTGGAGTCTGGTGTACTAACACCTGTTTTCCATATCGTGTCTGTTGAGTCTTCTGTTGTATTGTGGAGTTATTGGGGAATAGCTGTGCCCTTTTCTAGCTTAGGAAACCTCTAGTGCATTGTTCTACTGTGTGAAAGAACCACCTGTTTGAAATAATCTGGTCTGGCATCATAGGAAATACCTTAGAAAATACCAGCGAAAGCTTTCTGATACAAGAGTGGAGCTGGACTAACGTCTGTGACAAGATGCCCCGTCTCTTGACTTGCCTCCATGGGATTTTAACCTGTCTAGTGCCACTTTAGCTTAGTCGCCTCATTGTGACTGTTTCTGAGTGTTGATCGTTCAAAATGCCATATAAAGATGAAATAAAATAGTGTATAAAATGACATGTCTTCTTTCAGAATCAGCTGTGTTCAGAAAACATTCAGGAAAAAGGGGGAAACTGTGGAGGCTCTGAGAAGTAAGAACACTTTAGCTTTTTAGCTGCTTGTCAGACACCAAGGAGCAATAGCTGAACTGTCGAGTGGCCTTTTGTGTTTCAGTTCGGGCTTTTTGGTTTCTTTTAGTGGGGTGGGACCTTGGAGCATGAATGCCAGATGTGCTTGCGTGTGTCGTCCCTCACCGCTTTGGCAGTAAACTTCTTTAAAACGGTACCCCAAAAAAGAGGAGCCCTTCCAGCACTAAACAAACCTGCTGGCATCGTCCCCGTGGTTCCTCCTCTGCCTGTGTTGTTAGCAATACAATCTTCCCTCCCCCATCTCCCTCATCTTTTCATCTTGTTGCTTTTAAACGCGAGGACTGTCCCCCCCCAAGCATCCCCTGCCATGCGGGGACATGGAGGTAAGGCGTCCCTTTGAGCAGACCCTAAATGCATACCCCATATGTCCGTATTTGAATTTCCCTCCGCGGTAGGAGCCGGCCCCGGGTGCCACGAGCGCTGTCACTGACATCTCCTCTTTCTCTCGCGCCTGCCTCGGGGACCAGATTTATCCTTCGACATCTACGAGGGTCAGATCACGGCTCTGCTGGGGCACAGCGGCACCGGGAAGACGACGCTGATGAACATCCTGTGCGGGCTGTGTCCACCCACGGACGGTGAGCTGCTCGTGGGGCGAGCTTTGGGGTTCCCCTGCTTTGGAAAACCAATTAACATCTATGGTTCATTCAGATGCGCCACGTTGTTCTCTGGATTATGTCTGCAAGAGTCCGTTTTACATTCATGTCCATGTTACCCTGATCTCTGGCTGTAAAACAAAAAAGAACCACCAACCAACCAACAAAACCCTCTCAGCTGATGCTTCTGGGTTGTTTTTTTTTAGGATTTGTTTCTGTCTATGGGCACAAAGTCTCCGAGATCGATGAAATGCTTGAAGTGAGACAAATAGCAGGGGTGTGCCCCCAGTCCGACATCCACTTTGATATATTAACTGTGGAGGAGAATCTCTCCATATTTGCTGCAATTAAAGGAATCCCCCAGAATGATTTGATACAGGAGGTGAGTCAGCTGGGCACAGGTATTGTCTTGTATGTTCATTTTTAACCTGTAGGATAAAATACCCTTATACTGCGCAGGTATTTCCTTAAGACAAGTTTGCGGGGAAATATTACTTTGCAGTACAGTAGGCAAAGAGGTACAGACAGGTATTTTTACAAAGATAAACTATTAATTTTTTCTAGGCAACTGAAATGCTTATGAAACATTTTAAATCCTAATATTTGTGTTCAAGCATAGACACCTTTTAACTCCTTCGGGTTTGCTGGATGTTCAGACCCTGCTCTGGATGTTCGGGTTCGTTAGCAGCGTGTACAGCTCAACAGAATACACTGGGAATTAGGAACAGTTAATTTGAGTGTTAATTGGTAAGAATCTGGTTAAAAAAATTACAGCTTTTTTTAAACAATAAATATGTTTCTTGTGTTTCAAAGGTGCAGAAAGTGTTGCTGGATTTGGATATGCAGCCCATCAGAGACAATCAAGCTAAAAAATTAAGCGGGGGGCAGAAGAGGCGGCTGTCGGTGGGAGTTGCTGTTCTTGGGAACCCAAAGGTGGGTGTGATGGAAACGTTCCTGACTTGTTGTCACCAATACACCCAAGGGTGACGTCTCATTGCAACCAACTACCACATATAGTAACATGCAAGGTGCAGAAATTATTGCCGTATCTCTCTTTTTCACCCTTCTGGTTTGTAGTTTAAACAATTAAAGTTGCTTCAATAGCTCAACCTTTATACTTGAGGACGTTAATGGCTTTGGGAACGGCAGTAGCTCTGGATTTGATCTCTTTGTGAAGGAAATAATGTGACAAGTTTGATGCTGTTGCTGGCAGGTACCATTTAGCCCCCGACAATGAACCTGTTGGGGACTTTCCTTGCAAAAGCATCCAGGCTCCTGGCGCAGGGACGGAGCCGGAGAGCTCCTTTGTGTTACAGATCTATTATTCCTGGCCTGTGAGAATGGGGACTGCTTTTAGATCTATAGTTAAAAGTGATGTGTGTGACAGTTCGCTGGGAGTTTAAAAGCTTGTGTGTATATTTAACCATCCCTTAATAGGAGGAGTGAATCCATAGCTGAACGTAGTTGTGTTAGAATAAAACAGACTATGGCATCAGCTTACTATATGATTTTTCCATTTGTCACAACAGGAGATGAATTTATTCAAAGCATAGTGAAGACAGCTGCCTTGCTTACTCCAGGATATTCCCTATATGTTATAGGGACCTAACGAACAGGCTTCAAAAAGCCCCATATCTGTTACATAGGTGGGATTTCCCAAGATCAATAATTGTAGATTTGGCTTTGCAAATGCTGCTTGTTTTTGCACCAAGGTTTTACTGCTGGACGAGCCGACTGCGGGTATGGACCCGTGTTCACGGCACATCGTCTGGAACCTCCTGAAAAACAGGAAAGCGAATCGCGTGACGGTTTTCAGCACCCACTTCATGGATGAGGCCGACATCCTTGCTGGTGAGTCCCATCACAGCCCAGGGTACCTGGTCCACGAGTAACCATCATTTTACAGAGCAAAAAGTGATGCTTCTTAACTGTACTATATGCGTGTATTTGAAATATATAGTTATTTTTTGGAGTAAATTACAAGTTCTCCAAATGGTCGTCTTGATTTTAATTTTTCCATATTTTTTTTTTGGTTTCTAGATCGTAAAGCTGTGATTTCTCAAGGGATGTTAAAATGCCTTGGATCCTCTCTCTTTCTTAAAAGCAAATGGGGAATCGGCTACCGCTTGAGGTATTTGTTTTGTGTTATATCTGTTACGTGACATTATGCATCTTTCTTTTTTATTGTTTGCTCTTGGAATCTCTAAGCTCGCACACCCCACACTCAAAAAAGATCCTTTTATTTTCTCCATACTGAGGGACAACTGTCCGCTAGTTCTGCTGCAGATGCAGGGAGAAAAGCCGGCTTTAAAAACCCCGTTTCTTGCGTGTTTTCTCAGCATGCACATCGATGCCTATTGCAACACGGAAGCCACGACGTCGCTGATCCGCCAGCACATCCCTGCAGCCAGCCTGATCCAGGAGAACGCCGAGCAGCTGGTCTACACGCTGCCGCTCAGGGACATGGACAAGTTTGCAGGTATTCATTTATTTACGTCGTTATTGGGCTGCAGAAAAATCCATCCAGTGAGGCCATAGCCTGCAATTCTTGCTAAATTGTCCTTGCTATGCATATGTTTTATTATGAATATTGATCGTTTGGCTGATGATCGGCAAGGTCTTCATCGGGTGGGTAAGGACCTTGTGGCCACCTCTGAGGTGGTTGGGTTGTGTTAAGAGGGATGTGGGTTCCAAGCAGCAAGTGTTGGGAGATGCTTTTAGCAGAAGCGTGAAGAGAACCTCTTGTCTGAGAATCCCCTTGTCCTGCAGAAGCATCGTCTCATTGCAGAGTATTTTAAGGAGCAGGACTGGCCTCTAGCAAGGAGCCAGAAAGCCCCTCATTGAAGATGTCCCTGCTCATTGCCATGAGGTTGGACTAGATGAGCTCTGAAGGTCCCTTCCAACCCAAACTATTCGGTAATTCTATGGTTCTAGGATTCTATGATCCTACAATAATCCATCCCCCTCATTGTGAGCTGCAAAGAACCTCGTGTCGCTTCAAATCCAGTGGTGAGAGGGACAGATGTGCTGGTTTCACTAGATGGCAGCAATTATCTGCTCAGCCCTACACGAGTCTTCTTCTTCATCTCCCAGGAGAAAATGGAAGAAGCAGCGTGTCCTTTGAGCTATGTGGAAAGCAAAGGGAGAATCAATACTGATATGAACGCAGCTCATATTTCATAAATGCGCTTTTTTTTTTGTTCTCCATTGCATATAATCAGTTAATAATTTATTAGTTCAGCAGCCACTGCGGGTGCTTTTGAAAAATGGGCATCTTTGCGCAAGATTGAGTCAATTCCACCAAACTATTTTAAGGAGAAGCTGAGGCCAGGAATGTGCCTCAGCACCGGGGCAGAAGAAATCGCGGAGATCGGATGAGCATCGTTGGGTATCCGACTGCTCTTCCCATTTTACGCATTTGCGTTTCTTGTCAGTGTGACCTTGACTCTGAAGCTCCTCGTTTTGTCAAGTCCTTCACCTCACAGGACTGGCAAGAGCCCAATGATGTTTTTTATCCCAAGGTGCTAATAATTACTCTCACTCTGAACATCATTCTGGTTTTCAAGCTATGCATGTTGTCCAGTATCTCCTGCCCAGTTAAGCTGGCTTCACAGATCTGGCTATTTTTATATATATATAAATATATAAAATTTCTGGGTGGTTTTATTTGTAGAATCTCTTTGTGTCTGGGCAGCCCAGGATTTTTCAGATGCTGAGGTGGTTCTCAGAAATGCTACAGCTTTGGGGAAACATCCCCCATTTCCCACACCTGACCATGGAGGATGAAGTTTCGCGCTAAAGACGCTTATCCTAACCTTGCTTCTCAAGCCATGACCTGGGTTTTCATAATGTAAGCAACCAAATTGTCACGTTACCTGCTTTTCTCTGCCGTGCAGAAGACCTTAGGGATGCCTCTGATGGGCTCGAAGTTCTCTCGGGAAGACGATATATTAATAATTCTGTTTCAGAGTACGCAGTGTGTTTCACTCCTGTCCCCAGGCTTGTTTACTGACCTGGACACTCATTCCCATTTGGGCGTTATCACCTACGGCGTTTCCATGACGACGCTGGAGGATGTCTACCTGAAACTGGAAGTTGAGGCAGAGATTGATCAAGCAGGTGGGCTGGACCGTGGCTGCTCTCCTGTTTTTCCGCAGATTTGGTTTAGTATTAATTACTGTATAATTGCCCACGCCACATCACTGCCAGATGGAGATTTGCTATGGAGGTGATAATAAAACCCCTCTTGCTGAGCGCTGCATCCAGCAGCACCAGGCGCCTTCGGCCACATGGCATTCCAGGCTTTTCAAATATTTAACATGAAAAACACGCAAAAGCAATGAGTTGTGGGGGGGTGATGCTGGGAGGATCCAGGGGAAAAGCTTTTTACTGATTGTCTCTGCAGTAATTAAATTTTCATCCAGTGTACTTACATCTAAGCCCTTGGTTTTACCATTGCGCTTTTTATGGGTAGCTTTTAAAAATGTGCTTTGTTTTCCTAATGGAGTTTACTTGCGAGAAATTGTAAATACGCAGTATAAAATTTATTTCCAACTTCCTGCGTGAACTGTAACATTAGAAGCCTGCGCTTAAGGCTGAAATAGCTGAACTTCTCTCTTCCTCTCCTTTAAGTTAACTTTCAGGTCAAATGAAAAGTTGGGACCGCTTAATATTACTGCAGAATTAATCAATTGTTCCGCTGTCACCTTTGGATGGTTTAAGTTATCTTAATCTTTCTAGTGCTCTCTGTGCGATACAGACTAATAAACCATCCAGCTCTGCAAAGCTTTTGCGTGGGTAGAAGAGGGTTTAGCAGCTGAACGTGCTGGTATTTAATAATACAGGTGAACGCACAGGATGATGCATCAAAATCTGTTGACTTCTGGTTTGTTTTTCAGATTACAGCGTGTTCAACGCCCAGCAGGTGCAGGATGAAGTGGACACCAGGTCCTTCGAGGACATGGAGCAGAGTCTCCTGATGCTCTCGGAGGCGAAGGCGCCGGCCATGAGCAACTCAGCCCTCTGGAAGAAACAGGTTTCCACCATCGCCAAAGTTCATTTCCTCAGTCTCAAGCGGGAAAATAAATGCGTGAGAGTTATGTAAGTACCGGGGCTTTCTCGTTTGTATACAGAATTCTCACAGCTTGTTTGAATGACACCAGAGAAAGGGCAGGATGCTGTGAATATCTGTTACTGTTGAATACACGCTTTTTGGGGGCGATGTTTTGATAGCATGCACATCAACCGAGTCGGCTTTCGCTGATTTTTAATAAAACCAAAACTTTTTATTTCTTGCAGGTTGTTGCTTTTTCTGATTTTTCTCGTAGTTCAGATTTTATTGTTTTTCATACACCACATCATCAAAAATTCTGTAGCCGCTATCAAACTTTCCCCAGATTTGTACTTGCTGAAGCCTGGAGAGAACTATCACAAGTACAGGAGTCGCCTCCTGCTGCAGAATTCCACAGGTACGGGAGCAGAGGCTTCAACTCAGGATGTTGTAAAAGTCTGTAGCATCGATCCAGACAACAGAAAGTAGCCTCTGTTTGAGCTGTTCGGAATTTGTGCTTGATACAACTTCATTTCTCCAGATGCTGTATTAAAGTGCTGCTGATTTCCCACTCGTTTAGCTAATTATCTATTCAGCTGAACCTTTTGGAATGTCCTGATAATGCTCAGTGGCAGCTCCGCTTCCTCACGGCTGCATTGGATTTGCACAGATTAACTGGAGAATATAACAAAAAATGTCTTGAATTCTCCAGAGGCTGTTGAGTGGGAAGCCAAGATAAAATCATCCATGTTGCTCAGAACAGCAGAGGACTCTTTGACAGGCGCGTGTAAGGAAACAGGGATCTTTTCTCATAGGGTTATATCAGTGAGAAAACACATCGATAATTTTGTGTTAAATGCTCCAAGCTGGGATGAGTAATCGTGTTGTTTTCTCTGTCTTACACCAGAATCGGATATCGATGACATTGTCCACTCTCTTGGGAGCATGAACATCCTCTTGGAGATGTTCAACGACAGCGATTACGTCTCGGCTGCTCCTCACAGCGCAGGTTTAAACGTGTTCGACCTTGAATCTAGACAGGTAAGACAGACAGCAATATCATATTGCTTAGACAAGAGGCTTGCAAAGAGGACTTTTATTACCAGAATGGAAATATTATTAAAATAAATACTCTTCCTTAATGGTAATTATGGTAGGCGAGTAAAACTTCCATCCCCCTTCCTTCCCCACAAGGATACAAAAAGCCAAGAGAAATATTTTACTTCGCAAGAGCTCTGGCGTAGGAATTCCTTATACTGGTTGAATTATACCCTTTGACAGATGTATAATTCCATGGTGCTCTCATGTGTAAAGAAAAATGAGTTTCTTGGATCGAAAATATTCATTTCAGTATGGCCACTGAAGGAGTGTCAGCAAGATTGGAACATTGGGTTGTGTTTAATCTCCAGCACAGGAACTGCTGTGCAATGTGCCAGCTCTGTCTCTTCTTTCCATTTTTATTCATTGCAAACTCTTAATATTAGTGTGACAGCACAACCCTTAGCTAATGTAAATTTTTGCCTGTCTGGCTTTTAAATGCATTAGCAAAAACATATGAGTGCGTGTCATTCTGTGTTTTGGTTTTCAGGCTGTAATTTTCTGGAGCATCGTTTGTCACAGAGTCACAGTCGCATAAAACAGACTGGGAATTTATTCCAAATAATTTGTTCTCTATGAGCATGACTGTTTTCCTGAATGAGGTTACATGTTATAACCACCCTGAGCAGCCCACAGCTTCCTGCAAAACCTACTCTATTATGCAAAGCTTTTTCCAATGTTCAGGTTTAATTAAGCCCATGGGAGAGGGTATTACCCTTCGCAACACTTTCCTTTGCAGAACTACGTTTTCACGCTCGTATTCAACAGCACCATGGTGCATTCCCTGCCGGTTTTGATGAATATTGTCAGCAATCTGCTGCTGCGCAGTTTAAATGTGACGGAGAGCATCCAGATCTGGAGCAACCCCTTTGTCCAGGTGAGCACGCCCAAAATCGCCCTTAAACATGACGGTCTATTAGACACTCCTACAAATACTCCAAACCCCTCCATAGGTATTTTTCTTCATGCTGCCACTCAGATATCTTGAGATACACAGAAAATATGATTTAGTGTTTGCGGTCACGTTCCAATTTTAAAAGCGTTTTTTTTTGGTCGCACCCATTCTGGTGTTGAAGAAATCTGGTTTATGTTTCAGAATCTTCCAGACACAATCTTCAGACTAGAGATCTACTTTGAAGCTGTGTTACTGGGAATCATTATTACTGGAATGCCGCCTTACTTTGCCATGGACAACGCAGAAAACCATAAGGTAAACTCCCAGGTGGAGATCCATAGACTTCAGAAGAACTTAGAAACATCGGGGCTTGGTGAAAATCTTGAGTTGTTTCATATAGTGTCTTTTATCATGAGGAGCAGTATGGATGTGGCTGCTGTTTGCTGCCTTGGGTAGAGCAGATGTGGGAAAAGCCCTTTTGCTTTCCCTGGAAATGCTTTTTGCAGCTAAAATCAGCCATAAGCAGGTGACACCATGACGCACCGTCGGTGTAAAAGCAGCGTATTAGGTGGAACAACAATACCCCGCGTATACACTGGCGCAGATTGCCATCGCATTCATTTTAATTAACACATAATTAATGTTGCATTGTCTTTTCCCGTTGCAGATCAAAGCGTACACGCAGCTGAAGATAGCGGGGCTGTATCCCTCGGCGTACTGGACCGGCCAGGCCATGGTGGACCTCCCGCTCTTCTTCTCCATCCTCATCCTGATGCTAGGCAGCCTCTTCGCCTTCCACTACGGCGTTTATTTCTACGTGGGCAAGTTCCTCGCTGTGGTGAGCGCCGTGGGGGTGTGAGAGCGTGGTCAGGTTGTTTTCCACAAGTGTTGGTTTTTATTAGATGGTTTGGTGGACTTTTTCCAACCGATACATGGGGAAAATGCCCAATTAAGGCTGCTGGAGTAAAGGCACCCATCAGGTTGCACCAAAGGCTAAATAATGCAGCTTTTCATGGAGGAAAAATACTGAAATTTTGCATTGCGTTCAGAACAGGAATAAAGTGAAGCTTTAAAATACCAGGATATTCGGAGGAAATGCTCTATCCTCTTTATCCCCTGTGTGTTCAGCGGCTTCGCGCTCTTTGCTACCCATCGATAATTGCTCCATTTGCGTCGGTGTGCGGCCAATGATGAGGTTACAGCGACTTTGAACACAGACCAGCCCTACAATGAGCTGCAGAACATGATTAAGTCGAAGAGACTTTAAGTCTCCTCATCTTTTATATTCAGAGCAGGGTTCCCTGCGATATTGACTGTAACTGAGAAAAATCAGATTTTCCTATCTGCTCTCCCATAAACTCTGATTTGATCAGCTTTGGGATGGGACCATTGCGCTGCGGGGTCATTTTTCTACCAGAGCATCTACCCTTGTTGCAATATCTGCAAATACACTAAGGCTAAAAGCTGGAATTCTTAATATTTAAAATCTTTAAAATCTTCAGGTCAACATTTATGTTATTAAGAAAAAATGGAAATAGTTTAAAGGAAACTGACAGGTGGTTCCTGCCTTTCCATGTACTCTTTTATTTGTGTCTTTGATAGAATATGTTGTATGTACCAAGGTGGCAAAATACACCAAATTAAGTGACAAGGAAGGATATAGAGCTACGTAACATGCTGAAGTGATTCTAGTTGATACTTATACAAACAATTCACCCCTGGGTTCTTGCTGCACATTTCCTGAGAAGCCTTTCCTGTCTTTGCAGATCTTTTGCTTGATCGGTTACGTACCATCAGTTGTGCTCTTCACTTACGTGGTCTCCTTCACGTTTAAAAAAGTCCAGAACACGAAAGAATTTTGGTCATTTATATTTTCGGTGGTGAGTAATTTCACCTTGATTTTGGGTCGCTGGGAACACTGATTTATTTCCAAAGCCACAACCGGCTGCTCAGTTATTTTATTGAACTGTGCGTCCTTAATGCACAAGGAATTTGAAACATTTACCAGTGTCTCTGTATTACTGTCATATCCTAAATGATAAAAGCTTTAAAAAAAGTGCCTCAAATTAGATAACTTACACTTGGAGAGTCTGAACTGAATGAAAATGGGCTTTTTTTTCCTTTTCCTTTGTACAGACAGCCTTGCTCTGTACGGTTGTCACCGAAGTGGCCTTTTTTCTGGACTATTACCTGGTAACCACCGTCCTGCATTATGTCTTCTCCATCTTCATCCCTATTTATCCCCTTATTGGCTGTCTGATTTGTTTTATAAAGGTAAGGGGATGTAAGAAGTCCTCTCCAGAGCACTTGTAAAAGGCTGGGATTGATATGGGTGTCTTTGATGATAATGAAATCTAATATGTGAAAAGTAGCAACTGGTGGTGAAAAGTCACTTTTTTCAGCGCGTTGCAGTTTTAAAATGAGCAAAGGAACGAGTTTTCCATTAAATATCTAAAGGAAAACTGCGTTTCTGGGCTGGGTGAACACAGTGGTGGGTGACGCGTTATTTGGGAGTCGGTGGCTTTAAACTGGGAGCAGCCCCAGGGACTTGGATGGGATTTTATTGGCATCAAGCTCAAGCAAGCGAGGTCTCTGCAGAGCTCAGAAAGTGACTGACCAGTGTGGCTTAAATGACTGATCTGAGATTGAAGTGCAGTGCAGGATATCAGCAGTGATTATTTCCCTGAACGTATGTTTTTGCACTGTCAGATCTCATGGAAAGGCAAGCGAAAGAACGGAGGATACTACGACCCGTGGGACCGGCTCCTGGTAGCAGTTCTAGCTGTAAGCGTGGTTATTTGATTATTTGCTGTAGAGAATTGCTGATTCCTGCCGGGAGGCCCCTTCTGCTCAAGTATCTTTATTAATAAAGATTTGCTGGAGCCTGTGGCTTTGCAACCTGTTGCAGCATGAACAGTATCAGTAAAAGCTGCTGTGCCCACCAGCTCAACATCTGCTTCAATAATCTTATTAACGATGTTGGGATTAATCTTGATTATTATGGGGGCCTGTGCTGATGGAGCAAAAACTGCAGAACAGGGGGCAGTCCCTTCTGTCTCCAAAAACCAAATAATTGCCATTAAATCGAAGCAGATTCTGGTTGTGCATCCTCAGCGTTGACGCACTGAGCACCTAATGATACGTTTAGTCTTTTTGGAAACATCAGCACTTCTGTGGTGGGGAGGAGCTGGTGCTCGTCACTCATTGCACTGGTGGGATCACCTGTAGGATCACCTATGGGATCACCTATAGGATCACCAGGCTCGCAGGGCTGGCAGCGCTCCGAGTAACCAGAGCTGTATTTGTCTGGTTTAGCCCTATTTGCAGTGTCTCGTCTGGCTCTTCCTGCTGCGATGTTTCGAGCTGAAGAATGGAGGGAGGACAGTGAGAGAGGATCCGTTTTTCAGGTAAGTCTCTATTTAATCAACTTTTAAAAATAATAGTCCTAAGAAGCCATTTTTGAAGTGCTGCTGGTGATGAAACTGGAGTATGCAGCCTGTAGTTATGGGAGATATTGCAGAAAATACCATACCCGTGGTTATATCCCATCCCAAGTGTCTAAAGAATTTGTTTTTCTAGCTTTATTTCTCTGAAATTCAGTCAATAAAGTATATAAATAGGGTTTTTACTTCCTTTTAAGTTCTATCAGTGCAAAATCAGGAGTTTGGTAAGAACATCCCCTATACATTATAAAAACAGGAACTTCCTTTGCATGGCTGGAGATGCCAACCTCAACAAAGAGCTTGGCATAAAGATGAGGTCTTTCTGCTCTTTTGGGGCTTCTTGGATGTGCTGAATAACTGTTATACGCGGGTTCAGCAAATTGCTTTCTGCATCCAGGTGGAGACCAGATCCCACCTGAATGCTGAGCCGACGTGTCCCATTGTTTCCTTCCCCTTAGAAAATGTTCTACAAAACCCAAAACCTGGAAGTTCCCCGACGCCCCACATGATGAGAATGAAGATGAAGATGTGAAGGCGGAGAGGCTACGAGTCCAAGAAATACTGAGCGGCCCCAAAAATGAGGAGGTAACACTGTGAACACCAGCAAAACCCCAAATTGGGATTTGGCCAGGATCTGCAGCCGCTTCTCTCCTCTCTCCTAGATGCCGGCAATCCTGGTCAGCAGCTTGCACAAGGAGTTTGATGAAAGGAAGGAATTTCTTTTGGGGAGAAAAATAAAGAAAGTGGCGACAAAACATGTTTCTCTCTGCGTAAAAAAAGGTAGGAGTTTGATTACTTGCTGTTGAGCTGCTTTATTTACAAAACCAACTCTTGAGTCCATGTATCTGGCCTGATGGGCAACATTTTGTGTCATCCATCCTGTAGGAGAAATTCTGGGGTTGTTGGGACCCAACGGAGCAGGGAAAAGCACGTTAATTAATATGCTTGTTGGAGAGATTGAGCCAACCAGTGGGCAGGTACGTTACATGCTACAAACTAAATAGAAAATGATTCTGTATTTTTTATCATTATTGCAAGCGTTTCTGAGTGTTTTTTGCTAAAACTTCACAAAACCTGTTCTGATACTTAGAATATTGTTGAGTAAAAGCTATACGTTGTCCTCGCAGGTTCTGATGGGAGATTGTGCATTTGGCTTGAACAGCGAAGACGACTCGGTGAAATTTGTAGGGTATTGTCCTCAAACGAACCCGCTTTGGCCAGATATTACATTGCAAGAACACTTTGAAATTTATGGCGCTATCAAAGGAATGAGTGAGTCTGATGTTAAGGAAGTCATAAAACGGTAAGTAGTTTGTTATAGAAATCTTTAACGTTTGGCTATATTTTTCCTAGCCTTTCTTTTTTTCACTTTTCCTAATGCAATCTTCTTTCATTTAAGTTCGATTGGATCTTTGCAGCGAATTCAACAGGTCTGAAATTGTTGGTCAGGAGACAGAGATTCAATCACCCAAAATTCAACTGGTTTTGTTGGTGGTGTTTGTGGTGCTGCTGGTGTTTTTCGTGTGTGTAGTGATTTTTTTTGTCTGTGGTTGTGTTTTTTGTGCATGGGTTGGGGGTTTTTTTGGTGTTTTGTATTGGTTTGGGTTTCTTCAAGTTAGGAAGTGCTACCAATGACCCTTGCAGAGACAGCAAGGACAGGCAGTCCAGGGCTTGGAGCTGTTTCTGGGCTGTCACCCTGGGCTCCTCCAGGCAGATGCTTTCGTATGGAAGCGCCCAGCTCTGATTCTTCTTGTTGCTTTGCTTTTTCTATACTTTATATACAAACATATATAAATACTTGTCATCGAGTTCTTCAAATGAGACCGTTCGCCTACTGTGTGATGAGGGGGAAGCCGAACCATCACCGTCTCAGCTTTTCACGTGTGGTCCTTCCTCCCTGTTCCGCAGCATCGCGAGTGCCCTGGATTTAAAAGACCACCTGCAGAAGACCACGAAGAAGCTGGGCGTGGGGCTGAAACGCAAGGTACGGGGGAGCTGCTGGAGTCACCACCTTGGGGTGTCCCCAGCAGCCGCTGTGTCCTCACGCTGTCCCTTTGCCGTCCTCCAGCTCTGCTTTGCCCTGAGCATGCTGGGCAACCCGCGGGTCACGCTCTTGGATGAACCGTCAACCGGGATGGATCCCAAAGCCAAGCAGCACATGTGGTGAGTGCCACCAGGTCCACAGGTTCATTTCTCTGTGGGAATTTGCCTGATTTTATATATTTGCATTATGCTTGTAAACACCAGAGAGAGCCACAGACAGGGAACCATCCCGACCTTAGTCCCAGGTGTCGACAGGTGTGTCCTCTCCCAGGAGAACTTGGAGATGAAAGCCTTGAAATTCAAAACAAATCTTAAAATATAAAGAGTATGAGATTTGAGTCATCTCTTGTTATGTTTTGTAGGCGGGCAATTCGAGCAGCGTTTAAGAACAAGGAGAGAGCGGCTATCCTGACCACGCACTACATGGAGGAGGCAGATGCTGTTTGTGACCGTGTGGCCATCCTGGTGGCCGGGCAGCTCAGGTACCACAGGGAGGACAGGACAGCTGTTAACTAGAATAGATTTCTTTGAAAATATAGGTAGATAATTGTTTTGCACCTTAAACTTGGAGCAAAATTAAACTGCAAAAAGGGTCCGTTGAAAGTTAAGCTGCTATTTGAGCGTGGTGTAACATGTACAACTCTTATTTTCCCTCTGCAATTGGTAGATGTATAGGTACTGTCCAACACCTGAAGAGTAAGTTTGGCAGAGGGTACTTCTTGGAAATGAAATTAAAAGAAGCAGCAGATGTACAGCAAGTGGAGTATCTGCAGAGCCAGATTTTGCACATCTTCCCCAACGCGAATCGTCAGGAAAGGTGAAGTTTCACTTCATATTAATACAATAATTAATTTCTCAGTAGCTCCTTGGTAGCAAGTAGGAAATGCCATGATACTGATATTTGCACAAAATATTTATGCGTAGCTTAAAAATGAAAAGAGGAAGGGCTGTGACAGCAGCAGAAGTGCCGGGGCGGTGGCTGCGAGTCCCGTGTCCAGATGTTCGGCACGGGGGAAGCAAAACTCAGTTTCTTCATAGCTGGTGTCTAACAGCTTCCTCCTTGGTCTGGGCCCCCGAGAAAATCCGAGTCACTGGCCCTTATCTAGAAATGCTTGAAATTCTGGGGTTCTCTCGAAGTCTGAGTGTGGGTTGGTTGTTTTTTCCCTCAACTGTATTGAATCTCTGCAGTGTGAACTCGAGGATCTGGCTTGGTGGGCGCTGGTGAGGCTCCAAAAGGGGCACTGCAGCTGTCAGATAAGGATTCCTCAAGTGTGGGAGACGTGGAGGAGAGTTAAATGTTGAGAAGGAAATGTGTGGGGTGGAGCAGGTCCCTGTTCTCGAGTCTGGGTTGTGGGAACTGCTGCCTGATGCCAAGTCCCAGGAGATCCCGTCACCTTTGCCTCAGTTCACTTGAAAGGCAGAACCTCATAACTTTTTTAGTTTGAGGCAGTGATTTTTTTTTTTTCATTCATGAGTTTATAGACGGAATATAAATGGCTGAATCTTAGCTGACGAGCATATAACTCATGGAGCGGTTTCATCTCGGAGACAGATCTTCTGGAGCTGCATCTTTCCTGTTGTGTAATGACAACAAGTCAAAATGCCTGGAGTAACCTTCAGAAAATGAGTTTAAATCTATTAACTCTAATATCAATATTTTTCGTTGTGAGGAATTTTACCTGAAGCTAAATTTGCTTTGTTTCTTTGTTCCAGTTTTGCTTCTATTTTGGCATACAAAATTCCTAAAGAAGATGTTCAGTCGCTTTCACATTCTTTTTCCAAGCTGGAAGAAGGTAATTAAGCACTTTCCATGCGTCATGTAGAGAAATAATTTAGTCTTCCATAACTGACACATTTGCCATGCAGTGGCACTTGTGCATTTCTGTTCCAAATCAATTTATTTTTGTATTATTATTGGTGTCCACAACTCTGCTTCTTGTTAAATGAAGAGTCATTGCACCAGCTTAAAATGCTTTTAAATCCAGTTGTTTCAGATAATGAAAACATGCACTCTCATTAACTCTTTTGCGCTCTCATTAATTCTTTTAACAGTAAAACACGCCTTTAACATCGAGGAGTACAGCTTTTCTCAGGCAACATTGGAACAGGTATGTTAAAGCAAATTATATATATCTATTTTGCCGTGGGAAGATGCTGCAGGTGTTTTGATGATGGTGAGCCCCGTGCCCGCAGTTTGTCCCTGTCCTCGGTGTCTGGGTAGCCCGGGCTGCTCTGCTGCTATTTGGGCATTTTTAGGGAACTGAAATCCCCTTTTCCCAAGTGAACTGGGACTGCCAGTTCCCCTGCTCCTCTTTATTCCCATTTTCTCCTTTAAAAATAAGACGCCAACTGCAGTGATTGGAGCAAAATCAGTTTGTGGCGTTACTGGAAATGTTGCTGTGATTTATTGAAAAGACGGGCAGTACTGTTCATTTCTGAAAGGAGGGGAAAGCTGAGGTTTATTATTGCTTATTCTAAACTAGTTATTGCTGACGATAAATGTTCTTCAGCATGTATTTGGTTCAACTTCCTTTTCATTGCGCTTTTGAAGAAATGAGGTGGGAGCAAGGAGAGAAAAAACCCCAAAACTAAGCTAAAAATTTCTTACTCAGAGATGAAGCAACACGTTCAGTACACGTGGGGTTTTAGCATGAATTCTGTTCGTGACCAAGTGACTTCCTAGGAGAAACGTGGTGCATTCGCATCCCTTGTCTGTGTCGCAGGTGTTCGTGGAGCTGGCCAAGGAGCAGGAGGAGGAGGACAGCAGCTTCGGCACGCTCAACAGCACGCTGTGGTGGGACAGGACGCAGGAGGACAGGGTCATTTTCTGAGCTCCTGACGGCCCACATCTCCTCGGCACCTCGTGTTTCGTGCCCGCGATGATCCTCTGTACACGCATCGCGGTGTGCGTGGAAAACATCGGGGCTGGGACAGACAAGGGAAATTGTATTGGAAGCACTGAGCGTGTTCCACCAGCCTGGCCTTAGGAATAACGCCGTGGTGGCAGCGAGCATCCCCACCGTTATTCCGGCTGTTCAGAAATTCCTCCTCCCCTCGCTGTGTCCTGGTTTGCCTTGGGCAAGAAGACGCTGCCACGGCAGCCAGTCGTCTCCTGGGGTTGGGAGCTTCTGCAGGAGCACCCACCTTCCTCTCTCGGCCGTCCCTGCCTGCAGTTGGGCTCTCCTTGCTGGAAATTGGAGCAAAACCAGTTGCCATTGGAGCATCCCACCCCATGGGGCTGGTTTGCAGGGTCTTGCCGTGCCTCCTGCCTTCGGTGGGCGTTGCTGCCAGCCCGACCAGGTGTCCTGCAGACACGTGTCCCCGCAAGGTCCTGCTACCCCACCGGCCAATCCGTCCCTGCTTATGCTTCAGATCCACCTGCTTAGAAGAGACGGGGAAAAAAACGCTCCACAGTCATTATATACTCACTGCAAAGAGGGTCTGAATTACACCACAAGCTTAGCTTGGTATCCAACCAACGTGAAAACGTTCATTTACAGATAAAACACGGCACTCATCAGCACTTAACATTCATTTTACCGCAGGTTGGCAGATGCGGCCGACTCCTGCTGCCGTGCTGGGTGGCATCGCTGTTCCGCGCATGCACTGTAGGGTTCACGGGGGTGTGCACAAGTGGGTTCTTTTGTTTTCCTCTGCTTGGTAAAAGGTACAAAGACATAACTGTGTAGTTAAGGGATTTGCAGAGATGTGAGTGTTTCTCGTCTTCATTAAAAACAGTCTAATCCTTTTGTTGGGTGTAACGACGTGTATCCTGCCAGCTGGTTTTAGAGGCAGCCCTTTTGAGATGTTTTCATTTTTCTCAACAGTGGATTCATAAGTACATGCAACAGTATTTCCCAATCCGTCTTTGTTGTGATAGCAGTAAGTAACGCAGTAGTGTGCTCAGCACAGGAACTTTGGCTTTGTCCTGGCAATTTTTATTTACCTCTGTAAACCCAAAATAGATCCAAAATTGCAACCTCACCATTAGGAATGGTGCCTTTGGTTTGTATGGAAGCACTAGGAAGAGCAGAATATGGGATCCTTTATCCTGAGATATGACAGATGTATGCTGAAAATATAGTATTTTTGTTTCTTTTTTCTACACAAAGCTATCATCACCTTTTTAGTTTTATAAGGTGAAATAAATGATTGCTAACAGTTCATTGCGTTCTGCAATGAACAAATATAGAGGTGCATTTATATAGAAACATTGGCTTCGTAAGTCATATCAGTTATATAACTTCACATTAAAGTTAGACAAGACCTTTGTTTTTCTTGGGAAAACTCAAAAAAAAAGTGAGTTAAGGTGGAGTTCTGTGTTCCGACTCTGTAGTTATCAGGCAATAATATTTGTAATATGTCTGATAATGGTTTGTCATCACATTGAGCCCAAATCCATTTTCGTTAGTTTCTTACTCAACAATGGGGAGATTCGAACTCAACTTGGGCTTCTTTTTTTGCATAGGAATGTACAGATTTTGTTTTGTAGTTAAAATTTGAGCCCAAGAACTGCAGAAACACCTGGACGTCCCATTTGCTGCACCGGGGGAAGGTCCCATCCCCTGGGGAGCATCTGAGCCCCGAGCCGCGGTACTCACCTGTGCCCTGATCCCTTGGGCTGGAAACCAAACACAGGTGAAAAACAGGATTAAAGCACCAGCTTCTAAATTGCAGCTTGAGTGACAACCTTTCTAGGGTTGACGCATCCCTGTAAGGGAAGGAAAATGACCCAAAGCCAGCTTTTTTGTTTATGCAGACTTGTACTTAGCTCCTGGGAAGCCCCAGCCCTGCGCTGCCGGTGGCTCTGAGTATTTCCCTTTGCTTGAAGCAAAGGTGGGACTCAGAATTTTCTCGCGTGTGTGTACATATAAGCCAAGTTTATCTTCTCCTGAGAAGGCTCCGTAGCTCACGGGGTAGAGCCCTGGTCGAGTAGACCAGGGGTCCTAAGTTAATAGTCTGTAAAATAGTTCTGTACTATCTGGTTGGAATCGCCCTATTTCAAACAGTTTCTTGTTTTCTGACATTTCAAGTGGATCATACGAAAACTTTCCTTTGCATCTAGATTTGGCACTGTTCTTGTTCACCCTGGAGTAACCCAGTTGATGGTTGCACGGTATTTACACAGCTACACATACAAAGAATTTTGCTCGTCAAGGTAACTGCAAATTTGGGTGGGATCTTCTTGGCCTGGTGACATCACTTGTCAACATGGTGTGAGATGCCACCCCAAAGCATCACTTTCCAAGTGTCATACCGTGTCTGTCGTTGCCAGAATAGGGGAAAAACGTCCAGAATTCAACCAGAGAATTCTTGGAAACTCAAGACCTTTATTCCTTCAATATTAAGTCCCTTTGTTCAGCTGTTCTATTAGTGACATGCCAGATCCCAGCCATACAATACACTCAGTTTGTGCTTCAGTAGGTAAAACGGAGCTGAAGCAGATGGATTTGGGCTGACTTGGGGCAAATCAGTTCATTTGTGCCACCATTCCAGGTATAACGGCTTGCCGGTACCTTGCAGAGCTGTTGTAAGAAGTAGTTAACTAGTCTATCCAAAACTCAGAAGACGCATTTACTTTTTGGTGTTATAAGGGTGTATTTTTCTATGGAGGAATTTAATGTGTCTGATTGTGTTTGCATTACAAAGAAAAGACCTTATTTAAATATATCTGTATAGCGAGCACCGTCTGCTCCATTGCCAGCACCCAGTACTCCGGTAGCAGAAAGCAGAAGGGATCGTGTGACACATTTGTAATGCTCCTCCTGATGTTGCCATCAGGCACTTTGAATCATTTGCCGTTTATTTTATACACCTGTCTGTCTTTTACCACTTTGCTGTATATCTAAAGTTGAGGTTTTCTTCCTTTTCCAGCAGAAGGTACTACCAAAATAAAGATGGATTGGATTGTTAAGTGCCTGTGTTTCTATCATGCAAGTGTATTGCTCTGCTAGAAATAGTGGGGCTGTTCCCCGGACCACACTGGGGTGTGCAGGTGAGTGGGGCTGGGGCAAAGCATGGGGTCTGGGGGTGTCAGGCTTCAGTAATTGCATGTTCTTAATTGAATTCAGGGAATCGCAGTATTGCAACACTTGGGATTCAACCGCCCACTTTGGGCTGGAAGTGACCTGGCAGCAGCTGCACGCTCCTGGCACATGGTGTGGAGCATCTGCAGGGATGAATCATGTTCGTCCACTTGAAAATGAACCCCGCTGAAATAAATGATTCATTTTTCTGGTTGGATCGCTGCCCCGGCCGAACTCGCTGGGTGGCTGGATGGGCGCTCGGCTGGGGCGAGGGGCAGCGAAACGCTGCTGGAGAAGGACCTGGGAAAACAAAAGGGGTTTGTGCTCCCTGAACCCCTCAGTGAGGGAGAAAATAACCCCAAAGAAATACAACCTGAACTTGGTGAAAGTTCCCAGATTTTCATTCTGTTTTTTCTTTAGTGGTGTGTTAGGGCAGCGTGCCATTTTTTTAATCTGTTTTTTAGAGCTGTGAAATGAATCTGTTCCTTTGCAATGCTGCTTTTAATAGATCTTCAGAAAGTCCCTAATTCAGCATGCTGAATTTCTTGATAAGAGTTTCCTGGAGCTTTCAGTTCTCCTTTTTCACAAAATACGTTTCTTGGAGCGTCCCCCTTGGAGGATGCTGCTCCGTCCCCATCTCTCTCCCCATCCTGGTGCATTTAAGGGCTGATTTGAGTCCCCTCCTCAGAAATCCTATGGAGCAACTGCTCGGGGGTCTAATTAATGATATTTTGAGCTGCCGTGTGCTCTCTAGCTGCTTTTCAATGAAGCCCTTGGGTTGGGGTCCCGCTTCAGCACCCAGTGCACAGGACGGGAAACCCCAAGAACACTCAGAACAGGTGTCATTTTTCTATAGGTAACGTGCAGTCCCGTGAGGGCTCCACGCTGTGCCAGGTCCTGTCAGCGTACTATGGCACAGGGTATGTGTCAGGAAAGTAGTGTTTTTTCAGTGAAGTGCCTCTCAGATGTGCTTTATTTTGCAGTTACGAGTAGCCTTCCCCATTCCTCACTTGTTGCCCAAGGGGAAGTGATGCAGGAACACATTCTGCTCCTCTCCAAAATGAGCTCATTCCTGGAAAATGAGTAAATCGACAGCTGCAGAAGAGCTACAGCCTTTTATTAAGCAACAACCGGACAGCTTTTGTGTTTTCGCTCAGCTCTGCAAATCAGATGCAGAGTCCTCAAGTTGTTGAAGTTCCCGGACAGTCGAATTCCTTTAATTCCTTGAATTACCGTGCGGCTGTACGCCCTTCCAGCTCATTTGGATTTCCTGGCTTATCTGATTTCCTCACCTCCCTGTTTTGAATGTAGACCCATTGGAAAGCTATTTAAAAATAAAAATAAAGAAAGAAAAAGAGAAAACTCCACCTTAATTCCAGCTGTGTGGCAGCTGTTGGGAAAGCAATTGAAAGGAGCGAAAACTAAAATAAAAATTACTAAAAACAAAGGGGAAAAGAGAAACAAGAGATAAAGATCCTGTTGGTGCTCGGATGCAGGATTCGTCTCTGCAGAGGAAGCAGCGTTTGCTGACTCAGGCTCTGAACAAGACGGGGAGAAATGCGTGACCCCCAGAGAAGCTCGTGCAGAGACGAGGTTGCTTTGCTGTTCTATTACACGCGATGCACGTGACGTATTAAATACTGCAAAATATAGTGTGAATGTCTGCAAGGGCAGCTGGTTGGAAGTATTTTGCTCGTTGCCTGGGTTGCTGGGAGCGTGTGCAGCGTGGGGACTGAGCTCTGACGTCAGGCGGGGGGGGCCTGGCCATGGCCATGGGACTGTCCCACCGCCCCCAACCCCATCCCGGACCACAGAGGGATAAAGAGCCCAGACACCTCGGAGCTGGAGGAGACAGATTTCCAACAGAAAACACAACATCAGGTAAGGAGTTTTGTATTTCTCTTTTGTTAAGGGAAAAATTATCCCTAAGGTGGTTTTATGCAGGGGTTGTGTTTGGTGATTATTTTTTTTAACTTGTTATTTTAATACAGTGTTATGCTGAATGCATAAGAGCTGCACTTCCCAGCTCTGTTCTCTGGCAGACTTTGAGCTTTGCATCGGAATGTTTAAGAGGCAAAGGAGCAAAAATATTCTGCTTTCCTGGGTGTGCACAGACTCTGATTCGTGCTACTGATGTACTTGGAGTCCAGGCAAAGAGCCACAGGTTGAGCGCTGGGTCCTCCCCAGTAACGATCCCTCCCTTGGCTCCCCCTTCTCTGGCACTGCTATCACCAAGAAACGCTTCTGAAAACATGGACCCCCTGAATTTCACTTCTCTGTATGAATTAAGGTGTTGAACTTTGATACAGGGCAGGCTTAGAGGTGTAGTTTTTGAGTAGAGAGTAGGAAATAAAATAACCTGTTTGGGAAACTTTGTGTTAAAGAGTCAGATCTGTCTCATATTTATCAGGAAGTAAAGACAGTCTGAGGAGATGCCCAATAGGAAATCCCTGAGATGGTAAATAAATGAGGTGATTATATGGGACACACCTCCCCAGGACGACACGGGGTCCCAAGAAAAGTTGCTACAATGCCTGACAAGTGTGTTCCTGGAGAGCAAGAGGTTTGGGTGCATTTACTGGGCCCTCAGGAGGGAAATTCCTCCATAGACATCCCATTTTCCAAGTGATGCTCTTGACTGGTTTAAGGCTTCTCCAAACACCATTGCCTCCAAATGAGTTTCTGATGTTTGGTTTTGTCTTCTGAATCTGAGGTTTTGAACTTCAGGTCTTGCAGAGGCATCTCTCTTGCTTATATTTTGTGTCTTTTGATAACTGAAATTCTAATTGAATTTCTAATTTCTAATTCTAAATTCAAATTGAAATTCTTCCTGATGAAGTTTGTCCAACGTTTGTAGGGAGCATCATTTGTTTGACTTTCTGACTTCATGTGTCAGTTTCCAGGGTTATTTGCTTCTTGTTCCAAAGGCAAAAGTAAGACTAGAAACAATAGAAATTTAATTGAAATGTTTTTAAAAGTCCTGGATTTGGTCCTTTTTTGTTTCTTTTTAAATGAGGTGTTTGTTACATCTGTAGAGATTCAGTGCTGTTTTTACAAGACCATCATGTTTTCCATGTTATCCAAATACTGCAGCGTGAACCTTTGTTTACTGCCCCAACATCCTGGGCTGCTGCGTTGGGTTCAAAACAACTGAAATAGAGACCTGGATTAAAAAAGTAGCACTTCCTAGAAATCCCTTCCTAATCGCCTTTAACCTCCATGGTCGCTGCGGTGGGGAAGTGCCACAGGAAGCTGCAGGCAGGGAAAGCAACATGGAGATAAACCTTGTGCTAACAGAGGGTACACAGGGATCCTGGATCCTTCTCCCCTGGAGCACGCAAATATTTAGTTCTTCCGAAAACAAACAATGAAGGGAACAGAGTAGTAGAACCGTTGATTAACTCCAGCTGCCCGATCCGTGAAATCAGGAAGCGATGTCCAAGGGGAAAAGAGCACGATGCGTTTGAGGTTACTTTGATTTTTTTTTTCGGTTTCAGCTGGTTTAAAAGATTAAAATACAAAAACATGTTCTGAGGTTCCCTCCCTGCTCTCCTTCTGGGAAGGTCGTGGAACCAGTCAGCTCGGAAGCTGTTGCTGTTCTTGCATGGGATATTTGCTGCTTGGCCACATGATGGAAGATGGAGCTGAAATAAATATTCCCCATTAAAACATCCCCCAATAAACGCTCCTTGTTTGGTATTTAGGAGGACATAAAGAAATACATTGGTGTTTTAATGCTGCCCTCCTCTAGCTATACTAGAGTTATAATTGGGTGAAAACATGACAAAATAGTCTCTTACCAGCCTGCTGAAGGCAGACATTGGATGCACCTATTTTAGGCTATTTTAGCATCTGAACACCTTTGTCTGTAGGCCATGTGGGGAGAAGGCACGTATATAACAGGGATGGTTTAGGGTCTGGTTACAATATCTAGAGCAGATGAGCAGCGTTTTGCCAACAAACCACGTGTCTAAGGCAAGACATAAATTCGCTGCAAGAAATGTCGGCTCTGAGGCTCAGCTGTATGTGCAACGTCAACCAGAGCTGCTGGACTTGAGCTGCTGCAGGTCAGGTATATTTTAGATATTTTGAATAGCTGCATATAGAAAGACAATTAAAATTTATATCTACTTGCCTGTATATGCCATTCAATCCTCTCATGTTTTTTAATACAGGACAGAGTGGCTTTCCTTTTGTTAATTTTATGTAGATGAAGAATCAAACATTAGCCCATTGAATGCCTCTTTCTACAAAGCCTCTTTGGGATGAAGAAGGATGAATTTGTACACGTGGAAGAGGCAGCTGAATCCAACCCAGCGCTCTGCTCCCTCGCATGATCTTGGGCTATTTCCTTCAAATTTCTCCTTGCTCATCCAAATTGTAAAATGAAGAAAAGCTTTTAACCTTTGGCATGTTATTGTCTTCCTCTGAAGTGGTGTTTACTCGAGTAAATATATTAACTCCCAGTGATCTGTTTTATTCTAAAATTATGTGATTTTCTTTCTCATCCTAGATGGGAAAATGCAGGGGATAGTCAAGAAAGCCTCAAAAATATTCCAGCAAACCCTTGCTCTTCTATGGAAAAATATTCTATTGGTGTGGAGGAGGAAGGCACAAAGTTTTCAGGCAAGTGTCTGTTCTTCCAAAGGGAATTTAGGATTTCTGCTACAAAGTACTTTACACTGCATTGTTTTTATACGGGGTGATATAAGAGAAAATGTGGTTCTCTGGAAAGTGCCAGCAGTTACACTTCATCCCGTGACACTACAACATCATGGCACAATAAGGGCTTGTTACAAAGCTGGTTTGTTGCTTTTGGTTGTTGATGCCGTTTCCACGCTGTGCAGAAGAACGCAATGTCCAATTCATGATTACGGGTGTAAAATTATCAGCAGACCTTGTTGGCTCTGGTACTAAGAAAATATGGTTTTCACTTGGAACATTCCTCACGTTTTCAAGTTACTCCACCTGTGAAACAGCTCTTCCTCATGGACAGACAGAAGGCATTCATGGCTGGGGGAGCTGGATGGAGGTCCTTGAGGACACTTTCCATCCCACCCAACCTCCAAGTCACCGTGCTGCCCCTCACCTTCACATTTCCTTCTTTTCATCTAGGAATGGATTACATCGGCAGCTTTTCTCTTGGTAACACTACTGTCAACAACTACGGTAGGCACCTACCCACGGCAAGAAGTACCTTATAGGTTCCTTGGCCGATTAGATGCTCCTGCCTTTAGGTCCGAGGGAGTTACGCTGGCATACACACCTGTAACAAACACCACCAGGAAAATAATGAGCAAAGTGGCTTCGGATTCTGTAATGGCAGGTAAAGCTGCTCTAAAATCCTTGTAATTGCAGTGCCTGAATGTGCCCTGGCACTGTGGGCACCTTGGTCTTCATTGTGGTGGAGGGAGAAAAGGATTTGGATGATAGAATTTTAGAGGGTACACATCACGGCCGGTGCATGTTTTCATGTTGTTGCATGATGAATCAATGGTTCAACTGTCATGATTTTCTTTTTTTCCTTTCTTTTTGGTGGCAGGTGTAACAATAGAAGAGGTGAAAAATGAGGAAGAACTGGAAGTGAGAGGATTTTCGCAGGAAGAAATTATTGGTGTTGTTTTTAAGGATGACTTCTCTTACTGTCTGAGATTTCAAGGCTACAGTGTGGTATCTCCAAATGATGCCTATGGAGACATGGGTAACAAAATAAAACAAATCAGAGGACTTGATTTTACATTAAAAAATGCTTAGATGGATCTCGGTGCTGCCGTGTCACCCTGGCGGCATTCAGGCTGTATTTGCTAAATGCTTCAAGAAAGATACCATTCAGAATTTGAGGGGTTTTCACTTAGAAGGAAACAAAAGCCAGAGAAAACTATCCAAACCAAAAAGTAAGCATATTATCAAGTGTTCATCATTGATGGGGAGAAACAAGTATTTTGCTAAGAACTAGTCTTGGAAAATGGAAGTGATGGAGACTTCTACACAAGCCTTTCAGTATTGAAAAGGAGCCTGTAAGAAAGATGGAGACAGACTTTATAGCACTAGGACAAGGGGTGGCCAAAGCCACCACCCAGTACCACATTATTCCTGGAGAAAAACGGCTGTTTCAGGAAAATGACTGAGTAAAACTTAATCTTGATTTCCCGACTCTTAGGTCAAATACATTTTGAACCCCAGACTTTATACATAAGCATTTATATACACATATGGAAATATATAGATCAAATTATCTTTTTCTTCTTTCCCACAGATATCTGCTACAATTATTCATCAGTTTACTGCAAAATTCCTTCGTACTGGTATAATGGTTTCCTACCAGTGCAGTCCAGCATTGATGCAGCAATCATAGAAGTAAGTATGATCCTGATGGGAAATATGTTTTCTGTTCTATCTGGAGTTATTTGTGAACTTAAAAAAACATCCAAAAACCAACCAACCAAACCCCCCCCCGCCCCAGTTCATATTCTGCGATCAGTAACTTTGTAAATACATATTGTAACTCAAAAGTTAAAAGACCTATAGATAATTTCATGCCTCAAGGTAGAGTTAGTGTTTGTTACAGAGCAATACAAAAAGATACTAAATATTGAGGTTTTTTGCCACTTACAAATTTAACATTGTTATTGACAAAGTAGTAATTTCGATGCTTATGAAAACCTGTTTGTTCTGATGTCGGCTGTTTCATTACCGAAAATCAAACTAAGGGCCCTTTTCTTTTCTTTAGGTGAAAACAAACCATTCCGTCTGGGAGGAGATGAAGTCAATTAGCGGCGTTCGTCTGGAATCACCCTCGATCAAACTTGTGTATAAGCGGGATTATATTTGGTTCATTATGTACACTATGCTGTGCTTCTCCCCATTTATGTACTTTTTATCGGTGAAAGTTATGCAAGAGAAAAAGAAGCTCAAGGTGCTAATGAGAGCAATGGGTTTGCACGACATCTCCTTCTGGTAAGTCTCATAGAAATAAAGTGTGTAACCACAGCATTTATACCATTTTAGGGACATAAGATGTGTACTAGCTTGCGGTATCATTAGGAAAGCAGAAGAATAAACGATCCAGGCTTCAGAGCCTCTGCTTGGGTGCCCTGTGGCTCTTTGCTGGCATTGCTGCACCTGCACAGATATAGATGCAAGACAGTGATATTTGCACCTTTGGAGCCTGGAAACTGTAAAAGAAAGGGTATTTGGAATTACAAAGTATTTGAATGAAAAAGAGCGCGTCTTGTATTGGCTCTGTCAGAGGCAAAAATAACTGTATGTTCATTTGTAGGTTATCCTGGAGCTTGCCGTACACCGTGTATGTTGCAATAACAGCGAGTCTGCTGGCAGTTATCAAGGATGAAGAAGTCATCCATGACGACAATGTTTTCAAAGGATTTTTATTTTATTTCTTTTACGGCATAGCATCTGTAAGTTTGCTTTTGTGTTCTTAACCAATGTATGATTATTTCCATTTCCTAATCAAAACAGCTAAAACTCAAATGCTGCAGAGTACTCTAGGGCTGGGAGTCGTATGAGAAAGCAACAAAAACTCTACTGGGATTTATTGTAATTTGTAGGTTAATATATCACTCCTATTACATTTTGGGAGATGCTGGTCTGGCTGCCTTTATAGACCTGCCCTAAATATCAGAGCTGTCTGCTAAATGACACAACCTTGTGATGTGCCATGTGCATCCGTAGGGGACAACTGAAACTCAGCTGGGCCTCTAATGTTATTTTCTGCATTTTTTCTTCCTTAATCACCAGCAGAAATGCATCCTGCTAATTACTGGTTTTCTCTGCTGCAGATTCACTTCTTTTTCATGCTCGGCTCATTGGTAAAGCAGCCAAAAATTGCCGCTTTTGTGGGATTCGTCCTTCACATCATCTTTGGACTCCTGGGCCTTTTGACGTTGTTTGAAAAAGTACCACGGTCTTTGGAATGGATTTTTAACCTTTTCAGTCCTTTTGCCTTCACAGCTGGCATCTCCAAGGTATGTCCAAAATAAAGGCAGATAACAGTAGCTACTGTACGTGATTTGCATTGTCATAAGGACCCAATCATGCCTCTCTGCCCTTTGTAAAAAGAAAACTTGATTCCGAGAAGTACACGATAATTCGTAACACATATAGTTGGACTTTCAACTGCATCACAAATTTTACCAGCTCCGTATATACAATAAATGTCGATCTCTGGAAAATTATTGCAGCAGTGGGATGTGTCTGGTGGGTACCAAGATCTGCAAGAAACGTGAGGTCTTGAAGTGCTGCCCAAGCAAATTCTGCGTGCATCACTCTTCTGACGTAGTCACTTCTTCCGCACGATTTTGAATTCAGCTCACAGAAGCACTTCTGATATTTGTGGTTATAAGAAATTGTTGTCCTGCTTGGAAACAGTGTCATGGTCACGAGTGGGCCTGGGTTTCTGGTGAAAATGATCGTGATGACACAGCAGTGGCTCACACATAGTGTTACTGCCTAAAGGAAGCGTTGCATCTGACTTCTGCCTTTTTGCTTTTTTCCTCCCAGATGGTAAAATTACACAAATATGGACCAGACTCTACACCAGAATTGTACCCTTTCCTTAACCTATACATCATATTGACCCTTGACAGTGTCTTGTACTTGCTGTTGGCCATCTACTTTGATAAGGTGTTGCCTGGTAAGTGGAAATGTGAGGGAAAGAGTACAAATTCCTTTGCTTTTTTCTTCTATAATCCCGTCCCATCATAGGAGGAAAGGTGCCAAAGAAGCAGCGGGATAGAGCTGAGAAAACCGTCATCTGTGTGGAGCAGTAAAAAAGGTGTCCTGGTAGTGAGCTGGTCAGGTTGTGGAACAGCATCTTAACAGCGATGAGCCGTGTCGTGTTATGTGAGGGGGTCAAAATTGGATTTGTGGTATTACTTGGGAAAAAATGGTTGGGAAGAATCCAGTTTTCCCAGAAGCTGATATATGTAGCTACCTCATCTGGCCCTGCCTCAAAAACAGGTTTCAAAAAGAGCATTAAATCCTGCTGCGAGGCACTGAGGTGCTTTACATCCGCTCCAGCAGCCATGACCGCTGGGTTTAAAAATATGCTGTAGGACTTGACCTGATTTTCCTCTAACTTCTGGACCAAAGAGGTGATCAAGGAGGTCTTTGCTGTGTTTGTTCCCCACCTGCATTTATGGAACTGGATGAGTGGATAACTTTGCAGAATTTACCAATCCTTTCACGCTGCCAAAGCCTCTATTCTGCATCTGTGGAGGGCAATAGGGCTGGACACAATGCTTATCAAAGTTGAGTTGACACTTGGCAGTTTTTGCTTGATTTTTTGCCACCTTTGTTTGCTGTATTAGGCAAATACGGAGTAGCGTATCCGCCCTTTTTCTTCCTGAGCCCATCGTACTGGTTCAAGCCCCGGAGTGGGTACATGGGGATAGGAGCTGGCAGGACGGGCAGCCACGGTCCCATCCTCAGCAACAACACCGAGCCGATGCCTCCTGACTTCCATGGGAAAGAAGCGATCAGGTAAAAACTCCTGTAGGCAGGAAAAAATAGAACACCACACGTTGTATTTGACTCTAGAGAGCATAGCTGTATTGCACTGGTGCATGTTATACTGAGCTGTATTGCACTGGTGAATGTTATACTGAGCTATCTAACATATAAAATAATATCAAATAATGTTATTTAAATCCTTACAGGGCTAGTTTGGCCCATTGCTGTTGATGCCCATTACTTATTACTAGAAAGCAAATAAATACAAATCTGCTGCTATAATAGCTAGGTCAGAGCTTTTAATTATATAACCATGTGTTATCTTATTCCCTAGGGCCTCCCACGTCATTTACTAAATATTCATTGAGTTTGACTTTGAAACCTTTTAAGCATCTTTTAGAAAAGTATATTGGTTATTTTAAGTGGACAAGAAATGAATTATATAAAGCAATTCCTTCAGATGGAATTACTCTGCTCATTGTAATGAGCAGAACCAGTCTGAGGAGGAGGTTGAGAAATATCCTTCCAATAGTTTTCAAAGTTTATTTTGACACAAAAGCAACATGACAAAACTGAGATTACATAGTAATGGCTTGTTTACCTTTCCTTTAGACTAAACAATGTTACAAAAATATACAAGAAGGACAAGTTAACTGAAGGTTTAAGAGGTAAGAGAAGTTTGGGAATTGTTTTAATTTAATTTTTCACTAGATATGAACCCAAACTGTTTTGAAATATACTGGATGCATCATATTTCTGTCCTAGGTGTGTCCTTAAATATATACGAAGGACAGATCACCGCACTACTTGGTCACAGTGGATCTGGAAAAACTACTCTCTTAAATGTGCTTGGTGGCTTTTCCAATCCATCAGCAGGTAAGATGATGGACTTGTAGTGATAGGACAAGGGATGTTGGCTTTAAAGTGAAAGAGGGGAGGTTTAGATTAGATATAAGGAAGAAGTTGTTCCCCATGAGGGTGGTGAGACATGGAACAGGCTGCCCAGAGAAGTGTCCAAGGCCAGGTTGGACAGGGCTTTGAGCAACCATGTTTCATTCATTCCCGTGTGCAGGTTCTGCAACGATCTACAACTACAAAGTCTCTGATGTAGAGGATATGGAAGGAATTCGGGCACTGGTCGGGTTTTGCCCCCAATTTAATTTGCATTTTGAACTCTTAACGGTGAAGGAAAACCTGAGAACTTTTGCTCACATCAAGGGGATTCCATGGAAGGAAGTAGAGCAAGAGGTTGGTATGTGTGTGTCTGGACTCTGTTTTACAGCATCTCCGAGACTTTGTGCTTTCTTTTATAAAGAGTTATCATCACCAGCATCTTGTTCTGTGGAAATTAGAATAATCCTAATCTAGGGGAGAAGTGTTTTTTTCAGTTCTTTCTTATCCTCATGTCACAGAAGTTACAATTCAGATTTGCAGTACTTGTCTCTAATCAAAGCCATTTAAAGTAGATAAGTTTTAAATCTTTAAGTTATATTCTCTTCTACTCTGTGTAATCACGGATAATTTACAAAATGACCAGCACTTTGTAAATCTGGCTCTTGTCTTTTTATATTGCCAAGGTGCAGAAAGTTCTCGTCATGTTGGACCTCACCGACCTTCAGGATGTCTCTGCCGATACTCTAAGTGGGGGACAAAAAAGAAAATTGTCTCTTGGAATTGCAATTTTAGGGAATCCCCAGGTAGGTATCGGTCATATTTACATACACACACTGTGTACCGCTTTAGCACAAGGTTTGCATTTTGATTTGGCACGCAGACATTGGTACTTTCCCCCGGGCACTCCAAGTCTGCTGACCTACTAATTCACTTGGCTGCTGGAAGTATCAAGGAATCTGGGTTAATGAGAACTGTATTTTAAATGAAAAGGGTAATAATATTGTAATAGGAGAAAAAGCAATAAAAACGGCTTCTATTTGAGGATGCATGTTATTCTTAGAGTGAGATTACGAAAAGCATGAAATGAAATGATGTAAGCATGGAAATACTGGCTGGGACATGAGGAGATCTGACCTCGTTCGCCTTTGCAGGTGTTGCTTCTGGATGAGCCAACAGCTGGGTTGGATCCCTGCTCCAGGCACCACGTGTGGAACCTTCTGAAGGAACGTCAGGCTGGACGTGTGACGCTGTTCACCACCCAGTCCATGGAGGAGGCTGATGCTCATGCTGGTGAGCCCAAATTCTCGCACCATGGTTGACCTACAGTTTGAAAATCAGGTTTTTCCCATTGCAGAGCCCATGGATGGGTCCTGCCCTGGTGCAATCTGTGCTTGCTGGATACGTTTTGTCTGCTGGAGACCACCCAACCCAGGCTGAGCAAAGGCTAAAACTGGACTGACGTGTCCTTCCAAAACCTTGCTCGTGCTCCACTTCAGGGTGAAGAAATTGCAGATTAACTGGCTGTACCACTAGCAGCACCCACACAAATTAGTGATATTGTTTTAATTACTATCTTTCCTACTTCCTTATTGCTTCTGGGCTGCATGGGATTTTTTCCAAAGGCCTGTAAGAATACGTAATTAAAAGACTAACCTCACTGCTTAGGAGAAAGGCAGCAGTTCAACAAGAAAAAACCCTTCAGCCCTGGCCTGGTTTTTCTCCTCTCAATTTCATTATAAAAGTGTCTGTTGAGTTCAGAGGGAGCAGAGTGAGGTCAGTCTACCGCACTGTTGTAAATCCCCCTAAATCCTTTGTATTCCTACCTCCTTAGATCGGAAAGCTTTTCTGTCAAATGGGAGATTACAGTGTGTTGGCTCATCTCTGTACTTGAAGAGAAAATGGGGAATTGGCTATCACTTAAGGTAAATCCTTCTCTTTTTGGTCATCACTCTTCTTATGAAAAGCTTCAAGTTGATGTATTTTCTTGTCGAGTCTGTGTCTCTACAGATTTTCAATATAGCGTAATAGAAATCTTGACAAGTCGTTTTAGAAGACTTTGAGGCTGCCAAAAATATCGTTCTTTGGACAGCGAGCTGCTTTTCTTTGGAATTCAATCTTGAAAGCTCTGCACATGTAGCTAAAATGACTTTGCAACCTCCTTTGCAGCCAAAAGGGGACCAGAGTAAGGAGAATTGTGATTTCCACATACTCTGGTGCCAGAGTGATGTACAAAGGCATTAATGTAAAGTTGTTTTCCTTTGGATTTTAATTTCTGTGTTCTTGATTTAGCAGTATTGGCCAGGATCATTATTCGTAACTTCAACTATTTCTTGCATACATGGCAAAACCAGGGGGCACTGCAGACACCTATACAAATTCCCACTAAAATGCTGCCCAGTTTTGGAGGTTTCCCTACAGCTTGAAGAACAACTGCTGGCTTTGTGTTTTAAATGGATGATGCATGCATTTTTTTTTTCCACTCATTTAATACTATAGCAATTGCTTTTTAATACAAACAGGATGCGCGTAAATGACCTGTGTGACCCTGAGCTCACCTCGTCCCTGGTCAGACGGTACATCCCCAATGCCGTGCTCAAAAGACAGAAGGGGGACGAGCTGTGTTACATGTTACCTCTGGAAAACACCAACAGCTTCCCAGGTAAGAAAAGCCCATCATTTTGTCAGGATTGTAAAGGAGAAAGTTGCTATGAAGGGAATAAATATATTCCCTTGTTCCTACTGCATGGGATTGGGAAGCCCAGAGCTGCATAAACGTCAGCCTTAAAGAAAGGCTGTAATGGACATCCTAATATCAATACTGCAAATGAATCCACCAACTAATCAACAAACTAAAATCCACCGAGCCTCCTGTGGTTTCAGGATGACATTTTCCCACCAGGAAGGCCTGTGGTAATAAAGAAATCTGAATTTTCTCCTTACCTCTAAAGAGCACAATAATTTTGCTGTGGCTTTTAAGTGATGGAAATTAATGACGTGAATGCTTCTACTCAACACTAGCCTTGGTCACTAAGCTGGATCTGGCTGTTTCTGTCGTGCAGACCTGTTCAGCCATCTCGAGAGCAGTCTTCTGCAGGGGGTTGTTAGTTATGAAGTTAACAGGACAACCCTGGAAGATGTTTTCCTGAAGCTGGAGGGCAAGGAAGCCATTGGTCATGAAGGTAAAACTTTGACACCCATTTGCAAGTGTGGCGCAATTAAGATTCCATATATACATGTTTTAATTAATATCTAATTAGTTTCTGTTAAAATTGAATTTGGGTAGGTTTTGGTAGATCAGGAGCTACTTTCCTTTAACAAAGGTTATCTTCTTGAAGAAGCCTAGATGGCTTGGTCTCAACACTCTCTTTTAAGCACATGAATTAAGGCTGATGTTGGAAGGGCATTTTCTTTTGAAGGGTACACTGCCCTGACCAGGAGATAAAGTAGCCAGGAGGCATTTCACAAGGCCAGTGAAGATGTTGGGTGTGTTGCCATACGAACCCAGCTTCACCCAGTCTGAATTCACCAATGTAAATTATATTCTGTGTAAATTATGGCCCTTGTTCTCTGCCTTTATTTCTTTCCTGGCTAAAAATGGAAGCATTCCTCTAATCAGAACAGAAGATCCTTGTTGTTTTTTTGCACTTAAACGTGTCCTTTGAAAGCTCTTTGTGGATAACGTTGTTTCTCTTGGTGAACACGCAGAAGACGTAGACCTTGATGGGAGGGACCAGAGCCTCCTGGGATTGTCGGAACTGGGGAGCACAGCAGTGACTGGGATGGCACTTTGGAGGCAACAAGTCTGTGCCATGATGAGAATTCGCTTCTTAAAACTGAAGCATGAAGGAAAGTTCCTCACGTCCATGTAAGTGCAGGAGCTCTCGCCTCGTGCTGGGTTGATGCCTTCCAAAGGGTTCAGTCCTTCCCTTGAGCGACTCAGGGAAGGTTCAAATACTAGTGGTGATGTTTCGAAGCTGAGAATTAGGTGGGAAATAATTAAAAACGCTGGTAATGACAGTTAGAATTTAGTGCTGGAGGTCTGAATGGCTTTTCCCTTTCTCAAAAGAAATCACAGAATTAGTTAAACGTGGAGTTCCCCTGGATGCACTTACGGTCTGTTTCTCCATCTAGATTGCTGTTCTTTGGAATGTTTATCCTTCCACTTCTTATGATTTTCATTGACATTAAACTGTGGAATGACTCTGGCAACTGGGAAATCTCGGCTAGCCCATATTTCCTTCCCACCAAAGTGAAACTTCAAAATATGTCAACAAATCTTCTCATCTTCAATGATACAGGTAAAGAAGAACATGTGATGTTGATTTGCTTTCTGCACTGCTCTGAGTCCTCTTAGAACTGATAGACCAACCTTGCCTTACTCTTTCGTTACATTCCTTTATGTATTTGAGGCTTTTAAAAGCATTTTCTCTTGACCAAAAGCAAATCCAATTTTAGTGCTGATAACTGACAGACATTTAAAAGATATATGAATTGGGCAAATTTAAAAAAAAAATGCAATAAAGAAATTATGGGAACATATGTTGTGTTTAACCAGTTTAGTTAAAATAGAAAAAATAGAGACAATTTTAATTTGCTTAGATTCTAAATTTATTTTTTTAATGATGTCCTTCTGCTTTGCAAATGGGAACTTGTTTATAAGAAACTATATTTAAAGAAAAAAATGTGATTATTCTAATTTCTGTTCTTGACTTGATTTCAGGATCAGAAATTGAGGATTTCATTGCTGCTTTGAAGGCTCAAAACATAAACCCAGAACTAAGTTTTGAGAAAAATGTCACAAGCATTCCACTATATAATGGAGCTATAAAAATATCCCTGGAAGGCAAGGTGAGTGAGAGGTTTTTCCTTATTTCATCCTATATGTCAACTGGACTTTCTGAAGTGTGTTTAAATGGGACACAGAGAAATACCCACATCAGCAAAAGGAATATTTATTTGATATATTAAATATGAGTAACCCTGTTTGTGGGAAACTCAGCTTATATTTTATTATTTTCACTGAATGATTTTCTAGTGTGATTTTTACAGAAAATCATCAATGCAAGTCTTTTGTGCTTTTGTCCAGAAAATATTATCTTTATTTATTTTTTTGTGGTACCTGTTACCACCCTTCCAGGTCTTTGTGTTGCCTCTCTTCAACAAAACTGTCCGATCACATTTCTCATTGCATTCTCATGAATTTCTCATAAATTCTCATAAATCCGTCACTGAGCTCAGCTCCTCCTCACGTTTCTCAGGGACACAAAGGTGATATCTTTTGCTTGTACACCTTCAGAGCTACCGCTACACGGTCCTGTGCAGCATCGAACCCATCAACTGCCTCCCCGTGCTCATGAACATCCTCAGCAACACCTTCCTCAGGCTCTTCAACTCCACCGCGCGGATCCGCATTTGGAGCGATCCCTTTTACAGAGTGAGTGTCCTCCTTTTCTTGGTGAAAATTAATGGAAATAGCCATGCTGAAGTGATAGGGACTGGGCGGGTTGGAGACTTGGTTGGGTGGGCAACCTCCAATGGCTGCGGTCAGTGGTCCAGCTGCTGGGGCATTCCTCTGCAGTCAATATCAGGGCTATTTAATGGGAATTTCTTCTGCAGTGTTTGAGACCTTTGTAGGGTTTCAGTGCCATAAGGCATTTAAGCTCGTGATATGTGGCAACATAGGAATACACCAGTAATACTTGCAAGCCCTGCCTTGCTTCAGCAGGCGTTTGGCAAGAATCAGCATCAAAAAGATGATCTCTAGTCTCAGCAATTTACAGTAATGCAAATACTTTTTGCAAATTTTAAGGTGCTGAATGCTTTTGTTAACTGCCTTAGTTTTTATGCTTAAACACAAATTATTTACCATGTCATTGCTCACCTGCCTACGAGCATCAAGCTGCCCAGATATTCACTGGGCAGCTGCTGGTTATTGATGAGTCTGAATTTCTCTTCCACAGACAGCAAGCCCGTATACACAGGAAAGTCTTTTTAGTTTCTATCTCACCTATGTGCTAACTTTGGCTGCTGGTTTGCCTCCTCACTTCGCAATGAGCGGCATGGAGGATTACAAGGTAAAAAGCATACCCCGAAAATGGTCTTACGCAAGAAGCGAAGGCAAATGTAATGTCTCTGGACAGCATTTTGTGTGCTGGTGGGCTGACCAGCATTTCTAGGTAGGATGCCAGAAGAAATGCATCCACATGAGCACAATGTTGTACCAAAGCACGTTATTCTGCATCTGAAGGAATCAGCTTGGGCTCAGAATAATTTGGGTGTTAATAAAGGTTTTTGAGGTGTTTTTGAACAACAGTAGAACTAAGAAAGAACTGAACGTGTTCAAAAGGGAGAGGAAAGCTCAGCCAGGGCAGGAAGGAGTGAAGTTAATGGAGAAGGAGGAGGAGAATAATGATGTTTTGGGCTCTGCTGCATGACCTCCCTTTTCCCATTGGCTTTCACAGCTCCAGGCTCGCTCCCAGTTGCGGCTGGCGGGGCTCTACCCCTCGGCATACTGGTGTGGGCAGGCGCTGGTGGACGTCCCGCTCTTCTGGACCTTGATGTGCCTCATGTTCGGGGTCATCCTGCTCTTCAACCCCATCTTTCCCTTGGAGTCCTGGACCGTGCCGCCCCTGGTGAGCATTTTGTATGCGGGAAAAGAGGCAGCCAGAAATCCCCCTCCCTCTTTCCGCTCTGAGTTTTTTGCATTAAATATTTTAATCAAAATGGGCTGCTCCAGGCAGGTTTTCATATATCCACATCCATCTGGATGAATGACACTGACATCAGTCTCTTTCTCTAGATCATTTGCCTCATTGGTTATGGGGTATCTGTCATCCTTTTTGTCTACTTAATTGCCTTCAAATTTCGCACGGGACGAAGCAATCGTTACATTTGGTCTTTCATCTTCATTCTGGTAAGTGAAGTGGATCTGATATGTTGGACTTACACATCTTGCCACTTGAGGTTTCACTTTAAATATACTGATATTTAGCAGAATAGCCCAAGTCAATGACAAATAACCTATTTTTTAGCAACAATACATTAATATTAGAAATACTTTCTCTGATTTATTCCAGGTGAACAGCATTGTCTTTATGGTCAGTAACATACACACCGCAATTTACTTCACCTTCTCTACTTTGATTCCTGTGTTTGCACCGCTGGCCTGGTTGATCTTTGCTGTACATGTGAGTAAACGTGTCCCACTAAATTCATCAAAGGTCCTAATGGTGCAAACTGGAAAAGCAAGAGGCGCTTTTCAAATTCCTTTTCTCAAAATGCCAAGTGTTAAAAAGAGTGAGAAAAGACAACAGGAGAAGAAAAGGTCCAGGCTGGGGAGAGAGAGAAGTGGCCAAGATTTGACTTGTTAGTCCTTTGACTGGGATATTTTTGGTTTGTTTTGTTACAAAGAGCTGTTCCAGCGCCTGTATTTTGGCAGCTGAGGTAGCATGGGAGGGGAAGGCAGTGGAGTGGAGGGATGAAGTGAGCTGGCAGAAGCACTGGGAAGAGGGAAGTCATGATGGAAAAGGTCAATCTAACCTGGCTGATTTGAGGCACCTCTGGATCAGCTGTAGCCAAAGAAGCCGCACCTCTTTAAGACAGTCTGAACCCCAAAAATAAGTACGGATCAAAGCTCCTTTATCCTACCCTGCAGAAAAACTGAGCATTCCTACATCCCACACTTGCTTCAGTCCCAAGGCACACGATGCTAAGGAACTTTTCTAATGGACTGATGTTTTTTCTTGCAGAATTTCGCACTCTACTTTGCAGGACTTTCTGACAGATGGGGTGAAATCTTCATATCTGCCTTTGCAGTAAGGAGCAATTTGCTGGTTGTTTTAGAAAGGATGACTGTTCTAATATGATGGACTTGCACTGGGCTTGTATAACTCTCCTCAAAGTATGGGTGATGTGGTTAAAGTTTCATGTTAAATATTGGCAGGGGAGCTATTCATACATCTAAGTTAATCATGCGCTCATGTCTCATGTGACTCTGGATGTGTAAACATTGGTGGGGGGATTAAGTGGAGCTCATGTATAAGGCAGAGATATTATTAATTATTATATGCATTATATATATATATTATTAATGCTGCTTCTACAAAAGAAAGGTTTCTGTTCCTGCTGTTGCTTCACTGAGCCCATTGGGGTACAGATTATCTGAGCTAAAACTGTAGCATGAATTCAAGGTTTTTGCAAATGATCTGCATCTGAGATGGAAATATGTGTGAAACATCAATTTAACTTCTTTCCCTTTTGGACCTATATGACTGTATTTTCAATAGCTGAAGTCAACGAGATAGGTCCCTGTATCCCCTTATAACTAAAATTAATTGTGTTGTTGCCTTGTCTCCACACAAACCTAACCCGTTTTTTGCTTTTTGTTCAGCCTTACATCCACTGTGTGATCTTTGTTTTTCTCCTGCGCTGTTTGGCGCTGAGATCTGGAGAAGCGGTGACAAGACTCGATCCCATCTTCAGGTGTGTCCCAGGTACCAAGGTGCTGTGCCAGCCACGTTATCCTGGTCCATGGGGTGAGCCGGATGCTGCCAGGACCCTCCTGCGACCCCCAACAGCAGGAGGAGATGGGGACTAAACTTAAAGCTATTTTGCAAAGCCTGGATAAAGCTTGTATTTTTTAGTTTTAACCAATTTATCTGGAGAGGAGGAAACTGAGAATGAAAGGAGGGATTTTTTTAATTCCTTTGGGTCATTACAGTTTCTGGTTTACTTACTGGAGTTTCCCTGAATGTGTCTGGAGGCAAATTCCCATCCAGTGTGTTGCAATAGAAGGTCGGTTGAACTACAGTGTCCTAGAGAGAATAACAAATGTGATATAAGTGCTTTTTTTTTTCTTTTTAATTAAGCTTCACAGCCGAGGTTTCAGGATGTTTCACTACAGCTGGTTAAATTAATAGTTACAAATTGAAATCCAGCATTTTCACTCCTTTTCAAACGTGTCAGTATTGCTCTCTGCAGGATGGAGATCTCCCCTAAAGCTCCATCAGGCTGGGTCATCTTCTGCCTGCTCTCTGCTTCTCTGTCACCGCCAGCTTGTGCCTGGCCACCTAGGTTATGTGGGAGAAGATTTGTAAAATATATCAAATTGTCGAACATTAACAAATGTGGCTCAGCTAGGAGTTAGATGCCCAAATAGCTTTGAAAACCCACCCGTGTATTTTAATTCTCCTTAAACAGATCGTTGGCGTGTGTTGAGCAGGGGAACGGTCAGTACTTATCAACGAAAGAGAAGCTGAAGCTGACCTTTATTTTTTCATGCGTGCCAGTGGGATTTTTTGTTCCCCATGAACTAATATTTGAGCAAACACTCTGTGAAATAGTTCCCTGAATTCCAATGAATACACAGACAGGATCACAGAATGTCAGGGGTTGGAAGGGCCCTGGAAAGCTCATCTAGTGCAATCCCCCCATGGAGCAGGAACACCCAGATGAGGTTACACAGGAAGGTGTCCAGGCGGGTTGGAATGTCTGCAGAGAAAGAGACTCCACAACCCCCCTGGGCAGCCTGTTCCAGGCTCTGCCACCCTCACCATAAAGAAGTTTCTTCTCAAATTTAAGTGGAACCTCTTGTGTTCCAGTTTGAACCCATTACCTCTTATTCTGCGCGGTGCTGCGTTGGCACTGCCTGGGGAACAAACTTGCAAATCCGAGCCTGTTTTTGGAAGCGATTCCCGGTGACCCCATCTCTCTGGCAGGATCCAGCAGAGGAGAGCGGTCACTCGGCAGAACAGGGACCCCCCCGGGGAGGAGCCCCCCGAGGTGCAGGCGGAGCGGGAGCGGGTGCGGAGCGCGATGGCCTCGCTGCAGCACCAGGAGGTGAATCCAGCCTTCTGGCTTCTTCTCCATCTTCGGGCTGTCTCTGCTTTCTTAGCTCATACACCTATTAATTACTAATGGGAAATCCAAGCGCACATCTCGCCATCCAGCCCATGGTCCCCCGGCACCAGGGAGGGTTTAGCTGGCACCAAATTTTTATTCCAATTCTGCTTGTTTTCCTTTTTATTTTTATCCTGTCGCTCTGTTTCCTGGATTTTTAATTTATAAGTTTTCACTGTAAAAACACATACTCTATAGTAAGAACAGATGAGCTGTCTCATGGGACGAGAGTAGAGTTTTTATTTCCCACTTCATCTCTTCACAGGAGCCGGTGATCATGGTCAACGGTTTGCACAAGGAATACGACGATAAGAAAGGCTGTTGTGTCTTTAAGAAAAAGAAGAAAGTTGCTATCAAAAACCTCTCTTTTAGTGTTAAAAAAGGTTCAAGTATTTTGCTGCACCCCCTATAAATGACCAAAATCTATTGCGCAGGTCACATTTGGAGACCATACTTTAGCTAGAACTTTCTTGTGTGCAACCAGACCCAATGCACCTGCGGTCCTTCGTGCATGGTTTTAATTTATTGGGATAAGTTAATGAACAACCCCTCCTGCTACTGCACTTTCCTATAGTGCACACAGGGAAAAAGATCTTACTAAAAATAATTATTATTAACAGTTCTTGCTTATTTTTTCCAGGGGAAGTATTAGGCCTGTTAGGACCCAACGGAGCTGGAAAAAGCACAACTATAAATATGATTTCTGGAGACATAACGGTGACTGCTGGGGAGGTAGGTGATTCCTTTGGAGTATTTGGGGGTTGATCTTGATGCCTTTGTAAATGAAGGGTGTGAAAAGACAAGCTGGCAGAGCAGCCCTTAACTCAGGGAATTTATGTACGTGCAACCCTGGATATTTTCAGAAGTCAGAAGTGTTGATTTACTCCAAGCACGTTCTAGTTTTCATCAAAATCAGTGTTACAGATTTAAGGGTTTGAGCTACACCAAATCTTCAGTGTGTATCCAAAACCCATGGTGAAATTTCACAAGCCTTGTAAGAAATGTTGACATCTTTAAAAAAAAACCCCATCAAAACAGTCTTCATAAACAGTCTTGCAAAACCAGGAAATTGGAAAAGAATGTGAACAGGGTTGGGCCAGTAACAATCCATCATTTAATTATGTGCAGGATGATTAATGACATGCAGTAGGGGAGGGGAAATACCATTGCTGTTACAGATTTGGGACTGAATGTTTAAAATAGAAAAGTATTCCTAGTAAAAGATAGCCTCATGTTGGTAGTATTACCCAAGTTTTACGGTAGTAAACAGAGTTTGGTTTTGTAGAAGCCCTTCCCTGGGTTGAGGTGAGCAGGAGCCGTGGTAGATGGAGATGATCGTTCCAGTGATGTTGAACTTCCCTGTGTGCTAATGAGGTTCCTCACAACCCAGGAGAAAACACAACTGTGTTTCCAAGGGGTTCATTGATTCCCCCCAAAATAAGAGTGCACCTGCGGGGGGTGTGTTTGTGCAGGTGATGCTGGCGGGCCAGGATGCAGATGTCCCCTCCCCGGGGTCCCTGGGCTGCTGCCCCCAGCGGGACCCGCTCTGGCCAGACCTGACGGTGCAGCAGCACCTGGAGACCTACGCTGCCGTGAGAGGGATGAGCAGAGAGGACAGAGCTCTTATCACCAGCTGGTATGGAGCCACATGAAAGATGGGGACAGAGTTTTTAGCAGGGTCTGTTGCGATAGGTTAAGGGGTGATGGTTTTAAACTAAAGAGGGGAGATTCATGCGGGACATGAGGAAGGAATTGTTGTCCCTGAGGGTGGTGAGAGCCTGGCCCAGGTTGCCCAGAGAGGTGGTGGATGAACCATCCCTGGAGACATCCCAGGCCAGGCTGGACGGGGCTCTGAGCAACCTGAGCTGGTGAAGATGTCCCTGCTCATGGCAGGGGGGGCACTGGGGGAGATGGGAAGGTCCCTTCAACCCAAACCCTCCTGTGATTCTACGATTGTAGCTTTAGGACAGGGAAGGGTTTTTCTGCTAACAAACCAGGCTATTGTGATGAAGAGACAGCACCTTCAATGCCTCTTTACCTTGGAGAGACTAGATCTCCTTCTGATGAGATCTGCTACTTTATGTTGTTCTCAGTCTCTTGTCTATGAAGATTTTAAACTCTAGTTTATCTAGAAAACTTCAGAAAAAAAAAGAAACTTGCTCCAGTACGTGGCCAATTCCACGAGTAATTAACTTCTCTCATTAGCTGTGTTTACAGTCTTGAGTTTCTGCAAAAATTTCTCAATTTACCATTTGAGCAAATTTTCCTGAGGAGTAAAGTTACCAAGTAACACAAGGTGACGCATTGTCCTCCAGAATGTGTATGTTAGTCCCTGGTTCCTCAGCACCCTCATCGCAGTGTTAGCAAACAGAAATGGTCGTTTCAATACTTTTCTTTCCATTTCCTGCAGCTTAGCAAGAGCCTTGGATCTCCAGAAGCATCTAGAAACCCCAGCCAGGAGGTTATCTGCTGGAGAAGCCAGGAAGGTACATGTTAGCTTGAGCAAATCCTGCTCGTTCTTCTTCAACGTGGTGCACAGAAAACCTTCCTTCAAGCTTGAGGATGTGTTGGGTTCCTTGACCTGGTGTCAGTGAGAGCAGAATATGGTTCTTGACCTTGTAAACATTTTACTTTTTTGTTTCACAAAGTAGAAACTTCCTTCTTGGAGGGTAAAGCCTACAATTCAAGTCTAATAGAAGTCTCTGCAAATGCAGTTTCATCATGGAAGATCCTTTTGGTTTGGAAGGAGTTATAATATTTCCTTGTATCACAGCAGCAGATATAGCTGCGTGGGTTCCTAGCAGGATTTTACTTCTTTAATCAATAGCTTTAGAATCCAGCCTGGCAGGATCTATCCCTCTGCTCTTTCCCTACTCTTCTGCATTGTGTGTTTAATAAATGTTAACCACAAATGGGATTTACAAGGTAATCACCCCTCCATGCACCACCACGTGCCAGTAAATGGGAAGGAAAACCACTTTCAGATCTTTGGCAGGCTTGGGGTTTTGAGGAAACCTGATTTTTGGAGATTAAAATGTTAAGTAAGAACACCTGAGGTGGGGTTTTTTTCTCTCCGTTTCCTGCATTTTGGAATCAGAGATTTAGGTTCTAAAAGATTCCCAGGGATGAAGGTGTAGCAGGACAACTCATCAGTTTGCAGGTAAAGTAGAAGCATCCCTGACACGACCTCATTTCTTTCTCCCATTTCAGTTGTCTTTTGCGCTGAGCATCCTGGGCGACCCGACGGTGATGGTTTGGGATGAGCCGTCGGTGGGCATGGACCCCAAAGGGCAGCGCCAAATGTGGTGAGCAGCGCTGAGGCGTATAAACAGATTTAACAGGGTGGATCTTACCCTTACAACTGTAGTAACCGTTGAGCAGGGAAAGAGCTTCTGCCCCAGTGGCAGATACGTCTGTATTTTCTCTTTTCCTAATGGACAGGGGGTGGGGTACCACTCACTAAATTCCTTACTCAGCAGGCAACAGGGTCTTGGTGACCATCAGGTGTAATCTTATAAATGGCATAAACTCCAGCTGAACCCATGAGTTTGGTACAAAAGACAAAATTTCCTGTTTTTATCAGTGCATGAGAAAAAAGTAGAGGTGGTTCTTCCTTTTCATCACTTAGACCTAGTGCTTGCTCTAGCTTTTCATCAACAGCTAATGCTGAAAGCGTAAAATTTGGAGGGATGCTGACATGATAAATTGCATCGGCATCTCCACGTCAGCTTCAAGCAAGATAACTGAAATAGTCGTCCAGGTTTTAATAATGTTACGATTTCAGTGGTGTTTGGGGGGGAGATTCTCCTTGGCTGTTTGTGGGCAGTAACTGTGGCATCGCTGTTGCAGGCGGGTGATCCGGCGGGCCGTGCAGGGCAGGGAGCGGGCGGCTGTCCTGTGCACGCAGTACCTGGAGGAGGCGGCGGCGATCTGTGACCGCGTGGCCATCCTGGTGGCCGGGCAGCTACGGTGGGCACCGGGGTCGCATCACCCACCGGGATGCCACCTGATTTTCAGTCTGGGCTTTGGGGTTTTGTTTGTTTATTTGCTTTTTTTTTTCCTCTTTCTTTTTTTCTTTTGTTTTTCTTTTTTTTTTTCTTTCTCTTTCCTTTTTCCTTTTTTCCCTTTTTTCCTTTTTCCTTTTTTCTTTTTCCTTTTTCTCATTTTTCCTTTTTTCTTCCTTTTTCCTTTTTTCTTCCTTTTTCCTTTTTTCTTCCTTTTTCCTTTTTTTTTTCCTTTTTCCTTTTTATTTTTTCCTTTTTCCTTTTTTAAATTTTATTTTTTATTTTTCTACTTCCTTTTATCTATTTTTTTGGGGGGGTGTTTCTTTTTTTCTGGCTTTTTAATTTTTTTTTCTTTTTTGTCTTGTAATATTTTTCCTATTTTCTGTTGTTTTCTGGGTTTTCTGTTTTCATTTTTCCTGTTTTTGTTTTTTTTTTTTTCTCCTTCCTCCTTCTTCCTTTCTTCTTCTCTCCTCTTTTCTTCATCTAACAGCAAATGCTAGTTTGGTTTGTCCCAAGTGTGTCCCAAATGTCATTTTTGTGAGGAGTCAGGTGGTTTTAGCACCACAGTACGAGCAGCTGCTGAATAAGAGGATGTGTATCTGCTGCCCACATCCAGTGGCTGCTTTGTTTGCTGCTTACGGTGATTTGAGCACAGTTTTCCCTCCCCTGCAGGTACATCGGTTCCCTTGAGGATCTGAAAAGTAAGTTTGGCACGAGTTACCGCCTGGAAGTCAAGATGAAGGACACGGAGCACAGCGATGCTCTCCATGCCGAAATCCTGCGCCTCTTCCCCCGCGCAGCTTGGCAAGAAAGGTCAGAACCTAAGAGCTGCTCATCCAGCCCAGCTCATGCTGAGACCCTCTACTGCTCCTCCTGACCTTGCTCAGTTACTTACCTGGGAGGACAATAACCCTACAAGCACCCCAAAACCTTAGTGTTGAATCATGAAATGATTACTTAATTTTTTAACTATTTTTTTCAGGACGACTCATCTACTGATCTACAAGATACCAACAGAAGATGTGCTACCTCTGTCCCAATCTTTCTACAAGCTAGAAGCAGGTAAAAGGAAACAACCAATTAAGTATGACGATTGCTTTCAAGTCGTTCCTATAGATTTGTTTTTTAAGGATGCCTTCTCCACCCTTCCGCAGCTAAACAGAATTTCGGGCTTGAGGAGTACAGCTTGTCATTGCACACCTTGCAACAGGTATGTTGATGTAGAAGTTACAGATTAGATCCTGCCTGTAGAAAAAGAAGAAACAACCGGTGACAAGTGTAGGTACCGTCAGTCCTTGACAATAACGGGGTCGTTTCCACTGCGGCACATTACAGATGTTCATCGACCTCACCCGGGAGCTGGAGGAGCAGGACCTGGATGCTGCACCTGATGGGGCCATGGAGCAGCGACCGCTTCACGTCTGAGCCCTTGGAGTCACAAAGGAAAATATTCAGTGTATTTCATCCGTGTTACTGGTCCATCTGATTGGTTGGAACCCATGTCACACCACATACAGCTCTGCAGGTTCTCTGCCTCATGAAGAAAAAGAAATAGAGTTATTATTTTAATAAATAAAGCCTTTATCCTTTGACAAATTGATGCCTGCCATTCATCTGTATCCCTGTTCGGACTGATGCATGAAGACTCGCTGTGCTGAGGAATAACTCTGCTGGGATAAATCACTGGTTCCAAGCTGGGCACTGTGGGCTTGGTCATTGGAGAAAATCATGTGCAAACTGGGAGGAGGCTCCAAAATCCTCCCTCATCCATGGCAGGAGGACACCAGAGCTTTGGCTTGCTCCGTCCTGAGAAGCATCCTTCTGGCTGGTGTTACGTGGCCAACGAGGGTGGTGCTTTCTGATGGAAGGGCAATAATAAATATATATTAAAAAAATCTTAAATAAGGCAGAAACTCCCTGCATTCGGGCAGCCAGATGTTTCCCCACCACCCTGTGCCCCAGCTGCTGGGAAAGGCTGGAACGGAGTGGAAGATGCACATGCAGGCAAACGCAGGCAGGGCTGCGGGCAGGCAGGTTCCAGCAGGTGGCTGCCGTGGCTCAGGAACAGGCTGTTCCTGCCAGGAAAAACCCCACAGCAGCCACCCCACACACCCAGATCCACGTGGATCTCCAAACAGCAGTGCTTCGGGCAGGGAGGCTCTTTGCTTGAGATTCGCTGACTGGGATCTGGCATCTCCAGGTGGGTATTTTATTTTGTTGGGGTTTATTTTATTTTATTTTTATTTATTTGTATTTTTACAAGGAGAACCTGAAAAAAAAAAAAAAAGAGAAGGTTTGTATACCTTGGAGATGTACAGGGGATAAGTCTGAACTTGATTCTGTGTCCTGACTCATTATGCCTTTGGGGTCTACCTGACTCTAAAATAGCTGAATGTATTTTAAATGTTAGGGGTGTTTGGTTTTGGTTTTGTTTGGGTTTTTTCTGCTAGGCAGAGCAAAGGGAGGCAGACTCAGCTCCTCCAGGTTTAGAAGCCCATTGCCCATCCCAGCTGGTCGCGGGTCTCTCGGCCATGCTGGGGCAGGGTTGGCGATGGGTGATGGATGGTCATCTCTCAGCCAGGGGGGAAATCAAACCCAGAGTGAGTCGAGAGAAGTTTGTTTGCATGTTTACAATAAGTTTTTTGAATCAGAAGAGCTGTTGTTATCCAGGAGGCAGCACTTCACTGCTCTTCCCGCACTGGAACACTTTGCAAACACAAACCTTTGCCATTCGGAGATAAAGTCACCGTTCACTCCTCTGCCTTCAGCGACGTGCCGTGATGTTGCTGTTGACTTCAGCCTCTCTTGCTGCGCTGAGAAACAGAACAGAATTTGCTGGAGAAAGGATTTTTGTGTGTGTGTGTGTGGTTTATTTTTGGGCTCACTTCTCTTGGCCAAGAGTCAAGAATTTCCCAAGTAACTTTTCACAGAATCCACTCCAACAACTCAACAACAATCCGCTTGGTTTGCTTTTTGTATCATAAATGAATCTGAAGATCTGCCAAGCAGGAAGGGCGAGAGGAAGCCGGGGAAAGTGAAGCGATGTTGTGAGGGATACCTTTTGGCAGAAGTGCCTGAGCAAAACATAAACAAGCGGATGGAGAAGGGAGCACCGAGAACCACAGGGACGACCGGCAAGTCCAGCCCACGAGGGTTCAGCATCTCCACTTTCACGGGCAAAGAACGAGTGCTGGATTCCTTCCTGTTAAGGTAAGGTTTAAACATTCTTAAATACAAATAGCTATTGAAATGGTATGAAAATATATAGTAATTAATAACACCGTTAATAATACCGGGTGAGACTATGAGTCAACCATTTTGTTGTCATAATTTCTTGGATTCTAAGGTCACCCAAGCCAACTACATCATGTAGGCTGATCTTCAATTTTTATTTCATAAATAACTCCTTCCAGCCTTATTGTGCTACAGCATGGACGTGTGAAATTTTTGGTTATAATCAGTGTCTTGGTGCTGAGCTGCGAGCGTTGGGGCTGTGTTGAGGACAAGGAGGTCTCAGTCCCTTTCTGCTGGCAGCTGTTCTTGCTCTCTTTAGTAAAACAGGGAAGAAAATATCACTGTGCACATGTGCAAGGGCCATGCATGTAAAAGCAGTCGCTGCTGTTACACCTGTGGTGGTATTTGAAAGTAATTTAAAAATATATATTTGTAGGTTTAAAGATGAAGACACTTCAGATATGTAGGAGTGTATTCCATCAGAATAGAATTATCTTGTGGAAGAATGTACTTAGCAAGTGGAGGCTGAAGATGCAGAGCTTGCAGGTAAGCAAATAAATAAAATAAAATAAAATATAAAATAAAATAAAATAAAATTAAATTAAATAAAATAGTGAGTAGCTAACCACCAGCAGTGGCCAATTCCAGCCTTCTGCTATACCTCAATTTACTTTTGTAAAATTAGAAGTTAAAGTACTTTTGAAATGTCTGGCTGGTAATAAACACTTTATGAGGCTTTTCTAACTGCTATTATTTCTAAGTGACATACAAAAGCACAGATGGGCTCTTTGGGCAGAGTAATTTACTTTCAAATGCTAGTTGAGCAACTTAAGCGCAAGTAAGCAAGAATGTGATATTTCTGAGAAGTTCGAGGAACTTCCCAAAAAAACAGTGATGAGACAAACAGCTATGAGACAAACTTCTGTGGAACAGGAGGAGGGTAAAGCTGGGTGATGTTAAGCAAAAGGCTGGTGTCCTACAGGAACTGTGGCCCATGAGATGGTATCCTGCCTGCAGACATCGCATGGGGTACAGGCAACGTACCCCAGCCCTGTGCAGCTCCTCGCAGCCACTCCTCCATGGTTGGATTTGATGATCTTGAGGGTCTTTTCTAACCAAAATGATTCTAGGATTCCTGTACCCCCCTTCACAGCAGCAGCACCACAGCCAGATGTGCCTTCTCATGTGCAGGTACCTCCAAACCTCACAGGTCAACTGATCCAAACTGATCCTTTCTCCAGAGCAACCCATGGAGAAGAAAAGAACTAGAACCATCATCAAATGAAGTTATTTGTGTCTTCTCAGGAAGAAAAGGTACCATGAGCAGGGGGTGCATCACGAAAGGTTCCGTCCCAGCACAGCCCGTTCCCTGCACAACTGTCCACACACGAGTGTCCTTGAGCAGAGCCAGATGTTCTGCAAGCAGAAGAAATGAGGCAAGGCAGATGTTGGCAACCTTGGCGGCGTGGGAGTGCAATTCTCTTTTTCCACTCTCTTGAGACGAAGGAGGAAATGGGCGCTGATTCCATCTCCGCGTTGGAGGGCGGCGAACGGGGTGTATCAGATCCTCAGCTAATGCGAACCAGCGTTCGCGCTTCAGTTTCCAGCACGTGAGTACCAGGATGTCATAACAAGCACCTCCGAGTGTATTGAATCTTTAAGGCGTTTCAGCTTGAATTACTATGCACGTGAAAACTGAGAAGAATATTCTTCTCTTGCGCTGGTACTCGCTAATTCTGCTCAGCACCTCAGAACCTGTTTTTGAGACTCGTAGCTCCTAATATTCTCTTTAGCAGCAGATGGATAAGATATCAGGCAGACAACGATGTGTGGCTGTGACAGCAGCCAAACCCAACAAAATATTTACTTCAAAGCAGGCAGGAGGACAGCTTGGCCAGCTGGAAAAAGCAGGAAACGTTTTTTAAAAGAGTGGAAGAGAGGAACAGAGAAGGGGATGATTGTGTAAGTCAAGATGTTTCAATTAGATCATTCCTGGATGATAACAGAGGTTCATGACCTTGTGTTCTAGGCAAAAATGGAGGTGTCCAGTTTGTCCCTTTGCATCTTAGTCCTGGCACAGATATCAGATGGTGCTTTATGGGTAGGTAAGGGAGGACACGGGCTGTGCAGCAGCTGAGCTGAAACATCCGTGTGTCTGTGGGTGCCACCAGCGTAAGGACCAAATACATCCCTCCTGCTGGGTCTTATGTTATTCAGAATGAATCTTGACTATTTAAAAATATGACCTCAACCATCTTTCTCCCCATCCAGGCATGTGAATGAGGATATTTTTGCCCACCTGCCCCAGAGCCCCAGAGGGATCCAGCCTCCGACAACCACACATCAGGCTCAGCATCTCTCCAAGGACATTCTCTGCCATGAAGGGACGTTCATACAGTCAGGAGTGAGCTATAAATGCTCTCTTTAAGGTTTTTCCAACTATTTAAAGTACTATGGACTTAAAGGTGAGGTCTGGGCTATTGGAAATACTCCCTGTGTTCCCAGACCCAGTGAATGTGTATTATCTGACTTTAAAGCAAAGATTTAGGGCAGCATCAGTCCCACCTCGGGCAGCTGAGGACACCACGCTCCCCTGCCCATGCACCTCAGTTTGCTTTGGCCTCACTGTGAGAAATTCATTTCGTGTTCCAAATGCAAATCCTCTACAGCGTTTTCAGGATGCTAAGTAGGAATTTAGAAGGAACAACAAAAAGAAACAATTTTTTAAAATTTTTTGCTTTAATTTGAAAAGTAACTGGCCTTGTAACCGCTCTGTTTTTTCCCCTCTCAGGACAGGACAGAAGGCTCTTTGCCAGCGTCATCCCACAATACACATGAGGGTTTGTAATTGCCTCTCACGAGGGACTGAAGAGCGAGAAATGGGCTGCGGTGAGTAAATGATTGCACAACAGCTTCTACATCTGATTTCTTGTGTCTGTAGAACATCTTTCCATTGTCCTGGGGCTTTCCTGGAAGATTCGCTGTAGCAGTTTCAGGGACAAACAGATGGGGACTGTGGGAGGGATGGAGAGCAGTGGCCCCATATCCCCGCCATGTGCCCTCCGTGGGGGGTCCTGCAGGGAGATCAGTGGCCATGATGTGAAGTTCGCTGCATCCACAAGGATGCTGTGAGAGCTAAAAATGGAGCCAGCTGGACATTCATTCAAGAAAGAGCCACTGTTAACTATTTCAGTGAACTTCTGATATGTAAGCCCAGGAAGAGAAAAATGGTTACAAACCGGGCATGAGCTGAGTGAAGTGGTATATGATTTACCAACAATAGCAATGCATTTCAAAAGCATCCATTCAAGCAAAATATAGGCAACAATTTTCTCGAAGCGCAATGTTTCTAGCAGAAACATTGTATTATAGGTCAGTGTTTCATGGAAAGCAAATGTTTCTTCTAATCTATAATGGCTGATCTCTCAATTCCACATCCTCTGTTCTGCCTTTGTTAGAAAGAGAAAATTGCCAATGTTTAGCAAAAAATACTGGTTTGCCGCTTCCAGCTGTATCACAGGTGCCTGTAGAGTTCTCCCACAAGGGAGGATGCGCTACATGTGTCCTGTGGGGAAAACGCATTTGATCCCACTTGGGAATGAGCAGATCAGGAGCTGCAGGTGGGAGGATGAGGAGGCAGGACCTGTCCCTCCCCAGCCACCGAGCCCATGGCTGCTGCCTCTGCTTTTGCAGGATAAAAAACCCTCTACAAGCTGCAATTAATATGAGAGAAGCCATAAATGAAGTTTCCTTAAGGAACATACTGGCAGATGCGCTGTTAGAGCAATGAATGGGGCTCTGCTTGTGTGGAAGGTCCTTGGGGACACGGGACAGTGGATGTCCTGACAGCTACATGTTTTCAAAGTGGAGGGGGATATGCGCTCATTTTTTTTCCCCTTTCTGTCCAAAGAAAATGTGGCGTTTGTACCTTCTCTCTTTGTTTTTTTTTTGTTTGTTTGTTTGTTTGGTCTTTTTTATCGTAAAAGGATTTCGCACAACATATTTCCGAGAAAGAAGAGACAAGACTTTTCTCCCGTTTCCTGGAACTGCCCGAGTGAATCACGTCGCTGCCCTTGGCGGGGGGGGGTCGGGTTCGGCCCCGCTCCGGAGCGGCCGCGCTCGGGCTGTGCCACCTCCTGGTGACAGCGCGGCGGTGCACGGCGGCGACACCGCGGGACGGCCCGGCCTTCGCAGCACCAGGTTTTGCCACCCGGTTATCGTGCTCCCATCTCTCCAGGTGCTGGACCAGCCAAGGTGGGGGGTAAATCCAGCTGTGCCACCCGGTCCCTCTGCGTCAGGGTGTGTGATGCTCCGTGGGGTCCCTTGCCCTCTGTGCCCCCGCTTGGTGACCCCGGGGTCACCCCTTGCAGACTGAGGTAGAATCACTTTGGTTGGAAGAGACCATCGAGACCATGAGAAGATTTTTGGCCATTTCTCCTAAAAGAATGGAAAACGAGATCTTTCAATAGCATTTAGCTCCTGAATGATGCTCCTAGATACACCACGGACTATCTTATCACGTCTAAGCTGCTATGTACCCCATAATTATAGAGGTCCTGCTTTTAAATCTTATTTGTCTTGCTTGTCTCTCTGTTGGAAACCACATTTTTCTTTTATCTATACATTGTACTTTCTAAAATCTGTCCCTAAATCTACAAAATCGCACCCATTAGTGCACAAAGGTCCAAAGTGTTTTGTTAGTGACTGTCCTTTACAGGGCCAGTGTGATCAGAGGAAAAGAAAAACCACGCACACATGATCAATATTTTTAAAAATAGGATTTGAAAGCTAAGCATGAGAAGCCTCTATCTGGTTTTAATTTCAAATAATAATAATAATGAAAGAAAAGCTACTAATACGTGGCAAAGCTACTCTACTGTAAGAACAAAGCGTAGATAAAACCCACAAGCTTAATGAGGCTCAGCAAAAACAAAATTTGAAAGCAAATCTTTGAAAATCTCTAGGTAATCTCTGTTCCATTTATCATGCTTTGGCAATCAGAAAGTAAAACCAGGCTTAGCATAAAGAAGAAAATCAAACAGGCATTTTTTTTTTCCCTGCTGCTCTAAAATCACAGCAGAATATAGTTATGGAAAAGATAAAAAGGTGAAACTCCTGCTGGCGCACAGGGAATCTAATTGCAAAGGTTTCTTCCCGCATGTCTGAGCAGACTATGCGAGACTGGAATGTTTTAATCACAATATTTGAGCTCTCCTGGGTGACACAGAAGTGATGCAGTGGTCCTCTCTTGATCTGCCGGAGATGCAAAGGTAACAGCTCTTGATAACTGAGTCACAAGCTGAGGATGTGAAAGAGCCAAAAAGAATTACTTCCCTTGACATGTCCCTATTCCAGCACAATGGCAGAAGCCACAAGAACCAACTGGACCAAACCCAGGCACCCTGCAGTAAACAGAGGGTGAGGCTAAAGCGACGTCCTGTAAACCCTCCTGGAAAACAAGTCCCAAGTGCCGTTTAACTTCCCACCTTTGCACTTCTCGGAGTTCATGGCGTGGTTTGGCTCCTGTCATGTTTGGTATTGGCACAGCATCGGCTTTTGGGATCCAGGAGGGAGAACCACTCGGGCCGAGCTGTGCCGGGCAGACACTGGGATGCAGCAGCATTTGCATCTTCTCCCCTTTTCTGGCAGTGGGACAGGAAACACAAAACAAGTAAACAAACAAAAGACAAACCAACAAAAAAAATATGAAAGCAATAATAAAACAAACTCCACATCAAAGAACAACCAACCTCCTGTCACGCAGGGAGAATTTGATGCTGTCATTTCAGCCAAGGAGGCATCTCACATGGGGGAAGAAGAGATGCTGTAATTTGGAGCTGGTGACACCAAAGAGCCAATGCATTCCTTGCCGGGACCTGCCTGGCAGGTGCTAAACACAGATGTGCTCAGCTTCATATCTTGTGCCTCTTGCAACATGTGCGAGACGCAGCAAAGAGACGGGTTTATCCCCGGGTATTAAAATAGCAGCGGAATGGGTTTAGCAGGGGAGTAAAACTGAGCACAGGGAACAAAGCAAGACAGCGGGATGGGGACAGATTGCTCCGGCAAGGGACATGCCACCAGCCACCTGGCCAGCAGCAAAGGGTGCCTGTCCCTGCAAACCAGCACCAGGGACTCAATTGTGAGGGGAAATTGTATGGGGAAAAATGCAGAGGAGGAGAAAAATGCTCAGGGTGGGTGGGTGTTAAATGTATTCCAGGGCAGCCACATGCGGAGGCGGCTGTTGGCAGTGCTGATGTGGCGATAGCCCAATTTTCGTGGGGATTTTGGTTCCTTGTGAGCGAAGAGGCTCAGCAAAGTGGGAACCCGGCTTGTCCTTTTGCCTTGCAGCAAACCAGGGAAATCACCGGTGCTGCTGCTGGCAACAGACTCAGGATCCAATGATGCTGGCTGAAAGTTATGCTAACAACGTGAGGAATTTTGCTTTATAATATACAGGTTTTGAAGCTGAAAAAAATCCTTTAAAAGTTCAGGATAAGCCTTCAGAAAAAATACCTCCCACTGCAGGGCAGCCCAAGCCTGTGTTTCCCAAGACATCCTTGGCCCTCCAGCCCCTGGGAAGAGCACAGTGTGTGTGATGTGGTTTTGGATGTGGCCCTTCAGGGTCTTCTAATTCTGGGGTACAACACTTTTGACCCAGGTACCCCTTTCCCCTCACAGATTTCCCTACCAGACTGCTGCGATCTACAAAGCTGTATCTGCAGAACAGCCTCATAATAACGTCCTCCATCTGCCATCCCATGGGATGCAAAGGGTCACGCAGCCACCAAGAAGCCCTTGGGTTGGGGACTCCTAACACATCACATGGTTCTTCCTTCCACTTGTTAGGTGGGATATTGAAGCAGAACATGATGTTGCGACTTACCCATGGGCAGGTGTAAGGTCGCTGTATCCCAGTAAAGCTGGACACAAGTCACTGGGCGAGCTCACCAGCTGCTGGGCCATTCTTCTCCTCCACGGTCCCCTGATGCTTTCCTGGGAGACTCCTCAGGATTTATGGCTCCTCCTCATGATTTATGGCTCCTCACACACGTGGTGCTCCTGCTACATTCACTCGACAGCTCAAGCAGGCAAAACCTGCAGCGGCACGATCTCTCTCCTATAAAAAAATAAAACAGGGATATAAAAGTGTCAGTTGCTCACAGAATCAAATAGAATTAGTTCAGCTGAGCCTCCCCCATATTTCCTTATTGCTCAGGTAATAAAACCACCCACTATACAAATATCTAATTTCAGGTGTAGAGGGAAACAAGTCATCGAGCTGACAGGTTACTTGGGGCAGCAGGAGAGCTCTGCCCAGTGCAGGGGTGGTTTGGAGAACCAGTTCTCTCATACTGGTAATTGCTATTTATTTACACCCAGAGCGCTAAGCAAAATTTCCTATACGAACCAGGCTGCTTAATGAGCATCTCCCCCAGGTAATGACTGGTGATGAGAACAAACTCTGTTACAGTCGTGCTTGCAATGGAGCAGCCAGCGAGGAGGGAGATGGGAGGTGAAGGGAGAAAATCCTCTCTCCTCAGCTGGATGGCAGGTTCAGCCAAGCTCATCTGCATTAATCTTAGGCTCATTAAAATCAGTTGTTCTGTTTCTAATGCATCTAGTGCCGCCAAGCTCAGGAAGTAAAAATTCATGAGCCAATGTACCTGAAAAAACAAACAAACTGACCCAAACAACCCGTAAGTCCATCTTAAGCGGCATAGATTCTTAAAGCAATCATAGAAAACGTCTAGCTGCTGCTTTGTGCTGGAAGCTTTCAGCTCGCGTTTTCATGAGGGATAGGAAAATGAACAAAAGGTGAGATTTCGACACAATTCTGCTGCTCCAGAGGCTGATGCTTCCTGGAGGCAGCTCCACAAATTGCATCACTTACAATGAAAAGCGAGAGATGGAGCGACACAGGAGGAGTGAACTCGTTTGGTTTCCTCATCCCAGCTTAAAACAAGTGTCATCGCTGAGGTGACAAAAAGCCCACCCTGCAGACCCAGGACAAGCTGTCCCCTGGCTACAACAGGTCACGCTTTGGTTGGCCACCAGCACCCCCTGCAGCTCTCCTGCCACCTCTGTGTCCCTCGGTCCCCTTGCCCACGTCCCCAGCACCCATCCGGTTATTTCTGCCCGTAAATTCCACCTGGACAACAAGGACTTTCTAGACATTCCCGTGGATGCAGAGCAGCACCCAGGAGGAACGTGCAAGTCAACAGTAAAAGTAAATAATTACTTTTTAATTCTTTACGCGTGAGCAACAAACTCGACATGATTTTTAATACGCTCCTAATTAAGGTCACCAGTGACAATAGCTGGAGAGCTGGAGGCAAAGACAATAAACACCACTTATTGGAAGCAGATGGTAACTCGGAAAGGGCTCTCCAGTATTTTTTTTCCAATAGTCAAAACTAAACAACATTTCAGAGAGACCTTCCCAGCCCACAGAAACACCACAGGTCTCAAATGGCTTTTGCTGGCCCAGGCTGGAGCGATTATACAGGGCTGTCTGCGTCTCTCTCCACAAACGCTGCCCTTTTCCTTTAGAAAAAAACACCGTGTTTACAAAGAAGAGCTCAAGTAGGAAAACACTGAGCCAGGCCTGTGCAAAACCAGCCCTGGGAAAAGGTCAGGATTAACTCCTGGGGAGCTGAGCAGAGTTTGTTTCCTGAAGAAGAAGGAGCATAAATAAAGATGGGTTGTCAGTGAGTGTTGCTGCAGTTATTTATAGAAGGCATTTATTTCCTTCGTGATCTGGGTAAATATCCATTAGCTTTCAAGGTGATGAATCAAGTATTAATTAACCTGCCGGCAGAAAAATAATAGTACAGATATGAATGTTTTAAAAGGAAGATTCCAGCTGAGGGAAAAGAAAAAAAAGGAAGAGAGCTAATCTGAGCTTTTCAAACAAAGCCTTATTGTGTTGGAAAGGAGCAACAAGAAAGGATAGACCTGTTGGATACACTTATGGGAACCTCAGTCTCTGCTTTGGTAACAGGGAGAAAAGAAAAACTAGAAGAAAAATGCACGCTGTGATCTTGGCGTGTCTACAGAGCTTCAGGGCGGAGAAGAGCTGGGAGTGAGAATGTAAAGTGTGTTTCCTTCTAAGCTCCCTCTAGATGTTTGAGCTACAGACCGGACTTTTCTTTTAGTGCAAGCAATAGAAATCCAGAGCAACTATCAGGAAATGAGCAGAAGAGCCAGAACATGCACTGGCTGTGACACACTCACATAAGCAGGAGGAGACTTTGGTCCCCCGGCTCCCACCATCCCTGTCCCACGCAGGGACCAGCTGAGCTCATTCTCTACTTTTTGGACTACCCGCCAAGCAGCAGCATCCCATGGAGATCAGTGAGGCTTGGCTTGGGTAAGCATGAGTAACACTGAGAAAAGAGAAACAATTCCTGAAGAAAAAGACTGTTTTCTAAGCAAAAACACCAAAGTGAGACACAACAGCCAAACTGGACAGCAATAAGAAACAAATTTCCCAGCAGCATCAATACAGGACCTGCAAGACCATCGTGGTCCCACCAGCACGTTGGCCTGGGATGGTCTGGCTGTAGCCCTTTGCAGAGCAACGCAGCTTCCAAGGGACATGAATCAGAGCTCTGGACTGATTATTTCACAAACCGAGACACAGCTCTCCCGCAGCCAAGGAGCCACAGTGTTCAACAAAGCACAAAATATCCTGTATTAAATATGGCCTTCAGGACCAGCTTCCTTTGTTATGCATGTGCTCCACCCCACATACCCAAATCTTTAAGAACTTCAAGCTCTTTTTTTTAAATTAAAAAAAAAAAGCAGCATATGCAGTCAGCCTGTTCCTGCCCATTTTTAGCTTTTCCCCCCTCTCTGCATATTCCCCTGTTCTCTACCCACACTAGAGACAAACTATCCTAAAAAAATAAATGGAAAGAGGTCTAAAAAAACAACAGTAACCCAGGGTGTCATCAGCTTCCAGGAATATAAACTGGCTTAAGAAACCACAACTTCTCTTTGTTGTTGTTATTTTTTGTACGGGTTTGGTTTTTTGTTTTGGGTTGGTTTTTAGTCATTTACAATCTTCTGTTAACAAAAATGGCATGAATTCGCTCCTCCTTTACCCTCCTCAGTCCCCTTTCTCCTGGGCTATATTCAGAAAACATTTCTCGCCAGCCTTGTTTAGCTCACATTTCAGGGGAGAGCAAATGTGATGGAGGGGGAGCAGGGATGATGAGTCAATTAGGCACCTAATAAAAGTCTAATCTTAAAAATTCTCTTCCTGATTGCAAGCATGATGTGAGCCACGGCAGTCACAGAACCAGCGCTCCCAGTTCAGACCAGTCTGCCCATTGCCTCCCTTTCAAACAGACTGGTTTCCTACAGCGAAACCACTCTCATCCTGCATTAAATATTGTGTAGGATGAGGCATCTGCCACTTAATGTTGGGGGATTGGACTAGAGGATCTTTTGAGGTCCCTTCCAATTCCTAACATTCTGTGATTCTGTGTAATGTGAAAGACACCATCACAGCCTAATAAATCACATTGCCGGAAAGATTGTGGTGCTATCATCAACGCTCTTTTAGCTGCACAGCGTTCCCCTTCCGTATGCTCCTGTTCACCACCGCCCCTCGCAGAGCTCACTTATTATAGGTGATTAACTCACCCCTAGAATAGGCAGCTGAGCTCAGCTCCGTGAACCCGCTGCTCTTGCAGCCACCTCTGCTGTTCCCATCACTCCAGCCACAACTTTGAGTCTGCAAAGCAAAGCCCTAGAGAAGCACCATTTGTCACAGGGATGCCATTTATTTTACAGACAGCACCTACCGCCGCCTTTCTCCAGGCATGCAGTAAATTGGAGGGGGTGAACGCAAGGGATGGTGCCTGTTCATTCTCCTTGCAGATGGTCAAGCCACAAAGCACCCAAGCGAAGCCATATGCTTCCTTCCAACCTCCTTGCCTTGGCCAAGACCCAAACCACCCACCGGCGGAGTCATGTTGGACTTGCACGCTCTCTCATAGTGCAAAACCTCCTCTCATAGTGCCACCATCCTGGCAACGCGTCTAAATGTGCTCATTTCCCACGTACGCAGTGCAATTTGGGAAATCTGAGTATTTCGGGTTACATTTGGATTTTGTGAGACTGGTCAGGCTTAGACGAGAAAATGGAACAAAGCGTCCTGAGCTTTGGCATGGTAGAGCAGCAGTAATTTCAAGCAGAACACAACACCGTGAAATTCATACTAGAAAAAAAAGCAATGCTATGTTAAAAAGAGCTGAATTTTAAAAATGCCACTGTAAACCCAGCCATTTCGTAACCAACAACCCTGCAAGATGCAACCAAGAACCCGGAGTAACCAAAACCACAGCGGAGCAGAAGGCCATGAGATCACAGCGTGCTTGTTTCCATCAACAACTTCACATCCCTCCCACAACAGAGGTGGTGGTTTCTTTTGTAGGACGGAATCTGTTGCACCAGGAGGGCCCCTGTTTCATTTTGTTCTGGCTAAATACAATCAGTTTTGTGGCTGGGTGAAGAAACTTAACTCATGATTCAATCAAAATTGCTTGGATTTCTTTTCTTTTTGTGCTTTGTGAGCCCTGGGGACACCACGAGGGGTCTGGGCAGGAGAAGGCTCTGAGTGGGCAGCAAGTGTGACCGATGGGCTGCTCCTCCAGCCAAGGGAGCTCCAAACCCCAAACAGAGCAGGCAGAGCATCAGCCAGATAAGGATTTATCATCCAGCCCATACTAATGCACGTATTTTCCACTGGACAAGTCTATCCTCCTCTCACCAGCACAGTCCAGCCCATTATAAAACCTGCGTTTCCAGCTGCTTGCTGCAGATAGCACATCCCGGAGTAATCAAATGCAAGGGAACGACACTGCCCTTGGATGTGTCCTTTTCAGCCATGAAAACAAGTTTAATGTTAGTGCAATTAGGCAGTGACCGTTATTTTCCACTGAGCATCATAAAAATGTGAGGAAAGATGTATGCATGTTAATTAAGTTGTCAGAGGAAAAAAAAAGCGCACCTGGCTAGACTGCAGAGAGATGGATTCATTACTTCATCCACGTCTTCGTCTGCTGCCTGTTTTCCTCTGCAACAGGATGATCAGCCTGGGCTGCAGACAGTGACTTTAAAAGGCAAATAATCCTTCCAAAAGAGCCAGGCCAGCACTTCATAATTCCTGCGTCTGAACTCGGAGTCTTCATATAGCCACATCTCTAGGGAGACCAATGGATAAGCATTTAAAAATCTTAGAAATCAGAAGGGGAGCCCTCCCCAAATCTGGGTGTCAGGAGGGGACCCCAACGGAGCTCGCTACAGATTTTTCCAGCAGCCAGATGGCTCCTGCAGCTGCCAGACTTATTCCATAGATCGCCCAGGTCTGATATTCTGCTATGGAACAGCCTGGGGCTGAGCTGCCCTTTTCATCCCAGGAATGCACAGCTGCGGAAGCGAGGTCTGGGTCCCTCTTGCAGGACGCAGCTCCAGGAATGTGGATTTGCGCCCAAGCCACCGAGGCCACGCTGAGAACGGGGTCATGTTCGTGCTCGTAGAGCGAGGGATGGGCAGGTGGGGATGCAGACACCCAGCGGCCTTTGGGTGCATGGAAAAAAGAAATGACAAATCTAATTCACAGTTTGAACAGCAAAGTAAAACAACCTAAACCCTTAACTAGATCTAGAAAGTTTCTAGGGTGCAGAGAAAGAAACAACAATCATCATCATCATCATCCTCCTCTCGCCCGAGACACAGCTGAGCACCCTTCCACATCAGAAAACACTCTCTGCTCTTCTCAAACCCCCAGACAGATCCCCCTGGGACAGTCACTGGTCCTGTAACAGAGTCAGATGTTTGAGTGTTTTATAAACACTAAACAATCTGTTTGCTATTATTGCTGTTTGTATGATTAGAACAAAGCAGGTGGATCTCGGTCTTCGAGGAGCCAGTCAATGGTCCCAGGGGTCAGGGAGGAAATCCCGTGTCCCCCTCGATGGCACTGCCAGCCAGAGGCACCAAGGTCCCTCCCAGTCAAACACTCACATGTGTTTAATCCCCATAGAAGCCAGTGAAATATATCTATGTTCTTAGAAGCTAAGCATCAATATAAGTCTTTTGGCAAACAGAATTTGATGGAGCCACGGAGGTGGCCAAGGCAGCGCCTCCAGCTTCCTTCACTGCATGGTGGGCTGGTGGCATGTGGGTGATGCCTGGTCCAGGTGGGACAACGCTCAGCGCAGCAATGGGACTGAACCGTCACATCTTCTTGGTTAAGCAAGTGCATCGCTGAGCTGGGGTGTCACATCCTTCTCTTGCCAAGGTGAGACACTCTGGGGCAAAAACCTTGCGTTTCACAAGGAGGTGACAAAATCAGGCAGCATCTTGTCTCTACCAGAGACACGGTCTTTGCGCACAGGGAACTGAACCCATCCCTAGAAGCTGCAAGACCCAAGGCTGCAGCTCCGAGAGATGCTGGTATGTCAAATCCACAGAGGTTCAGCTTCGCCCAGCATGGACACCAGCTCCCTGCTGGGAAGAGCTTGGCTCCAAACCCAGCGGGCTGACCACAAACCCTGTCTGCACGAACCTATTTGCTAAGACGCTCATTCACACTGTAGCCACGGAACTGGCTGGAAGAACATACATCAGGCTTTTTGTCAAACAAAACCCATTCCAGCTGCCTGGGAGGACGGCAGAACCTGCCATCGCGCTGCTCTGAGGGGTTCACAGCTCACTGCAGCACTTCATATCTGCAGTCGTTTCCATAACCAAGTCCAAGAGAGCCTGTGAACAGGAAGGAATTAGGCGCTCATGCAAAACCCATTAAAGTCAAGGGGAATCTTTCCACTGACTTGAGAGCATTTGGCTCCTGGCTCTGGATATCAGGGTTTGTTTGGGGGGATTTAGAGCAGGAAATAGGAGCTGGACTTTGCAGGTTTTCTCAGCATTTGTTATAGAGTTTAGCACAGCAGCTCTCTGTGCTTTCTCTGCAGGTAAACTGAGAAGTGACTGGTCATCTGAGATGCAAGACCCTAATCGACCATCTTTCTGTCCAGTCCAGGCACCTCCTCTATCCTTCCTGGGGTAGACAGACCCAACACCATCACAAGCTGGACTAGCCCATTCCTGTGGGCAACGAGATTTCTTCATGGACCCAAAAGTATTAGTTCCTGTTACTTTACCAATGTATGGTGTGTCAATCTGAGAAGAAAAATACCACAAACCAGAAGCTTCAGCAGGTCTGAAAAGCTCGTTAATCCAAAGTTCAAGTTCACGTCAGGGATGAACCTCCTTCTGGGATCTAGGCAGCATTCCACTATTTCACTTCTGCCTGTTCAGTTACAGCCAAGAGTTTTGCACAGAAATGTGCTGTCTTTTGATGGAGAGCAGGAGCACGCACCAAAGCGACAAAAGATCTGAGCTGCCTCCATTTCCCCACAGAGAAGCGGAGATCTGATCTGCATTTCTTGGGACTCAACCTCCAGAAATCAATGCTTTCCAAGGGGCGTCTTCCCAGGCACCCGAAACTGCCAGCACACAAACCATGCAGCACTCCTGGAAAGTTCAGGCTCTTTTAAAATAAAACAACCAAGATATTAATTTCCTGCCATGGGCTTCACAGGAGGCAGCATCCCATGGTTAGAGATGTCCTTCCCACTCCTTGTGGGCAGGGAGAGGAGCAAGGTTGTAAAGAATGAGTTATGCCAACCACAGGCTTAGGAAAAACCTCTGCCTCCTCACAGATGCTCATTACTTGGGCTGGGTTTAAAAAAACAGAGGTGACCAAGCCCTACTTCAGGCTTCAGTGGGAAATACAGAGAGACAGGAGTGTGCTGAGCTGCAAGAAACCTGATCGCAGAAAGAGGAGAAAGGAGGGTGGAGAAGGAAATGCATCCTAATGCTGGGGTGACCCAAACCAGCGCTGCTCAGCCAAGCTCTGCCGACGGATTCATGGAGCCACGGAGCCAGACAGGACAGAAACAGCTAAAGAACAGATTGCTTTTGGTGGCTACAGTGCAAGTGCCACATCCAACAGGACAGGCTTCAAGCAGAGAGCAGCACTTTTCTAAGATGTCTCAACAGCGATTTGACTCAAGAGCGATGTGCTGGTCCAAAACTCACCTCCATAGAGCTCTGGTCTGTGGGTTCCCAGGCAGGAGCATCCATCTCCACGTCCAGACATCTCCCTTGGCCTAGAGTGAGCTGCAGTCACCCCACCTTGGGAACTCAGGTGTGGCTTTTTGTCTCCAGAGGGATGTGGGTTTTAGGAAATGAGCTTTGCCACCACCTGCTCCAAGTTCACCGGTTTAGTGGGACAGATTGCCAAATTCGACAGGAACCAGGGTCTCGTTAGCATGACTGAGGCTTTGGCAGAGGGAAAGGCTTCTCAGCTGCCATTTATAGGAGGCGCTGAGACGCCGTGGCAGCAGTTCAAGGCAGGGCGGTAAGCACCGTTGCATTATGAAGTCTAGACAGCGCTGGAGCCCTGCACGCCTGAAAAATGCCTTTCCCTGCCCTCGCATACTGTTCAAAACCCAACAGCATTCCTCAGCCAGGAGCGACGCAGGGAAACATTTCATTCCCCTGTTTAAACAGACCCTTTTGCACCATTGTTTCCCTCGAAAACCTCCCCAGCTCTGCTGGAACACAGGAGGTCACCAGCGTTGCTGCACACACACCAGCATCAACTCTCATTTTTGACCCAACGCTGTCAGGCTCCTCAGAGGAAGGAAGTGGGAACAAAAATTCTTAAAGCTGCCTAAACCCTGTGTTTTTCATTCCTACCTGGAATGAAAACAGCACCTTTGGAGCAATTACTGAAATATCTGCTTTTAGCTGGTTTTATTCCTCCCTTTTCCTCACTCTGAGCTGAGCAGGGAAACCCACCTGCCTGAGATTCCACTGCCCCCAGAGACCTCCACATACTGCTCTCTCCTCCCTTAAAAGCCATCCAGCTGAGTAGCATCCAAGCAGCTGTGCTCATCAATATCTGCAGCCAGCCACAAAGGGAACAGGCAGTTTGAACCTGAAACAACAACAACAAACCCAACAGAAGTAGTTTTAATTTGTTGGAAGATTTCTGTTGGGACATGTTGGTGTTTCGGCAGCTCCTGAAATACCCCCTGGGGGCGAGGCTGGGGGAAACAAGACAGCACCTTCCTACCCATCGCCAGAAAAGGGGATAACATCTGGGCAATGCCTCTGCACCTTTAACTGTCCAAGCTGCAGCAGGGTCCGGTGGTGAGGACTCAGTCATTCAGCAGCAATTTGAAGGGAAAAAAAAGATAGGATCAAATGTTGATCCTTCAGAATTTACCAGGCTGCCTCTGACTGCAGACGGAGCACGTACGCTCTTTCCTTAAGTGGACTGATAAGCGCTCTGAATCAGTATTAACACATGCCAGACGCTGGGGAATCATCTCCCACTTATGGCAATTACCAGGATGTCCCAGAATCCAATAAAGCAACTGAGAAGATGAGCATCTGGTGGTGGTTGTCAGGCCCCGGCACAGCTAGATAAATCTGTGTAATAAAGAGGCATGATTTTTCTTCTTTTTTCCTTGAGTCATATGCCATTTAACACTGGATATGTGTGTCTCGTCCTCCCTTTGGGGGGTCTCCTGTGGAGGAGATGAGCAGAGCATACTTCCTCCAGTGGGATGCTGAGCTGTGGTCCCCCGACCCTGACCTTTGTCTGCTGAAATCCAGGTACCACCTTTTGATCCCCCAACCCCATCAGCATCACCCAGCTGCTGTTCTTCAGAGGGAACTGTGCAAAGCAATCCCGCAGAGCCATCAACCAGCATCTCCAGCCAGAGAAACCACCATCTCCCTCCCTCTGACCTTGTCCACACTTCCAGCCAAGGGCAAAACCCCACAGCTCGAGATAACAGAATCCGCCACGTGTTCAGATTTGTTAAAATACATTAAAAAAGTGGTGAAGCAGTGAAGGTTACTTCCTACATAAATCAGCCAAAAAATAATCATCATGCACAGGGAACACTGTGGATTACGCAACAGCGATCCCATCGAGCACAAACACGGGGCAAACACATCGCTGAACAGCATTTTAAAAATACTTAATGGATGATTCCTAGAAGGAATAGCCAGCAAATTTTATTCATGTTCAAGGCAGCAGAGCTGAGCTATATTTAATAGAGGGAAGACGATAAAAGTAATCTCCAAAGGTCTGATAATGCAGACTTCGTGCTTAGATACACTTGGGTACATCTTTATGTGATAAATGCCAGCGTAGCTACAAGGATGTTTTTCTGGGTTTGGATAGCAATTCAGGGACTCATTGGTTTTAAGATCAGAAATAGCCATGAAAACATCTCGTATGAGCTGCTCTCCAACACAACCCAAAATGTTTCACCCAATAACTGAACAGAGATGCAGGTTTGATAATTTGGAGATATTTGTGATGGGTGACACTCCAGACTTCACCTGAGACAAGGGCCAGCCCAGCTCCATTCACCCTCACTGCCAGGGACCTTCTCTGCGGTGTTTTGGGGATGGAAAAGGGCTCAGCATGGCCAAGGACCCTGGTCCTCCCAGGAGCCCTCAGCTTAACTAAACCAGACCATTTCACCTGGTTCAGAGACCTCTACACTGTTAAATAACATACAGAGTCAGCATCGCCCCAGACCACAGAGCCAGGCTGCCGTGGGCGTTTTGCTCCAGCAAGGTCTGTACATGGGAAGGAAGAGGAAGAGCGTGTGTTTGCCCAGCTGGATGCTTTCAGAAAACACGTCCCTCTTGGTGCCTCTGGGTATGTGTCTGCAAAGTGCTGAACAACAGGAAATCGTTTGACTTGTATCAGACCAAATCCAGAGTGTATCAACCCTGCAATTAGCTATAATTAGAAATCCGCTCCGGCAGCGCCCCCCCAGGCAGAATCCATACCCACCCACACGGTGCTGAACTGATGCTGGTAGAGAAATGCATGATGAGCACCCAGCCAGGGGCGTCCCATGTGCTGACCACAGGTCCCTGTCCCCCACTTACACCAGGGCTCACCCATCACCTCCCAGATGCTGATGGAGGAAATGGTTTGTACCACAGAGTCACAGAATCATTTTGGTTGGAAAAGACTGAGTGCTCACCCATGGGTGGTCACTAAGGGTTAATAAGGAGGAATGAGTTGAATAACAGCTGAATTTTGTGCTGATAAGAGAGTCTTCTTTCTGAGCCTCATTAAAACCACCCTGATTATTTTCTTGCTTCAAAAAAATATTTTATTGCTCGTTCTGCAGCAAGACAGTGAGTTTTCTGTGTCTGCCTTGGGATCAACTAATCCCTACACAGTAACTGACCCCTAAAGCTGGGCTAGAGGGCAGGTTAAGTCAAAGATCGCCATTCTGACTCAAGAACCCATGTTTGCAATGCTGGGGGCGTTTTATACAAAGCCATTTTAACCTACATGAAGTCCCAGTGCCATAATTGCATCTTAATTTGATCTGAACACAACTGTGCTGAAGACAGATAGAGGATCCTCCTGCGCGAACACACGCAGGCTCCGCAGCTCTTCGGCAGGGCGCTAATTCTCTGCTTGTGCAAGAAATTCACTGGTTCTCCTTATTTTACATCCCACTAGCAAAAAAAAACCCTCAACATTACTGTTGACTTCCAACAAAGTGAGAAAACAGGAAGCAAAGCTGACAAGCAGTTAAGGACCAAATCATTCAAGCTGTTCTCATGGCAAGAACACTGGATGAGCCGCAGGCAGTCAACCCGGGTCTTGATTACCCAGATCCAGCAAACATATGTACTCTGGCATCGTTGGGAACGGAGCAGTTGTCCTCTTGAGGTCCTTCCCCGCTCCTCCATTTGTCCTGACTTCTTTTTTTTTCAATTTATGTTGCATTTATTGCAGAATAAACCATTTAATAAATTCTTGTGGCGTAGCTCCCTACACAAGTGCACTGTTCCAAAATCATTACTTTTATTACTGAATACTATGTCCACCAAGAGCGCTCCCTGAGAAGAGTTATTGCCAAACAGCCCGTTCCCATCAGCCACCAGCACCAAGGCAAGGTTAGAATGACCCCAGTGAGCAGCAGAGATTCATACAGTCAGGAAGGGGAAAACAAATACAAACACCACCAAAAATGGGGTGGGTGGGGGGAAGTAAGAGCAGAGCAGGGAGGTGGCAGCACAAAGGGTGCCCAGGACAAGGATCTTCCCCCCCAGCTGATATTGCATTATCCACACACCTGCAGCATCCTTACCTAGTGGGAAGCAACAGATGCTGCTCTGCCATTTGCTGTTGATCACCTAATTTACTAGTGCTTTTTATTAGACATTTTTAATTATGTATTGAAGTTGTAAGGGTTTTCCTCCCCTCAGTATAACCAACAATACTGAATAATGTTTGTGACTGAGTCTTTTCTTGCCCTTGCAGTTTTGAAACACAAGGGCATTAAAAAAGAAAATCAATGTATACAGAGGTGCTGGAATGAAACACTGATTTATTATTATTATTATTATTAGGTATAGGCCTTCCTTTTGAAACTTGTTACTAATTCCCAACCCAAATAAGTGCATTGTTGACTTCAGACTGAAGTTTGGGAGACTAAGTCGACAAAAACATGTCCCCAGTATAAACTAAAATAATCCAATCCTTACCTGCTTTAACAGTTTCGCTTTATCTTCCCACTAAAGAGACAGCCATAATTTTACAGCCTCTCTGCCTGTGGTTTTCACTGGGACAAGCTCTGCAATCATAATAGCAAACTGCAGCCAAGATTGTGTAGTTTCCTCTAAATAATCTAAAGCACTCTTCTTGCAGACAAAGAGAAGTCAGCCAGCCTCCTTCGTGAAGGGGCATAACGTACAAACTCCATTTAAATAATGAGATAACTTATTATCTACTGATAAATTAATGCTTTTTTTTTGGGAGAGAGAGAGAGAGAGAATACATACTCTTACTCTTGAGGATAAGGGTGTCCCAGTTGCTACCACAACCCACCATGCTCCAAAAATGGAGATTGCCTATTTTCTTTTGTGGTCTGGATGAGCTGGTGCTGGGCTGGGAGTCAGAGGTTTGGGATCTGCCTATGATTTTCCCCATCAATGGAAGAAAGTACAAAGTCCTTAATTTCCTCTGTTTTGTCATTGTCCCATCCACTGACATGCTTTTAAATCATTATATAGGGAGTCCCACACCAGCCCTCAGTGGTTTTGCTAAGAAACCAGTGGGCAGATGAGCTACTGCAAGATCTGGGAAACGTCACGGCAGCTTTGGAGGGAGGTTCAAACCCTCTGCCCTGGGTTTGGATGCCCAGCAGCCCAGCCAGTGGCAAAGGGAACATCTGTGTCTCTTCCCAGCCCTTCTGCTTGGGTTCCACTGCACTGTCTGCTAACAATAGAAAAAATAATAAAAGTTCCTCTCTTTGAAAGCCATTAAAATAATAATAAAAAAATCTCTGCAAACAATCTGTGTTTTATCTTCTTAATGGCTCTAAAGACTCCACTTGTATCCAAAAATAATTGCACTCAGCAAGGGTTGAAGAATATTCTTTTCAAATCATGGACCAGCTGTTCCACTGAGACCATCACACAGTTAACTACCAATAAAAGTAATTCAACAAACTAAATACTGATTAAAGAAAGCACGTGTGCAGCCCATTTGCAGACAAGAAATGTGATTTGCTGTGATTTAACCTCCAGCGACACCGACACGCTGTTCCCGTCCCCGGCAGAGGTGACGCCAGCCAGCGAGTCTGACTGCTGGGGACGACGGGTTTGTTTGTACTATGTCAGAAATCAGATCTTGTGAACTCAAGGCAAGCTGAGCCACTGGCTGGACAGTCCAACACCCCCAGTGTTGCTTCAGAGATCAGTGCTGGTTTCCAGTCTATCTCAGCACCTCCAAGACAAACAGTCCCATGTCACCCGCACTGCACGGGACAGAGTGGCAGCAATGAGAACAGTCAGCCCTGCACATGTGCAGGTCACCACCACCTTTCCCCACGAGCTCTGCTTGGTACAGACCTTTTTAAGGTTCCAAGGGTTGGTGTCCACCAGACAGACATCAGAGGAGAGCAGCTGGAAACTTCTCAGACCCCATGAGGTTTCAGGACCTGCTCACCATCCTGGGATGGGATGGTTTGGTGTTGGGATCGATCATGCGAACCTGCCACAGCCACCCAAGGTTTTGCTCTAAATACACATACCAGCTTCAAAGATGCTCAGAAGGAGAGAGGTGAGGGAGGAACAGCAAAGCTGTGCTGGAGGAGACAGCTTAGGAACAGCCCCAGCACACAACAGCTGCCCTCCTGGACCATGGAGGTGGTTTTGTCTTGTTTGTGCTTAGCGTGCAAAAGTTAGTTGCCAAGTAGGGTGGGAACCTCCAGGCCTCCTGAGCCCAGAGCAGCTCAGAGCTTTCCCAGGCCAAGGGGATAAGTCTTGAGGAGCAGCCAGAAGAGTGGAGGAGGAGAATGAACCCACGAGCTGGTGGGAGCTGCTGCTACCTTGGATGGGGGAAGCATCAGGGGGTGTCATACCTGGGGCATCTCTCACCTGCCCTGCAGCAAAGGAGGCTCCAGACCTCATTCCCACTTTGCACATCTCTAAACACTCCCTTTTAATAGGTGCCCAGGCTGGGACACAAGCCTTAGGTAACAAGAACCAACTACCCCCAATCTCTCCAGTTGCCCACATGCAGAGCTTTTATAGGCAGCACCGCTCCCTGATTGGCCCTTCCTGACCACGCCCACTGGGTGGGACTGCCCATTTATGGCTCCTCCCCAGCTGTGGCTCCTCCCCCTGGCCGTGGCTCCTCCCCCTGCCTGCACTGCGGGTGCTTTGCAGCAGCAAAGGGGGATCTAAAGAGCTGTGAAATCCAGATGGCAAGATAAAGTCCCTTCAAGATCTATAATTTTACAAAAGCCTCACTGCTCATCAAACGGTCTCACGGTATTTTTAACGTCTGACACATCAGCACAGACATAATGTTGCTTGCGCTAGACAAACAGCGACTTACTGAGAAAAACAAAAGAAAATTAATTTCACGCTTTTGCTGTTACAATGGTGAGATGAAGATATAATGAGCCCACAGAACAGTGAGAAAAGTAAGAGTCTTCCTATTCAACTTTAGGTGTAGATTTTTTCAAATAAGAAAGCAACTTTGAAATGAATCAGAAAATGAATGGGGTCAGGATAATTTACTCAGTTTCCATTTCTCAATAACACGTGCAGTGCCTTCAGCAGATAAGTGTAGTATTTACCCAAAATACCACTCAGGTTTATCACAAGAACAGATTGTTTTGCTCTGCGGGTGATTGTTTTGCTGCCATGTGAGGGGTTTGGGTCTGGGAGTGGGTGCGATGGGCTCGGATACATCGGGACAGTGAGGCAGCAAATGCAGAACTTGGCTCCTCCAATTCATATTTTTATTTCCTTCGTAATACTGTGTAGCTGCCTTGGCGTTTAATCCTTGTAATTAATGAGAGAGTGAGAAAGGGACAGTTCTCATCTCTTTCTCCCTTTTACAAACATGACAATCTGCAGGGTGGGACTGGGTGAGCTCTGTAGCTGTTCAAGTAGAATAAAACAGACAACACAGCAGACAGAAGCATTTACCTTTTGGCAAGTAAGAGGCATTTCTAAGGAAGATTATTTTTAAATCAATAATGTGTGAAAGAATTCAAATTACATACTTACATCTCCAAATATTTTAAGTTGTGTGCCTGGAAAAAAAGAGGAATCTCTTTTGTTTATTAAAAAATGACATTGAAAATGACCTGGCTGGTTCCTATCTGAAATACAAAAGAAGTCTTTCTTAGCAGGAGATGTCATCATACATTTATTTAAAGCTTTAATGATATGTTTGGGGACATCATCTACGTCTGAATATTTCTCCATTGCAGTTGTCTGGAAGAGGGAGAAGAGGGAGCCTTTTTTTTTAATCTTAAAATAGTAAATGAGGCCAATTATCTCATGGCAATTCCAAACGATAATTTGATTCCGCTTTAGCTGTCAGCATCCTATCAAAACACTTTTTACAGGTTAATTTTAGGAACACGTCCACCCGGCGCAGTCTGCTGGGATGAGCCCTGCGGAGCCTGGGGCTGCGATGCGGGATTTACCTCCCAGCCCTGGACCGCAGGGGCTGCTCGACCCCCAGTACAGCCCAGAACAGAGAGAACAGACCCAGAAAACAGAACATGGGGACATGCTGAGGGATGTTTCCTATGGGGACAGGCTGAGAGGGTTGGGGTGTTCAGCCTGGAGAAGAGAAAGCTCTGGGATGACCTAATTGAGGCCTTTCTGTGCTTAAAAGGGGAATACAAAAAAGCTGGGGACAGACTTTTTAGCAGGACCTGCTGCGGTAGGACAAGGGGTGATGGCTTTGAACTAAAGGGGGGGAGATTCAACCCAGACATGAGGAAGAGATGTTTTACAAGGAGGGGTGGTGGATGCCCCATCCCTGGAGACATCCCAGGCCAGGCTGGACGGGGCTCTGAGCAACCTGAGCTGGTGAAGATGTCCCTGCTCATGGCCGGGTGGTGGATTCAATGAACTTTGAAGGTCCCTCCAACCCAAACTGTTCTATGATCCCACGATTTTACAGTAGGAGCGATTTTGCATTCCAGCATGTTAGGAGCTGGCAGTCACTAACGCTTTGGGAAGGACCATAGTGCTTCCATTTATTACAGATTAATGGGATTGATTTATTATTTTTTGTTTCTTTTTAATTAGTCTCATTAGAAGCGAAACAATCTTCCCGTGGAGCATGCAAATGACACAAAGACACAGGCCCAGCTGATGTTTTGTTCCTGGTGCATTTGCTCAGAATTAATGTTGCAAACCAGGAAAGATTTAATAATGGTTTCTGGGATAGATTAGCAATGGGGAAACAGCTCAAGGAGGATTAAGAGAGAAGCAAGTATTAGCCAGTTTTTTGATGGAGTGTTTGTCAAAAGTTGCTCTTTAAGTTTGAAGTGAGCCAATGAGTGCTCTTCAGAGGGCTGACGGCCGCAGAACAGGGTTTGTTCCTGGTGATTCATTCGGGTTTGTTGAAATCCAGAGTTTGTTGTTAACTTCAGCTGGTTAATCTCATCTTTTTTAAAATTAAAAAAAAAAGAAGAATCCTATTGTCAGTCCCAGGCCGCTGCTTATTATTGGGCTTAGGATGACGCTGGCCTGGGGAAGCTGCCAAGCTGCCCAGCCCATGGAAGAGCTGAGGACCTGGGTGTCCCCGCGCAGAACGCGTTCCTGCAGCCCAACACCCCTCTGCTTTCTCCTAAGCAACGTGGCCAGAGAGCTGATTATTTTTCCTCTCTTTACACCCCATTTTATGTCCTGAAAGCACCTTCTCTCCTTTGGTATCAGCAGGATCAGTGCTAAAGCTGGTGGGACAGATGCTTGGCCAACAAAGCTCCACTGCTGCCTGTTCGCATGGCCCCAAAACCCCCATCCCAGCACAATTCCCGGAGCTCCCCTTTGAGGTTCTGCATGCAAACTGAACTCTGCTCCAGCCAGCTGAAAACACAATTGACTTTTCCCTCTTTCTGCAGTTTATTTTCTGTTCTCTCCGGAGCAGAGTGCTGGAGCCTGGCTAGTCTAGTCACGTTCCCTTTGTTTACAGCCAGTTTCTCCTCCGTTTCCCTCCCTTGGCCTGGTGCTCCTCAACCTGTTCCTCGCTGGGTTCTCCCGGGTCCCAGCCCAAGCATATCCCCACCGCCAAGCCTCCCCCAGCAACTGCAGGGAGGAGTTTCCTCCGCTATATTTTTTTTTTGTAATTAAGAAAATAAAAGCAGAGTCTGAAGCATGTGCTGAAGAGCATCGCAGAAGGGCTGCAATCCCAGATCCAGGGCTGGGGTCCACCCGAAGACCCCCGGGGGTGTTTGAGCCCCTCGTCCCCACACCCCGACTCAAACACCGCCCCAAGTCACCTGCGGCAGCGACACTCGCCAGCTCCCAGCTCCTGCCACAGGTTTTGGCCGGGTGGACTCTCCGCTTTGGGGAGCGGGGGCAAAGCCCCGCTGGGGGATCCGAGGGGTGCGGGCAGCCGGGGGGAGCCCGGGCGGCTCGGGCCGCTGCGAAGGGACGGGCGGCAGAGCCCGGGGCCGCTCGGCTGGGTCTCGGGGACAGCCCGTGTCCGCACCCCGAGCCCTGCCCGGGCCCCCCGGGCTCCCTTCACCCCGTTCCCCATCCCCGATCCCCCCGCCCCGGCCGCTCCCCGATCGCCCGCCCTGCCCGGTCTCCGCCCCGAGGTGCCCGCAACCCCCCGGCTCCGCCACTCGAGCTCCCCCGTGCGCTCTGGCCCGGGGAGGCGGCGGCGGCGCCGGCTGCTCCCCGCACCTGGAGCTGTCCCTGTGCCCGCGGCTGCCGGTTCCCCGCACCGGCCATGCCGGGGCCGCGCCGGGACCGCCCGGTTGTGCTGCTGCTGCTCGGAGCGCTGCTGGCGGCCGATCTCTACTTCCACCTCTGGCCGCGGGCGCGGCGGGAGCTGGCGGGGGAAGTCCCGGGCTGTCCCTGTCGCCGCCGCCGCCCCGCGCCCGCCGCCCCCCCGCCCCGCGCCCGCGCAGCCTCCGCGCTGCGGCGCCTCTTCGCCCACCCGCTGTACCGCGCCGCCGCCCCGCCGGGCCCCGCCGAGCCGCTGCTGGGCCCCCGCGAAGCCCTGCGCTACTACCGGCGGAAGGCGGCTCGTTGGAACAGGTGCGTCCCGCCGACACGGCACCCCCTCCCCGGGAACCCCCTCCCCGAGCGCCCCCTCTCCGGGCATCCCGTGGGCACCCCCTGCATGGGCACCCCCTGGCGCACCCTGCATGAGCATCCCAAGCGCAGATACCCCCCAGGCACCCCCTCGCCAAGCACCTCCCGCACAGGTACCCCCTGCACGGGAATCTCCTGGGCGCCCCCTCCCCGGGCACTCCCTGCATGAGCCCCCTCTCTCTGGGCACTCCTACCACCTTCCCCCTGCACAGGTACCCCACCATCACCCCGCTCTGGGCAGCTCTCCCGGGCACCCCTTCTCAAGCTCCCCCTGCCTGGGCACACCCCCCCGGGTGCCCCCTCGCGTCCCCAGCCCGGCTTGTGCTCCGTTTCCTGGCTCTGTGCCCCAACCATCCTTCCCATCACCCCCCTCCCCACAACCAGAACCCCACGGACTGAGCTGAGGGAGGGCTGTGGGGACGGGACTTCCTGGGGTGCTCCCGCTGCACTGTAAGATCCTCATGGGAGGGGAAAGGTGGCTGCGGGGGCACAGGGTGAGACCCTGTGAGCCAGGTCCTCCCATTGACAAGGGTCTCCTTTGCTCTGTGCCACCTTTTCGGCTCGGGGCAGAAGGGGAGTCAGCCCCCAGGCACTGAACCCCGAAGCTGGTTCCCTGCATCCACCCACCGTTAGACTCACCTGCAAGGGACAGCAGCATCTCCTGGGGACCACTGCAGAGGTCCCTGTCCCAGCACTTTCCCGCTGCCCAGGTTTGGTTCCCAGTGTCAGAATTGGTCCCTGCTCCTCCCACCATCTGTGTGCTCCTTGCTGAGCCGCATGGGCAGGATTTCCAAGTTCCCACTTTCTCCACTTCGATGCATATTCCCCTTATTCCTGTGGGACTCACCCAGCTCCAGTTTCAGGCATGATTTGGCGGAGGAGATGATGGGAAGTGATAATGGAAGGAACCAAAGAATGACCTCCGTGGGCAGAGCAGCACCCAGGGCCTGGAGCCACCCCACGTTCTTGAGTGGGGTCACCCTGCAAGGCTCATCCCTTGCCTGAGTCAGTCTGGAGCAGGTTGAATCCTTCTTCCCATCACTTGAAGTCCGTGAGCGGCGGGTTTGGGTATCCTTGAGGACACACACCATGGCCAAAGTGCCACGGACCCCCCTCAAGTGCATCTTCTTGGCGCTGAGCAATGCCTCCTGAAGACACGGGGATTTTGGCAGCAAGACGGATGTTTCCCAAGCAAAACCTGGTGAGGATGAGGGATTTAAACTGAAGCAGCTCATAGCATGTACTTGATGGCTTCTCAAGCACCACCAGAAGCCCTGAGCACCCAATGCCACGTGCTGGCAGCAGCGCTGGCATCACACCCATACCAGCCTCACTGACGGGACAACCCCGGCTGTTTGGTAACAAGTCTGCATTTCCTGGCTTTATTTCCTGCTTTGTTGAAATGTGCCATTATTTGCAACAAAGCTGTGGCTGCATGTTGCCTTCTATTCTGAGGTTTGGTTACGATGTGGCCGGGAGGAAAGCTGCGGTGCCGTTTGCCCTTGATTAACTTCACTTTGCACCTCCGGGAAGGAGAAGGGAGGCAGAGTATTGATCATTCCTCAGTCACTTTGAAATGAAATATATGGTGCTCAGTAGCTGGTAAAGCCTTCAAATAGCGTGCACGGGCCGAGGGGACACAGAACCGCTCCTGCCATTGGCACTGCAAATCAAACATGTAATAAGACGGCACCTGCCAGCGCTGATGTGTTTTGTGAGATGGTTTGTTTGCTGTGGGCACATAAGGATTTCTGCCTCACCAGAAGCATCGCAGAGCCTGTGTCTTCGACATGGGTGGTGGAAGAGCTGTCTCTGTTTGCCAAGAGGGAAGAGCACCCAGGAACGTGTGGGTTTCTCTCTGCCAGCTCACAGAGTGATCCCAGGACGCAGCCCGTTTCGGGTACCACGTGTCCCACCTCCACGGCGGCTACTGCCTGTCACCGCGCTTTTCCCAGCACTTCAATTAGGACCGAGAGTTTGATTGCAGGATGCAGAACCAGCTGGAGAGAATGATGGGGATGCAGGAAGGAAATGGCAAAAAAAAAACCATCCACACCTCTTCAAATCCCAAAAAGAAAAAACCCTTAAAAACTCCAGAGCTTATTTTTATCCTTGAAGGAACAGTTTCAAAACCCCAAACTCTAACTGGTTCGGTGCCGGGGGAGGCACGTGGTGAGTGGCCACCGGTGGGCTGTCCCCAGTGTCACCCCACACCGAGCCCCTCGCAGCCAGTGAGCTGGGGCAACCCTAGGGCTATTTATAGTGAGTTAGAAATGACCCCGGCTTTTATATCATTATGTCTTTCGCAGAGCTTTGCTTTTACAGGGAAATATTTCAGGAATCCTGAAGGAAAGGGAGAAGCAGAGGCAGCTGTATTTTGGGTCTAAAGGCTGGAAAAGGGGCTCGCTGGCCCCGCAGCAGCTCGCCTGGGTCAGGGACCCAGTGGGCACCAGGCTGGGAAGAAGCTGCTGTTTGGGAACTGCCCCCCCTTGCAAAACCACTGCATTTTTTTCCCCATCAGTAATCTGTTGCTCACCGCCACCCCGGGGGGGGAACAACCCGTGTTTATGGGAGGCAGGACAGCAAATATGGTAAAATATTCAGGCAGCTTCCCTAGGGAAAAATCCTAAGTTGTTGTTCTGAATTACACAGGGGACTTTATTGCCCCTTGCCGTGATGAGGGGGAGTTAAGGTCGTGCCTCAAAAACTCATCCACATTAAACCAGCTCAATGGAGAAATGCTCCGGCACCCTCGTTCCTGGCCACGGGCAGGTGGACTTCACGCTGCGCCTGAGCCGATCCGCCTGAAAGGCAAATACATGAGGAGAGGGACCGGGCTGCTCCGTCCTGCAGGTGTTCCCTGGCTCCTTTTCCTAGATTTCTCCCAGGACGTTCCTGCCAGGAGGTTCATCTCTTGCTCATGGTTAGAATGGACAAACCACACTGTTTAACCTGCTGGGATGGAGAAGGATCATGGCAAAAATCAACACAACCAATGCTTTCCTGCTGGTTTGAAGCAAAAAAAACCCCAGTAACACTCAAGAGGCAGAGCACTTCCCAGCCACCAGCACCGGCTTCGTGGTGGAAAAAAACTGCAGAAGAACTAAAGGAGAGCAGGGAAAAGTCCCCTTTCATCTTTTGTATTTCCCTGAGCGCGTTTTGCTGAGGGTCTGCACTGGGTCTATAGTGAGTTGTGTGGCGTCTCCCTCTCTCCAGCCGCTCCATCCCAGCCCTGGTTCATGCCCGGCTCGTTATCAGCCCCCAGCTCCCAGTTTCTTTCACAGATGGATCTTGGCACTTTTAGTGCAAACTGGACTTCGTTTTCCCTTTATCAGGACCGGCTACTCCACACACAGCTCGGCCGGCGTTAATCAGAAACTATTGCTCTCTCCTCCACCGGGTGGAATAAGTGACCTTTCAGTTGCAGTTTAGCAAAGCGTGGGGCCCGGCTGTGGAGGTCTCAGGGTCAAGGAAAATGCTGATCAATTGGAGAGACATTTGGGGTTTATCATTGAACCTGGGAGACCCCTTTGGCTCCACCTGCCAAGAAAGGGCTGGGTCAGCCTTGATTTAAAGAGGAGATGGGCAGGACGCTGCTGGACAGCATTGAACATCCTTGCTCACTGGACTGAGGGCTATGAATCTGGTCACAGAAACTGTAGCTCTTAGTGATTTTTTTTCATGCCTGGGATCTCCAGCTTCAGCGAAAAACTCAGGTGAAGAAGTAACAACTGTAAAGACAGTGCTCTGTGGAGACTCCCCCAGACGAGACCCTGTTGTTCTCCCGGCTCTCTGGACACCTCCCTGCACAGTCAAGACCCAGGTTACCTGCTGTCACATCACGTCCCCTCCCCAAGTCCAGCCTGGAGCCTGCAGTCCCCCAGGAAGCTCTTCATCCATCCCACGGGCAGCTCTTGCGGTGCTGGATGTGCGGTTTAACTCCAGCTGTGCCCTTACATCTCTGCTGGTCCTGATGTGGCGAGGAAAAGACAACAGAATCCCTTGTGCTCCCGCTTGAGGCTGCTTTCCAAAGGGCAGAAGTCACAATTTGTGAGACCTTTGACCATCTCAGTCATTGCTCCCTGCCACAGTTTCCCCTGGGGTAGCACCCTTACCCACTCTGAGACCCCCAGCTCCGCTCCCTGCACCCTCTGGGCTGGGCACAGCCATGGTTTCCATCCCGTGGCTCATCCCCATCACTGTCACCACTCTCTTCCAGGCGACACAAGCTGTACCGGGAGGAGCTGAACCTCACGTCACCGGCGGCACCTCTGCCCCTGCGGCCAGAGGCCAGTTGGCTCCAGTTCCATTTGGGCATCACCCGGGACGGGCTCTACCCCCGTGCCAGCCCCATCATCAACCGGCTCCTCCAGGACATGCAGGACCTCACCACCATCAGCGCCGGTAAACGGGGATGTGGGGAGCTGCATGGGGCTGGGGGCTCCGGCCCCCCAGGACACTTTTGGGAACAAGCCCAGGGGTGTCACTCACCAGAGGACACCCCGAGCCATGTGCTGGCATCCCAACAGGTTTTGTGCTGCGTGGTCGCCGTGTCCTTACCTTGAGGTGGGGGGAGGACCGGGTTGTGGCCCTTCATGCAGCATTTTTTGGTGCCAGCCATGCTGGGGACCCATTTCATGGCAGTTTAATCCCAACCTGCTGCTCAGCCCCCCACCAGGGGACCGTACCCCTCCTTGTGCACCAATGGCACGGGGGCTGCCAGACTGGGTCGGGGGGCAGGCAGGGACGGGCAGGGACAGGGTGGTCAGCAGCAAGACAGGGAGCCCGGGGCGGGTCTCACAGCTCCTCCTGCCCTTGCAGACTACAGCCAGGATGAGAAGGCGCTGCTGGGGGCCTGCGACTGCAGCCAGGGTGAGTGCGGTGCTGCGGGTCCCTGCTGTCCCCACCCCACCATCGCTTCTGCTGACCCCAGCCCCCAACCCCTCTCTATCCCAACCTCAGCAAGGGAAATGCAATGCCAGGCTCTTCTTCCAATTAAAGCTGGAAGGAGCTGGGGAATGCACTTACTGGGAGGGGGGAACACACCGAATTGTGCCCAAGTGTGTAACCGTTGCCTCACCAAGTCCCCTTTCCTCCCCAAGTGGTGAAGCCCAGCGGTGTGCACCTGAAGCTGGTCCTCAGGTTCCAGGATTTTGGGAAAGCCATGTTCAAGCCCATGAGGTAAGGCACACCGGCAGAGCCCCCCGAGCCCCCCGCAGGACCAAGGAGCCCCGCAGCGTGGGGTGCGAGCATCCTCGGCAGGGACAGCCGCACCACAGCCGCATCTTTCCTCTCCTGCGCTCAGCTACCCTGACAGCTGAAAAGCTTTACTTATCATTGGCTCTTTGTGCCATCCCAGAGCCAAACGTGGGTAAATCCCGCTGTTCCCTCCCTGCTTAGTGATGCTGGAAATGTCTCAGTTCAGAGATGCAAGATGGCAAAGGACCTTGGGACACTTTGCCATTAGGGATTGCCCATTTCTTCCTCTCCCCCAGCTGACTTTGTGTTTTACCTTGCATTCTCCTCGGATTCCCCAGAGGATTTCCCAGAAATAAGCCATCAGTCCCGGTCACCTCAAGCAGGAGTTTTAAATTGCTTCTGCGCTTATTTGTAGCCCCTTGGGACCGTTCGGTGACAGCGCAGCGGCGGGATGGTTTGTTCTGTGGGAAGCAGCCGGCTCGTCTCCCCTGCGGTTCCATTCACTCTGCCTGGTGTCCCGCAGGTCTGGGAGGAGAAGGAAAGTGTCCATGCAGGCAGCTGAGCCAGGAGGGCTCAGCAGCACCTCTGGGCTTTCCTGCAATACACGACTGCTCGGGAGGCTGTACTTGCAAATGCACATGCTGCACATATTGGGGTGCAGACAGAAAATGAAATTAAATGAACTAGTGCTCCCATCTCAGGGATGTGAGGGCATCGCGAGGAGTGCAGCACAGCCTGTAGCATCCCCCGGCATTAGACCCACTCAGAACGCTGTCCTAAGTGGGCCTGAACTCTGGCACAAAAGGTTTTGAAGGCCAGGGTCAGCCTTTCCATCCCCCTCACCCATGGAGCACCAAGACAGGGCACACGTGCTGCCCCTGGCACAGCAGGTGACGGCACATGACGGCTGGTCCCAGGTGCGCTGTCTTTGTGCCACCACTTTGTGCCCAGGCTGCCTGGCAGCCGTGCCTGGTTCCATTAACCCCCTTGGTCCCTCCCAGGCAGAAACGAGAGGAAGAGACACCTGAGGACTTTTTCTACTTCGTTGACTTCCAGCGGCACAACGCTGAGATCGCTGCCTTCCACCTGGACAGGTAAGGACCTGCCTGGCGCCTGGTCCTCTGCCCATGGACAGCCTGGGCGGGGGAACCTCAGGACATGAGGAACATTGTGCTGAGCCCTGCAGAGCTGCTTGGCCTTCCATAAGTGATCACTTTGCAGCACCTTTTGGGAGCTGCTGCATTGTTATACTTGGGGATGGGGCAGCTCTGGCTCTCACCTGAAGCCCAGGAACAGGCTGGCAGATGAAGCTCAGGTTGGGAACGGCTCAGGTGTTTGTCACATGTGGTCCTTCCTGTGCATCCAAGTGCAAAGATGAGCTGGATCCCCTCCCGCTGAGAGAGTGCCATGGTCCTTCTGCAATCGAGGCGCGTTTTGGGTTGAGATAAACTGCGGCGAAGCAGTTTCAATCCTTCAGCTAGTGAGCAATTAACATGGCACCTCTTCCCAGTAGGCTTTGCATGTAATAAAATCCAAAATATTAATAGCCTTATTAGATGAGGAGGGCAGCAGCCACCTTCCCTTCGATGAACATGGAGGGAAAGCGATCCCTGCTGAGGATGGTGGGCGAGGGGCTCCAGTTCCTGAGCCCAGCTTAGGTGAGAATCAGGACTAGACTGTGAGTCCTGTAGCTCAAACTCTGAGCGAGGGAGCGAAGAGCTGAATTCCCAGCTCTGCCCCTACGTCCCCACAGCGACTCTGCTTGACTCACCTCCCCTCAGCTCGCTCCAGCGCCAGGAAAATGAGGCTGGACTGCTTTGCTGAAGCACTTTGTGGTTTTTAGAGCTGAAAGATGCTAGATGAAGCAAGTGATATTTTTTTTTTCTTTAAACATCATTGCTCAATAAGTGACAGGCTAAATCCTGCTTTGTGCCGGGTTCTCAGGAGCAGAGGGCATTACCCAGGGAGCAAAGCGCGACGTGAGCTTGCTCACCCCGTGTTGCTGACTCAGCCATCAACAGCAGCTTTGCACTCACTGACACGAATGCCTTCCTGCTCCAGGCCCTGATTCTTTGAAGAATATTTGAGATGAATCAGCTGGCCGTGGGTGCCTCGCAGTGGGGTGATGCCTCCTCCCCTCCCGCTGTCTCAGCCGCGTTGTGCCCAGCTCAACTCATCCTTTGCTGTGTCCAAACCAGCATCGTAGAAGGGCCTGAAGGGCTGTTCTGGCTCCTGAAGGACCCGCTTGTGTGTGAGGGGATGGGAGAGACCAGTTATGAAAAATACACGAATCCTGGAGAACATCCAGATTGCTCCAGGCGGCAGCTATTAAAATACCAAAATACGAACTCAGCTGTGTTTTGGTCCAAAAGGTAAAATGATCCTGGCTATTTCTGGCTAGAAAGAAGCTGGGAGAAAAAAAAACAACAACTCCCTGTGTGTGCAATCATCAAAAGGCCCCTGGTTCACCAGCGGAAGGCATGAGGGCAGCATCTGCTGTCCCATGTCCCCCTCCTGTGCAGTGACGTCCCTTTGCACCACGGGCTCTGAGCCTCTGTCCTTTTTGTGCAGGATCCTGGATTTCCGGAGGGTTCCCCCCACAGTCGGGAGGTTAATCAACGTCACCAAGGAGATCCTGGAGGTCACCAAGAATGAGATCCTGCAGAGTGTGTTCTTTGTCTCACCAGGTAGGCAAGTGCTTGGCTGCTGTGGGCTGGGAGATGTGTTGGTCCGTGGTGGGAAGGGCAAGATCTACCAGCAACCAGGACTGCTGGGACTCGTGCTGTCAAGCAGAAATTAAATCCTTGGGTGACATGTGCACAAAGCCATGGTGACAGCAGAGGTGACCCTCAGCCTCCAGCTGGAACCATCTGCCCGATCTTCTCACCTGCCCAACTTTTCCCCTACCATGGGACCAGGTCTGTTCGTTGACCAGAATCCAGGTGTTGTCCATGACTTGGCAGTTTCACATCTATGATGTGGTTGATGGGGAAGATCTCAGTCCAGGCCACCTTCCAGCCTCTTGCAGATCGTAACTCCTTTCCCTGTTCTCCCCTCTCTTCTCTCCCCAGCCAGCAACGTCTGCTTCTTCGCCAAGTGCCCATACATGTGCAAGACGGAGTACGCGGTGTGTGGGAACCCTCACCTCCTGGAAGGGTCCCTCTCCGCCTTCCTGCCGTCCCTCAACCTGGCGCCACGACTCTCCATCCCAAACCCATGGATCCGCTCCTACTCATTTGACGGAAAAGAGGAGTAAGTGGGTAAATGATGTTGCTTCCCACATCTGCATCGCAGGGAGAAGGAGCAGGGGACAAACATACAGAAATTGCACGTCCAGGCAGAGCAAGGCCAAGGTTCAGAGACTGCCCATAATTAGTCTAATAGCTCTCAATGCCTGGGCATCAGCTGGGGTTGACTTCCAGTCTCCTGCCTGCACAAGGAAGGAGATTTAAATCCTCCTCCTCTCCATCTCTGCATGGGAGAGCAGCTTTGGGGTGCAGGTGGGACATGGCAACAGCGACCCCCAATTGCATCTCCCCCTTCTCCTCCATCTCCTGCAGGTGGGAGGTGAATCCGCTCTACTGCGACACGGTGAGGGAGATCTACCCCTACAGCAGCGGCAACCGGCTGCTGAACATCATTGACATGGCCATATTTGACTTCTTAATAGGTATGATCAAGGGGGAAATAACTTTCCTTCCATGTGGGTCTTCAGCATCAGTCTGTCTGTCCTCACACAGCATGGTATTTCCCAAAGCCATCCCTTCTGCTCCAGAGGCAGTTTGCGGGGGGCTGCTGTCCTCCCACAGCCAGTGCACCCTCTCCTCATGTGCAGGCAAGGGGGAGCCCCCAGGTCCACCCTACACGCTCCCCAGGGGCGGCCATGGGATGAAGGCAGCAGCTCTGAGCATCTTAGACTCAAGGCAACAAGGATTTTGTGCAGATCTGAAAGAAAACACAGGATCATTTAGAAAACGACTTGGTCATGGGAAACTGTTTCTTTGTCTGCCCTTCACCAGGGAACATGGACCGTCACCATTATGAGATGTTCACCAAGTTTGGGGACGATGGGTTCCTCTTACATCTGGACAACGCCCGAGGGTGAGGCTGGGGGAAGATGCAGGTCGGTGGGGAAGGAGGTGGGGAAGGAGGTGGGCAGCACCAAAACTCTGCGCTCTCTGCTCACCCCCAGGTTCGGGCGCCATTCCCACGACGAACCCTCCATCCTGGCCCCGCTGTCGCAGTGCTGCGTGTGAGTACCAGCCCCATCTTCCTGCCCAGACACACTGCTGCTGGGTGTCACCCACGCCTGGCTCCATCAGCTTAGGAATCACAACTTGGCCCTGAAATATCCCCTTTTTAGGGGATAAGCTTCTATATCAGAATTTGAAGCTCCACGGTGCTGCAGCCCGCAACAGCGTCATACAACTGTCCCTCCTGTTGAAGCTAAACGGCCTTACAAGGGTAAAAGCTTCCACTGATAGACCAGGAGACAGTGTCTGTGGATCAAACCCTGCCAGAGGTGCCTCCTGGCACTTCTTAGCCCATCAACATGAGGTGCCATCAGTGCTATTGGTCTGACACAAAGCTCAGAAATCTCCATCCAAAAACCTGGTAGAACTTTGATACAGTTGATCAGGTTTCTTCTTCCCATGGCATTAAGGAGCAGCTCATGAATTTTACTATTTGAATCTTTTATTCCCCTTTTATTAAGGCACATAAATCATCAGCTGAAAGTTAAATTTAAGAGACAGAAAAGGCAGCTCTTGCCTGGGGTTTCTCTTTGGGATATGTCCAACCTGTTTCCTCCCTGTACCTGCCCCATCTCAGCCTGGGGAGTCACCGCATTCTCTCCGCACACACTTGTGTTCTGCCCGGTTCTCATGCAGCTGTGATAGCCCCAGAGCAGCCGCTGGGCCGATCCCCACGGGGTCAGACCATCCCGCCCTCCACCCCGAGCCCCGGCGCCGTTCGGCCCAGAGCAAACACAGCTGCTGTTTACCCGCAGAAGCAGAGCACACGCGTGCTGGGTGTTCACTGCTCCGTCTGCTCTGCACGAGGGTTCCCCGGCAGCAGCAACACCTCAGCCCTGCTCCTGCAGCCATTTGAAGCCTCACTGCCAGGCTTAGCACTTGGCCAATCTTTCATTTTATTAATTTTTTTAAATTTACAGGAATATTAACGCAAAAGGGACCTATAAGAAAGATAGGGACAGACTTCTTAGCAGGGCCTGTTGTGATGGGACAAGGAGTGATGGTTTTAAACTAAAGGAAGGAGAATCAGGCTGGACATGAGGAAGGAATTGTTGGCCCTGAGGGTGGTGAGAGCCTGGCCCAGGTTGCCCAGAGAGGTGGTGGATGAACCATCCCTGGAGACATCCCAGGCCAGGCTGGACGGGGCTCTGAGCACCCTGAGCTGGTGAAGATGTCCCTGCTCATGGCCGGGGTGGCACTGGATGGGCTTTGAACATCTCTTCCAAACCATTCTCCAATTCTATGATTCTCAACCAGGACAGGCACTGTTTCAGTCCCCTGTCCCCATGCCAGCACAGTGGAGGTGGCAGCCAGTCACAGCATCTTTGTGCAGCACAACGGGACATCCCTGAGCAGAGACGAGCGTCCCACCGGGATGCTCCAGCACCTGGAGTAATTCAGTGACTGCTTGGCCAGTCCCAGCAGCAGCAACAAGCGCTTCCCCTGGCATCCGAACAGCACACATGTCCCGTCGGAGCTGCAGGGCCAGGTCACTGCTCCCGGTCGGTGCCCTGGGTAAACAACAGGCACACAAAGGCAAATTCAGGAGCTGGTTAAAATGTTTCTGCCCGCACCTTTTTCCACCTGAAAATCCTGGCTCAAGCTCAATAGGAATGGCTCCATGGACACAAACTACTTCACTTCCAGAATTTAAAGGGTGATAATTAAAACCACTGATTGATTTCAGCGTTAGAGATGCTGAAGCCAAAACGCTTTCGCTGAGGATTAAACAAATGATTTCAGAATACTGAGTTTTGTTCCCAGAAGTGTTCCAGGATTACAGCTTTTCATCCCACTTTCTGTCAAAGCGAAATTACATTTAAATCTCAGTACCTCTTAAGATGAAAAGTCACAGTTATTCTTTTTGCTCAGAGTTTCGAGGGAAGATATTTTTCCTCATTCATGCCTTTCCATCATCCCTCCCCTTCTGCCCCCAGTCCATAAATGTCACCTTTGGGAACATGGGACCACCCTGCAGTAATCTGGGGAAGCAGGTCACTGCTGACTCAGAGGAAAAACACTCATTACTGAGAACTTCTGTCGTGTTTTCCTCTCTGATGACAGAAATCTACAGGACAAATACTCTGCAGCTTGGAAAAACAAAGGAAGAAGCAGAGCTTTCTGCAAAAATGTTCATTTCCTTCAGAAAGGAAAAGCTTTTGTTCCAAAGTTCTTTGTCCAGTATCTTTACCCATCTCTGCCCTCCCTCCTTCCCCTGCTGCCAAGGGGCTCAGACAGATGGGTCTTGCTCGGATGGCACAAAAGGTTTGCATTGAGATGTCTAATGTTTTCATTTTGTTTTTTCCTAGAATAAAGAGGACAACGTTACTACGACTCCAGCTCTTGGCTGAGGCCGAATATCGGCTCAGCGACGTGATGAGGGAATCGCTCCTCCAGGACCGCCTGGCCCCCGTCCTCACCGAACCCCATCTCCTGGCGCTGGACCGACGGTTACAGCTCGTCCTGGCAGCCGTCGGGAAATGCATAGACACGTATGGAGAAGCCAAGGTGGTGGCCAACGACACCATGCAGCCCGAGCCTCTCGCGTCCGACAGAGCGAAGCCGACCACCTAAACAGCCCTTAGGTCCTGCTCGGGGGTAGGGAAAACCCCTGCAAGGCAAGCGGCAGGTTTGAATAGCTGGTGGTTTCCACCTACAAACACTTGCAGAGACTGAGAGGGGAAACTCTGCAGATCTTCAAGAATCGCACTGGGCGTCTGTGCTGGGTGCCCAAGCGAAGCTGCGGCACTTGGCTGGGGAGTTGTGGTCTGAATGCAGCGGATCTTTACACTCTGAGCACCAGCTCTGGTGGAAAAAGCAGAGATACCTCCTGTTCTACGCTCGGTCGTGCCCTTGGGAGGGTGGGGGAACACATGGCCGCTAGTTTGCTGAACCCGCATGGGATCGCGGTCTTGCTGGCAAAGGACACCAACTACATCCAGGGATGAGGCCTGAATAAAGAGATGCCAAGAGAATTTTCCTCTTGTTAAGTCTATGTTCTGTAATCAAGACTGTGTATTTGAGAAAAGAGCAATCCCACCTCACCAGGGCAGTACCCACCACTGAGACAAGCTGGAACGTGGATTCAGACTGAAGAGCATCTGCACAGGGTTCACCAGACCCGTCCCTTGTCTCTTGGTCTCTTCAGCAGGGATCAGTCCCCTCCGCTTCCATCTGTGCATGTCACAGTAAAACTGCTCCTACATTTACCTGTCTCACAGGTGGAAGAGCCAGTTCGGGTTATAAGAAAAAGGCAGGTACGTGTTGCCTTTGATCCCAAGGAGAAAAAACAAACCAAACCCACAGAACACAACTAAACCAAACTGCTCAGAGGCATCTGACTATATTTACAATTCATAAGAAGCCACTCACACTTCTGGTGAAAACATTTTGCCAGAGTGGAGGGGGATCTGTCTCAGCTCATCTGCTCATAGCTTTAAAATGACTTGATTCGTCAGAATTCCCTGGAAAATAGAAATGGTAACCTGGCCCCATCTCTGTGCATTTTGAGGGGATACAATAAGAACTGGAGACCAAAAAAGCATGAGGAGGGAGCTGTCATAGATCTTTCAATCTGTAGTTTTCCCCTTGCCTCCCAAAGACAAGGCTTAAGAATAAACACGATTACCAAAGCGCTCTCCAACAGCTTTTTCCTTTAACTGTTGGATTGCGCTGAGCTTTTTGACAGCCTAGGGAAAGTAGCCGAGAACTTTGTCGGCAATTTATCCTCCTTAAGCAAAAAATAAAAACAAACACCACAAGCAACGTACTAGAAGCTCATTTCAAATGAACCTTTAACTTCAACACAATCCACCTGCAGCACTGCAGACCTGTCAGAGTCCCAACACCACGGCACAAACGTGGTCGGCTGTTGTTAACAGGTTCTCATTTGGATGTTTGAGAAAGTTGGGAGTGATTCTACTTTGCAAAGATTCCTCCGATATTCTGAAGCCACAAAGGTTGGCAAAAAAAACCCACAAACCCAATTAACCAAGAAAAAAACACCCCCCGCCATTCTCCTCCAGTCTCAGTCCCGAGATCGGCGTGTCCTTCATTTCCAGCTTTCACAAAAGGGTTTGGTCTCAATCAACTAGAATTCTCGGTGCTGTTGGGCTCACAAACCTTTTTAGTCGTGTGGACAGAGAACAGATGGAAAGAAGAGGATGTAAGTCGGGCTCGGCGTGCACCGTGTGCTGGTTGTTTCAGTACGGGATGCTGGATTCCCAACGTTTTATCTCCCTCTACCGGTGACTTTTTGAGCACTCACCACACATGACAAGCCCAGAGTTCATTTGCTGGGTGTCACGGAATGGTTCCTGCTGGCTGCTTGAACAGGAAGAACATGGCAACACAAGATAAGTTTAAAAGGAAAGTTAAGAGGTTGGAAGTTTTACCACTTTAAGTAATAAAAAAAAGGAGTCAGCCTTTTTTTTTGGGGGGCCAAGGGGGAAAGGAAGGGCCAGATAAAGGAAACAAACCCACAGATGTTTAAATGTCTGCTGCACTAACAGGGGTTGCACAATTGCTTTCTTATTTTTATTCTCCTTTACACAGTAGCTTTTCAGTGTGTCTCCGAAGTTGGGTGACAACGCGTCCCGTCTGCTGCTTCAGGTACCACTTCTCAAACTTCCCCTCCTTCATCTTCCTGTGAAAATCCCTCTTTTTCCTATTTCTCCTTATCTGGCCACCAGGATTCATTCACCATTAATCATCACGAGTCCCAAGCTTCCATTAAGGATACGCACAGATGGGACTGGACAACTTAGAGGAGCTTGTGAGCTCCAGTAAGTGGCTGGGACGGGAATTACCAACCTTAACGAAGCTGCTGAAAGACGCTCAGGTGAGGTGCAGGTACCTTCTCACCTCCACAGCTCGTCCATCCAGCTTCTGAGTTTCTACCACCTCATTAACAACGAATCCTCCGAGGCCAAAGGAAAAGACAATATACGAATGAAGAAAAAAATAAAATAAATAGACTGATTGCTTTTAAGAATTTAAATCATTTTATTGCTTTACCTGCCATTAGGACAATCTATAACAAAAGGAATATAATATATTAGCACATACAGTAAATCAGACTTATATAGTCAGGTAACAATACAAAAATGGTCCTCTGGTTGACTATAGCTTTCTAGGGCAATAGACTTCATCAATTCGCTAAGGTGGACTAGCAAAAAATTACTTCTAAAGCCCTGAATGTTAGCTAAGGCAAAACTATGCCAATCGTGGTTTCAAACATATTGAAATTGCACACAAAGGTAAAGCTATAACTGTCATTAATATTTAACTCAGACTTAGCTGATTTATCTTAAAATCCTGTAGGTAAAACTACAAAAGGGAGTAAACAGCAAGCTAAAAAGATGCAGTAGTGAAACTTGATAAGAAAGCCTTATATAAAAAAAATGTGCAGTTTTCTGTGGAGCTCTAACTGGCTAACACAGTTTTTGGTGCTTTAAATGTAACACAAAGAACACACATGAAGAAAAAACCCAGATAGAGTCAAAACTTAAGAAAACAGTTTTACCCAAAAGAAAAGAAACCCAAAAAGGTAGCGTTTGCTTACTCGTTTTAAGGACTCTGGCACAAATCCTCTACTCAGCCTCTGAATAGAGAACTCAAACCACAGGCATTTAAACCCCATAACTGGGATTTCAGGTTTGGAAATATCCTGAAACCTTTCGTAAAGGCTTGATACCCTCAGCATTATTTTTGCATCAATTAACAGACTCTTTCTCATTATCTACACGCCTGGGAAAAAGTCTGTTGAATGCGAATCGCCTCGGAAAGGAAATAAAACGAGGGCTCCGTCGTTAGATGTGGTTGCACAACAAATGCAAAAGCGCTTGCTGTCACTCCCAAATACAAACCTACGCTACTTTATAGAAACTACAGTTTAAAGGAAACCTTAAAAATTGCCTACCAGTATTGAACCGTGGAATTCAGTAAAAACTTCTGGGAAGTATTGGTGCGCACAGAATAATGGAACACAAAGCTGGGAAATACTGAAATACACTTAAGACTCCGCAACACATTGACCTTGGAAAAAAGAGTGAGTATGAAATATGCGGCATGTGAATTCCATAGGCAAGGAAAGAGAATGCACCTTCTGTATTTCAACTAGGTTTATAATTAGCCATTTTAAAAATGAATTGACCAATTAAGAAAACTTAAAAGAACTGAGTGTTGCAGGGAAGTTAAAACATTCACTTTTTCTGCCTCACATTCTCCACCAAGAATATCGGCATCCACATGGACCAGCAATCTCATCACCCGCAACTGATGCTGCCCATAAACACCCAACGTTTCTTTCCCCTGGTAACAAAGGGTCACCCCAAATTACGATCAACTGAGGAATAGAAAACAAGCAAGAGTCGCAGGGAAAAGAAAATGTTTGCTTCCAATCTCGACACCAATCTAAATACTTGAACATCACTAACAGCTGGACAGCTGCGCCATCCTGACACCAACCGATGTACTACAGACCAAAATGAGGCATTTAATGGAACATTTGGTTCTCGCCACTTTGAACAGAAGAGTTTTAAATGGCATATCTATCGCTGGAGAAAGAACAAGAGGGAAAAATCAGTTGCGGCAAGTCAGTGAATTAAGTAACAACTGCGGTAGTTCAGCAGAACTATTCACCTTGAAAGCTTTTACACTTGACAAAAACGTAACTAAGCAATCTCAAACCAGCAAACACAGGAACAATTATACTGTTCAATTCCAACTGTGGCTTCCTTAGCAGCTGATGCCTCGTGATTGAACCCAGGATTACAGTACCCAGAAAATTATAACAAAAATAAACCAAACAAAACCCCGAGAAGCTCAGTGACAAGGGCAGTTCTCGTCTGAAAAGAAATACAGCAGATTCTGACCACAGCCTTAAAAACCTGTCCAACAATTTGAGAAACCCCTTTAATTTCCACCCCCCTCCCCTCTGTCACCTCCCTCCTGTGTGGCAATTGGCACAGTGGCAGGAGATGTCCCCTCGCTGAAGCAAGGCTGCGATGGCCCGAGTTGGACACTTGCACAGAGAGAAGCCGTAAGAGCAAATGTGTCCATAGAACTTTTCCTATTCATTTAATGGGACAGAGAGCACAGAACTAATATGCTCTAAATTAATAATAGTGCCATGACAAGCAATTTTTTTTTATTATATTTTTTCTTTTTGAACAGACAGGAAGCTGCAAATGCCAGTGGCGATGTGGCTCTGCACAAGGGGAATAAAGCAGTCTGCATCGGTGAAGCATGTTTCGGGTAGGGAGGAGGGTTTCAGACAGACAGCGATACAAAACTGTTGTACTGCTGGATGTTTCGCTTGAGAATATCCGAGCACGGACCCAGGACACGTTCAAATCGGGGTCGATCGAGCTTTACACATTTCAACGGGCCACGAGCAACGACTGTGGCAGCACGGGGACGGTTCATCAGCAGAGCTATTTCACCTAGGGCAACAAGAAAGTGCGAACAGCGTTAAAAACCGACGGGCAAGGGACGAAGAAATTACCCCGTTGCATTTCAAACTGCTGTAGGAATGGAACAGAAGGTAATCCAGGTTTTAACACTCATCAGAACAAATATCTATGTGGATACATTATAATAGAACTGTGAATGCAGTTATAAAAAACCCTTTCTTGTTTTTTTAATGAAAAAGCCTGTCCACATTCAAGTCTCCCTGAAGGCCTAAAGAATTTTTAATATTGTTTCTGTTTGAGAAAAGGTCATATTTCAATTAACCATTTAATTTTCCTACTCAACAAGTAGCTCTTTTACTCACTTATAAGGTGCTACTGGTCAGTTCTTGTATTTCTAGGAAAATCAGGCAAGAGAACCACAGTACTGAAGTAAAAGAAAACTAATGTACAACAGGGGCCTCTGAGCCACAGGCAGCCAGGACTGAACGTGACTCTGCCGTGGGGCTGAGGAAGGTGAGTGTCTTCAAGTCTGGGATTCTCATTTCATAAATTACACACAACGATGCCAGAAGCTTTGTCTCAAATAACTTAAAACTGCTAAACAACATATTTGGAAATGAAGTTTTCACCAAGCCTCTCTTCCCATTGGTGACAAGAGCTACCCCACACATTCCTGGCAACATGAGCAAAAGAAAGCCCAGCATCAGCTTCTGAGTTGGTTTGGTTTTAAGCAGCTGGGCTGGTTATCTCCATGTTCAGGACTGAGGAAAGATCTCGGTGCTCCTCAGAGAATCAATTTGCCTGTATTATCAGAGGAATATTGAAGAGAAACGAGAAACTCCTCCTCTGTGCCCAATTAAAACTCTTGAACTCACTAGCCTCCAAAACACGGGCTTGCAAAAGAATAAGTAGGTTCTAAGGGAGAGTTAAACCCTCAGGAGATGGGTCTCCAGCACCTGAACACAATGGCAGAGATAATGGCTAGTTCAAGAGCAGGAGTCTCGGGAAATATTAGAACAGACTGAAACTTGACGTAGATTGAAAGAACATCTGGTACGAGCCACTGAGCTGAGCAGACCCTTGGTCAGATCCAGCACTATGAGTTCACTCTTGAGTACATCCCACTTCAGGCCTTGCAACATATTTGCTGGTTACATCATCTACAAAGATCAAACACTGGGCAGAAAACCAGAGGGCTTTAGGAGGAAGACTGAGGAGAGAGGACCTACCTTAAACACGAGAAAAAAGTTCAGTTTTTTTCTTCTTTTGCAGGGGGAAATATTTAAACATTAAATAGTGGGTTCTGAACAGGTTGCTTTATTTGCTTCAGAACCGCAAGCCACTTTTCTTCTGAACCCAAAATAAGGACCCCAGGAATCTCGTTACACACTGTTAGATTATGCTCCAGGAACACTCTGAGCATACATCTCCAGTTCTTCTCTGTGATCCAAAATACATCAACATGCACTAGGCAAGTGATTAGTTCCATGTGAAGGTTATTTCCAAGTCTTCACAAGTGCTTATAACAGGATCTCAGCCTTTCTTTGCCAGCACACATAAGCTTTTCCAAGCCAAAGCAACTTATATGCCATGTAACTTTTACCTGCAAATCTTCGACAGAAGGAAAAAAGACCCTGATCTGCACTTTGGAGGCTACGCCCACAGTACCACACACTTTTGGCATTCCCAGAAACAAGATGCTGACAAAGTGGAGCAAGTCTAGCAGTGCCACCCAGACGGTTTGGGGACCGCAGCACAGGATGTTCCGAGAGATGCTGAAAGAGCTGGGTTAGTCTGACCCGGGGAGAAAGCGGCTAAGGAGGGAATCTAATTGCTGCCTTCAGCTACGTAATGAGTGATTATAGACACAACTAGACTGCTCTCTGCGCAGTGAAAGGCAGGGAGAAAGCACCAAGTTGCAGAACAGGAAGTTCTTGTCAGGCATGAGGTAAAAAAGTCCTCGCAAGGCTGGTTAAACAGTGAAAGAAAATGCCCAGAGAAGTTGTGGGATCTCCCTCCCTGCAGAGATGAGAGACGTGACTGGACACAGCCTTGAGCAACTTGATGCAGTTTCAAAGTTAACTCTGCTCTGGGTAGCGAACTCAGAGCAAATCACCACCAGCCCCCTTCTAAATTAAAGCATTCTAGAACAATCACGTTTCTGTGACATGCGTGCACACCTGAGAGCCAAGTGACTCCCATACTCACCTCACATTGAGTGAAACCACAAGAGTGATCCAAAACAGCAATTAAACAAATCCATCCCTTCACTATCATCAACACAGCACAGGTGAAATGGTGACAGAGCTGTATGGAACCATAGTCATCACTAAGTAACTCACCAAAATAATCAGAAGGTGCCAGTCTGCCCACTTCGACAAATTCTTCATTTTCTGACCGACGCTGTAACACCGCAGCTGTGCCCTTTAATAAATCACAGTAATTAAACAATTGGAATTTCCAGCATCACTCGAAACACTGAATTCCACAAGGAATCAGCTGCTTTGCAGCAGTAACTGTTACGACATCTCAGTCTAAAAACCACACCACAGTCCCCGCATGGTTCTCCAGACTGCTCTATAAAACCAGCTGGTCCTCCGTCCTCTCTAAGCACACAATGTCTTGGCTCTTTCATTTTTGTCCAAGTGTCTACTTACGGACAGAATAAGCCATGTTAAAATAAAATTTCCAAGCTTTTATTCTAATTTTGACCTTACCTCCAAGATAATGAAGAACTCATCTCCTGGCTCTCCCTGGACAACAATCTTCTGCCCATCCTCAAACTGTACCGGTTCCAATGCATCAGCTACAGTGAGACGCTCCCACTTGTCCAGAGATTCTATGGAGTTAATTGTTCATTAACCGGGTTATCTTTTCAAGGCACAAATTATAATTTTTGCTTTGTCTTTATACACAGGTCAACCTATTGCTGGCTATGTTTATGCATGGGATATCAAGACTTGAATTAGAATTATTTTGAAATGATGCAGAAAAGCAGCACAGGCTTTGCAATCAGTTTTAATGGATTATCACAATAGCCTGTAATCATCATAATGCTGACTAAAGCTTTATTACAAATATGGCAATTTATTCCACTTCAGAACAATAATCTTCTTACTTACCCAATATAGACACTTTACTAAGGAATTCCTCATACATCTTTCTCTTTCTCAAGGTACTCCCCTAAAAAAAAAACCCAAAAAGAAGCGCACAAAGTAAGTTCTCTTTCTACTTCATGTTTTACGTGAGGCTTCGAATAAAACTCAAGACAAGAACAAATTTAAGACATACTGCATCCTGCCTCAGAGAACCCAAACACACAAGATTAAATGTTTCAAATACAATTACTTCATCAATATTTCAGAGTTCAGCAACCTTCATGAAGTACTTTGCAGTTGTTGCAGACTTCACATTTTACATGCATTCTAACTGTATAACCTTATCAAAATTCACAAGACCTGCTCAAGTTAGTTACAACTGCTGTTCACACACACTACTTACAAATAGTAAGCTGAATGCAGAGCAGAATCCAAGTATATGACAAGCTAACCCACAGGTATTACATTTTCAGTCCATTGGTATCGTTTTGTTCACTAACGTAAGATTTCCTCTTGCCCCATGCCTGATAAGACGTACACTGAGTGATTAGTTTTCTGATTGCAAAACAGATAGCAGGATTTTGATTAACTAACTCTGGCAAAGGACAGGCACGGATAAAAGGTCAAATGACACATGTAAGCTGAGCGAATAGGAAAACCAAAGGCATAATTCCAGGTGAGCACACAGTTGCTTGAGTCAGCAGCACCAGCTAGAAGAATACTTGCCATGAGGATCCTTCTGTAGCTGTCTCTGTCAATGCCCCACAACTTCACGTTCGTCTTCGCTTTGACAGTTGCAGCGCGGGGAATTCCATAGATCAGGGCAAGCTCTCCGAAGCTTCCGCCCTCACCAACGCTGGTTGCCCACTCGTTGTTCACATAAACCTGAAAGGCAGAGGCCAGCAGTGAGCCAAGGCACGGGGTGTCCTCTGAGCTGGTCAGAGACAACACAAAGCTCCTGCTGCCCCGTCATTTTCTTTAAAGGAAAATTCTCACATCTGCACAGTCAGCGTTGACTATTTCAGTGTTTCATCAACACTTCACAGCCAAGCCAAGTCCCAGTCACAATTTTTACTTTCAAAGGGACTCTCTTCTACATCACGTGCACATACTACACATGTAGAATACCAAGACCCTTTGATAAGAAATAAAATCTCAAAGTCTCTGTCAGAGAAAGCTGTTGATTAGTTGGACTGGAAAATAAAAAGGTTGGTCATTCTTCAAGCCTGTCCCATACCTCAACTACACTCCACCTTGCACTTGTAAAGCATTAGTATTGTGTTGGTGTCTGAATCACTCGTTTTGAAACTCAAAACAAAGCAGAGTCTGCACATTCAGACTGAGCCATTAAGGAGCAAAGAGGCTCCAAAGCAAAATAAGCTGCTATAAATAAGAATTCGTAAGAAAAGCTGCTAAAGGAAGGACCTGTAGAAGAAGTCTACAAAGATGAGACTATTCTTCTGCTAGGGATGACCATGTATTAATAAACTACCAATAATGCTTACATCCATTTCTCCTTGATCAACAACGTAGAAGTTATCACCCTCATCACCTAAAGAAGAAAAAGATAATTGAATATGTGATTGGCAGAGTCAAATTTTGCACAGCTTACAGGGTGAAATTTCACATTTTGCTGATTTCCCACTCCTCTCAGTCCTGGGAAAGGGGACATCTACTGGTATGTGGGAGATCAGCAGCATTTCCAGCACTACTGGAAAGGTGTTCTGGATCCATAAACTAACATAACGCATTCTACAGAGCCATCAAATGACAATCTTTCCAACGGATAACATATGCAACGAAACCACATCTTCCTGCAATCGCTCCAGTCCTCACTTTAGCATGAACTGCGCTTCAGGTAACACGGCAATAAAGGGTTCACTGCATCCAGATCATGTTTTTATTTAAAAAAAAACAACCCCAAAACTACAAGAGCACTAGGCCAGAGTCTGCTCACCATCTCCAACTTATTTATGAATGCAAACATTGTCACTTACCTTGCTGTATGACAGTCTCTCCTGCAATGTAAGTGACAGGGAACATTGCATCAAAGATGTCACTGAAAAAAGGAAATCAAAATTAGACAACTGCTTGGACAACTGTCCTGCATGTGTACATACAGCTGTACCTTCACATACAGCTGTACCTCCACCCCATCGACACTTTTCCTATAAGCTCTGTGTGGTTAATCTGCCAGTCGTACAGAGGCTGTGCAGCTTTGTACAGTCTGACACATTTAGCTCTTTCTGAAGCCTGCACTTAAACTACAAACATTTATTCCTACCTTCTTTCATTATCATCCAGATGGGCAAACAGCACATTCTTCTCAATGGCTTTTGCCAAAGCAGCCATAGTCTTGTAATCTTTTGGAATAACCTAGGATATAATCAGAAAAAGTAATTGATTAATTTTTGAAGAAACATTTCTGCATTCCCTTATATAACTATATTATCCAAATTGCTACAAAACACTGGCTGAAATTTTTCAGTTTCTTTCAAGCACTATAGATCTAAAACCAAATATAGTCAACATTTTTATTGATCTTCTGTGCAAACTGGCTGTAAATGTGCATTATTTTATGCAACTGTGAAAGTGTCATCCCATGCTAAGTTTGTAAGGTTTTTTCCAAGAGTATCTGTTCAAGCTGCACTTTCCTAGGAACAGCGGCAAGTCTGCTCGGCCATCAGGCTAAACATGACATTGTTGCAGCTGTCAGATAACTGGAAGCATCCTGTTATATATATAAGATATATCCACATACAAACATACATTACTTCAAAGGGAATAGGTCTGTGCTACGCATGAAGGGTTTAATTGCATGACAGTTTATTCTAACCTCCAATTAAACAGCTACACGCACAGGTCTGCTTTCTACAGTTATCACAAGACTTAACAGGCTACAGGAGCTCCGTGATTTAATATACTGGACAGAGGGTGGTCTTAAACCTTCTGATAGCCAATGCAATTCTTAGCAACGTTTAAAAGTTTGAGCACCTTTCTAACGTAAGATGCAGCGTCCTCTTCTGTGTAGACTTCAGCACTGATGGCCCCACGCCTTCTTCGACCCTTAACCACGGGGTTCAGGGGAGGAGGAGGAGAGATTTCATCCTCCCGCGAGTCTGAGCGTGAACCAGATTTCTGTTGATTCAACAACTGTTTTGTTTCCTCCTAAACAGGAAGGAAGACATGTTTGTGTCACACAGTCCAGTTAAAAAAAAGCAAGCCACTAGATATTATATTCCAATTGAGTCTGCAGTGCAAGGGAGCTTCCTGTGTACTGTCACTCTCACATTAAGGCAAACAGGAGATGAGAGCAAGATCAAAAGCCCTTCCGAAACAGATGGTAGATATGCCTTTCATTCATAACATTCCTAGCACAATGGTGTTTACTTTAATAAGTTACACTAATAGTTTAATAAATTAAAAAGTATAAACAAGTTGATTCTACTTTCCACTAGTGTATTCAACAGGCAATGAAGAAATTCTGCAAATGATAAAGACGTTTTCCCCAATGGCAAACTCAGCCATTCTTTCCCTCGGCTGCGAGGCGTTAAGCCTTTTTTGATTTGAGAGACAGAAGAGCAATTGCTCGGAAATCCACGTTACATGAGAAGCTTTTGAAACAAGGTCAAGTCATGGACCAACTCGATACCCAATAACCAACAGTTATTTTAGGAGAAAGAAATATGAACACCACTTAGAAAAGAACTGCAGGAAGGATGTTAGAGGCCAAACAGTATTTTTTTTTCTGCAAACCACAGATTGTCAACTTCGCATAAAGTCACACATTTTCCTCATTTCCCTCAGCACCTGTTGTGCTGTGTTGTAATGATATTGTAAAGACAGGCATACTTCCAATAAAATGAAGCCTAACTAATTGCACACACAGAAATTTGACTCTTCTATGTACCAGAAGATTCACCTTAATCAACTAAAATCAGGTTAAGAACAAACCGAAAAAGCCAACGTTAGAGCCAGAGCATTTGCAACGCAAATTACTTTCTCCCAGCGTTAAGGAAATGGGGTTTTGGGACCCAGCTTAACAGAACCAGGAGCGATCTGTTCTCCGAGAGCTCCCAGCTCTTTGAAAAGCCGGGTTTGTCCCAGTGTCCTTGATCAAACTGTCCCCCTGAGCTGGGCAGCTCGTTGTGTGGCTGCTGCTCCGCTTCAGAGGTGCATAGGGGCTGTGGATAACACCACCGCTTCGAGGAGACACACACCAGATAACCAGAGCAGCGCAATCACATTTTACACCTCTCGGATAGCCACAGAGCAAGCACCGATTCCTCAAATTACGTTTCACTTCCTGCCTTTTGCCAATTGATAAAATAGCTCTATATATCAAAAGGATGAGGGCAAGACATATTTAAAACCTTGTTTCTATCTTCTGATTTTAGAGAAACAAGTCTTGACTGCGATGTTGTTAAAAATAGCTTGAGCAGTACTAAGCGTTTAGTTTAAACTGCCTCTCAACAAAGTGGCCAACACTATCAACCACAGACACATACTGTTCATTCATATACAAAATACTTAACCCATTAATAAAAAATGGAATGCAAATACTTCCATTTGACTTCAGCTGGGCCTGCAGGACAGCACTCACCTGCTACTGGTGCTGTATCCAAATTACTGTAAACCATTTATCCCAATATAAAAAATCCAATGCCGATCACCAGCGCCTAACCAAGGTCAAACACCACAGTTCTCATGTAAGTACAGACACAACCACATTTGCTATCTGCTCACTTACGTGAGTGGGCATTAGATGGGTACACCTTGGCAGTTTATGTTCTCCCCTGTGTACTTTGTTATGACAGAAATGCTTTTACACAATGATCAACTCACATAATCTACTAAAAAACAGGATTTCTTTTTCCAAAAGCATAAGTTCCAATTTCAAATGGCCAATACGAACACTAGTCAAATATGAAACAGCCTCTAAATCCCAAAGAGAAGACATGAATTTAGGCTGTTCCACTCTCCTTCCCTCCTGCCGTGTATCTTTACCTTCTCCAGTCTTTCAAAGTATTCTCTGAGGAATCCCATGGGTCGTTCAGGTCTCACTGTGCATAACTGTACGATGCAATCCTTCAGCAGCTGCTGGATGTTGTGTTTCTGGACATAAAGTTCACATTCCCGAAGACTACGCTCCTCCTCGCTGCTGCTGCTGCTGGAAGCTGCCATTGCTGAAGAGAAGAGAAAGAGAAGGTTAAATAACTAGTGGAAACAAAGACACCACTGCACAATATAGCCAGGCACATTATCCTGCATTATTATCTTACTGATACCACAGCATAAAACTACCTTTATCTGTAAGACTAGTAACTAAGCTAAACCCTGAAACAAAAATCTATTAATTTATTTAGCACCTAGAAATAAATAAAAAATCTGAGTGCTCTATAGCCACAAAAGGAAAAGCATTTAATTGAGCTGAGAAAGGTTCAACAGCTCAAGCCCTGTGAGCTCTCAGAGTCAGGGAAGCTTCCACTTAAACCTTCTGTGGATTAAACCCAGTATCTGACGGGACTGGAGGCTCAGCTCCCAGAGCTGCACGGTCTGTGCGGGGTCACAGGGATGACGACCAGGAGACCGGTGGGCGGCAACTGGGAATCCGAGAGGCCGGTATGAGAAGTATTCGGAAGTGAAACATGTCAAGGCTGAAGCCAAAGCCACTTTGCCAAATGCCAAGGCAGAGTCTACTAATGGAAGTTATGGAATTATGAGCGTTACTCCTAAAAAGCTACTTGCCACTTTACACTGGTCCATATTTCAGAATTATCTCTCTGGATACACTGCAATCCCCAAAATGTTTCTTCAATTGTAAATAATCAAGAGCACATCTGTTACGATGCAGGGTTTTCAACAGACCTCAAAATTACAGTGTCAGCTGCAGCACTTTCAAAAGATTTTTAAGCAGGTTTTCTTCCCTCCTTCCAGGTTACAGAACTATTTTTAAAATACATTTTTATATACATATATATAAACAAGTCATTGTTTCTCATAAAGCAATTAACACTGAGACAACTAAAGAAACAGGAAAGAATTTCTCAGGGCATTTTTGATGAAATATAAATCAAGTTACCTTGTACAGGGGCAGTGGCAACACCTTATGAATATGCAGTAAGATTATGTTGATCCCAGGATCAGCTTTTGAAAGAGAAAAAATGGACTAAGACAAAATCATTTTGAGAAATGAAAAGTCAACGAAAAGCCAAGTGGTGCAGTCACGTTGTGTTTTATGCTACTGAGGCAGCAGATGTAGAAATACAGGCCGCACAAGCAACATAACACCATGGTCCTTTGAATTATGCTTCTTGAGATTACAGGAGGAACAGAGTTAATGCAAAATTGCCAACACTTCAAACAGGTTTCACTCTTGTAACAGTTAATCCCTGCATAAGTACGCACGGACACATGTATTATGTGCTGCATAAACACCAAGTATGGACTTCACATGGACTGAAAGGCCTTAAAGTTCTCCAGTTACTTCTTTTGTTTTGACAACTAACACAGCGAAGGTCAGTCCTAATTAACAGACGCAGAGAAACTCGGTGGCTCCGTGACAGCCTCACGAATTACAATCTATGGATAAAGGCCCGTGTTGGTAAACAGCGGACACGGCTGCTCGGGAGAACAGCGAGACCGCTGTAGAAAATACCAAGGAAATCAGGAAAGCTCCAGCATTTCACCAAGTATTTTTTCGGCAGGTCGCAGACCCGAGGTTTTCCACCGCCCGCCCCGGCACGGCTGCTCCGACCCGCCCGGGCCCTGCCCGCCCCTCACCGCGGGGCCAGGGCCGCTCCCCAGAGGCGCCACCGCCACGGCCCAGGGGTGCGGGCGGGCAGCCCCACGGCCAAAGCACCGTCGGAACGTTCCCGGGGCGGGGGACGAACCCCTTGGGCCGTTTTCAGGCTACGAACGCCGCCGTGCCCAGCGCCTCAGGCGGCGCCCCGGAATCCCGCCGGGGCCCCGCGCAGCGCGGCCTCTCCCCCCGCCCTCAACCGCGAGGCCTCCAGGCAACAAAGCGGCCGTTGCACCCGCCCCGAGCAGCCCCGGGAGCTGCCGGCTCCGGTCCCGGGCCGCTCCCTTCAGCAGGGCAGGCCCCCGCCCCCAAGGCCGCAGGCCTCCCGCTCCGCGCCCTTCCCGCCCGGCCTTGCCTCCCCGCCGCCGCCCCGCTCCTCCTCAGGGGCTGTCCCGCCGGCCGGCCCGGGCGCCGCCGCTCACCTGGCGCGGGCGGCTCCGCCGGGCCCTCAGCGCCCCCCGCCCGTCCCGGCCCGGCCGCGGCCTCGGCGACAGCAGCGGCGGCAGCTCCCAGCGGAAACCAGCCGGCTCCACCAATCACCGCCCGCCGTGACGTCAATGCGCCTCGCTCTCACCCGGACCCGTCGCCGCGGTAACCTTAAAGGGGCAACGCAAGGGCGGCTCATCTCCAAGGGGGCGCTCGAAGCCTGGGGAAGTGGCCCCACCTCGCTGAGCGTCCCCTGCGGCTTTAAGGCGCGCGAGGGTGGCGGGGAGGTACCGGCCGGGCCGCTCCCCCGGTCACCGTGGGTGAGACCGCGGTTCGCGTCCCGGGCGCGGGGAACCCGCCGGTCCGGTAGCGGAGGGTGCCTGGAGAAAAGCTGCGCGGCCTTCCCGCGGTGTACGCCCGGTCAGGGCTCAGGGCGCTGGGCTCTCCCCTGCGAGGCGTTAATTGATCAGTAATAGGGCTGCAGTTGGTGTTGAACCCCGACCTTGACACTGCCAGGGAGAAAAATAAATTGTGTTCAAGTTCAGCAAAGATAATCGATTTAAAAATCCATATTTCATGTGTCATTATGGGCCAGGTGAGTCCTGTGAATCCCATCACTTTGTGTATATAAAGCCCATGAGAACTGGCCAAAGAGCTCTGGCCGGAATCTCCCTATAGCTGGGAAAAATAACACAGTTTTACAACTCAATATTACAACTGCTGGGAGAGCATTTCAACCACAACCCACCGCTGCTGAACTCATTGAGGAGAGTTGTTATACATTATATTGTTACTGGAATCCCTTTGGTTGTATATTTTGAGAACAGAAGCTATTGGTGCTGTTACAACGCTGTCCCAAGGCATCAGGAATGATCCTACATGGTGTTTCTTCAATATTTCTCATATTAAAGAAACAGCTTAGGTCTAGATGTTTAATCTGCATTTACAACAGCAAAACTAGCCCCCTAGTTCACATTCCTTAAATGTCTGATTGCTTCTGTTACAGGTTAATTAGAAACCAGGGTCCAGGATTCTCTGACGGTAACCCAAAAATTAGAGCTTTTGCCACCTCAATATGAATTGTAAGGAATCATAAATATTTGTGAAATACTGTGAGGTGTCAAATCTACCTGCTCAACTGATAACACAACCCGATAGAAGTTTCTGAACAATGCAGGGGGGAACAAAGTTGTGCACATTCCCCCTACACACTTTATTGTTTGCTTTTTATCTTCCCTGTCTGCAAGCTGTCTGCTATTGTCACGTCTCACACCTTGTTTGGACAAGCCCCGGTGTGTTTTGGGATAGATCCCATCCGGAACACAGATCAGACCTGTATGTAAAACCTGCTCTGCAACATTCTCTTCATGAAGAAAACAAGCCTGGTGTTGTGCTCGTGGTGCAATCGTGTCCTGAGCGCTGGAGCCAGAGGGTTCAGAGACCAAGGCAGGAGCGGAATAAAGGGAACAGAACGGGCTTTCAAAAGGAGCCTTGTGATGCCAACCTGAGGTCCCTCTTGTTCACTGTGTCCAGCTCCTCCGCTGTGAGTCAGCCCTGATTTATCTCGGAAAGTTAAATCACGCTGCTCATAAGCAGATGCTCATATGTATTCATGTGTTAATTCTTACACGGTTAAAGACGTAAGAGAAATTAAAAACAAACAAAGCCCTGTTCCATTTGGTCTGAATTACAGTCAGACCCCGCTCTTGTCTAATTCAGCAATAAACATTCCTGAGTAAATAACTTGCCTTACCGTCAGCACTAATTCCCACAACTTTCATTTCAAACAACTCCACACATTGAGAGTTTCTCATGAAGCAACGTCGCCCGAGGCTGCGGCTGGCGCGGAGCAGAGGAGCTGCCAGAGAACACCCAGCAGAGACACTTTTATTTGCTTTTTAGGCAAATCTAGTAGCCAGCCCTGCTTCAAACCCCAATGCAAGCACTACGGGTTCGCATGGCACAGATTTCGGTGACTGTAACCATCACATGTCCCGAGCGGTGGGACACTCGGTTTCCCAGACTGGTAAATACTGGTAGAGTCTGAGCAGGGACAAGAAGAGATGAGTCCCCAGGCAGGGGCTGTGAATCATCATGTGTCACAGCACAGACCTGCAGAAAGCTGCAGATAGGACTTTAAGTCATAGCAGCTTGATTGCTCTCATTTTTAAATGAAGAAACACTGCCTGAAGTGTGATATTTCTAGGCAGATCCTGGAGGAAAATGTGCAGATATTTAGATCCCTGCAAGTTAAGAGGAGCTAACTACCTAACTGCCATGGAGAACCTGGATCAGTGTATCCACTCATTTTTGTGAACTCCTCTGCTGTTGGGTTTATGTGTTTAGCCACTTCTGCTTCAGCCTCATAAGGGACTCAAAAGCACCATTTTCATTATTTAAACCAGCAGCCCACTTCAAGATCATCACAGCTCTTATCAACTGAGCGATAATGCCACCTCAGCACTCTTAGGCATTTGGCTCATCTCCATCCTACATTAAGCCATGTAGGTTACATATTCCTGGTCTCAGAAAAGACCAATAAATTTGTCTGCAAAAAAGCATCTGAAACATCCCAAGTGGGAAGATAATTTGTTTGCTTTTTAACAAAGCTTCCCAGAAGCTCTCACAAAGACTAAAATTTATTACTCTAATTTTTATGGTGCTATTTATCAACGCGGTGATCAACAGTAATAGAAGCTAAGAATGGTCGCTGGGAAGGAAAGAAGTCAGGGATTTCTGTTCTGCTCACCACCACGCAATCATTTAAACCCCACAGAGATACTGGCTGAGTCAGTGTTGTCCTGCAGCCGTAAAGTCAGCAAGGACGGATGTGAGATTGCGGCGGGTCAGCTGAGGGGAAGGAGACTGGGGACAAGGCAGCGGGTGAGGAGGTTGTTGTGCATGGGACAGTGAGGATGACATGGGAAGAGGACACCAGGGGCAGCTTGAAGCTGAAAATGCTGAGGAGCCACTGGATCCACCTGAAGGGAAAACAAGGAAATAAATAATAAATACAAATCATAGATCACTGGGCCAGAAAAAATACCTCCGTGAGCAAACGCACTCTGCCAGGAATAACAGCGGGGCAGCGATTGGGGAGCTCAGGGAATAGGCAGTTACGTGAGCTGGGAAATAAGAGTATAGAAGAATTCCACCCCTGCTGTGTGCACAGAACAAAAGAACACACTTCCTGAGCAGTGTTATCCGCTGCAGTACACAGTTGTTCTAACAGCAGGGTGTTTTCGCTGAGGATACCATCCCAATTTAGTATCATGAGGTACCACCATCTCAGACAAGCCATTGGAAGCAAAAGAAGTGTCAGATCAAAGCATCCAGTGTTTGTCCCACACACACAGTTTTACACATTAAATCATGCAAATCTATCATCCTTAATGCACAAGCAGGTTCCAAAGATGCACAGAAAAGCATCTTCTACCAACAGAAACTGCAATTAGCCCCAACAGCCCTAAAATCCACATCGACCAGCAATCAGAAAGTCCATGGAACTAAAACCTGTGAGCTCACTGCAGGCTGTAACAATGTCGGTGCAGGGTTCACACTGTGTCCTTTGGGCACATCTTCTTGTATTTTGTTTAAGCTTTAACTAGCACAGAAAATAAACACCTATTGCTGCTGCTCACTGAGACTATACACTGCGATTCATAGGAAAAGCCATAGATTCAGAGCCAAAAGGCAGAAAAAATGTATTCCTGTTGAACAATAGACTATTTGAGGGTTGCTGGGTTCCAGGCCAGACTGTGGAGTTGACAGTGTAACTTGGCAGATGTCGGTGTGACACATCAGGGTAACACGTCAGTGTGACACGTCAGAATACCTGCGTGCAAGGAGAAAACAAGGGTACGTGCCACGCAGCACCCAGCAACACGCAATTTCTGCCAAGGAGTCTGAAACTCTACATGAGTTATAGTGTAAATAAATCTGGTATCAACTTCTGTAACTTTGCCACAAGACAGGCGGTAAAGGAGCACCAAGGAATTGGTACGATCAAAAAACACACAGTCTGAAAGACAGCACTTGGGCTTCCTCCTCTAACCCCATCCTGACCTGTGCTGTAAACTAAAAACCACTCTGGACCCTGGGAGCTGGTGTGTGGAAGCCAGTTTTGGTCTTGCTGCGCATCAACTGGGCAGACGGTTGTGTGAAACGGTCCCCAGTGCAGAGCGAGTTTGCTTTGAGCAGCAGATCTCAAATCATTCCCATATGTTACTTTGAAGGAGAAGAAAACAACTGGTAAGTCTCAAAACAGAGTAACCAAGAGCCAAGAAAAAGAAAATAAAACTAATGCCCTGAAGTGCCCAGATCTTACAGATAGGCCAGTCGGGGGATCCATGGACATCTGCGGGACGTGCCTGCTGCAGCACAGCCCTTCAGATGCTCAGCGTGGTTCCAACCAAAGGCTTCCAGCACCCCAGGGGCAACACTGGGAACATTTTAGCTCCCGAATAAATGCTGAACAGCTCAACAGCGCAGCCAGCCCGGGTGCCATCGTTATCTGAGGTATGGCACACAGCTCTCCTGCCTGTGCTTCAGGATGGGCTCAATGACACTTGGAAAAAGCCACGGGACCCTGATTACATTCTAACACAGATAACGATGTTCTGCCGTCCGTGTTTAACTGGAACTTAATGTCCTTTCTTCTGACCTAAGGAGTTGTGTCTAGACCAGCAATTAACCTGCGCCTCAAAAGAGGAGCAAGAAGTTTCTAAGCACACTCCTGAAAATCATTATTGCGAACTCCTTGCTTCGGCATCTGTGCACAAGTGTGAAGGATTTCAAGGACTCTCCTCAACTCCGAGCGAGGATGGGGATCAGCACAGCGGGAAACCCGCAGGTTAGAGAGCTGGAAGATAGAAAACAGCATGCAGAGCACAGCAAAAAAAGACCCTGTGAGGCTCGGTCCCCTAGAGAGGGGGAAGGAGATGGGAGAGCGGCAGCTCTTTGCCTCCTGCCATTTGGACATGAACAGTCTGTGTTTTGCATCGTTAAGTTTATACAACCTCTGGGCAGCTTCAGTGGTTTGTGAACTGCCCAAGCATCTGCAAATGCAATTCTTGACTTCAAGATCTCTCTGACGCAAACCAAATTAAAGACCAATGAGATGGTGTGCAGCTACTGTTGACTTCTTTTCCGGGAACACACGCAAAATACTACCAGTGCTTGTTTTGTAACAAATACACCCATTGAAAAGAATCCTCAGTTCCTGTGCTTTTAACATAGCGGGAGTCTGGGGAGAGCTCCCTCCCCGAGCATCAGCTGTGGCACAGCTCTCTTGCAAGATAAACGGACATATAAAAGCATTCAAAACAGCTATTTGCTTACGCGCTTGTCCCCAAAAGCAGGTGGCAAAGTAAGCACACCACACAGTCGGTCAGATCCACTATTCTTGGTCTGGACTGACATCTAAACAATGCCTGGCCCGACATCTAACAAACTGGCTGCAGAATCAAGCGATTTCTGATGCAAGTTTCCACCTCCCTCCCCCCTCCACGATAATACAACATTTTCCCAGATGGAAGGAACCCACTTTAAAAACAATAAGTCTTTGGAACGTCAACTAAGGCTTGCTCGGCATATGCTGTGCCCACAGGAACACGATATAGCCTTTTTTTTCACTCTCCAACTGTAACCCCTTAAATCTGAAGGAGCAAGATGAAGAGATGTCCCACGGGCAGCATAGATGCCTCCCTGCATTCTCTAAACAAGAACCAAGTTGTTTCTGCTATGAATGTATTTATTATACCCATGTTTTGGGCCATTTCTCCTCTACTATGAAAGGGGAGAAAGTCGCCCAGGTCATGGGGCTGAGTTCCATGCTGGGAGCTCGGGCAAGGAGCCAGCACCCCTCCAGCACCCCAAGCCTTCACTCGCAATGTTACTTGTTCCGATCTCTCATGTCAGGACATTCCTTGATCTTTAGGTAATTACAGAGTAGTTAGTTAGTCCCGTATCTAAGAGTTAAGTGGAAGGCAAAAATTTCCTCTCGCCCCCTCTTCCACTTTTAACCCCTCTACTCCTTGTGGTCCAGGTCTTATGGTTCTCAGCTGAAAAGACTCCAAGGCTGTTTAAAAGTCCAGCGTGCACCCAAAGAGACATGAAGATCCACCACCCTCAGCCCGCCAGCAGTGCGACAAACCATTTTGTGAAAGCCTCCAGCGGGATAATCCATTACCAGGGTAATCGTGATGTCCTAATACTGGTTAGGGAAGTGGGATGTTTGCCAGAGTGAGGATGAGATAAGGAGCATTAATCCAACTGACAAGGAAACACAGCATTAGGCTGCAAGCTCTTCCCTGACCTTGGCAAATGCTGCTGAAGGGGCTGCTCACACCGACAGCTCATTGAACAGCAGAACCTGGCTCAGGGTCAGCAGCAAAAACTGAAAAGAAAAACTACAAGCAACAAAGCTCAAAAAACTCTGGTGACTTTCAGACTGGCAGTGGCCTTGGGCACGGCTGCTCTTGTCCTTGTGTCACCCTGGTTCTGGCGGTGCCACCAGATGGCTCTCGAGGTCTCGATGCGTCCTTCCCCATTTCTGTACCTAGAGTGCACTGAAACTGCTTGTACGTGCATGGCACGGACACTGTGTCCCCGTCCCCTCCCTACACTGGGTTAGAACCTGTCCAGACAAATTAGCAAAACAAACCAATCTGCTGGTAACTGTCACAAATATGTCCTGGCCCTTGTTTTTTCTTTCCCCAGCACCCCAGTTTTTCACATTTGATACAGCAATCGTGATATCAAAAAAGCCTTTGAACTGATGACTTCTCCAGGATCTGGATCTTATGATCACCGTCCTTCAAAACTCAAATTGACTTCTGACACATACAGTCTCCAGTTCTGCACTTCTCGCTTTCCCACTGTATTAAAAACAAGCAAACAAACCCCAAAACAAACCAAAAACAAACCACACAACTTTTCTGTTCTGACGTAAACAAGAAACAACTCATCAAAGCAAGAGAGGAATGGAGGAATGTAAGGTATAAATTCCACATTCCTTTAGATAACACTTAATTAGCAGGACTACTTGACTTTCTCCAAAGTCAGTGTTTTTTCCTACTGAAGGCTGGTGGAGGTGCAGGTAACCCCTTGGATAATTAAAGAATAAGCAAAAGCTGTTCTGTCAATTTAACAAGTAGAAATTTCTCTGTGTCCCGATGCTGGACCAGCATGAAGAGCGTGTGCAGCCGGACTCATGGCACCAGATGGCAGCAGTTATTGCCTGCAGCTCTTAGAGCAGCCAAGACAGGCAGTTCTGGTCCTGACAGTTTTTGCTATTAAAGCCCTGAAACATTGGGCTACAACCTCCTCTTCCTCCTCTAGGATCATGATACCACTTGGGAAGGGTGATAAGGGCAAAACAAATATATATGTGCCACCTGTCCCCATTCCTTTCACATGCAAAAGATGGTTTCCTTGCTATGAGAAATGCTTGCTCTCCCTATTAAACATTCACATTTTGCCTGTTCTTCCCCTGGAAGGCTCTAGACCCTTAACAGACTCCTGGTTATCATGAATACCACTGAAGGATATTTAGCAGGTTTATCCCCTGTCAAGATCTTTTATTTTCTATAGCAGATTTCATTCAGACCTATCAGTAGGAGCAGGGTTTTATTTCAGAGGGAAGAGCTTGGCTGGAATTTAAACACCAAGCCCAGGAAAAGCCTAAAAGCTGTCCACAGGTACCTAAACCTTCTCTTGTCCAATGGCAACACACAGGATGCCCCAGCGGGGAGCAGCTTTTCTAGGCACTGCGGCCGATTTCCCAGCTTCTTCACCTCCGTTTCCTCTTTGAGGCTTGAATACAAACACCCAGGGTGGAGAACACAAACCAACATCTGTCATACAAAGTTTTCCAGGTTGAAAAATACTCACAGTCAGATGGCTGCACTCTGGACTGGTTTTAGAGCTCCTGACAGAGTTGAGGTTGTTACTGTTAATGGTTACTGCAGTCACAGGATTGTCAGGAAAGGGAATGGCCCTTTGTAACCCGATATATTCTTCCCAACAAACGCACACATCAGAGCAAGAACTATCCTTCTGCCGCCTCTGCTTTCCTCAGGTGTGACATATGCCCAGATCCCAAGACCAACCTCAGAATCTTACTACCCTAACTACTGCCTCCTTCCAAAGCTGTGTTCCTGAAAAACCAGTTTAGCTATTTCTTTATATTCCAAACATCAGAAACACCTCATTTCTTTATGAGAAAGACCTCAACTTCTGCTTCATGCCCAAAGCCCAAGTGCCCTCATTTGCCAGGGCACAGATCCCGAGATCTCCAAGGTTTTCACACTGTAGCAGAGGACAAGAACTGCTTGTTTCTCCCACCTCTGCTAATTAAACAGCCATTGTAGGCTGAAAGGAAGATTGACCAACGGGGTTGCATCAGTCAAGTTACAAAAATAATCATGTTGCCCAAGCCTCAGATATTTTTGTGGCTCTGCTTTTTCAAGGCTTCATTTTAAAACCAGCTCATGGTGATTACCCAAGCAGCAAAGATCCAGCTGTAGCAGTTGCTCAGAAACTGGGGCTTTTTTGAAACACAAGGCACTGACTCCCTGTTTTGGCTTGTTGGGTATTCTGTTTTGGTTTTGAACTTTTTCCTGCTCTCCAACCTCATTTTCCATCTGACATCGCTGTTTCAAAATCAAGCTATGCTGATCCACAGGGACAGTCTCAGGACACGCACAGCCAGCTTTTCTGTTTCATTTTGGGGTTTTATTAGAGCTTCCCACTAGGCCCCTATGCATAGAAGATATTTACCCCCTAAACACAATGAACTTAAGATGATTCCCCTGCTGCCTTCACAGTGTCGCTCATGTATTCCATGTCCTAGGGACGATCTGCCATCAGCCTCGCTCCAAGCTAATGCTGTTTTGAAGCTCTTTTCATACTTTCTCCCCAAAATCAATCATCATCACAGTTGCAGGTCTTAAACTCCACAACAGGTGAATATTGCAGACACTCCAAGGCCCTCGTGCTGCAAAGGGGGATTAATCTAGGCAGATATGTGTCCACATGGAATCTGCCTCATTTGGATGGTATTACATGTGGCTCTTTTTCCAAAAGTCCTGTGGTGCACATCAAGTGATCGAGGCCCAATGACTTCAGCACTCACATGAGGATTACTCATCTAATTAGGGGTTTTGCAGGCTCTACTCCTGTGTTTCTGTGCACTGTTAATGTCATTGTACTGGCTTCTAGAACATTTGTCATTTAACGGCTGGCTCTGGGGTTTGTTTTTCTTTGTATTTGCTGCAGTAGATTTGACCCCACAAGGTAGCAGTGGCATTAATCACATGAATGAAGCTGTTCTGTGCACAAACGCTGTAAGTTTAGAGGGTAAATGTTGTGAAAACGGGAAAAACTCGATGCTTCCAAGACTCATTTAGCCAAGGAGGCAGAGAGGAGGGTTGTCTTGCTTTCTGGTCAGCGACTCAGCGGTGCCATCGTCACTTTTCCCGCATCACCGGACCCTCCCACGCCCCAGCGCCTCACAGCGCTTCCCCAAACCAGACCCGGCTCCCCCCGCAGCCACTTGTCGCCATGTCCCCCTCGGCAAGACAACCCTTTTCCAGGTTGTCACGCCGCTCAAGCCACTGCAGGCAGCGATGAGCCCCCCCAGATGTGCCCTGTCCCCCAGATGTGCTCCCCCCTCCCCAACAGCTGCCCGCGCTCGTCTGATGCAACCACAACATCACCACGTGGCCACGCACAGCTGTTCACCGCCGCCAGCCAATCGCAGCCGGCTCCGCTGAACCTGGAGGCGGGGCCGTCTCATCCGCCTCTCGCGGATAGGTTAAACCGCGCGTCCATCCGCAGATGGCGCGGCCCCTCCGACCAATGGGAAGCGGCACCGCCCCTGGCCGCTGCCTGCGCGGCGGAGCGGGCCGGGGCCGGCGCGGGGGCCGGAGCGGGCCGAGCCGCCGCGCCCGCTCCATGGAGGCCGCGGCCGAGGCCCCGGGGGGGCCCGCGGTGCTCAGCTGCTTCTCCTACAACCAGGACTGCACGTAAGCGGGGCGGGAGCCGCGGGGCGAGGGGGGAAGCGACGGCAGCGCGGCGGTGGCCGGGCGGGGCCGGACGGCTCGGAGCGGGGCCGGCCCTACGGGAGTGACCCCCGGAGGAGGCTCTTCGCTCCCTTCCAAGCCCTGGGGGATCCCTCGGCCCCGTCTTGGGGGGCACCTGGCTCCCCATAAACACCCTCCGGTGCCCCATGTTGGGTCTTTGGGAGCCCAAGGGAAGCAGCAAATTTAGAGGAATCGCCGTTTTCCCCCCCTCAGCAGCTAGGGGAGCGTTTTCGGATGGCTGGAGAAGTCACTTTGCCCAGGGGTTTTGTCCCCTGACCTGTGGCCACTCTGTCAGTGGCCCGGTTGCCCAGGACTCAGTTGCTCTGTGTGAGCAGCCGGTGCTAAAGAACCATCCCAGGACAGAGGGTTTTCTGGGAGCCTCTCACCCTTCCCTGTGTTTCACCTGCTTCCAAACTGATCATTTGAGAACCATTTCCAAGTGGGACAACAACCATCCAGCAGAAGCGACTCCACAGTCCAGAGCCGAGATCAGGTCACAGGCTATGAGATAAGAATCACAGACACCACTCACACCTGGCAATAGCGTTACCTCTGCGCTTACTGTGTCTAAAACAAAGAGCATTTTGATGGGCAGCAATGTGGTGCTGACGTGAACCCACTGGTCACTGCCACAAACGCTCTGCGTTGGTATTCTGGGCCAGCTGCTGATTTAAGACTGAGATGCTGCTGGTTGCTATATCTGGAACAGAGCAGAGCCAGTGCTTGGCATGGCTGTGCCTCACATTACATGCCTGCACACACTGCTGCTAGCAAGAGCAAAGCTCCCACAGCCCACAGAAATCAGTGTTCTTCTACAGGCTACCTCAGGATTCTTGGGTTTGTCACCTTCCATACTTTAGGTTGAGAGTAGAAACTGAAGTCTTGCCTTCATGGATCACTGTGCCAGAAATGACACCTTTCCTCTGCATGCAGGGACTCTCTTGCTGTCACCTGGAGGCCACAAGATCTAAGCTAACAAGCATTTTGTCTTGTCTTTGCAGCTCCCTGGCAATTGGAACCACAACTGGATACAGGCTTTTCTCCTTAAGTTCTGTGGAGCAACTGGACCAGGTCCATGAAAGCAGTAAGTCTCCTGTTTCACTGCGGTGGAATATGAGCTGACAGACTTTACCTGTGGTACTGCACTTCAGTTTGCCTGGAGGGGCTGATCCTGCTCAATGCCACCACACATGTGGCATCTGTTTCTGCTGTACCCACACATCAAGAGAGGGACAGTTCTGGTTATTGCCTGGTGCACAGCAGCTTTCAGAGCAAGCTGCAGCCTTGGAGAAGCTTCTGAACAGCCAGCAATACCTTCAAAGTTGAAGGAGCCCCTCAAGTTTAGAGTCCAGCTTATTTCTCACTATTGTCAGTTTGACAGCAGCAGTTTCTCCTATAAACCAGCGCTCAGAGGTAATTCAGCACTAGGAAGTTTCAGATCTGCAGACAGGAGAGTGCAGACTCCCAGCACGGATGCTGGATAACTCACAGGCTTTTAGCCCAATGTGGTATTTACAAGCAAGATGTTTTTAACAGGTTTTCCATGTAAGAAGGTCATTCACAGCAGGCTTTCAGCTATTAGCTGTGCTCAGAGCAGCATGCAATGGCTTCATAGCCCAAAACAAGACAGGCCTCACAGAGCATGTACTCTGGTCTGGGTCACACCACAGCCAGAAGTGTTTCAGCTGAGATGGACCCAAGATGCTACACTCTCCCTGCTGGCCATGAAGGGAGCCTTGGCAACCAGACAGAGCTGCATTATCTGGCACAGAGTCCAGGTTCCTTTCTTCTTTAATCCCCCAGAGCAGCTCAGCTGCTATACAGCAACAAGCCAGAGACATATTTCAAAAGTACTTAGGATTTTTGATTGCCCCCAGAGTCAGACCAAGGGTCAAAGAGAAACAGATCCCTGCTGGTGACACTCCAGAGGTGACAGGAGCAGTGCAGGACAACCCAAGCACTGGCCACCATTCATGACTATCAACACTACAAGTCACAGCCCCTGATGATTTAGGTAGAGCTCCCCCAGGACCATTGCAACGGCACCTCCTCCACACAACAGGAGGTGTCCCAAACATGGTCTCTGCAAGACACACCAGAGCTCATCACAGCCCCAGAGACAGGGAGGGATTAAACAGAGCGGCATTCCCCAAGGAGACTGGGAGAAATAAGGCACCATGGAGAATAAACAGTGAGTTACACACAACTTGTTCCTTACCTCAGAAAGTCCCAGCTTGCTCACACCCCTCCAGGAAAGGCCCCAACTAAGCTGATCCTCTTCTCCCATAGCTGAGCTCCTCCTTTTTATATTCCCTTCCCAAGGATTAACTACAGCTGGAGGACCAAGGATTAGCTTCAGCTGGAGGGCCCTGACAGCACTGTCAAAGGGGACTGACTTAAATTCTGCCTTCAGGGGAAAGTTCATTAACTCCTTCCTGCTCTGACCTAAACACTTTGTGCCAGGTATGAGAAATTTTTTAAGAAAAGCAGATGTTGAACACGTTCACACTGAGTCTTCCGACCCGATTCCCTTCCGAGTGTCACTGGTTGCTGCAAAGAAACCAGCCATAAGCCAAGCTAAAGACTCTGTCTTTCCTTCCTTCTGTTCCCAGATGAAATCCCAGATGTTTACATCGTGGAACGTCTGTTCTCCAGCAGCCTTGTGGTTGTGGTCAGTCATGCCAAGCCACAGCAAATGAATGTGTACCACTTCAAGAAAGGGACAGAGATCTGCAACTACAGCTATTCCAGTAACATACTGTCCATCCGGCTGAACCGTCAGGTAAGAAGCCGGGGAGGTGGGTTGGGCAGGCTTGTCCCACTCTGGCTCTTTGCTGGTGTTGACTTTGCAGCTGGGAACCTGCTGCCTGGGTGGGTTTGCACAGGGACAGAGACATGGGGCTGGAGGGGTCGGTTCTTGTCCTCTCTGACCCGCTCCACTTCAGGCTCGGTGACCTCTGACAAAGGAGCAGGAGGGCTGTGGATCTACTGCAACTGTTTGCTTCGGTCAAACGAAGCTAAGTCCTTGTGTTCCTAGCAGGTACACAAAGGCTTTTTGTTGTCTGCCTTCTTGCTTATTCAGCACGCAGCTCTGCCAAAAAACCACCTTTTCATCTTCCTCCCTCCCCGGGATTCCACATCCTGACTTCAGTCCCACCTCTGCCACATTGGTTGCAAATGAGACCTTCAAAGTCGGTAACAAAACCCAGGAGTAACTTGAACTCCGTGCATGAGGCGAAAGGCTGCTTCTCCAGTACTGCTAGCAGCTTGGTTTTATATTTAAAGGTGTAGAAAACATTCAGGCCACTTAGAAGGAGGCTTTTAGAGTGTTATTCCCTGAACTGACACAGCCTCCTGAACCCCTGAGCCCTTTTGGAGGATTTTAAGTCATCTTTTCTTCTCGTCCGTAATTATTTTCAAAATATATGCCATAAGAAGCAGAGGACGTTTTACAATGAAGAAATAAGCAGTCTGTGTAATTGCATATAATCAGCCTCTCCTCAGTTAGCAACACCGAGTCCTGCAGTAAAGCTCTCCCATAAGGAAACTCTGGGTTGAGTTTCCAGTAAAACTGTGTTTGACCAGAAGTTCCTGTCCTACAATTAAATCTGGCCTAAATTGATTTTTTTCCACTTAAGCCTACGACGGAGCTGGCAAAATAAGGACTTCCTTTGGATTGCAGATAGATGTATATGTATAAAAATAAACTGGGAGGTTCTGCTTAGCAGCTCTAGGAGATTAGTATGAGAATAAAATAAGTTCAGGCTTTTCCCCATGTGCTGTGCTGGATATTGCTTGAAGATGATGCACAGGCCCAGCCGTGCATCTGTGTTCCTTGGCTGCTTTATGAGCTTGGGTTCAAATCCTCGACTCCAGACAAACCTGGAGAGATCAAAAGATGCTACAGGTACTTGGGTATATAGAAGAGAAACCGGTGTTTCAATGTACATTCAAGATCTAAACCGGTGGCACTTGGGTTCTGCTTGTGCTGTGACCTCTGAGTCCCTTGCCTGGGCTTCTGTGTGAAAGCTGCACTCATTAAAAGTCCACAGAAAGCCAAATCCCATACAAGGCATTAACACAGGAAAACAGCGGCAAGGAGACCAGGAACAGGTCTCAAACAACTGGTGCGTGTTTCAGTTTGACCTCTCTGGGGGAAATCCTCATTGTGCAAACGAACGGGTCCCTCGGTTGTCGCTGAGCTGTGGGAATTCTTGGTTTCAGGTTCCATTATAACTCTGGAGTGTGTTAAGGTAGATCAGGATTTGTCTCAAAGTGAGGAACCTGCCCTCCCCAGCTCCTGGGGAGCTTCTTCACCTGCTCACTTCCCACCCCATCGCTTCCCTGGATTTTGTCCCTGTCAGTGCCAACATATCTCGCTCTGGCTGTTTTGCCATCATCTGGAAACCTCCCTACACCTGTCCCATCAACAGCAGCGCGTTTTGGAGTTCTGGGAAAGCACGTGGTGGCTTTGCCGAAATCAGCTGTATAAATACAGCTCTGACGGTCTCCGCTAGAAAGTTGGTGCCTGTTACTGTAGAAAAGGCAAAGTCTTCCTGGAAATGCAGAATGGCTCTGACACAGCCCCAGATGCTGTGGTTAGCAGGAATAGAAGTGGGAAAGAGTTTGATCCGAGAGTAATGGTGGAGCAAGGCGAAGGTTTTCTAATGTGGGTGTTTCAAGTTAGTGACTAAGATCCGCATTTAGATACTAAATAACTGGCCTCATTTCTAAAGAGGTGGAGGCTTCCTGGACATGGATTTGGGTGCTCCAGCTTCAGGATGGATGGAGTCTGGCCTTATGGTTTTATTGGGAGGTTTTCAGCACTTCTGGACACTTGGCACTAAACGTAGGTGGACTTAGAAAGCACAACCCTTCAGACAGATCCAAAGCCCAAATCCCACCCCCCCCAAAATGCCTTTGTGGGAACACACAGAGCTCTGGACCAAGCTGGGAAACAAAGCTGAGCGGTCACGGAGACGACGGCCCAATGCTGAGGTTATAACATTCAGATTCCTTTTTCCTTTCTGCCTTTCCTCCCATCGCTTGGCAGCTCCTCCCATAGCGGCGAGCGGGTGGGTGTTCCTGAGGAATTCGGCACAAGAGCTACAAGCACATGAACTTGGAAATACCCTGCCCATCTGCCGAGGTGGTGTAAATACTCGCTGTGAAACGCTAACCACTGTCACTGCCGCTGAACAAATGTTTCCCAACTCGGTTTTTATGCAATTCCGCTGCACAGCTCAGGGCACATAAAGCAGATTCTTGCCTGCTGATGCCAAACGGAAAAAGAAACATTAATTTGCTGAGCGGATGCAGTAGGTTTAGCAGCAGTGGGAGGCACGTCACCTAAATGTTCACTCCCAAGTCAGGAAGAAGTTGGGGCAAGGGACATATAATCCCATCTGTAGGGATGCTGACTGGCAGGACTGGCAGCCTCTCTGCTGCCTGGTCTTTATGATCAAAAAGTAAATTGATATGAAAAGAACCGCAAAGAAAAGTTCAGGTTGGAATGGATGGCAATCCAGGCCCAGCAGCTGAGGTGTAACGCTGATGTATCTTCTTGTTCCTGGGGCCTGGGCTTGTGGAAAATCAGCTCTTAGAGTCACAGAGAAGCAACAGATGTTTTATCTGCTTTCTACCCAAGGCCAGGCACAGGCAGCTCTCAAAAGCAGAGTCATACAAAATCAAAGGCTGTTCAGTGAGAGGGGATGGGGAAGCAGAAGAGATCGTGTTTCTGTTACGTTTCAGCGCGTGAGAAATTCCCGTTGAGTTTTCTCTGACAGCAAAGATGTGCCTGTGCTAGTGAGGTTCATGCATGCCCCTTGTGTCCTTGCAGAGGCTGGTCGTTTGCCTGGAGGAGTCAATTTACATCCATAACATTAAGGACATGAAGCTTTTGAAGACTATTCTGGATACGCCTCCAAATCCAACAGGTAAGCATGGGAAAGGCAGAGAGCAGCTCTGCAGGAGCTTTGCAGAGCCACAACACTCATGTGAGAATTTAAACCAGACTGTGGTTTGTGGATCCTAATTCAGCATCGAGGAGCCAGAAATACATGGAAGCAGTCAGCTGGGCTTGGGAGAGCAGAAACCCTGCCTTGTGCTGAGCAAAACCCTGCCCTGTGCTGAGCAAAACCCTGCCCTGTGCTGAGCAAAACCCTGCCTTGTCCTGAGCAAAACTCTGCTCTGTACTGAGCAAAACCCTGCCTTGTCCTGAGCAAAACTCAGCTCTGTACTGAGCAAAACCCTGCCTTGTCCTGAGCAAAACCCTGCCCTGTGCTGAGCAAAACCCTGCCTTGTCCTGAGCAAAACTCTGCTCTGTACTGAGCAAAACCCTGCCTTGTCCTGAGCAAAACCCTGCCTTGTGCTGAGCAAAACCCTGCCTTGTCCTGAGCAAAACCCTGCCTTGTGCTGAGCAAAACCCTGCTCTGTGCTGAGCAAAACCCTGCCTTGTGCAGGGCAAAACCCTGCCTTGTGCTGAGCAAATGCACCAACAGAGCAGAAATGGTCAGCGTGGTTTGACTTCACCTCCCAGGTTCAATCCCTTCCTGTCCTTGCACGGGATGTCTGTGCAGCTCACAGCTTCCCACAATTGGCCTTTACTCTGTTTCACAACCAGGAAGCTGTAAGGCAGGCCAGGACTGTAGCTTCCCTCCACATATAACAACCTGACACTCTCCCTGAGGGGCTCCTTCCTTCACCATGTCCTGCAGTCAGAGGTTCCCGTGCTGTCTCTGCTCCCCAGACCAAAGCTCCAGCCGAGCTCTGCATTCCCGCACACCTGAGGTTCTCTCTTGCCCATGGACGTAACGCCAAGGTAGAAAGCTCCTGTGATCACTGACAAGCTTTGGCTCAGCTCCCAAAGTGCTCAGCGCTGTGAGGATCACCTGGAGCAGCAAACGCAGCCGGCACAGCGCTGAGTCCCTGCCAGGGAGTTCCTGGGCTGCCCCGCTATTATTCCGCGCGTGCTGCAGACCCGAGGGGCAGGGCAGGTGGCTGCAGAGCGGATCCTCTCTGCGAATCCGGCTTTCCTGCTCCTGGGAGAGGAGCTATTTTGAGCTGCGGAGAGGGAAGCTTGGCCGAGCGCCCGCGGCAGCGCTGCCGCTGTGACAGCCCGGCCGGTCCCAGCTGCAGCGTCGTCACACGGGTTGATGGAGAAGTCACCGATGTGCTCACACTCCGGGGCTTTCGAGGGCCGCTCTTCCGGCAGCTCCCCTGACCTACTTCAGGTCTCAACAGATGGCTTCTCCATGTGGATTAAACATACTAAATACTGCAAATATAATTAAAGTTAAAAAAAAAAGCCCGGCAGCGGCAGGAAGGGCAGGAATACCCAGGCCTGGAGCTGTTCTGCAGTGGGGCTGGGTGATCAGGTTGTGGTTTAAGAGCGACAGCAATCAGCGCTCGCCGGGCCAGGACAAAGCTGCTGCGGATCACAAGGCTTCATATGGGCTTGATTTTTTTTTTTAAAACCCTTTTACCGCAGCAGCTGTCATTGCAACGAGCTGAGTGACAAGTGCTGTGCTGCGCCTGCTACCTCTGTCCCTGGGCCATCTGCTTTGGTTCCACGCGTGACCCCGAGGCCAGCGTGTCGTGGGCACACCAGCCTCACTGCTCTTTGCACAACCCTCTTCGGAGCGGGGATCAGTGGTGAGGGGGTGTAGGAGCACACAGTAAGTGTGATACCCCCCAAAGCGCGCGCCAAGGACACAATAAGGACCGGGATTTGCTGTGCGCCCACCGGGCAGTTGCAGTGGGATCCCTGTTCTGGCCAGGACCTGTCTCTCGCTCCAGCCTCCTCTGTGCAGGAGAAGAAAAAACCCCACACATGTTTTTCATGTGTGCTCAAGTGTGTTGTTTTCCATGTGGCTCATGTCAGGGGCAGGATTTGCACCGAGGGGGGTGCAGCGCTCACGCATGGGTGCACATCTTGGAGACAACCGTAGCTTTGGAAACCACCTCCTGTGGCTCCCCCCCAAGCCCCAGCTCCGACAGGACCTGCTGGCTCTGGGGCAAGACCAGGCTCCTCCAATGCATTCTTTTCCATGCTGCTGAAAGAATCCACCTGTGATGCGGCACTTCCAGAGGTGCCATCCTGAGCAGAGCCAGCTTGCTGCTGTGTGCACCAACCCTCACCGGGACTGTGAAGCCACTGAGAGCAGAGGAGCATCTTCAAAGGCTGCCCGTGTCCCTTGTGATCCTTGTTCTTTGTTGGGCCCTGAGGTCAGCCCACAACACTCGCATCTGTGTTTTCCCCTGGCCTGGCTTCCCGGCCGCCTCTCCCAGGCAGGCGGGAGCAGAGGCAGCGGGTGACTCACTCCAGCCACTCAGAACTTGCTTTGTTTAGCTCCAGCGCTCTCCAGATCCCCCGCTTAGAGAAAGGGCTGCGCTCGTCCCCTCATGCTGCCCGGGCTGGGGGAAAACCACCCTGAAAAGATACCCTTGCTCATCATGAGCGGAGTCTCTGGGTTCTCTCTGCCTTCCTCCCATCCCTTCCTCTTCGGGTGCCTTTTGCTCGCCTGCACTTTGCTGCTGCCTCGCCTCTTCTCCCCGGTGTGCGCATGATGTCAATGCCTCTGATTGATTGATGGCGAACGGATCCCTGGGGCCTCTGGCCGATCCTGCAGCTCCTGGCTCTGCCGCGGTCTCTTTGTTTAGTTATAAACAATGACCTAAAACGAGAGCTCCAGCCGATCCTTCCCCGGGCCAGAGCCGTGTCCTGACACGGCGGGTTGCACAGCATGTGTGTGCGCGTCCCTGTGTACGGACGTGCACGTTTGGGGTGTCTGGCAGCGTCCTCCGCAGCCTTTAACCCCGCGGCTTCCCCCGCACGAGGGACAAGGTGGGACCCCCGGTGGGGGCCAGGAAACTCGGGTCATGCTGAAGCCTTGAGTCGGGTTTGGGAGGACTGTGGGGACGTGGTGCAGGAAGCGAGACCCGTGTGCGTGTGACACGATTCACCGGGGTGGGTGCTGAGACAGCGGCAGAAATGAGAGGCAGGAAGATGCTCTTTTCCGAGGTCACCTGGGGGCCGAGCGGATGGACACATCCATCCATCCCTGTCTCATCCCGTAATTCCTGCTCACTTTGAAAGGGATGTTTGAGAACCTTTATACTCTTGTTGGCATAAAACCAGATGGCTGTTATGGGGGACAATTCCTCCTGTGGTTAAAACTTAGCTACGTTCAGGTTCCTTGTCAGCCAGAAACTCCTTGTACAACTGTGGTGTTTGCTTTGCCCGTCTCTGCTTCCCTTTTCTGTTGAGAGAAAAAGGAAACGGCGCTGCCCAGCCCCACAACCGCTGCTCATCGGAGCTTCTGACCCGGCACCCACACCCTGCGCACATCTGGAGGTGCCCAGATGTGCCTGGGCATGAGCTCTGTGAACTCTGACTCAGCTGTCCCCTGCTGTGGTTCGTGCACCTTCTCAAAGTGGGTGGTGAAGGGGGAGAAGCCAAGACCTTACCCAAAAGCAGGAGCTGGGCTCCTTCTGAGCAGGGTTTTGGGGAGGACGGTGGCAGCCGTACTGTCCCATGCCAGCAGGTGTCCCCACGGCCGAGGCATTGCCAGCGCGCAGCGGTGCCGAACGCTGCCCCAAAATGAGACAGAGCCTGAACCCCCCACCGTGTCTGTGGCCGCCTTTCTGCTTTCCATCCTCCAGCGACAAACAACCTCAGCTGCGTCCTTCTCGCCTTGCCAGGTCTGTGCGCTCTCTCGATCAACCACGCCAACTCCTACTTGGCTTATCCCGGCAGTGCGCCCAGCGGAGAGATCGCGCTTTACGATGGAAATACTTTGGTAAGTGTGAAGCTCGCCCGTTTGGATACCGGCAGGGACTGAAAACAAACAGAACCACAGCAAAGCCAACAGGGCCTTTGGGAGGGATGAATAAATACACTTCACCGAGCTTGGCTGCGAGGGAATTGCGTGAGGCTGGCACGCTCCCCATCCCCCTTGCTTGGACGCCTCTTTGAAATCAGGACATCCACCTCCCAGGACAGGATATTAAGGGAAACGTGACCTGTTACCCCACAGCCCAAAGGCCACTGGCACAGGGGTTCTATATGGGGTTCCTATAGAGGATGCAGCAGCGTATTGCGTGTGACTGATGTGACCAGGGTGGGTTGGAGCTGCTCTGGGTGCAGCTCAGGACCTGGAGCAGCCCCTTTGCCAGCTCGTGGGTTGGGAGGGATGCTGGACTTTAAGTCACGAAGAGGGCGAGGTGTCCAAAGCGCCCCCTGAGGAAATGTGTCCCTGGCTGGGTCACGATGATCTGCTGTGGATGCTGTGGGTTACATAATGCTGTGGCTCTGTACGTGCTGCAGATCTGCAGCAGGGGAGGAGCAGAGCGTGGGGGAAAACGCTGCGGCTGCTGCCAGAGGTACCAGCGAGGGCCTGGGCTCCCCGCAGGCGTCACGGTGGTGGCTCTGCGGCAGGATTTGCTGTGCAGCCAGGAGAATTGCAGGGAAAGCAGCTCTGGCTCTGCACAGAGAAATGCCAGATTTTGGAGAGGGCACAATCACAATCCCGCAGCCTGGAAAGGTGTGGAGCTGGGGACCTCTGCCCCTGCAATGAGCTTTCTGTAATCACGCTGGCTCTAACAGGTGAGGGCTGAGCTCAAGGCAGGGCAGAAATAACTGCTGAGGATGTTGAAGGGATATGACAAGTGCGACACGATCCCACGAATCCGTATCTGCAGGGAATGCCCTGACACGGGCTGGGGAGCAACGTGTCGCTTTGCACTCACGTTACCTTCTGCCCTACAGAAAACAGCCTGCACCATCCCTGCCCACGACGGGCCTCTGGCTGCTCTCACCTTCAACTCCACCGGCTCCAAGCTGGCAAGCGCTTCCGAAAAAGTGAGTGTGCACCTCCACGAGCACCTCCCCGCTGCCCGCGCCCTCTGCCCACGCTGGCACGGAGAGCACGACTCTGAGCTGCCTGTTCTTGGTCACAGCCAGCAGAGGAGGGGCAATAAAAGGACTCTGACTCGTAAGAGGCCAGCATATCGGGTTTGAATCGATCCTGGCTGGCAAATTGGAGGGGCCTTTGCACGGCCTGAGTTTCCTGGGTGTGTCAGAGGAAGGGCTGGCGCTCTTTGCCCAGCTCCTGCGTGATCTTTCCATCTTGCATTTTTTGCAGGGCACAGTCATTCGTGTATTTTCCATTCCTGGTGGGCAAAAGCTCTATGAATTCCGGCGAGGGATGAAAAGGTCTGTTCATTCTTCTGTTGGTGACAAGTACACAGAGGGCTCCCCAAGCAGAAATGTAAACACAGGGACGAGGCAACGTCAGATCCTGGTGGCTTTGGCATCTTTTGCAGAAAGAAAACAAGAGCAAGTATCTCAGATAGAAATGTCACTGTGCCAGACGGCCACACTGTGCCCAGCTGCCTCCGGCAAGTTCAGTGATTCAGTTCAGTGTGTTACAGAACAGGGCGATTGCAGAGAACAGAGGTAGATTCAGTCCGTTTACTGTCCTTCCTTGTTTCTTACTTGAAATAATGAAGTCCCCAAAGTTATCAGCCCAACTCTTGCCCTCTCAAAGGGGGTGCTTTGAAGCTACTGAGTCATTTGCGCAGAGTCCAGGTCTCAGAGGTGGGGATGGGCTGTTGCTGCCCTTCTGCAGGCTCCACCAGATATGAGCAGTAGAGCCATTCCTTCAGGAATGGACCTACTGAATGGGAGCTCCTGTCCTCTGTGAGCAAAGCCGAGCCATTCCTTGAACAGCATGAACTGACCGGTCCTGTCTTTGCTTGGCCTCAGGTACGTGAACATCAGCTCCCTGGTGTTCAGCATGGATTCCCAGTTCCTCTGCGCTTCCAGCAACACCGAGACCGTGCACATCTTTAAACTGGAGCATCTCACTGACAGGTGAGGGGGTGAGCCTGGGTTAACCCGCCTGCCCCATGGCCGGCTGGGCTCCATCTCCTCACCCCGTGCTCTCCAGGAGCAATACCAGCTGCAAACTGTCTCTTTGGCTTTGTGTCCTGAGGGACTTGCTCCTTGGGAAAGCTGCAAACTGCATCCCATCTCCTGGCTGTGCTGGGTTTATGAGCTGCCACTGTCCCCTGCCCGCGTATCCAGCTACGCTGGTGCACAACGTGTGCTCCAAAGAAAGCCTTCGCGTGTCAGATCAGGATCATTTTGGCTGTTCCCGATCTGTTCTGTCATGGCTGCTGGCGGTAGCCCCACTGACGCTGCTTTGTGACCCCCGCAGCCGGCCAGAAGAGCCTCCAACCTGGAGTGGTTACATGGGGAAGATGTTCCAGGCTGCGACCAACTACCTCCCTGCTCAGGTATCGGGCATGATGAACCAGGATCGAGCCTTTGCCACCGTCCGCCTCAACATCTCCGGACAAAGGAACATCTGTGCCCTTTCCACGTACGTATTAACATCTGCAGCCCCTCGACCACACCAGCCCTTGAGCAGACACAACTATCTCTACCCAACACCACCACCCTGGCCCCTTATCTTGCACCCGAGCCACGTTGCGGGTGTGTACTGTGTCTGCGTGTTGTGTCTGTGTGCGAGCAGACTGGGCTCACGATGCTTTTCTCATTAGGATTCAGAAGCTGCCTCGGCTCTTGGTGACTACATCAGATGGACATCTCTATATCTATAACTTGGACCCGCAAGATGGAGGGGAGTGTGTATTAATTAAGAAACACAGGTAACTGTTCCTCCAGATACATCTGATACAGAGGTTGATCTTTTAAAACATGAAGGGAAATTTCACCTGAACGCACAAAATCGAGCTGTAGGAGCAAGAACATTAGAAGTGACTTTGTGATTTTAGCTACCTGATCCAACAGCCGTGGGTGGGAACCACATCAGCAGGTGGGGACATGGGGCTCTTGCAGGAGAGAGCAGAGACATCTCAGATCCCCAGGCATCTGTGGGGCATCTCAGCCTCGAGAGGTGGGCAGGCGGTTCCTTAGGAGATGCGTCCAGCAGTGCAGCGCTGAGCACCGCGGTGGCAGGAGAGCACAGCACCTTCTCCAGGCACAACTGGGTGCTGGAGACCTGACTTTGGGGGTAGGATGGTGTGGAGCAACGGGGGGCCTTCCCTAAACACAAACCCAGGCAGACATGCCTGCAGGCGTGCGGTGCCAGAGCGGAGGCTTCCCCGCCGCTCTCCGCTTTGTATGCAAATTCGATTAAGCACGTAACCTCACCCCCTAACCCGCCCCCCACATCTGGGCTACTTGGCTCCAGATGTGAAGCCTTTGGGGTGGGGTGGGATGTAACATGTGCTCTAAGCCGGGAGGTGGCCGACAGCCAGGAAAATGCCAGCAGTTTTTTTTGTTGTTGTTGTTTAAAAAGCCACAAAACAAAAGGCACTTGAAAGCTGCGCTGTCCAGCGTGCTCCGGCTGCCCTCGGCCCCGAGCGGCCCGGCTCCGGCTGCGGGTTCCTTTGAGCATCGGAGGAGTGAAAAGGGCCCTTGGGTCATGAGTTACGTTACATCATAACTATATCTCTGCTCAAACTCCATCCTGAACTAGCCAGGGCTGCTTTTTCCATCTAGCCCACTCCTGTTGGAAGCCCTTTGGAGCCCCCTCTGTGATTAGAAACACTGTTTGCCTTTGTAACCTAAAGCTTTTGTGGTCAATCTGTTCCCTTCTATTCCCGTGCCAGCATTGTCCTCTAGTCCAAGTGGTGCTTTCCCTATCTTCTGTTTCCCCCCTGCTTTCCTTGGAGAGCACAACGCTCTCCTCTGCAGCGCTGCGGGGCTGCAGGCGATGCTGGGATGCTGGTGGGTGATGTGCTGCAAGGAGATGTGGGTGCATGTGCTTGTCTTAGCTGGTGCTGGGGGAGGAATGGTCAAGACCGGGACTAATTCTTTTCCCCTCTTTTGCTCCTGTGCAGTCTGCTTGGCTCAGGAAAGATGGAGGAGAACAAAGAAAACGACCTTCAGCCTCCGTTACCTCAATCTTATGCAGCAACAGTAGCCAGACAAAGTTCAGTGCCTTCAACTTCGACCATGCCAGGTAAGCATCACGTCTGCCCCTTCCTCAGCCAGAAGCAAAACAGCCACCTGGGGCAAAGTGGAAAGTCCCCCAACCTCCAAGGGTTCACCCAGAAACACCACGTGTGCAGTGCAGACTGGAGCAGGAGGATTCTGGAGCTCACCCAGTTCATCTCCTGCCCCTCAAAACAGGCCAGGAATGTTCTGCTTTGCTTCCCTGGCCCCCTGGCCAGTGCTGCGCCTCCTTGCACTGCAAATGGGCTCGGCAGTGGAGCGGTGACCACATCCAAGCTTCACCGTTTGTCAGGCGGCGGCTGTTGCCGGGCTGGTTTCCAGGAGCTGAAACTCTGGGTGTAGAAGTCAGATATCACGATTTTTTTGTGGCAAGATCACTGCAGATTCTTCCAAACCTGTTACACCTCACCCTAACAAAGCCAGCACTGAATTGTTGCAGGAGAAGACTGGGTGACTGTCTCATTATATTCCTGAGTCTAAAGGTCCATGTGCAGATGTGGATCTTATTCTGAAGTTGGTGGTTATGTTCATGGTAGGTGGAGGAAATTTTGAGCCCCATGCAGCCCGTTCCCTCATCTCTAGTGTTGTTGGAGACATCTTCTCCACAGTCCCCCAGACATCTGCCAAACAGCCGGAGAAAGCAGCTCTGTGCTGAAAAGGTGATAAAATAGTGTCTTTGCTGGTTGTTTCCAGACTCCTTCCATCCGTTTCTCCATAACATTTTGTGTTTTCACTTGGACAGGTTACTCGGAGGACGGTGGTGCCCTGCGAGGAGAGGTTATCCCAGAGCATGAGTTTGCAACTGGACCAGTGTGTCTCGATGACGAGAATGAGTTTCCTCCTGTGAGCATTCGGAACCCCTAAAACTGCAATTCAGCCCTCATGATAAGAAGAAAGTATTAACCTCTTACAGAAGAGATACTGTTGCCCCCACAGCTCACTGTGAAGCCTAAAATAACTAATTAAGTTATAGGGACAGTGCCAGGAAAATTACACCCACCACTAAGTGGCAGCTGGGGATGGGGCAGAGATGATCAGCCCTAATAGTCAGAGGTGGATCTGAACAAACCTGTTGAATTAAGTGCTGATCCAGAATGGCATTCAGATCCAGATCTAACCTTTGTGCCCTGTGCAGATTTCTAGTATTACCAGAAATACCTGTAATTTGACCAATACCATTGTTTAGAAATAAAACCTTAATACTCCGGGTTGCATTTACAGTCAGTAGTATTAGTTTATAGAATGCAACTGGGACACACCTGAACCTCACCAGGCTCTTCATTTCCAAGCTAACTGAAAACTCCTTTTCCAAGTACAAACATGAAAGGCATAACAATTTTAAACAGTTTTACGAATTTTATATGGCACTTTTTCAGTTACCATTGGAAGAAGATACTGGCTTTTTAAAATCTAACCTAAGCCTGGCAGTGTCTCTCCGGCTCCCTTTCCTATTGCACGTGCATTTATCAAGCATCTAACCCCTAAATGGACAGATGTTGGTACCGTGCTGTGATCTGGTTGTAATCAGCAGCGTCTTTGTAATAGTAATGCATTCGTTCAGCAGAGTATTGTCATGGATTTCAAGTTGTACACTTGGCAGACTTTCCAATCCCTTGCTCCGTTTTTACATATCCTGCTGTTGGAGTTTTGCCAGGGGAGGAGGAAGCAAAGACTTTTATCAGGATCCCGGGATTTGTTCCATATGCTGAGGCCGACCTTTGTGAGGCACTTCCCTGTCAACTGATGCAAAGCGTTATTTAGATAAAAGATGACTAGCTCGTGACTCCCTTTGAAACAACACTGCCTAAATCCAGCTCAAATCACAGCGACCTTAGCCCAGTTCTCTTTTGTAACCTGTAACATAACCTGTTCTAAACGGAGAACCAGAGTTTTCCAGTTGTCCTTCTCCATTACCCAAGGAAGATACTTAAAATGTCCCCACTCTGGTCAAAGTCCTGTGGCCATGGAGGACCCGGTGGCCCCAGGTCCCTGGAAGGAGCAGCAAGGCCAGAGAAAAATCCTCTGCCGAATCTGCTCTTGAAACGTGTGGTTTGGGGACAAGCAAATGCCAGCGAGCAGGAGTCCCGCTGCTCCTGGACGAGCCTTCCCGCTGGGAAAAATCCGCCCCAAACCCCCATGGTCCAACAGCAGGAGCTTCGTTAAACAGGCTTTGATCTGTCAAAGTAATTAACCTGCCAGAGCCGCTTACACGTGTAGCGTTAGGGAGGAGGTGGCGTGGGAGGGAAGGCGCTTTCCAAAAATACTCCCCGATGCGGCGGTTTAGCAATCGGAGCTTCCAGGTGGGGTCTCCGCAGGTGGGACTTTGCTTTGGCCCCTCCGGTGCGGCTGGTGATGTGTTTTGCATCTGGTGCGCTGGCTCCCGCGGCGCGAGGGCGCAGGGATTGCTGCTCGGGATGTTTTGATGCTCTGAATTTCACTGAACTCCGCTGTTTTCTCAGCACTGAGATATTTGGTCTCAGTGACGCGTTCAAGGGGGGTTTCAGGCATCGGTCACTTCTGCGCGGAGAAGGAGGGAGAGAAAAACCTGACCTTATCCAACAAAAATGTTTTGACAGCGTTCTGCTTTGCGGAAACATGGGAAGGGTTTTGTTTGTTTTCCAGTGTGCAACAAAAAGGACGTTTAAAAACCTCAAAACTTGTGACAAAATGGAATATTCACCCGCAGCCCACGCCACGAGTATGGCTTTGAACTTGGACATCCTTCTGGAGAAACAGCCGCGCTCAGACCCAGCAGTTCCTCTCCATTTTGAAACATCTTGCCTTCCCCTGACCTCAAGCAAGACTTCAGAGCTGTTCAGAGCGAGGAAAAGCAGCTTCAGTCTAACATCAAATCTGTGGCTGATGGTTGAAAACTGCCTCTTCATTAAACGGGAGGAGGGACAGATCGGAGGAGAGATGAGAAGCCCAAGGAGGGCTCATAAAAAGTGGCCTCAAGAAGAGCGAATGTGGATGTTGCTACAGACGGTGCCAGGGCTGCCGAGGGATCCTGCTGCACGAGGTTAAACAAGTTCAGCGAACGCCTCTTGCTTCCATCGCTGGGGTGGATTAAGAGCTTTCAGTTCTGCTGGTGATCTTGCACAGAAAGAACTCGGGTGTTGCTGAGATGGACACAGGCTGGAGCCTCAGTGAGGAGAAGGGACGGGAAGAGCAAACCCAGCTCTGGCTGCAAACAGTGGCGGCGATGACGGCTGTTTTCTGGTGACCTGCCCCAGCAGCTGCCACTTCTCTGTGGGTTTTGCAGTGCCGGGGAGGTTTCCAGCGCTGTCGGGAGCTGTTGGTGTGTGCACCGCTCGTCCCGCTCCACTTTCGGGAGCTGTGATCATGGTTCTGCCCACCGAGGCACGGTCCGAACAGTTTTGGTGAGGTTTGACAAAATAAATCCTCCAGGATTCAGCAAGCAAGATGGCCCATGTGGACAGGAGGAACGCAGCCAGGGAATCTTATTAAAACTTCTGGGATTCAGTAGGAAAGGTGATTTCTTCCAGCAGATTGCCTGGTGCATTTCTAGGCATACATGACCTGTCCTGCATTTGGCTGCACGCTGAAGCTTGTTGGCGTTGGGACCAGAGTTGATGTGAAGGCGTTATCCAAAGAGCCATTTCATTAAGTCAGGCTGGACTGCAGACAGCGGTCAGCTCCGCAAAGGCAGCTTCCCCTCACTGGTACACAGATAGGCTTTAAAAACATCTTTCACATCAGTTTTTCCCAGAAAGGGCTGTGGGGCATTGGAACAGGCTGCCCAGGGCAGTGCTGGAGTCACTGTCAACCTGGAGGGTTGGACAGACAGAGATGAGGTTCTCAGGGACATGGGGCAGTGCCAGGGGTGGGTAACATTGGACTCAATCTTGAGGGTCTCTTCCACCCAAAATGATTCTGTGATTCTAAGCAACCAGGTTGCAGACGCATCTCCAGCTCCATGGGACCGCTGCTTGCCCAAGTTCCTCCTCGCTGTTTGCCGGATGCGGTTTCGCTCATTCTGTTGCGCGGCTATGAGACACTAATGATTTTAAGTGATTTTTTTGAACAGTTGGCTGTTTGCAGAGGAAAAGCCATAGATTGTGCAGTGAAGCTCTACTCCTCATCACATTTCACGGGGGATGAGCAAGTTTGGTAGAACCTGACTAGCCTCTCCTTCCCCACGGCAGCTCCTGCTGTGGTAGCTCAGACCGGCATTTTGGGCAGCTGGGGCTTGCAGGATTAAGCCCAGCTTATCAGTCCGTATCTGGTGTCCTTTGGGAAACAGGCAATCCAGTGCCAACACATGTGCCTCGAAACTGGGCAAGGGATGGTCCTGAAGCCTTGGAGAGACAGATCCCGAGGAGGAGCTGGCACAGGTCTCCAGCCTCGTCCCGCAGCACAAGTGGCCAATGTGAAACGGTTCGGGGTCCTCGCTGCTGCCTGTTTGTTGTGCTCCTGCTTTGCTCTTTCACTCAGAAGTTTTGCTGATACTTAGGCTTGGCTTCCTCCCCACCTAATCCAGTCTAACGTGTAGATGTTTAACTCTGGGCTCCATCTGGAGACCCCGGAGGGACGCGGCGATGCATGGCACATACACCTTTCCCCTCCTGCCATGCCAGGAGATGAATTTTTTGGGAGTACTTAGTGACACAAACGGACTTCACCCCCAGTCATTGAATTCCTGCTCAGCCCAGTCCCAGCCAGAGGCAGGACACACTTATCACCCAGCCAGATGGCTCCTGTTCCCAGGACTGTAAATTTGGGGAGGGGGAAGAGTAAATAAATAAACCGCTCGCAAATCTGCCTCTGAATGGAAAGTAAAACACTGCAGGACATCCCTCCCCCTTCTCCTCCCATGTGCGTAAAACCAACTTGAAACACAGCCTGTTGCTGGGAAAAGTAAGGCCGTTCTGTTTTGATTTTGGTAGATAATCTTGTGCCGTGGAGGTCAGCCGGGCAAGGCGAAGAGGTCATGATGAGAAGCAAACATCCGCGCTTAGGCCAGCTGCTGGGAAGTGCTTTGGAAAAGCCAGGAGTTTCGAAGAATGCGTTTGTGAATCCCCAAGACAAGAGAAAAATCAAATCCAAGGTGGGCCACTGCTTTTTCCTCTGATACGTTTAAGTGAATACCTGGCCCCACCAGCTCCTTGTTTTAATTCGTGTCTGGGTGGGGTGTCAATGTACTGTATGCACATTGTTATATTTAACCAACTATATGTTAGAACCACAATGTAAATGCTAATTTAATCAGATTTGTATGTAACCAGAATTTTATATACCCATTTGTCCCTTTTCTAATTTATGCTGGTTTATGTGTATAAATGTACGTCTAGGGGGGTATATTAAACTTATGTCTTTGTACAGTATATACATACTGTTTTACCCAGGCAAAGTATTTTTGCAGTGATATTAGATGCCATTTGCTATGTTTAAAGAGAGAATAAAGTGACGGTCTGGCCCTGGCAGTCCTGCTGTTCTTTTTGGGGCCCTAAACATGTCAGTCTTGATTAAGTTTTATCCGTGGGAGGGTGGGTTTGGGGGGCTGCTGCGAGGACAGTGGCTTCCACCCGACCAAGTTCACACAAATCCACGTATGGTTCGTCCACAGAAAGATCTCGGTGCGTAAATCGGAGTCTAAAATTGTTTCAGAAAACCCCCGCCCAGCTGCTGAGACATCCCGCTGGTTTCTTAAGTTTCAGTTGCACCTTCGGTTTGGCCTTTGCACCTGCCCAGAACCGCCCCACCAGAGCTGTCTCACCCCCTCCTCTAGGTTATTAACATAACCCCATTAATAAGCCTCCTGTGGGAGCTGGCGGGGCAGGTGCTCCGTTTCCCAGAGCCCTCACCTTGTGCCAGCCGGGACGTTTCTCTCTGCAGCTACACATTTCCAGGGTCTCAGCACCAGAAGGGACATTTGCTCGGAGGCCCCGTCCTCCCCTGCGCTCCCACCGGCCGCTCCTGTAAGGTCCATTTTAGAGGAAAGCCAAGCAGATTGCCCAGAGGAATCCTCTCCCGAAGCCAGATCTCACAAAAGGGTTTCAATCATAGAATCAGAGAATGGTTTGGGTTGGGAGGGACCTTCAAAGCTCACCTGGTCTAACCCTGTCCATGAGCAGGGACATCTTCACCAGCTCAGGTTGCTCAGAGCCCCGTCCAGCCTGGCCTGGGATGTCTCCAGGGATGGTTCATCCACCACCTCTCTGGGCAACCTGGGCCAGGCTCTCACCACCCTCAGGGGCAACAATTCCTTCCTCATGCTTCGCCTGAATCTTCGCTCCTTTAGTTTGAAACCATCACCCCTTGTCCTGCCCCTAATCCCAGCCTTTGCTCTTTCTCAGCTGAAGAGCCCTACAAAACCCCTGTCTGCTTCCATGTGCCACCAGGTACAGCAGTGGCCGTGCTGCCGAGGTGACAGTCCTGCTCTGCACCAAGGGGACCCTCCCCAGACCCACAACTAGCCACCTCCTTCTCTGGAGACATTCAAAACCCACCTGGACATGTTTCTGTGCGACCTCACCTAGGTGTTCCTGCTCCAGCAGGGGGATTGGACTAGATGATCTTTTGAGGTCCCTTCCAATCCCAAACATACTGTGATACTGTGACACTGTGCCCACAGCCTCCGTCCCTCTCCTCCAGCACAAGTGCCCCGTTCACACAAACCAGACCAGGGACAGGAGCAGCCTGAGTGATTATTTGCTTAAAGACAAAGCCGTGTTGCTCTTCTTCCCGTGTGATGCTCCAGGGTGGCTGCGTGTGTCGCGGGCTGGTGGCACCGGCAGGCCACGTGCTGGGCGTTACAACAGGGGGTGGCAGCCGCGTCTTTGGAGTAATCGGCAATGGAGACGTTGTCCGTGGCGATGTCCTCCAGAGCCTGGGCATAAGCCCTGCTGATGGCAGGCAGCACAGCCTGGTACTCTCTGGATGCCACATCCAAAGGCTCCTGCTCCTGGATGTCACGAGCCAGATTGAAAATGAGGGGTGGCTGGTGATGCTGAGCTGGCCCGACGCTGCCATCGCAAGCCATCGCCCCTCCTGGGGAGGAAACGAGAGAAGAACGCTGCAGTCCCGGGCTGCCCAGGGCTCACCTTTGTGTTCCTCACCCAATCCCACTGTGTCCCAGCTCTGGGATCCCGGGTCCGGCTGAAGGTCTGAAAGTGCTTCCAAGGCCACCAACCCCCCATCACACAGACACAAGGGCCATGTGCTCATCCTTCCTGGCTTTGCTCTGGCTTGAATTAGCCTGAGTTGGTTTTTACCTGTTATCTGCATGGAACCAAGAATTCCAGAAGTTTGTTTTTTTTTTTTTCCCCAGACTTTCCGATCTCTACACGGGACACGGTACCTGTGGTGTAAAACGCCTTGTACTGCGCCAGCCGCAGCGTCTCGATGTCGCCGTCCTTCCCCGCAGCCCCGCTGTTGGGGTGGAGCAGAACCTGAAGGAACAACAGAAACGTGGCAGAGAAATCCCACTGTGTGAGACCCGTTCCCTCCCCATACAAGACTCCATCCCACTCGCATATACATTTTATACAGACATCATTTACAGAGGCATAATTTATAGAGACACTACTTATAGAGATATCATTTAGCCCCTGGACTCTGCGCATCCAACCAAGGTTTGCTTCCTGCAGGGTGGGTGACAGCAAAAGGGCACTAGGAACAGCAGCATCTCTCTTGCGCCCCCTGGCCCTGCACACAGGACCCCCCAAATTCACCTCCCCAGACCAATTCTACCATAAGAAAGGGATGGTGAAGGTGCGGTGGCTTTCAGCAGAGCAGGGCAGAGTATTTGGGAGGCAGGATGGTGAGGTGCTGGAACATCACCCCCAGTCCATCGCCGCTGACTCACCCCGCTGTGCGAGCGCTCCCTGCCCTGACAACAGCCCAGGGAATGGGGGGAGAAGGAAGGGAAGGAGGGAAGGGTGGGTCAAATCTCTCCCTTTCGGTATTTAGGACACTTGATCCACACAGGACGACTGCTTTGGCACAGGGGAGCGAGAAGACAAGTGAGCTGGACGCTTCAGCGGGCTCGTCCGTCAGATAATATCGGCCGTGGAGCCAATGGCTTCACTGAGGGATGAGTCACTCGAGGTTTCCTCCCTGGGAACTGAGTTTAAAAGTGATTCAAGAAATTTCCACTGTGCTAAAAATTAGAAACATCTGCTGAAGTTGTAGGCAGCTGCCGTGCCAAGTTTAGTAACAGCGATCGCAGCTGATCAGCGCGGTGATGCTTCAGCAGGTGCCCGGCGCCCAGTCCTGTCCCGGCACCCTGGGCACCCCCTTTTGTCACCCTGCGAGGTCACCCCGAGGTGTCAACCCACTCTGTCACCCCGAGATGTCAACCCCACGCTGCCTGGTCCGGCCGGTTGGTAACTCATCCAAGAAATGCCAGGATTCAGGGTGGGGGGTGATTTTCAAACGCTCTCACTTTCCTTGATTGCCTTCCATTGCAATCTAAAAAAATAATACACCTTCTGGAATTTGGTTCAAAAGTCATGCTTAAGGGAAAAAAGTTTAAGGTGTAAAGTGGCAGAGGTGGTGCAGTATGATCCTGCTACAAGGAGGAAACCTGTGCTATAGAGTTCCCTTATGCTGATGCTCCTTGGTGAGAATAAAACAGCTCCAGAGCAGGAATCAGCAAATATTCAAGGGCTCGTGATGCACCAATTAATCCACTTGCAGCCCCAAAGCTTCGCCTGCACCTTCAGCAGTGCAGCTGGGACGCTGCCGCCTCGGTATCGGGCACTCAAACCTCCTTTGCTACCAACAAACCTGCCTCGGAAAACTCCACGCTAAGAAAATCTGTTATCATTTACTGCCTGATTAAGGAGCTTGTTTTGAATAATCATTGATAGGTCTGCAACCATTCTATTGATTTGCGACTTTGTCGTTTTAATTAAAAAAAAACCAACCAAACAAACAAAAACACAACTAGAAAAGGGGAAAAAAAAGCCTTTTCTCCCCTGAAATCTCATCTGAACTCTGTGTTCCAGGCTGTTTGCACAAGCGTGGGGAGCAGGCGTGCACCCCCCTGCCATTAACCTCCTGGAACGAGCTCATTTATCTGACACTGGTACCCTTGATACACACTGTAGGATGTGTTTATTTTTACTGTAAACAGCCTTCGCTCAAAACAGGACTTTGGCATAACTCCAGCCCCGTCCCAGGTTGTGCCGAGTGTGCAGGATGGGACCCCAAGCAAGGTCACCCTGGGCAGCTCGTCCCCACCCCGGGGAGCTTGTCCCCACCCCAGGGACCCCGGTTTGGGAGGCAGCTGTTGGTGTGCGGAAACCGGGCGGTGTGACGAGCAGAGGAACTGCTGTCGGGAGGATTTGTGTCAAGGAAAACCCTGTAACGTCAAAGGGCGGGCTGCTGTCGGCCGCTCGCGAGCGGGAGGTGAGAGGCAGAGACAAAAGGGGAGGGAGCGGGGACAGGGACTTGCTCCTGGCCACCCCCTGGGGTGCTGTGTGTCCCCCACAATGTGCACTGTGTCCCCACTGTGTCCCATGGCAGCACGGGCCGCTGGATCGCATCCCTGGGGATGCTCCATCGAGGCTGGGACAGGCAGGAACAACCCAGCCCTGCAGGGGTTCATTCACCCCTGATTGCAGCACAACCCCCCCAAAAAGCTCTGAGTGGGGGTGATGCTGGGGGACTGGAGGAGCTGGTGGGGTGTAGCGCCTCAGGACTTTATTCCTTGGTTTGAAATGCACAGGAGTGGCTGGTGTGGGTCCTGCCCCTTCACCACAGCCTGACACCCAGCAAACCATCATCCTCAACAAAACCATCATCCCCAGCAAACCATTATCTCCAACAAAACCATCATCCCTAGCAAACCACCATCCCCAACAAAACCATCATGCCCAGCAAACCACCATCCCCAACAAAACCATCATCCCCAACAAACCACCATCCCCAACAAAACCACCATCCCCAGCAAACCACCATCCCCAACAAAACCATCATCCCCAACAAACCACCATCCCCAACAAAACCACCATCCCCAGCAAACCACCATCCCCAACAAACCACCATCCCCAACAAACCATCATCCCCAGCAAACCATCACCCCAACAAAACCGCCATCCCCAGCAAACCCTTGCTCCCAGCAAACCATGATTCCAAACCATCACTCCCAACAAATCATCATTCCCAACAAAACCATGATCCTCAGCAAATCATCACTCCCAGCAAACCAGAATTCCCAACAAACCAGAATTCCCAGCAAACTGTAATTCCCAACAAGCCATAATTCTCAGTAAACCATTGCTCCCAGCAAACCACGATTCCCAGTAAACCATCACTCCCAACAAACCATCATTCCCAGCAAACCATCATTCCCAAAAAGCATCATTCCCAGCAAACCACTGGTCCCCCCTCCTGGCACCACACACACAAAAGAGGGTTAATCCCAAGGAGTACATTGGAGCGCCCTGGCCGCATCCCATCCGCTTCCCTGTGTTATCTCATGGTTCAGCAGAGGGTTCCATAAATACAAAGCAAATACCAAAACCCTGATGGACACAGAAAGCAAATCCAAGATCCCCACGGGGAGCTGGCTCGTGGTGCTCGCATGAGGGTGGACTTCAAAATCAGGCTTTATCTGCGAGACTGGTATTGAAGTCACTCTTCTATTTTCTTTTCTTTCTGCAAAAATCTTGTGCAACTCTGAGAAAAATACATCGCCATACTGCTTGTTCTGCTAACTGGGTTTTTTAGGCTTAAAGGAGCTGTCAGCAGCTTTTGTATGGGCAGAGCTGAAGGGTACGGACGGGCTGCCCCACTTGAACACCAGTAACATGAATGGTCCCAGCCACAAAACTGGAAGGAGAGCTTTGTTATATCTTTATCTACCAAGATAAATAAAGAGGATACAGCCAGGTCTGAGCCCCTGGGATATTTTGTTCCCCATGCTGGCAATGGGAAATTAGACCCACCATGCTGGGCACCGCGGGGCTGCCGTGGGGACGGGCAAGCCCGAGCCAAGCTGCATGCACAGGCATTTTCACCTCTAATCCCGGATTTATGGACAAAGTGTAAAACAACTCTTTGTTAAGCCAAAAGCCCCTTTATGCCGGTATCCCAAGCCATGGCACAGCGCCCGGCCGGCCCCCTCCTCCGGGCCAGGGGATGATGCTCATGAGGATCTGCACATCCCAGCTCTCCGCCTTTCCATCCCCAATTACCTGTTTTATTAACAGCTCAGGGGTGAAGCGACCTGCTGTCAGAAGGGGGATTGTCACTGGGGGGTGGGGTGGCTGTGCCTTACCTTGTGCCCCACATCCGACCACCCAAAGAGAACCGGGGACACGTCCAAGCCATCGAAGCGCCTGTTCGGGGGCAGCGCCGCCCCAGCCAGGGCCACCAGCGTCGGGAAGATGTCCAGGGTGCTGTGGAAAGAGGTGGGTTTCATCAGAGCAAGGAGCAGAGCACCCTAGAGGGTCCCCCCAACCACACCTGCACCCCACAGCCCCTCGCCTGGTGAACACTCAGTGCCTGGGGGGGCTGAACACTTCCCAGCATCCATCCCAAGAGCTGAGTCTGCAGAAAATGTTAAAACCGGCTTCAAGTAGTGTCTAAACCCCGGCAAGCCCTGGCTTGGCACAGCTCCCACCCTGGTGCCGGCCACTCGCCAGGCACTGGGGGTTCAGCCAGGACCTGCTGCCCCCGCAAACCCCACGCCCGGGGGGCAGGGAGCCCCCCCAGCCTCCCGTCCCACCCCAGGGACACACGGAGCGGGCAGCAGGTCAGGTCACCCTCTGGAGAAAGTGCTGGCACAGGGACTTTTGAAGCCAATGACAGCAGATCCCGCCACCCCAGGAAAATGTGGTCTCGCTTTTGCACGGCACAGCACGAGCCGGCGCGGCCAGAGTGGAAAATGAGAGCGGTGCATCCCACCAAAACCCCCGTCAGCATTTCCACCCAAAACCTCGTGGGGTTTTCAGGGGCCCCAGCCACAAAAGAGCACCTGGGGCTCATCCTTGGTCACTTCCCAGTGTGGGGGGATGCAGGGAAAGAGCGGGTGACCCTGTGTCCCTCGGACTCCGTGGGGATGCAGGGGGACAGTCGCTGCTTTCCTGCCTCTGCCTGTGGCCTCAGGGCCAGAGCTCGGCTGGGTCAGTCGCCCCTCACTGGAGTGTCCCCACAGCACTGGGGGGGCTGAGGATGGAGCAAAGTCATTGCTGAGGTGGGAAAGGGACCACCTGGCTCTGCCACCAGCCCCTTGCACAGCCTGGGCATGGGATTCCCCCTCCATGTGTCACATTGCCCAAGAGGGACAGGGCTCAACTCCAGTGGGACAGGGGACAGCCCCATGTCTGGTCCCCACCCTCCGTGTCCCGCTCCTGCAAGGGACAAGTGTCCGTCCCCTTCGCCACCGCCGAGCGCATCCCTCCCTCTCACAGATGTGGTCGCGGGGTGATCCCACACCTGCCCTGGGGGTGTCCCACGTCCCCAGGGGACAGCGGGATGTCAGCGAAGCCAAGTGACACACCACAGCGCTGGGGACAAGGCCACAGCATGGAAGGTGACGAGCCAGCAGAGCCACCCGTGCTGAGTGACCGATGGGGACTCAGCCGCATCCCATCGGCTGCAAAACCCTCGTGCCGGCAGCTCAGGGGCTCAAAACGTTGGGAGCTCAGTTGGGACAAGGAAAATGCGGAGGGAGGTGACAAATCTGGGTGCCCCAACAGGAGGATACCCATGGTCCTCCCACCGCGTTTCTCCTGCCCGGTGCGTGATGGCAGCTGCGTGAACGGAGAGAGAAAATAGCCCAGGGCTTCAGGGCCCCCAGTTCTCCCCTTGAACGAGTTTTAATTTAGCTGCTAAGAGACGGCAAGAACAAATAAGAACAAACACTGCTGCGAGCGGCCCCGGCCGGCACGCTCACCGAGACGGCCCCGCGGCCAGGCCAGCCGGGAGGCGCCGAAAAGATTCTGGCTCCCCGCTGCGCCCGAGGCAGGGCACATCCCTGCACGCACCTCGCCGGGTCAGCCCAGGTCCCCCCGACACGGCAGGTGCCAGTCAGCACACTCCTGCTCCCATGGGCGCTCAGCACCCTCAGGATCCAGCCCCCTGCACGGTGTGTGCAGATGCTCTCATGGATGCACCGAGCGGCTCCAACACAGGGGAGGGGACCACTGGAAACAGTCACTGAGGTGGGAGGACAACACGATTGAGGGCAGGGGTGGTAGAAGGTCCCCCTGCCTGCAGGTAGATGTAACCCATGGAAAAAGGCATGAAAAAATTGGATTTTGGTCAAAGCTGGCTGGTCCCACCAGCAGGCACATCCTGGAAGCCAAGCTGGGGCAGCTGTGCTTGAAGGAACAGGGGAAGCCACACTGCCACCCCCTGCCCTGGCCAAGAGAAATTTAATAAATTACTAAATAAATGTAATAAATAAAGTCACTCCAGCATCCTGCTGTCACCCCGAGCAGCAAAGGGTTGGGCAGCGCCTGGGGATGGGCAGGTCCCTGCCTGCTGGCACTGAGCATCCTGCTGCCCTGCCCGTCAATGACGGGGTGCAGGGGGGTGCAGGGGGTGCAGGCAGCTGAACCAGCTCTCCCCACACCTGTCGCTTGCCCAACCTGCCCAGCCCCACGCCGCCGGCACAACCAGGGTGGTGCAATTTGTTTCTTCTTCACCACCCCACTGACCTATTTCTTCTGTGCCCTACTTTGGGTTGGGGCAAGGGAGGGCAGGAGCACGGCGGGTGGCTCCGACAATTAAATATAATTAAGAAAAGCCAAGCAAGCAGTTTTCTGCAGAAACCAGCGTGCAGGTGCGGATCCACGGTGATGCATCAGCATTTCTTTCTGGGCACGCTCACCCCTCTGCTCCCTGTGCTTGGGAGGATGGGGAGGGAGAGGTGAGGAGCAGTCCTGGGCAGGCTCTTCTCTCCAGCAAAGGCTGTCGGCATTTTCATAACCCCGGGGGCAGAAGGAGGCTGATACATGGGTTAGTGCCTGTGTTCGCCAGCCCCTGTCCTCCCCGGGGGTCCCACCACGCAGAGCTTTCCCAGCCACATCTGCACAAAGACTTCATTGGTCTTCTCCATCAGCTGGCGGGTCAAGTTCTCAACAGTCTGATTTCATGAGGGCAGCAAGCACCCAAAACAGGACATTCTTGTCCTTCAAGGGATGTCCCCAAGGGTGACTCTAGGTGTAGCAAAAAGCTGCCTGTCCCACAGCACTGTGAGCAGTGAGCAGCCCATGCCCTCTGTGTCTCACTGCATCCCTCTGCATCCCCTTGCATCCACTGCATCCCTCAGCATCCCACTGCATCTTTCTGCATCCCGCTGCATCTCTCCACATCCCCTGCCCAAAAGCTCAGACCAGAGCTGGGGACACAGCGGTGACACCTTTCTGAGCATAAGCCATCACACATGTCCCCCATGCTGGCTCTGCGCTGCCTCCCAAACAGAGGGTTGCCTCTTCTTGATGCCAGAGCATCACCCTGCCCCACGGCCACGCTGGGCTGTACTTGGAAGGACACCAGGTCCCTGGAACTCCTCGGGAGCTGCAAAGCCACTTTCAGAGCCCCCAGCATGCAGCACAACCCGTGCCACCAGCTTTCGACACTTCCAGCGGTCCAACCTGCTGGACCAGAGCTGGGAAATGCAGGAGATAAGGTCTGCGAGGAGATAAAGGGAATGCCGGGGCTGCCCGCACCCCATCCCCTCCTGCCAGTGCTCCAGCTCACACCTGGAACCTTCCCCTACCTGCAAAAATCCAGCTCCAGAGCTGCCCTCGGGCCATGCAAGGAGTACATGGCTCTGGCTTATCTCAGGGACCTCAGAGACACCCAGCACGTCCCAGGGCCACTGGTTGGGACCCGCTTCCAGCAGCTGGGACACCTTCCCAACCCAGCAGCCCCATCAGCCGCAGCATCCTGACCTCCACCAGCATGTCCTTCAAGGGACAAAAGGGGACGGGGCATCCCAGTGCTCTGTCCCCAGCACAGGCTGTGCCCCCAGCGCGGGGTTTGCTGCAAAGAGGGGTGCAAACGCTGCAAGGCACAGCTGCAAGGGCTGCATGCAGAGCTGCAATTGCTGCAATGGGGAGATACAATTGCTCCATGGAGAGCTGCAGTTGCTGCATGGGAGAGATACAATTGCTGCACGGAAACGTGCAATTGCTGCATGCAGATGTGCAAGTGTTGCATGGAGAGGTGCAATGGCTGCATGCAGAGCTGCAACGGCTGCATGCACAGGTGCAATATGACTGCAATAAGGACCCCTCTACGCCACCCCCGCAGTGCAGGTAGGCAATGTACAGGAGGCAGCAGCCCTTCCCCTCCGCTCTTGCCGGAAAGGGCAGAAGCCGCTCACTGCCTCCCAGCCCGGCCGCATCCTGCACCGATTGCAAGCGCCATCTCTCCGTCCAGCCTTTCCCACAACCGCACCCTCCTCCACATAAAGCCATTCACAAACCACAAAGCCTAAGCCTGCTTCTTGGTGGAGAGAGAGAACATCGTCATCTTTTAATTATCGGGAGGCACTTCGGCCGCCGCGGCCAGGAGGCACACGGAGCCCAGCGCCTGCCAATGCCAACCCGCCAGCCTCACAAAAAGCCCTTTCAACGCCTCTTTGCTGAAGCGCTGAGTCTTACGGGCTTGGGAAAGGACAAAAGTGCAGAGCCTGGCACATGGCAGGCACTAAACAGCACAGCATGCCAAAATCCAGATTGTCACCTGATGCGGGGACGGTGGGTCCTTCCAAAAGGGGGTAAAGGGGCCGCCCTTCTCCCCAAATCGATGTGGCCGGGCTCCTACCTGAGCAGAGCGTGGCTCGTGCGCTTGGCAGGGATGCGGCCAGGCCAATACGCCAGCGCCGGCACTCGGTGTCCCCCTTCCCACGTCGTTTGCTTCGCCGAGCTCCCACCTGCAAGAGAAAAGGGCAGCGCTCAGCATCCTGCGGCTGCCCCAGAGCTTCGCATCGACGCCAAAAACTCCCGACTCAGGAGTTTCCCTGGGAAAGGAGCAACTCAGAAGTCAATGACCCAAAGGAGGGTGATTTCACTGGAGATGGAGCTGGGTCAGGGACGGATAAAAGTTTCAGGAGTTTTTAAAAGAGACAGGGAAAGGGGGAAAAGCAAGGGGGGCTCAGTTTGGCATTGCTTTGTGTTTCTCCTCTGCTCCAGTGAGTGATGAGAAACACGGCCGGCTACCAGAGCCACCACATTTCCACCCAGTTTTGATGTCTGGCAAGAATATGGAGCAGGTGGGTAATGTAGGAACTTCTTCCAGGGGTTGCGAATGTCCCTGTGTAGGTGGCTGCAGCCATCCGCATGGCAAAACACAGACAGCCCCCAGCCTGCTGGAAACCTGCTTCGTTAAAAATACCATCCTGCTGATAACCCTCCTGCTGGTTAATTAATGTGTTCAGTTGTTTCCCCGACATCACCCAAAACACCCCTGCTCTGCCCTTGGGTTTGAGATGTCGGGTGCAGGGATGCCGCCCGGTCCTTTCCTCCGCTTGGGATGCTGAGCAACAAAATGGGGATGCTGAGTAACAAAATGGGTGGAAGGGCACTAGAGAGCCTCTGCTTTGGCTGTAGCCCAAAGGGCCCCAGGCAGCTGGGGGAGGAAAGGGCTGGGAATGGGGCAAACAGAAAATCCAACCCGATTCACCGAACAAACTTCCCAGGCGCAGCCTTTGTCCGCCGCCTTTCAGCGTGTGCATGGCAACGGCGCTCGCGCCGAGCCATTTCCTCCGGGCAGAGCCAAGAGAGGATCGAGTCCCCGCTGTGGCACAGCCGCCCCGCACTCCACCGCGTCCCCGTGCCGGTCCCCAGCCCAGCCTGGCCTCTCCGGGAGTCACTGCCCGATGCCGCGGGCATCTGGGCTGATCCTGCGCTCCCAGGCGATGCTGCCGGACCCGCACCACTGGAGCGGAGAAGGACACATATGGTACAGATGCTGCGGTGATGGTGTCGTGAAAAATAGTCCATGAAAAAGGTTTCTGGCCCCACTGCCCGTCCTGGCAGCGCAGGCCAGGCGTGGCTCCAATCTCTCCCACTCCATGCCCAAACTTTTGGTGTTTTCCCCGCAAGCAGTATCTCTTTGGGGATGAAGCGGTGCGACACAGCTGGCAACGGGGGCTCTTGTGGCTGTTGGAAACATAACAGTGCTTCCAGCACGCGTCACGTACGGCTTAAGCAAGGTGCCTCCCATGCCTGCAGACACCCCAGGAAATTACAGCAATTATAGCAATTAATATCAATCCCCATCTCTGCACGTACATTAAATAACTCATCCTCTCATAAGGCTACTGCATTTCAGACACAGGATGGATATTTCCCTCCATCCACCCAAGTACCTCTGGCTGAGCAGGACGTGAACACTTTGGGCAGTAAAAGGGCTGAAACACCCCAAACCCAACCTGGGATGTTTCTCTGGAGCAGGGATGGTGCCATGGGGCTTTCCAGGGAAGCTGAACTGAGCATCCCCGTGCTGGGATGAATCCCTAGTCCTGCTCCTGCCATGCACAGCAGGTTCCCAGCACAGGGATCTCCCAAACCTGCCTCAAAACACACCCAGCATCACATCCACAAAACCTGCATCTCCATTCCGGCCCCCCTATTGCTGGGCTCTTGGCGCAAGGTGGGAGACAGGTTTTTGGGGTGGGCTAGGGCTGCAGGAAGGTCCCCAAGCAGAGAAGGGGGGGCAGCACGCATGAATGTGCTGCTTTCTCCCAGTGAGGACTGACTCTAGTGACCATCCAAAATTAATGGAAAACATCCCTGGAATTTCGGTTGGACCCTAGAAGGAAACGCCAATGTATGTGGAACGTATAGAGCCTGAGCAACCTGTCCTCCCCTGCTCCTCAAAGGGCTTTTCCCTGGTGGGGGATGATACCTCCGGGATGGGATGGGATGGGATGGGATGGGATGGGATGGGACGGGATGGATGGAGTGGGATGGATGGGATGGGGTGGGGTGGGATGGATGGGATGGGATGGGATGGGATGGGGTGGGGTGGGATGGGATGGGATGGGATGGGATGGGATGGGATGGGATGGGATGGGGTGGGGTGGGATGGGATGGGACAAGATGGCTGAGTATCCCACCCACCCAGCACCCACACCAGCGGGTATCAGCTGCACCAGACCAGCCAGCAGCGGACAGTAACACTGGGCTGGCTTTCAAAACATCCGTGCAACAACCAGATGAGATATTTCAGAAGTCATCTTCGGCACCCAGTATTTACAGCCAGCTCCTCCAGCCCTGCCAGCCCTCCCCGGCATCCTGGGGCTCGGGGTGTTTTTACAGGGCAGTGAGAGGCTGGAAAGGGGCCGTGTTTTCTTTCACTTTGTTCCCAAACACTGCACTGCCTGTACCAGCTGCTCCGGCTTGTGACCCTCGGTTGCTCAAGAGCAACCCAGGTCGTCAGTGGGGTTTGTTTACTAAAATTTAGAAAAAAAAATAATTAAAGTTCTGATTTGAGCCCAAGGAAGGGCTCTGGGAACGGGAAAGCCAGCCAGCAAGCCAGCCAGCCCGGCAGCGTTTGCCCAGGGCAGCGGCCGCATCGCCCGGGTGTCAGGAAGCGGAGGAGGAAAGAGGAGCTGGCGGCCGCGGCCCCCCCGTCACCGCTCCCCCCACTGACCCCGGGCAAAGGGGGGAGCCGAGCCCGGCGCGCGTTTACACTGCGTAATACAAGCAGAAGTGGGAAACGCCTGACTCATGTGTGCTTCTGGCCGCCCTGGCTGCTATAAACCCACCGAGCAGATGGCTTGGCCGGAAAAGGAGGAAAAGCAGGGAAAAAAATAAATAACCAAACAGGGGAGAGAAAGAAGAAGAAGAAGAAGAGGAAGAAGAAAAAGAAGAAACATGAAAAAGAGAAAGAAAAAGAAAAAGAGAAAGAAAAAGAAAAAGAAGAAGAAGAAGAAAAAGAAAAAGAAGAAGAAAGAAAAAGAAAAAGAAGAAGAAAAAGAAGAAGAAAAAGAAAAAGAAAAAGAAAAAGAAAAAGAAAAAGAAAAAGAAAAAGAAAAAGAAGAAGAAGAAGAAAAAGAAAAAGAAAAAGAAAAAGAAAAAGAAAAAGAAAAAGAAAAAGAAGAAGAAGAAGAAAAAGAAAAAGAAAAAGAAAAAGAAAAAGAAAAAGAAGAAAAAGAAAAAGAAAAAGAAAAAGAAAAAGAAAAAGAAAAAAGAAAAAGAAAAAGAAAAAGAAAAAGAAAAAGAAAAAGAAAAAGAAAAAGAAAAAGAAAAGAGAAAGAAAGAAGAAAAAGAGGAGAAAAGAGAGAAAAGAGAAGAGAAGAGAAGAGAAGAGAAGAGAAGAGAAGAGAAGAGAAGAGAAGAGAAGAGAAGAGAAGAGAAGAGAAGAGAAGAGAGAGAAGAGAAGAGAGAGAAGAGAAGAGAAGAGAAGAGAAGAGAGAGAAGAGAAGAGAAGAGAAGAGAAGAGAAGAGAAGAGAAGAGAAGAGCCCTGAGCTCTGGGGTAACAGGGACCAGGGCCCCAACCCTGACCCCAGCAGTGATTTTAGGGGAAAACCTGACTGAAAAAGTATCCTGGGGCGTCTTCAAGGCAGCTCAGCCCCGAGCAGCAGCCAGCAGAAAGGCCGAGCGTGAGATGCTCCCCACGTCCCCCTTGCTGGGCAATGAAGGGCTTTGGGAAGCAGCGACCCCCGCCCCAGGGACAGGAGACACCCCCACCCTGCCAGGTCACCTCTCTGCCTCTGCCAGGCCCCCACGAACGGCCCCACGCGTCCTGCCAGCTCACACTTCTGTGCCCAAGGACCATTGTCACCTGCAAGGGAAAGAAATATCCCCATGAGCAACACCGAGGCCAGAGGGCATCTCCACAATGGGGGGATGCGTGAGGACAGGTGACCCCTCCACCCCTCCCTCCCATCCCCGTGACGCTTTCCCACATTAGCAAGAGCAGCGGGTTTATTTATTTTTATTTCTAGAAGTTTATTTCAAAGGGTCGGGGCTGCCCAAGTGCCTGGTGAGGGGCTGGAGCAGAGCTGGGGTGCGAGGGGGTGACACGGCTGCCACCAGCTTAATGAGCAGCGGAGCAGTTCCTGTCCTCATTAGGGAGGCTGCTCAGCCAGAGCGGATTTGGGCTTCTTAATGACTGAGGATTTGCGGTTTAATTAGGCACAGCCCTGCCGGTTCAGCCCCGCGGCCAAACGGGGCGGTGGGGGGAGCAGCCGGCTGAGCGCCCCCAGCACCCCAGGACCCCCATGTCCCCAAGAGACGCCCATGTCCCCACGATGTGACAGCCCTGGGCAGCTCGGCCGCAACTGCTGCTCCCTCCCCATCCCCAGAACAGCCAAGAGCACCAAGGGCAGGGGACAAACAGGGGTCCTGTCCCCCCCACCACCCACACACACCCCGGCTGTGACCCCAAGTGTCACCCCCAGCCACCGCAGCCGCTTTTGCTGCTGTACCTGCGAACCACAGGAGCGTGTGGCCCTTTCCGTGGCTGTCAGCCACCCGCTTTATCTGTCCCACCAGCGCATCCATCTCGCTCAGGGAGGCTCCATAGATACCCCTGCCCGAGTTGGGGGGCGGTGGGGATGACACCCCCAGCGGGACGTGCATATGGGCCAGCGCTAGGTAGAGGAAGAAGGGGCGTCCGCTGCACGGGGAAGAGGGAGAGCATGGTCAGATGCATCGGGGGAGGTGGCAGCAGGTCACCGGGGTGCCTGGGGACACAGAGCGGTGGCCCTGGGAGCCCTGTGGCCACCCCTGCCTCTGCCGCAGCTCCCAGGGGAAAAAACACCCTGTGTGCATCGTCCAAACCCTCCGGGTACCCGCTCCCCTGGCAGGGGGGATGCTTGGCCCAGCATGAGCCACTGTTGTCGGCTGGCCACCCGTTTGGAATGGGCTTGTCCGTTCCTCCATCCCCCGGTGTCCCCCAGGCAGTGCCGAGCCCAACACCCCGCTCAGTGCACCCCTGGCACCCACCCGCCTCCATCCCCTCTTTCACAGGCCCCATTTTGGCCCTTCCTCCCCCTTCCCAGCAAATGCTCAGCCCCCGCCGGTGATTTTGGCAGAGGACGAGCAGCAGAAGATGCTCACGCTGACCACGAGCAGCCCCGGACAGGGACCGCGGCACGTTCGCTCATCGCGCGCTGCCCCACTGCCTGTTTGCTTTTAAATCACTGGAGGATACGTCCTGTTTTCTTGTTTACAGCTAAATTTATCTCCTCCAACGAGTCCCGCTCTTCCTCAGGGACCTCGGAGGGGAAGGGTGGGATGGCGAGCGGCGGGGAGGGGCCGGATCCCAGGGATGTGCCCCAGCCCGGCTCCGGCCGCCCCATCACTTTTAGGGCCCCACCGACGTGCGTTTCAGCATTTCCTTCCTTTACCCGTCACCCACCTGAGGATGGAAAATGAGTAAATCCCACCCCACCCGGAGCTACCGCATCCTTCCCTGGCGGTGCTGGAGCCCTGCGAGGGGCTGTGTCCCCCCGGCACCCACCCCTGCGAAACGCTGGGGGTCAGGGGGTGCTGATGTGCCCCTTGCAAATCCCCATGGCAAAACCTACGTGGCATCTTCCCCTTGGGATGCCAGAGATCCCGGAGCAGGGAAAGCTGATTTCCTCAGTTCACATCTAACCTGGGAGCACCAGGTGAACTCCAGCATCATGACCACAGTGTTCTCATTTGCTTTTTGCATCAACATTTCAGAGTTCTCCCAAAAATTGAGCAAACGTGTAATCAATAACTCGAGACAGATGTCCCTGACTTTCGCTCCCATGTTCATTGCGCTCCAAGTGTCTCAAGCGAAGCCAAGTCTCCCTGTCACGAATTGCTCAACCTTGACACGACTGGTTAAAAAAACACCCAGATGATAAATCCGGTGTTCTTTTGTTGCCCTGTAATGAATGAGTCAGGCAGAGGAAAACTGGAATAAGCCATCAAAGAGGCGAGAAAATGCAGACACCTGCTTAATCCTGTTCTCCGCGAACGCAGATAACCCCCAAATACTACTGGGAGAGTAAAGGCTTTTCCTATTAACCCAGAGCTCGCCCGCTTGGTTTCACTGGGAGTTGAGAGGTTTTTCCTATTAACCCACAGCTCAGCCGCTTGGTTTCACAGCCTGACAGCAGCCCCAGAGCCCGGGGGGCTGGGGGTTTGCATAAGGGTAGGGATGGTGGCAGCTGGGTGCTTGGGTCCCACCAGCCCTGTCACAGACACATCACGATTCTTGGTACCCAAAAGGGGATAAACTATAGGTATTGTGCATGCAAAACATCACCCAGGATTGTAAGGAGCCATTTCTTCACAGACTGCTCCCTGTCCCCATTTACACCCCCAGGACCCCTCACCGCGGCCCTTCCCCGGGTCTGTGTTATCCCGGGATGCAGGCGCAGGATGGGCTCCGACTCGGCTGCCCAGCAGCGCTTCCCCTCCATGCTGCAGCGAGGTGTTTTGCACAGTCACAGCTCATAATCCGCTGATAATGGGGATTAAAATTACACAACTCGTCAGCAAGGCTGCAGGGTTCATGGTGTTGGAGGAGCCACTTTGCTCCTGCGGGAAGAGCACGCCCAGGGACCTGTGTCCTCACAGGGCTGGGGAGGGCAGAGCATGAAGCCCAGGGGTCCCATCCCCAAAATGGAACAACCCCCAGTTTAAATACCTCCAGGTGCAGGTGGCAGGGGGATGGAGGACAGGACAGGGGGATACAGGACAGGGGGATGGAGGACAGGACAGGACAGGACAGGACAGGACAGGACAGGGGAATGGCAACATCTCCCTCCACCCATCCCTGCCAGGCAGGATCTGGCTGCATGTCACCCCCATGAAGAGACACAGCCCAGCTCAAAGGCTTCGACCATCCTTGTAAATGGTGGTTTTTAAAACACATGATGCCTTTAGAGGAGAAGCACCAAAAGGCTTCCACATGAGTGCTGCAGGACACCAGTAACAGCCTTGGTGGCTTCCTCCTCCTCAGTTGGGAAGCCAAACCATGGAGACCCCAGACCTGCTCCCCAGGAACTGCGGAGCATCACCCGTCCCCCGCAGCATCACTCCAATGCAATGCAGGTGTTTGCAGTGACCCATGAGCTCTCCTGGCGCAGGGGACAGGGGACAGCAGGTGACATCTCACCTCGCCCGCCGGATGAACCGCGCCGCCTCCTCTGCGTAGCGCGCTGCCAGGCTGCTGAGGTTGACGGGCTGCTGGACGATGGTGACGTTCTCGAAGAGAGGAAGGGCCACCTCCATGTAACAGTCCTTCCTCAGGATCCTGCTGGGAAGAAGCCACCCACTTGTCACCGGAGCAGGGACCAGCACGGCAGCAGGCACAGCCCAGTTCTCCTGGCTTAGCAGAGAGGTGCAGCCGAGGAGGCGAGCAGAAAGGGGACGATGTCAATGTCCCCGTGGCACAGGGTGCTTGGGGACCAACCCACCTCTCTGACCTGCTGTGGGGTGCACAAGGGGAAAAAAAACGTGTGCACGGAGCATAAGGGGAGGTGACCACAGCAAAGGGCTGAGAATATCAGTGCAAATACCAGCACTTGACCCCACCACGTGCCCCCGTACCTGGCAGGGGTGCCGTGCCGCGGGCAGGGCGGGCAGGGCGGCAGGTTGTAGCCGGGGGTGTCCGTGCACCCCATGTCGTGGCTGTAGGGGATCCCAAAGTAGTAGTCGAAGCCTGAATGACAAGTGAGGGTGTCGGCGGGGACAAGGCAGCCGTAGGATGCTCAGCTCGTCCCATCCCCACCAGTGCAGCCCTTACCGCGGAAGCTGGGGTGATGGTGGCCGTGGTGTCCCAGGTGCCACTTGCCTGCGTGGAAGCCACAGAACATCACGTCAGAGATGAATGCTGCCACCAGCTGTCACCCACAAGGCGCCCGCAGCACCAGGGGCTTTCATCTAGTGACAAGAAAGGCGACTTGTTTGTACTGGCCACATTTCCAGAATGCCCTTTTTTTTTTTTTGCAAAAACTCAGAAAAAATGCATAGGGTATCTCGTGCCTGAGCAAAGCGACCGTCTCCAGCCTTAAAAGGCTCTTTCATGCATTTGTGTTCAGAGGAGGTGACTTTCTAACCCCTCCCAAACAACCAGCTCCATCCTCTGACCTCTGGCACGTGCTCGGTCCCAACAAACGTGCTGATCCGAGAGGGAACGGCAAAACAGCACCTTCACCCCCCCCTCCCGCCTCTCCCCCCCGACGTCCCCTCGGCACGGCGGTGTTACCTATAGCGCCCGTGCTGTACCCAGCCGCCCGCAGGACCTCGGCCAGCGTGGTCTCGTTCAGGGGGAGGCCACCCACCGACGTGACGGCGAAGTTGTGGGTCACCCCGTTGCGCACCCCGAGGCGGCCGGTGAGCAGAGAGGCGCGGGACGGCGAGCAAGTGGAGGTGGCTGAGTGGAAATCCACAAACCTGGGAAACAAAAAGACCCTTCGCTCACAAACTCCTGCACGGTCTAACGCTGCCCCGTCCCGCCCTGCTCCCCGGCATCCATCCCCTTCTGCCCAGGGATGAGGGTCTGGAGCAGAGGGTGAAGCTCATGGGGATGGATGGACCTGCACCCTGAGGTACCGAGCTCTGGCCACCCTCCCTGTGCACCCAAAACCACGTCAGTGAAATCCTGTCACCTGCTGGTCCCCACGGGAGGGAACCCCTTTTGCTGTGGGACACAGCAACCACGGATGTCTGGGGAGGGTGAGGAAGGGGGTACAGACATTACCTTGTCCCCTCAGCTGCCAGCTCATCCAAATGTGGGGTCTCCGTCGTCTCTGCCCAGTTGGCCCCCAGGTCCCCCCAGCCCACATCATCTGCCAGGATGACGATGAAGTTGGGCTGCCCGGACACTGCTGGGGGTGCCCAGAGCCCCACCAGTGCCACCAGCACCAACACCACCCGCGGGGACAAGGTCCCCACAGTGCCACTCCTCCCCTCCCACCCCTGCCAGGACATCGGTGGCTTCATCTTCCCCAAAACTCCCTCCTTTGTGTCCCTGCCGATGCCGTTGTGCCCTCAAAGCGATGCAAATGTCCCCTCCATCTTTCACACCCAGGCACAGCTGATATTCCCGAAATCGGTGCCAGCAAAGGTGTTATTCTTAGAAGTCAAAAAAACACCCTTTGAAGTCCCTGTCACCCTATTTTTAACTTCCCTTCCTTCCTGGTAAATATCTAATTAGCCACCAAACCAAAGTGGTGTTTTTCCCTCGATCAGCAGCAGCTCCTCTGTCCTCGCCGCACCGGGGAGTGTTTGTGTCCGAAAAGCAGCTCTTGCTGTGCAGACCCTGTTCCACAGCTCAGCCAAGCACCGGCCAACCTTGCTTCAGGTGGATAAATAAACAACTGTCGTGGCTCTGGCACCGGCTGTCTGTCCATCCTTCACCTTGCACGGCCACAGCATCCCCTGCGCAAGAGAAAAAAGACGCAATCAGGACCTGCGGCATCAGCCCCGTGCCCCAACACGGGGCAGGACGGCTCATCCAGACATCTGCGCCCCAACACGGGGCAGGACGGCTCATCCAGACACCCAGACTTTGCCTTTGAACTTGTATATTTTGCTGCCTGGCTCATGACGGCTTAACTGGAACGGACTGGAAACAACGACTGACCCTTTTCCACATCCATCGCTGGGGCTGGGATGGTTTCCCGCGGTGCTGTCATCCCCAGGGAGCTAAAGCTCCTTTTTAAATGTATTTCTGCTCACGCTGCCCCACACCTTTGGTGGGTCAGAGCAGGCAGCGCAGCCCCGCGCAGGCTGCAGCCCCATCGGGTACCGGGAGGGAGCTGCTCCCACAGGCAAGAATGCAAAAATGCAGACAAATCCAGAAAGCAATAAAACCCAGAAATACCTGGGCTTACAGGATTAAGCACATATGGCTGCTTAGCGCAGGATTTGGCCTCTGGTGGTGGAGAAGTTCAAGGACAAACACGCCAAAGACCAGTTGTGAAGATGGAGCCATGAAACACAACGTCTTCAGCAAAGGGTTGTGGCCAAAGGGAGATGAAGCTGCAGGGATTTGCCAAAAACCCACCGAGCCCTGCACGAGGAGCTTCGGCACTGGCTGTGGGATGACACAGGGACCTGCACCTGCTTGGGGACGGCCAGGGGACCAGTGGGACCAGCACTGTGACAGACATCCCCAACTGGTACCAGCAGCCTTGCGGAGGAACAGGCTGTGGACGATGCAACTATAGGAGCCAAGCAGGTCAACATCCACTGTGAGGGTGATGAGAGGAGGGAATACTGGAAAACGAAAGAGGACGAGGCAACAGGAGGAAGCAGGAGAGGGAATATGATGAGCCCCATCTGTAGGCCAAGAGGTTTGTAGATGGGAAAGCAAATTATTCCCAGGTTTTGCTGTTCACATCTTAAAAGCTTTGGGCTGCCGCTCAGATCAGCAGCCTCAGGAGTGTCGGCGCAGCACAGCTGTGATCAGGGATGTGACTCCATTCATAATTCATAGCCCAGAGCATCAATTTATAAACTCGAAGCTCTCGGTACATTAATTAACGAGGGTGGGATGCGGTGGGTCGGTGAGGGGCAGCAGAGGCTGCACAGCCCTGCAGGAACAAAGCGCATCAGCCCAGCTCCTGTCCTGCATCCCAACTGTAAACCCACCGCTCATCCTTCATGCCCTGAGCCACCAAACTGCAAGAATAATTGAGATTATGTATCTGGACATGTTTGGTGGTGGCTAAGTCACCTTTCTTTTCCCATGAAAAATTCCCTTTGCAATTTCTTTGGAAAGCCCTTGGGGATTCTCTGGGGATGGGTGCTTGACCAGAGCAGCCTGGCTTTGGTCGCGTATCCCCACTCAGGAGCTGAGCCCAGTTGGACCCAGGAAAGCACAGAACTGAGGCACCAGCTCCATAGGAACAGCGTGGATTAACTCTGGGTGACCCCAGCCCCTTCTCAGCCCTCTGGCCAGGACGCATGCACTGGGGACCCCATCAGCACCCAGAAAAACCAAGTAAAACCCAAGGGAGCCAAACCCTCATATCTCTGTCCTCCCCATTTACTTTGGGGAGGGACGCCGGGATGGCACAACTACCAAAACCAATCAAAACTGTGTCCAAAGGACACTCTCTTCTCTCCAGATTACCAAGGAAAATCATCCAGGGCTGAAATTTATGCATTAGAGTCAGATGAAACTTTTTGATCTCTGATGCTCGGTGGCCGTTTGCAGGAGAGGTGGAACACAGTTCGGGGACAGTGGGACATGCTGTTGAGGCTCCTGCAGAACTGTCCTTGTCCCCAGCAGGTCCAAACCGCAGCGGAGCACGAGGCCACCCCTTGGCATCAACTCCAGCACCTTCTCCTCTGAGCTCCTTGGAAAAAATGCCTCCCCAACCCTTTTTATCTCCAATTCCCAGGCGAATCCAGGCTCTGCCAGCTCTGAACTCATGGCATGTGCTCCGGTGGTGCCAGGGCACTTTTGGGGACTCTCCCTGAGACAAGCCCCGCTCCCCACTCATCGCTGTTCTGGGACCTGCAGCAGCATCCCTGCTTTCCTATCACATTTCTACAGCTATTTTTCCAAAGAATAAGTGACTCAGAAGAGATTCCCCCGGGGGAACACAGCTGTTGTGGCACATCACCAAGCGCAAAATCCTGCACTGGTGGTTACAGCCCCATGAGCTACCTGGGCAGAATCCCAGCAAGGAACTAAAACCTCTGGATAACCAGCACTGGGTTCCTCACCGCACGACGCCGGCATCGCTCGGGCTGGACGCTGCAGCTGGGCTTGAGAGCACGCACCTTGCACCAGGAGCAATTAAACACATACAATAAAATGCATTTTTGCAAGCCAAGACAAGGCGTTCACATAAAGACAGGAGATAAGTCGAAACCAGTTTAGAAAAGCCCCAAAGCTTCTCCAACCAGTGCTGCCCAGGGCACTCCGGGGCTGGCCAGGGGGCAGGCGAGGGCAGATGCCACCAGCGTGGGGATGCCACCGGCCACCGCCGGCTGTGCCACCACCAAGCGGCTGCAGTCGCCCACCCAGCGCTGGGACTATCTGTCATGTATTTATTACACATTAACCAGAAGTTTACAAATCTTGGGGCCAGCACGATCATTTTCACATTTTTCACATTCTTTCACATTTTCACGCCTGCCTGGAGAGCAAAGCAGCAGCCGAAGCCCAGAAAAACCTGCCGCCCTTTGAAGCTGCGCTGAGCCGTCCCCTGCCAGCGTCCGCGGCTCACACCGCGCCCCGGGCGTCACCGCTCTGATCTCCGGCCCAAACCCGCGCCGGCAGCCCCGGCAGGCGTCCCCATCCCGGCTGCCAGGAGATAAGGCCGCAGTGGGTGATGAGAAACTCAAGCCGGACCAGGCACCCACTGTTATCTCAGGACCACCCCGGGGGTTCCCAGCATCACCCCTTGTGCCAGCTGGCGTGGGGAAACTGAGGCAGGAAGCACAAGCGATGGCTCGAGCTGTGTGCTGACCCCACGGTGATGCGGAATTGGGATATGTCCCCACGGCGTGGCTCACAGCGCTGACCCTGAGCCCACGGGGGGATGCTCAGCCACAGCTTGGAAGGGATGGACGCTGGCACATCCCAGCAGGGACAGACAGGCTTTCAGCGGGGAGAAAAAAGCCTCTGTTTTGTTTGCAAATTAACCACGCGTAGGTTTTATGTTTGATTTGAGCATAGCAGGTGCCTCGTGAGGGGTTTATCCATGGGGCAGAGGGTGCTCGAGCTCTGCGCCGGCTCCGTTAGGCCTCCTTGGTCCCAGCATGTTTACCAGCAAAGCTCCATTCTCGGTACAACTGTCCTGATAATGCTCTGAACAGAGTCAAGCCTTTATTCCAGGAAAAGGTTTTCTACTGGGATAGTTTATACTAGTTCCCCTAACAGAATAAGCAGCACCGACAAAAACATACTTCTGCAGATTTACTAGGATTTCTGCCAGCTCCTGAGACAGGAGAATGTTTTTCGCCCATAGAACTGCTGGGTCTTTCAGAGAAAACATTACACATGCCGAGCAGGGCTGGGCGAACCCCGGCAGAATAAATGAACTGGAAGTCCCTGACCCATCCGGCAGCAGAAAGCAGGGGCCCGCGCTCCCTCGCTGTTTTCAGCCCGCCTTGTTTTCTGGTTCCCGGCTGATTTATGCTCACGGACGGGACGCTTGCTCTCCTTTGCTGTGCTGTACAGACCCGCAAACACCGGCCATGCACCGGGCTGGCAGCACTGCAGGAGTCCCTGGGAAGATGGAGAATCAGTCCTGGTGCCAGGCACGGGATGGACCCAGGGTGGATGTGCTGGGGCAAAGTGTCCTGGCAAGACACGGCCAAGCACTATCCAAGTCCAGGCTGCAACAGGGGAAATTCCCCTAAAGTGGGCAAAAAATAAGGAGGAAAAACCATTTCACAGCAGAGCTGGGAAGCCCTGGGCCAGAGAGGCTGCAGCCATCAGCCCCATTTTCCCCTGGGCCCCTCCAACCCCATGGCTCCCCAAAGCCTTATTGCACTTGGAAAGCCCAAAGGAAAGGAATGAGAAGGTGAAGCACAGACAGATGCAAAGTACTGACAAGAAATACCAAGGAGTAAATCGCCTTTGTTTTTTCATGCCAAAGATATTTGCATTCTTGTTTCTCCCCTGGAGGCACAAACCTCTTTTGTTGTCCCACAACCACTTGCACTGTTGCTGCCAGGAAGAATTACAACTCGGGGAGGGCGACCCATTCTCAAGGAGAAGCTTGTGTAGTGGGATATTGGCTCTTCTTCGAGGCCAGACGAGGTGGTCGCCCTTGATCCATACCCGGGAAAGCCAGAACCTCTTGGATGAAAGGGCTTCCTGCAGGACGGGGCGACACAGGGCTCCTCAAAGATACATAGGGTGCAGTCCCCATCGCTCCCCAAGGCCCAGTGCCTGGATTTTGACTTGCTCAGGATGGAACTGAGCTTTCTTGAAGTTACCAAGCGAAAGCAATAGCTAATTTGCCTGATTCGTCAGAAGTTTTCTGAATTTTGCCCCTGCTGCCCTCTAGCCTTACCCGCACCGCCCCACTCGCAACTCCCGTCGTGCCAAAAAATATCAAGAAAAGGGGCTCCTGCCAAATCAAAAGTAGCAGCTCCTGCCAATGGGTGAGGTACTGAAGGGACATTTTAACCTGGGTGGTGTTTCCAGGGGTACAAACCAGAACCACCAGGTTCCAGTTTAAGCCAGCAAACTGCAGTGGGGTCCAGAGCCGGTGCGGGAGGGCAGGTGAGGAGGGGTCTGGTCACCACTCCACGCTGAGCCCTTTGCAAAAGCCACTGACCCCAAGGAACAGCGTGAGGCTCCAGAACCTCCCCGGCAGCACCATACGTGCTCAGCGCACCGAGGCCGGCACCGGGATGCAGCGGTCGCGGTGGCACAGTGAGCTGGGATATGCAGCGCTGTCAGTTTTTCCCTCTTCTTCACTGATTTCAGGGAAATTTAGGGGAAACCCTAAAGAGCTCATCACTTCAATTGCATCCCCCTTTGCTGGGCACTGATGACTGGGGGAAAGACCCTGTGCTCTCCCCCCTCTACCCTTATAAATGGTGAGTTGGTCTTGCCTGCTTTCAGTTTGACTCACAAATCACTGCTTTTGAAGTTCACTACATGAAGAAGACGTTTTCCCCTAAAAATGCAATGTGCGCTGCCGGCAGCGCTGGGGCACAGAGGGGATGGGAGCATCCTCAGTGACGATGCGCAGGGCTTCTGCATGTGCTCGGCCCCATCCCAGCTGCTCCTGCCCCGTTCCCAGTGCCTCACACGACAAACGGGACGGCAGATCCTGCTCTGCTGTGTGTCCCAACCGGGGATGCTCCCGGCACCGCATCCCGCTGCTGCGGGGCTCGAAAGGATGCAGGCGGCCGATGCCAGCCCCGCTGCCCCAAGGGCCTAACGTGTGCCGGGGAACCCTTTGCTCGCACCCCAACTTGCACCATCTTATCCCTTTCCCATAAAGAGATCGAGGCCCTTTCTGCAAACAAAGGGCTTCAAAACTTCGGCACCAAACCGGAGCGCGCTCCGAGAGCCCCCGCCATGGGGAGGGGGAAGCGCCGGGGGGGACCCAAGCCCTCTCACCGAGAGGAGCGCCGGGGGCTCCCCACATCTCCATCCGCCCTTTGCACCGGCCGAGATTTTGCCCCCGCAGTTCTCTCCCCGCTCCCCCACCCCGCGACCCCCGGAGAAGCGGCGCCCTCCTCGCAGCGCGGCCGCGGCTCCGGCTCGGCCGAACCGGCGGGGACCTGCTGTGCCCGGCGCCGCTGCAGCCCCGGCCGGGGGGAGCCCAGCCCGCTCCGGCAGGTGCCGGCCCGAGGCGGGGGGCAGAGCGGGGCCGGCCCGGGGGAAACGGAGATGGGGGGGAACCGCGCTCCCCCCGCCGCCAGCGCCGCCCCCTCCGCCGCACACGCGGTGCCGCCGCTGGGGCGAGCCGGGCCCGGCGCGCACATGGCGCTGCGGAGCCGCCGGCGGAGACCGGCTCCAGCCGGTATATAAGGGCTGGGAGCGAGCGCAGAGCAGCCGCCGCCGCGGGCAGCGGGAGCAGCAGCGGCCGGCGGGCAGCGGGGACACCTCCTCTCACCCCCCCCCGTCCCCTTCCCACCCTCGGTCCCCGCCACCGAGGGTCGCCGCCCGCCCTGCCCCGGCCATGCGCAGCCCCTAGCCCGCCGCAGCACCCAGCGCCGCCCGGTGAGTGGGCTCCCGCCCGGGGACTCCGGGGGAGGGAAGGGGGGTGGCTTTGTTTGCTTTTAAAAAATTATTCTTGTTATTATTATTTTTTTTCCCCTCCGCTTTTGCTTCCCCTCCCCTTTTCCGCATCCCTTTATTTTTAGCTGGCGGCCCCGGCGCCCGCCGAGGAGCCGGTGCGGCGGTGGCAATGCAGAAATCAGGTCTGAAATGTTCGGAAAGTGATGCAGGGAAGGGGGGGCCACGCCGGGCCCTTGAGCTCTGGCGTTTTAATTTATTTTTTTTTTTTAATTCCCATCATAATTTCTTTTAATTTTCAAACGTACATAATGTCCGCCAAGCTTTGTAGTTTGGGGTTTGCCTTTTTTTTTTTTTCCTGCTTCTAAATAGCGTGCTTCCTTCTAATCTAATCTCCCCACCATGCCTTGTGCAGTGACACAGGAATTCATTGCAGCCCCGCTGTCTCTCCCGGGGGGGTATCCAGGCACTTCCCACAAACTTTAGGCAGAGGCTCAACTCCCGCCTGGGCACCCGGTGGTGGGTCCTGCCCCCCGCCCGCCCCGGGCTACAGGCGAGCCCGGGTGCCGGCAGCACCGGAGGGATGCTGGAGCCCACGCCTCGCTCTATCCCTCGGCAGAAAAGCCCCCACAGGAGCCGTGCACCAGCCCTGCCCCACCGTGCTGCACCGCAGAGGGGTCCGCGGGGTGCTGAGACACCCCCTGCCCCGCTCAGGGGACCCCTCGGGTGGGTCCCTGCGTCCCCCACCCCAGCCAGGCTCCCGTGGGGCCGCCGACGGGTCCCCGGTGGTTGTCGGTGGCACCGGGGACGCGCACGCACTCGCCTGGGCAAAGAGTGAGCGAATCTCCGTGAGAAAGTTCCCCCGTGGGATGGGGAAGCGTTGCCGGAGCCGCTCGGGGCTTCCTCTGCCGAGAAAAGTCGCGCCGGTGATCTGGAGTAGAAAATGGAGGAGGGAAATGCCTGGTGGCTGCCGGGGAGGGAGGAAACGCCGCCCGCTAGAGCCGCAGGTTCACGCTGTGCCCGGGACACGGCGGGCGTGGGGACGCGGCCACCGCGGGGTCCCCTCCCGGGGTGGCCGCTGCAGCCAGCGCCGGGGCCTGGCCCCGGACTGTCCTTGTTCCCCCCGCCACCAGGTGTGACGGAGCTCGGAGCCCCGGGCAGGACAAAAACTGTCCCTGCACACCCACAGCCCCCCGATGACAGCAGCAGGGCTGGAGGGACCCCCCAGTGCATTACGGGGTGATCTCCACCCTGGCAGCCCATAGGGCTGCAGCCTCCTCATGCCTTGGGGTGTGGCAGTGACCCCCGAGGGCTGGAGGGGACAGCACGGGGAGCTGGTGGCAGCAGGGGACGTCCCCACCTCTTGTTACCAGGTACAGCATTGCAGGCAGCCCTGGAGCAGCCATTTTGGGGAGCGGGCTGGTTCCTGAGGAGGTACCAGCACCCCGAGTGCCAGCGTCTGCTCGGTGGGCGTAGGATGCTGTGGGGTGTGACAGTGGGTTGTATAGTACACCTACCCCGCAGCAAACGGGTGGCACCGAGATGCCACCAGCCACCCCATGGCAGGCGGGAGAGTGCAGCGGGGGGGACGGGTGTTCCTGGGGAGCTCCTGCAGCTCCGTGAGCCCGCGCCGGGTCCCGCGGTGGATCTTTCACGAACTGCATCCATCCACCCCCACGCACCGAAATGCAGATGACAGCTCCCAGGCGCTGGGTTTTGCTGATGGGAACAGCTCGCCCGGGTGCTGAGCGGAGAGTTTCTGGTCCTGGCTCAAAGGAAACGAGCCCAGTGGGGTGACCGAGGCAGAAACTTCAGCCAAACTCCTGCATTTAATCCCCTGGCAGCACAGGGACGGGCTAGTGCTGCGTTGGGGATGTTAGAGCTGTTAGGCCTCTTTTGGGAAAATTCATCTTAAACTGATGCCTGGCTCTTTCTCCCCTCTTTTCCAGATCAAAAAAAATGACGGTCAAAGCTGTCAAAATGCTGTGCACCACTGCAAATGTTTATACTAAAGTGCCTGATGGAGGATGGGGTTGGACAGTTGCTTTTGCTTTCTTCTTCGTCGAAGCTCTAACGTACGGCATTATAAAATCGTTTGGTGTCTTCTTTAATGACCTGATGGAAAGCTTTGACGAAACCAACAGCAGGATATCCTGGATAATATCCATCTGTGTGTTTGTACAGACCTTCACAGGTAAGGGCAACAGGCGTTCCGTGCGAGAGCAAGGGGCAGTCGTGCTGCTGACTCAGCATATGGGGACCCGGTACCTCTGACTTTTATGTCCCTAATGGCTCCATGATAAATAACAGCCATAAAGGCTGCGTGCTCCTGAAATAACAAGAAATGTCTGTGTCTCAGCCCAAAAGCCCCTTTGAGCCCCATCTCGTGTGCTGCTGTGCAGTACTGGGATATGGTCTTTGGTCCCGTTCGGCTCTCATCAGCAAAGGGTGAAAGTTTGGAAGCCTAAATCTGTAGTGAAAATGATTAGAAATAACTTGAGCTGCACTGAAATCCACTGGTGCCTGTGGATGCTGCTGCAGGTTTGTCCCAGGCTGTCACACACCCGTCCTGGTCTCTTCTGATGATTATTTTTAGCCCATCCTAAATACTCCGAGGATGGCTCTGGGGCGATGCTCTGCTGTGTGACGCCAATTGCTGGGGAGGTGGCATGTCCTGGGGACCTGGGCGAGGAGGCGGGAGCACCCCGGAGGAGATGGTACCTGGTGAAGGTGCTGCCTTGGGTGTTGACCATGTCTCTCTTCCTCTCCCACTCACCCAGCACCTCTGTCGACGGTCCTGAGCAATCGCTTCGGTCACCGCTTGGTGGTGATGGCCGGAGGGGTGCTGATCAGCACCGGCATGGTCATCGCCTCCTTCGCCCGCACTGTTGTGGACATGTACGTCACCATCGGTGTCATCTCTGGTGAGTCATCCTGTTCCTGTACCTGCCCAACGCTTTGCTGCCACCTGCGGCTTCTGGCCAGGGGGGGTTTTACTGCCTGTGACATGGGGAGTGCTTGAGAAACACTGCTGCCCCTTCTGAGCTGCCATCGCCGTCCCAGCAGAGGTGGTGGCCAGGGTTGGACGCTTGGCTTTGTGCCCCGTGTCATCCTGGGGACCAGCTCAGGACTGGGTCCCGCAGACCACGGCGCTAGCGCAGCCGGACCGGTCGCTTCTGTTTGACTGGGATCGCTGGGGAGATGAAAGCTGTTCGTGGGGCCAAATCCTCTAACCTCTCCCCCATCTCTCTTTATTTTTGCCTGCTACTTTTCCCCCTCTCCAATCCGGCCTGGGTGTCCTGCTTGCATCCATGGCCGGCTGCTTGCCTTGCTTAGGAGAGCAATTGCTACAGGCTCAAACTCTTTAAGCAGATGAGGTCCTCAAAGCGGACCCCGCTGGCTGTTTGGGAACAGAAGGAATTACCTAGTAGGTTTGGGAGGTTGGGTCTCTTGTTTTATTTTGGTTTTTCTTTCTTTTTTTAAATATTTTTTTCCCCCTCCAATTAAAAAAAAAATAACATTCTGGTTTCCCCAATGATTTTTTTTCCAGGGTGACTTGCTGAGTTGGCCGAAATGATTCTGTAATCTCGCCACTGGGAAAGCTGACTTAACGTGTTCTCGCATCGGTGTTTCCCCCTCCCTTACTTGTTGTTATGGCAATTTTTGGCATTTATTCACAGGCCTTGGATACTGCCTCTCTTTCCTCCCGACTGTCACCATTTTATCACAGTATTTTGACAAAAGACGTTCGCTGGTCACAGCAGTGGCATCGACAGGGGAATGTTTTGCTGTTTTCTCCTTTGCACCAGGTACGCTACGGGTTTATATGCACCTGCCTAAATCACAACGCTGCTCCCATCCTTTTCCCAAGCAAACAGGAGCCAAAGGCCATTGATACCAGAGTGTACCTTGTGTCAGGCAGGCAGGGTTACAAGTAATCCTAGAGCCAGGTCTAACGGTGGCTGAGCGCTCCCCAGCATCGCCTGCCAGAGCAGGACGTGCCTCCCCGATACACAGCCCGCCAGGTTCCCTATATAGATCCAGCGGGCTAAAAATAAGACTGAGAAACTTCAGCTATTTAAAACACTTGCAGTATACAGATCTGCTCCTAAAGGTTAGTGGGCTCGTGCTTCGCATGTGCTGCCAAAGTGCTGCAGGGTTTTGGGGACCTGTCCCCGGGCAGCACGTCCCCATCACCGCGTGTCCCCTGCAGATCAGGTGGTCTGTGCACGCGTTGTCTTCAGCTCATACCCACGGCAAAGCAGCTTTGCAAATGAAGGCTTGTAATGAACATGCACCTTAGAGCTGAGCTCAGACTTCCTCTGGTAGCTGGTTTCAGGGTGGGGTCAGCTGAGAGGAAACTCGAAATGTTGAGTTTGCTCTTGTTCACTAAAAATAAACCCCCCCTTGCCCTCGCGCATCCTGGGCTCGCTGGGACCTCACAAGTGGCTACCTAGAGGATGGCTCTGCTAGCCATATGTTAAGTGCAACTTCTAGGTCTCGTCTGCAGCGGCTGCAGAGGGACCCATGCTCAGCCTCTGCGAGGTCCTTGGGACCTTCCAGTGATGAAGCTTCAGTCTCTCCCCTAGCTGTACATTCAAATAGCTCCTTGGTGTAACCACAGGCTTTTCTAGTTACACTTTCTTCTTCTTCTGCCCTCTTTCCCTTAGCAATCACTGCTCTGAAGGAGCAGATTGGCTGGAGATACAGCCTCCTGTCTGTTGGGGTGCTACAGCTGAGCATCGTCGTCTGCGGAGCGCTGCTGCGACCCATCGTCATCAAAGAGCAAGAAGAAGTGAAAGCGCAGCCTCCGGAGGAGCCCATGGAGACAAAGTACATGCTTGAAAACGAGCAAACACGCACCTCAATAGAGTCCATAGACTCAGGAGTAGAAATAACTACCTCACCCAGCAATGTGCCTGGAAACACCAAAGCAGAGCCCAAAAGTGAAGAACCAAAGGAAAACGTACAGGTACTTGTTGAAAATAACAGCACCCCTCCAGAACCAAAAACCAAACTACTGGACTTTTCTGTGATGAGAGACTATAGCTTTATCTGTTATGCATTCTTTGGCCTGTTCGCTACCCTGGGCTTCTTCGCCCCCTCCCTCTACATCATTCCCTTGAGCCTCAGCCTTGGCATCGGCAAAGACCACTCCGCGTACATCCTGTCGGCCATGGCCATCGCCGAGGTCTTTGGAAGAATTTCAGCTGGCTGGGTTCTCAACAAACAGCCCATCCGCAAGATCTACATTGAACTCATCTGCGTCGTTCTGCTCTCCGTAGCGTTGTTTGCCTTCCCTTTCGCCTCGGAATTCTGGGGCTTGATGACATGTAGCATATTTTTTGGGTTCATGCTGGGAACGGTAGCGGGCACGCACATTCCCCTCCTGGCAGAAGACGATGTGGTGGGCATCGCAAAGATGTCTTCTGCAGCTGGAGTCTACGTCTTTATTCAAAGCTTAGCTGGGTTGGCTGGACCACCCCTTGCAGGTAACTCAAACTTTGATCTGTGGGTTTGGGTGGGTTAGGCAGTTACTGGTGCTGATCTCTGTTGAGAAAGTGCTCTGGCAGTGCTTTTACTACCCGAAAAGCCCTGGAAGTGTTGTTAGGATGCTCCGGGAGCCAGAATTGTGCTGCAATGCAGCTCTGCAGCGTCCCACCGATGAGGCAGATTCCACCGAGGAACCTCGAGCGAAGGGAAACGCTGCAGTGCTGCCCTGCTCCTGTTGGAAACCCAAACCTGGCACCGCTTCAGGCTCTAGCAAACAGTAGGAACAAATCGCTTTCACTGTGCATGTGTTTCTACCACACGCTGCAGAAAGGTGAAGCCTCATAATAAAGAGATGACTGATGCATCTCGGCTTGGCATCCCTGCAGCGCACAGAGGGTCCCTGATTTGCCTGAAGATGATGCTACATACCCCCAAACAGAGTGGTTTTACTTAAAAGGCAGCATCTGTTTGTCATTGAGTGTCTTTTGGTTGCGAATGTAATGATGCGGATTAAAAATCCTATAGGAGGGACGGGCGGGCAAGGACAAGGGGATAGTCAGTTGATGCTAACTGCTGTAAATGTGTTTTCTGCAGGTGTCTTAGTGGATACGACACAAAACTACAGCTCAGCCTTTTACTCGTGTGCTGCGGGCATGGTCCTGGGCGCCGTGTTCCTGTCCCTGGTGAGGCCATGCAAGACCGGGCTGTGCCGCGGGCAGGACAGCGCGGCCGAGGTGGCACCCGACTTGCCGGAGGACTTTATTGAAATGGATATTGGAAAGGCAGAAAGTTCAGGAAAAGGCTGTAACAGCGCGGCGTAAAATAAACCAGCCCTGCTCCTTCTCCACCTAACGTGCTCGGCGTGAGACTGGGGAGAACGTCAGCTCTGCTCCACATTTTAAAACTACATTCTGAAGGGAATGGGAAATTTTAAACGCAAACAGTTGCCACCAACCTTTTTTTTTTTTTTTTTAATCATTAGAACTGTTTTAACCAACAATGGAAAGCTCCATAGAAAATATGGATAGCCACATAACTCGTGTCCAGCATGCAGATGAGATGCGCACTCCTGCTTTCCCGATAACAACCGTAGGTAAAGACCCCAGAAGAAACACAAAGAGCGACGGCAGAAGCAGCTCAGCCACTGCCTGTCCTCACACCCTCTGCCACAGCCAGGACACCGACAATACGAACTGGAGACGAGCATTTCGTACCCCACCGGTCGCCAACTGACTCTTCTTCTGGAAGACTCATGTTTTAGACCTGAGGAGGAGACTAAGCTAGACAGCCGACTTAAACCTAAGGTTTTCTAAGGTTCTTCTAATTCACTTGAACGTCACAAATGCTGGGAAATCAGAGGGCTCTGTATGTCTTTATGGCCAGTTATTACTGCACATCTTTCATAAGATCATTTTTCTTCTCCTGATTGGTATCCTGAGAACTGTTTTCTGTCAATAGCCAGATCTGATGTACTGTGTCTAATTTAACTAGTATTTATTAATTTATTCTAAGATTGTTAAAGGAGGTTAGCTTAAATAACCGGAGAGGAAAAATCATCTTTTGCGGAACAGAAAGCTGTCTTTCCATTGATCTCTTCAATACCCATCTTGTATTGCTAGCTTGTGAAATTGTTGGGAAACTTACAGCCTAGGGTAGCTGTTTTTAATAGGTAGGTCTTAGATAACCCAGTTGTTATCTAATAAGGAAAAAAATAATAATAAACCACAGATCCAGCATCTCTTTCCAAAAGGCCTGAGCTGGTGTCCATGGACCCGGCTCTGCTGCCGTACCCAGCCCAGCCTGTCTTAATGGACCCCAAACCTTCACTTACAGGTGCACAAGGAAATCTCTGCTGTATCCCCAGTGGACGTGGGACCCCGGTACCCATCCCCAAGCGTGGTGGTCCGGGCTGTACCCCCTTCCCTGGCTCTCCCAAAGTCAGTTTTGACTTCAGTGAGAAGCCAAGCAGAGCCTGTGCACATGGAAGCTGCAAAGGGAACAATGAAAACCAACATATTAGCTGTTCATTTAGTCTTAATGGGAGAGATTCCCGGTGACACAAGCTTGCTGCTTACCCACCTCTGTGCATCTTAACGCCTCTCGGCAACTCAGGGGGACAAATAACAATAAGTCTGGTTTGGTTTTGGGGGTGGTGGAAAAACCAAACCTCAAACCAACATTTCTGTGTATTTAAGTGGAAGTGGCATCACGCATTAACTGCTACGCTGACCTGTCTGTATTTTACCAGCCATAGAAATGTGGGACAATCTGTTTTTTCCTTAAAAAGAAAAAAAAGCCTTTTTTTTTTGAAGGGGGGTGGGGGGAAGGTGCTTGATTTGTTTTTTCTGTCTTAGATGTCCAAAAAAAACAAACAAAAAAAGAAAAGCAGGCACTCTTGCAAGCAAGTGGCTACTAGAGCTACTCAAGCAATTCATCCTCACTGCCCGGGACCCGCGGTCTCGCGTCCTTTCTCTGCCTCAGCACTTTACCCGGCCAGCAGAACCTCGCAGCGTTGCCCCCAGGACTGGAACATCCCCAACCCACAACTCGAGTTTTGTGAACCAGTGAGTACACGAACAAAAACAACGACGTCGCGTTCAGATGTGCTTTTCTTTTTTTTCTTTTTAATTTATTGTTAATTTATGATACTTCAAGCGTTTTGGTAAATGTTCTGTAGCCTATAATTGTAAGATTATGGAAGTCTTTGTGATACGAGACCTCACTACAGCACTTTGCTATTACGACTCTGCTTGGAAGTGGAATAAGGCGTGCGGGTTTTGCGTGTGTGTGGAAGCTCCCTGTTCTGCAGATTTGCGAGGTTCTACTGTAATTTCATTAGTTTTCCTTTTATTTTGTACAACAATTTCCAATCCAGATGAAACGATCCGTTTGTCACTGACCTCACAGTACGTTTCTGTCCCTGTCTGTGTCGCCGCACGAGCAGGGGAGCGAGTGCGAATGTGTGTGTGCGGGCAGCAGACTCAGGAGCCGGCTTTAATGCGCTCGAAGCGGGATGTACCGGTGTGTTTGTACCGTACCTAGTGGACTCTGGAAATACTCTAAAACACTGAGTTTTGCAATAATTTTTTTTCCTTTTTTTTTTTTTTAAATAAAATGAAGAAACTTTCCTCCTCTCCCTTTCCTCCGTCCTCTCGTCCCGCGGGCTCTCGCAGCCACACGCCGCTTCCCCAGCCCTAAGGACCGTGTTTACCCTGCAAATTGGGCAACCCCACATTCCTTTAGCGGAGTTGCTTGGGAGCTGGTGGATTAGCGCTGACCTCAAGGGTGCTCTTGTAAACCCTCACCCGGGGAGCCCTGATTAGGAGGAGCCTTTTCTTCTGAGCCGGGACTGAATTGGTGGCACTTAGGAACATTATCCCCATGCCTTCAAGAAGCATGCAATCATGTAATTATTTTATCATCTCTTTGAATTGCAGAATACTTTCTCCGTGCCAGGCGAGGCGGCTCAGAAATCAAGCTACTAAATAGCAGGATAGTTGCGCTAAGGGGGCAATTTTCTCTCCCTCAAACCTGATTTCTTTTTAGAGCGGCTGAGATCCGCCCTTCCCCGCTTTGCCCGTAACTCCCAGCACCACCAAACCCTACAAGCTGCCGTGCTGCTTAACTCCAAATATCAATAATGCATGGAGTAGGTTCTCCTCTGAGCTACTTGTTGAAGGCATCATCACACAACCGATACTTACTAAGTACAATTTGTTTTCAAAAGTCCCAGAACAGAGGTGATCACGTATGCAAGCGGCACAGGCTTAACGCAAATACCAAAGTCCCAGGAAGCTAATCTGTCTCCAAATTTGACTCTGGCTCAATTACAGCAGTGAGCAAACACTATTTGCAACAGCTTCCTCAAAAACAACCAACCGACCAGAATGAAAAAAAGCCAAAAAGCATTACAAAGGCTGCATGCTGTCCACATAAATAAAAGCACATAATACTGTAACACTATCAGATGCCTCCCCTGCACAGAAACAATTTTGAGTAATTTTTCCCACCTGGTTTAAATTAATTGCCCACAACCTCCGCTATGCTGGCATGAAGGCATTATGGCCAGAACAAAATAGGCTGAGAATACTTATTTAGTAGCATTGTATGTCTGCTTTTACCAGTAAATAAGGGGCAGAACTCACTCCTGCGAGCCTCGGTATTCATCTCAAAAGTGGTTGTATAAACTCTTGCAGTCAATGAGGCCAGTGCTAGCCAAATGTAAATAAAGGAAATTACACAAGGTCAGCTTGCAGAAGGACAAAAAGCCCTCAGACCGTGCATAGCTGTCCTTCCGAAGCAGAAAGGAAACTCTACATTGGGGCGGTTTGTTGGCTTGGGGTCTTTTTTTTTAAAAGAAAAAAACCCAACAAAATCATTTGTTCATTGGAAACTAAAAGGAAGGGCAACCTCTTGTTCTTTTTCACTTATTTGAGATAAGCCGACATCAGGCACTTAAGGGGAGAAATGAATCTTTAAAAATAGCTAAACTGGTTTTGGAAAAAAAGTCAAGTAGGTGCTTACAAAACAGCTCGAATGTTTTAATGCTTCCCTTCAGATGTTACTTGTTAGCATCTGAGATCATCATTTTCCAGCTGCCCGTAGTAAACATGACCTGAATTTTCAGGGTGATGCAAGCCCGAGCAGCAGCCTTCCTCCCTCCAGCTCCTCTTAAAGGTGCTTCACAGGTCGGGTTTAGGAAAACATCCCTTTAACTCCTGGCTTTGTTTGAAGGCTGAGAGAGAAAGCGCCGCTGCCCAGTGGAATCACTTTGCTCGTGGTGTCCCCAGCAAAAGACAGGACCCCTGGTCCCCAGCGGGGATGCGCGGGAAAGGCTGCGGCATCCCGCGATGCCAGCGGCTGCAGGAGCCGGGTTGCGGCTGCAGGAGCCGGGTTGCGGCTGCAGGAGCCGGGTTGCGGCTGCAGGAGCCGGGTTGCGGCTGCAGGAGCCGGGTTGCGGCCGCGGTGCGTTCGCACCTCCCGCTGCTCCGGGCACCTCTGCAGATCCTCACAGCCACATACAAGAGTTTTCCCCTCCCCGGTTTCACTCACACGGACTTTTACTCGCAGGATTTGCAAATCCGTGGCCGCGCCAGCATAAAGCTCGCTCTTGCAAATTGCAGTAAGTCGGGTAATAAATCAAATGCCAACCCCCACCCTCCTTCCTCCTGCAGTTGTCAAGCTCCAGTTACAACAATTTGTGGTAAAATATTACTCGCCAGCACTTTGGCCCATGTGAGCAGCTCTGCCTCTGTAAAGACAGACCCCTAAATCACTGCTTTGTCACAGAAGCCACAAGCATAACCAGAAGACTTATTACACGCAGACATTATGTGAATAAGGCCGAGGAGACAATAGTTTCCCTCGCTTCCTTTTTGTCAAAGCTTTCATTAATGTTGTGAACGTCTTTTTCTACTTGATCCGCTGCCGGCTGCTTGCCATAGTCAGCCTGGCAGAGGAACAGCCCAAACCAGCCCCAAAGAGCCGCGCAGCAGCGAGACCGAGTTGGGTGACAGCAAATGGGACACCGAGCATCACCCCGAGCTCCTGCAACGCTGGGACCTGCCATCCTGCCCCTCTGCTAATTCACTTTAGTCCCCACATGTTTAAAAACACGCAGATGAGGCTCTTACGGACATGGTTTAGTGGCAGATTTTGGTTATGGTTGGACTCGATGATTTCAAGCGTCTCTTCCAACCAAAATGATTATGACGCTGCCATTTGTACAAACCTGACGCTGGAGGCTTTTATGTGCTTGGCCAAAGTTACCCAAATCCTTCCCCTGGCAAATCTGCATCCCTGCTTCTCTCAACTGGGGTGACCGCAGCTGCGTGTCATGTCCATAGCCCTGGGACCACATCGGTGACTTGAGGACACCTTGACGCACGCGGCCGCTTCTACTCAAGGTGCAGCATCCTCAGGCAGGACCTGGCACAGCAATTACTACACCTTGACATTCCCACGTTGCGTTCTCCTAGAGAACTCGTCCCAGATGGGAAAGCAGGTTGTGGTTTGCACAGAGATGAGGGAAGAGCAGGACAAGGTGTCCTCCACCGCTCAAAACCAGAAGCCAAGCACGGCGGGGACAGGATGCATCCCTGGGGATGCAGGACAGGATGTGCCTCCACGGGGGACAAAAGAGCCTTTGCCAAATATTGCAACATGCAACTGGGAAACTTGAAATTGGAAAACACACACGGAGCAACAGCCTGTGCCCTGCTTGGGGCTGAACCCCCAGAAAAGCCAATTCCTTCCCACACACTCACTGCAAAAATCACTTCCTTCCCCTCCTCCTGCTGCAGCCACAGCCCTGAATTCACCCTGGTTGTACCAAATAACAGCCACCAACCCCCCCATGCGCCGCTATCTTCCTCCCTCACACCCTCGGGGCTGCAGCAACAACAGCTTATCAGCACCAGGCACCCACAGCAGGACCCACACCCGCTGTGGGGCACCCCGGGCGCTATCAGGGGCCACAGGGACGGGCTCCTGGCGACCGGTCCCACCAGGCGAAGGACACCGGGCACTTCAGCCCCCATCCCACCCCCATCCGCTCCCCAACCCCCAGCAAGCCCTTGAACAACAAACACACAGACATTCCCCACAACACGGCCCCTTTCTGCTCACACACGGGCTGCACATAATCCACAGAGTTTTGTCTCTGCCCTCGCTTGAAAACCCCGAACTGCACCTTCAGCGACACTCATGTGCCCCCTCACCTGCACAGAAACCCTCCAGCTTTGCAAGACTTTGCCTTCAATAACTCAGGAGATTCCCCCAAATAAAAATACATTAAATAAACCATACCTGGAAAGGAGTCTGCAGACAAAGACATCTTTGTTGCTTCTCCCTTTTGCTGGCTGCTCTCCTGCCACCACCAGTGAGGGGTCAGAGCCCTTCACAGCTTCTTCCAATATCGCAATCAAGAGCACTCGGCAAAGAGAAGGTGGAAACGTGCTCCTACCAGCAGGCAGAGCAAACCCTGCTGCACACACATCACCCAAATCTCTAAATATTAAACCGCATTCAAGCTTTAGTTCATAAAACATTTTCATGGAGTGAGGCCCTACCCTGGAAATCTACATGGAAATCTGCATATCTCAGGTATTTTTATTCAAATTCTTTTGCACAGCTTTGAATGAGGCAGGAATTTCAACCTGTGTGTCTTAAGGGCTAAACACTGATCTTGCAGCCTGAGCTACACGTTGGATTTCCCTTTGGTAAAAGCACCTTTGGGGCCAAAATGGTCAGTTAAGGGTGTATAAAGTGATAACTGGACATAAACTATATGTTCATGTGAAATTCCATTTTAATAAGCAAGGAAACAACAGCAATAAATATCAGAATGTATAAGTGATTCTTTTCCAACAGAGTAATTAAAAAAAATATATAGATGCACTCTGGTGCGTACTTTTAATAGCAGATAATTCACGCGCTTTAGAGGATTTAATTGCTCACAGTGTGTAAGATCAGGAAGGTAGAATGAAAGGAGACTTGTGAAGCAGAGAGTACAAATTAATCCTGAAAACGGTACCCAGTGGGAACTCTGCCCCGTCAGCCTGATCCGGGGCCCCGGTACCGCAGAGTCAATTTAGCAGCACGGAGGAGGAAGCATCACCTGGGCAATGGCAAGGAAAACAGAGCCCAACTAAACCCTGCTCACGGTAATTATTAATAAAAATAACATCCTGACACAGGAAATTAAACCTCTTGCACAAAGCGCCAATTAAATCTGTGAACCTGATTTAAAATAATAAAAAAAAAAAAAGACAAACTATGTAAATAACCTGGATTAAGGTTCAAAGCGTCTTCTGTTGATCTTCACGCAAACTCTGAGGCGCAACCAGAGCTGTGCTCCTCTCCTTTTGCAGCCCAGCCATGGACAGACCCTGGTCTGGGTGACTCTTGGGGACAGCACATCTGTCCCTTCCCACATACCCAACACCCAGCTGTTCATCCACAATCACCCCTTTCACCCGCAAATACCCTTTTATTTCTACACAGGGACTCCCACTCCTGCAATTTTACTATTAGAGTGTGATAAAATACAAGGGATTAAAGAGCACCCGTTGCCTGCAGCTGAGCACACCCCAGACCCCGCTCGGAACACGAGTGCTGGAGAGCGATGAACACAAACATTCCTGGACACACGTGGCATCAGCGGAGACCAAATACTGTAGCATCACATTAGCAACCGGTGTCAGCCAAGAGATGATACAAACATGAGCTTTTCAGCGAAGAATTTTTAGTGCACTGGTAGTTTCTTGTCAGACAGTAAATTTTAAAATAGTCCGTAGTAAATGACAGAAAGTAACCCTCTAAATATATGAGCTTTTCTGCATATACTATACACTCTGCTTACACGCAGCACATCAAAGCATTTTAATAACCCTTGCAGCTCTCCTTCTGGGGGCTTTGGTGAACGCTTTTGGGCTCCTACCACTGTTTTGCTGTCATCTTCATCCATTCCTTGATAGTAAAGTCTTCAAGATGAAACGCATTAAATGAAAAAGAAATAAGAAAGTTGAAAGATTTTAATGTTGAAATACTAAAGCAGAACTATTCTCTCTCCACTGCATTCTGCTTTTTGTACTTAAAAACAATATGGTTAACACTGGCCAGAAGGTTCTCAACCCCTGTGAGCAGCACAACCCTTCTGCCTCTTTCCCCAAATACGGACTCCTCTGTAACACCTGCTTCTACTTAGCAAAACAAATAAACAGTTTGTTAGTAACCACAAGTATAACTCCCTACCACTGACATTTCTTTGCATGTCTCAGACCACAGTTTCCTTTGGAAACCCTGAACTTACGTGCTCCTTCAGTTTTTTACGTCTGTGAGACGGTAGAAAGATGAGAAAAACAAGAAAACATGCACAGACAGGAGCTACAGTATCTACAGCAACAGCTGAAACACAAACTAACGTAGGGGTTGTGAAACTCATCCTGCAAGAAGTTAAAAGCCGAGGCTGAGTGCTGCACACCAGCGGTGTTGCAACGGAATCCCACGCGTGAGGTGATGGTTTCCAGGTCCAGCTCGCACCAGATCGGGCAGGAACCCCTTCCCGGGGCTTGGGGGGTCTCCCCACCATGAAACACACACACATCCAGCCAGGGACACAGTTCCCAGGGAGAATGGTGGCCGGAAATCTGCCCAGAGCATCCTGAGGAAAACACATTGCTCCTGGACACCCCGGTCCCCAGGACAGGTGATGCTACAGCTTTGAAGATGCACTGACATCCACGAGCGCTGTTTTGGGCTGGGCAGTGGGTGACTTTGCTGGGAAGCAGCTGGGTGGCGGTGCTGGCACTGGTGCTGCAGGTCCAGGCTCTTCCAGCTCTCCTGGGTCACTAGAACCAACCTCCTGCATCTGTCCTGCTGGAGCAGGAGGGCTCTGCCATGGGGCAGCAGTGCTGTGCTGCAGAACAGGGGGAAAGAGGAGTTTGGGGGTCAGCTTCCATGTCTCCCCAGTCTCCATACCCTATGTCTTTCTATGGGATCAGAGCCTACAGCAGCTTGCACAAACAAACCAGGCAGAGATCCAGGGGATGTCTGCCTGATTTCTCCAGGTGCTTGGAGCCCTGCCCTGCAGCCATGGGCAGTGACGGAGACCAGAAACATGCCCAGTTTCATGAGTCAGGGGCCAACGCACAGCTGGCGTTGGGCAAATGCTCACACCTGTGCTGCCTCAGCCCCCTCCACCCCATCGCACCCCCCACTGCAGGACGGGCCCCGGGCTCACACCTGGTGGGACATGAGAAGCAGCAAAATAGAGGCTGTTGGTGCCGAACACTCATCAATCATAGAACAGTTTGGGTTGAAGGGACCTTCAAAGTTCATCCAGTGCCACCCCTGCCATGGTCAGGGACATCTTCACCAGCTCAGGTTGCTCAGAGTCCCGTCCAGCCTGGCCTGGGATGTCTCCAGGGATGGGGCATCCACCACCTCTCTGGCCAACCTGGGCCAGGCTCGCACCACCTCAAACCGGAGCAGCTGCGGGGAGGGGGAAGGTGCCTGCTGTCCCCCCGCCAAGCCCCAGCACAGCCGCCGGTGCCGCTGCTCCGGGTGGGGTAGAAAATTCGGGCAGCGGGGCCGCTCGTCCCAAGCGGGTCTCGAACCGCAGTCCCCCCGGTAGCCGCGCTGCAGCCGCCCCCGCTCCCCCCGCGCCCCGCCCGGCTGCGCAGCCCGCGGGCGCCCCCTGCCGGCCCCGCCGCCGCCCTGCGCCGGTCCCACCCCGGCCACTCGGGACAGGTGTCACGGGGGACCGGGCACCCTAATTAAGCCGGGAACTCTAATTAAGCACTGGCAACTACCTGCAAGAGCCGAGAGAGCCACCGTGGGCTGCCGGCGCTTGGGGACCCTCTCCTCTCCAAACGCAGGTGACCCACCAGAGAACAGACGCCAGCCCTGGGATGGAGATGATGGGCGTCATGGTTGGGATGACAAAGCTCCACAGGTGGTGTGATCTCCAGCCCCCACTGCCATCCTTACCTTTCAGCTTTTTAAAGCGTTATTCTATGATATTTAAAGCTATATTCTATGATTCTCACTAAAGCTTTGTTTCTCACTGAAGTCCCTGCAGAGTTGCTACTGTCCATGCCCACACATCCTCCCAGCTGAGCCTGCACGGTCACCTCGCCACTATACGAATGTGATTTTTTTAAAGCACGATGCCTTTAGGAACATCTAATACACAACGGCTTCAATGAACACAAACCTTGTTTTGTGAGGGAAGGAGAAACCCCCATATTTATGTGTGGTAGGGGTCAGGCATCAGAGAATCCTGCTGCGACCAGGGGGCAAACTCCGGCTTGGAACACGGTGTGAGGTCGCTTTGGGCTGGGCTGTCCTTCCCTACTGCCTTTTCACACTTTCTGCTTCCAGTTTACAGCAAAATAATCTCTCGTATCCAGTCGTTCACATGCAATTACAATTTTCAGTATGTAAAAACAATTCAGTGCACTGTTTTTTCCCCTATGGCAAGGGACAGGAATTTCTTAGGAATTCCCCTCTTTCATTTGATCTGCTGGGGAAACTTGCCAAAGGAAAAGGTGCCTAAGAGGCGCGGTGAATCAATACTGCCCGTGTTCCTGCCTTTTCCAAATGACCTAGAAGTGAGCTGGAAATTCATCATTCTTCTAAAAACTGCATAAAGCAAACCGCTAGACACTGGGCGTCTCTGCTGGCCCTGCAGCACACCAGAGCGGCGAGCGTGATCTGGCCCTTTTCCTATTATTGAGCTGGTTGTTCATATTTTGAAAGTCATTTTAGTTTTCGACACTTGAAAGCTGTGCTGCTTTTCTCAAAGCAGCTTGTCCAGTGATGAAATTCCAAGACTCATCAGGGTTATTCCCACAATACCAAAAGCATCTCTGGGCTTTTTCTGCTTTAAATGTTTCAAGGGGTCCCTTGGACAGAAAAAAAAGAACAAAAAAAAAGGCTATTTTCAGGAAAGAAGCAGCAATATAGAGAAAAGCTGTGAACTACCACAAGTATTTTATATATGTAAATACACATTACTGAGCTGGACAGCCCGAGCATTCTGACACAATCATATTCAAACTTTCAAGACCAAGCTCCCTTTGCAGACTTGGGCCTCAGGACAAACCAGCCCAGATTTTTTGGTTCACAAATCATTGACATATTACTTTACAAAAGCAGAGAGGACAGTGCGAAATGTAGATGCTTGAGTCCTTTGTTGACTGCTAGTGGGAAAAATCTTCCTAGCCCTATGGACACTAAGTGGGCTCAGCAAAATTCCTCGTAGACCACATCAGATTAAAATCGCCATTAAGAATGCGCAAACGGCAGATTTTATTACTATACCCGAAGAAAATTTGTCTTAAACAGGCTTGGCAAGAGTCTGATCTTTACTGTTGAAGCTGGGGACTAAATCCTACATAATTACGCTCAACAAAAGGCAAAACCTCCAGCTGCATCAACGTGGGGAGTTTATCCCTCAGACTTTGCAGATGTGCGAAGCGGGAGCCCGCGGCTCTTGGATCGTCCTGCCAGCTGCAAGGGGACGACTTCTGGGAATGGAAAGGACAGAATCCAGCAGCCGCTGGAGCTGGATGGAGCTGGAGGGACAGGGAGCGATAATCACACAGCACAAGGCACCGGGAACCGTCTCCTGCCACTTTGATGAGTGACAAAGAGCCTCAGGTCCCCTCTGCTCATCGCTCAGGTCACTCAGCTCGCTTCACAGCCCTTCCTCAGAGCTGCAATGTTCCCACTTATTTCAGTTTTTAACGAATTCCAAATTTCTATCGGTTTCTCAGGAGGGAAATACACGCACCCATTGCCAGATGGCATTTGTAACGTGCCCCCGTGTATCTACCCCGCTGCCTCGGGCAATCGGGGTTGCCTTTCTAAAGGAAGACACATTGCAGTTGTCCCACAGTGCTTTGGCACGACAAGGACACAGCCACGGTGACTCGCTGCTGATTCTTGTACATGTAGAAATGTTCCCGTTCCCCAGCGGCATCCCCAGATAAGACACAGTAGAGATGATTGTGCGCTTTATTGCAAGTGCAATGAAAGGCGACATTTCACTGGAAAGCAGAGGAGGATTCAGGATTTGCTACATGCTGGCAACAAATATTTAGCAATATTTGGTGCCACCGCTCTGCACAGTCCTGCTTTGCTGGGCACGAGCTGCATCACATCCCCTTTCCTCCTGAAGTTCTGCAAATGGGGATGGGAGAGAGCGGGGGGAGAGTCTGCCTGGGTCATCCGCACCAAGGAAAGAGGAAGCTTTCCCCTTAATTCTAGGCAATTTTTGGCAGACATGACGTAAGGAGGCTGCTGCTGCTGCAGGTTTGCTCAACTCGCCCCCCTGCAAATCCTAATGTTAGTAATGCTTCGAAAATGCTGGTTTCACTTAAGCTTTTTGCTTGTTTGTTTGCTTCTTTTTTCTTCAGGGAAAACGGCTACAGCAGGAAACAGTCACCGAGCCACAGCTGCTCCCACTGTTAGACTTTGGATTCATATAAAATAATCAGCTCACACACAAAAAGTGTAAAATATTATGCCTCAGCAACTCAGCGAAGAGCCGTATCGCTTATAGACATTGCCTTTTCTTTGCATAAAAGCTGAAAACAAAGAACAACTCCCAGGCAAAGGCTGTGGGTCCACAGGGCGCCCAGAATTGAACCTCACGGCAGGGCTGGTGATCACACCCCCGAATTGTGGAAGTGCTTGTGCCGTAACAGCCCAATGAGGCGAGAGGCTGGAGGTAAATTAGTCACGGCTGGTGTCATCCCACAAGCATCATTTGCGTGGTACGCGGGCAGCACGGAAACGCTCCATCATTCTCTCAATCAGTGCAGACGGCCGTCTGGGGACTGTTAACAGTATTTCCACTACTGCTTCCCCTTTGGCTTTGATAGAGGGGTGGCTTTCTTCTGCCTCGGAGGAGTTGACTCTTCCAGGCTGCAGCAACACGGGAGGGAACACAGGACACAATGTGGTAAAAGCCACCCCAGGTTTGGGCTGGTGCTGGAGGGGAGAGCAATGGGAATTGGGCAGGGATTTGGGCTGTGGGCATTGCTGCCCGGCAGTGCAAGAAGCCTGAGAAACGAGTTTGCATCTTCTGTGCTCGTAGGATGAGCTATATTGAATTTTGGGATAGGGAGTGGGGAAAGTCACTTGGCTGGATGCAGAGGGTCTTGTGCTTCCCCCTGCTCTGTTAGTCCTCAGTTAATAAAAAACAGTCTGCGCCGATCAGCGTCATTGTACTAGGTCACCACATTTCAAACCATCCAGGCAGAGAAATGAGATTTATTCACTTACTGCATCTGCTGACAACCGCGTTCCCGTCTCGCTCCCCAGTGCCCTCCAGCCTCCTCGCCCGTGGAGCAGCAAACGCACGACCCGCTGCTCCCGGAGGACGTCGGCTTTAAATATTAACCTCGGTAGGGAGTCCAGTGGAGCGACCTGTGCTCCCAGCAGCCAGCCTCAGGTCCCCGTGTGTCACATCGAGTGCTCAGCAATTCATCAAACCCTGGGGTTCCAACGCAGTGGAGCAGCCTTGCTGCATGTGCGGGGACACGTGGCTCCGGTCTCGCTGCATCTCAGCGCTGCTGGATGTTCTGAGTCTTATCTTGGAATGATCTGAAGGTTGTTTGCTGAACTCGGGTGTGAGGACCTTGCCACGCCGGCTGGAATGAGGCTCGCTCGGCTCTTGCAGGAGCGAGTGAACACGAATCCCAGAGCCCAGGAAGCTGCTGATGGGGGGAGCTGCACTCGAGCAGGAAAACGTGTCTTGCCCTCATTCTTAAGCATGTTAAACACACAGGGGGCGGAAGCAGAGAACAGAAATCTACTGCTATCTGAAGGCACAAATAAAATGCTATCGCAGAACCGCGTGGGAGTCGGTCTACCCGAACCCTTTTTACTAATTTAATCTAGTAATTCACATTTCACACGCAGCAAAAACATTTCAGCTTGTGTGGAAAATAGAGTGTTAGGTGGGCTGGCCAGAAGTAACTCCACGCTATCACCTTTCTTGTTTTGCCCCATTCCCAGCCATGTTTCTGTCGTCTTGCCCCATTCCCAGCCACGTTTCTGTTGTCCTGCCCCATTCCCAGCCACGTTTCTGTCATCCTGCCCCATTCCCAGCCATGTTTCTGTCGTCCTGCCCCATTCCCAGCCAAGTTTCTGCTGTCCTGCCCCATTCCCAGCTGTTTCGCAGGGCTCTGCTCACTCCAGGCGCAGAGCTCAGCCCTGCAGGAATTGGCTCCTGCTGCCGCGGGGCGTCTCTTTGGGTGAAGCTCCGCTGGGTTGTTGCTCCCTTATGTCAGTTATTGCGTAAGCACCCGGTTGCTTTAACAGGAAGGAAGAGGCTCGGCCACCCAACCTACATGCAGCAACACGCGATGAGGTGTTTTGGTAAATCTAGAGCTCTGTGAAGGCTCATCCCACCAGCTGGACATCAGACACACCACTGATGTTCCCAGAGCCTGCCGGTCACTGCTGACCAGTACACCACCAACCCAGCTCTAACCAGGGCTTTACTCAACAAGAACTTAACTAGAAGCCTACATGGCCCTTGGTGCAATTGCTTTAGGAATATCAGGCTTAACAAAGCCCACCATGGTCTGTTCAGAGCCATTCCAGGTGGTGGTTGTTCCCTCCTCAGGTGGCTGAGCGCAGCGCACAAAATCAGGTATAAATCACATATAAAAGCGTTCAAAACAACCCAAAAGAGCTTGGCTTTCAGAATCAGAGCGCCATCGCAAATGGTATTAATTTGATATAACTGTTTCAGCACAAAAAGTGTGGAGACGAGGCTGTGATTCTTCAGAAACAGCCCCCAGAGGAACAGGCATGACCTGGAATCAGAACTTCACTGGGTTGAGTTTCAGGTCATCTGATGGGAATTAAATCCTAATTTCAGCAAGAAGAGGCGGCTCCTTCCCACAGCAAAGTGCTCTGCACAGAGGCTGGGGAAACGATTCACAGCAGCGTTCGCACACACGCAGAATTCATACAGTTCACGATTCTGATTACCGAGACAGAGAACGCCGAGCGCTGGCTCTATGAACAAGCACGACTTGGTCCGAGTATTGTCAGAGATTTAGTGCCCACAGCACGGCTGCCAAATCCGAGGGCTGCTGTGGAAAACATCTCAGCTCCATAAACAGTGACAAGGAGAAATTCACGTTTTGCTGCAAAACACTGGTTGACATTGCAGGCAGTTGTAAAGCGGCCAGTGATCCCTTGCCAGGGGAGGCAGAGCTTGGCTTATGCAGAAAACAGCTTACAAAAAAGAAAGAAGAACATAAAACCACCCCACCTAACATTGCAATATTGAGATACATAATTTATACAGCAGCTTACGCCAGAACGTATCATCAATATTTTAAATACTGAGTACCAAGCTGGCTGTTCAACGCACGTCAGGGATTTGCTTGTGTGTCTCCACTGGAGAGAAGGGACCAGGTTGAAAATAACCTGGACGAGCCCTTTCAGCAAAGAGCTTGAGAGCAGAAACTCGACCACGTATTTCATTTGAAACACAAGACGTGGCAGCAGCACAACACTTGGCTTTAGCCAACCAACCAAAAATATCGGTTGGTTCCCTCCACACATGATACATTTGATAAAATAATGTCATAATACCAGCTTGAGGCTGTATATGTTTATTCATCGTCAGTAATTTTTGTACACAAGGCAAATATTAATAGCTGAAAGGCAACACTTTTGGAGAGTATGTACAGAGCAATGTACAAGCGAGTGTAAGAGGTTTGAAACTATTAATCAATTTAACCGTTTTATAAAAAGGAAGTGATGCTTTTTCTTCTAAGACCTCCCTTAGAAATAATTTATTGCCAATCTTAAACTAAAGCAAGGAGAAAAAAAAATGTACAATAAAAAGTAGTCCCTGGAAAGTTTATAAAAAGTTAAACATATAAAATTGTAAGCCACAAACATTTATACAAAGCTAATACAAATCTGGGGTTTGTTAAAGATCTATGAGGTTGTTACAAAATATATTTTTACAGAAAGGCTTCACGTAAGGTAAGCTCTCACTGCTACTGAAAGCGCAGGAAAGCGGTTTTAAATAGTCTGCAATTCAACTTATTTTCAAGTACAATGCAAAGAAATTGCAAAATGGCACTGGATTGCAATGCTGTGTAATTCAAGAAAAACAACTATGTTAATGGTACCATCAAATAGACAAGACCTGTAAAGTTAACTCGTGAACAACTCGGTGTACGGCATGAAACTTGGGATCGTTTTGAAACGGGAAATGGGATTGTTGGAAAATGAACCTTCTGCAACCGTCCTGAAAGAGAAAGAACCGAGGAGCCATTGCAGCGATGGCCACGGCAACCACGCTGGGCAGCCACGGTTGGACCAAACACCGGGACCAGCCAAGTGTCACCGTGCTTGAAACACCCACCTCATCTGAGCAACTTGCTACAAGAATTCTGATGGGCAATATTTAAAGCTACTTACTAGACAAATGAGTCCAATATACAGCCTTTGAGATCAAGGAACCCCTCCTTTTGTTTTTTTTTAGAGCAGATATTCTAGAAGAAAGCTTAAGTTTTACACAAACTGATGGCTTATGCTCCCATGTACAATGTATTAAAAAAGTGAAATTTGCAAAGCCCTGATGAACAGCCACAGTTTTTGGGCATCCATCAACTCGGTTTAACACCCTGCAGCAGGAACAGTCGCTAAAACGCCAATTTCACCTCTGAGTACAGGAAGGCTGTAGGAGACAGTGTATCTCCATATATCTCCATATGGTCAGGAGTCTATTTAGCAGAGCTCACTCCATTGAAGAGAAACAAGAAAGTTTTGGGAAACTTGATTTTCTACCCGCTTTCCCACTCTCACTGGAAATACATCCTGACCTTGCATGAACAAGCTTCACTCTTAACCAACTGTGACTCATTAGTTTGCTACAGCATAAAAATCAAGTCTGTTCAAACATCAATCCTTCAGCCCTTGTACCAAAATTACAACCTGCTATAAAGAAATCATATTTAGAAAAAAAATCTCGAAAGCAATACACCAGTATGTGCTGTGCTCCTTTTCAGGTAGCTCATGAAGAGTCATACTGAAGATGGAAAAGCCCAACGCTGATTCGGTTTGTTTACATAGGAACCGTGTAAATGCTTACATCAAGGTTCATTGCCTCACCCCTCTAAAGAAGCGGAGTGGGAAACGCAAGTGATTCAACTCAGTCAATTCATTAAAATAACTCATTTCTGCCTGAGATTCATATAGTGCTTATCTACCAGGGCCCACTCTGTCCAAAGTGACCCAGCATTGCGGGGTCCCCCCTGTCACCTCACAGCCCTGGTGCTCACAGGAAAGTCATCTGAAAGGATTAAGCCCATGCTTGTGTGTGTGTTTGTTCAGGGGAGAAGCCTGCTGATATTTTTCCCTCCGTGTGCTGACTATATCCTTGGACTGACATCAGTTTTGAGGATCTTCAGTAAATTAACAGGTCCCTTGACACAAAATTCATTGATATTTTACATCAACTAATCTGCTTAGACAATTTCCTGGTGATCTTCATATCATCCCCTCTCCAGTCTTTAGTCTTTTCTGCAATCATCTAGTCTGACACCCTGCAAAACACATACTACAGACGCTCTCCAAGTTAATTATTTTAATCAGAGCAGAGATAAGTCTCTCTACAAATAAAGAAACTTGTTCAGACAACTGTCAGCACTGGAAAGAAACAAACCTACTGCTCCTCTTGTTGGTAACGAGGGCCTGGATTTGTTCAGGTTGTGCTTTCCAGCAGTGGACTTGGAGGCCACGGGACAGGTTCGGTGTCTGTTCCTGCAGCATTTATAGCTCAACCAATTCAACCTGTCACCCTTCCCCAAAGAGGGACATGGAGAACTTCTGACTCCCACGGCAGGCACCTGGTCCAATCCTTTAAATAGCCTCAGCAGCCTTTTTTGAGGCCTCTACCTCACCATCCTTCTTGAATTGCTCACTTACGACCTGAAGACATCAAACCAGAAGTAATCCTATCCATGTCCAGTAAGGAGGCAAAATCCACATTAAATATCCCCATCTAAAGATGATATTAATCATCCTGACATCAGTGTTGCACCCAGACTCTCTGCTGATGTTTCAACTATGCACTGTGACTTCTCCCAAGCTCTTTTCAGAATTCTTTCCGCCCAAAATAGTGCCTTATCATGGAAATTGCAGACTAATCTATGACTACTCATTGGATGATATTTAAAAAAAAATAAAAAAAAAAAGAGGTCTTTCAAGCACCTAACTAAATAAAAATACACTATTCCCCTTCTACTGGCAGGAGAACGAGGTACAGAGATGTTAATGCAACTTACAATCACAGTAAGTAAAGGGCTAAGGTCAGAAGCCAGGCAGCTTTCCTGTGTTCCAGCAGTGAGAATGTTGTGTCACCGCTGCCGCACACGCGGTACGGTACTAAAAACTCATCCGAGAACGCACTGGCCAGCACGACGATCCACAGGAATTGGCCGGTTCCACGGGGCACAGCTGCACTACCTACACATGACAGGCTGAGGGGAATTCGGCTTTTGAAAACACAAGCTCACAGCTTCTTCTCATTTTCTAATATGTTGTGTGGTGTATGAGGATTTCTGGGCAAGAAGTATGTTTATTATTATTATTTTTTTACTTACATGGCAACAGTAACACCCCCCCTAAAAAATAAAATGACACTGCAATGGAACTTTTGGTACAATATTCTTAGTCACAAGCAGCATTCTGGAATATGCTGTGCAACGTATTTGGCTCAAGTACACTTAGGATTTCTAGACCCACTTGGAAAGTCGCAGAAAGAGCCTCACGGGCTGAGGCGCGTTCTGCCGTGACACGTTCTTTTCTTCAGAAGAAAACATTCAGCTCCCGGTGCCAGGTACACAAGGCCGCTGCTGGGAACACAGACGCTCACATAAGGCCACAGAAAATATCGTAGGAGAGAACACAAGGAGGCACTTGGGTTTGCAAGTATTTCTACCCGTCACCAAACGCTCGCTGATTAAGATGAGGCACATTAAGAAGTCATGAAATAAAAATAAACCGGTGCTATATTAAAGCTCTTCCAGAGCAGGTAAGGTACCTCCATGTAACGTCTGGCTAGTGAAGATAAGAAATACCAGTTTAGCGCTTGCTCTCCCTTCCCACATGAGGATTTCAAGAGGACCGTACGCCAGCGCTCTGGGCTTCGCCACGGCTGCAGGACATACGGACAACGCCAGAGAGTGAAACCGTGTACTGTGCCATTAATTCCTCATCACTAGACGTCTGCCTACATCAGTACTGCCTGCCACGTGCATCTGAAGCTCCCAATTTAAGTATTTTTAAAGCATCTCCTAGTCAAAACTCACGCAAAGATTTATACTTAAACGGGATGTACGTTACGCCCAGGGATTGTAGCTTCAAACGCTTGGTTCCAGCAAGGGATTTATGGGATTTCTAACCAACAATAGACCTGAGAAATCATAAGTCAGCTATGGTGTCACAGTCTTCATGATGAAGTTAGATGGGAAGTTTCTCCTCCTCTTAAATTACTGCCACAGTTTAACAATTGCAACAATTTCATTGAAGTCTGGACTGGGAATTCTGAAGGTGGAATTAATTTTCTAGGATAATATGCATGTTCTCGAAAGGTCAAATTTATCACTTTACAGGTAATTTAGACATAGGTCTGCTATGAGTCGACTTGAAGCTACACTGGAAGAGATTAAGCCTGAATTTCTGCAGAAATTGGCAATAATGTGTTCAGCAGCAGCTTTTAGCCAGATATCAAGAAGTCTGACAGGATCTGGATTTCTCTACTCCTGCTGTAAACTTCTAGATACAAAAAAAACCCACAACACACAAAAGTTACTCCAATGAAAATGTCTTTTTGCACATCACTGTAACATGAGCTGCTTGAGGTTGTCGTGCAGGATGGTATCCTTGACGTCACGGAACACTAGCCGGATGTTCTCTGTGTTAATAGCAGTGGTGAAGTGGTGGTAGAGGGGCTTCTGCTGCTGGTCCCGGCGTTTAGTACGAAAACAATCCACCAGGAATTTTTGGACATCTGTTAAGCAGTGGGGATCCCCTTCAAACTCTGGAAAATAGTCTTTGATGCTCACTTTTTGTACTTTTTCCTCAAGCAAGTCCGTCTTATTTAAGAAGAGAATGATAGAGACGTTGCTGAAAACCCGATTATTGACTATTGTTTCAAAAATGTTCAGGGATTCCGTAAGGCGATTCGTTTGCCGATCCTCCATAAGCACTTGGTCAAATTCACTTGAGGAAACAAGGAAGAGTATCGATGTGACGCTGTCAAAGCATTCGAACCAACGTTTCCGTTCTGACCTCTGGCCACCTACATCAACCATTTTGAAAGGAACATTCTTTATTTCAAAGTCGTACTCGTGGATCCCTTTTGTGGGTCTTCGTGCCAGCAGTATATCTTGCTGTGAGGGAAGATAATCCTAAAAAGAAATGAAATAAAGGAGAGTTTGCTGATTAGGATACAAGTCACAGGCGTGGTGGTCACAGCTGACTTGCAATCAAGAGAAAAGCTTGCAGAGGAACAGCACGAGGTTTTGAATATTTATATGCTGACACTGAAGCACTTTGAAAAGATCTAGATTGCAAAGCAGGGAACACACCCCATACTAAATCAAAACACATACCCCAGAGAATTGAAACTTTCCATTTGCCATGTGACAAGAACCCACAAACAGCCTGAGATGTGTCCCACCGATTCCTTGTGCCAGTTTCCCTTATTCTGGATTATTTGATGCTTCATTCACCCTCTTCCCAGAAAGCTGGGAAACACACTGGCTGCCAACACTGCAATGCAGCAAACAGGGTCTAAAAGAGGTTTCTGAAAGCAGTAACCCACAGCAGTATCCCAGGTCTAACCGTGGACACTCAGATCCTCCCGTGTTCCTGTGCATACAGCACAACTGCTTCTAGAAAAAAAACCAGCTGCTCCACTAAGTGATTTTTAAGGCAATCAATTATGCCAGAAAAGCTAAACCTAAGCAACTCGCTGGATCTTTTGCATTTAGCTGGATCAGTCCTGTGTGTCACACCTGGGAGCTCACACAGCCCCATTCTGTCCAAAATACCCCGTGCAATGAGTGGAACAGAAGGAGCTCTGCCTCCAGGTTCTCCAGCCCACCTCCTCCCCCAGGATTAAATAGTAAAAACCCCCTTATCCTCCCTATTTTATTAGTTTAACTGTTACACGAACAGCCATCATCAACGGATGCTGACAGGAAGAGGAATTGTTATTAGTCAGCTTTCAGCACCATGAAAGAAATCGGGGATTTGTTCATTCTTAGAATTACACTTTTGTGCATGGTCCACATCTTTCTGCTGTTTAAGAAGCGCATCCATAACAGAGCACTGGCTGATGCTGAAGTTCAGCTTTGTTGTTCACTTGTTATGGAAACTCTTCCTTACATTTTTCCAGCATTTCTCACGACTTCAGAGAGACTGATTTAGGTTTCAGAGTTGGGACGCTGATGTCCTCTTGGTGAATGATCTACAGTCTTCCTTTGACAGTGCCAGTTCCCAGACTCGGAGGTTTTATAAAGATGTGTAACCATGGTCCAGAAAGTCTGATTCACACAATAAGCTGGGGCGAGGGAACAGACACAAAACTGCATGGCAACTCAAATGCTGGTTTTTCCAAGTTGAAGGGAGCTGGGCAAGTTTGATTCACAGCCCTTATGAAAGCAATTTTAAAAATCATGAAAGTGTAATGTTCCAAATAATCAAGGAGCGCTTTGCTTTACTAAGTAAGCTCAAAAGTGAAACTAGCTAGAGAGAGACTGTTTTGTTTGAACTCCTGGGCCCCTCCATTCGAGCTGCCCATGACTAAGGCACTGATTTTTATCACACAGGGTTGCAAAGCGGCTCTCTGAAGCACAGGCTCCCCACCCTGTGCTTTCTGCCCTAGTTCTATTGCACATCTACAACCTGCATCATCTAAACCTGCAGGAGAGCTGAACTGCCCAAGCAGCTTCGTGTGCTCCGCAAACTGAGCAACAGACACGTGCACCCACCTCCCTGTCTGACTAAAAGAAGCAGCCTTAAGGCTAATAAGATTTTTCTCTTTATTTCTTAAATCTTGGGTCTTCTCTAACAAAAATTGTTGTAGGGAGAGAAATCGGAGGAATGACTGTATCAAACGTCACAAGGCACATGTGAAGAGATTCTGAGTAAGGCTGACTGCTAATGTTTAGGTAAGAGAATGTCACAGGTTCAACACTTGTTCCATCTTTCAAACAGGAACACAAACTTTTGTTATTAGGGAGCTAGTCTCAAGTTCTCAGAACAAAAGCAGAAAGTCTCAGGAGTGACTGAAATTCCTAAAGGAAATTAATCAATATAATAGGCCAAACCTTCAATACTGATAAAAGCACAAAGCAAACTCTTCTGGGAGTTGGTCTGTGCTGTTTATTCAGTGAAGCTTTCAAGAACAAGGACCTTATCCTTAGAATTCCTGACAAATTCCCTCTCAAGTATTATTACTCATTTAAAATTCCTTCCACAGTTGCAACCACAAATAAAATCCTTTCAAGTGCTTTCAAGTCCTACGTGCACAGAAGAGCCACCGTGTTTTATACCAGATAATGGCTACTCCAAAGAGAAAGGCTGCAAACGAGGGACCTGGAAGTCAAGTGCTGGGTGCGCAGCCACCGTCTGGCTACAGGAAAGTAAATACTACAACAACTAAGAAATCTCCCAGTATTTTAGTTATATTTTTGGAGGATTATTATGTCTTGTCCCTCACATCCACATCCTTGGGATTTAGCCGCTTGCCCCCGTAGCAATCCTGAACCAGCCCCATTCTCAGTTGATCCCATTCTCCATATCCAAAGACTGCAGCACTGGGTGAGTATTTTCCTGGGACAACACCGAGTATAATTTTCAAAGGCTTTTCAACATTTCACCATTATCCATCAGTGCTTTTCCTGCAAGCATCCCCAAGCACACTCTCCTTTCCTACACTTCACCCAGTCTTCCATATTGACTGTTTTCTTTTTCACCTTCCATTTTTCTGTGTGTTTTGGGAGAGAAAGGTTTGGTGGTTTTGCTTTCTCTTGGTTTTCCTTTACTTTTTGCGCAGCACTGATTGCCTGCAAGCGCAGCTCTTCCAAAGACCCGCATTAGTATTGACTCAGAACACACGCTTTCCTCCCAAACTGTCTCCTTCCTCGAATTCACCACAGTCTGTTTTCTCCTAAAGGATGTCTTTTTGTTACCAGGCAGCTCTTCTGGCTATCACATCACTTAGTTAACATTAGAATTTAAGGCATGAATAAGATCCAATCACACCGCGGAAAGCAACGTCTGTCTATGAGATATTTTGAATACGTATAATCTGCACTGGCAGTAGAAGTAACAACAAACAGTTGCAAGGAATCCAGCTGATCCCATGTGGATATGCCAGCCAGATATTCTTATTTTGCCGATGTGATTAAATCTGAACATTATACGTGCTGTTATCAGCTTGCTTTTGGCAAGAGGCACATGAATTGCAGGTCTATCTGTTTATAAGCAATTTAGTTGCAGGCCAGCCCAGTTGTATCAGATAAAAACAGTAAAATACTTCTATTAATACAGTTTGGGGAAATAATCATTAGACAAATCTTGCATATAGATAAGAATAAACCAAAAGAACCTTTATCAAATCTTTCACTCAGTAAAAAGACTTTACAAGCATTTGTAACTTGTTTTTTGCTCAATTTCTACAGATTTTATTTCCAGAAAGTCTCTTGGCACTTGTATTGCCCCATGGTTTTGACATGTCAGTGACGAACAGATGAGATAATGGGACAAAGTTAACTAAAGTTATTTGAGATTAATTACACTTCATCTGTTTAAAACCCAGAGATCACAAAGACTACTTAAAAAAATGAACTTACTTGTTCTCCAAGTTTATCCAAGTTGTCCAAGAAATACTTTACAGATTCCCCCTAAAAACAAAGCAAACGGTTATTTAAATAAGTGGCACACTTGATCCTATCAGTTTACATTCTGAAGTTCAGTTAATTTACCAAAATCTAGATTGAAGTGTTGTAAACTTTAATCACTACCATTTTTTAAGCAGTTATCCCTCAGAGCACAACTGACATTTTATTTTTAGGCCAGTTAATATTTAAGCTTAAAAGTTTCATTAGGCACATTTATCATAGTTAAATTATTTCCAAGTTTAGAATCTCTAAATAAATCCTGCAGTGTTATCCACAGGGAGTATCAACAAAGCAACCACACCTTCATTATGAAAAGATACGTTCGATTATTCTAACCCTTTGAAGAGTCTGCACATACAGGCATTCGGGTACAGGGATTAATCACTGGAGATAAGTTGTTTTCTAACTGCATTGCCATCCAATCCCACTCACACAGGTGCTTCCCCTGAGCGCAGCACATGAGCAGGAGAACAGGGGATGAGGAACCACAGGAGATGAAACATTTCACTAAACGTTCCTATCAGAGACCAAGCTGGACAAGAATTCCTTACTCTGGGAGTAATGAAGAGAGCTCAGCGCTGCCGTACTGCATATAACACATCCACTGTGCAGGTTACCTTCCAGCTCCAAGCCAGCTCTGCCTGTGCAGATGGTACCTGTAGTTTTTAATCCCTCCAGTAATGTGGAACTAAAGATTTCTTTATTGTAAGTCCGAACTCCAGTCAACTCTCTAGAACACTGTTACGGTGCTGGGACGAAGGAAGAACTCTTACGAGGATGGTGCCAAACCTTAGTTCCCCTGCAATAGGTAATGGTCTGATGGAATTTATCGCAAAGGATACCTTTTTAGTACCTTTTTAGGCTTCTCAGCATAACAACAGAAGCAGAACATGCTTCCTTTGAAAGCTCTTGATTACCAAGCTGTAACTTATTTACTTTACAGTAAATACAGAAAAGAAACCATCTGTGCTTTCACTCTGCAGATGGAAGAGCAACAATTCTGACTGAATTTTCTGGATGAGAAATTCCTGAAGCATCCAAGGCTGGGGTGACCACATCTAAGCCAGACAAGTGAATTAGAGCAGCAGTTACACCCTGAGAACGACTTCCCCTCACTTGAATTTGAACTCTGCAAACTTATCCAGGAAGAATATCAAACCTCAGTATTAAAACTGTGTCATCTAAAGAGCAGTAAAGGAGGGTAAATACCATCCAAAAAGGGCTCTGGCTGACACATGAGCCAGGTACCTCTGCCAGTTTTCCAGGTACTAAAAAAAGTTACATAACACAAGCAGACACCACACCTCTAAGAGTACAATTTGAACATCAACTTGTAATTAGGGAAGACTGGGACTCTGGTTGGAACACGCCTTGTGCTCCACACACCTGCAGAGACAGAGCCCAGCACACTTCTACTGCCTTATTTTGCTTTCTATTTGGCTTAACATTACCCATGTTCTCTAGAGTGACAAACCGCAGCACTAACACTGACCACTGTGAAGTGCGGCAGTGCACAGCAGCAACCGCTTGCAATGACAGCAATATTTTATACCTACATGTTTTTCAGTGCTTCAGAAATCCCTTCTAGCCTAAATCCTGTAAGGAAAGCGCAGGGGGAAGAGCATTTCTATTTCACAGAAAGCAAAAACACACAACCTTGATGCACAAATCCACCGAGCTTCCCAAGCAGGATGGGAATTCAGGCCTTCCAAGTACTAAGAACTCTGTCTGTAGCTGAATGTTAAGACAAAATAAAGCTTAAGGTCAGACTTAATTTCTTTTTTAGGTCTTAGTGGGAGCTGGCAACCCTCCCTCCCCCCCAGCACTACATACAGATCGGCCAGATTTCCGACTCATTAAGTGGAGGTATTTATTCTGGAATACCTGGGCCGCAGAGGCTGTAAATATGCATGTCTGTGTGTGCATGCATACATATATTTTAATCTTAGACCACTCTTTTTTATACTACTTACGGCAATGCCTACTCCCTAAAGAGGCATTAACTCCGCGGTTCTGGAATGCCTGAGTTACCACCTCTCCTTGAAGTCCTGGGGCTTACAGCTACTGCAATGGATTGAGCGCTTGGAACAGAGCAGTAACCACAGCCTGTAAAGGTCACAAAACATCCCCAGAAGCAGCTTTCCAAAGAGGGGATTTCCTGCAAACACAACTGTAAAACACATTGGCCGGCAGCAGCAGCAGCAGCAGCAGCAGCAGCAGCGCTCAGGAGCCACGTACCCAGCAGGAGCTGCAGGGCTGCTCCGCTTTATGGGCCTTCATGGATTGAAGTTGACAGCAGACAAATGTCAAGGTGGTCATTATGAAACTGAAGAAATTTAAACTACAAAAGCAATCGGCTCCAAGTGTAATGCAGTTAGTAAAGCAGTGACATAACAGTTTCCTTCCTCCACATCGTCAATTTGGTCACTGGGTTCTTCCCTCACGAAAATCTATTCAGATAATTAATACGATACCAAGCAAGTCCCACCAATGTGACTCAATTCTGTATCTGATGACAGAAGTTGTTCGGTCATTGGGTTTTATCAATTTGCATGGCATCGGAAACTCACAACAGCTTCAAATTCCTCATCTGTTCTTCCTTCACACTCCAGATCCCTGTCCATACCATACAGCTACAATCCAGTGCCTTGACTAGTGGAAATCTTCTATCTGACCTGGACATCTTTGTATTAGCAGGCGAAGCTCTGCTAAGTACAGATTCTCTTGAACAGCAATCGACCACGACCAGCAGATTGTTATCAGAATGCGTTCTGGAGAAATGAAGAGTTTTGACCCATTTTAAACAAGCTTCAAAAAGGCAGCATTGCAAAGCAACCAAGAGAGACTTCTGATCCTTTTCCAAAGGTGTGAACCTGTGTATTTTATGCAATAGTGAAGAGAAACTCACTGAAAAACCCACCATGCAACAACCAAGGGAAGACTTAGTGCCAGCGATTGTTAAAACTACGTAAGAAAATGAATAGTCTATTCACAATCCAGCTTCTGTGTTAGATACTTTCGCTTGATATTAGATACAGAAGTCGATCTCGCTCTGTGGACCAGTGACAGTGGCTGCATTCAACTGACAGTTGCTGCACTCTAAATTTTCCCTTCAGATAAACTGTAAACCCTCTGGTTTACCTGAGATGACTCAAAAAAAGGCATCGGGTTTCCCCGCTGTGCCCCACTGACTCCCATTTGTCTCACGTGTCAGTCTGTCCGCCGTACCAGAGCAGAGCTGCGCCAAGGGCTAAACCGATAGGAAACTCTGAAATCGCAGGATCTACCCCCATTAAAAAACTGTAGAGTTCTCCACGACATTCCTGTTGTCTTCACACCCATGTTCTGTGACCACATATGAGGGAATTTTAAATTAAACGTCTAGTTAAAAAAGATACAGCGATGTGAAGGTCTTAAATGAGTCACAAGATGAACCCTTTAAAGTAATTCTTACAGTTGAGCAGCTCTGAGCTGCAAACTTGTGAAGTGTGGTTGAAGGCTGAACCACCGACCGGTTACACTGCACCTGATCTGCTGCCCGATTCCTTCTGCTTAAAACATAGGCCTGAAGGTGTCAATAGAAGTGACAGAGTCAAACGCAGGCTCGAGCGCGTTTCTCATGTGCATCTTGACATATTACAATAAAGCAAACACAATAAAACACACCAGTACAACAGAATGAATGGTCTACATGTTAGCACCAAAGATCTTGCGGTATTAGGTGGCTGCGCCTTTGCTCCTTAATACAGGATTAAAATAAATCATATCAGAACCTTGGATTTTAAGCAATCATTTGGATTGCTTGTAGAAGACGCCCTTTGTTGTTCAGATGGAGTACAGACATCTCAGCTGCAGCCCTGCAGCCTCCTCCTGGTTCAGAAATGCATGTAAACCACAGGAAGTTGACTGTTAAATAACTTTATTCATAACTGTCAAGTATTCCATTTTCAGAAAGGTTTGACTCAAAACAGCCTGTGTGGCTCCCAGAGTCTTGTGATCCCTCCTGAAGAAAGCCAAGCCACGCATTTCATCCTGAACATACAAGTGATTTACAAGAAAACACAACTAAATCATCTTCTTATCAAGGTACTTGATGTTACAACAACAGCTTCCCTTACAACGCTGCATTTATTTTAACAAGGCTCACTCATGCCTGTGCAATGAAATGTCTCCAAGTTTTATGGAATGCACTTTTCTACAAAATCAGGATTATAGCTCGTAGTGGCCATTTACCTATAGGACAATAGGGCACTGGAGCTTCTCCTGTGCTCTTGTGAACTAAACCAGATTAGTTATCTTTTATAAACACGGCACAGAGAAAGATTACTGGCTAAAATGTTGCTAGTTAATGCCCAAAACAAAGTAACCACAAAAATATTTAGGGGGAGGGAAAAAAAAAGAAGGACTACATGACATAGCCATCAGAGGAACACATCTTTTAAACCCAGGAAGTGGCACCAATTTATTTGGTTTCCATGAAAACAATGTCAGCAACCTAAATAGGATTTGTTGAAACCTTAGCATAGCCAAAGGGCTTTTTAGCTGTTCTAAGGGAACACAAGACACTAAATGTTTTCCAACAGCAATCACTTAAAAGAGAGAAAAAGCATCAAATAAAGATTTAGTCATCACAAGGTTGAAAGGAACATATAGTTTATCAAACCATCTATTTTTGGCTTCAAGTCCAGTGGTACATACCGAACTGACAAGACTTATTAAGTGTCTGAAATAATAAATCAGATATTTAAAGAAAATAGGAGATATAACTTGGTAGCTCCCGATTAGACTTATAGGAACTACTAAATATTTTCTCTTCCTGACCTTACTTGAATTTCTGGGAAAAGAAAAACAAAGATTTCCTACTTTATTTAATTAAAAACCCACAGAACGCAAACAAACAAAAACAAGCAAAAAAGCTTTTTTAAAAGCCTAATTTAGAACAGGTAACTACAAGGTTTTTAGGCTGGTATGTACATGCCCAAATTGTACATGCAAACCAAAGCATCCAGAACGTGGGAAAAGCAGCTTGAAGGAAGGAAGACAAGGGAGGAATAATCGGAGCCCTCGCAGTTCTGCATCCTCCAACACCCCAGTCATCCTTACAGCATACACTTCATTATGTATTTTTTTTCCTACTAGAAGCTTAAGCCAGATAAATCTGTATCTGAGGACTTTGGCAAAGAATCCAGCGATAAGAATCTAGCCTTTATCTTCCTGACGCCCTGCCCCGAGCTGATTCAGAAGCAGACAGGCTGCAAATCAATACTGCTGTAACCCAAGATTCACCAGATGTCTGCTGAAATTTCAGTAATAAACAGAGAGATAATGAAGGATAAATGTTTCAGTCAAATCAATGCAGATTTCCTAGCAGGAGAGGTATTAGGGAGCACTACAACCTCCTCCCCCTCCACCCAAACCAGGGATGTCCATAACGTTACACAAAAGAGCCAGATGATCCATTTATGCCATGAATGCACTTTTAATTAAGTTGCCAAGCTCAAATCCATAATTATCTTTCTCATTAGACCAGCAGAAGTTAAACCAAGTCTTATGTTGAGATATTGAATTGGTTTGGTTTCTTTTACAGGCCTCAGACTTGGAGGTAAATAAAATCATCTTGGTTCCTTCAGTTTTTGGGTTTCTACAAATTAACTTCTCTCACTAGTCACTCCTCCCAGGGCTTTCTAATGCAGATTCCTATTTCAAACATGGCCCAGTCAACAGAATAGAACAATATTTCTACACATCCATACCTATAACTTGTTTATTCAAGGAACTACATTTAAAAACCAGATATTCTCCCTCTTTTGCAGCAGCAATTCAGCAACTTGCTTGGTATCTCCTAAGGTGAGGGGAAACAATTTGTTTCCCAATTGTCACCCCTACGCTCTAACACTTGATACAGCACTCTCTATTCAAGCAGCAGTTTTATTAGCTGTTTGGGGAGTTTACAACAAGCATATACAATAACTAATTTTTAATAATGGTGCTAAAGGTTTTTAGGGAAAAGTGTTGGTAAGTAAATACTCTGTTGCTTACTTCAAACTACAAGTCCGGGTCAAAACATTTGAGCTGCTAACACAAAACACATCTCCTGGAGAGAAGTACGTTTCCTTTCTCCAAGTGTTAATTGTGGCCCGAGTTATGTTAAAACCAGCATAAACTGACCCTCTCCCCAAAACAAAGCGGTTCCCATTTAAGCCCACACGAGCGTTATTGCAGCCATGTGCAGAGCAGCCAACTGTTAAACTATTATAATACCAGTTATAATAAGAAGGGCAGGCAAACTGCTTTAGAATGGCACTGCTGCCAGGGCAGCGTTCATGGACCAGCCTTAAAAGGGCTAAAGCGCCGAGAACTGATGTCAAAGGGCTCGAGCGCAGACACTGTCAGCCAAGATCAGGCATTTCCCGATCTCTCAGCTTCTTTCCCTCCAGCTCGACCATTTCAATAGCCATTTTAAATCTGATCTGCCCATTTTCAAAGATAAAATCTCAGTACGGTGGGATTAATCGCTGCTTCATTGTAAGACGGGACGGTTTCAGACACAGGCTACATTTGGACAGGAGTACAAAATAATCTTGTTCTCCAGCGATACACGTCGCAAATGCGTCACGGCTCATCCCACCTCGGCTGCCAGCACTATCCTATTTCCTCTTTGCGGTGTTTCCTGCGTGCAGCTCGAGTCGTCTTTGCCTTTTTTCAAAGCAATCGGAACAGCGTCACGCGGTGTAGAAGTGAAACCTGCCTTGTGTTCAGTCACACAAACTGAGTAGCCGTCCTAAACCAGGAAAGGTTCAAGTCTTGACTCACAGAAGTCATCTTTTGTAAAATCTTTGGGTAGCAGAGCAGAATCTGTATTCAGAACAGCTGGACCTCAGCAGCACGAAGCTACAAAAGTGCCGAGAAAGGGAGGAGTCACATTGAATTTATTTCACGACTCACATTTTTTTATCTTGCATAATGGCGTTAACAACGAAAGGTGAAGGGGCTTAAGAAGGTTTTAACCCAATAATATCCCTTTAATCTATTATCCCCTATTTACCGTGTAATCCAATTAATCCACAATTCTTAAAATGTGGATAACAAATGGAGGAAGACAGAGCACGCCAACCTCGGCTGCGGCTGCCATCCCCAAGGGTTCTGAGCGAGGGGAGGTCAGCCAAGCCATGGGCAAGTTAGGCTAGAACTAAATAATCCAAATTAGGCTCCAGTATCAGCCGCTTTTCCTTCTTGCACTGAATTCCGATTTGCATCACCCTTCAAGGTGCCTCATTCACTCACGTCATTCAGACTCAGATTTTCTCCAGTCGGTAGAGCATTTCCACTGCTTCAGATACAACCGGCCACCCCAATGAACGAAACAAAGACATGACAAAGCACTAAGCAGAACTTTATCTGCATACTAGCATATCACAGCGAAATCTACTCCGGTTTTGAACTACTTTCTTAAGAGGCAATGACTCTAATGTCATTTTTCTTAGCTAGGTATATCCCCACCCTCCTGAAGAAGGGGTGTAATCACCAGACTCTTCACAAAGCTTGCTTAAAAATAGGAAAATTCACTACATCTTTGAGGCATTTCCCTTCGGATCACTGATGCTTCCAAAGAGACAGCAACCTCGAGTCTGCTGCAGCCCTTCCCGAGGTCAGAGCCAGGTGAGGAAACGCAATAAAAGGCATTTGGGACACAACACATGCAGAACCAGAGCATCTAATGATGAAGCTTCTGTTTGCCAGAACATGAAGAGAAATTAATAGATGAAAGCAGATGAGGGTATGCTGGCCACAAGATCAGGTGCACTTTCTTCCTTCAAAGATCTTTTAACTCTCTCTCTCACTAAGTATTTACAATCCAAACACCTTTTCCAGAAGGTTTCCTTTAGGAAAGACACTCTGCAAAACATTTTTGAATTTCATTGATGAAACAAATCTTCCAGGTCAGGGCACACACACAGACCCAGAAATCATTTGAAAACACGCACTGACCAAGACGGAACAGCCACCTCTGATTACTATTTACGCTCTGGGAAGCATCTCTATAAACTTCAGATGTTTTGCACACAAACCAGACTGGAATCAGACTGTAAACATTTGCTTTTCTTTCAGCGCGCTGACCCACTGGCTCCATGACTTCATGTGTTTGCAACTCAAACTGCATTTAATCTGACACTGAAGCACTAGTGAGTCTGCAGATCTGCCATCCATCATTTAGAGCTTTACTTGCCTCTAAGTTGTCCAAGACCGGCAAAGGCTCCAAAAACATGACAAATATTTGGCATGTGGAAACATATCAGCACCAAAACTGGACATATTGAACTTTAAGATGCTCGAAACGCCCATTATTGCACACTCTGCAAACTAAATCACGAAATTTCAAAAGCAGAACCCTAAACTAGATACTGATGCATTCACTGAAGTATCCCTAGGATTCAGTTTTATAAAATACATTTGGTTCCTATTTCAGCCTCAGGAGAAATCCTGATGAGCAAATGGTTTTTAGTTCCTTCCTCTGCCTCAATTAGCAGAATCCATTTCAATTACGTTCTGGTACTTCTGTTTGCAAACAGTGACATACTAACATCTCAGCTCTTGTTACAAGCTATCTGACAAGATTCAGTGATAATTTACTACATCTTGTGAAAGATCCACATGTCTCATTAGATGAATGGTAGTGTTTTTAAAAATCAGTAAAAGCTGTGTCTAAAGCACCCAATTTAATAGTAAAATACACAAGATTCCCTAAACAGCAGCAATAGCCAAGAGACTGCAAACATTTCACATCATCACTTGTAGAATTTCCTACTAGCAATTAACTAAAAATAGAAAAACTAGAAATTAATAAGTAGAGCAACTATATAACCATTTGCTAGTGAAAACGGTTAAAGGTCCCAATGCAATCCAGATGTAAAAGCTCAGCAGATCACCCTGCGCTGAGTTTTTCCACACCATTCCGTGTGGATATTTTGAATTACAGATGGTGTCAGTGCGCTGTGCTTCCTCGCCTGGAAATTCTCCATCCTCTTGGTTCGGTCACCAGCGGCTGATCAAACAGCATCACGTGCCCGGTGAGAAGCGCTCCCGCTGAGACTCCCGTCGGTTTGTTTAAAATAATTCCGCCAGCATCATTAAACAAACGAAAAAGATCCAGAAATTCATGTGTGGTTACGCATTCCTGTACCTCTCATCCATAAAAAAGAACCTGGGGTCTTTTCAGTTCCTTGGTTAAGTCACTGGAGAGGAACATGATATTCCACTTTTTGCGAGGAGACTGTGAAGTGCTGGGAAAACATTTAAGGCACGAATGGCCAGGCTGGAGAAGTGGGCAGCGTGGGACAGTGAGCTGAGGGCTGTACAAGTCAGCTCGCTGCCTATTAGAGTCCAAGAACTTCCTTCACTGAAATATTTAAGTTGTCGGTTATAGTGATGATCAAAAATTCAGAGTATTTAGGGTATTTACAATTCCTCGGCCTTTCCAGCTGTATTACCTGGTGAGTATTGTTAATGCAGACATGCAAGTGGAGAAGATATTGGAAATAATTTAGGACCTGCTTTAGCTGCTGCCACAGACTTAAACATTTTCTTTATCCACCCTTTAAATTCAACCCACCAAAATACCTGGGTTGTAGAGTGTACGGGTTAGTCTCCAGGATTATTCAGAGATTTTTATTTGGATTAAATGCATTTATTGAGGCTGCCGAGTTTAATATTGTGTTCTATGACCCATTTATTCACCTTTTAAGATATAAACAAAGGCTTCATATTCCAGAGCAATATTAGCACTTGGTATCAGTGAGAAGCCATCAGCCACATCAGTGATACAGCTCACTGTTCTGCAAAAGGGCAGGCTCAGATCTCCTAAACTTCAACTGAGTGGTGGCAAATTTAGACAATTTAAAAGAAAAGTGCCAGTAGACACAACGCTGGTATGGAGATTATCTTGCTTTCTACATGAAACATTAATACAGTTATTCTATTGCTTTTCTTACATAGTAAGGTCAGCTGCACTTACGTTTTCTCACATTTTCTTAAGCAACTTCCTCAGCTACCGCAAGCTGAAGTTTCCTCCTGCTTTGCTCATTCCACATAAGAGGTACAGCCTGAACTCAGCACAGATAAATAGCACTTATCTTTAAGTTTAGGTCAATAAAGAGCGCTGAAATGGTCATCCAAATACAACCTGAGTGTAATATTTCCCTAGCCTCTAAGGCTGAAGTCTTGTTACATTAAGCTCAAATTAGGGAACAGCAGCACAAACCAACACTGCCCCTGGCATCGCACCTTAATCCTAAAGGATCCCACATTTACATATGAAAAAGATCACCTCATATTCTTTGCCCCAGGTGCAAAATTAATTTCACCCATATAGATGGAAGAGCAGAGCTGCATTCACACCACATGTTTTGCCAGCACAGACTTGCTGACAGCTACGAATACTGGACTTTGCAATGCAGATTGGGCTTATATTAGTAAGTCATTTCTAAATGGACAGCACGATGTAGCCACTGCTACGTTTAAATTCTGTGAAGTAATATAATAAGCCAGTTCTACAGGTACTAACATGTATTTTGCAGGTTAGTAGCCAGCAAAAAAAACGGGCTCTGAATGAACATTTGTACCAAGGGCTCGTCACACTGTGAGCAGCAGAAGCAGCAAAAGCTCATCTAATGCATTTGTGCCAACTGAAAAGGATCTGCTGAGAACAGGTTCACACATTCAAGATGTGAAAGGATGAGAAAGTCTCTTCCTCTGAACTCTTTGGAGGTTGCTGACATGCACAGCATGTTCACAACGACACTTATATTTTACCTTTATCTAATCAGGTTACAGAAGTCCAAATTTTTGCAAAAAGTAGGTCCCCTTTTAGCCTTTTGCAACAAAACATTTAGGAAAACACGGCACACAATGAGGAATACGACATAGCCTGTTCAAGACAGAGCATGTACAAGAACACATCGCTCTGTTCCAGCATTATTGTGAAAGTCTGCATTTTAAAAGCAGTGGTTCCCCAGAAACAGATATCTGGATCAAGTTTGAATGAAGAATTCCATCCTCAGAGGTTGCCCTGAAACCGCACAGAAAAGACACGCTGGTACAAGCTTAGCGGAGCACAGGGGCCTCCAAAAAGTCGCTAGCGTTCTCGGATGGAAGAAAACTGGGTCTGGCACATGTGTGCTGGGTAACGTGTCCACATTGAGACAGCTCCCACTGAAAGCCCTTTTAATCCAGAGCCATATCTGTGTTTAAAAATAACAGTAACGAAAAACAAAGTAGTAACTTTCAGAAAAAATTACGGCAAAGATGTTCTTCAGTAAAACCAGACTAGTTTGCACTACAGCACCAACTGGCAATACAAGACCTCTGCTCTCCAAACATGTTGACATTCTGCTGCTAACAAGAAAACTCAGCAGGCAGAAATAATAAATAATGAAAAATTGCCACTTGGTGTTAAATTAGTATAAAAGTTCACCTGATGATCACTGAGCTCAGTTAAAATATTACAGTCAATCCCCATTACAAAGCACTAGTATACATAGGGGAGGGTTTCTGGCCACTAACCAAGACTATGGCAACTCAAGCCTACTTATTGTTTGACTCTAGAGTTAATCCCTATATGGAGCCTTATTAATACAACCTCAAAGCCAGCAGTATCTTGTCACTGTGGCAGGAAACCCAACAAATCCTCAAGAACTCCAAGTCTTTGATGAGGATTTGAATGATTCATTTTTAAGCTTATATTTGTAAAGCTTTTTTCTTTCCATATAGTTACAGCAATAATCTTTGATAAATCCTTTTCACACAAAGACCAAAATGTGGCAAGTAGCTCTAACCTTTCCCAGGGCTTTTAGGAGTCACATTCACCGTACACGTGCCATCCTGCCATTTGATGCTGGGCAGACTTATTGACTGGGGAAGGAGGAGAAAATAGTTCATATTTCAACACAGAAAAGCAGCAGGTTTTTGGTTTTCTCCATAACAAGTCAAGCAATATTCAGTGTAATTATAACAATATATTTAAATAAAGTAACTCTGAATTATATTTTTAGGGACCCAAGTAGTCAATGCATGTGTTTGCAGAAACACTGGGTGATTCGATCTCCTATTAAGAAGATTCTTCTAACAGTAGGAGAAACTTTCTACTGACAGTTTCTTCACTCTGCATGTCCCAAGATCACCGCTCTGTAACCAAACACATCTAAGAACATGTTGCCCATGCACCTGAAAGAATGGTAAATTTTGCTAATACTTTGCGGTCGCCATCTCATTATTTCCAGTACAGCTAATTTAATGTTTTTGTGTGTACAACAACCCCACCAATATTCAGAGACAGAACCCAGAAGAGCCCAAGCAGAAGAAGATAAAATACAATCTTCCAGCGAACTGAACAACACTCTGCAAAAATACTACCGTGCAACAGAAAAATGCTGAGAAGCTGCAGCAAAACCAGCAGTAGAACTTGGAGCTGAACACGCCTTTTCCTGTCTTCTATAATCTGATCTAGCACTTGCAGACATGTCGCAGAAGTAAACAGGATCCAGAGGTAAATGCACATCCAATCATTCTTACTGTATCGTCTTTGCCTGCAGTTCTATGCAAATACAGACAGAATAAAGTGTCAGCGCTGCCCCTGCGCACTGCAGGTTTGTGGCATAAAAGAAAAACAAAAAAAGGCAACAAAACAAGCAAGGTTCAGTGTAAATTGCAAGCAGGGCAAAAAGTATCTATCTGAAGATCAAGGATAGCTGGTAGCAAACATCCAAACCCACCCAAAAGTTATCTTTACAAGAGCAAACTTTTAACTCATTCAAAGCTTATCACGCATCTCAGCAACTCAGCTCTCATCTCTCTTTTCCGTTCTCAGAGAATTAGAAGACTCCTGGAGATCATGTCAAAATGCTTCCCTGTTAACTCCAGCAGCAAATGCAAGAAACAAAGATCCCAGCAACAGCACTGAAGTAAGAGGCAGCGCACAGCATCTTGTAGAATCAAGATAGTGGCTGTGATTATCCAAGGTGTTTCAGGAGGTTTTTACCTGAAATCAACTGGTAATGTGAAATCTGAAATGTTAATTAGTTGGGCTGACAGAGACTAACTCCATCACTAATCCATGTCAGCCCTCTGACCAGGGGCTGTAGGAGAAATAAACTCGGTAGATGCAGAAGAGAAAGCTCAAGGATGACCAGAATCCCAAGTGTAAGTTACCGGAACTGACAAAGCTACAGAGCCAAACCAGTCCATAGTTAACTGTGTTAGTGGAACTATCACCCGAATGACTTTGGTTTGTAATAAAATTTGAGGGATTATAATATTAACCACCTGAGAAGTATTGAAGTGGCATATATTGTGCTAAGCTGTAATTAGCTCTTTACAGTTTTAAAGCATGACACAAGCGTGAACTATTGAATTTTCATAACCACTGCTGTTAGTGGCCAGAAGGCCCCTATTTTTATAGCAAGGAAAATAAATGATATTGACATCCCCATGACTGCTTAAGTTAACAAAATGAGGAAGGACACCCCAGTGAATGAGGCATGGAAATGCTGATTTCTAATTCCATTAAAATACGACCAAGTTCTGTTTTTTCCCCTCTCACACTGCTATGAAAAAACCCCACATTCTTTCTTCAGGCTCTGAACATCATCTCTTGGCATTTTAAGTGAAACACAGTGAAAACCAACAAAAAAGCAAGAACAGCTCAATCATCTCCCACAAATGTACATAGATCTTTAAGTTTCAATCATACACATGCAGAAACTTTAACCTTAAACCCTCTTTCTCTGTACCTCCCATCTGTCCAAGCTACAATTGGCTTCTAGAACTACATGTTCTCGCTTCCTTTCCTCCAGAATTTCTATGTAAATGTTGACATTTTTCACTCCTCCTCCCTCACTGCTCTGTTCTTCATTTGTTCACTTCTACCTTTGCCCCAAAGTGCCCTATTCCCATGACAAACCATAATTTCCCAGCATTCCTGCCCGTGCTCTCTTAATATGAACCACGTTTTTCAGCGCAATGTCAAACTCCGTCCAGTGAAATAAAGTTAAAACTCACCAAAGAGTCTGAAAAGAAGTTCAAGTATACACAGTCAAATAATATTCTTCTACCATGCTCAGTCCCAGCGTTTTACATTTTTTTTAATGCCACTTTACCCTCTCTCTTACTCATCCAATGACTGCTGGTATGTCTCCTTTCATTACATTTTTTGCCACAAACAGCTGAACGGGAAGCAGAACGGTATTTTGCTCTTATTCCCCATTCTACAACGCTAACAATTTTCAGTCTTGAATCCTTCCTTCAAGAGTCAGCACTCGACACAACTCAACTGTCTGCGTCTCTTCCAGCTTCCCCATCTCTACCTCCTGACTCGGGTACACTTGTCACTCCCTCCTTACCCAGCGGTGTCTGACTTCCAGATGACGTATCTAAACTCTCAGAACACTTCTACAAAGTCTGTCGGCAGGTATAGAAAAAATATGTACTGGTTTCGGGAGTTTTCCGCCGTTCTGCCGCCCACATGGAGATCTGTCATAACTTAAGCTGGAAGCTTACTGGGGTAAAACCCAAGACTTCATGTTCAGCCAGCACTGATCACACTCAATGCAATGACATCATACAGCTGCTTTTTTTTTTTCCCCTTCATGTTTATAACTTGGCATAAATATCTCTGCCTGTGATTTTGAAAGGATTTAGGAAATAAAGCAATGAAAGTATAAATAAAGCAGTTACCTTCCTTTTGAAAATTAGTATTAGGACAGTACTCAGCTATTAAGAGCACTTAAAAAACTATTACTGAGTTCTGCCTAAAACACAACATGATCCATAAATATTTTTGCAGAGAACATTACACAGATGTAGGGATTTCCAAAAGAAAGCAACAGGGTTTTTTTTCTCTCAGATTCAGACAAACACGTTCTTCAAATCCTACTCAAAGTGAAACTCTGCACATGCTTCAGTTATGGAAAGAACCTACTTCTCAGAGACTCAAGATGACAGAATAGTAATGGCTCCCTTTTCCTTTACTATTTAGCCTGAAGTCACTAAATATGCCTAATCAAAGACAAAACAATTTTATTTAACCAATTTTAAACCAGATCCCTCCAGCACAGCAACTACGTCACTAGAAGTCGCATCTGCACCAGAAGAGGATCCAGACTGTACCAGAGCAATGACCCTTTTACAATTCCTTTGAAGGCAAAACGCAAAGAGCAACAGGTCTCATCAGAAACTTATTTCCGAAGCTCGGAATGAGGCTGGGCAGGTGATCGGCTGCTCCAGCACCTGCTCATTCTGCAGCCTCTAAAAGACATTCCATGATCAGGGCAGGACATATTTATAGAGTATTTACACAACCTATTTAAGGCAGAGTATGATTATACAACCATTCATAATAGCTCAACGGGAGACATCATCAGCTATTGTTCAGATTCACATTAACACAAAGGTTATTTTTAAGACATAAAAACACAAAGCCACTTAGGTTTAAGAGACCTACAAGAACAGATTTAATCTATTTTAAGGTGCTCGGCCCCCACCTCCACAAAACCCTGTGCCACTGGCATTTGCTACACAAGTCTATGAGCCAATAAACAGCAAATATAGCTCAAATTCTTCATTTCCTTATGCAGCATTTGCATGGAAATGGAGCAAAGGGACTTCAGCTGTCACAGACATTTAAAGCTCCAGCTCAGCAATTGAGACTTTTCTTTTTCCTTTCCAATCCCACTATTTAATTGTATGCTCCATCACAACCCCTCTGTTAAACTGTATATTCCATCTTCAGCTGAGAACTTCAGTATAAGAAAAATCTCATCACACAAGTATTAACAGACATTGAAAATTAAACAGGAAGTATAGAGAGGGAATGTTTGCTAGACTGCTCGAATTGGCATAGAGAAGGGAGTGGTTTTTAAATTCTTCTCATTAACCCATGCATATCTTTTCTTAAAAATCATATTACTATTAAGACTTCCTTTATTGCAGAGCATTTTTTTTAAAGTCCATGCACTAGTTTAATAAAAATAACCATATAGTAAAAACACTACACAGGTACTAGCTTTGTTACCCAACATAAAAGCCCTCTATACCTCAGCTTTCTCACATATGAAATGAGGACAATTATGTCAGAAGTTCTTTATTATTCTTGTTTTTAAAAAAAGGGGGGGGTTGAGGGGGCAGGGAGGACCTAAATGCATCTGTTTGCAATACCACAATAACATTCAAAAATGCTTCAGATTCATAAGGAGGTTGCTTGATCAGTGTTTTACAGGAAAGCAACACAGGAACAAGAATCAAACGCACTCAATTAAAACGACCGAAACACACAAATCTTACCAGTTGGAACTCTCTGCGCCTGTCGTACGCGTGCTGGATACCACTGTCCGCCCAGAGAGCTCTTATGGCTGGGAGATACTGTAAAAAAACTGCTGTCTCCACCATGCCTTGCACCACCGTCACTGACCGCGTATCAAAAGCCATCATGGTATCTCCGTTACTCTGGTTCGCAGGGTCTCCCCAGGGGATATGGAGTTTCTCTCTGGCATCCACGAGGACTCTCACACCTTTAACGACATGAAAGAGCACCGCAATTAGAGTTTCTCAGCATCTACTGTTTCGCTAGCCTACAAACCTGCAGAGATTCAAACAACGCACCTACTCTGTACAGTCAAAGCTCAACAGGGCTGTCCACCCAGGAAGAAATCAGAATGTTTCCGAAAAATTGACTCAAGGCGCTCAGTTTTCAGGTCATATCAAATCTCAGATATTTGCCATCAGAATAACATGGCCATGATCAACAGTATAATACCAAGAGCACAAGTTTATTTTTTGAAAAATTGCTACTTCTAATTGCTAAATCCCCAATCTGTGCTACACCAAGCAAATTCTCTTAAAGATTTATACTTCCCTCCGGTCTCTAGAGCCATTCTACAGGGGTTAAATTTACCTGGCACAAATACAAGACTAATGAAGTATGTTTAAAAGCTTATTTCAGAATACGTTAAATCAAGGCATGGCTTATTTTAAGGTTCCCAAGTCTCTGCATTCTTAGTAACCTGGTATCTACTTATATCTAATGGTAGAGAGTTATCACTGCCTTTAATGTTGTCAGAAATATAAAGACAGCATCTACTAAAGTCATAGCACTTGCTAAGAAGTGGAGTTTTACTGCTTAAGTGCAGAAGGAGTTGTAGCACCTAAAAACATCCTCACACTTTCTGTTGTTGATGTTTTGTTAAATGTTCTCTAGAAGAAACAGAGTATTTTATACAGGATTTTAAAGAAAACATTGCACTCATATTGATAAGGGAAACGCAGGGAAATGAATTCTAGTACTAAGTTTACTGGTGAAAAAATAAAAATAAGAAAATTCCAGAAAGAATAAGCAACTGTAAAGACACAGGGAGAGGCATAAGGAACTAAGATGTAGTAACAGATGACACACTTGTTCAACGCCAAAATATTTTTTCAAGCTTCATTCTCTTTCTATGGTTTTTCTGTCAAAAGCAATGAGTGCAGCCTCCAAAAGAGATCTGCAGTTCCTATGCACACACTTTCAGAGAGCAGGAAGTACCTTCCTTTATTAATAAACTATAACCTGGTCATCATCCATGCTTGTGACTTCTATTGCCTTGCTATTTATAGTTTTTCCAGGCTTGATTTGTAAATAGTTCTGTAGAATAATTCCCTTTAAGAATCACCGGACTTCAGCGTGGCTGAGGTCTGACAACACCTTGCTGGTTTGAGACACTTTGTCCAACTATTACGCAGTCCAAACCCAAAAATCTGACGAGCAGATTAGATAGGAGAGAGAAAATAAGTAAGGATGACCAGTAAAGGATGACAGTAGCGAAATCAAGAGCCCGCTCCCACACCATGCGTGGAGAATTTGGCAACGCATCTATGAAAAGCGGCTCTGCAGGCGGGTTTCTGTCGATGGATGTGTCAGCCCCGCTTCCAACGCGATGGAAAACGTTTCTTTCTGAGGAGAAAGGCAGCGAGCGCTTCTCCTCTGGACACGTCTCACACGCATCTTTCTCCCCTCCATCCACCACCGCGATCGCGTTACCGGGAAACGGTCCAAGCTCGGGCCCTCCCGGGCTGCGGTTCCCCCGGCCCGGGCGCAGCCGCCCCCCGCAGCCCGCGGGGCCCCGCCCCGGCCCGGCAGCGCTGACACCCGCGGCGGGGCTGCTCCCCGCGCCCCGGGAGGGCAGGAGAGTGAGGCGCCCGAAACGAAAACGGGAGGAGGCAGCGACCCCGCCGCCCTCCCCGGCCCCAGGGACCCACCGCTCCCGCCCCGCCGCCGCCACCCCCCCAGCCCCGGCCGGGCCGAGCCCCCGCAGGCCGGTGCCTCGCGAGGAGGGCCGGCCCCGCCGCCCCGCTCACCCACCCTTGATCACGTTGCTGTAGATTGTGGCTCGGAACTCCTCCCGGGCCGCCCGGTCCCAGTCCTGCCCGTGGATGATCCGCATCTGCTTGAGGAAGGTGGACTTGCCGCTCTCGCCCGCGCCCAGCAGCAGGATCTTGACGAGGCGCTTCACGTACGTCTTCTCGCGGTTGAGGCACTTGTCGATCTCCTTGGACTTGCGCTGCTGCTCGGCCTCGCCGCTGGTGAGCAGGCAGCCGGGGAAGCAGCCCGACAGCACGGAGCGGGACGGCAGGAAGTCCGCCATCTTAGCGAGCTCTGCCAGCGAGGGGAGCGGCCGCCCGGCCCGGCCCGCACCAGCCCGCTCTCTGCCCGCGCATGCGCGCCCCGCCCTGCGTCGCCGGCCCGCCCGCCCCTGGTCACGTGGCTCGCGCCCGCCCTTGGCGGGAGCCCCGCCCACGAGCGGCGCCTGACAGGAAATGGCAGGAGGAGGCGGTGGAGTTGTGGCCGCGCTTGGCCCCGTCACCGGTCGCTTTTGCCTCCGTCAGCGGCCGCCTTCGCACCCCTAATCCTCGCCTGAGGGAGGATAAGGCCCAGGCTCAGCCGGTCCTCGCTGCGGGGAAGCTGGCAGGCGAGCGGCCCGGGGAGGTCAGCCCTCGGACAGAGGGGGCAGGGTGAATCTTGCCAGCTAAGCAGTTTTTTGTTCTCGGTACCGAAATAAAGCAGTTTCGTTAAAACGCTTTGAACAGTTTGATGTGTAACTTCCTCATTGCCTCTTGAGTTTTCCAGTAGTGCTGGGGGACAGCACCAGGCTGGACAAACACACCAGTTCTGGGCCTTGTGTGGGGTGAAAAAGGGCGCTAGAAAGTTAGTGAAACTTTTAAAAGAGACAAAGGCACTGTTTTCAAGTGCTTAATAGTAACATTTTCAAAAAAAATTGGCAATGCTTTGTGTGAGAGATAGAGCAAATACCACATGGAAGCTCCTCATTTTGACTGCTCATCACCTACCAGCCAGGACTCTGCAGATAGTGCTTTAACTGTTGCCTTGCTGTGAGACCTGGGATGAAGTCTCTCTGTGCCACAGTTTGCACTTTTTTGGAGGTGTAAGCTGCTTTGAAAACTTGCTGGAAGGAACCGTGTTCTGAAATTCGCCCTCAGCTTGTCACACTTGAAGTCCCGTCCTCGTTGCTTCATTTTCGTTGCCCCTTCCTTCCCCTCAGGGCTGTCCCTGGTTTCCGTAGACAGGCGTTTTGCTCACCACATGCTTTCTGCGTTGCCTGATTCAACTTCTGACGTGTGAAGAAGGGGCAACCACGTAGGAAATGTGATTTATTTTTAAATCAGGGGGGATTCCCTCTGCAGTGCTTTCTGCAAGAGAAACTGCCAAGGATTGTGAGCAGCTCTGTTGAGGATTATCACAGTTTATGGGGGCTCCACAAGAGGAACAGAGGGACAAAATTCGGCTCTCACAAGACTTTTCCCCAGCTGGGACATGCTCTGTGGCCTCGGGTTTGGGCTGGGAGGGATCTGTGGGCTCTGCAGAACATGTGGGGTTCACCATTGCTCTGTAATGCATTGACCGCAAGTGTATTTTCAGTATAGCATCCATACCCCCCACATGGGGAACGAACATCTATATAAATTTGCAGCTACATAAATGACACGGCATTTCCCGCCCGCCACGCCCACTCAAGCCACGCCCACAAAAACCACTCCCCCGCGCCAGCATGTTCCCCAATAGGACGCCGCCCCACGCCTTCATGTAAATGAGCGTGGGGCGGTGGGCGCTGATTGGTTACGACGCGCAGCGCTGGCACCGCCCCCGGCAGGGAGAGGCGGTGGTGGCGGGCGGTCTTAGCCAGGTGCGTCCGGCCGGGGCCGCCGCTCCGCCAGCCTCTTCTGCTCGTTCCGCTCGGCCCGGCATCATGACGGTCGCACGGCTCGACCAGGGGCAGCGCCACCGCCCGCGGATGGCCTTCCTGAAAAAGGTGAGGGACGAGCAAGCGCCGCAGGCAGCCGCACCGCTCCGGACATCAGCACCGGCGGGGCCGCGTCCGGGCGGGGTGATGCGGTGACCGGTGCTCCGGGCGGGGGGACCCGTATTCATTGCATCCTGCCTGGCCTCGGCTTTCCAGGGCCCCTCTGGGTGTGTCGGAGAGGTGACAGCCCCACCTTTGGGGCTTTGGGGGCCAGGACCTATTGCAGAGCCCTGTGAACTGATTGGCAACATGTGCTAAAGTCACAGAGGAAATAAAACTGTAATTTTGTTTATTTTTCTAGCATAGCCTCAGCTGAATTGTTCTCCTGACACATTTTCTTCCTCTCTCATTTCTTTTCCCCAAAGACCCTCAAAATTGTGAAATTTCCAGGGTAAAAAAACCACAACATGCCATAATATGTGGCATCAGGCCACCCAGTTGAGCTTTGGGTCGTGGTCGGTCCAGCACACGCATTCCCAGCGCTACCATTTCAGGGGGTGTCTTACGGCCAACTGCTCTCTGCCTCTTTCCAGTTTTTCAGAAACGAGCGTATTTGTGGCCAGAAATAGAGGAGTGGGAAGACGTCTGCCTACGCTTTTGGGTGTGATGCGTCATTTTGGGAAGCATTTGGTGTGTTTTGGTTTGGTTTGGTTTTTTTCCGTAGCATTCATTCAAAAGTGTAGCCAGTTTTAGTCTAACTGGTATCTGCAGATTTGAAAAAGCAGGGTGTTAAGCTAGCTTTTCTCCCACCCACCTCTCTTGCCTGTGGCTTATCCTGTTGAGTGGAATTAGCTGAATTTCCAGTGACAAGTACAGCCAGCCGGTTGCTGTTTGAGTTGTAGTTGGCTCTCCTGCAACACCCACGAGCTGAGGAGGATTCCGGGAGGAAAAAGGGGGAGATTTGGCTCTATTCAGTGCTACAGGATGAGTCTGGCAATACAAATGCTGTACTTTTTACGCTAGAGGAAGTAAATAAGGTGTTTTCTTTGGTGCTGTGTCTTTCAAGGTAAATTTGGCTGGGGACCCCTGCCAAAGGAAATGCTCTGGGCCAAATTCTGCACTGAGCAATATTGCTTGGAGTTGCATGCGGGGATGCGGAGGAGAAGCTGTGTGCTTTGAGAAAACAGCCTCCAGCAGCTGTGTATTTTTTAGCAGTCTTTGCCAAGTGCTCAGCGTTCCTCAGGTGGGCAGATCAGTTACAACACAGCAAACTGCTGTTACAGAACATGCGCTGTGAGCAGGGCGAGGGTTTTAGTTCTAGCGTTTGACGAGTTTAAGACCTGTCAGCAAGAGCGAAGGAAGCTCCCAGGTTCAGGCTTTGGGCTCTTGTCTCTGCTTTCCTTCCTTTTCTGTTTTTTCCGGACCTCGGGGAGGCTGTGGATGGATCCTCGGCTGTTTCGTGGTCTGTGTGCGAGAGCCGTGTCCTCAGAGCATCCCTGAAAAACCAGCACCTTCACTGGTTGCCTGTGGTGGGAGCTGGGGATGCTCGGCACAGGCTTAGATCCACGAGGAGCTAAAATCCTAGAGAGAAGCTTTCTAATTGCTGAAGCCTGTGGTTGAGCTTTGCCACCAGCTGGCACACAACGCTGTCACCGTGGGTTTGCTCCAGCTGCACAGGGGGATTCCTGCAGCCTTTGCAGCTGCTGCGTGTCACTGTGCGCTGCTTCTCCATGGACAGCTTGTCAGCGCGGCAGTCTTGCCACCGGACAGGGGGAGGAAAGGGGTGGGCAGTGCCCTGTGCTTGCTCTGTGTGACTTGGGCTGGATGTAGAGCTTGGTCTTCACGGGGAATCATAGAATGTCCTGAGTCTGAAGGGACCCACAGGGAACATCGAGTCCAACTCCTGTCCCCGCATATGACAACACCACAGTTCACACCTTGTGTCTGAGGACATTGTCCAGTTTCTTCTTGAACACTCAGGCTTGGGGCTGTGACACCCACCTGGGGATCCTATTCCAGTGTCCAGCACCCTCTGGGTGAAGAGCCTTTTCCTCATACCCAACCTGACCCTCCCCTGGCACATCTTCCTGCTATTCCCTTGGGTTCTGTTGTTGGTTGCTAAAGAGAAGAGTTTAGTGCCTGCCCATCTTCTTCCCCTTGTGAGAATGCTGTAGACCATGAGTTCTCCTCTTAGTCTCCTCAATGAATCAGAGAGCACCTTCCAAGGCCCTGCTAGTCCATGAAATATCGCTGACTAACACTTAGCTTATTTTATGGTATATTTTTCCCCTCCTAAACTGTCTCAGTAGGAAGAATACTGGCACAAAAGGCTGCATACGTTTCCCCCGTGTTTTAAGCAGCCCTCCCGCCAGCGGGCTGGTGCTGATAGCAGCTCCCGATGGCCAGCAGCCCATCGTCAGCAGAGCGTTCCCTCGGGAGATGGGCTGAGTTTTGACCAGCAAAGCGCGTGGTTTGCAGCCAGAGCAGCAGGCGTCTCCCAACAGCAGCTCCCTGGCTCATCTCACGCGTTTCTTTTCAATACGTATTACTTCCCCGGTGACAAGAGGGAGCCCAGTGGGGTGTTTGGAGGTCTTTGCTGGCTGATGGAAGGGAACACACTGTGCTGGGAGGCTCTGGGGGCTTCTGAGCCAATTCCTCACTCTCTGCTGGTAAAGAACCATCTCTCGAGCTCCCTGGGGAGGGAACGGCCGCCCCGTGCTGGGGCTGTAAACACAAGTGCTGTTTACCCCCGGTATCCCTGTGCAATCAAGTGGTGTCTGCAGAGAGGAAATACAGTTAGGCAGAGAATAAGTGTGTTTGCTTAGAGGGAACTGAATCTGAGCTTCCTAAATTAGCGCCCTGCCTGCTGGACCATCCCGCCCTGCCTCATCTCACCCAGCTGCCTTGGACTTGCTGAGGTTGAAATTGGGGCTGCGGTTAAAAGGTCTAAAAAAGTCGTCATATTCCATCACTTCAGGTCTGGTTTTGCTAATTAAAAATATTTTATAGAGTATTTATACAAATGTTTGTGTTAAATTCTACCAGGCTTCTCCATTTTAGTATTAATTTGACACCGGCTTTAAAAACGGTTGAAAATCCATTTTTGCTCTGTCAAGCTCAGAGCGCGTCCTGTCACTACAGCTTAAATCCTCGCTGAACTTGGCAAGACTCAGGACCAAAGTCACTGTGGTGCCTGTGAAGACAATGCCCTTCATTATGCGTGAGTGTCATCAAGTCACGCTTGTTAAATCCTCTAATCCTAGTTAAAAAGCTCCAGCCTCACCCAAAATGAATGTGCGGAGAGACCAAATTGGTCCTGTTGGACTGGTTTTGATTTAATATCTCTGGAAGCAGAAGATGAACAGAAGAGCATCTTCCACAGAGGGGGTGCAGCGTGCGTGGGAATGGCCGGAGAGTCCCTTGTGCACCTCCTGGGCCCCGTTCCTGTGTTTTTATCCTTCTTTCCTGCATATAAATCCTGCTCCCTGCTGTTGTGGGTCCTTGGGCAGCTTTTCAAAGCCTTGGCTGTGTCTTCTCAAAGGACACGCTGTTCTCATCTCCCCAGGCTTTGAGCTTCTTGCTCAGCCCTGGTCAGAGCCGTGTGCTTGTCCTGCTGCTTTTCAGAAGTCCTGTCTGTTCACTATCTACAGACCAGAAACAGAACCTTTTCTGCTTGGTCTCCAGCCAAAATATTGCTTATTTTCGTGGTGCAATATCTACAAGCCCGTGCACAGCTGGGGTGTTTGTGCCATAGAAGCGCGGATTCTATTCCTTCCCATTTTCTTTCTTGTTTACCCCTGCAATATGAAGCTGGAGAAGAACGTTTATGGGTAGCAGAGATGTTTGGTGTTTTATTTTTAGCTGAGCTCTCATGGAGCGGTCGCATCCTGTCCCTCATCTGCTGACCCTGGCTGTGCCTGTGCCTTCTGTAGGAGGGAGTGACACTGTCAGTATGTGAGAGCTGACATGATCTGGAGGTGACATCTCGAATGACAAGGGGAGGTTTGGAGAGGACTGAGGCCATTGCATTTGTTCCTCTGGCCCTGGGGCTCCCCCCATCCCCTCCTGTGACACATCCCATCCCTGCCATGTTTTGCAGATCGAAGCGCTTATGATGGAGATGCAGAACCCAGACACGGGCATCAAGACACAGACGCAGCGGGTGATGATCACGAACATCCCACACGCTGTGGCAGGTAAGATCTTTGTCAAGGGAAGGGGCCAAGAAAGCTCATCAAAGCAAAGCCCCATGTGGACCCTGTGGCCACCCCAGGGAGCCCGTGTTCCAAAAAATAGTTGCTGTACATCCTTTGAGACGCACCTGCTCCCTTTATCTCATTCTTGCTTGTCTCATTTTGCTCCTGCCTCTGAGTCAGAGCCACAAAGGTTGATAATCACGTGCTTTCAGCTGCCTTATGAGAGTTTAAGTCGAGTGACCTTGCTTTCCCTTAGCACAGAGGTGAGTAAGTGCTTCAGCCTCCACATCTGTCATAGTCCCAGTGAGGCTGGATCGCAAATAAAGATAAATATTAAAATCCAATTAACACAGGCAGCCTGGAGTCAGACGGAAAGACGGTACTTCAGAAATTAGCAATAAACAATTAGTCTCCCTTTTAACCTTTTCTGCTGATAATAATTTTTCTTCAGTCTGCAAGAAAATAACAAAATATTCAGCCCACTTCTCTGCCTGTAGATGATGGGTTTTCCTCCTTCGGGCAGCAGCAGCGGATGGGGAGCTGTGCGGTGTCGTGTACGGTGTCACAGGCGGCTCTCATCACATCTCCTTCAACCTGGCTCCTTTGCACCACAAAAGCTCTCGTGAGGGATCCTCCACTGTAGATATTCGCACATACTGTGCCCAGTCCCCCTCCTGCTTTGGTCTTTCTGCAGCACTTTGAAATTCAGAACACAAACTCCCACTGAAACCAGCAGTTTCAGGCGGCTCGGGAGACAACTTAACCAAACAGGTTCCTTTTTCCCCACTGTATTTGCAAAGCCCAGTACACCCTTCGTGTTGTTTGCCCCATTGTTTTTTTGTTCAAATGAGGAAGCAGAAGCCCCGAGATGAAGTGACTTGCCCATGGGATCAGTCAGTGAAAGGGTAAGGAGAGCTTGGCTGACATCTGAAGCTTGTGCTCAACAGCACCGTCTGTGCGTCACATCACAAACCGTATCCTGGTTGACTTCACTATTACGCAGCTGAATTTGGTGGAGTGTGTTGCATCTGTGAAGGGGCTGCCCTTGCTCCCCCAGCTGTAGGTGAACAGCTAAGGCAGCGCTGCACATCAGATTCCGCTGTCCTGAAGATGATGTGCCACCAGGATTGAGTGCAGGGGGAACAAACACTTCTCTTGATCTCTGACCAAAATAAAATAACCACTTCCTAAAAGTCCGTGATGAGGTGATGTGAAGGGAGAATGCCCGTTAGTACTCAACCTATTTGCGTGCTGTCTGCTTTATTCTGGTTCCTTAACCAGAATTGCTCCACGTTCCCTCTTGCATAAATGATAAATTCTGCTCCTGATGGACAAGTGAGTTCCAGCCTCCTTGTGTGGCGGTCATCACTCTCTAAACTATGGGGTTTTTAGTGCTGCACAAATTGCATTTATACTGATTGGCTTCTGGGTGATGCAAAAGACTGATTCTTGTTTAGTGAGGGATTGGTGAAGATACCAGAGCAGTGGACACAGATCCACTGGAGAGAGCTGGCTCTTCTTGTGCAGGAAGCTAAGGGTTAAATTCAGTGTTGGGGAAATGTCTCGCAACAGAAAAGGCAAATAAACCTCCACATTAAATGTGCACCTTTGGGGGAAAATGCTTACAGAGAGAGCTGTCTAGAAATGAGTGATGAGATAATCCTTTAATTTCATCTATTTCAGGAAGCAGGCAGTAGGATAAGAGCTCTGAGCCCCTATTAGAAAGTTAAGTCATCACTGCAATGTCAAGAAAGGTCAACGCCTCCATCTGCAATCCTGGGGGACGTTGGGAGGGAAAGACCAAAAACTGATCGGGGAAATGAGTGTGTTTGGAAGGAGGTTTGTGAAATTTGCCCCCAGAGCATAAAACTAAAGCTGCTGGAGGTTTGTGCTGCCTGTGGGTGTGAATGGCCTGCGCCCCACCAGGGGAACTGGGAGAGGCGAAGACTTTGTGAATGCAGAAACCTTGTTTGATTTGTCCTGTGACACCTACAAAGTCGTGTCTCTTAAACAACTCAAGAGGACCCGTCACTGGTCTCTTACAAAAACTGAGGCAGGTCTGTGCTCGGTGAATCTGTAGATACTTTGCAGCGAGCCTTGCAAGACAAGACTGTGAAACAAGAGACACTTCACCTTCCCTGGGCATCGAGGCTGTTGTGTTTTGCTTAAATCCTTTCTAAGCCAGTGATGGTTTAAGTTGCTTGGGCCACATGTCTCCCCGCACACTCGTGCTGCGCCATCCTGAGCTCAGCGCCGGCCTCGGGCTCCCTCTTGCTGGGTCAGGATAGAACCTGAGGAGCAACGTGACCAGCGAGAGACCCGCGGTGTGTTGTATCTCTGCTTTTCTCGTGTGGTGCGTTTGAAATCGCATTCGCAAGAAGGGGTCTGAGTGCTTGGTGGGCTCCAGAGCACAGTGAGCGGGGAGGACCGCAGGGGTCTTGTTTTGGCCTGTGGATTTTTGTCACGCTCTGAATTTCAAGCGCCTGATGTCTTCTTTGCTTTACAGGTAATGACGTATTGCAGTGGATTCTCCAGCGCTTGCAGATCACTCAGGAAGGTGGGTAGAAATGTCAAAATGGAGGCTTTTCAGCTTCAAGTTGTAAAATTTTGAGGTCTATGTAGACAAAACCTCTTAGATTAATTTTCCTCTCGTGTGTAGCAGCTCACTTTTAAATTCCAGTGCGGTGTTCCTGTGCAATCAAAATGTCCACTTTCTCCATTTTCAGAGGCGCTCCACCTGGGAGACCTGTTTGTCAAATGCGGATACATCTACCCTCTCCAGGAGCCAAAGAACCTCACCCTTAAGACAGACGGCAGCCTGTACAGGTTTCAAGTGAGTTGCACCTTGTCTAAAGCCATTGAGAGGGAGTTCAGCGCTTGTTTGAAAAGCAGGCAGGTGTGCAGCCCTGCTGGTCGCTCAGCTTGCAGGAGGAAGGAGAAGAGGATCCACAGAGAAGCCTTAGACCAGTTCCCCCAATTATGTGTCACATCATCATTACAATTCACAAGGAAACCGTGATACTTCCTTCAACTAAATTAGCGTACTGTGCTGAGGGAGTATGAGCTCAGGGCTGTTACACACTCACCAAAGACTTGTTTTTTCTGCAGACCCCCTATTTCTGGCCCGTGCAGGCCTGGCCTGCTGATGACACGGACTATGGTGAGTTATAACGCTGTACATGTTTGGGAGGCGCAGTGCAAGCCCCTGTGTTTGTGCACGCAGTCCTGCACCATGTTTGCTGCTCATCTTTTTGTGCTGTGTGTCCCCACGCGATGACCAGCCTTGCATTTACTTTCATGCTGTTTTGTGAATAATTCTCAGTGATGTAGAACTGAGGGAATGCCCTGGGTGTGACCACCTTGTGGTGGACTTGATGAGAGAAAGTCCTTGAGCTTCTCTTACATTCCACTAAGATCCATCAGACTGGAACACATCTGAAATGCTCTGCTGCATAGGGAAGACTTTAAACACAAGGTTAGGTTTCCCTGAGTAGTTAAGTGTATTTCTGGATCTGGGGCCAAGGCTGTATTGCTGTAGATTTGGATATAGTTCTTTCTTTATATAATGCACAGCATCTCATTGATGGCTCTTTCCCTATCAATCTTTTGCTGTCTTTATAATGCTTTTTATTATAGGGCTGGTCAAGAAAGTTGGGCTGATCAGCTTGGTTTGCACTTGAGGGCTGTGCAGTTCGCAGACTGATTTGTTTATACCAAGATGACTTTTGTCTGCGTTTTGCTGTAGATCTTCTGGGGAAATAAAAAAGCTCGTTTTAGATTGGAATGTTTTTAGCAGAACTTGGAACAAAACATTGGCCTGTATTTGGAAAACTTGGAGGTCAAACTCTGAGGAACCTCAACATCTTAAAGGGTTGGTCCGGTGGTCTTTGACCTGTGAAACCCATTCGGAATTCCCAAAGGAGAGGTGACCAGAGGCAGGATCTCACACGGCCCGTTCTGCGAGGTGTGTCTGCAACAAGCTGGAAGCACCAAGTTCATTTTATTTCAGTGAGCTTGGAGCTCATGCCCTGGAATATATTGTAACAAAGATGATTAGTGCTTGTCACATGGGGAAATTTTTAATTATTCTTGGATTCGTTGGTCTAAGTGACTGCTTATTTGCTTTTCCTTCCATAGCCATTTACCTTGCGAAGAAGAACATTAAGAGGAAAGGGATTTTAGAAGAGTATGAAAAGGTAAGGAATGTTGTACTTGTTCCATTGCAAGCTCGTTTGCTGTAGTTTTAACCCTCTGTTACTAGTGAATAGAGCACGGCAAAAAAACCCACCTCTTCTATTGCATAAGGTGTTACTCCAGCACTGCCAAAAGCCAACATTTTGGAAGGGAAAAAGCGGCCAGTACAGGAAAACACAGGAAAACATAATGATAATTTCAGCAGGGGTGATTGCTCTCCTTGCAGTGGCATTTTTTGAACTGTTGCAATTCAGGTAATTATGTTCAGAACAATGCAGATTTCTTGGCTTGGTTGCCAGGCTGGCCCAGCTGAGCTCTGGAGAGTCAAGAAACCCTTAGCATGGGAGCGCCTTGTCCAGAATCTTCACACTAACTGCTTTCTTATTTTTATTCCAGGAACATTACAACATGCTCAATCAAAAAATAAACTACAAGTGGGACTTCGTTATTATGCAGGCCAAAGAGCAGTACAAGTGAGTTGACTTGTGTTCCCTTATTTGCATTGCTGGGAGGGGGGTTTGAGGAGGCAGAGCTTCACCGTCTTGGTACACAGTTAAATTACAGCTTAAAAACATAAACTGCAGCTTTAAAATAACTTGCAAGCGCCCCTCAAGATTGCGAAACAGACCTGCCTTTCCTATCAGATGGGTGTTTCTCCATTTAGCAAGGAAGCTTCGCTCACTTCACACATTGCATGAAGGATTTCGGCTGTTTTCAAATGGCTGGACTGATGCCGCAGCATGCCAGCCCACATTAGAAATGACTTCTTTTAGCTTGGGGTTGTCTGTGAGCATTTGGGGATCAGGGCACTGGACTTGGGAGCTGTTTGGGTCTGGTTCTGCTTGTAGATGAACCGAATGGCCTGAATCAAGCAGCAGTAAATGCTCCCAGCAGGGACTTCTGGAGAAAACTCTGACATGCACACTTAGGCACCCAGCCAAAACGGTTTAATTTTAAGAGCTGAATCCTTCAGATTCCCAGGAAAATTAGTGAACATGAGATGGGATTACACCTTTGGAGGTGCTTCCTACTTCTGTACATTCCTTTCACCTTTTCTACCTCCCAGCACTGCAGGCGCTGCCTCTGCCATTCGGCAGCGTTTCTGTTTTTGCTGGGCTGGTAGCCAAGTCATCAGAATACAGCTCATCAGATAACTGTCTCGTTAAACACGAGACTGTTGTTCTTGTAAATTGAGGTCAGACTTGGGCTAAGAGATGCCAAGCACAGTTTTAAAGTTAGATACCAAGACTGTGTCTCAACTAGTAGATTAAACACGTCTGAGGCTGTTTGATGGTGGTGCTGGGGCAGACTGGTGCAGAGCAGCCCGCATACACCCCATTAACCACAGCGGGGTGGCCACATGCAAACAGCCTTTTGGGAATGCTCTTTTGCCCATGCTAAGTCTCAAATTGTGCCCAGGACTTGTCTGGGAAAGAATTAGTTGGTCCAAGCCCAAGCCATGCTGGCGCTTCTTCTGTTCAACAGTAGAGGTGATTTAGGTTTTAGTGCCTGAGAACACTGCTTGGCCCCATTTCCAAATAATTTCTGTGAGAAACATCCCACTTGACTGTGAGACGGAGCTGAGATGTGTCTGGGGTGTATCTGTGCGTGGCAGTCCTCAGATACTGCCCGGGGATATGGGGACGGATAAACACGAGGCGGCAGGACTGACCGCAAGTAGCGGGTTGTTGGCGTAAAACTCTACCCAAGAGCTGTCTGTCTAATCAAAAGAGGATGTGTCTGCTCCCAGCAGAGCTCAGGGAGAAGATGATTTCTCAAAAGCTACAGTCATGTGCGGCCACGTGAACAGCATGATTTGCGGTGCAGAGTTAGCCGGGGTGAGATGTGGTCGGGAGGCTGCAGTGGAGCATCACGCGGTCGGGCTGGGACCCACGGGGCAGGGGAGGCTGGGGCGTGTGCCCCCTTTCTCCTCCCACTGCTTTTCACAGTATCACAGTATCACAGTATGTTTGGGATTGGAAGGGACCTCAAAAGATCATCTAGTCCAATCCCACTGCTGGAGCAGGAACGCCCAGGTGAGGTCGCACAGGAACATGTCCAGGCAGGTTTTGAATGTCTCCAGAGAAGGAGACTCCACAACCCCCCTGGGCAGCCTGGGCCAGTGCTCCGTCACCCTTACTGAGAAGAAGTTTCTTCTCAAATTTAAGTGGAACCTCTTGTGTTCCAGATTGATCCCATTACCCCTTGTCCTATCCTTGTTTGCCACCGAGAAGAGCCTGGCTCTATCCTCCTGACACTCACCCTTTATATATATATATACATTAATAAGGTCGCCCCTCAGTCTCCTCTTCTCCAAACTAAAGAGCCCCAGCTCCCTCAGCCTTTCCTCATAAGGGAGATGCTCCACTCTCTTAATCATCTTTGTTGCCCTGCGCTGGACTCTCTCCAGCAGTTCCCTGTCCTGCTGGAACTGAGGGGCCCAGAACTGGACACAATATTCCAGATGTGGTCTCAACAGGGCAGAGTAGAGGGGAAGGAGGACCTTTCTTGATCTACTAACCACCCCCCTTCTAATACACCCCAGGACGCCATTGGCCTTCCTGGCCACAAGGGCCCAGTGCTGGCTCATGGTCATCCTGTTGTCCACCAGGACCTCCAGGTCCCTTTCCCCTACACTGCTCTCTAATATGTAATTTCCCAACCTATACTGGAACCTGGGGTTGTTCCTGCCCAGATGCAGGATTCTACACTTTCCCTTGTTAAATTTCATTAAGTTATTCCCCGCCCAACTCTCCAGTTTGTCCAGGTCTCGCTGGATGGCAGCACAGCCTCTGGCGTGTCAGCCACTCCTCCCAGCTTTTGGGAGAGCAAAGTTCATTAATTCCCCTGGCAGGGTTAAATCCTGTTCTTGGCTTTGCAGGGCAGGGAAGGAGCGGAAGAAGGCGGACAGGTACGCGCTGGACTGCCAGGAGAGAGCCTACTGGCTGGTGAACCGAACTCCTGTAAGTAGCGAATGTCGGCATGTGGCTTTAGTGCCTCGGTGGTGGCTTCTCTGCAGCCACTGTGGGCTGTGCACCCTCTTGCTGCTCCTCAGGGAACAGGTCAGCCCCAGGTCCATGCATTTCTCCTTCATGGCTCACAAAGGTGCAAGGGATTGGGGTCCAGCAGCAGCACCTGTGCTCAGATTTGGGGGGCAGAGCTCTCCTGGGGCACTGGTTGAGGGTCTCTGTGTGCGTTTGTGTGAACCACAACTTTAACACAAACGAGTTACAAAGCTCTTGATGTTTCTTGTTCGCAACAGCCCGGCATGCTGGACGCCCTGGAGTACGGGTTAGACCGCGTAACGGATCCCAATGAAAATAAGGTAAACCAGGTGAGACAGGCTGTGTTTTGGTTTGTTTTTCCCACACCCACTGGATTTGTTCAGGAGGGCCCGGACAATGTCCCTGGGATTGCTCAGCTCTGACAGCCAAACAGGCCAGAAGTTGAAGCTGCCTCATTGTCCAGGGGGTGGGACTCTCAAAATAGGCTTTGGCAGCATCTTTTGGCTTGAAAATACTTTGTCAGCTTCTTGCCACAGCAGTTAGTGTGAGCGTCTAGCTACAGGACATGTCTTCTCTGCTGGTGAAGCTGAATTAAGGAATCCTCTACCTCCAAGTGCTTGTTGCTGCCTTTTTGTTAGTGCTGAATGTGGCGTTGGGGGGGTGTAAAGGATCAGAGGAAAGATCCGTGTTTAAAATAAACTGCCAGAATACCTCTGAAAGGGTGATGTGTGGCAAGAAGATGGAGACGTTGGTGTGGTGGGTTGAAGACGCAAAATGTTGCCTTAAGAACGCATATCGTATAGTTAGACCATAAAGAAACAAAATGAATGAGCTGAGACCTGGGAGGCTGGAACTGGGTGGGACTGGTTCAGAGTCCCCAGTCAAACAAACGCAGTTGGGGGTGAGGATGATCCCGAGGGTCTCTTGCAACCGAAATGATTCTATGAGCTGGAGCTGCTCTCCTCTTGCTCCTTCAGTCCTTTTAAGCGATCCTGCATTCGTGCACTTAATGGTGTTCGTTTGGGAGCCAAGTCAAAGTGTCTCTCAGCAATTAAATGCAAATGTTACTGCGATCCCACTCACTACGTTCCCACAACTTCTCATTTTTGTAGCGGCTTTTAAACATCTCAACAGCCAGAGGCAGGATAATTGCTTTGGCCAACTGTGTTCTGTTGCTATAGAGACTGAAAATGAGCAAAAATGTGGGGTTGGGGTGTATTTAAATGTTCTTACTGTAAGTAGTAGCTGCCGAAAGCACTATTTTTTTTAGAGGAAAGGAGTGGTGGAAAGGGAGAGGGATGGAAAAGAGCAGTAAGCCAACTTCTCGCCCACAGTTTTACAGCTGACATGGAAGGGGATTTTAGGTGTGCAAACAGTCTGGAAGCCCATAGCCGTGTGCCAGCTGCCTGGTGGCACAGAGGAAGCGAGCTGAGGGGTCTCGGTTCGGCTCAGGGGTCTCTGATGTTCGATTCCTCCTGTCAGCAGGGACCCCCAGGAAGGCATGAGCCAAAGGACACCAGCTTCACCACCTTTCTCGTTGAAGCTGCTCTCTGAGTTGTGCCTCCTCTCTGGAGGCCGAGCTGAAGAGTTCAGGTTCTTCTTGCTCCTCTTTTTGCTTTTGGTAGATCGAGTGACAATACACGAGACAGCCAAAAGCTCACATAGAGCCACCTTTGGACTAGCAGCTTTATTATTATTATTATTATTATTTCTGCAGGGTGCTCTCACAAGCACCTGCGATGAGCAGACAGCATGACCCAAGCTCTTCCAGTAAATGTTGAGCTGGACTGAGCTGCTTTGGCCACATCTCAGCCTTGCTGCAGGCAGCGCAGCTTTATTGATGTTTTCTGCCTGCCCAGCCCCTGGCTCCGACATGGGTGAAACGATAAGAGCAGAAAATGAGCGCATGAATCCAGCGCCCATTTACTCGATTTCTGTCTCTGTTCCCACTCAATCCAGCTTCACTTTGTTGGCCAATTAGTTTTCTTTTATCTTGGCAGCTAAGACAGAAAATATTCCTGGTGATAATTAATTTCTGACATCAGGATGACTTGTTTGAAGCTGCTATTGGTGTGAACATCTCTTTCACTTGCCTCAGCCCCTTTTGGTAGGCTGCTCCCTCCCTAATTGATAGAGTCCTCTGGGATAAACAGGTGCTCAGCCAAACGTCGCACTCCTTTGAAAGGGACTTTCATTACTGACCCATGAGCATCCCTTGTGGTTATAATGAGTTAGGAGTTGTAGTTGGGCAGGAGGAATAAGGCAGATGTAACCATCCATCGAACAGCTAATTAAGGGATGCTTTAGCCTTTTGTTATCCAGATCTCAGGCTCATGATCCAGCTGCTTAGAGAGTTACCAGGCAACTGACGGAGCCCGCTGCCTCCCTGCAGGGACACACTCAGCTTTTGCCTCCTTCTGTAACCAGAGAGTCTTTCTGAAAGGTGCATTAGCTTGGCCAAAAATCACTGCACTGGGTTCAGGGACTACTGAATGAAGTGCCCCAGCTTGTCGTATGCAGCAAATCAGCCACAGATCATCGTAGTCATTGCTGGTCTTTAATGTCATAAGTCTTTGTCAGTCTGGCTGCCTGATAAATGCAGAACTTCTGCTGCGTCCATCACAGTTTGTGATATAACAGGATCAGCAGCAGATAAGATAGAGGGGAAAACTGGCAATTTGAGCGAAACTGGGCATGTGGGCAGTTCCAGGTGTGGTTTCCAGCTGTTGTGCTGGAAGCAGCAATGCAGTGGAGATGCATGTTGAGATGATCTTCTGCTCATCCTCACAGGATCCCTGTGGTCATCCTGGCCGAGCTGCATGTGCAAACAGAGCACCGCGGCGTTAGGGCAGAGTGCGGGTGCGATTTGCAGTGCCCTGGTCCAAAATGAGCTCACAGTGGCCTGTGCTCCACAATGTGGGGCAGAGGAGGTCCGTGCCAACGGGTGGCTGGAAATTAGCAGATGTCCCAGCTCTTGCGGGAGCTCTTGGTTCCCAGGGTGTCCCGGTGCATCTCGGGGAGGAGGGTGTTGAACAGCACTCAACTGAGACAGACCCAAGTCTTTCACTAATTGCCATTTTGATTTGAAGCCTGCAGGGCCGAGGAGCTTATCCGCAGTAATTGCAATAAGTCACTCGTTAAGGGCATTGCAAGATTAATCTCATTATAAGAAATGACTCTTTTGTTCCAAATACGATTTCCTTCCAAATGAGGGTGGGTGGGTGGTACACGGCACTTTGGGATTGTTGCTGACGGGGACGGGAAGATGGTGGGGACACCTGGCAGTGCTCAACAGGATACAGGGAGTGTTTGGGGTCCCTTGGACCAGCAGCCAGGCTGGAAATGTGATGGGAGCGCTGTGGGAGAAAGGGAGATGAGATGCTGTGCAGCTCTGGGGTGAAACAGCCGAGATCCTTCCCCGTCACTGTGGATTTCAGAGCTCAGGCTGTGGCAGGAGGGGATCCTTTACAAAAAGAGAAAAAATCTTGTTTGCAGACATGGCATTAGCTTTGATTTTTACTCACCAACATATAATTTTTCTGTTGTGATGGCATTTTAATTCATGCCTTTCCTACTCTATGTACCGTTTAATTTACTGTGTTCTTTTTCTCTTCCCCACAGCTGTTTGTCTCGTGTGTGTGTGGTGTGCTGCCTGCCTCTAAGGCCCCTATAGAAGATAACCCAACTTCATCACCACCTGAGCTGCCTTCAAGCCATGATGCCGACATCCCCCCCACCGCACAGAGGAAAAAATGGACGGCCTTTTAAAACCGTCTAATGATTTTAACGTGTTGCTTTTCCTAAAGTAAATGTGCTACCCACGCTGAAGCTCCATCAAACGGAACAGTTGAGCTGGCACTTGTAAATCTGATGGGGCCTGGTTTGTATCTCTGTTCCCCAAGGAGACAGTGAACTGCTATTGTGCAGGAAATAACTGGCCTGAAACAGAAACAAAGCTCTCTAAAGAGGGCACTTGTAGGGCAGTAAATGTAACCAGGTGGTGGTGGTTTTTTGTCCTTCCATTTCTACAGTGTATCTGAAATGATGATGCTGTAGAAATGGGGGGAAGAAATAGTGTCAGCGTGGAAGCTGGGGTGGCATCAGGGGTGCAGCTCAGAGCAGAGAAGGATAGAAGCTGTTCCTTGCTCTGTGTCCTCCATCATTTATAAGACATGACCCAGGAGCTTTTGAATCAGTGAGAGAGGCTGATCCAAGAGCTTATTCTCCCCGTTGGTGTGTCAGCCCTTGCCCCTCGCACGCAGCTCCTTGTGTGTGGCCAGCAGAGCATTGCTGCTGCTGCCGCTGCTGTTTGCGTTCCTGTTTGTCCCTGCTGAGATGATGCACGCTGGAGTCATTCAGAGCTGGTCGTGGTATTTCCAGCAGAAAAAGCTTCCTCGCGATGCCACGGCGAGGGTTTCTGTTAGCACTACGCTAGGTTTGCGTTAGGATCAGATGGGCTGGCTTCGTGGCAGTGCGGTACAGGTTGATCTGCTGCATATCTGGCTCCCGCCGCTGAAACGGTGAGTGTGCCCTCTCAAAACCAGCCAAGTTTCAGTAAAATATGTGTATTTTTCTGCCATGGAGAGAATGGATTTTCCCCCCTGAGCAGGACTAGTGATGATGGCTAAAATGCTTCATCTCACAAACTGCCCTTCCCCAGGGCAATCTGCAGACCCACGGGTTGGTTTGACGGAGTAATTCTGGGATGCAGATCTTGTTGGCTAAAACAGATGAGGAACTGAAGCACTGCATAAGCTTTTAAAGGCTGGCTGGGAGCATCCCTGTCTTTCCTTCTCCCTCCTCAAGTTTATTTCACACCAAGTAACTGTGCTTCAAAGGAAGCTGCGTGAATAAACACCCTGCAGTTAATTGCTTGCCTTCAATTGCTTTCTCATTTGTGGATGACATGTAACATAGTCTGAGTTATTCAAATCACAACGTAAGCACCCTTTGCATAGCAGATACTGCTTCTGAGGCTTTTAATTGTGGTGTTTATATTTTGCGATGTGTTGGTTCCTGTCTGCTTTAGCTAATATTGAATGATCTAATCTGTGTCTCGTAAACGAATCTATTTTAGCACCATTAGAATAACCCCTTAATTGAAGGCATACAGGCAGCCTGTGATGGAAGAAGCAATGCTAAACAGTAAATACAGCTAATAGAACGATTTACGGTGTGTGGATGCTCTTAGCTTTGATGACACCCTGATTAGCTGAGCTGCTGTGTTTGATTTTAATTGTAATGAGAATTAATTGGAGAGCGCTGCACAACGGCAGCCCTGCAACGATGTTTTCATGTCTCAAAAAAAGGCGAGTGAAAGCACCCACCCCAATTTAATGGGTTTTGTTTCTTTATTTTTACAGAAAAAAACTATTGACGTTTATAGGAGAGAGGTAAGTGGTCCTTCCCTCGCTTCTAGGGGTTCGTCCTGTATGTGTTGAAATGATTCTATGATTGTGTTGTGTACATCGGTGTTGCACGGGGGCTCAAATGCTGTTTGCAGGGGATGAGCAGTTTTGAAAGCGCCCGGGTTTGGCTGGCGGAGTCTCTGCCCCACGGAGCTTTTGGTGGATGTGCTTTCAGGACGTCTCCTGCCTCCACACGTCGCTCTGCTGGCAGCCAGCAGCTCTGCCAGTGCCGGGAAGGCTCAAGCAAGGACAGACACCAGGCGAAAGTCCAATAGATCCAAATTAGTGGTAGGGAAACCATAGGAGATACATCCAGTGGCGCCAGGGTAGAGACAGCCAAGGATCAATGATAATTATGTGCTAAATCATCCAGAGCATTTGTAGGTGCCTAGGGTGGTAGCTATTATCCTATTTTTATATAGCATGGGGAGTGCTTTTTAATTACTTGCACATTGCAAAATGCTCTTCTGGCATTTGCAATAAACTCAGTGAAAGAAAACCATTTTACTAAGGCAGTTTAGGGATTCTCTGTTTCCTTGGACATCCAATAATTAGGGAAGAAGCAGTTGGCCTCGCTACCTGGGAGAGGGCGTGTTTGAGGTTCGCGTGGGCATGGCCTTGTCTTCACGTCTCCGTGCTCCTAACCATGGGTTGTCTGATCCCTCTCAGATCATGTACTATCAGCAGGCCATCATGAAGTCCCGAGTGAAATCTTCTGTCTCTCTTGGAGGGTAAGTCCTGCTTTCCTTCTGTCCACACGTTAATTAGTCTTCAGCGCTCATCTCCTAATGAGATGATGGAGCAGTCTGCTCCGGCAGCTGGTGACTCAGCCAGGAGGATCGATGCGGTGCCCACACGCAGTGTTGTTTTGCTGGCTGGGCCAGGAGCTGCAAGGCAGAGGAGGGATCAGCGTCCCAGTCGTGATGAAGAGTCTCCCTCGGAGCCGACGGGGCTTTTCTGCAGATGTTTGCAGAGCGGCACCAGCCCCTGGGCCAAGATTCCCTCTGAAATCAAGATGGATTCAGCCCCAGCTCTTGCTTGTGCAGTGATGCTCACCAGAAGGCAGCACAGCTGGGGAAGTCTCAGGTTATTCTATATTATGAAGGAACACAAGCGTCTCCATGAATGTCCAAGCAATTAATTAGTGATTTGTCTTCTCAGTAAGTGTTTCCTCATGGGATTTTTGATGAAGCTGATTCAGTGCAAAGTTCCCGGTCCGAGCATTAGCCAGTAGCGTGTTTGCCACCGGCGTTCCTGGAATTGTACGTGCTAGCCAGGTGCCGAGAGGCACAATCCGCACCACCCGGCTGCTTTACATAGTCATTGCCACCCAGAGATCCCTATCCAATCCGAGATAAACCAGGTGCTCAGGCCTGTTCCCTGGGAGAACAGTCCCGGATGGATGGGATGTGAGGAAGAGCCGGGGAAGCAATGATGTCTTCCAGAAACCACAGCTTGCAAGGCACCAGCGGTTCTGCTCATTTCATCTGTCCCTGGCTCCCAAGGTCATTTAAAACTCTCGTGCCTCAGTTTTCCAAATGATGAGATGGAGCTGGGGACACCTCCCAGGAATTTTGTGGGGTGTGTTTATCAATGGAGCTCTTCATACGTTAGTCCTAGTCTTCCGATGGATAATGTCTATCACCGAGATCAAAAAGTCATCAGGAAATTTGGATCTCCATCTCAGCTGCAGGATTGGGTCCAAATCAAATTATTATTGATGAGGATATGAGCCGCAACTAGATGGCGTGCATGCATCAGAGCATTGCATTGATTTAGGAGGAGCTGCAAAGCACTAATCATTAAAAGGACAGCGAAATGTTACCTGAGTTGACAGGTTTAGATTTGTAGCTTGATTAGAAGATATGGATTGGAGTGAATTACGCAGGTGCTGAATGCCCTGGCGTTTCCAGTGAGAAGATGGGATCGACCGCCTCTGTGCCAAACCTGCGGTGTGTTTGTGCAGCAGCGCTGGGTGACTGCAGGATCCGTGCCAGGGTGCCTGTCAGCAACGGGCCCTTGGGCAGCGCGCTCCCAGCTCCGAGCACTGTTTGGCCTGGGAGGGAATTTTAAGTGCAGAAACCAGATGATTTTGGTTTTTTTCCAAGAGTGAAAAAGACAAGAGGCAGCTAAAATTCCAGGGCATTAGTGAAGTCGGTTGTAATAAGTCTGGCCAACTTAGAAGGTAGGAGAAGTGTTTATCCGATTCTTGCAAGGACATTTTTGCTTGGTGCTGAGCCCTCAGCCTCATTTGCAGAGGAATGAGCCGTGCGGTGGTTGAGCAGGGGAAGGAGAAGCCAGGATGTGCCCTTGGCCTTCCCTCCGTTCTCCCGGAGCTCCCTGTGCATGGAAAACCCCCCAGAGCAAATACAGCGCTTGCTTTGCTCTTCTCTGGGACTTTCCCCTCTGTAACGTGTGGCACAAACCAGCACAACCATTTATTTGGTTGTAACGGGGCTGGCTGCAATTCTGCTTGCGAGTTAATACTTTGGTTTTGTTGGATTTACTCGCAGGCTTGTGAAGTACTCCGAGCAGTTCCTCTCCAATGATCCCATCCTGTCTGGATGTCTCCCCAGCAACCCCTGGATAACAGATGACCCTGAGTTCTGGGATCTCAATGCAAAACTGTATGTATTTGTATTCTCCTGCCAGCTCGTGATTGACACTGACCTTTGGGCTGATAGAAATCAGAAAAGGGAACTGTTGATTTAGTCATGATGTCTGGTCTCTGATCATGAGCAGGGAAGGGTTCTCTTTGGTCGTGCTAAAGAAACTGTCTCCTGGGAATACTTCCTGCTGAACTTCCAGCATTATCTTCTTCACATGAAGCCTTCCTTAAAGTTATAGAAATTCCTAAACCGATGAAGAGAGTACACGCTCAGCCCCTGCTGAGTGGGTCTGATCTTCCCCCTGGATGAGTGAAGTCCACTTTTACTAGCTCAGGAATGGAATGTGACCAGTTATGCTCAGGTATAGCACTTGGTTTAGTGTTAACCTTGCTAAGTCAGGTGCTGCTGATGGCGCAGCAATTCAAGGTTCAAGAAATGGCCCTTGTTCTTCACATGCACATCAGGCTGCTTTCTTAGGAGAGAGTTTGGGTTGGAGGCACGTACTGGTGCTCCATCCCTTCTCTGAGGTCTCCCTTGGTGTTCCACTCAGTATTTGCTAATTATACAGTGGCACCTCTGGGCCTGAAGCATAGAATATATTACTGGGTCTCATTTGAGACCAGCAATCCTGTTAGAGGGATAATATCCCATCAGACAGCCCAAAGGGCGCCTTCACGAGGGGTAAAGCTTTGGGCAGCAGCCAGTGCCTCCTCCAGCACGGGACCGAGTCAAACCTCTCGTAAAACTGGCCTGTCATTGTGAGAGCAGCATAAATCCGAGATAAATCCTCATCCCACTGGGTACTAAGTTGTTTAATTACGGTTTCCTTAGTGGACTGACTTCAGGAGCTCATTACAGCATTCTGGAAAACAGAGAGTGCTGAGAAGTCTCTTGGCATTCCAGCAAAGGGCATTTTGGTTTTAACTCATCTGCCAATTAGCTGGGCCATGTGAACCCCACAATGCTGTTTGTTTCCAACCTGCGCAGAGTGGAAGTCCCCACCAGGATGCGCGTGGAGCGATGGGCCTTTAACTTCAGCGAGCTGATACGGGACCCGAAAGGCCGGCAGAACTTCCAGCTCTTCCTGAAGAAGGAGTTCAGCGGTGAGTCTGTGTCTGTTTGTCCGTGCCCAGGGACACGGCAGAGACAGAGCAGGGGACAATCCCTGCAAAGGTGCTGGGAGCTGGGCCGGTGACAAAGGGAGCAGAAGCGGCTCTGGAGGCGATGGCTTTGCAATACCATCTAGTGGCACAGGACACAAAGCACAGCCCAGGGCACTCTGTGCTGGGCATCACTGCCAGGGAAGCTGGAACTGCTGGATTCACGCTCTGACAGGTGTCAGTGAGCAGGAAAGGCTGTTTTCCTCCTGCAGCCACAAGAGATTTTCAAGGTGGCTGTTCGAATTAGACAGACTGAATTGAGGCTGACGAGTATTGAGTCAAACAAAGTTGGTTCTGGAGTTAATAAACAGGGTTGTGTTTTCCTCTTGCTCTCTGCTGACCAAGTCCTTGTTACACAGGAGAGAATCTGAGTTTCTGGGAAGCGTGTGAGGATCTCAAGTACGGAGACCAATCCAATATCAAAGAAAAAGCAGAAGAGATTTACAAGTGAGTGTGGTAATTCTATGTTCTTAAACTCTTTGTACATGAGTCCCATCACATTCTTCCACAGGCTTTCATTCTCCAAATGATTTATTCCTGAGACTTTTCTTTGTAAGCTGTCATCAAATGTGGCTGTCCTATGTCCCCACATAGGAAAGGAGCTTTTGAAGATGAAAGCCTAAGTATTGTTTTGTTATATGGTCACTTTTCCTTTCTGTTTTATGGTTCTGTTACATTTAGGTCTTAGATGTGGAATAGCAAAGATCATGGGGCTGCCACAAGGAGAGTGGAGAGACCCTTTAGCCTCCAGTGGGCTAAATTTGGTTCATATTGTGTGTTAATAGTGCAAGGGGAAGTGGCTGCATGTGCCACTGTTGGAGAGGAGGTTGACTGCCCAAGATCAGGACACCAGATCATCGTGGGGAGCTGAAGGGACTTTTGTGCATAGTCAGAGGAACCTCGAGCAATTCTCCAGTTGTTAATGGTGCTGTTGATTCCTCCTCCTTGCAGACTCTTCCTGGCTCCGGGAGCGAGGCGCTGGATCAACATCGATGGCACAACAATGGGCATCACGGTCAGAGGCCTCAAGCACCCTCACCGCTATGTTTTAGATGCTGCTCAGACCCACATCTACATGCTGATGAAAAAGGTTTGTTATTTTTTTTCCAAGGCCTTAGGGGGATTCCAGTTCTCTGGGCCTTTCCAGGCCTTTGTGTGTTGTCAGCTGTTGCTTTCAAGTGGCTTTTGGTTGAAAATCCCTCATATTTGTTGGCTTAAGCAAGCACTGGTTCAAATTTGCTGCTGCTTCTTCCCTCTAAGGGTGCATGTCCCCAAGTTGGTGGAGGTCGGGCATCTACTGCAAGTCCTGCCTTCTGATACAGGCTTGGTCACCAGCTTATTCAAAGCTTGAACAAATTATTTATTATTTATTATTTATTATTTATTATTTATTATTTATTATTTATTATTTATTATTTATTTATTCCATTAGTACCACTCTATGCCACATCAGGTATCCCTATGGTGGGATGTTTGTATCCAGCTGGATTTCAGCAAGACATGGGAAAGGGAGTATCAGTCGTGATATAACTGCCTGAGTTTTGAAACAGGCCACGTCTGGTTATGCTCTTGGTACAAGTTTTACTGGGTTTTTTCACACATTTTCCTGTGGTTATATTGGCGGACACCCCTTTTTTAGGTCTGACTGATGCAGCAGACTGTGGGCTGATGTCAGCGTACAGTATGTCCTGGCTTTCATGTGATCATGGTGACCACAAATAACCCGTAACTCCTTATGAGTGATACAAAATACACTTAGCAGGAAGGAGAATTATGGGCCAGAGCAGCAGCTAATGCACATTGACACTCAAAGGACTAGAACTATACTGGGTTTTTTTACCAGTAGCCAAAAAGTTTGGCTCCTGAAACATGGGCACTTCACCCTGCAATAACTGTGAGACACCACTGGCCTGAGCTAAGCCCAGTTCAGACCTTTAGGTCTGGATCTTACCTGGGAAGCTTTGCTGTGAGATACAAAAGCCTGGAAATTTTACGGTGAGATGAAAAGCTATTGGTTTGCCCAAAAGATGTAAAGTCCCTTGGGCTGCTGGGGGAAATTATCCAGTTCCCAGCCTCCCTGGCTCCTGAGCAGCTGCATTTGGTGGTGATTTTAATAAGGGTGTTTGCAGCCCATAACTACCAGTTTCTCTTTTTTCCTCCTAGTAGGACTCCTATGGCCGCTATTTGAAGTCTCCAATATACAAGGAAATGCTGGCCAAGGCTGTTGTGCCACAAGAGACTGTCAAAAAAAGGCAAGTGAAACTGGATGTAATTGTGGGGTTTGTTTTCCTTGTAGCAAGGGTAGAAAAAGCCTTGAGTTGCAGCAAAATTACTATGATTTAGATGTTCACATAATTAAGTACAATTTTTCCCTGAGAAGATGCCTTGCTTTGACGCTGATATTGCTGTTTATTTGTCAGCCCTTTGGAAGGGGCTTGTGTGAAGTCAGAATCAACTTGATGGCTCAGCTGCCTGGTCTGTTTAGAAAGGCTATGTTTGCTGAATTAATCACGGCTCCTTCCCTGGAAGGAGAGAGGGGAAACTCCTGCCCATGAAATGCTGGCTGCCACAGGAGACACGGAACCCCCGCAGGGTCCTCTGTGGGTTCCGCTCAGCTAAAGCCACTTGCCCCCTGTGACATGGAGGTGACAGGCATGGGAGCAAACAGCATCTTACCTGCCAGTGATGCTGGCATAAGGTAGACGGCCTTAGGAGGGGCAGGCTTGAAATGGCTTTTTCTAGACCGAGGTGAAGGTTGCGTAGCAAATTTAGGCCATTTGAACTGCAGTTGCTTTTTAAGCTGAGCGGGCGGTGTCAGGGCCAGGCTGGGTGTGTGCTGCTTTCTCTGTTCCTCTTCCACTCGTCAACCTAGCAAGCAAGAAAGAGGAATCATGGACTGTCACACCCTTGTTTCATCTAAAGCCCATTTCAAGCCTGTGGAAAGAACCCTCCTGTTGACATACAGGGGTTTTGGGTAGTTTTTCCCTGAGCCGCACATCACAAGGTCGCTGGCAGATGCTGGTTGTCCCTGGTGTCTGCCGTCATGTTTGCCAGTGTCTGTTCTGGACACACAACACTCAGTGTCCTGGGTAAGCCAGAGAGCTAATACTTCATCCAGAGGTGGTTTAACACTTCTCCCTACTGCTGCTGGTAATGGCTTAGCTGAAGCAGGTAGCGGCATCTCTCCAGGTCCATCTCTCTATCTGAGCTTGCTCTCCTGGCAGGTTTTCTTACCAGTGGTGAGTTTTTGGCACTCTTCTACTTTTCAGTAACGCCCTGGTCCTTTCTCTCACTCTCTGCCCAGCTCCAATTTCCCGTTCGGACGCCGTCACCTCCGCTCCAGCCCCAGCCCTGTCATCCTGAGGCAGCAGGAGGAAGAGGCCAAAGCCAAAGAAGCCGCCACGACCGTGGACATCACGCAGGTCATGAGCAAGCTGGATCGCAGGAGCCAGCTCCAGAAGGAACCTCCCAAGTAGGCTCTGAGCCCCGCAGGGAAAAGACAAGCCGAGACTGGGCTTGAGCTTCGTCTCCCCTTCCTGAAGGTGTCAGTGCTGCTTTAAGTTTCCCAGGCCAGCTCTGCCAGCCGCCTGCTTCCCGCACGTTGCCATGGCTGCTGCGGCAGCAGATGTCACTTGCCAGGCGTGGGAGCTGCCGGAGCCAGGCTGCTGGCTGTGCCGGACTCGGGGCGCAGTGCCCCGGCTCCTTCCCCGCACATTTGGGAGGGGAGATGCCTTCTGGCTGCCCTGAGCCCCCCCAGGAGGCTGGGACAGCCCGGCTGCCTCTCCCCTCCTCCTGCTCCTCCGCGAGCTGGGGCTGCACAGGGCAGGGTAAAGCTCTGCCGTCCCACTCCTTTGGGCTCAAATTGTCCATGCTGGGAGCGGAGATGGGTGACCTCACAGGGAGCAGGGTGAGGTGACCCATGTCAGAGTGTCTGTGCTGGTGTCCGTCCTCCCGGGGATGTGCACCCTCCCAAGGGTACCCCCGGAGAGGAGTGTGCCCCTCACTTCAAGTATCCTGGACCTCTGAGCCAGTGCAACGGAGCCGCAGGCAGAAGAGTAGGGTAGACGTCTTGTGAGACCAGTAGGATGAGTGTTTCTGAAGGTTTAGTTGACCCTTTGAATTTTAGTGACGGTCCTGGTTCCCCCGGCACGTTGGAGGTGATCGGGGAGAGCTCTGGGGTGTGCGGGTGCAGAGAGCCGTCCCTCGCAAGAGCCTGCAGGAGGGCTTGAGAGACGCTTGTGTTTCCTTTCTCAAATCCTTCCTACCTCTTGTCTTGTCTTTTTTCTGCTCTGTTTTCTGTTATTAAAAAAGCGAGAGGTAGTTCCAGCTGTCACTGGCTTGTAGCCGAGAGACAAGGAAGAGCCAGTGCAGAGCTGTTAAGAGCTGATTTCAACTTTAAGTAGTGGGTTGTTTTTTCTTCATTTGCTCCGTCTCTCTTGTTCTTTAGAACAACCTAAAATACTACGTCAGTGCTCAAGAGCTCAGGGAGATTCCAGGCTTTGCTGGGAAACCCCAGCATGTCTGAACCAGGCCAGTGATTACCAGAAGTGGAAAGATTCCTGCAAAGCCCAGTAAAGGGAATTGTGGGGGCAGAAAAGCTTCCTTGTTGTTAAAATTTAGGGGAAGCAAAAGGACTGGTTGGGAAGCACTGAGGTCTAAGAAGCTTCATTTCGTATTGTTCATCTGTTTTTACTGCTGGTGTGATGATTTCACAGGAGATGGGAGATGGGAACTGCTGGGTGGGAGTGGGAGCCCTCAGGTATCGGGGTGCACGTGGACCAGCCCCTTGCAAAGGAGATAATCAGGCAGTAGCTGTGTCCTGAACAGCAATTCTTGCCCTCCCTGTGTGTTATCAGAGGCAGAATCTGGGCTACGTGGTTGGATCTGGTACCTCTGCAGAGCCAGGGAGATGTTCCTGATCACCCTTAACCTAACGGTGATAAAACTTAGAGGAACTGAAACCAAGTTGTGCGAGTCTTTTGCTCTGATGTCAAGGTCTGCTTGCTAAGTCTCTGCTCTTATTCCCGGTGGAAGCAATGCCAAACTTTGCAATGCCATAAGGGTGAGCAGGCTCAGACTGTGGTTTTTTAAAATTCTGCTTAAAACCACAAGGCTTTTTTACATCGGGTACTGAGCACCATCAGCCGACCTGGACATGAGAGCACTGAAAGATACTCAAGAACTTGGCAGGGTTGGCCCAAAGCTACTTGGGTGTGATGAGCTCTACAGCCTCTTCAGAGTCTGTATAACATGGAGCACTGAGCACGCTGGGATTGCCAGTGTGTAGTAGCATGTGGAACATCAAGTCAGGGTATAAATAATAAATAACAAATCTGTGTGTTCCAGTCAATCCCTCTGATTCCACTTCTATTTTGTCTGCAGCTTTGCTTTTTATGTTCTCTCTATCCATTCCTTTCTCTGATTTTTTTCATCATCTCAGCTTTGCATCGCTGTCCCTCTGACGTGGGTTAATACTCTGGAGTCACTGTGCTTGTGAAACACCAGTTCAGCACAAGCAGAGCCAGATTTTGCGTGCAAATAAGCTGAAGGAGCTGGCGTGACCCAGTGCTCTACTCCTCGGTCCCTTGCTGTTCAGCCCCCAAAGAGGAAGGTCGCCTGGTACAAAGTGTGACCGCGGTACAAACTGAACTTCACTTTGTGCCAGCCAAGAAGTTGTTTGTTTCCGTTGGAAATCAGAGCAATATGTTGTTTTGTTTCTTCGCCATTGCTCCCATGCATTCATCTGTCTAATAAAAATAAATGTAGAAAATGAAAAAAGCTGAATTAAGCCTTCTCTGTCTTGTCTCAGTGTGTTCATCCTTCACTGTGTCATCTCTCTGCCATGCATGCACTTTCTGTATGTGTCTCTGCTCTCAGCACTTCTCTCTGGACACTTGAGCTACATTTAATTTCTTCTGGGAGTGAGTCCTTGGGAAACGGGAGGGGGACCTCGGCACACAGTGTGTCCTCTGCTGATGAATCTCTACTTGGGCTTGTCCTTAGGGCTGAATTAGCTGAGCCGAAGACTTCACAGCACCAGCCAGGGACACCAGGGGCTTCAGCTTCTTGTATCATCAGGGTCTGGAGCTCAGTGTTCTGCTTCTTGGCCACCCCAGCAGCCGGCACATCAGTGCTTTGGCTGTGACATGGCTGTGCAGTTTATAGCCAAGATCACATTCTCAGGGTAGCAAACTGGAGCTGATGGTTGTAAGGAATGAGACAAGGGTGTCTCCTGCAGCATCCCAGTGCTGTGGGGCCGAATCTATCAGAACCACCGAGGCCAGTAGCAATGACCCTGTTGCTTTCCGTGGGCAAATCCCTGCTGTGGGAGGGCAGGGATGCGGTCAGAGCTGCAGGACTGGGGGACACTGGCCCGGACTTGGCTGGGGAGGCTGCCGCCTGCCTCCCGGCTGAGCCCTGTCTGCCAGTGGCACCCGGTCCTTCTCTTCCATTGTAAAGTTTCTCCTCCTGGTGAAGCCTGTGCAGACCAGCCGCCATCCGCCCTGACGAGCCTCTCTCCTTCTCCTCCTGCAGCTGTCCCACCTCGCCTCCCCGACCCCTCACCAGGCTGTCTACACCGGCACCCGTGTCCCGCCATCGCCGCCCCCCGGACCCCCGGCCCTGCCCCGCGGCACCGCCTGCCCCTCGCCCATCAGCCTGGCCCTGGGCAGCAGCGAGGCGGGCGGCCCCAGCCCCTGCCCCTCGGGCGGCAGGAGGCCCCGCACGGCCGGGCTGTCCCTCGGCCGGTTCCTCAGGAGGGGCTGCTGGACCTCGCCTGTGCTGGCCACGCTCTCGCCCAAGTGCCCGGCCGTGCCCCACGGGAAGGTGCAGCCGCTGGGCGAGCGGGAGTGGCCGCTCCAGACGGACACCAAGGCGGTGAGCAGGTACGTGTCACACACACATCCAGACACCTTCCAGGACCATTTCAGTTTGTAATTAGCCCAAAGTTGAAATAGTATCAGCTGAGCCTATTAACGTAAGCCTTGTGCCTTATATTCCAGTCAGCTGTCGCCATCTCCCCCCCCATGTCTGTCTGTGGTGGGGCTGTGCGTGATGGCGGCTGCCAGCAGCGGCACTGGCTCTGCCCCTCCCTGGCGTTGGGCAAGGAGAGGGAGGTGCTGCACCTCCTTGCCAGCCCTGGGGGACTGTCCTGGGGACGCCAGGCAGCTGTGCGGCCTGTCCCCCTGCAGCCATGTCGCCTCGTGCCCTGTGTCCCTGAGCCTCCCGAGTTTGGAGGAAATGGCGGCCCCCTTGCCCCCTTGCACCAGATCAGTGTGAAGGTACATTTGTGATGCCAAACGGCTTCACAGGCTGCATGTATGTTAGCAGAAGTTGTAGTTTATCCGATTAGGTTATTTTGGTGGCTTTGGAGATGAGCTCGAGGTCTTTGCACTGGCAGAGATGGGGAGATGCTCAGGTACTCAGGGGCAGGGACCCTGTATATCCCTCAGGATCCTCCCTGCGAGGCTGATGGTTGCCTGCGTCTAAAACCACCCCTTGTGTTTGTGCTGCCTGCCCCAAATCACATCCCAGCCTCTGAAAGCGTCTCTTCCCCTCGGCTCCTTGCATTGTTTTCTGTCTCGGATGTGTTTTCTGATGAGAAACGGGCAAGAGGCCGTGCCGGTGGTTCCTGTGCTGCTCTCGCACCTCCTATTTGTGGTGTAAACCCCTAGGTTTTAGTTTTGATCCCTAAATTTGGAAAACCACTCGTATATTTGTGTTCTTGAGCATGGGCTCAGGTTTGCTTTAATGATTCCAAAGTCAGAGAAGACCCAGAAGTAACGAGGGAGGAGAAATCTTGAGGGAGGGTTGTGATCATTTGTTATCCCGGAGCAGGATGTATAAGATCGGGGGGTTTTTTTGCCTGGAGAATGTGTCACTGTTGAAACCAAATCCTGGCCGTGTCCCTCACTAAGAGTGACATGTCCTCAACCTCTTTTAATCCACCCAAGCTGCTGACCAAGTGAATGAGTCCATGTTATAAATTCAAAAGCACAAACCTGAGGGCTCCTTTTCAACCTGGCACTGCACTCCACCTCTGCCAGAGCCGCCTCACACGGCCGTTTGGCTTCAAAGGGCATTTGCCATCTCTGCGGGCTCATACCCTGGAGTTTTGGGTTGGGATTTGGGGTTTGAACAGTGGAAAACTCAAAGCCAGACGCCGTGCTGTGCGTGCTCGCTGTCTCGGAAAGCTCGTCAGAAAGTGCCCTGTGAGTGATGAGTTTTTATTTCACAACCAGCTTTTTCCAAATAAAAATGGATGCTCCTTCGGAGAGCCGAATCTTCCCCACAGGCCCTGAGGAGGGAGAGGACAAGCAGCACCCAGGTCGTGAGGACTCTGTGAAGGTGATCTGCCCGTGGGAGAGCCCTGTGGAACAGGGAAGAGCTGGGTAACAAGCAGCCCAGACACGGACCCTTTTTCCAGGCCTGACACTGCGCTGTGTGGTTCATGGGCCATGCTGTCACAAAAGTGCGTTAGAGCCGTCCTTCAGCATCAAGGAGGCTCAGACTGCCACAGCTACGAATAACACACCCTAGTGTACCCATCTGTTTGTAATTCAAAAATCCCAAGTATTTCTGGACTGGTTTTCCTTCCTATCTTGGGTATATTCAGATCTATTCGTGACAAACTTCTTGATAAATGAACCTCATTTCTTGCCTTATAGCAGATGGAGAATTTATGTGTGTATATATATCCTGGGAAATGGTGTCTTATCTGAATTACTTGCTTGGCCATGAGGTGTCAGCACACTGTACACAGCACAGCTGGAGCCAAGCTTGCAGGCATTTCTCCAAGTAGGACTCAGACTTCAATGCCAAGATTCGGGCACATTTGTGTCCCCAGCTTGGGTCCACCTCTTATTATTAATGACAATTATTTAATTTTAAAGCATGCTGATTGCAAGGGAAAATAAAGCAAACCCCTCATGAGAAGACGTATGGCACAGCATCATTCCTCCATCCAAACCAGAAAAGATCCCAAAGAGCCAGCAGTGCTGCAGGAGAGCAAGGGCTCCAGAGCACTGCTCCAGTAGTGGTTCTGAGACCATGGCTTGAACTGCACCCTGGCAACACCTGGGAAGATCTAAAATCCACGTTAGTGTTTTGAGCCTCTGCAAACTTAGACTGCTGCATTGCCACAGTCTTGGTGCTGTTATCAAGAGTGTTAGAACGTTGCTTTCAGTGTTTGATGGTGGTTTGTTCGTTCAAGTGTGGAGGGGTTTCCTAGGTGTGTGTGATGTGGGGCGTTGTTCCGTAGTTTGGCCATGTGGCCTGTGCCTGTCGGTGTTTTGTATTTCTAACTGTAAACGGAGCTTTGTCTGTGTGGCTGCCGTGGTTCCTCGCGCTGGCCGCTACTGTGAGATTTTAAGTCTCTCCTCACACATGCTCAGTGGTCCCTATTTCCCTCGGAGTCTGGGACAACACTTGTAATCACAGGGCAGTTTGGGAAAATCAAGGGGCTGTTTCTGTTTCCAAAGGCTCTTTCCCAGGGGAGCAGAACGATGCAAAGCAAACGTTGAGCAGTGGGTTGCTGCCCCGCACTGCCTGTGATGCTTCTCTTGTACAAATGAGCATTTGCTCTTCCTGGTGTTGCTTTGTTGGGAGGATCTGGTTCTGCTTTGGCACTCACCAGCAGTGGCCACCTATTACTTCTGAGAGACAAATACGGTGTCTTTTGTGATATTTTTTTTGTTAATATTGTTACTCAGCCACTCCTGATGAGACACTGGTAATGTATAATCCAGGAAACACGAGAGGAAGACATTGTGGTGTATAAGAATTAATGATATTATATTCAATATAATGTACATATTATAAGCGCTATTCTACAATTAACATTTCTCTCTCTGGTTTGAGGTTCCTCTTGTCACCTCTTTGCCTTCTACTCCAGAGGCCAGCGGCGGCTGCGGATCAGCCGTGTGTCTGGGGCTGGGACGTGGGTCGTGCTCCGTGCACTCAGTAAACGCTGTAACGTGGAACCTGGTTGTCTGTGGTTTCCTCCTTGGCGCGGCCAATGTGCACAGAGACGGGGGGCTGCTCAGCACCCACTGCCCAAGCTGCCTTCCTCACCTTCCTCACCTTCCTCACCTTCCTCACCTTCCTCACCTTCCTCAGCTTCCTCAGCTTCCTCAGCTTCCTCATCACCTCGGCTTGCTGAGGAAGATGTGCATCTTATCCCAGTTTCACAAGCTGATGAATGCATGCATTCTCCATGATGAACTTGGGTACCACTCTTATTTATTATGTGCTTAGCAGGAGTAACGTAACTGGTGCTATATAATACCCAGCTCCCATGAGAACCTCTTTTTAGCGGTGTGCAGTTTGCTGGCCACAAGGAACACACCAAGAAACTCTTATCAAAGAGGTGGGTCTCAGTGTGCTGGCCTTGGTGAGGGGTGGCACTTCACTGCAAAGAGACGCAGAGGGAAATATTTGTAGAAATATGCCTGGGTTTGTTTCCAGTGGCCTGGAGCAATCAGCGTTTCATCTCCAGACACAGTGTTGTGCCTGCTGAGTACAGACCTGGCGTTGGCTGTGTGGGGCACACACAGGTGATGGAAAGCTCAGGCTCTCTGGTGACCTGTTCTGCTCCTTGGAGGTGGACTGTGAAGCTCTCTCCATCTTTGTCAAGGAATTCAGTGGTTCTTTGGCCTCATGCTCATCCTCTAAACCACAGGAAGGACTTTGGGATCCAAAACTGACTGCTCACTCAGGGCTTGGATGCCCTGGTACAACTACATCCAAACAGACACATACATACGTGTCCCAGAGGTCAGCACTGGGCATCCCCAAATTTATCCCTTCAGGGCACTGCATTTTTTCCCTCAGTATCTTTCAACTTGAGGACTCTGACAGTTTTTTCCCCTGGTGGGACAGGCCGCCGTGCCTTTCTTTCCTTCCTTCCTTCCTTCCTTCCTCCCTTTGCCCCTGGACCCCCCACGCTCCTGCTGACTGCGGGTTGCACACTGCTGCTCCGGAGGCCCCGGATCCCTCCTGCCACCACGCTGCGCTCACACGGTGACATCTGACGGTCTGGCCCCAGCCGGAGGCCTGACGTGCTGGAGTCGGGAGCGCTTTCAGCTCTCGAGTTCAAATCCCCTCGCTGTGCAGGAGCCCATTTAACGCTGCCTGGAGTCACCTGGAAGAATTAGCTCACTGCAGCAACTTAGACATCCAAGGTATTCCGATAATGTGAGGGATGTGTAAGGTTAATGACTGGAAAAAGTGATCGCTCCCTGTGGGCAGTTTCTCAGAAAAATCCCTGCTGCTTGGCTGACAGAAGAAAGGAGACTCGAGCAGTAGTGAGGAAGCCCCGTGCCCTCGCCAGAGCTCCACGGTCCTGCCTCCTGCGGCTGCGGGGGCTGGCACGGACCCACGGGGTGGCCGTGGCCCTGCTTTGGCTCATCTCTGCTGGAAGAGCTCCCCACGCTCCAGGTCTGAGCTGACGAGCTGCAGCGGGGGCTGCAGTGGTCAGACTTTGAATATTGTTTGAACAAACTTGGAAGGAAGATGCTTAATTAGCTGTGTGCTTCTACAACGTGCTCAGCTCCATCCGTGGAGGTCCCACGTCAGGGTGGGCTCCTCTGCCACCCTTTGCTCAGGCTCACGCTGACCCATGGCTGCTGGGATTTGTTTGCTAGTTCGCTCTGCAGCCCTGGGCCAGCCTGAAAAGCAAGAGCAGCTTCTGGGGTTCCCCCAAGCCTGTGTGAGGGCTCTTCCCAGGCTGCCTCAGCCAGCAACCTCAAGGGGACACTGTTGGGACAGGATGGGAGCGAGTCCCATACTGGTGAACCTCAGCGCCTTGCTGGGGCGATGGGCAGGAGGGGGATCCCGCGGTGTGGGGCTGCCAGCTTTGGGGTGACCCTGCTGCGTGGTCGTGCCGTGGGGCTGGGTACGCACTGCGCTGGACCTGCTCGCCAGGGTGGATGGAGAAGTGTATGTGGGGACATACTGGGGACATACCCAGCTCAGTGAACCTGATTAAAATCAGAGATCTGTTTTCCACGCTAGCGGCGTCTCTCAAATCTCTCTTCAAGTCTGACATTTCACTCTCTCCTCTCCAGCTGGGACATACAGCCCAAGTGCCAAAAACACTGAGGGCTTGTTTTTTTTCTTGTTTTTTTTTTTTTCTTTTTTCCCTCTGAAGTCTTGGCCTGAGCATTGCTTGAGTCTCGTTAATTTAAAAATGGAACAAAGAATGCTCAGCATCCAGCAGGATCAGGCCTGAGGAGCAGGAAGGACCAGCTGGCTCAGGAGAGGGCTTGTTCCCATGAGATCCCCCGTGTGGTTTTGGCAGGCGGCGGGGTTGGGATAGCTCTGCGAGCAAACTCTTCCTGCCTGACATGCCAGCCGTGGCGGAACAGCTGACTCAGAGCATGACAGCTCTTCACAGCATCCCCTTGTGAAAGGAGCCGTCAGGAGCGTCCCTGACACCGCCGCCTTTACATTTTGCGAGGGTGGCTTGAAAAGCGAGATGTAAACCGAGCCCACGTCATGATGCTCTGGGAAACGATGCTCTGTGGGTGGAATTCACCTCTGTGCAGGGCTGCATCGCATTACGGCCTCCTCAGGTCCCAGAATAGAATGTCAGTCGAACTGAAGTGGTTCACGGTACGTTCACCCCAAAATCTGAATATCTGAATTATGACAATTATATTATGAAAGAGTCACCATGACTTGGCTTTTTGGGGTGCAGGAGCCTCAGGGATGCAGGAAGAAGCCCAATCACCGGGGTAGTTTTCCCCTTGCCGCCAGGGATATGTTTTATGCATTTTGCAATACGCCTGGCCCAGAAGCAGAGGTGAGCACCTCACAGGATCCCTTTTAGGGCAGAGGTTCCCAGATCTGTTCTGCACCACACTAAAGAGGGAAAGATAAGCTCTCGCAAGTCAGTTTACTTTTTAAAATTCATGTTGCCATAGCAGCTTAGCACACTGTCTCAAGTCGTCCTTCTTGCAAAACTTTGATCACCATGAAAACAGAATTATGTTGTTCTCCAACATGTTCTACATATAAATATACCGAAGTTCCCATAGTTCAACATTTCTGTGAAGACCTCTCTTATTTCTCGCTCACAAAAAATTTCTCTGGCCAAAGGGTGATATTGTAAATCACCAAGCTGCGTTGGGCTCAGCCTTGGTGTGAATCCAGCCCGCGAGCAGCTCTATGGTCCTGCAGCTTGTGTTCCCAGTCCAGGTTCTGGTTCCGGTGGCTTCTAACACACTCAGGAACACCTCAGTACTGGACACTAGCCACCAACTTCTGCTCCCAAAATTGCAGCAAACCCTCCTCCCTTGGCTCTGCTCTCGGGCCACCAGCCTTGTCTCTTCCCTGGAGTATTAAAAGAGCAGAAATTCCTCTGAAATATCTCACCGTGTGTTGTTATCCAGCAGAAGTGCTGCGCTGCGTTGTCCCCACTCACCTCTAGTCCCATTGTGCTGGGTTCTGTCTGTCCCCGGGGAAGGAGTCAGTCACCCCGCTTAGGGTGGGGTGAATCAGCTTTGGAAATGGCTCATTCCCTCCACTGGCTGTAGGAGACTCACTCAAGACTGGACACAACTTCTGTATGGGTGGGATTTGGTGACAATTTATATACGGGTGGGATTACCCGACACCGGTGGCTTTAACAACAGCGAGTGCATCCCATACGTAGCACATAGGCAGCCCCAGGCACAGAAATCTGGCTCTTTGCAACTCTGCTGTAAGACCTGCATTTCTTCTCCTTCTTACCGAAGATAGGGCCTCCTTCTTGCTCCTAAACTTTCCCTCTGTGCATTGTGCTAGAAGCAATGGAAAGAACTTTATTAAGCACCAACACTTTAAATCCTGCTTAGAGCAATCCTTTTGTTTCCATCAGGTGTCCCATTTTTCCAGCTGTATTCATGCTAGCAGTATTGGGAAAAAAATAGGCTAGTCATAGACAAATTTGCAATAACAACCTACGCCAGTCATTTGGTTAAACAGCACATTACCCCAAGCTACCCTTTTGCTATTGTTGTTCACAGGAATCCATCTCCTCACCCCAGAGAAGACCCCAGACCAGCACTGGGAAAGGTCAGTGAGATTTTTATTAATGTTCACAGCCAGACTTCTTCCAGTCAGCTTTTCTTTCCCCCCAATCAACTGAAGGGGGGGAAAAATAAAAAAGAAGAAGAAGAGGAAAAAATTGGGGTAAAAGTTGAAGAACACTTTAATTTATAAGAAAAAGAACTAAATAATTGATGTAGTCATGGTGCCAAAGGTAATTTCTGCTGCTCCCTCTATCTCACAAAGACATTTAGCATTGATTGAGATCAAAGTATCAAAAACCCCTGCTGCTGAGCTGAAAGGCAAAACTTTCGGCTGTCTTTCTCCGCTCTAATAATATCGTCTTTATGTAGTTAATAAACTGCACACTTCAGTCAAACTATATCATTACAGAAGACTTAGGGAGCTAATAATTTAAAAGCAAAGAATTGCCTCTGTTCTTCGCTTTGAACTAAACAACATTCTGTTGAATGAGGGGGACATCAAAGCTTTGTTACTATTACCAATGTGGCTGGAGCACAGGGCCGCACAGAGTGTGTGCTTCAGTCATCAAGAGAGAGAAAAAAAAAAGATTAAAGATATTGGCTTATCAACCCACAGGCAGAATCAGGTGTTTTCTGCTGTGCAAGCATCAGGTGGTTTGCTTATCAATGAGTTTTCTTGTTAAATAGGTGTACATGACTTAGGTTGATCCCTCCAATTCTGCGGCCCTTTTATTTCCTAGGCAATGTTTGAAGAAGTTGGGCTGAGGGGCTGTTTGTTTGCGGGAGGACGGCTAATTGGGCCTTTTGTCAAGGGCCGGCTCCTGTTCTCGCTCTGCTGATGCTCTCCCATTGTGCTGTGGGTCTCCTCCCTGCTCCCCACCTTCCTCCTGCCCATGTGCTGTGGGGCAGCCTCATCCTCTGCTGGATGTGCCTTCATCCCCCTCCTCATCCCCTCCGCTCTGGTTCCTCCGTGCTCACGATGGAGCAGGATCTGCGCTCCCAGCTCAGGAGAAGCCAGAGAAGACCTTCTAGCATGGCTGGGAGTGAAGGAGGCACCACGCTGCTCCACTTCTCGCTGTGAAGGGAAGGAAGAAAGAACCTGCTGTCGTGCTGCTGCCTTCTCCACCTATACCACAGCGCAGAACGGGTTCTTTCCCTTCTCACCAACCAACAAAAGGTTTGCAGAGTCTTGAGTCCGAAGGTCCTAAACTTGTTGAAGGGTGTGTGGATCACTCATGCTCATGCCAGCAATGCTTCCTTGCCAGATGTTGTTTCTCCAAGCGTGGCACCGGGGGAAAGGAAGGTTTTCTTTCATAAATCCCACTGAAATACAGAGTTTTTCCAGGGACATTGGGTGGGAATAGGGTCAGCAAAAGCAGTCCAGGGAGACTTCAGGAGCTCTCCTCCATCCCTTCCTCGCCATGGCAATATCTGCCCATGTCGTATGCCTGGCTCTGACTCCAGGTTGGACCTTCCCCGCTCTTTGGCTGGAGCAGTTTCAATATGGGGCTGTGGGGTGAGCCCCAAGGTCTCACCAGGAGAAACAAGGTGAATTACAAGATCAGCACTGGAGCAGACGAGGCATCTGAACCCTCCTGCTCCCATCTCCTGGGCTGGATGGACCCCTGGGTGTTCCAGGCAGGTCTGGGAGCTGGCAGTTTGGTGTGGGCTCTATTATGGGACACTTGCACTTCTTAAATGCTGCTTTTCATTTGCATCAAAAACTCTCCTTGGTTCTTGGCGGTCTGGATCTCATCCCCTATTAAAGACTGGAATTTTAAAAAGCAGAAAATAATGGCTTATTTCAAAGTAACAATTCGACTGCTTTTTGAAATGCTGTCCTTATTCAAAACCACTTAAATTTATACATATTTCTAAGTCTTTATTATCCTCAGAGGCTGAACCAATTTGGATCTTGATTTCTGCAAGTGTTCTCCTTGATTTCTGTGTCAGAAAGTTGAGATGTAATGTGAACAGATTGGACGTTAACCATAGGTATCAAATGGTTTCCTGGGAATTATTGCTTAAGTTATTCTTTAAAATACTTTGCAAAGCCTATTACTACAGGAAGAAAATCCATAGCAAAAAGACTTTCAGAAGACTTTCTGTTTTTCCTCCTGCCGAGCTGCAGGCTGGAGCGTGTGCCTGGGCATGTGTGGACATGTGTCCATGTGTGTGCTATTGTGGTCTTCGCTCTTTTTTCAGTGGAAGTGGCTTTACCAGGTACCAAGAGTGACATTCCAGCCCTGCTGAAGTGGTTTTCCTTTCCTTTCATTGCAGTAAGACTAAAATTTTCATTTCTGAAATGGAAGAGGAACTTCTGGGAGGTGCACAGGCAGCTGACACACATTTTATGACCAGAATAATGTCAACTGCCCTGTAAACAGAGAGCGACTTGTCCATCACTCCTGCAGACTCGTGGATGACCTGCAGATCCCATATGCGGGTGGTGCGTGTTGTTTGAGGACACTAACAACCAAATGAGGAGGTGGAAAAGGGTCTTCTGCCTGGTCTGGCTCAGAGAACATGGGATTTACATGCAGACACAGTGCCAAGGTTTTAAGAAGTGTTTTCTGAAATGTTGTCCTCATCTGCCAGGGAGATTTTGGGTTTGTCTGAGCTCATCAGATTGCCGCTGTCCTGGGAGGGTGAAGGATATCACAGTGATGTCAGCCTTCTGGGTTGTCTCTCAGAGGCATCTGTCAAGCCAAAGGACGCCCTGATGTGTTCTGCTTGCCTTGTTTGCACTTTCACTGATGGGATCTGTTGGACACGATGCCCAAGATTTGCACCCCAACATCAGAATGCAGTGGGTAGTGTTTAATACAACCTTTGGAGCAAAGTACTTAATGAAAATTCTAGATCACAGTACCTGCCTCTTCGTCTGTCTGTCTGTCTCTCTACCTGCCTGAGAGAGGCAGACTCATTCGTGGAATGACTGTTTCTGCAGTATTTAGAGACGCTCCCCTGTTCCAAACAGTGCTGCGAGCCAGCGCGATGCTGAGTGGCTCGCTGGCTGGACAGAGACACAGAGCTGAAGGCTCTGGAGCCAACCTTTGCAAGATCTGGTAACACAAAGATAATAAAGTGACTCTGATGGGAGTGCAAGGCAGAATGAAGCCTTTACCAAAACCACTGTCAGTGCCTTTGCCTTTTCACAGCACAGCTCTTCGCAAAGCTAATTGGGTTAGTGCCTTGCAGGGGGTTTTCAGTGTCTGCAGGAGATGGGCTGCTGCAAACACCTTCCCCTTCAAGGCACACAGCATCGCCTTTTTCACACCACCGCTCTCTCCCCGGCTTCTGTTCTCCAAAAGCAAAAGTCCCAGGCTGTTCTTCAGTATCAGCCATTACAGTGTTTCAGTTCTTTCCTCCCAGCCATTTTCAAATGTTCAACTTAAAAGGAAAATGTTTCATTTTAGGCCAAATTCCCCCCTCCTCTCCCTTTCCCCTCTCTTCTCCTTCGTCCCCCCCTTTCTCTGGAAGAAGAACAAAGTCATTCAAATCAGGAAGCTGAGGAACTCCGCGTATACTTTCCACTGGGACCTCGATCCCTACTGGTTTGGCTTGATTTGATTGAAGTGTAATTTAATCCTTCATCATTTGTCATAATGTCATTTATATATAAAAACAACACTGCATCCAAACTTCAGATCAGCACTGAGGAGCTCTCCAGGAGGCAGGAAAACAGAGCCGTGGAGCCGGCTTTGCTGCTTGCGAGAAGCGAAACTGCCTTCCAACTCACTGGGAAGGCACCGGGATGAAGCGTGTCATCGTTAAGTCAGGTTGCATTATGTTAGTGAAGATGGGTCTGGATCCACAGTGAAACGAAGGGGTGGTTGGGAGCAGATCTATGCAAAATAATGCAGGTTGTGTAGGTGAAATACCTGGGAGGAGGTGAACGACATGGATTTCAGTGTGGGCTGGAAACTGGAGTGTATTTGCAGGTGCACCGATGAGCGTAGCAGTGACGATGCCACTGCTCTCTGGTAGCAGCTGGAGCAAGGTAGGGCTGGGTCTGCACGCCTCAAACCACGGCTTTATTCACAGTAGAGGAAGGGAAGGAAAGGGAAGGGCCTTTCATGGGAGGAAATGTCTTCCTAACTCTGCTCTGCTTGGCCATCATGTGCAGGTTTCCTCCATCCCTTCTCTTTCAAAGTGACCTCTGTGTCATTGGTGCTCGCCTTCATGTGTTGGGGTTGGGGTTGCAGTACTTTTTTGACATCATAGGAAGCTAAATCTTCATCCTTAGCCTCAAGTGTCTCATGTTTAGTTTCCTACAGTGAAAATACTGAATATCTGAACTTGGGCATCTCTCTGCTCCTTCATTCGAGCAGTGTAACATGGCAGGGGACAAGGAGGGGAGGTCACAGCTTGGAAGGGCTGGTGGCTCTTGGTGGTCATGGGCTCGGCTGCACTCAGGTGAGGAGAGCGCACGTGGCCGAAACCCTGCCCAGAACCCCCTGTGACACCTCAGCTCCAGCTCTCAGAGTCCCCGTCTGTGACACAGGAGTGGGTTGATCTGCGATGAGGCTTGTCAAGAGGCAGTTCCAAACCCATCCCCGTGTTACTGCTGCTGTGCTTCACCGCAGCTCTCCAACAACTGGAGCACCGTTAGAATAAAAGCAGCTGCTGAAGCTTTGGTGCAATACAGTCCAGACTGAAAAACATTGCAGCACAGGGGTAACCGAGAGGTGTCGGAAAAACTCTGTCTCAAAATCTTTTGTTTTCACCTCCGTGCTCTGCTCTGCAATCTAACGTGGCATCAGAGGCACCGACATGGCTCAGCACCCGGGCACGGTGGTTTCTCATCCTCTGTCAAACTTGCTCACTCCCTGCTCCTTGCCTGAGCATTTTTGGCACAGTCTGGCCTTGCAGCTCAGCATGTCCTGGGATGCACCACCGCACGTCCCGCGGGACAAGAAGGTTACAGCTAATCTGCAAAAGTCGTGTGAGGTGGTTTTGCTTGAGGATTATTTTTGAGAGAGATGCTGAACGTCTTTACTTTCCCCTTTTCTACCCATTCGCTGAACACCCTAAAAGGAAGTATGAATGAGAGGAAGAGATAAGCCTTATCCCTCAGTAAGAAAACATTCCTGCAGTCAGAGCATATAACCCAGACACCGCCTGCCTTTCCTGCGGGTGTCCCAGCTGGGTCTGGCTCCCCAGTGGCGCTGACACGAGAGCCAGAGCTCGCAGGGCTGGGGGGTCAGAGCACCCAGCACAGCCCGCCTCGAGGCTGCCAGGTCACCTGTGATCTGCTCCAGGGAGCTGGGAGGACCTGCTGTAAAACAACAACCAGAAACATGATCACAGAGGGTGGTGTGAAGGTCCCGCGCCCCGGCCCCGGGCTCCCCTTGCACCGCGGTTGGGGCTCTGCTCCATCTCTTCCTTCTGACAGCAGAGCAGAGTATCTATTCAGAGCACTTGTCAAAAATTAAAGCAGAACCTTTTTTCAAATGCTTCGTCTGTACTTGACTGCCATTCTTCCTCCAAAAAAAATTTGCATTTAAAATTCCAAATATGCACTTTTGCTCAGACGAAAGAATGTGTGTTCCCGCTTTCAAGTCAGGTTCTCTGTGACCTCTAGGTTTTAATAATTTCAGCAAAGTGTCATCTGACAATTCAAATACAGTCAGTAAGCACAGGAAAGTAAATGTCCTTTAAGATAAGTGCATATTATATTGAGAGTTGATGATGAGAAGATTTCACCTACAGCTAGAAACTTCAGAGCAATATGTATGACACCGCTGCATATTGAAAAACTGCTTTGGTGAAATATTGGTATTTCCAGATTTTAACTTTGCCAGTGCTCAAATATTTCCACTGTTTAATTCATGAGAAAATGTCATGGGTTTGTATGTAGAGATGTCACTGTTTAGCTTTTACTTTCCAACTAAAAATAAATCAGTGCTCAGATTCTGCTTACTGCAGATCCAAGGGGGCCAAGGACCATGATCTGGATGGCCCAGATCTGCTCTGCCAGCCCATCCCGCGAAGGAGCGGGGTGCAGCAGCCGGGAGGTGCTGCGGGCAGGGGATGCTGCAGCCGGGAGATGCTGCAGCGGGGCCGTGGGTACCGCTCCCAGTCCCGGGATGCCAGTGCTGACCCCAACAGCTCTCAGCCCACAGCCCCAGCTGGACAAGCTCCTTCAGCTTCGCTTTTTCCCCTTCTGCTCCAGTTTCCTCATATCCTCTCAACTTTATTGAGCTCTCCCGAAACCCTGGCACAGAGCGGGCTCTTATCACACGCACACCCACCCCTCCGCGTGCAGCTCCAGCCACCAGTCAGCAAACAGATCAGCTTGTCACCATAATTAATAGGCCTCCCTGTGGTCCCTGGTAATCCATCCCAGGGCTGCACAGCACTGGCTCTGTTTTACTTAGGTATATGTAAGCCTTAGAACTGCCCCAAACAGAGCCTTTTTCATGAAACTGCTTCATTCAACACCCTATAAGGGCTGCGGGCGCAGGGAGGGGGCAAGTTTACACAGATGCTAGTGTCTCAGGACTTGCTAGCAGGTGTCTCCTAACTTTACACAGACCACCCTCACACTAAAGGGACTCTTTTGCTTTGAGCCTGTTTGAGTTACATGACTTTGGTCTTTGAGTTCCTGTTCAGTGGGCGATTTATGACTTTCCTTATTGATAATGCTCCCGTGAGCAGAGGGATGGATTGTCAGCTGGCGGTGTAGGTTTCATGGCATCTTTGAATAGCTGAAGTTCCCTGACCATGCAATTCCTCAGGCTTTCTAGGGAAAGGAAAACAACAACACTCCCATATGGGCTGTGGGGTTTTTCATTTGTTTGTTTGTTTATTTAAAATGGGGGGGTGGGCTGTGGGGGGTGGAAAGAGCTAATGATAGGTTTAAGCAAACAGTTTCCTCTGAATTTGGCCATTTTCTCTCACTGAGGTCGTATGACAGCTGAGATTACATGATTAGAAAAGTTTCAAGGCATTCCTTCAGCCTCAAGAGGGGGAGGAGGGCAAATAGTGAGAGTTTGGTGTCCGTCGTTCAGGGGATAAACATCTGCAGAGCTCTCCTACGAAGGGGTGATCACGACGGGTGTTGCCTCTTTCTGGAGGGATGGAGCTGGGAAGAAGTGGTGAGCTCGAGCTGCTGTGCCTGCAGGTGGACGGTACCTACCCCAGACATGTCTCTGGTGGGTCTATTCACAATGGTCAATTAAAAATTAGTTTAGAAACACTAACACGGAATAATTTCATAAACTGGGATTTCCTTTTTAAGCCCTTTTCTGCCTCCCTTGCTGCCAATGCGCTTTGGGAGCTCCCTGGTCCCCGCACACCTGGACTCAGATCCAAACCAAACTTGCCACGAGTCCTGGAGCTTCAGGGCGGTGGAGTTCCAGACCCAGTTCCCAGTTCTGACTCCACTTAAGGACCAAATATGTGTCCATCTTCATTCTGGGCATTCTTGCTGTGATTCACAGGATGAAGGTGCTCAGGAGAGCCCACGCGCAGGGCTGGGAGGCAGAGCAGCCCACGTGCTAATGGGTGATTTGCTGATCTGCAAGCACCATCTGCACGAATGGAGCAAGTCATGCTTATTCTAGGAGATACCCCAGACCCAATGAGAAGCAGCAGATCTCACCAAAGCCAATGGTTTCACCAAAGTCAAAAGAAAGAGCTACTTTGAAAGACCACCGAGAGCTGGGAAGCTGCGAGCCCCATGCTTGGTCAGAGCTGCGGGTTGCGAGTTTTCTCTGGCAGCAAATGAAAGCAGCGTCAGCTGCAGTAGCTGGGAGCTGCCTGTGTGCTGGACTGCCAAGTAAAGGAGAGAGGAGAACATTGTGAGCGTGAATCCAACTGGAGAAGGGCTGGAGTGCTTGGCAGAGGGATTGCTGAAGGAGGAACCTGCCGGCTCTTTGTGCACGGACACCAGCCGTGCCTGTCACCAGGCACTGAGAGGCAGAAGCAGCCAAGGGTACTGTGGCCACCCTCAATTGCTCTGCCCAGTGCAGAAGACACTTTGGCTGACACAGGGGGCAACAGTCATAGACCTACATGACCTCCCATCACTATCACATGAAGAGTGTTGGTCACTTCTCCCAAGTAGCAAGTGACAGGATGAGAGGAAACAGCCTCAAGTTGCACCAGGGAAGGTTTAGATTGGATATTAGGAAACATTTTTGCATGGAAAGGGTTGTGAAGCACTGGGCAGTGGTGGAGTCACCATCCCTGGAGGGGTTGAACAGATGCAGAGATGAGGTTCTCAGGGACATGGATTAGTGCCAGGGGTAGGTTAATGGTTGGACTTGATGATCTTGAGGGTCTCTTCCAACCAAAATGTTTCTATGATTCTGTGATTCTACATCTCCACAAACGGCTGTAAAGCACAGGGGTCTTGGGCAAATCTCCCCTGCGAATGGCAGGTGGGGGAGCAGCTCCTGCTCCTTCACAAACCCACACTGGGATGAAGGAGACTTGGTAGAACAGAGTCACTCACTGCTTTTCAAAACCAGAGAGTGAACTGGTGGCCACACTGGAGTTTCTGTCAGCTTCTTTTCCCAGCTGACCCCATTTTTATATGTTCCCCCCTCATAGCTGGGCTCCAAAGCCTGGATATATTTCCTCCTGGCCTGCCATCGTGCTGATGGGATTTAAATATGAAAAGCATTGCTCTCTGTTCAAGTTAAGCCTTTGGTTAAAAGTGCAGGATGTTAAGAGGTGCAGGATTTTTTTAGTCTCTTGTAAGGTCTTTTTCAGTGTCTCCTTATGAGATGGTGTTGAAAGTCTCTGTAATATAATGATCTCACACACTGTATATGCAGTATCTCTCTTTCCTTTATGTAGAGTTTTTTAGCTAATTTCAGAGTATACTGCATTAAATCGCCATCCTTTGCTGTGAACTCTGGAGGTTCTTGCTGCCACATGGCACATGTGGCTGCTGCTTGTGTATCTGCCTTGAATTAATGTGGACAGGCTTCATCTCCTGCAGCCTTTCTGCAGAGATCAATGGGCTTAATCCTTGGCCTCCAGAATCAGGCCCCAGAGCCACACAAATCCCCTCCAGTGAGCTGTTTCCACCTCTTACCCTGTGCTCCAACTTTTTCTCAGCAGCCTTTGAGCAAAAGTTTGACCTCCTCCAGTTTGGGAATTGCAAACTCAAGACAGATGAACCAAGAGGTGCCCCCTGGCCAGCTTAGGATCCTGTCCCTGAACCACAGCCTGTTGGGTCACCGAGGTTGCCATCGCTCCTGGGGAGCTGCAATTAGCAATTATCCCACACCTTTGTCACAGAATGAGAGAACTGCTCATCTGTGCCCAAGTTTGGAGGAATGAAGTTGCAGAAAGGTCCCTTCTCCCCCACAGAAGCTAGAGAATAAGGGTAAAAAGAAAGAAAGAGAGAGCAATCATGGACTCAGCACTGCCAGCAGCACTTATACAACTAAGATAATTGTCTCCTCCAACTCTTCACTTACATTTTCCAGATTTGGTCAGCCCAAGGCTTCACCCACAACCCAGTTCTGTCAGTGGTGCTGTTCCCATTGTCTTCAGCGAGCCATAATCCAACCCCCTGAATGTGACGCCCAGCTGTCACCCACCTCAGTGCCCACCACCCCACCGTGCCCTCTGGGGTGGCACTTCTCGGGTAGGAGCCCCAGCTATAAGGTGAGGACAAAGCAGGGACCATAGGTCAAGCTGCAGGCTTTTATTTCACATGGCTTCCTCTTCCCCACCCAAAAAAAAAAGGATAAAGCAGGGATGAGAAGATAAACAAAGAACAAGCAGGGCAGAAAAACAACAGGAAGAGAAAGTTTGGGCTGTAAAATAAATTTTAGGATAAGTTTATCCTATAAACTGCACACATAACGCACTGGGGGGAGCAAGCAGGCAAATTTTCTTCTTTCTCCCCAAGCTGTGCACACCTCGCTCCTTGCAGGGACACTGCTGTCACCTCGCTCCCCCAGGCCCATGGCCAGAAGAGAGGCTGCCAGTCATCCGGTGGCACTTTGATGCTGGCACAAAAGAGCGAGTCATTTGAGATGCTTCCTGACTGGTGGCCTGTGTCAGCCTGTGAATCATCCGAACGCTTCTGCTTAATCCGCTTGTGTATCTTTGAAGCCTTTTCTGTCTCGCAAACAAATGATCAACTGCAACTTATTTTTAATCCATTAAAAGGTTCCAGATATTCCCCTGTAAAAACAAAATACCTAGCCTCGCTACCTCGGGCAGGAGTGAATTTTTTAAGTATTGATTTGATCTCCACTGAGCACAGTCAAATATTAGCATCAATTTGTGAGTTAGTTGCTAGGAAGAAATGTCAAAGGTTCAGCTTTTGCTGTGGGTCTAATCCTGGCTATTAAAAGACTGGGGTCTCAAGGAAAGTAGCTGCAAGACAGTGTCAATATGGCTTGGGCTATAGTGTTGTGTATGGCACACTTGATCCGAGGGGGCTACAACGTGGCATGTGGAAAGAAATCCTGGCCAAGCAGTACAGGGACAAGCCCAAAGCAACGCTTCTGCTGTTGTCTTTCATGTGCAGCTGGATGTACATGGAACAACACCACTGTTGCAAGACATTGTATACCTACCCTCCTGTTAAGTTTTATGTGAATTAATTGCTGCTTTCCATTCCTTCTTCCATGTTTTGCTCTAACTCTCTGTTTGAACAAAAAATTGAAATTACAAAATCCAGCTGAAACTTAATTGAAAACACCCCGTTCCATCTGGCCCCACATAAATTATGGTCACAGTTGCCATTTTAAAGAACAGTTGTTGTTGTTGTTGTTGTTTTTAATGCCAAACTATAAATCAGCTTAAATCGAGCTCAAACCAGCTCAAAACTGGGACCAGGTTTGCTCAAGGAGTCTGCAAACTTGAGCAAAAAGCTTTGGGCAAAGCTCAGCTGAACACAGAACTTGTGATGAGCCAAGTGAGCATGGGGTTTTGCACTGGACTTTTCCCAGAGATGCGCTTTGAATAATGAGAGTTTTGGAGCTGGTTTATGCCTGGTGGAAGATGAGGAGGATGGTGTGGATAGGAATGCTCTTCCCTTTGCAGAGGAGAGGCGGGAGGGGAAGGGAGCTCAGGTGGGCTCATTACATGAGGATGGGTGGGGAGAGCAGCACAGGTGCCTCTTGTTTGGCCTTGATGGGGCTGTGAGCATGTGCCCCAGCACTTCCCAGAGACCCTGCTCTTAAGAGTGGCTGCAGCGCAGCCCAGCTCCTTCCCTGGGATGTGTTGGACTGAGAATCCCAATATTATGACCTTCTACATGACTGCTCAGTTGCAGCAATGGTGGCAGCGAGCCTTGTGCTGTCACTGCTCCGCTGAGCATCCTCTACAGAGCTGAAGCACGACGGGAGCGGTGGTGTCTGATGCCAGGCTCGGTGGCTGTATGGCTGTGCAGGTGAGCTGTGCGAGAGGGTGAGCTGGGTTTTGCTGATACCGGGCTCAGGGAAACCATACAGCCATGCAGGTGAGCAGCGTGCGGAGGTTTGCGCGGTTTTGCTGCAAAGGCTTGTGGCGCAGGGTGAGCGGTTTGTGTCCTGGGAGCACAGGGAGAGCCCAGCTCCTGCCATGCATAGGTGTGTGATGTGTCCTATGTGAGAACAGGTAAAGGACTCTTCCTCCACCTGAGTCATCTGCTGGCTTATTTAACCTTAAAATGTGTTGGTCTGGGAGTGTTTTTAACCTCATAGTCTAAAAATCCCTTGTGTAGCATTAATTTCTGATCATATAAGCAAAACAACTCTGTATTTTATGCTCTTCCCTGGCTTTCCTGACACAGAGGAGCTGTAAGAAAACCTCTCTGCAGCCCCCAGCCCGGTTTGTGTGCAGTGGTGCCAGCCTGGCACCCGTGTTCTGCTGCCCCACCAGCTGCGAGTGGCCGTGCTGCTGGAGCATGGTCTGAGCATGGTGAGAATAAGGCCCCAAGACACAAAATGTGTTTCTGTGGCTCTGTCCTGCCATTCAGCTCTAGAGCAGCTCTTGAGAGGCTGTAAATAATGCAGGAGAGACCCCGCAGGGTAGTTGTGCAAGAGGAATCGGAAGCGAGATTACTCTGTGGCATTAGGAAAGAAAACACCTCTTAACTCTTTGGTGAATGGTGGAGTTAATGGTTGTGCAAAACATGCATAAATCGTCTGAGCCTAAGATGCCACTGCCCTTGGGAGGTTGACTGGTTTATTTTTTCTGGTATGTATTTAATGGCTGCACATCTTTAAGACACAAATACTCAGCTGATCTTTCTGCCTTTTTGGCTGACTGTGTGCCTTCTGGAGTCGAGCATCCCCCTGTGATGTGTAAATGCCGAGTGACTTCGCATGATCAAAGAGTTCTGGCTTGATAGACATATTTCAGCTTCCTATTTGATATCCAGATGGCATTTCCAACCAGCCTTCGCATTCAAATGTACCTTTTTCAGAGCACGCCTTTACTAGATTATTTCTCTTCAGGCAACCAGTTAAATGGGAGCCATTCCTTCTTCTGGTCACGCTTCTGCCAGACGTGGGATGGCAGGTACCTTTGCTTGTGTAAGCAACTGTGGGCACCATGGGAATGTGATTCAGATGTGCAAACTTTGTTCTGAGCGGGAGTGGGGGATTAGGATCAAGTTACTGGGAAAAGCCTTAGTCCTGCGTTGTGGTAGCATGAACAGAGTAAAATCCAAATCTCCTCCCATGCGGAAAATAAGATGGGCTAAATGTGAATAGGGTAAATCGTCCATCCCATCGCTGTGGGTGCTGGGGGAGCGGCTGCTGCCCTGGCAAAGGGCTTGTGCGGATGGAGGATGGTGGCTGGTTGTCCCTTACGCCAGAGAAGCTGGTACCTGCAAATCCTTTGGTGGAACCTCAGGGAGTGCTTCCAATCAAAGCTTTGCTTTCCATGCAAATTCCAGGTGTGAATTAGAGCATTTTTGCTGTAGCTGGTTGGAAAATGCACAGTAATTCACAGGAGAAGGAGGAAGAAATAATATTTTATTTTTAATTTTAAAAAAGACAAGTAGAGTTAACATTCTCCTTACTTTGCCAAAAGAAGACACCAGAGTGTGGGAAAATGCTTAAGCCTCTTCCCTTTCTAATACTTCCTTTTGTCTTTAGTCAGACAGAAAAGGCAAACCAGTGTTCACCCTCACCACATCCTGGAGGAAATTCTTGCAAAGAAAGTGCTCCCTGTGTGCAAACCCATAGTGAAAAGGGAATTATAGATGATTTGTCTCTGGATCCATAAGGCACTTTGTGTTGAGTGGGAATCGATCTGTGGGAGCATCATCCAGCTTCATATGCATTTGTTCCTGCCCACTGGAGGGGAACTGTTGTGACTGGGAGCTGGCTCTGGGCTGTGGACATGGCATCTCCTGATGCTTAGAAACTGTGTCTTCAGTCCAGAGAGGTCTGTGTCCTTCTCAAAATGGCAATATGGTGTGGGCTTTGGAAAACTGTGGCTTGGCTTTTTGTCCCCTGGGAACTGAAGGGTTTTCCTCTGCTCTCTCAAGAAGTGAGGGATGAGACACTGCTCGCTGCAGAAATGTTGTGGTTATGTGGCTGGTTGATGTCGTCTCACTATTTACACTTCCAAAGTAGGAAAAAAACACCTCAGACCCCTGCAAGCAGCATTAAATGGCTAGCATTGGCTCCGAAATGGTGCAGAAATCACAGCGACTTTGATCTCCCATCACTCCACCCCCTTCTACTTTCTGTTGCTTAAGATTTACCAAACATTGCATCTCGTCACATAAAAATTCACCTTTGTCTTGCTACATATAATCATCGAATAGTGATAATAACAATAAAACTCCTAGGAAATCTCCCTGTGGCAACAAGTAATTGACCCAAGAATTTTCACTACAAGGAATTTTTTTTAATAACCACACAGCACTAGAGATGCTCGTTCATCGGGGGATACACCGCTATTGTTCTCATCAGTCCTGATGCTTTGCCTTCACCCTTTGAGTTTTCTCAAAGGATTGAGATTATTTGGTTTCTTTGAAGAACAAAGGATAAAGAATTTTTTTTAGATGACTGGCTATTTTGATCTGCAAGGTCTGCGTGCAGTGCGAGGGAACAAACATCACTAAATCATTAAGGGGAAAGGGAAGGGTATGCATAATGGAAAGGAGAAACACAAAAGCCACTGAGTCCAGTGGTTAGAGAAAGGCACTGGCAGCTGGTGCCGGGTGTTGTTTTCAATGCAAGGTTTGCTGCCTTCTCTGGACATCAGTTTCTCTTATCTATAATTTGGCAAGATAACTCTTGCAACCAAAAGACTTTGTCAGGTTGAGATAGTTATAATTTCCAATTCCTTGACCCTTTAGAGAAATAACAGACATTAAGTAGGATGTCTTATTTAACGAGCCCCAACAACTGTCTCCAAATACAGCCAACAATTAGCTGCAAGGTGTAAGATCTCATGAATGTGCCTCTGAAAAACCCACTAGGCTGCCCAACCTCCCCGTCCATGGCTGGATGCAGCACCAAGGATGCCAATCTGTGGTGAGCAGTGGGATGGGGGATGTTCACCTCATCTCTGCGTGTGGTCCTCACTGTGTTCCTTCACCCTCCTTGGTGATAGGGACTGAGGTTTTGCAGCACAAGAGTCCCTGCATCGACCATTCAGTGATGGTCAAAGCATCTAATTCAGGAGCCATCACCCTCATGTTTGCTGATGTGTCACATAGGAGGCAGAGCCATGAGACCGGAGCAAGAAGTGGTCAAACCAAGGTGCCCCCTCTACCCTCTGGGGCTGTAATCCTTTAGAACTTACCTTGATGTTTTCCAGCAAACATCTCTGCAGAAAACTGAGATCCCGCTGTGATTCTGTATGTTGTAGGAAACACACAAACGTTCTTCCCATTCAAATGTGCCTCTTCCGTTCTGGGAGATAAGAAAATATCACATGTTCTGAGGAAATAGGATTAGCCTGTAATTAAGCAAAAATCCTTCTATTTAGCATAACCTTCTTTTTAAATTAAAGAGTGAATATTACCTGCTAATTATGGGGTACACAATATACACAGAGCAATGTCTACTTTGTATATGAGTGCCTATTTTTATTCTGTTTGAAAAAAAAGTAAGTTACTTGTGCATCTGGGTGAATTACTATAGTAAAAGACATTGTTTAGACTTCCAGCTAAACAAACAGCATCCTGCTGAGCTGAGCCCATCCCCGCTCCTGCCAGCTGGGATACAACAGATGACGCTGTAGCTGACTTTAAAATACAGTGTTCACATCCAGATCTTGGTGCTGGTCACCTACAGAGGAGCACAGACCATGATGCCACCAGGGATCATCCTTGGATTGAGCAGGTTCTGTGCGAGAGCATCATGGAGCTGGAGGCTCTTGGCCACGAAGGACAAACAAAGTCCTGAATTTTGGAGAAGCTTTGGTCTGGGTCCAAGCTCTGCAGTGTGAACCTTGGCCAGGGCCTGGAACCACACTGAGCTTGTCCTGGTTTTGGGAAAACCTGTAAAAACCTGGTGTAGTTTGACAAGGTTTGGATTTGTACAAGTGAGCTTAGACCATGTTGTGGCTGAACTTTGCCCTTGCTTTGTGGATCTTGGGAAGTGGTTTGTGGGAAGCTGTGGAGGGCAAGTGAACTTATTCTCCTCAGATTTGGATCCCTCCGTTACCCATCAGTTTTAAATTTAGTCCTGAATTCTGCAAACACTTAAGCACATGTTTTGCTTCACACACTGAACAGGAATACTCACTTATATACAGTTAAACATGTGTACTGGTTTCCATAGGATGCAAGAGTCTGCCACAGATATTTCAGGTTCAACTTCCATTTCACATCCATCGAGTTGGAGCTGGTCTCGTTTCAGAAACAACCCTCTACCCTAATTAGTCACTTTGATGCGCTAATCCCCTTCCTGCCTTTTGGCCATATTGACATGAGCATGTCCCTAATCTTCAGTGGGGATTTTTTTCTGGTGACTTCAGGTTCCGTATGTCTCCCTGAGATGAGTGAATGCTCCTGACACACGAGATGGTAGAAGCTGTGGTGGTTGGGGTGCTAACCAGAACAACTTCTGGAAATGCGTAAAGGGAGAAAACATCTCATTTGCTGGAGTGCCACTGCCACGTGTGAGAAGTTTCCCAGCTTTGGCTGTCTGTCCTCGAGAAATGAACCACGATGGTGTCCTGCACCTCGATGTATTGAATTTCTGACATTGTGCAGTGTGGTAATGGGGCACAATATATTGAACTGCTAGGGGCTGCGCAGTGTGGTGATGGGCAGAGGGGGGAGTGGCCGAAGGAAGACAATGCTGGATGATGGCATGAGACCTATTTTTTCAGGAATATGGCATATTTTCCAAATTTCAGCGGTGCTGTTTAGCTCACACCAGCCCAGCCCGGCATCTGAGCGGGTCGGCTTCATGTCTGCTCTCAGACACAAGCTTTGGGTGCGGATTGCAGGGTCTTGCCCTTGATTCTGGGGGGCAAAGGGGCAGTCACCCCATTCCCCATGGCAGGAAGCTGATGCCACACAGTACCAGGCTGTGCCATGTCCCTGCCAGGGCTGAGCAGCACAGTCCCTGTCCTTCGGCTTCCTGAGTGTACAAAGGAAACACTAAACTCTACCTTGCAGAAAAGTGAGGCTTCCTCAATTAATAAACGCACTTGCAGGCTTGCCAGATGAAAGAAATGCAAAATACCTTGATAGGTTCTTTTATGATCATTAATAATAGTATAACTTACCTGAAAGGCACAGCGCGTGTCCCCAGCGAGTTTTGATCTCTTGTCACGCCTGGGTATGTGGGATGGGTAAGGCTCCGTCTCTTTGGGGAGTTGTTAGATGAGAAAACATGCAGCAGATATTTCTCCACCCCCCGCTTCGCTCTATTCCCAACACTGCTTCGCTCCCAAGGATCAATATCTGAACTGAGAAATTATATTATTAAGCTGCATATTGTAATCATACATCAAGTAGAGTCCACTTGCTCCCCTTGGCGCACATTAACATGCCCTGGCGGAGTGATGTTTCTTTTGAAAAGATTAAGAGCATCAGCCATGAAAAATATGTGGGGTATAGGAGTGGGACAGTCCTTCTGCAGAGCTCGTCTGAATACTTGGTGTGGATTGCTCCTTCTCGATTTGCATTACAGAAAAACAATCTTTTATTTATTTAAGTTGGAAATCCCTTTGCATCTGAGCTTCAAGTGTGCAGCGAACACACTTTGATCATTTTAATGCAGAAGTCACTGATTTACAATAAATATTGTGTTTTCTTTTCATACTTCTTTTTGTTCTTTGAGGAGATTAGAGCAAAGGAAGGAAAATAATTTTGACCTCATTAGAATTGCCTGGTGAAAGAAATGTGCAGAACGAGGGAGGTTCTGGGCTTCACATTGTCCCAAGCTGAGGACAAAAATTACAGCATCCATTGGTCATTAATTCCTGGTGCAGTTTATTAGGACGGGGAGGAGAAGTGACTGCTTTGAATGGGATATGGGGGAGCCTAGATGGTTTCTGTGAAGCATTAGGAGGAAACAATGCACCCTGAGGTTCATCATGGCTTACTAATTGCATATATTTTCGCTATGTGCCAGGATCTGAACTAGCACTGCCGAGCTGAGATGGGGACCAGGATTAAGTCCAAAAGGGGCAGCGAAATGTTAGAAAAGCAGCAGCTTTTCTGGAACATTCACAGTACGATCCCCAGGTTAGGAATTGTTTCTGGCAAACAGATCCGGTGTTTGCACGAGATCAGCAAGTGGAGTTGGGGATCGAGTCAGTCGGCAGCTGATCCACTGTAATCTGCTAAAGCTGGTTCTTGGGGATGGAGTTTTGCTGGAGCATCGTGGTGGGTTGTGCCCCTGTGCAAGGAGGCTGAACCTTCCTCTCTGCTGCCCAAGGAAGCTCTAATGTGGGTTGCAGAACTTATCTCCCTTTTGGGGTCAGAAATGGGTATGAAGTGGATACTTAAAAACCCAAAAAACAAACCAAACCCACACACCGTGAAACCAAACCACAGAAAATCCCAAACCCCAAACACAAAAACCACTCCCCCCAAAACCCCAAAGCCTATTCAGCCCACCTCAAACAAACGCAGCTTTCTTCTGGAGTAATCCAGTGTAAAGGGAAGGGCCGGGCTCCCTTTGTGCACCCGCTGCACTGACACTGATCCAAGCTGACTCGGGTCTTTGTGGCCAAAGCGGTGGCAGGAGTAGCAGGTCCAGCTTACAGGTGTGAATTCCAGCTCTGTCCCCTTGTAAAAGGGGCTTTTCATGCTGGGCAGGCTCGGACAGAACACAGTTAAACAAAAAGAGCAGCTTGTGTTGCCTGTGGTGTGCTCCTGCCTTCCCTTTCTGTCCTTTGCTGCTCTTTTTATTTCCTTAATCAATGTGGGTTCCTTTTGCTTCATTCAATGACTTTTTTTGCCCTTTTATACCATCCTGGAGCAAATCTATGAAATCATATTCCTAGTCTAAATTTCTAAAGAAAACACCAGAAGGAAACAGAAGTTGCTTGAGCTTTACTCGAGGTTGTAATGCAACCAGCAAGAGCCGTAGGTGTATTGGCTGCACAGGTAGATTGGTTACTTCAGGCCATAAAAGGTTATTTTGTACTTGGTCAGAAGCTCCAAACTACTTAATCTCTTGTGTATATTAAGTTTGCAGTCCTGAGCATCAAGAAGAGATGTGGCAGAGGAGAAGGACGGGTTTACTTCTGACAGGGAGGGCTGTGAGTAAAACCTGAGAGGTATCTTTGGGTTTTCCCAAACCAGGCTTTTCTCTAGAGCTCAGAATTCAGCCCATCATCTTCCCTTTCACTCCACAATAATTTATTATTTTGCAGGATTGTAACCAGGACAGTTTAGCCTACAAGTGATCCACCCTCAATTACTTGCTACTAGGTTACTTCAGATAAAAAGAGACCAGAGACTCATCCCTTTATCCTGAGCATCTTAGACAAACAAAGCAAGGGGTTAGTGGGAGTGTAAACACAATTAAATTGCTCTCTTTGGAAAACCCTGACCACTCATTATGGTCAATTCCAGCTGGATGGAGCCAGAGTGACACTTTAAGGTTTTTGTCTGCTGGGAAAATGTATGTTGAGGAGTGTCTGACCACACAAACTCACCAAGTCACCGTGCCATCTCCTGGGGAGAAGGTTTATCCTGCTGAAGAAATCCTGAACTGGTTGGCAGTTGTCCGGTTCCATCCTGGTGCTTATCAGGACCTTCTGATGTGACTTTCTCTGATGTTACAGGTGAAGCTTTGGACAACATCATTGTCAGAACTGCAGCAAACAGGATGCTTTTTCCAGTGGAGGCGAATCTGGTGAGGGATAAATGAACATTCGTTTTGACTTAAGCCTCATTTCCTGTCAATTTAACGGGATTTGATCATGCAATTCCTACACAATTTGCAGTGAGCAAGTTTTGCTGGGAAAACTCTCTGGATCCTGTTGGTGTTACAGCGGGTCTGAATTCCTCTGTTCCCATCTGTGGGTTTAGTGAAACTCTTTCCGTGGGCAGCACCAGCACGTCCTGAGAAAGCTTCGTCAAAACCCAAACATTTTCCAGTTATTATCCAGTGACTGATTGAATTTAGGTTTCCTGTTAACAATAAAACAGTGGGTAAAGGAAGCGATTAACAGCTTACAACTATATCTAGATCCTTCTGAGTAAAACTCTCTGCTTTATTTTGAGGCTTGGAAGATGAACTGTACAGTATATTGCTTGAAAGTGCGTCTTCTGTTTTGGAAAATCTCCATATATTTTGTTTCCATGTTATCTGTGCAGCTGTAATTAGAAAATGATGTGCCTGCTACATGACCTCCTCATAAAGAATGTATTTAAAGTGAGACAATAACATTCAATTCCCTTTCTAAACCATCAAAAAGAAAATGGTTTTCTAGGCATTTCTTCCCCCTTCCCAATTCTCTCCCTTCAGCTGCTTGGGTGGTCTCATTCGACAAGTTTTACAATAGAGGATTTGTTTTTTATGGACAAACATGTAAGTGCAGGAGAAAGTTTGGAACTGGGAAACAAATGCTTCCCCAGGAAAAACTCAGAGGCTGAGTATCAGCAGATCTTTGCACGGCTCCTGGTGAAGGCAGAGCCAGGGGGAGACCTTGCAAAGGGAGATCTGCTCAGCATCCCTGTTTGTGATGTTTACCTGTGTTCCTGCTGCAAAATCTCATAGTCTGCGCCCATAGGAGGGAGGAGTATGTGCATGCTCAGGCCCAAGGGAAGCTGGGGACAGCGATGGGGACTTTGCAGTGTCACAGGCTGCCCAGGCTGGGCTCAGGTCCTTGCACAGGGACGGGAGCAGAGCCATGTGCAGCAGGGTCTGCTCTTCAGATGTGGACGCGCAAGCAGCAGAGTGTTTAACTCCTATTTCTTTTAATGATCTCTTTGTTAATCAGCTCGTGCGTTGCTGCAGAAGAGGCTCTGCAAGCAGCAACCAGCCACAGCAGGTCTTATAAGATCACCTTTATGCCATGGGAACGTTCCAGGTTGCGATGCCGGGGGGGCACAGGTGCAAAGCAAGCGAGTGGGGAAATGCCTGGGCTGGTGACAGTTCAGTGGCTACAATATGTTCCCACCAAATGTGCGTCTGTGCACCTGGTATATGTTAGAGGGGTGGATGCAAGCTAGGCTTTCAAGCAGATGAGCGATAGCTTTAGCTAAAAGCCCGTAAAATAATGAAATTATGAAGCTACAAAATGTAGTAAGTGTCTCCCCACTCAGATTTGGGGAGGGATGCTGTGCTAAACTGCACCCTGTCAGAGACAGAGCCATCACTGGATACCTCTCTTTAAAGCTTGGAAAACCTGTATTTGCATTTTATTTACTAACCCAACCTTGCAGCAGGAGCCCAGCAGCAGAGCTGGAGCCAAGAGCTCTCTGCAGTGCCAAGACCAGCCCTGCAAACTGCAAAGTCACATTTGTGCTGGCATTGTTGTGTGTCACCCAGCACCCTGGGCAGTGTGAGGAGCAAAGGATGGGCGAAGGCTCCCGGAGGAGAGACACAGAGCATCACTGAGCTCGTGGCTGTTGGGGCTCCCGTGGACACGATATTGCACTGAGCCCCTGAGATGGGTGAATGCAGCAGCACATCCCAGTCTGCGTCTGCTCGGATTCCTAAACTGACTTACCCATGTTTGCTCCCATTTGCTTTTCTCCTGCAGATACCCCTGGTGTGGCCCTCCCTGCAGGAGTGACGTGGTGAAAGGACCCTTGGGAGCAAGGTCTGGAGGAGAATCACGTCCAGCTACAGACACTGCAAGTCTGCGACCGAGTCACTCGGTAGGAACATGTCTCTGGACTGAAGTGCCCAGTCACACCTCCCTACATGACATGAATTTCAACTATTACACTATTTCTGTCAAGCCCCTTCTGCAGTTAGTCATATCTTAGTAGCGGGGAAAACAGATCAAATGCCGTTATAAAAACACAGAAATTAAAAGAAAAAATATGCCAAGTCCTTTTACAGCTTTGTGTACTGTATGTCTGTCTATCTGGGCTTACAATCTTTGACACTGAAATGACAGCAGGGATATTGTGAATATTGAAAGCCTAAGCTAGCATCGGCATTTCCATTTAGGTTATCGCTTTATGTTGTCTCTGGCACATTAGCCTCACTGCAAATGAGGTTTGAGATCTCCACCTGGTCCTGGTGGACAAGAGCTTTCTCAGAGAAAGGAAATACAGCCCCAGCCATGGCTTCAAAGCTGTTAGAATCCCATGTGAAGATGGGAAAGAAGTTCTGAACCTTTCGAATTTTATTTCTCGTAAAATACAAATTGGACCACAAATTTCATGTCAGCAAGTCATACTGCTACATCCAGCCACTCAAAACATCATTTATTCTTTCTCAATATTTTTTTCCTGTTATTACTTACAAAGCAATGGGATGAAGTCTACCAGCTGGGCACTAGCTAGACGTTGAAATTCTGAATTCAAACAGGGCACGTAGGATCCTGCTCATGAGTGGGGTGCACAAAACACCCGTGTCTCTCCAGGAAGGAGTGGGGTGAGGACAACTCTGTGTCCATGCAACATGAACAGCACAAGAATTGCCGCTTGGGTTTACAGGTAAATGTTCATGGTGTCCAGGCAGAAGCAGAGCATTTGGTAGATAACATGTTAGCCACAAAATGCTGTGAAACAAAGGGGCAAACAATGGATATTATTAATGACTACTTCCCATAGCAGTCCTTGTAGAAGTGCTGATTGCTCATAGACCATCCGCCTCAGAGATGAATAACCACCAGGTCATCTGATTATATTTATGGCCAGATTTTGTGGCATGTAAATCCCTGACACAGCCTGTGTTAACAGGGTGTCTGATTTTAACAGCTGTAGCTGAAGTTATTCAGTATCTGGGGCAGGGAATGGTGATGGGACCAAAGGGGGTTCTGAGGTGAAGGCAGCGTGAAGTTGCACTCTTGCTTTATCAGCCTGCTTGATGCTTTAAGTGGCATATTATATAGAAGTGCAATCTGTCCCTAGTCTTTGGCAGAGGTAAACCAAATTTTCCTCTTGATCATTTTCCAGATTTTTTCCTGCAAAAGGTAGGTTTTTAGTGCTGCTCCTGGACAGAACCCACAGCACAGAGGTGCCCTGGTGGGGAATGCACATTCTACCAGCCCTGTTTGATCAGGATACCATCATTCTTTTCGGAGTCGGAACTATGGGGTGTTTTTATTTACATGGAAGACAGACTTTGAGTGACAGATCAAATGACGAGATTTCAGTGCGATTTAGGAAAATTAGTTAATTTGGCTAGAGAAATCAAGGATCCCCATGGAGTTTGCAGGGGAAAACTTGCTTCAGATGGTTCGTAAACAAAGGGATATGTTGCTAGGATTGTTGAGTTCAATGGATTTTGCTTTTGCAACCCACTGTTGCAGTTTTACTTTTTCCCTTTCCGTCTGGCAGATATTTAGTTGCCTCTCAGTTTTATGTTTTCCTTCTGATTCTCTCCTTTTTTTTTTTGTTAGCAGCGGGATTTGCATTTGCAGTCTGTTTCAGAGGACAGGAAAAAAAATCAGATGATAAATTGCAAAAATATCAAGTGAATATTAGCAAAAGATGAGTGTTGAGGAGCCTGGCAGAACCGAAAGCATCTCTGCAGGTGGCTGGGCCAGGCGTGTGCATCTGCGTGCAGGGGGGAGATAAGAAAGCAAAGGAGCACGAAGCTGCGAGGAGTGTGTACGAGGCTGTTCTATCCCACAACATTCTCTCTTTCACAGTTGCCCTTAAGCACAGTTAAGCTTCTATATCAGGATGTCTTGGCGTATCTCCCAATGCCATGATGTTCCTTAGTGACTCTTTATTTTTGTTCTTTGTCTGACATTGCACAACAGGTCAGGATTCCTTGATCTTGCCTTGTTTGGGTTCTTTCATGAATTGCATCCATGTATCCAAGGCGCTGAGCCCTTTCACGTAATTGGGCAATACTTGCATTAAGATCAACGGTTCTCCTGCAGATAAGTGCCAGTTGTTGTTCCTTCCAGTCCCAGAAGCGCTGATGTGAAGTGCAGGACTTTGGATCTGGGGATACGGCTGCAAGTCTGGAACACAGAGCTACAGGATAACATTGCTCCTGGTGACTTTCCCCAGAAGCAGCTGTTATTTTCCTTTGGGGCAGGACATTGGCTGTGCCTGAAAGCCATTTAGAAACTGCAGGGAGTGCAGGATGCCTATTAAGTGGGATTTCTTGCCAAAACGTGTTACTCCAAAGAGCTCTGCACTTGCAGCAAATTCCCATGTAAGGTTGAAGGCAATGGATTTAACATCAAAATCCAAGCCAGTTTGGATGTGGTCACGTATGGGACAGCTGCTGTTGTCATGGATAAAGTGTCAGCTGCCACCAGGTAATGCATGTGAGCTGACAGCCCCTCTTGTGTGAAACAGAGGAGGAATGATGGCCAAAGATGTACGGAGAGAGCTCTTTCCATCCTTTAAACGTGTATATGTGTGTGATACACTAACTAGATTTGTCCAATCGGAGTTGTCAGTGAAACCTCACTCCAATAAAATTCTGATTTCATTACTATTCCCAGAGGTGGTAGCTCAAGAGGTTAGAAATTGAGACTGGCGTCAGCTGGGACATAATTCTCATTTATTAGTTTGCGCTGCTGTCTGCACATAGCGTATGAGACAGATCTACAACATGTCATAAGTTGGCTGGGTTTTTATATGGTTTCCTTGGAGAACGGTGCTTTCATTCTCATCCAGTTTTCATCCTTTCTCCTGCTATATATCTGATTTATAAGAGGGGCTTAACATGTACTTCTTCCCTCCTTTCTTGTCCTTTCTCTCTCTCCCTGATATTTGTAAGCAAATCACTACTGTTTCATGAGAAGTGAAAGATGATAAAGAGCGAGGTTCTGGTCTGCCCTGCGTGATGGAGGTGACCGAAAGGGCTGTTAATGATTGCTCCTGCATGCCCAGATGTGACTTTGATTCCTTAGTAATTCCAACTCTGGCAGTGTACACTAATAGCATAGTCCACAGCATCATGTTTTCTAGAATCAGCCTAAAAACAGGTGGTGTTGTCACTGAGCTGTTGATATAATGGCAGGATCAGGCTCTTGGTTAGTTTATAACAGCAGCTATTGGTGCGGATTTCCAAATGCAATGTTGATTGGTGGTTTTCACAGAGGTTCCTCAAAACTTACTGAAACTGTTAGGTGTCTGACATCTGCATGGCCAAAAATTGAGACATTTGAAACCAATAATCACGCTTGACAGTGATAGTCATTAAATAAATTATTCATTGTTTTATGAGCATGTTGTTGCATGAAGATGCGAGAGTTTTGGGTGCAGACAGGCTCTGTTGGGCAGGGTAGACGTGCCCAAGACAATAACGGGTTTTGTTTGGCTTCAGCAGTCACCTTGAAATAAGTTTTTATATTCATAAAATCTGTCTCCTGTTTCTTCTCTACCAGGGAGGCACTATCAGAGCTAACTAGCACTAATTAGAGAGAGGGAGGAGAGGGGAAAGGGCATAAAACCCAGGAAGAAGAGGGGGGGAGCGTAGATCCCAGAGACTGAGTTTAATACCATCAGACTTGGATGGAAATAATGCTCTTGCAGACCACAAAACCGTGTTTTTACTGTGGGAGTGCAGAGCAAAAAAAGAGGGGAGATCCGATAAGGCTGGTGAAGTGGATGCAGTTGGTGCAATGAACCCTGGGACATTTCACTGGCTGAGTCTGACAGAAGTTTCCTTCTGTGGGAAAAATTAATGACTGGAATGGGTTGGTATTTTTTTTTGCCACAGCAAACCTATACTTGAGTGTGATTAAAACGCTTTCGGCAAAGGAAATACCCTGTAGTTTCAGCCAAACTTGGGGACATCCTTTCTCCCTCTGATGTTATGGTGGTTTATGTGGTGTACTATATTCTGAACCAGACCCAAGTCAATTAGGCACCGTTTCAAAGTATTTTCTCAGGCAGCCTGAGGTTTTGCTCGTGCCAACAGAATCTGAGACTCGGGGAAATGATAGTGGGGATGAATTCTGTGAAGGAGCACAGCCAGGCCATGGGTTAGCAGGCAGCAAGCTCTGCAGGATTCCCCGCTTCAAGGATCAAGCTGCCTATTTCAAGTTGTGAGATTTAATGGCCTTTTTGCTGAGATCAAGTGTAGTATTGGCTTAACATCTGATACAAGCTCTATCAGGAAAGTATATCCTACCTTTGCAGAGGGACAAGGTGATCTAACTATAAAATAATCAGATCCTTATAGTTCTTTTCTACCCTTAGACCAGGTGGGATTTCTGCCCCAGAGACACCATCTGAAACACGTTTGCGCTCAGCCTTTGACTATTTGAAGTTTTCAGACAATCACAGTGTGGGAAAGGACAGTCCTTACAAATCTTTCGCCCTTTCAGTCCTGAAATATCATTCCTTGTGAAGGAAGAGAGTAATAACATGTGAGAGCACCATCACAAGCCAGCCAGCAAAGGAAATAACAGGGTGACCTTAAAAAATCAGTGCCGAAAAAAACCACCCAATTATAGGGTTAAATGCCACTGAAGTAACGATTCTCCTGGTTTATCTCACTCAAGATACACTGCATTTTAAACCCAGTCACTGGGGACGTGTGAAATGGTGCTTAAACCATCAGTGGAAAGTTCCTTCATGGAACAGACAGATTTCCATGTATTCCAAACCAGCCCCAGAGCCTGGGCCGGCAAGGAGTGAGCTTAATGCCGCCTTTTATAGTAGGAGATCTTTGAAACTCTTATTTGATCGTTTCCCTAGATTAGGATGATTCTACTCTGCTTTAGAGAAACGTGTTCCCCCTGCCCACCAACCTCCTCTCCCAGAGCGATAAGGCATCTGTAAACACTCTGAAACCCCGTCCAGAACCTCCTCTGTGCGCCGCTTTGAAGCGGAGCTGCATGAAGACCTCTGTACCGGGCTGAAAATATCTTGCCAACTGATAAAGAAGTGCAGGTACAGCTGAAATCCACTGTGTAATAAGGATTAGCGAGCCTAAGGAGGTTTGTTTGGATTGAAGATTGAGCTGAAATGCGTGAGGCTTGGACTCAAGCAGAATTAAACTGAACTTGGGTTTCATCAGATGCCGCGCAGCCCCCTCCTGTCCTGCTCCTCCTCGTCCCACTCCACGTTTAGAGTAAATACTCAGGGCTCATCAGTTTGAAAGGAGCGGTTTAATTTTCCCACCGGTCCAGGCTCTCGTTAAATACGCTGTGCTTCAGTACAACCCTCGACTTGCCCAACCAGCCCTCATCTCTCCGCATCTGCCTACCCGTGTGCTGGTCTGGATTGATCTCAGATATGTGGGCAATTGCTCCGCCGAACACAGCCTGAAAGAACCCCATTTGATCTGGTGATGATACTATAGCACATATTCTGACTAATTGTATCCATGGAAATCAAGTGCACTTTAGCTAATGAAAAAAAAAAAAAAGATGGCATGGTCAAAGCTTATTTGAAGAAATGACATGTTTTAAAACCTGACATGACTTAAAACAGAATCATATAAGTTCCTTTGCTAAAACACTTTCAGGATATATTAGGTATAACAATAGTTTTCTACATGAAAATGGCTTTGAAATCTTAAAAGAAAAGTATTTTAAAAGAAAAGAATTTTTGCGGTGCATTAAATTGGACGTGAATATGACAGATTTCAAAGACTGTCAAAATAACGAATTTACATCATAAATGCACAGGCTCCCTTTTTAAAGGCCTCTTCAACAACTCAGGAAGGCGTTTAATGGTGAGCAAGTTCAAAGTGTCATGGACTCCCACTGGTATAAAAAGGAGGCAATACCCACTATACTCTCTGTGTTTCAGATAATGTATCTGTCTCTTTTCAAGTTAATAAACTGCACTCCTGTCAAATTGCAGATAAATGAAAGCGACCAAGACATTGTTTTCCCCACATATTGCTAAGAAAGATATCTCCCAATATTTCTAAACGACCAGTATGCTAAAAAGAACTTGAAATGAATCCACCCTGCAGTTATTTTACAGCATCAAAGACAATGAAATTTCCACAGAGGCACTTTCTGAAGTTTTAAATGCTTTATTTCTGATAGCTGCTCATTAAGAAGCTTCGAAAGCTTTTTATTGTTTCAAAGGCAGTCATCTAAATTTTTAATCATTCACTAGTGCTATATGGTCACGATGTTACTCTCTAGCTTTAAAAACCCTTTTTTATTTTCTAAACAGTAATGTCAACATAATGTTTCCCTGAATAATTGTTAGGTACGGCCTTACTCAGAGAGCAGCTGTGAGAAAGAGAAGAAGGAAAGACTTTTCCAGCTCCCTTTGGAGAGGGACAGAAAGGAGACACTTCAGGAAATTAAAACTCACGACCAACAGTTTACAGAGCTGGCCACCAACTTAAACCACCGGCCTTTGGGGGTGGCTTCAGCTGCGATTTTTATAGCAGGGGAGGTTTGTGGGGGTATTTTTTAAGCTAACAATGATGCTCTGTGGGCCAATTCCTACTCTGACATGAGTGTCCGTGGGGATTAAAGAGGATTTAAGGAAGCTTCCTGTCCTTGCCCCTTGGGCACCGGGAGGATGCAGGAGGCACCATCCCCATCATCCTTAGAGAGAAACCCACACCGACATGGATGGTTTCTCCATCCTGTTTAGGATCTGTACAACCTTTGTGCATGGCAAACAACTCTTGCCATTTCACTTGAGGAGTGAATGTATTTGACTAGTGGACAGATGTATGTTCACATTCCCACGTGGATCATTGTGTGACATAAACACTGTGCATATATACATAGGCATGGCTACTGGAACCACAAATATATAAAAGACGTGCATGTAGCTGCAGTATTTTTGTAGATACAAGTAGCTATGCAGCTCTTTGAAGCCCTGTCTCATAGCTCATAGTATTTAAGTCAGTTTTTTTCTCCCCCAGATTGAAAAATAGGTACAGTTATCAGAAGAGGCACCACTATTTCTTATGCACCTCAATGAATAAATATCAACTAATTCATGCGTTATAAGACAATGAAATATGACGGTTGCTTCCGTGATAACATTGCCCCAGCCCAGAGTCCTCACGATGGACCAGCAAAGCTCCCGGGAGGCCACCACGCCTGCTGGGACCCATCCTGGCCTGGCAGCTGCTTTGGTTTTGCTCCCACCCCAGCACCCGTTCAAACCAGGATTTCTTTCTTGCTGCCTGGGACTGTTGATTCTCACTCGCTAGACGCAGGAATGAGATTGCAGTTTATTTACTCTACAAGCTTGTATTAAATTTCTCCCTCTAGAAACCACAACCCAGCCTCTCTCCTCTTCAGGGACTGTGAGTTTTTCCATTCTCAGGATCTAAGCGTTGGATTGAGCCCATGTTCCGGCTTAAGCCTCTTCCCTTTCTTGTGCCTATATTGAAGTAGGTTCAGCTCACTGATAAGCAGCAAGGAGAGATGGGTGCAGATCTAGGCTGCCTCTGCTCAGCCAGAAAGTGGATTCCTCTGAATGCAGGCTCTTGGCATTTCCACCATCCAGTTTCCAATGAGGATAAATGCAAAAGAAAGAAAAATACTGAGCTTCAGGAGCAGCCTATGCATGGGACAGTGCTCAGACATCACCTGCCAGACATCTCCAGAGAGCACAATCAGCTGGCTTTTGCTAGTATAATGCTTTGCCCTCCTCTAGTGGTACTTGTGATCTGAGACTCTCAAAGGAATTACAGATATTAATACAATAACCTTGTACTGTCAGCTGTAGCCGTTGCCCCTTGAGTTGATGGGTTGGGTGAGCTCTCCTTGCAACCCACTTCAACCAGCACCTCTTGTTTTGTCCCCTGGGTGATGGAGCTGTAATCCAAGCCTTCAGAGGATCACTTTTTTTCATGCAAAATGTGCAACTGTTGAATAGATATCATCAGGTTTTTTTATACTGTTTGCAAGCTTACGCCTAGCTGTATGTTGACACTTTTATTTGTCCCTCTCAGCCTGGGTTTGGGTGGTTTTGAGCACACTGAATGCAGCTTTCTGGCTTTTCCTTGTGACCACACCAAGGCTCCCTTCCCCTCTCCACCTTGTCACTAGCAAAAAGCAGTTTGCCTGAGTGCAGAAGTGTTGCAATGCAAATAGTTTCAAAGGCGCGTTGGCGGCTAACGTGGAGCCGCGGGAGATGAGCATATTTGCCACCCCCGGGCCAGCTCCGGCCCTCGCAGGCACAGCGAGAGGAATTTTGCTGGTTACAATTAACTAGTGATATCATGGGAACAATAAAATAAGATGCAGCGGTTGCTCCACTCGTACCAAAGGCCTGAGAAAAGAGGAGTTGCCAGCCATTCCTGTTGGGAATGGAGGGAGAGCTGCCCGGCTGTCGAGCCCACGGGTGCCAGTGCCAGGTTTGGGAAGAGGGAGATGCTGTGTGTGCTCCTTGTGACGAGCTGCATCAAATGCTCTCGGCTGATTTGCGCCACGCTGGGCCCCCAGACAGTGTGGGCTTTTCCTAAATATCTGTATTAAGGGTATGTCCTGGGACCTCCATTCATTTTCTTGGCCAGCCGGAGCCCAGATTACTTTTCCTCATCTGCTTTGGGTTTTGTTCTGCCTGGTGCGGTCGCTGCTGTAATTCCAGCGCACCCCTGAGCTGTGCATCTGCCCAGCCTGGGGCTCATCCTGATGGACCTGGGCAAGCTGCCACCCACACTTAGTGCTAGTCCTTTCTCTGCCTCTAACAAGCCTTTTGAGCAGCTCTGCTTCTCTTTGGGAAGCTCTGCAGACCTTGGAGGTTGTACTTTGCTCCAAGGAGGCAAAGCAGTCTTGATTCAGGTACTGGAAAAATGGAAAACAACTGGGAATAGCAGTGATGTCCTTAGCTGGTGTTTGACAAGGCTCACTGTGCTTCCCAACTGCCCTGGAAGCCATCAGTGTGTCAAGCAGCTCCTTGCAGTGACAGGCGCATGACACAAGCCACAATCTTGCCAAAACAGACGAGTCCTGAATACTGACGCTGCAGTTAATGATGCATTAAGTCCTGATGAAAACCAAAGATAAAACGACAGTTACTGTAAGAAATGTATGTTAGAGAAGTAGACTGTATCCTGTGTGGACTGTCCAGCATCCATCCATCTGCAGCCGTGCTGTGCTCTGGTGCCAAGGACCTGATCTTGGAGCTGGTGGGCTCTGCAGAGCCTCTCACCGCAGAAATCACTGCAGAGGTTGATGCAGGTACCGCAGTTTGGTCCCTTCACGCTGGGCGCTGCTGCTTACATTGGCTTCCACCGTGTCAAATACCAGCGGTGCCTTGGGAAGCTTCCACATCATCTTTCCAAATCTTACATTTGCAGAACACACTTTTCCTGCAGATAAAAGCCTAATTACAGCAACCCGGAGTCTTGTGTGAAAATAATTCCCATCTTGTGTCTTGGATGACCAAGGAAAACAAATGAGATGAATAAATAATAAAATTTGCAGAACATGCGTTTTGCCAGAGAAAAAACAGATTCAGAACTGCATGTGCTGTGTTTGGAGCTAAGTTTAGCACTTGGGATTGCAAACATCCTGCGTTCTTGGCTGTTTTCATGTCGGGATCCATGCTCTGTTACCTTTCCAGGGAGAATTTAACTCTGGCCCTTTATGCAGAAAGAGCCAAGGGCTTTGGGAATAATTAGAAGCTGATAGCTTTATATGATACCAGATCGTTTGGCCCATCCTTGAAATATAAAAGGAGAGGATGGTGTAAGATACAGCTCTTTCATCTGTGAAATTCCTTCCCATTGGCAACCTCCCTACAAAGTTGTAGCTAATGGGTGTCCTCCAGCTCAAGATGTAAGCACTGTCGTAGACACTGGCTTTCCCAGACTCTGAAGGTCCCTGTGAATGGGGGGAGATCCCAGTTCAGCCTCCTGGGGCTGGAGCTGGATTTGAAGCCACCACTCGAAGTGATGCATTGGATGCAAACAAGCGTGGCCAGCAGCAGAGCTAAGAGTAGAGTATTTCCACTTGTTTCTCCTGGCCTGGTGCATGCTTAGTGTTGCAGGGTGAGGCAGAGTTCCCCAGTCCCCATCCCAGCACGGTGCGATGCTTTGCTCCTAGCCAAGTGTCGGGGAGCTGTTTCCATATAGCACAGCAAAGTGTCTTTTTGTTTAGTGCTTTCTGAGCCCACATCTTTTACCCCTTGTCGCAAGTGTAGCTGCATTGACTTTGGCTGAACTCCTCCAGAGCAGAACCAGCCCCTGCTCGTATCGGGGATGGAAATGCAAACGCCTGCACGCAGGCTGCTGGCTCCCCATGCCGTTTGGTCTCCAAATACCCTGCGTGCTGTATTTCTGTGTTGTAATTGTCAGCCTGGTTCCTAACGGCTCTAAAGCTGTCCTCGGGAGGGCATGATGGATGATGTTGTGTTGTTAGAGTGGCCTTTTCTGGGGAGTGTTGCTAACTCACTGGCATGTTCCTTGAGGTGATCCTCCGTTGCTTCGGAGCAAGCCACAATTCCCCTCTGCTTTCACTTCCCAGTTAAACTGGTTGCTCTGAGGCTGCAGCTGATATTTTCAGTGCTGATGTCTAAAGAAAAGAAGCTGAACCTTTTCAATGAACAAGAAAGTTTACCGGAATGACTCAGCAGAGGAAATGTAGCTCCAGATGGTCAGTTATAGAGAATATCACCTCTATTTATTATTCCAAACTACTTGCACATGTCTTTGTACCTTATTTGTTCTCACTGTTTATTCTGAAAGAGTTAAACTTCATCCTTCCATCGATGTTGGCAAATTAGCTCTGTCATATGGTATCGTTTCCCTTTACTCTTGAATGACTTAGATGATTGACCAACAAAATACTTAAAATACTTGGTCTGAAATTTGCTTTTTGGGTAACATTCAAGGGTTTAAACTTCAAGCTCTGTTACTGGAGGCCCTGCCCGCTGGTAAACTCTGCGCATTCCTGCAATATGTCAGACCGAAGCACCTTGTGTGCTATTACAATTTCCTATTTACAAATTCAGAAAAAGGCTTGTGATATGTTTCCAGCATGACTTGCTCAACTCTACAATCTAGTTGAGGAGGGCAGAATCTGTCTCATTTAACTTAGAACCTGACTTTTAAGCAGTTGAAATTAGCATCTTCTCTCCCTCTGCAATTAATAGAGAGGGTGCCCCAAAGCCAGAGCGCTTCAGTCCTTAGACTGGTGTCCAAGGGAGGTTTAAGGAGATGTCCCATGGTGATGTCCACTCCCTCCGCTGGTTATAGGAGTTACCACTGTGACTGGCTAAGACCATACACCTAACTTGCATGTGCTGAGATGGATCCTAGCCACAGGCACACATTTTTAAAGGTATTTATGTGCCTAAACAATCAGAAGACACCTCGCAGGATTTACAGAAAGGTTCTTCATCTCCCCTGAAATAAATGGGATTTAGTTCAGATAAGGCAGGCATTTGGGAAATCTGATGTCTTGTGTATTCGCCTAAACACTTCAGAAAAATGTGTGCCTGAATGTTCTCTCAAAGTAAGGTCAGATTTGGCTGACAGACATTTAATATGTTTGATCTCAACATGACCCTCAGGAAATAACGAACTTTTATTTCAAAATCAGTGCTTTATTCAGAAGAATTGAAAATAGAGCCTTTCTTGCTACTTCTTTTGAGTGATGTATTCCTTCCCACCCAGGTCTCAACCACAGCATCCCTCCCTGCCTTGAGCGGTACCTTCCCTTGATGGAGCTGGGGGAGGCAGCATGGTCCAAGTCAGTTTTTCCTTGGGGTGTGCAGGGCTGGAATAACTCTCCTGTTCCCTGTATAGACTCTACATATTTCTTTCTGTGCCTAAAACACCAGGAAAAGGCACTGTTAGCCTTGACTTCCAGCTTTCATCATGTCCCTTGACTGCTAAGCCTGATTTCAGAAAGAAGGCAACTTCTTGCTAGGTCGTAAAAAGTCCAAAACAAAAGGAAGAAAAAAATACCCAGACAAAACTCCTTCTGTGCTCAGGTCCAGACATCTCTTCTTCAGTTGTAATTTGTGGCTGTCTGATCACTTCAGAGTCAGGGCACTGATTTTTCTCTGCCTCCTCCTGGTCTCCTGCCATATCTCCCCATGCCCAGAGAGGGGCCGCTCCGCTCGCCGCACTGCTGGAAATGCTGCTCCCTTCGAAAGCTGGAGGGGGAATAAATCACCGGCAACCTGACAAACCTGCATGAAATTCAGACACAGTTAAACCAAGCGTGGTAGCTAAACGCAGCTCCTCTCTGTTCATGGTTTTCATGCCCTTACTTAGGCTCGTGAAAGCCGTGCTACATCAGCAGGTGTGTGTGTTTGGGTCCAGCTGTGCTCCTTTTGCGAGATGGCAACTGGTCACATCTGGTTCCCTTTGATTACACTGCTGAGAAACCACCTTGTTCTCATTTTGAAGTAGCGAAGATGGTAGAAGGTCTCTTAATTCACAGTAATCAATTCTAGCTGGAGGGTCCTTTAAACTTGAAGACAAAAGGCTAGCAAGACCCAGTGAGCTGGACTTGCCAAAGGTCAAAGCAGAAATAGGTCAGGAAGCTTTTGTACAGAGCATCACAACATCCTTTTCAGATGTATGGTAGATTTTCTATCACTTAAAGCCTTCAAATAATGACTGAATATTTCTCGAAGTTTGATTTAAGACAACAAGTCACCGAAGTTTAAGGTTCCCGGGTGCTGGTTCAGACCTGATCTTCTGTTTAAGCACTTCTGAGTCCAGCTTAGATCTTTGAAGGTCACCCAAGCCCCTAACCTATTGGTTATTTGCTAAATGGACACCTCTGAAGGTCTCAGGGGGGTTTATAGGGAATGTTAGACCAAGTGGCTTAAGCAGGAATGCAATATTTGGATTCTGGCCTTGCTCCACTCCAAGCAGAGCATGGGGTAGCCCAGTGACTGAGGCTGAAGGAAGAAGAGGCAAAGTGGGGATGGGAGTGGGTTGAAAAAATAGGGGGTTTTTATAATTCATGGCTTAGCTACCGATTAGACATGTAACTTGGGCCAGGTACTGTCTTGACGTCCCTTTGGAGATTTTCCTTGTTTCTTGGGAAAAAAACAATGCTGGAACACCCTGACTGGGAAACCAGATGCAGCATCCTGAAGGGTTTTTTTTCTGGTAAATAAATTTCAAGATGAAATGAAGCTAAACAAAGGCGCTAACTAACCTAGCCCTGCTGCTGAAGTGTTTTGTTGGGTTTTCAAACGTCTTTGTGATGATTCTGTTCTTTCCCTGTTCTCCCAGTGCCATGTCGAAACGTTACATGACTTGAAAGCCCGAAAGTCATGGAAGGGAGTAGAGGGAGGAGGAAAATACAAAGCAAGTTGTACAGATGGCTGTCGGGGGGGGTGAGGGTTTTTTTTTTCATAAACCCCAGTAACCACATGAAAGCTCTTTAAAAAGTAACAAAACCGTCTTCTCCATAGCAGTTCTAGTAGTGCAGGTAGTAAAGGCTGGTATTAATTACCTGATTGAGCTTGTTGCTGCAGGTGGAAGCTAGTCAGAAGCTGAAGTGCTTGGGTGGCCAGTCGCACTGGTTTCCATAAAGCTAATGGGACACCTTGTCAACCACGGCCCCGGGAGGAGACACAGAGCAGGTTTCCAGAAGACATTGTGCTGAGAAACCTCGCAAAGGAGCCTGACCGGGCTTTCTTGGAGCCACCTGGATCCAAATATGTGCAGATGTGCGTGTCTGTCTGCACACCAAACCTGCTGGAAGAAGAAACGCTCATGTGACACAAACATCCGCCTCTCAGAAGCCGGCACGGCGGGTGCTCCAATTAGCAGTGCCGTGGCGATCGCTGTTGCTCATGAGTTCATTACAAAAGACAGACAGACATCTGCAGGGGTCTTAAAATAATGACTCTTTTCATCTGGTGATTGGCAGAGGTGGGGTGACAAGGATGTGCTGCTTAGCATAAGCTGACTTTTTCCTCTCTTTTTTGGGTACCAATGGAAAACATAATGCGGGCACTTGAAAGCAGCGGGTCGGAGGATGACAGGGCTGCAGCAATCCTGTGCTTCACTCGCCCCGCGTTAGCAGGGTCTTCCCAAAGCTCAAGCAGCAACTAAGTCTTTGGTCTTCACCTCTCCAGAAAGCTACTCGTGCTTTGTGAGGACACGTCGGGTCCATCACCATTGCTGCAGCTTTCTGAAGGCCAAGGCATCGCTCAAACCATGAAACAATGGCAGAAGTACCCTCTGAATTTGTCCTTCTTTTCCTGGGGCTGTAAAGCTCTGCTGTTTCCGAAAGGCAAAGCAACTTTGCATCACTTCCAGTCTCTTTAGTTTCTCTGACTTATGAGAAAGCTCTCAAAGGAAATAGCAGTTTCAGTGCTGGTCCTGTTCAAATCAATCACCAGGGCATCCATAGGGGAAAGACTTGTGCCAGTTCAGGTTTCTCACAAGTCTTCCGAGATTCCTGAGGCTTTAGTCTAAGTTATTTTTCTTAAACTAGGCCCAGCAATAGCAAAGAAGAGTTTATTAGCTATTTTATAATTATAGTCTGACCTTTTACAGTACTTTTCAGTTAGGGACTTCAAAGCCATTTGCAAACTTTCATGAAATAAGTCTGAGCATTAAAAAAAAAAAAAAGTGCCACCTTATTTTTGGGGTCAGAAAAGTGTTTTCCCAAAATATATGAGAAGCTGAGCTGGGATTAGACCCCCAGACCCCCAGCTCACAATCCCTCGCTTTGACTGCCAGCTCAGCCTCCGCTCATTCTGGGATGGGAAAAGCAATTGGGACTAAGCAGCTCTTACTGGGCCAGGCTACAGGGGATAGAGTTACAGTTTTTACAATAATGTATTATTTAGGACTGGGTTGCGATTTGAGATGGACTCAAGCTGCAAATTCAGAGGCACCGCCAGGACTGAATAATGAAAACCCCAGAGCGAAGAAGCATTTGAGGTTTGGGTTCTATTACTGGGGATTTTCAGAGACATCCGTTGCAGAGGTCTATGGCACATCTTCCGCAGCACTTATCTCTTGTCCTCAATACTTCACTACACAGGAGAGGAGACAAGAAAGTTTTCTGTACCCTGTCATTATGATTCCTCACTTCTTATTGACCAACTCCAGTAAAATTATTCGCAGAACTAATAGAAAGGGCAAGACTTTCCCATTAAAATGTTTTTACTTTTCTGCCTCCTATTGCGTTGCTGCATATTTGGACTGTGTGTTAAAATAGAAGAGAGATGCTGATTTGTTTTATTTGGTCTTTCATTTGAGGATTGCTGGCTATTTTCGAACTGAACTTCAACAGAAGGCCACGAGAGTTTAAACCTGATTAAAAGGATGCAGGAGAACATGAAATGCTGCTCTCCGGAATCTATCAGACTCCCTGTTAATCTGTGCTGACACCTTTTGAGCATCAGGGTTAAGAGACAATAAAGAACATGGGGCAAATGGGATCAAGACAAAAAAGTGAATTAGTGAATTAATGAAGAAAGATCTTGAGAAAAACGTCTTTGATACCTAAAAATAACCAATAGTGTGTATTAGTCTAAAAGCCTATTTTCAATGCAGGGATAAGTGCACGCAGCAGGGAAGAAAATACAAGCGAGAGGCTGTAGTAGAGAGTGTAGAGGGTGAATTTAACTGACAATAGATGACTAGAGTCTGTGGCATCGCGTTTAGAGGGTTAAAAGGCTAAACATCTTTGTATTTAATGGAAGATGCTCCTAGAATTCTCAAAAGCGAAAGATGGGGGGAAAATTTGCTGCCTGGGAACTTGAAGGAGATGCACTTGTGAGCCCGGAGCCTGGAAAGCTGCAGGTCTGTTCAGTGGGGGGAGACTGTTCTCAGGTGTTCTATGTGCCCTGGGCCCAGGTCTGGGTCAGTCCAGGATTAATTCATCTGCAGTTTGGGTTGAGAGGAAGAGCTTTCAGGGCCTTTCAACCTTATTCGTAGACAAATGCTCTTTTTGACTAACAAACGAGGAGAAACTTCGAGAAAGGTTTGCTTTGCTTGGGAAGAGTTTGACGACAGCGTGTCTGGTCTGGCACTGCCACATGTCTTTGGTTTTATGGTGAAATACTTTATACCACTTTGCTGAAAATCACATCACTCTTGGGTGTTCATTAGACTGGAGTTTACATGGCCAGGACCAAACTGGCTGATTATAATTCAGAAAGCTGCTATAATTTGCTAATTGTTGTCTTTGCTAGCATTTTACCACACACTATTTGAATCAAAAAGTCACCCTTTTTTCATAGGGAAGGCAAACTCTGTAGGTAACCTGCCCTTTCTAAAAACCAATAAATTATGTTCTTGGAGAACAAAGATCTAAGGATGCTGCATAGAAAGGAATAACACGAACAAAGCTGTACCATATATTAAAATTAGCAAAAATGCTTAAGGCAATCTAGTTGTATTTTTTTATTAGTATTGTGTTGTGATGCTAAACAGAAGATGACAACTGTGAGTAAGATAAAGGTCTTCATTGTGCATGAAAAATTTAAATTGTTACTTTAAGGAAAGATTTAAAAATAAAAAAAACCACTATGAAACATTTGTGATAACATTTTACAAAATTAGGAAGAGGAGAATTGGCTTGAAGTCTTCTAAATCCATTAAATTTGTATGTTGTTGTTCAAAGCAATGGTTAAAAAGGCAAGAAAATGAAAAGGTCTAGAAGGCATGAATATATATATATTTGAATATATTCGCTTGGTGCAAGAGTAATTGTGGTTTTTGCATTGTTGACATTTTCTGTTGATTGGTATACGTTCTTAAATAAACGTGGTTGTTATTTTAATGCACTTTTCTTGCTTCATGTGTTTTTTGCTACTGCCCTGTTACTTGCTGCTTATTTGATACTTATTTTAGACTATGGAAATGCTGTTGGCCAAAAAGCAAATTCAAGTGATTTCTCTTATTCGAGTTCAAAATGGGTCGTAAAGCAGAGGAGACAACTCACATCATCAACAAGACATTTGGCCCAGGAACTTCTTGTTCTGGGTTGCAAAGCTGATTCGAAAGAGTATCTGTGGCTGGGAATGTTTGTAGCCACTGGATGTCTATGAAAAATGCTTGCTGATGTTTGACAACCTTCTAAAATGTTTTAAAAATATGTGTATCTGTATTTTTTTTAAATATATTTATCTTACTTTGCTCTCAGGGTGTTTTAGGATAGCCCAGTTCTTTAATGAGAACATACAATGGTAAGGGCTATAAACCACGTTGCAAAAAACCTGGAGTGTTTACCAAAGGCTTATAATCTTAAAATGTCTGGGAGATCATAGCAGTATTCCTAGAATCATAGAATCATTTTGGTTGGAAGAGACACTTAAGATCATCAAGCCCAAATATAACCTAAATTTAGCACCAAACCATTTCCAAAACTGCAATTACTTCTGCACCAACCTAATATATTTGACAGCTCTGTCTGAAAATCAGAAATCTGGTAGTTTAGTTTAGAGCTGAACTAATGTTTGGTCTGTGCATTAGGCTGGGAATTTCTGAACAACTGGTGACTGAGGCGAAGCTACTGAAGGGGAGAAGAGGTTTATTCCCAGTATATACTGGATGCAGCTCAGCCAGGGACAAGGTCACTCTTTGGAATCAGTTGCTGAAAGTTCAGCAAAAAGCTCTGCGTCTCGTCAGAAATTTGCCTCAGTGTCTTTAGCCACCTTTGCAACAAGTTTCTCATCTCTGTAAAATAACCAGAGTGAGAAATACACACGAGATAAAGGAGAAGGGGGTGGTAAACCTGCCGACAGGTCTCTGCTGCTTCATGGAGATGCACAAACATGAAGGACCCAATAGCCATTTTCTGGCAGCTGCTATTATGGGCTTGGGGGGTACAAGTGCCTATAGGGGATTTCTCCCAGGGCAGGATCAGTGCTGGAAACCCACAGCACAGACTGGGGTGGGGAACTTGCCCCAGTGCACTGTGCAGGACATGGCGCTACATGAACCTACAGCACTGTGTTGTCAGAAAATTTGGATAGAAGTGTCCCTGGGAGGGGCTGGGAAAACCGTACATGACTGAACACACACAGGGAACATCACAGCTCTTGCCATCCTGGGGGGACACATCCCCACCATCCCCCTGCCCAGGGGACCCAGGCATGCCGGCCCCATCCCCTCTGTACCGCTCTGAAGGCATCACCTCCCGCACCGCCCTTCCGACAAGAGCAGCAATTTGTTCCTTTTGCAAGAAGAATTAATTGTGGCACAGGAGTAGATGCCAGGACTTCAAACGAAGCAGTGACTCCAGCTGGAAAGGTTGGCACTTGGAAAACAAAGAGGAGCAGCAGCGGCAGCATCGCATGTCACGCTGCACTCGCAGAGAGGTTTCTGAAATCCCGACTCTGTGCACACTCTGGTCGGCAGAGCGGTGGGAAACCCGCTCGCTGCATTTTGCCGGTTAGTAATTACATTTTTCATATTTTATTTATTTCCTCAAAAGAAACAAGTAATTATTACACAATCCTTTCCCCATACCACTTTGGAAGATTTATCAATTATAATCTAGGAGAACGGCCCCATGTTAGACTTCAAATGCGTCTCATTAAAGATATTTTTTAGGAAGAGTGGTGGAAAAACAAAGAACTGCTGTGCTGTTGTCTTTTACTTCTCTTTAATGTCGGGTTCAGAAGTAATGATGTTGGGAACAATCATTCTTCAAGCCTCTGTTTCCTTGTGTTTACTCATTAAACACGAGAACCAGGTGCTCTCACGGGGAAATGCACATTCGAACATTGGCTTTGGAAATCAAAAGTCTCTCTTCACTTTCGCTAACAAGCACAGCTTCGCAGGGAAGGGACTGGGAAAAAAGCAAGCAGGACTTGCTTTAAAAATGAAATATTAGTACCCAGCCCTGCAATATTAGCTCATAGAAGTTGTCCTGATTTTTAGAGGGATATTGGTGGGAGGCCTATGATGACAGGGTGTTCACGCTGCCTAATATTTGGTCTTGGTGGTCAGAGCTCCCAGCATCACTCCTGCTGAGAGAGGGGCTCCTTTGGTCTGTGTCCAGAATATTCACAATTTGGTACCAGTATTTGCTACGAGTCACCTTTGACTATCACAGCAACGAGGGAACCGGAAAACCCAGGATTAAGATCTCAAGCTGATTTTCTTCCACTTGTTTTTCATATGGGGCATACCTGGTCATGGCAACTAGTGGAACAGAGCGTATTTGTTATGTGGATGTCACCACCAAGGCTGGGAGGGAGGAAAATGCTGTCCCTTGGATGGATGCACAGAAGGTGGAATTAATACAGATGCACAGGAGGCACAGAGCTGCCATGTAATGACCTTTCTGCGTAGAAAAGCCCTTGACTTTTTTTGGTGGAACTTTGAGAACTTTCATAATCCCACAAGCTGATTGAAATTTTGAACAAAAAAGTAAATTCTTCTCTTGTTGTGGAGCAGAAAACTTCAAATTCTGCAGGAAATGGATGGTTTTTAAGTTTTCAACCAATCCTAATTTTAGCACCATTTTGGCAAAGCTCAGGCCTGGACCTTTATTTGTGCTGATTTAAGCTGATGCCTCTCCCCCAGCTTCGAGTGTTGGGAGTGGCAAAGGTAGCGTGTGCTCCGTTCTGTGCCGACCTCCATAAAGAATCATTCCAATTGCAAAACTGGCCTAGAGGGTGTTTGCTGGGGCACCTCCGCTCGCCTTTGAGCGATGCCATTGATGCCGAACCTGAAGATCTGTGTTAAAAGCGGTGAACGCTGCTCTCCCGCTTCGAGCCCTCCTTCCCGGGGCCAGTCGCTTAAACTTTTTACTTGTCCTGCAGGAAAGCCTGTTAGTGGGAAGATATCAAGGGGAATCTGTGTAGATCTGATTGGCAAGCTGTGTTCTTAGTTCTTGGTGCTTTTTTGAGTCGTCGTCTTTTCCCCAGCAGTGCCTTTTAATTCTGGTTTTATAGCTGACCTTGTTACTGTTGTTAGTACAGTTTTTTCCTTTCCCTTTTTTTTCGGCGTAGCACTTCTGTAAATGTTTTTGTTCTTTGTTCTAGTTCACTGTCCCTTTGAGGTTCCCTCTGATGTCTAGTCAGTGGCGTGTTTTTGATAAATTCTTCCCTAGCTGGTGCATCTTCTCTCCAGGTATCAAAAATCAGGGCAATGGTTATTGAAGGGACGCTCATTAGAGTGACATACGATTTCACTGCTGCCGCCACCACGAAGGAGTGGGTGCCTCCAAGTCAACAAACGGGCCAGCATTTAAACAAAGAAGCAGGAGACCTGCCCTTTCAGACCCGCCAGGTAAAACCTCAGCCAAGCGCTGGGCTTTTGTGTGTGGGGGCTTTAATTTCCACACATGGGATGGGGAAAGCATCACGCTACACAAACTACCTGCCAGGCGCATCCTGCTGGCAGCCCAGTCCCATCAAGGGACAGGAGCGGTCTCCTGCATGGCCTCATATAGCAGAACTGTGCTTGGAGGTTCAAGGTGAATAATTGAAAAATAGGAAGCAGAGTAAAATGAGCTGTTTTGTACATCTGTAGTGCTTACACGCTCTGTTGCAGTGTGCATGCAGAGGGCTGTGAGATGGACACAGGAGTGCCCAACGGGGTTAGCAATCTCCTAAATTCCTGTGGGCACAACAGTGTATTCTGTCATTGGCTTTGGCTGCTCTATGGGAAGCTGAGCTGGCTCTCACCTCCTCAGTGGGTACCCTGACCTGAACCAAGTCCTTGGCTTCAAGCTCAGCCCAACCAAAAAAATGTGTTCTGCAGCAGAACCCAAGTCACAGACAGTTCAAAGCGGTTTCTTTATGTGTTAAGGGTTCAGGGTAAAGCTCTGCCTCCCTGGGAACCTCCTTCTCTTTCCACCTGTCCCCAGGCACTAAGAGATCACCCACTGCACAAGGCATTTCTGAACCTGACATAAGATGTGTTGCATCTTCTTGAAGTCCTCTGCAGACAGAGAGCAGAGCAGGGAGGACCAGCAGCTCCAGGTTCTTTGTACCAGCCAAATGGGGACCTGGGGAATCTGGGGATCCTCATGAAAGGGAAACCAGCAGTCCCACCTCTGTACTTTCCCAGCATAGACCTTTTGTCTTGGATTATTCAGGAACCTTTCACTTGTGTTATGCATAGTAAACAGGCTTTCCTTGAGTCTCTCTCATGCGAGAGGTTTAACAATGCAAAGGGCTTTGTTCTGGTTACAAGAATTGCAAAGAGCATCTCTAAGGTTTGTTTACACCAAAGGGCAATGGCATAATAATCCTCTGTGCATCATGCAAGGGCTTGCAACAGGAAAGGTAACATCTAACTACCTTAATTTCTTAAATGCTTTCCAAACTCCTCCTCAGACACTAGAGGGTGAAGCTCTGCAATTCCACTGAAAAGTAACAGAGGGAAAATGAAGCACTGAAAGGTCAAAGACAGTGTCTGAGCCAGGAGACTTGACGGCTTTGATTATGTCAGCACTGTCCTGTATTCTAAGAACCTTTAGGAAATTAAAGAAACTCTGTGTTGGCCAAAGCTGAAGTTAAAAACAAGTTCGAGTGGCTTTTGGCAATGCTTTTCATGCTTCTGAAATAGGGGGAGATGCTTCTCCCCGAGCAGGGAGGCCCCACGGGCAGTGCTGAGGATCCAGCAGGAATTCTGCTGGAGTCCAGCGTGACACGAATCACCAGGACCATCAGCCAAACAACTCCAACAAGGCAGCCTTAAAATAAAGTCAACCTTAAATTCTCTTCACGGCTTCACTTTAGGAAGCAAACCAGCTGCCAAGTACAAACACTGGAAGTAGATTGCTTAATTTAACATTAACTTTTGCTTGTTGCAACTTGACAGGCATACTCCAAATGCACTGCTGCTTTGTTCTACCTCTAATTCACTCATCCACACCTGCCTTAAGTGCTGGTGACTTTCTCAGTTGGATTCACATGTACCCATCCCGGTGTTGAGCTGTGTCAGCAAACACGGTAGCTTGTTGCTTTAAAAAGATTGCAAAATGCTTGCTTGGTGCCAATGAGCAAGCTTCATGCAGCCAAAAATGAAATGCAAATAGGAGGTTTGGCCCATTGCTGGTGAGACTCTTCAAAGCAGGACTCCCCTTCCTGTGATGTGAGGACTTTGAGATGGAATCCCCCCAAGCAAGAACAGCTCTCAGAAGGGATGCCAGCACCTGGTAAAATCAAAGCTTTGAAGATGGGCCTCCCCATTGATAGAAGTCTTTGCATAAGTATCCTCCTGTCTTCTCTGATGCCTTTCCAGTGTCAGCAAACTGGAAGCTACAAAATCAGGAGCGGGGTGGGATCCCGCTGATGCACCCTCACTGGAACAGCAGGTCTTGGCTTTGCTGGAGGCAACCGCGCAGATGGATGGGACTGACCTTTTTCTGTCTGACTAAGGGGTCTGGCAGGTGAATTCTGGTGAATCTTGTTGGGGTGGTTGGAGATGTTATCGCGCCTCCGTTTCCCCTCTGATCTGTCCCACCCCCTGCCCGCCGCTCCCTCGCGGAGCTGGAGGGGAAACCCAGCAGCTTCGCTGGGCCGAGTGAGAAGGGAGGTTTTTCCACCAGAATCTGCAGGGCTCAGGCTTTGATTCCTTGTGCCACAGGAGCAGAAACATCCCGCAGGGGCAGGGAGATAATGAGTCAGTAACAGCACCAAAAGCTTTTGCAGATCTCACCTTCTGGAGCCCTAACCATGCAAAATTCTCCTTCTTAGATCTCCCCAAGGGAGACAATGGTGTGGCAAACAAGGGTAAATACTACGACTCATCTTCACTGTATCCTTGTGGCATCCTCCAGTGGAAGCATGATGCTTTCCACCACCTCCTCCCATGACTTTCTCAAAAAGAAAGTCAATCATTTCATCCTCTCCCCAGAACCAGCCTCCCCTCCTCTTCCTCAGGCCATTCTTCACCAAAGCAATGCTTTCCCTGCACCAGGCACGGTATTAAATGGCTCACAGATTATCTTATTATTATCATTAGATTTAACACACTTTTATTTTAATGTATGACCTGCTGACTTACAAGGCAAAATTATTTTCTGGTCTGAATTCTTTCTTATTGAGGAGCCTTAAAGGTCTTATTTTTCTTCATCCCTGCACGTTTCCCACTAACAGGGCACATGAAACAAGGAGTCAGGCTTGGTCTCACTTTTTCAGTCTTTCCTCTAATCAGGTGATGCTCCTTGACACCCTGCAATACCTGTCTCGGAGCCTGTTTTGGGGTGGGGAGTGTCCTCTGGCAGGGAAGGAAGGGGGTGGAAATAAAGAGAAACCCCTCAGGCTCTTCCCGAGAAGAGGAACCGGGAGTGCGGTGACCTGGGAACATGGGCCAGGAGAACGGTGTTGGCTAAGGAAGTGTCCATGGAAGTGATTTGGAATATGGATGAAGGGCAGAAGGAGTCCATGCACCACTTTCTGGTTGTGTTCCTTTGGAGACGAAGGTGGTCTGTGTTCCTGAGAGCACAGCTGAATTATTTTGATCATTTCAAAATGTTTCACTTCTGAACAAGAAATTCACTTCTTATGTCCACCAGACCCCAAATTGGAACTCTTTGTTAAACATGAAACTGGAAGTGTGTTAAAACTGCATATTATGGTCTTAATGAATTATCTGTTTTAAAAGGGGAAAGCAGTGAAGAATAGCTGGCGTAAGTGTGGAATAAGATATTTCAAAGGAATTACCCCAGCCAAGGCCCAGGATAAAAGTATTTTCAATAATAGCATTAGACCAAGAAGAAGCACAGCAAGAAATGCCAAATGTAGTCTCTAAATGCTTAAGCAACTTGAAATCTAAAGATGAAAAGGCACTGTACACTAACTATTTACTCTTATTAATGCTGAATTGTGCAGAAGTACATTTATATTTTATACCTCTTTGAACTAGGAAATATGTATAATTCCCACAAGAGGATAAAGTATTTTTGAGCTGAAGGATTAGAAAGATGCTGTTTAAAAGACAATTTAAGGTACAACTCTAAAAGGGACTTTGATAGCAGGTCTGACCGCTGCTCTGGTACTTTCATTAGTGCCCAGAGTTGGGGGATCAGGTCTGCATTTTGGGAGCAAAGGTGGTGAAGGCGAATGTAAGTGGTCCTGTCCCATTGTAAGCAAATTGCTGGGTTATTTGAAAGCAGAGTTCTGCTTAAAAATCAAGGGGCAAATAAATGTCTTTGACCACTTTGCAGTCTTTGTGATGGTCTCCACCACTGTGACCCACTGGACCTCGTCCAATCTGCAGCCGCAGCCTTTTCAAGGAGCTTCCACCACGGCACATCTTGAACCCGGGGAGTGGGAAGTGCTTGCTCTTGCTGAACGTTCCCGTTTGAACCCAACCCATCGCCTCCTTAGATGCATTTCCCTGCTGGAAGGTTATTAAGAGTGACAAGCCTCTAGTAATGTAATCTATCATTTGAATAAAGGAGCTCCTGTGTTCTGCAGGTGACTCCTTTGTGGTCATGCTCGGAGGAATAGCGCGAGGAACGCTCGCGCGTGCCTTTAAACTTCATCACGGTACACAAAGGGTAGGAAAGATAACTAAAAGCCATCACATTAACAAGCTCTATCGCATCAGCTGGAATGGCTGGAAAATGATGCTGCCCTTTCTGAAATGAGTCATTTTTATTTGCTTGAGTATCTCATCAGATCCAACCGCCAGCCTAACAAGGCCAGAAATATTTTCTTGGAGTGACACAATCCCATTTACCTGGAGACTTTCTGTCCTGTGACTTTGCTTATTCTCCAGAAAGGCAGCTGAGGGGAAGCCACGGAGCTCGACCTGTGTCTGCTCCCCCCGCGGGTCGTGTTCCGTTCATTGTACATAGAGTTTCCTTACCACGGACCCGCTGCTTCCAACGCGCTCCGGCCGCGGGCTCGGTGCTGGTGCGAGGGAACGCGGTGTCACCTCCTTCATCCCGGGGTGCTGCTGGGGATGGGGGCAGCGATTTCTAACCAGCAAATATCGGTTTGAAGGCTCCATTGTACCAGCCCACGGTGGGGAGGGGAAGAGGAGCAGATAATGAGCTGCTGCATGATCAACCGCGAGAAGAAGGTATAAAAGATATAGACCATTAGAAAAGAACAAGGCTTTAAATGCCATCTGAGATTTTAGCTGAAAAGGCCTTTATTAGATTAAAAAAAAATCTACATTTAACAATATAGAGTACCCAGTCCTGTAGATTTCCACCGCAAACTCCTCTGAAGTAAACTACAAAGGATTGTGATGTTTCTTCTTTCAGACTTTTTTTTTATATATGAACTTTTTTTTTAAGGCACCGTATCCCAGTGAACTATCCTCCATTTCTTTTTCTTGCTGAAGCTGCAGATGTACATTATGCTAGTGTGAAAAAAAGCTAATTAAACTGCATAGACTCTGCAGGAGGCAGAGAAGGCCTGCAGTGCACGGGGGATGATTGATTTGGACTGTCACACAGCTCTGCTGGGTGTCATAACTTAGTGACAAATAAAGGATTACAGTGTCCCAGAGTAACTCTCTCCCTTTTATTGTTCACCAGACATCAAAGCACAAAAGCATATTAGCATTTTTAATAAGTAGTTAGGTCAGTCGTGGCTTACAGTTTGGAATTACTTTATGCAAAACTAAAAAAAAATGAAAGAAAAACCAAACTTATTGGTAGATTAAAAAATCTAATACCTACAAGGCAGGAGCGATTCTTCCATTGCTTTCGATCAGGAGTAGGTTATTTGTCTAAAACACGCAGGGAATGCTGGTTCCCAGCCCATTGTTTGAAAACTAGATGTCTAGCTATAAAACTAATATTAAGAAGTTGAAAACATTTTATCAAAAAAGCAGTTATTGAACTTCCAGCGTCAGAGACCTGTGTGGCACATTATTTGGGCATTTTTCATGGGGAGCTTATTGTTTTCTGCGTACAGTTAACAGTATAAAATGTTTGGGCTTGTTTTTTTTTTAATCACCTTATCTCTAATGAATATGTTTCCCTGGAAATCAAATTATGGACATCTTGTATCTTTAAGAAAGCATAATTTGAAGGTGTTTACTTTAAAAAAAGCAGAACTCAGATATGAAAATGTGAACCAGGATGGAATCACGAAGCTGGTGTTCTTATCGGGATACAATTAGCTCCACGTAATTGCTCACATTTCCTTTTGAAGTGGGCAGAGTCCTTTTTGACGGCGCTGCTCTGCAGAAGCAGATGCGATGGCACGACCGGGATAACGTCTGCGTGCAGGACACTGGGCTGGTCCTCTGCTGCTGGGTTGTTTCTGCGTATTCGCCTGTGCAAACCCCCAATGCCACCCAGAAAATGTCCTCTGCTACATGGAGGTGACCCAAGTGATGGCAGCACCGCGACTCCCGGCCATCAGAGCTCTGTCACCCTATTGCTGGTGGAAAGGCTGCTTCCAACACTGCGTGCTCTGAAATGTTTATCAATAACACGTGGGGGTTGAGCTGAATCTTTATGTATGAGGATCTTGGCTGGAAACACCGTTCTTTATGGTGGAGTTGATCAAAACCAGAGATGGAGGGAGAGGTGAGGCTAGATGGCCCCAGAGCTGCTCCTCCATCGCCACCAACCCTGTGCCCACCGCTGTCATTGAACTCTGGACCCGGACAGGCCTAGAGATCCGAATGTTCCCTGCAGAAATGCTGCAATGAAGATGTAATCTCTGCTTTCCTCAACTCCCCTCTTAACGGCATAAAGTCACCAAAGCATCATTAGCACGTGAGATACAGTCAGTAAAATCAGTTTATTCACCCTGAAGCACCGGCACCTGTTTTTGATCACTAGTTTCACTGTTATCAGTTGCTATCATAGCACTGTCATTAACACAGTGCTATTATCTTTTATGTTGATGTTTGGGAAATTAACCCCTTACTAACCACCCTCTTTCATCCTGACACTCACTTGCATCCCTTGCTGCTACTGCATGTTTCATTGCAAGCACAATCCAGCACTGAGAGCATCAGGTATGTTTTTGGTGGCTGGAGACACGTTTTCTCAACCTAGCCTGCAAGATGGGCAAGGAACTCAAAAGTTCTGCCGTTTGGGTGAAAACATCACATTTCAATGAGACACTTAACTGAGCTCAGCTCGGATGTGCCTGTTGTGTCCTCTTCACCAGGCTGGCACTGTCACCAGACTCCAACAATGGGACAACTGCATCCTTCTGTGTGGACAGCAGCTGTCCTTGGGGAGGATCTTCTATTACTCCCAGTTATCTCCTTAGATATAAAAGTCCAATTTTCTTGCCCCTTCCTTACTTTTTGGCAGCTGTACAAGCCGCCTTCCTGCCCCATCAGCACCAGCAGACCTCCCTCTGGCAAGGACAGCGGCTGCCAGAGTGGAAAAGCTGCATTAGGAAAGAATAATGTGTATTTTTGAGCTGTCTCTTTATATAGCTAAGGGGCTGAAAATGAAGAGGAGAGCCAAGATCTCTATGGAGCTCCAGCAAATATGCCATGGACCATCAATGGTGCAAGACCACATTCAGAGAACTGCTGGAAAGGGCCATTGCAGCTGTAAAGCAGATACAGTTTTCATATTATCCCTGGAGAGATGTTTCCTCCTTTTTTACAATGATTCTTTTAATACGTTTAAAAATGAAAACGCCATTTTCTTGGTATGTAATCACTTTAAAAACGAAAGTGCTTACCATGAGAAAAAAACCTGGCACTTGGATACCCATGAGATAGGCACCTATAAATACCTGTGCTAAATTAGAACAATTGACACAAAAGTAATCTTAAGAGTCTGTCTTTCATTTTTAAAGACAAGAAAATATTTCTCAGTTGAAGATGAAATAATATTCTTAACCCATCATCTCAAGCCTACACAAAAGGCACTTACGATATAGTGGAGATGCCCAAAGAGTACAGAGCTGTATTTACCGTTCTGTAAGTGCCAAAACACTGAGATATGGTGCAGGAATTTTTGGTGATGAAATTTCCAGCTAAATTTAATTTCCTTTCTTCAGTTCAAAGAAAACCTTTCATTTAATTGTAACGTAGTGCTTTTTAGTAAATCTAAACTTACAGACTTCAGGGTGTTTGAACCCACATCCAGCACTGAATTTTGCAGTGTGAATCCACCACTAGCATTTGCGTCAGTTTTTCACAATCTGTTTTGATTATTTTATGTTCTCGTGGCTACAAGGGCACGAGGAAGACTCTGTGTTCGTATTACAGACAAGCTGGAAATCTCAACAGGAGGCAGGATCTGAATGTAGGAGACTCGTAATCTTGGCAGGAGTCAGCAAGTCCCTTCTGTACTCACACTACAAAAGACAATTTGCATGAGGATTGGCGCAAATTCCAATCCTCAGGATCTTAGTTTTTGCAGTGAATTCCTTCTTCCCCCCCAAAAAAAAGGAGTCAACACTGTGAACTTTTCAGTCAGGCACACCCACATAATTTATACACACCTGCTCTGCATTCGACATTTATTTCTCTGGACCTTTCTGGGATCTGGGAGTCTCTTTTTGTTTGTGAATCCTGTGCTCTCACTTGCTCTTGTAACTTGGGAGGCTCCTGCATATTTGAAAACGATGGCTTCATTTGTTTTTCCAAGTTCTTACTGCATCACTTGTTGGTGTACAAGTGACATTCCAAGTACCAGATTAATGAAAGCGCCTTTCTTCTTCGTACAAGTTATATTACGTCAGAAATTTCTCCACACGCACACCAGTTCCAGTTATCTAATTGATATACTTGGACATCAGGCATGAAATATGCCTTTATTCATGTACTTGTGTCTGTAAACTGAAAAGGAGCCTTTATTCTGGAGGAAGAGTCCTGCAGCTCAGAGCTGAACTGTACGGCTCCGTCAACAGTTAGGCTGGCGGCTTGCCAAAAACCAGTCTTATCTCTTCAAGCAAAATCGGTGGAAGAAACCACAAGAGTGAATTTTGAAAGATCCATTTGGATCTTTCCAATAAAACCACCACGAACTCGTGAGTCACCATCCATGGAGGTGGTTAGAAGATGTATAGATGAGGTTCTTAAGGACACGGTTTAGTGCCAGAGTTAGGTTATGGTTGGACTTGATGCTCTTGGGGGTCTCTTCCAACCAAGATGATGCTATTGCTCAATGATTCGGTGATTCAGATCCCTGGCGGGCACGCACTGCCCGCCGGCACCGCTCTCGGCACTGCGGCTCCTCTTGATGCCTGTGGGGGAAACGAAGGGCAGAGTTTATCTGACCCTAAAAATCATCCCCTGAGGACTTTGCTCTGAGAGCTCCACGCTCCATGTGCTGCACAGTGTGGAGCAGAGAGGCCGGGGGGAGCCGGGAAAGCAGCACGGGTGGAAAAAGTCTCCTGTGGGACCAGCCCATCTTGGATGTGATGCACAACCACGTCCCCAGCCAGCTGGGGTTTGTGTCCATCGTTCCTGGTGTTGCCCGGAGTGGAGATGAAGGTGAGGATGAATATTCGCAGTGGGTGTTTATTGCACAGGAGCCTCAGCCAGATGAGGGCACCATCGGGCTTGGGCACTCACTCGCCCTAAGCCAGACCCGCAAGGCCAGACCTAACAGGCAGAGTGTAAACAGCAGCGCTCTGGTTATATAGATGAGCCGGAGAGGAAAATCATGGCCAGATCAAACACTGAGAAACAAGTTTTAGTTCTGCAAGAGCCAGCGATGTTCAAATTGTGGCCTGTCCCACCAAAGGCTGGAGGAGCTTGTGTTTAACTGGCGCCAGCACCCACCATTTCAAACCGCATCCTAGGACTTTGACTTCATTTGAAAAATACCCAAGAAGTGGGGCTGCTCAGAGGCCCCGTTTGCTAGAGGATTTCCATAATCCACGAGCCATTAACAACCTCATACAAAGCGGCACCTTAGCAGGAGGAACCAGCAGAGAAGCCAAAGCCCAAAGGGGCTTAATTTCTCTCCTGTCCCTCCTCAAACTTGGCCATGGCTAATGCCAAAAGGGGTTTACGCTATTACTGCGAGAGTTGTAGGATAGAGTATTTCAGTCGTGAGCTGTCTATATACTTCATTGCTTTTAACACTCTGCTGATTTAAGCATGGGCAGCTCTGGAAAAAGCTTTTTGAGAAATATTTGTGCATCCTATGCAAAAGCAAAGCCTATCAATGGCCAAGAGGAGAAGCAAAGCCCTAAAGTCATTTTTAACTAGACACTTCAAAACAGGGGGAGGAAAACCAAAGTGGTAGTGGATGTGTTCAAATACCTAAGTATGATCATGTAATATATATTACAGGATGTGCAAAGGATTCACAGCCTTACAGGTCTTGTAGGGAGCACAGAACAGTTTTAATGCTTGTGCAACCTCGGAGAACTTTTTCCCCCTTTCATTTTTCGGTTGAGAGACAAATGAGCTAAAATGACAGAGACAGAATGGAAAAAATAAACAGACTTGGGTCTGGACTAAATATAATATTACAGCAGGATAGAATGTTAATTTTACCCAGATTTGGTTTCGTTTGTGAAAAAAACCCCAACATGTTGTATCACGGAGCTCTCTGCATCATGTATGAATGTGGTGCTTCCCAATGTCACTGCAGAACTGACGCCAGGTCACCTTCATCTGCCCTAATTACCCCTCTTTGGAGAGGTTTTGTATCAGCACGTGGCTCCTGTAAACATGTTTGTTGTGAGAGACTGAGGGGTGAGGCTGGAGGTCTTAACTGCAAGTTTCCTTGCTCTGCTTGGTTTGCATCAGACCTTAATTAAAAGGGAAGTATTTTGGTGTTTAATTAAAAATATTGAATCAATTAATAAGACCTATAAATGATTACACAACATTAGCTGTGAACAGTTTGATACTCCAACTCCTGCTTTAGCTAATTCCTGATTTGATGAAGGTTCCCAGCCATCAAAAAGGCTCAGATAATTAGTGTTTGTCTGCGGCATAAACTATTTTTAGCCACTCACCCCTTACCAAGTGCACTCCCTCCTCATTTAGAAATGGAACTTTTCAGATGTCATTTAGAGAAAACCAAGGAAATTCTCCCATGAAAACACAAGTTAAGGAAAACTTATTGCAGGACTATAAATGGTAACATTTGTTGTTGTTATTGGTTTTATTTAATACAAATTAGGATATGCTGCACTGTGCAATGTCCAGGGATGTCCAAGGTGTCCTGCCCCATGTCTGAGCTCTCCCCGGGGCTGAGCCTGGCAGAGAGGATTGTATCTTACATAGCAGAGCATCTCTAGTTCACAGCAGCAAGGGGATAGGGAAGAGAAAAATCACCTTCTTTGGAAACTCCTGCTGTCCTTGTCTTCTGTAGCATCCCCTGGTCCGGTTGTACAAGGAGCGTTTGCAGTGGAAGAAGGATGCTTTCTGCTTTGTCTCATCATGTGTGATGCGCGGGGGATGTCCAAAGGGAGCCCGACCTCTCCCAGTAGCAGGAACATTAAAATATTCTGCTGCAGAATCACAGCGACATCTGAAACTTTCAGTCATTTTCTTCCCCCTCATTTTTTCTCATCTCTTTGGGTCCTTTGGCCCATATGTTGCTAATTTTCTGTCTTTTCAAAGCACTCTGTTTTATTTAAAGTCAAAATACATTCTATTCATCACCATGAATACTAGAGAAAAGAGAGATCTCAAAGGTCAGCGTTCCCCTTAATATATAAAATAAATGAGCAAAGCACTCTGTTTTTTTTCCTTTAGCTTATTACTTTTCTTAATCTACTTTTTAGGTCTACTGTGTGAGATCACAGGACGGACTTCAGCAGTCGCTCCTAGAAAGGCTTCTTATATATTCTTGCAAGAAAGAAGTCCCTCAAAAATGCATTCCTTTGTAGTTCCATCTGCTGAGCCAAGGCTTCAACCAAGCTAATTACTGGTCAGCAAGCTGGTGTGCCACTATGGTGACATGCACAAGTACCCGAAGGAATTCCCTCGCCAGAGCTCGTTTTCACTTGCTGTCCGTCACATTTACCCAGGAAAGAAATTCCTCCTTCTTTGCTAAGATATTGCACCTACTCCTTGAAATCTGTGCAAGGTAAGATAAGGAGAGAAAGCACTGCCAGTGAGATTTTTTTCAGAAGATCATAGTCTTGCAAAGATGCACATTAAACTGTTAAAATCACTTGAAACTGAAAAAAAAAGCATGAAAAATGATCTGCTTGTTTGAATTCTGTTTCGTAGAGGTGTGGTTTGTTTGTAGAAGGTGATCACGGGATTAAATTTCTGGAAGGACTTGTAGCAGACTTCCATGCAGCCTGCGATGAGTTAATGACATCAGTAGTGACAAAAGTGACAAAAGCTGGTCTCTGCGCAGCTGTGGCGGTGACAGCAGGGCCTGGGTGAGCCCCCGTCAGCCCTCGCAGGCTGGGCTGACCTGGGAGACACAGCCAAACCCAAAGCCAACTTGCTAGCCAAGTGAACCTTTCTTTACAAAACCTCAGACCACATGAAAGGGCCTGGATTTGTGTTCTGTTATGAACTTGGAATTTGGGCCAAGTTAGTTAAAATGTTCATCAAGACTCATCAAGACTCAGATCTTTGCAGTGAATCTGGGCCTGAGAATTGAACTAAGCCTAGTTTGGAGTTCAAGTCAGCCTGGAGGCAAATGTTGTATGGAGCAGGACGAAGTGCTGAGTAGATGGTGGCTGGATTTACCCCAACCCCCGGCTGTGTTGCTGCTTCATGTGATGGATGGACTTGCTTGAGAACCCGAATCATCCCAAATCTAAGCCATGGGGACTAAAGCACTTGGGTTCCCCTGAAATTTTGCTGTTGCTCATTTGCTCAGCCACTTGGCCAGAGCAGGTCCAGCTGAGGCTGTGGTCTTTTCCATGGGTTTTGATGGATGCCAAGTGTCAGACCTTCTGTGCACCTTCCCCCTGTCCGCTCGTTGGGCAGAGACCTGCTGTTTGTTCAGAACACTTGCACGGTGACTCGGCTAATAAATAACCTCTGGAAAGTTCCCTTCGGTGCTATAAGATGCCTACTTTCATCTGGCAGGACTTCAGGGCTGGCACTTCATCAGTAGATCAACAAAGCCAAGTAATACAGTACAAGTAGAACTATTACAACCTGGGGTATTTCCAAGACAAGATCCTGACCAGAAAAACAAATAATTAAAAAAAAAAAAAAAGATAAAAAAGATGGAAGGAACAGACAGGGAGGGGCTTTAACAGCTGTTAGCTTTGAGCTGTGAATTTGTCATAAATAACATTTCTGGCAGTTTTGAACAACTATAGAAGTTGCATATCTGTAAGTGAAAGTTTCTTGCTTGGCAGAATGGCTCCATCAATCTAAATTAAGAGTGTTCAGTGGGAACCAGGAGCGATGCTACTGAAGAAATCGCAGCCTAAAAACCAGTTAGCAGGCAGGCAGCTGTTCTTGGATGCCTTTTCACCACAGGGCTATTTGATCTCTCTTGAGGTTGATACAAGTCCTGCAGAGGGGTAATCGGTTCTTTTTGAACAACAAGCCTGCAACATTTCTACATCTGCAGTTGAAAACACTGCAGCAATGAAAGGAAGCGGGGTCTTTTAGGTCTTGTTTTTGGCTCTACCACTAATTTAATGCATGACCTTGGGCAAGTCAAAAAGCATCTCTGACCTCAGTTTACCTAGTGAGAAAATGGGAGCGGTAACACTTATCAGCCTCTGCGGTATCCAAGATTTCACTAATACGTGTTTCCTCGGTCTGCTGAGACAAGTGAATCATGGCTCTGCCCATCTGTAGGCAGCCGCCTTCCCGCTCCGAAAAGCGACTTCTCCTTCCAGACCGATGGTAACACACGCTCATAACTCAGTGTTGGAGAGAGTTATAACCCGCTCCTGACCCCTGAGCATTTCCAGGCAAGTATGCGCTGGGCTAATCCATCATGATATCATTCTGCCGATCACCTGATGCTTTGCATGAGATACACTCCTTGCTTTCAACCAAGGAACAAAATCGCTCTCGGGAAAGCACACACACTTTAAAGCCTGACTTTTCCATCTTGTGCCACATTCGGCTTGCATGCAATTAATTTAACACCCAGCTGGTAGTAAAATTAGGTGCTTCCTGAGCATTATGGTTTTTAAATTGCTTTCTTAATGCTTTCTGCTCTATCAGGGCTGTCCTGCTGAGGAAAGGGCTAATATCTTCTCCCAACTGCAACTTTTGTCTCAGCATAGTGGTACAACTGATCACAATATCCCTGTTGTAAATGTGACTTTTTATGAAAGATGCCCAACCAGCTCTCCTGCAAATGTTCCACATCCTGGAGGTGGTTTCAGATTCTGGGTCCGTTAGACCTTGTGTGCTACTCGCTTAATGTGGACACGATCCATTGTGCACCCCAGAGCGGGGAGGGCGGCCCCGCAGCCCCGTTCCCAGGGAGCATTTTGATGTCCAGCTTAGCACGTGGTTGCTGCTCTCTGAAATGGAGATGGGATTCTGGCTCCGAGAGCTGCGAAACCAAACCGAAAGGCAGGCAAGTCACAATACTTTTTTCCTTAACCTGCAAGGGAGGGAAAGAAGGACCCTACACAAGACATCCCGTGTCTGATTATACTCCATGCATCCACGGCTATTGAAACTCTCTGATTCCCCTGTTTGAGATTTAGCTGCAACATCCCATTTGTTACGAGGAGATATGTAAAGTCTTCCTTGGTATTCAGGTTCATTTAAAGATTTACATTTTGTATTTCCTTGCTCTTTTTCTGACGATGTACATAAAACAGAATTGTAAATGTTTAGGAAAATCAAAGCTATTCTTAGATGCCTGCAATTCCACTAAGTTTGTATTCTCTAATTTGCGCCATGAAAGGAAAAGGAAATCTGGGAGAGGAGCTTGTAGTTTGCTTTTTGAGGTTTTCTTTACTGAGTTTCCCTTGAAACTTTGGGCTCAGAGTTATGTTTCCCAAGGCAATTTGAAAGTCTCCTCAATATCATTCCCTCCGAAGGATGCGTCTGCAGCCGCCTCTCCCGCATTTTCTGGGGGCTGTAGTGGAGAGTTTTGAAGTTAATTGCAACAGGTGTCTAGAAGCTCAGCTAGACCCCTCTACCCTGGAAAAATCAGTGATATATGGCTAAATTCTGCCTAATTGGTTTTTACACAAATTCTGTGATTTTCAGGGTAGAGTGCACTGCCCAGCACAGCGCTGAGGCACAGCCGTGGCTGCAATAAGCTTGATATTGAGAGCCAAAACACCAACCCACCTCTTCCCCAAGCACTTGGCCAGCCCCTTTGGTGCGAACAGACTCACAGTCCAAGCCTGCGTAGTCAGAGATTGTAAACTGCTATAGGGGAATGGGAAGAAGCGGTTTCAGATTAGGATCTCTGGAAGAAAATCACTCTCCGGGTAAATCCAAGCTAAATGAAATCTGCCCTTCTTTCTTCTTCTTTACGCACAGTCAACACCTTGAGAAAGTTCAGCCCCACTATACCGACTGGGAAGGGAAATGCTGAACAAAATGCCAACCAGCAGAACGAGAATTTTCAAAGGAATGGAATCGCATTCCCCGGAGCCAGCCCTGACCCCGCTCTTGGGTCTCTGCTTCTCAAGCTGGAATAAACAAAAATTTAAAAGAATAAAAGGAGGGTTGTTACTTCACCCTTTGCCCAGGTTTGCAGCTCTGTGGGAAAGGTGGATTCATCCAAACAAAAGTCGTGCAGGGGCTGTTGTCTCGATGAGCAAAGCTCTGGAGTGGAGCTCGGGAAAATCAAGCCCTCTTTCCTGCTCTGCCATCGATCCACTGGAAAATCTGAGCGCTTCCCTCTCGACACGTGTGGTATCGGGAATTTCCAGTCCAGAGAAAATTTCTCATATCTAAAATATTCCTCTGAATTAGGGAAAAAAATAAAAAAATAAATCAGAGATGTGGAATTTTCCATAAATGGAAAATTTCGGTTTTGGAGAGCGCAAAGGAGAACATTCCTCCACACCCAGGTTGTCCCCATGTCCTGAGCCCCGAGGAACCTGCTCTGAAGCTACCGCCGAAAACCATCAGATAAAATATTGATGTAACAGTTTGTTAGCGGTGAAGATCTTTTTGATTCTCTCCTTAAACCACAAACGTGCCACCGGCTGGCGCAGAGAGCACACGTGCTAAGGACAAACATGCGCCTGCTGCAGGGGACCTACCAGTGAAGGCCATGCCAAGTTTGTGACTACCCCTTAGACAAAAATGTGCTGAATGTCCTCTCCAGTCTAGCTGGCTAAGCCTGGCCTAAAGGCAGATGTTCAGGACATCTTGGTGAGGTTAGAGGAATCTGGCATGGTGTTTTACCTCTGCAAGGCAGCGCTGGAGGAATGCTTTGCACATATGAACTATCTCATGCTCACCAAACCGCTTATTAGTTTCAGGCACTGGCCCCTGTGTTATTATGGCCTTGATAACTTTATTAAATTCAGCCCCAGCTTATTCATCTCGCAGAATGGCCCTAACTATTTGTAGATATTTTAAAGTAGCCATCCTTGCATCGTGATCGCTTCCAGACCTCACTGAGAGACACACATGTGTTCAAAATGCCTGCTTTCCTTCTCCATTTCGCCATAAAGTAGCCAATTTAATTTTGCACAATACCATTTGATAACAACCATGTGTGTGTGTCTTCAACGTTTATATACTTCAGAGAAGGTACTGCTTGGTCAGTGTGAGATAATTTCATAAAGAAAAACGGAACCAGATGTTTCTCCTTTTTACTTGGCTTCTCCGTCCGCCTATCTTGTTTCTAACGTCAATCTCCACTCAGGTTTTCCATTACCTTGGGAAGGGGATATCTTTACACCCTATGTTTTCATTATCAACGTGCCTGACAAAGTGTGCAGAGTAGCTGAGGTAGATGATTATCAGCTTAGCACCTCTGAGATCATTATTGAATGGTAACAATGCTCAGGAGACAAACAAAGGGAGAGGGTATGTTGGGTGTATTTTTGGAGAAACTCCAGAGGAAAAGGTCAACTTTTGAACCAAATCTCATGGACAGTGTCTGGATGCTGAGGAGGAGCAAAGACATCCTCAGCTGCACCAAATGGGCAGGAAAACCTGTGGGTGAGCAGATGTCCTCCCCCAGGTGCTTGAACGGGCACTTTTAGATATGGTGTTATTTGGTGAGGTCTTGTTGCTGTTTATGGACCGTCTGCCTGGCTGTCAGGCTTGGGAGAGTCACTTGTATGTCAGGAAAGGGAGATTCCCCTGAAGATGTAAAGCAGTAGGATGGGGAGGACAGAAGGATTTGCTGATGGAAGGAAGGAGGAGTTTTGCTCTGTAGAAGTGCAGCTGGGCAGGGAAGACCCCGCGTGGGGTCTGGAGTAAAAGCAGCAGCCTGGGAGAGGAGCTACAGAAGAACTGGAGACCCAGGCAGCCCCATGGTCTGTGAGCCCACAGGTGGAAAGTGGGATCTGATGTTTTGGGGTCACCATGCAGCTTAATGGCTGGCAGGCCAGGAGAGGACCATCAGTAACTGCACCACAGGCTGCATCCTCTTCCTCACCCCACCAAACACGGCGTGTCAGGGGACACCAAGGTGTCCTCCCCACCGGGTCATCAGGGTTGAGCAGTCTCCATACAGACCTGCCAGCTGTGGTCTAGCACATCGTTTATCTCCATTTGGAGTATGAATATCATGAATATCAGAGTTCGGGCATCACTTGTCCTACAAACGACCCTTCCTTGTGTCACTGACACATCAGCCCCAAAGCCACTGCAGAGAACAAGACTGAACACGGATGAACCGAGTGCGGGGACCTGTGAGCTTGAGTTGCCCAGCAGTGTTATTGCGAGGCTGTAAAGTTATGCACCATCTCGTTTGCAGGTGCTTTAACCTTGACACCGGCTGTTATTAAGCTCCATTATGAGAACAACACTTTGTGATCCTCCCGTGACTCACCAGTCTTGTGACATCCTGGCAGGCGAGAGCTCTTGGCCGTCTCTCCCATGCTGGCGAAGCCGAGAGGCTCTTGGAAGGAGCCGTTACTGCAGGGAGTGTCCAGCCTCACTCACAGCTGCCTTTTGGGCCGGCCGAGCTGGACAGGGATGGATTCCAGAGCAGCGCCTGGTTCCTCTGGCTTGGCCTCATGGAGACCCATGGACGGTTCAGAGGACAACTGCAGAGTCTCTCAAGGACCTCCAAGAGAGACCAAGTCCTTTGGCTTTGAGGGTGTTGCATGCTTTCTGCTCGTTGACTTTTTATTTTGGTTGGAATATGAGCTTAGCATGAGCCTTGCATGTATTACTTTTAGTGAAATCACGCCGAATTTGCAGAAAACCTCATATAGGCCTGAGCTGATCTTATGAGTCATGTTCCTTGCCACGAATTCTGTATGACATACGGTAAAGCAATAAAACAGGACATATTCCCCAAGCAGCTGTCTGGAGTCACGCAAATCCTGTTACTGGGTGGCACATAGGCCAACGAGCAACAGTCTTGCAGAAAGAAGGCTTGATAATCACCATTTCTTAGGGACTAATCCAAAATGGCTTTGTTCCCTGGCCCTGCTGGCTGCACTAACAGCAGATGCCCATGAAGAAATCCCTTTTCCAGCACCTTCTTTGTGTCTTCACTTTCCAAGGGAGAAGTCAGAAGACTTTCTGATAAGGATACAGAAAAAAACCCCACAACACTATCAATTTTTTTTAAGTCATTTTCTCTTGAATTGTCAACTGTTTGTGATTTATTTTTTGCAGCCATTAAAAAGGTGATTTTGTCACTCCGTGCACTTTCAATCCAGTAAATTGTAGGAGAAGGCAACTCCACTGGAGGCCTAGCTGGAAGGAAGGAGGTATATTTGCTTAATGCACGTTTAAGTAGCAATCATCTTGGCAATGTCTTAGCCCCGCTGCAGTCAAGGTGGCTTTCACCACTGAAGGTGTCATTTCTCTCTGCCTTTCCAATTGCTCCTGTGTCCCTTCCTCTTGTCTCCTGCTGCCGTTTACCCAAACTGATAAACCCCAGCTCCTGCCCCAAGCCTGTGAAATGCACAGAAGTGAAGAATAGTGTCCTATAATGATTGGCACGGTTGCGACTCTAAATGGTGCTGGTGCCTATTGGGAAGGTCCTGGTGACAGCGGAGCAGGGCTGGCTGTCACCTTTATTGCCTTCAGGGCTCCTTGGAGCAGCCACCCACACTCAATTGTTCCGTTGATTTCGGTGGATAGCAGATGAGATCTTTGGTTCCTGAGGGCAGGATTATCAGCCTAGGATATCTAAGACGAGGGCTCAGCTCCACATAAAGGCGTATAGATAAGGGACTGGATTTTCCAAAGGGTGAGTTCAAGTATTGAGAGTGGCTGCAAATTCTGTTTACTGATTTAGGGACCAAAATCCTCAAGCCCAGGTGTGTTACACACGGCCTCAGGTGTGTAACTCAGGTCACCTGTTTTGAAAAATACAAAGTTCAGCTCTCTGTGTCTGTCTACAGAAAGCACTTTCTGTAAAGTAACACATAAATCTTTAGCATAATGCACCAAAGTCACCAAACTGTGCTGGGCCAGAGATGCCACCACGGCCTGACCCACATCACCTCCATCAGAGTCCAGATCTTCTTGTGCTACCGCATGTCTGGCTAGTAAAAATGGTGGAAGAGTGCTTGTGCAAATGAAACTCGATAAATATTATGGTGGTTTTCATGCAGTTACAGGAATTTTATAGTCTGACTTAGACCATGTCCTCCAGAGCACTTTGAAAAGTCCTGGAAAAGACCCTTTGAAAAGAGACTAGTTGAGACATCCAAGCCCTTATTGCTTCTCCTCATCCCACTGTCATCCCAACACCCTGGCCCTTATTTTCTAGGTCATCCAGGCATGGCTTTCTTGTCTGTGAAAATGCTCAGGTCATTTGTTAGTGACAACAGGAGACAGATCTTTTGGTGATGTAAATCAATGTCACTTCAAAGCTTCAATGGAGCAATACTTATTTACACCTTCAGATATCAGATCCTTATGTTTTCCTTTTATGTGTGTCAAAGTTATTTTTTCTGAAAGGTAACATTTTGTTGCAAATTTCTATAATTAAACCACTTCATTTCTATGGCAATAGACACTACACAAATTAATAAAATAAATATTGCAGCACAGTTTAATTCTGGCAAAGCCATGCTAAAAACCTTTCCATCATTCCTCATTATGAAGGCAGCAAAACGTGCTTAACAGACTATCTTATCAAAATTAGCGAAAACATTAAACTTCTCAAAAAAACCTTCTTTTGAAAAGTTGTTCTAAGCAAGTTTCTAAAATCTCAGAAGTATTAAATCCTCATTAATATAAGCTCAATGTATTTATGGTGTCAAAAATGTGTTTTATAAAAGCCAAAAGCAGAGTTGCACAAGTTGCCTCATTATCAATAATCTAGCATCGTCCCTTTTATGTGTCATTTCTTTACACAATATACTATCATTTATGACTTTTAGCAAATACATCATGGCAAAGGATTACTCTCATCAGAGGCAGGCTTTGAAAAGGATATGCTAATTTCTAGAGAGCAAGAAAACATCAAAACAGTGCCAGCAAATAGCCAAGGGACTTTCATGTCTTAATATCCTTCAGAAGTGCTTTATCTCCTAGTGCAACGTGTATCATAGTATAAACAGGAAATGAAACAGCCAAGGCATCAAAGAACCACCAGTGCATGGCTGTAATTTTAGATCAGGTTTAATAAAGGTTATCTGCAGCAGGCTAATCAAACAAAAGGGTGTATGTTTTAAAGCGCCATTTGATAATTTTCATTTAAGGCTCCCGATCAAAGAGATCCTAACAATGTCTTACTGACTCCAGATAGATCCCTTTGCCTCACTTTTCAAAGTAGCTTCGTTTATTGCTGGTAAAACTGGTTTTGATGTTCTAATTTTTTAGGTGGAGGAGAGATCAGAAACTGCTTTGGTTTCCTGTGCACCTTAATTTGAAAAGCGATAGAAAGAGAGCTGAGAAGGAAAAGAGCAAATGCAGCAAGGGTGGGGAAGATCTCGGGGTCACCTCTGCAGGCTCTTGGTGGACCACGGTGCCTCGGTGGGGCATGTCCCATCCCAAACATGATGCAAGGAGGTGAGGCAAACCCGGCCACGATCGGGCCAGGCCATTGACTAATTAATGCAAAATACCCTGAAAGGGAGAGACAGAGGGAAGAAAACTGTAGCTTGATCTTGGCTTGTTGCCGAGGCAAGGCGAGGGAAGCCAGCCCGGCTGTTTTCGTGACACTTCTCCTCCTTGGCCACCAGGAGTAGCTCCGCTGGCACCATCGATCCGCCACCGAGAAAGGGAGAAAATTACAATTTGACTGTCCTGCGCTAAGACAAAACCCACAGATCTTTTCCCCCTTGTTTTGTGACTGATTTCCTTGATTGCATTTTCAGGCCAGCTCAGAATCCTGAAATAAATGACTTCTTGATGATTTCTGGAAGCGGAGTAATTGTAATAGGAGAGACTGAGAGAAGCTGCCCTCTCATAGCAAGGAAGAGCACCTGCTCACCATGCCAGGCGATTCTTCCGTATTCCTGGTTTATTAATTATTCCATTGGGAGAGCAAAGTAGGAGCTGAGAAATTTCTCCAAATAAGAGCTTTACCGAAATTCTTATGTTTCTGGCAAGACTGAAATATCCAAGGAACTGAATCTAGTTCAAATGTTTTGTCAAAGTTACCTGCACCACTCAAGCCCAGGGATTTTTCACACTGATTTTCTCGTAATGAAGATGCTTCCCATTAAATATGAACTGTCGCCTTGAAAATTCAGACAGAAATATGTCTGGCTGGGTTGGACCATGGGGGACGTAGGGTGGGACGACTCCTGGAAGCAGCAGGAAAAGCCCCCAGCTGTCCCAGCTGTCAGGTCCAGGCAGGTCTGACAGTTTTGAGGAGAGATCTTGGCTTTTTGGGAGCAGCTTGAGCAGCATTGACAGCGGTTTTGTGACCTCTATCTCTGCAAACCTTGTTATTTCACATGTCCAGAAACCCAGAGCACTGTAGGAGGGAGTTCTGAAGAAGAATCCAAATAAATAAAAAATTCACCCTTGGGTGCACTTAATATAGTCGGTAAGAAATGTGCTGACTCCCAAATGTTCTCCTTCCCACACACTTCACAAAATGCTAGTTTTATACATATACATGTGTATATATTTCCTGCTGATGCTCTCTTAAATATTTCAAAGTATTCTTATGAACCAATATACTTTTATCGTGGTATTTGTAAGAGTGCAAGACCTTGCTTGTACCCACACAGCCTCGGTTTGCTTCTCTTTCTTTTCAAGTAAGTTTTAAATTACCAAAGAAGTGCTGATATTCACAAAAAAACCCCAAAACTAGTTATTGGCCATGAAAACTCAACCATAAGTAATCTCCCCAAAACCAGTCCCATGAAATATTCATACTTCAGGAAGGCTGTTCCATGCAGGACGATGGCACCTGATAGTGAATGTTTCAGGAGAGGTGAAATGGTGATTCCTCTGTTTTAAGAAATGAGGATGCTGCCAAAATATTTGGCAGAATAATCTGGGAAAAAATATGAAACAAAACAAAGCAAAACACTAATCAAAGCAAAACAGAAAACAAACAAATAAACCCAAGACAAGCAGCATCCCTTCACCAGCCCGTGTATCGATCTCCAAGGTCTGAGCAGCTGCGGCGGGTCCGTCCCTGCGCTGGATTACGGCTCCAGTGCAGACACCGATCAATAGCGACTGAAGGCCGGTAATGACCAAATGTCAGAGACTTTCCAGCAGCTTTTTTGAACTAATATTGGTACTTTCTAATCCCGTTATCAAAGGATACCATGAAAAACACCATGACGGTGGGTACGAGTTGCCAACCTTTTGCAGATTCGTATACTTGAAGCCAGAAGAAACCATTCAATAATCTTTTTTTCTGCTGACCTTTATTTCATGGGCCATTAGATTTCATCCGTATCAAGTCCAATAACTGGTGTCTGACTGAGGCACAACTTGTGCTTGGCCAAAGCAAATCTTCAAAGAAGGAAAGCGGTCTTGATTGAAGACATTGGAGCTGGACACTTCACCACCCCTTGGCAGTTTAACTCAGTGGTTATGACAGTTTATTTCTGGGCACTCATCTGCCCAAGGAAGTTAACTCAGGGCGAGGGAATGTGTGTGAATAAAGACAACAATCTCTTTCTACTTAACCGGCTGCAGACACAAACATGGGCACAAGTGTCATTCAGAAATACGCTACAATGCCTGCTGTGTCTACAGGCTTTATTTTGAATTTGTCTGCCGCAGGTTTCATCTATTAGTCCTTTTCAGTGTGTTCCACTCCTACCCCAAAAGCTGCATGTTTTACGCTGACATACCAACTGTGTTCAGAGTAACCGAGACATTTATTTAGGTTCATACCTCACTTGCCTACCAACCCTGACTCACCGGGCTTGGAGAGGTTGTGCATCACCAAACAGACACCTTGTCCTGCACCCGTGCACAGGGCTAGGACATCCACCGTGCCTGGAAATGCTATTTAACGAGAGGTGCTGAGCTGTGTCTGCATGTGTGCCGGGCACACAGGCCATGCGCATCCAACATGGATGGTGGGACATGGCAAATGGCTTTGCTCAGGATTCGTCTGTGACCTCTAGATTTGGGAAAACGTGGGCGCTAGCTGGCAGGTGGCAAATAAAATATACTTGGTGCAAAACATGCCTGAGCTCAGCAAATAGTGTGCCTAAGTCCTAAAATTATCCAAGACAGTCTCCATAATCTTTATGGGAGAAAATTAAGTCTTCAAAGCAAGGAGGAATTTAAACTATCCCTGGTTCAAAGGAAATTGCCACATGCCGACAAATATTAAGAATGATAATATTTTGCTAAAGCCCCAGTAAATCGTTGTGTGGTTTCTCTGCATTTCCTTTCCCATTGCTGGTCGTTGCTCATACATCCACATTCACACTGGGAGGCGAAGGAGGAAAAATTCCCTCTTGAAAAGAGAAGAAAAAACCATCATTTTAATTTGCTACAATGCCCTGGGATAGGGTTTTGACTCTGACAGTGCTTCCTGAGCAGGCTGCTTCTTCCAAGCATTTCTGGAGCTCTTGCGGAGTACCAGAACATCTCAACCTAAACAGAAGCTGTCAAACATCCTATCAATCCATCATATTAACAACTGTAATTAAAAGCATTAAGCAAATGCACTAAGAGCCTTTCTGGGAGGGTGCTAGGACCTGTGTTTGTGTTAAAGTAATTGCTTCAATTACAGTTGTAGGTCGTTAAATGTTTGTGTGTACTCAGGAAACATGAAGGAAAGTGAAAAGGACCTAAGAAGTGGATTTTTGTGAGGTGTTTTTGGAGTACGACAGCGTGTTGTCAGCGTTCCCTTAGCAGCAAAGGAGGCGAAGGGAAGGCAGAGGTGATGAGAAAGGAGCTCGTGGTGCTGGTGGGGATGAACATGTCTGGGGAAAAATTACACCTTCCCCATTCCCACTCCACACGCAAGTTTCTGGATGGCTTTGAGAAGCAGGACAGCAAGAAGAGACCCATCTGTCTCAAGTCACCAGCATCCCATAATTCCAGCCTCTTGTTGTCCCTCACTTGCAACTTCGTTCATAGACGCTTCTGGAGGCAGATTTTTACATTTGCTTATATTAATCGACAAGTGAAAAAGTCTAAAGCAGAGCACACGATGCAACCCCCGCTCCACACACCCCTCCGCCCATCTCCTCCAGGAGGCTGGACCTCGCTCCACATCCACAGCTTGATCACACATGTGTGAAAGGGATCCAGACTTGAGAACTTCAGGTCGGAGCAGCCGCCATATGAGAGCGGCTTTGGCTTCCACATCCCAAGAAAGGATCCGAGTCCAACAGCAAGGAAGGACCTGCAATCTCAACCTCAATTACTCACCAGTTCAAACCTTCTTGCTTGCGGCCTCGTAACTCTTCCAAAGTGCTGGGTAAATCCAAGTCTGGATTTTAATTCAGAACCAAATTCCAATTTAGTTCTGTCTGAACAGCTACAGAGACTGTTGTATACGCGCAACAACTGACAACAGTTAATGGTTATCATAAGGTTAACATTCCGTTGTAAAAGTAACGGTAATTGAGTAATAAGGCTGGAAGAGCTGAGCCCGATCCAGCGGTGCCGCGCTCGCATAGCTGCACACACAGACAGTAAATCAGGAAAGTCAGTTCCCATTACGCAGTTTTGCCCTGAAGGAGCTGAGCTACTTTGGCAGCGCAGATGACATTAAACAGATGAAGAACAAAAATGGCTCAAATATGATTATAATATATATGTGGAGCTGTCTCAGCCCTCTTTCAACTTGCACCATATGAAAATAACTTCATCAAAACAGAAAGACTTTAAGGGCTGAAGTTAATTGCAAGAAAAAGCTCTAAGTAAAATAATCACAAGCCCCCAAATATCGTTATTAGTGTGAGCCAGCAGCTTGCTCCGAACTTTACAGAGCAAAATGTTTGCTCTGCACTTGCAAACTTTACCATAAAATAGGCAAATCATGACTATCTGCTGGAACAAATCTATAGCTGTTTTTTAATATGCACCAGGTTCTTTAGTCCCTGTGAATCAAAACTTTTGTCACTGGCGAGTCTGAAGTCAAGCCCCAGATTATCCATTGACTGCTCATCGTCAGGGAAATGGGGGCACATTGGGACCCGACATCGAACCCCCATCACCCTTTTTCCAGAGCGTGATGAACAAAATCCCACATCTGAACATCTTTAAACTTAGCAAGAGGATGGAGTGTGGAGCTGAGCTTTACTGCTCCACTACAACCCTCTCCGGAAAGTTTGGCATCAGATCGTGCGGGGCTATGTTGAATCTTCATCACAAAGCTCAAAAACCACATGAAGACTGCTATGGGTTTCTTTTTTTCATGTGTGCGAAATGAGCAGAGACCTTCAGAGAAGATTTGTGGGCCTTGCGACCACCTCGCAGGAGATTTATCATTCTCCTGGTGCGAACGCGGAGCTGAGTGAGACTCTGAAGTTCTGACAGAGTTTTGCTTTCAAAGTTGGGTTTGTTTAAGTGACTCAAAGGGTTGCTGAACGGCCTGGATCGAAGCCAAAGAAAATGTTGATGCAAATCCTGCAAAGTAAATCTACCCCCCTCCCGGAGTCACGTGCCACTTAATTGTTTTCTATTTTATTTCGTGCAACGTCTCCAATCTATCAGTGCAACAAGCAGCATTCGTGTGGCAGCATGGAAGTATTTCTGATTTTCTTTTCACTAGGCTGGAAAAATCTACCATCTTCTGGCTCTGCCCTACCAAATGCCTCACGCTTCAGCTTTTGAGAAGCTTTATAACAAAGTTTAGAAACTGAATCAGCTTCAAGACCAGATGTCCCCAAATACCAGGGTGGTTCATATTTGCCGCTCCATATGTGACTCTGAAACAAGTCCCTCAAGTCTGACTTGGGCATCTTCTTAACTTCCTATCCCTCAGTCCCAGACAGCTTTAGCTCATTATAGCATCTCTCCGTCCCCTAAATCCGCGCTTCTTCCCACACTTCTATAGAAAGATGCAGGAGCAATAGGGCTAATCAGTGAGTCTTGTTTCCTCTTTTTTTAAAAAAAAAAAATACCAAAATCTGCTTTCCCATCACTAGCTAATTGATTCCTTAGCACTAAAATGTCAAGCTGGGATGGTTGTCTGCAGGAATCTAAAGCTACAAACTTTCCATTGCTAAGAAGAAAGACAATGATCTAATACCAAGCGATGCAGAGGCCAACATAACGTAACCAAAGAGCTGCAGCATCTCCCCTCGCACTAAAGAGCACCTTCTGGAAGCAGCTCCGTTTCTGGCTGCGACAGCATTCGTGGCATTCCAGGATGAAATTCCTCTCCCCTGACGAGGGGCGAGCATTGTGTTCGCAGGCTGCTTCCTCCCAGCGCTTTTACCCAGGAACGGTCTATGGGATTAAGCTGACGTTAGGTTTCCCAGTTAAACTTTGGGGATGTTGTACTGTTATGTGGTCAAAGGGAGGTGAGGAACATAGGAAAGCCATTAAAGATGGGAGAAAAAGGCACTTGGAAGGGATAAAATTGACTCCAGTCTGCTCTTCCCACCCCACTCCACACAGAGGAGGTGGCAGGGAAAAGGTTTTCCCATAAGCATCTTATAATAACATTGATCAGCCCTTCCTGACCAGGGGCAGGCAGGTTTTTGTGCCAGCACTGGAGGTGGATGAGAGGGCAGAAATGCTTCTCTCAGCTCCATGTGGGTTCATTAATGAGGGTAAATGCTCCCAGCTGGGCAGGCAGGCAGTGCTGCTGGGGCTGCCCTGGGACTCCTGGCAGGGAAACTCCTCTGGTGCCTGAAATAGCTGGTCTTGCAGCTCTGCAGGGATTTTTGGAAGGTAGGACCCTACATTTGTTCTTTCATGTCATGATCTTTGGTACTCCAAGTTGGAGAGTGAATTCTGCTCTTGATGTAATCCTCATATTTTGGGTACTGGAGGTCTGAGGAGCTCGTTGCTTTTCTGGATGTTGCAGGAGCTGGTGGCTGCTGCTTTTTGTTTCCAGTAGGAGTTGATGCAAATAAATTCTGTTGGTTTGATCCACGTGGGTGACAGCAGCCCCGGAGGTTTGAAATAATGCTAAGAACAAACTTCATTAAACTTGCTGCGTGTCATGTGGCTTTCATGCAAAAATAAAAACCACCGCCAGTGTCCACGGTTTGATCTGCACGCTTGCAAAGCTCAGGAGGCCCTATGGTGAACCCTGGTTGGATCTTGAGTTTGCTTGGGTTTGGGAGGCATTGTCAGGTTGTTTTTTTATTGCATGAGGATTCCACGCAGAAATGCATGTAGTTTTTACTACCCATCAAAACTGAAGTGCCAGCCCTTTTGAAGCTTGTGTTGTAGTGGATTAATTCAAGGTTTTTAGGTTCTACTTGCAATGGGTTTCATAGGGTGCAGGAGGAGCAGCCTGGGAAGCAGCTAGAGGGCTTTGTCTTCTCCTGGTTTGTTCGGAGATGCTGGATGTGTAACAGTCAGCAAAGCAGGCTGCATTATCTGGTGTGAGAATTCAAGACATGTTCCAAGAGCCATAAAGAAGCTAACAGGGAGATTGGAGTCCGGGCCCTTGGACGGAAGAGATTAAAGTGGTTTTGTGGGTTTGGTAGATCAAGGACCTATTTTGTTTTAATTGAATTTGCTCCTAAATTTTCCCATCGGTGGTATATGAGCCATGAAACACACCTGCGGTCTGGATGAATCAGGTGAGAAGGGACGAAATGCGTTTTGCCAGCCGTGATCCTCTTCAGTGTACGTGCTTGTTTTGGCTCCTGAGAAGAGCTCTGGGTTATGACAACAGAGAAGGGGCATTTCGGAGCCATTAGTGACAACTGCAGCCTCGCAGGAATGTGTCAGATAGTTAATTATTGTGTTGGACCATAATTCTGTCATGCCGGAACATAAGTAGTTTGTTTGGGTGCTCTTTCCTCCCCTCCTTTGCTGAAGATAAAGCAGTTGAGTTTAATCATTAAATCTCCATCTTGATCCATGTAGGTCATGCACTGAACCAAAGTCAGATAGCAGAGCATTTAGCAACCTTATCTCCTTTACAATACAGAGCAAGCAGGAAGCTGACTCTGTTGTCTGTTCTATTTTTTAATATATGTTTATTTAAAGAAAAGCCGTCTCAAAAATGGTAGTTGGGGGGGGGGAAATCTTCCAAACAGCAGCTTCTGTAAACAGGATGAAATCAGATAAAGAAATTACTGTAAAAATATTGCCTCATCTCTACAGCTCAGAACTTTTTTTTCTTTTGCTCTTTTTTATCTTTGAGGAAGATAATGAAAGAGGAAGCTTGAAACCACATTTCCATTGATGTTTGAATACACAACTGCTGGATTTAAGAACTGGAGGAGATCAAAGAGAATGGTTTTCATTCCGATAAAATTATAGCAGTTCTGGTATAGGGTGATGGGCTCATTTATGAACCCGACGACGCAAAGAGTTGTTAAGGCACCTTTTTTTTTCCCCCTTTACTAAGAACTAAATGAAAAATGCCTGGAATTCCTAAGGAATAATTAGGAGTGTGGCTAATAATGTTGTAATAGATACATACTCAGAGTGTACGTCTCTCTTTAGTATATTCTCCGGGAGCACAAAACATCTGTACAATCCAAAGGGAACAGGAATGCCTGTTCCGTGCTACTGTATGTTACAGTTCACTTGACATGAAGACGTAACAGCACTGGGTTACAAAACGTGTATCCTGACACCATGCTATGCTGATCTAATTTTTATTAACACATACTCTGACATTCATTACTAAGTATAAGCTGCAAGTTAAAGCCATTCATGTATGCAGAGCTAACGCAATTATTCATCACATGATGTACTACGTTTTTAAACCATGCAATAAAAGCTATCAGGAAGAGGCTCTATGAAACGCAGAAGTGATACATCTGTGATTGAACAGCAGATCTAAGGCTGCGGTGCTGTTGTATATCCGCGAAAACTTCCTGTGCCCATGGAAGGATCTGGTGACCTGGGAAAGCTGTGCTTTAGTTGTTGGGAGAAATGCTTTTATTTTGGAGAGCAGAGGGTTATGCGGGGCTGGTGTCAGCTGCAGCGTGGCAACCTCGCATTTGCATGCCCTGGGGATGTGAATGTGCTTTAACGTACCTCATGCAGAAATGAATTTGTCCCTGCCGGTCATACAGCCCAGCTTGGTCTGGAATCCAGTTTGGTGGATATTGATCCACTTCTTCTTACACTTCAAAATTTGAAGTTTCACAAAAATCATATTTCGTTTTGGTCACAGTGCAGCAGGAAATTCGTGAACTTTCAGTCTATTTTTTCCTGGTTGGTTTGTTTGTTTAAGTTTTGGGTTTGGGGGTGGGTTTTTTCTGGTTTTGTAATTCTGATATCCCAAAGAAGCTGCGCTATCTCTGGCGCACACAAAAAATGAAGGCAGAGCACTGGGGGTTAATGATGACAATGCACAGGGAGATGATGGTTTTACCTCTGTAGGGTGGGCACAGCCACTCGCTGCACCATTGCTTGTAAAAGCCTTTTTTGCTGTATTTTGTTGTGTTTGTTTGAAGCAGACAGGTTTGTTGTCTGTTGTTGACCGGCTTTTGGACTCGGTGGTTGTGAGTCTGATCCCGTCTGTTGACTGAGCCCCATATCCCCTCCCTTCTCTGTTAATCTTTTTATTAAAACCTTGACCAGAATGTGGTTCTTGTGGTCTCACTTCTGCCTTATCAGATATGGTTTGTACCTTAAAGCAGCACAGAAATGGGAAAGCTCTTACTCTGGATTGTTTTATTTAGTTTCTTTTGCTGGCAAATTGTACCATGTGATGGCAAATAGAAAGGACAATGTTGTTTCAACTTAAAAATAGCTTGCATTCAGGGTGGGCATAGAGGGTGGCTTGTGCAATTAAAATGGCGAAATTAGGCAAAGTCATGCCTAATAAAGTCATCTGTGATTTGCTGAACTCAAGTTAATGACCATGAAATCCACGGTTAATAACAGAACGGCCATTAGCGTGATGGGCGATGTGCTGGAGGTGGCTAATGCAAGGCAATAAATAGTATCACATGTTAACGTTTGACAGTTTAAACAGTCGTGTGAAAATTTTATCCCCATGGTGACTGTTTGAAGTTTGTATTTTACTCTTTAAACGCCTCTTAAGGGCTCCTGGCTAGCTTTAACTTTCCAGTGAGACTCATCTTGTGTTTGGAGATAAGCGCTGAGATTGCTCAATGGTGCTTGAACCCGTATGTGTGTTTCTTATGTCCGGTTTTGGAGCTGGCTGAAAGTTACAAAACATCACCGGGTCTCTGTCCTTCTCAGTAGGAAATGAAGGGAAGAGTGGAATTGGGGGCAGAAGAAAATGCACATGAAAGAGCGGGCAGTGTGAAAATCGATAGGGAGAGGTTAGGATATGCTCAGAGAGCACAACTCAGCCCAGGTGCTCCTGCATCAGCTTTATTTACCATGGAATGATCCAGGAATTGGTAGGGAAAATGCATAAATTCACTTTGCAAATGTAGGAGGGAACATAGGATGTGCTTGTAGCCTTTGGGGAAATAAGGTCCTGAAACGTCTTCCCAAATAGAGCTAGTCAGGAGAAATGCAGCCTAATTAAAATCCAGAGCTTGTGAAAAGGCTGGATGGATGTGGTACCGGTGGTGAGATGCGATCTAGACCTGTTCTCCAGCTGAGTAACACTGCTGCTAATGGTAGTAATGGGCTAGTAGGATTTGAACTTCGAACATTTGTGCCTAAAAAGTGATGGGACTGTTAGAGAACACAATGCTGCAAAACAGCTTTAAATTCCACTTGAAAAGATGATTTGTTTATGACTTCTCCAAATGTGTCAGTCTAGCACAGGAATGCAAACCACTTCATAAATATTGTAGCGAAGCTTGGCAATAAACCTGCAGCATGCAGCAATAACTAGTGCACCTCAGATATTCCTAATTACCTGTGATCCCCCATCTCCAGGGACACGCTCGCCTGGCACAGAGACACAGGGATTTCCCGAACTCCTCCGTGCTGCTGGCCCAGATGTTGCTTAAAGCACTTGAGATGGACTGAGAAATTAATAAAGAAAACACCAGCGTCCAAGGAATGCGGGAAAACTCCTGTTGATGCTTCTAAAAAGCCAGTGAGGGAGCCAGTGGCTCCAAGGGTTTTGCTGTCACTTGTGGACAGTTTCTGGACACAAGAACAAATTGAACTCCTTCAGGCTTTTTACAAAGCAATCCTTTCTGTATGGCAATGGTTTCCTGAGTGCTTAGATGTGGCAGTGGTCCTGCTGCTCCTCCTTCAACAGCTTGTGCTGCTCGGCTTTGCTGCATTCATCCTTGCCGGTTCCTGGCGGGCTCTTGGCTTGGAGAGGGAGGAAAACGTGATGCTCAGTGCGGACCGAGGCGCTGGTGACAGCACAGCCGCTCTGCCCTAGGGCTCTTCCTCCCTGGGACTCACGGGCTTCAGTCCCTGGTTCCTCTCCAGGACTTGCGTTGCCTCGGGACAGGAGCTGCCTTAAACCCAGGCTGAGCACCTTGCTGCTTGCACCAACTCTTCCTTGGTCACAAGCGCTTCTCCTCTTGCTGTCGCATCACAGGGGCGCCACATTTCATTCATTTCCAAGGTCTTAGAAAGGGAGACCCGGTGTCTGCTGCACAAGCCGGTCGTGCCCTCCAGAATCTCCCCAGAAGCTCCACCAAAGCCAAGCACAAACCTCTCGCACAGTCGCTGCCACCGCTGCCGGGTCCACGTCCCCTGGCAGGAGCATCCCGGGTGCCCGATTCCCCTCCGTGCTCTCGTCCGCAGGCTCTGAGCAAACCCCTCGGGGGAAACAGATGCACAGACCGTGCTGGTGCTGGAGGAGGAGGAGCACAGCCAGGTCCCTGTGATCTCCTCTTGTTATATCTTCACCTTGAAACGCTTATAGTGCTCTCTTAGAAGTGTGTTTTCCATATAGATTTTCCACCTGAGGATACGGGATCCCTTTGTAGGCATTAGTTAGTTTAATTAAGTTTCACCATACTTCTTTGAGGCAGGGAAATGATGTTCTCTGGGTTTTTTACACCTATGTAAACTGAGGCACAGAGAGCTTACGCATCTGCGGGAAAGTCCAGAGGCAGTTTGCAGGAGATCTGGTTCAGGGGATAATAATTCCTTAGGAAAGAAGAAAGAGAAGTCCCGAAAATCAGGAGGGGAAAAATCCAGAGCCAGAAAAGCCTCAAAAAAGGGAAAATAATTTTTTTGAAAGCTACACATTGAAGTAATTTTAAATAAAGCATTTGGAAACAAAGAGCAGCAGTTAGCTTAAAATTAAAATCTTCTGGTGGGGAATAGGTTCTGCTTCAAACACTGCAGTCTTAAACATGGGTCAGCCCTCGGTTTAAGAAGGACTAGGAGGATTTTCAGTGCAGAATTAGAGTTGCCGAAGGGGTGAACAGCAGGAACAAGGAGCGAGGGGAAAGGACAGTGGGGAGAAGGTCTGAGCTGGGGCTACAGAGATGTAGAGCCTGCGAGGATCCCTCAGCCTGCCTTAGAAAATGAGTTTTGTTTAGCTAAGCCCCCACTCAAACACACTTGAAAAGTCAGAGTTTTACCAGCCTGGTATTGAGCTGTGAACAAGTTGCTATTGTTCAAGTGAAGAATGATGCTCCTGTCACCCGCATTTCAGGGATGCTGGGGAGTAAGTCTGGCTCCTCCGGGCGAGGCAGACACGGCATAGTCTTGCACTCAAGTTGCATACACTGAAAAACGCCAACGTTTGTACATACAATAAGCAGTGTCAATGCTTTGTCCTGCTCTGCCTGCTCCGCTTCACCCTGGGGACTGATCCTGCGCCACCGAGTGACCCCCAAATGGAGGGTAAAATCTATGTGCGGCAACCGGCATGTCTAGTGCTCAGTGGAGACACAGGTGTGAGAACCGATCCTGCTGTGGATGCGTGAGCGGCTCTTCCCTATCGTGAGCTGGGTTTTGGCAGCTTGGGAAATGCTTTTTCCTGCACGAGAAGGGAAAATAAGAAGCTGAAAGCGCGGTGAGCTCAGGCAGTGCGGAACAGCCCTGGGTGATGGGGAGGGATGGGTGGGAGACGGCGGCAGCCAAGCAGGACTCGCTCTGCCCTTCGTTGTCGCTCCCCACCGAGCAGGACCCTGCGTGTCGAGGTGCTGGGGAGCGCTCGCCAAAGCGCCAGCGGGCTCATGGCTCCTTCTCACCCTTCTGTGCTGCTTGGGCATCGCTACAAAAACATTTTAAAAAAGGCAAGAATGGGCCTGTTTCCAAGGGAAGCGCAGTAGGCTCAGCTGGCAGTTGGGCTTTAGGAGCTATTTGAGGTTTATCTCATACATGTATCACTCCCACCAGCTTGCACTTAGGCCACCACTAAGACCTGAGGCAGGGATGTGATGTGTACCTGCCTTGTGGTGATACGGATCAGCGGTATTGCTTTGATATGGGAGGAATCCTGGCCAGCTCTCCAGTTGCTGAGACTTTCCAGGCCATATTTACAATCTGAATCACCAAAAAGTACAACTCTGTCATAGGAAAATGTCTTCTAGAGCAGACCTGTTGCTACAATGATGGGGAAGTGCTTCCACCATGGTAGTAATTTAGGGTGATATCTAAAGATGGTATCAGTAGTGCTGTCATTAGATGCTTATCTGTTCACAACTGCTAGATATGATCATGGTGTCTTGGCTCCTAAATATCTGTGCAGGTATCATCTTTCTCTCCATAACACCCCTCTCCAAAGCTGGGGAGATGCTTCTTTCGTGGCCTCCTTGCAGCAATGAGGACAAGGGCTGGAAGTGTCACATATCCCCTGCTCTGTGGCCACCTCTCACCTTCCAGCAATGGGCTGTAAGAGCAAAGAGCTGGTGGTGGGGTCTGTGGGGTGCAAGCAGGACACAAAGCAGGTGAGAGACAGGAAAGGGTCCAACCTTCCCAACCTGGTCTACTCTTAGTCACCCACGAGCAGGTTCCATCCACCAGCAGGACTGGACCAGCTCTGGTCTGGCCAAGAGGGGTCTCCAGTCCCGTCTGTGGTGCCACAAGCCCCCTTAGATAAGGATCTGAAGGCTGATGCTCAGTGTCACTGTGGAATCGGGAGCATTAGAGCTGCAAATGACGCTGGTCATCACTTTGTAAAGCAGGGGGTTTATCTGTGGGCAATTCATATCCCGCAGAAGCCGGGGAAAAGAAAGCGGTAATTGAAGCTTTGCCCATTTAAAATACCTTACATCAGAACTGAAGAACTGAAGCTGTTTTTTCCATTGCAGAAATTATTTGGCCTTGAACCATACAGACCTCACTTGCTATTCTGCAATTGAAAAGAGTCTTTTGTGAGGATTTTTAAAAATAATTACTACAAAGCACTTCAAGAGGAATTCTGATTGTCGTCTATTTTTTATTTCATGCTTTCATGGCATTTTTGTTCAAGGATGAATCTTTTATGAAATGTCTATTTTAGGTTACACCCTCCAGAACCTTATTATTTGCCTTAAAAAATCCATCATGGGCAGGAGCATATTCTTTAAGCTCTCCCATTAGTATAACTAAATTCATCAGAGTAATATTACTATTCATGCAAAATAGGTGTCGTCTTTCTTTAAACCTCTTGGCAAGTGGTTAAACTGATTTTAACAAGTATGCAGTGCCAACTTCTTAAAGTCTTGAAAAGTCTGAAGATTCCCAGGCTGCAAAGGACTATTTACATGGTTAAAATTATACACGTATCCCCTCTACTTAAAACTGTCCCCTCATCACATAAGACCCTTGCAAATCCATTCTGACTTCAAAAGAAGGAAAAGTTCCTCTTCCAAGGTTTTTATGTCCCCTGTTAGCACAGTTTAGGCTTTCCAGGTTGTGAGAGCCACCAAATGTAGCTCAAGGGCCAAATTCAGCCCGTAGCTTCATGGGTGCTCCTACCATCGAGAGAGAAATTTAATGAAAGGTCTTGTATTTTAAAAGCCGGTTGAAAATGTAATTGTAGAGATAAAAGACCTAAAAGATTTTAGAGAAGCCGTTGTCCACTCTTGTAATACATACCGGCTGTGAAAGCATCACGAGTGACGCCACCAAATCCTGTGGGACAATTTCTTCGAAGCTGATTATCAGGTTTACAAATTACACCTTGATTCCTTGGCTGTCCTTACCCCTCCGAATCCCGACTCCTTTCCTGCAGTCGCTGCAGCGAATGACTCTTAATGACCCCGATGCTCACAAAAGGGAAAACTTCAAAGCCGCATCCAAAATAAATTCATGGGAACTAATTGTTTTGATTCATAGAAATGTTCAGGGCGGGATATTTGCAAGTTGATCCAGCCAACGAGCAGGAAGCCGTGACGTGGTTAGCGCAGGCAGAACCTGCCCAAAGTCTCTGCAGTCCCTCCGCAGAGTAATAAATCTGAAATGCCGTTAAAAGATTAAAAGGATTGTTCTCATCTGAGATCTGCAAGTCACTGCGCTGTGTTCGGGGAGCTGCTTTGGCCTGAACTCTGTATCTTTATTACCCTCCTTCTTGGCCTGAAAACCTCTTGATGAATTCATTGAAATTCTAATTTTTCCCAGGAAAGGTGTTGAGCTGTCAGAGAATCCAATATTTGTATATTTGTTTGGGATCCTTGTCTCATCTCCAGTCTCATACTGGGGGATGTCTCAAGCACTAGGAAGTCTCTGGCACAAGGATCACACAAGCTATTGCATCTACTCCATGTATTCCTACTGTATTCCTGCATTTTAGTGTATTTTCTGATTGTTTTGGGCTGGGATAATCTGCAAAATGGAACAATATTTTCAGGAAAACGCTGCGAGTGATTTGCTGGGCACATTTGTGTAACTTCCGTCATTTTTGCAAATGTAAGTCAGAAAACTGAGATGCCAACGATTCCCTTGAAGTTGTAAGTTGTTAATGTCTCACGTTTTGATCTGGATCATTGTTAAAAATATACATATATATCTACATAATGTGTGTGGGGGGAGCGAGATAAATGGTCAACCGCAAGGCTCAGATCCAGATTTGGATCTAAATACCTTTAAAGTTCAGGAGTGCTGGTTCCAAACCGTGGATCACAGATACCTGTCTGGTGCACTTGTTGTACCTGTCGGACTTGAAGAGCAACCAGAGGAATATCTGTCTTGCAAGCCTCTCATTAGAGAAAATATGAATTACAAGAAGTAACTCAATACCTACCTAGGCTTGTTGCCATACTGCTTTCCCACTTTCTTCAGAGGAAATTTATCCTGTGTTTTTTGTGTGTGTGGTTTCCAACCAACACACAAAGGAAAATATGCATGTTTGTAAGCCCGGCAATCAAAGGGGAATCTGCACTATGGGAGAGATGCTGACTGTAATGTCGTCTGGTCATAAAGTCTCCATCTTTATTTGCTGCTAATACTTTCAAGATAAAATATTGTTTAAGAAAAAAAAAAAGTAGGGAATTTTATGAAGTGTTGGGTGCATCCACTCGTCTGGTTGTGGAAGATGTGCTGGCTGGTGGAATTGCTTTTATTGTACTTTATGGGTGAAAAAGGACAGTGGTGGAGCACAAGGCTGGAGGTGGCACTGCTGCCCCTGTCCCGTCCTTTGCTCTGGACTGTGTAGCACACACCGCATGCACCACCTGGTCTGGGACTCCTTTTAGGTGCTTTTGTAATAAACACAAATACAAGTGATAGTCACAATTTCACATGTTCCTCTGCAAACAGCTGATACACATTCTTTGGAGTGCAATGATTTGTGTGTGTGTGGTTCGGCGGTATTTGGGCGAGCGGTTTCGCGTGCAGAATCGCAACGGCAAAACCTGAGCTGGCAGGTCCCGAGCGTTACTCTGTAAAGCACCTCGGGATGCCTGTGGTCTGAAAGAAAACTCCTTTATAACATATCGGTCTCCGTGCTTTTATATAAAGTGCACTGCGATTATTTGCAAGGCTTCTGAGACACGTTTCATGGTTTAAATGGGGCTCTTAGGAGAATCCCCAGGAGCCGCTGGCTGTAGCGGCCGAGGCTGCGCTGGATCCGTGTCCCCGGGATGCTGCAGGAGTGAATAATCCGGCTCCTCCGAGACTCCCGGTCCATGGTGACCAGCTCACGACAGCACTAATTAAGAAGCGGATGACTCTCGCTTTCAAAGAGAAAACGCTGTCAGCGGGCGAAGGGAGGGATCCCTTTCCCTTGGCAGGAGGCTGGTTAGCGGGACAAGGGCTGGACAGAACTGAGGGAGACACAAAGCGCTCAGCCTGCCTCTGCACACAATGAGATGTGCATCTTTGAAATGTAAAAGTTACGTAGCCATCACCTTCCGCAAAGAGAAGAAAAGTGGTGAAGAACAGAACCAAATTGCACTTCCTTGATTTTTTTTTTTTATTTTTATTAAGGCTGTTTAAGGGTCTTTTGATCTCACTGAGGTATTTATTATCATGGACTATTTGTTATGAATGGAGGTATCATTGACAAGCGAAGAGAATTAACGTTGTACTGAAGGTGGTTGGCTTTATAGCGGACAGCCTTGGGGCTCTGCAGGGTGAAGGGTCTTGGATGTGGGTTCTCACCAGAGGGGTGAAAGGCAACGGGACCATAAATTGGGCAGGGACGCACCTCCTGATGGGGCTCCATCATGATGTGTTTTAAAAGAGGAGACTCAAATTCTTGCTTGGCCTCTCTGGACCGTCAAATGTTGCTGAATAAAACCCATCCCACAACACAGCCCCAGCTGCAGGACCAGCCTCCGAGGGCCACGTCACACGTGTGACCTCCATGGGGTGAAACAAGCACCAAACCACCTCGGGAAGGTTATAACTGAGGTTTATAGGGCTTGACCTTGGGATCAGTTGTTCGTTAGGCCAAGTGGTATCAGCGGGTCCTTTTTCCTATCAGTAGAGGTGCAGTGTCAAACCTCGGTCCTGCTAATTGTGTGCAGGTAATCGGAGAGGAAGGTTGTGTTAATGAACCTTGTAATGTGCGACCAGTGAAATTTCACCTGGAATATCCATCCTCCCAGCACCTAAAGAGCAGAATAATATCAACAAATTGGACGGGATTCAGAGAAGAGCAATAAAAATGATGAAAGGGCTGGACTGATTTATGAGGAAGGATTAAAAGAGTTACATATGTTTAGCTTGGCAAAATGATGACTAAGGGTGGGATACGGGATCCGTCTGCAAGTATGAGAGGGGTGTAAATACTCAGGGAGGATGGGAATTATTTAGCCTGGTTCAAGTGGGAGTAATAAGATTAAATAAAGGAAATAATCCTTGTGACTGGGCTGAAGGAAAAAATTCTTCATGGTTTGAGCCCATTTCCATGTGGAATAATCTCCCAAAGGAAATAGCTGAAGCCTCAGGACTTGAGCCATTAGAGGGGAGCTGGGGGGGCAGAGAATGGGGAAAACAACACAGGAGTTTGGAAAACGCCAATTCCTGTGATTCCAGCCACGCCATGAGAGCAGTTAGGATGTTTATTTCCAGCCGTTAACTGATGCTTTGATGCAAGGAGGGAAATAAATTGTACAAATTATCTGTGTATTTAAAACTACAAATTCAAAAGGGTATAAATTTAAACCGTTAGCGCAGATTTCCCAAAGAATGCCATTGCCAAGCTGTCAAGAAGGGTTGTGAAACCCCAACTTCTTGGACTTGTGTGTCCAATGGTGCTTGCGGATGCGGCTCCAAGTCCCTGCACGACCAACCAGCTCAGGATGGAGTGCGACTCAAAATAAAGCAATTAGCAGGCTTCTAGTTACCCTAATAGCTTCTTATTTGTACTTTTTCTAACAATAATTATGAGAAGAGGTTTTTCCCCTGTAATTGTGAAAAGAAGTGAAAAAAAAAAAAATGGTAATAATATGAAGAGAGCAACTCCACGTTACAAACAAGAACCATATGTTGACTTATCATGGGAAATATGTAAATACAGGCTCGAGCTGATCCAGAGCACATGTTGTTAGTCATGAAGCAGCTATTTAAAATTCCACGGCTGGATCATTAACTTCACAGTATCCTTTATGGAAGACAACAGAGGGCAAATAATCAGAGTGGCACAGAAAATAGCCTTTTTTTCTGAATAAATCTCATTTAACCGGGTTTTATAGGAAACCCTTTGTGATCCATCTGCTGAATAGGAGTAGGGTCTCGTCTGTGCTGGTGAACTGGGATGGTTTTCTCCTGCTCCAGTAACATGTCCTGGCTCAGAAATTCCCTTTGGATGCTCAGGTTGCACCAGAAATGGTCCATTCTCATCCCACCTGTGCTGGGGAAGCAAAATAGTCCCAGCAAGTGCTAACTGATTGCTGACCTCCATTCCCATTTGAGATGTGGTTTACCTGGCAGGATGTGGTGACTGATCACCAGCTGGGAGGGGGGTTTGTCCTGCGGTTTCTCTGAGGCTGTGGCTGCGCAAAGCTCATGTTCTAATCTTTGCTTTGCCGCATATTTTCTTAGTCATCCCGGGCAGGTCACTTCTGCCTATCATCTCTTTCTTTTCTCACTCCATCCAGACAAGACGACTTCTCTCTGGGGCCAGCTGTGATCAAAGGAGGTCGAGATTGGAAGAGATTCCATAATTAGGAAAAAAACCTCATAAAATGAAAAAAAAGAAGGGATCCTGGACCCCAGAGAAGGCTCTGCCTTAAGCAAATGCTTTAGAGCGGTGAAAAGATGAATTTAGCCTAATGCAGTAACCTGGATGGACGTCGCCTTGTCCCTCTTGGGCTGAGCAAGGAGAGAGTTGTCTGGAAATCTCCTGAAATGCTGTTTGTTTGGGCATTTTCTTGCAGCAGCATCTGCAGAGCCCTTGGCCGGAGGGGTGGAAAAGGCTGAGCGGCTGCAGCTGGGGCAGGGCTGGGGGTTAAAAGCATTGCTAAGCCTAGGAAATTGGGACCAAACATGTCAGCATCCTCGGTTTCCATCCCAGAAAGTTGGCGCAAGGCAGCGTTTTGCAAAAGGCCTGATTTGCACATGCTTGAGTATTGCTCAATGCGTTAAAAATAATAATAACAAAATAAATAAATCTGTTCCTGTATCATCTTGGACATAATTCAGAGCCAAACTTGGTCGTTCAAGGGAGCCCACAAGCATCCCCAAACTGGCTGCCCAGCGGGACTGGGGTACCAGCTGCTCTCTGTGAGATGTTGTGTGAGGGGTTCATGGGGTGAGCAGCGTTTTGGGGGAGATGGGAAGGGCTGAATTCAGGAGCAGGTCCAGCCCCACCACAGCATCCGCCTCCATGTAGCTCTGGGGCTGCTGAGAAATGTTAATTACGTGCAGAACCGGGACCTGCTCTGCTCAGCTGCAGTGGGGCAGCTCTGAGCCCCAGGGGTGAAGCTAATGCAAGATAAAGTCAAGTAGTGATGATCATCTAATCTCTGATACCCACCCAAAATGAGCCAGAGCATCTACTGGGAGTGTTCAAACACAGACTGGAGTAAACTTTTAGCTCCCAGCAGTGTATCCCTTTCAAGCACGCTCAGTTCAGGGATTTTCTGTATTTCACTGTTGGATCAGCTACCTGAAACAGTTCAGGAGGAGTTTGGGGGGATGATGGATGGGTCTGCAGGAGAGGATTTGCCAGGAGGGGAGTGGGGGACCAAGCAGTGATGTTGGCAGGACCGTGTCCCCAGTTGCCCCATGGCCCCGTCCAGCCTGGGCTCTATCACAACCGGTGTCGTGACTTTATTCTCCGCTGTGCACTGTGTTCAGTTTTAACAGGAAACACAGATCTGGAATTTTCTGAATTCCCAGCACTTGACTCGACAATCTAGGCCTGGCTTTTTTTATGCCTCATATTAAATGACTTGACAGTAGCTCGATTAAAACAATATATCTTACAGAAATGCAGCAATTCTCTAATCACGCTGTGCCAGCAAGGTTTCGATTGCGTTTTTCGTGGGATTTTGCTGCAAACAGGGACAAAAACTTCACAAATCTGAATCTTAAGGGCTGCTTGTAACTGTGCGCTAGCAAAAGCAATTAGTCCAGATGGGCTCTTAATTTGGGGCAGGAGGGTGTTTCTGTTGCTTGTGTCCAACACAAAGCAGTGTCACCTGGCTGTGGAGGTGGGGACAGCGGTGGGGACACCGGGGTGCAGCTGCGATGGTGCTGGGCTTGAGATGTCCCAGGGCAAAGCTGAGCTGGGGACCCGGCAGCCCAGGACTATCTCCTGATAACAATGAGTTTGTTTAAACTTGCATGATTTTTTGAGAGGAAGCAATGTTTGCTATTCCCCCCCCTGCCCTTATGTTTTGACAGTTTTGTTTCGCTAGGGCACTTTTATGAGGAGCATTTTATTATTTTACTGTGTTATTCATCTGCATTTTAATTGCACACAATAAAACTTGAAAGCTCCCAGCAGAGAAAATCCTATAGAACTTCCCATCCTGTCCCACTGGGGACGAATTGCCGGGGTCACGTCATTTGTCAACAAACAGGGCTGAACCCTTTGTAAGAAACACGCTGATTTTCCTGAAGTATAACAGTAACAACTTCTAATTGGTGTTGTCAAACGGTTAAACTTAACCTGCCTTCGTTTTGGGGCAACAGGATGTGTTTGGAACGAAACCAATAAAATAATTCGCCTGTGTGTCAGGGTTGGAACTTCAAGTCTCTGTGCTGGGGCTTCGGGCATGAGATGTGGAGCTGGTGCTTGGTCCTTATGAGCACGGACCAGCATCTCGTGCTGGAAAGATTATGGCCTGTAAATCACTGTAGTCTCCACCTTTCTGTGGTTCTTTCTTATCTGGCAGTCTCTTTGTCCTTGTAATTATTAAAGACAAGGGGAAAAAAAAAAGAAATAAAAACAACCGCAAAGTTTTAATGCAGAAAGTAAGTGGATCAAATTACATTAAAAAAAAAAAATAGGAGTGTTCTATTAAAACATCATTCATCCATTCCTTCCCCCATCCCCAGCTGATATTTAAAGGGATCAGAAGCAGAATTGCAAGGCAGCATTTAAATCAGCCCGGCTGCTAGCTTCATATCTTAGTGCACCTGTGTTTCTCATCAAACGTGCTACCAAAAGGACTGGTTAAAAGTGCTTTGATCTGACTTTAAATATCCCCAAACATCAGGAACTGGAGGCATTTTAATCTGATTTTACTGGAACTGCGCCGATTTAGGGAAAACAGAACCCAAAATTAAGTTCATATTTTCCATCGATCCCTGGAGTTTGGAAGGAGGAGGCTTTTCTCAAGTGGGATGACAGGAGAACAACCTCCGCTCCGCCGCTGTCGCTGCACTGGGCTCAGTCGCAGCATCTTTGCAGCAGCACTTGGTGCTTTGCCCTTTCTTCTTTTCTTTTGGTGGGTATTTTTCTTCTGTTTCTCTCCCTGCCGCATTTAAAATCTGAGTTTACCTCCACAACTATAAAGCACATGAGACATTTTCACATGCAGCCCCTCTTAGCGAGCATCTCCTCACTCCGGAGGACAGTGTTCCTTGTCCTCGGGTTTGAAAGCAAAATCCTGGGTGTGATTTAAACACCCAGGGTCTGATCTCACCTCAAGCTGCCTCACTCCATTGCACACACCCATTTCCCTCAAGGGAAAACTAGAAGTGCCCTCTGCATCCTCCCCATCCAGCCTGCATCCCTCCGACCCCGGAGACGTTCCCAATGCATCAATGGTCCCTCGTGAGCTCCAACCCACGTCTGCAAGGGACACGGGCAAGGCCAAGCCCAGAGACTCGAACAAATCCCTGTTTGCTTTTTGCACACGCTATTTTCCCTTCCCTCTGCGCTGTCTGTGCAAGGCTAAGCCGGGCTTTGACACAACACTATTATTAGCTCTTTTTCTCCTGCATCAGAGCCTTGGCTGGTGTCACCTGGCAGCGCCCCGGTGACTTTGAGCCGAGGATTCAGCCTGCAGAACAGCTTTAATAAGGAGTTTCTTCTCAGGCTACCTGCTCAGCAGATGTTTCTATTTGTTTTGTTTACTTTAATTCTGCTCCTAATGTGCCTTTTATGATGTCTTCTGGCAATACTTCTAGACCTGCACGGGATGGATGAGAGCCTCTGTTGTTAAAGGCAAAGGCTGGGTGGCTCTGAGCTGTGTTATCTTCAGATCTCTCCAGTTAGACTTAAGAACTTGCTGAAACACTCGGCTGTAAGCTTTATTTTATTTTATTTTATTTCTTTTTCCCCAGGACAGCACAGGATTTTCCCAGTGCTTCTATGCGTCTCTGTGCTCTTCTCCTTGTAGGAATCACTGCACGTCATTGCAAACCCTGCAGCAGGTCCATCTGCCAACAGGACCCAACTGCCACACGCTGCAGATTCACTTTGTTGCTGGATTCCAAAGAAACCAACCCCTCCACTTTAAAAAGTAGAATTTTTCAAGCAAACAAGGCTGGCTGAAGCCACAAGAGACACATAGAAGCACAGAAAAGAATGAGACCGCTCTTGGTGTGGTGGTGGGCTCATCAGAAGTGAGATGCGTGCCCAGACAAGACAGGCTGAAAGATAATCTACCGCTCTGAGAGGGGGGGAAAGAAAGAGAAAAGACTTTTCCAGCGGCCGATTGTTTGGCTGGACGTTGATTGAGAGCTCAGGCTCAGATAAAGGCTGCAGGGTTGGCGATAATATCAAGAAAAGGCAGTTGGAGTCTGGGGCCAGCCAAGCTGTCATTTCCTAATGCGGCTGCTGTCGTCCAGCTTCTGGGGCACCGAGTCTGCACTTACTGTTAAAAAGTGCTTTAAAAAATAAAGTCAAACTCTTATTCCAGAGCGGTTCTCTCCTCCGCAGACCCAGCTCGGCCTTTTCTTGGATATTGTGCTAAACTTCAGCATCTGATTAAAATTAAAAAAAAGATAAAATATATAGGTAGAAATCAATGGAGCTTTTAAACACTGCTCTGTGAAAAGGCTGCACTTTACTGTTGTCTTTCTGAACCCTGCGAAATGCTGGGAAACTGTTTTTAATAAACAAGAGTTCAAACAGTGGGGCTCCGTAGCCAACAGTCACGCCTTAAACTCTAAACTTTACATGAAAACTCTCAGCTCCCTTTGAACTCTTTTTTCTCCTCCCTGGCAGAGGATTCCAGTGTTTATGCATTTTTTTGAGATTGCTGGCGGGATCATGAGGAGGGTTTTAATATTTTTTTTTAAACAATCTCCTGCCTTCATAAACCATTAATGCCCACTAAGAAACATCAAGGCATTGCTTTGAAGTGCCTTCTGGCTACAGCCCTCTTACACTCTTTGGTTACTGTGCAATCAAATAATTAAATGGAGTCTAAAAAGAAAAAGTTCTTTTACCTGGTAATTAAACACCCCACGTTGGACAGTTGCAAGGGTTTTTAAAGGCATTGCAAATCTACAAAGACTTGAAACACAAAAGCACTACGTGCAGCTAGAACCTGTGAGTAGACACTTTCTCCCTGCTTTGGCAACCTGTCCCACAGGAAAGGTCGGAGCTCATCCTCGTCTTCCCGGCTTAACCCAGGTCAGGGCAGCGAATCCTGCAGGAGAAAAGACAGAGCAGAGTCACAAATCAGCAAAGCTCAGCTCTCCAACTTTTCTTGTTTTTCCGTTTGTTTGTTTGCTTTGGAATAAACAGTGAGGAAGAAAAAGTTGGAAATGGTATTTTGGCTGCTCCATCAAGGGTTGAATCGCGGGCCCAAGGCCATCACTAAAGGCCACGGAGCCCAGTTTGGACGCGAGTTGTCTCCAAAGGCTCCGGGCGGTGGCTCTTGGGGACACCAATGCCACCGGGCAGCATGGGGACAGCAGCGCTGGGCTGCGCTTGGCTGGGCTCAAGCTCATCCTTCTCCAGAAGGCTGGAGAAGAACGAGGGCGTTTCGGTGGCAGCTTCAAAAGAGCGGGGCGGGTGTTGCGACGGGGCGTGTTGCGATCCGGTGTCCAGTAATAATTCCCTGGCTGGGAGGAGAGGGACAGGACACCTCCTGCTCTGCTCCCACGGAAACTCCTCTCCCTCCGCGGTGCCCTTTTGATGGAAGCTTTCTGAAACCTGCTTGTTTCACTTCCCAGAAGTTAGCTGAGAAAGTTTTCTCTGGTTCCAACCTAAATTGGCTCTTCCTTCCTGGAGCTCTGCTTTGATCTGGGCGTTTGAATCTCAATGCAAAACTCGGTGCTTTGCCTATTTTTGGGGGGGTTTTCTTGCATGGCAACAAGAAGGGACAGGGTTTAAATCCTCCCCACTGTGTGCTCTATCGACTGCCCGCTCGTTATTCACAGATTGTGCTGGGTACTGGCTGGTTTTACAGCATCTGTCCCAGGAGCCGTGTCCAGTCCCCAAACCCTGCCCTTCATCTCTGTCCTACTGGGACCTCTTGGTTGGTCTCTGGAGGCAAAGATGCCTCACCCGCTGTGTAATCCTTTACCATTTTTACTTGTGGAAGTGAGACGCCTTGGTTAGCAGATTCCTGTGAACCCTTTGGAAAGGATGTTGAGTTTGTAGGGCTGCAAGAAACCTTGAGAGATGTCAGGATTTGGGGAAACAAGAGCTTTGGAAGGCACACAAACGGTTTGCTCCGAGCTCTGCCAGGCTGCTGCAGCCACCTGCAAATACTTGGAAGGGATGGAGAGTTTGTGCTGGACTCCTTGCTGAGTGTGTTTTAGGGCTGGATGAGACCTTGAGGGGTGAGCTGGGCTCCTGGCAGGGACGATGCTGAAGCTGCAGAGTGCCGGGAAGCAGTTCTGCAAGTGGGGGGGAAGCAAAGAGCCGAGGTGGGAGCATCCCAACCCTGCATCCCGTTCATCCTTTGGCTTTTGAAGGATTTTGGGGGGTGAGAGTTCCCTGTGAGCCAGCACAGCAGAAGGGGAAGGTACAGGGAGCTGCTGTGGTGGTGGAGCTGGATGTGGCTGCAGATGAGGGGACAGCACCGGCCATGGGAAAGGACAAGGAGGTGGTTTCAAAGCAGGACGAGCTGTGGGGTTTAGAGATGTTCCAGACTCCTGCAGAGCCCAGGACAAACATGTTGAAAGCCAGAATTCACAGAAGGTCTTTCTGTTTTCCTTCTTTTTTTTTTCTTTTTTAATAAATAAATCAAATCTACCCGTCAAGTCGTATCAAGTGAGGCGCTGAATTAAGGCAAGCAAGACTTAATGGGCTTTCTTCCCTAAAAATAGATCTCCCCATGAAAGAGATGAAGGGCATTGCCCGGGGAGGTCAGCCAAAATTGTCTGAAATTATGCTGTCACCTAGATCTGATGGCCAAAATTAGCCTCCTCTCTCGCTATGTGGGTGCAATGCTCCCTGAAGATTAAACGCATCGCAGCACTCATTTAATTCAAAAGAGAGGCTGAAACATATGGCATGCCGTGGTTTAAATGTTAGAAAAATTCAGCTCGGGACTCTTTACTGTGATTAGTAACATGCTAATGAAGACGAGGGGGAAAGGGGTGTGCGGGGAGGCTGGGCAAGGCTGCGGGGAACCGGGGGTGTTGCTGGGAAGAATTGGAAGGACCTGAACTGCTTTCACCATCCAGAACGAGTCTGATCTTTTTTCAGAAAGGGAAGGAAGATGATTTGCCTTAAATAATCCTCCAGCCTCCCCTGTGTGGGTGTTTTCTGGGCTCTGTGATTAAGAGACAGCATTTGAAAGCAATGGGATAGGAACGGTGTTTAAAGACTGAGTGTTACTTTCTTTTTTTTTGCTTTTTAATTAATCTGAGGTTGCTGCTGGAGTGGAGAAGCTGGATGAAGGTGTTTGAGGAACTTGAGGTTAATGGAAGGTGAAAGAGAAAGGGAATCAAATTGGCAATGTGAGCCAAGTAGAGTGTGAACGGGCAGACGCCGCAGCCCAGCGGGTTCACGGGGGATCCGTTCCCCGTGTGGAAGGGAGAAAATAACCTCTGGAGATGTGGGAAAGGCTTTGGGGAACCGACAGCGCTGCCGATCCCATCAGGGCTGCTGGTCCCGGCACCTGGGAATAAGGAGGAGGGAATTTTGATGGAGTTTCACCAATAGTGCATTAAAAATAATGCATGGGTTTGGTTTGTCGTTGTTTTGGGGTCTTTGTTGTACGGTCTGAGAAACGAGTTTGCGAGAGAGCCCTGAAAGGGTAGGGACGGAGCTGATGAACCTTGGGATGCTGTAATGATGTGTTGTGAGGGACAGGAGCATCCCGTACCCTCTGATGGCACAGAGGGACAGTGGCAGCTCACTCAGATGAAGATGGAAAATGCTCAAAGTATTAAGGATTAGTGTGATTTAAGTATGTGGAGCTTGCTCATGCCCTCAAGCCCTGCTCAGGTTTGCTTTTGCAGAGCAGGATCTTGCTATTGATGTCCCTTCTCTGGAAGGACCCAAACCCTGAGACATTTGCACAGGTACCATAATGCTGCAAGTGGCTCTGAAGCTTGTTTGGGTTTTTTTAGCATGAGTTTTTATGGCTTTTGTTAAACCTTATAAACTTAAGCTAAGCTAAAAAAAATATATCAAAACAAGGGTCTTGGTTCTTCCCCATCATCTGTACCATTAAAAACAACAAAAAAGGTTGGATGTTAAACTTCTGAAGCTACAACAGCAGAAGTTTCCCATGCTGCCTCTCCATTTAGCAGCTGCCAAGCCAGACCTGTAATCAGGATCTTTATCCCGAGACAAGCTACAAAACAAAATAAAATGTTTCTGAACCACTGAAGGCAGGTGAACATTTTCAGAGTGTCACATATTAAGGTGGTGTCTAACGAGCTCCACGTCCCACTTATAATTGAAACAGAAGAGAGTATTCACTTTTCATTCATTTTTAAAAGACTATTCAAATACCCTTTCATCTCCACTAAACAGCCTGCCATGTATTTGAAGCCATTTTATATTTTGTTTCTACAGACATCCAAAAAACAGAGGTGAGTATTTTGGAACATTGATAGAAAGATGCAAAGGCTTGTGAGGCACTGAATGGCTTCAAGCTGCCTCAAACACATTCATCTTCCCAAGAAGAATTAGGCACAGTGTGATTCATTTTAATAGCAGAAGAAAAATAATACTAGGATGTAGTGCTAAGTTCCCAACCTTTGATGGTAGACTAAAAAAAGAGAGAGGGGGAAAATGAAATATCTTTCTTCCCTTGTGTTGTTGAAGTCTCCCTACACCCATCCGTTATGTCCAGCTTATCAATTAAGATGAACCCCATGAACTTCAGATGGTTTTTTAAAACAAGGCTCCATCCATTTAAATGTGTAAAACTGCCTGCAGCTCCCTTGAACTGCAGGATTCAGTCCCGAGCTCTGTGTACTCGGTGTGAAGTTGAGCCCTTTGATAGAAGTTTTACTGATGTTTTAAATGAAGTCTTCTCATACACACAAAATAACCCAGATAATTTAAAACCTCATAGGGAAAAAAAAAAGGTGGAGAGAGAGGGGGAAAAAATAGTCGGTGCCATTGGTGTAGCAGAAGAAAAGAGGTTGGATTTGGTTACCACCAGGACAGACCAAAAGCTGCGCCACAATTGCTTTCCCAGGGTTGCTCGCTTGAGCCGGGGAAGGTCGGGGAGACAAACCCACCCTGGACCGGGCGGCTCCTCTAGGGGACAAATTAAGCTCGTTTAGCTATGAAATAGGTCTTGGGAAGTGACCAGCAGGGAGAGGGAAGGTGCTGGGTCTAAGCTCCCAGAGCTCGTCCCGCTCAGCCACTTCTACCGAGTACCACCCAAACTGGTGCTACGTTAGCCAGGGCTTTACAAAGCTGGGTTTTGTTCTAGCAGGAGAGCAGACCCAGCTCATTCGCACCTGGGGAAGGCTGTGACCACCTTCTGGCGCCTCGTGGCGAAGCTTTGCAGAGCTCCAGCACTGGGCCCACCACGACCCTTTGGGCATCCCCATGTCCCTTTGGACATCCCACCCTGGCCTCACCATCCCACGCACGGAGCAAATCCCCCGCTCCTCGACCAGCGCCATGGGCTTGGCCATGCAGGTACCATGAGGTACCTGAAGGAGTTGTAAATGGTTTAATCACCCAAGGACATGATGATGATGATGATGATGATGATGGGGCCTTGCCTACTTGGGTTGCAATAGCTCCCCAGCAGGAACAGCTCAGCCACCATCTCCATCCACCAGCACACATGAGAAAAAACAACCAATCTTTTTAGCCACTTAGGGTGGGAAAAAAAAAAGTCAGAAAATATTAATTTGAAAAATATAAAATTTTAATAAAGGCTACATCTCTTAATTACAATAATTATTGTACCAAGTAATTTTTTTTCTTTAAATGAAACTCTTTATAATGCATAATTTACAGTATAAGTAGAACAAAATGCCATGGCAAAAGTCATGAGTACAGGACTTGTAATAAAAGGCATAAAATATATTTATACATAAACCCCTTAAACAAACAAGGGAAAGCTTGAACCCTGAATATAGGGCGACGCATGGTCTCGTAACTCCATGCAGGCACAGGTACTGTACTGATTCAATTTTAAAAACACTAGAGATAGTGTATTAATATTTTCACCATACATTCTCTTCTTTTTTTTCTACAATATATACAGACTTATATACAAAGTAGCAACGGCAAACAGAATGCACAGATTAACTTAATCAACACAAACCCCAACTGCAGAAATGCCAGCTCCCCACACACCCCCAGCAATGAGGAGCCCCCATGGCCCCACGTGGGGCTCGGGAAGGTTAAGGCCAAAACAAAACCAACCTCAAAAGCCAAGCAAATCCACTACACGTCACCACGTGCGTCTGGAAACCCCATCGCAGATACACGTCCTTGAAATAGGAGTTGCGCCAACGCTGACGTAGAATGGCTAAACCAAATGAGCTAGCTATGTGGAATACACACTTCACTTTACCTTTTAATTTTCTTTTAACCTGGCTTTTGCAGTGTGTCCTTTTGGTGTGATAACTACAGCAAAATGGGAGCTTAGCGGCTGTTTCTGCCGCTCTGACAGCAGCAAACACCTCACACCGCGGAAATCCGTGGACAAAACAAGTTGCTGTTGTTCTATTGCATCTAACGCACTTAACGCTTAAGACCTTTATTTCAAATTAGAGCAGCATAGATTAAAATGCACTGGGCTCTAGATGAATGGTAGGACAGTATTTTTATTTCGGCTTTAATTATTATTATTTCTTTAGAAAAGTTTTCTCTTCACCTGGAGGAATTATGGGCAAAATGTCACTCCTTCCCTCCTCCCCCTTAAAAACCAACTAACAACCCCACAAATGCGCTCGTAGCCAAACTCCTCGATTTTCAATAGTGGGAACAATATAAAAAAAATAAACTAATCCTTCCTCCCATCACCCCCCTTCCCAGCCCATCTCTTCTCCATTGTTAAAGCAGCATATCCAAAAACTGGATTTAAGGGAAAACAGACTGTTCAATAAATATCAATAAGGATTAATGTTAAGGTAAGCTATACACAGTTTTTCTTAGTCCATAGATTTCAGATCCCCAGGAAATCATATATTATGTATGGAAGTCTCTCAAACACGGCCTGCATCTCCAATAGCCAACAGTGGTCATGTTTTTAATAAATAGTTCAGGGTTTTTATCATCTCAGTACCCAACTCATGAATAATAAATGCCATTTTTTCCTCTAAGGCTAACTCAGTAAAGTCTTCGTAGACTTCACTATTTTTCTTCATTGGTTCAAAACTTTCCTTCGGTTTTGTTATTTTCTTGTCCTCACTACTGTTGTGTGTCCAAAGACCTTTCTAGCTTAACTTTTAAGAAACGCAGACGCCGTCAATCGATCCTTTCCACTTTCCCGAGAATCCTTCCGTCGTACATGGGCAGGATGGTTTCGTCTTCCCAAACCTCTTCAAACACCGCACCGCAGTCGAACTCGTCGCTTGCTTTTTTGAAGTAGTATCTGTGGTAAGGAGAATTAAAACACAGTTAACAATCAAAAGGCAAAGCGAAGGATGCTCTGGCAGTTCTTTCAACCACAACATTTCCAGGCTCTCTAGCCCAGGATGCTCCTCCAGCCTGACCAGGAAAACCTCAGCTCCAGCAACATGAGAGCATCCCCAAGGCGGCGATGGGACGGAGCGAGTGGGGCCGTGCACCCTCCTCAGTGCTGACAACAGCGAGTAAATTACACACACTGGCAGCAGGGATCCTCAGCCATGAAGAAAATTGGAAAGCGTGGCGATTTCTGCTCAAATATCTTATTTAAAAACTAAACAAACAGCATCTGAAAGCAAAGCATTCTTAAGGTTCCCTTCTCTCCCCACCTTCTTTCATGTGTTTTCTCGTTTCAAAGCTGAAGCTTAAAATTAGCAACTGTTATTAAAAGGAGAGGCTTTTTAGGCATAGGATGGATTAAAAGAAAACCATCCCGGCTTCCTGCAACGCAAAAGCTGAAACTGGGAAAAGAAAACAAACAAACAACAACCTGGGAGCCTCACAAGCAAATCCCTAATTCACATCTCCATTTTAAGTGACAGAAACTCCGGATGGTCAGGAGCGATGTGCCACTCCGGGTCGTCAGATCACGAAGCCAACGCTCCCGGGGACAAAAAAGCACCCCCACCCCTCCCGTGTCAAACAGCGAGGACCCCTCTATTATCCTGAATTAGACCGTTCAGCTTCTTGATTAAAGGTTCCTTTTATCCCGTTTGGAGCCTTCTTCCTTCTAAGGCTGCTTAATTGCATATGCACAAATGAAGGGCTTCCATTCAGAGGGGTAGCATTTAGGGAGCCTGTCCGTCTGCCGCCGCACACCTCCTCGGAAAAGCGCTTTGCCATCCCATCGCCAGGGACGGAAAAACCTTCATCGGATGGATTCCCAGAGAAAAAGATACAAAAAAACCCTAAAAACACCCTCCCCTGTAGTTTCCAGACAACTGGGGTTGGCAGCTCCTTGTTAGGGGAAAGGGTTTTGCAGTTATTCGTTTTTTTAGGGTAGTAAAGGAGATCAGATTAAGCTCACTTTTACTGTTAAAACTGAAAGAGCCACAGCCGGCTCCTCGAATTTGGTGTTTTTTTTCATGAATGTTCTGTTACACATTTTTAACACACTCAGTAACAACAGCTTGCAGATCTATTTATTTTTAGGGTACGTTAAAATTATTTTGCTAAGGGGATAAAAGCTGGCTTTTTAGTCAGAGAGATGAAACCAACTCCATTTAGTCAAGGTATGGTCAGGATTTATTTTTGTAAAGTTATTCCAAGCTGAACTGACACATGTTGTATCTTTAATGGCTCAGCAAGGAAAAACATCATCTTTAAGCCCCACACTTGCTAAGTCAGTGGCGCAACTCCCACCAAAGTGATGCTGCAGGTCAAGGCCACAATTCCCCAGCCTTGAAACTCAACCAAAAACCCCAGCAAAGTCTGAATGAATTACAAAGAACTTTCTCTTCCCTTTTCCTTTCTCCTCTCCAGATAACAGCCGCTCTTCCCAATAACTTCCTCCACAAGCCCAAGCGCTGGCTGTGTTTACAAAAATTCTTATTTGAGAAAACACTCTCTGACCTTTTGCATAATTACAACCTTATTTCACACAGACAGAAAAGGGGGGAAAAAAGGAGGCAAAGCAAAAACAAAAGTCCTTCCCCGAACGTCTTCAAACAAGTCGCTCTGCTCTTATTTGCTCAGAAACGGGCTTTCCATTGAAATATATTTTATGTGGCAAGCTTCGCTCCTTTTTTTTTTTATTTTATTTTATATTTTTTGAGACATCTGGCACCAATCGAGGCGAGCAGGCCTGGCGTTACAGCTCTGTTTTGAACCGCTGCCATCTTCAGATTACCCGACACCACCCAGTTTTTTTGTGCGTGTATGTTTGTTTTTTGTTAACGCCATCGGTATTAAATCACTGCTTAATGCCTTCTTTTTGTTTTTTGGTGGGGGGGGGGAAGGAAAGCAAAGCGGCGATTTCCCGGCGGCCGCCCCAAGGCCGCGCGGCTCTGGCATCGCGGGAGCCCGAGGTACCCGCCTCGCAAACTGATCCAATCAATAAAGAATTTGGAGAGCAGAGCATTTCTGCATGTCTTTGTGCATTAAATGAAAGGCAACGGCTTCAAAGACATGCTTATTAAATGTGCCTTAAAAAGAAATCAATGCCAGATGTGACCAAAGCGGCCTAGTTAGTGCCTCCCCGTAACACACACGCTACTCCGGGCACTGCGGCCCTGTTCCCTGAAGGTCACCCGCAGTTTCCCTCAAAGTCCAGCCAAAAGTCAAAGCTTAGATCAAAATGATTCCCTGGAGGTACACACATTTGTGTAATTAGTTTCACCTTGTGTCTGTGCAAGATAAAATACTGGGCACGTACCCAAGTTCCTTTTATAAATTTCTGTATTGTCTTTACCCAGGTGTAAAGGGGTGAGATCTAAGCAAAACATTGTTTCATCCTTGTCAGTCACTTAAAAACATTTTCTAAAGTAATTACAGTCTGACAAGGCACAAATAATTGCACCTGGAGGGACTTTCGGGCCACGGAGGTTTCTAGGAGCCTATTCCTGCGCTTGGGCATCACACGAAAAATGTCACAGAAAACAAATGGAAAGATAAGATTTCTTCTTTCTTTTCTTTTTGAGGGGGAATATAGAGACAGTGGAGCAGCAGCTCACCAGTGGTGAGGCCAAGGAAACTGGTCTGCAACTGGGACAGGAGGCTGCATTGGCCAGAGGAGGAGCACAAGGGGCCAGGAGAGGCTTAAGGGGCTGCAAAATGGCACAAGGGTGTGAGAAACCTCTCCTGGAGGTGGCCCAGCTTGGGTGGACTTGCAGGTTGCTGCCATCTGATGGCAGCTGGGTGGGCTGCAAAGACGGTTTTGGGAAGGATTGGTGGTATTTCAGACCCCAGCTCAGCATCACCCACCCTTGGGTGACCTACCTCTGATCTGCACAGGTGGGCTTCCCAAAGCTTAGAGACAGGTCGGTGATGGAGCACCAGCTGGAAAGTCATGGTACCAAACCCAAATGACCCATTTGGATGTCAAATGGGAGGCTGCCAGCACAGGGCAGGACTCCTGGCTCTTTGAAGGACCAAATTCAATGCAAATTCAACACTTAAAGCTGGAACTTCCCTCTCCTGTTCGCCCTATGGGAGAAGTGGCCACCAGGTGATCTCACTAGTGCTCAGATCCGCTGGGAAAGTGCAGCCGAAATAGCCAACGTGAAGCTACTACCATGGGAACTAGCAGAGCAGGGGAAGCGGCAAACTGGTTAAACTGGGAGCTGGGCCCTGGAAACCAGACGGGCAGGGTTTTTGTTGGTGGTTCTGAGGAAGAACTGGGTATCGCTGGTGGAGCCTTCCCTGCAGGGCAGAGGTTTTTCCCTAACGAAAAGAGGGCTCGTTGCATCTCAGCTACACATCCACTCAGATGCACCATCCCAACTATTCACTGACCACACCATCGCAAAATAAGAGGAAAAAAATAAAAATAACAATTAAATGAGTAGGTAAAGCAAGAGGTCAGCACCAACGTGAATGTTGAGCCCAGCCTGGAAACCGAACCGCACCGCTCCATGCCTTTGCCAAAAGGCCATCCCAGCTTTCCCTGGTATTGACGGTTTTTGGACAAGAGCTGGAGCACAAAGCCACACAGCCTACATCTCTATGCAATGAGTGGAGGCGGCTGGGGACGGATGGGGACAGGAGGTGGCCCCGCAGCCAAGCTGAACCCCGCGGTCCCCTTCTCCATCTCCAAGTTGCTCTTGGTTTCAGTGGGAAGAGAATAAGACCTACAGCCTCCAAAAAGCGATATAAACATGTCATTGCGGGAAGACCTGCAAAGTATCTGCTGATTCTTTTGACTTATTAGAATACACTAAAGAACAAACAAATCACAGATTCTTACCTGTAATTTCCCTTTTTGCTCAGCTGTTCTTTAAAGTGCCCAAGTGTCAGGCTCTGGGCCTTTAACATCCTCCTGTAGGGAATTTCTTCTCCGCAAAAAAAATAGGTGACAACCAACTCAGTAGACTGAGAGGTGTGAACAAGTGGCAGTTTCTTTGGCTCTTTGTGACTGAAAAACAGAAAACACACACAAAAACCCTCTATTTTTCCATTTGAGAACAAGCCGTTTCACCTCGCTCGGTCTAGCAGTGTTTCTGCCACACGTAACACTGGTCAGGAATATCCTGGGTGTGACCCAAAAAGTCAGATATTCCTGTGCTCGTGGGGAATTTGTCACGCAGCGTTCGCACGGCGCTTAGTGGCAGAGACCTCATCCCGCTTTATGGGTGGGAGAACTGAGGGATGGAGCTCAGACCCTTGCTGAGGCATTGGTGCAGGACCACGGGCCAGGTGAATATGTGTAGGGCTCACCATGGGCTGACCCTGACTGAGCAAACCCAAGGATTGCACAGCTCTGATTTCAAAAGGCTCGTTTCATCTGCCTTCATGCAAAGCACCTGCCAAGCTTCCCCCTTGGTGCACAAAACCACCTGCAACCACCGACAGCTCACAAAGCAAAACCACGGCCAGATTCTTCACCTGAAGCGCACAGGTAATCTGATTTTCCCCAGCGAGGGTAACACTAACTGGATCTTGAAGTTTGCACTAAGAAACCCTTCTTAAAGAATAATTAAAATAATATTACCCAACAAAATGGCAAGGCTCTAGTGAATGCCATGCAGCCAAATCTACAACTGCTTCTGAGGCAATGTACACTTGGCATGTCAAAAGGTCACAAAGTGTTAGTCCGCAGTAATTTAGTCTTCCTAATTTGTTCTAAGTCTTTGTAGAGTGGCTTCAGAAAAAAAGCTGCTAGCAAAGACAGCTGGTGGACTTAAGGTCAACCAATTAAAAATGAAAGGCTCCAGTCAGGTGGCTCAGTCTGGACTTCAAACATTACTCATTGCTTAAGATGAAGAGGGTAAGAAAGAAAACTTTAATTATTTAGGCCATTTTAGACCTCTCTGTAGCAGATTTCTTGTTAAAAGAACCATCCTGTAATTAGACTAATCCAATCTTTGTCCACTTTACAGGAATGCAAGTTAAAAAGAGCCAGAGACAAGATTTGAAAATGTTTTTTTCTTTCTTTAAGAAGAACGTTTGAAAGATGAAATTTCAGATAGGAGAATTTCCCCTCTTTACAAAGCACCATACATTTAATGAAAATATAATTATTATATATATTTATATATATATATATTTCCCAATCCTTTTCCACACGTGCAATACTCACTCTTCTGTTGTTAGAATTGCATTGCAGAAAGGGGCGTTTCCCCCCTGAACAGCAGCGGAGTGGTTTCGATCCCTCTGCTGATTTGAGGTTGAACATCTGAAGTGGAGAGCGGGAGGGCAAGGGGGGGGAACAAAAAGAGGAAAAAACCTTTAAAAAAAATTGTTGAACTACAATCTTCTTAATTGAAGTCTCCTGTGGGTCGTTAAGTTTGCTCTTTGTATCAACCCTCACATGTTGTAAACAATCAAAGGAAGAATTAAAAATGCTGTGGGCTAATTTATCCTTCCATACCCAAATGAATGATAACCAGTCCAATTCTCCACTTGGTATGTAGCTGGAGTCCATCCCAGAGGAAAAACGGGCAAATTACAGCCATCAAAAGAGTGGAAGTAATAGTCTAGAGGATTCAAACTATTTGTGCCGGGGTAGGGTGGGGTTGGAACACGGAGGTTCATCCCTGGGGCTTGGCCAAGCTGCGCGTCACACATCCCCATGGCCCCATGGCCAAGCCTCTACCTACACCAGGAGGACAGGTCCACCACCTTCATCACCCACCTCACCCCCATCAGCCCAAGCACGACGGGCACCCAGCAAACCTCCCCGATCCCTGGCTGCCCCTCAAACTCCCCATGGGACCAGGACCAGCCCTCCCGCCGCCGTTACCGTTGCTTCTGGGGTTTGGAGACCTCGGCGAGGCGGCGACACGCTTCCTCCAGCTGCGCCAACGTGTTGGGGGGGGTGAGCGGCGGCATGGCGGGGTCCTGCACGAAGGGGTGCGCGGGCTGCACCCCACGGGGGTGGCTGCCGCTCCCCCAGGGGTGGTGGCGGCCGGGGGCCCCCTTGGCGAAGTCGGAGCTGTAGGCCTTCTTTGTGCTTTGTGTGCTTGGGGAGGGGAAGAAGTCGGGTTAGAAAAGCTGGAAAATATGACTTTAATAGCAGCTCCTATTCTGCTCGCTCCCTCTCAAAAGTCTGTCATAACATGAAAGGAGGTTTATTGCCAAAAACATGACATTTTTGTGGTTTTTCTGGTTCTGCGGAACAGCTTTTATATTAAACCGGAGGAGCAAAGAGTCTCATTTGTTTTTAGCGATTGTAAAAATAGACAGCCCATGTAATATATAAATATTTACCGGGAGCGATATTGCTGTAGACAGCTGCATATTTACCTGTGGGGCTTGTGCTTATTTTGTCTCTCGCTCTCCAGCATCCACTGCCAGACGTTCTGTGCCCGGTCTGCCTCGCCCCCCGGGAGCTGCAACCCACCGGGGCCGGGCAGCCCTCCGTCCCCGGCCGGTGCAGTGACGCTCTCCGCTCCTCTGCCCGGCCTTTTCGGCAGCGTCCCCGTCCTGCTGATGGTGAGAGGGGGACACAAGCCCACCATTAACCCCCTGCACTGTCCTGACCAGCCCCGCATCCAGGGGGGTGACAGGGCGATGGTTTGGGGTGGTGCAATGGAGAGAGATGGTCGTGACTTACCCGAAGGGCTCCAGGAGAGGAAGAGGGGGGTCCGTGCTTTTCGGGTGGCCCTTGCACTTGGGGTAGCAGTAGTAGTCGCCGCCCGCCGGGCAGCAGCACTGCACCCGCTGCGCCGCCTCCGCTTCGATCTGCTCCTTGGTCTTGGGCACGGTGTGGTGGTGGATGTAGTGGTGGTGGACGTGCTTGGTGGTCTGCTTGGTGACGAAGCCCTTGCCCACCAAGGCGCAGGCCATCGGCGAGGCCGCGCCGGGCTGCAGCTTGCCCATGGGCAGGCGGTCCGGGGAGCGGGCGCGGGGGCTGTGCCGGCCTATGCCGGGCGACTGGCAGCCGGGGGTCTTCAGCACGCGGGAGAGATGCTCGTCCAGGATGGCCTGGGGATCCTCCTCGTAGCTGCCGGAGGGCAGGAGCGAGAGCGGGTGCTGGGGGTTCGCCATCTCCCGACTGCTCTGCAGGCTGGCAGGGAGCTCCAAGCCTTCCTTCTCCTCATCCTGCCGGCCAAGTGATAAGAAGGAATCAATGCAAGGGGACGGGGAGGCATGCGGCAGGATGTCCCCACCATGGGTACACAAACTGCAGCGTGAACAAAAGATATGGCCCCCTCCCACCCCTCGCCAAGCTGGGCAGCACATGCAGCACATGCAGCACGGACAGCACATGCAGCAAGGACAGCACATGCAGCACGGGCAGCACATGCAGCACGGGCAGCACATGCAGCACGGGCAGCACATGCAGCACGGGCAGCGAGCTCTGCCCAGCCTCGCAAGGGTTAATCCTCCTACCTCCTTGATCTGCTGCAGCCTCTCCTCCAGACTGTCCATGGTTTCCTGCTCCTGCTTCAGCTTCTCTAGCCGGGAGATAAGCTCTGCAGCAAAGGCAGCTGGCTCCACCGGGGTCATCTCCTTGGGAAGACGGTGGGTCCTCTACAAGGAGCGGGGACACAAGGTACAAGGCATGTTTAGCGGGTGGCACGGGGTGCTTAGCCGGAGCGGCATCGCCGGCCCCGCTACGCTTGTTGTGTCTCCATGTTTGGATGAAAAGACGACCGCAACTAGGCATGGTCTGCTCTGGATTTTTATGAGCTAGTGCTGTGGCCTCATGGAGTGACATCCTCCCCACCAGCGTTTGCCTTCGGCAGGAGCAGTTGGTCGCACTCTGAGGAACCCCGCTTGTTCTCTCTGTAGTACAACCAGCCCATCAGTAGCTACTCTGAAGTAGAAAATCTTCAAAGACTGTTGTCAAACATCAAAAAAAAAGCACTACCCGAAAAAAAAAAAAAACCCTCTGAGGTGGGAGGGAGAGACTTTAACTCAAGGAATAAAGTGAGTATAAACAGAAAGGAGTTGGAAATTAAAAAAAATAAGATGGGGGAGAAAAAGGGAAAGAAGAAAAAAAGAAAAAAAAAAGAAGTCAAACGGTTGCAGATCAGAGAAGTGCTGGTAATTTATTTCCCGGCTACACACTGGGCACCTTTGAGGTAGTGTTGTCTCAACAGTGTCCTAGATCTCTTCCCCCCCCCTCCATCTCTTTGTACAGAAAATGAAGAAAGCTGCTGCAGGCTAGCGGTGCTACACTGCTGAGCTTGGCTGCCTCGAGCAGATCTATCAAGGGAAAAAGGGAACATCTCCAAATCAAGTGCAGAATATAAAAAGGCAAAACGCGAATTTCTGCCAAAAGAAGCAAACATGGCAGGAAAAGGGGAAAAAAAACAACAAAAAAAAAAAAAAAGAGGAAAAAGAAACCACCCACCCGACTCTGCCCTCCCTCCTGCCACCCCCATGCGCCCCACTCCTCGCTCCCACTCTCCCTCTCTCTTTTTCCCCCTGAAAGCAGAAAGCTGAACTGCCAACTCTTTCACATACTACCCACCAGATGAGGTGGGGCCTCTCTCCGGCAACCACTTAGCTCCAGAAATGATGTGAGGGTAGAAAAAGGCCACTCTGCTGGAAATTGTCACTCTTACACAAGCTGGCTCTATTCAGTCCCTGATCAAAGCACTGCCTTACAGAGAAAGTCGATTTGCACGCCCTGGGACAAAATAATCTAATTTACAAGCTCAGGCTATAGAACTTTCTTTATGGAGAAAGGGGGGGAAAAAAAAAAGGAAGAAAAAACACATAAACCACCCCCCCTCCTCCACCAGAAATATCATCTATGATTTCTTGCTGCTTAAGACAGCAGAAAGAGGAATTTTAGCATATTAATCTCAAGACAAGATAAGTTTATACTTGTCTGTGTAAACAGTTTATTCGCTGCAGGAATCGGGAGTCTGCAAGTCAAGCGAATTAGCAAGTCAGCGAGTTAATTTTTGAGAGCACGGCGAGGCCGCGAATCGGATCCCCTCTAAACAAGACACGTATCCGCTGCAATGGGATCCCCTCTAAACAAGACACGTATCCACTGCAATGGGATCCCCTCTAAACAAGACATGTATCCACTGCAATGGGATCCCCTCTAAACAAGACACGTATCCGCTGCAATGGGATCCCCTCTAAACAAGACACGTATCCACTGCAATGGGATCCCCTCTAAACAAGACACGTATCCACTGCAAACGTCTCTTTCCAGAGATCCCGCTTCCCACCAGCTCACAGACCATGTGCTTCCCAATGCTGGTGACACACGAGGCCAAGCCCCAGTCTGCTCAGCACCAACAAAGGTGTCAGGGTGGTGGCCAGACCCAACTGGGTCATCTCTGCTTGGACTGAGACCAGGAGGACAAATTTGTTGCTGCTGAAAAGCCCCAATTAGCACCTGGCTTTCATGGAGGGGTCCAAATGTGACCGTACAAAAGCAGGTTTTGGCTCCTACCCAACACCAGGCAGCACCTCTGCTCTAGCATCACGTAGGGATGGAAACGCTCTCCTCCCCTCCACTTGTGCCCATTCCCAGTCTTAGCATTTCCCATGGCCGACCCAAACCCTGCAGATCCCACCTGAACTTACCGGAAAATGAGGTAGAGAAACTTGACCGTTGGCCTTGACGCTCCGATGCATCTCCCGCTGGAGCTGCTTCTTGCTCCCAATTCTGTACGGGGGGATCCCATCTCTGGACACAAAGAGAGGTCATCATCAGCCGGGGATCTCCCCGTGCTCTAACCAAGACACTTCTCCATCACCTCTGAAACCACCCAAGAAATGCCACGGGCACACGTTCCCAGAGGTGCTGAGCCCTCCGGATGTCACCTGAAGCCAGGAGAAGCCTCAAACATCTGGCAGCTTGGGAAGGGCCTGTGTCACCATTTACATGGTTGTGCAGTAATTAAGCAAAAGCTGAAAAGCAAGCTGAAGGCAACTCTGCACGGGAAGACGCCCAAAGATCCCATCAGCTTCACTTTTGAGAATTCTTACAGAAGGGCCCTTCCAATGCCGCGTTTCTGCTTCTGCCCTTTGTTTTCGTTGCTTTTTTACCACCAAACTACGCTCTCTGAGACCACAACTTTCCTCAAGCTGTGAAACAGCCCGTGGGGTGTTGGCACTGCGGACAGAAGGAAGAGGCTGAAGATGGATGGCCACCAAAAAGCTGCTCCTCATCTCCAGCCCTACTAAAGATCTGAGATGTTTCTCCTGCCCTGAGGCCGGCCGGCACAGGCACGTCACCGCGAGGCAGGAGCAATGCCGGACCGTACCCTCCGGGCACGGCATTGCTCCCCTTGGCCACGGTGGACCATGGCCAGGAAGCCATGAGAAGAGACCAAGTGAGGAGCAGCAGTGGGAACAGCCCCCCACACAACCCGCTCGGGGCAACATGGGGTGTTTTCATCCAGCCACACAAAAAGTTTACCTCAGTTAAGATTAAAGAGCCTTCTAGAGACAGCGGGGACAGCCGGAAGAGCATGCCTGGAGATCCTGAATGTCTAATTCCACCTCTTCCCTCAGACTGACTGAAGAACCTTGATCTCCGGTCCCATCCCTTTCATCCACCTGCCCCCACACCTGACTCATCTCCCGAGTGGAGAAAATAGCTCCTGCCCAGGGAGGCTGAGCAGACAGCGGTGGCCTCGCGCTGCCAACATGGCACCGTGACCTCACGTGCCACCTCCCGCAGCCACGGCGGCGGTGGAGACACGCCGACATGTTCTGGACACGCAGCCAGAGACAAGGTGCAATGGAACACCTTCCCTGAGACAGCAGGTCCCTTTCTTGAGGAGGGTGACCAGATGCCGTGCTCAATGTTTGAAGCATGCTATCGCAGGCCTTTGTGAAGATCTTGGCCAAAGCATTCAGTTGCCACCAAACTGTATTCACAAGCAAGATTAAGCTGCAAAGCCCGGAATGAAAGACCACAACAATTTCATCTTAAAAAAACTTAGAAAAATCTCGAGAATAAAAGAGAGCACGCTGGGACCATAGAGAAAGTCCTTGATGGCACACGATGAATATCAGCCTCTTCCAGACTTGATCCATGAATACACATCACAAGTCCTAATGTCCCCGTTGCACAAGATGCAGCTCTGGAGCCCATTCCGGGGAAGTGTCCTGGCACACGGTGGCCATTGCAGCCGGCCATGGCCACCGACCGCAGCCACTGGTGGCCACTATGCATTTCTGCTGCACAAACCCATGTGGCAATAGGGCTTGGGGCACACGGCACGTCTCAGCTTTGGGGAAGGACATGGGAAAAGCAAATCTAAGGTGAAAACCAAATCATCTGCATCTTTGGAGAAACATTTGTTCATGGATGCTTACTGACATAAAGGTCTCTTAGAGAAGACCTTCAATACAGGGAGTAACAAGAAAAGCAGGCATTTTAAAGGTAGGTAAAATGCCAGCATGAGCACGTTCCACACATACACACATACGGGACTAATCCTGTTAACAAATTCAATTAAAGAGGAGGTGTCCTCTGCCGATGGCAGCACAAGAGGCCAGATGGGGAAGAGCAGGGAAGCAGATGAAAGTCTGTGGGTTCAACATGAGGCACCTGAGGACACAACCAAGGGACAACAAACAGGGAGCCCCACAGCCCTCCCCAGCTCCCCACCTCTCTCCAGGTCTCCGAGCACAAAATGCTGTCCCCAACCTTTCTGCTGTGGCCACCAAGCTGGGAGGACATCTCATGGGGGTCCCCATGCTCCCAGGTCCGGGGGGACCATCCTGCCCAAAGGGATCATCCCGGGACAGGTGATGACGCCGGAGCAGGGACTCGTGCCATTCACAGGCAGGGTGGCTCCTCATGTTATTCGACACTGACCCTCATTCAGGTCGGTACAAAGGCTGCTCCTTCCCCTAGAACTCCTCTGGTCGCACCAAAGAGCTCCGCACCAAACCCCCTGTGCCTACAGCCCTGCCTTGTCAGAGCAGCTTTACAACTTGCAACAACATGCAGAATTTAAAAAAATAATATATAAAAAACATATTTTGCTAGGATGGGAAGGCTGTCTTGGGGAAGTCAGCCTGGGGAACAGGGAGGGACTTTACAGGCACTTTGATGAGAGCTGACTAAACCCATATAGAACAGGGGGAAAAGGGACAATGCCAGGGCTGACGGGGTGACCAGCGGGTGATCCCCAACTGCTGGAGGGACCGATGGACGGAGCTGAAGCCAGGCTCAGCACAGCAAGAGATGTGGGGGGCAGGGGGAACCTTCATACTGAAAGAGACCCCTCCAGCCAGGAGAAAATGTCTTTGAAATGAAAAGGCTGAGCTTGGGCAGAGGTTTCAGGGCAGGACAAGGTTAGTCCCAGCTCTCCAGGTGCCACCTCTCCCTTTGCTCCAGCAGCCAACATTTGCACTCACTTTCTTGGCTACTAAAAGCTGCAGGCTGAAGAGCTACAGAGTTTAGGTACTAAATAGTAGAGTTTAATTATAAACATTTCAGCTAACCAGGCTGGGGCTAAGCCAATCTGTTTCTGGGGGAAACACTAGTTTGAAGTCTTCTACCCAGTCAGTTGCCATTTAAGCTGAGCCAATTATCTTAGCCTTTTGACTCAGATGTGCCTGACCTAACCTGAATGTAGTTTTACTGCTGCTTTGAAATATCAGACTCATGCGCATATGCATTCACTCCCATCTTCATTTGGCAACGGCTCTGAAACAAGCCTCTGATCTTGCCAACATCAAAAGCCTGGTTTGTAAGATAAGGTAATATTTGAAGTTTGCTCAGCAGCATTCCCCAGTGTCCAAAGTAAATCCATAAATAAGATATAAGCAAATAAAAAAAAAAAAATCCCCTTTCCTCTCCCCCCAACCCAATCAAGAAATTGAAATATAAATTTGCATGATGCTTTGTGGCTATTACAAAATATATATATGGACAGACTGATCGCTGGCATCTGTAATATCAAAAAAAGGGCAGATTGTGCATTTTGGAGAGATCTCTCCTAATTCCAGTACAGTTCAGATATAGATTTTTAATAAAAACCCTCACTTTGCTGCTATGTCTGACAGACTTTTCCAGAACAAGTTTTTCCTCTTCAGTTGATACCAACATAAGCCAAAAGAACTAATTTGCATTCGCCCTGACGAAACAGAACAAACCCGGGTGCTCTGTCCAAGGGGGGTAAAATAAAACCTCGCGGGCCGGGGCTGTGGGAGCACAGCGGGTTTGTGCCCCCCCAGCACCCCCCAGCACCACCGCAACCCGCAGCACCAGGTGCCAGGAGCGGCTGCGCGCCCCTAACGCTCCACTGCAATCTTGGCAGCGGCCCTTCGCCTCTGCAGAGGAAGTTTTACATCAGCCTTAACTTTAAGCCCAGCCTTCCAAAGTGCCAATTTCTCCCTCCCGTTTCCAAAACCGCCCGGCGTGCCCGCCCGCTCCCGGCCCCGCGGATGGAGCGTGGCCGCAGGGATGCCCAGGGGACCGGCTCTGCAGTTGGAAATATTCCTCCGTCCTCCCCCTCAAAGCCCTCCCCGCCGCCCCCCAACCTGGAGCTGCGGGCAGTTTAATCAGCCAAGCTTCCCCAAACTCTCACAGCCTGCTCGGGCCATTGTTACGGCAGGAAAAAACAGGCAGGCTCCTTTCACGCGCGGCTTTATGGGGAGCTCCTATTCACTTGTTCAAGCAAATTTCAAAGCAGGCTGCTGCCCTCTCATCCCCGCTAAGCTCCCCTGGACTAACAATGGGCTGAAAGCGATTCAGTTAAGCCTTTCATCCACCATGCACTTTATTTCTCACTCAGTGCTCTCATCTGTATAAGGCCTACAATTGGCATTGCTGTGAAGAGAGGGTATAATCCTAGCCCTGTGAATCCCAAGTGACCCTACACTGGTCCAGAAATGACTAACCCAATGAATGCTCTGTTGACACATGATCACATACAACCAGAGCCAGTAAGAAGAAATAAAGAAGTCACCCTATGATTCAGCTCTTTTATTTAATGCCAATATTGTTCAATAAGGGAATCTGGTGGGACAACAAACTATTTTTTTCCATAATATCAGTTGAAAACACACATGTGCATTTAAAAAAAAAAATAAAATGGAGCTTTTGTTTACTCATCAAGGATTTTTGGTAAATCCTGTTTTCCATTGTGCATCATCACGCACATTGACTTTAAAAACCCAGCATGCAAACCTCTCAGAGGAGTACACAGTAATCACTGCACACATCTGACAAAGACACGGGAGAAGCGTCGCTTATGAGAAGAAGAGCAGGAATGCAGCACACTGATTGCAGGTGGGCCTTCCTAGAGCACTCGGACTTAAATGAAGATCATGAAACACAAACAGCAACATCTGCCTTCTGCCCAGCTGAAGAAAACGGTCCTTAAGAGCACTAAGTGAGTCTTGCTGTCTCCTCTACAGGCACAAAAGCACCATTTCTCTCCTGCTGGGGAAGGCAAACCCAGGAAGAATGGTTAAAGGAGTTCTCCCAGTTGCACACTTCTCAGCAGAGCCAGGAGGAAAAGGCAGATCCTGCAATTCCTGGGCTCAGCCACAGCAGCATCTCATCCCTGTGCTCCTGAAACACCCAGACCTGCTCCACGCAGCTCCATTCAAAGGGCTCTTTGAAGACTGTCCCAGCAACACCAGATGAGCAGCTATTTGCCCCCTCAGGTCACTGGCCCTATTAATGTGCATTCTGACATTAATGACAAACTTTAATTACAGAAAGTACTTCCTACAGGAAGTAATCTCCTCCTCTTTGATGACTGATAACCAGTTAAGGAAGCCTGGCCTTAAGACAAAGGCTCAGGGAGATTCGCTCCTTGGGTTAGTCAGGCGGCACCATTAGCATAGGGGAAAACACGTTTGCTCAGCTGCAGAACGGCAATAGGATTCATCGTTTTACTCCATCCAATACTACCAGCAACACAAAGACCGAGGTGACCATGCCCTGCTACACCTCTCGGTTTGGGCACAAACCTCCGTTTCAGTGGTCCCGAATCACCGGCGAGCAGACACTGGGTGATGACCCTGGACCCATCACTCCCATAAGCCCCACGTGCATCGGCACAGCTGATTCACAGACAGCACATCCCAAAAGGACCCATCCGACACCAAGTACTTACACGCTGCTGTCCGTCATTGACATGGAGTCGTCCGTCAGGGCATCACTAGATATTTCACTATCGTTCGCGCTGGTCGCTGGGGCAAAAACGTAGCCAGAATTCACATGGTATGGGTTAACGGGGTCGTTCCTCTTGAAGGACCTACAGACAAGCAAAACAGGAATCCAGTTACCAGTCTTGGGCTAGAGAAAAGCACTCAAGTTTTGTGGTAGCGCTCTTCTCATGGGAACCATGCATATTGGCTGCTCAACCTCTTTAGAAGCAACCAGCCATCCATCAGCAGCAACCAGGACACACTCTGTCTAAACACAACCAAAGTCCAACTTTAAAGATGTTGCTTTTAGCATTGGAAGCGCACCTTAAAAGACTGCAGGAAGCACCTCTACATCCTTGGATACCTTCAAAAACTTGGTCCTTAAAGCTTGACGCTGCACTGCTGAGGCCAGCAGGCAAAAGATGAAGAAGTTCATAGCCCAAGTCCTGCTGAAAGCCACTGAGGCACCAGCTAATAAATGCTGAAGTCTGCTCTGAGGACAGGAGTTAGGGCCCCTTTGGGAATACAAGTTACGGTATCTGCGCTGCCTGAAACAAGAGAACTGCCCGGGACTGCTGGAGCAGGACCACCCCACGTCAGAGGGGGCACAGACAGGGATGAAATCTGCTGTCTTGGGCTTGGCCTCCCAAGGATGGGTGTCACCTTCCTGACAGTACAAAAACATGCAAAAAAAAGGCCCAGTTTTTAGGAGAACCTGCTCCTTGTTCAACTTGTGGTTTTGTACAGAGCTGGGTAGGGAAGAGGAGGATGGGGGATGCGAGGACAGGAGCAGCAGGTTGTATGAACAGGCACATGGGTTAGTGATACCATCACCACTGGCTTTGCTTGGAGAAGCAAACCCAAAGCCCAGCCTGGATGTTCGAGTTGAGTACCCAAGAGTGGCCGCATGAGAAATTCATGGGCAGTGACATGGGCCGTGATGGAGTGTGGCAGGCTCACCATGGCAGGGTCACCATGGCGGGGTCACCATACAGGACAGGGGGACCTGCGGGGGAAGGGACCCAGGCATCCCCCTCCCCACCACCTCCCATTACTCCAACTTCCCAGCCAGGATCAATATACATATCTTGGGCAGGCGATAAGGGGATTATGCAGGGACATTTGAAAGCCTCATGTCAAGGTGCCCATTTTGTTCCTCTTCCAGGGAAGGATGGGGTTGTTAAGCTTCTGCCTTTGTATATCAAAGCAAAAGGCCTTGTCATCTGATAAGGACTGCTGATTTTAATAATTAGGGCCACTTACCCAGGACTGGGGGCCTAAGGAATGTGCCAGCAGGCTCGGCAGGTTTTTTTTAATGGGCTTTTCACCTCCCTGCCCCCACAGGGGGTCGGAGGGGACCAGCTGGGTTTAAGTGAGCAGCAACATCCTCCCACCGCCCCACTCCCCACCCCTCCCAACCAGACACCCGCGCCCCCGCGCATTCCTGCACCGAAAACAGGAGCCTCCGCAAAGGCTTAACTTAAAAATAATAATAATAATAATAATAATAATAATAATAATAAAAAGGAAAAAGAAAAAAAAACAATAAAAAGGAGGGGGAAGCATGGCGGGGAAGATGGGCCTCTCTGGTATGAGAGGCGCGGGGCTGGTTGCAGGCAGGTATTCAGCCCAGCTGGGGCTGCATTCCTTTCCAAAGGAGGCCAAGGCATTTCTGATGGGGAGATCAAGATGTTAAAAAATATATATATGGGAAGAAGAAAAAAAAAGAGATAGTAAGGAATGCCACAGGAAAGAAGTTAAATCTTCAAAGATAAATTAATTCCACATGTGGGTGACAGCTAAGCTATCCCACTACTACAAAAAGAGTTCCTCTAAAAACCATGCAGACTTCTACTCGGATTCACGGGGATGTGCAGTCCAAGCAACCCTTCCTAGGTCCCTGGTGGGCTTTGAGGTCAGCTGTGTAAGGGACACAGCTCTTAGAACTATTTGATCTGACACCATCTCAGGTCTTGAGAGGACATCCAAGGACTATGAGGCTCAGGGATGCAGGATGCTCCCTAAGGGTGAGGGATGCTCCATGGGGTCCATGGATGCAGGATGCTCCCTGGGGCTCAGGGATGCTCCATGGGGTTCAGGGATGCAAGATGCTCCCCAGCACAGGACCAGCACCTTACTGGGAGGTGTCTGTGTCATCCCTGGTTGGACCCATACAGGCTGTTTTGGTGTGTTCCTCCAGCAGATGTGATTGCTGGAGAGGCTGGGGGGAGGCAGCAGGTCTGTATGAATACAGCACAGCGAGAGGAGGTGTGTCCAAACACAGCGTTTGGAAAGACACAATTAGAGAAAGTGGCCAGAACTAACTCCTTTTCCCATCAGTAACCGAATGCCACACTGATCCACTTAGCAACACCTCACAGACAACAAAAAAATCCCCAAAGTTTACATATTTCTAAAGTAACCCACCACACTCCACCACCAACACATTGTTCCACATCCTTTAAGAAAACCAATGGGGGCCGTTTTGCTATGTTTAATTTTTTTTTGTTGTTTTATTTGACCACCTTACTACAGTAATTGCACCCAGATGCATCAAGTTGCCTGGGAGGGTTTTAGATTCCAATGGAAAGCAGTGGTCTCCAGCCGCGGATGCTGCGCACACGAACACACACCCCAGCTCCAAACTCAATATGCAAAGTGTTTTCAGCTGTCAGGTAGCAGTTGCTCTGGAGCTTCAAGGAGAATGTCTGATGTTTCTCAGCCTATTCTTATCTTGATGCGATGACACACAGCATGTAACTCTCTACGTGCTATGTTGGGCAATGGGCATATCAGAGTTATTATAATGCCAAGAAAATTTCAGGGGGTCTTGGTTGTATCCTGTTATGAGGGTGCAATTTCAGAGTGTGGGTTCCTTTGGGTTCTTTTTATTGTCAAGCTCTGTTTCTTAGAAATAAAAGCACTCTGGCACTTCAAACCACAGATTTATACAGAAAGAGAAGAAAATCTACAAGGAGCATTTTGAGGCAAAACTGAATCTCATTAAGTATTTTCTTGGGACAAACATCACTGGGCAATCATGGGTTTAAGGATAAAAGGGGGAAAAAAATAATGCATGCACAAACCTGGGAAGAAAACAAAATAAAGGTATATTTTAACGAAAGTATGTTAATCACAGCTTCCATGCTCTAATTGTAGAACACTGCTTTGAGCACAGCTTTACAATGGCATCATTTACTTTGATAATTGGAGCCAAACTTGGTTCCAATAACTTGGCCACTGGTGTCCAAAGAGCAGAGGCCACCGGCCATCACCATCGATGGCACAAGAGACAGGTGAGTCCACCTTGGACCAACCAAACCCATGCCCGGTGGCGGCACAGCAAAGGGAGAAGCGCCCTCTGCGTAGCGCAAACTCGCGTGATAAATTTAGCAGCGCGTATAAATAATAGCTGGAATTCCTGGAGCGTGGGGCCAGGTCCAGCGCGGCGTGGGGAGGCCGGTTTTAACCACAGCACAACCTCGAGGGGAGGGGAGCCGCTTTGAAGGCCAAGAGGGAGGTTCTACAGTTAAAATATTCCCCGTGTTAGGGCTCCAAATATACAAGCAGCAGCTCGCGTGCGTCTGTCCTGCAGCCAGGCGCAAACACCGTGTTTCCACTGGACTTCTCCTGCTCCTGTCCATCACTGATGCTGGAGCCAAAGTCTGTCAACTCGCACGCTTTCTGTGGTCTCCCGTTTGCTGTGGTTTTGGCCACGACTCCGTGCCCTGGGATTTCCAGGTGGTCTCCCATCCAAATACCAGGCTGGCCCAAGATCGCTCTGCTCCCAGTATCAGGTGTGCTCAGCCCAGTGCTCCCGGCTCTCACTGGTATAATCACATTGAAACCCACCGAAGCAAACGGCAGGAGCCTGCACAGCGCTTCAAAACCATCACACACTGAGCAGAAATTCTTTAATTCCATCACACACAGGAGGAGGGAGGTGTGGTTTGGCCACTCACCAGGAAAGACTTTGTGCAAGCTTCAGTTCCAATCCTAAACGCAATCCTAAATGCTGAGTGATGAGAGATAACCCATCCATATGCTCATCAGCTTCCAGCACATGCACGCACAAGTGGCTTCACAAATGGATAGCTCAGGGGGGAACTGAGAAGCAGCTCAGCTTGACCTCCCTCTCTTTGCATTGAGATCTCTTGGCCCCATGGAGAGCAAAAGCTCCTGGAAATTCAACAGAAGGTGATCAAAGCAAAATGCACCACCTAATGTCCTAGGAGGGTAGATCTGACATGTGAGGAGCAAGCTGCATTAATCCCTGGACAAAAAAGAAAAGGAAAAAAGAAAGAAAAGGAAAAAAGCCCAGCACTAATCAGGCAAGCAGCCACCGTTCTGCGAGAGCTCTCCTGGACAAGGCACATGTGGGTTTTTAGCAGGGCCTGCAGCTCTGGTAGAACATTACAGCCAAGCCCTTCCAGCACTGAACACCAACAAAGGCTGAGAGATAAAAGCATCAAACATCCCCCTCCTGGAAAGCAAGCGAAGGGCAGCAGTTCAAACCAGGTTCTGCAGAACAGCAGATGCTCAGACCGTAACACTGAGGCACAAGATGAGGATCCCAACAACCGAGTGCTCCACAGACCAGCTGCCAGCCAGGGCCCCCCACAGCCCCCCGGCAGGAGAGGCCCAGAGGCCACGCGGGGGCCAAGCGCATCCCAGCCCCTCCATCACCCCATCCAGGAGGCGACCAAAGAGGCCTCTGGCTCCACAGCACCCTGGGGGCCCGAGGACCCTCCCCGCTGGGAGCCCGGCACAGCTGGGAGCTCTCGGCAGGGCTGGAGAGGAGGACGCGCTCCAGCAAAGCCTCCCCAGGAGAAGCCCGACGCCCTTTGATGTCCATGAATCACCGACACACTCTCAAAATTCCTGTAAACGAGATGTCAAACACTCACCATCCCAAACCCCGACCTCCCGGGCCAGCGGAGGAGAGCGCACATCTGCCAGCAGAGCCCTCTCCTCTCAGCCCTAATTCAACAATCCACATTTATGGCAAGGGTGGGGAGAGGAAAGAATACATTTTCAGAGGATTATACAACTCATCATTTGCTCATCAGAGTCTCTCTTTCCCATCCCCCGCCTCACTTCGAGACAGCTCTTACTTTCTTCACCCTCACACCAACATTTCCAACAAAAGAGAAGGGTTCGACGCAGACGCACCCCAAGACAAGGGCAGAAGACCCCCCACCACACAACGCTCCCCACATCCTCATCAGCTGCCATTAGACACAACCACGTTCTAACGAGTTTAACTTTGAGCACACGGCCAACCGGAGAGCACCAAAGATCTATAGAGAACACCAAAGATCTATGATTACTCTACACCTGGAATGTCTCCATTACCTTAAGTACCCATTTTTAAGGATCCCCCTGTATGCACTGGCTCAAAGCCACCCTGAATGGCTTTGACATGATACCTACACCCGCCGCGATGGGAGAGGCTGTAGATCACACATGCACGGTCAAAATTAAAGCAGATTTTGTGCAAGTTGCAGAGTTAGATGCAGTAAGTGCATACATTTCCTCCTCCATGACCGCACAATTGCTTCCCACATAACCAACATAGTTAAACACGGGTTGATGGTGGAGTTGGGGAACTAGTAGGTTACATTATTCATGCGCCTCTGTGATCCACTCTACTACTGCTCTTAATAGGTTTGAAAGTTGAACCAATAATTAACGTATGTCCGGAGGACATAGTTGCTATGAAGTTTTTGATCTATAAGAGAACTGAAAGAGCCAATAGGGCTCAAGAGCACAGTATCTTGTTTTCCTCTGTACAGAGGGGGAAAAAAACCCCCAAACGCAGACAACACCCCCCAAATTCCAGTGTTTGGAGGTGCGGGGAAGCAGCCGTGCTCCCAGCCCGGCACACCCCCCCAGTGGCCTCCCGAAAAGCACTCTCAAAAGTCCTCAAAGTTAAAACAAAGCACAATATCCATGGGGTCCCTTACCTGTATCCATTCTCCATCGTTTCCGTAGCTCTGACATTCGCTGTAACCCTCAACGTCTTGCTGGATAGTCCAACTACAGAAGGCAAGATTTTGTTTTTAAAGTCTGCACAGCTCCATTCCTCTTCTTCATTCAAGGTCGGGAGATAGCCACAGACAACTTTTAAGCTCCCCAGTCCATTGCTGTTCATGTAAGCAGGATTCTCTCCTCCACTCCTTACATATTCGAGGTATATATCAGAAGTTAAAAACATCTGGTAAGCATTTTCCTCCATCACAGTCTGAATCTCAGTCTGTGCCTGATCAAACATGATAGAATCTATCTGCTGCTTCTTGATGCTATCCCTTATGTAGGTCTTGGTAGCAGGCTTGAGCTGTTTGGAGACGATGCTGTTGTTCTCGATGTACCTTTTGTATATAGCTTTGGCTACTCTTAAAGTTTTGGTATCCTTAAGGTCCATCTGCCTGAAGCCATTGCAGGCAAACCAGAAGTCTAAGGTATCCACACATTTTTCCCTTTCCAAGAAGGTCCGAAAAAGATAGGCACCATCTTGATCTCCCAACAAGGAATGCAAAGATTTGGTCCATCTGGCCAGGGGGGAGTCTGGAGATGCGCTGCCTTCCGGCTCCCCGAGCCCGTTCTCATTCCTCCGCGGGGCAGGAGGCACCGGCATGGCCTTGAAGCTTTGGCTTTTGGGGAGAAACGAGCTGCCGAGTGTCAGACATGGTGCCTCTCCTTCCTCTCCCGGGACGGGGGGTCTCGGGGCGTCTTCCCTGAAGCTGCTGCTGGGGTCTGGGAGGTGGGTGAGGACCACGGCGCTGCTCATGGCTCCGGAGCCTGATGGGGAGAGGGGCTCCCAGTTCCTCCAGTTGCTGCCTGCGCCTCTGCCTGGAGTCAGCAGGGGATCCTCTGAGCCTCCTCTCTGCAAAGGGAAAAAAAAAAAGGGGGAGGGGGGGGAAGAAAAAAGGAGTATTGATCTAATCAAAACCAGATCCTCCCAACATCAAAGACAAAAAGTAAACAGGCTTTTCAACTCTTCACGTTCAAAAAAAAAAAGAGAGAGAGGCAGGGCAGAGGGAGCGCGGCTCTATCGCCAGCCCGATCGCGACCATCAGCTCCGCTCCGCTCAACTCCCCGCGCACTTTTAGCGGGGCCGGGACGGGGAGGGGGGGACGGAGGGGTGGGCAGCGCGGCCCCCCCCCACCCCCCCAACACCTCCCGGCAGCACAGGGCGTCCCTGCCCCGGCATCTGGTTTCCATTTTGGCACTTCCCCGCCTCCCCCGGACCCTCCGCTCTCCCCTCACCTTCCTCCAGCGCGCACGTTGCGCGCCCCAGCAGCACCGCGCTGCCGGGGAGGGGGCCGCTCACGGGTCCCCCCCACCCCCGGAACGCGGGAGAAGGGCTTTTTGGGGCGCTTCTCTGCGGAAACCAGGTGCTGGAGCAAACACCCCCCCCCCAAAAAAAAATATATATATAACCCAAGTGGGGGGTTAAGGCGCGACGGCCGTACCTGGGCGCAACGGGGCACCCCGGGCCCCCCGCCGCCCCCCCCGGAGCCAGCAAACCGCTCCGGAAAGAGGAAAATCCATAGAAAGGAGCACGGGGGGGTGGGGAGGGGCAGCCCCCGTGCGGCGCCGACCCCCGCGGGCCGGGCTTCCCGGCGCTGGATCGGCGTGCAAAATAATCATAGTATCAATAAAATAATAATAATAATAATAAAAACCTGCTCCAGAAATGGCGACGGGCTGGGAGAGGTCGGAGCTGCAGCTGAGGGGGTAGGAAGGGTAGGGAGGGAAAGGGGGGGGGGGGGGAAGAAAAGTCCGAAGCGACTTGGATCCTCCGAGCCCTGTGCAACAGCCGATCCCGGCCGCGCCCGCGGAGGCACCGCGCCCGCGCAGCGCGGGCACGGCGAGGCGCGCACACCCAAAAATAATTAAAAAAAAAAAAAAAGGAAGAAAAATCCGTATTTTTTTTTTTAAAAAAAAGATATAAAATAAAATAAAGAAATGAGGCGGCGGGAGCGCGGCCGCTGCCCCCGAAGTTGCCACTCACCGCGGAGCCGGAGCTCGCTGCGCACCCGCGGCCCCGCCGCTCCCCGCCGCCGGCAGCGCGCAGGCTGGCCCCGCTCCCCCCGCGCCCCTCGCTGTCCTTCCTCCTCCTCCTCCTCCTCCTCCTCCTCTCCTCCCCGGCGGTGCAACCGCATCGGAGAGCATCGGGAAGAGGGGGGGGCGAGGGAGGGGGGGCTGCGAGGGAAGGAGCCCACTGCGATCCGCGCCTCCCTCCTCTCCCTCCCCTGGTTATTTATTTTATTTATTTTAAATACAAAAGCGCTGGTCCCTCCCCCGCCTCCTCCCCCTCGCTCCCCCCGCCCCTCCCCGCCCCCCCGGGCTCTCCCCGCCAGCGCTGCGCGCATCAAAGCGGGGGCCGGCGGAGCGGTCCTGCAAGGGCGGTAGCGCGGCTCCGCGCCTCCCGCGCACACAAAAAAGACGAAAAAACATGCAAAAAAATTAAAATAAGATAAAGAAAGAGAAGGGGGAGCTCCCCTTGCTCCGCCCGGTGCTCCCACCCCCGGGCATCCCCGATGCGCGGCGTGCGCAGGGTCGAGGTCCTGCACGTGGAGGGCTCAGGATTCGGGAGGAAAAGAGAATCGTACTGATTTTCGGAGGGTTTATTTTAATTTCTGCCCGCTTCCTCTCGCCATCCCGGAGCAGCTACGGAGTTGCCAGGACCTTATCAAAGGGAAGCGATCGGCAGCCGCCGCTCCACCGCCCCCCGCGCCGCCGCCGCCTTAAAGGCGCAGGCGCCCCTTTCCGCGCCCTTCCGCGGGCACCGCGCAGCCGCTTCCCGCGGCCAGCCGGAGCACTGGAGCGCCGGAGGTTACTCCCAGGCGTTAAAACTTCGCCAAAAGTTTTAATCACAGGGAGAAAATGGGGCGGGTCCCCCATTTTTTTTTTTTTTAAATAAATAATCCGAAGGCATGTTTTTGCTCCGCATTCTAATTAAACAATATCTGATTGCAATATAACTGGCACACCAGCAAAACTCCCATCTGCAGTTGTGTTCACATCTTCCCCCCCCCCCCCCCATCTGTTAAATATTAAGCAGACACGGAATGGAGGGGTTTTTTTTTAACTTCATACAACAGGTTTTAATTAGGGGTTGGCCCCCAAACCTGTCCTCCAGATCCAAGGCGCCTCCTGCCCCCCTCCCTGTCCTGCTCCAGGGCTGGACGCGGGGTTCTGTGGTTCCCCCGTGGGCAGGAGTTGGTGGGACCCCCCTTGGTCCCAGCCATGGCCAGGCATTGGTGGGACCCCCCTTGGTCCGAACCATGGCCAGGCTGTCCCCTCTGCCTTGTCATCACCCATCTGGCCCTGCAGCTCCTTTTCCCCCTTCTGGGGGTGCAGCAAACTCGCCCCAGCTCCATGGGCTCCAAATGGGGTGGGTAATGCCGCAGCGGGGCGAGCTTTTGAAGTTGAGCTCAGCTTTATTTTTATCATTATTAATTCCTGTATTGCAAGGCCTTCTAGAGGCCTTGAATGGATTCTCTCTACTATATCCCTGAGCAAAGGCTTTGGGATCAAGCCCCACTCTTGCAAACACTTCTATACATAAGCAGAAGACCCCATGTGCAAGCCTCAAGTCCCTGGGCAGAGACCACCGTGCTCACCACCACCTAAGGAGACCTGTGCCTCCCTGCATGCAGGCTTGCAGATGAGCTCAGCACCCCATTTCTTAAGAAAAAGCTTTGCAAAATGAGCCCGTTTCCCCTCATTGCTGAGCCTGCTGCGTGCGGACAGGCCAGGCAGGTGATGGCAGCACATGCGGCAAAGCCTCTGGCAAGAAGGAAAAAAGGCACCTTCCAGTTTTGATATGCCTGAGCATCATTTATGGTATCTCCTGGGAAATGCATCCTCAGCCCTTCTCCCCATGGCCACCCCACACACACTGCCCTGGCCCCCCAGCATAGTCCGGCCAGCAAAAACAACTGCAGCCACGACAGACCCTGCTCCCCACGCCGAGGTTCATCCCCATCAGCCTCACCCAGCTCCCCCTTGTCCCACAGCGAGGGGGGACCCCACCACGGAACCCCCAGGGAACAAGGCACATAAGACCCTAGGAGACACCGGGGAAACCCCAGCTCTAGTCCTGGGGATTTAAGCTGGTCCTAAATGTGAGGACACAAACCAGAACCGTGGCTGCAAGGCCATTCCTCTCCTTCCCACTCAAGCCACCTTCTCCACATGCGCCGCTGCAAAAACTGGTTTGCAACATTGCCAGACGCGGTGCTGGGCTTCACTCAAGGGTTCCCCGCTTCTTCATCTCCTTTAAGCCCGGCTCAAACCACCGTCTCCACCAAGATGGCAGATGGGAAGCAAAACATCGGGGAGACCCCATGTCGCGGTGGCCCTGGATGTGACACCTTTGAAGCTGCAATTTCATCAGCGCTGGGGTGGCTGAATCCACCCGAGAGCCTCACGTGGAGATAACCAGGCATGTTACCAGGCGCCTGGGCTGCACAACCTGGGCGAATCATATGAAACAACACGTGAGTGAATATTTTCTTGCTGCCCAATTGCACATTTTTCAGGCCTGGGAATGGCTACCATTGGGGACAGAAAGCAAACTTTCTGCCAAAGCCACAAGCCGAGCAGTAAAACCCATTTCTAGGCACAACACGCAGTTACAAATTATTAGAATTACTAATATTTTTGCTGCTGACAACACCAAGTATCAACGTGCCACTATGCCATCTGCTCTTGAGCCATACGAAATGCTCCTTTCCTGGGACAATGACCAGCCCGTGTCCCCGGCCCCTTGCCATGGTGACACCTCCAGCCCAGGACCACCAGAAGTCCATTGATCACCTCCTGCTACTGACATCTTGAGCTTGCTTTGAAACAATGCTGGCATAAAAAGCTCTTCAATTCCCATTTACTACTATAGTACAGAGAACTAAGCCATTACAATGGAGCTGAAAACCTTGGACGTTTCCACTTTGGAGGAAAATCTCACTAAATGCCGTTCGTTATATTTCATAAAAACGTCATTTAACCAGCTGGCTTTCTCCAAGTCCCGTTGTGCAATGATGCTGCCCTGGGAGCCCACAACTCAGCCAGGTGCTTCATTTTCCGCGTTATTTGGGATCACGCGTGCGGAAGAGCCGCCCACCCAAAGACCTGTCCAGCCCACCGTCCTCCTTGTGACAGCCACCAAAAAGCGACGCTTTGGGAACAAAATTAGAGGAGGGCAAACCCCTGGGGACGTGGCTTTGTGCCTGTGGAGCAGTTTGTCCTCCCCAAAGCTGCGGTGGCCCCGTTCATTTCTGCGTGTCCAGTCGGGGAGTCTATTTTCTCCTCCTGCCGACGGGGGAGAGTCACGTAGCGCCTGAGGTTTGAAAGTAATCGCATGAACTAGGCAGGCGGTGTCGGGTACAAGAAGGTCTTCCAGAGTTTTCTTCATCTTTATCAGTTTCTGGAAGTCCTTGTTCGCAGATCTACAGGGAATCTCTGTGTTCAGGTAGCAGCTGCAGTCATCAAGAACGGAGAGTATCTTTGAATTTCCTTCTGATTTTCCAGTCTAAACTTGAATCTGAATTCCCAGGCTGAACAGGGGAAAATTAACTATTTATGTTTTATTTGTTAGCCCTTCTGCACTTCAGATAAAAACCCAGGGAAAGTGTGAGGAAATGACTGCAAAAAGCCGTATAAAGCGGCGTCCCCAGCCCCAAGCGCCCTCCTGGTGCTGCCGCAAAGGCCAGACCTGTCCTCCCCTTGGCTGCTGCTGTATCGCCTTTCCAGGCAGCGCAAAGAGGCTTGAAGTCAGATTGTGGCACCAAAAAGGAATAATTTTAGATGGAAAGAGTCAGTTCACAGTGAAGCTACATAATAAAGAGAATTTTTTTGGGGGGTGTGTGGGTGTGTGTGTGTGAGCTTTTTTAGAGTAGGTAGTAAAAATAAAAAATAAGGAAGAAAAAAGCAGTGGGAGCCATTAAGGACTCAAGTGCCGGTCCAAGGGCATCGCCCTGGGTGCCAGCTTGGAACAAACACCCCGTCTTGTCCCGACTGCGCCCGACCGACGCGGCTCCATCGCTGCCTTCTCTGCCCACAAGGCAGATGTTTTGCTCCGCAGGAGATGTCTCCAGGTTGTTGTCTTCCTGCAGAATAACTGAGTCAGACGCCAGGGATGTCACGGCTCTTAGGGCCACACCAGGGCTGTTCTGTCCATCCCTGCGTGTGGCTTTGAGGAGGTGACAGCGGCACCGGGGGCACAATCAAATCAAGCAGCCTTGGCAAATAATGGTAACGCCTGAATTATAGACTGCGCTTTTCATAAACTACAGGTCCTACAGCAGAGGTTGGAGTCGGTGTTCTTCACCGTGAGACACTGAGGGCCAGGGAAGAGTGTTCCTCGTGGACAACGGCAAAGCAGTGACGGAGCCCAGAGATGCTCAGACCAGAACATGATGCTCCTGCTGGACACCGGTTCCATTAATGCAACTCCAAAGCACTTCCTCTGCTAAAACTGTGGTGAGATCACAAAGACATTGATGGACAAGAAGGAACGAGCCTGAGCTCCTTGCTCCCTATGCACACATCTCACTGGCCACTGCCTGGGGACAAATCCCCCCCAAGACCCTCAGACCTCTCTCCTCTTTGCTCCAGCCCTTTGGCTTCTTTCTTTGCATTGTTTACACCGTGGTGCAACGCACGGCCATGCTGGGCTGAGCTCTGGGGGTATATACATCATATACATACCCCTCTAAGATCAGCGCAGCCCGAGGAGGACCCAGAACAGTGGGATATAAACCCAAAGGGGTGTCAGTCGGAGATGGGGACTGACGTCACCGGCTCTGTCATACGCTCCGCGAGCGGCAATGCTCTCACTGGTGGTCATGTTGATAACGAGATCAAAGGCTTGCAAGTATTTCAACAGAAGTGCTGGGAACAGTCTTGATCAAAATAAGAGGAAGGCCCTGTATACAGAAGACATGAGAGGTTTGCAACCCACATGAGAACCTTTGAAGTTATTCTTCCTCCTTTTTTTTTTTATTTTTTTTATAAACTAGTTTAACATCATTAATTTAAGAGGTATAAAACCGATCGGCGGTATAATCTCTCTATACACTGCAAGCAGAGAGTATTATCCACATGCAGACACGCTTTTGCAGTGGGGGAAAAAAAGCACTGCCAGAGATACTCAAAAATAAGACAAGAAAACACACAATTAGTTTTATGGGATTTGAAGTTCATTTCATAAACTGACATACTTTTGTTAGTGAGTATTGCCAGATAAGTCCGATACATTTTCTCCTCCTATAATCCTTTTAACATTTCCATTCCCCCCTACAGACTTTCCTTCCTTGATGTTTTGTTCAGCGCACTCCCTGCTATCTGCACATGCTTGGCCAGATTTTTTAGACTTAAAAGGGGCACCGTATCGGCATTAACCGTTCTATGAGAGCTGATAAAACACACAAAAGCACTTTGCTATCTATTAACATTTCTGAACTGCTTCCTTCACCTGCATGGAATAGTGATTGGAAAGAGGGTGGGGGCAAAAGAAGCAAATGAGGATATTTATGACCAACTTCACATGACTTATTTTTTCCACAACCCCCTCCTCACTATGCACAAACATTTCTTAAGTAACCAGTGGGTGACCAGGTCTACAAAACCTCTGATGGGCAACTGCAGTGGCAGTTTGCTAAAAGCATCAATGCGTCTCTGGATCTCGCTTGGATCTCCACCTGCCAAATGGGTTCAGATTTAAAGACTCCCCTTAAATTTGAGATGGTCCAGATCCACCTACACGTGCCCCCATCCTGCCCACTCTGTTCTCCCCCTTTGCCCTTGCCCAGAGAGCTCTTGGCAGCAAGAACCTGGCACGGGAGGTTCAGCAGGAGGATGGGGGAGAAACGTGGGGAAGGTGATGGGAGCATCAGGCCTGAAGTAGATCCCACCCTATTTTTTCATGGAAATGGGAACATATTTTCCATGCATGCTCAGGGAAGCCCTTTTTCTGCATGCACAGAGCACGTGGGTTGTGCTGGCTCTTGTTCCACAGAGGCTGGATGCTCTGGAGGAGAACATGGGCAGCTTGGTAAGGAGTCGGGGCTGATGGCATCTTGGAAGTGAAATGTATGATGTGCTACTAGGCTGAACTGATGTGATTTGATTCTGCAATATAATCCTTTTTTTGTTTTCCGGCTGGCTTCTATAGCTGCATAGAAATGGCTACTTAAAAACTCAACTGAGTATGAAGCGTACTCGCTGCAAATCTCAGCGAGGAAAGGAAATCCAAATGTTTTGAGTTTAACTATTAAGCATAGTTTCCAGCTAGTGTGCTCAGAATTTGAAATTAAACAAATGAAAGAAACATGTTTCAATGGTTTTATGTAGGCAATAATGTCATTAACAGGAAATAAAGAAATTGGGCTTTGCAGCTGCAGCACGAAGTTTAACCCTTGGCGTGCAGCTGGGCTGGCACGGCGCGTTTGGACCCCTCGGCTATCGGGCATCCCACACATAGAGCAGGACCCTGAGTATCCTGGTTCACATGGATGACGATAATGGAAAAAGCAGGAGGAGAGACAACAGTTTTGAGTGAACAGGCTTTCCTGAGCAGTGGAAAACTTTCATGTCACAAACTCAACTAAAACTCTTCACTTCCAGGGAAAATAAAATCCCAAACCCTTTATGCACAGCTCGTTTTAGGTGCGCTGTCAAAGTTGAGCGCCCTAAAATTATACCTGTTTTGGTTTGTTTCTGCTTGTCGGTTCAATTCCCGGTATCAAGGACAGTGACGGGTCTGAGCCTCCAGCCCCGCGGTGCTGTTGGGAGCTGGATGGTGCCCCCGCTCTGCCTCTCATAAGCTGGACCAGTACTGAGGCCACAAAAGAAACATGGGTTTGGTCTTTTTTTGAGGGTGCCAGGTGTGAAATACAGACTGGAGAGAGGAGACTTTGCATGGAGAAAGCATCACCCCCACATCACCCACTCAGATGCAGACCTGGCCCCCAAAGTCACTGCAGTTCCCTGTACGCAAAGAGTTGACCAACCCCGTCCCGTATCTGAGCCCTTTTGATGCCGATGGTGACTCCGCCGCTTCCCTGGGCAGCCTGTTCCAATGTCCAACAACCCTTGCCAGGAAGAATGTTTTCCTAATATCCAACCTGAACCTCCCCTGGTGCAACATGAGGCCGTTTCCTCTCATTCCATCACTTGTTACTTGTGAGAAGAGACCAACACCCCCTGTGATGTCCATCCCTGGGATGGCATTGAGGATGTGCTGGTGGGATGTGCAACCCTGGGATGGCATTGAGGATGTGCTGGTGGGATGTGCAACCCTGGGATGGCATTGAGGATGTGCTGGTGGGATGTGCAACCCTGGGATGGCATTGAGGACGTGCTGGTGGGATGTGCAACCCTGGGATAGTGTGGAGAATGTGCTGGTGGGATGTCCATCCCTGGGATGGCATTGAGGACGTGCTGGTGGGATGTCCATCCCTGGGATGGTGTGGAGGATGTGCTGGTGGGATGTCCATCCCTGGGATGGCATTGAGGACATGCTGGTGGGATGTCCATCCCTAGGATGGCATTGAGGACGTGCTGGTGGGATGTCCATCCCTGGGATGGCATTGAGGACGTGCTGGTGGGGCGTCCAACCCTGGGATGGTGTGGAGGATGTGCTGGTGGGATGTCCATCCCTAGGATGGCATTGAGGACGTGCTGGTGGGATGTCCATCCCTAGGATGGCATTGAGGACGTGCTGGTGGGGTGTCCAACCCTGGGATGAGCAGCAGCTCCCATGGGCAGAGGCAGAAACAAAACCAGCAACAGAGGCGGCGATTTCTGAGCACGTTTTGTGCAGATCCAGATCTGCAAGTCAGGGCTTGCCTTGGGCATTTGTAACATATGTTTTAGCGCCGGGTCCCATTTATCCACCCCGTCTGTGCAACTGATAATAGACTCATTAAACGCACAACAGAAATGCTGAAATAACTGCTTATTATTCTACCCATAAGTTCAGACAATAACATAAATTCTAAAGATTTAACCAATATACCATTGTCCTTTCATTACACAGGCACATACCTAACATGAGAACAGAGAGAACAGCTTACATTAAATCGATTTCAGTTCATAAAGAACATAATATCAGTGCAGGCTGAAAAACAAGTTATTCAATACATTTTAAAGTATTCATTTTCCACAAGCTTATCCACGTTCAGGTCTGCTATTGAAGCAAACGCAGATAATGAGACTCTGATGCGATACACCTGACACCAGACAGCGCTGGAGATGTTGATCTCTGGTGCGTGGCTGCGAGTAGAACGACAAAAACCTGTGGGCCAGATACCCGGGGTTAATCAGCACCGAGCCCTTGTCTTGAGCAGGTTTAATAAAGCCACCGTGCTTCACAGGGTTTGGCTTTGCATTTGCAAACCGGAGTGTTTTGAGCCAGGCTGGGCTGCTTGGGGAGGACGTGGGACGGCCAAGGTGGTGTTAAATATCCCAGACTCAAACCTAGCCCTTTGTCCTGGGGTGCGCTAACATAAAATAACCTGCCTAACGCTTCTTGCTGCTAAAACACTGATGCAAATCAAGAGGAAAGGGTCACACCAGTCTATAAAGAAAATCAAAGTGATTTTTCTTCTCTCGCTGGCTTTCCGGAGGCTGAAGCAGCTCTGGGGGGTCTCCTGGCCCCTCCACGTCTCCTGGAGCGGCAGAGGGACAGCAGAGGGGTGCATTTTTTGGCAGCAGGGACAGCCGCTTTCCTCGGGCCGCCCCTGCATTGGGAATGCTTCGTGCATGAGCTCAGGGAAGTCACCCGGTTAAAAATAACCCTCCCCGCACACAAAAAGTAGAGGAAGAAAGAAAGGGCTATTTATACCCTGGATCAATTCCCCGGGCTGATTCAGGCCCAGGAACCGCTTTGCTCTGGGGGGACTATGGGGCATCACCATTTACCTCCCAAACTGCTTGACACCACCTATAACTATCACGGGTTGGAGATGGGAGGGCTCTGGGTGTTTACATCATTTTGATTTTAGTCCACGTGGTGTCAGTTTATAAAGGTATTTTTTACGTTTACCTCGCGTGGCCCCTCTCCCCGCCCAGCCAGGGCTGTTCATTCATTTTGGGGTTTAAATGCCAAGAACAAAAGGGCCAGCTCCAAATGCCCAAAGAGAAACAGCTAATTAGCCAAATTGTTTGATAAAACTCAGGGAGAATTATCCATCTGCCTTAGCAGACAAGTTTAAATATGGATAAAGATAGCTGGAATAATATAGATACTTGTGTTATTTTCCCCATGTTGTTTTCTGTTTTGACTTCTTTGGGATCATTCAAAGGGAGGTTCAGGCTTTGATCTTCTCTATTGGCAATATTTTTTTCATCTAGGGTTTTATAGTTTGAGAAGAGATGTTACATGCTTGCAACAGAGACTATCAATATGATGTGGGTCTGAACAAAAAACCTGGTGTCAGGTTCTCCATTTGGAGTGTTACCTCAAGCTTTGAAGTTTGTAATGATTCAAAAGCATCTAGAGCTGCTACAAATGTTAATAAAATTAAAGCCATCTGAAAGTGAGGCTTGCATGTGCCTTTGAAAGTAGGTCTGTGATCAGTTATTACCCTCAATTACCTTGTTGTCCACTCTTTTAGCTCGAGGTTAAACTCTTAACACTTTGCTTTGAAGTGGTTATCCTTTTATCTATGACCGGACTGAGGAATTTAAGGGCAATAATCAATGAGAGCTTCATAAGAATAAAGGGGAGACAAGGCAAGGAAAATAGGTGTGAATGTTCCCTTAATGGCTGGCTGGGGGCTCGGAGGGAACTCGGCGACTTCGGCTTTAGAGAGAGAAAACATATTAAAAAATTAAAGGAAAAAAAAGAGGGGAAGGAAAAGAGGGGAAGGAAAAGAGGGGAAGGAAAAGAGGGGAAGGAAAAGAGGGGAAGGAAAAGAGGGGAAGGAAAAGAGGGGAAGGAAAAGAGGGGAAGGAAAAGAGGGGAAGGAAAAGAGGGGAAGGAAAGAGGGAAGGGAGCCCCAGCAATTTCCAAGTCGCCGCTAAAAATAAGGCAAAAGTACTAATTCGGGTGGGGCTGGGAGAGGTGAAGCCTCATCAAAGGCTCAGGATGAGTAATGAGGCACGGAGATATGATTAAATTATTGGCTTAATCAGGGCTTTGATGTCCGCCGTGGAACGTCACCAGGAGACAGGACGGGGGTGCCACCGCCCCCCCCAAGCCGTGACCCCCACCCCAAAGCAAGGGGTCCCTGCGCTCAGCATTGTCACCAGATGTACAGCAGTGACAATGACCCACGCAGGATGGATGCCCCGGCCAGGGGGCTCTGTCCCTGCCCAGGAGCAGCATCACCGCTGCCACCTGCACCTCATTGTCCCCTGGATGTCCCTCAGCCACCCCCCAAGTCCCCAAACCCACCACAAACCCACAAGCCCCCCGGGAGGAAGGCAGCCCAGGGAATGGGGCTCAGAGAATCAACCAGGGTGCCTGGCCTTGCCAAACGCTGCCGAGATGCTGGTGACATCCCTTGTCACACTCCATGAGGACACCAGCGTGTCACCCAGCGCTTTCCCCACGCAAAGGCAGCCAACCTCGCTTTTGCTGTTGGGAAAACGGGTGTAACGCTCTCCGCCGATGTATTTATGTTCTCTTTTTAAGCTGAGGAGCCTAAAGCGAGGTGTTGAGACACACATTGAGCACGGCGAGGTTGGCAGGGGACCAAACCCGAGTGGCCGGGGCTTTCTACAACCCGGGGAGCGAGGGCTGCGCGCTCAGCACCGCCCGAATCGCGCCCGCGCCGCTTTGATCCAGCGCCAGCCCTGGGATCCGCGTGTCTAATTTAAGGTGCTTGGCTTGGAAAAACGTTGACACTTATTGTTGCTCTAAAATTAAATCAGCGCTTAATTATCAAAATTGATGGTAACTTAGAGTGGCATTTTCCAAAGAGCCTAAGGGAGTCAGAAGGAGATTTTTCAAAGGCAGTTTAATGTCTCAGGGCCACGTCTACCTCCTCGCACCTGCAATTTCTTACTGACTCCTCCTGCTCTGGCACCTTTTTAAGGCCATTCGGGAGGTGCTGAGGTCTCTTTACCAAGAAGGTACAGGATGGACCAGAAACCACGAGCACACAGGTCTCCAGCTCTCCAAATGCACTTGGCTAATTCACAGTGAAAAATCAATTGGCTTTGGGTGCCTAATTCTCCTATAATCCTTTAGATAATCCCAGCTTTAGGCTTTCAGATACTGATAAAAATAAAATAAAATACAAGAAATTTGTGCAAATAGAATAGAAAACAAACACATATTCCATATAACTTTCGGATCCTCTGAACTTAATATGAAAGAGGGTGAGGACAATAGCAATAAAATATTGCTCAAGAGAGAGTAAAGACACCGGGACCATGAAGCCGGAGGCTGAGAACGCTGTTTCGTAATTAAAGTAGCCTCCAGACAACGACTGTCATATGCACACGTTGCTCAAGGACCTGGCCATTATTGCTTTCATTATCATTTTTCAGGAGAGGATCTTTCTCTGGCTTGGCTCCACCTTCAATCAAAGCCCCGGTCACTAACGAGAAAGCGTTGATTGAGAAACGCTAATGACAACCTCCACGGACTGTGTCCTGCGAGGGGGCAGCCGTGGGGCTTGTGGCACCAATGGGTCCAGGATGGCTGGTGGAAGAGGTGACACCAGTGGGGACACCAAATGCCACGTCTGGGATGAGGAAACACCCAAGGGATGCGCAGGGAGATGCGGATGGAGGATGCTCGGTCGCTGCAGCCTGTTTGCTGGGGTCCTGCTGGTCTTTGTGCATCAAACCAGTTGAGGAAGAACTGGCAGGAAGGGTTTTCCAAAGAAAACTGAGCTGACTTTAAAACAAACCAACCCTGATAAACCCTGTATTGCAACTATATTTTTTTAACAGCAACACAAGATGGGAGCTGTAGTCTCTGTATCTCAGTGTTATGTGTCTCACACAGTGACACCCACCACGGATTTACACACTTTGGGCTGAAACTGGCCGTAGAGCCTCAGCTTTGCAATGGGAAGAAAGGAAAGCATGGATTAGGAACTCTGTAGAAAATTTACTTTCCCATCAAAATTTGACTAAAACAAAAAAATTTCAGTTGGTCCCAATTACACCACCTGGTGCTGAGTGACTCTCGTTGGACTGGCAGGATTCGCTCCCGTCACCCGGCGTTAGGTTGAGCATGACCGTGCCTGTCTACGCTTAACTGCTGACCTGTCTTAATCATCCCGGTAACTCACACGCTGGAGCAAAGTCATGTTCCAACACGGGCTAATTTTCTAGTGAAGACAAGCGCCAAGAAGGGTTAGAAACAACCGAGAACACCCCGAGATGGCTCCTTCACACACTGAGCCCCGGCGGGTCACTGCTCCCCTCCCTCCACAAACCACGAGGTGTCTCGTCCAAGCTAATTCCTCCCTACACAAAAATCCCCAATTGTGGCGGTGATGCTGGGGCTGAGCCCTCGCTCCCGCTGCTCTGATGTTTGGCCAATTATCAGCACCTGGATACTCGGGCAAGAGGGAGGTAATGTAAGAAGGTAATGAAGAAGAAAGAAGAAAAAACACACCACTTTCAAGTTCTCATTGCTTTTGTAATAACACTGCTGCTAGACACCCTGCCCGGAGACACAGCCCAGCTCCAGCCGCTGCAATCCCAGCCGGCTGCGGCGCGGGGACGGCGGGCTCATCCCATGGAGAGCTGAGCCCCAACCCACGGGATGGGGTTGGCTGCAGCAATGTGTCCTCTTGCACCATGATTATTACTTAATATATATATTTTTTCAGCTTATTATATCAAAGAACGGAGTTGAATACCATAGAGAAGCAGCTTTGCTCCAAAATGTCCCGATCCCTGTGCGAAGCAGCAGAGGTGGCCAAGCACACAGGGCTGCCCCGCTCTGCTCTCTGCCCCTCTGGTGATGAATTCCAGGGGGGATTTGGTCCTCCCTGGGGGCTGGGATGGACCTGGGCAAAGGCTGCACCCCCAGAGCTGCTGCTGCACTCGCAGGGGGACAAACCCCCGCTCGGGTCCCCCCCAGCCCCAGGCAAACCTGGCAGGGAAGGAACCAGTGTCCTTAATCCCCACAAGAAGGAAAAACGGGGCCACCAAAAGAGCGTGTGTTCCGAGGAGCAGCGCCTGGAGCCGCCGGAGCTCTCGCCACCCCATCCTACCCCCACAAAGGGGGCTCCGTGGAGCCACAGCCAAACAGGAGTCACAGACTAATGAAGATCAATCGAGTTCTTTTAAGGCTTTAATTCATTTTCTCCCCCACCCGAGATAAATGGTCTTTTCCAGGGTCTCATCTGGTTCCCCCACCCACTCCTCCTCCAGCACCTTCCACTACTCATCTTCCCTTCTCCTCCCTCCGTCAGGTTTAAGAGAGAAGGCAGATAAGAGAGAGCAACTCCCCTCCCTGTGTTTTACCCATTTCTCTAGTATATCACCCCAAACGCCCCCAGGATGCTGTGCCGTGTGCCTGCTGGGGCAGACAGGTCCTATTGCAACTTCTCCTGACTCCAATACATGACCCACCACCACCATTAAACCAAATCTCCCATCCTGGGTGTCCCTCGGCTTTGAACGAGCAGGGGCTGATCCCAACACCCTCTGGTCCCAGAGGGGAGCCAGGGCTGGGTGACACCTCCCTGGGTCCCCCCGAAATGGCAGGGGGGGGGGAAGCAGAGGTGCAGCCGCCCTTTGCAAAGCCACAGCCAGGTTTGGTGACTCCGAAGAGTCGTCAAATCCTGGGATAAAAGGGAAAAAAAATACACTCATAATAAATAACACTGAAGTAACACGTTGCGAAATATTTACTCCCTCGGAAAGGCAGCTGTTTGCTTTCAGTGGAGCTGCTATCTGATCCTCTGCCAAACGGCTGCAAAAGAGGCTTTGCTGTGGTTGGCGAGAGAAAACCAGGTGCCCAGGAGTGCAAGGACGGCGTGTGCACCGGCATGTGTGCAAGGGGCAGACGTGCAGGAGGTTGCAGGGGAACCCAGCTCCCCCGAACCCCACGGAACTGCTGCAGGGACCATGTAGGCAACACCCTAATTTTAATTCAACTAATCATATGTCAGCGCAGAGACCAGGGGAAGGAGAATAGAGGAGGGGAGAAAAGAAAGAGGTGTTGATAAAATACTTGTTAGAAAGAAAATTGGATTAGCGGTGCCATTCTGGCCATGAAGTTCTTTGAGCTAAAGAAAATAATAATCTTGTTCCTTCCCCCCTCTCGCTCCGCAGCCCACAGAAGGCCTCACAGCCAAAACATCAGTCCCTCTAATCTTATTTTCTTTCTTCTAGCATGTATTTTATTAACCCCTTTTCTCATTTAACTGCTATGAATAGCTCAGTGGGTAACATCCTTCTTAGAAAGTGAAAACCTCCTTGGAGATGCGGCGCAAAGAGAGAAATGCAGACAAACTTCCAGCTCCCGCACTCGGAAGAAAAGCCGCCTCTGTAATCCCGTCTGGTGAATCCCCACATTGTACCCCAAGGTGGCCACGAGTTCCAGGTCCCCTTTTGGAGCAGGGAAAATCGGGGAATTTATCTGCCAACACCAGGGGATTTGTTCCCACATCTATAAGCTCCACGGACATGAAGTGGAGATTAGAAAATAAATAAATGGCTGTGATTCTTGTTGGGAAAGTGCGTGTGTATATAGTTGGGCACCCTGAATTACCTTTCTTTTAAGTTTCCCTTGCCAGCTATTGGTCACATACAATTAAATCTCCCATTATGGACGGGGACGGTTGTGGTGATGGGGCTGGGGCTCTATCCCAAAGTGAAGCCTGACTTGTCCTCTTACACCCATGGCAGGATTTAGTGCCCCAGGCACATTGTGGTCAAACTGGGATCTCAGAAAGCTCAGGAGCCAGTCTTCCCACTGTGCAGTGACAGAAACGCAGCCAAAGGGAAGAAGAAATAAATTACAATTAAAACATCAAATCCCAGGAGATAGTCCTGCCCTGCGCTGCTGTGAGAACAGAGATTTGGCCTCTCCATAAAGAAAACACCAGTGAGCTTGGCTGCTGCCTCCTTCCCCGCCAGCAGCAAACCCTTCCCAGGAGCAGAGCGGGCGCAGGATCCGGCCCCGTGCGATATTTGTGTGTTATTTTCCTTGACAGCTGCGGTGCATAGTGGTAAGTGCATGTTTAATTCATTCACAATTTATGGTGTAATGAGAACAATGAGTGTGTCTGAGGGAATAATTGCTTCACGGCGGGGATGCTGGAGAGTTCAAGTTGGTTGGCACCTGGACTTTGAATCGGGGCTGGCGGGGATTGGCTCCGCCGGCCCCACAATAGCCCCGATAACAAAGCTGCCGGGGACGGGGAGGGGGTTCAAAGTCACCCCGTGTCGCCCGGGAGAGCTGCAAGAGCCCTTCCCGGGGATGGTGGCCGGATCCCAGCCCCGCTCCACCCGTCCAGCCCCGTTCACCGGGCACCAGCGAGGGCTGCGGAAGTGGAGCCGCCTTTTTGCAACCTGCATTTACAAGTTTTTCTGCTCTGCAAATCCATGTCCCTTGAAAAAGCAACGTTTTCCCACCCCATCTCCCTCTAAGACCCCTCCACCGCTTGGTCCTTGGCCACGTCTACCAAAAAGCTCCTTTTGTTGGGGGTGTGGAGAGGGGTTTGACCCTTCCCAGTGTCCTCAGCAGCCACATGGAGTTTTGGAGGCCCCAGAGGTCAAGAGCATCCATATGGAGGGCCCAGGAGCTCGGTGCGTCTCCCAGCTGTCCCCACGGCAGCTGTGCTCGCAGCCCCCGAACAAAGCTCATTAGGGGGCTCGTTAGGATGCTCAGGGCTTGCTCTGAGCTGTCCTGGAGGAGCCCTGAAATCAAACCACCTCGAGAAGGCTGCAGCCAGAAGAAGGCACCGCGCTTGGCTGCCATACACAAGCGTCCGATTATTGATCGGGCCGAGAGCGGACAGATCTCCTTACCCATCGCAGGCTCTTTCCTGCGGCCAGATTTAGAGCTGACAATAAAGAGATGCCGACAAAGCATGGCCGGAGCCTCGGCCCGTGCAGCGCGAGGTCTGCAGCAGCTCCTGCCTCTTGGCACCTCGCAGAAACGCGGCTCCGATTTCTCAAACAGACGTGTCAAAGCACAAGCAACAAATCTGCCATGCCACAAATTCGCCCCCAGGAGATCATCTATCAAGACGGGGCTCTTGGACCCAGCATCGCATGTCAGAGGGAAACAGGCTTGTAAAGTGCTGCGAGACGCTCAGATGGAAGGTGCCATATAACCACAGAGGCTGTTGTTAATTATTGCACCGTTATATTGGGGAGCTGCACTACAGACCATCAGCACTGCAGCTTTTCCATACATGGACCCCTGGGTCCCCGTTCTTCTCCATATGGGAAATCTGCATGCTGGGGATGCGCTCGCCTTGGACATCCTTCAGAGATGCTGAGCCCTGTTACACATTAACCCCCGCATGGGGCTCTACAGAACATTTTGAATGTCTATATAACACTTGGGAGCAAACCGAGTTTGGCTGGGGCAACATCTGGGTACGAGAAGATGTGGGCCAAGCTGGTCAAACCACTGCAAGGGCTTTCCTTTGGGGACTAGAAGGCACTTTGAAAAAGCATTTAAATGGTGTAGGTGCACCAATTCAAAGCTGTCGCTTGAGTTAGGAACCTAATTCAGATTAAAAGGATCAAGGTTTTAGGCTCCTGTGTCCCCTTGAGAACATTCCACCTGTCTACATGATGGAAGTAGCCACAGTTAGGGCTGGAAAATAGAGTTTATGTGCAGAGAGAAACATGAGTTTGTACTCCTGACAGAGAACTGTGTTTTATCCCATCTAGTCTGAGGTTAAACACAATGTTCTGTCAAGCCACGTACGGAGGAAAACATGGTTTGGCAGCGGCATCTCACGTAACCGCGGTTAAACACGGCAATACCTCTGCGGGGCCGCCGTGCACGATTTGCATCGCGTGGAGCTGCTGCCGGTTTTACTTTCATCTGCATCTCAAGAACGTCGAGGAAGCAGCGCAGCTGTAAATACATCAGCTGTTCTGTCCTCCCTGTAATGTGCTGTCTCATCACCGCCTTCTCTCACCTTAAACCCCGAAACTTCTCCGCCTGGGGAGGGAAAACAGACACTGGGTGCTTAAGGAGAGACCCTGCCAGGATGTATCTTCACCAATCCAGGGGTGCGAGAAGGTTAAAACCAACCATGGCTGTGGATGTAAAACGTGAATTTGGCTGGGGTGAGATACCCTCTCCTCCTCCATCCCTTCCTGAAGCTCAGCCCCCAAAAGTTCCAACCCTGGAGGAAGATCCAGACCCACCCCGAGCCCAAGCTCCTCTCTAGTCTTCCAATATGACAAACAGCTCAGGATACAAATAAAACCATCCACAATTGCACATCGTTAATTACCATGGGTGTCTGGGTTTCTTGGAGAACATCAGGTTGTGAAGAGTCTCAATCACAGAGCCCTCAGGGCATCCAAATCAAGGCAAGCATCAAAACCCATCACTGTTTTGAAAACATAGCTTCAAATGCACACTGGGGAGGGGAAAGGCTGGAACCCACCTGCCCATTAAATAACCCACCGTGGAAGGGATCCTCAACAAAACCATCTGCGGGCAAGCGCAAAGGCTGCGACCTCAGGGCAGGAGCCTCCAGGGACTCATGAGGGTGATCTCAGCCGGGATTAACCACAGCCTGCACCCAACCCCTGCAACAGCCATCACACCACAGGCAGGAATTTCCTTCGCTATGTTTTGTCTGTTGTTCTCCCAAGCCTCATCTTTTGTGCCCATGAAACACAGTCACATTCATTTCAAAATACTATTTCAGTTTAACCTTAGCATTGCTCACCCTCTTCTTGCAGTGACCATGTACCTTGCAGTGACCATCTGGTCAAAACGCAGCATCTCCTGTAACAACAGCAGTTGGGCCACCAGTCCCTTCTCCATCAAGCACTTCCCAAGCTATAGTTTAATATAACAGCAGCCACAGTTTCCATAGTTCTAAAAAACCCACCTGCATTTAGCACAGCACCCCTGTTCCTCTGCAAAGACAAAAGCAAGGCTGAGCGGTGAACTGGGGGTCGCTCGCACCCCCGGTGGGGACACATTGGGCTGGTCCAGCCCCCGGCGCTCGCACGCATCTCGGGATGCTCAGGCCCATCTGTCGAGGTGGCATCTCGCCAAGTCACAAGCGGGCCGGATCCTGCCCGAGGCTCAGCATCGCAAACCAACCTAGTGCTGCTGCCACAATGGTGTGGGCTCACCCCCGAGAACAAAGCTCTTGTACCTATCCTAAAATATGGTTCAGCGTTGCCTGGAGAGAAAGGATTAACCCCCAGCAGAAATATATGGAAGAAAATAAGTCACACAACCCTTACTGGATCCAGCAGAAAGGTTAAATAACTTAATTCTACCAATATACCACAAATGACTAATGCACAAACCCACTTTGCACCACCATGAGTATGGCGCCTCACCAACTTACTGTGGGACAAGACCTTGGGGTATCCTTTGCAGACAAGATGCTCATATGAACCTTTCTATGGTCACCCAGCAGCAAACCAGAGCTCCTGATACTGAAGAATTTTTGGGGCAAGAAGGCAGAGATCTGCACAATATTGCTGTGGAACCCCCAGAAAGCCCCTTTTTGTCAGCACATCCAGGGGATGGGCCTGGGCGTAAGTGCAGGCTTCAGGTGAAGTGTTTGCACCTGTGCTGTGTTGAATTAGGATCAGGTGGGAAGTGCCCCGCTGGGAACCGGCTGCTTTGTCCTGCTGCTTTTTGCCCATGATCATCAAGTGCTCCAGCCCTGTTGGTGCTGGGGCAGAGTGTGGGGTGGCAGCTGCCCCTCGTTGCTGCAAACGAAGCCTGGTCTTCGTTTACAAAGTCTTCCTGCAAATGAAGTCTGCAGGTGCCTGGTTACTTTTTTACTACACCCAATATTTATATTTCAAACTGCAGCCCAGGGGTTTATGGCACCCACAGAGCTGGCAGGAGGAATCATAGCAAAGGTCTGAAAAAAGGCACCAAAACATCACTAGGGCCACCACCTGGGGACAGGGGTGGCAGGAGATGCTCTGGGCATGTGCTGCTGCAGAAAGGAGGATCCATGCACTTACTGTCCTCTTGTTTCACTTCTTCTGCCTTTACAGTGAAGAACCTGGGCCCTGGTCCAAACCCCACGAGCTCTAAGAGAAGCTTTCAGGGGACTGAATTGGTGGTTTTGCTGCTCATGCTTAGGAGCGAGCTGGGGGAATGCAACACATGAAGTGCCATGTGGCCCATCTTTGTGCTCAAATCCCCTTTCTCTACGCTAAATGCTCCAGGAACAGAAAAGGGAGCTTGGCTCGGGTGTGTGACACAAGCCCCAGGAGCTGGACCAACCAGCCAGAAGTGCAGGTGACAACCCAGAGGGCCCGTTGTTCACGGTTTCATGGCAGGTCTTGTGCTTTGCACTTGTTCGGATGCAGTGACAGCTGTGCCCAGGGCAGCAAAACGGGTACGTGCGTTTCTGTGTCTGCCTCCGGCAGGATGTGTCCACAGCTCACAAAACCACTCGTGTGCCAAGAGAGGAGCCCAGAGAGCAACTCCGGGTCTCCAAACCTGGATCTGCAGCTCCCAGGTTTGCGGATCAGAGCAGCGAAGGTGTCCATGACACAGGGGGTCCTCCAGTATGAACCTCCAGGGCTTGATCCAGAGCCAGCTGCAGTCTCCTGCAAGTTTCTCTGAGTTTAAAGGGTTTGGATTAGGCCCAGCTTCATGGCTGTGAAGGCAGGGAAGGTTTAAACATGAGGACAGCAAATAACCGTGACAAAACTGGGTCTCTGTTACGGAAATCAGGGGAGAAAATGGAGTTTTGATTCTAGATTCAAATCTATACTGAAATTAGTCAGCCAATGACCTCATCTAACAGCGATGAACAAACACGAAGATGACAAGCAAGTGTCGATAAGTCTCAGAAGACGTAACATCATTCCCAAGCACAATTAAACGCAGCCTTACAAACATCCAGGCTCTGACTGCTCATGAAATCCATATGGAGTCATTAGCCTTCTGAAGTCTGTTTTTCCACCACCCTTAGATGCAGAATGAGAGCCTGGCCGTATAAAAACATACTGAGATTTAGGTAGGCTCTGAATTTAAAAAGAAAGAGCCATTTCTGAGGGATCACCTTCTAAAAATGCTTACTCTTGAACGTGTCCCGCAGCCTCCACGAGTTCTCAGCACTATTGCGTTACTGAAGAGACTGGAGTGGTGTTAAAGAGTCCTCGATTGCAGCTCAGGATCACCTTGACCAACAGATTCCTTATGGATTCTAGGTCCAGAATGATAATAAATTCCTTGAAGCTTTTCTTTGGGCAAAACCGGACAAAGTGAACTTCAGCATTAGTTTTGCTGGGATCAGACAACCTTCTTGTCAAACGATGGCTAAATGTGACTGTTATTAAACTTGGCTTCAAATGGGGGAAGAACAACATTCCTAAAGCATAATTCTGGTGAAGGGATGTTATGAAGTTGGAAGTATTGTGTTACAACTTAACCATCCAGCTGATGTTAAAATGCTATTTAGCAAACGCTAAATAAATGATATTTCGTCCAGGGCTTGACTTACTGACTTTATTGCCAGCGTCAGATAACATGAAAGAGAGCTGCATAATCACAGCATAAAAGAACAACAAACTGCTCCCAAATGAGCGCATGTGCAGACACGCTCTTCTCTCTCACATGCTTGCAGGATCAGATCCTTACTTAGTTCTTTCAATGCTGTTTCAGAAAAAAGAATTATCTAATTTAGGAAAGAAAAGTTTTATTCTATTATCTTAGTTTTTTGGTTTGAATTGACCAACTGCGAATCTTCCACCGGCTTTATCAAAGCAGCACCAGTACCGGAGCACATCTGATTTTAAGTGGGCTTTAGTTGGCAGACTTAAAATTGATCGTGCGTTTTAGTTTCAGTAACTTGCAATTTCTGCGCTCTTTGATAGCACGCTTTAAAGAACAAGCCTTCTTTAATGACAAAGGCTTAAAAGAAATGACCTTTCTGAACAAAATATCAAAGCTTAGAAGAGAGAGTTCCCTGCAAAAAAAAGTCTGATTTAAAATGACCTTGTGTTCTGAAACTTTTTCATACAATATCTGACGTCTTTTCCTTTGTACCCACAGAACAAGACCAAGTATAATTTAGTAGTGTGGTGCCTCCAGTACCTTTTGTGATTTGGGAAGGACTTGCAGATAATGTAAAACAATAAATCAGATCTGTATATACATCTCTCAAGACTGCTCGTCCTTCGAATCAAAGCTGCGCGTGTGCTTCAGAAACCTCGAGAAAACACTGGAAGATATTCTACTGATCGCGATTTTTTCTCTTCTAGTCACAATAAAATAAAGATCTGTGGGCAGCACTGAAAGGAAGCGACACCTTGCTCAGGGTCACCTCCCTTGGTCCTGGTGAAAATGTTATGATGGGGGGGGCTTTATATAGAATTGTAGGGCTTTATATAGAATGAAACAATCTTGTCTCACATGGGTAACATAAAATAAACAAATCACCAGTACAAACACAGCTCTATAATCGTGCTGAGGGTGGTTCCGTCAGAGCTTGTTTTATGGGCAATGAAGCCAATGACCGGCAGTTGGCAATTCCTTCCCCAGCAGGTGAAAAGACAGGTAGAGAGAAGTCATATGTATGAAAACATATGAAAGGATGTAAACATATGTATGGAAACTCTGCAGTTTGGACACTAACGCCTCCTTGTTAGAAAAATGATCAAACACGTTAACAACTACAGGAGAACTACAACTAACCTTGAATTTAATTTCTTATATGGTTTATAAGTACCTTCAAAATGGTCCTCACACTGTATTTGATGCTGAAGAGAGTTTCCCAGAGTTTTAAAACTCAGATTGACCAAGATTTACTTTTCTCAAGCTGCTTTTTGACCATCAGTGACACGAACAAGCCAATTCCACCAAAAAGAAGGAGATTCGGGCCTGAACTGAACCCGCTAGAAGAGGGGCCCGTGTGGTTGTTGATGGATGTACCCTCCGCATCCATTTCAAAAGCACTACAGCAGCCAGGTACCATGTTAAAATGCAAGCAGAATCCAAAATGCCTCGTTTCCTCCTTGCATGAGAAGAGGTTTGACTGCCCCAACATTTGGACACAGCGCCGGGAGCGCTCGGTGCTTCTGAAGATCCCAACTATGCTGCCCCTCACCCCTCCCAGCAAACACATTTCATTTTACTGCCCACAATTAACTAAATGCATCCTAACAAACTCCTCCTACTAAAACTCGCCGTTGCCCCAGGCCAGGTTTTGCGGCACCTGCCGCAGCACCTCCTGGCTTATCAGAGCCACGACAACCCCTTATCTGTAATTAGAAGAATCACTTGTTGATTCAAGGAAGGTGGAAAACCTGCCCATGCCCAGACCAGACTGACAATCAGCAAAGCTGGAGCTGTATTTGGCACGGAGCTCCCTGCCAGCGCTGCCAGGAGGTGGGGGTGGATAAAGCCCAGCCTGCCAAAGCCTCTCCTCATTGATCTCGGTGCCAGGTGGAGATAAGAGCCCAGCTGGCGAGATGGGACTTGATGGGACTCGGCGGGCACTCCAGAAGCCATCAGGACCCTCTGCGCCCTGCGTGGACCGTGGCACGTGAACGCCGGTGCCACCAGGGCGAGGAGGAGAGGTGACCGTCCCCGCCAGCAGCGACACGCAGCGTCCTGCCACTGCTGCCAGTGCCACCGCCGGACTCACAAGGCAAGAATTTCTGGCCCCCTCTCAAGCACTCAGACCATTAACGGAGCCTTGATACGAATGCTGCCGGCAGGATGGTGCCTTGGGAAGAAAAAAAAGCTATTCTTGTATCCGGCGTATCTAAATTTACAGATTACACATGAACTAATGTACACTCTACCTTGGAGATGGCCAAAAGATAAGGAAGGCTTCCCATGCCCGAGAGGCAGAGCAGCAACCAGAACCCCCATCCAGGTCCTTCAGCTTCCACTGCTGCACAAACCTCAGCCCTGCAGACCCTCAGGAACCTGCTGCGATTTACCAGGATCATCCACGAGACTCTGACGCAGAATCAAGGCTGTATGGGTTACGACTCTTTTTCAATAATGCCCCGTAACTGTGTTATCAGTAAATGACAAAGGACTTTGCCATGACCGGTGTATGCAACCCCAACAACAGATAGAACTGGCAACAGTGGCCACATTTCTCATCATGGTGCTTTCATCCTCACCCTGAGACTTTTCCTTCAAACACAGCATGAAAATATTTTCCCAGTTAACAAAGCCATACAAAACCCTCATATGCACTGTGCCTACTTAGGTGAGTGAGATGCCCAAGCAGGACAATAATGGCAAAACAAAATAGTACAAAATAATAATATTTTAATATTATGTAAACACATGGACACAGAACAATGTCAAAATATGTTAAAATATCTTAGACAATAATAATAGAAAATGGGATTTTCTTCATGTATAAAAGTGAAAAGAATGGTACTGGGAAGTAATAACAAAAATATTAGTAGAGGAAACTCGACTTGCTGAGTAAGCAAGCTCAGCATGGAGCCAAACACACAGGATATCGAAAGCATAAGACTGAAATAAGATAACAAAAAAAATAATGGAAGGAAGATACCACTAAAAACATGCTGGCACGAGCAATGGATGTGTTGTCGTGAACTTCATTACATTGTATGTGCTACCAAAACAGCCACTGATCTTTGCATTTGAATTTACAAGAGCCAAATCTTCAAACCTATTCAAAGCAGTCCAGTTGGCAATCGAAGAAATCCAACAGCTCCAGCAGCTACCTGAAAATGAAGAGATTCTCATTAGTTATATCTTGTTATTTCACTCTCAAACCACAACAGGCTGACGCCAGAGCTGGCTCTTGTCCCAGCCCGTCCCCCCTGCCAGCCCATTTGTGGCCTGGCTTGACCTAATGGTACCCAATTATTCACCTTTTAAGCAGCTATTTCCCTTCAGAATAAGTTTGAGACAAAACGCATGCCTTGGTAATGCTACTGCTGCTGTTGGAGAGAATCTAGAGCTTTGTATTTATCTAACAAAGTTACCTACGCTGGACAAGAATCTACGACATTTTCAGTTTCCAATTAGCTTCATCTAATTCTCATTAACAAATAGTTTAGGATTGATACATTCAGGCAACTTTCACACTGTTAACATTTTTACAGATGTTTATATATCTTACAAATTTTGATGCTATTTTTACAAGCCCGCACTCTTATTTGCAGAAATGCCCGTGTGAGATATGTGAGTATCATCAAAGTCTATACATATACAAAAGATGGAGTGGCTTTCCTAGGAAGTTTCCTTTTACTCACCTCTGCATGTGAATCACTTACTCTAAAGGCACAGCAAGGCTTTTTATTGCTGCAGCACTTGCCATCATTTATATTGGAGGGTGTAAATGGCTGAAAAAAAAGCTCGGGCTCATGAAGATCCGGTACTTTGAAGATGTGATCTGTAAGATTATTCATTGCATCATTGTTTTCTATCTTAAAAGGAGGTGGCATCACCGCAGCGCTGCAGCTGTGCACCGAGCCACTGCCTCATCACGAACGTCGAGGCAAAGCCCAGACTTGTAATGCACCTGCAAGTTCTCTAATCTTGCTCTAATAGTACTGACTAAGCACTGGGAAAATTCTTAGACGCTTGTTTACTGAAAATAAGGATCCTTTAAAACTGCAACCATATTTGAGTGTTTTAATTAAGCCGTAAAACTTCAATAACTGGGATCCACAGGTGTGAAATGGTACAAATTGATTAAAGATAATCCCGTACCTCCTGGCATGGTAGGTGTTCAGCTCTTCCTGCAGGACAGAGACTCTTTTCTGCAGGATATTTACCTGTAAAATACATCCCATGTGAAAATGATGTACAAAATTCTAATTAATACATTTGCACTCATTTCATAAATGGTGTCTTTCTCATTTATCCTGCCTAAATAAAATGCAGTAACGCTTTAGCTGCATACCAGAATTAACAGTCGCTAGGAGATCATTAGCAGGGCTTCCCTGGCCCTGCTCCAGCCGCGCACTATCCACCCCTTTAGGAACAGAGTCAAACCAGAGTTCAGGCTCAGCCTGTGGTACCATACGGGTTATGCACAGGTTTGGAAGCTCCAGTTCCACCACCAGTTCCCATACGATACCTGTGCTCTGATCCTACACTGTTGCTCTTGCGATGAAGGCACTCACCTGTTCCTGCAAGTGTATGAAAATTAATGTTTATTAATACACTGTGTCTGCTTTTGGACGACTCATCAAGAGCAGACAATTGGGCAGCGTACTTTACATTTAGCAACGTTTTGCCCAAGCCTCAAGCATTTCTTTCTTTTCGTTTTGTTTGTTTTTATCACTGCTTGGTGCGTTTACCCAGCTTATCCTCTTCATCCTCCCCCAGCAATAAACAATCCCGACGGACTCCGCGATTCCGCTGCCCTTCTTGTGCGATGTTTTCAAAGAGGAACCTCAAGGTTTTAGTGCATGTAGTTACTTTACTCTTTTGCAATGCTGCTGCTTACAGGAGCCCCGCAGGTGGACATCAAATTCTATTTTGTGTTTTTAACTCATTAAAAAGGTGTAGTACCCTTATATTAGCTGCAGAGCAACACAGCGCTAATAGTAACCGCGCTTTAAAAATAGCTTTTTACCATCAGCTGGAAATAGATTTCCCCTTAAGCCTTTATTACCCACAAGTATTTATACGAGAAAGAGCCATCACTTCCATTAGGAATCCTTTGACATGTAAGCAGAATTATTACAACTGTAGTGTTGAAGCAAAATCTGGGATGAAAAGATACAATACAGCAGCTCTCAGGGTGAGGACACTGAGGGATGACTGAGTCAGAAGCATGTGAGTCTTGCCATCATTTGGTTTTGAGGTTTATTCAGTGTGTTTGCCCAGAATTTAGATGGTGATAACTTCTTGCATAGAAGAGATGTTTTAAAAGTCGAAGATGAATAACACAAATTTACCTGAGATTTTAAAGATACAATGGTGTTTTCAAGTTCCTGTCTCAAAGATGCTGGCATCAGACCTTTGAGTGTGGTTTCATATTCTTGTCGTATATGGGTCATCTGTAACAGAACAAAAAGAAATGTATATATAGGTGGCTACTCCTGGAAGCCAGAGAGTAACGTTTTTGCTTCTTTTACCCAAACTGGAGTTTAAATAAATGCAGAATTGTGATTTCAAAGGGAAGGGAAGGAGAGAGAAGAAAGATCAGCAAAGACCTGTAAAGAGTGAAAGCCTAAAAAGAGGAAGAAAGGAAAAAGAAAACAGGAGAACAAAGAATATATAGAAAGGAGGAGAAAAATAGCGAAAATGAAACAATAAAGCATCTGTTGGGACATGGTCTGAAGAAGCAATAATCATCCCTAAATCTATTTTAACAGAGTATTTATATAGACACACATTTTTCAAATTGATAGTCAACAGTTTTCTTTGTGTCTTTGGTGGGATCTGAACCAGGTCAGCAGAGCGATGTTTTCCCCACACTCCCTAGACAAGGTGAATTACTGTTTCCCAAGGTTTTTTTACAAAATTCCTCAACTTCTAGGTGCTTTTAAGGCCTTTTCTTACTTATTGTGCAACTATTTTTCATTGCACTTTGTGTCTTCCTCAACTTCATTGACGCTATGGGACTTTGAACAAATAGCTTCAAGTATCTTAGACTTTGTGAGTTCATATGTTCACACCAAAATGAGTCCTCCTAAATGACTTATTCAACTGGTGCTGAGTAAACAGTACGGTTACAAAGCGACGTTAAATGAAGATGCATCAGTTGCAAATGTGCTCCGTGTCTTTATTTTGGCCGAATTTGCAGAATCTTGACCCAGGAAGACGCGGGGAGGCTGGTTCAGCTCCGTCCGCCGAGTCGTGCAGGGCTGGATTGGGTCCTCACATCTGTACTTGACTTCCAATAGCACTAACCACTGAACTCAAATTAAGCAAGCACTTAGGTGTTTTTTTGGATTAGCAGCTGAATATGTAAATAAAGGCTAAAAGGCTAAATATCAGATTAACTTATAAAATATCTTTAAACTTTCAAACTGAATCTCTTTTTTTCCAACGATCTACACGCCAACGCCATTTTGTGCTAATTTTGTGTTAGTTACCAAATTGCTTAAATCTACCATTGCGACCACAAATCAAAACCTCAGTCTCGCATCTGAAGAAGCCACGAGTCGTAACCTCCGGGTTATGCTCCGGGTTGCGAGGAGCACACACCATAGGGAGCCACGGAGTTCAATGCCACATGTGCCAGGTACCACCTCTCGGGAAAAGCACGTCACGCCAAAACACGCATTATGCATAATACAACTATCAATACAAAAGGAATAAAACAATCTGAGGAAACTTTAGGAAAATTCTGCCTATGAGTCGTTCCAACATGCAGAATAAATCTCCAGATCTCTATGCAAATAGGCAATTAGAGGCTTTCCTTGTGAACAGCAAGCGATGCCACTATGCAAATCTAAAGGAAAAAAAAGGGTGAGACAGGAAACCTTGTTTGAACTCTGCTTGTATATAAGCCAGTGATCAAAATTTATGTTTTTGAAAGTTACTCCAATAAATTTATGCTACTACTTCTCTAAAGGCTTACAAAGTTATGCATAGGTGCTTTGCCAGGATAAATATTTTCTGAGCCAACAGCTGACTTGGGTGGAGACCTTGATAGAGCAGGAACATATATTTCAGTCAATTCAACATGTTGCGTTTGTTCTTGGTGAGACAGGAGCAGAAACAGGCAGCTGGAACAGCAAAATGCTCTTATTGCCTACATTTGGAACAATAAAGATCTATTTCATGAGTAAGAGGATCTGGACGATCACTTTGCCAACACGTTGGGGTGACCCAACCAGCACAGAAACTCCGTCCTGATTCGCACCCAAGCTCTGCACTTGCAAACAATTTACAGTTTTATTGTAGGAAGGTGCAACAAAAGTTATAATAATAATAACGTTCTAATTATGCAACTGTCTTCTTTCAACGAGGTCACTGGTTTTAATGGTTTAATCTGCAACTGTCCTCTAAATATTCACTTTTGCAATGCTGTTAATATTTGCTGTTAATTCCGCAGAGGAGCAAAGGGATTGTTCACTTTTGACTAAGGTGTTTCTTGGAAAATCAGGAAGAAATATATACTATGATTTAAAGCACAGATATATATTACTGTGTCAGCTGAAAACAGGGAAAGAAAATGAGAAGCAAGCCCTGGTAGCTGCAATATTGCTTGGGGCTGATTTCTGACTGTTTCGGAGAGAAGACACACTCTTTTTGTTCAGTGAAAACTGTTCTTTGGGATACAACTGCAACTGGTTTGTTTGCTAAGGCAAAGTAAGTTACTTTCAACTGCGCTCACTAATAACTGCATCACAATAGGATGAAAATAGGATCCCAGCTGTTTCCTGTCACATTATGATAAACAACGTGCTGATATTTTTGGCTGAGGTTACTATCAAGGTTTATTGACCCAAGAGATTAAAATAGTGCATGGCAAAAATCTGAATCACTCCTTACAACTGAAAAATAACATATAGCGGGCTAATGTATACACATTTTAAAGGGGGAAGGCTTTCATTTTTTTAACACTTATTTTTGACCAATGAAAGCTGTGTCTGCAGGGATTTTTCTTCTCTTTTTGGTGCCTTAAAGGCTTTTTTGTTCTTTTATAGCCTCAAGCTGCCTCCCTAGGATCCACAAATACTGTGTCTCCTCTTGCCCTCTTGAGAGATGTTTTAAATTGCAATTCTTCAGCCCTCAGGAGGGCTTTGGTCTGCTGGATGAGGATAGCTCTATTTCATTTACTGTTGTGTTCATTTTTCTTCAATCCTGAGAAAGTGAGGGGTTTTTTTTTTTGAAAATTCATTTTGGTGAGTTGATTTAATCCACGAACCCCCAGGAAGGTTTTATAGCTTTTAATATTAAGCTGCCACACTGCTCTTTGTTTATTCAGGTTGGTGGGTAACATATGAGGTTTAAAGTTTTACCATCAATCATCTTTGGTGTCAGGAGAAGCAAATGAAAGCTGAAGTTGCCACACATAGCTCATGTGTGCTTAGGCACACAATAAATTAGAAAAAAAGAGACAAATATTCATATAGTCGAAGTCATGCAAAAAGCAGGGAAGCTATAATTGCACAGACGACCATGAGATCTTGCCATAGTTGGGCATTGACCATTCTCAAAAGAGAGAAAAGTTGGTTTTGATGCCCAGAAGAGAAATAAGCAGTCAGGCCTGGCCAAACGCTTTTCAGTAACATAAGACAAGTTTCAATTTTCCTATTTCAAGGAGTGTTCAGGGGGCACAATTCAGTTTTGCAGCTACTCATGGTTTCCAGAAGCTGCTGAAGGATGTTTGTGGGGTTGGGTTCTGCATTGCCCTGCAGTGCTCATCTCTGAAAGAAGATGCGAAACATCTGCTCTAGCAAATCCAAAGACAGGTTATGCTACCAAAAAGGTACAAATAACTCCTACAGCCTTAGGCAAATCATTTAATCTCAGACTAAAGTCTCACCCTCCCAAATAAAGATAATAATATTGCATGGGTCAGCTTCATTCAGGTGGTGTGAAGATTACTGAAGCAATTTTCTGAAAGCACTTTGAAAAGGGCAAGCAAAGGACAAATTACTACCATGCCATCCCAATTAAAAAAAAAAGACCAAATCAACAAAAAAACCCAAACAACAACCCAAAGAATATCCAAGTCATGATTAATCGCAGCTCGTTTGTGTTCTCCATAATTGCAGTGACTCTTCTGCTCCTCAGCGCTCTGGAACTCTCAGGGAGCACCGCTCGAGTCCCACAAAACCACCATGGGTCTGTATGGGCCCTTCACCCATCAGCGGGACAACGTCTACAACCAAGGAACCACATCCACCAAAACCTCCTTAAACTTCACGTCCCTCACTGATCTCATAAGACAACATTTAATTTGAGCTTGAAATCTTCCCCAATGATTTTTCCCAATGAGGAGTCAAATGATGTATCATTTTTTTTTATATGAAGAACAAAGCCTGAACATTTGTCTTTTCACAGTATAATTAAATACAAATATCCGCTGCTTTTTAGTCCACATCCTCTCTTATTTCAGGCAGTGGGAATTTCTGTTCTTACTGTGCAACGCACATTGAAATACGGTTCTTCCAGATTTAGAGAAATAAAACGCAATTTGATACAAATGTTCTCGAGTTCTTAAGAAAAGTAATGAACGCTATAAATTGCATGAATTTGGCTCAGCTGAAAACAGTAACCGAGCAACATCAGCTGAGCGAGTTATTTTGTCAAGTGTACACCATGCTGCTCTCCGCTGAGAAAACGCCGCTGCAGAACCTCCTCTGTTCTGACAGTCCCAATAAAACACAAATTGGTGCCATAGCTGTCCTCTTTGTTTTTCTGTCTTTAGCCAGTAAACCATCCGAGCGTCCAAACCGTTTTTGCCGTGTTGCTTTACAGACCCGCGGGGACCTGCAGTTAGGCCGAGCTGCTCGCTGCATGCTGGGCTTGCTGCTCTAAGTCGTAGTTTTATTCCAACCTGTGTCCAAGAGGCTCTATTACTTCAGTGGCTTGTATTTCAATATCTTTCTTAACCAAGATGTCCCACCTGGAAAATCCTGCTTGCAACTAAGCAATACAAGTCTATATAATTCAGAGCTGCAAAGAAACGGAAGGCAGGCAAAACCTTTTTAAAAAAACACCACCAGTGGGCTGCATATGGCGAGAACAGCATTCTTGGGATTACACGAGTTGGAGAGGAATAAAAGCTTTCACTGTCAACACCACGGAACAACCAGGAATGTTGTGGCTAGAAAACCCGCGCTGTTCTCTCAGCCTCCCCCTCTCCAGGGCTCCGCTATTGTTCCAGCTGCGATTTGGAGGATCCTCGACTTCTCTTCCCCTCCTTCCAAATGACTCATCACAGATGCCATCTTTGTATTTCCTTTGGCTCTTGTTGGTGATGTCCTTCCATCCATCAGAGAGGTCCTCACCCCCGGCCGGGAAGAACAAACCTAACCCAGCCCAGCCCCACCAAGCTGACAACACATGGTGTTCGTTCTGACTCTGTCGATTCCTAATACACTATTGAGATAATTAATTCTGAAATAAATCTACAAGCATCTTCGACACCACCGCTGGAATGCAGTTATGTGTTTTGGTTTTACATGCCGGTATGTGTTACCTTCTCTATAATCCTGGGCTGGTTCAGCAAGTCAAGCTTTTGGTGTCTGACACGCGCGGGTGCTGAGCGCTCGCTAACGACAGCCAGAACTGATGCTCAGCAGGCGCAGGATGAGGCTCAATATTCTCACACGGGCTGCGTGAACACGCAAATCTTCTTAGATAATAATCAGAAGCTACTTTTATTATCACTATTTCTGCTCTTTTAAGAACAAATATCGAATCGGCATCTCGCCTGGAGAACAAGCTGGACTCGACCCTTGGACACGGCTGCTGCGCTCCCGAGTGGACGTCTGCGTTTGTGCCGATTAAATGGCAAATAAAACAATACTTCAGAATTTAAATGATGTTAAAGACCATCAGAAAGCTGGCCTTTTCAGGGCTTTTTAGCTCCATCCAGCCACCTCATCAGCCAGATAAAAATCAACGGGACACATCACTAATTGAGCACACATCACTGAGGGCTTGCACTGGAGATGGGGTGTCTCTGCTCTTCTTGCCTGCCATCCGACTGGCTCCTCCATGCATAGACATTTCTTTTTCTTTCTTTTAATTGCTCACATAAAATACCAGCATCATTGTCCCTTGTAGTCCTACTTTAAACACTTCTGAAAGAACAAAATTCCCTTAACTGACAATGTGCAAGCAAACCACAGATACTCTAAAATGATGTACTGCTCTCCTAAAAGAAAGATCTCTTTCGCGTTCACTGCTGTTTACGACAAAGAGCTAGAAAAATGACATTTAAAAATACTCCCTAATTCCTGCATGCCAGCATATGCTTCTATTCTTTTCTGGTCAAAATCATCTTTTCCCTTTCAACTGTTTGATCTGTAGTTTCTGTTTTACCGTCTTTCTCCAGCTGGCCGCTTCGTTCCAGCAATCCATTCTGTTCTATGAAGTAGGTATAGACTTGTGTATTTTCCAGTTGTGTCTGATTACCAAAGCCAACATTTGATCACTGCCTTCCACACGTACATCATCATCATCTACCTCCTCTCCCTTTGACAGCTGCACGGTTGCTGAGATCCTTCTCTCCCGCAGTTCCTGCCATATGGAGCTCCTGGGAACTTTCAACTCCATTGATTTCCAGCTCCTTTCAAATCCCACCTGCAAATCTGTTTTTCTGTGCTTGAATCCCAGCTTCTGTCTCCTTCTGCTAATCTGAAACTTCATGCTATACAATAAAACTTACTATATTCTGCTTAATTCTGCATTCCTTCATAGTAGGCCATTAAAGAAAATGCTATACAAAATATTAAATATGTCAAATGCAAAGTTATGATTTATTCTAACAATCTCAGTCTTAATTAAAAATAGGGGGGTGCTTCTGTATCAAAGCGATTAATGAATGTGTCAATGGAATGGCATGTATAGTTGATACTAACTGCCATAAAAGTGGTAGAATTGGGCTCCAAATAATGTCAGTAATTATTTTATGGTGCCTTCATCAACATTGCCATACACCTGTAGGGGCACCTATATCTTAGGCCCCTTATAGAGAAATAACCAGAATCAGTCTGATTCTCCCCCAATAGCCTCTATGGTGAAGTCTGAAAAGAACACCACACCGAGGAATGACGTCCTGGTCTGTGAACGCCAAACAGCCCAACCAGCTCTCTTGCTGACATCAGATTCGTCACGGCTTGGATGTAGCTCACCAACATCTTCTTTTCAATAGAAATGTTTTAAACTTGATATTTGTTCACCATAAGCAGTTGGACGAGAAATCTTGGACGGTGCAGATCTCCGGGTGCCAGCCTGTGGGGAGCGACGCCCCTCGTGCTGTTTGTCTCTTCCATTTTTCACAAAATACAGACGTATTTGAAACGCTTTATGGGTTGAAACCAGCTGAAGGAGGCAGTATGGTCCTGATCCACTATTGGCAGAGCGATGGACGGACAGAAGCCAACAGGCAAGGAGGGCAGGACCCTCCTCAGCCCCACAGAGCTGCAGAAACTATTTTAATGTGACTATATTCGGTGTCCCTGTTCTCGAAAGTCACAGCAGAAACTTCTTTCAGGTTCTCGTTTCTTCCCCATGGCACCAGAAGGTGCCCCAGGGGTTAATCCCCGGTCCGCAGGCGGTGACGGTGCCAGGGCTGCTCTCCCGGAGTCACTTCTGCGGTGAAGATCCTTCAGATCTGGACTAAGCTCTTCTCATTTCTGTGGGAGCAGAAATGGGTCCCTGGGGGAAAATTCTGGAAGCGTTTCAGTGACGTTGGGTTGAAGCAACCGGAGCAAATGGCAGAATTGCATCAGTGCCCCCAGTGCTGAGCGGTTGTTTCTCAAAGCGCTCCCCGGCTCTGCAAAACAAACCGGCCCAAACCCTCCTCACCTGCAGCTGCCACAAAGCAGAGCTTTTCATTCTTAAATACCTAACCCAGAGCTTTCTAGCTTGATTTTAAATGACTCTAACACGTTCTGAGAATGACAACTCTTTGAAAACGTCCGGGAATTCACGGCAGGGGCCCCAGAAGCACTGCCTGGATTTCACAATTATATGGGGTGCCCGAGCTAAAGTCCCGTACCCAGGGACAGGTTTGGGTTGTGCCCAATTTCCTGCAGCGGTTCACCCACCTCCAGATGGAGGAAACTCCTCTGCTCCCACGTGATTTTATCAGATCATGTACGGCAGGACACAGAAGTGAGGGCAAAAGTTCTCCGCGAATTTATCCGACCGCATTTATATCTCTGCGATACCTTTAAAAACGAACCTGAAAAGAAATACGGACCTAAAGCCCTAAAAGAAAGGGATATTAATAGTACTCAAGTCTTCCAGCTATCGTTGTATTAAGAACTACGTGGGACCCGCACCTTGGGCACCGGCGTTGCTCATCTCTGCCTTACTCTTCCTTTACTCACAGCTCCACGAATCTGCGGCCCCAGCACTGTTCCCATCAAGGAGGAGGTGGGGGAAATCTCAGAAATTCTCTGTGCTACACAGCAACTGCAATTGCAGAACGATGCATCACGGCGCTCGTCTGAGAACAAATATATTTAGTTGGCATGGAAACAGTAAGTTCGGCTGAATGTGGTAAATATCCGGCAGCCATAAAAAAAACTTGAGCAAGTCGGAATAATAAACATTAAAAATGAAAACTTGCTGAATGCTTTTGAATCATAGCTCTTTTACAATTATCACTCCTGCTTTCATTTCAACATGAGTGAAACCCACTTAACAAACGGAGCTGTTCCATTTTATTCCAAATACTTCTACGACATCCTTATTCAGATAACTCCTTTCTCCCTTTTTTATAATCTATTTGAGAAAAAAGAAATTAAAGGGCTAGAAATCTACATTGGTATTCTCCTTCATTTCCTCAGTAATATTCATGAATTGAACATAATTGATTTTCTGTCTTCAGAGAATCTCTCCTTTAAGACTCTACTTGTCACTTGACTGCTCGGAGCAGTATTCCTATGGTATGAGTATCTAGAGTGATGCTACTTCAGTTGTTTGCCAATTCCCCAGCTAGAAATTTTACATCATATTCAATCCACCCCTATAGTTACAAACATTAGAATGAGGAATGAAAAGAATAGGGTTTTTTTCTGAATCAATTCTTGCCTGTAATTCTCAAAAGAGAGATTCTTGGAGCTTTTCAGTACACTGAGATGGGGTGATTACCCTTACAAAAAGGAATTTGAAATAAGGGATTTTAAAGAAATCTCGGTAATAAAGCAAGAAGATCACTAGCATTAATTTTTATACACGCTCCAATTCAGCAACATTTGTGGCACATCTAGACTAATGGATTCACTAAGGCACACGCTTAAGCTCCCAGTGATGTGCGTCTTTTTAATTACACATTTACAGGATGTAAAGTCTGCTGTATGAACAATTTGGATGTTGTAACTATGACCGACAATCTCACAAAGCCACGGCTCAAGGACTTTTAGCAGAATGAGAGATCTTTCCATCAGAAATCTTGTCTTCCATCACATCCAGGCACGTATCAGAGACAACCAAGCGATACACCACAAGAGTACAGGGCACAGGAATGAAAACTAAATGGGATTAGTTGACAAGAAGCCGGTTCCCACAGTTACATATTACTGACATATACAAAACTACCGCATTGTTTTGCAAGGAGAGGTCTGGATGCACCCAAATTGCCTAGGAACCTTCCCAGATTGCTTTAACTGAATCCTGGGACTACATATCAAGAAACCTATATACAAAAAACTATATCTATTAAGCGTGACTTACACTTTATTTACTGCTAGTTTGCCACTTTCCATGAAGACAATTACATGCCTCAAGAAGTTGGACATCTAATTTTTGAAGGAAACATCCAGCATTTCAAGATGAAGTTCTCAGACTCCCATCAACAAGTATAATAATATTACTCAACACATGGACCACTGTCCTAGAAAACTGTGCTTAGCAAAGACACGACAACCTTTACAGAAATGATCAAATTATTCAGGTGAGTCAAAGAGGGAGAAGTTCCCACTTTTGACGGATGTACATTCACCTGCATTGGAACGTGTAACGTTGCCATACTGTACCACTGATGAAACAACACAAATATAACGTGATCGCATCTACTCACACTATAAAGAGGACTGAAAAATAAACAGGAGAAAACACAACGTCGCAGGAGAACATGAAGTATTGGAGTGAAAAAGCTCCATAACAACAACAGCTCATCTTCAATGGCAGCACCACGCTCACCTCTAGGCAGCTCAGGACTTGCCACCAGAGCCCTTTGAACACATCGCCCCCCATTATTGGTGAGATAATTATAACAAAGCAAGGTTAACTCTGTACGATATCCAGAGGGTTATTGTAACAAAGGGTTAAGCTTCGTGGATCTGTCAGTCACTCCTGGAGACTGAAGAGTTATAAGGACATTGCACCGAAAAAAAGACAAACATGGAGCGCCAAGATACCACCCAACAAGCCATAATGAGAAACAGCTTTTTATTTTTAATTAAAAGCACAACAAAATGTTTTTTTCATGTCTCATTCATTTGTTTGTTATTGTTATAGAATCAAAACACAAGATTTTTCCTTTTAATGAAAACCAGAAGCTGTTTAACCCTCTCTGCTCCTTATTTACAGAAATGTAAGAGCTCCGAAAAGTGGCCTTTGTAATAGCGCCAGTACAGATTCTGGTATTTTATGCAATTCTGATTCAGACAAGGTTTGATAAAGCAACAAGTTCTAAGATGCTGCCTTAAATATTTCAATTCCCTAATCAGCTAATGAGCCTTCAGCTGCTGTTAACACTTGATGAACACGTTTACAGGTAGTCTGGCCAAGACATAACAACTGCAAATATGTCAGAGCTGTCATTTCTGCATTTTTGTTCTGGAGGGATTTAGAAACCCATTATGTATGATACATGATATTGATACTGTTTACTCAGCACCTAATAAAGTTCTCAAATGCCACAAAAACTGTAAATCTGTAAATTTTGTATTTGATTCCCATATCCACCACCTGGATATTCTCCTGAATACTTCAACTTAATCTGGTTTGAATGCAGATCATTGACTTTCTGTTTCAATATTAGTCTATAACCTATATACACTATTTTGCTTGAAGGACACTAAATCTCTGGTTTCACTGAAAGCATCCAGAATACTTTTAGCACTATTAATCATATGGAACTGTTTACAGACAACATGCTACAACAATGAACGCATAAGATCAGGAATCAAGATTATTTTTAGCTCAGTTATTGTCCAATTACAATTCTCTTCATACAAGCCATTAAACAACAGGTTAGAGTAGTCTCAGAAACCTCTCTTAAAAGAGAATAGACAGTTCAAAATAAACGCATCATTTAACAGCCAGAACAGTCGAAATGCCAACTTGCAATAGAGAGCGTGAGATAAGTATTTGCCTGTAGGGTTCAGATGGTTTAATTCTCTTTTATTACCAAAAAAAAAAAAAAACCCAGAAAAGAAAGCTAGCTGAAAATTTTGCACAAAAATACGTGCTTTAGCTTTGAAGCAAGATATTCTTTTTAAACATTGAGCCTCCTTGCCCAAGGGAGAGGACTTGGGGGGCAGCACCAGTACCTGCTCGTGGGCCTCCAGCTCCTGCCACTGCAGCTTCTTCTCCGCAGCCTGTGCCCGAGCGCGACACATTTCCACTTCATCTTGTAGGGCCTGAAACAGAACCAGCGGGTGCAAAACACACGTGAGAAACGCGGCGGGGCAGAAAAACTTACGGGCGATGTCATTCAGTGAGCTGATTAAGAAAACAGTGCGGGATCGGTTTGCCCACCCTTAGCAAGCAAAGCTATTCTGCACAGGTAGGACCGCTCATTGAACGGGAGTTGTTACATCTTAGTAGCTCTATTTTATGATAGGCTACAAGTATTCATAATAAAATGTAATAAATACCCTCAAAGGTTGGATGTGAAATGGAAATGTTGTAATTGCAACAATTGCATTTGCCATTGTCTCAGATTTTTTGCTGTGGTGTTATTTGTGCAGTTGGTGCTTCCAGGACACTTGTACATGTACCAATAACTTCTCCTTTAAGCCAGAAGAATAATCCTGTCTCTGGAAACCCATATCTGGAGTTTGCAGTGAAAATGTAGTCCATATTACTGAAATGAGGGGTTCCCCTCATGCCCCATAGCAAAGTCTTAGCATGTGATCTACAAATGAAGTATAAATAGCAATAAATAAAAGGAATATTATGATTACGTCACTCTACTACAACTATCCAGTCTTTCTTTAGTTCAGAAATAATCACTCTTAAACTAAGCTCATAAAATGCATTGGCAAATTTCTTTTGTCATCATTGTTCTTCTTATATATTTATTTTTATTACAGCAGTCCCTCAGAGCCTTGATCTTTGTGTTATACGCTTAACAAAAGCACAGTCGCGCCCCACGGAGCCGACAGTCCATGTTATTTCTAACAGATACACACCAAACAAACAACACAAAGTTCCGAAGATTTTTTTTTTCAGTTTCCTAGTCATTGTTGAATGTTTGAATATACACTTAACATTCACTTACACATTTACCAGCAGCTTAGTTATGTTGTCAACTTGAATAAAGGCATTGTTAGCGGCAAGTGCTGACTTGAAGCAAAGTGCACAATGTGGTGGGAAGATTGACGCGGACACAGAGGCGGCGGTGGCAGCAGGAAGGGAATATTTGGAGTCATCTTTTGTAGGGCAGGAGAGTGGGCAGCACTCCCATCAGCTGGGAAGGAATATTTGGAGCTATCTTTTTGTGAGGCCACACTTGAAGTATTGTGTTCAGTTCTGGGCCGCTCAGTTCAGGAAAGACATTGAAGTGTTGGAGCGGGTCCAGAGAAGAGCAACATGACTGGTGAAGGGACTTGAACACAAGCCCTATGGGGAGAGGCTGAGGGAGCTGGGCTTGTTTAGTCTGGAGAAGAGGAGGCTTAGAGGTGAGCTCAGCACTCTCTAGAACTACCCGAAGGGCAGTTCTAGCCAGGTGGGGATTGGGCTCTTCTCCCAGGCATCAGCAATAGGACAAGGGGGCATGGGCTTAAACTCTGCCAGGGGAAATTTAGGCTGGATATTAGAAAGAAATTCTGTGCAGAGAGAGTGGTCAGGCATTGGAATGGCTGCCCAGGGAGGTGCTGGACTCGCCGTTCCTGGAGGTTTTTAAATTGAGATTGGACATGGCACTTAGTGCCATGATCTAGTAAACAGACTAGAGTTGGACCAAGGGTTGGACTCGATGATCTCTGAGGTCTTTTCCAACCCAGTCGATTCTGTGATTCTGTGATCTTTTGTATGGCAGGAGAGCGGGGCAGTGCTCCCATCAGCTGGGAAGGAATACTTGGAGTTATATTTTGCAGGACAGGGGTGCGGGCAGCGCTCCCATCAGCTGGGACACAAGGCGTAGAGTCGGGCTGGCCCTGGGAAGAGACCTGCGCTGGAGATAACGTTAGAAACAACATGGAGGTGCCTCTGGGGGGGCTTTTGAAACAGCTGGAGCTGCACCCAGACCTGAGAAGGAGCCCAAGGAGTCCCTGGGCTCTCAGGGAGCTTTGCATGGCGCAGGGAGCAGGGTTCATGTTTGTGTCCTCCAACGAACACCCGTCCATAAACCAGGACCATTGAAAACACTCGCCGTACAATTTAACAAAAAAACCCCTTGCTCTTTTCCACAGCCCTGAAATACTGTACTTTCAAATCATTTACAGGATAAAATTCCTATTGAGATAAGATAAGAGGACTACTTATGATAGATCTTGCACATTGTTTTGAAGTGATGCCAGGTATTAACTTTAAAGTCTTCTTGCTGTAAGACTATTACATGTTCTGATGCCAAAAAATTTAACCAGACCCAAGCATGAACTTCAAATCTGCCCAGGGACTTTCACGCTATCACCACTTCTGAGAAATGTTGAAATGCAGGCTTTGAATATATAACCGGTCCTCAATACTCAACAAGTCTTGCAGCACCATGAATTTGCATTAATATAATGAAATATATGTGTGAATTGTAGGCTTTTTATTTTCTTCTTGTACATCTCATTTTGTAAGGTAAAACATAAACAAGCAGACTTTGATTTAAAGTGATCAGGCCATGCAATGTAGAAATGTATTAATAAGAAGGAGCGGGGCCATTCCACGTATCAGAAAGATGATCAAAGACCCAATTAATTCGACATAGTCCTGCTGTAACTCAAAGTGTCCAGACATAACCAGTACACTTTTCCTCTTTGTATTTACAACAGACATACGGCTTTTGCAGAGCATAAAATGAAAGGTTCCTTTAAATCTGAGGGTTTGCGATGCATCTAAAAGTAATTTAATTTGGGAAATGCAGATGACACCGGGTCTTTGTTAGGTCCACCTACTCTACACAGTGTTTGCCAGCATGGAGTGCATGTATTTTGTTTCATTATGAGAGCAGACAACGCCTTAAACAAGTAAAATTTAGAAACAAGGTGTTTTTACTATAGCATATAAGTGCAGCAAATTGTTAAGTCATAATAATTTGCTCATCGATCATCCAGAACAAAATATTCCGTATGAGTTTACACACTCCTCCAATCGGCTCACAACTGGCTGTTACTGGGTTTTGCATTGGGACGGCAGAAAAAAAGGCGAATTCCTCTGATCCATCCCAAATCCCTCTAACCTGACCAGTTTTGCTCTATCGCTGCGTTGCACACCGGTCACTTTGTAGAACCTGGTTTTGTGAGTAATTAATCTTCATGTGAGTATTTCAGCTTTCCCAGCAGCACAAAGACAGAAAAGTAAAACCAAAGGATCAGTATTTGATCAAAGCCATGCAAAGAATCTTAAAAAGTAACATCAAAATCTCCCGGTTGCTGTAGACTCCTGCATATGATTAGCTCTGAAAATAGTCATTAGAGGTAAGCAAGTTTGTTGCCCGTGATTGGAATTTGCTAGGAGGGATCGCGATGGATGTCATGAATAATGCGCCATAACGTCATCGAACATGACACTGAAAATTGTCTCTATTGGCAAAAAGTTTCATAGCAGCGGCCAGAGCCTGAATGCTGCAGGTACCCAGAACCCTCCAACCTTCTGTACCTGACGGAGAAGTTTTTGTCGTATAAAACACTCTTAAAACCAGCAGAAGACTTGGCCCAGGCACACCACAGAACAGCTCTTTGGTAAACTTGAGCTATGGGGTTTGTTTTGTTCAGAAATGCAGCTTTTATTCTACAGCTTAGGAGTCTTAGATTTTCCCTGAAGAGTAAGAGAGTAACAACTGTTGAGATGAAGAAAAATCTATTAAATTTTTTAAAAAATAGGCTAATATTTAAGTGTCAGAGGTGTGGTTTTTTTTTTCCCTTAACGGAAAACAAAGCAAAACTTAGTTAAATTTTTCCAGGTAGAGAATTAATGGCCGTCCCTCAGCTTTGCTAAGTTGACTTACATCACTGTTATAAAGACATGGGGTTTTTTTTCAGTTAAACCGGCTTTCAAATGCCATGTAAACATGTTTGCTGTTGAAAGTCTACACCATACCTGACCTTGGAAGTGCTTTGTGTTGGCTTGAGAACAAAGCAATGAAATGTTTTGCTTTCCAGCCCAGATATCCTACACTTTGAAAAGCACTTAAAAATGTAAATGAGATAATAAGCTCTGCTGCAACAATGTGGGTGAATTACAGCAGTATAAAAGGAACATTCATTTGATTTATTTATAAAAATGGAAAGGATCCTGAAATAAAATTATATTGTAAATGTTTTGGTCGCACTGAGGGAAGGATGGAAAGGAAAAGTAATGGCTTTGAGATCACGGCATTGAAATATTAAACAATATGGTCAGATTTTGGGACCTCAAGTGGATCTGGACGGGTCCATCCTGTCGCTGGGACACGAAATATTTGGGTACCGGCTGATGCGAAAGGAGACGGGAACATCTGAACCGCATTCCTGGGTAGGCACTTTTTTCATATCATTCTATTGGGGTTTGATTATCGCCAGTGAAATGCTGAATGAAGTTGATTTCAAACCCAACTCCGCTCGTGGAATTCGGAGCATTTGGAGGCAGCGCTACAGAATCCCTGTCGGACACAGGAATACATTTTTGGCATTAGTTACAGGGCTTAATCTACGTCAAGTAAAAGCTGGTGAGAGAAAGAGTTCTAAGAACCACATGAACAAGGATGGAATGGGAATATATGAAGGATTTCATCTTCAATATATTAAACGGATTTGATTATCCTTTAGCTACAGGATATTTTTTAAAAGAAGAGTTGGAAACCCTGGGAAAAAAAGAAGAGTTCTGGAAGAATTACGTAAACAAATAATTATTGTTTTTAATTACTTGGTATTGATTATTACTATGAAGATGCTGTATTTACAAAAGTGTGATGTTTTGCTTCTTCAACCTGAAATAATTTCCCACTTTTGGTGTGTTACTGAGAGCAGACGGGGCTGCATTCCTGCTCCCATCACATCAGGGCAGGTCTGGCATCACGATGATTTATCTCCCAGGTACAGAGGGCTGAATAGATAAGTGACGCTTACAAGCAAAGGAAAAATCTTCAGGAAAATATTAAAACCCCACTTTGAAACAAAGAGTGTCAGCAGTTATCAGACTATGCCAGCTAACGGCACAGTCTTTTTGATATACACTCGTAATTCTTGTTGGCTGTACCAGCAGCTCTGCGCACCCATATCAAGACCCCAATATATATGACCAGTGAGGGGTAATACTCCAACTAAAGGTGGTAATACTTTGCACTTTTCATCTTCAAAGAATTTTTCAAACATTACCGAATTAATTTAATTACTTAATGAAAGATGCAGTAATAAAAGCTACCGTAATTACCTACTGTAGTTTTAATTATCTCCTTACTATGCCCACAGAAAAAGGCTTCCACTTTACATCCTCAAAACATGTGCCAACAATAATTCTGAATACAGGGCCCTCTTTAAGTGCCTTCTAAATTCAAATGACATCCATTGATGTGTTTTCTCTCCTCGTTCATGAGAAGAAAACCAAGCTCTGGAACTCTAAAGAAAAACCATGTGAATCTTGACAAAAAGTAAAGCAAATTTTGTTCCAGAAATATGTATGGAGATGCTTGAAAATCTTGAGTGAATCTCACCACGGAGCTTTAAGCATGGGCTGTCTGGGCAAAAGATTCTCCTTTACTCTACATGGTTTACGGAGTCAAACGCGACTCTTATTCAAAGAAATCAGGCCAAGCATCCCATCAAAGATAATATCTGAATTTGTAAAGTCATCATTATTTTTGCTGAAATATTTTAAAGAGATAAGTAAATTTGCCCAGGTTTACAACTACTGTAAATAAACGGGGAAAATACATCTTTGAAGACCACTGATGTAACACCATGAGTCAGAGCAGAACAAGTGTGCTTTTAAAAAGCGAAACACTGACGTTTGAGCCAAATTGTTGGTGCACCCTCAGTGGTTTTGGGTTTGCACAAAGCTCTTGTCCAAAGCCCGGACACCGTGTGCTCCCCGCGCCGCATTCCAGCCCACGACTGTTCGAAAACCCCAGCACTTCAGTTCTCTCATGTTTTTGGTGTAAAGCAAAGGAAATCTTATGGTTTTAACCTAATACACATGTTTGCTGTTCACATATGGCAGAATTCCTTTCTGGTGGGAACTTTTTTCGCTGTTGTTGCAACACACTATATATCCAAGGAGTCTCCTTTGATGTTGAACTATTGCTCCACTACTCATTATGCTACTGATTCAATATGAAAGGCAAAATTTCTGTGGTTTTGGTTAAAACAATAGCTTTGTTTTTGCAAACAAAGTTTTCCACGACCTATATGCAGGGGCCAACATTACTGCAACAGAAAAGAAACTCTCTATTATTTCGTACTGAAAATAGTTACGGTGTCTAATAACGCATATTATTGTAGCATTACAATTACTATTATGACTGTACAGAAAATTTATGCTTCATTGCTGCTCAGGAACAGAAATTAAAAGACCTTAAGCAGTATTTTACATCTCTCTAACACTTTCCTTCCACTCACCTCCTAGACTTTTACTATCAGTTCAACTTCATTACCTGGGTGAAGTTGCCATCAACTGTGTGTAGATGGGGAAGAAGAGACCTCCTGCATAGACCAGTGTGCATGGTGTCCTACCATGCAACGACAGAACAGCAAACCTGGGAATCTTCACGCCTAATATATAATTTCAACCACTACACGCTATTTCACAAAGAGTGAACATGAATTACAACACGGAATGAAAATACCAATGGTTGTTCTTTTTAAAATGCGTCCCCAAAAGAGCTGGTTGCCCGTTTTGTGCTACTGTGAAAAAATAAAGGTTTCTTTGGTCAGGAATCAGATAAAAGGGGTAATTCCCAAAGGCAAAGAGTTCATCAACTCTCAATTGGAATAATGAGAGCTCCCATTTACTTTTGGAAGTCTGGTATTTCAAAATGGGAGCAGAAATGTTGCTCTGCCCACTCATGCAAGTCAAGCAGCTCCTTTTGGTGCCCGTCTGTATCGCTTCTGAGATTTGCCAGCAGGAGATGCCATTGTGACGAACAACTATTTCTTCCCTTGAGGGACTGTGGGAAGAAAAAGGGGTTCAGGAAGGAAGGGAATCATTTGACTCCAGGAACAAAATCCAGTCTCTCTAGTAGTAGTGAAAAAACTTTAAATAGGTCGCTTAACATAAACCAAACACATTTGCAAACACTTTTCCAGTGTGGTGGGCTCTAGCGCTACGCTATTGTCATTTTTCACAATTCACAGGCAAGAGACCGATTGGCAGCATAGTATATACTTTGGCTCTTGAGTGGACCATCAGCGTTAGCTCCTGAGCAGTCCTCTAATATTTTCTCATCACATTTCATCCGCATCGGTGTCTTTTGCAGATTCCCTGCGCACTGTTAGGGTTGTCAATACATGTATTTTTGACAAATTTGTTCCTCTAAAATATTCGTGTGTTTTCAGCATTTTCTGTAAATATTTAGTTGAGCTGACCAAAGCTTTAGGACCATTTTTCTGCAAAGCCTTTAGCCATATATGCCTCAAACACCCTGAGAGCACCAGTAGAACGATTCATAGGCTTAAAATTAGGCGAGGGCCTAAGCACCTTGCGGAGTCAGAGCTTCACCGCGTGGCTCTATAAACTCAACTCTTTTGAAATGCAAAAGATGCCACAAGGCACAGCAAGTCCTGCAAAGATAAAAATTCAAAGAAAACAGCAGTATAAATTGTAAAGATAGGCATTGTGTTCAGGGGGAGCCAAGGAAGGAATTGTTTTCGCTTTGTTTTTAGTGGCCCAGGTGATAGGAGGGGGGAAGGGAGTGAGGTTCAAAGAGCAATAATAAACCTGCTTTCATCTGCTTTTCTCAATGAACCACAAAAGCCAACAAGCAGTTGCCGTGTGCAAGCATTGCTTTGCCTGTTATCAGGAAATTTAAGGGTTGTCGCGATGGAGTCATTTGAAAAGCTTGTCAGCTCGGAAGATTTACTATCAAATTTACCTGGAGTGGTTCGTTAGTTTGCTTTAAAACCAGCTCTGCCTTTTTCCAGCCTCCACGAGTTTCACGGCCAAGAGCAGGGGCAGAGGTGCCGAAAGGAGAAAAGTGCTGATGTTTCCCCCCCTTTCGCTCTGGGAGGTGTAGACAGAAACACCAACGGTTCACATACACCAGATAAAATGAATCTTTTAAACCCAAAGACGCCATGACATCTTAAGCACACAGTTATGAAGGAAAAGTTCAAAACTCCATTTTAAACCACTTAGGAGAGGATTTACCAAGATCCTGCCTAATGTTGAGCCGACGCATTGTCAAAAACATTTATCACAAACCTTTTGAAGTTTCATACCCCCCCCTTAGTTATTAAAACTTGAACTGCAGAGTTTGTTATCAGCCTCAGAGCACACACAAAATACAGCAGGTATTTTTTAAATCAACCTTTCAGTCTGATTTTGAGACTATTATACAAACTAAAACACCCCCAATCAGGTTAATGTCTGACAGACAACGCTGAACAGGTGCAGCTGCTGCGCCTGATTGATCCGCGCGACTATTTTCATTTCCTAATTTGCTTTTTATTAAACACTTTGCAATCAAAGGGAACGTGAGGAGTCTGCTGCCATTCCCGGAGAAGTTTCCTGTGAAGACCTGATGCGGCTTCAACGTTTCCAGACAACTTCTTGAATTTTTGATGCTACGTCGTAAGAGTGTCTAAAACATCACGTCAATGGATGTGCTGCGCTAGTCAAAACCCACTCTTGTGAATACGAATTAACGAGCAAAACATGTGCTTTTGCTGCTTGCTCTGTTCTTACCAACAGCTCTGCAAAAACAAACATGAGGAGTTCGGACAGAATGATTTAGACTCGCGATAAAGCGTATTTATCCATCGTTGCTGAACAAGGCAACATTCCCACCGCCTAGGGCTTCGTCCCCAACTAAGTTTATCACCAAACTGCCACTTTAAGTGGGTGTTGGGAAACTTTACACCTGGAGACGGACCAGAGGTTCCAGTAGAGCCCTGCAGCTCTACAAATGCCTCCTGAAAACGCATTCCCCGTCACAGAAGCACGAAGAGCCGCAAGTATGAACATTTCTAGCAGGCTTTACAAAGCAACGTATTTGCTATGCTCTTTAAAAAGTAAATAATGAAAGGTTCAGATATTCCTAATCGATAGGCTAATCTGATTCGCAGTAAGAATGAAAGAAAAACTATTTATTTTGTGCAATGGGCTACAAGACCGTCCAATATTGCTGGAATTCTCCCATTACATAAAATAACGCACATTCCCTTGCGCACACACACACAAAAACCTAATAATGCCTTTATACCTTTCAAAGGAACTTTAATCAACAATATTAACTCGCAAAGCAAACCACTGCTTTTTGAACTGAACAAGAGCGAGCTTGACTCAACAGCACCGGCACTCTCAATGCACGTAAGATGTGAGAGGCAGCAAAGTAATATCTCCTAAAATTATGTCTGAAAGCCAAAAACGTGATGATTCTTGACAGGGAAACTTGGAAATTCTTTTATTCAAAGTCTTTCATGACCTCCAGCCCAATTACATTTGCAACAAGAGACAATAATGCGATCGCTGCTGTTTTAAAGTATGCGTGAAAACTGAGCATTTTGGAAGCTGGATTTTGTTGAGATGAAGCTCATTTACTTAAAAAGAAAAACTGCAAAAGAATGTCCTCTGCAGCTGGGCAAACAGATTACGAAACTCTAATCTCACTACCCCGAGGAAAACAAAAACTGTTTCTCAAGTATCTATTTTATAGAGCATTTGCTTTATACTCTTTAAAAGACACATTAACATAGCTGATCAGAACACCCCAGAATGTTTCTGGTCTAGTTAATCGTATGACGTTATGGCAGAGATGCTGGCTGTCATAATGCTGATGTTTCTAAACATTTCTAAAATCCTTTAAGTTCATATTTTTTTTTTTCAAAATTAGACATGGGTAAGATCTAGTTCAGCTCTTCAGAAGCTTTTTCCTTTCATTTTAGAGGTCTAGAACACCAGTCCAGAGTCTTTTGGATAGACACACACATGGAGCAAAGAACATCAGGCTCTACAATGTTTCTGCTACCTTTGTATTCACAACATTTTACTCTAATTCCCACATACTTCTTTATCTAGTTTAACTTATCGATCTTTTGACGCTGATAATTTCACCAATACGGGCAACTAATTAGGTGTGATTTATATGCAGGCTAACTAGGAAGAGGATGAGAGGGGGAAAAACCACTTGCCAAAGCGATCGCTGTGGCTCAGATGTGGTTTCTATGGAACATCAAGAGCTCTTACCACAGTTGTGACAAAGCAGATCTGATTTCAGTGGAGTTTTGATTTCTTCTATCTTTGTGTTGTCTGTTTTGACCCAGATTTGAGCCGTTCAATGGCTGAAGGACCACACGGCTCATCTTCTACAGGACTTTCAGACCTTTGAATGACAAGTGTCAAATCCCAGTATCCACAACACACTTCAGGCATCATCCATAATGCTCTGAACAAGCTAAAAAACCCCAACGAGTGCCTTCTGGTTTCAGAAATGCTTGGTGAGAATGTTTCTGAGCAGGTAGAAAACGCTATAAGAGGTCAGCTGGCTGAGGAACGCTTGATCAATGCTGAGCAAACCACTGCCAAACCTGCTTGGAACTTCTCAAAGGCAGGCAGGCTCTTTTCATTTTCTCTTATTTTTTTTTTATATGTAAGTAGTTCCAAATATTCTTATGGGGATGACATTTTTTTTAAACGCAAAAGCATTTAAAATAACAGAAAACAGATCAAGTTCTGAAGCGCCAGCGGTTTCTCGTTTGCGCAGCCGCACACTAACGTCTCGAGCTTTCCAGCGACTTTTCGCACACGCAGAAACTTTTCCTTATCACAAATAAGACATAAACCGCAGGAAAAAACCATATATGGTGCGATGCGAAGGAGCCAAGAATTCCGGTATTGTTAAAGTTGCATAAATGTTGATTTAGTTTCAGGATCTGAGAAGGAAGCAGAAATAAGCTCGTCCTCTGCAGAGGCAGGTTTTGCAAAGAGCAAGTTCAGGAGGGAGCAGGGACATCAGCCTTCTCACACACCACAAAGTCTGGGCTATTAGAGACGGGCACAAGCAAACGAGTCCACAGTTATGCCAAACCCGACCTGCAAATGCACATTACATACAGCTCAGGATGGATGGGAGACCTCGAGAGAACAGTAGAAAGGAAAAAGCAGCATGTAAACACTTCAGGCAAGTAGAAACGTTAAGAGAGATGACAAAGACCTCATTGTGTTTTTTGCCCATCAATCACGTTATCATGTGTCCTCCTTGCTTTTCGGATTTGCACAAGTCTAAGTAGAAGTGATGTGTTATTCTGTTCGGAGGAAGAAAAGAACACACCAAGTGTGAGTCACTCCCTGGCGCACAGAGTGAAGCCGTGGTCAAAGTGTTTCCAGGTGTGAAGACAATTAACATCCACTGATACGATTCCAATTGTTATATAGTCTTTGGTAATTGCTGTTTTACCTTGCTGAATGACAAGTGCAAAACTGTAAGGGTACAAATGATACTAATATTGGTAAGAAAAACATAAGAAATTTAGGTTATTTGGAATATTGAGAAAAGCAAAGCTTTTCTTCTGAAGCCAGATAGAACCAATGCGTCTAAGATTTCCCCTTCATTCCGCCTGCAGAGTTCTGACTTGGTCCAACCGCGCAGGTATTCCTGCCACTATCTAACATTTGGTGGCCTGAATTTTTATTTATCCAGCTTCATTCTGCCACTCCGAAGCTTCTTGGTAAGCAAACAAACTCATTTTTCATGTTTAGTTTTCTCGTGTTTGTACTTTCACCCTCTCTTACACAACAAACTTGGAAGAGAGCAGCAGCAGCGAGGGCTGGCGTGTGTGCGAGGACCCAGCGCTCGCCTGCAGCATCATCCCCCATGAAGAAGCATCATCCCCCATGAAGAAGCATCATCCCCCATGAAGAAGCATCATCCCCCCGAGAAGAAGCATCTTCCCGCGTCTCCCCAGTTTAGATACTGGTGGTGGAAGGGCGGACGCTGGGTGAGAAGTGAGTCACCTGGCAAGAGGAATGAAAGGGCCAAGGTACCACATCTGGGTACCCACAGCAGTCCCTGAGCAGCCATGGAGAAAATACAAAGGAAAACATTACAGCACTTGAGGCTTTAATGTATTTTTTACAGTCCTAATGCTAGCACAACCTTTTCTTGACATTAAAATGTCGCACTCCTGAGACAGTGACTCTCAGGACCGGGATGGGCTCTGGACTAGCACCGCTGCCTGTTTGGCAAGAGGGTGCATGCTGTGCTTTCCTAAACCACCGTGTACCCACCTGAAGCTTCGGTGCTGACATGTCCTAACTTATTATATCCCAGGAAAACGGGCTGTTTTGTTTTCTCCTGAACTGGTTCTAGAAGGACTTGGATTCATCGGTGTCAGTTTCACAAATGACCTGATTATTTTTCAGGACACGATCGAGGGCTGCTCTCCTCCCTCCCCACGCTGCGTTACTCCTTTGTGTTGTTCCAAACCGTTCAGAGAGCAAACCCCAGCACAAAACTGAGCTGTGACTTTACGGCAGATCTGAAAAAAGGAAGCGAATGCTGCATTGCATGTTTTGTCTTCTAAGGCCAACACAGACAGGTCTGAAACCCATGATCTCATGCCACGCTGGGCCAGGAAAATGGCATATTCAGGGCATAAGTTTCCAGCACAAAAATACTCGTGAGGTGATCTGATGTGACTCTGTTCACCTGCCAACAGTCCTGGCAGAAAAATAAACAGGTTCTGGAGATGAGCTGCTGCTGGAGGCAAAGCAGGAACCATGGAAAGAGCTGCCCTGACCTGTGAGGAACTGGTCCTTTTGCTTTGAACTCGCGCGGTTCTTAATGAATTCTTCATAATTGGCAATCTGGGGTTTTCACTGAGGATATGTTTCTTTTGGAGTGCCAAATGTAGGAGACATATTCCACATTAGAAATACAAATTTTGGGTCTCCTAGGTGGCTGGCCAAGCTGGTGAAGGCAGTTCCAACAGGTTTATTCACCACTGCTGCAGATAACTGTCTTGTATCGGGGATTAGAGTCGTACATGAATACGAATCAGTGCTGACGGATTTGCTTTCATAACTATTAACATCTTGACTTAATTGAAGTTATTGACTTCAGTGCTGTGAAAGTTTGAACTAAAAATAAGCAGAGACAGTTTTAGTAACAGAAGAAGTTAAGAAGTGGTTGTGTCAGAGGCTTTTGTTGTGCTTGACTAATCTCTGCTTTACTGCTCCTCCAGTCCTCTGTTATCTGGCGGTTTCAAAGGGGACGCTGCCAAGAAGCTAATTTAGAGTCCTAAATTTTATCCTGCAGGCAACACTTACTTCAGTTTCCTGAGAATAAATTTAAGAGGCAGACCCCTGAAGAAGAAAACAGGTGAACCCTTTTTGCTCCATAAAACAGTCTCCTCGCTGGAGAACCTCAGGCTTTCTCAAGTGGCCCAAGATACAAAACGATCGATGTCTTCACAGAAGAGCTTAAGAAAAAGCTTCAGCCTTGAGGTTCCCAGTCTTCTTCATGCATGTTTTCAAGGGCCAACAAGTAAAATATTTACTATATCAAATCCTGTTCACCAATGGAGAAAATCAGGAGTGTAGATGGCGCATGAAGCATTCCTGGGGAAGGCATCCCAAACGCCAACGCAAGGTGGAATATGCGCAGTAAGTGCAGAATCCACGTGCGAAAGGTTCAAAGTATAATGTATATTTTCAATAAAACTAACGTCGTTCTTCACCTTCTTACATACACATGTACTATATGAGCACACAGAGACAGTTTCCTTGAGCTGCAAGGCAAGGTGTACTGGGCCTGACTGGAAATGTTTACCATACAAACTTAAATGAGAAAAGGATCAAAGTACGATATACAGGAATAGATATTTTTCTGTTTCTGGACTCTAGTGCTGTTTTGGCTGCCAATAGCACACAGAATTTCCACTGAAGGGCAAGTCAAACCAATTTCCCTTCGGATGGAGGCATCCAAAAACTAACTGAGGTTATTATATTAGTACCTACGCGTTCTTTAAGCAGATGAACTGCTTCATTTTGAATGCGCGTCAAACCACAAGAACCGGCTGATAATAACATTCAATTAAAACGATCTCGTTCTTCTAGAAGAAAAAATTGGCTAACAGCTACATCTCCTATTTTCTAGCTGGGCACAATAGGGCGATTGACGCTAGAAGGAAACAGGATCGGTTTGTAGCGCGGATCCGAAGGGTCGGGTTTGGTGACGGCGTTTGGAGGTTTAACCTCTTACACGAATCTATGAGATGAAGAAGCCGCTTCTGCCGAGCACGGAACTGTGAGAAAGTCCGAGCTAGCACTCGCAAACATATAACTTGTGCTAATTAGGCAGATGTTTTGAACGAGCCGAACTTTGTGCTCGACGCGTATTTGTACCTTTTGATGTACTTGGTGCTGCTTCCCAGCGCTCAGGGCTTCCCGAGAAGAGCAGGAGCTGCTCCCTGCCAGGCTGCCGGCTGAGTTTGCCATCTGATCTACTCAATACACAGATAAAAGCCACCGCAGACTTCTTATTTTTCTTCCCTTTTCAAGTACAGTACTGTAACTTGGAAAGCTCCTTTATTCTCAGCTTCACTGATGCAAGAAAGTGGCAGAAATACGGCAGCTTTGGCTGCTTTCCTTTAGTAGCGCTTTGTAACTAATCCTTTAATGCTAAGGAAGCAATAAGTATTTTCATTTTGTATGGAAAAAAACCACTCTAGTTATAGAAAATAAAGGCGATGACTTCTGAAAACTCTAAGAGTGATGTTGACCACTTGATTCTACTGCCTTTAAATATTGGAAAATAGCTGCCCTGTACAGGTATCAGATTCACCAGGTTTCTCTTGTTACGCTTCAGAAAAGCCCAACCATTATGAAAATGGTAAGTTTAACAAAGATATTTCTATTTCACTGTGATCCGCCATTCAAAAGCATTCACCAGTCGTTTCTTCAAAAATACTCTGACATTTGATCTGCTTGAGTTTCGGTTACATGTAAAGCCGGAGAGCCAGCAGAACATTCTAAATGGAATCTGAAGATTTCTAAAGTCAACATTCATTTTGGCAAGAGCATTTACATGCAGAAAGCTGAAATTCTCAGTGACTCTCTCCTGCTGATACCCCTGGAGCACCCAGCACCATCATTAGTAAAAAAACAAGAGCATCCTATATTAGAATATACACAAATAGTGGAAATTTTGTAGGCATGCTGGAATCAGCCAATGCCATTTCATGCTATGCCAGCTCGCTCCTGCGATCAGCCACACCATAAGAAAGATATCTAAGGGAAATATACATTGATAAGTAGACGAGGTCCACCACCCTGCATCTCTACTTGCCAAACCCTGCAACCTGTGTTACTGCGCCAGGCTTTAAAAATCTTTACTGCGGAGTCATAAATGTTTGTGGAGTACAGAAGGTTCGCTTTGAAGGTGTCGTTTTCCCCAGCGATCTTTTGTTGGTTGAATACACAGTTCGCACATCTTGTGTTTCCACCTCCACGCCGCAGCCAGGGCTGTTCCAGGAGCTGGAAGGCGGCGCCGTTCCAGGAACTCACTGGAACTGGAACAAAGAGCAGCCCTTGGAAAGTCTACACAGCGCTGCGCACAGACTGCTGTACAGATGCCCTGTGTTTGGAGGACATGAGACACTTGTTTTTATCTTTATTTTTTGCTTTCTTCGCTTTCTCCTTCTCTCCAGTAAAGTCCCAGACTCATGGGTATCGCCCTAGCTCTGCCTTTCTGAGCATCACTTTCTCCTCCACATTAAAGCCCCGCTGCTCTTCAGAGAGTAAAACATCTTTGAACAGCAAACTGTAACCATCACAGCGGCCTTGAAAAGGCTAATTTTCATTTTCTTACATCATAGTTATAAACACTGTCTGTGCTTCTTTATTAGCTGCGTAGCCTGATGTCAGGATTAGTTAACATTTACTAATGAGTGTTTTCTCTCTACGTTTCGAATCACCCAGGACCCCACTCAGCGCTATTGCTCCTGTTCAAAGCAATGAATTTTATGGCTTGTTTTGAATTCCTTTTCACCATTTTTCCAGTGCAAAATCAGTGTAGTCCATCTCATTAAAAGAAAAACAAACAAACCTGATTGCTTAGCTTTATAAGCCTTTACATTCTGATACACATTTATGGAATCTTTAATTCCATGATTTGGAGACTGGTAGCTGTAAGGCGGCATCCCTTCAGGGCTAAAAACAACCAAAAGAGACTTCATGCAGCAAAGTGCCTTCTGGAGGGAAAGCAAAACACCGAGGATAACAATGATAATGTAGAAGAAAGCAAAAGTACAAACTTTTAAACCTGCCAGATAAAACCAGCCTGCAGTTCAGAGGACTCGGCAAGCGCTAGTTCTAGTCTTCTGTAAAACTTGTAAGTCTGATTTTGCTGTTGGCCATGGTAAGTTCTGCAACGTGTTGAGACACGAAGAGTCAAGCAAAATGCCAGAGTGCAAAGCTTGCTGCAGGAAAAGAAGATGATTCAATTCTTTGTCTCACTAAAGCATGTCAAAGATATTATAAAGTACTTACAGATGCTCAGCCACTTGGATTGCCTGACTGGCCCAACATCTGAAAGGCTGTGATTCTGAAGAGAAGGTGCTGTGCTTCAAACAACAAATCACTTCTGCGGCAACGGAAAGAGAGATGTGATTATGGAAAGGAGAGGGGACTACTGAAAATCAGTATTTCAGTTGTGATTAACAACTGTTTAACCTTAACCCAAACATAAGCCGATTTTGATTACCATTTATAATGAATGTATTGATACAGCCTTTCAAAGAGAACCATGTAATGGAATCAAGAGACAGAGGATAAGCAACAGTCGATAGCTCGGGGCTAAACCCTCATTTCTCTAACAGACTGAATTTGGGTGAAACCAGGATTCATATAAACAAAGACATTGAAAATCAGGTGCCTCAGAGTGTGGACCCTGTGAAAAAGAGAAAGAAAAACCACAGAAGTCCTGCAGATTTCATTTACCCGCCCTTTGGGAAGATGCGGTTTCCTCTGCTGATCAAACAGAGGAAGAGGGTCCCTTAGAACTCTTTATTTCACCATGCCAAATAGTTCATCACGGTGATGCTTAGCCATAAATGCAATTAGACAGATTTGAGATCCCTCTGGAGAACTTTGTGACACAAACACACACACACAACTCGGAAGGTCCCCAAGGACTGACAGAATCTGGCACATCTGTGGCCATCGAACCATCACAAACAGTAACGCGTGTTCTGACACCTCCTTTTCACAGGCGCTCTTTGCTAAAAAAGCCCCACACCTTCAGCCAAGGTCAAATATAAAAAATACCAGAAAATATTTAAAAAAATGCTTATAAATAACGTGGGCCCTGTTGGAAAAAGTTCATTACACGGTTTTCAACAGTTGTTGCGATTGTAGCAGCCACCCCAACTGCACCAATGACAAAACCGCAAGACAAAACTCGCTTAACAAAACATCCTTGAAATAACGTCTTCACCTTACCCTAAGTTGTAGGTTTTGGGGGTTTTGTCTACGCTAAGATTTCAGGTTCTTTTTTCCTAATGAATGTCCTCGGTGGTACCAGTTACACACGGTCACAGCCTCCAGAACAACCAGCCTTGACGGCCGCACGGATCCGGAGCTCAGGAGTTCGGAGTTAATTCCAGTCTTTGCCACAAACCTTAACTAAGCCAAGGCTCCACCCTCCAGTGTCTCATTTGTAAGATAAAACCCAAACTGCTTCTCCTCTGTACTCCAGATCAGGGTAATTCAGGTTCTACGCTCTCTGATGCCTCTCCTCTCTTAATAAGCACAAATAAGGACACCTAAACATGAGAGTTAGCTTTGCTTGGGACTTTTAAACCAACAAATTAGAATTATTTCTACTGAAACCAGCATTGGCTATTGCAGAGCCAACAGTGGTATCCCAGAAGGTATTCCAAGGACAACAGATTAAATACTTCTGCAGGAATAAAGTCACTTGGTCAATGCTCCCATAGCCCTGATGTGCTTCCTCTTTTAATGCAATAATATTATTTACAATTGCAAGTGGCATTTGCAAATAAATATGGTTGATATTGAAATATAACTCAATGCAAAATTAGCATGTTCACAACATTTTTAAGAGCACAGTTTTTCTGATACACCGCATTTTAGAGACATCTGTAAACACAATCAGTATATTTTGACAACTACTTTCTGGAAACAAATGTATCAGGTGCCCTTAAAGAAATGTCCTGAATGCTTTAAAACATGCCGAGGTTTTGCTCCAAGATGCGGCAGCATCCAACAAGCATGTGATGATGCTGAAAATACTCAGCGCTCACAGAGCTCTAGACAATCTAAAACCAGAAGTTTGCTCATTTGTTCTGCTATAGCTATAAAATACACTTTTGATTCTTTTTTCCTCTCTCAACATTTTAAACATAAACGAAGAAAAACAACTGTTTCAAAATTTTTCACATGAAGGGGAACATTATTATAGGACATTCTTTCCTAGAAATCTTTTAAGTCTTATTTATTAACAGAATGAATCTGATCATAAGCTGGCTGACACACGCAGTGTTGAAATATGTCATCTTCAAACCATGTTTTACTAATGAAATTTTGGTGTTAATTCAGAGGATATAAGAGAATCTTAGAATCTGCGATCTGGGCCAAACAACAAATGTGGTTTCTCTGGCAAAAAAGCATCATTTTCTCCCTTTTCTGTTGTGGCTTTGTCACCGCATGCTCTCCATCATCCATTTCTTTCCAGAACTTACTTTTTGATGTGGAGTCCCCACTTGGCCACCGACTTCTACATTAAAAATGCTCTGAAGATGTTTTGCAGTTCCAATCCCAGGAACTGTTTTGCACTTGCAATCCCAGAATCCAAAAGGATTTCATAAAAAAGAAGAAAATAAAGCAATCTAAGGCTGGGATTACATAAATAACCTCAAGGTATCTCTACAACGCAATCAACCTGACGCTTGTGCCAAGTCCAGCCAGGAACCGCTGCCAAAAGCAGCAGCAAAGTCGGGTGAACGCTCTGACCATTTGAGCTCTGGGTTGTTGTGGCAAGATTGCTATCGGGACACAAGAAAGTGAGTCCAAATTTAGCCTTAATAGGTTTATACTACACTTCCATGACCAACGTAGCTCCTGCATGGCCGTTCTCAGGAGCTCAGCACCCAAGCCCTGACTGGAGGGTGCCTGAAATCCCAGACTGAAGCAGTGCAAATGGGTTAACAGACATGGCAATTTAAGCAGCTTTTCCAAGCATCTGCAGGGCATTAATATAATTGTGCTCTCAACTAATCCTGCGGTCTAACCCAACGGTTCCTGATCTTTGAAGTGTAAGCCCGTCACTGGAGCGCCGCGGAGGGCAGGTGAGCGTTGCTGGATTTGCCCCATGCCAGATCCATCGCGGGATCCTTGGAATCTGGTCCAAAAAACACGAGTCCTGGGCAGCTCAAAGCAAAGATCTCTTTGCGAGTGGTGCTTTTGGGATTGCGCCCCATGCCAGCGCTGCCATCGTCCCAACGGGCTCCAACTCAACGGCAGTGAAAAGGAGCTGCTCAGATGCTCAACGCCTCGTCAGACCGCTGCTGTTAATTAGGTCTTTGCTATCAGGCGTCGCGACGTGACGGCATCCAGATTGGTTACCTTGTAGGCCACCAGAAAGGAATATGATGAGCCAAAATTTTGTCCCGGTTTTATGACTCCAACGGCACAAACTTTGACTTGTCCTTAGGCCAGACAGACCACGGTGTAACGCAGAATGCCAAGAGCTTTAAGTGTGTCTCAAACTGGCCCAAACTGAGGCCATCTGAAGCCAAACAGGGTTTTTAGGTTGTCAAAAGAAGCAAAATGCTCTTAAAAATGTCACTAAATCTTTTTCACTAACGTCTAAGATATTATTTAAAAAAAAATATCAAGATCAAGGAGATAGATACAACTGTGAAATAATAACAACCCAGAAATCTTTAACTAGCAAAGAGAGTCAGGAATGTGAATTAACATCAACATCATGTATTATGGCATCCACATCTGGATATCACTTTACCAACTAAATCTAAAACTTCTCTGAGAGCCAGTTGGTTTCTGTAGAAATGTATTTCTGCCTTTGAAAGGAAATAATAATTGGAAGGTCTTACAGGAAGTCAACCCAATATGATATAAAGGAAATTGCAATCTGTTCCTCAATGCTAGTTTAAATCAATGTTATTGTTAAAAAATGGGCATTCACTAAATATAGTCTTTTCAATAGCTTATACGATATTAAGGGTTCTCAAAGGCTTATGCTATATTAAGAATTGCTTTGTCTTTAGAATGTTTCTTTAATCATCCCTCGCGGTCCTCAGCTTATCGCGGGATAGATGTTGTTCCCCATCTCCAGGGCATCTAGGATTCCACTTGCACCAAAACCAACTGTTTTTTGCCTCAGGCTAATAAAAACCAAAGTATTTCTGCATACGCTTGTCTAGAAGTATGTGTGGTTCTTCAAAATACTAAGTGATCGAATATTAAAAACACCTCTTTCTGCTTCCAGAAGTACACACAGCTTCCCAAGTACACCTGCCTGAGAATTTTCTGTTTGGATATCTGGCTTTCAGTACATTTCCATTAAATCAGCAGCCTCAAAGGAAGATTTTTAAAAAGTACAACATTAATGATACTAAACAAAGTTTAAGAGCTCCAAGCAGAACAGCTCCTGCAATTTCTTCCCCAAGTTGACCCAATATCACCAAATATATTCCCAGCACCAGCGCTAAAAGTCTCTGGGACACTGCTCAGAACCCCTGTGCGGAATTCCCTTCGGAGAACGCAGCTCTGATGCAAAATATGTATAAATCTGATGCAAAAAAATTACAAATAACAAATAGATTATTCCATTCATATTTTGCAAAGACTTTGTTTTCAGTGGAAACTAAGAACACACTTTCCTTCATGGCAGACTTAAACATGGAAGATAAAAACCAAGCTCAAGCCCGTGCTGCACTGGTGGGGCAACTCGCTTCTCCTATTTCTCACCATTTTTCCAAGTACTGTAAAGTGCCGAAAAGATGTTAAAATACTGAGTCAGCCCTAAAAGAAAGGGAACAGGCAAGTTTCAAGTATTTGAGTGAAGTGGAGGCATTAGATTCGCCAAAACCAACCGCTTTCTGCAGGCGCCTGATGAGCTAGAGGGAAGAGAGCCTGAGTCACCAGCAACATCAAAGTCCAGTCCAGCGCACGAAGTGGTGAGCGCTGTGCGAACAGGAACGGTACCTGCCTCCATCTGCCCACTGCGGAACGCTTAATTACGCTCCAACAGGCAGTAGCATCAGTGACTGAAATCCCCAGATTACCTTGATTGCTCTATTATTATCTATAATCAGCTGCTGCTTCTTATCTTCAAACTTTTGCCCAAGTTCCTGGAGCCGCTGTTCGGCAGCGAGCTGCTGCCGGCTGTTCTCCTCTGTCAGCAAGGAAACGGCTGTCTTAAGCTCAGCGATCACCTAAAAAAGCAAACAGCATGCTAAATCTCTCTTGGGTAAAAGGCATGTATTTTGCATGTTTTTATGCTCAGTACAAGCATGGCGTTGGCAAACTCTGCTGTGCAAGCTAAATACTTTAAATTAACATATCGCACACCAGCAAGCATGGAATTCCACACAGAGAGAAAGGGTTACAGCAAGGCTGCGAGTCACAAAAATTGCTGAACGCAAAATATTTGGGAGGGTTTTCCACTATGACATTCCAAAATATTTACTCATGAGAACAAAGCACATCTGTGATCTCCAGCACAGCGCGTGTTTCCAGGCCCCGCTGCGCTGAAACCGGTCGTGCAAATTTCCATAGTGCTGCTGCTGCTCCTTGTTTAGAAGGATGCTTTATAGCTTCCTACTGCAGAGAAAAACACCCCAATTTACATATGGACTGAGATTTAAACTTGATAGTGAAATTTCTGAGCTGCTGAAAGGAGCATGTTCAGCAATACAGTGGGGACCTGATTCAAAGTCCGAGACCCTTAAACTGGACCTTTTACCTGATTCACTCATAACTTGTTGAAATTTACTTGTTTCACCTTTTTTATCACTGTGGAAAGTCATAACTAAACCTGATCCTTTGGGCATATTTACAGAATTTTATGCTGACAAGTAAGTTGTCACCCAGCAAAGAGCTTAAACATTCTGGAGAGTCACTGACTTCAATGTATATATTCAAGCTTAAGGTTAAGCTGCTGTAGCAGCATAATATAGTCTAATTCTAAAAGCACTTCAGCACACAGACAGTTCAGAAAGAGACTGCCGGGGTGCTCAGGTTGTGTGTTTGCAAGGGCTCTTCATCGGTAAAGAAACATTTGACTATACTAAGGCCACAGTTGATTAGGAAAAACTACAAAATACAAGTAGTTTTTTAGAGCTACTGATAGGACAGAACTAACATAATAAGAAATACTCTAAAAATGAAGGTACAAGAATCACAGGGGAAGAGGAAAAGGACTGATTAAAAGTCTTCTGTATATGTATTTATATGTTTTACTGCCTGAAAACCCGAGAGAGTAACAAAGATTATGAGTAAAATACACATGGATATTTCTAGACTTCTTTTCTAAAAACAAATACGTATTAAAAAAGATAAAATGCCAATCAAAAGGAAGGCTATTCACTCTTAAAGAGATCAATGGGCCAAAGTTTAGAGACTATCTGGATAGGTGCAATTCTTTAGGTGGAATTAAGCGGTATCACTGGGTTTGCAATTTAGATCATCATTTAGATGACACAGAATTTGCACAAATTGGCTTTGCTCGGTGTGTTAGATGTACAATGAGAAAGCAGGAGAAGGTGATGGATCATAGAAATGATTAGGAGAACAACGTGAAGCCACGCAAAGCTGTGCCACTTTGTGTATGTTCCATTTTGTCACTTTTAAAAAGAACACAAAGCAACAAACCCTTTAATAGAACACAGAAGTGAGATTTAAAGCTTTCACTGGGTTAAGACCCTGGACTAGCAGAAGAGTTCTGAAATGCATACAAGGAAATCTCAGCATGAATTGATGGAGAAAGATCTGCTTTGTGCAGCACCTTTCAGAGAAAAGAAATCTGTTTGCTTTGTATAAACTTCAGAGGAAATTGCTTGAAATATCTCCTGTGTGTGGGTGTTAAAAGTGAATGTTCCAAGAGGCCACAGAGAGTAAGATTAGACAGATGTTGTCAGCAACATGACCACAAGAAAAGTTGCAGTTGACCTATTATTAATACTGAGCTACAAAAAAACCGCTATGTTCAAGGAACTGTAGGGATTTGATTCAAACCCACAAAAGTACAGAAATTCAGACATCAGGGTGAAACTTCTTTATTGGGCTAAAGAGCCCTGACACATGATGTATGTGTTGTGTCTGCCACGGAAAGCGCAGAGCAATTCCAGTTCTGGTTGTTGGACCCATTGCTCCTCAATAAGGAGAACAGTGTATTAGCTACAGCAATGCCTGGCTTAATATAAAAATAATTTTAAAAGTCTCAATGTTTTTCCATTTTGAGACTATTCTACAGGCCTCTAAATTTCAGTCTGATGAAATTGGTTATGACATTGAGGTCAAACAGTTATTGCACTACACTACCTAGGTGTTCCCGCTGTAACGATGAAAGCAATTGTCCTCACCCTTGTTTAAAAAGTCAGAAATGCTTAAATTCTTCCACCTGTCTTCAACAAATGGACCCAGAACCATTTTTGTTTTGGCAGTAGACACGACATGGAGAGGCTGACTTAATTTTAATAAAGTTTGCAATTTCTTGTCATTGATCGCTTCTAGTTTAGAGGCTTTTAAACCATTCTTTGTAGTGTTGTAAATTATTTTAAAAGAGTATTATTAGCCTATTATTACTAATGCTGAAAACCCAGTTTGCAAGTAAAAGGCATTCAGCTGTGGTTGGGAGGAATGAGAAGAACGACACCTCCACAGAGATCCTTGTGGCAATTTTCCTATTAAAAGCTTAACTTCTCATTGCACCTCCATCATTTTTCACACTTTGGTACTACCTGTCAATCAATATCAAATGTTTAAAAATTATCCTGTCTGATCATTTTTAAGTATATATGTAAATTCAACATCCATTTTCATCTTCCATGTTCAAAAGACTCTTCTGCAGGGCAAAACTCAAGCCAAACTCAGTTTGCTTTCAGGACACTGACATTCGTCAAAGTGTTATTTTGGGCAGAAAAGTCGAAATTGGCTCAGAGCAACAATAACCACCAAGATGGCAGAGTTGGGACGGCCATCCTGCCATCGGTTGTGACAGCAAACACCATCTTGTGACACGAAATGCAAGTCCTGGTTGTGCAACTGCCTTGATTTTATGAGATGTCATCACAGAATGTGCTGGGCTGGAAGGGACCCACAAGGACCATCGAGTCCAACTCCTGTCCCTGCACTGGACAACCCCAGAATTCACACCATGTGTCTGAGGGTGTTGTCCCACCACTTCTTGAACACTGTCAGGCATGATGTGCCTTCCCTTGCCACCTAGTGACAGGACTTGGTCCTCTTGGGACCTCAGAGAGGAAAAAGTAGAAAAATATGAAATTTTGAACTCAAAAAACCCTCACCCATTTCTTCTACCACACCTGGAATATTGTGTCCAGCTGTGACCCCTCAGTTCCAGCAGGACAGGGAACTGCTGGAGAGAGTCCAGCGCAGCCACCAAGATGCTGCAGGGAGTGGAGCATCTCCCGTATGAGGAAAGGCTGAGGGAGCTGGGGCTCTGGAGCTGGACAAGAGGACACTGAGGGGGGACTCATTCATGTTTACAGATATCTAAAGGGTGAGTGACAGGAGGATGGAGCCAGGCTCTGTGATAGGACAGGGGGTAATGGGTTCAAACCGGAACACAAGAGGTTCCACTTAAATTTGAGAAGAAACTTGTTGATGGTGAGGGTGGCAGAGCCTGGCCCAGGCTGCCCAGGGGGGTTGTGGAGTCTCCTTCTGTGCAGACATTCCAACCCGCCTGGACACCTTCCTGTGTAACCTCATCTGGGTGTTCCTGCTCCATGGGGGGATTGCACTGGATGAGCTTTCCAGGTCCCTTCCAACCCCTGACATTCTGGGATTCTGTGATTCTAGTCAGCTTGATGCTCTGTGTTTTTCAAAAGGTTAAAATCTGCAAGAAAGACACTGGATGTTTGATTTGGGAAATGGTTCTGGCTCCTCTCGCTCGTCAAGACCGAGAGCAGAAGTAATGACACTTTTCATCAAGTTTCCAAATCAAACGGAGCCGCGTTGAGGTTCCCGCCTCCTCGCCACCTACCTGCGAGGATTTCACCAGCTTCTGGCTGAACTCCTTTTCCGTTTGCTTCAGCCGGCTGTTTGCCTGAAACGCACACAAAAGGCAACCAGATTAGCTCAGCCGCGGGACGTGTCCAGACACTTTGCCACCGACCCCTCTGCTTGGCACCTCGTCCACATGCCTATCGCTGAGCGGCCGGGACCCGCGCCAACTCCAACGCCCTTTTGTGGCAGCCAAAAAACCGCGAGGGCTTGGCTTTGATCTCGGGCCAACTATTCATCGCTTAAAAGAGGGGAGAAATTGTACCTCTGCTGCCAATTATTAGAAAAACATAAAGACTTCTGCGGATTTAAAAAAACAAGTGTGTGTGTGTGTGTGTGTGTGTGGCAGGGAGGGAGGCAGCACACACATGGGTTTATCTGGTGATTTGGTTTCTGAACGAAGGGAAAAGGATAAAGTCGCAGGCAGGGGCTCCATGGGTACAACACAACGTGGAGGACGCGGCTTCGTGTCTGCAACTGCCTTTTGTCCCGCTGTGTGTCCTTTCCTATTTAAAGGTGGCGATTAAACTGGAAATCAACCCCAACATGCAGCTGAAGCAGCTGGGAGCTCATGGACATACAAGCTCTTTCCTTCTCTTACCATTATTCTCACAATTCGAAGATAGAGAATAAAACCAACTGAAAACAAGGCTGGTCTGTCAATGTGGAATCCAATAACCAAATATTTCTGTAATTCTGAGGAAAAACAGCTCCTAAGGTTTTTTTTCCTCAAATAATTTAACTGCAGAAATAAGTCAACAATAAAAATAATTCAATACCAATTTCAATTTCATTTGGGGACATGATTCTGATTTGTATTTTTCTTGCAAAGTGCCACGGTATAATATGGACAGACCGGCCCGAAAACGCTGTCCTCAAATGAACTGCCAAGCGCTCTCGCATTCTTGGCTCTAAAATTTGAGGACAGGTGTCTAAGAAAAATATTTTCTTAGGGGGACAGCGTATTACGAAGCTGAGTTCTGAAGCAAATTTAAGCTGATTAAGCTTTCCAAATCTATCTGACCTTGTGCTCAAATCTTTGATCTGTCATCTCTAGTTTCATGGCACAGCATCCCGCACCCAAACACGGGCTCCTCCAGCGCCTCTTCTGGGGACTCTGGAAGCCACGGGCGCCCCCGAACCTCTGAACCCTGTTTGGATCCAGTTGCAAGACTGAACCTCCAGTTCTGCAAACACCAGGGATGCCGCTCGGGCAAATAGTTTTATTGATTTTACCGGACTATAAATTTAGGAGCTTAAAGTTGCAGACAGTGAGAATCACCGCCAAGCACGACAGGACGCGAATCGTCTCGTATGATCCCAGCAGTTATGTGTGATGCGGATTAATGTAAGTATATTACAGCCAGTTAAAAATAATCTTACAGTTTACATGATACTGCAATTTAAGATCTTGAGTCCCTCCAAGTTCCAAGATTATGAAACATAACAGGTCTGCCCGTTGGTACTAAGAAATCTTCTAAAAAAGTTGATCAAAACAATTTATCAAATATGTGCATAATTTTTGAGATCACACTACTTTTTTTTTTGGTATAAAGAGAAATAATAGTACTACATATTGGTTTAAAACAGCATATACAAGAATTCTGGAGCACCAGACAAACTGAATTCCACTTTTTCGACATTTATCACTTAAAGTGGGCTACAAACTCTATACGGGTCTATTGTGGGACTGCATAAGTAACAGGAGAACAGTAACACAGGAGCAGTGATGCCAGACAGCTCCACTTCTCTTCGTACTCAGACTGACCCATGGTAACACTCCTTCCGCTGTATTGTCATTGAGCTTCAGATTACATTTTACCACCACTGCATATCATAAAGTGACTGAAACTGCCAGTTTATCTTTAGGGAAGAAAGTAAGAAATAAATTACAGTAATAGATTAAATTACTGTTCCTCCCAGAAAGGGAGAGATACCAGCCAGCAAGGCTCTCAGATCACATTACAGCTGCTCTCGCTCGACTTGCCTGGGGTAAAAGTCTTTGTCTTTCATAGAAGCAGCTTTATAACCTCCTGAACTCATAGAAGAAATCCTGATAAATAATAACAGAAAACCACCCAGAACTTCCATAAACAAACTAGAACTTGTTTGTTCACTCTGAGCAGAGCCAGGATGACCTCTGATAGACACGGCAGAGGCCGTCCAAAGGAAGATACGATGAATGTCACCGTATTATTCTTAACTGAAGGCAAAGAAAGTATTTCCCACCAGTTTCTTTAAAGGCAATTAGAGTCGCTTATTTTATAACAGCTTTAACAAATTCCAATTAGCAAAATATTTATTAGTTGTCTCCAAGTCACCAACAAACCACAAATTCTCGCATCTACTTGCAGTCCTAACCACCCTTATCTGAAGGGGTTGATTTTCAGAAGTACTTGGCTACCAAAACTTAGACTGGCAAGAGCAAGAACACCCTTGGCCAGGCTCCGGCTGTTTCACCCTGGCCCTGCAGACACCACGGCCATCAAACCCACGGCCCCTGGCTGAGTTCGGCTTTTCTGTGTAGATCTGGAACAGCGGCCGGCTCTTGCATCACCCCCAGCGAAGCTCTGCAGCCCCTGCGGCTACGGCGCACGGGTCGGATCGAATGCGCCGCGATGCACAGGAACGCGCTTTTGCATCATCTTTCACTGTGGAAATACAGGACTTGCCTTTTTTTAAAGCCTGTGACTAAAATACAATAGAATCATAGAATCATTTCGGTTGGGAGAGACCCTCAGGATCATCGAGTCCAACCAGAACCCAATCTAATTCCAGCACTAAATCATGTCCCTGAGAACTTTGTCTAAAGACTTTTTAAACCGCTCCAGGGATGGTGATTCCACCACTGCCCTGGGCAGCCTGTTCAATGCCCGACAGCCCTTTCTGGGAAGAATTTTCTCCTAATATCCAATCTAAACCTCCCGCAGCACAACTTGAGGCCAAGTTACACCTCTTGACTCCAGGCTGTTGCTTTGCAGCCCAGGGAGGCATCAACCGCTCCCCCGGGACACACACACAAAAAAGCACTTTCTACCTTTTTTCTTGTATTGTTTTACTGCAAAGTAAATATGCTGCCTACGGTGAACATCATGGAGGATTTACATTACATTTATCCCGACAAACGAGAAGGTTAGAGGTGACATGGTGCATGACAGCAGCATCTTCCCGGGCTCCTTCTACAAGAAGCTGCTCGGCTCACACATTATACGAAGCATAAGCTACTTCTCTATTATTTCCAGGGCATTCCCTCGCTTCCAGGTTACACGCTATTTCAGAAACGTAATGAATCAGGATCCAACTGGAAGGTGAACATTTGGAGGGTCAGCCAGTATTCATTAAAGTCTAACTCTTTTTATAGCAATGGGCAGCACTGCAAATGTAGTTAATGGTCTTAAACTAGTTTCCCGTGTGTGAGGGGCAGCTGTTGAAATTCACGCTTGGCAAAAACTTGTCAGAAGTATCAATTGTAATATCCATTTTTATAATAAAAAGGTTTAAATTGGATAAGCCATAGAGGAATCCCACTGATTCAAAAATTAACTTCTGTTTAGTTTCACAGAGTTAATACATATTTTAGCTAAAATTATCTGATTATGACAATTTCACATGCAGTTACTTTATATTACAGAGTGAGGACTTTTGCATTAAAAAGATTATGTCCTTGTTACAGTTAATTGGTTTTAAAAACCAACTATAATTCTCTAACAAGCCTTAAAGCATCGAATTGTGGTTGCTGAGCAAAACTGCATCGACTCCAACAAAACACATCACATAGAAATTCAAAACGGTATTAGCACTACAGATGTGGTATCTGAATTAGTGGATGCTATTCAAACACAGGCTCCTTCTCATTCTTCCCGTTCATGAAACAGAACAGCATTACCAATAATAAAAGAGCAAAGGATCTAGGATGGGACCACACCACTCAAGTGTACCACGTGCTATCCTAATTACAAAGTTTTTATACGCTATTTTTAAGGTGTAAGATGTATTAAGGGGGCTTTTAGTTCTACCCAATGAACACATGCCCTAAACAGCCCCAGGAGCTGCTCATGGGCACATGGTCAACCTCATCTTCCACCAACACCCATGAAGATGTTTAGAAGGTCTTGAATGTTTAGCAAAAAATGCAGCTGTTAAAGAGTTTTTTGGAACATTACAAATCCGTGCTCACCTTCCAGCTTCAGAATGGTGATTTTCAGATGGAAATTTAGATTTTAATTATGCTACACAATTAATAGGAAAACTAACTCCTGCAACCCAAGTGCAGATAGATCGATACGAGTTAAGGATGCACAGTGAAATCTTGTTCAAGTATATATGAATTACAGTTTTGTGAATGATTCAGCAGTGTTGCAGTTCGATTTGAATCTCCTCAAAACACACAGAAAGAACAAAACCCCACAAACACAACTACCATGAACCAGAGGGTTATATATACACACCAACACTCACTAATAGTAAAGCAGATTTAAGAAATCTGTTAAGGGTACAAGCTATGAAATAATCATTTTTCAAAATGTCTTCAAGTAGCTAAATGATGGCCATATATAAGCTGATCCTCCGTAATTAGTTAGATAAAAGTGTAAGTAAACTGAGAAAAAAAGAGAAATCAAAGGGTGGGGGAAGGAGAAGAAAGAAAACTTGCTCCAGGGAAGAAGCAACTGTTCTCTGATGTGCAGCAAAGAATTTAACATCAAAGAACTAATGTAAATGGGGCCCATTTACCTTAAAAAACAACACACCACTCCACATTCTGGAATATTTCTATTCCAGTTTGACAGCATTATGCTTTGTACCAAAATTTGAGATGGTGTAATTTGACAGATGTCAAAAGAAAATGACCTTCAGGATGGCCAACTGCAGCAATTTTTGTTATTAAGTATGTTCAAACATTCTGTACAGTATCTGTTTAAACTTCAGAGATTTGCAGATCACCTTTTAAGTTCATCTGATTGTACATAGAATTTTCCATAGACCTCAAAGGCTGAAACGTGTATTTTCCTCATGTGCCCCTGGCATTGACAGGGGTGAATTCCTGCACCAACACCCCATTCTTGCTACCGCTCTCCCCACCAACCAGTTACACACAAACCGAGTCTCCACGGAACAGTGAAAATCACGTAACAGCTCAAATACGTAATTTGAGACACCCAAAAGACCATTAAAAATAGTTCCCTATCCAAATCGATGTTAACAGAATAATTAGTCAAGTACCAAATGACTTCAAGGGGTTTGAAAATGAATTATAGAAATCCCAATCTGTCATACCCACAAATCCCATTAATATTCTCTTTTACGTTCTACTTTTTGTAGGTCTATAAATCTTTTCTCTCTCTTTTTTTTTTTCTTTAAACATACATCTTTGGGAAAAAACCCCTCTCGTTCACGTGCTATAGGTACTTTTCATCGGGGAAAAAACAAGACTGAATAGAAACGAATTTGGTGCTGTACCTATAAAGAGAATGGCCTTTCTGCGGTGCATTGCAATGGTGCGCTCAATGGGGGCCTGCTGAAAAACCCCCTGTGCAATAGGAAAACTGATTTCCAGGCCTTACATTTAAACCAACAGACTATTTCTGTTCATTCTGAACTTATGTAGAGGAATTAAACACAGACATTTGACTCTTCCAAGAATTCTTCCATGTGACTCCAGCTGGATTGGTCTGATGCCAAAGCTGCACCAACCTTACGCTGCTACACAGTCACTGGCTTCATCTAAATGGATTTAAGGAGCATTTAGGTATTTCCCAGCTTCACTAATTTTGATTTCTATTCAATACTGCAGCAAGCCAGGCGCCTTATTTAAAACCAACTGCACAACATGGCCTAACATACAAGCCTTGTATACAAATACAAGGTTTTAAAACTAGATTAGTAGTCTAGGCTCGCCACATGAAATTGTTCAATAACTTAAACAGGCTTTATACAAGATAGCACTGATGCATCAGGCATTTAAAGGACAGACAAAGAATTTACTTTAATCTGAGGATGTACTGTGAGATTTTGCCAAAACAGCTGGCGGACAGGTGGTTTCACATTACGGCACCATTCCTTTCTTTCACTCTACACTCAAATAAGATGAACTGAGTAAACCTGGTGAAGATGCTGAGGCTGCACTGCTCTCCCCATCAGGGCACTGAACGCAGTTTTCCCACAGTTACACACCTAAATCTGGAACAGCACAAGCACATCCCTGCATTATGATTTTTAGTATCTCCTGGTTTTCTACCCAACGAAATTAAGAGGGTTATTAAAAGTGGGTTTAAGACATTATATCAAAAGCGGTGGCATTTTCCTTTTCAGAGCCTTAACAAATAAACCACACACTCAACGAGAATTGTTTGAGCTTTATAAGCTGCCTTTGTTCGTCAGAAATCCCGGGCACCTCACCCGCTGTTGTGCACTCAGTCTCTCCCACTCTAATACAAAGAAGTTTACAGAAAAGCTTCTATCACTCAGGCCCAGATGTTTTTGGTACCCAAACAGCTGCCACTTGGGAAAACCCAGGGACAGGCTGCTAAACGTCTGTGAAGATGCAAGTCAAAGCAACACAGATGGCAACGGTACCAGGGTGTGACACTGACCCATCATTTGACTCATTTACAGGCTACTTAATTAATATGAGCTTTACAACACATGATTATTCCACAAATCAGCCATTTTTTTCAGACCCATGCACTTCATCGTTACACATCAGCAAACTTTATGCACCTTGATTTTTGCCAAGCAGAGACTATAAGGCTCCTAAAGGACTATAAAGGGATAAGAACGTAATTTCTGTTTTTTAGATTCACCATTGCCATTTCAAGTTGAATTTTGTGGCAATAACAAGTGTTAAGAAGATAATGACTAGAAAAAAAATCGTGTGTGTGTATCATTCTGAGAGCAAATCTTGTTTTCATGGAATAGAAGGAAAACTGGAAACAAAAGGACAGCCTCAGTACTACTAAGTTAACTCGCTATTACTAAGTCACATCATTAGATGAGAACCCAACAAAAGTTAAGCTCCTACAGTTGGAAAGATAAACATTCGAAATACGACAAAATCCCCTAACAAATGTATGATCTGAAGCAATCAGTGTTTCTTAGCAAGATTATGCTGGATTACTTTGTGTGGGTTTAAATACAACAAAGCTTCACGGAGCCAGCGAGCATTACTGTACCGATGAGTAACTGCGCACAAGTCCAGCGAAGTCCCTATTAAAAGGAGAATGGAATATAGTGCTCAATCATGAAAGCAATTAAAAACATAAATAAGACATTGCGAGACTCTCAACATTCCGAGTGTTTCACTATTCATCCCTTCTCCGTCCTGCAGCTGTAGGTCAGAATTAACTCCTCTGAACTAAATATAGGAGAACTCTTTTGGGGATTTGTACCTTATTCATTTTCAAGCAAACACCCAAATTCATTTCAAATTCACACAAGAACTGCAACAGTTTCCCCTAAATCAGATTTTCTACAAGTTAAACACCCCTCCTACACTCAGATGTGATTGTGAAACTACTTTGATCTCTGTTCCCAAATTTATTGCTCAGTGTAATCCATGACAAAATATAATGTGATTTACTGTATCTCTATATGACAGCCCAGCAGCTGACAGAACTTAATAATTTAGCATAAGAAAAAAAACCTTCTGGCACCAAAATATACAAATCATAATTGAGGCACTTTAGTATCACATTACAATGAAGCATATGCAGACTGATCATAAGAACTTCAAAACAATTAGAATTCTTTCTCACTCATTTAATGAAGGTGGGTTTTGCTCCGTGACATGTTCTGCAGCTGTAAGCAAGTCGTTTTGGAACACTATTTCTTCACATTAAAGACTCTGAAGGACTAATAACACCATTTTACCCCTTCCCTGTTTCCCAAACACTGCTTCCCCTCCAAAAAGGGGGGTGAAGGGCGCAGAAAATAAAGCCACCTGCAGCTCTTCTCTATTACAAAGATATGAAGAAAGACCAAATAAGTATAAACAAGGTCTTCAAATTGTGCCAGAATTTAAATATGCAATAAAGATGTTTATATTGGTTTGGAGCATCTCCCGTGTGAGGAAAGGCTGAGGGAGCTGGGGCTCTGGAGCTGGACAAGAGGACACTGAGGGGGGACTCATTCATGTTCACAGATATCTAAAGGGGGAGTGTCAGGAGGATGGAGCCAGGCTCTTCTCGGTGACAACCAGTGATAGGACAAGGGGTAATGGGTTCAAACTGGAACACAGGAGGTTCCACTTAAATTTGAGAAGAAACTTCTTCCTGGTGAGAGTGTCAGAGCCTGGCCCAGGCTACCCAGGGGGGTTGTGGAGTCTCCTTCTCTGCAGACATTCCAACCCGCCTGGACACCTTCCTGTGTAACCTCATCTGGGTGTTCCTGCTCCATGGGGGGATTGCACTGGATGAGCTTTCCAGGTCCCTTCAGCCCCTGACACCCTGTGATCCTGTGATTCTGTGATACGAATGAAGTGGCTGAGGTTTGTTTTTTTTGTTTTTTCCTAAAAAAAAGCCATCTCACGTTACAATCAGCTACTGTACTGGAGAATAGCCAATGCTTTTCCTTATGTTATAATGTACCCTGAGTTGTAAAGATAATTAAAACTGGTAAATTAGAGAAAACTGTACCTCATGCAATCAGCCTTCTCCAAGACACACAGTATTGCGAAAAAAAAATAGGAAGGAAAGAGGAAATTATTCAATTGGGCTTTATAAAGTATTTAATAAAGTTAAAATAATAAGCAGTTGTGTATTACAAGATAAAGTTGGCGTGTTAATGTTTGTTTGGATTGTGGAAAAAGGACGAGGAAACTACTGAAAAAAATAATTTGAACAGTCTTTCTGCCACTGGAAAAATCTTCCTGCACTTTGTAACCAGAGAGGTTAAGACTGAACCATCAGTTTTACTGAACCATCAGGAATGTCCTCAGACTCAGGCCAATGGGCCACCAAGCCCAGTGTCCTCTCCAGATGTTCCCGCAGAGAAACCTGCCCCTTGTATCTCCAACCCGCAGCTCTCATATCGGGGAAATTAAACATTAAATCTCCTTATTCCCAGCAGTGATCGGTTACAAACATGCTGCTCATAAAACTGTTTAATCCTTTTTTGAACCCGCTGATAATATCTCCCTCCACAACACCCATGGAAATCAATTCAAGCAGCTCACTATCTCTCTCTTGTTTAGAGAAGTTCCTTCTTTCTCCAGTTTTAAATCAATCTCTTATTAGTTTCCAGCAGCAACGCCCAGATTCTTGGGCAGTAAATAAAAAAATCGGGGGCTTTATCCACCATCTTCATCCACCATCTCTTTTATGAGTCTTGATCTTACCAAAGGCTACAAACCCTGGAAGTTACAGAATTGAGAAGAAGTAGAGAATGAGGCAGAACTAGAAATGGCGTTTGGACACAGACTTGAGAAGAAATAGGAGACAGAGAAGACAAAAAAACCCCACCTGTGACCACTTCTTATACAGATACCTTAGATTAATACCAGTTGGGTAAAAAACCCCAAACTTCTCAACCAACCATCCACCTAGAATTGATATGATAAGGAGTGAATAAAGTGTGCTGAAAGACAGGCCACATGATAGAGCTCTAATTTTAATTATATCAGGCCTTGCCCTGTTGAAAGCTATCGTTTTAATTCCGTATTTTATCATAATTTATGATTTAGCTCAATTATGCTTCTTCTTGTCTGGTTCTCATTTCTTAACAGTACTGCATCAGTCGTTTTAATTTTTAACCCTATGGTGTTATTTGTGAATACAAACACCATGGTGCTTGATCTCCTCTCCAAATTAAGACGTTAAAAAGTAGCATTGTGGGTGCATATTTTTTCCCATAGTGACACTCACACCACTCTTGATTATCTCTGGAACAGCTTTAGAAATACAGTTGATGGGTAGAAATCTTAGATCTGTTTTCAGTTTGGGCGGTTTTTTTGGTTGGTTGGTTGGTTGGGGTTTTTTAAAAGGAGATGGAAGGAGAGTAACTCTGTGAATAATGGAGACTACTGCTTTGAAATGTCTCCTGTAGGGAGAGAGCCATAAATTCTGTTTCGTCTCATCTGAGTGAAATATCCCTGAGATTATTCTACCATATTTTTCTTCATGTTTGGCTCTGTTGATTGAAGACTCTTCCAAATGGCTCCCCTAAGGGATGACGCAATTTCTGCGACCATGTTCCTGGTCCACTATCATCTTTCTTCCTTTTCCTTTGGAGGAATACGAAGGAGCAGCGTAAAAGTGAACACAGGAGAGAGGAAATCGGTTTCCTCCCCTCATTGTGAGCAAAATCTTATTGCAAAAGTTGCTGCAAAATTACTATAAAGACAGATTAAATAATCTGTACTTCTTGTGCTAACATATACTCATTGTCCTATATAAACCTTTTCTTCTTTTGGAAATAACTTTCTTTTTTCTTGATCTTCTAGGCTCTTGGCAGATTTTCTCCAACAAAGCCAAAGTTCTATGCTCATTTATAATACTATTAGTTGGTGAATCACTAACACAGTGTCAGAAATGTTTAAGAACCAAATGTAAGTCAATGTACACAGACTCAACGACATAAAACCAACAAAAATGTTACTGGAATAGAGAGATAATATAATAGACAATAGATCTTGGATTACAATAAAAATATTAAGAGACTCAGGTAATATCCAGATCTTCTCGGTAAGAATGATAAGCTCTTGAGATCGTAATAGCTAAGGCCCAAACAAAAGAATCTACGTAACAGATTCAAACAAACCTTCACAAATTTTAGCCTAAAAAAATGCCACATATACAATAACTCCTGGAGAACCTGAATGCCTTGGGCAAGGAGAAAAACATACGTCTACATTATAATTAGATACCAATTTAATGATATCATTATACTCGGGAAGAATACAAGGGCCACGTTTTGCCGTTGACCTATTTGCCCCCATGTAAATAACCAGGATATCGCTGCAATGAGTGTGAAAATAGTTCATCTGGATGCTCCCACCAACGAAGCTATCCATACTGTGGCTATTAGCGCTCACGTTAACGAAGTGAAAGGTGTCACTCAGATCAAAGACTCCGTCATGCACAGAAGTTTGAGCAGGAACCTACAGAATTGCTGCCCAAGATGGGCCCAGGTCCCAGGTCTTAGAGACAAAGATGCAAAGATGGAACCGCTTTTAGTAGTTAATGAAATATGGAGTTGGAAGAGAAGAACAAGAGCCAGAGAGACAGGATTCAACAACGTGAGCTCATGGAAAGCACGCGATGCGGCTTCTTTATGAGCAGAAATAACTGCTTAGGGGAAACTCAATACTTTTAATAGAGCATCTCTTTCATCTCTGAAGATGTCATATTCTTTCTCTTCATCTCCCGTTTCTTCACCAGTGCTGAGCAGTATGACATCATCTGTATGAGCTTTGGCAACGGTGCCAGAACAGATATTGTGAATTAAAGATACTCGTCCGTGTGCCGTAGGACAGGATGCCCACCTGGACCGCACCCCGGGGCTGGACGTGCGGGGGAATTCATCCAGCGCCACTAAGCCTGATGACAAAGGAAGGACCAGACCACCATTATCAGGACCTTATTTGCAAACTATACGCAAGCAGAAGTTGTTCAAAAATTAAGCATCCAATTAGAGGACACTGCAGATTTTTGAAAAAGGCCTCGTTGCAAAAACATTATATTACAACAGAAGTTGTATATAAAATAGTTATTCTATTTTAGGGAAGCAGTCACGCTGCGCACAATACTTTTAACTGATTTATATATTTTTAAATTTAAACCTAAACTTTGAATTTCCTGGGCATTTTAGTTTTACGTGGACTTCCCACCACACACAGGGGGAGTGATTGTAACTGGTATAGACTAGAAAACACTGCAAATGTCACTTTTTATTTAAAATAACAGAAATCTCAGAGTACAACCAACTGCTACACCCTCCGAGCGGGATTTGCAGGGCTCTGGCCAGACTGGGGTCCCATCGCTCCAAAATGAACCATTTCACAACTGGACTGAAATCAGTAGAACTGAAGTCCAGAAATTAAAGTGTTTAACTGTTTTCTTTTGACTACAGCTTCATCCTGTAACCAACTGTCATATGCGCTCAGTACAGTCAATACACAAAAATGTAAATTACTTCTCCACAAGAAAAGCAGCACTGAGAAAGAATTAAGTGTTCCTGGAACCTGCATAAAGATTGAACAGGGTGAGTCAACATATCTATTTAAATGTAGAAGGCAATGAAAAGCTAAATGTTGAAAATTATTCAGAAAGGCAAAAACCCCCTCCGGTTTACTCATGTGTGCTGCTCAAAGAGAGCTTTCTAAGAGGTATTTTCCGTGCTCCAAGGTTGCTTCCTTTGAGCATTGTTCGCATGTCGACTGATCTGCTGGGCTCAGGCTTTCCGAACGTGCGTTCGCTGTGCCAAGGAAATAGCAGAGATGAATGTTGCAAGCGGTGGTGGCAGCCAAGCTTCACATCTGCACACGCTTAGAAATGCAGCTTGTCTCCTGCCTTCTGCAACTTCTGGCCAACCTGACAACGCTCAGCCCCTTACACCTGGCTGGCTGCTGCTCATGCAACCTATAGCACACCTGTCCCACCGCCAAAATGAGTCATTAGCGGAGCCTAATTACAGTCCTACATATCTCCAATATGTTTGTTTGTTAAACAGTTTATGTTTCGTTTCATCGTAATGAGGTATGACTTCAAATTAAAAAAGAAACAAACTACCATCACATCAGAAAACGCTTGAATCTTTTGTTATAATCAAGTGCAGGCAAATTAAATCTATGCTTTAAAAGTAAGTCCAAATCACTATGATTGAATACAAGTGTTCTGAAACTATATTTAAGATTCTTTAACTAATAGACAAGAAATAATTTGGAGATGTGCTCAGGTCATTTTGATGTTAGATAACAGATATTATGAAAGTACTGAAGTCCTAAGAACATAATTCAAAATTTCATATTCTCCATGCTATGAGGTTTTGTCTGATTTATGTCCAGCGTGGCTTATCTGACCTTAAGCACATTGAAATTCATCATCCTTACCTGATACAGTGGTTCTGTGTTCTGGTATTTTCCCTATAGTGCAGGTAACATGGTGCCATTTGGCGCCCTCTTAAATATTTTCCCATTTACCATTCCCTGCAGACTGGGAGACACAATAACTGTCAAAAGATATTTGCTTTTAGAATCACAGGCTCAGAAACATTACCGTGCTACGTTTATTGAGCAACTCTCTGGCATCGTATGCTGTAATCACTAACAAAATGAATCAAATGAAGTGTTACAATAAACAACGTATTGTCTTTGAAGTTGAGATTTTTAACCAACAGAAAATTCAAGACCTCAGTAAATTGTGTATCCCTAAATATTGAAAAGCCGTCTACAAATACCAAATATTTCAACATCCAGTGGACTTGCAATGAAAACTATTCCTCACTCTCCTCCAATATGGGGGGAACACCATGGGAATCCTATCTCTCCTTCTACCCATTTTTACTTAGATATTCCTTTTCATTCGAGTCTTAGCAATTTCTTCTGTATTTCATCATGTTGACATGAACAACAGTCCATCGCGATACATGCGATCCACAAAGAAATCAGAATTACTCACAAAAGAGACCTCAGAGCAATGAGACCCTTGGGAATGGACTGACCTTCTGAAAAAGTGGACGCTCAGATGTTCCAAACCTAAAGAGTGAAATTCGGCTTCCCCTTGGATTTTAAGCAATCTTTACAGAATTGGCAGGAAAAAAGAGTAAATTCAGAGGACAAATTTTTCTCCCATATTGTCCTAATTTTCAACGTAACGAGATTTGCTAGAAAAATAAGACGACTTTTAAAACCACGTTTCAAGACCAGCGCCGCAATTAAGATGTTGGGTTATTTTTCTTTTCCCCTTGGATAAAATCTCCTTCAAAGTTCTGTGGACTTTAATGGGATCAAGATTTGAACTGAGCTCAAACTGTAACTACTTTTCAGTGGAGTTTGCCCTCTAAGCTACTTTGACTTTTGGACTTTGTGGCCAATTTCCACATCTCTACATTTGGAAGACAGAAACGAAGCGGAATGGGAAATGAAGTTTTGAAGGTAACACAAGGTGTGTTCACATGTCTGTGAACGACAGTCCAACAGAGATACATGTTTCCCCCTCCTATCCTTTATTCAACAATTCTGATTAGAGGTAAAAATAGGGAAGTGGGTTAAATAAAAAAATTCAATAGCAGTTAATAGAGCTTAAAATTAGCAATTTTTTTCCTGAAAAACAGAAAAAATCCCACAAATTAAAAAAATAGCATTTCTGACAGAAATGACAATTCAAGACTATTAAAGATATTGCCCTGTGAAGGATTATTTGTAACTTTAATTTGAGGATGTAAAGAAGTTAACTTTTCTTTTGCTATACTACACATGTAAAAAAAGATCAAAGAAAGAAAAGAATTGAGATTCAAATTCCATTTTTAAGCAAAAATGACAATGTCTTCCTGAGTTAAAATTAATCCTTTAATGATGAATTTCAAAGGTTTAAATACTTTCTGTGACCTTGGCTTTAAATAATTATGCCAAGCGGAGCTTTCCTTACATTCAGAGAAGATTCTGAATTGTTGATCAGAGCCATTTTAATGGCTTCAGCCTGGCTGATTTCCAACATAATCCTCCGAACGCTGTTTAAAATTACAGACCAAGAACCTGACGCAGGTAAATGAAATGTCACTTCTCACAAAGGCTGTTCAAACAGTATATGCAGACTGTTAATTTGTGCCACTGTACATCACTTTGCAATAAAATGTATGATTTATTACATTAAAGCGTATAATAGATACTTCAACAACTATCTGCTTACATATACACACGGCGTCTACCATAAATATTAAGTAGGGGTTTTTTAGTTTAGCTTTTGAAAGAAAAGTCACACGTTTTCGCTGATATCATCCCCAATGTGGTGAAATACTTGAATTGGAGACACGGGGATGCTCAGCAAGCGCCGATGAGCCAGCAGTGACCCCAACGAACAGGGTGGGGAGGGAAGCATTGATGGATATGAAACATTAATTCCTATTTCCAAGCCTTTCACAGAGTCCTCGCTCACAGGCAAAAGTAGACCACCCATTGTTAGCAACTAGACCCAATTTCCTTGCAGTTTTAGCCTGAACTTTTTCCTCCTTAAGAACTTTCTCTCTTTCTAAAGGAGAAAAAGCTTGGTTAGGCAGAACCGCCCTTTCTACTCTATTCCAACAGAGCAGAAGTGATCAGCCTTCCCGTGCCGTGACCCTGGCACCCAAAGCCCGATCTACACCATACATTTGGTTCTTTTTAATTCTAGTAACCCCTAAACATTTTTCCTCAGCGAACCTTTTCTCATCTGCCTTTTGGGGCGACTGCTCCCCTCTGGCCGCGCCGCGGCCCCACGCGATCCTCTTACCTTGTCCAAGGCCTTCTCTGCTTCCGCCGTATGGATCTTTTTCAGGTCGAACGTCATCTTCTCTGCCTCCACCTTCAGCTTCTTCACCACGGCCTCGTGGTCCCGAGCCGCCCGCTGCTTGTCCTCTTCCCACTGACGCCGCAGCTCCAGCAGCTGCTGCTTCCGCTGCGCCTTCACCTGCGCCAGCTCCTCCCGCAGCTGCTGCAGCTGCTGCTCCATCTCACAGATTACCTGAAATCAAGAACAAATTATATATATACATATATATATATATATCACTATACAAAAACCAATTTAGGCTGGATATTAGAAAGAAATTCTTTACAGAGAGAGTGGTCAGGCATTGGAATGAACCCCCAGGGAGGTGTTGGACTCGCCGTCCCTGGAGGTTTTTAAGCTGAGATTGGACATGGCACTTAGTGCCATGATCTAGTAAACAGACTAGAGTTGGACCAAGGGTTGGACTCAATGATCTCTGAGGTCTTTTCCAACCCAGCCAATTCTGTGATTCTGTGATTCTCAGGCTGTTAGCTGGGGAAGGAAGCAAACTCAAACTCTCTGTCCCTCAGTTGAAGCTTATTGAAGGTTTTGTAAGAAAATCTGATGAATATTACCGTGTATTTTAAGACTCCATTGCCCTGGAATGCCAGTTACTGCTTCTAGAGCTCCGAACTGATCTCTCTCCAACTCCTATGTTGCTTCTTCAGACATTTTTAATACACTGCCTGTGTTCAGCTAACCTGTCTATTTGCAGTCACGGAGAACGACATTACTACAAATCTTTGAAAAAGAAATATTCATTTCTGACCACAGTTGGGAAGCGAATGACTCTCAGAAACATCGCCTTGCACATTAATACCCCAAGACGGATTGTTATAAATACTGTGATCTGAGAGAGAAAAATGGAGGCTTGAAAGTTTGCCTTTTTTTGCAAACTATTTGAACTACACAGTGTAATAAAAGACACGTCGTCTCCCCTCAAACCTTCCCCTATCACAGCTGTAACACGTATTAAATAACCTTAACCATATTGGAATTTATCACAACACTGACTTTTGCTTCCATGCTTTCTTAATTACTCACTGGCATTATTCCCTACTATGTCAAAGGTAAAATTTTCTGTGTGTATGCGTGGAGACGGAATGAGCACATCTTTTGTATACAGAAGTATAACACAGGCCGCATATTTCAGCTATATTAGCATTATCTCAAACATATGTTTCATATAGCGTAATCTGCACTAGATCCTTTCCTTCCTTTCCTGATCTTTTCCTCTACACGTTTATTTTTTTAAATCTGTAGACAGACTAAAAATGTAAAGTACATTTCAGTACGTAATTACACAGACTAAAATGCAAAGTTCATTTTAGTATATAATTATAATCTACAATGTACTTTTATAATTCTTTGGGAAAATAATTTCACCCCCAGATCATACAAAATGTTAGCCCAACTGGCTTTTACGTAACCAAAGAAATGCTATAGAGCTGCAATTTCTATAGGATGATCCGGTCTGAGTTCTAAACTGACACACGTAGTAGCATTTAGGTTTTTTAATAGCCATTCCAATGCCAGTCCTGCATGGAATAGTAGCAATTATCTTATAATTTGGGAGAACTCTTTCTGAGAGCTCATTCCCCCTCCACTACTACTTTCCTCTTTTCTTTTTCTTCCTTTTTTAAAATAGAAAACTTCCTTAAACTTTCTGCCATGCCCCATATATATAGATATTAGATTGCTTAGAAGATTCCTAAAAAATTTGATAAAATACTTAGGATAAGGAGCCAAGGCTAACTTCTTACAATGCAGGGAAAATTCATTCATAAATCATATTACAAGCCAAAATAGAGACCGGGTGAATTCCCGACTTAACTGTCATGTCTTCCTGCTTCACTTTGTTCTATAGTCAATAATTCTTATACAAAGCCATTAGAAAACCAAGTAGCACAAGACGGTGTTTTCTACTGCCACATGGAAAATGTAACAGCTCCAAACCCTCAGATTCCAAACTGGGGAGCCAAAAGATAGTGGGGTGAATGTTATAGGTAAAGTAACAGTAATTAATATGCAAAGGAGCATTAATGTTGGGCCTAATAGATGGTAAAAGCAGATTTGGTTCTATTAGGCAAGAAGAAAGAATCTGAAGACGGGGTGATGGCAGCGAAACTAATATGATTAAAGGAGTTCTTTCGGAGCAACTTCACTGCTAGTAAGATGATGTTAAGAGACATCTAATCTCCGCAAAGTGACTGGAAAAAGCTTATATTGGGGATCACAGACACAGCTCTTGTCAATTACTTGAAAATAAGTCTAGTTCTCACAGCCAGATTATTTTTTCCCATAAACAAGGTCCCTGGCAGAAGCAGCTTAGGAGCGAACAACTTGCTGCTCGAGACAACTTTGTGTGACACATGAACCTGCAAAGTGCTGAAGGCAATGAATCCCAAACTTCCCATCACCGAGACCCTGCTATTCCATACACCAGGTTTAATAAACTGTTGCTAGACTTAAACGTAGGCAAATTGGCACTACTAGAGAAAAAAAAAGACATAATTCTCAGCTGTGAAAAATTCATGAAATATAAAACTTCAGAGCAATTGTCTTTTCTTAATGATTCTGCGAAAAAAAGACATACCAAAAGATGCAATGAAAGAGTCTCACGTCTCATGCCTGAGATCTGAAAGCACAATGCTGGCTTGGGTTGTTTGTAGAACTGAATGGAGCATCTCCCGCATGAGGAAAGGCTGAGGGAGCTGGGGCTCTGGAGCTGGACAAGAGGAGGCTGAGGGGGGACTCATTCATGGGGATCAATATGGAAAGGGTGAGTGTCAGGAGGATGGAGCCAGGCTCTTCTGGTGACAACCAGTGATAGGACAAGGGGTAAGGGGTTCAAATTGGAACACAAGAGGTTCCACTTAAATAAGAGAAGAAACTTCTTCCTGGTGAGGGTGGCAGAGCCTGGCCCAGGCTGCCCAGGGGATTGTGGAGTCTCCTTCTGTGCAGACATTCCAACCCGCCTGGACACCTTCCTGTGTAACCTCATCTGGGTGTTCCTGCTCCATGGGGGGATTGCACTGGATGAGCTTTCCAGGGCCCTTCCAACCCCTGACATTCTGGGATTCTGTGTGATTCTGTGAAGAGCTGCTGTGAGAAATACACATCTTAAACGCTTGATCAGAGCAAATTACTCTTGTGCCAAACATAAGGCTTAAACATAAGAAATTAAAACTTCACAGTACACAATAAGTCCAGAATTTTACTGCTACTTGCTGCCTTTTTTTGGGGATCAAAATGTTATAGTCCTTATTTTGGTTGTGTGGGTACAAGTAAATGAAATCAAAGAGATTTATATCTTCTTTTTTTCCAAAGAACACAGATGTTTGTAGTGGTTCTACAGGATGGCCAGAACAGCACAGCCCAAAGAAAGACGCATTTTGTAAAATGCCTATTAATCTACACACAGGAAAATAAATAGAAAGAAAACATGAGCTTAGAATATCCCAAATGGAACAAAACCGGAAATATATAAACTGTGTGGCAGGGTAGCGATTCCATACGAATTCATATGGCACAGTTGCATGTACGTGTACGCACATGACAATCCATAGCTGAAGAAACTGCCAGCTGAGATGGTGATTTCTATTTCTGTTTCAAAGGAACAACTTAGAATTCTAACTAAGAATATCTGTGCTGAAATAGTGTCATAACAAGGGTGGGTCATAAGCCCACAGCAATTTGCCTTTAGGGAAAAAATAGACTTGAAAGAAAAAAAGAAGGTTGCTCACTCACTTTGGCCTATTTAAATGCCAATAAATGTTCTGCATGTTATTTGGAAGGAAAACATGTGCTCTTAATTTTAAAAAGTAAATTGCATAAGAACATATAAATCTGGCAAAAAGCTTAAATTAAAATATGTTGCTGATGTCTGAAACTCTGCGACAGTTACATGCAACAGAGATGAGAAATGGACCAAATGACTACAGTCTAATTAAAAAAAAAGGTACATTTCCTTTATTTTTCAGGAGTTCCTGCTTCAGCCCAATGAAGCATTTACTTGGAGCAGTTTCTGAGGGAGAGGCTGGAGCGTGACCACATCTCCGCACTCCCACTGACGGAACACACGGCTCTCACTGTAACTCCCGGTGTATTACACACCAAACCACATCCACCCCACCACCGCATTTCGCTTCAAATAGCGTTGAGGGCCTCACAAAAACAAGGCGATGTAAGGTTATGATCAAATCCACTCTAAACTTATTCCCTGAGGCTCAGAGCCAGTCATCGAGGTGTTGCTTCAGCAGTTTTACAGTAAGTGACTAACATCTCCCAGCAGATGAAGCAGCAATAACCCTTCGTCGCTCTTTACTGATGAAATAAAAGAATCACTTGTCAAGACCACAGCGCGTCTCAAGTGGATCATGACAACTCTTCAAACTGACTTTCAAAAGTTTTCCGCGTTGGGCTAACTTGGCTTCAGTTGTGTTTAATACTGCTCGCATGTAACGTTTTAAAAAGCCCAACAAAACCCCCTAAAACCAGTTCCATAGACTGTTACAATACAAAGGATCACAATGATCCTTTCTAGGGTAACAGCCTAAAATACCAGCCCATAGGTAAGAGCCCTATTTCTCAGTGTTTTCTCACCTGGAAGAACATTAAAATTGGAGCACGTGCTTGAAGAGGGGCTCTGCGAAACCATCGCTTAGTCCGGCTGAAAGGGACATTTGTCTCTTTGTGTCTTGTTACCCCGGCGTGATGTGACAGAGACGGATGAGGTATAGATAACATTTGTTATTGGGCACTGGATTATTTCTGAAAGGAGATCAGTCCAGCCAAGGGAAAGGAAGTGGGTAGCAAAAACAAATCTCACTTTGATGATGAAGAATTAAAAGGAAAAGAAGGAACAAAGTAGAAACACTCAGTGGTGACAATGAGTCCCTTTTTACCCGCGATCAGTGCAATGTCCCAGAAGAGGTGGATCAAGTATCCCATCCCAGTACCACAGCAACCGGGGACATATTTACTGTAAAATACCTTAGAAGGGATTATCTGTTGAAAGTGGGAATCTGAACTTCTTTAGCTTTCTTATTAATAAAAAAAAGCTTTAGAAAGTGCTGAGAAACAGATAATAGAGGTTTTCCTACCATCGCAAAAATAAGCAATGCATCTAACATAAAAGAACACTACAAAAGTTAGCAAATATTATTTGTTTGCAGCTCTAAGCTCAGAAAAAGTATAGCTATAAGAACTTCAAAGATATGGAATGCTGGTTTGTGTTTAAGAGAAAACAGCTTTATACTAATGAGTCTTAATACTGCAGTTTCAGCAAGTCACAACAATCTGGTTTACACTTGATCTCATTCTGGTTTTAGGGAACTATCCCCCTGTTTTTTACCCTTAGGAGATGAAAGAATTAGGCAACCACTGCAGCACCAAGGGCCAGGCTCAGTCCTAGTGGCTCTCTAATGTTTTTGGCCGCAAAGCATCCCAGTGAGTCAGACTGGTCCCAGTATCCCTCTGCTCTTCTCCATGCCGGACAAATTTCCACTGGGCAGCTCAGCCAGCTGGCACCTTTGCAATACAATAGTCATAGAAAGGGTACCCAGCAGTGCTGAAAACAACAATCTTTTTGTCTCAGCTACAGTCTAAATCTGAAGAGATATAAAATCTAAACTGATACTTCAAAAGCCTTTTGAATTAGCTAAAGTCATTAATATTTAGTAACTCGAGATTTTAATGTCATTTTCTAAACAAAGCTTTGGAATTAACTCAATTATCTCAATTTTATCCAACTATATTGAAAATATTTTCTATAACATAGCCATTTCAATTAAAATATGTTAAGAATTTATTATCCCGTTTTTCTTGTTGACTGGTAAAACCATCAATTTGTCACTATTACAAATCCTTAAAAAGATAGAGTTTATTTGCAAAGAAAACTACTTCCGCAAATGTCACACCCATTATCGCATGGGTAATGATGTGGCAGAGCACAAATTAACAGGGATAAGCAATAAACAGCTATTTAGCTTTCACAGCACAGTCTATTATACTGTCAAGTTTAAATGCCTTTTGGGTAAGAACACATAGGCCCATAAATATGGTAATTAATGGAGCAGATAAATGAAATGGTGTGAAATGAAGTGAAAATAAACAACAGTTCATTGACCAACAGGTTGGTCTCGCTTCCTAAGAGCACTGATCAAATGTTCCCAAAAGCACAGGGCTGTGAAAGCTCTTGGTTCTCCCCTGCATTTAACGTCGTCCCCAAAACTGTTCGGCACCTTTTGAATTCTATTTCTGAGTAATGTACTTGCGCTATCTTGTCTGCTCTTGTTCTACAGCTGAAGCATCTTCCTGGAACATGACAGAAGTGTTGACTCATGAGGAACATTAAAGGGAAGTTCCCTTCTCCTGAGCTCCATTTCCAATAAAATTAATGAAGAGAGTGTATCCGTGTCATTCCTATAAAGAAAACACACTTAGGCAACATTTCCATAGGTAACCTAAAGCCCAGCCTGTTCACTGACTTGGCCATGTATTTCTGAAGTCCGACACAGAGATGTGTGACACAGGTAGGAAAAGTTACACTGAAAGTATCGGCATCGTTCTTGTTTCCACATCCACGACCACATGCGAGAAAAGGGCAGCAAGTTTTCAATATCTCTCTGACACGGTATTAAGCAGAACACAAAATTTGATCTCTCTTTCCAAAAGGAAATAGATCTGGACTTTTAAAGAAGCCGGTCAGCTGTCTGAGGTTCATGCCAATGGCACTTAAGCTACAAACTACAAGGCTGGAAGGAAAACAAAAAGAAGAGGTACAAAGCAAGAAAACGAGACATCCATTTGAACAGCTCCACAAAGAGCTCAAAATTAACGAAGCTTATTTTGAGTTCTTCATTTACATAAGTCCATTTGATTCTAATTTAGTTAACAGCGGCTAGAAAGGAGAACTTCATATTGGTCGGTTATTGTCACTGCCTTCCTAATAAAATGGTTTTTAGTCAAAGGGAAGAAGCTCAAGCCCACACGTGTAACGAAACAATAGAGTGCACGGGTGAGCAAAAGGATTATGTACCAAGTTGAAATTGAGATAAATGTAAATAAATTTTCCATTTAACAGCTCTAAGACCTGGAAAAGACTTGGCCCTCTGGCCTGCAGGACAGATGCAGAAGAGTTTCTTATGACCCGATTTACTGTATTGGCTTTGAAATTGATTAGTAAGTCAAAAATTAAAACATCCAGCCTTCTCTCTCCGCTCTTTTTATGTGATGAAAGAAATGTTTACATTTGAATTTTTCTTTGTACAATCAAAATTATTTGAATAAGGTGACTAAGAGAGCTACCTGGAAACGACCTGGGGGAGGACTCATTTCCTCCTGTTTTTCTACAAAGGAATTTAAGGGAGACACTCAGCTGGGCATCCAATGATCTACACAGATGCATTATTGTAACTTAAATACGATGAAGGTAAAAAAGAGACATAAACACCTGCAGTGATCCCTAAAACGACATGTGAGAGCAGAATATGGACAAAATAGAGTGGCTAAAAAAGAAATAAAAATCTATACCAAATACCAGGTGTGCTGCATTATACAAACCATACTAATCTACCCCTTAACGATGACTGATGAAAATTACACCAAACACATGTTTAATCTTCCCTGTTTTCCTTTTTGAAGAGGAGTGTTTCAGGATGTCAAAGATGAATATTAAGACATATTCAGTTCTGAACTAACATTGGAGCAAAGCTTGTTCTATAAGTAAAGTACTGATATTTAAGGAAGGACAGGACTTTCCTGCATATTATTTCTACATACTAAATTTAAAAGCACAAGCATCTCCTGAACAACATGTAATCCTGATTCAAATGCAGACATGACGTATTACAGATTTAAGGATTACTACAGACATTCGTCTCTATGAGCCAGGAAACTCAAACATTATAATTCCTAATTTGTCCCCAGAAGATGTACAAGCTGTATTGTCTATGAGAAATGTCTTCGCACCATCAACTAATGAAAAGATTTCAAGAAAAAAGACAAAACAACCTCACCCCCCAAAAGTATCACACTCCTCTCTTTTGGATTCATTTCTTCAAGTTACGGCTCAAAACACGAACGACTTTTAAGTATTCCAGAAACTTTAACCCACACATCCCATAAGAGTTTTGTGGTGACTGTGACAGAAATGACATCAGTTGCAAAACTTGACGGATAAACATAAGACAAGATACAGATAAAACCCCTCAGTTATAAGCTGTTTGTGCTAAGATATCTCCCATTTTCCATTTCTGAAGTTAATACTTGCAGAAATGCAGACTTTGGACACTAACTCCCATCCGGGTCATCTGTCACGACCGTCTCCTCAACAGAACATTGAGGGACTCGAGGAAGATGCGAAGTTCCTGCTACTGTCCAAGCTCTGTCCTGTTCATCAACCAAGGTGAAAACCACATTTTTCCAACCCAACGCTGTTATTCTCCGGGTCAATGACTAAAATGCACCAGCCCGTGTGTACTATTCTGCTCTACTAAAGAACCTAATACACCAGGAAACTCTCTCATTACTGATGTCATGCTGCTGTATTGAAGATGACAGTCTTTAACCAAGCATGAAGCCCTCATTCTCGCTCTCCTGAATGGCAATGTGTGTGGACAGAAATCCTGAAATCCTGCAGCTTCAGAAATAAAAACTGTGTCACATACAGGTTTAGACTTTAAAGAAATAATCAGCTTCTAACTTTCAAAAGAAGCCTCATTTCTGCAAGGCGCTAACAATGGTTGCAGTATTGCTGCTAATCCCTGAGTTGTGGCAAATTCTTACCTGTATGTTTGCTGGTTACACAAATAAGACGCAGAATTACACACACGTGCAACTTTTGCCTTTCACCTTTTTGATATCAACTCCTAATTAGAAGACGCAGAGTCTAGTTGATTATCTTCAGTGTCAATCCTTATATTAAAAAGAAAAGGTTGTCACCTCCATCTGAGGAAGAAAGTGCTAGAGAAGGAATTTCTTCAGCCCGGCTGTTAGGTTGGAGTCAAAGGCATCAGCTGATGGTACCTGTTGTATATTTTGTGTACACACTACGGCTGACACCTTTCCTCGTCTCCCTCCCTGCACCTTCATCCTCCTCAAGCGCTGGTTGCACTGCTCCCATCATCTCCACAGTGGCTTCTCTGAGTTCAGAGCCCTTTTGAAACCATCGTGCTGCACAGCTACCAGTTCAGAAAACCAAGATCAGTCACAGGATGATCTGTACAAAATAAAGGAAAACTATGTGCATAACATTTCTTTCTTGGAATTGAGAGTATTTTTGGCTCAGCATCTTCCTCTGGCACCTTTACATTGATCTCTATTCTTTTCATCCTTCTCAGTTTGTCCTTGAATTCAGTTGATGCCACTTTCGTTTGCTGAATGACAAACAGGCCACTGCATCCTGGGGCAGAAATTTCTCCAGACTTATTTATGTTTGGAATGAACTGTACCCTGAATAAATATTTAGTTTAAATGTAAAATCTAACTATATACTAAACACTCAAGTCCTATGAAATACCAGTAAAATAAAATATTCCAGTAAATATATCCATTTATGCATATCCTTGTTTATATTTACTACCCACCTCCAAAAAAACAAAACCCAAACCAAGCTCAAAATTGCATTAAGAGATCAGGAACAACATATTACACCCCAACAGAATACTGACAAGGAACAGTGTCTGGAGCAGAAACTGTTGCGTGGAGGCAGAGCAACGGGAGCAGTTTCCTTTCTGTACAATGCAGCACAGACTTTTAAGAGGACACAATCTGCAGACTTTTCAATCTACTGCTTTACTTTCCTTTCCAGAATCAACAGCGTCGCTGTTTTGAAGGGCGCAATCGTACGTCAAAGTAAGAAATCATGGCTCTGTGCCACAATTCTACCAACACGAAGCACAAAGATCAGGGAGCTATTAGAGAGATTATTTCTTGAATACCATGAGGTGGTATTTTTGACAAATGGCATCCGATGCATTTGTTGAGACAGATTTCAGTTTCCCCCATATGCATGCCTAATTACTACATTAACGAAGGCTATTGCTATAAAGGAATAGCAATGCTGTCTCTGCTAAACCTCCTTGAAACTCATGCACAGCAAAACAAACATTGCCTTCCATCTAAATGACTACATTAGAAGCCATTACTGATTAATGTCGCATATTTTCTCTCAGCCTCTGATGCAAAAGATGCCAAAGAAACGCTATCACAAGGGTTTGTTTGCACAGCTTTAGAAATGATAGTAATCTACTAAGCAGCCGACACAATACTCAGGTAAAGCAGGTAAGAATTAATTGGTACTTTCCCCCCCTCCCCGAATCTCAGATGCTGAAACTGTTTTTCCCTTTATTGAACCAGCTCGGCCTAGACTGGCTTGTCCCGCAGTGACATGTATATTGAATACAAATCAGACAGCATAGCTTTAAATCTGTGTTGCAGCTCTCATTTCCAATTCGAGAACTGTACTATAATCATAAGCTTCTGCTGGATGAAAGGAAATCAGCTCTCTGAATATTAGCTAATGCCACATTTGCAAGTCCTGAAGAGATCTGTGCTGTTTAAAAAAAAAATAGATCATTTCTCATGAACCTATATATATGAATCGCTTTGTACTGCTCGACTGATAGAAGCGATGCCTGTGCTGGGATTAAACCCTTTTCATCATAAAACCTCATCTGGTTCGGAGTCCAAGTCCATCAAACCTTTTCCCTTTAAAGTCCCGCCTTTGATTCTACATCAATTTATTCAAACCGCAGCTGGGTGGCTGAAAACGAAAGGACAGCATCATTTAAACCAACCATGTTCCTAACTTGAAAGAAGGGCTATAATTAAAAAAATGGGCATAAAAGAATGGAAATGGGATAATATTTTTTAATGGTAGTTCAAAGGCCGACAGATGTCAGAGCCTTTGAAGATGTCAGTACACTGAGCAAGAAGTTGCCATTAAATAGTTTGCCTGAGAGGTGAAGCAGCTTTTTAATGACTGAAAAAGCCCTTGCAGACACATCCTTGTGTTTTTAATTTGTCAGAGTTTCTGCAGTATTTTCTGATTAATGACACATGATTATAACTGCATAGCATACATATTTTTCTACTTGGTTAAATGAATACTTTATTCCACATTCCTTCAGTGCCAGATAAGAACAGGAAAGCTTTACTACAGAGTCCAAAACTATTCAGATTGCTCAAATATTTATGGTAATTTGAGGGGACTGGCCAGATACAGAGCTACTATGTGTTGCTACCTTTTGTTCTTTAATGGTGCTATTACTACTGCCATCACAATGTGCGTGCATTAAGGGAGCATGGGACCCAGGAATGTATTGTACCCTTCTTGGGCACTAAACAATCAGAGCTTTCATAATTCACCAATGAACAAAGTCATCAAATCAAAGTAACATTTAGAAAAATTCCTCAATTGATCCTAAACAATACAAACAATGGCTGCCAGTGCATTGTAAGCGGAAAATAACTGTTCTCAGAAAAAAAACCCCAGAAAACAACAAAACATACTGCTAGGAAACATCATGTTCAGAAGAAAAACACCAATATCTATAAATGCAGATAAAGTCCCCAACTTAGGCTGAGAAGATGCTCCTGCAACATCCTGCATCTCTCTGTTAACATATGCAAACATTTTCTATTTCCACCACCAATGGAAAATGTAGCAGCCCAAAACACAGGCACAATTAATTTCTCTTGCTCCCAGGTCACTGCTATAGTGTTTTGTGGAGGTGCTGCCAAGCGGAGCAGGTGGAGCACTGGGAATCTCCTCAGCCCTGCGTAAGGACAAGAAAAGCCAGTACTGCTTGATTACATTTGATTAATGTGCTGTTCTTTCTGTTCTTCCAACCTGGCTTGTTAAATGGATCATAAATAGAAATGGGACGGACTAAGCTAAAACTTGATGTACAGAGAGACTTAGCGGAACTTTGAGAAATCAGTTGCTGGTCTCCACAGAACATTCAGATGATCTCGTGAGTATGAATGGTTGGATTGTTGCAATCCGCATCCATCAGGAACCCCTTTGTGAGAACCACGCTGCCCACCAGCAGCCTCGGAACCGCGGGATGCTCACTGCTGCTCAGCAATCGCAGCCACAACTGGATGTGAATCCAGCTGTTAGCACCACCGGCTCTGCTGTGCGTTCTCAACACCTTCTAGTCATCCAGCTGCAAACACAAGCGGTGGAAATTTTGAAAAGGAAAAGTCTATGGCTGCAGAAAGAGATGTAATCCTGAAATTTAATTCTCCCAAAGGTATTTACTGAATGAAAACAGGGTCCTGCTAGGAAAAAATAGGACTATGTTAAGATTCCACTATAAGGAACGTGTAGAAGTGGACTACTCCCACTACAAACAATTGCACACCCAATTTCCAAACAAGCTGTAGTCTTCCCTTCTCAGGATATTCTAACATTACCTTCAAAGATAAATTAGGCTCTGCTTTGCTTTTTAAATAAAACTATCATGCCTCACTAGAATAACTTTATCATGAATCTCATGATAAAGGGGAATGAGCTCCCCTCATCTGCTTGTCTCCAAAAGCCGTCGATGTCGCCATCATACACAAACACGGTACTTTCTGATCATGTTCAGTCATTTCAGCACTATGGTAAAAATAGGCAAATAAAACGGTGAATTTTAAATAGTTATAGTTTAGCTGAAATAAAACTCCAGAGAACAAAGGCACTTCTCTAAGCTGTGGGACTTGCTACTGAATTTCAAATTAATTTTACAAACTAAAAGAACAGTACCTGCAAAAGATGTATCAGGCTTATTAATAAACATTACGAGATTCTTTTAAAATGGGAAATATCAGACACCCTGAAAATAATGTTTTGCTACAGAAAGCCATATAAGCATGCAAAGCTGAGCCATTCAGGTTCTATCCATTAGAGGGCAATAATACATACACACTCATACATATATACATACAAACACACACTCTCTCACGCACCCAAATCTGACTTTAGCAGGAAAAATAGTATTTTCTCTCTCATGTTACCAAGGGTATATTGACAGTTTGGGTTTTGTTCCATTCTCTCCCCCTCCACTCTTCAACAACGGTGTCTAACTGATCAAAAGTTACAATAACAAGCTATTTAAATTTGCTTTCCTACACAAACCAATAGTTTCAGAAGGCTTACAGTTAGTTGTTACTAAATGTAGCTTGGACAGACTGAACAACTAGCATTTAGATAAACACATAAATCATTATGGGATTTCCCAAACTCTGAACAGACAAAAACGTTCCTCATGTGTTCATCACCCACCGAAAGTCCCACACTTTTCTGTTCAGTCCCACACGAAACCTCTGATAGCAGCAGCAACTGCAGACATGGCGAGGATCCAATATACTTCAGATGTCTCCTAATGCTACAGACAAATCACAGGAAGGCATTTTGACTATGTCACGAGCAGAGCCACTTAAGGGACGCAGCTCATGTGCTGCACCTTCTGTTGTCTCGCTCAAACCATGTCAACCTACTGATAAACGTCGTTGTTTATCGCGAGTCCTCAAGCTCCTTCTTACTGCACCCACTTGTAGTAGCCTATAAACACATTTGTGTTAGGAGATTATTGGGACAGTTACATATTCTCACTAACACAACATAGACTCAGATTCCTGAGAGGATCCCAACAGTACAAATCATTTCCATCAGTCCCTAAACTCCCACTTGTCAGCATCCTCCTGGTTACAGCACTGAGTTCACAGAACACACAGGCAGCTGTGTCTATCACATCGTGACCAGAATGACCAGTAATTCCTACAAGCATCTCAACTACAATGATTTGGGTTTGTTTGCTTGGGTTTTGGGTGTTGTGGGTTTTGGTTTCGGTGTTTGGTTTCTTTTTAGTACCTATTACTTTGCAATGATCCATCTGTACTTCATTAGCAATTCAGGTAACAATTTCAACTAATAGCTAGTTGTTTCCACAGACTGTCGAATAAATATGGATTTTATATTATCCTAGAGGTTTAATTGAAGATCTGAATTCAACTACATAAGGGCCAAGATGAAGATACAGGCTGACACGCTGCCCTGTGTGTCACCCCAAACAGCACATGTGTCCCCAAGAGCGGGGGACACCCCAAACTCAGAAACCTCTAATGACACCAAACACAGCAGAACACGTCGCTATTTTCAAACATGCCGCAGTGGCCGCCTTTCCAAAAATCAGTTTCCTCGCTGTTTCTCTTTTTTAAATTCATTTTACAGATGCCAATACAGCAGAAAGCACAGACTACAAAAGAATTCAAGCTGTCAGGCGCAACTTTAGAAGAACCGTATCATCCATAAGAAAGACAGAGTTCACTCTTCCTGGGATGTTCAGATCTGTTTCAACTCAAAACACTGTGTCAGGTTTTTTGGTCTTTTTTTCTTTTTTTTTTTAAACTACATCAGTGTTGTTTTTCTGAACTCTGAAGAACAACTTTAAAACCTGAAAATGGAATATTCACAATTAGGCAAATATTTTAGGGGCCAAAGTTTTCTTATTTGCAATATTTCAGGAGGGCTTTTATATATATGAATAGAAATTACTATAAGATGTGTAATTGTAGTTTGCAATATATTGTTTTCTCCATTAAACAGAAACCTACGGCATCCTTGACATCGATTTCTGTCATTTTGTCATGATAAACACTCAGATATTAAGTACCTTCCACATCATGCACCCAGGCATGATTCCAATTAGTGCCGAATAGAAGACAAAATGTCAGCCTAATAAGCTTCAATTTGCAAAGTCTTTGAACATTTGATGATATCATCACTTTGCCAATCATTTCTTGTGCTTTGGCTTCTTTTTTTCCACATCACCTTCCCTGTCAAAAGAAAGTCTTTCAAATGTACAGAAGCAGAAGACGTGAACAACGTCAGTCAATGGCCTGACTGAGCTGAAAGAGCCAAAAATGACTCCCCAGTACATCAACAGAGAACTATGATGTGCACAATATTCCCTCAAAGCTAATTTGCTGCCAACATGTAGAGTAATTGGGGGAAAAAAGTCTACTTTAAAGTCATACTGTGAAAAGTATTTTTTTCGCATGAAATCAACACTGAAGACCTTAAATCACTGTCAGTCTGCGCCAGCTTTTCAAAATGAAGAAACAGTGTTTGTTAAAGACGATAGTCATTTCTTCAAAGGTGAATGGACCAAAGAACAGCTCTGCTGGCTGACTTCATATTCAAAATATTCACTGTATTTTAAAATAATGTATTTTCTTTCTAATTTGTTTCTTAGGAGGAAAAAAAGAGTTTTCAAGAAGAAAAAAAGACAAATTGAAAACAAAGGCATATACAGTTCCACAGGGTTGAACACACAAGGGTAACACACGTCCAAAGCCAGTAGCTGAGGACTCATGAAACTTTCTCCATGTGGAATTTCCCCAAATGCAGAATATAAAATCCCTGCTCTTATCTGGGTGTAGGAAAACACAGAAACACAAATGGCAGCAGAAAAGATGATGAAGCGGGACGGGCAATGTGGGGCGACACAAAAGACCACACGGGCTCTCCAAGGCTCAGCCAGGACGGCAGGTCCCACCCGAGAAGCAGAGTCCCAGCTCAGGAGATGGGCAACGGGCTGTTCTGAGCTGGATCCTGGACAGGGGTCACGGGGGCTGGGCATAGCACATGGCCAGAGACCCACCGGCTCCACCACCCAGGTCCAACGCGACTCCTTGTGATGCGCCGAGTTGCCCCATTTCTTTGGTTTGCGCGTCCCATGGAGCCCAGTTTGCAGATCTTCCACGGCATGTGTTTGTTACTTGCTGCTCAGACCCGGCAGGAGACAAAACCCAACCCACGGGGCGTGGAGCGCTGAGTCGGTGCTTCGGGAGAAAAGGAGATGGAGCAGCTTGGACGGGTGGAGCTGAAACAGGTTTCTGGAGCTGAAACGCGGGGAGTTGGGAGCTCACAGCGATGGTGGCACCAGCGCTGGAAGAGTGAAGATCTCCTGGCTGCCCCTCCGGCTGATGGGTGAGCAAATTCCAAACATCTGAGGCAGAAAAGGGGATTTTGAAGAGTAGCTCCAGGCACTGGGGTCGGGCCATTGGGCAAACAGCTGCAAAGATGTTGAACGGGAAAGCACTGAGCCTGGTGTCCGCGCCAAGATGTAACATCACCTTCAGATGCGTAGATAACCCATCACAGGGGTTGGGTTTTTTTGTTTATGGTTTTGTTTTTCCCCCTCATAGCTCCTGTCTGTGAAACAGAGAAAAACTAGAGAAGTTTGTTGTTCTTCCTGACTAAAGCGACGCACAGGGGAACGAGCAGAGCGGTGGTCGGGCACCCAGGACACTGCAGGATGCCATAAGCATCTCAGCTGCAATTTGTTACTGGTTTTCCACTTAAAGGTTTCTCCATAATACTTTAATGTGGGAGCGCGCGGAGCTTTATGGATGGTCTCATATTTCGCAGCTGACATATCTTCAGCCAAAGTATGTCAGCTACAGGAGAGGGTAAGGCTTTTCACTGGCTTTGGGAGTTCTTCTTCCTCCATCATAAACCACATAAAAGAAAAATACAAATGATCAGCTCTCCAAAATTGCTATTTATTACCTCATCATGAAGCCGCCTACTGGACTCTGCAGTGGTATTGAGTAATATCATTACTTAAACCATAAAGAGGTTGTATTTATTACTCAAAATTGAGAAAATTAGCATCCATATGGATCCTATTGTTTTAAGACCAGTAATGCTGCCAAAACAAGTGGTGTTAACATTCCAAACTACAGACTGTCATAATTTCTCATCTAGTGTTTCATTCTTTCATTTGGTATTTATAATACCTTTGAATTGAGGAACTGAATGGATCATAAAATCTCTCATATCAGATAAATCATTTAACAGCTAGCCTACTGTTCAAAACCTGATTTATGGTGGCAATGAGTGAAAGGAATTAACATCTGCTGACCTAAGGAAGACAGACTAAGTTGATTTGGGATAATCTTTCTCTAGTAAAGGGACAAAAGAAAAAGTACACTCTAAAAAATTTAACTACTTAATTTGCAATACATAGCACCTTGGTAGGTAGTCAGACAGGATATCCTAAACTTCCATCCCTGGAAAAAATTATAGAGTGAAACTCCATGAAATCAATTTCCAGGCATGTGAGGAATAAAAGAGGGATTGGGAACAGCCAACCTGGATATACTGAGGGCAGATCATGCTTGACCAAACTGATTGTGTGCTACAGTGAAACAACAGACTCTTTCGAAAGGAGAGAGCTGGCAATGTCTTTTATCCTGACTTCAGTTAGGTTTTAATGCAGATTTTATAGCATCTGTATAGTTGAACTGAAGAAACACAGAGTGGATGGGTGCTCTGCAGAGTGAGTGGAGAACTCACTGGACCACTGGGTTCAAAAAGGAGAAGTCAACAGGCAACCAGTTACAAGTGGCATTTCTCAAAGGTCAAATGAGGCTGATACAGATTAACGTCTCCATCGAGGATGGGGACGACAGGACACAGTGCAATGCTGGGGATGGCAACTCTTGGGGAAAGTGGTCGTTATTTTGGAGAGCATGGTTGCCATTCACAGGGACTTCAAACTCCACATGCTGGAGGGAATGGGCCACTAAGACCTTCGGGAAGTGCACCAAACTAGGTTTATCCACCTGGAGAAGACCAAGGAGGAATCTAATTGCTGTCTTCAGCTGAGTATAAAGAGGTATTTCAGAGAAGAGAGGGGCAGACTCCTCTTGAAGGTGGCAGTGAAAGGACAAGCAGCTGAAGATCCAAGTTATAACAACAGACATTCCAACGGGATATAAAGGGAAAGAAATTTCACAATGGATTAGTCAAGCAGTGGAGTAGGTTGCTCAGCGAGGTTGTGAAATCTCCATCATTGCAGACTTTCAAAACTCAGTTGGACTTGGCCTTGAGCAACATGATGTAATTTTGAAGTCAGAGCCGCTCTGAGCAGGAGGTTGGACATGATGACCTCCAGAGGTCCTTCCAACTCAAATTATTCTATGATGTTGTGAAAAATCTTCAATACGAATGCTGATCTCCCCTTAGAGGACGTCCCTTCAGCCATCCAGTGGAATGCTTGAAGTAGATATCACTGTTGTTTTCCAAACTGCTGTACTTGTTCTGTGGACTAAAAGTCAACTTCCTTCTATTCAACAACACTGTCAAGCAAAATTAGAACACCAAAAAGCAACTTTCAAAAAACTAAATAACATTAAAAAAGAACGTTGTGAGTAAGGCCCCCCCCTCTCTGTACACCAGACACTCACCAAGCAAGTTTAGTTGTAATATTTCGATCAATCTCATATTGCAGAAACTACGTTCAAAAGAGAAGAATTAGACTTTTACACTTGGGAGTCTTTGCCGCACACTAAACTTCAAATAGAAAGCACGTGCTCCTTTTATTTCAGAATCAAGAGCTTATATTGCAAGTTGACCATTTCTGCAGAGCAACACAGTGGTTTTGCCTCTCTGCTTAGAAATTACCTCCAGTCATTGCAAATGCTGCAATTACTATCACCTCTGCTGTGTTATGCTGGTGTAATTGATCATTTATTACTTTATTCCTTTATATAACTTTAATTTTAAAAATAACTTCACACCATGTATAGCTTATTGTCTATTGGTGTTAATCATTCATTGTAACCATCACACACAAACCCTACATGCAAAGCCACACCTAGTGTATGTGTTACAAACCGGCATAAAGATCCTTCACTCTGCTGATGAGAAAGGCTCATCTCATGTTTTCTCAGATAAATTATTCTGTATTTATTAACGTCTATGCAGGGAATAATCACTCTTTTCTAAAAATGGAGTATTGGTATAAAATAAAACTAATACCATATGATATAAAAGCTAAATTACGTACTCTACCTTTTCAGCTGCCAATATTGAAAATTAAAACAAAAACCAAACCAAAATGTTGATTACAGTGTAATAACAACTACCACATATATTCCGTTTCACATAATATAAATAGAAAGTCCATTTTGCTGAAAAGAGCTCCATTCCAGCATCAGAGTTCATCCGATGTGATGAGCTAGTTTCTATGGCAACTGCTTTCTCTTTTACATACACTGGAGACGGCACAAAATGTCAGTTCTCTCCTAAGCTAACTGAGCATTTTTAATCAGCAAATGATAATTTATGCACCATTAGATATGGCTTCCAAAGATGTTTTTACTAAACATTTTAAATGCTGAACAGCCTGAAGTCTGAAAGGACAGAGAAGCCAGTTGAGTGGCACCTCCTGCACCGAAGTCTCACTGTCTCATTTCAGTCATATTGTAAAAAGCGAGAGCCGAGGAAAAATGTGGAAGAGATCATAGATGATCACCCGCTACAGCACGGGAATGCTTTGATGGTTCCATTAAGCGAGGAAGTGGCAGATGTTTATAGCTTGTTCAACAGCCCTTTGAAAGGCACCTCGAGCAGAAGCAGCAGCTCCGACGTGGGGCCACGAGCCGGGTGTCTGACACAAAACAACCACCATGGCCCAGGTTGAATATCTAATAGGACCCATCATCAGATCTGCGATTCCAGTAGAAATTCCCCATCAATGGGATCCACCCAACCCTGAGTCACCGACAATGAGTAACAACCAAGGGAAACCACGTAAGCACCGCGACAAATATTTGGTACTTTGAATATTTTACATCAACAGTCATGTTCATTATCCTGGGTGGATTGGTGGTAAATTAAACATGCTGCAATACAGTCAAAAGCTTTTGTTTAGGAAAGGCTAAAAGGGAACGGCTGTCTGTCTGCACAAGTCTGACTGTCAGCCCAAGTAAAATATAACAAACAAATATTTAGATTGTCCGCACAGAAAGCCTGCAGAGCAAACAATGCATTTCTTCTCATGCCAAAAGCATCTTCTATTAAGAAAAAAAAATCAAAGTAAAAACAAGCCACAGGATTTATTTACTCAGAATTGTATACAGAAGTGACTTCAGTAGCACCATCAACATCTGAATGTTCACAGGCTACATCTATCTGTGCCCTCCAGACACGAGCTAGCAAACTGCTGCCACTGATACCAGCCAAACGCCCCTGTTGGAACGGGTGTGTGCAGATATCAGAACAATTCCATGAAGGAGAAGAGCTGATCAGTGCTTTATCTGTACGGTAACAATAGGGCCTTTCAGATCAAAGATTAAGAAAGTCTCCTATTGTGAAAAAAATGCTCCCAAATTCCTTCTGTCTTAGTATAGCGCAGAAAAGTTACTGTTACAGCAATACTGACATGCAGAAATCATGTATGTGCTAGGGAATTTAGTTATCATTTAAGTATAATTATATAATTATATAAAGTATATAATATTTCTACTATATTTTTCTGTGTTTTCTCGTGTCAATAGTTGATAAAGCTTCCATCCCATCAGCACAGTACCGCTGCGGGCTGACTACATATACGGAGGCAAAATAAATCTCTTCTGTTTCCCCCGCTTTGTTGATACAGTCATGATCTACACAAAACCATAAACGTGCACCGAGGATTTGCTGGAGTGAAAATACTGATCATTGCAGAAAGATGATCTTACAAGTGCAAAGAAGGACATTTTGGAAGAGGAGAAGCCAGAAGAGAAGGGAAAGGATGCCCTGCACATCGGGAAGGAGCTGCTGATTTCGGAGGAGGTGGATGGTAAAGCTGAGGGGATTATGGGAAGCGCAAGGAGCAGGATAGGAAAAAGGAAAAGGATGCGTCGGCCATGGAAAATACCTTATTAAGTCATCTTGCTGCCTCCAACCTGCTCTTTTTTTTATAACGACCTCCATTCTCAATGCGTGTGTCTGTACGATTTCAGAACTGCTCGAGGTTTTCCTTTCCCAACCAGTACGGGTTGAGAGCCCCAAGACACCCCCAAACACCAGTGATCTCTTATAGCAGCCTAATTGTTAAAGAGCACAAACTTCAAATGTTAAAATTAAATACAATGACATCAGTGACCAACACTGGCAAAACGCGCCTTGGCGCTCAAGCTTCTCCTGACCCAATTACGAACGGACGAAAACAGGGGATTTGCCAATTATCTCGTAACAGAACCTAGGAAAGAGAATTCAGTTTCCTCACGGAAACTTCTTTTCTCCTCTCGCTTTAGTGCAGAGCCTTGTATTTGAAGTTTCAGGGGTAACATTTATCTTCTTTTTCTTGCCCGAAGGTCAACGGTCAAAGAACAAGCACGAAAATGATCCAACTTTGTACGGCAGCTGGAACGTGAGAATCTTTGAGCTGGTTGAGGGCACGTGTCAGATGCTGGGGAGAGAATGAGACTCGCAGGATAAAAGGGAAATAGAAAGGTACAACTGGCACCATAGCCCATCTGGCATCGGTTATTAAAATTTCCTAACCTTGCTATCTTATTTCACAGAAGCAAACGAGATGTATTATTCTCTGTAATCAGAAGTCTTGCTTCAGTAGCAAGGCTGTTTTTGTTAAAACAAAGGACGATCTCCATCAGCCAAGATGGTCCTTGTTTTGTGAACTAGCGTATAAACTAAAATTATGGAGGGAGGCGGAGAACGAATGGCCAAAGTGTAGCTTAAAAACGCTCCTAATGAAAATCCAGATAATATTAAAAAAAAGCCTAAATTAAATAGAAGTAGTGATGCAAAGACACTCTTAAAAAAAAAAACAGAAGTCTTGTATTATTAGCTACTATTTAAAGAATAACAATATTATGGCAGTTCATAGAAAACATATAGGATTTAAAAGACTACAAGAACACAGCATGGTATAAAAGCCTTTGTACTGCTTTGACTTTTATTGACCTACACGTCAATTTACTCCTCCCCAAGCATTACAACCCTAGGTGAAAAAATCAAAGCAAGCCTCCCAGAAATGGATAAATCCAAGAACTAAAGAAGAATGCAACTGTTACCCAGAAATTCATCAGCAACACAGAAGGTGATCCACGTAAATCAAGTTCCTTTCCTGAAAACATATTAAACTTGTATTTCAAAGCAGCAGCAACATTATTTTATATTGACTTAAAATCTGGCAATGGAAATGGTTATTTTTATACTTCAGTTCTGATTAAAGCACTAATAAATGTACTCATATTTGAACAAAATCTCACCATTTTGTCCATTATCATTCACAGCAGCTGAAGACCTACGTGAAAGTAGAGACTTTGTATATGCAATTAAAAATCATCTTTTCAGTAGCAGTATGATAAATTGCTTTGCATACTCAGTCATCGCTGTCTTCAATATTACATTAAGAAACACGTATTTTAAACATTCACTACCCTTTCATATGGAAAAGGTTTTAAGGAAGAATAACAGCGAATACCTTTAATAACAGTGCTTTTACAGCATTGAACAGATAGGTCCTTCAAACCAACCTACTTGTATGTGATTAACACTAATTATTATTTAAATTTTTTTAAATACCCAGCAAATCTACTTTTCGTTTAGCGAAGCAAAATGGCCTCTTCTCTTGTTTCATCGCGCAGTCACCGTAATATGAACCAATCCTAAAAATTACTGCTGTCAAACCCGGTTCAAATTTAACAGGTTTTTTTAAAGTCTATATAAAGTCATTAAATCACTTTGTTAAGAGGCTGCCAAACGTTTCATAAATGACAGCGGCCATTAGCCACATGAGATGTGTAAAACACGCATTTCAGTAAAGATGTGCAACGACTAAATACCGCAATTCCATAAGAAACACCAGGATTGTCTGTTGCGCTCACTACAAAGACAAAAGCGAATTCTAATACAATGGCCAGAGGAAGGAACGAAGAACAATTTCTTTTCCAAAATGGAAAAAATATGCGTCCTTGAAAGCTGATAGACTCTTACAGAATTTAAATAAACAACAGCTCTTCTAGTCAAAGGCACCCGCATTTTCCTCCCTGATTTACATGTCATTCTCATGGCAGCGATGTTGAAATGCCTGTACAGGGATATTCAAACTACAAAGAAAAGCCCTGTAAAAAGGCCAAAGTTTTTGCTATTCAAACTGTTCAGATTTTCCCAATAGCTGCGATAATTTTCAGCTTTTTACATCGCACCTGTAGTAGCATTTTATACCCTACTGCACATAGAAATCACACCCAGCATTGGGCTCCAACCTTTGCCAGAAATGACCCACAACAGAACGAAACAGAGGGAGATAGATTAACAAACACCTCCCAGATCCTCTGAATTTGCTTAAGATTGTCCCTTTACCTTTGTATCCAGTGCTATACAGATCAATACTACAACTGCGGTGGACGCTGGCGGGTAAACAGAATGATTCTATATAGTTCTAAAACTGTATTTTCGAGTGCTACAGCTCTGCACGCAAACACAACGCCAGGAATGCAGGTGAGAGGACGATAACCTGGAACAGGCACCCGCCACTCGTTAGATGGTTAAGATGCGTCTACCTTGGGCCAAGGAAAAACAATGCAAAGATAAAACCCAATCCCTTCAACAATTTAAATCTTCCTTCACTCTTCCAAAGTGGAGAAAATAAAGCGGAAGGTTTAATTTTTCAGAAGCCACCTGAATATGCTCTTCCCAAGCATTCCCACAAAAGTATCTCTCGTTTTCCCTGGAAAACCGTAATGGTGGTAATGGAGAAATAAGTCCAGGCTCTGCAATATGTCCCTCATCCTCCCCCTACAAGCTGTTTGTTTTCCAATAGATTTACTAAAGCCGGGTTTTGATAGAGTCTGAGTTGTCCAAAGGTAACAACAACAAATTAAATATTCAGCTTCACTTAGCTACATTATAGTTGCCAGTAAAAGACAGAGCCTACTAGTCTACAGAAAGTAGAGAGAAAATGCCTCCACGTCAGTGTCTTACATCTCATAGGGAAGGCGGTGGTGCGCGGAAAACATACGTCGTTAAAGATGCTTCACCAAAATGTCCAGTTTGGGTATAAAATAATCCACGCATGATAAGTAATTTTAATGCTGATCAGTAAAGATTATTTTCTGAATGTGCTCTAAACTACAAAAATCACCTTAAATTTTTAAATATTGCCATCGCAGGCCTTTGTAGTATAGGCTCTTAGGAAAATATACCATGCCATCTTTACAAAATAATATTGAAAAAATGCAGTAAGATGGTTTTTGAGCTGAAAACTCATAAAGATCGTTTTCCATGCTGACAGTGCGCATTTCATCTAGAAGTTTGAAGAGTCAAATGCTACCCCAGCTGGGGGTTATTCTGCCAAATGGCTTCCAACAGTGACCACAGAGATGGAGGATGGGAGGGGTGCGTGCGTGTGGAGGAAAATAAACGTGATGGGAAGCAACTCCAAACCCACATCATCTTATCAAACAGCCGACATACGTAGCCAAACACACAATGCAAATCTAGAATACAAAGCTGAAACATAAAGACATGAGCAAAATGAAATAAAGCCATTTGTGAGTTACCTGCAGAGATTTAAAACAAACAAACAAACAAACAAAAAGCATACGAATGAAGCAGATATAATTCATATGGATTTGGGCAGGAAGGAGAAAAGGAGGGGTGAGTGTGAGGGCTGGGGGGGGGAGAAGAATAGATACCTTTTTTTCTTAAACAAATCCATCATGAAAGAAAATGAGACAAGATTATAAATAGGCCGAGTTATAGCGCACCATGGGATTTTTAATCTGGCTACCTGTGGTTTTTGCAGTTAAAGCCCTATTCAGCACTGGGAAGGGAGGGGGGAAAGTGGGTTAAAAAAAGAAGAAAGAAAGAAAAAAGAAAACCAAAATCACGTTTATGTGCCAGTTTCGCAAATGCTCACACAGCGTGCATCACCAACAATGCTGGCAAACGGGAAACACTAATTATTAGCATTTTTCTAATAAGCGTACGCCTTTCAAACGCTATTGATCGTTACCTGGCCGTCTCGTTTCCGGCATTCTTGGGTTTGAGTCTCGTGCTCTGCCATGGCAGCGCGGAGCTGTTTTTCCAGTTTCTCGATTTCCCGTTCGTGGTCTCGGACCAGACCGTCCTTCTCTGCGTTGTGCTGCTGGAATAGGTGCGTCTTCTCCTGTTCATGCTCCAGCTTCAGCTCCACTATCTGATTGGACAGGGAGGAGTACAGTTCATCAATAGAACATCCTTGTCGTCATGACAACTCGTCTACAGCTTAATTTTCCCCTTAATTTCATCAAGTTGGCAATTTTATTTTTACGTCACTATTACCTCACCTTTTAAAAAGCCACCCCTTAGCGTGACAGAATTCCTCCAGACAATTCCAACAATGGAGACAACCGAGCAAATCCAGCGCATCCTTAACCAATTTGTTGGTACAAATGTCGGAGCGTACGGGGGAAAAAAAGAAAACAATTGCATTGTCGCATTCTGTGTACGGTCGCCCCGCATCCTGCTGCTGCTCATCGGGCTGAGGTTCCTAAATGGTTAATCGCCAGCCTGCTCTCCCCTTCGTTTAAGTATATACAGGCAACCCCCCACCCCAGCAATTAAGTCTTTTAAAGATTTCTTTATGATTTCCAAAGCGAAAGCTCTTCAACGCTGGGGTATATACAGTTGTCTTTAAAAAAAAAAATAATGAAATAAACCAAAATAATAAAAAGAGAAAGAAAATTATAAAAAAACAAAGCTCTATTATCCCGTTGTCAGCTACGCTACCCCAACATAAACAGATCTATGTGCTCCAGAAGGGCACCTGCTGTGCCGCAAGCTTGCGCCATGATTTCAGAAGAAGCCCCGTCTCAATTCTCAGGATCCTTTTTCCCAGTCCGCATCACACTGGATGCTGTGACCTTGGCCGGTTTGAGCCTCTCTCCGCCGGCCTGAATGGCAGCCCCAGACCGAGGGCCTGGTCGCCGCGGCTTTGATACTAATCCCCCCGCCGGCGCACAATGGCACCCTACCTGGCCTGCACGCTGCGCGCCAGGCCGCCTTTGAAGCAGGTGATGAATAGGGACGGCAGGAAGCCGCTTCCCCACTGAACCCCGGGCCACACAGCTGCTAAGAACAGTCACTTGGATTTTTCTTCAGTTTTGGTGGATTTCGGAGAGAGGGGAGGGGGGCGAGGAGGGGAAAAAAAAAAAAAGAGAAAATAAATGCTCTTATCTTTATATGGTGGGTTATTTGCAGCGTGAGAAAAAGGAGCGAACGGGAGGAGCCGGCTGCGTGTGCGCCGAGAACGCGCCGGCACCTTATCTTAAAGCTGTAGCAGTCAATTCGGGGATGATATTAGCCCTCGGCGTGGCTTTCGGGGTTTAAAATTGGACGTGGAGTCCAGAAGAACGTGTTTTGTGGAACTACGGGTCGGCGTGTCCCGGGTTTAAAAGTAAAATATGTCGGCCGTGCTGCAGCCGGCAGCGGCCTCCTGAAAATGGAGCAAGTAGAACAGATCCAATATTCTACAGTTTAACGTATCTACATTATTTAATAATACTAAAGAGCTCATTAACAGAACTCTGAAGTCCCTGAAGGAGTTAACCCCCCAGGAGGCATATATTATGTGTACTGGGCCTGGGATCCTTACACAAAGTTCTTTAAGTCAGGGTTTTGCCCAAGGTTTATGTACAAAACTGGTTCCTTTTCACATCTATTGGTGGCCTTAGTGTGTCTAAATGAAAGAATTCTTGCTCCCTAAAGTAACTGTAAAGCCTTTGCCTTAGTTACAGGAAAAAATGTTGAGCAGTTTTTCATAAATCAGACCTGATTAAAAAGCGATGGTGTCAACAGGAGAGGTCTTTTTATTCAAACATTTTCTTAATTCCTGGGTTTTCAGCTGATTGTGTCATGTAAGGTCCACAGTAAGAGAGCTTGTTAGGAGGAACTTCAATTATTTGGGTTTCCACTTTTTAAAACTAAGACAAGAAGCAGCAGCACAGAGAACATGTGCCCGCAGGGGGCAAGAGATGGACCCTGCTTCTTCAACCCACGTACGACACCAGTTTACCCGACTAAAGCTATTACAGTTTTGCTTCGTAATCTCTTCACTTAGAGCATTTACACTATAGATGCAAAGGTTTTGAATCACAGAGGTGGAAAGAGCTAATAGGGACCGGTCCTTGTGCAGGCAGGAGGGGCAGACCCCGGTCTGTACGTGGAAACAGAAAGGGTGGCAGCGTGAGGGGACGTGTTTGTAAAAGGCAAATCTGTTGAGGAAAGATCCCCTCAAAGCAAAGTATTCCCCGCGATGGCTTTGTTTTGCTCTTCAGAGGCTTCTGGCAGGGAGCAGAGGTGGAGAGACAGGAAAAGAGAGAAAGAATGGGGACCGCAAGTTCAAAGGCCTAGAAAACCATCATCCCTAATGAATATTAACAAGTACTTCACATTCGTAACCAACAAAACGTGGGTTTCCTGTACAAATAACGTGAAGGGACAGAGTGGCCATTTGATTGCACTGCCGAACACCCACTGAATCTCCTGTTCTCCCCACTACTGCTGCCAGGCACTGCGGTTTCTCTTCCACTCCTCCCTCTCTCTTGTTCTTGTATTGTTGTTGGGTCTTATTATAAAGGAAAACAAATAAATCAATGTATACCAACAAAAAAATCCACCAAAAACAACCAACCAAACCATGCTGTTTATCAGCAACAAGAGGACTTCATCACAGGAAGCCGCATGAAAAATATATTAATTCTTCATAAATCAGTATGGATTCTGTCTCTTCTTTGAGGTAGAGCGCGCTTTTATGAATGATATAACAAAACCACCTCTTTTAAAAATTGTATCATGTTGAGATCTTTCTGCATTCGCCCCCCGATGCTTTGCACTTCAGCAGATTACAAATGTCCGCTTGAATTCAGTACATAAATGTCTAAAAGATAGACGGGTGTAGGAGCCACATGCTTCAGACAGACAAGCAACACGATATTCACAATGGAAATTAAGGGCAACACTGAAAAGATACATTAATTAAATAATAGTGCGTGCCCTATTACCATAATCAGATCAAATATATGGTGGCTTAGATGTTCTCTCATTTTGCTGTCCCAAAGATGAGATTCTCTTATTCTCTGTGCATCTGTTCCTACCTCCCACCATGGCCTGGACACTAAAACAAGGACTGTCTGACCCCATAGAGCTACAGGGTCATGAAACACTTATTACCAAGTAACACACAAGTATTTTAGAATCATTATCTCCCCTTGCATTAATTCTTCATTTTTTAATTCTTTCTACACCAGTAGGATAGAACCATATTCAAGGTAGCAGCCCCCAGTTGGTTTACTAAGCCACCACCAGACTTACAACATTTATTTTAAATCTCTGCTTTTAACTGAAATTTAACATTTTGTCACTCTTGCGGAGAAAAGAGAAGACAAACTTCGTAATAAAAAGCTAAACAAGATTAACCCAAGAACTGTGACTATCTCATGCTATTCACTGCCATAAACACGCACAAGCTGGCGATGCCAATCGTGCCCAGGACACAACACCGGAGCTGATGATGAGCGATGGCCTAAGGCCGACTTAACTGCACTCAAACGTGGAGCAGCTTCTGCCCAACCTGCTAAAACGAGAGATAATCTAATAAAGACCTAAAGTGAAATCGCGCTGCTGTTAGCGCTGGTTCAGTTTGTACATCTGAAGAACAACGATCTACAGTAAACAGTCTGCTGATTGCAGGAGATATTTTCAGAAGCCAAACACTTGTAATACAATCAACGTCAGCAAATACCTTTTTAAAGTCCCTAATATAGACAAGACCTTCTACTATCCAGTTTTTGCTTCTACATCACACACTAAGTTTAGGCTTTCAATTTTAGAACAATTTCGACTTGTTCTCAAGAACAAGTATGCCTTTGAAATTCTTTTTATAGTCCCCAAAGGAGGGAAAGGAAATTAGTTAGCTCACTCCCTCTTTGAAAAATGTAGCTGCTACAATAAATATTTGACACCAAAGTATGAAAATTCATGTAAATTTATGTCCACAATTTCAGAAATATTCTAAGTAACACTTATATAAAATAGAGCTTTGCACAGCAGGATGATTTTATTAGAGCTATTTGGGTATGATTGAACTTCTGAGGGCTGGAGAAGCCACCAATAAGTTATACACGTCGTGTCAAAGAACTGAATGAAACTCCCTTGTACAGCATGCATATGGCATGTCTATTTTTCAGCAATTCTACCTTATAGGTGTTTGTAAATCAGGTGTCTTCATTACCATTGCTGTGCTCAAAACCAGCCCCAACCTCTGCCCAGCATGGCACACAACACACGATCTACCCCCAAATTACAACTCTGGTAGAATCCAGCGTTTTCTGTCTCCTAAGCCTATAAATAAATGTGTTTCATGAGGATATGGGGATTACCCATCTCTGCAAATACACTGCTTCTAAAAGTAATCTGATCTAACAGGCTGGAGGATCGAGTATTAATCACGCTGGGCTCTGGCTTAGCATAACTTTGGGCAGAAAAGAGCAATCTTGGCTGCGAGGCGAGGGAGCAAACAAACCAGAACTACCGTGCGGCAGATAAATCATGTGGATTTTAAAAGTATGCATTTTTTTGGAGATTTTGCTATAATTTCACACGCAAAGTACTCCCGAGATAAAAGGGTTGTAATGAGCCGAGGGCAAGTGGGACAGTGAAAAATACATCAGTGCAGAACCATATATTACCACTGAAGTAGCAAATATATATAGGGTAATGTACACGCATAGCAAATGCATTTTACTTTCTATTTCATTGCAGGCTGCAATAATTTAATTGGCATGACTGTGTTTCCTGTTATACTTCACCTTCTAATCAACCGCTAATAACTGTATTTCAGCTGCAAACTAAGAAGTGCAAGAAATTCTCTAGAAGAGACGAGCTGGTCTGTAGCCAAACCGCAGTTTGATTTATCCTCCCTGCTACAACAATATACCCGAGTGCTCTCACTAGGGATATAAAATGATATACCTGATCCGGAAATTTTTTGCTTATAAAGGCCTTCCAGAATTGTAATATTTTTAAAGAACGGGCAGCACAAGCCTCACCTCAATCCTCCTATCTTCCCCATCCTCCTGCCATGAGTAAATTTGATTTCAAATCGCCAACATATTGGAAATGAAGCTGCTTCCCTGCGATTAAACCCCACTCAGCGCCGAGATGAACATCAGGAGGTCCCGCTCCCCTCCTGCCTGCTCCAGTAAAGCCAATGGGCTCTGCGAATAGAAATATTTATTATCCGAACTAATATAACCTTGAGCCACTGCAATACCTGCATGTAGCAGGTTCTGGTATAGCATTTACAGTGCAAATACCCATCTGCTGGGTTAACAATTCCGTAAACAGCAATGGAACAGAGAGATGATTTCCACCCACTCTTCTCTTAGAGGTTAAATTCACACCCTTTTCCCATTTGCGAGTTTTAGCTGTATCATAAAGTAAAAAGTTGATGCTGACGATTGAAGAAACTATTCCTCAGATATTCTGCGCGAATGGCATTCATCTCTGTGTTAGGATGCTTCAAAGGAAACATTTATGCATCCTAGATTAATTTATTAAATGAAATTTATGCAGCTTGTTGCTGATGACATGAAAAATTTAGAGCCTCTGCAAATGTGCTCGTTTGGCCTCCATGCAAGAACAGACTGTATTTCAATTATCTTGGGCTATAGACAAAGAGGAGAGGAACAAAGCTTTTTACAAAGACTGAGTCCTTATAACTAAACCAGCATACTAAAAATGGATGGTGAATGTCTGAATACAACTGGACTGTCTAAAGTCCAGCTAAGAAACGCCTGGAACATTGGTGTGGCTGAGGAACACCAGAAGAAAAGCTAGCATGTAACCGATTTCAAAGCGATTTTGTTAAATACGCGGTCAAATATTTCCGAAGGTGTCCTGTTTCTTTCCTATTTGGCTAAATAGGACAAGAAAACAACTCTAATTATTCCCTCACAAGGGTTACGGAAGTCAGAACCCAACAATAAATGTTGCAAGAAAGGATTTCCTGAGATCCAGGCAGATTCTTCAGCTATCACGTAACAGCTTTCCACTTTGCTATGGAAGCATGAAAAATTATTAGTTTAAAATGGAATTAACATTATTAGAGACAAACCAAACCAAAAGGCATATTTATACATTAAGGTTGGCCCCCAAAGTCAGAAGGTACGTCCATAACGCAGCAAGTAACATCATCCCACTACCACAATAACTCATCAACTGCTTTGTAGTGTGTTCTCCCTGCTAGGAATGTGAAATTTCACAGACTTTGGATCTCTTATTAATTTTGCATCTCATTTTTTTCCACAGTGAGTTCTAGCACTTCAACTATTGATAGCAAAACACAGGTGCAACAGTGATCATAGAGCTCTATTATTGTATTTTTCTGCCTTAAAGGACAAGCTAATGTCATTCAAACATTAAGATCTCCAGAAGTTCACTGAAAGTGTTCCATACAAGGCAATTTATAAAAATCTGCTTAAAATGAAGGTGAGAACATACTTGATTCTGCTGTGAAATGTCGCTATGTGACGTCCCGCTCCACCATGCACCACAGCTCGAGACACGGGCTCTCACAAAGTGCCCACAGAATCCCAGAATGTCAGGGGTTGGAAGGGCCCTGGAAAGCTCATCCAGTGCAATCCCCCCATGGAGCAGGAACACCCAGATGAGGTTACACAGGAAGGTGTCCAGGCGGGTTGGAATGTCTGCACAGAAGGAGACTCCACAACCCCCCTGGGCAGCCTGGGCCAGGCTCTGACACCCTCACCATGAAGAAGTTTCTTCTCAAATTTAAGTGGAACCTCCTGTGTTCCAGTTTGAACCCATTACCCCATTGGCTGTCACCGAGAAGAGCCTGGCTCCATCCTCCTGACACTCCCCCTTTAGATATCTGTGAACATGAATGAGTCCCCCCTCAGTCTCCTCTTGTCCAGCTCCAGAGCCCCAGCTCCCTCAGCCTTTCCTCACACGGGAGATGCTCCACTCCCTGCAGCATCTTGGTGGCTGCGCTGGACTCTCTCCAGCAGTTCCCTGTCCTGCTGGAACTGAGGGGCCACAGCTGGACACAAGATTCCAGGTGTGGTCTCCCCAGGGCAGAGCAGAGGGGCAGGAGAACCTCTCTGACCTACTGACCATCCCCTTCTAACCCATCCCAGGTCCCATTGGCTTCCTGGCCACAAGGGCCCAGTGCTGGCTCATGGTCACCCTGCTGTCCCCAGGACCCCAAGGTCCCTGCCCAAGCGACATGGATATGGGAAAAAAAAAAGCCCATTCCCTAAGTTTTCTGTCAAATTCATCTGCCTAAAATCCATTATGCAAGGTTTGGCCACACGCTCTTTCAAAAATTCGTAAAACTATTGTGGCAGAAACGCTTCCCGGGTATTTTGGGCTAAACCGAGGATGTCATTAGAAAGCGAGGAGGAAAAGGGGAAAAAAAAAAAAAGAAGTAGAAAAAAAGGAAGGGGGTGCAAAAAACCAAACAACCTTTTTTCCTGTGCTGACAGTGCCATAAAGCCCGACCGTGGATGCCGGCGCCATTTCAAAGGCAGGAAAAGCCGAGGCCTTCGCTGTGGTGTCCACCAGCTTTGAAGTGCCGGGAGCAGCTGCTCCCAGAGATAGGAACTGCCGCGCCGACGGAGCGGGGCTGCTCTGCAAAATATACTTTCAAATCTAACAGCTGCGAGTAGAACAAAGTTGAGCTAAAGTATGTTTAAAGAAAGGGAAAAAAAAAAACAGGCCCCCGGTTTCTGTCTGAGAGTGTTCTCAGTGGATACTTCAAAAGAAAGCGGCGCTGAATCAGATGGAGCTGGATCCAAATACTGCGAGGTCCAAAGCTGCTTCTTTGCTTTGTTAATGGATTCGATGAATTTGAAAATACTAATATTAACTGCCACAGCCTTGTGTGGTTTTTTTCCTAATTCTTTTTCAAGAAAAATAATATAAAATATATATCAGTTTATTTATTAATTGATATCATTATCAGATAAATAGCAATATCTATCAGTATACCTGATGTGTTGGCAGAGCAACCTTTCAGCCCCACAACCAACAGACCTTTTCCAGCCTCATCATCTCTTTGAAATGAAAACTCCTGCAAAGCACAGGCAACCAGCACATACAGCAGAGAGGTCCAACCTCAGCTCTCCAGTTCCTACACTTACGTTTCTCAGGCTGGAGAATGTGATAACACATCACTTTGTTTGGTTCTTCATTACCAACTTGATTAAATTCATGGGCAACTGAATTGTCCGGTGTGGCGCCCAGTGTTACTTCACCACTACACAAAATGTATCTGAAGGTCAATTTTCCTTCCCTTTCTGTATAAATTCAATGCGACAATTTGATTCAGACACTTGAGGCAGAACATCTCAAAGCAATTGCTGCATTTCCCAGGTAACTCGAGTCATCGGTTTTTGGTTGGGTGACTATTTCCCCACTAGAAGTCTGTTGGAGCCCTGCTTAAACACACCACCAATTCTAATTCACCGCTCCATTTAAGAGTTTAAATCAGTCTTTTCCTCCCCAAGCAACCACCAAAGAAATATCCAGTAAAACAAGGCAAGGAAAAGTCTGCTTTAAAAAGGGTTTAGAAGTTCTGAAGCATAAATAGAGAATAACAGAGAGAAAGAGAAGCTGGAATTGCGGAAAGGAAACGTTCAGAGCGGAAGAGCGGAGCCCACGCTGTGCGGCCGGAGGAGCTTTGTACTGCAGAAGTGACAATGCAAAACGAACGTTTCCAACCATAACCCAGCTGGAAGGGTCACAGATTTGTCATGTTTGCAAGTTTTCAATGAACACTCCAAATGAAGGACGAAGAGAAATACATTTTGAAAAGGGTATGAGCGGGATTCCTCCGAAAATTCTTCTGAGACTCTCATTGTTTCACTGTTTAGTGCTGAAAACCTTGCTTTGCGTTTCACTGACGTTTCACAGAGTCTACCTGTTCTTTCCTACAGCTAAAAGTAGTTTTCCTAAATACAAAAAGTGAAGCAGTAAACATCTCCTCTTAGTAGAAAATGCTTTCACTGATGTTTGTCACAATATCAACACTGTTCGAGAATATCAGCGTAAAAAGAGTCACCAAAACAAGTTTCACATTCATCTCGTTTGTGGGTTTTGTTGTTGTTTTTTGTAGGTTTGTTCTGGTTTGTTGTTGTTTTGGGGTTTTTTGATCCAGTCTCCATAAGCTCTGAATATATAATTATAGGCATGATGATATAAGAAAACAACAAATAAACCACGACACTACTAGTCATTATAATTTCCTTTGAGTGCACAAAACCAGCCGATTATTCGGCAGAAGATTGTAACTATGGCTTAGTATGTCTTGCTACATATACTGAAAGTAGCAAAAATTACCATTTGTAGGTCAGAACAGGATTGTCATGACATCTGATGAACTGCAGATTAGTGCTTGTCTCTACAAAGCATGTTCCTAAACCTGGGAACAAGATCTTTGAATAAATGCTTACTTTGGACTTTAAAGATGCATTACGAATTATGAGAACTGTAAAGAAAAGTGAGCGAATCATATCCCTGAAATGATGTGAATATAAGATTCCACTAAAAAATTCACCTTAAGGTGGACGCCCAACTAACCCCAGCGCTTCCCACCGTCCTCCCTTCACTACATCCACCAATTGACAAGTCAAACTTCCTCACCTTTATTGCAAGCAATTAGCGCAATGGCTTTCAAATAAATACATAATTTGAAGAAGATCCATTGTTACGATTACATAGTGGTGAGTGCATTTCTGATCTCTAGTCTTTATTCCAGAGATCATACTAAATCAGGAGAGAGAGAATTCTTACTGTTCTTTCGGCAAATAAGGTCGACAAAACCCCCAAACCAAAAATCCCCAATATCTCTGCAACCTGGACTACTCTGGAATTCTTGAATAGAATTTCCTGGTGGAAATAGAAACTTATATCCCTGCAAAAACACGGATAAGAAAGAACTTCAAGCTTATGCTTGAAACACCACCTTGTGCAAGTGTCCGATGGGCTGGGTCAGCTGTGTAGCTCTCAAGTCTATATCATGCAATAATTTGCCTGCTGCTATTTCTGTTTTTTTCCCTTTACATTTCACAACGCTACTGAACTCAAGTCTCTCATCTCCACCCAAATGTTTCCTGAATATTTCCCAACCTGAAATCACATTAGAATAAAGAAAATCATTACCAGCGGGCCAAAACAAGCATTCACACGAACACTCCCTGTGCTAAAAAGTGATAAAAAAAAGAATAAAAGGCTGTTTCTTGACAAGAACAAAAACAGATAACACATTCATGTGGCCGTTACAAAAATAGGTGTTGCCACCTGTAAGCCTGGGAAAAAATGTGCAAGAGCCAGAGGTACAAAGGATTGCAAAGAAGAAACAACAACATTTTCTACGTAGGCTCTTCCCCCACCACACAAACTCTGCACACCTATACATTTTGCCTTTATACAAAGAAGAGGGAGGCAAAGTGAGAAGAGGATTAAGATGTGGGAACTGACCTACAACTGCATGAAAAGCCGCCCCAGAACAAACCTGCTGACCTGTTGCTCGTATCTTTGCTTCAGCTCTTCCAATTGCCAGGAGAATTCTTTGGATTGTTTTTCCCGGAGCGATTTTGATCTGCTTAGATCTGCTTCAACCTTTTCCATCTACATGGAAAAAGAAAGGGAATATTTAATTTTTATTTTTTTTTAAAGGCATAGCTTAAAACGTCCTGATGTCTCTACAGTTGTTTGCAAACCATCAAAGACTCAAATACAACTTGCTGAGAATGATAATAATACTATTTGTGTGTAGTGAAGATTAATATTCACTGAATACCAGGTATTTATCTACTTATGGATATAGTGACCACCTACACTGTGCCACTCCTTGATTATAAAGTATGGGCTCGTTTTTCACCTGAAAGTGGTGAACACCCCATCAAAATTAAGCGAATATTTAGTTCTAGGCATATTTAAGTCTCAAATATATTCCACTTATAAATATATTGCCTGTGGAAATCCAAGTGAAATCATGTGTGAGTCAGTGCACAAACGCCACATTCAAAGTAAGTTTACATTAAATCAGCAAAATAACTGAAAAGAGAATTATTTGGCTGCAAGTGAAGTTCTCTGAAGATAGTCATCGCCTATGAATAATGAGTCCCACAGATTCCAGCACACGGCATCAAGGAAGCGATTTCATAACCCAATTAGCAAAGGCTTTCGTATCAAAAGCACAACTGTTAGTTGTACATCAGGCACGTTCCCAAGGGAAAAAAATTAGAATTACATATATATGATTATATATATACACTATATATATGCTGTCCTATGCTGCAGTGCATACTCAACAATTACTTCTAAACCAAGATCCCAACTTCAGCGCTTTACCCATTACGTCACATTCATATATTTCTTACAAGTGCAATGAGGGCTCTTGATCATTAGTTGCCAAACCCAAGACGCACTAGACCTAAAGTACCACTAGATCTAAAGTACCACCAGATCTAAAGTTGAGTCTATGGATTGTTTCTCTTTTTCCTAGTTACTATTAGAAAAATTGCAGATCTTACAGTTACAAATGTACCACTCACCCTTCAGTGGGCATTAGGTGACTCTGAATAACCATGAGCTTGACAAAGTAGGAAGCAGATGGCAAAAAAACATCGCAGAGCCAAACTAGTGATAAAAATTGTAGGATCACATGAGCAAGACAAGGAAATCCTCCCTTTTCTCCCCGTCTTCTTGATCACCTGTTGCTTGTTCCTTATTTCACTCATCACATTGCGCTTGTGCCATCCCAGGGACAACGGTTTAGCTGTTGTTTGGCCCACAGGCGATTCCATGAGGAATTTAAATGCCATAAGGAATTTAAGACTAAAATATTTTTAGATAAATTCCTGCTACTGATTTTCAGGGACGGAAAAATGGATTTTTCCATCCTCTGCCCATGACCACCAGCAGCCACAACGGCTCTGCCCCTGCTTAGGCTCCTGCTGATTACAAAACCTCATTAAGGGAAGACAGAGTCGTTGCGAAAAGAGTAGGAAGAGACACACATTTAAGGAGAAGATTACAACCGTTGTTCCACGAGGGTGTATAAACTAACACTTTCTACTCTCACTCCTGAAAAATCCCTAATCAGTCTCATAACCGCAGATATCTTTATAACAATGACAATTCCGGCTTTGTTAGAAAGATGAAACAGCTGCCACCGTCCCTTTCTGACTTGCCGGCAAAGACACTACATTGTGAAAGATTTTGATGTCGCACTCTCGAGTGAAGGATGTTTCTGGCATTATAAGATCAGAATCCGCTATCCTACTGAGACAGACTGTCGGAAAGGCTGGCATTGTGACCTCCTCACCTGCTGTTTCATTTCAGCGTAGACTTTTTCTGAGTTCAGCTCCACCTGCCGCTTAAACTCCTCCAGGGCAGCATCTGCCTGCTGGGCCTGCAGCCTCTGTACCTCTGTCACCCGCGCCAGCTGCTCCTCCTTCTCCCTAGAAAGTCACAGAAAATGTTCAGAGTTCAAGTATCAAATAAAAGAACAAGTGTGCTGGTGTAAAAGAGAGGCCTTTAACCCTATCAGTCTAAAATAGTATTCGCATTTCCATTTCCTGGCCCAGCTCCTGCCCAACTTCCCTCCGCGATACTTTGAAGAAGGGAATAGAAGGAGGCGGGAGTTATTTTCGCTCGCTCCCGTTGAATTTCGCACACCTAAACACGGTGTTCACGGCTTACAACAATACCTCTATCTTTAAAGTCTGCATTGACCTGAATTGGTTACTCCCGGCTGTATAACCCCTGTTTTTCAGTCTCACCTTTAAAAGTATATTGCCCCCTCAATATTAAAATGAATTCCTGTTAGCATGATTATCCTTTCCCATTAAAAACAAACATAACAATTATCCCAGTGCCATCTTTGCTCAGACAAGATGCAGGATTATTCACCGCTTGACATATATCAAAATGCAAAGCAGGGCAATGCGTGACATATGGTACCTTCTTAATGTATTAGAAACCCACAATGCTGTAATATCTATTCAGCCTTTAAAGCAATGACAGATGTTAAATCTTTATGCAAAGATATTTCGTATTAACAGCCTATACTATTTGACATACTAAAGTCAATACATATACAGAAAATGGCTTGGGTTTCTTAAGACATCATAGTATATCAAAAGTAATGCATGTATAGCATTATGTGTACATAGATGCATATATGTATATATACACACATACATAAAAAACAGGCACATCCACCCTATTGATACATCACAGACCAAAAACCTGATAATCCCGAAACATTTAAGAAATCCTTCTTAAATCCATCCTTCGCATGGAAGACAATCAAGCGGTGTTAATGACCTCTGTTAATCACGGATCAGCGGAGTTGCCCAACTTGGTGTGAAAGCTCAGGGGACCACGACGGTGGGATGGATGGACAAAGGTGGCTCCACTGGCTGTTTGTAACAGCAGACACATTCCAGCAGACCTGAGGCTGACATTTCACTTTACAGGGGAAGGACCTCATGAGAAATTTCCCATTTTGACAGAAATTATTTGCATATGAAACAAAGAATCTGACATGTAAGAGATGGAAAAGACCAGCTAATTCATCTGGTCTGTCACCTTGCCAGCATGGCACCAGCTACTACAGTATGGAACCAGCTACTACAGTATGGAACCAGCTCCTACAGCATGGAACCAGCTCCTACAGCATGGAACCAGCTCCTACAGCATGGAACCAGCTAAAACTGAGATGAACTGCCCGATGAGTTAGATGTGCATCGGTTTGAGCCACAAAGGCGTTTGGTTCAACTATCCCCCCGAAGCCCACGTAGTAGGGAGCTGCTGAATAGAGCAATGTTTAAGTTAATAGCTATTTGATACTGAACATTGTTCCCCTCTCCCACAACTAAATCTACCAGCATTTCACAGGAAAGAATATTTGAGAGGCTGAACTGTCTTTTGAGCCCTGAACACCCGCAGGAGAGGACGGGATCCCCCTGTGTCACCTTGGAAGAAACACCAAGGGGAAAACCTCGACTCCTCCTCCTCCCAAAGATCCTTAATTCAGTTCCAGGCACCCACCCCGCAAAATACACCAAATACTGGGAATCCACACTGGAAACACAATCAGAACCCAAAGCTCATTCAAACATATCCCCAGTAATAAGTGCCAAGAGAGAACGGAACAACGTTTTCGGTCCTGTCAGATGGAAGTGCAACAAATCTGAAGGTAAAAGGACAAGATGTCAGTGCCTGGGCTCTTAGTGAGCCTCCAAATTTATGCATCTTCTTCCCAAATAATCTATTTTTATTTGGAAATGTTGCGATGTAAACTTTAAGCAATCTGGTTTTATCCACCTTCCTTTCTGTAAAGGACTTAATCCCATGAATAGATGCAACATCTCATTATAACCAGGAATAAAACTTCACTTTTTCAGGATGCAGGAGCCAGCTCTCCCCACATTTTATGCAGTTAAGATTTGTACAGAAGCTTAGAAAACATGTACAACAATGGACCCCGGTTCACAAACACAAGAAAGGCTTTCCTTTTTATTTTCCCAAGACACTGAGCAATGTGCCTTGCATGAAACACTAAAATATTCACTTTGAAGATTATTTTTTTTCAGTTGGACGAGTTGTGGGGCCGAATACAATACAATTACATCACTTAAATCCCCTAAAGCTGAGCTGGCTTGAATATAAAAATAGGGTGAACTTACTCCTTGGCCCCAATTTAAAAAGCAGCAAATTCCTCTTGTTTCAGTGTATAAAGGCAACAGAATTAGCAATCTTAGACAGCACAAACCATCTCAGTGAAAGTTGGCTATGAAGTCCAGAATTGCAATTTCAGAAAGCAGCGCTCTGAAGTGTCCTGATAAATGGCAAATATAAACATCTTACACACTTCCTCTTCATGCTTCATCATAAATATTTCCCTTGCTTCGTAAAACGTCTTCCGAGGGGTAACAACTAAACACAGAAAGACATCACAGCATTGCAAGGCAAGTAAATGAAACACAAGGTGGTTTACGTGGGAGGCTCAATAAACTGAAGATGTCCCACAGACGGAGTATGAACCAGCATTGTCACCCCATGGGGTTCTCACCATCCCTGGTACGAAAACAAGGGCTGACCAACAGCAAACATGAACGGGAGATGCACCTGACTCTGTTACAGCCTCCTCGAGAAATTAAATCATTTTAGACCGCACATGAACATCCATGTGTACAAAACGTGTCCCTGCCCGAGCAGGTCGACACTCCTTTAGCAAATCTGGGCGCAGTTTAGAGAGGTTTTCAGAGATAGGAAAAATAACTGGATTGTGAAAATCCCACTGGTTTCCTATAGAAATTATACCAGGCTTTAATTCGTGACTATGCAAATTCTTTGCCAGGTTTTCAAGTAGTGCTGGCACTGAGCTTAGCGGAGCACTAAAGCGGAGGACGGGATTTCTGTGGTAAGGATGCTTGCTGCCACTAAGTTTCTGAAGCTTAGGCTGGACTCCACAAGAGGCTTCACCTGTTGCCCACCATAGGTTGGTATGGCTCTGGGTTTATGCCTGTAGATAAAAATGAACGTCGCTCTGTACGGCTGCAGCACAGGAGAGCAGAGCGATGGCTGAGCCAGCGGTCCCGCTGGAGATGCTGAGATCACCCCAATCATCCCACGTTACACATACGCACTGATCCCGCGTACTTAGATTTGCTGTGCTTTGCCTGTTCCTGCCTCTCCTCCCCAAATATTAATGCTGCTGAGGGAAAACTGCTTCACTACCCCCCAAAGGGCAAACTACTCGCTTGCTGGGAGGCAGCTGAACCTGGCACGTGTTTGTTTCTAACCAGCTTTCCTTTTCACTTGTTGACAAACAAAATGAAAAAGCAACTCTTTTACTAACCTGTGTTGAAACAAAATCAGTTATCACCAATTATATAGTCTATTTAGATATAAAAAATACCTATATAAACACATGTTCCCAAAGGAGAATGCACCGCACTAGACAACACAATACGCAGTGTGCTGAGTAGCTAAAAACATAACTGCCATTAAAACATATATGATCTGCTGATGCAAAAACAAAATTCAGGAAATTTCCCTTAATATCTTCTGTGTATAAGCCACAGACACGAGTACCCATCCAGATTAAGGACAGATATATATGATGTTGTATATGGAAATATTAGTGACCCCATGATCCTGCTCCTGACCCTCCACGCCACGGTGACCCCACACAAACGCGGCGGTTTATCCATTTACAGCAAATGCAAGATTCACGACACCACACAACAACCCCTTAAATTTAGTTTCTAGAATGCAGACTATTTCAACTACATTAAAAATGTATTAAGGTCTAAAGTACCATGAATTTGTAGAAAGAAGGGGTTGCTGACTTTGTTTATTGTTAGAGAATAAAGCTTCAGGAGTAATCCCAACTCTCTGAAATACACACAAAATGATGTTACTTCCTCTGCTCTGCTGTTTTGAACCAGTGGTGCAGTAAGAGTTTGCTGTGTACAGCACATATAGGGTCTCAACGCACCCACCTCGGTTGTGGTTGGAGCATCTCGGTGCAAGGCAGCAAACGAGGAACAACGAGGCCTCTCCTACAACATATGGAATATGTGCAGAACACTTCTTTTTGGTGTGGAGAGGAAGAAAGACAGTGTGAAGTCATTCAAGCGGAATGATAACTAAACCAAAGCCAGATCAAAGGAACGGAGAAGAAAGACTGAAATGTGAAGCTGAAATATTTATTGCCTTCAAAACATCATCCCTATCCTGTCCCTGGGCACTTTAATATTTCGAAGTTGTTAGAAAGCATTCTAACTTGTTTCATGATTTCAAAGACACAAAGCCAAAAATATAAAGCAGAGAACAATTCTATCTTTCATTCCCTGATTTTTAAGTATAAGATGAGCTTGTCTTTATGAGAAAAAGAACAAATCCACTTATAAATTGTTTACAGTTTGCATAATTTGAGATGTTAACATCAAAAAGCTGGTCTGCATTCCTTCAAGAAAGCTATAACAATGAATGATATTTACAGTAATTGTAATGTATTATTTTAAACTATATACTTATGTTTTAAATAAATCATGAGATAACATTAACAAACTAAACGACTACTTAGAGCTGTTAATGAATTTAGAGTAAATAATATTCCGCATGTGTAGTATCACACTTCTGTGAAACAAGAATAATGCATTACATTCAAAATTAATGGCTCACAAACTAACTAGACACTGGTTAAACACATTAATAATAATTATCACTATTTCTCATTATAATAACGACAGGGAACTGTTGTGCTAGGTGCTGTGCAAACAGAATAAAAACAGCAACTGCAAAATGATGAATGAGATGCGAGTTAAAACGCTGGAAAGGAAAATGTTATAATTTTGCTCGACACGGCGGGAACTGCCTACAAGATTTAGATACTGCACATACATGAAGACACGTGGTTATCAAGAGAGGAGGATTAGAACAGAGATTAATTAATAGTCCTGGTTTTTACGGGCGGAGACGACAGCTCAACCTCAACATGGAGAACATGGAGGGGAGAACGAGAGAGACCGGGCAGATAATGGCTCAGATAAAAGGAGACAAGGCTGTAATTAAAAGGTGGACCAGCAAGTCAGCAGCACAGATAATCAATAGATTCATGAGATACCCAGAGCAGAGGTGCGAAGAAGGAAAAGATGGGGATCAGAGAATGGGGCTGCAGCACAGAAGGCTGGAGGGCAGATAAAATAAACCATCTGAAGGACAAACCATGGGAGAGATGGTGGAGCAGAGGGGAGCCAGGCCAGAGGAATCACTTCACACCACCAACAACCGGCCTGAGACGTGTGAGGAGCGCAAGAGCCAACACTGGTTGGCAAATCAAAGACAACCAAGATGAAACAACAGTGTTAAGACTGTCTCCATCTTTTCCAATACAGAATTCTACATGAAACATCAAACTAATTGCCTTAGCTTGAAGCATGCCAGGTTTATTATTTCAAAGAGGTGCTGATAAAAAAACCCTGGGTCAAAAAGCCCTTAATACAATAAATACTTTCCCACCAATCCTGCTTCTCTTCCACCTCGGACAATCACAGCTACACCAGCAAACACCAGTTCTGAGTAAGTAAAGAGTCCAAAACCAAACCATATCACTCCTCTATATAATGAGGTACAAGGATACAGTATTCATTCTGTCATTCTATATATTTAAGGTAACTATTTTTATAGTGTTAAGTGTTAGAGCATGATGCACCAACGCTCTTCACCGCGCAAGGCAACACTCCTCATTTCATACAGTTCTATCTTATCTTATTCGTTGCTATTATTAAAAAGATGTCATGTGATATCTCTATAACCATCTTGAGGGACATAATGTTCCCATAGACAAGGATTTAAAATCAACTGTTACTTTCTTTTGTACAACTGAAGCTCCATTTTAAATCCATATTTCATTATCGCCAGTAGGTCTCCAGAGAAACTGGCGAAAGAAAATGAAAGGCTGTAAATAGTTAATAGAACACTTTATTTCTTTCCTTTAAGTGAGACTATTAAATAAAGCTACCGCATTTTTCTGTCCTCTGTTCATACTTTACATGGTGCCTCCTAGAGCGAGGGTTATGTCAGCATGTTCGCCAGGGCTACAGGAATGTTTACAATATGCTGGAAACTTTGACTGGTTTTGCTCTAAAAGGTTTCAGATGCTCAGACCGAGCCCCAAGTGGAGAACAGCTGGCTGCTTTTCCACGGATTTTAGAGACAAAAAAACCACCACGAAACCCACACAGCTCTGTTTTAAAAAGTAAAATTCTATCCAAACTCTTCAGCCACTTAACGTGACCACTGGGTTTAAATCAGAGTTTGCTTTTTTCATCCTATTGCGACTGCTGTAACGAGACAACACCGAATGTTTTAATAAAAGAGAATGATGAACACAATGAACGCGAATATAAACTCTTAACAATGTTCTTTATTGCAACATTTGGAATTAAAGACAATGGCTCCTCATATTTCTTTAATTATTTCCGGCTTTAAATAGTAATAGCTTTTCCATTCCTACAAGAATTCCTCCACACACAAATAATTCATTTTCAAGGAAAAATGGAATTAACTTCAGGAAAACAGCTACACTTAGGCAATTATCCTAAAAATATTAACAACGATAAGCAATTACTCACAATCTGGATTCAACAGAGGAGCAAGAAAGGAACAAAAAAATCAACTTGTGGTTGACGCTATCACTCCATTTATTTATCTGTCACTGTATTGATGATTATCACGTGGTTATATTCTCCTGCATGCAATCATATCTATGACATGGACCACTATGGGCAGTGTATCCACTACAATCCATCCTACAGTATCCTGAAGAAGCAGCTGTTTAAAAAGAAAGTTCTGAAAGGGTTTGATATAATTAAATTCTCAAAACCCACCGTAACGCACAGGGTTTTAAAAATAATTTCTGTATGTGTTGGAAGTCCAAATTTAACTTCTTTAAAATGTCGCAATCCAACGTAATAGTAAACGCAAAATTACGCAACTGTAACCTGCAAACGAAAATCAAATTATATTCACTGCTATTTACTGCATACCCTTCTGCCATCTATCTTTTGAGTAAGTCTGATGTAAAACCTGTTCTCCTAAGGCTCTACAAGTATCGGTACAGAGCTTAAAACCTCAGGACAAGCTCCGTGTGCCTTCTGACCATGTCAGGCAGGGAACAAATGACTCAGAAGGAGGACCCGGGTAACTCTAGACCGGTCAGCCTCACCTCCATCCCCGGGAAACTGATGGAACGACTTGTCCTTGGTGCCATCTCAAGGCAGATCAAGGCAACAAAGATGCTGAAGGGAGTGGAGCATCTCCCATGTGAGGAAAGGCTGAGGGAGCTGGGGCTCTGGGGCTGGACAAGAGGAGACTGAGGGGTGACCTCATTCATGTTTACAGATATCTAAAGGGGGAGTGTCAGGAGGATGGAGCCAGGCTCTGCTCGGTGACAACCAGTGATAGGACAAGGGGTAATGGGTTCAAACTGGAACACAAGAGGTTCCACTTAAATTTGAGAAGGAACTTCTTCCCGGTGAGGGTGTCAGAGCCTGGCCCAGGCTGCCCAGGGGGTTGTGGAGTCTCCTTCTGTGCAGACATTCCAACCCGCCTGGACACCTTCCTGTATAACCTCATCTGGGTGTTCCTGCTCCATGGGGGGATTGCACTGGATGAGCTTTCCAGGGCCCTTCAACTCCTGACACTCTGGGATTCTGTGACTGGCAAAACACATGAGGAGATGCCAAGCAGAAGCCCTTTGAATAAAGAATTCACTAAGGCTTCAAGAAGAGTAACTGGTACCAAAAAACCCAAGTTATTTCCTTCCCAAAACAGCATTTTCCCAACTTGTTTTAGTAAATGCAAATGCATTTTTACCAGATACTTTGAGACAAAGCCTGTAGTAGTAATAACTGTACCAATTAACTATCAATTAACCATCCTTGGTATCAATTGGTATCAATTAACTATCCTTGACAAAGACCCTAGATAGGTGTCTGGCATCAGCCTGCGGAGGAATAAAGAACTGCCACAACCATCATAGTGGGAATACTGAAGAGCCTTTTTAATTCTACAGCGAGGGAATTCCATGGCACCATCCACAAAGAGAAATCAACTGACTCCCTGATTCTCATGCCAAGGACTCCCAGAGAAAACATGTGCATGTAGGCTCTATAGGATGAAACGTAAATAACTTATTTCTGTATTTTACTGAACATCTGCATGCACCACTATGCCTTTGGTTGAAAAGGCTTTGAAAGTTTTGGTCTGCCATCTAACCCCAGTCACAAAACACTATGACAAGGGTACGTGTGCACTTCAGAAATAGTTGTAAAAATCCCAACGTGCTCATAGACTGGAGCAGCTTTGCTGGGTCCTGGCGAGTTCAGCCCCTCTTTCTTCCCAGAGAGTTGGAAACAAGTTCAGAGGGGGAGCAAAGCGCTGGAGAAAGGAGGTGTTGCTAGTTTCTTATGTAAATAAACAATTTTATTAAGTGATTTTCAATAAACCAGCTGCTAAGCATTTGCTCTGTATCATCAACCACTTGCAAAGTGCTGAGATTTGGCTCTGGGGGCAGATATTAAAAAACAAGGCAAAGATTGAGAGGGAGAACGTTCCGAGGCGCTGAACTGCAGACAGTGCGCGCTCCTGGACACTTCACCCTGCAGTCACAACATCTGCACCTGCGCAGGTAACACCTCATTCCTCCTCATGCGACTTGGAACAAAATGTTTCCTTCAATCACATTACAGAATAGAAGATTAAGAACTCAGGAAAGGTATACTTCGGTGGCATAGTAAAGTATTATTTTGTGTATGAGACACGCAAACCAAAAAGCATTAAATCAAATCCCACCATTATTTGCGGTACGTGAGAACCATTGTAACTGCCATCCCAAAAAGCCAGTAGCAGCCAGATGTTCTGCACATCCAGCGGGTGACAGATGGTAACAGCCCCAGCTCTCATTTATGTGCATAATTTAGTCCGAAAACTCCATCTCAGGATGGACAAACACCTCAAAAAACACAAAAAAAGAATGCTTTAAATAAATAGGTGTCCAAATTTCACAGAGCAAGGGAACTGATTATGCTGAGAGCTATTCTGGATAACAGTGTTGTATAAAGTCAGCGAGACCTTCTCCTTCTCTTCCATGTAATTTCTTCAGCGACAAATGGATACAGATTTTTTTATTCTTAATTTTTTTCTGTTGTATTCAGCTCAGTCTGTACTGTGACAAATTCTAATGTAACTACACCTCTTTATTTCCAATTCCTCCACATAAAATAAGAGAGATAAGAACTGCAGAGATTTAGCCTTATTTGCAACCCACTCTCATGACATATTTTATGCGACCAAACTAAAGGGATTAGAGGAACAACCTTTCCCCTCAAGTAATTACACAGAAGCTTTTTAAGAATACTTTGTTATTATACAAATGCAGATTAAATGACATTCTAGAAAAATCCTTCCTATAGTCACTTTTGCTATTTGGCAGTGCCTATGACATGTGTTGCTAAACTAAATACAAAACTTATATCTAAAAGTCACCACCAACAGTCACGAGTATTAGAGCAATTCTTTCGCTAAAGATTTCGTTTTGACAGATATTTCTACCATAAACTTCGGAAGAAGAATAAAAACCTTCCAAAAACTACACAAACCCCTATTCAGTATTAAAAGTCTGGTGACACTATTTATTGGAAGTGAAAGACGCTTTTAGAAATGGGGATTTTACTGTTCCACGCAATGTCTCAAATCACTTTTATTACGCATCTATGCGGAGATGCCGCAAACTGCAATAGGGCTGTTTGCTGTCACACTGCTGCAATAATAATAATAATAATAATAATAATAATAATAATATTCAGTAAAACGCCTGCTGCTTCCCTTTCTGTGTGTTGGCAGCTGACTAGCAGCTACTCAAGGTATAATCCTGTGGCCATTTCCGAATCACAGCGCATTCAGATCAAAGCAGTTTATGCGAAATCGCTGATGCGCCTCCCGTGTTCCGAGCCGCAATTCCACAAGGCATCGCGTCTATTGAAGATGGTGAACTAGATTCTCACCCCTCTCAAGGAAGAGAAGGTTGTTTTCTAAAGGTTTGCTGTGCCTGCCTTAGCTTGTAATTCATTTGACTCCGCAAAGTCAAAGGAATACGGCAAAATAAAGCGTTTTCACACAAGATGTTACGTTTTGTGAATTCGTATGAATAGCAAAAGACTAATTTTTGCAGCGATGAAAAATAAGGTCATGAGGAAGACACCCATTTCTGACACAGAAGTATTACTGCTTGTTTTGTGTTACTTACTTATTGTATATAATTGTACTTATTGTATATATTGTACTTATATTGTACTTATTGTATATAATTGTATTTACTTATTGTATATAATCATATATATGTAAAAACTATGATTTTGTCCAGAAATGTTGGTACTGTAGGACTGGCCTCTGTCCCCATCATCTTCATTCCTGCAGGATGCACCACCAAACTAGGCTCTTCAAAGTCCAGCCTATCAAACCCTTCCTCTAACCCAAACCCACAACCTAAGCTTAATTACAGCGAGGGAATATGTGAAATAAACGAGGAGCTCTTCAACACAGTACTGTTCACCATAAACCAAGTCCCAAACCCCCAGCACATCCATCCACTTGCCCAAACTGGAGCATCACCGATCTATTCTGCACCAAGACACGGGGAATACATCCTGACTTGACAGTCCACTGGCTGCTCAGGCTTATTTTATTAACATAAGTGCAGACTGATGTTATTTGAAAGCTGTGGAAGATAATTAATGCAGCTACACTATCAATGAATCAGTTGTTAGAATACTAAAAGATTCAGTTTAGTTGATAACAATCCAATCTCCCTAAAATTATAAATAATAGGCAGTGTAAAGAATGTAAAGATTAAAAGCTAGAGGTTTTTATTAACGTCTGTAGTGATTTAAGATAGTCTTTATGCCAAATACCTAAGATATTATGGAAATAAAGCAATACAGACTTCAGCTCTGTGACTTCTATTGAATAAAAGTATATTCGCAACGCCCCATCAGCCTATGGGGCATTTAACCAAGTAGTTTCAGCAAATAACTTCTGGTTTGCTTCAGTATAATCCGTTTTCCGTATAAATTATTTCCCTAACTTTGAATTTAAACTGGATAAACAGATGGAAACAATATTTTACATAATCAAAAATGGAAGCGGCGTAACAAGAGTCGATCTTGTCGCATGTGGATCTGCTGTATGGAAACCGCTCCCCGCTCACAAAACACCAAACTTGGTGCACCCTGGTTAGTTTTTTTAATGTATAAGGTCAGCAAAAAAACCTGTTCCAAGTTAGTTATTGAAAAGTACCTTCTGCTTGCTGTAGAGCTTTTCTCCAAGCCTCACCTACACCTGAAAAATAAGGTTTGGTTCTTGCTTTACGTTCTTCATTTGTATGGCTGACTAGAACCCTGAAGATTTACAACGGGAAGATAACCCAGACAAACTATAGGCAGGCAGGTAGATAAGCCAAAGTACAAGTTTATTTAAGAAATCTGACTAAATAAATGGGGATGGTGCAACAATTATCCCCTATTCACTTACTTCAAAGTGTCTTCCAGTTTGCGAACTTTCTTTAGAGCGTCCCCTCTTTCTTTATCAAGATCATTCCGGATGTCTTGAATCTACCATTTGAAGGAAAAAAAGACCATATTTTAGCTACAAGAAAGTCTGATTAAAAACAAATGTTATTTTAAATTATAAAAACTATTTCTTTTGCAGTGACATAGGCAACCATCTATATTTCTAAAATTACATAGAATGTAAGAATAAGGATTAATAGATTTGAAGTATGAGAATATAGCCAATAGAGCCATTTTTCTTCTCAAAAAGAATATTATTCTCTAGAATAAAGAAATATCAGTAATTACATAAAAAGCAACTAGATTCTCTTTAGCTAAATCCAGGAAAGGGTCTAGAAATCTGCCTAAAATAATGACAAGGATTCTCTATGGTGTATTGTCCACTTATCAATTTGTGAATACTCAAAATGAACTACTTGTTATCAATTCTCACAGCAATAAAAATACCGAAAGACAGGAAATAACATTACTTGAGGATAATACATACTCAAATATTAACTAGCTGAGGGTATTCATAAGAAAAGTAAAACGTTGAGGAAAAGCGGTTTGGTACTAATGAATTCCTGAGCCAGTGAAATCAAACCAGAGTGTTTGAATCATTATAGAAAACATTCTGTTTTCCCCTTTTGCATCCAGGCACTAGAAACCCCATTTGGAAATGGGGGGGTTGTGGCACTCATGTATGTGTTCAACTACCCAACCCAAAACACAGGCACCTCTAAAAAGGGGTCACAATGTGACGATGTCACCTACTAACCATGATTTTCCTTATCGGATGGGGAGCATGGAAAATCCTTTATCCACCTACAATAATTTCCAATAATACATGCTCTTAATTCACTATAATGAAGAAAAACATCTTTTAATAAGTGTATAGTCAGAAGCATAAGAGTACAATCCAATTAAAAGACAAATTTAGAGATTCTCTATGTAAGCAGGTCCATGTAGGTGTTTTTTCCATGGAAGACTGAACACCTGGCTGCTTTGAAAGAGCCTCCAAACCAAAGGGCTCCTACCCAAGGTATTGCCCAACCCCGTAAAATTATATCTATTGAACAGCTGGTTCAAGAATGGCTCTCAGGAATAATCTGTCACTGTTCTTACGCTTAGTTGAATGTTTGGAAAACAAGCAGTCGATTATTTATAAAAAGCAGGTGTTTCCTTTGCTTGTAAAACCATTTAGCCCAACCGGTTCCTGATTCAGCAGATAAGCACATTTAATCAAACAGTGACATTTAGGGTTACTACCTATTCTTTGTTTGATGTTTAAATATCCTAGTAGGCAATAGCCACTGTAGGCTAATAAAGATTATTAGATAATGGGTAGGTTCTTAAGTGAATAGATTGCACCAGAGACTCCATGAAGCTTGGTTTAGTACTTTATGGGTCAATCTACACTATTTTATGGATTTATATCCACAGATTGTTCACATGGATTTTTTTTCTCCTCCTATCTCAGATTATTTTGAAAACACAGTTACATCAAAATTTATGACCAGGCAAACTGCTATGAAGTTACCTATTAAAAATAAAGGGGCTACTTTCTCATTTCCCGACACCAGGTTACAACTTCAATATCTGCGCTAACTCCCAACGTGCGTAGACGCTGAACTAAAGAGGATCCCCCCAAACGATCCTCCCGCCTTGCTCAGGATCCACACAGGCCAGCGCCAGCACAGACAGGTCATACAGATACATCCACCTTTTGTCCAGAATCACAAAGTTTAACAGCATTTAATGGCGTTCGGAAATATTACCAGCCACATTTAATCCCTATTTGTCTGCAGAGGAAGTGATGTATTACAATAAAACACTGGCCACTATATTTCAGCAGCTAGAAGATCGCCAAATTATGCTAATATATTTCTATTTTGACCTGCAATGTTATTCCAGTCCTATACTTTTAGTGAGGCCAACATCAGCAGAAACCATAACTTGTCTAAAAAGACAAACGTAGGCTAGGATTAGACCAAAACATATCTTGGAATGAGAAAGGGTTTGAATGCAATTCAGCAGAAGGCACTAACTCAAACCAAAAACTCACTATGATTGACGTTGCAAACACAATTACCAAGTGACAAGTAGCTATGATCACAACCCATTATTTTATGTTATAAATTTGCCACATTTGGAAATGACATGTTTGAATAACACATCCTTCCAATTAAATAGCCATCGAACACATCCTCTTACTAAACACTGCATGAGCTGAACACATAACATCACTAAAACTCAAGTTTAATTTAAAGCCTATTGATGTTTAAAGTCTAAAAGAACAGACAGTATTTACAAAGTGCTTTAAGATGAAGTGGTTTTGATGAAACACACATTCTTTAATTTAAGCTTCTGATGTAAAGACAATGCATGTTGACAAGAGAGTCGTGGTCAATGGGGCAGAGTCCAGTTGAGGCCTGGATCTAGTGCAGTGCCTCAGGGGGCAGTGCTGGGGCTGGTATTATTCAATATATTCATCAATGATTTGGACAAGGGAATAGAGTGACTGTCAGCAGGTTTGCTGGTGACACCAAGCTGGGAGGAGTGGTGACACTGGAAGCTGTGCTGCCATCAGAGACCTGGACAGGATGGAGAGCTGGGCAGGAAAAATTTAATGAAATAGAACAAGGGAAAGTGTAGAGTCTTGAATCTGGGCAGGAACAACCCCAGGTTCCAGTGTAAGTTGGGCAATGACCTATTAGAGAGCAGTGTAGGGGAAAGGGACCTGGGGGTCCTGGGGACAGCAGGGTGACCATGAGCCAGCACTGGGCCCTTGTGGCCAGGAAGCCAATGGTACCTGGGGTGGGTTAGAAGCGGGTGGTCAGTAGGTCAGAGAGGTTCTCCTGCCCCTCTGCTCTGCCCTGGGGAGACCACACCTGGAATCTTGTGTCCAGTTGTGGCCCCTCAGTTCCAGAACAAGGTTCCAAGAATGAGAGGCAACATCACTGGGCTTGAGATCCTCGTGAATTGGTGCAATTATTTTTCCAACCCATGTTAAATGCTTAGATTCCAAAATGTACTACTTTGGGAATTTCAGAATTTAAACCTTTGGCTTCTGTCTACAACAAAAGTGGAAATGTGCAAAGACAGTATATTTTCCTGAAAACATTACCTGTTTTTCATACGCACGCTCCAAGTGAAGTTTGTTCTGTTGAAGCTTGTGTTCTTGATCCTGAAAAGGAAGAGATACTTATTCTAAAGAAACAAATCACATTTTTCTTTCATTTCAAAGCAGCACATTTTCCATTCTATAAAACTGTCCATCAAAATTAAAAGTCCACCTTATATCATCTTTGAAAAATTCTCTTGACATACACCAAAAATTCAACTGACAGCAAAAATATCCACCCATAACAAAACAATCTCTGAAGTCATGATTCATGTTTTCTAAAGAGAAACAGCAACTTGTTCTCCTGAGCTATTAAAATGCCGTTCTGTACTACATCAACTGGGAAATGAAAGACACGGGAGGAAAAGTAGATGCCAAGACTCAAACAGGATTGATACATGACACAGATGTGGAACTCATTATCCTGAGATAGAAGGATTAATTTAAATGCCTATAGGAAGATAGAATATTGAACTGAACTGTTAAATGGTAAAAAAATAAAAACCATTTTGAAGTTTTTAAATCTTAAGGTGACGCTTTATATATTTCTATGAATACAGTACAAAGATGCCTGTTATATATAAGTATATTTAATATGACTATCTAAACACTCAAATCAGTGGAAAAAAGTAAGAAGGGCTGGTCATTCTTGAGTAAGAAATTCAGGGCTCACCCTCAGCTGTTGCTGCCTCTGATGGTCTGAATCTTGCAACTGTTGTTTTAACAGAGACACACTGTGCTGTAATTCTTCAATCGCATCAGATGCCTGTAGGGATTTAACAGCAAAAGGATTACATTTATTTCTCAAAGGTGCCTGGAAATTGGAAAAAAAACTATCAAACTGAAAAAAGAACATTGTATGAGTTTACATCAGTGGATACATCAGTTTTGGCTATTCTACATGGAAGCATACCTTAGCTGCAGACAGAGCACGTTCCTGCTTTGCCAAACTGATATCAACATCGTATTTACTTTGTAGTTGTTGAATGGTCTCCTCGTATTCCTTTACAATGTGATCCTTGTCCTTCTGAAGCGAGCAGAGCCTACAAGCAGCAAGCAAACAGAATATGGAAATCACTTTCATATTTTGGTATTTTATGTGCTCGGTATCAATTCTACAGAGTCTGCAAGTGCACCTGCACCACGTGCCCATGGTAACAGAATGAAATGCGTCTGAATAAAAGAAAGATAATGGACTTCTTATGATGGTCAGTTCCAAAATGAGTTCTACATCAATTAATACATTTTAATGACCATTTTCTACTGCCAATTACCATCACTGAGCTCTTGAAATAAAAAATACTTGCTTCCTGTAATTCCATATTGTCCAACGTGAAAAACAGCAAGTTCTATTTAATTACCTTGCTTTCACTTCCTGAAGTTCAGAGCAAACCGTCTGGTAACGTTGCTCTGCATCGGTCTTTTCCTGAGATAATTTTTGACGCTGTAAATTACTATTTTCAGCCTCAACTGTCAACTGCTGGACACGAGCCTCCAGTTTCTTGACCGTCTGGTTCTGAAAGAATAAGTCATTGTTGAGAAAACACCAGAAGAAATGAGGGTATCCCCCTGTTGTTATTCAGTAGCCTGGAGCAACAAGGTTCTTTGGTGGTCCAGAGACACAAGAGCTACAATAGCAAAGCTGTCATCAATCATGACAGTGAATTCTATGTTGTACATAAAAATAAATAAATCTTCAAAATATGGATGTCTGTTCCCCCCCTAAAGCAACACGTGTTCTCCCCTAAGCAAAACAGCGTGTGCAACTGATTTCTAAACTACAAATCTTTTAAAACGGGAGAGGCAACAGATGTTTCTATGGAAAATTGTAATGGATGATTATACATATTGAGCATTTTTAGACCTTCCATTCACCAAAAAGTGTGCTATCACTAGCAATATGTACAACCTACATCCAGGAAAGCATTTGAGGAAAAAATTAAATATACAAAAAGATTTTACTGATCATTAGAGTGATGAGCAGCTATAAAAGTCGGCCAGAAAATGTATTAAACTGTATAGCATCCAGTGAAATCTGGAGCTCTTTCATGCTAAAATATTCTTCTGAGCACTTTTATGGCCATCCTATGTTTATAGACATAAATATATATATATATATATAAAATTTCTAATCTAAAACAAGGAACAATGCACTTCAATTGCTAAACAATTATAGATTTTAAACAACTGCCTTTTAGGTGCGCACTTTGGCAAAACCATATCTAAGGATGTAAACAATAAGATACAGCAACATCTGCTGTGGATTTGGAGGATGCAAGAACGTTATAATACAAACGCTACGTTAACCGTGCGGGCACTCATTGCTATCTAGTTGGGTTTCAAATCCATTACCAAGTATTAACTAAATGATTTGCCAATCGTCTTGCAAGGTAAGTGTATCACCTCTGGTTTATTCCTGGCAAGCGGAGGGATACAGGATACAGAGAAGGAAAGTGTCGTGCACAGGAACACGGGAAACCAAACATCTGCCATCTTGAGTCAGTGCCCCAACTGTCAGAGAATTGTTAAATGAGCCTGGAGCAATGCAGGAACCTCAAAACATAACATTCGTGCTTAACATATCGCCAAATGTTATAATTCTGCCCCTCGGGAGCCGACGCTCGCTCGATGCACAGAACCCGCCCTCCCCGCTTTGCCGTAGCAGTGAGGCGGTTCAGCCCATTTCACTTGCTAACAGCAATGGCATCCTTGACAACGAGAAACTCTGAACAAGGGAACTCTGAAACACCGACCAGAAAAAAGAAATCGAGAGAGAGAAAGAAAGAGCGAGGAAAAAAGAAAACTAATTTCCAGTGACAGCCTGGTCTTTCATCTTAAGCCCTGCCTTGAACTCTACCTTGTTTAATTATTAAATCAGAAGCTGCTCAGCAAGATCTGTCTACTTTTGATGGTTCTTAAATTCAATCCTGCTGACAGACTGTGTCCATTTTTCTCTGTATTTACTGTTACCTATGACATGATCTGAATGCCAATGTTTAAATTCAACATTCATTAATAAAGGAATAAATTTTGTTTGACATTGTCTTTTCACTAATTTAATTTTCTTCATACCTCACTCTGATAAAAAGTACGGGATGCTTTCTTGGGGATATTTGTTGGGGGATTTTTTGCTTTTTATATTAGTTATATAGCAGGCACAAAATCCAGATTACACTTGCTTACATGTTTTTAGTTATTCTAGGAAAGCAATGAAATCAATTAGAATAATACAATCATTATTTTAAATATCCTTTTTATTAGATTTTTAATCTAACAGAAGTATTTGATCGTTCAAAGAGGGGGCGGGTAAGAAGCCACATGTATCCATGAAAATAGATTTGGTATAGAAATCCTTTTTTATAGTCTACAAAACCACAGAGACAAAAGTTCCTCTAATTTGAATCAAAACCAGTGAGAAATGCTAAAAATATTCCTTCCATACAAACATATATCTGTGTAATATTCATCAAAGGGCTGTATGAATTTTACCCAGGGGGAAGAACTGGTTGGACTGGCTGCGGGACTCTTGTTCTCTCCCAAGACAAAACGACCACATTGCACCATTAGAAATATTCCTCCGCTCAACAACATTTACGTCCATTTTACACGTGAAATTTGAACACTGCAAGAGACACTTGCTTTCGTGGCGTATTTACAGCAAGAACTCACGGTTGACTTGATCTGTTCCAAATAATCCTCCTCCATCTTGCTGAGCCGCGCGTTGGTGTCCTCGAGCAGCTCCTGCATATCCTCCGTGTGCTTCTTCCGAATCGTGAACTTCTCCTTCTCCATCTCCGCCACCGCGTTGTGGAGCTGCACCGCAAAGAGATCGCCAAGTCATAAATGGCATATAAAACCAGCATGAGTTTTATATTATTATAGTATATAAACAGAGTAACAAGCACACTCCAATTTCACTTAACGTCATTAAGTTAAAATAAATATTAGCGTTTTAATTTGCCGTCTTGTTTGCACAATGGCATCACTGGCGACAATTACAGCTGTAGGAACAGCACTTGCTTGATAACCACAAGAAGTGAGATGACTTTGGGCTGAAGATAACGCTTCTCTATAACAAAATAACCCACCTAACACTGAAGCCTCAAGGTCTTAAGCAAAAAGGACAAGATTTGGGATTTATCTCTTCCAGGACAAGAATTAAAACCAACATGACTTCCAGATGCAGGGCTGCAAAAAATTAACAGCATGCTTCACCTACAAAGGGAGGTGGTTCTGCCCTTTTTGTGACCCTCCTTTTCCCAAGAAAGGTAAAGCAAGACAAATACTGACAATAATCTGCACAAAGGTGAAGCTCTCTTGCAATAAACATGCAGCTTTGCTGCTCTCTTCAACCTCAGAATAAATAAAAATACATTCAAGAATTCATGACCCAATGCAAAAAACAGTAGTTCAAAGGAATCACCCTGGCAGCAGGTAGCAGCAGGTTTACCAAGATTAAAATTCCATGTCAGGTCAACCAGAAATCAACATTTCCTTGATATATCCTGAGACTTGTCAAGGGGCAGAGGAACCTGGATCACAGAATCCCAGAATGTCAGGGGTTGGAGGGACCTGGAAAGCTCATCCAGTGCAATCCCCCCATGGAGCAGGAACACCCAGATGAGGTTACACAGGAAGGTGTCCAGGCGGGTTGGAATGTCTGCACAGAAGGAGACTCCACAACCCCCCTGGGCAGCCTGGGCCAGGCTCTGACACCCTCACCATCAACAAGTTTCTTCTCAAATTTAAGTGGAACCTCCTGTGTTCCAGTTTGAACCCATTACCCCTTGTCCTATCACTGGTTGTCACCGAGAAGAGCCTGGCTCCATCCCCCGGACACTCACCCTTTAGATATCTGTGAACATGAATGAGGTCACCCCTCAGCCTCCTCTTGTCCAGCTCCAGAGCCCCAGCTCCCTCAGCCTTTCCTCACACGGGAGATGCTCCACTCCCTTCAGCATCTTGGTGGCTGCGCTGGACTCTCTGCAGCAGTTCCCTGTCCTGCTGGAACTGAGGGGCCACAGCTGGACACAAGATTCCAGGTGTGGTCTCCCCAGGGCAGAGCAGAGGGGCAGGAGAACCTCTCTGACCTACTGACCAACCCCTTCTAACCCACCCCAGGCACCACTGGCTTCCTGGCCACAAGGGCCCAGTGCTGGCTCATGGTCACCCTGCTGTCCCCAGGACCCCCAGGTCCCTTTCCCCTACGCTGCTCTCTAATAGGTCATTCCCCAACTCATACTACAACCTGGATCAGGGGGAGCAGCTGGTGGCTGGGGCCGAAAAGCACCAGCAATGAGTCTTGCGAAACTACTCCACAAAAAAATAAAATCAGCATAAGAAAATATCACTAAAAGCAACATATTCCTTATATTTCTTTTTTCTTTAAGTGACAAAACGTATTTTCCCAGACCACGGGAGTCTTTCAAAGCAAGCATTAGTCATTACCCTTTTCTCCCACTCGTTGTTCAGAGAATCATTGCTCTGCTCACACATCTTCTTTAACTCCACAATCTGCTTCTCTTTCGCTTCTCTGACGACTTGTGACTCACGAACAAGGGTCTGAACTGTCAAAAATGGGAAAAACAAACAACCATTCAAGAGATACCTTGGGAGCTTCCAGCGCTGGCAACAGACGCAGTCAGACTACTACAGTCTTAAAAATACTTAATGTATGTGCTTAGATTCTGTGTCACTAAAACATTACAAGGTGTTCTCTCTGTTTACAAAATAGTGAGCTTTCCTTACTCAAGCAGTAAATATATAATACAATCCTCAAAATTCTGTAGAACCTAAGGAAAAAAGGCATTTTTAACCTGATTTTATGTCGACCCTTAGGAGAAAAGGTTCTCGTGAAGGCTGAATGCCCAAGATATGCAAGGAAATTAAGTTTGGAAACTGTACAGCAAAGACTACTGGACAAGGCTCCAAAAAACTAAAGGAAAAAAGCAGGTCAAGACCTGCAAATGAAGAGCAAAGGGACACCTGCACCTGGAAGGGACACCTGAGGGCATGGCCAGGGCAAGGATGCGGTTACGGTACCACCACACAGGAAACAACGGCGAAACTAAAAACAATAAATCACCTCTTTTCTCCAGTTTTCTAATGGTCTCCTCAGCTTCGTTCTGTTTGTTTTTGTAGAGGGACTTCATCACCTCTATTTCATCATTCTTTCTATCCAAGATCTGTAGGGAAAAATCACAGCGCCTTAATAAGAGTCGAAAAACCCCACAAAACTATAACCAGTGCACAAAATAATATGCAGTGGTCTCTGCCTTCAACAAGTGTTTAGGTCGTGCAGGACCAAGGGATTAAATCTAAGTCATTTTCACAGTTAAGAGCATCAAGTCACAAACAGAGGATGGATTTAGATAAATGTAGGTAGCAGAGTCGGTTAAAAAGGAGTTTTATGGTGGTGTTTTTTGGGGAGGGGTCTTTTTGTTTTCCTTTAAACTTGGGCAAATCCAATGTTGCTTTTGTTGAGCTGGGAAGTCTCATGGTGCTACTACTGCAAACAGAAAGGATTTGTTTCCCTTTTCATACTTATGTTGCCTAATAATATTTAGAGGTGTCTACAATTCTCAGCAGGTTTAAGAAACACTTAAGTAATTGGTGAATTTCGTTACATTCTTTTGCACTTCGCCAATTGCAACTCTTTGCTTGTATTCCAGGAAACCATGGGTTGCAATAGAGCAAGTACATGAGGTGGAACTGCGTTCACATTTCTGTACATGCTGATTTCGGGGAAAAAAATGCTCCAATATTTGCGCCCTTTGAGATAGTATTTTAATTTAAAATTCGTGTTTAAGACAATCATTAAAGTTATAGATATTTTATAACAGTGCCCCAAATCTCTCATCAAACAGAAGCTTTCATCTTAAAACAATATTAATCCATCTGCATTAAATGTTTTGTGCCTTTAAAGATGAATACGACACTGTTTAACCTCTTCCAAAACATCCAGCGTTATTAAACAACTTCAAAAGACAGAATCCTACCATGAATTAGAAAAAGGATGACAACTCGAGGGATGAGAAAGCATTTAAACTATTTCTTATTCTCACAAAGCTGTTTCCTTTCGACTCTCCGCTTCGCCAGCTACTTGTGCTCACAGACTTTGGGAACAGATGAGCCAAATATGCACCTGACCAAATATTCACATCCTTTCGGAGCCTTTGATGTGGCATCATGTTGTGTCAACTCATTTCCTCCAAGTCTCTGACTCAGTCTTAAGAAACAAAACCGAGGTACTGAGTAAGGCCAGGCTTAAAGCAGGATAAGTCATCGTGATCCTGACACTGAGCATTTAACTCCCGTCATGTTCCTGGGACCCCAGGGCTTGGAAAGCACTCAGCACCTTGTCGAATTTGACCCCATGTGTTTAAAAGACAGTATTAAAAGTAACAGTATGGTCTTTGATAGGCTTTCAGTAATCTTTCCAAAAGCGCTGTTATGCAACACAATAAAAGACAAATCCAACTTAACCCAAGGGAAGTATATCTGGTGTTGCTTTATTGCTGGGAAGAACTAAAAGCCACATAGAGCTTTAACAACGCAATAACATCAATAACAAACTGTTTATTGACCAGCCTTTGCTTTAAGATACAGTGTTGAAACGGAGACACGAGAACAAGCATTATGGCTGTATTAGTAGGAACATATGTGGGAGACTTGCAGATTTTCCTACTTGATTTTTTGCGTCTTGTCCATAAAAATTGAATTTTTTGTTCATATTTTGCTATAACACAAGTGCTTTCTATTTAGAATAAAAGTCCTGAGTTTATGATTTCATCAGCATATGAATCCAGAGAAGCTGTTCGGCTGGTTGTGTCTTGTTCAAACAAACAAATCGCCTTGTGTTTTCATCTGCTTTCTGCAAGCGTTTTTCTCTTCCTAAGTTTATGTTATAGAACGCTCTGCATTCCCATCAGCTTATACAAACTGTTACCTACAATCTTACTTTGTGAAGAAGTCAAAGCACAACTGCAAATCATTTACTGCAATCAGACCATTGTTTTGTTTTACATACCATCATTGGAAAAAACAAGCACTTCTTACCTTCTGAACATCGGCATCGTGCTTCTGCTGCAACTTCAGCTTTTCTTCATGAAATTTGCCTTCTGCTATTTTCATTTTCACGTCCAGCTTTAAAAACAAAATTGAACACATATATAAATTAAAACAAAGAATAAGGACCATTGCGTAACTTTTAAACTATACATTTATCTCTTTGAGAAGGCAAGCAGAAGTCACCAACAAATCATGGCTATGAAGAACGTATATTCAGTTTCTCAGTATTTCCATATTTATTTGATAAAACTGATAAAAAGATCTCAACCTAAGATATTTATTTAGCAAATCAACATGTAAGATGTTTTAGTTGGCAACAAACCCAACTGCTACTACCCAGAAAAAGCCATCATCCCTTATTTAAACAAACACTTAAGAATGAAACTTTTAAGATCTCTGTTAATATACCAAGTATGGTAAACTTGCTTTTATCACCCAGGCAGGTGTTACATTTATACAAAGAACGTCCTTCAGCCCGGATGCACTTTATTTTTGTTTGTTTTCTGTTATTCAGAGCTTTCACAACATAAGCACATTTCCTTTTACACGTTACTTGTACTGGGATTAAGGCCATCGCTGCTGAATTCGATTGCTGAAATACATTTCCTGCTTGTGTTTGTTCACAGTAGCGCACTTGAACCCCCCTGACAATAACACGTTGCTGCTTCTTATAGTCAATGTTTTCATCTTTAGAAAGTATTTTTAATCTCTTGCATCTTGTGTCATTGAGGACGCTGCAAATACGACGGGTATTTAGTGCTTTTCCGAGTTTTCTAAGAAGTCAAAGTGACACCTCGAAGTCAGATTAAGGGGATTCCACTCCCACGTTCAGTCATTTCTCCTGTTCAGAAAGCAAAGTGGGCAGAAAAATTTCTTCGGAGTGACAGATCCCAACGACCCCGCTGGCTTTAGGAAAGACCAAAGTCCTTGGCGTGTGAGAACCAACATCTCCCCAGCAAACACCTTCACGTGGCGTCTCACCACCAGAAAAACACCCAGATGAGGTTACACAGGAAGGTGTCCAGGCGGGTTGGAATGTCTGCACAGAAGGAGACTCCACAACCCCCCTGGGCAGCCTGGGCCAGACTCTGCCACCCTCACCATCAACAAGTTTCTTCTCAAATTTAAGTGGAACCTCCTGTGTTCCAGTTTGAACCCATTACCCCTTGTCCTGTCACTGTTGTCACCCAGAAGAGCCTGGCTCCATCCTCCTGACACTCACCCTTTAGATATCTGGAAACATGAATGAGGTCACCCCTCAGCCTCCTCTTGTCCAGCTCCAGAGCCCCAGCTCCCTCAGCCTTTCCTCACACGGGAGATGCTCCACTCCCTTCAGCATCTTGGTGGCTGCGCTGGACTCTCTGCAGCAGTTCCCTGTCCTGCTGGAACTGAGGGGCCACAACTGGACACAAGATTCCAGGTGTGGTCTCCCCAGGGCAGAGCAGAGGGGCAGGAGAACCTCTCTGACCTACTGACCACCCCCTTCTAACCCACCCCAGGTACCATTGGCTTCCTGGCCACAAGGGCCCAGTGCTGGCTCATGGTCACCCTGCTGTCCCCAGGACCCCCAGGTCCCTTTCCCCTACGCTGCTCTCTAATAGGTCACTCCCCAACTGATACTGGAACCTGGGGTTGTTCCTACTCTGATGCAAGACTCTACACTTTCCCTTGTTATATTTCATTAAATTTTTCATTAAATACAGAAAGCTCCTTAAGAACTTAAAACAGAGAAGCAAGAGCAGCAAATTCTTTTGATTTCCAGACTCCGCACCCACTGATCCTCAAAGCACAGGCCTGCTCGTTACACCACATAGAAAGAGGCTGCGGATCTCCCCAGGCTAAAGACACACATAGTCTTATGCATATAACCCAAGGGGGAAAAAGTTAGATTGAGAATTAATCCAAAGAAAGCAGATAGTATTCTCAGCTGTCAGCCGCCTCTTTTATCACCATCACAATAAAAATGCATGTTCTATTCATAAAATATATGTAAATGTATAAATTGAAATAAATATATGCACATATCCCTCCAACGAAGTGACATTATAGAAGAAAATCTTAGTTGCCGGTGATAAATAAGTCGTGATTTCAAAAAAAGAGCACAGTAATCCACTTGCAGATAGACAGTTTGTGAACATTCCATAAATAAATATGAAGGTCTTGTAAAAACACAAATACTAGAAACTAAACATGAAAGAGACTCCAATCTACTTGAATTACATTAAAAGCTTATGAATTACTGATGTATAGCTACGGCACTCGCGGAGCTGTTAAATCCACACAAACACATTACATTTAAAACTCATTAATAAAGTGCGAGCCTCTTGGCTGATGTAAATGAATCCTTGGCAGTTTGCATCAGCTGAGATCTAGTCTACATTTTATTATTCTGTAGGTTGAAAGAACATAAACTCAAAAATTCGTCTTGGAAATATATGCCCATGTTTAATACAAGTGATGGTGACTGTTCTCAGCCACATGGTTCTTCCCGCTCAGGTTGGCAGCGGAAATCCCCGTACCCGCGGTTGGCTCCCACTTCTTGTCATTCACCTTCCGCTCAACGCCATTCTAGTTCTCAATTTTAGTTCATTAATTCATTGCACTAATTCCAGAAGAACAAGAATGCCTTAAAATGTCATGGATTTGGGGGCTACCTTCCAAAAAGGACAGGCAGCTTCACTTCGAGAGAGCTACTTGCAACCAAACAAGACATTTGAAAAACAGGGCTGTCCAAGATAGAGAAGCCAGCTATAATGAAGGCAAGCACTGCAATAACAAAATAGATTACTTTGTCTTTGAATAGAAAAACAAAAATACCACCCAAGCAACACATCCCACTCTTGAAAAACCCCAAGACAATTCCTCATGGGCTGGGGGTTCAAAAGGCGATACCTTCCAAATGACCCAAGGCCCTCAACTTCTAGAAACTCAAGGAAGTTCTGAAGTTCCAGCACCCCAGCCGTTTTCCTGCCCTGTCTGCTTCATCCACAACTTATATAATTTTGTCCCTTCAGGACCTCCTACATAAATAAATGTGAGGAGCCCTGTATTAAATGTGCACATGGAGTTTTCAGCCATATCCATAATGAGCAACTGGTAAAAAGTAACATATCTCCAGCAACATTTACATTTTATAATGGTTCGCAGCTCCAAAACACACATGTATCTTCATCACAATTTCTGGAAGTGTTAATCTGAGCATCTGCTGTAAAAATGAAGATATATTGGTTTAAAAATTCTACACTTAAAATCTCCTCTGTGGAAAACTGCTGAGATAGCCAGAAGCATAAGGACCATGTAATAGTGTCCTATAGCAAAGCTTGGAGCATGGTTTCATTTATAAATCTGCTTTTTGCCCCACCCTTTGCACAAGGCAGGCTTCCAATCTCACTGCGTACGCAGGTTAAAAAATAACAAGCCATGTAAACCCACTTTTCAAAGTGATCTCATTAGGGCTGGGGTTGAAGCAAGTGGGCTCATCACAACTGGGAGTGACCCTTCTCCCCTTCCATTTTCAAAGTTTAGACGCGTTATTAAATACTGATTTCAATAAAGGAGTATCTTTCAAATTGAAACCATACGGCCTTGAGTCAAGTGCGTATCCGTAGCTCCCAAATGCCAAAGCCCGTTTGCCGAGTTAGGCCCGGTCTCCTTTGGAACGGCGCTTGGGGACTTCACGTGATGCTCCTCCCTAAAGTGCCCTTTGCACTTCGGTTCTACTTTATTTATTAAAAACACCTTGAGAAACAAAACAACCTACAACAGTATCAGAGACCTTTGTAAACTGGGGAAAATAGACAAAAACAACTCGGAAAAGCCATTCACCTTGTTGGAAGCAATTAACTGCGCTCACGCTCATCAGTTTTAACACCTTTTATTACAGGTAAGAGGCAGCAGAAAAGAATAAAATTGAAATTATGGCATGTTACCACTCAAAAAAAAAAGAAAGTGAAGAAAAAAGTAGATATTTAGCTATAGCTGAGAAGTTTGCAACTATGTATGAAATGCAGCGATTGCTGTTGCCTGAACATCATTCCTTTGGATTTCTGTCATTGTTTATTCTCCTTACAAAGGGTATGAGGCAATTAAACCCCGAGGCCATGTAAACATTCCTGATGTCAAACATCTGTGCTGTCCCTGTTATTTAAAGCCACGGAGGGTGGGATCACAGAACTGCTTTTATGTGCCCAGTCACACTTTCTTCCTCATTTAAAAAAACAAAACACCACCAAACCCAGCACAGAGTCACCTGAAAATGAGGTTTCATTGTGTCACCCTCCTATATTTTCATAGCACAGTTTGGATGATATGAAAATTTAAATAATAGCTGTCAAACTTAAGGCAATAGAGTCTAATCTGCAAGTGTCATAAATATTTGGCAAAAAAAAAAGGTAACATCTCAGTTTTTCATGACAAAGAGAAACATTCGTCTTGTCACCATTTACGAAAATGTGTAGAAATATTTAAACACTCGATTTAAAAGTAAATCAATGAGTGGGACCAACAATATTAATCTGAGGCTGATGGGTGTCAACTTGTCATCATGACAGGGATCACCCCCAGGCCAGAGGTGGCATCTTGAAGTTCTAACACCCATCAGAGATTCATTTTGGGTATTTGACAAAACAGTACTTGTTTGCTTGCCAGATTGTGTTTCCAAGCCTATGAATCTATGGGGGAGGGAGGGAGGAAGCGAGGAAGGGGGAGAAGGATGTAAACAATAAATGAGAACTTCAAAGTCACAACTAACAATGGAGAACAATGACTTGTGTATCTTACAATATATGACAAAACTTATTTGTCTTGGTGTTATGCAGCTGCCGAAAGAAATCAGCGCACAACACAAAGCTTTGATATTCTCATGGAAGAAAAAGGTTCTTAAGAAAAAAACCCACACAACAACAAACAACTAGAACTTTCTACTGAAGCGTGTTTACACAATATTCCCTTCCAAGGTTAAAATAATAAACATCGACAATTTATACGGTGTTTTAAAGTACACATGCACGGCAAGGCAGCACATACTGGACTTGCAAAACAGTCGAGATTTATTATACACAATAAACACCAACTTCAGATACCAGTAATTTGGAATAGTGTATATCACATCACAATTAACATCCCTTCTTGAGGGATGGTGGCGGGGCGTTTTGCCACCAAGCTGGTATTACTTGACTGACATCTCCACAGCTCTATCAGAATTTAAGAACAAATCGTATAAATTAAAGTTATAAATAGTATTTTTCCTAGTGGAACACTCCCCACAATAACAGCAGGTTTTCCATCTGGGATTCACACCAACATCGGGTTTTTTTGCTGACGTTTGTGCTCATCCTCTGAGTGTAACACAAAACAAAAAGTTATAACCACATTTTGAAATATCAGATACAGTAACCACTCCCAATTCTGCATTGAATATCAGCAACATTTTTATCCAATGCTATTCCTAAGGTGAAATAAAGGTCTTGCAAAGTCTCTGTTGCGAAGAGCTTCCAGTCTGGACAAGCCAGAGACTCAAAGTGCAGCGGTATCAAATAAGTAAAACATGCACGCCAGAAATTGGAATGCAAAAAGATCTTTTATAAACACGGCATTTTGCCCAGATTTAAAGGTCCCTCCACTAAAGTCTATGTTTACGATCTGGACTATATTATTCAGCCTAACAAACGTTCACACTTCTCTCCCGATACCTAAAGTTCTCCGTATCTTTACTACTTAAAAACACTACAACTGCTACTTCCAGTGACAACATTTTTACTGGGTCCTCTTTGAAGACAAACTAGATATTCACTTAAGTGAAAAATTAATATGGCATCGCCCCACTTTATAGCCACTAAAAATGAAAGGCTTTGTCCTAAATCAAATCATACCAGCTCTCCCCACCAACAAGAGTCTGATTTTCTTAAATGACGCTGAACATTAATACCCATTTGCTGTGTACAGAAAAATAATTGAATGGACAATTGTTCTTATTCATATGTAAATGTCATTAGTCTCTTTCAAAAGAGAACAATGTATTTTTCATAGATTTCCAAGTTGGGGGTGGTGGGAATGGGGAGAAAAGCATACAGCTTTGTATCCATACAACTGTAAGCACTTGAAATGATATTTTTACTCTAGAAGGTGGTTTATATAGCTAATAAACATGGCACGCATAGGAGCACTACAGCACAACACCCTACACAGCATCACTTGGAGCGGCAAGTGCCTGACTTCCATACATGAGAAATATCTCTGCTACCAGTAGTAGAGACTGACATCAGTAAGTACCAAAAACATTCAAAATATGTTTAGAAATTGAGCAAGTTTATAAATGGTAATAACTTAGAGGCCATTTCATAAGAGACAGCTCAAAAATGCAACAAACTGCATCTTCGGTTGCCAGCACTGCAAATTGAAATTGAATTGTGTGAACATCCAGAAATCATAGGGATTTTAAAGGGAGTCAGTAAAATCTGAATAAAATAGATGCTACTTGAAAACTTCATCTAATTGTAGGAGTCCAGAGATGCAAGTGAGAATGTATACACCAAGTCAACACCACCACAGTTTTTCCCCAGTGTTATTCCTTATTCTTCATGTGTTGCATTTCAGCATCGAATTTTCAACAGCTCCTGCCTTTATTTCACAATTGTGACATGCAGCAAGAACAGTGTATAGTCCCTACGTTTTCAATGTCTTTCCTCCCTTAAAGACCAGGATCTATACATATTAAAAAAAAAAAAAACCAACAAAAAAAATCAAAACTTAAAAAAAAGTGCGACACTTTGAGGTAGAGATTAATCATGCAGCTCAAGATTAATTCCCAGCTGCTTGGCAACCATCTGGACATTCTACTGGTTAAAACACCAGTTTGAATTGCTAACCTACCCCTTTGATCTTTCTCAATGTCTCCAGCACATATGTGCAATAATTAAAGACATAGTTCACAAACTATGGCAAAAAAAAAAAGGCACATGTAATAAATATCTCCACGACCAGACCAATTAGTATCAAGAATTATAAATCACACATCAGTTTATGAAAACATGTCTCATCCTGACATACACTGTTTGGTTTCAGACCAGTCTAGCAATAAAATAAGGTTTGGGGTTTATTACATTGCGTTGTAAAGAGTTATCAAAGCAAGACAGGATGCGATTTCCGCACATGAACACAATGGACAACTCGCACGTGTCCTCGGGAGCAGGACATTAATCAGCCGGGAATCGTGCTCACAGAAGTCGAGATTGCTGTGTTTTTACACACAAACTAACAGATTACTATTCAGAACGATAACTTGGGGGTGAGAATCAGTTTACAACTCAATTCTCAATATAAATCAGACGCCGCATCCAAAACAGACATCAGGTTTGGGGACAAGAGAGAAAAATTCAAATGAACCAGGGAATATTCCAAGTTGCAATACAAACTGGTTGGAATAATTTTAAGGGGAATAAAACAGTATTTGCAGAACCAAATTACCACAAGAAAGAAGTTAAAAATGAGATGAAAGCAATAATTATATCTTATCTGCCTTTTTTGTGTTTTCGTGGCTCTTCTTATGGGCAGCAGGGTGACCATGAGCCAGCACTGGGCCCTTGTGGCCAGGAAGCCAATGGGACCTGGGGTGGGTTAGAAGGGGGTGGCCAGTAGGTCAGAGAGGTTCTCCTGCCCCTCTGCTCTGCCCTGGGGAGACCACACCTGGAATCTTGTGTCCAGCTGTGGCCCCTCAGTTCCAGCAGGACAGGGAACTGCTGGAGAGAGTCCAGCGCAGCCACCAAGATGCTGAAGGGAGTGGAGCATCTCCCGTGTGAGGAAAGGCTGAGGGAGCTGGGGCTCTGGAGCTGGACAAGAGGACACTGAGGGGGGACTCATTCATGTTTACAGATAGATAAAGGGAGAGTGTCAGGAGGATGGAGCCAGGCTCTTCTCGGTGACAACCAGTGATAGGACAATGGGCAATGGGTACAAACTGGAACACAGGAGGTTCCATGTAAATTTGAGAAGAAACTTGTTCCCGGTGAGGGTGTCAGAGCCTGGCCCAGGCTGCCCAGGGGGTTGTGGAGTCTCCTTCTCTGCAGACATTCCAACCTGCCTGGACACCTTCCTGTGTAACCTCATCTGGGTATTCCTGCTCCATGGGGGGATTGCACTGGATGAGCTTTCCAGGTCCCTTCCAATCCCCGACATTCTGGGATTCTATATTTCATCACCATTCTTGGAAGATATTAATCAAATATCTGTTTTCAATAAGGAAAAAAATATCAAACTCATGATGCAGCTAAAAGCACAATAATGTTAATTTTGCCTTGGTAAAGGCTTAGTTTGGTTACAAGAGTCCTTCTTTTAGGATGCTGTCTGCATATTAGTTTTATTTATTGCTTTTAATTTGGCATGCGTGAAACATTTAATTCATGTATTTAAATACTTTGTCGTAGAACAGAACAATTAAGAGGAAGCAATCAAAACCAAAAGGACAATGCTCTCTCATCACCATCTTCTAAGTGCAGGGACACATATTTTTATCTTCAAGGGAGGGATTTTTTGGTTGGTTGGGTTTTTTTTCTCCTAAAACCCCACCTCTTTTCTGTAATCACACCAGCGAGCATTACTCACTCTCTCTCCCAAGCTGTACAACTTACTTTCCTTCCTGCCTTCTCTTTCCTCCGCATCTTCTGTATGTTCCCTTTTGGGGAAAATCTAAATCAGAGCCCTTATGCAATTCTCTCCATTTCAAGTTCTAACCTCTTGCCAAATAAGTGAGGAGCACAGTAAATCTGCTGCTTTCAACATCTTCAACTCAGAACGCCTTTCGCCAGACCAAGACTTAACTACAACATCATCACTGCAATACGCTGATTTTATCTTCACGTAAATACATCACTAGAGCCCAACACTTTTGGTGCAGTGACACTATACACGTGGTCTGATGATCTTTATAAACACAATTTGTGTCAGGCAAGAAATGGGAGTGCTCATTCACAGACAAGAGAAAGACATAGATTGCAAAGATAAAGGTTCTAAAGAGCTATTTAAAAGGCTGCACCTTAAATGTACAATTCTTGAATTTATTAAAAACAAAATCAAACCAACACAAAATGACCCTCTCTTTCTTTTCATCTTACCTCTGGTCCTCAGGCCATGAAAATGCATTTTCGGGGGGAAAAATGTCTTTTTCCTATTCTCTACACTCCAGGTTACCCTTCCCTCCCCAGCTCATCTCTCCTGTTCCCCGGGCAGTTCCCTCTTCCTTAATCCTCATTCCACAGCACAAACTGCTGGAAATTGTCCTGCAGGTCATTCTGTATCCTCTGGAAAACTCCCCCAGACTTTACCACTGGATTTCCATAAAATCAAACTGGAGAAGCAACAGGAGCACAGTAGGGATACTCCAAATAAACTACCACCATAGAATGTTCTCGGCTGGAAGGGACCCACAGGGATCATCGACTCCAGCTAGTGGTCTGAGAACGGTTAACAAAACTTCATAGGTTATTGATACAGCTAAATTTGTTTCTCAATTCCAGAATAATATCAAACCCTTATCTTAGTGGTGGGGTTGGTTCTGTTTTTCTGAAAATTTACAAATAAGAGCTTTTTCTTTCCCTGCTGCTCTGTGGGGAAAGCAACATCCCCGGCTGCCACTCGGGATGGCTGAAGGTGAAGTTCAAAGGCAGCTTTATCCCAATTCATCAAGCAAGGCAGTCAGGCCATCTGTTCTGTTGTGCTGCACTCCCCAAAACTGAGATATTCCTGTTTTGTTGCATCTTCCTTGTTCAAACCCATGTTTTTTCGGTAACGACAGTTTCCCAAACGGTTTAATCCATGTCAGAAGTATTTGGGGAAAATATGACTAAAAACCACTGCCTGATGATCTTCACATTTTCAGAAATCTGTGATGTGGTTATCACTGAAACTGGCCATATGTTTAGTATTACAGAGTCAAAACAGGTGCAGGAATGGTTTACGAACAAAGGTCTAAAGGTTAAAAGCAAAAAACCACAGTTATCCTATTTTATGTGCTCCCATTCGACTACAAAGAAGTTGAGAACAGTTAAAGGTTTACCCACACTCTTTTGTACAGCACTAATTTTCTGTAAATACATTTACATTCTATTAATGAGAGGGCTTTATTCTTAATTGAGCTTCATAATCAAAATAAGACGAACACACATTTAAGTTTTCTACTTAATAGCACACACATGGTGATTGTGAAATACCGTCTACAACCTTTCCAGTTGAAACCAGCGCACAGACAAGGACCGTTAGCAAAGAGTCCTGGATTTTTACTGTGTGGTTTAAAGGATTTTTCCACTGAAGCAGCGGAGTATTCGCTGTGTATTTTACGTAGCTACTTGGCATGGCCCTCCTGTTTATTTAATTTGAAATTATTATTTAAATTACAACAGCATGCTTTCAATTTCTTTACGTTTTGGTCTGTTTTCACATTTATGAAACCTTGTCTCATGTCGAGGCCATGGCAGTTTGAATATTGTCAATACAAAACAACAGGCAGTATTAGACGGGAGCACAGGAAGCAAAAGGCAAGAGTTTTTTGTTTTGGGGGTATTTTTAATCATTTTCCTAATCTGTGGAATTTCCTTCCCCGCAGTCTGCTCCACCACATTATCCATTCACTGACTGTCCAAAAAAAAGTAGCGCTTACATGGTTTCCGAAGAATCTGAATTATCTATGTGCTAACCATAGTTGATTTCGGTGTTATCTCATGACTGATGTTTTAAATAAACTGAGTAGCTTATGACAAAAATAACAGGCTGTGGAAAAGGTAAAAATGCCCACAAAACTTTACTTTTAACACGTACAGAGTAACATGGTATGAGAGAATGAGACAGGCAAACTTTGACAGTAATCTCACTAATGAACAACGTTCGAAAGAAATAATAGAGAAACCCATATGAGTAAGAGAGGATTGGAGCTAGAGAATGCCAATATAGAAATAATGTAGCCCCTAATGGAAAAAAGGTGTAGATCTGTAGGTCATAGAATCACAGAACGTCAGGGGTTGGAAGGGACCTTGAAAGCTCATCCAGTCCACCTCACTACCCGCTCATCCAGACCGTACTCCCTCAGTTTAGGTGTGAGGATGCTGTGGGACACTGTGTCAAATGACTCAAGTCAAGGTAGACCATGTCCACCACTCTGCCATCATCCATCCATCTTGTTATGTCCTCACAAAAGTCAATGGGGTTGGTCAAGCACGACTTCCCCTTGGTGAAGCCAAGTTGACTGCCCCTAATGACCCTCTTACCCCTGATCTGCCTTGAGGTGGCACCAAGGATAAGTCGTTCCATCAGGTTCCCAGGGATGGAGGTGAGGCTGATTGGTCTATAGTTACCTGATTTTTAGATGTATACAGGAAGTAAACAAAAATCTTCACTAAATCCAGTGCTTCTGTTAAAGGGTAGTTTGGAAAATTCCTAGAAATCAAACTCTCCTACACTAAAAATTCCTTGAAAGGAACAGTAAGTGTGTTCAGAAGGTCTCTTAGTCCTTAAGTAATTTGGAAATACATTAAGTATTTAACGAAAAGCCCTGACACTTCAGCAAAAATTCTCTTACATGAGATTTTTCTGCTATAACGAACTGCTTTGTGAATATCCAGTTGCCAAAGGAAAAGCCCCAACTTGATAATTTGGGTGCCATTTTCTTTTTCTAAAAAGACTGAAAAGAACGTACCTCTTTTTCATGCATTCGAAATAGCGCCTGTTCATCACGAAACGTGCTGCTTTTTCCTAGGCCAGTTTTCGGCGTCATCTATTGAACGGGAAAAAGTTCAAACCGACTTATTAAGCTCAAAGCAGTAATTCCAAGTAACATCAACCCTAACCAGGGTTTGCCCTTATGAAATATCAAGGCAATATAAACACTTACCAAAGACATTGGCATCGGTTTCTCCCGCAAGTATCTTGGATTTTCTAACTGAAAAACAACAAGTTAGAGAAAAAGCAATCATGTCAACAATGGCTTATTATAGGTTACAATCAGTAAGAAATAGCTCCAAATATTCAAGCGTTTGGGTGCACACTTTGTGAGGAAATATCAGTGAGTGCACACCTAACGTAGTAACTATATCACTCAGGAGAACAATAGATAATCGAATTCTTAAATCCGTTCTATTAAAATACAATTAGTCTGCAAATAACCAAAACAATATTGTCTCTAGACACATGGCAGTAACCCAAAAGTAACACACAAATGAATTTTCCTGTGCATAATTCTTTCTCCTTTACAACATCTCAACTATCTAAGAACATCACTCATCAGAACACAAAGGTCTAATAACACAATGTCATCATTCGCAAGTCATAGAAAACCTTCATAACATTTTGTTGGACATGACCTAATCAGCAAGTTTTAAGATTTTAGTGTGTCCTAATGCAAATGGATCCAAAATTGCATCTTTTTTCTTTCCCAAACACTTGTGGTTGTAAAAATTCCGCCAATGCAAGTTTGAACAGAATTTGGCAGCTAAATACAGCTTACAAAAGATTTCCAACTTTATCGGATAAACGTTCATTTAAATCAGTGCAAAGCTGCAATAAATTCACAGATTACAATCATTTTAATCTAGTGTTTTCAAAAAATCTAGAGCTGAGAGCATTGAAACTACACCCACATATGTAAGTCATAGAGACAAAACATAAGGAAATAATTCATTAACAGTACTGTATAATTAGAGCAGCTCTTTCCATTACTATTTTTAAGAACCAAATACAAAACATTGTTCTCAAGCCACTTCCTCTATCACACACTTATATCTTTTTAATTGTCTCAGACATCACATCACAGAGAACACAAAACACCCAGGAAAAGCTTTCAAGGGTATAATCCTGTAAAATGCGGCAGCGTGATTTGGAATATGAATGTGATTGCAATACACATCTTACAACATTGAGACTTTCCCCCCCCCCAGAAAAGATTCAATTGATCTATAAGGCATGGCAAATACATCAAATGCTTGCACTTTTTCCAGCACCATTAAATAAATGTGTGTGTTGGATTTATCAGTGAAAAACAGGATTAATCCCTCTGAAATTTCAATTTGATACAGGATCATTCATTTCCTGGCCTAAAAGGTTATGCAGGGTTTCTATATGTTCTTGAAGAGTCGTCATATTTCACCCAGAAGCAGCTGTTGATATTAGTGGGTTTAACACAAACTCTATTTCAAGGAATATTATATATAACATTATAACATATATAATATTATATATTATTGTAGTATTATTAGTATTATTATATATATTATTATAGCATTTTAATACCGCAGCTGAAAGCATATAAAACCCAATAATTTAACAAATAACCTATATATTTTTATTGTCACGGAGTTTACTACAACAGACACATTTTATTCTATATAAAGCATCCTAGGTTGTTTTTATTTCAGGATTTGCTTGATGTCTGTTTGTTTTTAAATATGCCACAACGCCCAGCATGCGAAACACATGGGTGGACATTAATGAATGGAGAAATCTCCATGTGCACCTAGTGAATAGAAGTAATCATTCTGAGCACAGCAGAGGAGAACTGGTGAGGAGAGGAACACAGGAGGGAGAACATCATGGTGCATTAACCACACACACAACGGGGGGGGGGGGAATAAATTAATAGCAAGATGGAAATAAAGTACAGAAATTCCAAACCAGGAATTGTTTTGTCTTGAAGTTCAAGGCAAATCGCGGCTTCAGCTCCCAAAATGGGAGCAGATGCCACCAAGAGCCACCCAAGCACCTGGGAATTTAAACTATAAGATCCTAATTTCAAAGGCTTAATTATTGTCCACAAGCTCCCTCTCTTGTGCAAAAATCAACACAACCTCCCTTTACTTTTGCTTAACGCTAAAAATTCTTGTGGATATTTAAAATTAATTCCAATGCTTTATCTGACCATGAAATTAAGCTGCTTACAGTCTTCATTCCAAGCCCAAACTATAAGGTATATCCTACTTGTTTACGAGAAAGAATGAAAATGTGTCTCTAATATTTGCATGGCCTGAGTCTCGCCTGTTTTGATTTTGTAACAGCAGCCATATGTGCTTTGAAGTTAAATGTTCCCACTTTGTTACTTGTTGTGGATTATATCCACTTAAACTGATCTGTAAACATTTAATTTCTCAACATTCATTCTTTTCATGCTGGTCTTCTGCAAAACTTCTTGTTCTCAAAATTAGACCACATTAAAGAGGGAATATCACAATAAAAGAATGCCCAAAAAAAGAAAAAAGCTTGTATTTATGAGAAACATGCAAATTTAAAAATAATAAGCAAAAGGTCAAAGACAAACCAAAATACATATGTATGAAACTGAAGAGCTGCCATGAGAAGAACCGTAAATCACATGCTTTTTTAAGAGTACGAACCAAATAAATGTCATCATGAAAGACATCTTTATTTGAACTAGAATTGAACTCTAATTTGTAAATACCACTTCTTAACGCAAACCGGCATTTTGAATTTCTTTGTAGAGAAGATTTTGGATGCTCCAGCTCTGTTGGGCAGCCGGACAGACACCAAACCACTATTTGAATTTGTGAGGACTGGCAGTCACCTTCCACCCTCGAGTCCTTAGGAACCGGAGCTGGGAAGGCTTTGGATCAGCACATCCCCATGAAGACATTCCCATCACTTCACAGAAACCGTCTACTTTATGAAAATATACTTATCCTCCTAAATTGAAAAACACATGGCAGAAATCTGCATAGAAACACGGATTCCAAAACTTAATTTGAGGCAAATCAGCCATAATTCTTAACTTTAACGTGTTCCATTTCTACATAAAGTGGTCAAAACGAAACTTTTTTGAAGTACACCATTTGAAAGCTACCATGAGCGAGACGTTGACAGAAGCAGTAAACCAAGTTGAAACGGTTTCCCCAGAATCAAGGACGGTGAAGAAAAAGTCCAACTTGGAGCACCAAGAGCTTCCACAACCATCATCCTCAGGACATCAACCGTATTTCACCCTCGGGCTGCAAACCACGCACGGGCTCTGGATCTGCCCCAGAGCAGCCACTTCTACCAGCACTTCTGCTCCTTCGACACAGTAAATACCACGACGATGACAACATTCATATTATGCTTTCATTCTACACCTCCCCAAGTCACATTTTGTTGGTTGGAAGATGTTGATCAAGTTATACTGATCTTCAACAACGCACGACTGCAGCTCATTACAGTTCAGCAGCAGTCAGAAGGTACCTTGTATATATTAAGATTCAGAGGGGAAAAAAGGCAAAAAAATCACATTTGGATCAGCAGGCTTGTTGTACATTCCCCCCTAAGCTTCTTCAAAGACAAAATGCGATTGTTTTCAAAACAAGGATGGAAAAAACACACATGAAAGAGTTAAGAACACTTAAGATTTTGAAATGGTAAACAACTAAACTGAACCTTGCCCTAAGTTCTTACTTTAATCTCACAAACGCAGCCAGCCAGCATGTTCCCTGCAGAAAGAACTGCTGAGTAGCTTCAGGAAATTTGAGTAAGGACATTCTTATCTAACATCATAATTCGCAGGGAAGTTCACTTTAATGCTGCTGCTGCAGTCTTAGTGGAAGGACATTAAAGCACAAGGAGATTGTTTGTCAGCATGGAAGCTGGATTGGGTTTTTGAAGTCACACCACCGCTTGGAGTTCACTGTGGGAAAGTTTTTGCAGCGTTGCTGCCCTCCAACACCACAACATATACAGTAGGTATGTTTATAGTAAGCAGACAGACTAAGAAACCAAACAAAAGATAATCAAATAGTTTGTACAGAAATGGTTGAGCTTAACTAGGCTGGAAAGACAGGGGCAGATGGGAGCCAAGTCCATAGCACCGGCACAACACAGACTCTTGCTGCAGCCACCCAAGAATTCTCTATTCTTACATCTATTTAACCCTGTGTATATATAATTTTTCCCAGAAAAAAAGAACATAATGCAAGCCACCAACCGCGGAATTTCTTTGGTCTAAGCCCTCTTCAACTTTTATTAGGCAAAAACAATTCCCGTGATAAATTCTACAGCGCAAGACCTGAGCATCCAGGTTCTTGGTATTGAAGATCCCACATCACTTCTGGGAAAATGTAAAGAGTTAATTTGTCTCCTGGCTCAATTCCAATGATGAGAAATTATGTTCTCCCTGATTAAAAAGCCCTTTGCTATTTCCCCAGGGTACAATATCTTTGTGTGCTTTCTACCTCAAGTGCTGAATTTCACAGACTCACAGAACATCAGGGATTGGAAGGGACCTGGAAAGCTCATCCAGTGCAATCCCCCCATGGAGCAGGAACACCCAGATGAGGTTACACAGGAAGGTGTCCAGGCGGATTGGAATGTCTGCACAGAAGGAGACTCCACAACCCCCCTGGGCAGCCTGGGCCAGGCTCTGACACCCTCACCGGGAACAAGTTTCTTCTCAAATTTAAGTGGAACCTCCTCTGTTCCAGTTTGAACCCATTACCCCTTGTCCTATCACTGGTTGTCACCGAGAAGAGCCTGGCTCCATCCTCCTGACACTCACCCTTTAGATATCTGTGAACATGAATGAGTCCCCCCTCAGTCTCCTCTTGTCCAGCTCCAGAGCCCCAGCTCCCTCAGCCTTTCCTCACATGGGAGATGCTCCACTCCCTGCAGCATCTTGGTGGCTGCGCTGGACTCTCTCCAGCTGTCTCTCTGTTCCCTGTCCTGCTGGAACTGAGGGGCCACAACTGGACACAAGATTCCAGGTGTGGTCTCCCCAGGGCAGAGCAGAGGGGCAGGAGAACCTCTCTGACCTACTGACCACCCCCTTCTAACCCACCCCAGGTACCATTGGCTTCCTGGCCACAAGGGCCCAGTGCTGGCTCATGGTCACCCTGCTGTCCCCAGGACCCCCAGGTCCCTTTCCCCTACGCTGCTCTCTAATAGGTCATTCCCCAACTCATACTGGAACCTGGGGTTGTTCCTGCCCAGATGCAAGACTCCACACTTTCCCACTTTCAGACCTCCCTTTTACAACCTCCAATCCTCAGGTAACTCCCAGCAAGTCTTATCAGGCAATCAAAGTCTCTCATTAGCGACTTGTTTAATTACCATCCCAAGAGAGGAGACTTGGAAAAATTGATTTATGTGTCACGGTTGCCAATTTGTTATCCAAGAGAGCTCCCATATCAGTGGAGGATCATCACAGTTTAATAACCATCCATTATCAACACAACGTGATTGCAAACTGGAATTTCAGTTAGAAAAAAGAAATAAAAAACAAATAAAATTAAAGAGATAAGCAAGCAGGCAGATCAAAACTGATATAAAAATGCTGGATATAAAGACATTCTTTGTCAGCATCAATTGGAACAATTTGTAAAATGGCCATTAGCAAGTCTCCCCCCCAAAAGCAGCTTTAAAAGCTCAAGGTATTACAACTATCTGTTGATATAATCTAGGTATTTATACAGCCTAAACACCCAAAATCTGCAAGTGGCTGCTTGCACATTTGTTTTCAGACAGCTGCACCACACTTCTGCAAATTGGAGTTGACAGATATTGAAAAGCTTTCCGGAGATCCACTCTCCCCACTTTACAAAACTACAATTCCTGAAGAATATATTTGTCCAAGTCTGGAAGTGCTAGAAATTGTTCTCGTTTTACTCTGTAAAAGACAAGGAGCTCCAAGGGGCGATACCGCGCGCCCAGACTCCTATTTTCACCCATCTCCACCTCCAATTTGGAGACAACAGTGGGGTGGCTCCTGCATTTTCTGAAGGGCAAGAACCTCCTCCTCTCCCAGCAGTGAAGCAAGGAAGGAATTTGCATTTGGAATGCAAACAGGCCCCAAAACAGCAAGAGAAACACCAAGAACAGCACAACAGAAGTTCCCACTCCCTCTTACCATCTCTGTCTTTACCGAAGAGAACTTAGCCAGCACTGCAAAACACTGAGTGTAAATGCCAAGAGTTTTAAATGCTGTCATATCCCTCTGGGCTGATAATAGTGTAGGAAGAATAATGGTTATTTGGTAACTGATTAAGCTGACATGAAAACACATTATTTTTAAAATGACAAAGCTGACGTATTTCATTAGAAACTGGCTCCCATCCCTCCTAAGCTCAGCTGCCCTCTTTCCCAAACACAACTGAAGGAGCTTTCAACCTGTGAGAACAAGCAGAAAATGTAAAAGCAAAAGAAAAAAGCCCTTCTTGATTTAAATAAAAGTGATCTTAATAAAACTAAATGGTTATGCAAATATTAATCAAGTATTTATTAATCAAATCTACTCGTTTTACCCCAAGATTCCAACTATTGAGACGTGCTTCGAGGTCACTGTCATCCAGAGACATGGCTTTTTTATGATGATGCTCCTGGAACACAAAAAAGTCAAATAAAATATCAGAAGAGCTGGCAGATACACAGTATTAAGAAAAATAGCTGCTCATCAGACTTGGCCATGTCTACAGTGCACCTCCTAATGGGGCCATGATACCTCTGATGGCTTTAAACTAAATAGTAGGATACTGTGCTAAGAAAGGAGTTCAGAGGATAAATTAGTCTGTCTCCTCACTTTGATCTTGTTCTTTATCTTATTTATTTCCAAAGCAATGTCCTCCTATATAAAGGGCGAGTTTACTAAACAAAACCCAAACCACTCCATTCTTCAGGCGGCATATTTATTACAGAAATGAGCTGTCTCCACAGTACCTTTTGTGTGGCTAATCCAGAATTCAGAGATCACCTGATCAGCCTCCAAATAAAGATAATAATAATCATAATTAAAGGAAACCACAGCAAGGCAGGGACAGTTAGAGAGCTGCAGAGGATGGAGTAGCTGACCATCTCAAGGCTGGGGCTCCTCTTTGCAGAATTTCCACTATTCAATAAGAACTCTGGTTATTGTTCCTCAAGGATACATCTTTCACTTCTTCCTGCAGGACAACGGTAACTACTGATTGTATTTAATGTGTCAAATAGGGGAGCTGGTACAGAAGGTTTTCCTGAACTGAGATGTAACACTATTTAGAAAAACAGCGCATCGAAGCATGAATTACTTTGTCTCGTTGAGTTTTGTCAGCAAGAGGTTTGTGTATTGGCACCTCTTCTTTAAACCTGCTCAGTCATGATGAACATACAGTGAATGGAGCTTTGACTTCAGTTAATCAACACTTGGTTGAGGTAGCTCAATGTTTCTTACAAGACTCCCTGTTCTTCTACCTGGGCCCAAATTATGCCAGAACATCTGTGCGGCACTGACAGCAGAACAAGACACTATTTGTTCCAGCGAGCCAAATGTTCATCAAACTGTTTGGCAAAGCAAGAGAGGATTATTTCACTTAAAGGCCCTTTTAAAGCTGTAATCACAGCAGAATCCAGAATGTGGAGCTAAAGAACAATGAAGCGCAGTGATTTGCCCAATATCACCCTGGGAGCTCGTGGCAGAGCCAGGAACAAAAAATACCAAAACCAAACAAAACAACAAAAAGCTTTAAAGGCCCAAGTCTAGATTTCAACTGAAGGAAATCCTTTTCTTTACAATAGATGCTCCATAAGAAGTATTTCTTTAAGTCAAGTAAAACAAACAGGAAATCAATAAGGAGAAATTGAGTAAATCCAGCATCTGTTGGTTTGGGTTTTTTTTTTATTTGTAATTATGGCATTTCTTTTTTTAATTACATTTGTATACATACAATCAACACACACACAAGTACATTCATACCAGAGCCTAGAGCAGAGACATCCAATTTTTGCCCACAGACCACTTGTCGGCAGCATCCCCTTGCTAGTCCTCTATTCCAAATGCACAGCAGAACACAAATTATTTAGAAAGACACACCCCAGAACCATCTTCCAGTTTATCCCACTTGCACTTCATGCCCTCGTAAGTCCATATGAATTGCTCACAGCCCACTCGGAGCTACAGACTTTCCACACTGTTCCTCCAATACAATAAAATAACGTGTGCAGACCTACAATGTACATATGGCAAATTCAGCGTTTCATGGAGGAATGAACGCCTATAGATGCGCTGGGGAAGGAACCACAGAAGACTGGACACTATACAGCTACAGAACGTGTTCACGAAGGAAAACAACATCCTAGCTGATAACATGTATTTGCAGGAGCAAGTTTCAATTTAAATGCTTGCGATTCTACACGCAATATCATTAAACCTTCTGGATTAAGAGCGTTTTACATGAAGTCTGTTTAGTGTCCTTCCCTGAGTCGTAATGCTAGTTGTGGAAAGTTTGATAAAACAATGGGGCCAAAATGCGCTCTTTCAGAGGTCAGCCATCATTACACGCAGCCGAAGCCAACTAAGCAACTTCCTTTAATCTCCTATTGCAAAATACAAGATGATGTCAGTACAGTCAGGGTGCCAAGCCCAGGGAAAACAATGCAGCAGACATGAAACACACTTCACTAAACAGAGGTCAACCATTAGGATGGATTGAGAGCATCCTACGAGACATTCTTTTCCCCTGCACTTGCAGAGGGCAGATTTTGATGAGCTTTAGTCTTCCCTATCGCTCCTTCCCAGACATCTGCACTTGTACACAGGGATCACGACTCACGCAATTAGAAATAACAGCTTTACGGGGATAGACAAAAACGACTCATTGAAACTAGAGCAAGTTTTAGGACAAAAAGCATCTTACAGAGCGTGGTGTGGTTAGATTATCTTCATCTGTGCGGTGAGGAGGACTCATCGAATGGGATCTTAATGCCGGCTTCTCATTGCACTTGAATCTTTCTCTGTTATTAACAAAAAGTGTAAACAGAAAGAGAAGAATTGATTCTCAACAACTTGCGGCACACAAAGGATGCTAATCTTAACATAAAATCTTTTAAAATACACGAGACAAAATACTTGTCAAGATGTAAAGATCAAAAATAGTAGAATAAAAAATGTATTGTTAAAGGCAAACAAAAGCTTTAAGCATTCCACTAAAAAACAGCCCAAAACCCCCACACCAACAAAACCACCAGAAATATTGTGTATGTCGCAGTATATTAAAAAGTGTTCTTTGTATCTCTCGGTCACTACGTGACCCAATATCTCCCAATAGATTTTTAGAATAAATTTATCTGAGAAGACTGATCTAAGGGAATGGTTTTGAAAGAAAAATTACTATACATATGAGACAGCAAAGGATAAAACCCAGCAACTCGGAGAAGAAATAGGAATGAAGGTGATGGTTGGCCGTGCCATAGGGGAGAAGACTTGGGGAAGATCAAAAAAATACGCGGTTGGATCAAGGTATAGCTACATATAATACACAAACCCAAAGGCAAGGGCAAGAACTACACATACAGCTCAATAGAAAAGCAATGACATGAAAGGCCAGGGTGGAGAGTAACACGTCAAAGAACAAGTCATAAAGACGGTATTAGTCACGTTGCATTTCAGCTCTATTTTATGGACCCGAGTGGTGTATATATAGGGGGACGGTAAAGAAAGGCGTGCAGGACAGGATACAAATGCAGCTTGGACAAGGACAGAAAAAAAGTGAGCAGGGTTTCTTGTTTTTAAAGATTTAGCCACAAATAAAGCATTTGAACAAAAGGAAATTAAGAATAGCAGATAGGTGAAGATAATCTTCACTGATACACCTGGTCAACAGACCTTTCTCAACTATAGAACAGTGACACAACAGCCTGGAGGAAAACAAAACAACAATAAGACTTTATTAGATAGGTTGATAGAGCAAAAGATCCAAAACACCCTTCAGCACTTTCAAACACACACACATTAAAGTAATTAAAACCACCCGTTAGCCCATCCACCTTCACAATAACTAGCGACACTGTATTAAAATCAAGTCAGCCCATTAAAATACCTTTCATTCTTCCTATCCAGCAGCAAATTAGACAGTAAGCAATGCCAAAAAGACACTGAGACAAATTAAGTGTTTATGAACAGCAAGAAAACTGTTGGATGTACAATGTAAACTCGTCACTTCTAGGAAGACAAACACAGACATTTTTCCTGAAGCGCATGGCCCCAGTTCTCATGAACCAACAGGGAACGGCCCTTCCAGCACCAATAAATACTCACAACATGCGCAAAGTAACAGTTCCAAAGCAGTAAATGGTTTAGATAAGCAGAGACTTTGAGGTAAAAAGGGTGAAAAGAAATATAACACAATGACTGTCTTTAGCATTCCAAATCATGGATTTCTTACCACAATTTCATTTGACGCAAAATTATCATTCATTAAAAGGAAACAAATCTTTGCCCGTCAGTAAACCTGCACCTTTATCAGATATCTTTTGGGAACAATATGCAGGTTACCTAACAATTCTATATAGTCCCAATTGTTTAAAAACAGAATTAACGTCCCTATCATTAAGAGATTAAGGAATACCAGTAAGTATTCAAACCAACCCAAGCTACCAGTGATATTCCTAAATTGACAAAATGGGGGAAAGAAGTCTAGTCTTAGTTCCCTATTTGCTATTTTGAAGATGATCTGAAAAGGAAGTTGCTCTACTTGATTCTATAAAGAAAATTGGAGAAGACAATAAAGGATGGAGCAGAGTTTTGCTCATACCAAGCACATACTCCCGTCCACTCCCTTCTCCAGCCTTCTGCTAATGCGAGTCGGCCCCAGAAATCACAGCAGGTGAGTGGAGAATGGTCGGAGTCCTGACACCAGCCCTGGCACCTCCTGCTCCAGCCAAAGCAGAGCTGGGATGGGAGAAGGAAGCAATTTGCTGCTAATAAACGAGATCAGTAAATAATTTCCTACTAGGAACAAAGTAAGGGAAACTCACTGGTTCCTCCTGGTTCAGCACAGCTACACACTGATATTTAACAATGTTTTTCAGCCGTAATCTATAAACATACAGGAATTTTCCTACGGAGTCACCAAGACAAGGTTTTGTTCAAACCAGACTTTGCATTTCTAAAACCAATTATTTTATGTTTCGAAATAGACGCACCTTTCTAGCACCAGATGGCTTGGTCTTATTCGTTTACTCCCTAGTTTGCAAGTAAGGTTTGTCTATTTTTTATTTAGCCAGATACACGAGTTCTTATAGAAAAGCCAAACTCTTCATACACAGATTAAGCGTATTGCAAGGTAGAAATAACTATGAAAAGAACATTCCCACTTGTTGACTTATTTTAAAGGAGAGAATCTTGAGATAAACATAAAAAAATTACTCAAAAATTCTCGCTGACATTATCTATTTCGCCCCAAGAAATGGTTGTATTCTCTCTGTAAGAATTTCATCACGGTTGGAATGCAAATTTTCATCCAAGTACATATACTACAGGTCTCTGGATCCAGTTTTCCTGATGCACGTTCTGAGTGGAGAGACGAGTATAACGGAACAAGATCACCATCTGCTGGGGCTCTCCACAAACTGCACGTTCCAGAAACATTTCATACTTCACATCCTTACTTGCATTGATAGTCGATTGAAAATACAAAGACAGACGTGATCTTTACATTAAATATAGCTAACACCTCAACATATCTTATTTAAATGTGTCTATTTCCACAAAACATAACAGCTGAAATATGTAGCTTCGGTATTTCCTCCCACATAACTCATACATTTAATGTAAGTTTCTCATTGCTATGAAGATTAATTCATGTAATCAGAGTTATCAAAGTGTTTATTTGCCAACACAAATTCAGATTTGCTTAGACACAGCTCCATTCTTGCTCTCAATACTCCCATTAGCAGAGCCATGCCTACACAGCTAAGTTCTACTTCCAGGTTTCTTTACACCAGTAACTTATTCCATCACATTTACTTGCTTCACCTGGCACAAATTAATATGCGATACAGGTCTCCAGAGAACCTTGGGAACCATCTGTTCATCACCAATGTAGGTATTGGTACAGTCCCACATGACAGTAAATAAAAAGTAAATGAAATAAAGCTTCACTACCCCGTCCTCATTCTAGGGAGCTTTGCCAGACCAAGCTCAGTCTTAGGTTCTGATAATGAATGGGAAAAGGGGTCAGATTTCCAATATTCTACAATAATTCAGGTAGTGAAGAGATAGAAGTATGACAAAGAGTACAGGGAGGGGACAGACAAACTGAACCTCAACCTTCCTCAAGCAGGGACAGCGGCAGCCGGGTGCAGAGGGTGGAGTATGTGGCCTCATTCCACTCAAATAACACCCCAGCTGATAGAGCGAGTAAGGAATTCAGAGGAATTCTGTGTGTTGGCAAGCAGCAAATACGGCCTTGCAGAGATATCAGTATTCTAGATGTGGGCTAACAGTGGGGAGCTCTGTTGATACCACTTTATTGCTCCCAATACCCAGAGTGACACTTCACGGTGATGGTGTCACTCCACGCGACCAAGAGAATCTGCTCAGATCTACACCGGGTATCCCGACCTGACACAACGCCGACTAACACTGATTTAGCTGAGCTCCTAACAAGCATTTCTAAAGCATAATATGCTCCTTGTTTTCATAAGGTCAAACCGAAATGTTTTAATTGACAGTATTTGGACAGCTCTACCCAATGCTGCTTTATAAGGCCAAGCCTAAAGCAGTAACGAGGGAACAATTTCTGGCAATTTCTCTCTTATCCACCTTTATTTCTTAACCCACAAGTTTGCTGTCAAAACCACAGCTTCACATCAGAGCATCTGAGTGTAAAGCAACCAGAAAACCCTTCAGCATTAACACTGCAGGAGTCCAAAACAGGAGATGCACCAGTCCTAAGTGCAACTTCTTAAATGACTGTTAGAATTACACATAGTTAATGGATACATAAAAGTTTCAAGATACTCAGTATTGACGTGATGTCACTTGCAAGAGTGCCTGTTTGTCATCTATCCAAATCATGGCTAAAAAACTGGGCGCTGTGGTATATAACAAACATCAGTGTGCCTAAAAAAATGAACGGCTTGTGAAAATGAACCCCTTATGGAAAACATAAGTGAACCCATTAAAAAAGCATTAGGCTTCTGAAACAAAACCTGAGAGCACATTCGTTAACGCTTTGAAACAAAACAGGAAGTTTCACAAAGAAGTAGAGCAAATACCGACTTCCTCTTGGACAGAGCTTGCTGAGTTTTGAATAATATGCACACCCTATCTCGAAAAGGGCTTTTTTTCAACAAGGCTTTCAGAGGGGTTAAATATCAACTACACTTCAAAACGAGCAAACAAGAAGCAATTCCATTCATGACTGAAATGTAGCCATGTTAAAAAATGCAACACAGATCTTCATAATCAATGCAAAGTCACACTGTGTAAGAAAAAACAAAGTAAATATTAAGAACAGAATGTAGATTAAAATAAAATTTACGCAGGATTCCCAAAAAATAGGGCAGAGAATACGCCTGTGACTTTCAACAGTGTCCAACCAACCGGCTTGGTACACCTGCAATACTGCAACAGGAAAACCATCATTAATGAGCCAACACATTCCATCCCTTTACCTGCTCTGTAAACAGCTCTACACCCGACTGATCAGAACTAAGGATGCGGCTTAAGTTCACTGGCTCCTGCAAAAACACATGGGTGATGGATCACCATAGCAAGATGCCGCTACAGATACTCATAATTCTGCTGTACAGCTGCAAAGATGCAATACTGAAATGTTTCCATCGTCCTAATGACAAACACGCAGGATTTGGGCATAGGGGGTGCTAGTGACCAACAAAGCACATGTACTTGTAGCAGACAGCATGATGTGAATCAAAACAGTTTAAGTCAAACTCAGAGATTGTTCAGACAAGGATGGAGCCACTGCAAACAATCCTGTCCCACATATGGCAGAGCATCCCCCAGGCAGCTGCTCTGATTTTTAGCCTTTAGTTTTAACAAGTCTAGCTGGTCCAGTCTGAGCTTCTGTAATCCTGAGGCTAACAGGAAATATAATGAAATCGCACTATTTCTTAAAGAAGCCATGATGAAACACAAGATAAGTGTTTAATGAGAACTAAGATGCTCACAAAAAGATAGCTGGCTTATCTGCAGGGATTCCTCTAAAAAACTGAGCAACAATAATACAACAGCCTTTAAATCTATCATCTGTATGCTTGCTTGTATTTCTATTCTCTACAGAAGAAAAGCCATTAAAATTACTTGATATAAAAGCTCCTTTCAGCATTATGACCTTAGACTACAACTTTTTTTTCAATGTTATATGTTTACTATCCCACATTTTTTGTCACTTGCTTACTACACGTTCCTTTTATTTTGAACTGTATAGAAACAGCAATTAATCCACCTCAGCTTCATCACTTAGTACCACTTCCCAGGTTCCATATGTCATGCAGAAAACAGGACTGCACAAGAACTCCAAGTGGACAGCAAGTGTTTAGATCTATTTCTTTAAAAATGTGGCCTGAAAGTCTTCTGCACCTATACATTTTTTACCACATCACTTCTTCCTTACTGTCTGTCCACATCTGTCTGTGCTTCCCTCTCCCAGTTAAGAAATTGTGTATGAATTGTCTCTTGCTTTGTGACCACTGTGCTTTGCCACTGTAATATCTGAGGTCTGAAAAACATAACCAGAGCGCCAGCTTAGTTGATAGATATTTAGAACGTCACAACAACAGCCATTATCTACTTTGGAAGTCTCACGTATGTCACCAAGTCTACACAGAGTATTACCATGAGCAGAGATAACGGTGCGAAAAATGGACTGTAAGTATTTCTACATTAGCAAACAGGCTCTTTGTGCAATTCATGAATGTCCCATAGTAACCACCTTTCCAAATCACTATAACGCCCCTTCTTCAGTTACCACTAAATTTCTCAAACTATCAGTTTGGCCTATTGATTTTCTATGGCAAGCGTCTGTAACTGAAAGGGGAAGGAAAACAAGAGGTAGGGAAAGAGGACAGAGCTATGGGACATGGAAGACTTAGAGAAGCCAGAGAAGAAAACACAGTGGAGGAATATAACAGAGAAGTATAAAAGTTATCATTAAGTTAGAAGCTATTCAGAGCTTCTCTATATAAATTACAAACACTATATTCAAGATGATTCCCTGGGGGAGTGTAATAAATTCATACATACAAACTGAAAGATACAGACAGAGCTTATCAAGTCAAACATCTATTAAATATGAGCCAAATGGAGAAATCTTACCCATGTGTAAGCAGCGTTGCTGAAGGTGACTCCTCCTGCGAGGAGATCTTCCAGGATTCATCGAGCTTCCAGTCGCTGTCTCCCAGCTCTCCCATGACCCAGTCAGGTAAGCAGTCTGGGCTGCTACTCCGAACTCTCGTTGAATTTGGCTCATCAAAATAAATGGACTGTAATTAAAATAAATAAACGCAAAATCAACACTAGAATACATCTACACAAATATATTCTCATGAACATAAAACCTCATACCCCTTTAGAAGACCTATTTTTATAAGCCTTCTTAGAATCTGAATTTTGAAGAAGAAACAGGTCTCTTTGCACAATGAAAGATTTTTTCCAACCCAAATTATAAGATATGCAAGAAAAATGCCTGTATTCACACTCATTCAGAATTGGTTTTCACATTTATGCCAAATCAAAGACTCAACAGTGTTTTCAGAATGTATTTAAGCAGATTTTTAAATACAGAAGTGACACCCACCATGTATGAAGGTAAAGTTTTCAGTGTCCCCGGTTCTGGTTTGTGTGTAAAAGGACCCTCCAGCACCCCTCGCTTCAGCATGTGGAGCAAAAGTTTGGCATAGAGGTTGCGATTCTTCCTTCCCACCGTTCCTGTCCCCGCTCCTGAGGGCTCGCATAGTTTTTTAATCCACAGTGCACACCTTTGTCGTTCTAAAAATATAAAGACACATAATCACTATACGTTTTCAGAGCAAATCAAACACATAGATACCAATCACCAATCATGTAGATGTTTCGCAAAGCAAAGTCTTACTTTGTAGGGTTTGTGCTTTTAATAATAACTAGTTTGTTCTAATAATTAGATTTATAAAACCTCATTTATTAATTGATGTTCAGATTATTACGCATTCCTAAGCCAAATTTTCAAAAGATCATCTCTAAAATATATTTGCAATTTTGTAAGTGCAACCTCAAAACCAAGTTTCTACTGAATTAATGTTTTAAAAATAGAGAAGATAATGTATTTCTACAAAAGCACATTTAGGTCACCAGGATAAGAGAGAGAAGCTCAAACAGTAGCAACAGGTACTTCAATCCAACTTTAGATAATGTTCAAAACCCCTTCAAAACAGTGGCTTATAATGCCAGACAATAAGCATCTGGTTAAAGAAAGCGATACAAGCACACATAATAATTATCAATAACCTAGAATTTTTTATTAGTGTTTCTCTATACACACATTTTTCCATATTTACCTGACCTATGCTGTAGTTTTAGAACATGAGGCTTCATATCCACAACACAGTGATCAAATTCCGCATCCAGTTCTTCCCATATTTCCTCTTCCCCATTCATTTTGAAAGAACACCTGCAAAATTATCCACACTGAAGCAAAAAGATCCAGTACCCCCATATATTAGTCTCTGTAAATCTTCAGCTACGCAAAGAGATGCTTTGGAACTATACAGATAATAAAACTAAACATTTTCTTACATTCAGATAAACACTAAGAGTGATTATTTGCAGACAACAGATACTCCAGGAAATCTACAATAACGTGTTTGTTTAGATTTAGAAGTGATTAGTCAACCACACTAAAAGGGGTTCAATTACACACGATTTGGATAAAACACCTAAAGGAATTTGTGGCGCAGCCGCATGTATAAAACACCTACATTAATATGTTATAGCGGCATTCATAGAATTAGTTTTGGGTTATAAAGAAAAGGGCGAAAAGAGCAAAAATAGACCTATGAGTTAAAAAAAAAAAACAGATAAATGTTGTCAGAATTGTTTTTTAACTAAGGAGTGAAAGGCCAAACTCCTCCAAGCCCTCCTGCCATTTCCCAGCTGGAGAACACATCTTTTCTGCACATTTGAAATTGCAATTAGACGCTTGTTTGGCCAAATTACCGGCCCCCAAACACGGGTGCGGTTCAACACAACAGCGGGCGGGACCCCCGGGGCTCTCTCCGCAGCGAACCCGCCATCCCGTGTCCCCCCGGGGCTCTCCCCGCAGCGAACCCGCCATCCCGTGTCCCCCCGGGGCTCTCCCCGCAGCGAACCCGCCATCCCGTGTCCCCCCGGGGCTCTCCTCGCACCGAACCCGTGACTCCCGTGTCCCCCCGGGGCTCTCCCCGCACCGAACCCGCCATCCCCCGTGTCCCCCCGGGGCTCTCCCCGCACCGAACCCGTGACCCCCGTGTCCCCCCGGGGCTCTCCCCGCACCGAACCCGTGACCCCCGTGTCCCCCCGGGGCTCTCCCCGCACCGAACCCGCCATCCCCCGTGTCCCCCCGGGGCTCTCCCCGCACCGAACCCGTGACCCCCGTGTCCCCCCGGGGCTCTCCCCGCAGCGAACCCGCCATCCCCCGTGTCCCCTCGGGGCTCTCCCCGCACCGAACCCGCCACCCCCGTGTCCCCCCGGGGCTCTCCCCGCAGCGAACCCGCCACCCCCGTGTCCCCCCGGGGCTCTCCCCGCACCGAACCCACCACCCCCGTGTCCCCCCGGGGCTCTCCCCGCACCGAACCCACCACCCCCGCGTCCCCCCGGGGCTCTCCCCGCACCGAACCCGCCACCTCCGTGTCCCCCCGGGGCTCTCCCCGCACCGAACCCGCCACCCCCGTGTCCCCCCGGGGCTCTCCCCGCACCGAACCCGCCACCCCCGTGTCCCCCCGGGGCTCTCCCCGCAGCGAACCCGCGATCCCGTGTCCCCCCGGGGCTCTCCCCGCACCGAACCCGCCACTCCCGTGTCCCCCCGGGGCTCTCCCCGCAGCGAACCCGCGATCCCGTGTCCCCCCGAGGCTCTCCCCGCACCGAACCCGCGACCCCCGTGTCCCCCCGGGGCTCTCCCCGCACCGAACCCGCCACCCCCGTGTCCCCCCGGGGCTCTCCCCGCAGCGAACTCGCGATCCCGTGTCCCCCCCGGGGCTCTCCCCGCACCGAACCCGCCGTCCCCCGCGTCCCCCCGGGGCTCTCCCCGCACCGAACTCGCCGTCCCCCGCGTCCCCCCGGGCAGCGGGTCCCTCCCCGCGGGCCGCACACACGCACTTCCCCGCTTCCCTCCCTCCAGGCACTTTATGAACCCGCTCCCCGGCCGCCCCGCGTCTGCCCGGAGCCGCTTTGCAGCGACCGACCGCTGCGAGCGCCCCCGTTCCCACCCGCTGCCGGGATGAAGTTGGCGGGATCTGACATCCCCGCAGCTCCCGGGGAGCTCCCCGCGGGACACGCCGCCCCCTTTACCTCGCTCTCCGCGGGGCCGGGGTGGGCCCAGCCGGGCCGGCGGGTCCCGGCCCCCCCACGGCGGGGAAAGGCCGCCCCGCGCAGCGCCGGCCCGGCCGAGCGGCCAACGGTTCAAACCGAGCCCACCCCCGCTCCCGGCGGCCCCGCTGGCCCCGCGCGTTTCCGTTTCCGCGGGGCCGCCCGCCGGTTGCCGGGCGACGCGGCCGCGGCCCAGGCCGGGCCGGGGCGGGGAGCTGAGGCGGCCGGTCACCGCGGGCCGGGAGCCCCGGGAGCGGGTGGGTTTGGGGAGCTGCTTGTGGCTAGAAGCCGGTAGGGGAAAAACTCTTGGGCTTGATGGAGGAACAGTCACAGCGCAGAGGCGCAATCGCTGCCTGCGGTCGTTAATCACTGCCCCAAGTAATTAACGTGACGTGGTGAGCAGTGGTGTCCCTGCCAGCCCCCTGCGCCAAACAGCGCTACACATTTTTAACCCCAAAATGTATATGCACACAGATATAAATACGTATTTAATAAACCTCAAGAGGAACCAGCAGAGCCTGAGGGAGCACAAAGGGAGAAACAGGAGATGCCAGAGACCATAGAATCAGTTCGGCTGGAAGAGACCCTCAGGATCATCGAGTCCAACCAGAGCCTAACTCTGGCACTAAACCATGTCCACGAGAACCTCGTCTAAACGCCTTTTAAACCGCTGCAGGGACGGTGACTCCACTAGTGCCCTGGGCAGCCTGTTCCAACACCTGACTACATTTTCCATGAAGAATTTTTCCTAACACCCAATCTGAACCTCCCCTGGCGCAACTTGAGGCCATTTCCTCTTGTCCCATCACTGATGTAGCGATGTTGGGTCAAATCCTCGATACACAGGGAGGTTTGTGCGGCAGGAGAGCCGGGACGGGAAAAGCGAGGGTGCAGGAGCAGAGGGACAAAACCCTGCACTGTTTGGAGCGTGTTTATTTGTTTGAGCTGCAACTAGTTGGATATCAACTGTCTTTTTTGTTATATATCCTCCTTATGATCAATAATTGGGGAAAAACACTTCCACTCAACGCTTAGTGGAAAATATTTGCCCCTCTGAAACGGAAGGTTTATAAATCAGAAGTGGCTTTTGGGTCCGAGCGGTGTTTTGTAGCTCCAGAGTGGGTGCCAGAATCATGAGCAGTTGAAACGAAACTGAAATTGCAGGTGCAGGCTGAATAACTGCAGAGCCAATTGTAGCCACAGTTTCTAATTGTTTCTAAGTAAAATTTGTTCAAGTGTATCCTTGTAGATAATAGAGTGATTTTGCGTTCACTTTAAAGCATTTTATGCTTGGTATTGTTCACGTTTTGTGGTTTGTTGATGTCCTGTCCCAAGGACAGAGAATATGAGGAAATGGAAATGGAAAATATTAAGATTACACGCCTGACATTCCTACACAAAAGACGGAGGTTACACTTGTTTTGCAGCCATGTCACAAAAACTATTGATTACTCCAAAATAATTAGGGAAATCTCCCATTCCTTTCAGCTCCTCAGCCTCTTCTGGAGTCAGTGAAGTGATTGCGTGTGCGTCTGATCCCAAATAAAACGTCTGACCTCTTTGATTCATTTATTTCTCTTTCCCCAAAATCATTTGCCTTACCCTGTCTAAAGTGCTTTTCTCTCGAATGCATAAACTCTTCAGCTCTTCTAAGCTTGATTCACATGCACATCTACATCAAACAAGAATTCCTTAAAAGTACGGTAGGAAATTGGCTGTTTTCTTTGATTTCTCAGCTGTCTCCGGCAACAGTGATTCGCATTGGGGTTCGTTCGGTGATAGCTCTGACAGCTACACTGGTTCCTGCACAGATTGCACGGAGCTCCTTCAATCAACGTTTGAAGCATGAAAATCAGTGATGTTAATCCATGGTAGAATCTCATGAGTAGATTACAAAGATGATTTCTTTCCTTTAAATTCAAAATTTGGAATAATTGCCACAATGTATTTTAGAAAATATGGCTTCTTTGACTCTGTTTTAAAATAATGGAAGATTCTTCCAACACAGTAAGACTGTGGGGTGGCTGACTTGCTCCAAGAGCCGAACTTTTCACCTCTGAATCAGATACCCGGATTTGTCATGGGAGCTTTGTAATCATTATGAAATCAATTTGCCCAAATCTGTCCAAATCGCAGGAGACAGACGAGTTTTGTGAGTTGGCAGAATGTGGAAGGCTGGATGGACTTAACAACGTGACTCTCTCTGGGCAGTTTTCTCCAGGCACGTTGGCCAGGTGAGACCGTGAGCTTTGCATTTCTGTCCCGCTTTGCAAATCTGCTTTTTGACGGTTGAAGAGGGCTGGAATTTCTAAGCCAACCTTTTTGCATCTGATGTACATGGATCTGAACCTGCATGTCACTTTCAGGTTTTAACGTATCTCTGTCATGATCATCAAAAAATACTTTGAAAACCTGAATTTGCTGGTATATGGTGACAAAGAACACGAGGCAGAGCAGGACCAGGGAAACTGGAACTAATTCTCCAGGCCAAGTTTCCGGAAGGAATAGATCTGGTTTCTGGGTCTGCTTACCAAGGCAGAGAGCTCAAAGCCTGCCCTGATTTGGCAATTGCAGAAGTTCTATCCAGAAAAGAAAGAAAAGCTAAAGATTCAAAAAATGACCAAGGTTTTGTCTCCAGCCAAAGCTGCAGCCTGGACACGATGAGTACTGAGGAAACCACTGCAAGTACACGAGTGTAGAACACACAGATATCTCAGCCAGAATACAGAGGTAATTCCCAATTTGAATTGGAAAAATATCTTCATCTAAATAAAATACATGCAGTACTTTTTTTTTTTAAATCTCATTTTACACGTTGTCTTATCTCTGTAACTGTCTCAGCAGGTTGCCACATGTAACATGAGCACAGCTCAAGGCATTCTGTCAAACATCTTAGGAGAAGGAAAAAGCAGGTTTCACTCACTCGCACCAGCCTTTGGAACACCTCTAGTTGCAATACATTATTTTTCAGACCTTCTAAGCAAACCTTTCATGTCTGAAAAGTTGTGATTCACAAACACCTCACTACTTCAAACGCTTACCAGGTCACAGAGTTTTTTTTCCTCCTTCTTCTTGCTTCAGGAGGTTGGATAATAAATTCAGCGTATGAACATTGGCTCCTAAGGGCGATTCTTTAAAATATTCCAATTCTGCATACCCAGCTAGGAAGCAGGGCCAGCTGATGGGATCAGTCGGAATTCTGCTGCACAAGTAAGTAGAACTGGGAAAATTTGCTTAGAAAAATCTGAATGTTCCTGGGGCAACTGTTTTTGTGCAAAATACAGATAATTTCAGGGAGAAGCAGCATTTCTGTAGCAGTGACTGCTAACTTAACTTACGCCAACTTGACAGCGTTTTGCTGCGAAAGACAAGTTAATATTAAACTGTGTTTGGTATCTCAGCTGCTGCCCTGAACATCCCGATCCCAGGGAGGTATCCACACAACATTTGGACCAGATTTCCCAACCGAGAGGTTCCTGCCAGCTGCGCTGTGTGTGTTACAAGTACTTGTGAGTATCTTGGTCTGTAAGTCAAACGTCATCCAAGGATCCTGCTTAAACACATTAGGAACCAGAACACAGCGCCCATCGTACCAATGACAAACCCTCCTCAGCTGCTTGCTTGAGTTTGTCTGTCTCTACATTACAGAGTTAAATTGCAGAGGAGTGCAAAGCATTAAATCCTTAAGAACAGCTGCCTCAATCTCTCCTTAAAAATAGGAAGTACAAGAGCAAATTATGTCAGTCATACTATTAAAATATTCATGCACAGCCTTCAGAAAAAGATATATATACAATTAGAGTATGTTCGGAGTTTTTTAATGGTAGCTGTAGCAGCTTACAAGTAGTTTGATCTTAATGTTAAATGATCCTTTTAAAAAGTTCTGCAGTCGCTTGCTTACTGTGTAGCTTACTTGTGCTTTTAATCACAGAGAAGGCTTTTCGACTTCAGAGAGAACCACCTATGACTCATGACCATTTATTATAAGTGTATAACAAATATTTCTCTATCACTGTCTACTATGTTGAAATTATAATTATTTTTTTCTGAATGGAAAGACAGACATAACCACAAAACTTGCCAGACTGGATCACACCAGTGAAATACCTGTGTCATAAGTCAGATTAAAAGTACAGTTTACTTCAAAGCTATTTAATGACCAGAAGTCATTGCTCTTGCTCAATGGTGTACAATTTACTTTTTTAAATAATCAGTTATATTGTGTAATATTCAAACATTGGTAAAAATTAACAGTTGTTTAAAACAACAGTTTCAGGTGAAGTTAGACTCTCAAAACCATGGTTTTTTAGAAGTGTAAAAGAACCCTTCGCTTGATGCTGTTGACATTTAAACCCTGCTTGGATACTCTAAACTCATTGGAAATCTCAGGCTTTCTACTTACGTAAATTCTGGAAGATCCCAGGCTGATGTTCCTCTATCTATAATTAACGGTCCATTCCCTGTCATAGGGGAGCGGTAATGGAATCTGAGCCCGGCTAATTACTGATGATGAAGGCCTTTCTGTATAAATCAGTTAAGAGCTAAAGGATTTGATTGATGATGAGGTAATATTAAATAAGAACACTCTATTGGCTGAAAATTACTTTATTGTAAAGGGACTGCTATTGAGAAAGTCATTTACAATTGCATAACTGATGGAGATACGGAAAGAGAAGCAGTATTGGGGGATTTAAGGCAGGGAAAAGAGAATAAAAGTTAATGGCTGAAATAACGTGTCGGAGCTTGTGGAGGAGGTTGGTGGGGATGGTGGGAAACAGCTGAGACAGACAGCGCTCACAGAAAGTCCGGAGTTCTGGAAATTCACACTCACGGGATCTAAGTTTTCCTCTTCTATACAATATTTTATGTCAGGCAGAGATTTGGTACCGTATTACTTGTCTGATTCACGCTTGATCTTCACATGGTTTCATGTCTGATGGGTCCTTCTTCATAAGCGTTGAAAGAAAGCCACGTTCTGTTGGCAACAAGCGAAGAACTTGAGTTAAATTTTTGAAATGTGGTAGTTGAAAATAATATGTCCCATGGAAGCTGGTAAGGTGAGCAATCAATCTTTGCATCATAGTAAAAATGCTAGAAGAAATCCACTATTTTAATTTCTATTTTAACGAAAGCTAAGCTACCTCCATCAGAAGCCAAATGTGAGGAAAGACGTTTTCATCATGCATGGGCTGTGCTTCTTCCTTCCCTTACAAGTGAAAACAAAACTTACAAGGAATATACTACGCAATAAATGTTGATAAAACAAATGCAAAGCATTTCCTCTTGCTAACAGACTTCAGTATTGAGTCTATTTATCTCTTCTGAAAGCCTGTGTGCCTGTGAACCGGTTCCCCCAACATCAATTCCTCACTACAACTGCCAGCTGCTTTTGAACGCTCTTGGTCCAGCATCAGAACCACTTTGTTACTGATGAGCCCAACGTGGGAATAATTCACCAGAACGGGAGTGAATGCATCAGGTTGTCAGGGCTGCAGCAGCGTGCAGGATTTCTTCCCCCGTAGACAACACTGATCCAAGGATTCATGAAATCCCAGGGTATTTTACAGACAGTGTTTTTTTTGGGCCAGGCCACCTCTAAAGAACACCTTGAAGAACAGAACAGGGATTCAAGCGGGGCTCTGATGGATCTGAAAAAACCCTGCTGTGCATTCTTTCCTTATCTCAGGCCATTTCTTCCTAAATACCCAATAACTTTAGCACAAGGCACATGAATTAGCCAGTCAAATAAGGCTTGAGGATGAATGATGGCATTGCCCCCCAACCATAGTAGTTGTTACTCCACCACCAGAGGCAGCGTTGTGGTCCTACCTTTGAAGCAGGCGGGCAGGGTGAGGTTGCCGTCCACACACTGCGCAGGCACCGTGTAGGCACAGGACTTTTCTTTATTCTTACAGAAGAAGGAGACGGTTTCACCGTGCCGAATGCCTTCCTTAAGGTCGTTCTGAACCCTCTTCTTCTCGCCGTTGTATAATACTACAGCTTTCTTAACGGGTATTTTACACGGTCCTGTGGAACAGTCCGGTTATAAGCAACACATAAGGATAATTAGAACTCTGTTTTGAAAAGTGAGCACGTTAGATCCCATCAGAAATCTGTGTAAGTGCTGTTTGGGAATGAAAAATGGTGTGGCCCATATAGATAGTATAAAACTTCCGCTGGTATTACAATGCTGAGGAAATTCAGAACCCTAAGTATGGGTCAAAAGTTCCCAGCGAAAATCCAGCCTCAGTAACATTTCTAATTATATTAAATAGGAACAAGAAAGGAAATACTCAGACAAAAAGAAGTTACGTGGCTGATTATTGAAGTCTGCTCAGTTACATCATGTCACACAACACTCAATGCAGGGAGTTGTCTTAGATTCTCAGGGCCTTGAAATTACGATTTCAGTTTTCTTTTGCACGAAGCTGTAATAGCTCACTAACGATCAGAGGGAAATTCAACCTGATGGATGGTTTCCAACAGCTGGGGTGTGTGTACCTCTACAGATTGGCTTGGTGGACCAGTTTCCAGTCTTCTCACAGCGGGAATGTTTGTGTCCATCCAGCACATAGCTGGGCTGGCAGCCGAAGCTGACGCTCTCGTTGTAGTGATACATTCTACGGACGGCAAACTCTATGAATCCGTTTTCTATTCCCGTTGGAGTGGGGCAGGTGACAACTGTGGCACAAAACCAAAACCAAAGCTTGGTCAGTGTTTTGCGGCTCCAAACAACACGACATACTTCAAAATAAAACTTTGTGGTTGTTCGTTTCATCCTGTTGCAAAACCAAACGTAGACAGAAGAAAGATTGTTTTAAAAAAAACAATAAATAAATATTACTTGTTTTACATACACATCTCTTGCAATCTGTAGTTATATCAGAAAACTATTTAAATGTGACATAGTTTCACTGAAAACAGTGAAGTTCTCTGGACTGAGGGTAAACTTGCCTACTTCTGAGATTGATCCTAGCACTTAGAATAAAACGTCCGCCATTCTCTGATCCCCCACCATGAACTATGTCTTGTTTAAATAACCTTTATACCTGCAGCAAATATTTCATCCGTTCCACGTTGTGCGCAATCTTGTCAGCAATCACCTTGCATCCTCGAGTCTGACTTTCAGATTAATTCTGCTATATGTTTGCAATAACAATTGTTACCAAAAAAAATATTAAGGTTGTTCGTATAGTTTAATATATTGGATTCTAGGGAATATTTGCAGGTTGATAAAAGGACGTTACTCACCCTTGCACTCGGGAATGCTGCTCCAGTTCCCGTTGGCCATGCAGGTGGCCGTCTCATTCCCAAAAAGTGCCATAGGTGGCACACACTCAAAAACTATCGTGTCCAGGAAATGAGAAACATTTCCAGGTTTCAAGCGACGGTAGGAAAGGACTCCAAATTCAGGAATCGAGGGAGGCGCGCAAGTAACAACTAGAAAAGCATTCATAGAAGTTAAAGCTTAAAGAGCGAATTATTAGTAGAATCACAGGAGTGACGTGCTTACAACCAAGTTAATCCACACTATCATTTAAGGAAGCTTAGCTAACGAAACAAAAAGAAGTCAGATTAAAAGTCTCAGGAGCCTTAGAGTATGTAATCCATGATTTTTGCTATATTTTTGGGGCAATATTTTGCAGTGTATTGCTTTTTCAGTGACGTGTTCATGCAGGGCAGGTTATAGCAAACACACGTATAACAGTTGCAAAGGCACGACGATATCTCCTTTCTATACACATGAATTTGAGTGGATAAGCGTCTTACCTCCAGCTGTAAATAACATCCCTGATCCTGGCCTTTTGTACAGTCCTTTAAACTGTATTTCTCTAAAACTAGAACCCACACATTTAACCCCAAACATACAGGGTTCTTCTTGGTTTTCCTAATTATTTCTCACATGGCACTATAGGAGGCCTCCTAGTAACAGTATACGTAATTCTGATCAATGTAAAGGAATCCTTCTGTAATAAGGAGAACAATAGAGTAGGTTTTTTGATATTTAAACACCTACCTTGACACTGTGGAAAAGTTCCGCTCCACTTTCCATCTGCCATGCATTGGCTCGTTCTTGTCCCAACGAGGTTGTAACTGGAAACAGAAAGATCTGGTTATCAGAAAGCTCAGTGAACATGGAAACGAATCAAGCTGTTCTTTGCAGGAAAGATTACCAGTCCTGATAAACAGACTCAAGAGTCCAGCTCTGGATCCTTCTCCAGTTCCAGCACTTACTGACCCCAAAGGAAGTTTAGATTCAAATATGAGAAATTGCTAATATTTGAGTATTGCAAGCATCCAGACAAAGGGCTTGATACAATTAGATGTGTTGCTTTTTCAACTGTAAAGTCTATCCTATATATTCATTTCTACAACTGGTTAATACTCTGGCTATATGTGAGTAGTGAGCATTGATCTCTGATTGTTAATGTGAATGTTGTGGGTTTTTGGGAGGAGTTCCTATCTAATTATGACAATTAGGATCAAACTATCGCAAAGAACTCAGCACTCTAAAAAACTAAAAAGGCGCTGAGATGCATTATTTTATTTTCACGCTAGACAACCCAATTTAATTTCCATATGCCCTCTAAATGCTTCTCTGCCATCCTCTGCACTTATATTGTTAGCACCTACTCTGAGTTTTAAAGAAATCTTCGTCCTGTATCTTATCATTTCAATATCACACAGCTGAAAACCAGTAAATTATAATTAGCAAAATTAAATAATTTGCTGATAATTTCCTACATTTGGTGTTGTAGTTTAATTTATTTCCTCCTTATTTTACCCCTCTTTTATGGAAGAAGGAGGTAGTGGGGGCTGCTGATGCTCTTCAGTGAGCTCTAGGCTCTGTCTTACCTATGACCTTCCTAGGTAAGCATTGTTTGTTAATTAATTATCCAAGGAAAATTATTTGTATATTAGTATCAAATATTTCTCTGTATTTGCCATAACTGTTTTTCTATAAATGTGTTATCATTTCCCAAACTAGCAAGTAGCCTTGAGTAAAAGTGCATTCGCTCCAGGGACCAAGTCAGGATTAACCTCCTGTTTTCATTTGCTGAGCTTGGAAAAGCAGAGAGACAACATTTTCAGTCTCCAGAGCCCAACAGTGTAACAACTGAGATGGCGATTATCTTCTCTCTGCTGTAGGATTTCATCTCGCCATGGTGTAAGAGGATTTAAAAAGCAGAGGAAAGCAGTCCAGAATAAATCTCTGTATAAAAATCTCTATTTTGATGGCTTCTGGAAGATGTTGCTTTGGAGCAGCAAAGCTCCAGGATGTTATAGCCAAAACTGAACCGAGGATGATCACTAGATATGCTTTTTTAAACTTTTGGAAATGGGTTGGGCTCTATGTGCAGTTTTCTAGGTTCTCTGGCAATATTGCAGCGGGTGATACTGGCATGTAAGGCTATGGTTTAAATTATTCGTTTAACGGCATGAGGAAGGGAACACTTACCCTGGGTCACATGAAAAACTTATAGAGCTCTGATAGTGGCTGTCTATAGCTTCAATTTTTCCATTTTGCAAGAGTCCGGGTCTGGGACATCTCTTTGCTGTTAATTAAAGATTTTTTTAAAAAGGATAAAGTTATTTCATGAGGCATGAATCTAGGAGAATGGAACTGAGCTGATCATAAAGGGGTCCTGGCATCTCTCGCGTTTTTCCTCTCCTATGTGCTACATTTCATAAGTACATTTTCTACATCCTATCAAAATATAGTAGTTTCAAAGTTGTTGCAATGAAATAATTTTTGGCATTTGGTTACCTAAGGAAAATAACTTCTACGCATTCAAATGCCAAACACGAACGATGCAGAATACAATAAACGCAGGTGTTATCCAGCAGTATGCGTCATTACAGCGTAAGTGCTGCTGGGCTGGGTCTAGGAGTAGGATAGACTTGGTTTTACTTACGCAGGCACAGGAGCGTGTTGAGGGGCCAGCGGCCCGTCGGGAGGCAGGTGTATTTCCTCTGGCCGTTATTGGGGACGAACCCGGGCCGACAGGTATATTCTATTTCCTCACCCACATCATACGCTCTCTTGTCGACGTTAATCGTGGCAAATAGCACTTCTGGTGGCCTGGGACAGACTGGAGGAAAGGAGACGCTTAACAAGAAATTGGGCAGAAAGTTGGAGTTGTTCTTATTTCTCAACTGGAAGCACAGGTTTCTGTATGATCACTAGCTATAGTATGTTCCTGTATGGAGCTAAACGGTCTTTCTGTAATCTATAGGTACAGAACTTATTGAGGCAGCTCTTGGTTACTTATAAGTATTAGATTTTTGTGTCACTTCATTATACTTTTGCTTCAAAATGCATTTGTGAAGGTGTTCTGCCAATTGAGTCAATTATGGTAAATTATCTTGGACAAAAGAGGGTGAGAGTGACTTAGAAGCAAATTATTGCGTTCCACTTTTAACCCAAATTAGTTTGCCGGGGTCAGCCTGGAATGAGGTTTTGGGTTTTGTTTTTTTGCAATTAAATTTCGTTTTCTTTGGTTTCCCCAATTTTTCGGTTCGGTGGGGCAAACGCTCTGTTACATTAGGCAGTTCTGATTGCAAAACAGCTTTAACATATTGACCCATCACCCGGAGAGTGAGAAGAAGAGGGGAAGGGGGAGCGGAGGGTGCGGAGCGTGTCCTGCAAAGGACACGGAGAGACGCTCCCGCTGATATTGTGGCGACACAACAGAGTGACACAAAGCTTGTGCTGCAGAAACGCACAGCAAATGGATGGAAAGAGAACGCAGAACAGTGCCCAGAGTCCTTGGCATGGGGAGAGGAGGAGAAGAGTGAGCGGGATGATGGAGAGTTGTCTGAAGGTTTAAAGTCCTGTGGTTCCTTTCTCCATCTTCCCTCATTCACACCGTAGAAAGTGGAAGCACTTACCTCTTGCTGCCAGAGCACAGTGGCTCAAAGCAACCGCGACCAGCGCCAGGGGGAACATCACGGCCGGTCCACGAGCCCGAGTGACCCTGGGTCCAGGGCTGTTCTCTCGCAAATAAAGGCATCCACAAAAGGATGGTTATATATTAACTCTTTGTATTTATTCCCATCCCAGTAAACAGAAGATAAAAGGTCCCTTGTGTTGTTTGTAATAGAGGATGAAACAACCATCACATGTTGCGTTGGTACATAAAGCGGGGATTGAAATGGTGATCTCTGCTGAGAACGTCTCCTCTCCGGTTGGTTCTGCAGAGCAGCTCCTGTTGGGACCGATGTTTTTGACAACACAATATTATCTTCTCAGCATCTTTGGAGGTTGAGGCTGTTTGGAGTAGGATATTGGACCAAATAATTGAACTGTCGCTAAGAAGCTGTTGTTTATCACTCGAGTGTGTATGTTTCTATGGACCAGAGTTACAACAATCTTTTCAAGGCAAAATCATTAGCGTTGGAGTGACATTGGTTTTGTCATACGCCTCCAGTGATGCCAACTTCATGCCAGTTTGCTCTAGATGATGATATGCCCTGAAATTCACGTTTCGGGGCCTGTTCAATCAGATTCAGGTTGTCAATCGGCATCTTTCAATTAACAGATAACTAAAAGCAGCAGCGGCAGGGCTCACAGTGCCAGCCTTGCAGGAAAAGTGGAATAATGATTCTGGGTTGAGCTTATTCATGACAAGGGCGTCAAACTTAAATCATATTTTTGGGTGGTATAACAACTTGGTTTGGTGCTGAGATTTGGGGTCAGCAAGTCAAAACTCCACAGCTACCAGCTGAGGTCCCGATCACTCCCAGTTTAGCAGATTTTAACTGCAGGAGCATCTGAAGTGCCACCAAAATAACATTTGTGTGATCATTGTTCCACAGTTCGGTGTTTCTAATCTAAGTATCCTCCTTCCCCGCTGACTCACAGCCTGTGAGGGGGAGTGAGGGACATTTGAAGCTCTAATGAGAAGCCAGGTTATGTCAAACTCTTACTGCTCTGATCCTAAATAGCTTGTTGATTCTTGTGTTTTTGACGTTTCTCTGTTTGCATTTAAAACACACGTTTTAGCCACAACATTAAATAGTTAGGAACATGCTATTCTTCTCAGAAAGAAAATGCTGTGAATGTCCTACTCAAAATATTTACCAAATACACAGTGCCAGAGGGCAAAGTACCGCTGCTAAATCAACAGAAAGAAGTGGACTTCATTTTCTGTATTTACATCTGATTCTTTTTCCATTTGTCACAGCCTGGCTTTTCCCTCTTCTTTTTCTCTACAAAATGTCCCAAGTGCCTTTCCCCTCCCCAACACACAGCAATGCCGTAATGAACTCTCCTGCCTCTGCTTTCAATCCTTCCTGCTGTTTTGATTACATTCTTCTCTGTATTTAAAATAGCACAGCAATAGATGGGCACAGTTTTATCCATTTCAACGCTGACCAGCTGAGCGTTTCTCCCTGTGCTCAGCAGATGGCAGAATGTCCTGTACCATATACCATACAGATACAAATGGGAACGGAAAAGCTTTCTATGCCGCTTTAAGAAGAGGAGGGAAAATGGTTCAGTTGATGTGCACGTTGTTTTTCTATAGATTTTTGGGCGTGATAAGTTTACTGCTTTTAAGATTGAAAGTAAAATTGAATAATTGCTTGTGAAACTGGAAGGAAAATGAACGTTTAAGTATACATCTCGCACAACTGCATAATCACCACCAATATTGTGATTCTTTTTGAAAACCTGCTACTCTGCAATAGGAAACATTAGAATGTGTTTTACAAATAACTGTGTCTTTTCCAGTAGCTGGAGAAAACGTGATTATTATTGTATGGATTCACCTTGGCAGAGCATAAGCAAACCAACTTAGTTCTGTCTGTATTTGGTGGTAGTATGCAATTATATATATATATATATATATATAATCTGATTTTTCCATCAAATCCAGCCCACTCCTTTAGCACATGTGCTATTTATTAGTATAGTTCCTATAAACCAAATCATGAAGCAGGACTTTGTTTCATCAGTGACCACATAGGAGACTGGCTCTGCCACAAATAGTATTATATTCTAAGGAAAGAAACGGTGGCTGCAAGCACAGGAAGTGGTGCAAGAACACCCTGCGATGATGTTGACCAGCATGGTATGCAAAGTATCAGTCTAATTGTTACCCGTTTTTGTGTTAACGTAACCTAAAAGGAGGATATGCAGGAAGGATCTGAACAAACTGTTTTTGCAAAAGCGGTGTTGCCCTGATAAAAATTATTCGGAGCAGCACAGCAGGACCAAGAGTGCATGTTGGAAAAGATGGCAATTAAATGATGGAGACTGGCATCACTGATCAGAGTGGCTTCAGTGAGGAATAAGAGCGAGGAAGAGGGTGAGCCAGCAAAAGCCTTAAAAGTGAAGGTAAAAATGTCATATGGAAGAGAAGGAGTAAAAAAAAAAAAAACACTAGAGGGGTGCTAAAAGAAAAATGATGATGAAAACCAGTCTATGCAGCGACATTCTTCATTGACACTGAGGGTCAACTGGAGCTGTCATGACTAGAGGAAAAGACATGGTAATAATCAGGACAGAAGATAATAAGAAGGCAGACAAAGATTCCAGACAGCAATTGGTCTATCCTGGAGAAATTATGCAGAAAGTTTGCCAGAACTGGGTGGACTGGAGGTCAGTGCGGGGTAGAGGTTCCCCAGCTAATGAGCCAGACCTGTGCCCTCCCTCTAATCTGTCTGCTTCTCTACTCGATGCCGGCGTTTTCCTGATGTTGTAGGATACGTCGCACCTCCGACCCCGCCACAGGCTTTCTGGCAGTCTGTCCTTCCAGACAGTGAGGGCTGGGTCTGCGTTACCCATCATTCTCAAGATTTTATGACTGTTCTTCAACCAAAAAATGCACGACGCAACCAGTTCAAAATGCAGGTATTCCTCAAATCAACAGGAGTGTGATAAGACATTCAGGTTCCAGCTTCCTTCACGCTGCTCTTTTTGCTTCACATCAATCCCTGTGTTTTCATGGGGACACCCGTTCCTCCCTCTGAGAATGAAGAGGTGATGATCAGGTGGCCAATGATGTATCAGAGTCCTTCTGCAGGAGCCAGGGCTGAGTCTCAGGTCCAATCGTTGTCCTTTGTATGGCCAAGATACTTCTATTAATATTTGTTCAAAGTTCATTTATGCACTGCACAAACATTTCTATCGCCTCTACTCAATACATCCAATAGTGAAGCGAGTGCTGCGTTGTACTGAAGAGATAAGAAATAAGAAGCCTTAAAGGAGAATAATTGCTTTCAGTTCTGGACAAGTTGAAACTATTCCTACTTCCTAAATATTAGCTGTTTCGTACTTAATGTAGAATTGTATACACAATTTAGATGTATACACTAATTATTAGCAAAATATTCAGTCAGCCAGAAGCCAACATCCATTTGCAGTGAATTATTTTACATTTAATGTGTTTGGACATGTTGGAAGTAAATACACAGTAACTGTTATTAACCTGAAAGAATGTCTTAGTGGCATAAACTGTGTCTATATGATTCTTTAAAAGATTGTTTTCACTTAATAGCATGTTTTAGGGGTGAACTGCAGTCCTAGTTACTGATGTTCCACGGTGGGTTTTTTCTGAATTTAGTGAAATAATTTAGTCTTAGACCTTAAATTGTCTTAAGTATCCATGCAAGTGCAGTAGGAAAGTACCCAATCCTGTACTGACCATCATGCTGAGCACCTCTGAGGGGTTTTCCCAAAGTGGGTGAACACCAAACACTGGGAGAAAACGCGAATGCATGGAAAAAAGAGACAGAAAGCACAGCTGTGTGCGCTTTGTGCAGATAACAGGCAGTACAGGTAAGGAAAGGTGATTTCACTTCTATAATTGTTATTTTATACCATCAGCTAAACATGACATTACTTTCCTTGAATAGCAAAGCCATTTAAAGAGGTTCCTGCTGCCCTCTGTCCCCAAACCTTTCCTCCCCGATGGTCCTTCCTATCTACAAGCTACAATTCAATGTCTCCTTTGCTATGAGAAAAGAGCATTCTGAAGCTGCTTCCTCCTCTCCGCCTTCACATTTCCTGCACAGAAAACCCAGAGACTCTCTCTCACAGTTTTACTGTGACCCAAATATCGTTAAACAGTCTGTTCCTCAGATCAATTCATCAAAACTCTGTCTCAAAAATCCCGCGCTATATTTCTTTATTGAAAATGTTAAATTACGAAGCCTTGGGGGCAAATGATTCTCTGTGAGAGTTTGAGTCTGCAGTGAACAGCTTTGCAAGGGATGATTTTTGAAGTGTTGACATGAAAGTGCAGTGTGGAGCCACCGATCTTCTCACCCTATTTTGCCTTGTCCCACCTTTTTGCCTTTTCCCTCGGTGCAGGTGTAGAGATCCACAACGCTATTGAAGGCCAAGGCAGCCAGCCACCCTAATGGGAGCTCCGAAAGCACAAGCTGGTGCTCTTCTCCCATCAAGCTTGAAATGAAGTTTTCAAGATTCCCTTTATCATTGCTTTTCTACTTTCCCTTGGGAGCATCATCTGGCCTTATTTATATATAGAATAGATGTATATTGCCTTGGGTTGTCATGTTGGCAAGCTGGAGGGAATTCAGACCTGGTGAGGGTCTGATGCAAGGAACACACTTGACACTTTCAATACATCAAACTTGTCAGCAGCATTTTAGCACTTTGTGATCCAGCAGAGCAATCCTCGCTCCTTTCCACCCCAGGGTGACTCCATCCCTCCCAATAAAGGATTTCTCCGGGTGAACAAGAACGCTCTTAAATTGCCTTCACCATCCGTGGCATGTTGCCATAATGCTATCAGAAAGCCCAGCCAACATGAGATTTATTTACTGCTGTTCTTTGGCTTTCCCGAATGGTGGATAAGAGGATCAATAATCAAAAAGCTGTTTGGGATATTCATCCACATTAAAAACTTCATTGAAAAGTGCATATGTCTAAAAGCATCCGAGAATCCGTGCTCTTTGGCTCTGTCGGAGATGCTGTCGGTATCGCCTAATAAATCGACAGCTTCAACCCAGACAGATCCTATGATCTCTATTAACCTGTGGATATTATCTGTCAAATTCTTTCTGGGCAGAGGTCCAGCCTGTTCCAGATTAATAAATCCACCTTCTTTGTGATTCAGCTCCAGCACAGTGTAATCAAAAAGTAGATACTCATCTCCCTTATGGTCTAGACCAAAACCTTCACCAGGTCTTGTCATCGCTTTCATCTGCAGCTTTTTAATGGGATTTTATTGATGTTTTTTAAGTGACTTGAATCAATTTATATACAATTAACAAAATCACAAGATTAGGAATTTGACACAAATCTTGATTAATCGACACAAATAGTTGACTATAATTTTTCCTCATGTATTTTTAATCCGGTATTCTTAGTAAATGTACTCCAAGAGCAGGAATTCCTCCCTTCGCTGTTGACAAGCCTGAAAAAGCTAAAAAGGTAGTCTCGGAACTGAACTTTTCATGAGAAGTTGGATGCAGAGGGAAGGCCATTGAAGTCTACAAGCTGGTTTTTAGGAGCCTTTTGGAATATTGAAACACAAGAGGGTGAGTTGAGGGCCAGTGCAGTTGGGAAGGTTGTTTTGTATTGAGCTGGACGTTTTGCTGGAAAATCACGGTGCTGCTGAGGCTTCCACAGGCACCTCTGTTGATGTGGCTTCTGTCTGATGCTCACGACATCGCATTATTCTGCATCTGGATCCTGTTAACAGACTCGTAGCGCACCACAAAGGATGGTTCTTTTATAGTGTGGACCATTAGAGAGCAGGGAGATATCAATAAACTAATTTTCCTTTGTGACAGCCTCTATTCTCCAGCAATAAATCCACGGTCAAGCCTTTCTAAGAGGAAGCAGATTTTGAAGGGGCCTGTATCAATAACCGGAATCGGCTTTTCAGAAGGGCTCAAATTCTATTTAGGCAACTAAATGAAGGCCATGCTTTTAAAAGTACTCACTTTATTAAAGCAAATTTTTGGTGTATTGGGTTCTTTGGAAAATGTAGCTATCGATTTTGGTTGCCAGGAGGCCACTCAGCCGCTCTGACAATCTCCACATGCGTGTATATCCCCAAAACTTTTGATTTGATTCTAGCGCTGTAATCTGCATCGTCATCTAATGAGGCTTTTCCTGGGGTTTTGCGTTTCTTTTTAAATTTCATGTAAAAATAACAAAAACAAATATCAGGCAATGATGTCCTTTATTCATTGCGCAGGGAGATTTTTCATTGCACATGGAGACACAAAGATGCTGCCAGTATTTTGGCAACAGAATGAAATAGAGTTGTAATTGATCCAGCATTGCCAGAACTGATATCGGTGCCATTCTCATAAATAGAAGTTTGGAAAAGAGAAGATATCCAGGTGTTTTGGCGAGAACAGGTTGCGACCGTTCTGCAGAGTGCACAATATTTATTATACAAGTTGAAAAAGTGCAGAAAATTATCTCATTTTCTCCGTCACGTCACCTAATATGTGGTTATCAATGAGAGGGTCATTCTGTTTTCCACACACATCACAGCATAGTCAGGTTGAATGTTAGTCCATTGAACCAGTTGGCTTAACCACTGTTCCAACCTTGTTAAAGCCACCACGTGGCTCTTATCTCACAGCCACATCATCTGGATGGAACGAAATCCACCGGCACTTGCATATGGGATGCCCCGGTTTGTTTATTTTCCTTAGAGCGTTGTGGGTGAGATGTCTGATTTATTTTAAATATGTTTTCTGAAGTACAACTGTTTTAACATGTAATTAACATTGAAAGAGCATCCGTAGCATTTTATTTTCATGCACATAGCAGTTTGGGGCTATTCAGGTCACTGTATCTTGTGCAACTGAATGGCAGCATGAGACTAATTTAACGCAACCTAAGGAGATGTTCCCTTGTTATGATATGTATTAGTCTGCTAATCTTTTCAGTCTTTAATCCACAATACGGGATTAAAAGACCAAAAATAGCCTCTACTGTCGTTAAAGGGCAGTTTCTGGGGTTTTGTTTGAAAATGAAAATTCAAGCGGGGGGTTGAATGAACATTAAATGCTGACAAACAGAATCCCCCCTTGTGCTGTGTCTGCGGGACATGGAGGGTTTCCACACTCCATTTTTCAGTTAACTGTCACTTTGGGTTTTGAAACGTTTCTATGAAATGAATGTCAGCTTGTTCTGTGCTTCAGCATTTTCTCTCTTCAGCCCTTCTAAATTCAACAAGTATTTTAAAGTTGTATTTGTCCAGCCAAACTCTTGTCATTTCAATTATTACTGTTTCCAAAGTGTAAACACTTGTCTAGAGCACAGACGGGCATGGTATAATTGGAAATCATACCATTGAAAACGGTGTTTTGCTCTCTCTACATCAACATGTCATCATAGAATGGCATAGAAAAATAAAGGAGTATCCTGTGTATTCCAGCTGATATGATTTTGTTTTCCTCTCACATCAGTTTGTTAGAATAAAACAAATGCAACATGATACTATTTATTGCCCCTGTGATAAATGATATTCAGCTGTCAAAAATGATAAATTGAAGTGCAATATGTATAATATGTAGTTACACCTTATCTTTGCATATAGATTGCATATAGACGTTGTTGTAGGAAAATAGGAAATTAGGATTTTAGGCCTTGTATCAGTAAGATGAGCCAAGCTGCTAAGGCTGAAGTTTCAGCTTGTCCTCTGTATAGCCCTTACCCAGAACCACAAGCGTGGTTACCTGAAATGCTTATCTTGTACCTTTAGTTGAGACATTGATAGATGCTATTGTAGGACTGCTGACCTCCGTGCTAGACTGATGAACTATAGGTAACAAATGAGGCAGGTAGAACTTCAGACAAACCTAGTCCTGCGACCCGATGACCTTTCGTTCGGTACTTGCCGTAATGGAACAAGAAAGAAGAAGTGGAACCCGCAGATCACTGGGATGGAAGGAACCTGAGGACATCGTGAATACTTAGAAAATTCCACTGGACAGTGATAAATTTTGCTTAGTTGCATAATACCTGTTAGAACCCTATATAATGACCAGTTATACTGCTGTATGATTGTCACTCTCTGAGGAGGTGACCCAACGCTGCTGTTCCTGCGACTCTTCTACAATAAATACTGCTCAGAGTAACCCACAAGAGTTCGAGTCTCTACCCAGCGCCTCCCACGACTACCTTTTTCAGACGTACATTCAGAATTCCTTTTATCTGCAAATTTAAACCCTACGTCTGCAGCTTTTAATGAGGAAAAAAGAGGCAAACCAGGTTTTGGAGGGTGACGTTGTCAGCTGGAAGTGATACAGGAAATGACTTTCTCTACCTAAAGCAGCAAACCAAGGCCATGGAGGTGGTGGCAGCGGCTCGGGTAGAGGAATTGGTCTCCAATGGTGCGCACGGGGACACCTGGGGGGGTGTGAGACCAGGGCGATACGTTCTGCTAACAATTTCTCCCTTTCTGAGCATTTCCATTTAGGGAATTTTCTGGTCTGTGTTCTTCTGGGCAAGGAATTCCAGTTGTCCATTGCAAAACCCACCTACTTTGTTTCCTACAAACCTGTATGCCATGTTGCTCTAAATAAATTATAGAGGCTCTCTTGTTCCGTTGGTACAAGAGAGGTTTGTTCTTTTCTCCGCATTGTTTGAGTGCTTTGTTTGTATTTCCAGTCTGAGTGTTTCTGCCTTTTTTGTGTGTGTACAGTTGAAGCCTGAAAATTTGCCTACACAAGGGAATTGTTCTGATGTACTCAAAAGAATGTGAATTGCTTTTTGGAAGAGATATTCAAAATTTTGCAGACTGATTGCCGGTGGGAAGAGCAAAATCTGCAAAACAACAATGACAGCAAATGCTCCAGCTGAGGCAGAAATCTTTATTTATACAATCTAGAAAGAGATAAAACCCAAGAAACATCCCAAAGGGCCCCCATCGCGTTTCCGCGTGTAACAGCATCAAGCTCTGATTCAGCTCTGTAACTCGGAGATGTTTTCACATGCACCCAAATACGAGGAAACCAAACAATAGCTTGTCACTCAGTATTCTGATGAGAACACGGAGAGGAGAAAAATGTATTTTACACTCAACATTCTGTATATCATCAGCCATTTATTTCAATTCTATGGCGACCTGCTGCGAGGATAATTCCCAAGCTGTCTGCGTGAGGAATGGGTTCTGTTCCACTCGCAAGGAAACGCGGGTTGAAGTAATAGCATCATTTCCACGGTGCGAAGGGAAGGTGGGATTTTGCTGACTTAGCAGTGAACTGCAGTTTCATCCCTGGCAAATGATTAATGATGATGATATGCCATTTTTTCCCCACAGAATTTTTCAGAAATGCTTTTTTTTTGGTGACATTTCATCTCACATAGGACTCTTTTTCTGTACTTAATCTTCTTGTTTTAATAGGTGCATTCAAACTTTCCTGTTAGTACTAGCACATGTAAACAAGCTGTCACATGGGATATTTTAGTAATAAAGTGTTTAATGACCCAATGTTTCCCAACCTACAATCTGAGTAACTTTGAGGGGAAAAGGGCAGAGAAGAGAATGGGTGTAAATACAGAGACACAGGTAGAGTTGTGCAGATACAGAGAGATGCAGAAACCAGTGTTGATCTAGAGAGACAAAACATTTCTACCTCCTTCTCACCCCTCTAACAAAAACACAAATGTAGTTATTTATGTTACCACATCCTACCTTTTTCTAATTTTTGGAAGCGTTTAAAGTGCATTGTTGCCAAACTGGGTAAGAGCAATAAACAGTTCTGTTGATGAATGTGTAGTAAGATCTGGAAACCCAATAGGACTAGTGGACGCTATCTCATCATTTATAGCTACTGGTCAAAAGGTGACAAACTTATGAATGGGAACTTCAACACTAAACTTCACAGGTGATTTCAGACAATGTGTTGGATGGAAAAAGAAATTCTACTCTCAAGTCTGTGTATTAGTGAAAACTGGTAAGTGCTTTTGACTTAATAATGGCAAGTAATTATTGCACAATAGCTGCTGGTGGAAATCTGTGTGGAAATGCCTTTGGAAAACGAGACAGGGTGAAGCGAATTGTTTTTAGGCAGCGGGTTTGCAATGAGCGAGTTGTCCTTCCAAAAAGGGACTTGGAAAGTAGCTACTTGTTCTCATAATTCTCCAGAAGAGGAAGTGGTTGTAATTCACTTTGAAATGTGAAGAGAAATTAGGTTGTGAACTTCCTTATAGGTCTCAAGCAGGAAGTGATTCCTATTTGTTGAATATTTCTTATAAGCAGGAAATAATAAACTAGAGAGCCAGAATTGCCAGAGGAGCTGATGAAGGTGTTCTCCTTGGCTTCAAGTGGAGCTAATGCAGACACAGCACATCGGAATAGGGACAGAACAATCCACGCGCTTTTCCTTTGGGAAGGAGATACTTTATTTTAATTGCTTTTTGATCCAAAAATGATCCAGGCAGCAGCACGTTGATCCAGCAGATGAGTAAAAGCAGAAGGCATTTCAAAGGCTGCAGAATGACTCTTTCAAAATGAACACAGATGCTTTCACTTACAGACCTTGGGTGGTATTGATGCAAATATAGAAAGGACTTGAGATGTTGTGCTTGTTGCAGCAATAATTGAATTCTCCAGAGAGAAACTCATAAACCTTCCAATGGCGGCTTCTACCAGGGACAAACTCTCTAGAGTATTATCCAAATATTCAAACAGGAGTAAACTTTCTTCCCAGAACACGCCATAAATGGCACTTTGGAGTCAGGAATTCGGGAGCTGCTTGCCAGGAGGCTGGAAAAGCTGGTGCTCTGATTTAATAACCATATATATGCCCGAACACAAAAATGATAGTGCTGACTCCTTGTCCAGATGGCCTGAATCAGAAATAAATGGCGAATATGGCCCTAAGGAGAAGAGCAAACCCTGTGCTGCTGATGGGAATGTAGAAATCTTCCTCCGGTGATTTGCAGAGCAAGGATGAGTTCCCGGATCGCCCCGAGTGCAGAGCAGGAAAAACAGGTGTCCAAGCAATTAAAAACCTCCCAGCAAGAGGATGCTGATGTTATTATAGCATATACCAAAGGTGTCTGGTGAATGGAATGTCATATCTCCTCATAGCATCGCTGTGAGAGTGTCCTGGTCATAGGGACAAATCTTGAAGTTTGAAGGTGAACATATACATATATGGAAAAGCATTGTGTAAGCAGCGTGTATCCAAAATACAGCAGTAAGAGAAGTTATATACGCTAAGGGAAGGTTGTGTTATAATGGTTTGCTGTGCACACATAATCTATTATTTCTTTTCTTCGTGCCTAATGTGTAAATTCACAATATACAAATATTTATTAGGTTTGAGATAGAATAGTTGCTTGACAGAGTAGAGTGTTCCTAATGTGATTGTGCAGTGTCACAACTGGTGTCATTTGGCCTAACAAGGCGATGGGCTGGAACTGACAGCCTGGGGCACTCGCTGAGGTTTTAGGGAATTAATCTCAACCAGAGTCACCCTCAAGAAAGAAACGTGAATCCAAAATGATTCAGCAGGTTTGAGACTTTAAGGCACAACCAAATGTACGGATTGTCTCGAATCTGATGTAATGCGGGTTGAGTCTGATTCAGCCCAGTTCTCCAGTTTCGGTAGCTGTGTTTGTAATGCAGCACCACAGGAACAGAAACAAATGCGTTCCATATTTCTTGATGGAACACTTGCAGTACAAAATGTTTCTTAGTGCTCATCATGCTTTGGCATAAGTTAATTAAGGCAAGAAACATCTATTCCCGCTGAGAGGAAGGAGGGATTTGAAAGGTGTAGAATAGGTAGAAACCAAATTCAAAACTGCTACCTTTTTTTTTGCATTTTGGGTCAAATCTGAAAATAGCTGCTTGCAAAATAATAGTCTGAGAAGCAAGGGCATATGGAAACAGTTTCTAGGGCATCTGGCTTGATTCTGTAAGTTTAGAAGAAGAGCAGGGCTGTCCCCGTCACCAGTTATTTGATGCAATGCCATGAACACACCAGTTCAGCCACGCTGCACCCACAAACCCAGGCTTAAAATCAAGAATTATATAGCGTGTAACAAGTCATTTCTGTTCTGCAGTAAATGTCTATGTGCACTTTCCCATCAGCAAATAAGACTTAGAGTTAATTAGCTTTCATTATTGTGAAATAAAACATATTACACAAGCTTACATAGACAGACTTATGAGTATGGAGATGCATTGGGGCAGGGGATCTTTTGATAAGCATCAGTTTCCCATATGTGAACATTAGTAGCCATGGGAATAACGTTTATTAAAAATATTATGATTAGGATTTGGTTTTCTTTCTGTTTAGCACATATATTGTGCTTTGATGCACACGCAGTCATGCTTTAGTGGTTTTCTGAACCTATGGAGATGCTGTATAAATTGCAATATGAGAGGATATATATTTGCCATAGGCAGATAATGTGTCTGTGTCCAGGGACTTGAGAATGTTTTGTGTGTAATGTGAATAAATGAAGACGAACAGATCTATTATTTTATGGAATACTTTATTGTCGGTGTGCTGCACGAAAGCAAACTAAAATCTTTATGTGCTGGATGCATAGTGGGAGCCTTGCTGTGTGTTTCCTACACTTTCTGTTGAGGGTATTGTGCGGTGAATCACAGATACATGACACGCTGCACTGGGGCAAGACAGCGAGGTCTCCGGTGTTCGGTGCATGTGCAGCGCGTGTTGTGCGATGCAGCGGTGCTGGGTATGGCCTCGGGCAGCATTTCCGTGTGCGCTGGTGGCTTCCTGGGCTGCAGGAAGGGGAAGGGCTGGTGCAGGAGCCTGCACCTGTGTTTGCTGTGGCGGGGGACCGGCCCCGCTCGGGGCAGGCACAGGAAACCCGCGCTGTGCAGGCGGCTGGGCGGAGGTTGGCCCCGCTCTGTGCCGTGGCGGAGCTGGTGGCACGTACCGCAGCCGCCCCGGGTGCCGGGCACAGGGAGGCAGAGCCCGAGGTCACCCGGACGTGCTGCTGCTGGGGCCCGGCGGGGAGAGGAGGGGACAGTTCCTATGGCCCAACGCTGCGGGAGCTGCGCTGCGTGTGCCACGGGAGGCAGCTGCTGCCCGAGAGGGAGAGGAGGGAGCCGGAGTGCCTGTGAGAGGGACAGGAGCCGCTATGTGTGCGAGGGGAGCCGGGGTGTACGAGAGGAGCCGATCCCCGGGAGAGCAGCGCCCGTTGCTCGTGTGCGAGAGCAGCCGCTGTGTGCGGGCAGACCCGTCACCGCCGGTGCGAGGGGCCGGAGCCGCTGACGAGAGGCGGCAGGTGCTGCCGCCCGCCCCGAAATCCTCCCCCCGCCGGGGGGCGGCCCCGCGCCGGGCCTGCCCCGCTCCGCCCCGCCCCGCCCCGCTCCGCCCGCGGCCGGGGGCTCGCACACCCCGCGGGCGGAGCAGCCGGCGCGGGCCCGGGATCCTCCTCCCGCTCCCTACGCGCCGCTCCGACGTCAGGCGCGGGAGCGGGGGCAGCGCCCAGCGCCGCCGTTGCCAGAGACTCGGCGGCCGCCGGACGGGGCGGACGGCGGGGCGGTGACTCCCGGCGCGGTGACTCGCGGCGCGGCTCCCGGCACAGCGGTGGAGAGGAGGGCGCTATGGCCGACGTGTTCCCGGGCTCGGAGCCCGGCGCGGCCCCGGACGCGGCGCGGCGCTTCGCTCGCAAGGGGGCCCTGAGGCAGAAGAACGTGCACGAGGTGAAGGAGCACAAATTCATCGCGCGCTTCTTCAAGCAGCCCACCTTCTGCAGCCACTGCACCGACTTCATCTGGTGAGACACCCCGGCAGCGCCTTTTCCCCCGGCAGCTCCGCCCGGGCCCGCTCAGCCGGAGGGGATCCCCTGTCCGGGGGCGGCCCCGCCGCCCTGCCCGGCTCCCGCCGCTTCCCCGGTGCCGCCGTTTCGGCAGGTGGCCGCGCCCGGAGCCGGGCAGGTGAGCCCCGCTGGGGCACAGCCGTGTCCCCTCGCTGCCCCCGCTTCTGTCACATCCCCCTCCAGGGGGGCGGGTTGCGGCTCTGTGCCCCGAGGGGCCCGGGCGGGGGGAGCCCCTGAACTTGGGGCACTCGGGGGGCAGAGAGGAGCAGGGTCTGAACACCCATCGCTTCCCAAACCAAGCAGATCTGTTTCCTCACCTCCTGGCCCCCCGGCCCGGTTCCGCTCGGCAGCGCTCACCCGCGGAGCCCCCGGCGCGGTGCCCGCCCTCCCGGCGCGGGGGGAGCTCGGCCGGCGCTCCAGCTGCTGCCGCAGAAACCCGCGGGTTTGGTGTTTCAGACGGAGGGTGTTGCTGCGCGGCACAACTTCTGCAGCTCTGCCTTTAACTTTGCGATCGGCGCCCGCTTTATTTCCTCCTGTTTGCGGAGGGAGGGCAGGGAGACGGGGAATGCACGGTGACCCCCTACGCTTTTAGGCAAGGGAGGGTTATTTTTTAAGAGAAGGTTCCTGCGACAGGGAGGGGAGGAAAACTTCATGCCAACACCCTCATTACTAAGCTGCTTGCTGGAAAATACACCTACCAGTTCCTGCCGTGCCCTCGTCTGGGCAGGGTTGCAGCTCTGCTAAAGGCCGAGCCGCTCGGCTCTCTGCTGCTGACGGGTCAGTGCTGCCCAGCACCCAATCCAGCACCCTTCTCTGCCAGCACCCCCTGCTCCCAGCGGTGCCCGTGGGTGCTGAGTCTCCCGGCCCCTGCCCTGTGCCCCCGCTAGCCGAGGCAGGAGGAGCGGGGGCGTTCATTGCGTTTAGGTGAATGTTTTGTACGCTCGGCGAGTGTGCAGCATAAACAACTTGAGCTTCTCCTCCTTTCCCTGCGTTGTGCCTCAGCGTCAGCCTTGCTCTGCCGCTGGAGTTCTCGCTCTGCGTTTTGGCTGCTAGGAGTGAAAGCTGTGATTTATTTTGGGGAAAGTTGTAAAAGATCTCGAAGGGTCTGTACCCAGCTGGGTCTGTGCCTGTCGCAGGTGTCTTGCTCTTTGCGTATGTTTATGCATCCGGGCACAGACCTTTGCCTTCCTTCTTGAGCATTTCTCAGTTTGCATGCTGGAGAGAAGACTGTGAGTGCTCCAGAAATGCCTGAGATATGTTTGCGGAGTAAGGAAGGAAATCTTGAGATGGTAGACCACAAAAGAAATAAGGAGAAACAAATCAATTTTGAGCACGTTATTTTTTTTTTTTTTTTAATTATTTTTCCCTATTTGGAAAAGAAAATGCGAGATTTGGTAATGTAGACGTGAGAGACCTTCAGAAACTGCTTCCAAGTTAATCTAAACCAGAATTAATTGGGAGGTGTGAAAAGATGCTGCAAGGTTATTGTGAGACTGTGGCCGTGCAGATAAGTGGCACAATTAGAAACTGAAGTGTAATTCTGAGGTGAGATGGATTTGAAAGCGAAAGGGTGTCCTGGGGCTGACCGGGCAGGACTCACCTGCTCCGTTGTCTTGTTTTGCTACTGAGTCTAAGGAGCCTCTTAACATTGACCAGATGAGCATCTGACAACTGGAAAACTTGTTTTGTTTGCTCATTTGAAGGTGAACGACTCTTGAATAACTATCAGACACCACACAAAGTGCTTCATCTATTTCCAAAATGACACATCGCAATTAATATTTGTTTTAAGGTATAAAGAACTGTAAATACCACTGTTCAGTGAACCACGCCAGTAAATTTGTTTCCTTAGATTACGTTAGACCAGGTAATATTTAAGGAAATAGTTTAATGCCTCCTTATCTAAACAACTTATTAAACAACTTTCATCTCTGTGCTTTGTTTCTCAAGTGCTTATTTGTTTTAAGAGCTTTTAAAATATATTCTAACTGCTGAGGCAGTGGATTGCGGCTGGTTAGTGGTGGGAATTCAGCCCAAACCTCAAAGAATGGTTGTACTTTAGAGCAGATAATCCAGGAATGTTCCTTACAAATATGTTTAAAAGCATGAAGAATTCTCTCAAGTCTGTTTCGTGTTCTCAGTCCTGCTGCCAGCGTTCTGCAATTGCATTTGCACACTTGTAATCTGTGCATTTCACTTTGAAGATGAGAGAGAACAGCAGCAAAATGACAGTATAGTCACATATGCTGCCAGGTCAGCAAACAATTTCATATTTCTTCTGTTTGTCTCACTTTAGGCCAACGTAAAGCAAAAATGGGTAGAGACTCTTGTGTAGAAATCTGCAGAAATGCTCCAAGTTGTGTGATTTGAGTTTCCACCCGCAGGAACAGCGTGCTAATTGTTTGTCCCGCCTCTAAATAAATGAGTGGGAAAATGGTGGATATAATTTCTTTTTTTTAAAAAAACATTTCCACCAACTTCATAATTAAAGTTGATGTTGTTAATTGCAAACAGCCTCTTGCTGGCTTCTGCAGTTCATGGCTTTGGTTCATTTGTCTCCAGCAAAAACGTTCTGCAGAGAGAGAAAGTGCAGGGAAATGTTTACAGGGAGGACACGCAAAACATTTATTTTTGTGGAAAGAAGGTGTTGATATGTTTAAAAATAAACAAATAAAAGCAGCAAGAGTGAAATTTGCCAGGGGTATAATATACATAGGAATTGTGGCTCGCAGATACAACCCTGGTGTGTCACTGTGTTCATTGGTGAAGCAGGACATGCACATTTGTGGTGGAAATGGAGCAAGAAGGGTGGAAGAGCAGTAAGTGCAAAACCCATGGGCCTGTTGTCGTCTTTGTATAGAAACAAGCAAAACCTTTAACCTGGCTCCTTGTCCTCGTGAGCGGTGTCTGGTTGGGGTGCGGAACAGCACCCTGAAACCGGGGTGGAAAACTAAGTCTGGTCTGTGCTAGAACTTGGAATATTTTACATTTCGTTAAGTATATGTGTGACATTAAATGAGTTACAATATTGTGCGCTAATCACAGATGATGATAATTGTAGATCCAAAATAACTCGTAAAATGATAATAATAAAAAGAATTTGTTGCCAGAAGCTGCAGTTGCATAGCTGATGACGGCTATTGTTCTCTGCTCCGAAACGGGTGGGCTGCTCTGCATTGTGCATTCGAAAATCTGTTGCTGCCTTAGCAAAATGTGAACTAATTTAATATGAAGCTATTTTTATGTTGTTGTAGATCATTGAGAAGAAATTATAACTCAACATACTAAGACAGGTTTCTCTGTGTTTTCTTTTTTATGCAGGGGATTTGGGAAGCAAGGATTTCAGTGCCAAGGTAAGTCACAAACGCTTTGTTGGCCTGTATGTGTTGTTGTGTCTCACTGTGAAGGCAAAACTTGCCTGTGGCAGGAGAAACGAGCCTGGAAGAACTAAGAGAGCATCTCTGCCTATGGAAATTCTAAAGGAAGACGATTCAAATAACTATCAGTTTTTATATCATATACCTTGAACAATCAAGTAATTGTTCACACCGTAATAACACCAAAAGTACTTGGTTTTTGTTTTGTTTTTAATCTCAATATAGTAAATGTCATATAATGTACATGTGCTGCAGCTTCTAACTTTCCATGGAAATAATCCGTGCAATTTAGCTTTTGCAGAGACCATTTTTCACATCAGCAGCTCTTGTCTGTGTGGGCGTTTTAGAAAATGGATTCACTTTCTAGTCATACGGCTGCTTTTCATAACCCAAACTCCCTGGTTTTAATTTTCATGCTCTGGATGTTTAGGAGGACCTTTGCTTTGAACTGCACTTTAGGACACGCAGCATTTTTCTATCTTATGTAATACTCAATTACAAAAATATTCCGCCCCTACAAAACCACTGATTTATTAAATTCTACTAACCTTGAGAAATGGAAAGCTGCTCTAGTGGAAGATAACTATATACGTGAAAGCCACAGCTTGATACGCTGTATTCTCACATGTTCTGTATTCTTATCGATATTTACTATTTAATAACGAAATAACCACACCCAACTATTGCTGTTGGTTTTTCTATGTCATATGTTTACCTAATCAGGAGGAAGCTTTTTTGTTGTCCATTTCTCCCTCGATCCCTGTTGTTTCACCTGCACATGTGCAGTGTGTGCTCATTAGCTGCCCTTGGCCTCGCTTCTTTCATTACGTTTTTAGTGGTTATTTGCTAATGCTCTAGAACACATTGACTATCCTGAACGTCGCTTTTCCTTAGTAGTTGGCGAAATTATAGATTCTGTGGTATTTTTGTGGAAATTGATGTTAGCTGATACTTCTTGAAATGAAGCCTTTGAGAAACTGAATGTAAAAGGCTGATGTCTTTCTTTAAAGATGTTGCAATAAGTAGTTTTCTTTCTGCAAGTAGAAACTTGCAGAGAGACATACAGTGAAAACGTTGTGTGCTTTATTAAGGTAAGCGTGCAGCTATGGTTTTACTATGAATCTTTTATAGAAAATCCTCTGTGTTGCAAGGTGTTAATACTGAATTCTGTAGATCCTCCAGTTGTTTTGCTACTCATTGCATCCAGATGGGTCTGCAGCCTCTAGTGAGCAGTGAAATGGCATTTCCCAAATCCCATTCAGGATCGCTCGGTGGGTCCGAGTTGAAGAATAGATCTTCATTACAGGTTTCCATCACTACAGATGTTCGTTACAGATTCGTTGTAGAAAATAATGGGGCTGCATTTGGATTGTGCAGTTATCTCAGGTTTTGCCGTTTGCACAATGGTGACTTGGTCCTGTTTTCTGTCCAGGAGTTGGTGGCTCAGATTGGCCACAATCCACTGGCCTGAGCCGTGGACCTGGTTCGCTGTGGCGCTTCTTTTCCAGTGCTCTGGATTTTGTGGCCACAATTCCTTCTACCATCCTCATTCTGGTTAACTAGCAATAGTTTTGTCCATTGAGGACTAATCTTTATAAAGCTAGTTAGAAATTTGAATTCAGTCTCATTTTCCTTCCAAATCCCATGAGCACAATCAGGAGTCAAAGAGTAGAGCGGCTTGATTTACGTTTAAGTGCTTCAAAGAGTTCATTCTCTTAGGATCGTAGTCCTGAATAATAAAACTCCATGATAAAGTGAAGCAGCTGAATCAATGTTTTTCAGTTCAGATTCCCGAGGCTTCCATCTGTAAAGTTATCGGCTGGAGGTGGGAAGACAAATTAGTGAGGACATGAAGAATTTAGGAAAAGTGAAACTAAAAGTTAGGTTGCAAAAGACCACCCTCGTTTCTTTAAGCGACTGCCTTGACATGATAAATGAAGAATAAATGGGAATTTCAGTATGACATGAAGGAGAGAATATTACAGTGACAGCTCCTACAGTAACGATAGTTCTTGGTCCATCAGAGTTCTACTATAAGAAACGTTTTTAGCTCTCTTTTCAAGAGTCTTGTAAAATCTCTTGCTAGAAAGACACCTGATGTCGGGCAGGTTTCAGATTTGGGTAGTTTTCTCATTTCCAAAGTTGTTTTAATTCCTCTGGCCTCTGTTGCCGAAGGGAAGAGGAAAGGTCCATAATAGTCATGCATCAAACTCTAATGATGCTTCTCCTCTAACAAACTGCAATTATTCTATGACTGTTTGTGTTAGTGGTTCTTTAATTAAACAAAAGGCCTAACTTTGTGTTTGTGCGATGTTAAATCTTGCCGCTAACCCTGTGTATTTTCATATACTTTAAAATTTCTTTCAAAAAGTGTCACACAAAATGCAGTTCTAGTTGTAATTTTAAGAGGTGCTCTCAAAAGGAAGGATTTTTATGTGTAAATTTAAATATTATTTAAATTAAAACTCGATGCTGTGTCGTAATGGTCTTTTTTTTAGGCCACTCATACTTTTGATCATCAGGCTGCTTGGAGCACGTTTTCAGTTGTCTGTAAGCGTTTTGTTTTCTGATTTTGTTGCCTTTGTTTCTGCTGTAATGTTCAGCTTCAGCATTACATAAAAACATTCAAATGAATCCTTTGGAATTGAAGAGAAATATTTTCATTTCTTTCCTTACAAAACTTTACAGGGTTTTTTTTTTTTCCCCTCCTTATTTTTATGGGTTTGCAAAACACAATCCATTCAATTTTGGTCTGGCTTTTATTGCAGCGGAGGTTCAGGGTGCAATTGCATTATTACCGCGCAAACGCTTCCAAGAGTCACTTCACATCCTAAGTAGTTGGTCTGTATCAATGTGTGTGTTTTAATGCGCCTGGCTGTGCTGGCAACCACATCTGCAGAATGGCCACGGAGTTTGAGCTGCCACTTGTGATCTGCGCAATTCTGGGGCAGCATCACAAATAAGTGTTTCATAGGGAGGTTTTGGGTTGAGAAGCATCAGTCTGAGCCCGTTGTTGGTGATGTCTGAGTTTCAGAATGAACTTGGGAGAGTTCAGCTGGATTAACGTTATCCTAAGGAATGTTGTTTTTACAGCTTCCTGTTATTAGGAAGCGTTTTGCTACTTGAAGTTTGTGGTTTATGGTTGATTTATGCAAACATGCAGCATCCTAAAATATTGAGCTTCTGAGATGGGAGCTCTTACTCCGCTGTTTTGGTTTTGCTGTTTGTTGATTGTCTCTGTGGCGGTGAAAACATGATGGTAAGATTGTTCAAGTGAGTTACGGCTTCGTGTTGTTTCCTTACGTTGCCAAGCGGGCCAGCAAGCTGTCTGCAATGCAAAAAGCTTTGTCTGACACGCACGTGAAAATAACTGCAAGATGAATATGAAAAATCGAATAATCTAAAGCGTTTTCCAGTCCATGACAGTAAGAAAGTTTCTCTTTTGAGAAAGCAGACTTTAAATCTGTTTGATTTGTGAGAAAAGTGATAGTGATTCACTAGGATGCAAAGAATGTATAGTGGAGAACATAACGTACGTTTCGAGGTTGTTTTAAGCTCAGCACCAAAGGCTCAGCAAGTTCCTCCAGCTAAAATTATTTTTAGTTACAGTAATGTGTGATCAAGTCGTGTTCCTGATTAAAGGCCTGTTGTTAATTCTCCCAAATGCTCAAAAATTGTAGTTATTAACTGCAAGTTTTCCCTCTTTCAGATGGTTTCTGCAGGGTGTGCTGAAGTTCAATATTATGCTGTAGTTCAGTTTTGAAACACATTTGGCTTAAGGATCGAGGTTTAGTTCTTGGTTTTCCATCGTGGTGGTTGTGTTCTCCTACCAGCAGTTTCGTGTTCATTTTACTATTCACATTTTCCTTCGTAACAAAAAAACCCCAGCATAATAAAGAAAAATGTATTCCCTTGCTGTGTTGCTTCTCATAAAAATAGTTGCTTCTTCCTTACTTGGAAATGTTATTGCCAAAGGGTGGATAAGATAAAGTTCCCCTCTGTGCGCCAGAGCTGCATCTCTTGTATCATTATCATTTTTGCGGTGAGATCGGATATTACAGACCACAGTTTGAACAATGCGTGTGTTTTCCTTTGTGCTCTTTATATTACTTATTAGTCATATGCTACCGTTTATATTAACTGACATTTCTATAAGCCCGAGACTGAGAAATGAATTCTCTGGAAGTCGCCGAGAGGCTGTGACTGATGATGCTTTCTGTGTAATTAACGGTCAGCATGAGATCTCCCAAGACGGGACTTTACTCTTGATGTACTGAGAGCAGCTGACTCATTAATATACTCTCATGCAGATAACTTGGAAGTACCTGCTCAGAAACCTCCAGAGCAATAACCAAGATGCACACACACAACCCCCACCACCACCACCAAAATAACACAGCAGATTAAAGCCACCCGGGAGCACGAATTGTGCCTGCGCACTGTTTCCACGATTCCTCTCCCAGCTTTGTCCCTTCTGTTGGTCTTTGCCCTCTGTAGACTGTGTCTCTCTGGGCTCCTCCTCACCAACAGCAATTTTAATGACCTGCGGACAGTGTGACGTACAGCTCATAAGCACGCAGATAAGATGCTTATTGTGCTTTCGCCTTGTCAGTTTTATTTATTCTTCCCCTCCTTTGGCTGTCCCTTTTCCTTCCCTTCCAACATACGGCCCAGATTATGAGGATCCTGTTAATTGTCTGATACGAGTGTAGGTTGAGATTCTGTTCCCTGTCCCCATGGTTGAACTTTGAAAAATGACCCGTGTTCTCAGTCTGTAGTGAGAACAGCCCTGACATGCAGATGAAACTCCCGAGTCTTAATGAGCGCAAATGCATTAGTGTCGGTTCTGATCAGGAAAACCCTTTGGAAATGTGTATCTGAGTTATCCCTGTTTTTACAGAGCGTGAGTGTGCGTTGCTGGGTGGTTTTGGAGCGTGCGAAGGTGCACGTTTGGTGTCCTGCAGGTGCTGGAGGGTGTTTGGTTCATGGATCACGCAGCAGCTGATGCCACAGAAACCCCCTGGAATGCAAAGTGTCTGGGTGTCTGTTCTTAGCACTGCTTTCCCTTACATATCTGTTCCTGTTCGAGCATCGCTTGATAATATAGACATAGAGGTTGTGCTTGCAGCAGTTGTTTCCTGCGTGGGGAAGGGGCCGGCTTGTCTTTGAGCATCATTGCTCTATGGAAGGGACAACAGGGCATCACTGTCAGAGGAGGGAAGAGACATGAATCCATATTTGTGAGGCATCTGTTACTACAATCCTGTGCATCACGAAAAAAAAAAAAGGTCCATATATCAAATATATGCACAATTCACTCTGCATCAACATGACAGTGAAATGGAGGAATCTGCCATGGTAGTTCTGTTTTCCTGGAAAATCTCCTTGGTGATAATTGTGCTCATCAAAACTGGAAGGTAATTAAATCTTATCCTGCAGCAAAAGCTTTTTTTTGTTGTATTACATCTCGGCTTCACCCTTCCCACACTTGTAGTATGTGAAGTTTTGTGTACTCGATGCAGTTGGATACCCCAGCAATGTGTTCCAGTTAAAAAACGGACTGTTCCAGTGCCCTGGATGTGATTGTGTGGAGCTCTGCAGCTTCTAATTAAACATGTGGGAGTGAAGCTCATTGTGAGCTGACAGATAAACCAGTTTGAGTCCTGGGCGAGATAAAGTTTGGCATGTTCTCCATTCTGCCCTCTGCTTTGGTGCAATACCGCACATCAGCTGCTGATTCGCAGCCACATACGGTGTTAATTTTATACAAGGTTTCTGTGGATGCGACTTGTGCCATGAGCAGAATTTAATGAAATGCTGGAAAGAAAGTTGCAGAAAGATGTAGAAAACAGATTTCCCTGTTGGGATGCATTGCTAATTATTTCTTTGATGTTTGTTTTTTGTGGGTTGTTTCTCTTTAGGGTGAAAGGTAAAAATAATAAGTTATTTAATATATACTCAGGGCTCATTTTTTTCATCTTTTACGTGTGCAGCAGAAAGCATAAAAGTCTAAGAGCGAAGGCCTCCCTTGTGTATAATTAATAACAGAAACTGCCCTTTAAGTGTTTTTAAATTCTTGTAGATGCCGAACATGGTAATTGTAGCTGATTTCCGCAGTGCTCGCTGAAGACGTGCAGGGGCTGGAAGTGCTTGGGAGCTGGTTATCAGCAGTTAATGTTTCAATTGCAGCTGTTTATGAAAACTGCCTTCCATAAAAGTGATTCATAAGTTACCTTGCAAGTCAGGCAACCAAACGCCTGTGTTTCTGTGGCTTTCATTGTCATTTGCGCTGATCTCTTAATTATCTTTTGATTTACATGGAGTTTTTTGGTTCCTTTCTGCAGTTATACAGCTTAGACCGTAAGGTACTGCAGGCACATATGCCTTTTTTTTTCAGAATATCTTCTAGTGTCGTCATGTAGATTTTGAAATCACATTTCTGTCTTTATTAATTAAAATCTTTTCATCAAATGAGCTTTATTAGAAGTCTGGAATATGTCCCTATAGACGTTGCAGCCATTTCCTCTTTTCTACTTTAGCTTCAATCAAAAGAAGTGTGTAAAGCTATTAATATTGTGTATGTTGCAAGCATTTGCATATAGATAAAAGAAGCTTGGAATTGCATTTGGAAGTTGCAATTTTTATTCTGGAGCGAAACTTTGAAGATTGTGTTTCTGAAAATTAGATGTTTTTCCTTCCGAATGATCCTTAAAATGATAGCGCAATGAATATTGGTACCAGTTTAATTAACCATTTTCAGATTTTTAATCAGATGTTTAGAAACTGGGGTTCTATGGGCTTGAGTTTCAAACCCACTAACAATGTCCATCTGCGTGTCCTTAGTACATGGTAAAAACAGATAAGGAGTGACTCAAAAAAGTGGATCAGGTACTATTCTTCCTTATTTTACTATTAACTTTGGGGAAAGTACATACTACAAGATACAGGCTGAATACAGAAATTCGTATTTCAAAGAGTGTTGAACTTTGTTCTCAGTGTAACTCTCTTTCCAAGGCACAGACATTTCACTCTTCACGTTCATTTAAAATGAGTAGCGTTTTAAACTTCTCCGGAATGTACTAAACGTGTTATTTTAGCTCCTCAGTAAACAAGAGATTATTCATGTTTGAGGATGATTTGGAAGAACAGTTTATCTTATTTCAACTTCTACTCTGTGCTGGGTTTGTATTTTGTTTTTTAGTCACCAGGGCATGGGCCAGAATCCGCTTTGAAGTATTCATGTCCTCTATAAATTGGTCGCTAGGTGCCAAACGATCCCCCTCGTAATTAATTGCTCCTGTTGTTGAATTACGTTTGCGATGTCGCACTTTGTGCCGCGGCACCTGCGAGAATCATCACCTGGTACCTGCACTGGTTTCCCATTTATTGCGCACGTGCTTTGGTGTGTGTCTGGAGATGACGGGATCCTCGAGGTGATGACAGATTCTGGGCAGCTCTATTTTCTCCCGTTCCACACTTTGAGAAAATAAATGGATTTCAACCTAACGATTCCCTGAATTCGTTCGACTCGGAGAAATTGTTATATAATCGCGTTAGAATAAATATAGAAATAGACTAATCCAACAGCATTGACTACAAGGATATATGTGTATTTATTCAAGTTTTTCCATCATGGCATGTTAGTTCATCGAATTTGTGATGTGCTCTAAAATTAGTCAGATTTTGGATTGCTCTTACCTTGTTTGCTGACTTTTGCTTTAAATGAATTAAATTTGAGAGCATTCCAAGTATGTCAGTTTTATATCTTCCTTTCTTGTCATCAGCTTTTACAAATTACATCTGTTGGCTATATCTTTATAAGATGGAACTCCTCTGTCAATGCAAGCGGATGCAAACGCAGTAGACAGCAATAGGTACACTCCTGTGCAGGATATTTTTTGGTTCTTCTGAGTGCACGTAGGCCCCTTGAGATGAATGTTGCAAGATTACAGGAGGGAGAAAAATATCATTTTGCTTATATTCTGTTTCAAATATTTCGATGCCTAGATGTTGCTCAGACCTATTCTTGATGTTACTGGGAGATGCTCAGGTGTGAGCTCAATAAATCTGGTTGTGCAGCTCAGTTAATGTGCCGCTGACGCCAGCCCTTGCCGACACACGTGTAGAAGTCAGCACAGCTTATTTCTAAGATTTCTGCAAAACCGGAGCCTTGTCTCAGCCTCCTGATGCTGCATAATGGGGAGAGATTTAGTTGTCGTGTTTGTATAAACTCTGTTCATTTGATTAAGCTTGAGCTTCTTTGAACACTTTGCAAAAGCAAAATTATGTTGGATATTATTAAACCTGGTACAAGACCAGGTGTCACTTTCGTTTGAGGATAGAAATACATTATATTACAAATATTTAAGGCTTGTATTTCTACGGTGAGGGTGGTGAGCCCCAGGCCAGGCTGGATGGGGCTCTGAGCAACCTGAGCTGGTGGAGATGTCCCTGCTCATGGCCAGGGTGACACTGGGTGGGCTTTGAAGGTCCCTTCAACCCAAACGCTTCTGTGATTCTATAATTTGGTATATCCTGCATCATCATTTTGTGGCAGCAAATGTTTTTACACAGTTACTATGGGTTTGTTGTCAAGTATCCTGAAGACAACAGGGTCCGTAGTTTTGGGGGTGCTCATGGAAGCCCCTCAAACAGGACATCCCCGGGAGCCTTGAACTGCTTCGGTATCTGGGTCGGATCTAACGGAGCAGACGTGCTTGACTTTGACCTTTTGCTCAATGTGCCTTGTTCTAGTACATGTTACTTTTTTATTACTTGAATAGAAAATGTTAAAAGAACACTGTAAAATATTTGGTAATAGAGCCATTTCTATATTGGGAAGAGGGAGGGCAAACCTTTGTCACCATTGCATCCCTTTCCTGGGTTCTGTAGAAGGTCTTTGACTTCAGATTCTTTTGTTTCCTGCTTTAAACCCCTCTCTGGGTCTGTGGTGTTGTGAGTATTTATAGTCATAGGCTGTAACTGCAGCCCCAGTTTTAAACAACCCTGTGGCTGTAATGGGCATATGAAGTCCCAAGGCTTTTTACTGCTGGTGTCATCTTAAGTGCTTTTGAATCCTGATAAGAGAACAATGGAATGTGGGTGGTTACGTTAATGAGACTGACAGTGACTGAGGCTTCACCTTAGTAGGAACTGAGTGAACAAATTCATTGATGCAAGGCCATGAATTTATGGACACCTTGGTCTTGGAGTATAGATTGTTTAAGTAAATGTGTAGCTGAAGATTGTTGAAGGGAATAACAGGCTTTGTCGTATACCATTAATGCATTAGGGAGGTCTAACGGGGTTTATGCAGGTTTCTCTAAGCAAGCTTTGTGAAAAATAATGAATGATAAGTATGCTCAGTAAATTTTCACGAAGTCCTAAACACTATCTATGGAGCTCATTTTGTAATTTATATCAGTACATTAGAAAGAGTACTAATTGTAGAACTTACTACACAATTAAATTTTTATTAAATCTTGCTCCTTCTTGGTTTTTATTCAACTTATGCAGATATTGACCTTTGAATTGTCTGTGTTTGATTGAGCTTGCTTTGAAGGGAAGGGGGTGTGTTTGCTATCATCTTTAAGCTTTTGTTGTAATAATTAAAAGGGCAGCGTCAGACACGTGGATCGTTTGACATTTAACGTGGCAAAATGAAAAGGAAATTGTTGACAAAATCAGTGGGGTTAATTTTAGAACCATCGAGTGTGAAGTGTAGGGAATGGAAACTGGGCTGGCCAGCAGGTACCACAACCGCATCCTCCCCGAGCCTCCCGAACACAGGCCAGGTCAGGTCTGTGCTCAAGGACATTCTTTGTAAGAGTGTAGGATTGTATTAATGTGCAGCTAATAAATGTTCTTAATGTTTTAAAGCCTGGATTTTGCAAGCTGCTTTGTATGAATGGATCAGGATCGCGGTCAATGCGTGTCTGTTATTGTTGTTCTATATGGAACAACAGTTGGGATCTGACCTTAGCCTGTGGTTAATAGTGTAGGCTTTAATACGTATTTTTGTTTGCAGTGCAGAGATCCTGTGAATAACTGAAGCATCATAACGTGCAGAATTCAGTGTTAATACTTAGTAAAGTGAGATGCCCTTGATACAAAAGGATTAGTAACCTGGCGAGGCACTGGGTGTGCTGAGACGTGCACATATTGTGCTGTCACTTTCCATATGTTTGGTTTTTTTTGAAGTGGAAATTATTTGTTTGGGCTTAGTATTGAAATTTCAATTTAATAGCATGATAATATCTCTTAAAATTTTACATAAAAATGTTGTCATATAAATAGTTGATACAATTTAGATTGTGCTAGTTATGGCTGTAGGTGAGGACAGAGCTATAAATGCAATCTGAAACAATCATTGGGTATAATATATACCTCATGCAAAAAAAGTAAATGTATGCACGTCTCCTAATAGTAATGAAGAAGCAGTAGTGACAAGATGCAACCCTTACTTCCTAGCTGACTTGTAGAATGCCTTCATCCCCGTGTATGTATAAAACATAGATATACTGTGGGAAGTAATTTCATTTTTCCCTTTTACAACGTATTTTGGAAAACTGGAACCCTTAATTCTAGCTCTCATTGCCTGGGAAAATTGTTTATCCCTAGGTCGAAGCTTAAAAGCAGAATAATTTATTCTTCAATGGTATCTCTTTCTGCAGTTATAAATTGGTCCTGCCCTGCTGGTGAGACGCAGGGTAACAGATGCAATCTTTGGATCAACCAGCCACGGCTTTTGTGTTAACCAGCCATCAGCAAATACCACCAAATTACTGGAGTACAAGACGCATCTGTTGGAAATGTGTTTACATCTTTTGTGAAGCAGGACGGGGAAGGCGTTACAATGAGGGTTGGGTTAGAACCAGCTGTGCGGGCAGCGAGCCGGCCCGTGTCAATGGGCTCTGTTCAGAACCCCGAGCAGACCGTGTCCGACTCGGGTTCGTGTGGCTTCGCTCCAGCTGTTTTGATTCCCTGACTATTGCATAAGTGAATTCTGTAGTTTATTTGCGTTTTCTGCCCATGTGAAATGTACCTGTGTGAAGCTTGGTGGGCAGTAGCCTAAATGCACACGTGGCTTTTCAAAAGTTAAAGCCTACAGGTTTTTGTTGCTTATAATTTCAGATTTAGTCTTCACCGGATGTGTTGCCTCCTTATTTTTGAAGGAATGCTGCCTTAATTTCTGCATTCCAAAGGAAAGCATTAAGCCTATGAATCAACCCTTTAACATTTGCTTAGCTCTCGACTTTGATATTTTATTAATTTGTTCTAATGGCATAATCCATGTTGCCATGAGGATGCTGTTCAAGGCCACATGTCGGCTCTTAGAAATGGATGTCCTGCTGCGTTTTATAACAGCGTGTCCTAATTCTGAAGTTGCCGGTTATGTATCCCTGATAAAGTGCTCCAGCCTTTTCCCTTCCTCACCATGTCCCGCTCTCTCTGCACAAAGTGCCACGAGCCCCACGTACCTGTTGTTAAATGCGAGTGGCAATTACCGCACCAGAACCTTGCGAAGCGTTGATGTGGCACTTGGAGTGGAGGCCCTGAAGGAAGATAATGAGTTCTGTATTACTTGGTAACGCGGGATAAAACATCACTTTCTTTCAGCACTCTCGGTAATGAGTCCTTCAAAAATTTCAGGCTGAAAATAGAAGAATCTTTTTGCTAATGCAGCTTTTGGAGCTTGGTTGTAGGAGAGGTAGAACACGGGTTATTACGGAACACGTGTAGCATCTGCATAATAGTTCTAAAATTAGTCAGTGCTGGGTTTAAAATGTGAATTGCTTTCAAGTCGAGTTGGGATGTGGAAACCTCTCTCTTTATGTCTTAGTTGTTAAGTTATCTCGTGAGACCAGTTCACACAAAGATTCTATTGAACAATTTAAAATGTCAAAGTTTTCTCGGCTGCACAGCAGCTGTGTCCAAATGGGTTTTGTGTTGATGGGAACTCTATGCTTTCTCCAGGAGAATGCACTGAACTAGTCTGGTGGTTTTTTAAAATTGAGCCTATTTCTCCGAATTAGTTTTATGAAAAGACCGTTTGGGAAGGTGGTACTTTGTTCTAGGGTTAAAAAATCTGCATGCTGTCTCCTGAGAAAATACCAAGATCTCTGATAACACAAATTTTACTTATAGATTACTGATACCTTTAAAAGGCAGAAAGTTATCAGAGATCCACATGTTGTAGCTTTGCTGATTACCTGTGTGTGCATACCCTTAGGCTTTCTTTTCGCACATGGTCTTGCAAATCATAACGTGCTTGTTGGACTCGGAACTAAAAATAACACTGGCTTTTTTTTTTTTTTCCCCCTAACTATTGTCTTTAGACCATCACACTCTGCTTTTCTATCATTGACTTAAGGCTCTGCAAAAGATTAAAAATCTCATTGCATTGAGCCTCCTTGGTGTGTTAGGCTCATATTGTCTCCACCTGGAAACCAGTGACATTTAGCAGTGCTTAGATTACACAGATTGTATCAGGATCGAGGACAAGAGATAAATATGTAAGACGGGGCTGTTTTTCATCCTTGCTGTACAGAGCCTTGTGCAGAGATGTACTGATGCTGTACAAGCGTCCGTGTCCTCAGGAGCGGGTATGGAAGGGCTGAGTCAGTCTGAGAGCAGAGCGGCTGGGAGCGGGGATGGGCTCTGTTCCCCAGCAGAGCTGCTCCTGGCTTTGCCCTCCTTTGCCTTTATTCCGCACAATCGGGTTGTTTTGGCTGGGGGGAACCTGTGGTTTTTCAAGCAGATTATTATAGAGGTCACTGTCTGGAAGCAGAGTCACTTAACTTGGGCTTCAAGGAGGAATTATTTTTATAACTTGTTATATGTGATGAATGAGCTACGTTATCTCGCCGTTCTGTTCAGGTTTCTGGTGGGGATGTGTATTCTCTTCTAAACCTCTTTTGCCTTCTGTAAGACGCTACATAACTCAAGCGTTGTTTAAATGAGAACAAGTGCACAAGGGATACCTTTCTTGGTGGCTGCTTGCTCCCTGTTCTGAAGATCATCCGCTTAGCTGGCATTAATTCAGTGCGATGATGAGTTTCTGTAAATCACAGCAACCCTGCCCATGCCAGACCCGAGCTTGTCACTGCTTCAGTGTTGCCATTTTATCACTCACTTGACAGGTGTGAATGTAAATCGGATTTCAGACTTATTTTGTATTTAGGTTGGAAAGTCAGTTTACTGCTTCCTCTGGTTTAGGCCATTGCAGGGTTTAACTTGGGAAATCTGCAGGTCTGAGGGGTTTTTTGCAAATCATTATGGATACCAATAGTGTCTACTAGCCAGACTTTGTTAAATCACTGTTTGCAGCTGAAAGGCTACATGTAAGGGCTGAAGAGGTGAACATATGTTAAGGCTGGACTGTGGTTTGTATTATATTTCTGAAATTTAGCATCCTTCTAGCCCCTGGCACTGGGTTTGGGTCATGATTAACACAGCAGAATTTTATCCAGTCATACCAACAGAATCTTGTTACCATCACCGGATGCTGTTTATAGAGAAGAAGCGTTTCAAAAGCTTGTTGCAGATGGTGTTCCATCTTTAAAGATAATAAGATTAAAATGTGTGACGAGCAAAAATAGGATGGTGGTGGGAAACTGTCACAACCTTTGTTGAATAGACAATGATGCAGCAAATTGATGTCTTAGCGATTTTGATTCTGGTGGAAACTTGGTACAGCTGTGTCTTAAAAAGCCTGGAAAAACTATTTATAGTAACTAATTTCTGCAGATAGCAACAAATTCAGCGTGCTATCACCATCTTTGGGATGTTTCCTTGTTTGAAGCTGATGGAATGAAACAGAGATGTATTAAGCCCCCAGATTAAACCTACCTATAAACTTTCTCAGCTGCAGAAGTATTTGCTCTTGTTGACATCGCATCTTTCATCCTGGAACACCTGTTTCATCTTCAGCTCTTTCTTCGCCCTCAATTTGAGTCAGATTCTTTCTAGTTTAGCAGCTCTCAAGCTCGAGGGGGGGTACAGAGTTATTTTGGAGATCGTGGATGCTGCCGTTCCAGCCAGGCTTTGCTGGGACCGCGGTTAAGCCTGAGTTTGTTGTGCCTTGTCCCAGGTGGTTCCACCTGCTGGGCTGAAACTCGTGTGGGCCATTTCTCTCCCATCCCGCGAGGGATTTGTGCCTGGCAGGAGTTTATCAGCCCTGAATTTAGGCCGTTGCGTTAATTTTTCATGTGAAAACGTAGGAGAAGGAAACAAACAGAAAGCGGAGAGTTCCTGGAGTGCGCGGCCAGCTGGGTTTGCGCTTTGCTGCAGGTCCGCTGTGTTTTTAGAACACTGCGAATGTCAAGCGTGGAGGAGGAATGTATTCCAGGAAACTCAGACTCTCACAGGATGTCATGAAAAATGTATGTGAAAAAGTTCAAAATGCATGCGAAAAAGTTCAGGTTTGTATTTCACCACTTTTTCACTATTGAGATTTATTTTAAATGGAGTATTTCCTTCATGATGAGTCATTAGGAGGACCTTTATTTTTTTCAGTTGCTCATATTTTATTATTAGCAATAAGTGAAAAGTAGCCTGTGCTATTTAATTTCACTAAAGCCTTGTATGATAGAACTTGGATCAAAAATGCCATTAGTAAATGGCAGGATCTTTTGACTTCTATCCTTTTGCTTTGCCACTAGCATTTTAGCACACACAATGAGTATTTTAGAAAGATATTATGAAACAAGTTTTTTTTGTTCTTTAAATGCTGAATGTAGTCATTAAATATTATAATTAGTGATCAATTTGTAATGAAGTGCCCTGTGACCTCCATCTTTTTCCTTGCTTTACCATCAGTTTCATTTTCTTTTATTACTCTCAAGAATTCACACTCTGATCTACAACAGCCAGCTGGTCTGGGCTAAAAATAATGCAGGAACCCCTACCCTGTGTATTGTGACATTGCAGACTTTTATTTACGGCTGGATTAGAAGGAAGAGGAACTTTAATGATGTGTGATGTAGGAAAACTCTGTCACTCTTCATGGGGCATTTAATGTGTCGGGACAGGTTCAGGTTTAACGTACCTGAGCAGAATTGTGTGTTGTGTTTATCAGAGGAGGGGGTTGTGTGAGCAGCCCGGTGCTGTGCAGCGAGTGCACTTTGGTTGCTGGATGTGGTGGGTACAGCTGAAATACTTCACAGCAATAGCAGATGACTGTGAAATCAAAGCAGCCTCAAACTGACGAATCCCTTCGAGCCGTACGGGTGAAACGCTGTGATATTACCTCGTGTTTCACTGGGAGAGACACCCGTGTGTACGCGCCGCGTTTCCCGCGGGGATCGCAGCTTCTGGAGCGGCAGTTTGACCTTATCAGCTGTGCTGGTATCAGTGTCGGCGGGCTGGGAACCTGCCCCAGGAGCTCAGGAGCCTTGGAAAGCCCAGCAATGCTGGACCTTGTGCCCTGGGTGGCTCTGCCAGGGGTCCCCATTTGTGCTGGGGTCCCCCAACGTGCCCACGCTCTGTCAGACCCGGGTCAGATCTTAGTGCTGCTTATGGCAGTTTGGGCAGCATTGCCCCCAGCCCTCAGTTGCTTTGCTTTTTATTCCTTTAAAGTATGGATAAGAATCTGAAAGATGACAGCGATGCTTACCCCGTCTATTTTGTTTCTCTTATTTAAATAAAATGCCTCAAACCTCAGGGAACGGCCGCTCTCGAGCCATGCCGTTTTCGGCTTGTAAGGAGAATTTCTCACTGTTCCCCGCAGAGCACCTCTGCCAAGGGAAACATACTTTGTGTTCTAAGTGGTGAGACTTTGCAGATCTTCCTACGCAAGATATTCAGCAAACTCTACCTCCCCAGACATTAATTATTACTATTTAGAAATAATTAACTAAGGGCTTTTGCTACTGCCAGCCTCATCTTGGTACCAGATAAGCTCTCTTTGGGACATGGCATGTTTGCTTCTGTCCTGAGTGATCCGTACCTGTGTGTGTCATCTCGTGCTTCCTCCTTGTTAAAAATTCCAATGGATTATTTACAGGGTTAAGTGTTCCATTTATAGAATGAAAAACATAATATAAACCACCTTATTTCACTCCTGTTAACACTCTGAGAGCCATTTGTTGTTGGAAATCATTAAATATTGGACTGAACTACGTGTTCTCTACAATGTATTGTTTGAAATCTACCACTTGATTTTTTTCCCCATGCAAATGTTTCCCTTTCTTACCTTTTTGTCAGTTACCCTGTAAGTTATGTCAGGAATGTTATGACAATTAAAGATTACTTATCCTGAGTTTAATAGTGATGATAATAAAAGCTATACATTGCGACTTGCTTTTTGTTGATTAGATATAGAATGTGTATAGGAAAAAAAATTGCTTACCACAAAGTCAAAATAATCACTTACAGAAACGCGGTACTTATACACTGGTGTGAATGAAGCAAATAGGCTTTTAGTTCTGAATTGTTATCACTCTGTTTGTGGAAAAGTTCGCAAGGTCCGTTCCTGCTGTGATTGATTTTTCTGGTGTCTTAGTCATGTACAGAAACCGAGGTGCAGGGTGGTTTAATTCCTAACTAAGTGTTGCTGGAGCTCACTTTGTCCTCAAAGTGTTTCAGAAATTTGCTATAGAATTCTAATTTTTGCTAGATAATAATTTATATTTAGGTAGAATATTTCACAGCTGGAGTTTTTATTCTGTGCCCAAATCCAGACAATAAACTCACCAGTTGTCTTTAAGTAGTTAAACTGTGTGCTGTCATCTCTCATCCCTTTTTTTGTAATTTTTCAGGGTTTATTTATATGCAGGTTATTGTGCAATTATAGCATGTGAGACTGAACTAACGTTCCTTTGAAATCGCAATGGAATGAAACTTGAGTCACATTAGAAGAGACACGTTTCCCCCCAAAATTGTAGTTTTTAAAATTCTGAAATTTATCGATTTAGTAATTGATTCCTTGTTTTAATTTGAAATAACATCAAAGCCTTAAAAATGTTTAGAAGTGAAGATTTCCTTTGTATTAGATTTTGTTGATGAACCACTGGTTTTGACCCTGTGATAAATTTATATATATATATATATATATATATATATATATATATATAAAATGGTTGAATATAGATACATTGATGTTTATATAAAAAATTAGTTATAACTGTAACTTCTCCTCCTCTCTGATGCACTTGCTGGGTGGCCTACAAGTGATACATTTCACCATTCAAATACTGCAAATATTTGATATACTTTGTTTTTAACCTGTTCATTTTCCCACAAAATTAACCCGTTTTTCAACTCCTATATAAAATAAAGTTTTATTCTTGCTAAAAATAGCTGTGGTGCTCATCCCCTTGCCTGTTTTGTTGAGTATTGGGTATCTCTCTTGGCTGTTCTGTGTGACGCTTATTTTTAGGGCCTCTATTAATATCTTTAGGTGATGTAAGAAGACTAAGGCAGCATTAAATGGAAAACTTAATTATTGTCTTTGTAGTTTTCGCTGTGAAATATAAGTGGAATTCCATGCCAGTGTTTAATAGAGGAAGTTTTAAACAGGCAAAAGTGAAGGATATGGGAACTGAAGCAGGGTGACCGTGAGCCAGCACTGGGCCCTTGTGGCCAGGAAGCCAATGGTACCTGGGGTGGGTTAGAAGGGGGTGGTCAGTAGGTCAGAGAGGTTCTCCTGCCCCTCTGCTCTGCCCTGGGGAGACCACACCTGGAATCTTGTGTCCAGTTGTGGCCCCTCAGTTCCAGCAGGACAGGGAACTGCTGCAGAGAGTCCAGCGCAGCCACCAAGATGCTGAAGGGAGTGGAGCATCTCCCGTGTGAGGAAAGGCTGAGGGAGCTGGGGCTCTGGAGCTGGACAAGAGGAGACTGAGGGGTGACTCATTCATGTTCACAGATATCTAAAGGGGGAGTGTCAGGAGGATGGAGCCAGGCTCTTCTCGGTGACAACCAGTGATAGGACAAGGGGTAATGGGTTCAAACTGGAACACAGGAGGTTCCACTTAAATTTGAGAAGAAACTTGTTGATGGTGAGGGTGTCAGAGCCTGGCCCAGGCTGCCCAGGGGGGTTGTGGAGTCTCCTTCTGTGCAGACATTCCAACCCGCCTGGACACCTTCCTGTGTAACCTCATCTGGGTGTTCCTGCTCCATGGGGGGATTGCACTGGATGAGCTTTCCAGGTCCCTTCCAACCCCTGACACTCTGGGATTCTGTGTGATTCTTTTTCACTTAAAATGCATTTTCATCTCAGAAATACTTACAGCATTTGTGACAGTGATCTCATGTTAATCCGAGGACAAATAAGTGAATATTTGTTGTTAATAAGATGAAATTGCAGATGTTGAGAGTGTTGGAAGGCGCTTGTCCTGGACCAGCTTTCTGCAGATTAACAGCCCAAGAAACCGAGGGATTTTAATGTGACCTTCTGAAAAGAATCATGTCCTGGTTGTCAGGAGGAGCAAGGAGCTGCATTCAATTACCCTTGGAGGTTCTTTTCAGTCCTCTGTTCCTAATTAAGTAGGTTTTCGCTATATTCAGCTAATAAGAGCTAGTAGGTGCTGATAATATGAGATGGAAAGAAATAATTGAAACTAAAATCCTATTAGTGTAATGTATAGAAGCTGCTATATTAATGGAAATATAAAAATATGATGATATGAAGGCTCAAGTATGAGTAAAAAGGCTCTAAGCTTTATACTAGATTTTGTAGGGTGGTTTTTTTGTTGTTCCCGCACAGGCTGTCACTGGGTCAAAATCTGTTCTGAACGTTGTTGTTTGTTTGTTTTTTAATATATGATGCATTTCAGTAATCTTCTTGTAATCCTGTGATAAACTGCTTAGTTTTAATGGAGAATGTTAGATGTTATTTGTAAAATAGTTGACCCCTGTGACACGGGTTTCATTTTCCGACATGTTTTCAGGGGATCTGCTCTTCCCAGCTGTGGAGCTGCCCTGGCATTAACCTGACCAACCTCTTTTGGAGAAAGGAGGTATATTCTGGATTAAATTCTTAATATCAGGCCATTAGGAACAAGACCAGACAATCTGCATGACTTAAGAAGGTTTACTGTCTCTATGTATGTTCCGTTTTGTGATAAACCTTTCTTATTTATGTCACTTTTTCTTTCATTTTTGTCTTGCTATGTAGCCTTTTTTCCAGAGCAATGGCACTGGTTATTCATTTAACAGTATTGTAGGCAGGTGAAAGCTGCATATATTTGTCTCCTGACCGATTTATTTTGGGTCTTCTAAGGAAAATAAGTACCTTCCTTAATTTGTAGGACAATTTGGGGCATAAAGATGTGTCATGAACTTGTCAAAACCACGTACAGAGATGCTGGAAGTCCATATTTGAAGTTATTTCATGTTCATTAGAATACAGCGTGCTCCTTAATTAGGCTTTGATGTTTTCTTGCTGATTTTTTTTCGACCCTTTCATATTCTTATACCAACTAGACCTAAAATGAGTCTGGCCCCTAGGAATGAAGAAGGAAGTGCTCTCATTCCTAATTGATGGGTGTGGGGGGAGGGAGGAGCGTGGTTGTCTAAAGACTCACTTCTTTGTGCAAAAAGCACAGATAGGATTGAAACAGTTTGCTGGATTGTTGGTTTTTTTACCCGCAATCTTATTTCCTCTGTAAGTTGTTTCAAGGAATATTATATATATTCCTATATATATGTATATATTTTTTTTATAAGAGCTCTGCATTTAGAGGTGCAGACACTTCAACCCATTGCACACATTAGAGGTGCAGTAGCAAAACTCTGGGCCATTTTTTTAAATGCAGTATTTGAAAAGGAATTGCCCTGCATCTCCTACACTGAAATCAAGGCCTCAGAAAGCGTTGACTGTATTATATAGGGACTATTTTCCTAGACCAAGCTTATAAATTGCAGACCTGGTGCAGTTGCCTTCAGGCAAGCTATTGTATTTTACTTACCTGCACTAGAGGTGTCTGAAAATAGTGCAGGATTTGGCAGTGATTTGTAGAACTGCAGAATCGCTTGTGATAAAGCTGCTTGGGTTCTCTGTTGTACAGGCAGGCTCGAATACTTGCGGTGTATTTAAGGTATTTCAAAGAAACTCAACCAGTGTGAGGATTCAACCCTAATTAGTGTGATAAACCATCGCCTTCAGTAGCAGAGGTAGGTGGATTCCAAGGCCGACCTATTTCAGGTTTATAAGCCAAACGAGTGAAGTCCTGGAGAATCTTGGGCTTTCTCTCTGTTTGGTGTTGGGTGCTTTTGGGACTCGGGGTTTTCCATGAGCCCCCGTGTCATGGAGCTTGGGGACAAACCATATTCCCAGAGCCAGTGCTGTCAATGACACCAATGTTGGTGTTGGGGTGTGTTTGGGACTCAGGGGTTTCCGTGAGCCCCCGTGTCACGGAGTGTGGGGACAAACTGTGTTCCCAGAGCCAACAGTGTCGATGACACCAGTTTTGGTGTTGAGGTGTGTTTGGGACTCGGGGATTTCCGTGAGCCCCCGTGTCACGGGGCGCGGGGACGGACCGTGTTCTCAGAGCCAACAGTGTCAATGGCACCAGCGTACGAACAGATCATCAGCTAAAAATCCATTTTAATTTCAGGCTCCATTAGGGACACAGAGAGAAATCATTATTTGTTAAACAGAAAGTAATGACTGAAACGTTTTGAACCATTTGTGTTTCAAACCTGAGAGTCGGTGTAATAGAATAAAAACATGTGCATTGATCTTTTTTCTTCTATTTTTTTTTTCTTTCATTTCTTCTTTAGCTGTTTGAAAAATGACCTGGGAAAAACTAATAGACTGGCTTTAAAATAAGAAAATGGAGCTAAACACTGCAACATGACGGGGGTCAGAAGTGTGGATTCATTTCCTTGTTCAAGCTGTGAACACAGTTGTGTAATCAGTTGTGTTTGGAGCTTGAAATAATTAGTAATCATCAACTAGTCAGAAAAGTTTAGGCGATCAAAACCAGTTCTTAAAGTTTTTAGTGTTCTGCAATCACTTTTTCCTTGGCTAATTGAAGTGGTATATTCTCTAATTGTTGCGTTGAGCTGCAGTCACTTAAATGTGTCCTAAGGCGTATTTTGCTCAGGTTCCTTTGTAGCCGTTATCACAATCAATTGTGGCAGCATTCACACTCTTCATATGTATTAATTTTCCTGGGTATGGTGTTTATAGCACAACTAAGACCTTTCTTTGAAGACATAGGCACAGGAAGCTGGAAACAGGAGGATGCTCTGGTGTGCTTGTTTTTAATTGCAGGCAGTTTTTGCATTTGTTTTGAAAGAATATAATTGCTGTCTTTTTATGTAGTTGTGTTGTCAAGAGTATGGTATATCCCCTCATGGGTGTGCCACGCAGTCTTATTTTCTTATGAATGTTTTGTAGGTTGTTATGCTTGACTTAAAACTGTATATATTTGCATCTGCTAATATCTCTTAAATGTAAATGTTGTGGTGGAGGTGGTGGGGAGCATGGATAAGACCAAACAAGGCCATTTCTGCTGCTTGCAGCCTTTGGAAGCGACATCAGGCCATGCCATGCTTGGCTGGAAAGTCAGTAATCTGGAAAACAGGTAATGGCCCTTTTTATGTATGGAAGTTGTAAGGTATAGAAATCTACATGGAACAAGAATAAATCCTTTGTTTGACTGTTGCCATGCAGTTGATGCTGCATGTTGCCCTTTAGTTAAGTTTTTATCAGCGTTCCCTAAGGAAATACCTTTCTGAATTGTCCGAAACAGGGCGGTTGTGCTCTGGGGATATTTCTACCTCTAAGTTTTGGCCGTTCTTGCAAGTGCGGAGCGTGTGATGGTTTAGAGCAGCTTATGGGTTTAGAGCGGCTTAAGCCTCTGGCTTATGGGTGACATGCTACCCTACTATTCCCTGACAATAGCCACGAAAAAGTTAAAACTGAGGCTGATAATGAGGACAAAAGGCGGCATTCTCACGTCAGTTGATAAGTCCCACTGCCCCAAATCCAGGCAGCTCCTTGCTGGTGCTGTGCCCTATGTGCTCAGTGCAGGGGTCCGTGCCATATCGTACCACTGCGCTAAAATGGGCTGCGGCAGTACCAGCTCTTCACCATATCCAGTCGCTAATATTTTTTCTGACATTTTCAGCTGTTTTATGACGCTACAGGCGGTGCTAGTATGTGCTGGTGATGTTTAATAGTAATTATATTAAAAAGGAGCTGGTGAATGATCTAAGATTACAACTGAACTGTATTATTGTGCTATTACCATCTTCTCTAATTAATAGATAAGCAAGTAGAACAGGCAACACTGTCAGCAGAAGCTCAAGATTAAGCTTCTATCTAGCTCCTAGTCTTTGTGAGTATCAGTCAACTGTGAAGTTGCAGTGGGCGGTAATGAAAGTAGACCGTGACATTTCTTCCCTTTACCCAACTAATAACCTGACCTTTGAGTCACACTGCCTTAAAGCTGCAGAGTATTTTGAGAGGAAACTGTTCCCCCCCCAACCCCACCTCTCACTTTTCCATTAAACTGTGACGTCAAATAGAAACACCGAATAAATGGAAGGGACCTCTGGAAGCCATTTAGTCTGGCTCAGAGCGGAGCCAACCTTGAACTTGGCTCGACTTTGAGGTTTAGTCGCTTTGCTCAAGGCTGTGGCTGTTTGAAGTTGGAATATCCCCAAAGATGGAGATTTCTCAGCCTCTCTGGGTGGCAAAGCATCGATGTTCTGGTGTTTGATCACCTTCACTACCCAGTTGGAATGTCCCTTGTTGTGACACATTGCTTGGCTGGCCGAGTCTGATCTTCCTGCTTCTCGGTCAATACAGCTGGGCTGGTGGTGTAAGAAAACTGCTGAAAACAGTCAGAACTCTTATAAATCTCTCAAACTCCTGGTTTGTCCTGAGAATTTCATTATCTGAAAATTGTAGGCAAAATACTTCATAAATCTGTGCTCTGTTTTATATCCCTGAAGAAGTATGTTTTGTTGTTGCTATTGTTGGGTTTGTTTTGTTGTTTTTTACATTAGCTGTCATTGTTTTCTACGAAGTCGAACAGAAAATATTGTAACGGGTGTATCGAGGAGGGCTTGGAGATTTAGGTTGCTGGTTCATTAGAAATACTGGCCTAAGCTCTGTAAGCTGCTTTTGCAGCCGCACCCGTATTTCTCAAAACTGCTTTTCTATGTGGCATTTCTCATGGTGTGTGATGAAAACATTCCCTCTTAGCTGTTTACTTGCATGCTGAATTTCAGAGCACAGAGGCCCTTGCGATCAACATCGTGATTTCTCTCTTGCAATGCGTGAGTTACAGAAGACAAAGAGGCAGCTACTCCTGATTTAGGTGACTCACGGCTCAGTATTTGGGTTTGAAATACTTAGTACAGACACCGGCTTTGGTGGATCCATTAAAAACACAGGTTTGTGATTCAAATGTTATTCAGTCATCTTTTCTTGCTCCAAGAACTGATGGAATATGCAGATGTGATTTGATCACAAGATCAGGTTTTTGTGTTTATTTCTTGGAAATGTATCAAGATTTGGCTAAATTCACTTGTTCTCCCCTCTCTCCTGTCGTCTTCTAAATAACTTCATTGCTGCCGCTCATTTCTGACTCTCAGGTTGCACAGTGTCCGTTGGGAGCTTTGGTGTCCTAAATAGTCAATACCGACTGCATTTGCAAAATTATTTCGTTAATGAAATTAAATGCACATCATTTCTATCTCTTCAACACAAACTTGAAGTAATACGTTGAAGCTGAAATTAGTGGAAATTATAAGTAATGAAACTGATGTTCACGTTTTCCGGGCAGGAGGTACTTAAGACAATTTGTGTTTTGTCTTAATGGTTAAAAATTTACCCGTGATTAAAAGGTTTTGGTGTTTGGTTTTGTGTGTGTGTGTCTGTGGTGGGTTTTTTGGTTGGTTGGATTTGATATTTTTTTTTAATATATATGCCATAGAATCTCTCCTTAAGAGAAAAGAATTCTTCCCTCCTGTCTTCCCCAGCTCTTTAAAGTTTACTTGGCAAAGAATGTATATCTGTTGCCCAAATTACCCTTAAGTACTGAGCTGGCTTACAATCTTTATTAATATTAATATGTGATCATAATTAAGCTAGCAATAAGATACTAGCTCAGCCAGTGACTTTGCACATGTACGTGTGTCTCCTCTCTTAGTTCTACTCTTCCAATTTTATTAGATATAAGCAAAAATAAAAATACACCGTTGTGTGGCTTCTCCTGTTTTCTGCCATGATAACCTTTCGGCCAGATGAGTAGCTCAGCCAACTCCTTTCGGTCATATTATTGAAAGTATAAATTAGAGAAAACCAATATTATTAAGAAGCGAACTAGGTACTGTAGTGATCTATGTGCAAGTGTGACTACCAGGAACATAGTTTAAGTTAGTATTGGGATTACGTGTATTAGAGAATAATTGACATGAAACATCAGTAGAATTTTGGCAAAGTTTTGTCTATGTGTGTCAGCACTTTTTTTTACTGTGTGTTAATTGTGACCAAACTGCATTGTATAAATCACAAAAAAAGGTCATTTATTATACTTCTCGCTATTAAAAATACAAATATTCTGAAACTATATCTTCGTGGTTCTTAATACATGGAGCTAAAAGCCTTGGCAGAACTATTTCTAGAAAATTCGCATTACTGGTTTTCAGATACGGGCATGCTTGCTGTTCACTTACAGCTCTCTTTAATGACAAACACTACTTGGAAATGGCTTAATTGGATTGTCTGCCTAATAGCATTAGGCCCGTTGTGCTGGTTTGGCTGAGCTCTAATGGTCCCTTGTTGGTGAAGAGATCAGTGGAGCAGCAAAGCGGAAAGAGAAACTTCAGCCTGGAGATAAGAGCCTTTGCTCCCCACAACTGCTACTCCTAAAAGAAACGGAGGTGGGGCTGTTGAAGAAAATGCTTCAGATATTATCTATATTGTCTGACTAAATTTAGGCAGAATGCGTTATTACTCCTTTCTGACCGATTCAACAACTGCAGACGTTTTGGTTTATGGTCAGTCCAGTGGGTGGGCACAGAGTTACCCCAGCAAAGAAAGGATTTGCTAGTTCTGTTTGTAGTCTTGGTCCTACAGCCATTAAAAAAATATTCACTGCTCATTACTTGTCACAGGTAATTTCTGGAAATACAAATTTTGTGTAATTTGGTGCTCCTGGTGCTCAAAAGTTCTCATGTCTTGAGAAAAGAATCAAAAGAAATCAAGAAATAGCTCGGTGTCGTCGTGAAGGTTGAAATGAAAGCAGTAGGATGGACTTCTTTATTGAGCAAAAGCCTATAGGCCGGGTTTGTGTGGGCGGTTGTTGTGTTTCATATTTCTTCCTGGCGCTCAAGAAATTGTTGCAAGTTGTTTGAGATGTCTGGTTTCCCAATAGCTCTTCATACAGAGAAGATTTCATTGGTCATAGGCTTTAATACGATTAGAGAAGACTACATGGGATGATAAAATACTCTTTTGTTAGAAGTATATAATACGTATTTAACCAAATTTCAAGAAGCAGATGGCTAATTAGGTAGTTTGGTGATGCAAGGCTGATCATATGTTCTAGCTCTAAATAAAAATGTAACAAAACTTCATTTGAATATTTTAAACAGACTTACATAATGTTTCCTAGTTAGTATTAAGTGGAGTGCGTACTGTTGGGACTGTCCATATTCATGTGAAAAGACAAAATCAGTGTTCTGCTTCCTATGGAATTGGCTTTATCTGATGCCGACTGGGCTTCTGCTTCTTGAGGCAACGCAAACTAAATAGGGGATTGTGGTTGGCATTGCAGTCTGGACAATTCTTTGAAATCGCATCCAAAATGAAATTAGATGAATACTAAACATACATTGGAAACTTGGTTATTTTAATACCATTTCTATCTGATGAAATTCTAAGGCATGACATCATTAGAATGACTTAATTTGGCGTGGTGTATTTCCAGCTGTATGTCAAGTTGTTTTGACAGTTTAATACAGGAAAAGAACATACTGCAGGAAAACTGTGAATAAAAATACTGAGTTGCAAGAGTAATTAGGGAAGGAGGAAAAAACGAGGTTACGAAACTGTTCGAAATTCTGTTTTGAAAGTGAATATGAGGCAGTTCACCGCAGAATTTAGGAAGGACAGTTATTTCCCAACAGTGAGGGTGTTGTGGGCAAGCAAGGTGAAGATAGTGTCATGTAAGAGATGGGTGGAAAAGGGAGGAAAGATCTGGTCGGATACATCAGGAAAATCGATTTTAAAATAATGATGGGCAGCTTTGTAATTGGCGCTGGGAATGGGGAAGACATTGAACTGCTCTGAAGTTTGCTCTTCTGAAGAGTTTTGTTCCCAGAAACAGATCGTATCCTACTGTACCATAGACGACTGTTTGACAAATATAACGGTGTTTGATCCAAACAAGTGAAACTGAGAACACTTCCTACACAGCGTCATGTACCACATGTGTAAGTGCTGTAGAACTTGGAAACGTTTTTCTCATCTATGTAATGTGCAGAGATCGGCAAGTTCTTCCCCTCCCTCTCCCCTCCTTCCTTTCTCGATCGTGCCTTTTCTGTTCAGTCTCAGATTTGGTGAGCTAAATCAAAGTGGTGATTTGCATTGTTTCCAGTCTGTGCATAGGCAAAAATGCAAAATACTTGGTGCCATCTCTGTGCTCTTCAGCCTGCTGCGGAGTTTTCAGAGGCTTTTTACCAGATTAAATCTTAAACTTCTAAAATGACCTCAGCGAAAACCAAGTTACCGTGTGCTTGCAATCCAGTTACTTGTCTGATTCTCTACAAATGATTTTCTAAGTTCTGTTCTCAGAAGAACTGAACACTGTTGGCAGACAAATGGGGTTTATTTCAAGTCATCTATCTAGGCAGGATGAGGAGTGTTCTTTGCAATAGCCTTTCAGCCTTGTTTTTGGGTGCCAGGTGATTAAACGAGGCTGTTGCCATAATGTACAGTGTGACGCGACTCTTCTGAGTGATGGAAGAGGAGGAGGAAGAAGATATTTGCCTCTTAATTGATTTCCTCCATCCTTCCCCAACAAGCTGTCAAATTTGAATGTTTGCCCCAGTTTTCTTTGTCATATGTGGGGGTAGCGGGTTGCTTGTTCGAAACTGGCAGGAATCAGCAGATATTCTGCCAATAAGGAGAATTCAGATGCGATCGAGACTTTAGAATATTGGGGGAAGCAGCGGGATTCGTGCACTGAATTCCATTTACGGGGCTGTCACTGCCGTATTACCTGAATGCTGACAAATGTGTCTTCCCATATGGAACTTTTCACAGTATTATTCTTTGTAAATTTTGAGCCATTGGTTCTGTAGCTCTTTCTACTGCGGTTTTAGTCCTCTAACTCATTGACTTTGATGTTCGCTATCACCTAGGAGTGATTGAAACAAAGTCCCTTAGCAGTTGGATTCTTCTCTCCTCATTTTATATGAACTCAACAGTGGTATTTTTTGCACAAAAGAACAGATTGGAGTAAGAGGAATAACGGGAGTCCATACAGAACACACAAGATTGGCTCGGTGCACATTCCTATTTGCTCCCGCTACCTTGGAAACAAAGGGTGGCATGACAACAAAAGCAATGCAGGAAGAAAGGTTAAACCTCACCAATTCAGAATGCATTCTGCTGCGGAAACTCGTCTTACTTCACAACGGAGTTTCAAGTTTTAACATGCATAGGAAAGAATTGTCTGATTGTTTGAACCCCATCTGTGGTTGAAATCAAGGCTGGTAACTGAAGGATACAAAAATGCCATTTTAATATAAGAACGCTTTAGAAATGTTAAATTTTTGAGAACAAAAGAAGAATGTCTCTGCAGCTAAAAATAATTTTTAGTCTGGGCAGTTCAAGTTTTTTTAGGGAATTTTTGATCAAAAATTTCCTAAAAACATGCAGAGTGTTTCTTGTACGGATGGAATTAAAGATAGGGACTGTATAATTTGGTTTTGCATGCCCAGCGATGCTCTAGGCCAGGTTGCTCCATTTCTCCTCCCTGCAGCCCTGTGTGTCTGGGCACAGCAGAGCAATGAGCGCATCTCATGGCTTGTGCATCATCTCCAGAAAGTTCTGTAAATTGTCTTGATCCTTCTGGTCCTTCCTTTATGTCCTGATGGGTCTCCTGCCTGAAGTTGGGGACATCAACCCACATCATGCTACCCTGCCCATTGCCAACACCATTTATGTTCTTCGAGCTGTGATTTTCTTTAATTTTTACTTATACTGCTCCCTATTTTTTTGTTCAGATATCTGCTCTGCAATTTTCTCTGTCTTGATTTCCCTAATAACCCGCTTTAGGATGAGGATATTAAAGGCAAATGTCAAAAATATGACGCTTGAGCTCCCATTCCAAACAAGTTAATCTGGAGAAGCATAACAACATAATAGTTTTTCAGAACAGTGTGATTGTAAACATTTCTTTTCTTGAGGAGCTAACTCACATAGATGTAAGTTCTCAAACTCGTTAATACTCCATTTTGCTGCTCAGTTAGGTTGTTCAAAGGCTAAGCCAAAACTGAAAGAAAGAAGGCATTTATTTTTTGAATAAACACTTGTGGAGTAGTTTGAAGGTCTCTTTATTCATGCTGAGGCAGCAGTGAGGTCAGTAAATAGTGTTTGCTTCCCTTTTCAGTTCATCTTCAAGAAGGGCTTTTCTTATTTGGTTGGACTTTCAGTCACCCGGCAACTTCTGAGGGGCCTTGAGTCAAATATTCAGCTCTAAATGCAAAACCGGGATGAAAACAAGAGTCCTTAGAAAAGCTAAACTGAAAAACTATTGAGTCTTGAACTCAGTAACGTCACATCAGAATGATACTTTAATTCTTAAATACACATTTCCAAAACAGACAACAGGCTTAAGATGTTTAAAACCATTTGCAAGTTGCTATGCTAGTTTGGGAAGCATGCAGATGTTATAATATTGTGTCTCTCCAGATGTCCATGTTTTTCCTGAAGATACTCTGATAACAAAATACATGTTTAAACTTCTTAAGTCCAAGCTAGAAAAAGTTTTCAGCAAGAATTTAAATATTTGTACTGTCCTCTGTGTTGTTCAGAAACATGGGCATTAGATTCCAGTTATAACAGCTACATCTTCATACTCAAACAAGCTTTTCTGCCGCTGTCCAAAAGAAATGTGCCTTTTTCTTGCTGCACAGCAGTGAAGTGCTATAATTCAGCATAAAATAGAATGTATTGCAAGTTAGCATTAGCAGACATCGACCTATATTTAGAAAAATATATGAAGAGGAAAGATAAGACACAGAATGTTGAAAGTTAAAGAAAAAAGAATGTAAGATTATGGTAGATCAGATCTATCTTGGAACTGTCACATGCCGAATTCCACTAGAATTAGTTCATTTTAACAATTAGACGTGAGCATCGTTAGGAAAGTATCGTCAATTACTGTAAAAAACATAGTAATTGTGTCTATACCATCTATTTGCCCGTGTTTCAGAACACTTGAATGTTACTACTTTATGTATATTAGAAAATGGCATTTGTTGTTGCCTTAGTATAAATGTGAAACTTCAAATTGCTAAAGAAAATGAGAAAAAAATTTTAATTAACTCCTTGGCTTCGGTAAAGCATTTGACACAGTGTCCCACAGCATCCTCACGGCTGAACTGAGGGAGTGCGGTCTGGATGATGGGTAGTGAGGTGACTGTGAACTGGCTGAAGGGAAGAAGCCAGAGAGTCGTGGTCAATGGGGCAGAGTCCAGTTGAGCCCTGTATCTAGTGCAGTGCCTCAGGGGCAGTGCTGGGGCCGGTATTATTCAATATATCCATCAATGACTTGGGCGAGGGAATAGAGTGACTGTCAGCAAGTTTGCTGATGACACCAAGCTAGGGGGAGTGGTGACACTGGAAGCTGTGCTGCCATCAGAGACCTGGACAGGCTGGAGAGTTGGGCAGGGAAATTTAATGAAATAGAACAAGGGCAAGCGTAGAGTCTTGAATCTGGGCAGGAACAACCCCAGGTTGCAGTCTAAGTTGTGGAATGCCGGATGCTGTTCAGCAGATGGACAAATTGTCCAAACAATATAGATATAATCTTAGAAACGGAACCCCCTCTGGTGTAATCCTTTTGTAGGTAACGCTGATAGCAAAGGAGCTCTGATCGGGGATTTGCTGCCTTAGTATTGAATACAGTTTTGAGAACATGGTGAGGGAAAAAATACAAACATGAAGAGCCAAGGAGTTGTAGTCATCGTATTTTTCCAGGAAATTACTTAACCTCGTGTGAAAGAGTGTTATTCATGATGGGACCGGGCGAGGGAAAATATACAACTGTATATTCTGTGGTAAAATTCTTTTTCAGGCTGTCAAAGGCCATGAATGAAACATTCATACTTTCAATGAACATGTTGTTCCTGAAGATAGTCATGATATGAGCAGAATAAAAATAGTAGTGGGAAGAATGGAAAAGAGTATTAAGAGTATTAAGTGAAGGAACAAAAATTTCATTCTACAAGGCATGTTTTATTTCAAGCTTTTATTATAATATAGCTTGGGGATATTTTGTTGCATTTTCTGTGTGCACAAATGGCCTGTAAAGTCCTAAAATGCCATCGCTAAGGTCTGAGGGAGATTAATTGATGCTGTGAATTTCTGCACTTTAAATGGAGGTGATGAGTCCGTCCGTCCGTCCCAACTGGCACAGGGACTTCATCCCTGGGTTACCCCATTTGCAGCGGTGAAGTCCTTGTGCTTTATTTTGGTTTGGAAACCTGGGAGACTTCTTAAAAGCTGTTTTCAGTTCCTTTTCCTATTTGGCATTACACAGGGAAGGGTTTGGAATAGAAGAGGTTAACATTACAAAAATTATTATTCAAACTGGAAATTCCATAGAGATAACAGTATCCAGTAAGTGACCCGTGCTATACAGTGCACTCTATACCTCTTTACTACATTCTTGGTACAAATGATACATTAATACTTTAAATGATTAAAATAACATTTCATTAGCAGGAAGTAATCAATGAAATGCATCCTCGCTGAGATCTGCTAAATCTACTAATACATTTGGCTTTCGGTGCTCACTGACGCAGCAGCGCAAATTCGATGCAGCGTGCGGTCCAAAAGCTTCTTAGGCTCTTTTAATCCTCAAATCACGAAATGATGCATCCACGCGGTGTGTTGCTTGATGCGAGGGATGTTGCTCTCTACAAATTAAGACCTATCACGTGAACACAGATTTTTCCCCTTGAGTTTCCAGTTCTTTACCGGTTACTCTAAAAATTGCATTGCAAAGGTGTGTAGTGGCTGCTGCATCTGGGCGTTCGGGGGGAATACTAAGAGAAGATACATTAATTCTCCACTTGAAAAATGATAATAGCAGAAGTTACACCACAGCCTCTGGCTCCATTTTATTTTCGTCTGGTTCTCTGTGTGCAGAGCATGCAGTGAGGGTACAGACTGCTTGGTGAACTTGTACATTTACAGGCAATTTGTGAAGCTGGACACATCTGAAGATGATTAAACCTTTCCATAACATAAAAATGCTCAATGTTGATGAAAACATAGATGTAAATTGAACTAATTATCCTATTTATTCTAACAGAGTATATTGTAAAAGGTAATAAGATTCATAGGTAGCAGGTACTACTTTGATAGCCAAACCCTGCAATCCCGCAAATGAGCATTTAAATGGACAGAAGTTTCCTATGGATTACGTTAAGCCTGTGCTAAGTGCTCTGCATAACTCAGAGAACATGCAGTATAACTGCTTTTCATTAAATGCTGTGATTTCAGTTAGAAAACTTCATGGCAAAGATCGCAGCCAGGAAAAGTTGGAGTATATTTTCCCCATCAGATAGAAGAGAGGCAATTAAGACATATTCTAGGTCAGTGAATGAGTCTAGACACAATAATAGCCAGTAGGGAATTTGCTTCTGTTCTTCCAGCTTGCATAATGTGTCCAGAAATTGTTCTAAAAAGGGAAGGAATGGACTGCAAATGATGAAAGTCAATGTGCTCTATTTATAGGGGACTTTGATTTGAGTGTCCTCACACACATGCTTCTTGGTCCTAAATGCTGCGTTTTCTGTAGATGGAGTGAGACATAAAAGTTGACATGATCAAAATGCCTGAGCGCTCAGTGCGGAGGAGGGCAGCACTTAGGCACAGGAAAGAAGATGAAACAGGTTTTAACCTGAAATCCCTAGGAAAGAAACCTCAGTGAGTGTCCTGCTAATGGAAAGCAGAAGGCACAAGGTGATGCATTAGTTCTTGTTTGGAATTCTCATTATTTGGTGCAGCGTGCTCAGAGAAACGAGCCAGATGCACCAGCCGAGCAGCAGGACAATGTGCACACAGATTAGCCTATTAATTTAAACCTTCTTTTACCCTAGCCAACATATAGGATGAGATTAATCCGCTCACAAGTAAATGCCAACGTTGTAAATTTTAAACCGAGTGATGTCTTGAATCCTTTTAGAGCCTATGGAGAGAAATGGACTCTCCTCAGATGTGATTAATCGCATCCTAAAGCTTTGTTTATATTTTGTTTTTAAGTGTAGTATCCATCATTTTTAATGGGAGACCTCTCCACATGATGCAGGCAATTTACAGTAGGATGTGATAAAGTGCCTGGTTCTGGTTCCCTCCATTAATTATGAAGCGATGAGCTTGGACAGATATATATCTAAACACGTAGGTGAGATAAATCCCTGTGGTGTTCATTTATAAATCTGTAATAATGAGGGAACCCAGGACAATCTCCCCTCCCCATGTAACGTGATGAATTACAATGCTTCAGTAATTTTTACTGAAAATAAGAGTCAATTGTAAACCAGGAGAGGAACTTGGAGGAATCCAAGAGGGTAAAGCCTCACGTGTAAGATCCTGCAATGAAATGACCAAAATAAAGCATGGGAGGCCAGTTTATATTGTATAAAAGCTCTTGGAAAGAAACAAAGATACGCATTGTTGTAAATTAGAACAGCGTGTGCCAGCTGCTGTCAGAACACCACAAGTGTCATGGAAGTTCATCAGGTTTTGATTGCATCTGACTCCACAGCATTGAGTAGTTAATGCAAAACATAGGCTGTTAGGAAGTTAAACTCTTAGTTTATGTATTTATCAAATCTGTTAACAGCATCACTAGATGAATTTAATGGTGCAGCTGTATTTAACAGAATGGCCGAAAGTGGAATTGTGGAAGAACTATAGGAGAACTGAATAACAGATTCAGCCAGAATTTCTTAGTAGTGTAATATGCTCTTACTAAAGTATTAAAAAAAAGGCCACCAGGCAAACACCCTCAGATTTGTATATTCCTTTAATGGGTTAGTCTGAGCTTCTATTGAGATACACTCTTAGCAGATTGACTTAAATGCCAATTGGTAATAAAGAAGAAAAGCTGTAATCTTCTTCTTTAGAGCAGAGCCATTTAAAGCTGAAATATGACTAATTACCACAATTGAACTTGTGAAATCCCTTGCATTTGTTAATAGACTTACTGTGTTAATGTCTCTGTGAATGGATGTAAAATCCTAACAGAAAAAAAACAACCTTGCATAGTTTTAAGACGTAAATATGATCTTTTGTTTTCCCTCACAGACAAATAGAAGTGCATGAAATACCAGTTTGCCCTATGTAGCAGTAATTTATAAGAAAAGTTTATGGGTTTTTTGGTGGCTTTTCTATAAAAGCTCAAAGCAATTGAAATAGTATCTTTTAAAAAAAATCTGTTTTACAGAAATCTGAAAGTTCTGTGATCAGAATGAGATTCCATTATGCAGCAGGGAAGTTAACTATGAATTCCCCATTACAGGTGTTACTATTGTCAGTAGTGTTGGCTGCTGCTTAGCAGAAGTGTGTCCAAGAAGAAAATGTAAAAACCCCTCTTTATTGTGCAGTTGTGCTGTGAGGCAGAATGGAGACGGAAAGAAATATAAAGCACTGAAATAAAGAAACTGGGGCTCTGCCCTCAGCAGTTTCAATGTCCTTTGTCAGCACTGCACATTTTAAAAATAATAGAACACATTTTTTCTGTTCCTCTTTTTGTTAATCATCTGCAATTTGTTCCAGATTCTGAATCACTTTCATAAATCTGTTTTTAACGAGTTGTGTCCAGTCAGTGAGTTCCAGAACAAATACATCCAGTCCATTGGTTTTGCAGTTGCAGAATTTCTCACCAGTCGCATCTAATGCAACTCGGGCAACCTCTGTATTTTGTCCTTTAGAACTGAACAATTAATATTTCAGAGCGTAATTATTGGCTTTAGAGGTACATACCGTTAAAATAAAAGAGTAGCAGATGACGGGGGTGATGGGACAAAACCCGCAACAGGAATTTTGCTGCCGTTGTGAGGATGCGGAGCCTTTCCTGGTGCGGACTGCGGTGCTGTCCACAACCCAGGGAAACGCTGCAAGTTGCGTTAATTCCGCACACCCGTATTGTTTGCTGCAGTGACTTGGGTGGTTGGTGTTTCTGTTTTTCTACATCAGCATCCAAGCACCAGTGGTGTGCCAAGGCTGGGGTCCCCACATAAGTCCCATTGTGGGACTGAAGTATTGCATCTGGGCAGGAACAACCCCAGGTTCCAGTATGAGTTGGGGAATGACCTATTAGAGAGCAGAGTAGGGGAAAGGGACCTGGGGATCCTGGGGACAGCAGGGTGACCATGAGCCAGCACTGGGCCCTTGTGGCCAGGAAGCCAATGGTACCTGGGGTGGGTTAGAAGGGGGTGGTCAGTAGGTCAGAGAGGTTCTCCTGCCCCTCTGCTCTGCCCTGGGGAGACCACACCTGCAATATTGTGTCCAGTTGTGGCCCCTCAGTTCCAGCAGGACAGGGAACTGCTGCAGAGAGTCCAGCGCAGCCACCAAGATGCTGGAGGGAGTGGAGCATCTCCTGTGTGAGGAAAGGCTGAGGGAGCTGGGGCTCTGGAGCTGGACAAGAGGACACTGAGGGGGGACTCATTCATGTTTCCAGATATCTAAAAGGGGAGTGTCAGGAGGATGGAGCCAGGCTCTTCTCGGTGACAACCAGTGACAGGACAAGGGGCAGTGGGTTCAAACTGGAACACAAGAGGTTCCACTTAAATTTGAGAAGAAACTTGTTCCCGATGAGGGTGTCAGAGCCTGGCCCAGGCTGCCCAGGGGGGTTGTGGAGTCTCCTTCTGTGCAGACATTCCAACCCGCCTGGACACCTTCCTGTGTAACCTCATCTGGGTGTTCCTGCTCCATGGGGGGATTGCACTGGATGAGCTTTCCAGGGCCCTTCCAACCCCTGACACTCTGTGAAGGGTCTGGTCCAGGGCAGGAACGAGGAGCTGGGGAGGGGACTGGAGTCCATAAATGTTTCTTTAAGCAGCGATGCTGGTTTATGCCTCTATGAAGTTGATATGAAACTAGTGACTAATGTTCCTTTCTTTAGTAGAGGATTTGACAGGTTGAGGTTGTTTAGCTTATTTTCTGCCTGTCAAGCACAGACAACCTGTGCCAGGGGAGGATTCTTGCTGCACCAAAACTGTGAACTTGAGCTGTTGTGGGTTCATGCTCCAATTTGGAGGGAGGCTTTTACCCAGATTAGTGCAGGAACTGATTTTGCAAAGAAACTTTCTATGGAGTGTTTTGTGACCTCTTTACGTTCTTTCTCTCCCTCCCGGCCATTTGCCTGAGACGCAGTTTAGTGCCATTTTCACATTCTGCACTGAATTTATGAATGACATATTTGCAAATTAATCGTGACAGCTCTAGAGCAGAGTTCCTGCCACACTGAAATTCATGTGGCATCCAAGTATTAATGGAAGTTTGATTTCTTATATAGCACTGCGTTGATGTATGATACTGTTCCATATGTGGGATGTAGTTTTTCAAACTTTGGAGCCTGAAATTAGCTCTGCATTTGTTATGCCACTTCAATATAATTCATGTAGAATTCATCTGTTTGCATGCCAGTTGGAATCTACTGGACTTTGTTATTTTCCATCCACTTCTGTAACAGTTTCACATTGTTTACAGAGAGAACATGCACTTTATATAAAAGCACTTGCTTTCATACAGTTTCACTGCATTATTTTACTCAATTTGTGAAGAATTTCGGCACCATGCAGTGCACAGCGTTAAAAGGCATAAAATGACTGAAAATAAACCCTATTTTTGGCTGATATAATGGAATATTCACCATCAGAAATATTAAACAGCATTTAAAAGCTGTGAGTGAGACGTAATGAATGAGCTGCATTGTATAAAAGCACATTATTCAGCCTATTGATTATAAGGACTTAAATCCAGATCTTCTAAGGGAAAAAGTGGCTTTTTAAGTCTTGCTCCAAACGAGCTGGGGGATAATCTTTGTTACTAAGCTGAGGCCTAAGGAGAAACATGGCCAAGTACTGACGTTGATCCATTAGAACTTAAGACATTCCACAGTCTACACCGAGTGTCTAAATGATGTGATTTGGGAAGTAGGAGACATGAACACAGGTTGTGGCACTGGGGAGACTCTGAGTGAGCTGACTTGCCTCAGACTCTTCAATAAACGTTGAGGTTTTCTTGTCTCTTCTTGGTTTTTACTGTTTCCCATCATCACTGTACGGGCTTCATCACACAACAATGAAATCTTGTCCCGTTGAAGTGCTTTAATGATGATTTACTGAATCCCAGCCCCTTGCTGCTTGAAGGTTCTCGACCTGTTGTAGGTGATATTCTCGGGTGAACATCAGCTAAAGTGGCACTGACACTCACGCCTTGTTTTTTACTTTAATATATTGCTTTTAAAAAAATATACAGGCTAGGAAGGAGTGTTTACTGTTCCACATCATGAGAATACTACTCATTCTGTCTGACATAAAGTAGGAAATACTGTTTATATTGTGCTTCAGTGAGCCAGGAAAAAACACACAAATATGTCATGACCATACAGCAGAAAATGCTTGTATACTGTTTTAATAGTCAAGGCTCTATATGACTTATAACAAGGGCAGCCATTATTCTAAGAACTCAAACGTAGCCTTAATGTTGGGGAACATTTGGAGATAAAGATCAAATTCCAGGAATGCGGTCTGCGCTTGAAAAATGATTTGAAATCTTTGTCTAGACAAACTGAAGAAAGCTTCTCAGTTCTTTTTGACTCCATCACACAAGATGAGTCGAGTTATAATGTTCATATAGGTTGTTATCACGTGGGGTTTTTATCTAGTATAAATGTAGCATAAATCCAGGCGGCTGTGGGGGTCTTGTAGTTCTGTTTTTGTACTATGTGAACGTTCATGTTTTGCATGTTGAGCTGGCCCAGGGAACCGGTCCAGCTAAGCCCAGCCTTGCCAAAATACATCGGCTGCATGAATGTGAAGCCATGGAAGCGAGGAGACAGGGCCACTGCTTTGGACAGCAATGTGCCGTATGTCAAATTAAAGTGGTCACTTAACCGTGACTTAGGAAATCATCACTATGTCAGCTCCGTGTGCCGGGGACACCCTGTTGGAGCCGGAAAAGCGCTGGGATCCAAGAGGTGGAACTAGGAATGGCTTTGCATGGCAGCCTAATGCTGAATTACTATTCTGATGGGTACAATTCGTTCACGTTTCATAAATTCATGCTCAAAATGCACCTTTACCTTTGAAAGTTATGGTGGCTATATGGTTTTCTTGCATATAGTGACCATAGCTTTCAAAGATTTTCTTGCTGCAAATCTCCCATCTCAACTACTTCTTTGTTTTGCAACTGTGGTTTTTTCTGTAAATGTTTTACTGCAAATATAAAGAATTCATTCATAATTAAACTGCATGTTTCCATGGTTTCTCATTTTGTTATGTATGTGCTACTTACCTCTGAACCCACAGGTATTTCCTAGAAATACCCTTTTTGCTATTTGGGACAAATTACTGTAAGCTGTGTCATTCACTCAACCATGTAATTTTGGTAACTGCTAAACTTAAAACATGCAGATTAATTTCTTGAGTGAATAACATAACAGACAAACACACTAGGAAAGAAAAATCTTCCACCTATTGGCTGAGGGTGAATTTTCTGAATTCTGTAGTTGTTTTCTTTATGCATTTGTTGTCTTAACATTGGCAATAAATCCGACTGTAATTGTTCTAATGCAGTTTTATTCTGTGTGTGTGTGTGTGTTGTTTTTCTTCCTGAGAACTTGCAGTTACTTTGGGATGAAACTGTATTTTCAGTGACTGATGAGTGGAGGAAAGTGACACTGGAGTTTCTAGCAGATGACCCTTTAATAAGATGTATTTAATTGGATAAGACTTGCAACAAATATTGGGCATCTGTTAGGTAACAGAAATAACGATGAGAAACAGCAACAGGGAAAAAAACTTAAATTAAAAAAACCTCTTCAGTTTCTTGATCTAATGCTACAGGACTGTAATGTTCATGTGTTAATACCTGTTTAGTGTTCAGGATAAGAGAGCTAGCATATTAGTGATAATGTAGAATAAATTACCAGATCTGAGTCTTAATAGTAATGGCAATCCAGCGCCAAATGGTTATCTTGTGTATATGGCCTGTGGATCTTCTAACTAAAGATACTACGTATTGCACTGCAAATACAGTTAATACGCTGAATTCTAAAAATGTCATTATATCCAGATGATTTGGTTTGGCGTCAGCAAGGGAGTAAATAATGCCTTTCAAGAGGTTTTTGTGCCTTTGGGGAACAAAATTAATATCTTTCATTTTCATGCAGTCATTTTAGCACATGATATACCATAGAACAGCCTACAGAATTGATCAATCGTGCAAACAAAAATGAGCTAATTGTTGCAGTTTGAAGTGCGTTTATATAGCAAATTGAACTCTTACAGAGATTATCATGAAGCAATACAAGGTGAGGTTTTCTGACAAGATTTAAGAGGTTTCATAATTATCTTTTGATGTAGACCTTCCCCATGCTGGAACTAGAAAGAGCAAATGAGATGGGACTGAAGAGACGTAAGCACATCTGAGCTCACGTTTCTGTGGATCAGTACAATGATTTTCTTCATACTTAAATTTATATAATTCTATACCAGGCATAGACATTAAATGGTGCATAAATGCTGTAACATTTATTCGTGAAATTAGAGCTTTCATGCTTTAAAATGAAGTTCTTTGTTTTGTTTTCAAAATAAGTAGGCAAGGCATGAGTATTTTGCTTTAATGTATCAGAAGCCCCATTATGCTATTCTAGAATCATGTTATTTGAAAGTTAATGTCAAAGGATTCTATCATCTTTTTAGTGACTTTCGTATATGTGAGTAAATGCAGAATTGTATCTGTGTTGCATTAGTAATTGGAGATCAGTTGTCATATCAGGATTGTGTCCAAACAGGTAGCACAGGAAGTTTATTTCTCGTAGTTTAGTACTTGGGATGTGTTCATATGTCACAGTTTGTTCAGTGTCATCCTGGCTTCAATTCTTCCCATCTTGAAGAAAAACAAACACCATCTTTTGGCAATAATGGAATTAGTGTGTGGATTGTGTTTGCTGGCAAGTGAGGTTCATTAATTTTGTGAGCACGTTATAAGGTTTCTCAAACACAACTGAAAACCTGGACTTAAATTCAAATTATACTAAAATACTTAATGTTCAGCTCTTGGCATTCGGATCTGGCATTTCACTTGTTGTATTTGTGTCCATACAAATTGTACTCCAAGAAGGAAGTGTTTTGGTTTACAGCCACCAGTGCCTTGACATCATTAAATTATGAAGTGCTGAGAAAAACAAGCTATAGCATTAGCACTAAAATATTTCTTAAAACCTCACGGTAAAACCTTAGAGCTGCACTAGCGTGTCTGAGCAGTTTTGTGCTTCGAGCAATGAAGGGATGCGGACGTCACGGTGGGACGTGGCACGGGCTGTGTTAAATTAACTGTGCTGGTGATTTAACATGAGATGAAAGATTGAGAAGTTTCATAAGGCCTTCTGACGTTTGTCTGCGGCGCATTAGGCCCCTCGTGCCCCAGAGTTTTGGGTTTTGGCTGGGCAGCTCTGGCCATGGCAGCATCGCGGGCTGGGACCATGGGGCTGGTCCTGGGACCATGGGGCTGGTCCTGGGCTGGGGACATGGAGGCAGAAGCAGCAGAACGTGGCGTGTGATGGGGACAGGGCTTGTAAGAGCAAAGCCGTTGCAATTGCTCCTACATGTAGCCAAGGAATTCTTTTCATGCTGGACGATGTGAATGGGATTCAATGCGACCGTGTCTCGCAGCATTGGTGGTGGCTCTACTGTGATTTTCCAAAAGCTCTTTGCTTTCTGTTGGCGTCCGGGATTCCAGCTGCGTTACTAAACAAAATAACCCCCAACAGCTGCATTCTGGAGCTCGATTTCGTCTTGTAACCCGTCATTTTATGCAGCCTTAAAATCCGTACAGCCTGTGCTGCTTTGTACCACTCGCTTTACTTATGCATTAAGTAACATATCAAACTGATGGCAGCCGCTTTATTTAAGACATCCTATTTCTGCGATTTGGGCAATGCTAAGTTAGTAGAAAAATCCGAAGAACTGATGTTCAGGGCTCAAAAGAAACATTTGAGGGCTTTCACATTGTGTTAGTTCTTTAATTGAAAGCGCTGCGCTGATCCTGGCTGATGTGCTTGTACACAGCTCCAAAGCAGATTATAGCGGGCACCCCCAGGGGCTTTGTCGCTGTCGTACAACACGTCAGGATCAGCAGATTTTTAAAATAAAATGAATTCAAACTATAGAAGTGATAGAAAAAGGTCTGTGGTTGTGGGTCATCTTTTTTTTTTTGCTGTTGCAAGTACTTAAAATAGCTGTTTCAGCACCGATTTTGATGGATGGGTTCTGGGTTATAAAATGGGGCACCTCAAAGGAGGGAGATTAATAGCTTTGTGAAATTTTAGCAAGGACTCTCAATCTTTTACAAAGTACGTAATTAATAAGTAGATTGAAACAGTTATGAATACTTTATATTCCATTAAAAACTTTTGTATTTTGAAAGTCTTCCTCAGTTTTGCAAACCTTATGATACCGTTTTAGGGGAAAAAGATACCGTGTACCTTCTTTTCCCTGCAGTGAGAGGCAGAAATGACAAACTTGGTGTGGTGTATGTCTGAATATAGTAGTCAGGTATATCTGAATATATTATGTGAGGTATTTGGCAAAGCCCAAAGTGTTTTAAAAATGTGTTACTTATATAGCTGTAGGTCTATATTTATATACGTATATATTTATATACCTGCATTTGGATAAATGAAGATGTCTGTGCATTCCCTGCCCCACACACGTTCTGTATTTGCACAAAGCTGCAGGTCTCACAAAGCCACTTACTCGCAACATCCATTTTGTACTTAGTGTAAGGGAGTTAATGACCTGACGAGTTAAAACTGTCCAGACAATCTGTATAATCCCTTCACACAAATAAGATATTACAGTTAACCTTTACTTTCCCTTAATTTTAAAAAAAATATATAATATAGATCTTATTTTTGTCTTTCCACCTACTTATTTGGCCTAATTGGCCCTGACACAATTGGAAAAGAAAATCTGTGCAGCAAGGTCAGGGGTATGAACCTGAGGATGTGCAAACCAGTTATTGACTGGCAGACTTGGAGCTTTGAAGTAGGAATCAGCCCTAATTTGTCAATATTGATTTCATGTAGTCCCTACACTTCGCCTTCAAGGTGGGTTTTGGGCGCCGCTTGACGAAGGTAGGTGAGGTTTGTAGGAATTGCAATGGAAATGAAGATAATCCGTGCAGATTAGTGCTGTACAGGTGCTGGGTGGGCCCGTGGGTTACAGAAGAGCTGGAAGAAGCTTAGTGACAGGTTAAGGTGATGGGGAGAGACGGTTGTTCTTATTGACAGTGTTATCCTGGAACAGGCTGTATCCTGTAGCCTGTTTTGGTGAGAAAGGGGCTGTAAATGCCAAGTGGAAGGGTTGCATTTAGCAGGTAGCGTTAGCCTGGCCACTCTGTTGAGATAAAACTCTCTTCTAGATGGGGTGAAACATTGGCCAAAAAACCTAGTTGATGTGTTATATATGTTGAAAAAGTTAGGGTAATGTAATTTTAAAAATTTCCCTGTGCAGTCAGTATGGTAATAACATTCAGAGGTAGTGCTGCTTCTGACTTCTCTTTGGTTTCTAATCTACAGCCTTTTTAATATTTAATATAAAAGGGATTTTTGTATTTTTTTTTTCCAAGTTACAATGTATTCGGAAAATGAAAAAGATAAGTATTGTTAAATCCTGTTTCTTAGTTGTTACTCTTCTTGCTCTGGAAATATTCCCAGTGCCTGATTTTAATCTATTCCTCATAAATTTATTTAAACAGTACTGCTTATTTAAATAACAACCGTAGTCGGTATTTAAACGATTTGTCTATTTTGAAGTAGTACCCTATTTCCGTGTAATTGCTATATTTAATGTTAGGACGGACTGATGCGTGCCGTGTGACAAGTTCATTCATGGCTTGGTGTCGCGCAGCAAACACAAGTCAGCCAGTGATATGGGCCCCCAGGGAGGTTCTGCGGCCGCACTGGAAATGCAAAGCATGTGAAACATCAACATCAAAACTACACAGTGCCCCAAGCTACTGTAGAGGCCCTGTGAGTTTTCTGGTGTATGCAGAGAGTGATTTTGTGCTTGTTGTAATTCTGTTGTAACTCCATAGTCCAGAATCAACTCCTGTTCGAAACCCAGCAACAAATATTGAGTGTAGGTGGTTTCCCCATTGCTGCCGACCAGACCTCCTCTGCCGCTTCCTTGGGAAGAACCAGTACGTGAAACTAAGAATTCAATTATGTAATCCTGTCGTAACAGCGGAGCCACAGCTATAAATTTTGGGTAGGTGGGAAGATCATACACAATTTTTACGGTGGTTAAGGTTTTATAAGCTCACTATTTGAGTTGGGAGAATAGTCTTGACCATTAGAAAAACGAGTCAAAGTTGACTTGATAAAAACCATTAATTTCTCTATAGGTGATAATTGGCCATTCAGTTACTGTCTTAGAAATTCTCTCTGCCCTTCAGGTTTGCAGTTTAATTTGTTGTACTGAATAAGTAAATACTGCGGTGTAGTAAAGATACTAAATTCTATTGGAAAGGTTCATCTAACCTGTTGTTTTTCTTCCGAAAGTGGGAGTATAAATGTGCTTTTAGATATCTGTTGGACTTTTTGAATAATTCTAAATTGTCAAGTATATTACTTTTGTCTTGATGCTTTTGCCTCTAGTCCTTTGGGATGTCTGTGGCTGTAGAGCTCTTCAGACATGGCTAAATGGTGGGAGGACTGGAGCTCAGCAATGGCTTGTCTCCTTTATAGATCATCTACTAGAGAAGATTATTCATTATTGTAATATTTCATTTCTGCCTCACCAGTCCGTGTCATATATGAAAGCTATTAGTAGCTAGTTTTTAGCTGATAACTCTCACCCAACAATATATCATTATAACCTTTGCACATCACATAATTTAGAAAACAGCTTGAAATTTATTTATGGCAGTGCCTTGTAACTCGAAGTGACTGATGACTATATATCTATATAATATTAATAACATGTTTTTCCCAGTACTGTGCGCTGACAGCGAAGTGTTGGACAGAATGAATTGCCCTCCATTATGTGCCATAAATCCCACAAATCACGCAGTGCTTCTGCTTGTTGGCTTCGAGAACACATTGAGTGCTCCTGACCACGTTCTCCTCTGTTTTCATTTGGCGTTTTCTGCTCCCCGCAGCTTTGGGGGAGGATGGAGGGCGATGGATCATCCTGGCCGATGCTGCTCTGAGCCCGGCTTTGCCAGACAAAGCCGGGTCTGTTCTCTCCTCCCTCCCAGGGATGCTGAGAGATCATTTTATCTCCAGCGAGCCCAGAGCTGGGAAGGATGGAATCTCCCCGCCGTATGATATATAGCACAGATCAAAACCACGCTGTCAAAACGTGAAAATACCTCAATAATTTCCTTTTTAATTTTAACTGTCAGCCTTGAGACAGCACTCGAGCTGCTCTGCATAATGTGTGCCAGCTCGCTTCTGCTTACGCTCTCCTTAAAATGTAAAGCAGTCTCTGTGAAGAGTGCAATACAACTTTCATTACAAGAAGGTGATGAACACAATGTGACTTCTTAACAGCTGCAATAGGTGATGTGAAGCTATTAATGTCTTCTCCAAACAAGCAAGAGGTTATTTTTCATCTCTATTCATGGAAAAATAAATGCTATTTTAAGCAGATAACATTTTGTCTATACTTATCTGAACTAAGTAAATGTTTACATGAATTCTATAACTCTGTATTGCTTTGTGAAACTAAGACGACTTTACAAACTAATGCTAAAATACACTAATGGCTGGATTTGAAAATTAAAATTTGGATGAATGGAAATCATAACTATTAACAAGATATTTTAGTTCCCCTTTATCCTTTTTCCTTTGGATTTATGATTCCATGAGAGTTGCTTATTTCATTGTTTATTTCAAACTATTTGATTCTCATTGAGCGTTCTCAAAAGATGGGACAGGTCTGATGCTTTTGAATCGCTTACCAAGGAACCGAGTTCTTTGGAGACAGATAATCCATTACAAAGGGAAATGGGTAATAAAAGCAAATAGCAGCCAATTAGCGGACTGAACAGAAGGGTTTTAAGAAGTTCAGTAGTCAATGTGGAGAATTGAAGCCTTAATAAGTGACTTTTTTTGAAGTGTAGCTTAAAGTCCAAAAGGACAAACACTGTCTGCTTTACTTGCTTTGACAGCTGAAGTGGAGTTTGCATTGTAGTGTGATTAGCATCGTTTCCACAGACGTTAGTGGCTAAAGTTCATGGAACCAGTTTGGCACTGGTTTTCCCACGTATCTATCTTGACACTCATGATATATGAAATTAAAAACAAGGTCAACATTGTCTTTGGTTGAATGAACTCCTTAATGGGCCATGAGAGGCTGTCAGCTCGGAGATAGAATGTGACTACTGTATTTCAGAAATATTGCCCAAAATAGATGCCCAAATACGCAGGATTTTTTAATGTACGCTCTTGCAGAACAGAGGCAGAGCTGGAGCACCAGCCCAGGAGCCAAATTTGAGAGGCAGACGTCGGTAAAGCAGCTGAGTTCAACCACCTTTCCAGAACTATTTCTCATATTTTTTGCATAGATTATTATGTTGTATTTTGCAACTGTGTGATCGCGGCATACAAAAGTAATTAGTTAACTTCTTTGTTTTCTGAAGGATGTAACGGGCTATTGTCTTCAAGAGGGGAAGATTTGTAACCAAAAATACAGTTTGGAAGCGAAACATTATTCAGCTGCAAGTAATATTATTAGTAATTGCTGCTTAGTGATCTTTCAGTTGGTAGAAACAAACCATCGAAATGATAATTGTAGGATTCACTGGGATTTAGGTTGATTAACAAACTAGACATCCAAGTGGGCAGCACACATTGAACCGCAGCTCTGGCTTATGTGGAGTCGGAGCTTATCTGGAATCAGGGGAGCAAAGCCCATTTTACTCCATTTGCCCAAAGAATAAACACGTGCCATGTCAGAAATAGAACAGCTGGAAACAATTGCTGCATGGGGTGAGGATGAAAAATAGCTGGAAAAAGATAGAAGGATGATTAGACTTCAATTCCAGCCTGGAATTGTGGTGGAATCATCAGTGTTTGCTGGCAGTGACGTGAATGTGAACTTGGTACCATCTTTCTCAGCTCTCTTCATGAGGTGAAATAAATCCATGTACGTTTTAAATGGGAAAGAGAACTGTTGGAGATGCCTCGTGAAATGAACTGTTTAGAAAAACTGAGATAATTTAGTTTGATTTCCACCACAGTTGAGGAAATTCAGTGTTTGCAGTTGCCAGTCAATTGAAATCTGTTTTGTTTTTTGGAAGTGTCCTTTGAATTAGTGTATTTGTATGTATTTGAAATGCAAAATTTGAAGTGTGAATTACTTGAGCATCTTTCCATTGTAGTCTCCTGGCACATTGCTTGATGGTATGATGTTTATTTTGAGATTGTCACATCCTCAAGTCTGGATTGTTCTGTTTTGTTGAAATGTGGACCAGTTGTGAAATATCCGAACTAAGCTTAACATTAAGAAAGAAGCTGTAGTGAGGGTGAGAAGCTGAAACAGCTGCTGCTCTAAGTAAGGACACTCTAGCAAATTGGGCTTTTTATGTGGCTTGGGGACATGTATGACCTGTTGCCAGGTGACAATGTATAACCTCATATGTGACATAATTAAATTAAAATAGTAAAAAAGCTTTCCTTATCTCAGAAAGAAAAAGTCATTTCAGATCATTCATGAATTTTGAATGGGGATCACAGTGTAATTGGGAGCTAATTTTCTTTTCCCATTATCTCCTGCCATTCCGTGGTACGAGAACACTTTGTTCTCCACAACAGTCTTCACTGAGGGCTTTGGGTTCCTACTGAAGCCATCGGAACTTCGTAGACACCTTCACCAAGATGTGCAGGTGAACGAAGCTCATACCCAAGGACGGGTTTCAACATTAAAAAATTATCATCGTGTAGAGTCTTTTGATTTTGAAACGTACATGCTTATCTCCTCTTTAATTATATTGTCTACTTGATACCTGCCTGCCTTGTGTCGTTATTCAACGTTAGGCTCTGCTTTCTTTCATTGGCTTACAGGTGAAATATGTGACTCTAAGTTCTGTTTCCTCTGTGATGAAAACTGCCGTTCTAACTGTTGGTTTCCCTTTTCTGACCAGTTTGCTGTTTCGTGGTTCACAAGAGGTGCCATGAGTTCGTCACCTTCTCCTGTCCTGGGGCTGACAAGGGTCCCGACACTGATGTGAGTACACAGATACTTCATGTGTTGCTTTTACACATAGTCCTGTGTTGTTATACCCGTGAGAATGAATTACAAACAATATCCACAGGCTCTTTCTGATAAATAATTGCAGTCTGAGGGGTTTTATGGACTGTAAAATCTGGTTTTGGTAAGAAATGCAACAATAAATATGTCCCCAAGAACAATATTCCTCCAAATGTGACAACCCAGAGGTGTTTACCCATGTATGAAGTCATCATTTTAGTTTTGTTTGCTTTATGTTGGGTGTATTTAATATTAACAATTCTCAGGAAAGGCTGAGGTTTTCTTTGAGCTTTCTTCGTGTCCATCTTATCTCCAGGTAAGCGTTCATAGCTGACTCAGGGCCTCGTCCTTTCTGCACACAAGGATCTATAGCCCCAATTAAATGCCAGATTAATCTTGAGCCAGCTGGTTTATAAGCTTTTGAAACAATTATATTTATGCTTGAGCACCGGGCAGGATACGCCCCTTCTATCTTGCTCTGTCAATACTACTTTGGTCAACAACCAGTTTTGACTTTGAACACCTGCATGGTGAGACGTGTACAAGAATTTAGCGTCCCCCTGCCCAAATAATAAACTAATCTTGTTTGTTCCCATGAAAATAACATTTCTTTGGGTTTTGCAAATCCCACTTTACAGTGAAGTAATTTAACATCTGCTTATGGGAACAATGCATTCCGAGCGTTCTTTGTCTGAATGTTCATGCTCTAGATTGGAGGCTATTGTCTCCTCGGATGAAATGCACCAGAAGACTTCTTGCAAGGTTTTAATGTGCTTCTCATGGATTGTTTTAATATGCTAGCCATGAGATCAGTGAACAATACATGGGCAGAAGCCAAAAGGGGGTTCAGAAAATTTGAGGTGTTAAAAAGCTTTCTCATTTTTAAATTTAAATGCAGAGAAACACCAAAGAACTGAGAAGAATTTTGAAGAGTTCATTTTTTTAAAACGTTTCACGTAACCTGAATTTAGCTACGTAAGAAAAATGCTTGATTTTATTGAGAATCTCGTCATGATTATAGAATGTGATATTGGCAGGTTGTTACGAGTCTTTAATATTGCTGACTGTAATTTGTGATCTGGGTTTTTTTGGCCTTGGTGATGAAATAAATCAGCCTCACACCTTATTTCAGTATTTGAGTTACCAAATGATCATTTTCAGTATTTACACAGAAGCGATATCTCAAAAACACTTTGAAAGCAAACAGAAGTAAATATGTTTTATTAAATTGAGCTATATTAGTGGGTCCTATTACACAAAGAGGACTGTAGAATGTTATACGTTCATTTACTCAAGTGTTTGACTACAGTGTCTACCCTTTCACAGTTCAGTAACTTACTCCTATCTGAGTTAGTACAAGCTTTGCTCTGAAATGTAGTGCGCTATAAAGCTTATCATAATATTTAGCAGGTTTTTAAATATTAAGGAGTAATTTTCTAAATTATTTCGCGCATGTGCACAATGAATTTGCAAATTGTCCGGTACCTTTGCATGATGGAGCCTTTCCATCCATTGTAAGAAGAGTAATATCGTCATTAATAAAGTGAACATTTCCGGAGCAATAATTTAAAATCGTAATAATTATATCAATAGACAAAACATTTCCGCTTCTGGAACAAAACCAAACCGCCTCTAACAGCTGAGGGGGCGTTTTGTGCCGGGGGGTGTTCAGGGGGCGTCCCCACTACGGCCGTTGGGGACATGGTGACAAGGATGTATTTATAGCCGTGTCCTGAGCTGCTCTGGCACCGCGGGACGGAGACTTTCCCAGCACTGGGGTTGCGGGGCAGGAGAATTCAAAAGAAACTGTCACATAGTTATTTTCAGCACGTTTTTTGGCGCAGGAATCCCCTGCGGGAAGGGGGAGCTGCACCGGCACTTCCCCTAAGTTCTCTACATACATTTAACAGTTGCAACAAAATTAATTTTATTTGATTTCTAGGTATTTAAATACAGTCATTCAGAAAACAAAAGTGGTTTTCGATTATGCTCTCCACGCACATTTTCTCATTTCCCAGCCTTTCATACATGCATATAGCTGAGTATTTAATAAACTGACTACCCAGCGGTAGAAAAGTCCTCTGGTCTGTGTTGTGCTAAAAATAGTGGTGTACAAATATTGTCTCCTCGTGTCGCACTTTTATTTGCTATGGTTTTCTACTGCTGTAAAAGACAGAACACATTATTTTTATTGCCTTAAAATTAAATGCCTTGATAAAGGTGAGTGTCAAAGAACAGCTTAAGATCATCTTGGTTTTGCTTCACTCAGACTAGCTGAAAAGGTGGAAAAGCCTGAATTAGTGCCAGAAGGAAAATAATCCTTGTGAATAAAGCGGTTGTCCTTGCCCAGGACTGAAGTGACGGGGTCTGGGGAGCAATATCCTGTTTCAGACGACAGAAAAAACTCACACAATCAAAAGATGTTGCATTTCCCTAATACTTGGCAGGGCGCGAGCGCCGATGTTTGAGCTCAGGAAGTTATTTTGCTGCTCTCTAATGGCTCTCTGTCGCTTGAATAGAAATTATTCATCTTCTCTCCATGGCCAGCTCTTTTATGGTGATGCTACCGAGTGCAATTTAACAGCTCCTGCGTTTCAGGGCCGCTGTGATGATACTTTAAAGTTCCATGAAGCATCGTCTCCAGTGCTCATACTTGATTTTGGAAGATTGCTTGGTGTTCCAAAAAACTATTTTAAATCATTGATGAAATGCTTTAAAACTTTAGTGAATTACTGTAAAAATGTTAGAGCAACTCCAAAAATTGACTGCTGCTGTAACTAGCATTAAGATGTGTTTAATATTAAAGAATAACTGGCCAAGTTTCCTTCAAAAAGGATAATTTAAAATTGAGAGTTAAATCTTTGCTCTCTTTGCTATAGGAACATATTGACCAGAATGTATTGTCACAAATGTGATTTATTAAAATGTTCCCAATTCAGTGCCACATAGAATTAAACAGTAATCACCAGCAATTTAGAAGCATTTGGCTGTATTAATTTTTTTCAGTATGAATTTATAAAAGTTCATATAAAGTGCACAACAATTCAGACCATGGATCAGCACTGTTTTCCTTTCAGATTGTAATCCAGAATCTAAAAGAGGTTTATGAGCAAAATAAATAGAAATTAAAAATAAATCTAAATGAGAGCAAACAACTGGACAGTCAAGGGAGATTAACCCTGATTTTTTGCTTCCCAGAATTGCAGTGGGTTCTTAATATTTAAGCTCCTAGAAGAGAATGAATTTATAAGATACAGATGTGGGTTTATGGCAAATGAAACAGCAAAGCCATCTCATCCCATTTGGCAGAGTAACCGACCTCATGGATGTTGGAGGGGATCGATACGGGAAAGATTTTAAAGTCGATAAGCCTCTTGATATTGCAATTATTTGGGAGCTTATTATCTGAAGCAAATGCAAACAGCTGTGGGGTCTGTGGGATGTTGTTTCTTGTGATTCCGCTGACTCCTGGATCTCTGCAGAGTGCCCAGAGTTGTTTATGGAGAAATCAAGGTTTCCTGCTTATGTTTTTGACCTCAAAGCCTTAAAGATTAACTGCAGGGAAAACTTATATAAGTTTTTCTAAGTGTTTTGAAGTGGTATTTAAGTGGTGCTGTGCACAGCTCTAATGGCTCTTTATGAAATATTGGTATTTGAGGATATTGACAAATTCCAATTCGAACAGAATCAGTCCTAAAGACTCCTTTTCGATGGAAGAGAGAAATATTAAAGGAGGAAATCTCCCCAAAAGGGCTCTGTATGTGCTGAGTGTGTGTTCTGCTTATATTCAGCAGCATCTGAAGGGAGTTCATGTATCTGGTAGGGAGCTCCTGCCTCCGTTTCCTCCTCTTAAACAGCACAGGGTCCGATGTCCCGTGACGTTCCTCTCCCCTTACCCGTTCCTTCGGAATCCAAGTGCTGTTTTCCCACCCATCTCGGGGAATGAATTGCAGCCATATGTCACCCTCTGCACCTTCTGTCCATCCCCGCGGGCAGAAATCTGCTCCTCACCTCGGGCGGGTTTTCTCGCTGCCCGTGCTCGGGTTATTTACTGCCCAGCCAGGTCCGTGCTCCTTCAGGACAGGTTTTCATTGCCCGTAGCTGCCCGTTCGTGGCCCTGCTCGCCTAAATCCCATCACTAAAGGAGCTGGAAGCGGCTTCACGAGTTACTTGAAAGCTGTTTGCATACTGGAACGCTTTTGCATTTCTCATCTACTGAGAAAACAGTTGGACCTTCTATTCCTAAATTAAAGCACAGGCTGCTTTTATTGCAACTGAAATGGCTTTTAAGCCAGAGCGGATGATTCTCAAGAGCAATAGAATTACATTCCAAAGGAACAGGTTCATGAACTTTAATAACTCCTCGTAATCCCCAGCCCTGCGGCGCAGTCCCAGAACCAACTCTGTTGGGTTGTCCAGCTGCAGGAGACACATGGAAAGAATGTCACTGCGGTGTTGGAAAGAGCCGTGTGAATCTTCTCCTTCTGTGCCCCTGGATTTTAGGAAGAGCGTGGACTGTCACAAGGGCCGTGACTCCAAAGGCACCTTGGCTTAGGTCTTACTGCAGCTCTTTAGTCCTTCACCTGACGGACCTTGTACCTGAGACACTGGGCGTGAAGTTTAATGAGGTTTTTGTTATGGTCTCTGAGCTCTGACAGTTCATCACTTTTGAAAGCTTTTTATTTATAAAGAATATGGTTTTTAATTTACCCGTGCCAGAGTGATTCAAATGCTGAATAGCTGTATGATAAAAAATGAGCTTATATTTTTATTTTCTAGGCTTTTGCTGTGCAGTGCACCGTATAACACAGATGATCCTTTTTAAAATTTAATAATTAAGCAGAGACAGGACTGCTGAAGAGAGCTGGGAAATTTATATAAATGAATCTAAAAATGTCAGTGATTTTCCTAAGTTAATATTGGGAGCTCTTCCCTTGGGGTGCTGGGGGAAGTTTGCTAATGGCTGCTGAGTTCAACTGGTACAGCTGCTGTTTCTTCCTATAAATCACACAACTCCAGTAAAGCACCTGTGGGGTTGGGGAAAAAAGAACCACTTGTGCTTGGTAGGAGAGAGCAAGTGCCTTTATTGAGGTGTTTTGGCCCAGAAATAGGGAGGTGGAAAAGCAGAGAGGGGAGACAGAGACATCCCGACTGGTGAGAACCCCATTTGAGCCCCATTTATCTAATGGGTCCCAGTAAAGCAGTTGGGTAGTTTTGCATAAACAAGAACAGTTTAGTTGGATTCTTGGATGTGCTTTTCTTATTTTGTTTGGTTTCTCTTATTTTTCAGTGTTTGTTATTGGATGATACTCTTAAGAGGTCCAAACAGTTCAGCCTTTGGAAAAGATTGGAACATGTATTAGATGATATCATTGTCACAAAATACAGTCTCATTTTTATACTTGGTTGGGCTTTTATAACAACCTAATGAAATTTGATACAGAATTTAAAACAACTGCAGATTACTTGCACTGAAAAACAAAATCCTGATGCTTCCATTGAAGTACCATTTTCCCAGTCGTGACTCCTTTTATCATTTGATTTCAGCTGTTTTCTTGCAAATAAATAAACTGTAGCGTGACCCATGTAAGTAATGAAACTTAATCCGTGAAGTACCAGTGGTCATAAGCTGAGCTCATAAACTAAAAGCAAAAGCATGTAATAAATTCCGGTAATGAGAAGTTAATAGATATAAGAGTCAGAGATTGATTTACTCTTTGTTCTTTTTGTCCTCATGAGGAGGTACCTGCTGAACTAAGGTATGAAAGAAATGTCTCTGTGTTGGGGAAACCATTGTAATCTGTAACAAAACCACCTCCAGGGCTGTTCCTATGGCAACAGGAGCATCAGACCAGCAAAGAATGGACCAGAAAGGAGATAAAAGCTTCTGTAAAAATAGTTACAAAAAGCGTATGCATAGCTCTGGCTACTTTAGTTCCTTTAAAAGAGGAAAAAAAGCCCCAAACTTGGAGTTTTTTAAACCTTATTATTATGGTAGCTATTTAGGTTACACCCTATTGGCACTGGAGGACTAGTAGAATAATGGCAAATTATGAAATTCAAGGACATTAATTAAGAAGAGTTTATAAAAAACAATCTAAAATCTAAACTTACTAGAAGCAATGCAATTTTTAAAGGGATTTTTACGTAATTCTTAAAGCATTTTCTGAACTTTAGGGTCTTAATCTTTTTTTTATAAAAGTTACAATGAGATGGGAAATGATCTATCTTTGGTCTGCAAATAGCCCGTTCTCCTATCCAACTAGTTGCTTTATTATCATTACATTTTCTTTTTGGTGTCCAATTGCAAGTGTATGAATTGGTAATCACATACTGGCCCTCCATGTGGTCCATATTCTTCTTTGTCCTTGTGATGCTAGAGAATGCATAGGACCATGTAAAAAAGAATCAAAATGCTTTTCCCCAGTATTTCAGATGTTTAATTCTGGCCATTGCAGTAGGAAAGGAGCCGTTCCTGTTGCTTGGCCCCAACACTGATGAAAAAGTGTGGAATTAGTGCAATATACTTATGAACTTGGTGTTAATACTCTAATACTTCTTGAAAACGAAATCTCCTGATCTCTATTTTTAGCCAAGCTTACTTCTATTATGGTTCGCTCATTATTTCACATTTTCAAAGTTTCTAGTTTAAAAATGGGATGGCGTATTTAACTGTTTAGCCTGTGTTGTTCAAATTAGCAGTATTTAGAAAAGAAGAAACCTGTTGAAAATATTCCAGATCTGGGGTTTGTGCGTTAGATCTTCCTTAAGCGTGGTTCTACAGGTGCTGTGCAGTGTGTTGCTGTTCAGAAGTCTGACCTCGGGGGGCTTTGAAAGCAGACAAAAGAACAGCCCAAGTAAATTAATCTGCATAAATAACACAGCAACACAGTGTTGCCATATTATTGAAAGAATTTACCCAGTCATTTCTTTATAGAACTAAAAATTCCGATACACGTTGTCCAAAAAGTAGGCTAAAAAGCAGCCTGACTGCACTGATGAGTTTGGAGGGAGTTGGGAGCAGTTAGGCATAAGAATATCCATAAAGCCTACGTTTTATAGGCTATACATATATACATATAGTGTTGATGAAGAGGATTCTTAGTTTGATTGTCATAGATTTTTTTTCTGGAAGAGTTTTCCAGCATTTTTCTTTTCCTAGAAAATCCTTTTCCCCACTTGGCATCTGGGATTATCCCCAATCATTTTCTTCCTAAGAAAATTCTTTGCCATTAATTAAAGATAATTTGAGCCCAACAGTCCTGGAACACTCAACAGGAGGAAGACCTGGCTATCTCTTCTTATAAACAGCTTTATAAAATGCTTCCTTAGTCAAAATCCACTTTTATTTTTCAAGGTCTATATTAGTACCTACAGATTGACCTACTTACAAGTAAATGTATTGTTAAACCTGAAGCCTGAAACCCGTTTGTCAACAGACATTCACAGTGTTCCTTTTTTAACGTCTTACAAAGCTTTTCGCTTCGCTTAATTAAAACAAATAAGAATTTTAATAATCAGAGACTTGAATTTATGATTGTTTTCCAAGTTTATTCTGTTTGTCATGTTGATCTTGTTCTACCAAATGAAAGTCTGTCGTCGAGATTTAAGTCAGTGCTCTGGTTTAATATTGGCAAGCAGAACCAGAGTTGAATGGGCTCTGCATCTCCTGCCGAGGTGCCCACAGCTCCCAGATGGCTCGGGGTACAAGAGAAAGGAAAACGCTTTGGAGAAGGAGAAGCAAAAGAGATAGAAGGGAAAAAAAGATAGAAGGACAGTGGCAAAACCAGCAGAAATGAAAGCAGTCCTGGAACTTTTAGGAGAAATGTATAATCCCGCAGTTTTGTTTAACATCTGTCACTTGGATTTTCGTGTGCCAGGAGCGTGATTGGGCCATTCATGAGAAGAAAAAGAGCCACGCAATCAACAGACTTTGTTCGATATTCCCACGGAAAGGGGATTTGCGATAAATGATAGGAAAGGCTTCAGCCACACGCAAAGGGCTTTGTATTCAACATGCTTAATGTAGAAATGTGCCACACAGAGGTGAAATTAAGAGAAATGGGAATACACATCCTATTTTAATTTGCTGGAAGCACATTATTAGAATGAGAGGGGTAGAAAATGTTCTATTCTACCCTTCCAGGCTGATCCTTTGCTCTTCTGTGAGAAAGTACAGCTGGTTACTGATCTTACAAGCCCAAATCAAAGTCTTTCCTAGTGCTTTGTATTTGGCAACAATAAATGCCTTGGGGTCAAATGAGGAGACGACTTCTGCGCCAGAATGTATACCCAGAGTACTCCGGGCACCCTATGGAGGAGATATGTTGTATATCTAAGTCACTTCAGTGCCATAACAGTCCAGAAACAGGTACTATAATGCACGTTTATTTCGAAGTAACTCTAAAATGAATGAGGAAACAAGTGCCATTTAGATTTTTTCACATTAGCTGTCACTGCACTGCATTTTATTCTTCTAATCTATCTGCTCCTGTCCAGTCCGTCTGCTCAGGTTCATTACCGCTTGTTTTGCCAATACTGTTGGGACACGCTCCAAGAATTTGGGTTATTAGTCACTGCAATAAAAGACCCATGCATCCTGATCAATACAGCCTTCCAAAAATTAAACATTTCCTCAAGTTGTGGTTCAAAATGATCACATAAAGTTTCTCCTTAACAAGCAGAAGATTTCTTTTGTCTTCTGAGAATGCCGCACATGAAGGTATCTTTAACGTGTGATTTTTCTTATTGTTAATTAAGGCCTTTTGGCAAAATTTGCCCTGCTCTAAAGAGAATGTGAAATTCCTCAGCCATGCGTACACATCTGACATATACACACAGATACTGTGAATTTTACATGCTCCTTTGTGTTCACCAGCAGAGTCAATAGGAGCTGCAAGGAGGCGAAAATGAGGCTAATTAATCATGAACACCTGAGCTGGGACTGTGTGCTGCTGCTTCAAATAATAAGATAGATGGTGTTTGCACTGTTTTTTTTTTCCCAAAGGCAATTACATGCCTATTGCTGCATAAATATTATCACCATATATCATTATTTATGGTAGCTATATGTTTAAAAAGCATTACTCTTACACTAATATCTGAATGGAAAAAACCCTCAGTACTGCAAGTAATGTGGCTCAGCGCATCAGTTTTAAGAAATAACTTATTTTTCAAGGGAAATCTCTCTATATAAATGAGAGCGTTTCTGAATTGATCGTGCTAACATTATGGCTCTGTAAAATGTACTGAATGCTACACACTGCTTTGGAAAGACAAATTCAGGAAAAGGTCTCAGAACCAGTGGGTTTCTCGGCATTTCTAAGATTAGTACAAAATTTGCATCTAAGTCAGTGGGAGTCTTTTCGGTGCTTAATGAACCGTGCTTGATTTACAAACTCTTTATTTAATCTGTTTCCTTAACATAAAAATAAAGAGTATGTAAGACTACAATAAAGACTAAATGTGCCTATAGGTACCGTGTATTTTGCCTAAAATATACAGTGTTACACAGCCACCCCATTTTTTCCAATGAGCTTTGCAGTACTGACATACATTTTCTTGTGATTAAAAAGAGGTGGGGGTGCAAATAAGGCCAATAGCAAGAAACTGTTGTTCCAAAAACTTGCTAGAATATAATAATATAAAAAAAGGAGACTGGGGAAAAGATGTTTTATCTGGGTTTCTTCAATAGCTCTGACCTTGTGCAATATTGTCCTGGCATAACCAGGCTTAAAAGTCTGTTAATGCTCTTCTGACTGAAAAACTAACAACTTGAAAGTGAAGTCTGTCAATAAAGGGAGAAAACTAATAGGTAGTAATCAAAAAACAAAGAAAAAAATTGAGTTAAGTCCTTGCTAATGATATTCCATAATTAGATCTCCTTAATGGATGGGTAGGATAATCCATTTAATTGTAACTATAGTTTGTGGTACAGTACTATCCCTTATTGTGTTATGGATCTATAATGGAAGAAGCAGCATTACTTTTGTAGTAAATACATTTTTTTTTCCTCAAAATGCTTTATTTTCTTAGTTTAGCAGAGATTTCTATGTCACCTGTGAAGTTTTTCTCTATCCTTTATTCTAATACCGACCTTTTGAAGGGCTGTTGCACCAGCCTTCGCATTTATGCAGCGAATTTGTCTGCCTTACGCATTTTCAAGTATACGCTGCTATTTAATGATTTATCCTTGACTAGCTTGCCTTATGTTGAGATATTCTTTATCTACAGCCTAATTAAACTAAATCATATATCGTCTGCGTCTAGTTCAATTAAAATGAATTGGACAGATTGACCTCCTTAATACTCTTCAAAGCGTGTTATTAGTCTGTACAGTTCCTTCAAGATAAATTGTCATCTCTCGAGGCAACAGATAGAAAGACAGAAAAAAATGCCCATCTGCATAACTAAGATGAAATTAAAATGGATATTTTTCCACTTACAACAGAAACTTGAAACCCTTCTTAAATTTTCACCCTAGATATAAGAGATTTCTGGGCTTGACTCAATTAAGTGTACAGACTGCTGATACACTGTCAGTCATATGTAAGAATTATTTTCTGCTCTATAATGAAGTGAACAGGGTTTTTTGAGTTACCACTGTTCTTAAAGGCTTTTCACTTGACTGGCCTTTTATAGTGATATTTTCCTTAAGTTCACGTCGGTGTTTGCTAGCTTTGATTAATTAATCACGCTTTTAACATAATAATTTATCCTTTTATCACTCTCTTGACCTGTAACATTCCTCTCCATTGGATGCTGGATCAGGAATTCATCTTTAATACCAAGCCACCATTTCTCCCCTCTCTGCGTGTGCAGATGGTGTTTCATTTCTTGCTGGAAATCGTCTCTGCACAAGATGCTGCCAAAGCATCTTCACGAACCAGCTGGCAGAAGTTTTGGGGCGATCACCCACCTTTACTTTACATGATCAAATCATTTGAGTGGCCTTCCGAGTTCCTTCGCAGCCTGGGGGCTGGTGAACACAGCGGCGTGCTATGGGTCTCATCAACAACAAAGCATTTTTTGGGATGACGCTGATTACGTTGTTGAGCGAGTTAAAGAAATGGAAGAGCCAAATATACAGCCAGTTTTTATGCTCCAGATTAATTCGCTGGAATAACCGTCCAGCAGATTTAAAGCACTGCCTGTCTTAAGCCTGGTTGAAGCTAAAGCAGCTTGTGAACTGTGCAGCTTTGCTGTGCCAGGTTTTCCTTTGGGATGTTTCTCTGCCCTGACCTTGCACAAACCTCCTGAATATCCTGTGTGGTTACAGCCTGTGACTGTACAACACTATTCCACAGTTCTCTTTAAAACATGTTTAATGGTATTTTAAAAGAGATTCGAGTATTGTGCAGAAAATAGAAATATGTATTTCTTTGCGATGCAGAACAACAGAAGACAAGCAGTGATTTTTCCTGTTTGGGTGATTCAGTGAAGGTTGACGGATCGTCTCTTAAGCCCTTTGAATTGAAGTTTGGGGTTTAGCTGCAAAATTCGTCATGCTGCAATAAAGAGGGAAATTCAATTTCATTGTCAGTGCGTAAGATGAAAATTTACTAAAGCTACATGTTACTGGAAGTAAATTAAGTTTGAATTCATTAAGAACCTAGGAACAATCATCGAGTCTGCAATGGAACAGTAGCAAATGCAGAAACAGGCTTTCAATATTAGCACAGATTTTGTTGAGCTTCTTGCATGTTTTTTACCTGCTCATTTTCCAGCTTTTAGGCTGATTTTGCCAGGAATCCACACGTGGCTTGTTAGGACACTTGGTCCATCCTGCAGCTCAGCCTTTGGGACTTAACCTGTGTCACACCAATTAGTTCACCTGACAGCTTCTTTCTCCTGACGGTTTCCCTATCTGTTAGAAATTCAGGGTCTGAGTTTGTGCTGAGGAATTCCTGGAGCTTTCCTCTTAACACAGGTATTTTACAAATGGTTAATTAGACACAGTAAATGAGCCCTGCCTGGATGGGACAGTGAACGGGACAGAATCCCCATTCTCATGAGCTCAGATTTGTTCCAGACCTCCCGTGTTGCTGAGCCTGTCGCTCTCGCTGCCTCCACAAAGCTCTGTAAAAATAAATGGTATTTGCTTCTCATCCTCAGGAAATGTTTTAGAGGAGAAGGAATTGGAGATCGGAAGAATAAGTTTTCTAATCAAGAAGAACCCGCATCCCTTTTGGGTTATTATAGTCTGATATTTCAGGCATTTATTTTAAGGCCGTGTGAGAAGATTGTGTCTTTGAAAGATATTGAATATTTAAAACAAGTGTTCTAAGATGTTCTGAATTCTCCGGGGACAGATTAATAACTTCAAGCTAAAATATTTCAAAATAAGTGAGTTTTTTTGCCTCCTTAAAATAACCCAGCTGTGAAACTGAAAGTATGTGGTACTAAGTGTTCTTTGTTCAGAGTTTAAAAATAATTCAGACCCCCAGAGATCTGGAAGCAGATGTCTGTGCTTCAGGATTCATAGGGCCCCAACAATGGGAATAACTCATTGTCAGCACACTGATTTCATATTCATGTGGCACCCATTTATCCACAGAAAAGTTTCTTTTTCCACTGGTTAAAGGGTAGTTTTAGGTGATTTCGTGGTGTTTTTTTAAATTTGTTCTATGTGCTTGGGCTAATCACTGACACTGTTTAAGAATAAACAAGTCCTGCAATGTTACATGTTTTAGGAGGTACTAGAAGGTTTGTGTACTGATAGTGAGTGTTGGGTCTGAAACCTATGGATTGGCAGGCTGGAGATAAAGTACAAATGTTCAGGTTGATGAGAAGGTTGAAGAAGGCAGACATAAGTGGTATATGGATTGGTAGTGAAGGAGGAACGATAGGCTAAATGATTGGATAAAGGCACTCAGGCCATTTTGAATCTATACTTGATTAGCTTCTGCCACCACCCCTAGATGACGAGCACGGGTGGATGTGATACAGCTCAAACACCGGCCAGAAGATGGAGAGCGGTAACATAACCATGTCAAATATCAAGTGAAAAAGCAAGTGCACAGCTGCTGGACCCTGAGTTAACCTCCCTCGATCATGCAAACTGCTGGAGTTTGACTTTCGGAGCATATGAGAATGGCTCTTGCAGTGATTTGTTGGGTGAGACTTCAGTTATATAAAATCAGTACGATGCAAAAAGTCATAACGAGAGGAGATCTGACTAAAGGTGTCTGGAATTAGTCTGTGAAGTGAGTGGATCAGTGGTCTCGGTTGCACAGACAAGTGTGATTCTTTCTGTTCTCGAAGTTGTAGGTATTTAATAATTTGCAGGGCTGCTGGATGCATAATGTAAAATCTCTGGACAATAGTTCGGTGCCTTCCAAATGAAATGGTTTTGTTGCTGATTTTTTTAAAAAAGAGAAGCTGTCGTACCTTTATTTTGCCTCTTTTTTTAAAATTTGGGGTTCTAGAGCAGCAATTACTTGAAAAATCTTAAACAAACAAGGTTTGCTGTGACCTTTGAAAGTGCCCAGATGACTGGGTAGGAAAAGCGTCCGCTGTGTCTGGCAGTAGCTAATCAGTTAAATGAATTGTGCTGAACTGAGCTGTTGTTTTCTGCAGGACAGTATATTTTGGAGTATCAGCTGGTTGACAGGCTCGAAATGTACTCGATTTCAAAAGATCTTTTTGATACAAATATTATTACGTCTCTAAATGCTTTAATACAGCTTTACAAATAGAACATACAATACAGGGATGAGAACGTGCCTGTGTCTCTATGTGGAAGATGTTCTAATTGTTTCAGATGCTGCTATATTATGGATAAAAACGCTATATAAATGCAGCATAGAGCTGTGTTTATAGTTTGTGTGCTTAAACTTTTATTAAGCTTTTCTTTTAACGCCGCATCGCTGTTGGTGAGGAGCCTCATTTGTTGTGCCTGACGTGAAATATGGAGAAAAAAGTACAAATAATAAAGCGAGCCCTTGCTCTGTCATGCTTAAAGTAGCCGTGGGAGTCGAATGGAATGAGACTTGATAAATTAATGATGCTAAGTGCTGAAGGAAAATGGAAAAGTGATGAATGTAAGTAGAGAGGTGCCAATCTTTAATAGTGTGATTGACGAGCCAGGCACACAGGTAATGGCAGAAACTGTGGGCAAGGGTTGAGAGACGTGAATGAATTTGAAGTGATTGGGTGAATTTGGGGCTAACAGTAGCAGTGGTTAATAGACACATTTGTTTTAGTCACTTTTCAAAACGTGTTTAGGGAAGATAATATGATTTTGTAAATATATAACACATTATTATTCCTTTTTTTATTTCATAACCGGGTGTTGTATTTTAGTGCGAGTCTAATTTCCTGGGCTGTTTGTGTAACATACTGTGTGTGTCTGATGGTTGAACTGGGGTTTGTCCTTCTGGGGGTTATATCCACAGAATTGGTTTCTCTGGAGTTAATCTGAAAGGTGGTGGATGCAGAGACAGCGACTGGGCTGGGCTTGGAAAACATGTCAAATTACAAAAGCACCTGCAAAGGCCAAGTCCGCTCTAGCAAACAAGTCCTTTGTCATTATCCATCGCGACCGACTGTTGTAGGTGTTATATCTGCCCATAAATCTCATTGAAGGGCAGTGTGAAGAGTTCTAACTAAAATCCAAGTGGAATTGGCACTTAAGGCATGATCTTGGCTGAATATGAATGTCCAGGATATGGGGAGAAGGTTGAGATGTTGCTTATATCTGAGAAGGCGTATTTTATTTTTGTACCAGGAATTGGTTTTTATTCGCACAACTCCTCCATGAATTTGGTGGACGCGCTGTAGATCTGGTGACGATTGTAGAAGCCACATGAGGCTTAGTTCTGCATCTTCATACCTCTGTCCCTTCCTCTTCGCCAAATTTACAGATTTACCTCAAGCCTGTTTTACCAAGCGATATTTACTGTTAGTCTTGGCTCAGAGGGACTACAGGATGTTTTACCCCATAATTATAGGTATGTTGTGCAAGACACACAATCCATACACAGGGCATTGAATAATACACTGCTCGATGCAGTGCATCTTCACCTTTTTGAACATGTAAAGGATTTAGTGTAAATCTGATATTCAGCTATTCATTTATTTTTGCAAAAAATCAGATCCCCAGTGAAGAGCAATGCATGAGACATAGTTTTTCCTGACTATGAAATTCTCAATGTAAACTGTCACAGAAGCATTTACGTTATTATTAAGTAACTTCATGCTAATTGCATTATAATGCCATCTAATACCTTGGGTTATGCACACTGTAAAAGTGTTATCTGAAACCATTTGTTTTCCTTTTAAACGCATTCATCTGGAGGGCATCTATTGTCTCCTTGGTTTTGTTTCATTTAATGGTGAGGAGAGATTTCCTGTGCTGAAGTGAGGTTTGGTAAGGACTCTTGGAGACAATGTAATATCTGGCTGCCAGTTTATAAATATTTGCTTTGCATTTAAGTTTTTCCATGTTTTGCACTTGGAGTAGTCTATTATAGAAGGATTTTTCTCCACGTTTTTTATATTTTGCGTTATCTTCAACTAATTTCCTCCAGCCACTTCTTCATAGGCTCTGAATGTCTAAATGGATGCCCAAATGGCAACTGTAGAAGGAAGACAACACTAATTTTCCTGTGGTTCTATCGGCCCATCACTTGAATGGTGCCAGCAAAACTGCTTTTCAGAAATTGTTCTTTCTCCTTGTTTTGCTCCTCATGTCAGTTTTCCACATGTTTAGCGTATCAGGTTTTTCTTTTAGCAGGATTAATATTGTGCAATTCCATTTGTACCTGGGATTAATTTTAATAATTGTTTTTGCTGCAGCCTTACAAAGGCTTAGCTAGCAGCGCTAGGGAAAGCCTATGTTAATCTCTATACTGAGATTACAGAGGAAGAGCAGATTCTTTTCTTCTTCTTTTGAACATCCACAATGCATGCAGATGAGGAAGAATGCACTTATTGTGCTTTCATACGCGACAAGCAATGTTCGTACACGCCTGCTCTATAGTCCCTGACTAAACATCGCAGTGTAGCGCCTTTTATTTCCTCCACAGTTGTATCAGTCTGTAGAGTCATATCTAAGTGGTCTTTCTTTATGAATTCTTTATAAATTACAGGAAAGCAACTGTTGGCCTCGGCGTTTACCTGAGCTCTTGAGCTATGACATACGGAACTGGATAAAGTGATGGCAAATACAAAGTTCTTGCCCTGTGGCTGCAAAGCTTCATTGCAACCCTGATTTTACTCCTGTGCTTTTCCACAGTGGTTGGGCTTTATTCTGCCATCTTTTCTGGAGCGATAGGTCAAGTCCTGCTTTGCAGTATTTTGTGTGTTAAGTGGGTTTGGTATTTGTGGTTGGGGGTCTATGATGAGAGGGACACGCAGGAGTCAGCATTTCAATTCAATATCTTGTAAGCTTGGTAGAGAATAAAGCTCTTCCAAGGGATAGCTGCAAATCTTTTACTATAGAGATACCTGAAGGTAATGGTGTGAATACCCTCCTTGATGATTAAAGCCCTCTTAGAAGTATTTAGTATTAAAAGTAAGGACAAAGTATTTAGAGGAGAAACCTTTTAAAATGGCACATGCCTGTCATCTCAAACAAAAAGTAGGTGGTTGTAATAGCTCCCCATGTAGTTTGATTTTCTGGATCTCTTAGATCCCTTTCTCCAAGCAGACAGAGTCCTCTCTTCTTTCAGGAAGATCAACGTGCACTTTTTAGAAACTCTGCTGTTGAAACATCAATGCAATAACATAAAAAAGTATAAAAAAGTATGTGTCTGAACTTAAAACTTCTCTCTGGCTTTCCGTGCACCCTCCTGCAGTGCTCGGCTTCCATAAACAAATCTGCACACAAGTCAGTGGGGTTTGGCATTCGATTTTGAACCATATGTTGATGTATATGGATATTGCATCTTCCTGTTTGGTAGCGATACATCCAGACACATAAATGCCTGTACTTGGATGGGCACCAATGCGTGCAGATCCTGCCGGGGGAGGTGGGAAAGAGCCAAGGTGTGGTGGAAATAAGCGGAGAAGGGTTTAGTGAGAACATGTAAGGTGTGTGTTTATAAATCGGTGAGTTCTTCAGTAGTGTTCACTGTTTTAGAGGAGAACGGGGAGTTCTGCACTGCGAGGAGGAGTGGGAAATGTAAACCAGTTATTATTCATGGCCTCGCATGGTGAAGAAGCTCAGAGGCGAGAGCAATATCTTCACAATACATTCATCAGCTACGTTCATAGCGCTGCTGCTGATTTACTCAGATCTTTTTGGCAAATCATCTTTATGTGCTCAAATCTATTGTTTAGTAGTTGTGAAGACCTTCATTCAAACCACCTTAGAACTAACTGAGGGCAAGTCTGGATTTGCAAATTGAATCTTGATTGTGTTTCACTTTTGCTGTTGTCATTAAGTCCTTTATTACGCTGATGATGCGCTACACCTAAACATGTTTTGGCTCCATTGGAAAGCATGAAAACTACCTTGTAATGTGTAATATTAAACAATTCAGGATATTGTACCTATCCTATCAAAAAGTAGCGATATGCTTTTATTCAGCAGGAATTTGTTTAAATTACTTCTTCCGTCTGATGAACGTTAAACTATAGGTTGTTAAACATATTCAAGATGTAAGCGATACTTTGCGTTAAAAAGTATGTTCAACAAATAAATAAATTGCCAAATAATAAAACTAATAATAAATTATTTTCTTAGGCAAAGTTTATACAACTGTCTGTCTTTCTAGTACTCCTTTTGAATCCAGATCCCTGCATTCAACCTTTATTACAATGATTTATATATTGTAACTTTATGTTGAGTTGTATCTGAAGCACAGTCTTGCCCCATTTCTTCCTAGTCATGAATCAGTTTCTGACAGGATCTTTTGTTTATGCGCTTTCTGTAATTATACTGCAGTTTCTTCATTAAAAAAGAATGAAGAAAAAATAGCTGGTAAACACCAAGTCCCTTCCAAATTTAACTGTCTTTATAGTAATTAAGAAATTACAAATCCCTGTGAGTACAGTCATGCGGCTCTTTCTCCATTTGCCAACTCAATCAGTACTATTCTACACAAGAAGAACATGAACAAAACGCAGCAATCAAAGTCAGTTCATTCAATGACCACCTGTTTCTTTTAATTAAAAATAATAATTTAATGTGAATTCCAGGAAAAGACTGAAAAATCGGCCTTTGCATCGTTTTTGAACCGTGGTCAAGTTGTCTCCTGTAGAAGTATAGAGAAGGAAATAGTTGATTGGTAATTGTCGCTGTTAATTAAATACGATTTTTTTCTGTTTGTGTACCTCTTCGCTTTAGTGACCAATGACAGAACTCAAGGAACGGCAGATGTGCCAGGGAGGGTCGGTGGGACGTGAGGAAAAGGTTCTTCACCCAGAGGTGCTGGACACTGAACAGGCTCCCCAGGGGGGTGTCACAACCCCAGCCTGACAGTGTTTGAGACTGGACAATGTCCTCAGACACACGGGGTGACCTATGGGTTGTCCTGTGCAGGGACAGGAGTTGGACTCCATGATCCTGTTGGGTCCCTTCAAACTCAGGACATTCTATGACTCCGGTGTCTCTGAAATCCATCATGAGAACAGCCTGCCTCTTCTGTTCTCCATTGCATCCTTCTTGTACAGTCTTAAAGACTAATTTACATTGGGTTTATTACCTTGTATTTTTGCTTTGTCTTGGTTTTCTTATCCCACCGCTACCTTTTTTCTTCTTTTTAATAGAGTTGAATGCAGCTCTGTTCATGCTCTGAACACCTCTCCGTGTGTTACGGTGTACGAGTCGTTTCCCATTCCGCAGTGAAATTGATGCTTTTCTCTGAGTTACTCCTTAGAGTCACTCCAAACAGTGAAACTCCACGTTGTGCCCGCAGGGAGGATTCCTGGAAAAAGTCAGTGTGCACTTTCTTACTATTCCAAGTAATGACATAGGGTTGTGTCATTCCTCTCCTTCTCCTTTGCAGAAGGGTGCTCTTAGTAGCTACATGTCAACCTGTGGAAGATTTTTGGGGGTGTTTGGCAGGTAGATTTAGAGCTCTGGGTAGGAATAACCACTGTAAACCCCAGCTGATCCAGAGCTGAGCCTGCCTTGAGCCGGGCCTTGGGCTCAGTGGGCTCCAGAGGTCTGTGCCAGGCTCAGCCCAGCTGTGATCCCCACCTGTTTTTGACTCTTCAGGCAATAGAAGTTGTATCTTTTCTATACACCGCTTTTCTATACTGCAGCTCCGCGAGAGAAATATCAAATAAGCTTTAAGCCTTTGTACGTTTTGTAATAAAAAGTGAGGTATTCTTTATATTGCTGACTTCATAATGTTGCTTAATCACTCGCAAGAGTCTCAAGTTCTCTTTGCTTTCCCTCTCCCATGTGCACAGCCACTTTTGGTCAGGAGAGAGTAAAGCTGGTGACCAGCTAAACAAGGACTTTTTGCCGTGTCTTGCTTCTGGGATCACAGAAGCCGTATTTTAAGTCATTTCAGTAGAAGCGTCTGGCTTCTTGGCTCCCGCAGCTCCTCAAGGTTAAAGCTGCTTTCTCAAATGAAGATGCCATGCAAATCACCCATTGATATTTCTGTTAATAGGAAAACAAGTAGCAATGTGGTGCCGCTTCGTGTCTAAAATCTCCACTGATGCAACCTCATAAGTCTTTTTTATGTATTTTATACTTTAAAACAATGCGACGATTTAGTGCCTGCAAAATTATAGTCGGTTCGGTGTTGCTACCAAGGGGAATCAAATTCTAATCAAAAGGGAGCTTTTAGCAAGAATTCAGAAATACAGTGCTCATAAGCTGTTTCGCGATGTGTTAAAGCACAGTTGGACATGTGCTGCTGGTTAACCGTGCGCTTTCAATTACCGCACACCCCCGGCTTCGAGACAGAGGAATTATGGAACGATTTTTCGCAGGAGGGTGCTTCCCCTTGCCGTTCAATAAGGGAAATGGATTCATTTGTGCTAAACAAAGTAAAGAAGGCAGGAACGGTGGCGATGCTGCTGCAGGGGGGCAAGATGGGGCTCGGTGGCCGCGCACAGATTGCAGGATGCGCCGTTTGGGTGAGACGCTCCGTGTTGTTCTGCTTCCCTCTGCTGGGGTGCGGCAGGATCCCTGCCCGGCCCCTCCAAGCCCCAGCCCCTTTGGGCAGAGCCAGAGCTGCAAACTCATTTATTTGCTTTTTAAAGGTTTCCGCTCCGTTTTCGCTTTTCTTTCCATAGGTCCACGTAGTGCACAACGCGGATCTGTGGGTCAGGGCAGCGCAGAACATCAGCACCTCTCAGCTTGGACACTAAGGAATGATTTGATCTATGTTTTCAGAGCCTTAGATGCCCAATTGTGATTTGTCTTTATAGGGATTCCGCACCCACGTGTGTCATCACAGGCTCTGGGACTCCAGTCCGTTGGAATTGCAGAGCACTGGCTAGTTTTCTGCCAATTTAAAGGTTTCTCAAAGGCAAATATTTAAATGTCTGAGATATCGATTGCCCAGAGTTTCCTTTCTCATTTAATTATGCTACATTGCATTCAGCTGTACTTATAAAAGTGGGGAATTGTCTTAATAATAGCAGAGAATTCACTTTTTAGCATGAAAATAACATGAATTTTAATAGAGCATATTATTCATCACTGCTTAACAAGTGCTTTCCCATTGCTTTCCCACCGCCACTCTCCCCCTTTGTAATTTTGATGGATTTTGGAAGCAGCAGTGGGTTTTCCCTTTGGAGTTTCACAATTAATCTATGCCAAGTTTAGTGCAAAGTTCAGTTCTCTTGCAAATAGCAGCCATTATTTGGCAGTTCATCTGTCATATCCTGGCTTGGCTCCCTGTGTTTACTATGAAATGCGACTGCCAGCTCAGCTTCAGGAATTATTGAGGGTTTACATTGATTAAAAGGGGATATTTGAAGGAAATTTGCAGGGCCTTACCTCTCCCGCAGTATTTTACCTCTAGCTGAAAAATATTAAAGACGGCGTTCTTTCCTCAATAATACATTTATGTCACTTAATGCATATTTAACATTGGGAAGTAATATACTGTACTAGCAACTAATAAGTCTTAATTTCTGTTAATAATATAAGTAATTAGTACTGGCAGTGTAGAAATTATTACTAATATAGTTGCTTATAATTAAAGTGTGAACTACAGATTGAAGGTAATTCCAAGTGCGTGAGAAGCACATGTTAATATGGGGAATAAGATAAAAAGGTTTTATCATCTGTGATGGGTGTATAGAGATCTCGTCGCTTTCTCTGTATGTTCTCAGCCTTGCTTGGAAAGGAATAATTTGTGTATTTCAATTTACCAAAAATGATAAAATGCAGAGGACTGAAATAGAAAATAAGGATTAAATGCTGATGAAGAGCGCACTCTCTTATTTGTTAGCTTTTAAATATTTTTGAGGTGCTTCTATTTACCTCTATAAAGGGATTTTAAAAGAGAGAATTCCTACATGGAAAGTTTCCATGTCAGGAGTAGTTTTCACACTTTTTTCTTTTGTGCCTGGAATAGGTGATTTCATGTGTGCATATAGAATAATAACTAATAATCATATTCAGTTGTTCCTTTTAAACATCACACACTAGGCATTTTCACTCAATGATAGAAAACTAATATTTATCATAGAGAGCAAATGATGATTCAAACTATATCCATTGAGTTATGCAGGGCCAACCTCAGAGTTTGATCCAACGGGATTTCTTCATTCAGGTGACCTGCTTAACTTGATAACCATGTATATTCCATTGATTGGAATGGGATTATTCGGTAGTGTTTGTTATAGAATTTCAGTGTAATATACAGGTTCAATGTACTTAGTAGACGTTCATTATAGTAATTTCCCATAGTTCTTTCTCCTCTGTATCATTACGTTATACTCATAAATACCACTTATGTCAGATGTTAAACACAACTTTAAAAATCTGTTTTTTCGGTGTCGTTCTTAGAAGCTGTTTTGTCCCTCTCAGCATCAGATGTTCTTACTAAAGGAGTGTTTAAGTGTCTATAAAGGCAACAAGTTCCCTTACATCTTCTAAAAAAAAACTAATTAAGGAAGAATTAGCTTTGAAAATGTCATTTAAATTGTTTGGAAGGCATATAGTCCGAGTGGATCCATCAGATAAGGCCGTAGTAACGCAATGTTCCCATGACCCATTGGCTGTATCTTTAATAAATAACGAAACAGATGTTCTCTGGAGCATCAAATGTCATTCCACTTAGGGTAACTGTGTTTGCAAAATAAATATGGTTGTTAGCAGTTTGCATTTCATATCTTGGGCTGTATAACAAAGAGAACTGTCAAAATAGTCTCAATGTTAATGAAAAATAGGAACCAAGGCCAACATACCTGCACCAATGTAGGTACCGCTCTAAGGGTTGTGAATTAGCTACGTGCTGGAATAGCTTAACTGGCAGAAAAGGGAAATTTTTGGTATTTAAAGTAATATTTTAAAGGTGTGTCGATCTTATTTATGACTTGAGGATCTCTTTTTGTGTTTTTCCTTCAGGATCCCAGAAGCAAGCACAAATTCAAGATCCACACCTATGGCAGCCCGACCTTTTGTGACCATTGCGGGTCGCTGCTCTACGGCCTTCTGCACCAAGGGATGAAATGCGACAGTAAGTGAAGGTCTTCTGTGTTCCCAAAAGGGGATTCTAGAAAGTGGAGTGGAAACACTCGGTAACAGCTTCTTATTTCTTTTCTGTGGAAAATACCATTTCAAATGTCAGCTATTTATAGTACTGTTATATTTCAAGTAGATACTTCAGCACTATACTGCTGTACTAATGGTGTATTGAGTTTGATGTGGCTGAAGAGCATTTGCCGCGGCAGTTTGAGGAAGGCTGGTTTTGCACTAGTCCGGTGAATGCACTGTCAAAGACTGGAATTTCAGTTCCTTTGGTAGCCAGTGTCCTATATTTTTCTTGCATTTCATTTGGCTTGGAAGTCTGCTAGAAAACCTAACAATCAATTTAAACTTTACTCCCTTTGTTGCTGATGCTGGCACGAGTGCTCTGTTTCCTTAGTCACATTCCCAGCAAGGTTTTATTCCATATTCACTATTTTTTTCCTTGCACTTCACTAATAATATCTTTAGTTTTATGATATAGCCTGTTTTATTCTCTGTTCCGTTCAGTCCACAAAAAGATAGAAAACAGCTGTGCCGTTCAGTTGAAATACACACATCTGTAATCTGAAATCTTGCCAGCATTAAGCATTGTAATATTAACTTTCACTTTGCTCGGTGTTTGCAGTGTAATCATATTATTGGCTTCTCATAGCTGCCTGAACCGATTTTGTATTCACAGCCTGCGATATGAACGTTCATAAGCAATGCGTAATAAACGTCCCGAGCCTCTGCGGCATGGATCACACCGAGAAACGGGGAAGGATTTATCTGAAAGCTGAAGTCACTGGTGACAAACTGGAAGTAACAGGTAAACAACTCAATCTGGAGTTTTGGCAGGTTTTATGAGTGTGTAAAATTAACTGGGTTTATGTACCTTGGTCACATCTTTCTATATTAAAGCCACCGAGAGCGTATTTCCCTTCAGAAGTGTGAGGATTTCATTCAATATATCCTTGAATCAAGAAGTGCTGTGAACTGGTGTTCTTGAAAACAAATAGAGAAATGAAAGCTGTGGTAATAGCTTTAAAACTCAGGAATATGAATTAGAAAGCCACCGTAATGCCAGTTTTCCATGTAGGATCGCTCACTGTTGCGGAAGTTAGCCATCGTCTTCTGAACACAAGGAACACTCTCAACTTCCATCAGCTGAGGACTTGTTTCCTGCATTTTGGAGTGTTTAATAAACACAGGCACCTTGGATTCAATCCCAGATACTCACAGTGAGTTATAAAATAAAGACATCATGGCATTCTGTAAGGTTAAGGTTATGGAGATAGGGATGGAGAGGAAGGAAAGGGAGGGTTTCTCCCAGGGTTTCTGAGTCAGCTCTGGCCATGCACACACACCCACACCCACACCCACACACCCCGGCCATCCCCAGTCTAAAGTTGCAGAAAAACCTCTGAAAAATACATTTTGCAAATGGAAGGACTGTTTTGTCCCCCTAGATAGACGTGTAGTAGATGGTTGTGCTGTGTCAAAGGTTGGAGTTTGTCGCTCAGGATCTGCATAAGAATTTGTATTTACAGCATGTTACATTTGTTCTGTACATTCTTTCTGTTCTAGCAGTCCAAGCTTGCAGAAAAGTTCTTTACATAAAAGTGACAGTGGCCTTGAAATTAAGATATACTTTTTTTTTAATAAAAAACACTCTACAGACCAAGCCCAGACCGGGTGATGTTTGAGATACTTTGTGCATGTTTAACCGAAAAGGAAATAACCAATTGTCCGATAGCTCATTATTGCTGTGTAAAAATAGTGAACTCCTTTTCTCCCAGTATGGCAGTGCTTCTAAAGTATTGACTGACAAAGCCTTTGTTAGAATATGCAGTTCGCAGAGCTGCCGAGTGCGATACCACCGCCTTCAGATTCAGGAAAGGAGGTAAATTAAATGTCCAGGAGGTTTAGAAACAGCGGGGAAAATAATAAATGATTGGCTATTTGGTTTGAGCCTTTACCTGCATCTTTGTCAAGGGAATTACTGTGTAGGTGTTGAACTCCTTCAGCTGAATTCCTTTAATATCTCTGCTCTGCATCCTGTTTTGGTCGTTAATTACTTCCTGCTGATTCTTTCATAGCCAGCCTTGATGGCATGCGACACATTTTGTGCTGCGGAATGCAGACGTGCCGCTCTGGTTGGCACCTTGTGAACGTTCTGTACCTTGGATGGGCACCTGGACCATCCTGTCCCAGCCTCGGTGGCGGCTGCTGGATCCACTGGGGATGCTCTTGAGCACGGCGCAGTTTGTCTTTGCTTCTGCGTAATTGCTTTGAGGGGTTTGTGGTGCTATTTATTTCCAAAAAAGGCCACAGTACCCACTTGCTAAGCGTTTTCCCAGTAAAATAGTGTAGTAGTGCTGGGTTTTTCCCCAGGGATTTCTAATACAGAGGCAAAGCAGGGTTGTGCCAGGTGGGGTTGGTTGGTGGCTCATTATCTAAAATCTCTGAGTACTTTAGCAGGTTGAATTGAACTAATGGTGAGAATGATTCAATCCTATATGTAAACATGCTTAATTCCCCTTTACCACATCAAATCATCAATCTGGGTGCTTAAAGGTGGACGTGCAGTCGTTTCTGTGTGAACATTGGAGACTCTGCAACACCTTTTCACCAATAAATTGGGATTTTGTGTTATACGCTTTGCCCAAACCTTGCTGTCCTCCCTCAGGGCTCATTTGTGTTGCAATTCTTTGATGTCAACGGTGTATTTTATAGCTTCTAACTTGAGAGTTGCGTTGGATATTGATAACTTATTGCAGAAAATCAGCGCGGTAGCTTTCTTTTTATAGGAATACTCTTCAATTGCTTTTTCTGAAGTCACTGAATTCGTGATGCTTTCATAGATTGAACTGACTTGGAGATTCTGCTTTTCTGCATAGTAAAGCAGTTTTTGCTATTCTTAATCCGTGCTTTTTGCACTGAATTTTCTTCCTCCCGATGTACCTTAAAAATTTTGCCACTCACATTTACTTGTTGACCCATCTTATAATTTGGGACTCTTCTGACTGAGACTGTGGGTGGTTGAATCACAGTTCTGATTTTTTTTGTTGTTGTTTAATTTTGGTTTTGCATTATTTTTGTAGTGAATAAACAATCACCTTTGTGAGAAAATAACCCCATCTGGTGCACTGACATATGAAAAGCTGCCTCATTATTGGGATCCGAAACTGTGACCTATCAGTCGCTGCGAGCTGGATTTGACAGTAGCTGACAATAAAGAATTGCCCTCCCGACACAGACACCGATTTAGAGGCGGGTTGTTACCCGCTCGCTGTCAGCTAATGCACCCCACCGTTACATAAATGTCATTAAAATATATATATACACACACACACACACAGCCCAGAGTTTTCAGGGATTTTAAGTGTATTTTCATGAGCTGAAAGAATACAGAAAATCTGGTTCTATTCCTCAGTGATGTGCTGTGATTTAGAAGAGAAGAGCTGGCAGTGATCTCTGCAGAGGGTCAGAGCACACAACAGGCTCTCCAGCAATATATAATATATAATATATAATACATAATATATAATATATAATATATAATATATAATATATAATATATAATATAACCACTCTGGGAGTTCTGCAGTCACATTATTGATGAATGTGTGAATGCCGAACACCCCATGGCACCACCTATTAACATCCCCTGGCTGTGGGCAGTTGGGTTAAGGGCCTCTGACCAAACAAGCTCGAGAGACAAACTGGAGAATTTTGCCACGTTTCTAGATGCTCATAAAAATTGTTTCCTTAAAGAACCACCCACACACACTCTAAATAACTTTATTTATGGTTGTCTAGGTCAGAATTAGTGTCTGTCTTTGTTAGCATGAATTTCATCATATTCTGCATCTGATTTTAAAGGGGAACTTATATGAATATTACAGCTATTTGGCCAGTTTTTAGTACCAAATACCTATAAAACGATCCCAAATAATTACTTGCATGTGGGAGGCATTTTTAATATCTCAAAGAATATGAACTGCATGTTTCATCTCACTAATATCTTCTGTCTTCCTGGCATTCCCAGGATCTGCAGGGTTGCTGTGTTCTTAACAGAAAGATCTGTGCCTTTAATAAATGCCAACCCCGGTACCAACTGAATGCTCCCCATTTCGTTAATTAAATTTACTTTACCACGAAGAAATAGGCAACACGTAGTATTTAAAAGTAGCATTAGATTTTCGTAAATGGCCATCTGCATGCATATAAAAAATCAATTGAAATGCTATACGTTTATGTAAGAATATAAGCGGGTAAGAATTAGAAATTTCGTAGTCTAGATGCTTTTTCAGATGACTTGATACATATTTTTTATGATGATAATTTTTATAAAGGTAATGTTATGATACAAGTAAAATACAGTTGCTCCTATGAGATTTCCAGTTGAAATTGAGACCGGAGAACCTATTGCAGGCGCAAGTATTCTTAAGGGGCATTAGAGATGATGGTACATTTTTGGTTAGTAGGAGAGTATAACTTAATAAATACAGAGGAATGAAGTATCATGCAATGGTGGTTTGTTGTTATTCTTGTTCTAGGAAGGGAATTAATCATCTGGTTTTTGTGTGTTAATCACCTGTGAATTGCAGGCGTAACAAGAGCTGACATTTGTTATGTGTCCATTGGTCAGGATTCAGGACCTGGGGTGTAATGAGTAGGAATTGGCCTTGGGAGGGATGTTAAAAGAACTTCTAGTTGAGTATAGGAAGTAGTTATGGAATGGAGAAAAGTCTCATATTGGGAAACCCTTTTAGTGGCTGAAAACTGTATAGAAAGGTCCTTGGCTGGGAACACAAGGTCGTCTGTCGCTCCCCTAAGTCACCTGTCAACTGGGCACATCGCTGGAATCCACACCAAAATCTCCTTCAGGAAGTCACGAGAATTATGGAATAATTCACTGATGCTTTATTAGGGGAAGACAGAGACTTTATGGTGCGTTGGAGCCAACAAAGGTCTCCCTTTTGTTTCATTTTGTGGGATAGTTTGCTAGACGGGACTATTTGAGACTCGAAGCCTCTTCTAAAAGCAGCGATTCGCCTGCAGTTGAGAGATTTCTGCTCATCTAAGTTGCCTCTGGGGAGGAAAAGATTGACAAGAAGCGGTTGCTGTGATTAGTAAACTGTTTTATTATCAACATTGGGAATTCAGGAAAAAGGTAGCTGTGACTCACTTGAAAAGGAACTGAGTAACAGCTTTGTTTTAGGGACAGAAACATTTATTTACTCATTCCCATGACTAAATTTATTTGCTGGTATCGCAAGAAGTTATAAATCCATAACCGCATATGGCTTGCAGCTTTTGACCTATGCGATCTCATGGAAAAAGATGCGATTTTGTCATCCGCTCTCTGAATTCCTCAAAATTCCGCCCGAATTTCTTCTCTTTACGTAAAATGTCGGTTGTTCTCTGCCAGCCCACTGCGTCTTATTTAGATATTTATTTAAAGTGTGAATACCTAAGAGCCAGCTCTGTATTTGCTTTATGTCTTCATACTATTCCTGGAAAAGTGGGCGTCCCAGATTTAGACCCGGCTTCTGGATAGATACTGCTGGGTTATAAGTAGCACATAATAGATCAGCCATAGGACAGATGTCAAATATTCCACATTTTCTGCTGACTGAACGTTTATGATCTTCATTAACAACGAGGAGGGAAATGGTGCTTTTTTTCCCATGGCAAATTAACTATTTCTGTTTTTTTAGAAGGAAAACCTAGGCAATTGTGGATTTGTTAGAAACTTCAATATGTTCTACTCTTCACTCTCTTTCCACCTGTGTGCATTCTCAGCCCCTGTTAATAGTCTAATCTGGACACAATGATAGGAAATGTAACTTGTATCATCTACTGTGCTCAGTCCAAAAGTCATTATCATGCTTATTTTATGACAGAAAACTGGCAAGTAGTATTTTAAATTGCTGTCCAAGTTGCGCTCCAAATGATGCTGAACTGTATCTCACTTCAACCGTTTATAAATCAGAATAACACCTCCATCATAGTATTGAATTAACTAATAATTATAAAGCAGTATGAGAGTAAGTTGATTTGTTTTCCTGGAGTTATTTTTCATTTAACTTTTTCTGTTTCAGCCACGCACAAGAAAGAGCCTTTGGTGGGGAGGGGAAATCTGTTTGTCTTGTCAATCCTCTTACAGAAACCTGACCTACCCTGTTAAAAATAGGGTGCCCTTCAAGAGGTGGACCACTTAGATGCTAATTCTTTATAAGCACTATTTAGCACTAGAATCATCATGCTGTTTCCTCAAGAAGCACTAAGTCAGTCGAGAAGAGCTGTCTAAGGGTACTAATTATGCAGACAAAAGTACAATTGGGCCAGATATCTTGAAACAAAGAGTGAGATAATGACTTATTTGGCAGGCTGTATTTAGTGTACGTTGCATCTTTCCTTCCCAATTCATCTTCGAGCTTCTCTTTTTCTTGTATTTAGAGGACTTTTTTCTGCTTCCCATGTTTGCTGATAAAGAAAGAAGTGACCTGCATGTCCAGCTCTGCTGGTGGTTTCTGGGCTGGCATCAGCGGTGGCTCCCCAGAGCACAGATGGGACAACTCTCAGAATGCTGCCAGGTTTCACACCGAGTGTCTCCGCTTAAAAATTAAGCATAAAAGATCAGCCTGAAGACGCCACGTTAAAATTAAGCAATTCTGTTCAAGGAATTTTAATGGAAAACTTTCTAGTGTGTATTTCTGGAAAGCTGTAGAACGTGTAGAGAGTTCTGCCGTTCGCTTATACCCGTCTACAGTATAGAAATAAAAAATAAGAAGTGGATTTTGAATCTCGATGTTATTGCTCAGAAGGGTTTGAAGATCACTTTCAGGGTGCTAAATTTTAGTATTGGATGTTTTTTCCTTTCATGGGTTGGAAACACGTGGTTTTCCAGCTGACCACTGGGTGTGAAGACCCTCAAAGAGCAAACTCAGAGCAAATGAGAGTGGAGACCATTTGTCGGACCCAGAGCTCATCTCCCTGGTTGCAAAGATTGTGGAAGGCTCCCAATTAAGCGCTCTGCAAGAAAGATGCGCCTTGCTGTTCTTCTAAAACAGTGTATTTTTTCTGGTACAATTATTTGAGTAATATAGTTAGTGAACAGAATTACATTTTATTTTAAAATTTTAGCCCGTAAGCATTTTCCATCTGTCATTTTAAAAACACAAATTTAAGATATGTAGCTTAATCAGTATCAACTTTTGGTTCAAGTTAATGTGATTCCTTTCCAGCCATGGTCTAATTTGAATAATTAGTTTACATCAGGGTATCTGTTCTGCATGAGGGTTATCTTGACGCCAGTATGTTCCAAACAAGTAGCCTGCATTCCTGTACTCTGCCTTCTTTCTACAGCTATTTTGGATAGAAAGTGCCAGTTATATCTGCTATTTCTCTCTTCCAGCTTGTTGTACCACACCTAATACCTAATAAAATAGAGCAGATCAGACTGTTTGATCAAACTGTGTTTTCTGTGGCAGGGGCTGTTGCTTTCCCCCAAAAATTTTCCCTCTCCAGCTTGAATCAATCGACACAGCGGCTCAGCAGTAGATTTGCACTAAAGCCCTGTTGAGCAGTTCTGTCGTTTGGCAGAATGCACACGTTCTGGGCGCTGAACCGCTCTCTCCATTGCCTGAAAGGAAAAGGTCAACCCAGAGCTGAATCTACCTATGTGTAGGAAATGGAACAGAACCCTTACCTGGTTTTGTAAATCACCTTCTGTGCTGTGGTACAACTGGTGTGTTACCAGCACCGCAACCTTTCGTTTCACTGGCCTTAATAAGACGCAGTAATATCTGTCCTGTGCTTTGTGTTCATTGTCCATCTCTCTGGTCTTATTGTCAATCCACCACAGCCCTGCCTGGATTTCTAAAGGGAGAGAAAAGGGTGTTTAGGAAAGATGTACTTCAGCTGGCTGATGTGTCATTAGACATTAGCATAAAACCTGTCCCCTTCTTATGCTATAAATAATGAGACTAACTATGAAATATGTGTTGCTTTGATGCCTTTCAGTGCTGGGAGGTAACAGGTTGAAATCCTGGGAAGGTCTATAATTTTTCTTTGCAATGTGAAAATGCCATTGAAATCCAGGGGAAAAGGAGGAGAGTGCCTTGAGCTGCTCATCCTGACAACATGTTTTGTGGGTTTTTTGCCTTAGCTCTGTTGGAGTTCTTAAGAGACTCTGAAGCTCAGATTTTTGTAGGAGATGTTTTCCATCAAGAAATATTGGGTGGCATAAGGGTTGATCTTTCTTGAATTTCCTTTCACATTTCTGCAGTTCGGTAGATAAATTTAAAACCCTTTCTGATGCTGACACTGTGAAAGCAGAAGATGAGGCACCGTCAGCCCTGGAGAACCTCCCTGGTGACTCACTCTCCATCACTGTCCTTCCTCCATGCCCTGGGAACCACGTCACCCTCAGAGCTTCTTGCCATTTTCCTTCCAGGAACAATTCTAATCTTAAACTATGAACCTCACAAAGGAATTCCCAAACGAAAGCAGTTTTGTGTCCAAAACACGCGCAGAGGGTTATTGCTCCCAGTAGGTTTTGAGCTCTGAATTCCCCATCCCGGCGCGGTCCCCGCGGCTCATCACAGCGCAGCTGCTTTGGGTGGGTTGGGGTCTCACAGCATCACGAAAATGCACTTTTTCTGGGGTTCAGCAGGAGGTGATGGCTGAGTGCTGTTAGCGCAGAATGAAACCTTCCACGTCGTATGAATGTTACACAGTCATTGCGCGGGATCGGTAGCAACATGATATAACCAGCTTGCTTTGTCTTCTTTTGACATTGTAAAAATAGAAGCTATATTAAGTTCTTTGTGAAGCTGGAGTTAAAAATGTCTTCTCTGCGCTTTTACTTTGGTTGCTGTCATGACATAATGCTTTCAGTGATTCCATCTGACAGCTAACGAGCTGTGAATCCAAGGAAAGCTTACTGTTACGTATCTTCCAAGGGTGGATTGTATCAAATAACCTGTCTTCTGGAATCTGTTGTCATCTGGCTGTTGCCATTATAGTATTTGGCTGATTCTCCTGTAGTAGTATAACCTAAGACTGATGACTAAATAAAAGCACAAAGAATGGCTATTTATAGTGATGGATTTGGACACTTAATCATTCCATTGCAGGGAAGGAGCTGCCTGGAAGGTGCATGTTGTTTGTGAATTGCTCTTCTCTCCTGTCATTTCTCTCGACTGTTCTTATAAATATCACTAAGTGCAACCTTACTTTAAAACAACTAATTTCTTCCATGCCAAGTCTGACAAGTGGGTTTCACGTCTTATCTGTTTTATTTTTCAGCGTTTCAATAACTCTGGTCTGACATGTTATTGCTCTCTTACTGGTGATTTGTAATCCTATACAAATGATCTCTGTTTTATATTGACAGTGCGAGAAGCAAAAAACCTAATTCCTATGGATCCAAACGGACTTTCAGATCCTTATGTTAAACTGAAGCTCATCCCGGATCCTAAGAATGAAAGCAAACAAAAAACAAAAACCATCCGTTCCACTCTGAACCCAGACTGGAACGAGTCATTCACATTGTAAGTCTAATGGCTTTTGCTGGGGTATCTTTGTGCATATTGAATCATGTATGTCAGCTTTGCATTGAAAACCCCTCTATTTCTCTCTTTTCCAGCAAGTTAAAACCTGCAGACAAAGATCGGCGGTTGTCCGTGGAGGTTTGGGACTGGGACCGAACAACCAGGAATGATTTCATGGGATCTCTTTCATTTGGGGTGTCAGAGCTTATGAAGATGCCGGCCAGTGGATGGTAAGAGTTTCTGAGAAGACAGAGGGAGAGAATATTTCACAAAAAAGTTTAAAACCGGTATTTTTCTTCAATGTAATCTAGCCTTGTTTGAGCTTTTTGCTGCATCTCATGCTATAAATTAACTGAAAATGCAACCAGGCCTGGGAAACATAGGCTGTATATGACAAAGGAGGATAATAAAAGGAATGCTTTTCTTTTGTGGTGTTGGTGAAACTCCTGCTGGAGCCAGGAGCTGCTGCAAACTCAATTCTGTTTACATAGTCTTGTGATACACATTTTATTTTTATCTCAAATACGATCTATTCATTACTAAGCGTATCACGTTATATATAGCTCAGCAAATTCGAATTACATGGGAACTGATTTTTTAAAATGCCATCTTATTACATGCCAGGTTAGGGTTAGAACTCGTCACACCTCCAAAAGGACATCTCATCAAAGGTGATTGTTTAGGGCTACAGAAGCACTGGAGATGAAGGTTCTTCAGGGTTTGTATCTCCCATCGTATCACAGGATGGGTGGAAAGAATTTCCTTGCCTATGAAACTGCCTTGGCAGATAGTCTGGGATTAAAGATCTAATTTTAGGTTGAATATATGGCGTTTCTGAGTTTGCTTTAGATCTTTGAAAGCAGTTCTCGACATACCTGTGACGTTGATACAAACCACACACACAACTAAATCAGATTTTAAGGCTAACAGGAATAAAGCTGGAAAGTCACCACTTTTTTTCTCAAATGTTGCACAGGTACAAGCTGCTGAATCAAGAAGAAGGGGAATATTATAATGTTCCCATTCCAGATGCCGATGAGGATGGAAATGCAGAGCTCCGGCAGAAGTTTGAGGTGAGGATTAAGCACACGTGGGTGCAACTATATATATTGGGTGAATTTTACACTTTATTACAAAAATAAACACCTGCTAGAAGTTTATATTAGACTGTTACTATTTCTGTTGCCTGTGGCAGCAGTGTGTACCTTTGGGTTTCTTGAAGATGGGACCAAATGGTTTAATCCAGTAGCGGTATCATTTTTTAACCGTTTAGTTTCTCTGCCATGACATTTATAAATCGGTATTTTAAAATATTCTGTGTCAAGTATGTGTGATAATTTCAGTGTCTTTTAATACTTACTGCAATATCTGCCACCTGTTATCTGGTATCTATATTATTTGACAATTGAAGTTCTCAGAAACAACAGCATTTTCATACTTACAGTGATTAGCACTAAGTGCCTTTTTTTTTAAAGAAAATACTTACAGTGTTAATTACTGATTATTTGGAGCCTCAAAGTCTGTGTAGAAGGTTGTCATCTGAAATTCCGGTGTCTTTAAGGCGGGTATGGAAGTTTTTAAAGATAAGAGGCATTTACACAACATTTACAACTTTATCTGTTTATCCAAAAAGTAATGAATGTACCTATTGTGCATAAACAAACACGCCTGTTCCTTTCAACCTCAAATGGCGTTTTTTATGTTCACCATCAGGCAGAATTCTACATTATTATTATTAAAGATGGGTTAACCCAAGAAAGTGAGGAAAATCGGCATATGTTCAACTTCCAAGAAAGGAAAAGAAAAGGTGCATCAGTTTCTTTTGAACACATTTGGATCAGCTACCATACTTCTGTCCACAGCATGAATTATGATTTTTGTTACACATTTGAGAAGTATTCGAATCTCCATTTCATTTTCCTTTCCTTACAGTTGTGATCTGACCAGTGTGATTTTATTTTGCTGCACCAGGTCATTTTCTAGTCAAGATCTTATTAACTTTTTATCCTCTCTAGGAAGAACAGCATTATGAGTAATTCTCTTCACCCCTTAGATGTCTCTGCCATATACAGAGTCTGGAATTGGGAGGATATGTGTGTGTTGGTGATATAGGTATGGAAACCAACCTGTTTTTTCTCAGGACAGAGACAGCACAAAGTCACTAGAATTACCTTATTTTAAGATGTCAGTTATTATATGCAGTATGTTCGCAAATTGAATTTGCAATCTCTTAGTTTTGGGGTTTTAAAAAAATAACTTAGCGATGATAAATGGGGAATATTGGTAGCAAAGCAAAATATGTAATTATAACTAGACCAAGACCAGTATAATGCACGATGACAGGGCAAAGGGATTTAGGGTCAGCCTCTCAAAGTTTATCATTGTGAGAAGATACAGAGGCAAGCAGCATCTTCCAAGTAATGTTCTCACTTGGTTTCAAGGGGAATTACTGTGATGGCTCATGAAAATTAACAGCACAGATGTCTGAATGGTGGTATTTAACTTATTAGCTATTCTGGTATGGTACACAAGTGGTGCTGACTCTGATCATCTTTGACGTTATTTTTTGTGTCGTTTCTGTCTTGGCTTCCCTAGTCGTTTTATTTTAGGTGCCCTGTGCTAAGGAGCAAGTAGCACTGGGAAATATGCTGCTATTTGTGATTTAATGACATCACCTAAATAAATATTTCCACTGTTCCGAAATGAGCTTTGGAACCTTACAGGAAGAGGGTTGCAGGTCAGGGGAGTATATTTGCCAGGAAGATCAAGAATTTCGATAGACCAAGGGGTCATACTGGGCTATCTGCTCATTTATCAGGTTTTAGAAAAGAGTAACTTCAGGGTGCTCACTAACCAAGTCCGGATTTGTGGTGCCAGGTCTGCTTTTCAATATACGACAGTGTGATTGATATCCAAGCTACACTGATTTAATTTTGAGTACAAAATTGCAACAATTTCTACAAAAATATTGCATTACTAATATCAAATACTTAAAATGAATAATGGTGGTAGTGAAGAGCAATCAACCTAAGCTGTACAAGAACAGACAAACTTTAGGATGAGAATCTCATTGCTTAATATTAAGGAAGAATAAGGATATTTTCGGGTTATAAAAGATCAGAGAACCCATAGATGTGAAACTTCTGAAACCAGTTTCTAGTCTTAAAAAAAAAAGTCTGACATTCTTAAAACTGACTTTGCCCTTTTGATTAAAGTTTAGAAAGCACTTGGGAGCTACTTCCCATTGAAATCAATGGGAGTTTCTAAAATATCTGCCTGCGTCTGTAGTTCAACAGACATCTTTAAGGTTTGGTCTCAAGTTCTCATTGATTTCAAGCTGTTTACACAAGGCTGTCACGTCTTTCTGGCTCCACTTTAACAACCCCGACTTCGTATTTAAATGTGGTTGTTAGTCATACAAAATCTCGGAAAGAAGAATTGAGAAGGATGGTGGTTTCATTAATGGAATCACACAGTGACTTCGCTAATTAATTTTAGATTTTATTGTGAGGAGTTTTCTTTTTATATACTATGTATTATCTATATGAAGTTGTCCGATATATAGAAATTGAGTTATATTATGCATAGATGCGCTGCAGTATTTTCTATACAACGTTTAATCAATCTGTGTATTTTCTGGATCTCACCTATCACTAATACTTACGAATTAATTATTTGCTCATTTAACAGTGTGATCAAATCTGTCTTCAGTGATTTATATATGATACATCATTATTAATACTTAGAGATAAAAATACCCTCCTGTAGGAAGTGGAGGCGGGATAAAATCTGTCACTGTTTTTCATCTGATTTTCACCTTGGGTTGTGATTTTTCTCTCCGGAATGACATTATTTGTGGCCATCTCCAAACAAAACTCCGCTCTCAACAGACGTATTCGGAATAATTGTAGCTGCTCCATAATTGTCCGTGCTGAGGTTGCCATGGGAACCCCCAATGGTCCCAGGTGGCTCCATGGACCCAAACGAGCAAATCTTAGCTGCAATATCTGCTATGTGTTATATACTTATTTTCTGGTTACAATATTTTGCTAGTCAAAAAGCAGAATATTGAAATAACACAAATAACACAACCTAATTGTATTTTTCCTACCTGGCTATGATTTGAGCAGTAGCACTTTTTTGCCATTTAGGGCGTTGTTCTGGTTTTTTTATTTGGCGAAAAGAAATATGCAGATTCTAAAACTTCTGTTTTAGGAAGTTATTTTGGTTTTGTCAATGCCTGTTTCCTGTAATTTGCTGCTTATTAAAGCACTTCTTGATACTTAACTATCACCTTAGGATAATAATGGGATAATACTGGTTTAAAAGTAGACTGGCTAATTATTCCATCTGTCCCCTCCTTTCCACATCACCATCATGGAAAATGTTATTAAAAATAAAGCAGCTGTTATGGTCCATATCAATGACTTTCTTTAATTAAAAAGAGAACAGAGTAGCTATAATCCTTACATGTGGATATATTTACCGAGTATATTAAGCGATGCAAGCAAGTCACTACAGGCAGCTTTGCTAATTGAAGTCATCCAGGCAAGTTGTTACGAGGGAATAGGTTACTGCTCATATAATCCTCATTTTAGGGCATCTGTGGGGAGGATACGTAACACTCCTCCTAGTACATCCTCTTTAAGATGTCAGACATTTGCTTTTGTTCTAATTATTTTCTTTAAGTGTAGCTCTTTGTGTAGGTTTCAGCAGAACAAAATCATTCCCTTAGTTTCGGTGCTGTCCCTACCGAGGGGACCCACACGGGACCGTTCTGGTGGCACTGGGGAGGTGCCTCCTTGGGGACGTCCATCCCCATCTGCTGCCGTGGCCACCGGCTTCCAACCGGGCTTGGTTAGAGATCGCAGCTGGTGCCAGTGGTTTCATGGCCACTGGTTTTGTACCATTCCATTTAACTGCGTGAGTAGCGATAAAATCACTCCACAATAAAGCAATTGCTGATAAGTATAAGTATAGTTGTTCAGATAAGTACTTTTTCTACAAAATAGTTACCAGTCAGGGTGAGGAAATGCAGGTACCATTTGAATCTATTATACTAGTTGGCGTTGTGGGCCAGATCCATAAACCCGTGTAGCTGGGGGACCATACTGGTTTTGTGCTGCATTTCCAGTCTCCCCTCGCTGGGATTGATGCGGGTACTGGGTAAACCATCCAGGAGCAGCTCTTATGCATTATTGTGACTCGCCTGATGGACTTTTAGCTGCCAAGAGGTTACATGCCCCATCTTTCCAGCATCCCCAGGTCTGTAGCTGCTGGGGCCAGACACCCCGAGGCTGCTGCTTCGGTTCTTCTCAGATTATCATCATCACACGAGTTCCTTTCACAGCTGCTTTGTGCCAGAGGAGCCGCTGATGAAGGCTGCACAGAAGCCAGACCTGTAGTTTCTTTTGCAGACTAAACGGATCGAAATGTAAGGAGAGAGGAAACAGGGTAGATACTGTATCTAGGAATTGGAAGTGGTGACATTTTGTTGACACCTCAGTGCTTATAAACATAACTAGTATTATGGTGATCTTAAAGCAAATGTCCTTTAAAACGCCTTACCATTTAAAATATAAGAACAGGACAATGTGCTTGGCCATCAAGCTCGGCTGTAAATACCGAGAACCTCTGCAGTGATGGAGCTGTAGGTGTTTCTACTAAACTCCCCCAATATGCAGGACAGCATTTAGTTTGACCCAACTTGTGTGTTAATCCTTGTGCAGACGCGATTTTATGAACTAGCAACTCACCTCTGTATGTAGAACCTTGCATGCAGAGCTAATGTGCACTGACAGCACCAGATCGCCCTCTGTGCAGTGCAGCCGGTGTTAGTATTTGAAAATGTCCCCAGATTCCAAGGCACAATTAAAGCTTTCCGACAAGTTCCAGTCTTGTTATACTCTAAAGAAACCCCCTTGGTTTATTTATCATTCCCTTTCTGAACATCGGCGAATCATGCTTGTTTCACGGCTCGTACTGCGTTTCTTAGATCTTCAACACTCCCTTTAGTTTTATTCTTTTTTAAAGCAGCTTCCAGCTGTTCTATTAGGAAGGACAGTACTTTCTGCATTAAGCTGGCATTTTTCCGATGTTCACAACAGTTTTAGGTCAAAAGGACGTTTTCTTTCTTGCCTTTAATCAACAGCGAGGGCATCCCGGAGCAGTTTTAATTGTGAGCTATAGGTTGGGTCAATGAACGTGCTGCACTTGCGCAGCTGGGGCGGTAGCACAAGGCTCCAGGGACTGTTTCAGTAGCTTACGAACCCAATGACTTTTCTAATTAAATATGATACTTCCATTCAAAAAAACCCAAAAACCTGGAGAAGAGCTTGTGATTTTGTTAAATTGTAAGTAAAGTTCTTCAGGTCTCTGTGTAAAGTCTTGTAACATTAGACATTTCTCTTAGGTCTTTGCAGGATGACAGTGTTTGTGCCCCAGAGCTGTTATACTGCATTTACTTCATTTTATTCTTTTTTTTAAATAAATAAAAGGTATGATCTCTGCCATACCTGTATCTAACCAGTATGCTTCCCCATTTTGAAGCAAGAGCTGTAACTTCAGGCAGCTCAGGGAAAAGAGAAATAAGGTTGCTGCTGCTTCCATTTGTAAAAGAAAAGATTAAATTGACTTTTCAGGAAAGAGACACTGAGTTATATTGAAATCATGACCAGCCAGAATATCACTGGCACATCAATCCACATTATGCATATAGGGATATAAAAAGAAGAGCTTCCTTTTTTTGGCCGTGGCACTCATTCCTAATTTTAAATGGTGCAGATTTAATCATTAGGGAATAGTTTGCAGCACTATAGGGATGCTGTTAGATGACTCCATCTGTTCTATGCTATAGTTTGGCGTGGGGAATTCCCTTATGCAGATATCTGGAGTTTCCCATCCTCTCACCGTATCTGGAAATAGAGAACTTGAAGTTGCTTAACCAGATGCCATCCATCTCTGATCAGCTCGTTATTTCTGTAGGGCTTTTCTCAGTCTGTGTGTTGTGATTTAAGGTGAAGAGTACGCATAGAAAATCATATTGATAGCAGGGATTTCTGTATCCTTTACATAAAGGTTAAATTTGTGTCTCAAAACAAGGCAAAAAATAACGTTTGTGCTGTCACGCGTCTCCAGTGCTCGTGTTGGTAAGAGCCCAGACCGCATACATCTGTACATACATTCAGCTTGGCGCATCGCAGTGGTTAACGACACGAGGAATGTCCATGCATGAAGCGTGTGTGTGTGTTCAGACCCAGTCCCGCGCTGCAGAGCGGTTTTGTGACATGCCCGTCATTGTGCCGCGCTGCCCCGAGCCCTCGCCGTGACTTTCTGTGCATAACAGACGTGTCCATTTCCGTGTCCTCGCTGCTCTGTCTTTATTCATTTACTTCTGCTGCTAATTGTTGTTGCTTTGCTCTGCCAGCCCTGTACTAACGGCGCAGTGTCTCCTTTCCTGTCTCTTCCAGGACTGTCATGTCAATCCCAACTTCTTCAAGGTAGTTTTCTCCTTGGTGTTCTCCCGCACCTTCCTCTTCACCCAACCGCCTCTACCAGTGTTTGAAGTTTATTAAATTCAATTTCATTCTCACCATGTTTTAAGGATGCACTCGTTTTTTCTAAGGCTTCTAAGCATTTTCAGATGGATAAAAAACAATTGAAGCATAAACCTTCCCTAATTTGTCACAAAGTCCTCCTTAGGTTACAAGTTTACTCACCAAAAGGGGTCACCAAGCCTCAGCAGGTGCGGCGTGCCTTTCCATTTGAAGGAATTAGTTAACTGAATGCCACTTTCTCATGGAAAATGGTGCATCTTTAATTTGAAAGACACTCATGGAACTTTAAATAACTTCCACAGATTAAATGATGCTCATGTTCACTGTATATGCAAATGGATAATTTGCACACTATAGCATGCATGTTTTATGATATAATATACTACATATAGTTGGAGTATACTATATCATAAGAGATATTGCCCATATGCACAGATGCTCTGATACCCAATTCACCTGTTTACTTCCCATTTCTCTTCTTTCACACCTCACTGAATTATTGCCATAAAAGACGCATATCAGCATTGAGAACATACCTGTGTGAACTTCTAATGTGCATGTATCTCTAACAAATGATGTTGCTTTCTCAGGGCAAAGGTTACGGACACAAATCACACTTTCAGTCTCATACATTGGTTGAATTTAAGTCGAAATTTGAAGCTCTTGTGTTGTAAACTGTTGTAAGACTTTAAGCCATTGTTTAAGCCATTATCATCTTCCGATACTATTTTTACAATTCAAGTTGACCTAGACCAGTTTACATCCCGCACCTCAAAACTTAAGATACTTAATTTAAAAATCAAATTTTATTTGTCAAGAGTTGCTTGTATTATTAATGCATGTTTTTACCAAATGTTTTAATACTCAACCAGAAAAAAAAACAAAGAAAAAGACCATTTGTCCTTGCCAAGTATTTCCTAATGCAGTAATCATTTGTCATGTAATCAGTAACTGATTTTTTCTTAACTTCGATTCTTTATCTGGTATCTTTATCTCAGAAGAGCCTGTACAGAAGAGGACTATCCTTCCTCAATCCTTTATACCTCTTCTTATTTGAAAATAGAAGCCTGTGTTGGTTTAATTGATGAAACTTGTTTAATGAAGTGAAGTTATAAGTTTCTCTGTTTAAAGGTGTGTTAAAACAGAGCAGAAGCTACCCCGAAAAACCCCATCTGGGATAAGTATGAACTTATATCTGACACAATTTTGTCACTTTGTTGTAAAATCCAGACCCTGAAGTGCACTGATAGAAACTGAGTTAAATCCTCGGACAGTTTGTGTTTCCATCATAGGAGTTGCACCCAAAAAAAGAGCCGAACAGTTTCCTGCAGCTGCTTGGGCAGAATTCAGACGCATTCCTTGTGAATTATAAACATGAATTCCAGCATAGAAAGTTAGCACTCTGTTCTGATGTGGAGACAGCACTCAAAAATTCCATGTATTTCATGGAGAAAAAATGCTTCCCTGTTTATTATCTGCCTTTTCTCTCTAAATGATTACAGCAAGTTCGCATCGCTAACCTGAGCTCAAAGCATCACCTAATGCCGCGTTCCCTGAGCCCGTCACCCCTGGCGTTCGCATGTGTTGGAAATCATGTTGTAAATAAGCAGTTAATGTGGGGCTGATGGGGAGGTTTCTGGCCCCAGGTTTGCAGGGTTGATATTGAATGGGACAGCGGGAGCCGATGGAGAAGACAGGCTGTGTTCCTGAGGGTATCGTGACCCTTCGGAGCTAGAAAGCAGCAGAATGTACAAAAATGACTTTATAATTTCATAGCAAATTTGAGAACCTGTGAGCAAAGTCAAACAGCGTAAGTACCTGTTTGGGGAGTTATCAGATACTGGGGCAGCTAATGCATTTATGCTGCGTTTGTTCCCTTAGCAAAGTATATATTTAAATACATTATTTTGTTTTCACAACATCGTGCAGAAAACACCTTTATCTTTGTGTGTCTGTATGTGTGTGTTCAGTAATTACGTAGCATGTTAAGACCCAGGTGCAGAATCCCAAGGCTTTGTAGCTTTTCTTGGCTGTTGTGTTTGTTTCAGGCATTTGCGCTTCGATCGGGTAGAACTGAAGTCCTTAAAGATTATTTTAGAGCAGAATTTTTTTGTCCATATTGAAATGTTTTATGCTTAAAAGCAATTTCTATACCTTAGGAGGTTTTATTATTGAAAATTAGTAGTAATTTGCGTAATTAAAAATGAAGGAGCATATATAAAAGCAGTGCTTTTTTTGACACTTAGGGATTTGCAGTTCTGCCATCATATTTGTTATTTCAGGGTGTTTTTATTACCGCTATCACAGGGTATTTTCAAAGATTCTTGACTATTATTCCTAGGCAGGCTCTTTAATTACATTTCATCTGGTTAGACGCTGCTCCGTTGCAGGGTTTGGCAATAAAGGCAGAAAACAAAGTAGACTCAGGTGGCCGCAGGATTATTAAACAGATTAAACATGTTGACAGTGCCAAACAGGGAGCTCTTCCCTCTCTCCATTGTGCTGCTCACAGCCAGACAGTTGTCCGGGGAAATAATCCCCAAAACTCCTGTGTTAGGATATTCATATATCTCTTTTCAAGTTATTATCATTCACAATCGTTTGACTTCATTATGTACATTTTCTAGGGGATGTGGTTACCTTAATCATGTGCCTCGCAAATTTAATTTGAAGGTTTTTTTAGAAATCATGTATTCAAGTACTTCATACAGTTCTAATTTCTCTGCAGCAAAACAAAACAGTAAAAAAAAAACCAATTAACAAAATTAATGAATGTGATTATAACCCCCTCCAAAAGAAGCAACTCTGTCGAGATGCTATATGGTATATGAAACTCTTGTATTGGCCTTTTGGGTTCTCTCACTACCTTTATCCTAAGTAAACATCCAATTAACATAATGTTGAGCTTGACAACATGATTTCTCCTCGGAGTGAGGAACCACAAGGGGTCAGTACAGAACACGGAATAGCTCCCAAAGCAGAAACAGGGCTGCGCAAAGGCCCGAAAGAAATGAAATAACGCACATTGTTTGCATCTGTATATTTTAAAATATACAAACCTGTTAAATTAAACCGCTATTTCGATAAAATTCATTATGATGTTTTTTCATACAGCCCTTTATTCAAGATTTTTAGCTGGCATTGATGATAAAAGAATGATCTCATTAATGTTGTGAGCCCGCACGGCGTTACAAGAGACCCGGGTTCCAAACGCACAGCTCACACTGGGTCGAACAAAAGAACTCTGGTTTACTAACCATCTAGAATTCATTTTGGGACACGCTACTTTCTCTTCTTTAATTTGTGGCCCAAATTAATTCGCATAGGTTGTGGTATCATCGTTCCAGTGTGATGAGCGAAGCAGCGCGGCGTGTGGGCGGCTTCAGGAGTGGGTTCCCGAGTGGGTTCTCAAGTGGGTTCCCTGTGTTCCCGGACGGGCTTTCTGCAAAAAGGCATTTTGAATCCTTTTCAGGCAAATCCTTTAAATAAATTTACTATTACTAAACAAAAGGGTAAATATGACACTAATTTAATGGGTGGAGGAAAGGAAATGAGGGGAAAACTAAAGCCGTAAAATAGTCCATATTTAACTCCCCGGTAGGGTTTTATCACCAATGTCTTTCTATAAAACATCCTGTTTCCCTTTGTGCCTTTTTATTAGCAATGGGAATAAGATTTTTTTTTTCCTAGCTATTTTTAATAACTATTTTAGCGAAGTAAAATTGCGTTTTACTTCATCTCTATATATTGCATTATTTACTAATTACGTTGTAGCTCACCGTAGTGGCGTCACCATCATGAACATAAATCTGAGTGCGGATTGCGGATTATTTACAGATTTTCAGTGTTACCCTTGCTGCAAAGAAGCTTTGCTAGAATGCAGTTTCACAAGTCCTTGGTGTCTGCGGTGCCTGTCCCTGTACCCGTGTGTCTGGCTGCTTTGCCATGTCTCCTGTAGGCACCTTTAGTCTGCTCCTTTCTGTATGGATAAGTCCGTGTGTGTATATGTTCATTAGTGCAATGCGTTTCTGTAATTTAGTTCATTAGTTATTTGTTCTTGAGAGGAACAAGAAAGAATGAGAGTGCACAGTAAGAATGGGTTGCCTTCCTCTTTGTTCAGCCAAGGTCAGAAGCACAAGAGCTGTGTCTTTTGTTCTGTTTCACAAGAAATTTAATGCAAAAGCATCTCCCCGGATTGCTCAGCACACGTTTTGTAGGGAAACAGGTAAAATGGCCACAGATATTCCTTCTCTCCTCTGACCAGGAGCAGCACAAGCTCAGGTGGGACCAAGACGTGATGTTGGTGCCATCCCCAAGTCATCCGCAGCTCAGGCTCGAACTTTCTCTTTGCTGTGTTGTTTCCATGACTACAAAACCCTCAGCTAATGAATTATAAGCTTGCATTAGGTTATGGTATTAAGCTTAAAACTCAGTCTGGTGAAGTATTAGGTCTTGCTGGAGCTTAGAAATGGACTCTTCTCATTTCAGATTCTCAGCATCCTAACAATTAAGTTGTATGAACTAGGAAATTGATAGCCCTTCATAGCATCTATAATTACATGGAATTGGAAATGCAATAATGTGAGAAACAAGGTGCCACGATGATGGAGAACATTTCAGCGAATGGGAGGTTGTTTCCTCCAGATTTTGACTTGGAATTTGTTCGATTTATTTACTTTATTAAAGGCTTGCTAATGGCTCGACCTGTTGATCAGAGTCCCCACTGAGCTGTCATGACTGGAAACTTGAATAGGCTCTTCGTCCTTCCTTGAGACTCGGCTGAGTTGTTTCAGTTGCTCCTTTTTGCATCCTTAGTATGAGATTTGTCAGTTCTGCCAGTGACATCTATGGTTTATCAGAGATCTGAGCTCTGATGTTTATTATGTAGAGTCCAGGTATTGACAGACATAACCGAGCATTAATTTCACTCTCGTGGCTGAAGCCTCCTGGGCTGAAATGGTGAAACCCAAGTGTTACTGTTCACACTGTTCTTTTCCGTGCTTCTCACCGCCTATTTTGCGTTTTCTTTAAGTGACATGCAGAGTGTTACCTGCTTTGGGTTAACTTCAGAATTAGGAACAGACACATTAAGAACAAGGCAGGTTAGCGTGAGCTGGCTTGTTCCACCACCTGGTGACATTTGAAGAGCACGTTGGGGTCTAGCAGAGAACTGGTGAGAACCTGTTGCGGTGTGAGCAGCGGGGATTTTGTCAGTTAGATATTTGCAGAGGGATCGAATCGTGGCAAGAGGACATTCCTGCTCCATGGACCTCAAGAAAGTCTTGGGGTCCAAGATAAAGCCTGTTCAGTCAGTCCTTGGGCTGCTGACCCTCGTGCAATTTAATCTGTGGGTCTTTGCACTGTGGACTGAAGCCAGCGCTGCTCTCTGGTGCTCATCATTCAATCGATTAATGTCGCTGCGTGGGTGGGATCTGGGGAGGGGATGCTGGTGGGTGATGGGGAGCAGAGCTGTGGGTCTGGAGGGGGACAGAGCTCTCAGCGGAACCAGTAATGGGTGAAACATGGAGATCATCATGTGTTCCCTGGCAGAGCGTGTGCTGCGGGGTATATACCTCCCCATGTGCGCTGGGAATTCAGCATTGTTGTTAAATATTTTTCCATTTATCACGTTCTCCTCTTGAAAACGCGTTACCAGCAGATCTCCCCGCTGGGCAGCTGAACTTGCTGAGAGCGAGTTGCCTTGACAACACAGAAACGCATCCTCTAGTGAGCTGCACGTCACGGGGCCTCTTTTTTGGCTGAATACTTATTCCTGGGCAAGGACGGGGGTCCTGCCCTGTGTGCTCAGGGCTGGCAGCAAGTTTGGGTGGTTTTGGAACCCACAATTCGTTTTTCCGCCGGGAACACCCGATGTGCTGAGGCGAATGCTGCAAACAGCAGCGGAAGAGAATTAAGGAAAATGAGCAATACAAGGTGTTAAAGCACCAACATAATGACCTAAAGAGACTGCGGGTAGGAAAGTGAATTGTGTAGATTTATTTTTTTTTGATTCTTCGCAAATTTTATTTATTGTCTGGCGGGAAAAATGACCAATTCGGTCTTTTCGCTCTGTAATTCTGAGGTTTCTGAACTATAGTTAATACCTAGAAGGCAGAAACACCGATATTCAGATTTATTGTTTTGTCCTATTAGATTGTTTTCACAGTAAAAAAGAAAAAAACAGCAGTTTTGAAGACTCAATAAGAACATTTGCAGTGATGGAAGATTGAGTGCAATGATTGATTACTACACACTAATCGCTTATTTTTCTTCTTTGCCTCACGCGTATCATTAGGTTTTGGAGAAAACTCTCTTTTTTTCATATCTAATTAAAATAACAATTGTTACACTTAGATTCAAAATATATTAAAATCATTTTTACTGCAAGACTGGAGATACCTCTTCCAAAAAGCACACACCACATTCCAAGTATAACACACTGCAGCTTCTGTGAGACTCCATGGAGAAGTGCGCTTGGGCTGGATAACTAAAACGTGTCTCACCTGTGGTTTCAGGGTAAAAGAACTGGCCGAGATAAGGTGCGTCCAAACCAGAGGCAGTAAGGCGATGTGCATGTCTTGGTTTCTTCTCACATTAACTTCTCTGCTGCCAGCACAGACTAATTTCTCTTTAACATACTGTTTTATGCGTTTGTTCGCTGCAAGCTGGCTCCGTTGTAACAATATTGTGTTTTTATCAAAGATATGAAGCGAAGCAGTTGAATGTAGATCGAAAATGAACGCAGTGCCCACCTGACCGAATGGAGAAAAAGAAATTATCAAATTGAGAGCGATGTCTATTAAAACAGATGAAAGAGGGAGGCAGAGCAGCACGTCTCTGTAGCTCAGTGGATCTGAGCAGCGCACACAGGCCTTGGTTGGCTTCTCTAATATTATTTTAAGATGCCGCCTGCAGATCCTGACAATTCTGTCTTGTGTGTTTGATGGAGCGAGCGCGGTGCCTTCAGCACTGGGACCTGCTGGTGAATCTGCCGCTCGTTTGGGGGTTTTTTGTTGTAAAAAGTGCTGTTCACCTCAAGCCTGGGATTGCAGCACTGCAGAAAGCGCTCCCTGCCCAAACGGGGTTTGGACCCCGAGAAACAAACTGACTCGAACAAAAGCTGATTTGTGGCTTCAAATAGACTGCTGACAACCTACCCAGTGGGTTTGAAATAGCAGAAATGAAGCCAAGATTTTCCATTCAGTGCCTGATTTGGATCTCCCTTACTTCTTGGTGAAAAGACGGATATTGAAATCTCTTCTCACAGCACAAGAACAGGATCTGTTCTCTTATCTGAGATCCCGTCTGTGGGGGGATCGCAAAGACACGGCCAGCAAAGCTGTTCCTTAAAACCATTTCTTCATCTTGTACAAATAAAGGTTATTAGAATAACCTTTTTACTTCTTTGGCTTATGGCTCGGTCTTGCATTGTGATCTTTAAAAGGAGCTTTGTCCCAAACCAAAGCTCCATCACAGACACTGGATGTGTCCCAGCCAGGGCTGCCCAGGGACCATCTTTCCTTTGCACAATCAGGGACTTAGGCTGGTGCCCAGGACTGGCTTTTCCTAAACCTTCGCACAACACATGGTCCTGATTAGCCTCTCCAAGCGCTGCTTTCATGCCCACAAGTACTAGTAGTGGTGGAAGAAATTCCACGGTTTAAGCTGTATTACAATTTAAAAATAATGATTATTTTTAAAGAAATCAGAGCTGGCAAAACTCCTATCCCGGCGGCAGGGTGGAAGCTTTCTGCATTTATGAAGCTGCAGGAAGAGCCATCCAATCTGAATGTGCTTGTCAAGTGACGTGGTTATTTTATCAGAGGTTGACTTGGCATTGCTGCCCACACTCGTACAGGGCTGGAGTCTGAATCAACTCATCCCTTTTAATCTTACACTTTAAACATCTCTGGATAGAGGAAAAGGTTGCGTTGTCTGGTTTCCAGAGAGGCTGCTGAAGGTATATGCCAGGCTGGGCTTGTAAGGTGATTGATTGTGTGACTTTGATTGAACTTTAAATGCTGTAGTTTTCTTTATCTGCAAAACAGTGATGATATGTAAATACTGTCCATTTGTGGTGCAGTGAGAAAATTACTTATCCTTAAATGTCAAGCATATGTCAATGGCATGAAGTAAATTAACCATAGAGAGGTTATTTACCAGAAAAACACATTAGGTAAATGAGGGAAAGCGCTTAAATCCCAAAGTATTATTAAACCCTCTTGGCTTTGCTTCTGCTGGTATATGGGATTATTTTGAGCAAAAGAGGGATGTTAGGTTGTAGCCTGCATTATCTTTTGGTGAGTCTTACTTTTTTCTATTAAATTTGAGATTTGAAATGCAACTTACTTGAGCAATTCTGTGGTGCGTGGTGTGAAATACTGAGCCTGTTGCAACCTTCTGCAAACCAGCCCGTCTTGCCAAGGCAGAGCCCTTGTATGTGATACTTCCAGATCAACACTTGATTGAAAATCAAAGTTGATTGTGTCACTATTTTGCAAGTGGCCATGTTCATTTGCATTAATTCTCATGTGTTGTGGTGGTTTTTTTAGTGTGGGTTATTTTTCTTAATGCATGTCAAAGATTTACGAGCTCTTGCTATGAAGTACCTTTAAGAATTCAGTTTTAAAAGAGAATGTATTGAGGAGACTGTTCATACCCTAAAACACCCTGTGTGGTTTTCAGCATGATATTTTTGAAAAGCATCTATTGTATTTCAAAACAAAAACAGGAGATAAACCTGCTTTTGGCATGAAAATAAGTGATTTTTTTGGTTGTTGCTTTGGCTTTGTTTTTTTGCTTTGATTTTGCTCTTCTAACCAGATAAGTATAACTGCTTTCATCTGGTTATACCTGAACACAGTTTTCCACTTTAATTCGCTCAATAACGTCAAAAGCGGTGTTGGAATGAGTCTTTGAAGTTGTGTCTGTGCAGATGTTGTTGTGCAGCCTCTCCTGGGAATGCCACCTCAAATCTGGTCGTCTCCAGTTCTGACCTTCACCCGTCCGGCCGAGAAAACAGGCTCCTCTTCTTACTTTCCTGTTTTTGTGTGTGTATGTGTGTGTGTGTTCTTCAGAAAGCCAAACTTGGGCCAGCTGGTAACAAAGTCATTACTCCAACAGAAGACAAGAGCTCAAGCGTGCCGTCCAACAACCTGGACAGGGTGAAGCTCACAGATTTCAACTTTCTTATGGTTCTTGGAAAGGGAAGCTTCGGAAAGGTAGGGATTCAGCATTACTGTTCCACTCGCACTCTTTATTCTTTTAGTTTTTCTTGAGGAAAAATGGATGAAGAATTCTCTAAGGAGCAAAAGGAGGGAGGCTTTCTTAACATGGAATAGGCCAGTTCCCTTAGGACAGGCAGGCTTCAGTCATGATTGGACAGTTTGCTTGAAAACAAACCAAATGAAACAAACCAAAAAGCTCAGACTGTTGGGCAGGATCTAAGAAACAGTTGCTGACTTTCAGATCCCCAATTCTCGGCCGTTTCAAGGAAATTAAGTCTACTTTTCTGGCTTTACAACCCAGGTCACTCTGCCGGTTCTGTAAGTCACCAACATTGATAAGGCTGAGTATGGGGAAAAAACAGGAGTAGGATATATATATAAAAATATATATATATATATATATATATATACACACATATGTGAAATCTGTTAGCTGAACGAAAGGACTGCTATTTTTCTGTCTGTTTGAATAACCACTTATATGATAAAGTGCCCTTTACTAAAGAAGTCATATGGGACTTAACATTTTCTCAGCCTGTTGGCAACGTGCCTGCGATTAACCAGCGGGTTTTGGCACAGGCTTTGTCTGAAACGACTGGTGCAGCTCTTTGCAATGGGTGAGTAATACTGATATTTTTGGGGTTTTGATCGAGTTAGTCTATACCAATAAAAGGGAAGGCTGGATTGCCAGCTATACAGTCATCAAGTAGATAAGTCACCTTCTCTCCTTGGCAATGGGGAAGGTTTTCACCTGGTGGTTTCTGTTTGTGCAGGTGATGCTGGCAGATAGGAAGGGGACAGAGGAGCTCTATGCAATCAAAATACTGAAAAAAGACGTGGTGATTCAGGACGATGATGTTGAATGTACCATGGTGGAAAAACGAGTCCTGGCGTTGCAAGATAAACCACCGTTCCTGACACAGCTTCACTCTTGTTTCCAAACAGTTGTACGTGAGCTCCGTCTTTCTTGCCACCCTCATGTTTTGTGTACTATGTGATTGTGGATTTTGTCAGTCCAATAGCATTTATTAGCATCCAACCTATATATCATAGTTTCTGCACATAGAAAATGGCCAAGAGATACTGCGTGCAATTATCCTTTGTATTTCAAATATTAAACCTAGGTTTCAGTTGTCTGAAAGCTGGGGGTCATACCTACTGGTTTAAGTCTTATTGTCTGAGACTCACTGAGTGGGAAAATATTACTTAAGTGCACTCAAATATTTTATGGTCGTGTTTGATTTGAGGTACCTGGCTGTGGGCTTTAAAAGTCCTCAGTGTGCAAGAAAAATCTCGCGCCCAAACACCATATCACCATCTTCCTCTGGCTTAAATACGCACCTACAAGCAATTACTTTAGTGTCACCTGTAAAGTTTCCAGATACTTTTGTAAACTCTACAACTACTTTTCTTCTTGCCTCTTTTTAACAACCAAAATAATATCTCCCATCTTCCAAAGGAAAATGTATTAGGAAGGATCAGAAATATCTTCAAAGCAAGAATTTCCAACCATCATTAATTTCTTTTTTCTACATGTACTTTTAGAGAGCGAGATTTTCCAGACAGAACTATATGTGAATAATTATGGGAACCGTTGTAGACAAATAATAAATAAAACCACTTCACTAAAATTGGCCAATCTGGACAGATCTCATCGGTCACTTACTCCTGCAGGTTTTACAGGACATTCCATTTCCTCATCTATTGGTTTTGCCAGAATGTGCAACCAGGCCTAATAATCTTAAAAGCTTTATAATAACGTGCTAGCGACTCTTTTGCTGATCAGTGCATATCTAATATTTTCTCCAATGTGTTCATGTGCATCTTTAATACTTTATCCTAGGACCGCCTCTATTTTGTTATGGAGTATGTGAATGGGGGTGATCTCATGTATCACATTCAGCAAGTAGGAAAATTTAAGGAGCCACAAGCAGTGTGAGTGTTCACGTTTATATATTTAAATCATGTCATCATCTTAATTTTACCCTGTACAAAGCTTAGGTTTCTTCTTCTTCCCAGATTCAGTGTGAAGTCTAAGCTAACCTTTTTTTACTGTGCTCTAAGGCCAAAAAGCTGAAGGTTATGCTAACAAATGTTGTTCGCACACATGGACCAAAGGTAGCTGTGCCTTTGTATTCAAAAATACAGCAAGAACAAAGGCGTGCAATGCCTGCTTTAAAAGTGACAAGAATTTAAACTAGGCAACAGGAAATTAAAGATGTTACTTGGTATTCTGGTGTTGGTTTTAAAAGCGAACATAAAAAAGTGAGTAGAACATTTCAGTCTGAATTAATATTATAAGGAAAGGCAATATAAACAGACTCAGTGTTGCAATATAAATGATAGTATTTACAAGATAAATGTGTAGCTTATAAGAAGTTCTGTGATTCTCCTTTTTTGTAGAAGTTTCATTAGCGTTGAGTTAATAAATGGCTAGAAGTTCTTTATGTACATGATCCCTTTTAGGTAATTGTGCATCTGGCATATCAGGGAGCTACTGATAATGATCTGTAACATATTAAAATGTAAATCAACCCCTCAATATCACTTTAGTCATGCTTTGTAACATCTCATCATCAATTATTAGTGTTTCATAAATCATTTACCAATGAAACTTTAAAATCAACTATGGCCAAGTGTTTTAAGAATCCAGCTAAAATAATTTCTCGTTTTGAATTAAGTAATCAAGGCTCGTTTAAATGAAAGGCCTTCTAAATGTAAGTATTTGAGATATGGAGCAAAGTTTCGACAACTCTCTAAATAAGAACTAGATGGTGTCGGATCATCCTTGACTCCCAGCTCAAGTCACTTGCCAACACCCGTTGCAATTTAGGGTGCGTTATGACAGCTCACGCCTGTGGAGCATCTTCCAGCACAGGCGTTCGCAAACACCTCTGAGAAGTGTTTCAGAACTAGCCTCAAAATTAATCTCATCATTAAATTATCCTCCTGCATGTAATTTGCATAGTTCCACAGCAACTGCCTTCAAACATCCATCAACATTATATATCCTTTAGCTACATTCAGCAATTATATTTTATATGATAATCATTTAAATTAGCTTTATGTAATTAATCCATTAACAGCCTGTATAAAGGAATACTATTTCTGCAAATTGTTTCATGGCATATGAATTGCAATGTGAATTGAGCGTTGATATGTGATTAGGGAGAGTGACCTTTGCAGGCAGTCAGGCCGGTGCAGTGAGATGCTGTGCTCCAGCAGCAGCATTTTGTGTGGTCCTGGGAGGCATTTTCCATTTCTAAAAAAATTCTGCATTATTTTACCATCAAATACTTGAAGATGTCTGTCAAAATCAAATTGAAATAAAGGTGTCTTTTGTGTCATCTGCCTGCAATATATATTTTTATACTTTAATATATATATACAAACTATGCATGATATATTTTATATGCTGTTATATTATCATGCTTTACCATGATGCATTCCTGGAATGTTTTGTCAGAAGGGAATCATGGGGCAATAAGGAATCGCTTGTTTTTTTTTCATACAGATTCTATGCAGCGGAGATCTCTATTGGGTTATTCTTTCTCCATAACAAAGGGATCGTTTATAGGTGAGTAAAATCTCACATATGTAATTCCTGAACTATTTTGAAACCCACAAAAGGTCCCTCGTCGACTATATGTGTGCACCCCTGTCCCCTCCACCCCCCAAATTCCTATGCATGTTCCTCACCCAGACTCAAGTGGGTAAATTTGCCCTGGTTGATCCTAAATGTTAACATTAAATCTCTGTGATTCCTCGCAGAGATCTGAAATTAGATAATGTGATGTTGGATTCAGAAGGACACATTAAAATTGCCGATTTTGGTATGTGCAAAGAACATATGTTAAACGGCGTCACAACCAGGACCTTCTGTGGCACTCCAGACTACATTGCACCGGAGGTAAATATTGACCATTCCAAGAACCTTTTAGTCTCTCAAGTGCAAATTGTCCCTACGCACATTTTACACCACCGAGTTTTGATAGCTGTAACCCTGGATTGTACCGTGGATGGTACCAGTTATACTCCTGCAGGTATATTGAATAACTTTGTGAATGAATACAATATTATCAATAAGACTTCACTACTTTTAAAAACACCTAGTTGATTGAAAACCTAACTTGACGGGATCAGTGCTTCAGGTTTTGTTCACACTAGCAAAAAACTAAACAAGTGGGATCACGACGTTGTGATTTTAAATTCATGGCCTGGAAATGTTGTTATACTGAACTTTGTGCATTAATTTTTGAAGTCATAGACACTCCATGGTTGTTGCTGAGGTTGTTGGTGAGGTCAGCAAACATTTTACTGGGAGCAAACGTAGCTTCTTTAATGGATTTCTCCACGGGTTCACACAGCTGCCAAAATACGTATATTTAAAGGATTATTTGCCATTTAGAGGAAACCACAAACCACTCATTGATTTTTGGGAAGGGACTCATGAGGTGTTGAAGGTTTTCCCTGGAAAAGTACTGTGGTTTTTTCCAGTCCGTGTCTTTCAGACGGTGCAGAGTCACAGGACAGTTTGGGTTGGAATGGACCTTGGAAGCTCATGAGCTCCCACAGTCAATCCCTGTAAAGGTCCAGTCATCAAAAACCTCAACTGAGCTCTCAGATCAGGGCTTGAGTGGAGTAGACGTAATAAATCCATCATTTGCCTTCAGTTTTCTGTGACTTGGCGATACCTGTGCTGCGTTCAAGCCACTGAAAATCATGTTCGGTCACCAACCTGTCCAAAGTGAACATTTGATCATGAGGAACACAGTTCTATTTTAAAGCGCCGTGATAAACGCGAGTTTAGGCTTAAGATTTTTAGTCTGGATATGATTTGTATTTCAATGGTTTAGGTATAAAACACTGCAAACAAGCACATGTGGTGATTTGGAAAGGATTCAAATATATGAATATTAAAATCTGGTATTTGTGCATATTGAGCTTTCGAGTGTCTTGATTTGTTTGGCTGCAAATTCAATACAAGACCTGAATCCTGATCCAAGAGACTCAGTTTTTCACTGAGTGCTGGGCAAGAGGCAGCTCTGGCTGGAACATTTCTGGCTGTAAATGAATGTTTGTTGGAATATGGGAGATTTACACACGGACAAGTAAATTAGTGTCTAAGGTGAATTTTGTCACCTCCGTGAAAGTGGAATGAAAAATAGTTTGTTTCTTACCAGTTCCTAATTCATGCTTTTCGGAGTGAAATATTGTGTATTATAAAACCTTGTTTTTTTCACAAATTACCGTTGCTTGCAACATGGTATGAGAACAGCCAGAGCAGTATTTCAGTCGCTCCTGTCAAAACATAAAGGAAGCCAATATTACCAACTAAAAAGTGTCCTTTCTGTGGCAATAGTCTTGTGCCAGTTAATCCCAAAGAACGTGCTGTCAGAGCCAAAATGCTCAGTGTGGGGCAGTGATGGGATTATTTATTTTGCTTTATTTGGAAATTTGATATAAAGAAATTAACCTTTTACCAAAACATTCATTAACTGGGAGAAAATGAGTCTTTCTATTCTCTATTTTTGTTTTTTGACTGATTTTCTTTAATTTCTGAAGACATTATTGTGACTGACAAATTGCAAACTAGGTCTGTGGCAAAATTCAAAGTGAGGTTCGTGTTTTGCTTGCAGGAGCATTTCAGCGTGTAACCATGGCCTAAAATGTATAATAGATGATAATGAGGATGCATTTGCACGGTACCGTTCCCCAACAGGTGGAGGTGAATGAGCTAAACCTAAATAAACTGTTGAAGGTATCTAGAGCAGAGTAGTCCTGGGAGCATGTGCCGCTCAAACACAGAGAATTAGCTGTTTCCATCAGTATTTGGTGTACTATAAAATAATGCTTTCCTAGTGACTGGGGAAGTTACCATTTGTTATTACTTAGGTGTATAACACACTGGAATAAATATTCATCTTTTAATCCTATGTGATTGAGGAACACGTAGAGGTTAAACTGGTAGATTGACCACTTCTGTCAGACAGTAAAGACTATTCATTGATGTGCTGAACTTAAATCTGTACGATCAGAGTGGTAGAATAGCCATGAAATCAAATAATTTGTGTTTCCTTGACTGGTCAAGAGAGGCAGAAGGGGCTGGATGTGCCCCCCACCAGCATCCCCGCCGCAGCCAGAGCTGATGCTGAGTTTCAGAAGGATTTAAATTAGAAACTCTGTTTCCCATTTCCTCCTCTGATAGCCTTGAAACTTCAAGTTCTAACCTTGCATTTGCTGGGATTGTGGGAGGCTAGTAAGTAAGACTTTCTTGTGCTGGTAATACTTATTTCTACTAATAACTAAGTTTTAACTCTTACAGTAGACAGAAGATACTTTCACAAACCGCTTTCTCTCTTGCCTCTGGGATATAATCTATTTATCCCACTGGCTACCGGCTGCAAGCTGCAGTAATCTAAACTTTCCTATGAATTTCTGGTGTTAATCTCTGTGTCGTGCTGTTAACTGTGCCTTCCTGGGAGGAAAAAAAGGAAAAGAACAAAAAAAAGGAAGAAAAAAATCAACATTCCTCTGCCAGTTTGGCTTGGTGAGAGATATTCCATGTGAGGTCTTCCTGAGCTCTCAAATCCACGGGACCTGAAAATGAAGAGCTCTTAAAACGCGGTAATAGATAGGTAAAATGGGACATTTGGAATTAAAAAGGAGGTGAAAAACTCATTTAAATTAATGATGGAGGAGAAGGGAGGGGTTTGGGGAGCTTTCTGCTCCTCCCTGGCTAGTGGAAGGCAGAGATTGTAGCTGGAGGAGGAGATCTTGGTTTCTGGGTCCATGAAGAACCTCCCGGCTCTGTGGGTCTGCTCTGCACACTGTGGTGAGACAGGAGCTCACACCAGTAAACCTTCTGTATTCTAAAATATACCACATTTGTACCTGCCGGTAGGATTGTTTAGGCAGCTGCTCAGGGCAGGCAGTGACGGCTCGCAGTGCGGCAGCTGGTGGGTAAAACATGATGATATCTCAATGAGGAGGAGGGAACTGCTGAAAATACGACATTTAGGACTTGCTGACTGTACCAATGCATGTTTGACTGTATATTGAAAACTCATCTGCTTCCTCCCACATGTAATTCCTTCCTTGAAGTGAGCGTTCCTTCCTCGCATTTACATTTTCCAATTAACGCTTTGAATAGCTCCCAATATTATGAGTATAACCGCTGTTTGCATGCGCGAGATGCAGGTTGATGAATGAACAGCGCAGATTGCTTTTCTGTGTTCCACTTGTATCACATCCTTACCAGGATTAAGTTGGGTATTCAAACTGGCTGTATCTAATTAGGATGAAAGGAAAAAGCCGCCCGGTGCACAGCAGCAGGCATTGACGGTACCACCTTTTCCTACATTGCGGTGCATTCAATGTTTTCATTGCATTTGCAGTGGGACTTTATTGCAGTGGGACATCTCCAGTCCCAGCGGAACTTGGTGTCCATACGTCTCCAGTCCCATTCCCATCACACGACTGGTTGGGAAGCTCAGAGGGGACCCTGCTCTGGCCAGCAGATGCTTCTGCTCTTGGTGACATGTGGCATCAAATAGGACAAAAATTTTAGTGACGCTGACCATATGTTAAGTTAAATGTAGGAGCTTTTTCTCATGTTAATTCTGCCTCTCTTGATGATTCTGTTTGCTGCTCTCTCACAAAGGCAGATTTAATTGGGGCAGATTACATTTGCTGATGAGAATGCTATTTAGAGAACAACCCAATCTTGAGTCACCTCTTGCTGGATAAACAAACCAGCGTCATTGAGTCTGTGCTTTGTTACATCTTTCATTTTATGACATTGCATTGTGTTTAAAATATTTCCTCTCCTCAATAATCCCATAAAACTCTTTCACAATAGGAGGAGAAACAGTCTGTGGCCTCCTGGACAGACCTCAGTGCCAGGGGGGTGTAGCAGCATCTTCTTTCTCAGTGCTGTGGGTGCATCTTCTTCTCATTTGCTAACTGAAATAAATCCTTCCTACCAAAACTACTAACATGAAGCTCACTTAGTGTACAAAATGTTCTGCCCTTATAAATTAATGACCTTCTGAAAAATACTGGGGTTTTTTTCCTCATACAATGCTTTCTTCTGTAAGGCAAGGAGAGATTGTCAGAGAGGGGTCGAGGATGAAATGTTTCGTCATTTTCTGTGTGTAAAGGCCAGTAATTTTTCTAGATTAAAGTTTGAAAGTGTTTGTTCTCTCAAGAAGCCACATTGACTCCAGGGGACCTTCGGGAACTTGGGATAGAAACGAAAGGGAGAGCAACCAAGTACTTCAGTTACTACAGTATAAAATAATGTCCCGAATGTATATTTTCAATCCCATATTACTGCTAAAAGATACCTAATAAAGATTGCCTTTATGTAGGACCTTCCAGCTGAGGATCTTGTTATTACCTCTGGATGTGTAATATATTTCGAAGTGCAATTGATTTTGAAATGCTTTTCTTAGAAGCATTGCAGTAATTTTTAATTCATGTGCTGCTGCTATCTCAGTGAAAGCATATTCACATAGAGACTATAATTTTACTTAGTAGTCCTGCTTTATTGAACCGATGACTCATTTATTTCCCTGAGAAACTCCAAAACTTAGCAGTTTGACTCCCCTTTCAGAAAGCTAACAAAAAATCTAGGATATGTGATGTGTACTTGTCTTAGCAATTTGTTTCACAAAGAATAAAAACGCGTGCAAACAGGAGAATAAACGCAAGCACATCTGGAGTAACCACTGCAATGGTGGAGCAGTCGAGGCTGGTGCTGTCCCTGGAGCGGGTGGACCAGGTTCCACGTCCCTTCACGACTCACAGGATCCGTCACAGTTATTTAGAAGGAGATCCGAGAGAAGTTCTCCACCTCAGAGCCCCTCCATGGCATGCCCAGATGCATCTCTTAAATAAATTAACACCAGTCTCTGAAGAGGCCTCGATTAGAGAAAAAGACGCACAAGGGGAACTACATGCAGGTGGCACTTGCGGGTTCTTGTGTCAGAACTCAATTTGTGCTTCTGTGAATCAGATGTGAACCCAGAGGATGCAAAATACTTGAAATTTCCATTAGGCTGAACAGCAGAAAGCCCTTTCTTTTAGGTGGAGATGGTATCTAGCCTCATACTAAGAGTATCTTAATCCTGCAACTTGGGAAGATGGAACTGAACGTTTCAGGGTTTTGCTCTTTTCTTAAATTCTGATTCCTTTTACAGCAGAACAAAAATATAAATGTTGAAAAGAAAGGTTTAATTATTGATAATCTGTAAGTTAAGTGAATGTCATTATTTTGGGCTTTGACACAAAGGGATGAATAACGTTTGCCTTGTCTCCCACCTCGTGGTGCTGCGCGTCCTCCTTTGCCTTCTCACACACATCCCAGGGTCTCCCAAGAGCCTCATTTCCCAAGATAGTGGAGAACCAAAAGACATGGGACTAACATTTGCAAAACGGTTCAACTCCCACTGAAACCGATGAGTAGCTGGAGTGAGGATTACAGGACTGGCTTTCTGGGCTTTTTCAAGGAAATACGTTCATCTCTGCACGTCACTATTTATCTGATATGTCACAAGACTGGGTGCCGGTTAACATGGGGGTTTTTAATTTGTGTTTTGTTTTTCTTTGTTTTGCAATTGTCCAGATTATTGCTTACCAGCCGTATGGGAAGTCTGTGGACTGGTGGGCGTATGGAGTGCTACTCTATGAGATGTTGGCTGGGCAGGTAAGAGCCACCCCATCTCGCTGTGACCTCTCTGTGTCCGGGCACCCCAAAGGTTGGACCCTTAGGGGACAGGGCTGGGGCCTTTCATACTGATATTATCTCCTTGTCCTCCTGACTGACTCCACTGAGAATGTATTTAGGCTTTAAGCTCTTTGTATTGCACCCACATAATCAAACGCTGCCTTTGAATACGGCTCCTTTGTACTGTAATAATGTTATAAATAGCCGTCTTCAAAATGGAATGGGAGGCACTTGAGCAGGAAAATGCAAGAAATATCATTCAGTGGTTTGAAACCGCAGGGAGACATAATAAGAGTGTGTATATGCTCTGTATTGCAGTTCAGTCACAAGAATACAGTTTTTGTACTATATGTCCTAGGGGTAAAGTATGGGTCTCGCCACTTGAAATATGCTCAGTTTCAGACCCCTTATTCTGCACAGCTAATGACATGCTGCTCTCTGAGCCACTCAAGGAGAAAGCAACACTGTAAATGGCAGATAACTACCAACTTTAAGCAATTCTATTAGTCCCAAGTTCAAAAAGATTTGTGCAATTGGCTTTCAATGAGCGTTAGCTAAAGGCATGCATTTCCTGAGCTTAAAATGTACGTTTTTAACAAATGCCTTGTAATTGTTTCTCTGCTAAATTGCTGTCAACATTTTAAAAGTTTTTGAAGTGTAGCAATTGCAGTTGTTAACATTTACAGTCTGCATTGCAACTGTTAGACATCTTGAATGCTTTTGAGAAAATGAGCTTTACCATTACTTGAGCTTTGCACCATGCCGGCTCCTGGGGACTCACCCACGGGTACTTTTCTCGTCACCCGTATTTAATAATAAAATGCAGCCTGTACTTGTGATGCAGTCTCCACAGAAGCAAAGTCTACAGGTACAAACTGGAGTTTAACTGGAATCAAGTGAGGAATGGATATATCTTAATACAAGGTAATGGGAAGTTGCAGTCTCCAAACGTCACCCTTTAAAGTGTTTGGGCTGTCTGGTGCACAGTAGCTCTAAAAGCTGATTGAAGATGATCACAGAGATAATCCTGCACACATTTCCTTGGCCTGAGTGCCATGCTGGGGGAAGAAATGAAATTTTCTCCTCAATTTCTACCTGAGACTGATGAACACTGGCTTCTGGGTCAGCAGATACTTACCTGTGATTTATTCTCAACAGCCTCCATTTGATGGAGAAGATGAAGACGAACTTTTCCAGTCCATAATGGAGCATAATGTTTCCTATCCAAAATCGCTGTCCAAAGAAGCTGTCTCCATCTGCAAGGGGGTGAGATATTACCATTAAGTTCATTTTTGGCAATCCTTGTGAATAACTAAATGTGTCTGGCTTGGATGTGGCACCGTCGTATTTTTAAGCGCAGCTTCTGTCAGGCTGTGCTCAGCGGTGCTGCCATGAAATGCTCAGCGCTTGGTGTCCCCGGGAAGTGTTCAGCTCTCCCCACTGTGCCTGCTTGTTTTTCGGTAAGAACAAATGTCACCATCAGTAGCTGCCAAATCCAAAGCAGAGTGTGTAAACAGGACGACAATGCGAGCCGTCTCCAAGCACCTTTCCTCCTGACCCTCAGCAGCACAACCCCGGTTTTACAAGGCGAGGATTTATCTGAACTCAGATGGATTTACCAGGTATACCAGATACACCATGGAACACGCCGCGGTCCTCAGCCCAGTGTGCTGCGTGATAGAAGAGCTAGTAAGAATAACTATTAAATGTAGGTAAAGATGAGCTTATGTGAAAATCTTGAGTGTAAACACAAGGAAACTGTGCGGAAATCCTGACCCAGTTGTAACCTGTGGGGCCTAAAAACCAACTAAGCTTCTACGTTAATTTAGAGGGTTTTTTTCCAGGAAAATAATAGGTTTAACTTCAGGGGATTAGCTCATGAAAAAAAGAATTCATTAGACTTTCCCTTGACTCCGTGTGATTCCCCAGAGTACTGTCAGTCTGCAGCTTTTCCAAACCACCGTCTATAAAGTGTTACTTTGATATCTTACTTAACACTGATAAAATATCAGTGCACTTAGTTAATTTGGTATTTACTTTCTTCCTTTCCTTTGCAACCATTGATGAAATCTTGTACACGAGCTGGATATTAATCCCTTAAGGGAAAACCATCAAGAAAAAGAAAAGCTGTTCGGAACAAGGTAGAAAGAAAGCCCACTCTAATTTTGGAGCCTATCCCAGTGTAGAAATGCTGGCCAACAAAAACTGAGCATGATATATTTTTGCAAAGTACATGCAGATTGATGCCTTGTGAAAATCATATATTCAAAGAGCATAGTTTGAACCTGATCTAATTACCATGTTTTCAGCTCTCCTGCTGTTGCTGTTTCGCAAGGTGCTGATGCAAAGGGAGGTCAGGAAGCTCAAATCAAACGGCACCGCTAGGTTTAGGGTCAAGTCTCTGTGGTAATAACACCTTCATCTTCTGTATTAAACTAACAAATTAATCCCAGGTTTCAGTGAGCATTATACCTGAGTTAAGAAGGCAATATGACAAATCTTCTGAACCTTGTGGTCAGCAGTAGCTCCGCAATCCCGAACTGTGCACCCTGGGGCAAGAGGAACGTGCCCGCTGTGCTCTTGAGATAGAATTGGTTGCTTGACATCTACTGCACCAATACAGAGTTTGTTGGGTTTGGTAAATGCAGTGACTTTGAAACAGAATTAACACCAGTGGAATCATCATTCGCATTTTCTTCTATCCCCTACTGTAAAAGCAAGGGGTTTAGAGAATGTAACGAAAATGGCAAAGTTGCCATAAGCTTGAAGCAGGGTGCGATTCCTTGCCCAGTGCACAGCTGACTTCCCAAAGTCTGCTCAGAGTCGCTTATATTTTAGGTTCAGAATTGGAATCTGATCAACTCAACATTTGGAGGGAGACTAAAGCGGTACAGCTGAGCTTTTAAGAAGATGTGTTGAGGTGTCACAGTATATTAATCATATCTAATTTGTGAAAGAGCTTTAAAAAGTCCCCACAACACGGGAACTGAGAGTCAAAGGCTACATTATGTTCCTAATGTACATATCAATTCAAAAGCTTTTGAGGAGCTTGTTAATTAAGGAGCACATAACTTTTTCCAAGCATGCAGTGCTGGTGGGTTTGTTGTGTTGTTTTGGGTGTTTTTTCCAAGTCTGCTTAATCTCTGCAACTGGATATAATATTGACCAGCATGTCATTAAGGATGCAAGGGAGGAAACGCCGATTAGATATTGTCAGCCGGGTGCCAAGAAATTGTAGACTCTGTAATGAGATGTCTCGAACAAGCCCAGAAAGATGAAAGGGGGGGGTTGTACTTTGTACAGCTTTAGTATATTGGAATTTATTAAGTTTAATTGATTGTTGAGATAGGGCAGAAGCTGTTCTGGAGATTTATAAGCCTGAACTAAAAGACCAAAGGTGAGATTCAGGAGTGAGTTGTGAGCTAATATGATGGGAGGTTGTCCCCACCCGCACCCCCAGCAGCAGCCTCTGCCGAATGGAGAACGTTCTCAACCACAACCCTTAATTTTGCTGCCCATGTGCTGTCTCCAGTAATCAAACAAGAAAATTAATCCTCAAAAAATGAATTTTAGCTTTCCAAAACAATTTTATTAGCAGCTTACGTCTTCATGGGAGAAGCAAGAGCATCGCAGTCTGGGGAAAGTCTGTCTCGCTTTCATTCCAGCGTTAAATTCATTTAAAATCATGTGGTGTTTTCTTCCCAACAGCTGATGACTAAACATCCTGCAAAACGCCTTGGCTGTGGCCTTGAAGGTGAAAGAGATATCAGGGAACACGCTTTCTTCAGGAGAATTGACTGGGAGAAACTGGAAAACAGAGAGATTCAGCCACCTTTCAAACCCAAAGTGGTGAGTGAGATGCCGAGCGCTTCCCTATTAAATGCGTCTGCGGTTGTGCTGCCCCGTGGGGTGAGATTAACGGTGCTGCAATCCCGGGACGCTTCTGAAATAAGGCAATTTGATTGTGCCAGACCAGTCTGTAAATCTGCTCGTGTTTCGGCACCTGGTGCTATAACCCAGCACACTTCGTTCCTTGTGAAACAGTCTCTCAGTGGTTTCAGTGCTGGCCGGTCGATCATGTGTTGCGTGACAAGCTGAAAACGGGGAGAATTGGCGCTTGAGGCCTGTAATAAATGCAGTTCCCAACTATCCCTTCTGAACAGCGTCTAAAGTCAGTGATTGAAGGAGTATGGATTACTGGGTTGAATTCTCTCCCCGGTGGGTTTGTATTCCCCATCCCGGAGTGGCATTTGACTTCGCAAGGATAATCTCCGCAACTGCCTATGTATTCCTTGTTTTTCAGCCTTCTTTCTGTTTGCTTTTTTTATCTTACAGTGTGGCAAAGGTGCCGAAAACTTCGACAAATTCTTCACGCGAGGACAGCCGGTGTTAACGCCCCCGGATCAGCTGGTCATTGCTAACATAGACCAAACCGATTTTGAAGGGTTCTCTTACGTCAACCCCCAGTTCCTACACCCCCTTTTACAAAACACAGCATGAAAGAGCAAACCAGGAACAAATCCCGCAGTGGGGAACGGTCCTTAACCCTACAATTTTTAGGCTTTTGCCTTGTTGATTCTTTTTAGGCCTGTAAATTGTAGGGTTAGGAGGTGTAAGATGGGGGGAAAAGGCCACTTATCCAGGATCTTGGCTTTGCAACAGCGATATTGTCTTAATGGGAGATAAATTAGTATACAGTGCCCACTTATTCCTCTTGAAGTCACCACTGACTTGTCTAAACTTACCCATTTTTTGGTACGTTGTGTAGTTTTGCAACTTGCCCGCTGTCCTTTTGCTCCGCTCCGCTGTGTTAGAAATAATCTAACACACGGGCCGAAAATAATAACCCAACCTCCACCTGGGGACGTCGGGGAGACGAGCAGCACAAGAGACTGAAACGGCGACGGCACTGGGGACGAGAGGATTTGCACAACGCTCGTTGGAAGGATTTGCTTTGAAAATGTGACAGAAACAAGCTGGGAATGGGTGGCAATGGGACGCAAAATCCAATTAGACCCCGGAGCTTCATGAGGCGACACCGAGTTGAAACACTCCAGCGGTGGCCAGATCTCTAGGATCTTTGCTAAGTAGCATGTGATAAACTCAAGGGTGATATGTTGTCTTTAATAATAATAATAATAATAAAAATAATAGTAATAATTTTAATAATATTTTTGTGACTTTTAATCTCCGTGAGATTATTCTGTGATCCAGGGTGCCATTGTTTGTTCAGTTCATTTAATTTGCACCACTCCTCGAGTTTACTGTTAACCAGTTCTAATACCGGTATTTTACTATGAAATTTGTTAACCTGGAATGTAAAACAAAACTCTAATCCCTTCAAGCTTATTTACACGTGTTTATTTATAGTCTGCAGGATAGGGCAGTAAATGGAAGGAATCATTATATATACTAAACTAACAAAAGATGCAGCCCCAAGTGACTTCCTGATTTCTCCAGAATAACTCAAGTGAGATTTAGTCTTAAAATAAAGAGTTTTAATTCAACAAACTTGGGGCTGTAGAATAACCAAGCCTGAAAGAAGCAGCACCTAAAACTTGTTTTATTGATAGAATGGAATTTAATACGTTTTACATATGCTTCATGCAATGAATTTTGCATGTTTAGTAACAACTCTTAATAATAAGGGTTAATAATAAGCAGATCTATATTATTGATATAATCGTATCAAACATAAAGAGTATTAGAAAAATTTTATAAAACAAATTGTGCTTTATTTGTGAAGGTTCTTGTTCTAAATGACATCATTTAGATGTAGCTCAATGTTTTATTGCTCCTGTTTCGGTTTTTACTTTAGGTTTTGGATATTGTTAATAGCTTAGGGTATAATCTCTTTTTTTAAAAGTAGATCTACTTTTAAACAATAATTGCTACCTGCAGGTTTTATACGAGATTCAATTAGGCTTTCATTTCACGTCTGCTTATTACTTGCAGAGAAGGAAATAGACTTTATTTGCAATGATGAACACTGTAATTAATGCAATCTTCTCCTCCTCTGTCACTTAGATAAAAAAGTTTTGATATTTCCTCTTACAACTTACCAGAAGACATTAATTCAAGTATCAGTCAATACTTTTTGTGCATATTTTGGTTTTGTTACAGCACGTAAAACGGTAGTCGGTGCATTTTCCTTTTCTTTCCTTCTGCCTTGTTACCGTAGCAGCCATAGGCACGGTTTGTGTCGATGTGCATGAGGATGCCAGAAGCATGATGTCTCTGTTGCTGCATGCAGACTGATTACAATTTTTCCAGCATGTAAACACATTCAAAAAGTAAGATATTTGCCATAAAAGTCTTACATTTATACTAGAAATATGTAACTTGGGGCAGGGGGGTGGGGGGATCTACTTTCTAATGGTCTTTTATGACAATAAACCATGGAACCTGCGCCAAAGATTCTGTTAGAAAGATCCAGTCCTGCGATTTGGGAGCCGGGTGGGTGGGTTTGACTGAAGGGGGTGACCTGGGGTTGGGGGGGGGGTACAGTTTTGGGGTGAAACACGGTTGGATGTGAACAGCGGCCGTCATGGTTCTGTACCCGCGGTGCCCTCGGGAGCCGAATTTTTGGTGACTGGGACCCGTGATTTGCAATATCCAAAAGTTGGACTCTTTCCTAGTTTAAGCCCCTTTGCTGCCCCAGCTCAAGCATCTCCCCGGCTTTAAGGGGTGAGCTGGACCCTCCTGAACCCTGGGATAACACACCGCTAATGGGGGGCATTGACCAGCTAACGAGAACTCATTGTGGCCTGAACCAACAGAACTCACAATCTTTAAAAATTTCAGGAATATAGTTTTTAAACCGTTCTGTCTCGAATATGTTACCAGCCAAGTTTGGGATTTCGTGTTGTTTGTATGTTGTATACTTCAAAAATTATGGTATTCACCATAAAGCAGGTGGGCTAGTGCAGCATTCATCACTATTTAAGTTTTTCTGAATATTATTAGCCTCACATAGTTGAAGAATATCTGGGTATCAAGATGTAGAAGATAATAGGTTCAACAGATTAGTGAGGCTCAGATTTTGGATAAATAAGGGGCTCTCAAATAAGTCAATCTGCTGAGAGGCGGCGTTACATGTGTTTTAAGAACACAAAGTGGAAAAGAGACTTTTCCAAAAGGAAAATAGAGGGAGAAATACCAGCACGTGGGGTTTTGTGGTAAGAAAAGGAGAAGAGGGGCAGAACCAACCCAGCCGAGATGGGCAGGAGGTCCCAGGCCGACGTTTTCTTCATTAAATATGAATTGTGCGGAGAAGTCCCGTTGTGAGTGGTTGTTGCTGGTACAGCTGTGATGGTCAGTGCAGGTCACACCAGAACACTAAAGAGCTGGCCCAACATCTGGACAGAGCTGACCCAACATCTGGGCAGAGCTGCTCATTTTCTGTCTGCTTCTCTCAGCCAGTTTCTTAGCATTTGCTCCCCCGTTTTCCTGATGCAGAAGCAGAAATTCCTCTGTAGCATTGTTACCTCAAGTCCCTGGGCTTGCGATATCTCACGTTGTCTTCTCGAGGCATCTGCGACTCTTACGAAAGGTTGTGTCAAGCAGGGGTGGGATGTTTGTGTTAATTCCTCTCTGCTCTGCCTAACGCGCTCAAGCTTGGACCAGCCCATTAACAAGAACTCCAAGTGGCTTCATTATCATGCAGGAATTTATAATGGCAAGCGAAACCTTAAGTACCCAGCAAGCATTTTCATATCTTTTTAAATACAGATGTTATTTATATCATATTTTTCACAAGATGTGGTTTTCTAGAGAACGTGGGTTTCCAGGACAGCCCCTTGGCCAGCAGGGATTGCACACACATGAGAAGGAGCGAGCGCGTTCCCATAATAAAACACTCCCCCTCAATCTAATGAAGAGGAAAAATGTGATTTATCTTGCTGATCCTTCGTTCTTTCCAGAAATACAACCAAATTTCCTTTTACAAACTGAAGGAAGTTCTTCTGGAAACCGGCTGGTACTTCAAAAGAAAGTCACTGATGTTACACACAAAAAACCCCCAAATAAACCCCAGTATAGCAAAAATATGAAGTTTGTGGTTCTGTCCTGCCCCTCGGGCTCAGCTCGGAGCAGTTTCACGTCCCACAGAGGTCGGCGGAGCCTGCGCACACGGCACTTGGCTGACTTGGGGCAGAAAACAACGTTCTTGCAGCAGTAATACAAATATGACCTGTGGCTTGATCCCCGCGAAGCCTTCCCTTTATTCTCATGTGCTATTAAAATGAATGTAAGGAAAACATCGAAACAGAGCTCGTTGCCTCTTTCAAAAACACACAGTTCCCAACATGTGTGATATCGCACAATACAGAGCACACCTGAAACTTTTGAGGTGATTGCATGTTACTTTACTATTATCTTTTTTTTTTAAACGAGTAATCCTACTGTGAACTCATTAATTTTTTTTACTATTATTTTAAGACCCAAATTTTGTATTTATAAAGAGGAGAACGTGATTTATTTTCTTATCATTTGCCTCCCAGAATCTACCAGAAACTTTGGAGACGCAATTCAGTTTTCAAAAAATAATTTAAAAAATGGAAGTATAGTGAGAAAAACTGATTAATAATTACAGGGGTTTTTTTTTCTTAATTCTCAATCTCTTCCAGTCTTTGTTTGCATGAAATGCTTTTGTTAAGCATTAATTGTAGTTTCAAAGCAAGTGTGTATGAATAAAAATCGCTGATCGTTACTTCTGCAAGAGTTTGGTCTGCGTCTGTGAACTCCCATTTCCAAATCCACTCCGCAAAGCCTTCAGATCCAGACCCCGATTTCTCCATACACAGAATTTTAACCCCTTTTAATTCAAAAGAGGCTCAACTAGGGAAACTGAGGCGGGAGCATCTGAGTCAGAGCTCGATGCAAGACTTGCTGGTGGAGGGACCTGCCCTCTTTATTAGTGCTTAAACCCCCAAAATCTCACACCTTTTCACATCCCTGTGTGTGTCAGCCCCAAGTGGTTCATTCCACTCTCTGCCATGTCTTCCTGGGAAGATTATGATTCGTGGTGCTGAATCAGGCTCAGGGACTCACCATTAAAAACTAGTTTTAGCCCTTTGGGAGGAGAGGACACGGCCTCCCAGTCCCACCGGCCATGCTCACCCAAGTCCAGCCACCTGCCCTGTTTAGGCTGATGTTGTTTTGTTTTCAAAGTTTGAAAGCAATGTACAAATATTGCGACAACTTGATGGATGAGTTCTTCCTCTGCTTGCTGTCAAATGTATTGAATATCGTGCTGCTAAACCCAAAGCAACAGGGATCTGACAGAACAGTCGGCGCCCACAGAATCACAGAGTGTCGGGTTGGAAGGGCCCTGGAAAGCTCATCCAGTGCAATCCCCCCATGGAGCAGGAACACCCAGATGAGGTTACACAGGAAGGTGTCCAGGCGGGTTGGAATGTCTGCACAGAAGGAGACTCCACAACCCCCCTGGGCAGCCTGGGCCAGGCTCTGACACCCTCACCGGGAACAAGTTTCTTCTCTCATTTAAGTGGAACCTCCTGTGTTCCAGTTTGAACCCATTACCCCTTGTCCTACCATTGGTTGTCACCGAGAAGAGCCTGGCTCCATCCTCCTGACACTCACCCTTTAGATATCAGTAAACATGAATGAGTCACCCCTCAGTGTCCTCTTGTCCAGCTCCAGAGCCCCAGCTCCCTCAGCCTTTCCTCACACGGGAGATGCTCCACTCCCTTCAGCATCTTGGTGGCTGCAGCAGTTCCCTGTCCTGCTGGAACTGAGGGGCCACAACTGGACACAATATTGCAGGTGTGGTCTCCCCAGGGCAGAGCAGAGGGGCAGGAGAACCTCTCTGACCTACTGACCACCCCCTTCTAACCCACCCCAGGGACCATTGGCTTCCTGGCCACAAGGGCCCAGTGCTGGCTCATGGTCATCCTGCTGTCCCCAGGACCCCCAGGTCCCTTTCCCCTACGCTGCTCTCTAATAGGTCATCCCCCAGCCCAGACCCACCGAGTTACCTGCAAGGGTTTCTTTTTTGCCTTTTTTTTTAAAGTTTTTTCTGCTTTTCGCAGCGGAGGAGCATGAAATGAGGCAGATCTCATGGGGAACGAGTCAATGCCGCCTCCTCCTCCAGGGACTCGCCGCACTCGCTGCCGGGTGACGGTGTCAGACACCAGCTGCTGGTCCTGAGTCAGCGCCCACATCCCACCTCGGGAGACGCTGCCGCACCGCCTGATGGAGGGAAATTCCAAATCCAATTTAAAGTGCAATACCTGAGTGAGGACAAAAAGAAACAAATCACACATCCCCGCAGTGGCAGCCTGCGTAGAAGTGTTTTAAATCTTATTCTCGCCCAACAAAAATCAAAATCACCCCTCGCTCGCTCTGCCGCAGCAGAGGCTGTGATTCACGTGATGGGAATGAATTCCCCTTTCCTCATAGGGCTCGGGAGCACGATAAATCCAGCTGCCCCACAAAGCCAAGGGCAGCGCGGCTGTTTGCTGGGCCCATGGAGGCACTTTTAATGTCACGTCAAGCTATTTGACCCACGCGGCTGGATGTTGCAGTAGATGCGATGAGGGGCCTGGCGCTGCCTCTCAGCTCACGCTGTAATTACTGGGGAGTATCTGGGTTACTGCGAATTTCCTGTTAGAACTATTTGTGAAAGGAGCTGGGTTTTGGAAGCTGTGTACACATACTGGTGTTTCCTGCATTAGTTTAAAACTGATTGGCCTCTGCTGCCCCACAGAGCTGCTCAGGGAGGTTTGCAATGTCCAGAGGGGTTTGCAATGCCCAGGGGGGTTGGCAATATTCCTCATTTCTCCAAAACTGGTGGATTAGTCCTCATTCACGTTAGCTTTTTCCCATCCTGCTCCTACAATTTCCCCATGTAGGTGTGTGTTACAAAGCTGCCCCAGACCCAGGTGAGTGGGGATGCTCAGGTGGTTGTAGCAGCATTTTAGCTGCTGGGTTTGCCCAGTAAAGTCTGGTTTTTAGGGACTGGCCTTTTAGTAAACCTGCGCTCATTCCTTACTTGATGCTTTCGGGAAGCACAGGTACCTGGGCAGCGTGGACTCAAAACAGTCATTTCTCAGATTATAAACCGCTGTTTGCTCCACATCTATGTTATTTTTCTTTCAGCCCTGGGGACTTGATCCATCCCCTCTTATCTCACTCCTCCACTCCAGGCATTTAATAAAACTCAGTGCCTGTGACAGGTAGACTTCCTCATCCGTATAAAAACACTTCACAAGTTATATTCAACTTCATGAAAGCTTCAACATTTTCAGTGACACCTCCAGTAACACTTCTTTTAACAGGATTCATTTGCTTCTCCTGCAGGTGTAAGCATGTCTGAGACACTGATTAGCTGTGATTTCAGGAAAAATCCATCAGAAATGGTTACAAAAGCAACCAGCAACGAGTGCAAGGACAGGAGTGGAAGAGTACAACCAGTGATGAGAGCATCCCAAACCCCTTGGATCAATTCCTGGTCCTTTTGGGATAAGTCATTTAGCATTCCTGTGCCTGACTGACCCTAACATCATTAAAAGATTGGTAATGAATTTCAGCGCTATATAAATCACATGGAAAACTATTACCCTTAATACAAGCAAGGCTTTAATAATTAATGTCATCTAAACTGCTTTCCAAAACATGACCTTTTAAATCTGATCACCGTGGCCAGAGCCATCGCTCATCCTGCTGCTGCTTGTCCTACAGCCAGCCCTATGGCTCCTATGGGAACCCAGACCAGCCCCAACCCTGGAGACCAGACACGAAAGGGGATGGCTCCATGTAGACCCATATGATAACAGAGGGTGTTTTATTTTAAATAAACTACACCATTTCCGTTCACACGTGCGCCTTTGTTACTCCGTGAGTCAGAGCCTCTCGGGGAGGCTGCGAAAGGCTCTGTGCCTTGCTTTTTTAAAGCTTTTGCACAGCATGTGGGTGCGAAGATAAAAATAATGTTGCACCTCTCCTTGTGCTTCCTCCTGAGCAGCGGCCGCAGGAGGAGGATGTGCAGGAGAAACAGCACACGGAGCTTCAGCTCCAACAGCCCACAGGAGTTAACCCCTTTAATTTAGTTGTGGTGCAAGCAGGATGTGAAAAACCTCCCTGGAGAGGGGAGAGCAGCTAGTGTTCTTTGGTGCTGTGAGTTCTCCCTCTTTTCGTACTTTCAGTGCTTGAAATATAATAATAATAATAATAATGATGATGATGATGATGATGTTGCTGCTGGGATAAGGAGCAGCTGTTATACAAGCATGTGCTGACCCCAGCCCATCCCGAGGTCGTGTCTGTCTGCACAGGAGCCATGGCTGCCGCAGCCATGGAACCCAAACCCAGGATGCTGATGCCAGTTTTGCTACCCAGTGCCAAATCTGCCCCACAAACACCCTCATGGAGAGAGAAAAATCTCAACAGTCTCTCCAGCAAGTGATTCCCAGCATTTGGAAGCTGCATGGGGACAGCAGCGGGGTGGTAGTGGGTCCAGCTGAGCACCGTGCCAGGGCTGTTGTGCATCTCTGCCCTGCTCTAGCATCTCCCCAGGCATCTCCCCAGCCGTGCTGCCCACGAAATGACAAAAAATAGCAAGTGCCGAGGCAGCTGGCATGGAGCATCCGTCACCTCCCACGCAAGTCACAGCATCTTCAGCATCGCGTCGCCAGTACTTTGCATCTACCTGCTCTCAGTTTTTTACTGTGATTTCTGGCTGGTGCGGACTCTCCCTTCCCCTGCCCAAAATGCTTCTTATATCCTGGTATGCAACTAAATTGGGTCAATAGCTGTTGTCTGACACTGGACCAGAGCTGTGCATGGACTCAAGGAGCGGCTGCAGCTCATCCCAGGCTGTTTGCTGGGCAGATTTACTGTCTGAACAAGTCAGTGTAGAGCAAATTAAGAGCAGGAGGGGAGGCAAACCTGAGGCTCTCACTTCATGGCCCAGGTTGACAGGAGCAGACCTTTTATTGTGTAATGTCCTGAGTGCCTTCAAGATGACTTCATCTGGAAGGGACAAACCAGATAGAAGGTTCCCTGTGGATGTCACCTGCAGGAACCCAGCACTTGTAGCTCAAGAAAAGGGTTGGCAGAGCTGCTCCAGCTGGGTCAAGTTCCAGCCCTGCAAAGACTGGCACAGGTGAATAACATCCTGTGATATGGAAGATCCCACCCAGCTCCATTCACACCACATGTGGCTGTGGTGGAAGATCCTCCCTCTTGGTCAGGAGGGAGCTCAGCAGGAAACAGTGAAAAGTGGGGAGGGCAAAGTGCTGGAAATGGTGAGATGGCACTGAAAGGCGGTGTATCCAACAACAATAACAACAAAATTTCCAAAAAGCAGTTTGGCAAAGTCCTGCCCCAAGTTTTGGAGAATGCTGAGAAGATGCAAAGTGCTGATTGTCCTGCCTGGGGCTGCCCTGCTGAGCTCCTGGCCAGGAGAAGGGGGTTCCACTTCATCTTTTGCCACCAGCAGGGAGATGGGTATGGTGGGGAAGGAATCATGGAGAGCTGCTAACGAGGTAGAAGAGCTGCTAACGAGGTAGAAGAGCTGCTAACGAGGTAGAAGAGCTGCTAACGAGGTAGGAGCTGCACAGGATTCGCTCCTGGTACAACCACTGGCACCGTGTAGATGCTTCAGCACAGTAGAAGTTGCTGCGTGAGACAACCAGCTATGGAAAATCCATCCGAGTGTTTCAGCCCTAATACATTTGCATAGAAGCGGGGTGGGAGGGGGAGGGATTGGAGCCCAAAAATGTGTATTTTTAATTGATTATATGCATGGCTGCTGGGGGCCTCTTACACTGTAATGGTTAATTATGTCACTGGCTGTATGTGCTGCAGCCTTTATTCATGTTGTATTCAAACAATCCTGTACAGTGGCCGGGCGGCTAATGGAGCAGATTGCCTGTCTGGAGAAAACTGAAGGTCTGCTTTGTTTGGGGCTCTTAAACGAGAAAAGAAAAATGCTGAACAGCCGATTACTGTGCTAAAATAATGTACCCTGTCAGAACATGATGAACATCCAGGTCTAACCTGCCTCTTGTAGCTCTTTGACTAGATTGGTAATTCCCTGCTGATTAGTTCCATCCCAGGGCAGCCTCCTGCTCCTGGGGCTGCGGGGGCTGGGGGTCCTGGAGGGAATTGCCTCTTCATCCACCTTTTTCCAGTTCAGAATCCATCTCTGCTTTCTCCTTACTGTCCATCCCCTGGTGGATTTGCTGCCTTCAGTTCTCCCTCATGAAAGGTATTTGAAAGGTAATAAATACCTTTGGGGGTTGTTCTGAGAGCTCCAGCTGCAAGGAAGGATACAGTGAAAGATGCGTCTTTGCAATGCCGGCCGGTTCTTCCTTAGGGGGCTGAGGAGTGAGCCCAGGAAAACATAATGAATTCACTATAATTTAAGCATCACTGTAATTTTGTGTGAAAGAACATATGCAGAAGTGCGGTTCCACAAAGACAAATAACCAGAATGCCGTGGCTGCCAGCTGGGACCCTCCTGGGAGGCAGGTTTTCACAGCCTGGGTCTCGCTGGGGCTTTGCTGTATTAGGTTCCACCATGCTCTGGTTCGACAACTTAAAGCTTCTACATCTGCATCAGCTTCTATTATTTCTATAAATCAAAACAGAGCTCAACAAACCAGAGCACGTAGCTCCATTGACTCCAAATAAGCCAACTAATCAACACCTCCTCCACATCTCATATCTCACTTTATTTTGAATTATTCTATTTCAGATATTCCTGTTCTGCTAACTGAGGATGTTTCGGGCAGAGATGCGGCACGTTTTATACCGCTGGGAATCGCTGAAGTCTTGTTGCGGTAAGCACAACCTGTGGGTAAAGCTGTGCGGATACTATGACCTAGTACTTATTGGAGACTGAATTTATTAGACTTGTAATCAATAGATTGCTTCTGTTGTTTTCTTGCTGGGGGATCCCACAGAGCCTTCCCGGGGAGCCACCCTGCTCTCCCGCATGGCTGTTGTCACTGTGGCTCCCTGCAGCTGGAGGAGCGATCCTGACATGTGCAAAGCCCCTGCACGCAATAAGCTCTTGTTGCAGAAATTGCCACACAAATCTGAGCTTCAGGTGCTGCGCTGGTGGCCGTGAGCTGCCCTCAGCCCGGCTGTCACCGTGCCTGACCCTTCTCTTGTCCTTCCCGCTGTATCCAAGGCACTGAGTGTCCCATTGCCGGATGCTCTGATGGAGCTGCGTCCTTTTCTTGGCTCTGCTGCCAGTTTGCTCTGTGTTTTGGCTGAATCACTCGGTCTGGCGTTGGTTTCCAGAGCCCACAGCATCTGGCCTCGTGTCCCTCTCTCCTTTAGCCCTGGCTTTCTCCCTGCCCTGGCCGCAGCCCTGCAAAGCTGGCTTTCTCCAGCACGCTGGCTCGCTGCCCTCCAAGCCTCCCTGTTGTCTGCCATGTCCTTAGACGTGGCTCTGTTTGACACTGGTGGCTGGAGCCAGTTTTCCTTTCCCCAGCCCCGCAGGGATTCGTGTCCTGAGGGGTGCAGCCCACCCAGCGCTGCAGCCCTGGCTGGTGTCACTCCAGTGGGGACTGCGCTTTTCCAGGTGGGGTGCAGAGGGGCTGGGGGGTGCAGGGAAGGGAGGATGCACAGAGGGGCTGGGGCAATGCTGGCTCCCATCCCTGCCCCGGTGATGAACTGGAGACACCAGGGACTGGGGACAGATGGAGGGAAGCAGGGAGAATGGATGGATGCATGGATGGATGGAAGGAAAAGAGAGGAATGGGGGAGGGGGTTGGAATTAGGAGGGAGGGGGAAAATAGAGGGAAATTAGGAGAGTAAAGGGAAAGGGTAAAAAGGGAGAGAGGGATGCGGAAAGGAGGGATAGAGGGAAGTGGGGGGAGGAAGAGGGATGGATGGAGAAAGGGGGAGGGAAGAAGAGGAGGATGCAGAAAGGGAAGGAGGGATGAAGGGAGGGATGGGGGTATGGAGGGAGGGAGGGAGAGGTGGGCTGTCCCCGCCGGCGCCATGTGATGCCCTCTCCTCCCCGGGCTCTCCGGTTCCTCCCCGGCGCGGAGCATCCCCGGGGCCGCCGGAGCAGCGCCCGCGGGGCCGGTGAGTGCGGGGCGGGGGGACGCTGGGACCCCATCCTGTGTCCGGGCCAGGCTGCACCCCCCGGGGAGGGGGGAAGCACAGTCCTGGAAGTGCCTTACGTGGCGGGGTTCCCGAATTGAGTGTAAAAACCTGAAAGTTCAGACCGGGGAGGTGGGAGGTGCCGCCGGGGTGTGGAGCCGCAGGGTTTAGGGCATATATGTCTTTATCTTTTTATATCCTCGCTTGAAGACAAAGCGGGCTGTGCCCCGGTAGCTCCCCCGGGGGGTCACCGGTAGCGGGGGCACCGCCCCGGGCAGCAGCCGGTGGTCCCGGAGCGGCCCCGGCTCCGGAGGTGGGAGCGACCGGACCCGGTCCTGGTGCCCGCCCGAGCGCTTCGCGTTACCTGCCCGGTTGCTCCGTCTCTGCTGAAGCGAAGGGATTTTGGGGGTTACCCGAACCCCGGGTGACAGCCCCGGATGGACCCCGGCACACGGGGAGCCGGTAAATCGCGGGGCTCCATCCCGGGGCTGCTTCTCCATCAGGCTGCTCGGAGACGCAGAGGCCATGTCGTGGGCACTGTGAGCATCCCTGTCTTCAGTGGTGACTTTTGAATACGGAGCTGAGGAAGAGAAGTGGATTTTTCAGAAGGAATATAAAATCTGCTGGAAGTCAGGGGCTGCCAGGGTGTTTCAGTGTAGTAAATCTCTTGGAAAGGGGAGCGTGAATTCAAGTGATGCTGTCTGAGGAAAACCTGACATGGTTTTTAAGCGGAGTAAAGTAGAGGAGAAAAAACTGGATCATGTGTTATTGTATGAACAGGCGAATGGGGACATGGAGCCTGTCTTCACTTTTCCACACATTACTTATTCATATCCTATGAAAGGTGGTGGAACATGAAATGTGGTATTTCAGCCACGACGGCAGCGAGCGGGGAGGGTTTCTGATGCGCCGCTCAGCTGTTGATTAACTGCTTGGCATTTTGTAAAACTTCATCAGCCCCTGACGTGTGGTGATTTTTGCAGCTCTTAGGGCCGGGTCTTCCAGTCACAAAGCAGCGGGAGGTTCCTGGGTGGTGTCTGGAGAGTGGGTCTCACCTGCAGCACCACTGTCCCCACTGCTGTCCCCACTGTGTCCCTCACACCCCCTGAACCTCCGCAGGGGAAAGGGCAATGAAAAGGAGGCCTTGTTGGGGCTGGTAGGTGTCATGCATGGTGCAGATCAGCCTTTGGGAAGGGCAGCAAGGGTGTTGCGTTCACTGAAAGTGGCAGCACTTCAGCAAGAATGCTGAAGATGAATATTTCAGCTGCTTATTGCAGCAGCAGCAGGTGCTGGCGGCGTGACCCAGGCAGGCAGCTTTGCTGGAGGAGCGTTCCCATGTTTCCATCACTGTTGCCCTTTGGTTTCGCAAGCACCGTGTGTTTGGGCTCCTTTCAGGGGCTCACGTGCTGCTGGATTTTAGGGGTGTCATTCGGGTCTCTCACAGCGTGACCCACATAAAAAGCCAAATGGCAAGAGACTGGCTCTCACCATCACGCCTTCCCCTGCGGCTGCTCCACGTGGCATCCAGGGGACAGAAATGCTTCTGTGTGGTTATTTCTCCAATCCCTTGCTGTATTATTGTAGCTGTTGAATATATTCATTGAGCTGAATGAATCCCCACCTGGCAGCATCCATACCGCAGCGTTTGCAGCTTCAGCTTCATTTATGGAGAGGGAAGGGAATATAAAATACGAGAGGGAAATAACGCACAAGCCTGCAGAGGCTTCAGTGGTATCAGCAAACTGTGAGCTACATAAGTATGTGGTTGGAGTGAGCGCTGGAGGCTTTTCATAAGTCAGCTGGGAAGATTTAAAGCCCTGGCTTTAGGTGGCATTTTAAAAATAAATAGATGATGCACTCTAGGTTAAAAGTTATCTGGGAGCCTCAATCTCACTGAAATTAAAGGGGGGTTGAGTTCTAGGTGTGCTCTAGAAAGAGGATTTGGAATCAGTGTCACACAAATTTTGTTGGATAGCCACAAACTTCTGACATTTATAGTAAAATATTTATTGGGAAAATGGAATTTGTCAGAGGACCGCACTGATGCATCGTCAGGCTTGGAAAATGGGTTGTCACAGATGAGTGGGGTTTGTGTCTGGTCCCACTGGAAGACAGGACTTGCAGCTTTTCCTTTATTATGAAGGAGGTATCATTGCTCATTAGTGAAAAACCTCATCAGAGCGGCGCTCGTGGCTGCACTGAGGGGCATTATTTGAGCAGCATGGCAGATGGCAGCCACTGACCCAAGACAACTCGCGGATAATTCATTTTCCCACTGGGTGCCCGTCCAGTGCTGCTGGGTGATGTCCCCATCCGCGGGGAGCAGACCCTCAGGTCTGCTGGGGCAGGATGCTCCAAGCCCTATGGGTGGGCAGCCCCATGGCCCTGGCTTCTTCTCAGGAGATGTGAAATGCCTGGTTACATCAGGTGTCCCTTTTCTCTGCATCAGCTCTGGCTGGGAGTATCTCTGCTCAGTTGGAGAGGTGCGGTGGGTTGTGTTTGGTAGAAGTGCCCTGAGCATGGAGGAGATGCGGGGGGGTCCCGGATGGGCATGTGTGTCCCTCCACCTTCTCCAGCCATCAGGACAGCAGAGCTGTGAGCATGGTGGGTAGAAACCTCCCCTTTTGTGGCAGTCAGAAAGCTGAGTGTAGATGAGAGGAGAGTCCCTGTATGGGTTTGGTTATTAACAGCTCAGCAACAGAGGTTGATATCGTAACTTCAAGCCTAGGTGAGACATTTCAACCATTTCTTAGACACATGCAGATAGGAAGAGTTTTCCAGTCCTTCCTTTCCCAGGATTAGCACTTCAGGGACTGAGATACAATACATCACAGCAGAAGAAAATTTAACTATTTGGGAAATGCTTAACCAAAGTGATGCTCAAGTCAAACACCACAGGCTGTGCCGGAGCAAGGTGAGAGGCAGCGATGTGGGGGCACAAGGTGGGATGGGAAATCCTGGAGCATCATCCATCAGCTCTCACAGTGATGGACTATGAACATCCCGCTCATCTCAGCTAAAATTATGATTGAAGCCCGTTACCTGAGAGACCTCCATGGGACTGCGGCAGGGTCAGGGTGAAGCCGTGGTGGGACTGGCAGCTGCTCTGCCTTGTTCTCCTGCCTTTTCCCTGGGTGAGGGTGGATGCCGTCACTTTTCACAGGAACAGAAAGCTTTGTCACAATGTCTGAGGGGACGGTGGTCTCCATGGCTGGTGTGTGCACCCTGCCCAACGTGCCACTTGTCTGCAGCCTTCAACACCCAGACACGCCAATGGCGCTTGGGGGGTTTCTTGCTTTCTCTCATTTATCAGGCTGAAAATGTTCATAGAAACACTCCAGCTGCCAGCGCTGGTGAGAGGAGCTATAGGGAGCTGCCCTGCCTCCCCAGCACAGGTACCCAGGGTTCACCCCTCCCGTCACCGACACGGGGGAGGCGGAAGAGTTTTAATTAGCTCTTGATGCTATTTTTTTACCTCCTGGCACTGCTTAATTTAGCTTGAGCTGTCATGCACTGATCATTAAGGGGAAAAGAAGGAAACGGGGGTGTTGGCCCCTTTCTGCTGAGCAGCCACATCTCCGAACTCCTGGGCTGGTAACTGGGGCTTGTTCCTAGACCTTCCATACCTGTAAAATTTATAGCCCAGGGAAATTTCACGTGCTGGTGTTTGGAATTCATGGCTCCTGCAGGGCTAAGGAAAAGGCTTACACAGCATTTGTGGGTTCTGTTCATACCTACTTCAGTTTAAACCAATATAACTGTCTTATGGAAAAGGCGCCTGAGATGTTCAGTCACGCTGTGTCCTGCCTGGCTGCTGAAGGACACAGAGACTGAAAAGCTGCCATGATGTGAGGAAGAGGCTTATATTCTCCTCTTTTTAATACACCGGGCTATTGCAGGACTTTGTGCCACCTTAAATGACATGTGGAAGTGAACAAGAGCCAACTATTAAAGAATTAATATTCCAGCCTTGGTCCTGGTGTGAAGTGGATGGAGCTGGCTGCCCTGCTTCAGCCATGGCACATGCGGTGGGATTACGGTGCCTTCCTTTATCCCTGCTGCTGGGTATTCTCAGGCTCCCTGTGCCCCACCGAGGTGAGCAGAGTGAAGCCAGAGCCAGAAGAGGGTCACTGGATCGTTGGGTTACTGGAGTTCGCGTATTTAGGATATAAAGTACAACCTGCAATGTACAGCACGCAGAGGTTAATGGGCAAGCACCGCTCTGCACGGCACACAGCAAAGAGATTTCTGCAGGTTTTAGAGCGAAGCCCCCAGCAGGTTTGCCTTGCAACACTAGATATTCCCACCTTTTATTCTGCTTTTGTAGCTCTTTGTAGGGCATTGAAACCAGCAGTTTGACTCACGTCCCTGACTGCGAACACTCTGACACGCTGCAAGCAGGTGAACGCTGTACGTCAGCTTTGATATGCAGAGGGCAAGGGAGTGTTGGGAAGGGCTCAGCTGTTGCTAGCGATGTAAACTTTTAGAACATATAAATAGTTTAGACTTGGAGAATTCGACTTGGGTGCATGGGCAATATTACAAGCTCGGAGCTTTAGCTCCTATTTTTCTCTTGAGAAATGCAATTTGTGTCACCCTTTCCTACAAAACCACAGGGTCGGAGCTGCCGGTACGTGGTTGTGGAGCTGCCATCCACCTGTCTCTGCATCCCAGCCTCGGGCATCCCTCGTGTGAGTCGGTCGGAGGTGGAGGACCAAGGCTGAGACCCCTCCTACAGACCAGGAGCTCCCCTGTCCCGCTGCCGGAGCCTCCCAGCTCCTCCCAGAGCCACCCAGCAACCCAAACATCCACCAAGGACCCTCCTGTGTGACGCTTCCCTCCCAGTCCCTCTTCCAGAACTTAAGCTTCCCACCTTCGCAGCCAACACCGCAGGTTTTCCGCTTGCCAAAGTGTTGCTTCAGCTGGGGTTAAAAGAGGTAAGAGCTTCAAACGTCAATGAGAAAGGAGATACATGGGTGGGATGTGCTCTATAAGAGGTTTTGGGGGGATGTTTGTGGATCCAGAAAGACCATGTGAATGAGCATGAACTGTACAATGCGGGCTGTGCCAGCAGTGTGTGAGCCGGGACCCGAGGCGCTGTTCAGTCAACGATTTTATTTGTTGAAAGTTGCTGGCATCGTCCACAGCCATTAGTGCGAATGAGCTGGAGTGAAGCCATCACCCCAGCGGGCACAGTGGAGCTGGCTGGTTTGGGAAAGTCTCCGGTTAGAAGCTGGGGTGACAAAATAAATCTCAGTTTAAGCTGCTTTGACTTTGGGAATATCACTTGATCTCCTTGTGTTCAGTGCTGGAGCTGTAGGTGGGCTCAGTTATTTGTTACCAACTGCCCTTGCAAACCTGGCCCAGGCAAACGGGGCAGGTTTTGAGCAGCTCACAGCAAAAAGGCTGGTGCGTGGTAAAGGGGAGGGATGAGCAATCACTGGGCAGCCTGGGGGTCTCGCAGAAAAATATGGCACTCTCTATACAGCATCCCCTTTGCCCTTACGCTGGTATGAAAGGATTTCTGATCAAGCTTAAAAAAGTAACACAGGCAAGAAATGAAACATGGGAAGCGCCAAGGAGGGAATGTCTCAGAAAAAGCGTGGAGGTCAAGTTTAAAAGAACCATTTAGGGACGTGGTTCAGGTCTAGGTTGGACTCAGTGATGGATCAATGGTCCTGATTTCCAATCAAAATGATTCTATGGTGTTCTATGTGACCATGATTGTGTGATAGCGACACTTAAGATTACTTTTCACGTGTTTCTTGTTTCTGATGACAAACAAAAAATTAATAGGTTTGATTACTGGGGTTCAATCTAGTTTTAAATAACTCACAATAACTCACAACCAGCTGCCTTTTTTTTTCCTTTCCTTTTAAACCCTCTCTGGAGAGGCTGTGAGCCCAGCGCACTCCATTGATCTGCTCTTTCTGTCCGGTGTAATGGTTCTGCTGCGTGAGGGCTGAAGCTTTCAAGACCGGTATTGATCCTTGTCAAGTTTATGGCTGCTCGTAGTCGCAGTTACCAGCGCTTGTTCAAACTGCCACGAGACGGACTGTTTTATTTCTTAATATCAAGCTAAACCTCCCCCATATCAAAAAGATTTATTTCCATACTTAGTTTTTCCAATACGTAATTCCTCTCTCAGAAACTGAGCTGACATTTCTATATGACACTAATGCAGCTCTGTAAAGATGCCTTACATATTTCTGCCTTCCCATGCACCATGGGAGGTGGGGGGTGCTGGCAGCCCAGGAACCCTACGGACCAGCTCCAACCCCATCCCCTTTGGCCATTTCCATCTCCACGTACCAGCCCAGGAGATGCTGCTTCTCTTTACATCCATCCTTGCTCTCCTTCAGCTATTATAAGGAAGAAGAACAGCCTCGTGTTTCTCTCCCGCCTGCAGTACACCTTCTCCAAGCTTCGGGAATGACCTGTTGCTTCAAAAATCAAAACTGTCTTTCCCCGTTTGCCCAGTTTTCCAGGTCAGGTTTGTTGAGCTGCTTCTCCTGGGTCCCAGACAGAGCAGCGGGCACTGCCCACTCCATTTCCTCCTCTTCTTCTCCTCCGCTGAGCTGCATACACCCAGTTGAACCAAAGACAGTTCACCACATGCTCCTCATGCTGGCAAAACCTTCTCCACAAACAAATCAAGCATCAGCTTGGGTCAGTGGGACACAAGCTGCATCTTGCACGTGCTGTTTTAGGATGCAAATCCTGCATTTGCACCCTTGGGTGCTCCATAAGCTCAGTGGGAACTGCTGTGCTCCTCTGTCACCACCTTTCTATTCCATTGTGGTTTTTAGTGACCAAATTAAGCTTTTCTGGGATAGCCCACAATGGAGCCATGGTGATGTTGTGCTGTCTGGGAAGGGTGACGATGCGGTCCTGGCCCCCGCCAGCCCCCTGGCCTGGTCCTGCCCGCCCAGCATTGAAAAGTTTAGTACAGAAAGAGCCACTCTCCTTGACCTATTTAATTTTGCCCATGTTTGTGGCCTGCATTGTGTCCTGAGGAAGCGATTGTGCTGCTTGAAGGCCCTTTATTTTTAGCCAGCCCAATTTTCTGGTCGCAGCTTAGTGGGAGCTGCTCTTTCAGCTCAGCTCCACCACAGCTCACGCTCTCCTGCCTTTGCAGCTTTTACCCGGGTCCCTGATGTTCTTTGTACATCGATCGCTCGCTCAGTGGGTTTCCTACTCCCCTTCCACCAGGCTTTGATCCTCGTCCTTTATGTTCTGCTTGGCCTCTCCTGCTGCTCCAGGTCCAATTTCCCTTGCCCTGGGCTTGCAGCAGGACCGGGCTCTCCCAGCCACAGCAGCAGTTGGTTCTGGATCCCAGCACCCCTCCACAAACAAAACCTTCCCTCCTGTCTGTTTCAACAACCTTGGCTGTGCTTCCTCTCCTTACAAATGGCAGGAAATTGGAAATGATGCTCTAGCCACGTAAAAATCAATAGCTACCTCCTTGGCCTGGCTTGGCCCTGCTCTTTCTACCTTTACGCAGGGCAGGAGGGAGCATTGTTTTCCGCTGAACTCAGAGCAGTGATTTATCAATACGACCCATCCTGCCCAAGCAGTTGACCAGCAATGTATTTATTTTTCACAGCCCATCCACGTAGCCCAGAGTGGCAGCTTGTGCTCGGCATTAGATCATGAAGGGGTGGGCTCGGAAATCAGGACCAGGATAATATTTTCTTTATGTGACCATGGAGCATGCCTAGATCTGGGTGAACCGTGTTAGGAACAATGCCAACACTCATTTCATTTTCCGAAGGGGTCAGTCCCACGGAGGGCCATGTGCAGCTCCCATCAGAAGCTGTGGCTCCAAGACAAAAATAAATTCATTATAAGGACTGCAGATTACATTGCAGGCTGCCTTTATTATTCCCTGGACTACTACCAGAAGACGCAGTGTGATTGGAGGTGCAGGAACAGTTCTAAGGCCCTGTTTCTTGGAAATCTTTGGGTCTATAGTCATTTAATTGAAAATGCAGCTACTGCTGGAAACCAAACAGCATCATCTTTTGACTGTAGGAAACAGAACACAATCAGTAAAGGTCACCAGGGGATAAATCCTTGCTGAAAATCAAGCCAGCTCCTGTTGGTGTCCTTGAAAAAGTCTTTCTCTTGGGAGCCCAGGAATTCTCGAGGCACTGGACATGGGGGAAGGTTTATCCGAGCGGCTCCTCTGCACTGTCCCTGCCTCCCGTCCCCACCGCATTGTGCTCGAGTTCTTGTGCCAGCGAGGCACTAAGAGGGATCAGTCTCTAATGCATCCGTGATTACATGGAAATTGAAGTGTGAGAGTGAAAAGAAATGAGGCAATTGAGAGGCGTGACTCCCTGCTGCCAGCGTCACCCCAATGACCAATACAAATTACGACAAATAGATAGATTTTCCAGTGCCTGGTGTTGATGGACAACAAGTCACAGACTACTTACTTTGATTTTCAGCTCCTTATTAATGAAAAAAAAAAGTGCAGGGAGGATGTTTGTGGATGATACACCAGCCAAGAATAGAATCCAGCTCCTTTTACCATTTTGGCACCAAAATCCCAAAGAGGGATGAGACACCTTGTAGTAAACACTGTTCATTTTGAGGCAGCAGCTAGAAAATCTGGCTTTGAGTGAGTCAGGGAGAACAGATGAGCCGGAGGATCTGTGCTTGATCTGGTCATATTGCTGGATTGAATGGGATCTCTGAAGAGCTGGGATAAGGCATATTCCCTGGGAAATTGCATATTCCCATCCAGTGAAGGAGCAAAGTGGTGTCCTGACGTCTATAGCTTTTGCCCTTGGCAGTGAGGTTGTCCTCAGGCTATCGAGGTGCAGGACTACTTGCCAGGACACGCTTCTCTGCCTCACAGTACCAGTTCTTCAGCTGCTGCCTCCTAATTCCTCAATCTGTGCATCTCCTTCGCACACTTTGCTCCTCACGCTCCCAGCAGGGACGGGTCCCTCCTGGGAACGTGTCCTGCTTTTCTTGAGCTGGGGGAACTATTAAATAAGAATATTAGGCATGAGGCTCATTAGCAAAGCCAAATCCTTAATTTCACATGGGAGAGAACTGTCAGAGCTGTTGCAGTGCTTGAGGGTGCAAGTACATCTGCTTTCTACTGAGATGTACTTGTCCGCTTTGGACTCAGGGTAGGATGCAATAATAGTCTCTTTCCCTCTTTTGCTCAAGAACTTGCAAGTTCCAGCAGCATTTCCTGCACCCAGAGGTGCAGACAGGCCTTGGGTGTCGCATCTGTTCAGTAAATGCAGTTATTTGGCCCCCACAGTAACTGCAAGTTTCCTTCACCAGTTCAGCCGCAAGAAATAACTATCAGTGTCGTCTGGTTGTATTAATCATGAGGAAACTACAGCGTAACATTACCTTTGGAGACTTTCGAGTGTAAAAGTGCAAGCTGTGAGGGCTTTGGGCATCTCTGAGCGTCACTGTGAGCAAGTATTAATATATTAACAGAGGTGCAAGAAATAAAGCCTTCCTCCAGTCTGTTCACTCAGCCAGATGTGTTGGAATAGCAAGTCATTGTCCCCTGCCCAAACAGGAGCCACATCTCCTGATTTAATCACAATATCCTACCACCTTTGCCGCAGTGATAACAGCAACCAGACCTCTCATCCAAAAAGCCTGTTCAGCAACGTGTGTCACGATAGCGAACACTGGCTGCGAGTACAGGCACAATGGAGCTGCCCCAGCTCTACTGTTTGTCCGTCGTTATATTGGGAATAGGCATCTCAAAGGAAATGTGTGTTTAGGAAGACCCTGCGCTCCTTCCCAGGATCCAGGAGAGAACGAGCCTTGTGCAATTTTAAAGGGAACCCAAGTAAGATGCATCCTGCTGCTACTGTGTTAAATTCGGTAGCTTTTGTTGTCTAGCTGGATCTATATATATATTTTTCCCCTATTGTTTGCAGTGCTGAACGACAGCAAAATGTGCCTTGGAAAAATACACATGACACGGCACTTATCTGTGACTCGTACTGCCTTTATAAAAGCAGTCAATAGCACTATCTGCCTCGTTCACACTCCCCAGAAGACTGTCTCTCGCAAATATCTCTTCCTTCTTGCTCTTATTCCTCTAATCTTTCATTTCTGTAGCTTCCCCCATCCCTTATACTAATTGCACTTTTCCTCTGTTGCACTAAGAACTGTGATTTCTGGTAACATTTTATCAGTCTGCAGGGTGCTGTGAGAACCGCTCAGTTCCACAAATCAGCAAAAATAAGAGAAGAAACACATATTCCATCCACAAGTGATATGGGGGATGAGGGAAGTTTTTTTGCCTCCTGTAATGTTTGCCCGGGGCCTGACAGCAGCTCTCTGGCCCCATTTCCCTGCAGCCCCCTGAAGCACCAGCTCAGTCTCCATGTTCAGCCAACACCGGCACCGACAGATCTGATCCAGCAACCACAACCAAAAGCAAAAAGAAAAAGGCAACATATTGCATCACACCACTCTGCTTGGGGGCATTTGATTATATCATTTAGCACGTGTGAATTTAGGATGGTTCTTGCAAAATTGGGATCTTGATCCCACAGTGTGTAAATCTACCCTGGAAGAGGAAAAGCGGTAATGCTGGGGGAGCCGGGTGTGACCAGAGCTGCTCAGGAGCAGGTTGTGTTCTGGCAGCTGGAAGTATTTTTGTTGATCCATTAACATGGTGTCCATGATCCTCAACAGGCTCCTGTGCCGAGGAGATACGGTTTGCACTGCTGCACATAGATAAGGCTCTGAGGATGGCAGATGCTGCACTTTGGCTACATCCTTGGCGAGCCGAGCGCTGCGTTTGGCTGGAGCAGCAGGAATACACCTGCAGCAAACAAAGGTGGAGCCGATGAGCTCCTCCCGCCCCAGCACTCGGTGCTCAGCACATCCCTGAGCCCTGGGCTGGCGTGGGGCAGCAGTCGGGTGGGATTTGGATCAAACTCTCCATCTGTCAGGTCCCGCTGTGATTGCTTTAATGGCTTGTTTCAGCTCGACCTAAATAAGCAATTGAGGGCACAGCGCAAAGCTTTGGCACATCCGTTCCCCCAAAAAGCAGCATGATGCTGATGGCCGTGTCCCCTCTCCCCACAGCCGTCCCCATCCCCGCCTCGGCCCCCCATGCTTTTGGGGATGAGCGCTTGCGGCAGGAGGGCGCTGACCCTGCTCAGCAGCGTGTTCGCCGTCTGTGGCCTTGGCCTCCTGGGCATCTCCGTCAGCACCGACTACTGGCTCTACCTGGAGGAAGGCATCGTCCAGCCCCAAAACCAGTCGGTGGAAATCAAACTGTCGCTGCACTCGGGGCTCTGGAGGGTCTGCTTTCTGGCAGGTATGGTCTGCCCCCCAAAAACGCCCCCTGTAAGGTGATGTTTGCAGCATCAGACCATGGGAAAGAGCTGGGGAAAATGGAGGTTTTAGAGGCTGTGCCCATCTCGGCTTCTGAACTTAGCCACAACCTGAGTCATGCCACCATCCCATGCCCAGATTTAATAGTCAGATGGATAAAAGTGCCTTTGCACACAGGCTTTGGGTGAGATGGCTGCTGCCATGCCAGAACCCGCTGTCCCTGTCCCAGCACCGCGGCCACAGCGCCTTGGGCAGCAGCTCAAAACTTTCCATTTTGTCCCTGGAACAGTTAGATTCAGGTCAACTCAGCTATTCCCTCCATCCGCGCCAAGTTCGATGAAGCCACTTGGCTGCAAGGACAGAGTTGAATAAAACCCAAAGGAATAAGAATCTCAAAGTGACCGATTTGAAATGTCACGAAGTTTCAACTGCTGCTTGGAAAAAGCCGAGAGAGTAACGAGCTCTGATACCACCCCAGGGTGACCTTAAACCCTCTGGCTTCAGGTTTTTGTATACAAGCAAGTCCTTTTGCACAAGAGAGATGATAGTTAAGAGATATCTTTCTTCAGCCCTAAACACTGACACCCAGGATGGAAGCAGCACTAAAAAGCAAGATTGTTTTTATGCATGCACTGAAATGAATTTTAAAGGGACTCTCTCCTCCACCAAAAATAAACAGACAGACATACTGCAGGTGTGACGCAGTGTCTGTTTGCTGCAGGTGAAGAGCGAGGCCGGTGCTTCACCATCGAATACGTCATGCCCATGAACATCCAGCTGACATCTGAGTCCACAGTCAACGTCTTAAGTAAGTGGTTTGGTGGAGTCTTACTCTTTGTGTAAGTCTTACTCTTTGTGTGTGTCTTACTCTTTGTGTCCTGCAAAGCACCAAAGAGTCACTAGGGATCTTGCTGAAGAAGCTCCTGGTTCCCTGATAGTGCTACCATGCAAGGATGCTGCTACTTTTTTCACTATGTGATTTACCTGGCATGCTCCTAAGCTTTTGGGGACATCCCTTTCTAACGGCAGGATGCTGACAGAGGCTCTAAGCGGTACAGTTTCCTGTCACTGGCTATTCAGCACTGATGCTTATAGAAGTGTTGGGCTGTATAGTCTCCTCTCTGTAATTTGCAGCTGTATTTATTCTGTAGCAGTCAGTTTTACACATTACATAGTGGGATTAATTAAGGATGGAGCGTCACAGCTCTCATGATGAATTCTGCAGTCATTTCTGATTTAATAAATAGAAATGTTCAGCAAACATTTTTTGCAATGAACCTAGAGAAAAATGCAGGTTCCGATGGTGTTTTTTCCTGTGTAACACCACTCGTGGAAACCCTTAGAAATGCAAACATTAACAGACGTTTCCACAGCCAGAGTCTCCTCTTTACTCAGCTCATCAGCAAAGAGGGGAACCCCTGCCAGGGGCTGGGGAGCAGTGCAGGATCACCCACATTAACCGAGAGCAAGGAGGGACATGAGGTGCCCACAGAGCAGCGGGGCTGCAGCCATCCCACTCACCTGAGCCCATTTCTTGTGATGGGGAGGACTGACCTGCTCTCGCTTCCCTCTGCTCCTCTCCCCCCAGAGATGATCCGCTCTGCCACCCCCTTCCCTCTGGTCAGCCTCTTCTTCATGTTCATCGGCTTCATCCTGAGCAACATCGGCCACATTCGGCCTCACAGGACCATCCTCGCCTTCGTCTCGGGGATATTCTTCATCCTGTCGGGTGAGTTTTGCTAACCAGCTTTTTTACTGAAAATCCTTGGGCATGGAGCACATTGGCTTTTGTAGCTGCTGGTGCTCTCCTAATATGCTGTGGTTCCTGCTTGTTGGAGCCATCTCCTGCAGCATCTCCCGCAGCCTGGGCTTTGCAGGATGGACAATCACCCAGTGCAAGGCTCGTGTGTGCCAGAGGCGAGGAGATGGGGGGGAAAGCGCCCACCACCGTGCAGGAGCAGCCGCTGGGGTGCTGGGGGAGAAGACACCTCCCAGTGCACGTCGTTTGCAGGAGAGACCTGAAACTTCAAATTGCTCAGCCGAGATGTCTCTACATGAGACAAGTGAATGTTTTATTCATGGTGTTGTGCCAGTGTTCAACAAAGAGCTGTGACAGCTGGGCTTTGAAGCCAGCTCCTACCCGGTGCACATGGACTTGCTTGAGTGGGTAACGGCTTGACTGAAATGTGAGCAATGCCCTGGGTTAGCTCAGCGGGAAATCAGCCTCTTTCCCCAGTTATTTCAAGCACGCTTTCAGTTTTACACTTTCACCCAAAGTCAGATCTTAAAGGAAAGTGCTTCTTCAGTGGCTTCATCCCTATAGCGTTTCCCACCGTCTTCCTCCTCTGTTCCTCCCCAGGTCTGTCTCTCGTGGTGGGGCTGGTCCTTTACATATCCAGCATTAACGATGAGATGCTGAACAGAACCAAGGACTCAGAAACATTCTTCAGTTACAAATATGGATGGTCATTTGCCTTCTCTGCCATCTCGTTCCTTCTCACAGAGGTACCTGGAGCAGTCCCATCCCTGTCATGAGTGTATCCCATTCTTAGGGGGTAGTGTTGAGGCTGTGAGCAGAAAGAGGACTCAAATGGGATTTAAGGGTAGGCTATGAGAGCAGATATGTAGTATGGTGGAAGACATATACGGTGGGGACAGACCTCAAGCCTGGAGCATTAATGGGGTGTTTGATCACGATTTGATGCCAAGCACGGATGCAAAGGAGGAGATGGGTTTGTGCCATGTTACTTATTGCAGGACACACGGCACAGGACAGTGAAACAACCATCCTTAGCGGCCCTTGCGCATCATCAGCAGAGCCAAAGAAAGCCATTTATATTTTAGTTCTGTTTTGCTGGTGGTGCAGAAGGCAGCCGATAGCAGGCTGAGCATCAGGCCGTGTCTCTCTCCCCTGCAGAGCGCCGGGGTGATGTCCGTCTACCTGTTCATGAAGCGATACACGGCCGAGGACATCTACCGACCCCACCCCGGCTTCTACCGGCCCCGCCTGAGCAACTGCTCCGACTACTCGGGGCAGTTCCTGCACCCGGACGCCTGGGCGAGGGGACGCAGCCCCTCGGACATCTCCAGCGAGGCGTCCCTGCAGATGAACAGTAACTACCCGGCTCTGCTCAAGTGCCCCGACTACGACCAAATGTCCTCGTCCCCATGCTGAGCCCCACCGCCCCCACTCCCACCCCAGTGCCAACAGTCGTCATGTCCTGACTCCATTTATTTGTTTTGGTTTGGTTTTTTCAGGCCGCTCTTCCAGGGCAATTCTTTATTTATAGAGGCATAAGTATAACCAGAGACATTGGTTATATAACCAGTAATATAACCTAGAGAATTGGGATATTTTCCGTCCTTTTTTTTTTGTATTCTTCCCTGCATATGTAAAAATCTCTCCAAAGTCCTCTTCTTTTAGCTCATCCCGCAGAGCAAACAGCAGTTCTGCCTGGGGGATAAATCCAGAAATCCAGGGCTGGACTTGAGAGCAGAAAAAATAGAGTAGAACTAAGACAAAAAAAAAGTGTATTTTTTGGTTTAGTTAGGCTGTGAAAGTTTGTGCATTTGCCTGTATCATTTAATTATAGATTTACTAGCCTAAGTGCCAGCAGGTGTAAAAGATTTGTGTAAATTTCCAAGAAATAGCCATTGTCAGAAAAATATACTTTGTCTTGATGCAGTTGATATCTCTTCTTGCTGGATAGCACTTTAAAGCAGGCTGCAATGGGAAATAGCCATCTTTCTCAACTATACCTCAGCAGGCTTAGACACAAGCAGGTTGTTGTTCCTCTATGGCCACTTGTGAACTGTTGCTTAAATATCCCCTATGAGACTGGAATCCCTGCAGCCCTGGGGTGTCTGGGCTTGGGGGGGTGGCTCAGCACCCACTTTTCCACCTCCATCCCATAGACTGGGGGTCTGAAGAGTGACTGGGAGAATTTCAGTGCAGTATCAAGTGGAAAACTACCTAAAACATTCCCGTAGGAAACACCAGGCACAGTATTTAGGGGAAATGAGAGCCAGAAGCACAAGTTATTTTGTCAAAAGGTGGGATCCCAAACAGGTGTAAAGTGATGTAGCCGAATTAATGGCATCAGTCCACTGTAGCAAAGTAGTTGGCTTGTGTTTCATTTTGACAAGAAAATGGTATTTTACCTGCTTTTTGTGTGTGTGTATAAACCTTCTTTTGAGGTTTTAAGTTTTAAAATTTCATATGATGCTTTGGCATTTTGGTCTTAGAGAGCTGGCAGGGTGAGAGCATCACTCGATTGAAAACAAAGGACAGGGAAGGAAAAATCTGTGCTCCCTCCTGTGCAAGCCCTGAGCTTGGCACCTCGCGGGAGAAAGAGCTTTGTCCAAACTTTGTTTCTGTTCTTGTTATTTGGAACCTTTCAGAAAATTCCCTTTCTGCAAAAAGCAAAACCCTCCGGGGATTCTTGGTATATCTGAGCTTGGTTTGTCTTACTGTAATTAAAACAAACAGAATATATGCACTTCTACCCTCATTTGTAGCATACTATATTATGAATGTTGCACCTCTTTGTTATTATTTATTGTTTATTATTTATAATTTACCATTTAGTATTTATTATTTATAAACTACTCCAAAGCAGGGTCGGGTCCTGGCACAGCACCACTATTTGCATCGACTCTGACACTCGTCCCAGGGGACCTCACTGCAGAACAACCAACTCCTGTCCAGGATTATTTCCTCTCCAGTTCCTCCAGATAAGCCAGTAACATATATCTAGTGTATATCCAGTATCACTGACCCTCAGTTTGCTAAGTTTTAAAACCAGGGTATCTTTTGGTAGATGCAGTTGTATTTACTGCTAGTTTTTCTATTTCTCTCAAGCATCTGTTTTCTCAATCTAAAACCCAGTTTGTAAGTGCTATGTGACAGTTGCACTGCTGGGAAGGTCCAAGCGTTAAAGCATGACCCAGCCCCACCATCCAGCACTGAAGCCTCATCTGGTCCTCATCTGTTCGCCCCAGGCAGATAAACCATCAGTTTTCCACTGGGATCTCTGTGTTTGGTGTGAATTAGGCTCCGACAAAGCACTGAAGCTCACAAGTTATGATCTTGCTTTTCCCAGAACCAAATGTAGCTTGCTGGGTTTGATGTTAGTGGTTTCTGGCAGCTCAAAGACCCTTTGCATCTTCCCCTTGATGGATCTTTTATATTCTCAGTCCTTCTTGGAAGGAAGACCTTGAGGATCACCAAAGTCACTGATGTTCAGAGGCATGAGGGCTGCCCCACACTGCTATGTTCTCCCACACCAGGGAGTAGTTTTGTACAATTAATCCTGTGCAGCATCATGAGACGTCCCTGTCCCCAAGTGGAATTTTCCTTTATACCAATTAAATACAGAAATACTCATTTTATAAATTAAAATGTCTGCCTACATAAGCAGAAGACGTGATAACAAACTTCACGCCTCCCTCAAGGCCCCAGAAGGTTTAGCAGAGTCTAGGGGTGAATTAGAAAAGTAATTACTTTAATTCATTGGAGAGATTATCATCATGTGGCTGCATTTGTGAGCCTGGGAGTTTGCATGTTCACCCAGTGAGCATGAGCCCTTCCTAAGTGCAGGACTGCTGAAAGAAATGTGTCAAAATAAGTGTTTGCTGTTTGTTCAGTAAATGCTGGTTGGAGGCAGGAAAACGTGGTGCTTGGTAAAGCACGGGCACAGCGTTTGTGCCGCCGGGTGGTATTGCAGCTCTTGGCTCTTGACATGGTTGGCAATGGGCCTTTAAATGCAAGTGTCATCTTCATGAACTGTGGAGAAACTTCTCCAGAGCTTCTGAGCTATGGAGACACATGTGGCATGGACGCAGTGGTGGAGCAAGCTCCTTCTCTCTTGAGCATCACCTCATGGCTAATGTTCTCCACAGCAATAAACACTCAGGAAATAACTGTAGTATCCCCTTAGGACACCTAATCACCATTCAAACACCTCTCCTATCTTCTGGCGTGGTTTCACCCCGCCTTAATCTCTGTTATGCCACATCCTTCGCTCTCTGAATAACATCACGCAGTTCCCTCCTCCGGTCTCCCAGCCCTGTTTCAGCGCTGGCCTCGCATGTGTCCTTTCCGTGTCTGTCGCTTGGATTGCAATAAATGAAAAGTGGAGTTTGAGGGTAAACTAAAAACTAAACCAATTAAACTAGAAGTTTAACCCTTGCAAGACTGAAGAACTTAAACTCTCCATCTCTGCTGCCGATAGAACAAATCAAGCTGCTCGTGGGCCCGCAGGAAGGTAATTGCTCGGCTGACACTTGACAGAAAATTGTTTGCATTTAGAAGGAAAAAAAATCTCTTGTTTTGCATGAATGACTAATTGGTGTCAGACCCTCACTGCATGCGGCTCTGTCTGCTCCAACGAGCAAATTACCAGGTTAAGGGTTAAATAACAACCCGGCTTTGCCTCAGCCCCGCGCAGTTGGCTGCTCAGGACAGCAGCGGGCTGAGGGTTTTTCTATCCCTGCCATCAGCCTCCACACAGCACACACATCCCTCCCCAGCCTGGGCGCCATATGGAGATCACGGCACCCGGGGGGATGGATGAGAACTGAAAAAACTGCATGTGGGAGGTGAGCGAGTCCCTAGGAGGCTGGTCGGGAAGCCAGGTGCTCTGAGACATTCTCAGAGAACTCCTAAGAACCACCCTCCCCTTCCATGTCTGGAGGTTTTTTTAATTAAACGCCCCCTCTGTAACCCATTAGAGGCATTTTCTGACCTGCATCTCCCAGGACATGAAAGCTCTTCTCTGCCAACATCTCCCCTGCCACCCTGGGACACGTTCTCCTCTTTGCACCCTTCCATCACACCATTCCCATGGCCCCAGGTGTGATGGGACCATGGTGGGAACAGGCTCCCATTGCCCATTAGTTAAAAGTGCCCTGAAAACTCTTATTGAATCAAGAGGTACGGATGCAAGGGGCTCATTAGAGACCAATCATGAGCAGTAGTTAAGTAGCCAGGAATAATGAGGCTGGTCTGGGTTATGTTCTCCCTCAGTTGCTGCTGGAGCAGCTTGTGGTTCCAGAGCCCTTTCTTGCCCTGTGCTAAAAAATAACTCTCTCTATAAAAATCTGCATATAGGTGTAGCTGAAATGCTCTCCAGTGCTGTTCCCCTTGCACTTCTGTTGTTGGTGGACACAAGAAAACACTGGGAAGATTAAGGTAAGGTGAGAGCCTCCACATCAAGAAGCAACCCCCTCCTGGTAGGGATGCAGGTCAGGAGCACTGCTGAACTGGTTTGGCTGCTGGTGGAGATACTGGTGTGATGGGGTGAGGTTTGGGTGGGTGTTTTGGGGCGACCTGGCCCTGGTGTTGCCCAGAAGGGTGATGTGAAACTGCTGCTGGGGGAGCCCAGATGAACCTTGCTGTTGTCTCCTCTGGACATGGGACTGAAGACCTGTGTCCTTTCATCAGCTTTGAGCACACAAGGCCCAAAGGTATTTTATTAGGGTGGATTTCAGCGGTGTATCTCCATGGCAGGGTAAAGAGCTGACACAAGCACGGTGAAGGCAGTTTGGAGATTTCTAATACACAGTGCCCTGCTCGCAGGTCCTTGTGTTGCATTATTAATACTATTTGTCAGGGCTGCGTATTCATTTTCCCAAATGCGAGTTAGCCCCATGGGCTATTCAAGGTGTGCTAAGAAATTAAACAGTCTTATTCCTCTCTGCTAATAGCTTGTTAGCTGTGCAGCACTGCTGTGTCCGTAGTGGGAGTGCTGTGCGAACAGGGAAAATATTCACCCAAGTAAATACTCTTTCGCTAATGAAAAGTAGGTGATAGATATTTGTTTTCTTTTTCTTCCTTCCTTATGAGATTTATTTATTTACTTCCATTTTTTTTTTTTTTTCACATTTATCCAGAGGAGTGGAGGGAAAAAGAAAAGGCATTTTCCTCCTTTTCTCATGGAGTTTTAGCTCATCCTGCAGCATCCCCTCCCGCATAGGTCAGGTTGCTCCACCATCTCTCTTCTCCTGACAACTGTATCAGCTCTTTAGATTCTTTTCTGCAAATTGCCTCCACCAAAACTGCCCTGAACATACTAAAGCTGTGATTCCTGGGGTGGGGAGCGGGGTGTCCCCAGCACCCCAGCTGCTCAGTGGGTGCCACTCAAGTGTCCTCGCCATGGCCGGGGTGCTGAGCTGACCTTTCCTCTGTGCACTGCAGAGTTTCTGTCTATCATTATTGTGTAGATATCAAATTGCAACCTGTTCCCATGGATACAGCAGATTATAGAAAGAGAAGAGCTGCCTCTTTGCTTTATCTTCATGTGTGTTTTCATATACCTTAGATTTTTGGATTATGGTGACCTCAGCGGGCAGAGATTATAATTGGCGGGCGATGGCTGTAGCGATTACCTTGTGTATCCTTAATTGCAAACCAGGCCCTTGAAAGGAGGTGGCTGTGGACAGCGTGGGGCTGCAAAACGTGTGATTGGCAATGAATGTGCCACGGTCACACTGATTTCAGCGTCAGGCACTGCAGTGCTCAGTATGCTGAGAAGTTGTGCCCCTGTGTCCCCACCAGTGACACACGGCAGGGCTTCAGCCAGTCAGTCACACTGGCTTGTGCCACAAATGATTCCAGCAGAAATACAGATGGATGAAGAGGAGATGACGCTGTCAACATCGCTGTCCTGCAGCCCGGTGTCCATCACCGCTGCAGCTGCAGTCGGTGTGTGACACCTCTGTGCCAACATCCTTCTTGTTGTCACACCGCTTCATCTTTGAGTCGCTGGCCAATTCAGTCTTCTTGTAAACTTTAATGGGAAATAATATTTATTATTATTATTATTATTATTATTATTATTATTTGCAATGCAGGAAAGCAGTATTGCAACCAAAAGATCAGCCCCACTTGACTGTGTTGCCAGACTCCCCTCCCAAGGGCTGTATTTGAGGAATATATTGGCTCTAACTGGATATTTCAAGCCCTGAGCAGTTTGTACCCCGGTGTTTGTCCAGCATTTTTAATCAAACCATCTCAGAACTCCCCAAGCTTTACCCCATCTCTCCATTTCCAGCAGAAGGAGATGTATTCACACACAAATTGTGATTCATACGCGTCAAAAATATGCAGCAGCAGCATTCAAGGTTGTTCCCCAATAAGCCATCATTTTTGTCGTCAGCTCCCAATAAATCTGACTGTGATGAGCCACAGCTGCTCTTAATCTTTAATGCTGGGAGAGTGTGAATTCATTTTTCTAAGAGGAAAAGCCTTGTGTGAGTGAGTGCGGTGTGCAGAAGGTGTTTGGTGACTGGAGCCCTTGTGGCTCAGGCTGCTCCAAGGGCTGTGAGCCAGTGCATCCGGGTTTTCCCTAAATCCTTCTTTTTGGAACCAAGTCCAAATTACCTGAATTAGTCACAAGTACTATCAAGCACCTGTGAATCTGCATGTAGACAAATCCCCAGATCCGGCTCTCTGTTGCTAATCAACAAAGTGCACAGGCACATGTTGAAATCCCTTGGACTCCAGCAGGATCCATATCAAGCCTAAACTAAGCCCAAGCATCTTTGTGAACACGTCAAAAAGCACATGGTATTGGTCTTCTGTGACAGAGGAGCTGGGAGGCACGAAAGAGGAGTTAGTAAAGAGACATGACCACAAATTTCTTCTTTTCCCATAACGATAACATCTTTAATGAGGTGCGTGTTCGCGAAAATATAACCCTGAGGTTCTCGCATCTGCCTGGCGTCTTGACACACGCTGCGAATTCAGGGGGAAAATCTGCCGAGAGAGCTGAAAGGTGTTATTTAATTAATAACAGCTAATTTGAATAAGTACTGGAATGTCACTCAGCTTCTCTGGAGGTCAGCTCAGTGATTTCACCTCCACGGGGACATGGGAGGTTTCTGGAGCCAGGGGACAATATCAGTGCCACACAAAGAGCAGCAGGGTCTCAAGTCTCAGTGATCCTGCTCATTTCTTTATATTTAATAGGAAAATCTGTGGTATTTAGATTTATTATAACTGAGTGCTACAGGGGCCTTAATGATGGTTTAATCTGTTGCCAGCTCAGCTCATCAGCGGCTGTTGTAAACGAGGGGATAAATGAGACATCCCGTGGTATGTGCATTGTGCCCAGACAACACCTTACATTAAAATAATATGGCTTTTAAAGCCGCCTTGCTTCAATACTAGACAAGTTCAAATACCTGAGTGAAAGCTCCTATTTACCCTTGAAAAGCAAATTGGTTTTCATTTTAGTGGGAATTACAGGGTGAGCTTCTCGAGAGAGCATCCCCGGTTCCTGCTGGCCTTAACTAACTTCAGAATGACCCGTGTTTTCCAGGATAATAGGATTATATATTATTTAGTATTATTATTCATAATTCAGGTAAACAGGGAAGGTCTCTCCAGCAGTGCAGAACATGTACATATAAAATCCCCTTCAAATTATTTATTTCCATATAAATTATGTACTGTCAAAACTACTCTACTGATCTGAAGGTTAAAGTCTCCATCACAGAAATGTAGCAACTCCCAGTCATTTCAATCAGAATGTGATTATTTACAGACAGAAAAAAAAAGCAGCCTGGTGGTTGTGGATTTCCTATTGATCTCTTTCAGCAGCTCTGTCTGACTTAGAACAGTTGAGATAAATGCAATAAAAATACAAACCTACGGTTGTTTCATCTTTCCATAAAAAGTAGGTCATATCCCCATCTGAGCTGTATTTTATTCATGTAAATACATTTTTTTACGATTAAAAATGCAACAAAAACTGTGTTGGTGTCAACAGAGCTGAGTGGAACTGGGTTGCGGCTGGTACCCGGGTGTCCGCAGGACAGACCCGGTATGGATGGACAGATCCCACTCTCCTCATCCACCCTTTTGGGGCAGGAAAGCTGAACAGAGCAGGAGAGGAGTGAAAATGCTCAAAGCTCTCCAGATTGAGCTCCATATAGGAATAATTATGGCTGCTATTTTAAGAAGTTGTTTAATAACGTTAAAGCGATGACAGCCCGAGATTATAACACCACCACCTCCGCGTTCCTGGGGGTTTTTTCTTTTCTTCCCCACCTCTCCTATCAGCTCTGGTATATTTGAATTTTTCCAAGCCTGTGTTACCAATTATCATTCTCCAAAGGCTCTTGAGCAAGCTGGGAATCACTTTGCACTAGGGGAAAAGACGAGGGATTGACATACAGAGCGAAGCTATTAGTCCCTCTCCTGGTGCCTACATGGAATGTGTGTGTTCAGCAGCAACATCCACATTTAAACCTGGTCCAGTAAAACAATTTGCAGCAAATCAGAGCTGCTTCTGATGGGGCTGAGAGGTCACGCCATAGGTATCACCCTTCGCAGTGACCCACAGCACATGTGGGGCTGCAGCCCCCAGGGAAACACACCTCTGCGCTAAACCGTGCTCTGCCTGCCTCAGTTTCCCTATTTATAAAGCAGAAACTATGCGCTTGATTGGCATGTTGGTGCTTTGGGAACTCCGGATGAAACGTGTTGCCCTTAGTATGCACACAGATAATTAATATTGTTTTTCTAACGGTTGAACGTTGCGTTTGTGCTGCATGGTGATGAGCACCGAGATGCTCCCTCCACAACGCAGGGCTGTGTGCTACCACTGCAACACAAACCGGAGCTGCTCATAGGAACTGCTATCCAAGGGCTGTCCTAGGGACCTGCACCACCCAAAAGTGGGGAGCCTGAGACAGAAGGAAAAAATTAGCTAGAAAGAGTGGAGCTTTCTATCACGTTTTCCTATTTTTATGGCGTTTCATTTGTAATAAGAGAAAAAAAAATGGAGTTAGGTCCAGCTGGCCTGTGTTTGAGAAGGAAAGCGAGAAGGTGATACTCTGAAGGTCCCGAAGAGGGGTGTCCAAGGGGGGTTTCACAGCGCTAAACCCGGCCTAAGCCACACCAGAGCTGGGTTCTGGCCAGCGCCTCCTCTACAGCCATCCCTGGGTTGTTAAAGGAGGGAGGAGACTATTTCCTCTCTTTGACCAGGTCTGCCCTTGTTCCAGGTTATTCCATTCAGCTGTTTGCTTTGGGGGTTGTTTTTTGTTGGTTGGCTATTTCTCATTGCTGTGTTGGGGTTAGAATTGTCCTTTCCATGTACAACACCTTTTTTTCAGCTGGCGACCAACAGCTCTTTCCTGTCTGTGCTGAAGCTGCACAAGAGGTTACGAAGATAAAAATGCAATTTAAAATACTGTGAAAACAGATCTGTCAACCTGACCTATTTGCTTGAGGGTCTTCGGGTTTTGGTTGGTTGGGGTTTTTTTTAAGATGCCAAGAAAGATGCTTGAAAATAAATCAGGTTTCGTTTAGCTTAGAGTAATAATTAAAACTTGGAATGGTCAGGGCCTGTTTAGGCAAATCAATTAAAAGATTGGCACATAAATGATGTGCCAATCCTGTCCTTGTCAGGCTGGGAGACCTTCAGATTGAGATGTTTGCAGGTGAGGCCATTAATCCAACACATATTTCCATCAGCCAACCCTATAACTGTCCTTTATGACCTTCTGGCTGGTCCCTACCTGTGATACTGTGGGCTTCTCCCTGAAGGGTTTTTCTCCATCACCGCCTCTTCCGGCCTATTTAATTTAAAGCAATTTCATTCTGCATCTCCAAATTCATCCCCAGAGATTCGAAGGAGCAGGCAAATCTCTCCATCTGCCCACAGCGCTCCTATGTGTTGAAGGCATTTGCGCACCCCACCCCACAGGCGGTAGTTTGTGTCAGCAGAGTGACCCACGGGAAGAGTGGAAGGGTAAGAAACCCTTAGGAAGTGCAGTCCCTATTTTATACTCTCTGAGTGATGGAGCTTATGTTTTTCATTATTTACAATGGAATTGAAACAAAATGCCGGCTATTTAAATTATCAGAGGGATGATGGGGAAATCACAGCACAGAAGACGCTGGACACAAGAGAACCCTTCAGTCCAGCAGATGAGGTTGTTGATGGGCTGAAGGAGGCTGGAATGGTACAAGATCGAACCAAAACTTGCAACTATTAAAGAGAAGCTCCTTGTCTCAGCCCCAGCCCTGCAGTGGTGCTGTCATTAAGGCCCTCGGGCTGCTCAGTGTGTCCTGGGCGCACAGCAAGGCTCAGCAGCAGGCACGGGAGCACTGGTGGCTTCTGCAGCATCCCAGTGCATGGGGTACACTCATGGCATCCAATATTCATGATCCAAAGGGATGAGAGAGCTCCCGCAGCCCTCCTGAGCTGCTGACAGCCAACAGCAGCCCTGTGCCAGCTGGAGGGACTTGATGGACCATCAAGAATGAGGCTGAGGGAACCCCCATGGGCTGAAATATGTAAGAGTAGCCAGGATGGATCCCTTGTAGCTACCCCAAGGAGACCAGTCTTGTACTGGCAGCTCCATCTGTGCTCTGGAAAGCAGCTTAACAGCTCCAAACAGCAATGGGAAACACTTGTTCAGCCGTTTACGGTGCTGTGTGACAGCACCTGGCATCACTAAACCACCATCAGTGCCTCCCTCCCCTAACACCCCAAGGGATTTCTTGCTCCAAACAGGTTCTGTGCAAGGAGGTCCAGCAAAAGCTGGGATAAAACCTGCTTTCTCCTGCTGTTTCGGGGCACGGAGTCTCCTGCCTGCCCCTGCACGGGTGTGAATAACGCTTTGCCAGCTCCAGCACCTGCATTTGGCCCAGGCAAGGATCAATAATTAAATAAGAGGTACAGGAGAGTTCCCACCAGTTCCTCCTTCATGAAAGACACAACAGGTCGTAACGTTCATCATTAATCCCAGAGACAGAAAACGTGAAAACCAGAGGATTTAAAATGTGGTTTTACACTCTCATATATATATATATATGTGTATATATATATATATATTTAAAATTATTATTATTTTAAAATATTGCACAGTGAGCATGTGGAGCAGTTTCCACCCTGAACTGCTCACCACGGGGACACTGAAACGCTGTGTTACAGAGATTCTTTAATTTTCCCCAACCTTTAGGAGGAAAAGGTTGTTCCTGAGGAGCTGGGGCTGTCCCTCGCTGCAGCCGCTGGTTCTGCAGCACCACCTCCTGCTCTTCGGGAGAAACAGCAGCCCAGCAATTATAACCCAGAAATTGCTTTTCCACCCCCAGGGACCCTGTGAAGGCTTCTCAGTGACACTGAGCCCCACCGTTCATTTCTGGGAGCACAAGCCATTGAAAAGGCAGCTGAAACTCCTTCTGGCCAGGCAAGGGTGCTGCTGCCCTCTAGAAATTACGCTCCTCCTGCAGAAAGTGGTTTTTTTCAAATGGTAAAAGTTCAGTCCTCGTTCAGGTGTAACTTTCATAAACTATCACGATTTTGACAGCGCAAAAATAGGTTTAAGAACAAGCCAAAGACGGGGGTGGGCTCAGCTAAAAACCAGGTTGTGCAAAGCTACAGATACACAAACATGCACCGTCGGCGTTGCGGACTGACCACACAAACCACGTTTTCTTAGGAAGGAAGGGTTAAAAAAGAAGCTGAAAGTTTTATGAATTCTTAGCAGACAGCGAAAATGGTGTGAATGGGAATACAATACAAAAGGGTTTTAGGGCTGGATGGAGGACCTTTAAAGTGGCTCGACTAGGGGTATGCAGCACCTTGGAGCGAAGTCACACGGGAGTGCAGGGCTGGAAAACGGGACCTGAAAGCACAGAAGTAAAAGGGGCCACTTACACCAGCACAGAGGAGCAAGACGGTGTGGGGAAAACACTGAGCTCTCTGCTGGGGAGGCAGAAAAGGGGAATCAGGAACCTTCTGGAAAAAATAAGGCAAAAATCTAGCAGCAAATACCCAGGTAAAAGCATTCTTGCGAGCCTGAGAACCTTCTGCATGGGTGGACTCACCAACTCCAGCAAGACTTCCAACCCCTGCTGCCCCATACACCAGGGAGGGCATCTTGGGACTGAATAATTGATTTTGTTCTGTATTCTCTACTCATTGGTGGCTCTGAGTCCCAGATCTGGCAGGAAACCCCGGATCACACACCAATTGCAGGTGTCAGGGTCCTGTTGCCAGATGCTATCGCATGCAATTACTGAAGATTTCAGTGTACTCGGACTTTCTGCTCTGTAGAAATGCTGCTTTTATGACACTGGAGGAAAAGGTACTGCACTCTTGCTTTGCTTGGACATTGAGGATACTCAGTGTTCACACTGTTGTACATCAGCGAGCAGAATGGGAGCAAATATCCCAAAGGAGAAGGACTCTGCCACAGAGAATATTCTGCTCTTCTCTGGGTCCATAGCTCCAGGACAGGAACTTTATCATCTAATAATGGAGCAGCTTTTATTCTGGCAAAGGGGATGTGTCAATAAACACCTCTTTGGTGCGATTTCTGGCAGCTGAACTTTGATTTGCATGGCCTCTGCAACTACCTCGGGGATACAGCTAAACATAACACATGGATTTTTGCTGATAAGAATTGAATGCCTCAGCATGGACAGAATTGACCCCTTAGTAAATACTGCCCTAATAAAAGCTGCCTTGCACCAGCCAGGCTGCTTAAAAGTCGACAGACTGGGGCAGGATGAAGGGTTATCTGATAAAAACCGGAGGAGGAAGGGAGATGGGAGAGAAAATGTCCATCGGGTACAAGAGCTGGGTGAGAGCATCCTCCTGCATCCCACAGCAGGTGCTGAGGACCAGAGTGTAGCAGGAGAGAGCTCAAACAATCCCTTATAAACTGAGGATATACCAACACCGAGAATCCTCCTGAGTCTTCCTGTTATTATTTCGAAAAGAAAACAAACGAAATTGGGTTTTATTTTTAAAATACCCTGTCTCAGGAAGCTGACGACCTCCTCAATATCTGCTTGCATTATTCAAGGGAATGAATCATTAAATGCACCTTGAGATGCAGTCATAGGCACCAGGAGAAATCAATCCCCGGGAAAGAGAAGCATCAGCTAAGGGTCTTATTTGCAACTCCTCTTCAGAGCAATTTTAGGGGTGCAGCCTCTGCTGCAGGAGGGCACCTGATTCCTTTAGTATTAATAACCCCAATGCAGCCCCCAGACCTCAGGCTATGGGGAAAGCTGCTGTTTTCTGTCCAGAAACCACCGTCCATGGAGGGGCTTAGGGTTGGGTTTGGGAGAAATACAACGCTGTCTCTTTATAATGGTGCTAAAGGAAAAAAAACAAGCATCAACTCTCAGCAATAAGATACATTAACATGACAGATGGCTTGCAGAAAAAGAAAAACCATCTCCGGTTTTGAGATTTGTGCTGACTGCGCCACAGAAAGGAACTATTCCAATTAGCATTTGTACAGACTAATCGAGGAGCATTGAGAGTATCAACCCAATTTGTGGCCATTGTCGAGCAGTCATTGTTCTTGATTATTATTCTCAATTACCCCTTCAGTCTCTCGTCTGGGGATGGAGAAAATGCCACTTTGGTTTTCGCCTTCCTGTGCCTGAATCCGCTCTCCCGCTCCCTTCTCTGGGGACACGGAGCCTTGCCCAGCGGCTTCCACCCCATCAGCAGAGGTAACGCAGCTTTCCCGGGTACCCGGGGTTAGTCCTGCCTGGTTAAACAAGTCCATCACGAAGCAAACATTGTGATTCATCAATATGGCTACAGGCAACCGAGTTTTTAGCCACACGGCCACATGCAGCTGTCATTTTGCATTGCCGTAATGCAAAACCAGCCCGGGCTTTCTCTGGGAGGATATTCCTATCACCATCAAACGTACCTGGGGGAAATGCCTCTCGGCACACGTGCTGGGATGCACGGCCCTGGCACCCACCATTTATCTGTCTCCTCCTGGTTGTCAATTAGCCTTGAAATGCAAGTGGTTTTTTCTGCTTGCCATGTGTAGGGTGCTGTGGTCGCACCCCAGGTGCTGGTGGAGCCAGGAATCAGCCTCCAACTGCAAAAATTCCCTACCTGCCAGACCCAAAGAAAAAATGCGATAATACTCTTCCATGGGAGTTATATCTTTTCAGGAACAGAAGGTGGCAGCCGAGCTTGCAGTGAGTGCCTGGCATAAGTAGCTGTGATATTGCTCAGAAGTGTAAAAGCGTTTAATTTCTCGGTTCATGGGGTGGACGCAACGCAACCGCCCCGAGCCCAGGGCAGCAGCCCCGCAGCGAGCGGTGAGCTCTGGGTTTACGGGATCTGTTAGGGCGATGCTGGAATGACAGCACTTTTCCATGGATGTCCTTTGAAACAGGCCTGTTTGTTCAAGCCTGTGAAATTCTATTGTAAATATATGTGTATATATATGTATATTTGCACCAGCAGGTGCCTCATCCTGCTGCATCTCCCCACCCCATACAAAGCTCCAGGTTTGTCCATGCTGGGGGCTGGTGGCCCCCACTCGGGTGGTCCTCTGGGTTGCTGCCTGCTGTGGGCAGCTGGGTTCAATTCCAGGCTCCAGTGGGGTTTGGTCCCTTTAATTTGTGCTGATGAGGTGGGGGCTGTAAAAGGTCTGTGCTGAGGAGTGGGGGCTCCTGGGAAGGGTTTTGCTCTGGCCAGGCAGAGCTGCAGCTGCATCCGTCCTGCCTTGCTGGGTGGAGGAGGGCGATGGGTCAAGTAAGAGTTCTCCTCTCTGCTCTGGCATTGCTGCTTTTCAACTGAAGTTTATTTCACCCTATCCTGAAACCTGATTTTTGCAGAGACCTCTGCAGGCATCAGCAGAGGTCTCCTGCTCTGCCCAGTACCACTGCAGAACCTGCTGGGGCTGTGAGTCGAGCATTCACAGGTGAGATTTTTGCCTAGGAAAACAAGCAAACAAGGTTAAACTGGGGTTACTAAACCCTGTGTCTCATGGTCTCAGGTGCTACAAGGTCTAAGCTTGTTTGGGGACCTGTCTGTGGTGGACCGTGTCATGGGACAGAAGAAGGTTTGTTGATGTGAAGGGCTTTAAGTGAAAGGAAAGCTGCTGATAGCTTTAAAAGCCATCGTTTTATGTTCGTTTTCACAAAAATAAGAGCTCTCCTGATATGTATATATAAGCCATGTGTGGATGAAAATGAGAGCTGTTGCTCTCTAAGCAGGAGCAGGGTGGTGGAGGTGGACCAGAGATAATAATTATGGTCCTGGTGAGGAATACTTTGATTAAAAGTATTAATGAGTTCCTCCAACTCTCAACCAGAGAATACTGTAATCAGGTGGTAAACTCCTGAGTGGATAAACCACGCTGCTAATTCTTTCACTGCAGCAAAGCTTGTGTTATAGTTGGGATTTCTAGTTTTCACCTAATCATCAGCCTACAGCTGACACTGCTCATCACCCATTAATGGCAGCTTTAACAAGAAAAGATGGTTAAAAATTGATGTCCCAAGAAACTAATTCCCCATCTTCAGAAAAGTCTCTTCAGACTTTACATGTGGATGGAGCTGATGCTTCAGGTCTGCTCTATGCCAGGGCTAAACATTCGGTCATTCACTGAAAAATTGTATTTGGGCACAAATCTGATTTTCAGGAAGGTTTCTCTCCAGCTGCCATCTCCCCGAACAAGGAGTTTCAGCTTCCAGGTGATGATGGTGAACTCCAGTTGTGCTTTCTCTCTATACCAGGATACTTTAAAAAGAAAACCTTTGGATTGTCTATGACTTTGTCCCAATTCAGATGAAAACCTTGAGCCCACAATAGAGCTGCAGCCTTTGAGATCCCTGGTGGAGTCTTTGACCAAACCCCTTGTTTCTTCAATGCTTTATTTTAGTAACCCTTATGGATATTATGAACAAATAAAGGTAAATAACAAGGCTTCCCTATCTAATTTTGACTCATCATTGGTAGTTCAAAATGAACTTTCCTACCCTGTGTATTTGAGAAATTTATAGGCCTTGCTCCATCTAGAGACAAACAGGACAGCAGCAGGGATGTATCTTCTACTCGGTTCCCTGCTAATATTCAATTTATAAGGAACACCTTTATCTGGGAATTGTTTTCAACTGAGGCGCGTGGGTACTGGCAAAATGAGCTGCATTGCATTAACGTTCTCTTAAAGATTCAAAAATGTTATGCAACAGAATTGCCAATTCACGCCACTTCTTTAATATACTTTCTAATGCATACTTTAAAAAATAGTTTTTAAAAAGCCTGGATTGTGGAGTTTTCCCCTTGAGCTGCCTTGACTTGCTATCAGGAGCAGCTTCAAAGCCATTTCTCTTTTCATATGCTTGCCTGGTGTGTCTAACTGAGCATGATTACTTTTTCCTGAACAAATAGATAATTTTGCCTTATTTATAAGTAGAACACCAGGATTCTTTGTCTTTGACACTATGGGGCTGAATCTCAGGATGGCTCAGTGTAGCTTGTGTTCATTATTTAATGAAATTTGTTTTGTGGGCTTTTTCCTTCTGCCTGAATTTGCTTCCAAACAGTATATTTTTGCCATAGTGCATCCAAACACTCTTGGAATAATAGTTAGGCGAGTAATAACCCATTTCAGTTGAAATTTGCCATAATAAGCAAGTAATCCTTCACAGGTCTCTGTTCTGGTTACAATGACGATGGAAACATGTAATTTTCTCCCCAGTCAAATGTTCTGGTTGGGTTTGGTGTGTGACAGTAGCTGTGCAGTCCCTGAACTCATTACAACAGCCACTGGGAAACGGGCTCTTGCTGGTGTGTGAATTCTTGACATAAAACAGCTTTTTGGGCCATGCACTAACTTTTGCTCAGATTTCCAAGGCCCTCATTAAATAAGTTCGCTGCAAGAAAAACCAGACTGACTCTTAGGATGGCGAAACGCTTGTGGCCATAATGACTTTGGGTCAAAAGCTTGAAGTGTTGCCGTCCCAAATTGGGCAGATTTCAAAGCTTTTTCCCTAAGACCAGCATGGAGCTGGGGGTGGGATGGAAGACGAGCCTTGATGTGGCAAAGCGGTGCTGGGGGGATGTGCTGAGCTCCCCATCTCACACCTCCCCATCTCACCATGCATTGCTTAGTCCAGCTGCTGCCAGCTTGACATTATTAGCAGAAGGGCCCTGAGATGAATTTGCCTTTAGAGAACTTGCCTGAAGGGTCAAGATGAAAAAAAAATGGAGCACAAAAGCTGCCCGTGGAGTTCAGCATCACTGGTGGGATGGCTGCTCACTGCAGTGGCCAGCTCAGAAATGAGGGCAGATGCCTGAAAGGAGAATGAATGCATTACAAAAAGCTCAGTCTCCTGGTTTTACAAGTGGTAGTAGCAGGACCTTTGCTAATGTTACGGCTTTCCTGGAGTCTCAAACCTCTCAAAGCCGCCTTCCAGGAATCGCAGCCTCCTTTGTGACCCCAGAGGATAAAACGGGTTTTGAAGATGTTAAGAGGCTCAGTAGCTTCGGTGTGAATCTGTGAGAGCTTTGCATCACCTACAAACCCATTTTCCTTAGATCGCTCCCTTCTTTCAGGACTGTCAGGCTGTTTTGTGCTTAAGCTTTATTCAGAGCTTGCAGCGAGAGATCCCTGTGTCGGGTGTGCTGTTGTGAACTTGGAGCAAAGCGTTTGCTCTGCGTTGGGATGGTGATGCGCACCCAAACTCTTCACTGCAGCCCTGCCCGTGGGTTTGGGCTGGCAAGGGCTACGGTGAGGGCTGTCCCCACCAAAGCTGGTTCACCCACCGGCACAACTGAGTGAGAAGTTGGTTAGATTGCCTGCAGGCTGCAAATAAGGCTGCCAACAGCCTGAGCCATTTGAACTGCTTGAATTATGTATCAGTCCAGAGCTGTTCTGTGTTGTGTGTGTGGTGTGAAGGCAGCAACCCCTCTGGGATCAAGGTGTGCGGCCGGGGGAGCGCTGCTCCTCTCTGTGTCACACCAGCCCCTTCCCCTGCTCTTGGTGCAAGGGTGGAAAGCAAAAAGGAACAAAACAAGATGGGGATATCCCTGCTCTATCAGGGAAATAGGCTCTGAAAGTAAGCAGGGAGGCAGGAACACATCCAAATCATGGAAACGTAAATCGCTCTGCAGCAAGTGCTTATCTGTAAGTCCTGTTGTGAGAGCCAGGCGGCTCCTCAAACCTCCAGCTCCTCTCCCCATTTGCAATCAAAACGTGAACCTCAAGAAGGTACCTGGAGACACATGTTCATGGGAGACTGCCCGGAGCTGTGGGGTCTATAGGGGAACTTGGAAACCTCGCATCCCCACACCAGAGACCTGCTGCCATCCTTTCTGCTTCCCAGAGCCACCAGTCTCAGGGTCGAGTGACCTGCTATATTTCTTGCTTCTGTTATCTGTTTTTGTTTTCCATTTGTCACTGCTGGCTGACTATTATGGAAATGATCGTGGTCGTGTTAGTGCTGGGGCTGCTTGGTCCATGCACCACTGGGTTTGCAGAATTACCTCTGGGATGAGCCGGCGAGTCACTAGGGTGTTAGTCAGCTGGCAATTTGGCTTCAAATTTGTTGTCATTTCTTAAGCTGGTGTATAAGAGAGGGTCTGAATGTCCTCATGGCAGAGATGCAAACACTCCACCTCCTTCCTCAGAATACCCTACACATGGACCTGGTTAAGGGATGTTTCTATATTTTCTCATACAAAGCCAGCTTTGTCTTTCCGCTGATGCGCACGGGTCTTATTCTGGTCTCATTTACGCTGCTGTCAACTGGAAGTAACCCCTCTGAAGCCAGAATAAAAAATGAAGCTCCTTGCCACGTTTACATATTCTGCTCCTTACAGCATAATTTGTCCTAGTTTTTAAGTACTGAATGCCTTTGTAGGAATTTCATTATAGAGCACAAGTTTTGTCAAGTGCATTCTGCTAGTTTTGCTGGAGGTTGCTAAGCACAGTGTATTTTTTCTGAAGCCTTTGTACTGATAAGTATATTTGCCGATGCCACCAAAAAAATTAAAAATACAGCATGTAAGAAAACACAGCTTTGTGTCTCATTCCTGGGGAAAAAGAAAGACACATTCTTGTAGGGAAAGGGCTTTTTGTACCAGGAAAACTATCTCCAGTGGCTATTTGTGATGCAAATATGGACAATCTGAGGGTAATTTGGAGGATCTCAGACTTCTTGCCCAATGGTACAGCAGTCAGTGCTGATAATAGATTTCAACCCATCTGCAAGATGAACACCTGCTGTGCAATATGGCTCTGCAAGGATTATTTCTCCCTGCATAGCTGGAGTAAAATCTCCATTGCTGGCCGCAAATTTGGGGGCATATTGGCTAAAATCTGAACCGCATCCTAGTGCAACATTAGCAGTTCTGTTGCAGCACGTTTTAATACATTGCCTTGATGTTTGTGTGGATTTTAAAGGGCTTCTTTCTTTCTAAACAAATTTAATTCCATTACTAAATAATGCATTTGGCCTCCAACCTGACTTGTGCTAATTACTCACGTGCTGAATTGGTTTTCAGTCTTGTTTGGAAACGCTATAGAGTTTATTGTCTTATTAAAAGCACCTAATGTGAGCTTTTATTTTATTTTTTTAAGATTGCAATGGGTCTCTAGTGAAACCAGATAAGGCAATAATTTTTCACTAAACTAATTATCAGAGCGGAAGATGCTAATGTGTTGTGCCAACTGTGTCTCGTGTCTCCTCGGTTAACATGCAGCATGGTCACGGCTGTTCAGCAAGACTTTACATCTCGGGAAGCAGAAAACGGAGCCTGTATTAAGCTCACCCTTGCTCACTCTCTTTTGCAGCCTTGTTAACATGTTCGAGCTGTACTGTAATGCCTCTGCCTGCACTTACAGTGTTAATTAAATGTTTTTAATTCCAAGGAGGACTGGCAGGGACTTCAGGCATTAATTTACCCAGATTCTTAAGGGTATCAGATGGTTTCCAACTTGCAAAGGTCCAGAGCATCCAGTCTTCAAAAATTACGCTTCTTCAGCTGTGTTGGAAATTGAGGTATTCAAAGTCAATGGCTACTTCTGAAACATCCCTGAAATGTTTCTTAGGACATTGAAACAGGTCTCTGTGCACAACTGCGTGTGATCCTGATCGCATAGATGAGCTGGGGATGACGTAAATTACCAAGAATGGCTTCTCATTTTCAATTAACTGCAGTATGCAATAAGGGTGGGCTTTAAAAAGTGACAAAACAAATTAAGAGTGTGCAGAAATCCTACCCCTAGATGTGCAAAGCCTACAAAAAGCCCTGGGTGCTAAGAAAAAATGTCCTTTTCTAGGAAGAAGAAAAATAATTAAGATTGAAAGAATAAAAGTGAGGTTTCACCTTGAGCAAATGCAGCGTGTGCTTCTCCAGCTCTCCTTGGAGCAACTACATTTGAAAACAGAATTGCAGCCTTGGTCAGGACTGGGATTTGTCTGTCTGATTGCTGTTAGTCCCCCAAACAAATAAACAAAACATAATTATCTTTGAATGTTACCCAGACTAATGTGTAGAACATGCACTGGGGAGTAAAGAGAGTAGAGGACACTGGGCTAAAAATCATTAATTGGTAATGGAGTTTGTATATTTGTCAACAAGACAATCAGCTTGGAGAGCTGAACGAAAAGAAAACAAGCTGCAGAAAAACAAATGCATACCGAGCCTTGTCGCTGGTGTTTATTTAGCAGCCTGTCACAAGCAGAAAATGTGGATCAAAGGTAGGGAAGGCGAGGAAGGAGCAGCTTCAGTCCGAGGCATCCGTTCTGCATTGCATCAGGGTTCACTCCTGGATCAGGGTCTGTTCTGCCACATCATGTTACATCAAGCGAGTTGTGAAATGATGGAGCCTAATGCAGAGTGAGTGTTGGGAATGAGAAGTAAAACAACAAACCGTTGTTTTCTTATTCATTACTCGCTGTGGTTTTTGGGGTTATCCAGGAACAGAGATGCTGTTTTAAGTGAGGTGGGGAGTTCAGGTTGCCAGACTTGGCTTGATGAGAGAGCACAGCAAATTGCTTATGGGATTTGATGTTGTCCCATCCTGCCTTCAGAACAAAGCACGCTGGTAGGAGGTTTGGGTTTTCCTTTTTTAATCATTGGAAAAACCTTTACAAAAGAACTCTTCACTCTAAGTTAAATATATATATATATATTTCTTCTTTCTGCATCTTTTTTCTTAGTCTCAGATGATTTTATTGGGCTGCACAGCTACAAACCTGGGTCCTGTCCCCTCAGTGTGAATGTGCAAGGTAGGGCTCATTGATTTTCGGTGGTGGCGGATCCCATCTCCTTAGGGATTCTGCTGGCGAGATGCAGGTTTCCCCTTGGGCCACTTGAACAGAGGTGACCGCTGGTCCCAAGGGACCTACAGAGGGAACTGCCCTCAGATGCATTTTCTGCCAAGCAATCTGAACATTGAACTACCTGGATAAGGAGATGGAAAAGGGTGGTAGGGGAAGAACCAAGAGTGAAGGAGGAGACAAAATGTCAGTTGAAAAATAAGCATTGTTCAGCTATCAAAGAACAAAATGAACTTGAAATCCAACTCATAATTTTCCTGTCTTTGCATCAGAAAATAATTTGGGAGGTGAATTGAATTAAATTATTGGAGTTCTGTTCAAAGACTTTGATGGCAAATGCTTCTCTCCCTTCCTAGCCAATGCCAGTGCAAAGAAGACAAACGATCAGTTAGAGAAATCGCAGCAAATAAGGGAAACAATGGATTTATGATATTTCTTATTGTACTCTGTGAAACAAAAACATTTTGTGTACTGAGCAGCTTCAGAGTCTTGTTCCTTAAATTTAGCTCATCTGTATCCACTGAAGATGGTGACTGTGCAGGTCTCTGACAGCAACGAGCTGCCTTGGTGACTTTCCACTTCCATGTGCAGCACGGATGGAAGCACCGGCCACCTTGGCCACTGGAGCTGTGGGTGTTAGTCATGTCCTCCAGCTGTAGCACATGCACCTCCCAACCGTGTTCATAGAATCAATTTGCTTGGAAGAGACCCTCAAGATCATTGAATCCAACCATTCATGTAATTCTGGCAATAAGCCGTGTCCCTAAGAACCTCATCTATGCATCTTTTAAACACCTCCAGGGATGGTGACTCGACCGCTTCCCTGGGCAGACTGTTCTGTAAAGAAATATTTCCTAATATCCCACCTCAACCTCCCCTGGTGCAAATTGAGGCCATTTCTTCTTGTCCTATCACTTGTTACTTGGGAGAAGAGACCAACACCCTCCAGGCCACAGCCTCCTTTCAGGGAGTTGTAGAGAGGGATAAGGTGTAAGTCACCTCCAGGATTAATTGGTATTGAAGAACTTGCTTAACAACCACGACTGGCACTGATGTCTGGGGATCTGAAGCCTCCCCATCCCTGGCCAAAAAGACCATCCCTGTGGCAGATAATGTGTGGGGAGAGGAGGCAAATGGGGTGGGCTTGTACCAGCCCCTTCGTGGCCACCGCTGCATGGCGGGGGTATTGCCAGCTGCCTGGGCGTACAACAGCACCGCCGTGTTTTACACTTCAACCCTATTTATTTTCTAAGCCTGGACTGGCAGCTCTAATACCCAACTGGTGCTTAACCGCAGCAAACACCTCTGGTTTCACCACCATTCCTCGTGTTTCCTTACACTGATGGCTTTGGATAGGGGTTGCGGCAGAATAATCCACACACTGACAGTGGCCCTGGGGACTCGGGCTGGGGATAATTGCATCCTTTTTATACTGCTAATAATTAACTATTAAAACAATTTACTAATGGATGTAGCGGCTACTTTAAATGAAGAATTGATATGACTTAGCACAACCATGAGATACGGGCTGGATGTAAATATATCAGAGTGCAAAGCCAGCCTGCATTATAGCCTGTTGAGGTCAGAATCTATTAACCATAATTCCTCTTAGCCTAAATTATCTTCATCTATGGAATAAGTTTTTCTTACAGAAATTATTCTAAAACCTTTAAAACCAGAGCTGCATGTACTCTATCATATGGCAATGTATGGTCTCACTCACTAAGTGGAGGAGAGGGGAGTTTATATAAACTCCAGCCAAAAAATATAGTAGTATTGCCAAATGTAGCAAGTTTAACAGATATTTTAGTTTGAAAATAATGAACTCTGCGTGCATGAATAGATGAAATTATATTTACTGGCATGAATTAAATGGGTCTAATCTAAATCAAAATGGCTGTTGAATGGTTGTGGCATCTATTAACAGAACATGGAAACTAGTTTTATCCGATTCTTTATTTTAATAGGTTTCTCGTATTTACACAACATAACAGTCACAGAAAGTTTAATTAGATATCTGAAATCTCCCAGATCTTGTCAAAGTAATTTCTGAACTCTTGACATTTCTGCGACAATACTGTCCTAATTCTTCTGGTAGTGTTTTCTTAAGAAGACTCTAATAACTAACAGTCGTGTCTGACAAAATAAAGATAAGCTGTTATTTTTCTCCAAGAGATGACAGTTCCATTTTTCAAAAGAGAAGGAAAGCTTGCTCACTGGTTTACTTCCCGCAACAGCAACATTTTCAGGTGTGGGTTTGGCAAAACAAAGAGTTACTTGCTGTAGGTAAAGGGTTTTTTTCCTTTGCATCTAACCATTGCGCTTGGATGGAAAGGTCAGGTGTGTCAGAGATGGTTAAGGCTTTGAAGAAGACAGATGTGTGTATGCAGAAAGAACATAAAGGGGATTGGAATAGCTTAAAGGAATAAGCAGAATTGGAAAGATCTGGGCTTTAAACTTCATTCTGCTATTGAAGTCATTGTTAGCGCTCTCCCGCACTGAGCAAAAAATGTCAGGGGGGAGGAGGGAGGGAAGAAGAAAAAATGAAATATTTAATACATTTCTCTGGTTATCTCAACTGCTGGAATTACAACAGTGCAAATTACTCCAGGCTTTTAGCAACTGAGTAGAATCCACTTCACCTTTCTTTCCTCCTGTGAAGCAGGATGCTGTTTCTTCTCCAGCCCTGGGTTGGGATTGTGGGAACAAGTGTTGGCTGTGCTAAAGAACCGGTGGAAAATAAAGAACAGGTACCCTGCAGGCTACAAGCCCAGAGAAGGTAGGAGTACGTGTGTGTGCAGCCTGGACCTGGCTGTTCTCTCATTCTCAGCAAGGCAGGCTTCTATATAATAATCGAGCTGGTTTTGCTGAGATGTTTAGCAACCAAAATCTCCCGTCTCTACCCTCCTGCCCCTCTGCAGACAGAGTTGTGGTCCCCATACCCTCTCCCTGTACCTTGTGGCATGGGATGCTCTTGCAGGACAGCAAATCCTGTGCATCCTCAGCCCTCTGCGCACGGTATTTTCGGTGGCCTTTTGAGCATCATCTTGGGGTGATGGTGTTGGACCACTCGCTGTAGCCCATTTCCAAAACCCATGAGGTCTGTATAGTATTTGCTGCGTTTAAAACCCTTTAATAAGGTGGGTGTTGCTCAGTGTTCTCCGGCATCTCGTGGCACTGGGGCACCCACACCCCTTCTCCCACCTCCACGAGGCTGCAAGCACGCAAAGAACTGTAAATAAAACACTACGGTTTGTCTAAGCAAGAAGAAAATCCCCGACACGTAATTAGTTTATTGCAAATGGGAACGGCTTCTGGCACTTTCTTTCGCAAGGCTGCAGCCTGGGGTGTCTGTGGGTGTCTCGCATCAGCCGATACTCATTAAATAATCCTTTCCGCCCATGCTACCCCGTTTGGTTCGTCTGCCTCAATGATGTTCCATGAGGGACTGATTTGGGAGATTGAAAAGCTCCTGCATCTTCGCATTACCCTGGCAATATCCCCTCTGAGATGGGATTTGAATTCCTGGTCCCTCACATGTAATGTTCAACATGCCATATTTGCCACTTCTATTTATTTTGCTTTTTAATGCTTGTAAGACTGGAATGCTCCTTTTTATAGAGGCATTACAGTTATGGGTAAAAAGTCAACGTCTGCCAGCTTTTGCAGTAGAGATGCTGTGGGGTTTTTTTCTCCTTGCTACCTAGAAACCGTTGTATTAATAGTCATCTTCTTGGAATGCTTTCCTGTGAAAAATGTAAAGATTCGGGTAAAAAGGCAGAAGCATTTTTGCTAGAATCATTCACCTAAATAATGATTTTTAAAAAATGGGGGCTGAGGAAGGATAAGGTGAGGATTTGGGATTTCCAAATTCTCCGTAAGAACATGCAGATGTTTCAAGAAATTTAGAAAAAAAAAATCAACATGACACTTTTAATGAGCTTAATATTGAAGTCTGAGAGTGGACGTTGACCTTGTAATGGGTCTCTGCCATGACAAAGGGGTTATTTACAGCCAGAGTAGCTGTTGTTATTTTTCATTCTAGTAAGTAAATGGTAGTAGAATTATTCGCACGATACCTTTGTTGTGTGGAGCTCAGTGGAAAGCTAATTCCTTTACGGTTTTTGAAACCTCATCCTCCTTTCCTCATAGATTAATAGAAAAAAAATCCAATTGGATCAACATGCGTGTGATGAACCTAAAAGAGTGTCTAGAGATTTATCTGTTGAATTTCCTAGGCATATATTTACTGGATACATCACAAAATAGTCCATTACTTATTCGTTAATTGAATTGAATAATTATTCAATTGAGTCTCATATGAGAGGAGAAAATGCTTCTCCACTAGCAGAGCTAAAAGCACGTGAAAAACCTGTAGGTGTGTTCCAGCCCTTCTTTGCATAGATCACTCAAAAAACGGTGTCTTGTTAATAGTAGTGGCAGTAACCATCTAACAACCTGAATGAGGAAGGCTCTAGCAATTGGCAAGCATTCTCTTTTTCTCCGTGCTAAATATTTTGTCAAGGCTTTTCACAACTTTGGCTGCTGCAATTTCTCGTCTCTCTCCAAAAGCCCTTTTTCTTTCAAGCTGGTGAGACTTGAGCTCTCTTGGGCAAAACCCTCGTGTTTCCCAAAGGTTGTTTCCCAGCCATGGAGAGCAGCGTTGTGCCACCACAGCACCAACCCAGGGCCACGAGCTTTGGTGGGTACAGCTGGGTATTGTCCTTGCATGTACCCAAGAAGGGGAAAACATAATAAATCAGGAGCTCGGGGGTTTTGCTGGAAGCACGTGGTTTTGCTCACCCCACCAAACGGGGGTCTCTGGTGTCCCCTGGCTCCTCAGATAACCCCCAGGTCCTCCTGCTCCTCCAAACTGGTGGCAAGTCATCCCAGCCTCAGCAACACCCATCTACTGTGGCCGGGATACTGGTGGCACTGGTGCTGCCCAACTTGGCACCACAACCCCTGGAGGTCTGGGAAGTCCCACCAGAATTTTGCTGATCTCTTTATGTTCTTCTAATCATCCTTCTGACAAGAGTCTTTTGGTGGGTAGACAGAGAAGGTCCTGTTGGTTTGTGATCTTTTCCTGGCTTATTTTTTGACAATTTCAAGTACAAGGGCTTGAGGTTTTTCTTTTGCATTGCTTTTGATTTGGATCATATTTGCAGCAGATTGGCTGCTCTAGCACAAGCCCTCTTACAAAATCTTCTGCATTTACAATTTACTACTAAATGTCAATTGTAGAACTATTTGCCCTTTACCAAAAAAATCCACACAACCATGGGAGAAGCATTTAAACATAACCTGCAGGTGATACCAACAAGGGGTACTTAATCACCCTGTTGAGTGCAGAAACTTCCACTTAAATTGCATCAAGTTCAAGTGATTTTATACATGGCGTTAATAGGATGTAAAGCATTACTGGTTCTACCAGCTTTTCCTCCAGAGCTCTGTGTTACATTGGGGTCAGTTTTGGGTCTCTTTGGAGAAAGAAGGGGAGGAGAAGAAACCCTTGGGACCTTATGCTGATTAAAAATATATTAATACTGTCTTTGTCCTGAAGAGCTTAGAGTTCAGCCATGGAGTAGGTGTTTGCTGAGTAAGTGTGCTCTGACCTGGCCTTGAGTTGACAGGCAGCATTTGAGGTGCAAAGAGAGATGAAAATCAATAAATACACCACTTACCATTTACTCAGACCAAACAAAATACTTCATTGAGGCAGCGGTGTAGATTCAAAAAGACAAGTTATGGTTCCACTGCATGGAAAAACAGCTTTTCAGACACATAAGTGCTACAAACATCTCATCAAGAGCATGTTTTTGGTAACTTGTGCTCAGCAGCAGAGGCTGCAGTTCCAGTTGTTGCTCAGCTAAGAAGATTTCCTGGTCTCTAGTGTAGAAATAAAAGAACCAGAGCACAGGAAAAGGCAGATAAACCTTGGTTTGGATGCTTGTTCTGTCATTGACCTCTCGGAAGTAACAGCTAGCTTTAATTTTACCTTCCAATTTCCTTTCTTAGTAGGTTGAGTGTTTATAAAACTTTTCCAAGTGAGCTGCCAGGGTGTGCTCCTGAAAGACCATTTCTCCGGTGAATAATCAGCTGAAATTCTAATGAGAAAATCCTTTCACTGGGCAACAGCCTTCCTACTCCAATGCTGCATTATCAGCTCAAAATTATTCAGACAGATCTGAGGAATTTTCTTTAGGCAGCTTAGGAGATAAATTCAGTGCAGCAAGTTATCATGATTGATTTAAGTATTTAAGACTTATCCTAAAAACCTGTTTCGCTCAATCCGCCTCCTAACACATTCCCAATGGAGCCCTGCTTTCCAGGTTAAAATGCAATCTGAGTGCAGCGAGCAATTTCCCTGTGGCTGGCCGGGGTAATTCTGCTCCATCCTCTGGGTGCGGGTGATGCAGTGTTCCAGCAGCAATAACCTTCCCGACAGATTGCTTCATTTTACACTTCATGGGACTCCAGTGGGTCTCACCGTGCCACTCTGCTACAGCGTCTTCTCCTTTGGTTGAAAGAGGATTTATATATATAGATGTATAATTTATATATATATATATATATTTAAAGGACATTAGAAAGACTAATGTTAGATTGTTTGTGGAGTGATGAGGAGTTGTTTCTCGGGAGTCCTGGCAGTGATCTGCAGGGTGCGCAGGGCTTGGTGAGAGCCCTCCGAAGCGCCATCCATTACGGTGATGTCCCACTCCCTGTTTCATCTTCTAGTCTGTCTGAAGTTCGTGCACGGTTGTGTGGAGTAGCTGTGTGTGCGTTTGTTTGTACGGCATAAATAGCCTGTTGCTGGGCTGTTTACAGGTAAATTATTCTGTAGAACTGACTGATAACAGCTGGAATGACATGTTTTTTCCCTTTCCCTGCCCCATCCTCATTGTACCATATTCCCCAGAACTTATGTTTCCCTCTGGAAACTGCCCTGAGAACGAATGCAGCTCATTTCAGTAGTGCCTTGCCTGGCTGAACCCTCGGTCAGCACATCCATTTCTCCACCATCAAAAAGATAATCGGGTTTTTCACTGCAATTTAAGCAGGTCCCTTGTGCTAGAAAATTCCTGTAGCATCTCATCAGGCCACTGCCTCTCTAAATACTTTGAAATGTGGTGCAAAATCAAGTCTGTAGTCCTATTAACCCCTTCTCCCACTCCCTTTTTAACCCTTTAACCCCCCACTCACAGTTTTAACTCATACTCCAGATAATGTTTAATTTGACATTTAACACTGCAATGAATTCCCAGCTCTTAGGACACGGACAAGAGGTAAGACCTGTGAGATGAAACCGCATGACAGGTAACAGGCACGGTGAACTTTAGATCTGTGAGATGTGTGCGATATTAGTTCATTCTGTAGCTGAATGTGAATGCTATTGATATTTAATATCTTACCAGGAGGGATGAATGTTTGAAGGACAAGCATTTGTAATTTGCTTTGACATTTGACATGATCAAGCAAGTAAAGGAATAATATTCCATTTCTCCATTGTCAAAAAGATAATGAGTTTCATAACTATTGGTGTTATGGGGAAAATACAGCCTATGTGTAGTGTAAAATGTGTGAGAGCTGCTATATATTCTTCTATAAATTGTATATACCCTGTTCTTTTGATGGCCCTATTCAAACACAGCATGCCTACCCTTTTTAATTTTCTGGTTTGCTGTGCAAGCCTCTAGCAAAAGAGACTCTTTTTTTTTAATGAAAAAAATGCTTTCTTCAAATTATTTATAGAAAGAGCAGTGCTGTCATCGAGTCTGTCTCATCATATCATTCTTGGGTATCAATTTCTAGGCTCCGATGACAAACCATAGCAGCAACTTTTCCAATAGCAGCATCTGGCTTCCTGGCAAAGTCTAAATGTAGTTATCTGGAAAGCTTCAGAGGTGCTTCTGAGCACATTTTATTTATTAGAAAGCAGTTGTGTTGCTTTGCTTGCCATGACTAAGCCAAAGAATATTTAATATATTAAAAGGAACAGTAGAATTAAGGCCAAGCTGTTGCCCCTCAAGTGGCAAGAGAATGACAATATTTTTTCCTCTAGGATGGCTGTTTCTTCAGCTCTCAAGGACAATCTGAAACTCTTCATGCTGACTTCAGATGACCTTTTGTAGAACTAACAAAGAAATTGAGCCTTATAACCCCTCAAACACAATTCAAGTTCACCTTTTTCTAGACACAGCTCCGTGTAATGTGATGGTGACTTCTCTGCCAACCTTCTCTTGCTGGAGGCAATAGACCCTTCACCCAGAGCGGGTTCCTCAGAGGTGAAAGACACTGTGTCTTTGCAATATATGACGAATAATAGAAGGAATAGGTGCGTTGATGGGTCAGATACTGCACCAGTCCTCAGAACAAGTGAATTCAGCCTGTATTTTGCCACAGAATTTATGACCTTGGATCCAGCTCTGTGAAGGTCTCCTGATGTAGTTCAGTAGGTATCACGCTAACCTGTAAGAGCTGAACCAAGGTATATCAAAATATAGTTCCATGGACAACTTTAATATTATTCCTTCTTAAATATGCCTGTGATCTGATGCCTTCTGCCACGTCTCGTGTTCCTGCAGGGTCCTTCACTTGGGCTGGAGATCTTGGTGCTTGTGGAGCTCTGCTGCAAATCTGGTGAGTCAAACCAAATCCCACCACTACCCCGTGTATAAAACGACATTATATGACACTGCACAAAACATATGAAACATTTCTCCCATTCTTCATACATACCCTAGTCCGAAGGAAATTATTAAGGTTTTTTTTTTTTTTCCTAATATCAGCATCGAATTAGATAGGAAAGAGATCAAGACCCACAGGAGATTACAATACTCAATTACATAGATGCCCTCCTTATAGCTTTAGGACATTCCTAGATGCTAAAAGTCATTCTCACAAGCATAGAGCTAAAAGCTGAGAAAGGACAAGGGAGGATGAAATATCTGTTCCAGGCTTTGATGATGGTTAGACTACATCTACATCAAAAGCTCTGTTTAACTGGAGTGATTATTTGCATTCTGAGAAAGAACTCTCTGGAGTTTTTCTTGAGCAATTTCCAAAAGCTTCTTTTAGTGAAATTCTACTATTATTTTTCTAGATGATAGATTAATTGTTAGGATTTTATTAGTGACAGCTCTCACTGAATTCAGTTAAAGCCAAAGTTTCATCTCCAGAGTAACTGTTAGTTAGTTCAGAAATAAAATGATCAGGCACAGGATTTCATTTAAAGCTTTGAGAATCAGCATCAAGGAATCAAAACAATTCTGTTTCAAGTTTCTGTTTCTCCAGTGTAAAAAATAATTCTGGGTTTAGATACTCAGCCCTGCACATTGTTGGGGAGCAGGGAGCTCAATTACAAGGAGAAGCTGTGGGGCTTTCTCTTCGCATTGTCATGAGCTTCTGTCTCTGGTCTGAGCTTGGAACAATTGGGTCCTAATTCTGATTGAGAACGGAGGATGCTACTGCAGTGCAAAACGCACTGCCAAGGCTGCTTCGCTGCTACATCCTATGGCAGTATTTTAGGGCTGTGTTATAAGCAAAGTCTGCAAATCAAAGGTTACATGATGGGCAACCTTTACTACATGCAGTGGGTCAGATAGCTTTCGCGTTTAAGAAAAGACTACACGCTTTCTTGCTATTGAGGATCATAAGCACTTTTGCCTTCCTTCCGCCACAAATGGAGATTATTCGATGGTTGGATTTAATGAATTCAAAATCCTTAGAAAATCACTAGAGCCAGACATCAATGTAAAATACTCCACCAGCTTTCAGTAGTGGAATATAATATTAGCTCTCCCACAATCTACTTCATGCATTTCAAAAGAATAGAGAACATTTTTAAACTAAAGAAGATAGCTTGGGCAGAAAATGATTGTCTGCCTTGGATGCTTCTCCGTAACGCTTTAGGAGCCTGAGTTATTTCTCACAGGGCAGCAGAAACAGACACAGCAGCTTGCTTTGCAAAACTGGGGGGTGGGGAGGGCAGAAAGAGGAGCAAGAGATTTTGTTAATAAATTCTGTTATGTGCTGTTACCTTGCACAATCAACAGGACTCTGCGGGGGGTGGGGGGTGCTGCAGGAATGTGGCTCCCAGCATGTGGAAAACCCTGCGGTTGTGTGTCCCCTTTCTGCTGGCTGAGGACCCACCAGACCCACCACGGTTCATCCCGTCTCTTGCCGCATGTCTGGACTGGAAGCTCTTGAGGAGGATGTTTGTGTGTGAGTGGGAGCCCTGCCCCAGCTACAGCCCCCCCAGTCCCTCTCCGGCTCCTTGCTGTGGAGCGCCAGCCATGAGCAGCTCGTTCAGGCACCACAGCAATACAAATAAATAATATTAATTAAGGCTCAATAGGTTTAAAAAGCTATGGAAATAGCTTCTCTCCTGCTGTTTCAGTATCTCATTTTCCCACTCTGTCCAAACCCCCAAAGCCCAGAGGTACAAACATATATTTTAAATGAGAAGTTTGTTGAACCTCATTAAACTTAAATGCTCAATCCAGTTTTTCTGAACGAGGCTTCACTCTGCTTTTGAGTTTACCTGACTTCATTCTTCCCTCCTTAATGAAGACATTAATTTAGAAGGTGATTTTGCAAAGGCACTGATAGTCCTACAAACTACAACCAAAAAGCATAACTTACACGCTTAAACCAAGCACCTATCTTTGGAGCTTTTCCCTATTTACAGGCTTCATGTTTGAGCAATTTTCTGAGGTCTCTGTGAAACAAAGACCAGCTTTTAATTTGTATTTGCCTTTTGCTTTCCCAGTTTTTTACGAAAAGGACGAGCAGCTGAAAAGCATCTCTGCATTGGTGTGTTGAGCAGTGGAGTCACACAGGCACCTGCAGCCATCCACGCACCACTCGGGAAGAGCGCTGTATTTCTTGAGGTTTGTAGCTCTTGTCCTCCCACTCTCTAATTCATATACATAAAACTGGTGTGCTGCCACGTTCTCTCCACACAAATGCATTAGCTGATCAGAAAGGCTTCCCATTCATCTGGCTTGTCACTCGGGTGAGGTGGAGGCAGGACTGACTTGTCAACTCGCAGTGATGAGAGTCAGGGGTGGAGGGCAGGATAACGCAATAAAAAATGGTGTGTATATTTCTCCCCTTGGTTTTCCAAAGGAAGTTTCAGGTGCTGGAATCTCTCATCTGCTTTCAATCAGGAGAAAACCAGCAACCCAATACTTGCCCACAACCTCCTTGCATAACTGATGCGGAGTGAGGTGGCAGGAGGAAATCATGGCCAAACCACCAGGTTTGCTGTGCTGTAGCTCCCTGGCCGTGCTGACACTCTCCTCGGGATTGCAACGCTTTGTCCCCACTGTACTTGGCACCATTTTTATGGTGATTTCTAGGACAGCAGAAGGAAGGTGTTTGTGACCCACCTGAGAGATCACAGTGACAGTGCAGAGCTTTGCACCCATCAGGTGTACAACACCTTCCCCATCTCCACACAAATTCTGGTCAGGCTCTGCTCAAACCTGCATCCCCCGTGAAGTTCTCACTTCAAACGTGGCATCACGCTCCTGCCGCCGGCAGAGCCGAGCGAGAGCAAACAAAGCGATACTCGAATCCTGCCGGGGGCTGCAGACCGGGGGCTGCGGGTCAGGGGCTGTGGGTCACCGACCGGGCTCTACCCGGCGGGGCGGCAGCAAACCGGGGGTCGGGCGGCTCTGCCCCTCGCGGGGGTCCGCGGCCGGGCGGCCCATCCCTCTACCCCTCCATCCCTCTACCCCTCCATCCCTCTACCCCTCCATCCCTCCCGCGGCCGGGGCGGGGCGCGGCTGGCGGCTGAGCCCGGCCCCGCGGCGGCGGCGGGCGGCTCCCCCCAGCTCCCCCTCCCCGCCGCCGCCTCCGCCCCCCGCCCCGTGACTCGGCTGCCTCCCGCGGGCGGCGGCGGCTGCCGGGCGGTGTCGTGCGGACCCCCCGCGCCGGTGCGGGGACTATGAAGCACCATGGTGTGGTGTGACCGTGGCGTCCAGATGCTGCTGACCACAGTGGGCGCCTTCGCCGCCTTCAGCCTCATGGCCATCGCCATCGGCACCGACTACTGGCTCTACTCCAGCGCCCACATCTGCAACGGCACCAACATCACGACGGACGAGGCGCAGGGGCCGCCGCGGCGGGCGCGGGGCGACCTCACGCACTCGGGGCTCTGGAGGATTTGCTGCCTCGAAGGTACCGGGGGGCAGCGCTGCGCCGGGGCGGGGGGGAGAAGCAACTTCCCAGGGGAACCGGCTGCGCGGCCGGAGCCGCGGGGCTGAGCTCAGCCGGAGCCGGAGCCGCTGCCTCGGACACGGCCGAGGAGGAGGATGGCGTTACCGTGGCAACCGGCATCTCCGAGATTGCCATGGGAACCGGGCGGCGGGATGCGGAGCTCTGCCCCGGGGGAGCTCTGCCCGGGGGGGCGACCTCGCTCTGCGGTCCCCCCACCCCGGGGCTGAGGGACCCCGGGGCTTCAGGGTTTGGGGGGGCTTGTGGCACGTTTGGGGCTATTTGGGCTGCCTCTGAGTCCTCCAGGCCTGGGGGTTGGGGAGCCACGGGGGCTTTGGTCTCAGGGACTTTGGGGCTCAGCTACAGGTCTCGGGCGGGACAGCAGAAACCCGAGTTCCTCCCTCTCTCCCCTCAGACAGAGACACCGGGAACCCGGTTGAAAGTGTTGTTGCTACTGTTCAAGTGCTTCAGTGTAGGCTCAGGGTTACTTAATACAGCCTGGGCGTCAGACTGAATAATATAAACAAATAAAAATATACATGTTTTAATGGCTGGGGTGGGTGGCAGGACACCCTGTTCCCCGCAGAGGCCAAACATGTGGCTCCCTCTATGAAAATGGAGTTGTAGAGAAGGCGCGGCAGCGAACTGCCGGGACAAAGAAACACATGAGTGTTCAGAGGATTTGCCACCGCAGATCGAGAAAGCCCAGATGGGAAACAACATCTGTCAGCCGAGTGCGCGGCGCTCTGACCGTGGGAAATCGGCGCATCCCCAGGAAGGGGACGCGCAGCGCGGGCAGGCGCCGGCAGCGGGGACCGGGGCTGCGGTGCCTCTGAACCCCTTCACCTGCTGGGTCGGTTCTTAGTGTGAACAGCTAACAGAGCCTCAGTGGTGCTGGATAAAAGTGAGAGCACAGAGGAAAGCTATTGGCTTCTGCTGAGCTGCTTTGTGGCTCCTGGGGGTGGTGTGTTGGCTTCGGTGCACCGAATGCCATCAGCACAACTTGGCGCACGTGAACTTTGCAAACCTGGTTTGTTCTGACAGACAGCTCAGCCCAGACGAGCCCAGCTGTAGTTCAGACTCCAGCACCTGTATTCAGAGGGGTTTTTTACCTCCTCCGAAAAGGCTGTGGTATGGTGGAAGCACCCCGTCCTCAGGTCTGTTCTAATCTTCTGCCAGCAATTTAAGGTGACAGAGTAACATTTTTCCTCTTAAAAAATTGAATTTACTACCTAATAATAGTATACATACATAGAATAGCTGTAGGACAAGAACATATCTTTAGAGAACAAAAAGAGCGAGAAAAAAATTACTGAAATGTGAAGGTTTTCAAGTATAATAATAATGCTCGGCTTTATTACTTGTGAAGGAATTGTAACTCTTGGTATGGGCTTTTATGACACCTGGAAACTGAGGGTTTGCATCTGAGAGCTCCTGAGTTTGCCTGAGGGATGCTGAGCATCCTCCACTTGAACCGAAGCTTGTGATCTTTGCTGAGCTTGTTCTAGTGTCTCCAGCCTCCGTGTTCCATGGAAAATAAGTTTGTCTGTACCTTGCAGGAGCTGCTGGGCATGCTTTGCTAGGCCAGGCCTGTTGTCTCTGGGAGAAACCCTTGAGTTTCCCGAAGTCGGGACTTCTGCACAGTCTTCCAGGAATCTCATTCATAGGAATGAAGTGAGGCTTTAATTGGAACTGGTGGATTTTTTTTTCCCTTGATTTAAGCCGGGCTTAAGTAAGGACTTTGTTAAAAAAGAAGCCAGTGAAGTGCCCATCCCTTCCTAAGCACGTTTTATTTGGGAAGGTATTCACTGAAAAATTGCACCCAGCAATTGTGTGCAAGTGAACCATGAATCCTCATCAATTCAGGGGACAAAAAAGTATTTAGTGTGACCCGTTCTCCAACAGCTATCGAGCTTTTCTGCTCAAAATTCAAATGCTTCGATTTCAACATGGAAAAGGTTCCTTTGCTTCATAAAATAATAAAACCATTTCTAGAAGCTGATTTAAAACAACACCGCTTTGCTTGTTTCAGAGCATCACTCCTTTGGAGCGGATGGTTCTTTTAGTAAAATCAGCACAATAGTTGCAACTCTGAGCAGATATACAGCAAGAAAATAATGTCAGTCCTAGGTTTTTATATGTGATTAGATGGTCTGGCTTCACGCCTATTTTTAGAACTGGTTTTGTGTTTTGGAGTAACAGTTATAAAAACCTACTTTATTTTAAGGGTCTTAAGCAACATTTCACTCATCTCGAAAGGACAAATCTAAGGCTTAAATGTGCAAAAGCTGAAAATACTTTAAACAGCTTCTGAAATTGCTTTTGACATGAATAAAGCATTTTGCAGAGTAAATTTCAGGTCAATTAAAATTTTCCGTTAAAATGTTCCTCAACTATATGCGTAAAACAACTTGTATGCTGTTCAGTATCCCCATTTCCAAGATTTCGGACAAAATTGTTGAAAGAGAGTGGAAAGGAATAACCTTCTAATCAAATGATTAGGTGTTCCTCAAGGTTCCTGTTTATCTTCTTTGAGACAATATTTTACAACAAATTAGCATTGTAAGGATAATCAGAGTGATACGGTTTAGGGATCCAGCGTATTATCTTTGTTTGGAGCTGCAGTTGTCTTGGGGATGCAATCACGTTTCGGTACGAGTAGTCGATACTACTATGGAGCTTAGTCACTCAAGAAGTAGCATTAATGATACATCAGTCAAACTCTTGCCTGCATAATCTCAATTTTGTTCTTTTAGCGTGTTTGTCAAAGGTGGAGGTAGGAGGCTCATTGAGTGGATTTTAAATAATAGCAGTATTTCTGCATGGATTTTTTAGAACTTATATCCAAGGTAATTGCCTTAGGTAGGAAACTGTTTAAAATAATTCGTGGTATGAATGTGTGCGTAGCAGAACTGGATGCAATCCGACTGAACCTCCGCAGTGAAATGGCCCAGGGGCTCCTTGGCAAAGCTGCTTTTTGGTTTTCCACGGCATCTGTGGTAACTGCAGGTTTGGCAGCTGAAGGTGAACGGTCCCTGTTCGAAGTTCCTAATGGAGCCCCATGCAGCCATCCTGGACACACCTGAAATCTGCACCCCCACACACAAGTTAGTATTATAATAAGAGCAAACCAGCCCCATTTCAAGGCAGTGCTGGTATGTCCTGTGTCCACACTCGAGCTACAGTAGTTGACACAAACTGGGGGTCTCTGTCATGGTGGTGAAGACCCAAGTCTTGCAAACACAGCAAATGCTGTGTCTCATGAACAATCATTTTGTGGGCAAGGTAACCTGCAAGAGATTAAACCACCACAATTTTCCAGTAACCCCTATTCCTGCGGTAAATACGCAGCACAACTATATAAACCTTGCACAGCCTTAGTCACGAGGAGGATCTGCTATGAAAATATTTGCCTAGAAGAAAAAAATAAGAATAAAAACACCACTTTATCCACTGAAACTGCTTATCTTCGTGAACCATCGTGCTGAAGTTTGATAGGATGGCTCACAATAGAGAGCTCTGCAGGCCTTGTGACATCAAGATACGAAATCAAGTAACATACTTGTAATTTAAATTTATTCAAAGAGTGTTTTATTAAACACTTCGGCATATGAATGTCTTTGAACCCATTGTGTCTACTGATTTCAGTATTCCCTGTTTGCCATTTGCTTTTCAAGTGGCGCAATTGGTTATTGGATTCACACAGAACCATATGCCTTCCTGCCTGGGTGACGGGAACATTTGTAACTGGGAGGAAGGATCAAGTAAATTCATTTATGGCTTGAAAACTTGCACAAATGCACATTTGCACAATTCTTTGCAAGTCTTCGGGCTTGGATGAATGCGCACAAACATGGGAACTGCTGCTCCCATGGATACTCTTGAAAACAAACCAAAAATGCTTACACAAATGTTTGAGGCAAGCAAATAAAGGAAGGCTGCCATCCATCAATACTGTAAATTCATGGTTCATCCCGGAAGAATGAATATTCTTTAGTATTCTCAAAGCAATGCTATGAAGTCTTAGCACCGCCACTATTTGTAGGGAACTAAATACAGTGCAGACTTTATATTCAAATGCTATTGCCAAAATTTTATTTGTCAAAGAGCAAATATTATATCACGTTGATATCAGACATGATCTGCCTTGGAGGTTATATCCACAGGCACAAGGAAGTGGGTTAAGGGATGGTTGGTCTTCTCAATCTTCACAGCACACAAGCCCATATTCCCCCTGTGGAGGAAGGTAACTGCAAATGGAGAATGTACAAATGGGTGTCTCTGCCATGAAAAACTCACCCTGTGTGTGCCATAGCCTGTTTCTTGGACAATATATATGTATTTTGTACATGTTAGAGAAGAACTTTTCTGAGATTCAGACCATGTTTTCATTCCTTCGTTCCATACGTCCTGCTCATAGAGCTCCATTTCCTTGGTAAAACACGTGCTGTTGAGAAGGCGCCTGCGCTGCACTGATTGTTTATTAAAGCAATTCTTAGAGCTCCAGCGTCATCTTTTCAACAGTGTTTGAAGCAGCGCAGCTTTGTCAGTAATTGATGGGGTGATTTTTGACAGCCTTTTTAGGTTAATTTTTTTCAAGAGCATTCCATTTTCTAGAGAGACTTTCGGAACTTGGAGCAATCTTCAGGGATGCGAGTTCAGTCTTCTTGAAATGCTGTCCATAGTATAACACACTTTAAATACCCAGAAATTTTGTGCTGGAGGAACTCCCAGCAGAAGACGGGCTAAGGCATTATCTAGTCTCTTCTCAAATGAAAAAGAAATCACAGATCTCCTAAATGCATCTCTTTGAACATTTGTAACAGAGGCTCTCAAATGACCCTATTGATGTAACAAAACATCCATTCTTCCTGAGACGCTCTGTGAAACAGGGATTTCAAGCTAATTGACTGAATATATGTCGCTTTAATGAATTAATTTGCTTTCTTGAACTCGATCTACTATATAGCCAGTAGGGAGCTATCAGGCTACACTAGGATTTGGGTTTTTTCTTCATGGCAAATATCCCAATGCAAAATTTAGAACCCAAAGACTTTCTGTGCATTAGCGATACTCCCCGAAGGCTGTAAACCAAAGAAAGCGCATTCATAATCCAACTGTAAAGCTTCTTCATCTGTGCAAGATGTAATGTGGATAATATTAATCTTACCTAGGTTTCAGAAATGTTTTGTGAAGGCTCAAGGATGCGTTGGGTTATACGAACAGGATACCTGTGGCTGTGTTGTGCTGTAGTTACTTCTGTATATAATTATACTGCATAGTGCAAGCGGTTGACAGATGGCATTTGTGGTAGTAGCTGTCAGAGCCATAGTAAGTCATTTTGGGGTTCTCGGGGACCTTTGCAATGTAATGTAATGTAGTCTTTGGGCTTCTTCCAGCAGCCGTTACCTTTAACTGACCTTCTTCCATGGGCTTTATTACTCTTTTTAGAAACTGGCAGGAGCTCATTGCTGTTGCACCTCGCCAGGGCTCGCCCAGCCTTCTGGCAGCTCTGCCAACCCTCACCAGCATAAACCGGTAAAATAGGCAAATAAGACAATGTATTTTTTTGTTGTTCCTGTAAAATTTTAACACAGTGATTATTTCTCCAGTGGGTTCTGTCCCATTCGGGGGTCACTCGGTGTTACTTCTCCCCATACCGTGCTATTCAACCTGTGGTTTCGGTCAGAGCCTTGCGAGGTGCAGAACACACAAACCTCTGCATAAAGCTGGGGCAGAAGGGGTGTATATCTAATATCTCAATTCTGTAGCCTTGTGTGTCTTCACAGAAAGAGAGGGAAAAACAAAAAAGAAGTAATATTAGGAGAGGAGGCTAGTGCTTTCATCTCCTTTTTAACTTCTTTTGATGCAGTACTTAGGTCCTGAGTGTAATTTGAAGGCTGATATTGATACCTTCCAGTGCCCAGATGTTTAGTTTGTGAGTCAAAGAGCTGAGCAGTAACTTCTGCATCCCCAGACAAGAGATGGAGCGGGAGGAGGAGGAAGATGGGCTTGTCGGTCTGCGCTTTGCTGGGTTTGCTGCTTCATTTGAGGCCTTTTCCCTGACTAGGAGGGGTCACTGTGCTCCTTCCCACCCACTTTCCTCTCATACTGGCAATAAAAGGAAAAATAATGTGGAGAAACTGGGACAGAGCGATAGGACTGCCCAGCTCAGAGAAGCTGCATGAACACTACTTTAAATGGGTTTGAAGCATTTTGCTTGCAGCTTATGTTTTATACATGCAATATTTTGTGTTTAAGCGTGTCTTGTGGAGGGACAGGATTAAGCCTGATTCTCCACTTCTGTAAATTTATCTGCTTTCTAGGAAGGCAGTGGAATTATGCCAATATGATGCCAATATATTAATAAGAGAAGGGATTCTAGATCTGTCCCTTCAATTGGACCTTTTCCTGCTGGTCCTTCTTTTCTGAGCCAGGAATCATCTCAGGAAATATGATAAATTGTATTATCAAACCGAAAAACTGATCCTGCTTCCAAACATTACTTTGTGCTTATCTCTGTTTTAGATTTCTGTTTACTGGTATTTATTATGTCGCAGACTTATGGTTCAGCATCCAAATTCTTACCAACAGATGGCAAGGCAGGATGCACAGGAGTAGTAAAATAAACAGGATAAATGCACAACTGCCCATATGTCTGAGAGGCTGATACACATTTATGACTTCAGAACAAAAGGATGTTTTCGGTAGGCAGCACCAGAGCTGTGAAGGGCTCCTCGCTGTTTTCTGCCTTGCCCTAAGGTTTCTGGCTTCTTCAGTGTATTTTGATCGGTTAAATTACAATATATTTTGTTCTGTCTCTTCTATTCCCAGATAGCTGTTTCCTTTGGTTATTTGTCTCTACTCCCAAAGTACAGCAGTTCATTTTACCTTCCAATTTTTAGTGTGGAAAGTGGCTCTTTCCTGGGCTTCAGCTCCTATTTCTTCTTTCAGGGTGGTTGTTTTGGCTGTTTTGAGGAGCACACAGAGGTGCTGGGGAACACAGCAACTTTTGAGGCAGTGACTTTCTCTATATTGGGATATATTATAATATTAATGATACGTGGGCTCTCTAATCTCTCAAAATAGCAAAGCTCGGGGCGAGCTGCCTGCAGGATGGACAGCCCAGCCTGGGCAGGCTTGAGCTACATTTCTGATCAAATCTGGGGGCATTTTTGCCAGTTGTTGTGTGCTGCGAGTCAAATGCAGTGAAAGCGTTGAAGCAGCTCTTGATTTGGCCTGGCAGATAGTCCAGCTCTTCTTTCTCCTCCTTCCTGTGGCATCCTGTCCTCTTCACATCTCTTCTCATTCTTTGATTTTTGCCTCTCTTTGCTGAAATGTTACGACTTTTCTTCTGCTAAAAAGGTACCTTCTAAATGAGGTTTTTAATGCTGGAGCAAGAGTCTTTCTTTAGAAAACTGGTGGATACTGGCCCAGGTAGAAATTTAAGATTTTTGTATTTTCTCTTCTTAACTCTCGAGCATCTCTGTGTCCTCCTGCTAATGAAAAATGTATAATCATGTACTTGCAAAAGGTATGAGGTTTAGGTTCAGTTTTCTCTACCTATTTTACTACATTTCCCCTGTGTTTACCCAGGCTCCTGCTTGCTTTACAAATAGCACTGTATGTTCTTCTTCAATAGAATTGAGTGATATTTTGTCAAACATTTGATGTGAAGGAATGCTAGATTATGAATAAGGAGTGAAGTTACAGAGAGATGAACAAGGGAGAGTGCATTATGGAATTACAGTATTTCCTGTGCAGATTGCCAGGCCTTGATACGAATTAACCTCTTTTATTGTTCTTTTTAAAGCATTCCGCCTTTTAATTGCTGTTTTGGAATCATGCCACTTAGTTATGCCCTTTGAATGCTTCTCACTTAGCCAGTCCTCTCAGCTTGATAATGCCAAATATTTCAAAGATATTCAGAAGCAACAAGGTACCCTCATTTGAGTGGGAGACGTACCCAGTTCAGGGAGGAATTACCACCCTTGCTTAGCTGCCAGCGGGTTTTTTCAGACTTAGTTAATAACCATTTTTAAGTCACTGCCAATTCTCTACCAGAGCTTTCAGATCAGTTTTCTCCCATTTATACATTTTAAATAATGCAATTTTGTGTAGAATATGGATGACTGAGTATTTTCTCCTGTCCAAATATATAGCATTCAATAATGTTCGGATTGTTATTGTGTCCTACTTGCATCCCAGAGGCACAGTTTATCTATTATTGCTGCAAGGCATTAAAGAGGAACCATGACATGTCGCAATTATGACTTGAAATAGGATCTTGCCAGAGGTACATTGCCTAAATATAATCAAATCTAAAATACAACTTATTGCATATACCTATGTTAGAGCTGCGCATACCTATCTCCTGGGTCACTGAATATCAGCGATGGCTGTTAGCGAGACACTGGATAATTTTGTTCCAAGAATTGCCATGCTGTTGGTTTGGGTGTTTTTTTTAAAGCTCAGCCTCCAGCATTCAGCTGCCCACAAGCAAATGAAACAGCAAACTCTTAACGCTGGAAGATCTTGTGACTATTTAGACTGAGTTTTCAAAGGTAGCCAGATATGAAAGTTATTAATATTCCTTCGTATATGACTCACTAATGGCTGTAATCATCTTTGACCAGTGAATCTTTTAAACTCAGGTAAACCATAGCAATGGTCTTTACATACTTGCATACATTTCATTGCGAAATTGGCTAGAGTTCATTTCTTTGTCTGTTTTTAGCAAGCTGATGAAACAGCAAGTTGCATTATGTCGCATCAGATTTTTATCCACGTGGATCATGAACAGGCTTGAAGCCTTCAGATTCACCAAACAGAGCTCTGCGACTTGAGCCAGCGCAGTAAATAGCCCCAAATAGACTGTTATTCTCCAGCTATGCCTCTGCTGATGGTGGGCAGGTTATTTGTTGGCAATTGTGAACTGCCAGAACTTCAGGCCTTGATTTCCAGTATGTGTTGCAGATTCTTCACCTATTCCCTCCCAAATTTAACCTTCCCCGGTCCCACTGTGCTACCTGACATGCACCTGCTGACAGCGGTTTATTCTGCACAATTAGAGCTCGGCAACATTATTAACAATTTCTACTGGGTTTTATTAGGGAAACTGTATGAAAATGCCAGTATCAAGCAGAGCTACCCTAGAAAAAATATCAATTAATAAATTGGGAAGCTAGCTAAGCAGCAGTTTGGAAATGACTTCTTGAAACTAGACTTGCTAACCTGTACCAGCTGGGTGCTTATCCTCATCCTCTTGCCATCAGGTATTTGCCGTTATAGCAATTTTGGGTTCACTAGTGTGCTCTTTGCAGACAGACCAGCCTCTTCCAGACGGACAAGTAGGACGCAGATAGCCCCAATCCAAAAGCCCCTCTACATTTGTGCTGGTGCTGAACCCAAGCCCACAGACCTGGCAAGAGGCTGAGTGTCTTGGCTCATGTTTTGTGCTCCTGGGATCTGCCCACCCTGCGTTTGGATCAGAGCTCGTCCACGTCCCCACATCTCAGCCCACTGTGAAAACACGTTTTTGTCTGTCGACAAAAGACGCTCCGAGACGATGAGTAGTCTTTTCAAAGACTGTGGCTTATGAGTTCTAACCGTATTTCCAGTGAAGGTTTGTCTTTGAAGCTTATGTTGCATTAGGAGCCAACAGGGGTTTATTTTGTTAAGTTACTTAGGTGTTTCCAAAAATATTTATGCAAGGCTATGCCACTATCTGCTAATCATGAGATTAAATATCCTGTGGTTCTCCTCAGCAGACTGAAAGTTTGGTTCTGAGGTTGGTGAACGTTTCTCCTTTGCTCTGCACATTTTACTGTACTCTTGTCCTTGCCTTTAGCGCTGGCAAATGCAGACGGGTTTGGAGATGCTTTGGGATCCTTAAAGATGCAAGACCTGAAATAAAGCATGTAGTGTTTAGGAATGATGCTAGGGCCGTATTCACAATATCACTTCTAATTATAGCCATTCAAGCAATTCATTTGCAGTGTCCTGCTACGGTAGTGCTTATGAAAATAGAATCCTCTTTATAGTTTGGTAGCAGATTAAGAGAGGAAAAAACCAGATATCCCGTTCCATGCAATGTCTTTGAAAGAGGTTTGCCCTCATAACTTGCTTTCTAGGGACATACCCCTTGTTTTCACTTGTCATCCTGGCCTGACTTTTAATGACTGACTTTGCATCTCTCAGTAGCCAATTCCCTGTCACCTTTCCCTCATTTTCTTTCCATTTCTGTCCATAAACGGCAGCGTTCTAGCTGGAAACAGCCTTCGGGCGCAGCAGCAAAACCCCATAGAAAAGGCCAGAAATTTTCCACCTGAATTCTGAGTCTGGCCCAGGGCTTTGGCTGCACAAGGAGCCAACGCGCTGGACTTTGCAGGATCCGAGCAGCGCTCAGATGCAGCCGCTGGATGGAGGACACGTGGCTGAGGAGCGGGGCCAGAGCCGGGCAGCCGGGACCGCGCCGTCGGCATCTCCATCCGACAGCGCTGGATGCAGCTACTCCCCCAGGTTGTCCCTTTTCCTGGCACGTCTGCTGTGCCCCAGGAGGGCTGAGCGAGTGGTTGCAGCTGGCCAGAATATGGGGACGCAGCTCCTAATGCTGATTTTATAGCATTAATGTGCACCTGTTTTGGTGGCCAACTGGCACCGTGTCCAGCCTAAAATGTGTGTGTAAGCCCGGTATTAAAAGAGGCACAAGAATTACCGTGCATCAAACATATCATTAGACACGTGCCTGGTAGACATAATGTAGGATAATGAATATGATCACAAGAATAAATTAATAACTGAAAATATTTTTTATACGTATGCACACTTAAAACGGGATAAGAACTCAGTGACACTTGTGTCACCAGTTTATAATTAAAATGCAGTGCTTGAATGAAAATGTAAGCTTCAATTAGCCAGCACGACCCTGCTTCCGGCTTTACTTCCCACTGAAAAGCAACGATAACAAGCTCACATTTATTATCAGAGTTTTTCCTGGAGCTGTGCGCTGAAACATGCTCACATCTGAGCCCTTTCACTGAAGACATTTTTTCGCTTCAGCAGTTTGGCATGCCATACAAAGGCTCTCTGATTTTTAGTGATGTTCACCTCCTCTTACATAAAAATGTTTTCTGTGCATATTATTTGGTTTTAGTTAAAGTCCAGGTGCACGGGTTACTGAAGAACCAAAAGGATGGCTCATCACACAGCACAATGGGTAATTATTGCTGAGCTTCACTGTATTGCACAGACAAAGCCTTTCTTGGAATTCAGCATTGTCGCTGCGAGAGAGAGGAAATACCTAAGATGCAGCCCCAAGTCCCACAAGGGTAAGAATAGATCCTCTGGTGTCTGCTTTGCCCATTTAATTTTTAACTGTCTCGAGGGACAGAGCTTCGCAGTTTTGTTTAGAGCTACTATTTTGCATTTTAATTTCACCAGGGGGAAGTTAACACATATATAAATTATGAGGTCTCATACGTTCCCGTTGTCATCCCAAGACTCTTTCTAGTTATGGTTAAATAATTCTCTGGGTTTGGCCCCCATTTAAGCCAAGATTTATCTTGATTTATGTGCGGTCCTGACAGAGTTCAGTGCTGCGTAGCCTAAGAATTGAGGTTCTGATTTCTGCAACACAGGGCAGGGTCCTTGGCTGGACAGCTGGGCTGCCTGGGTAGGCAGAACAAAGCCCAGATACCTTGAAAGAACAATTCTGGAAATGTGTGTGCTGGGTGGGCACCTGCCTGTGTCGACTTACGGGAAGGTTAATCCTGTGCAACATCTTGGCTCCTGCCTCTCTGTGCAATTTTTGTACCTGTCTCAGTGCTCGAGGTGCCTTTGGAGAGCTGCTGACAGCAATGGTGCCTTCCCAGACACTCATCTCGCCAATGCCAAAAACACCCCAGGAACCTTTTAGTCTAGGACATATTCAGCCTGAAGATGTCTTCAGTAGGTGCTCGGCTGGACATTTTTGCACCCTCCAGATTGGTCCATGTGCAGACAGGGCTGCAGGAAACAGAGTCCAAAATAAGGCAGCTAGGGAATTCCTTCCTCAACCGGTGCTTAGGACAGTTGGTGAAAGGGCTACAAACCCCAACCAGTCCCAAAAATGTCAACATAGAGCAGCCGAGCCTCAGAAAGTGCACTTAGGGAATATCTCCCTGACGGAGATGGGACCGAATGTCCACACGGATATCTTTCCCAATGCCCCCTCCAATATTTTAAGCAATTTCTAGGGGCAGAATTCTTGTAATGGAGGAGAGGATGTCAAGCCAGGGTATCTCAACTCAGAACAGATACGTGCTCTTAGCTTTGGGTCAGGCAGTGATGTGTGGTGTGGTTAGAGCCCTCAGGGACTCTTCAAGTTGTAAAAACTACAAACCTTCTGGTTTTTCGCTGGTGCTATTCACATGGGACAGAGTGACCTCTCCAGAAAGCCTTTCCAGCAGCAGCAGCAGCAGAAATCGCTCTCAATAGCATTTAATAACTACCCATGGAGAAAATTACACTCTATTTAAAAGGCCAGAAAAATAATCTTCAGTTTAACTCTGCTGACTTTGGTAGAATTACACCAAAAATGAGGGTTGTTTTTTTTTTTCTGGTATCCTTTCCCATGCTAATGTTCAGTAGCTGGGCTGAAAAAGCCTTTCAAAGGCAGATTAAACAAGTCCAAATGGTGAAATATTCTTTTAATTTTCCTTTGCACACGTTATTTTAGGTGTAGCTTGGAACACTGCCCTTACAAGAGGCATTCCTTTAAATATTTATACAGCATCAATATGTAGCCACCTTCATACGTTTTTAATGATACATTCCTTTCTAAATTAACCATTAGGTCGCCCTGTTCTATAGCATTCCATATTTTGCACTGCCTCTCCGCTCCCCTTGGAGTTTTATTTATGTATTTTGCTGTGGAACAATGAAGATGTCAAGGCAAGGCCCAGGGGCACTGTGAAAATCGAATTCTTGGAGCTCCACCGCTGTTGCCATGGTGGACACGCACTCAATAGCACACTGTGCTGTTCCGCAAGCCAACGGGATGCAAACCGCAGCTCTGCTGCTGGGCCATGTCAGTTCATCACCGTTACAACCGAGGGTCTTCGTGTCCATAATTGTAGTTCCCAGGATCGGGGGGTTAAAACTACTGAGGCAAACCTGAGCGAAGGGGAAGGTGCTGCAAAGCGCTGGGAAGCAAAAATGTCCTTTCTGAGGTTCTCCCTGAGAACTGCAGTTGTGTCTGTCAGATTTCGGGGTTTTACAGAGGTTTTCCTCTTTCGTATTCTCATTTTGTACTAGTTAGTAAGATGCTTCGGTACGCTGAGGTGAATAGGACAAAGCTCAGTGTTGTCAGCTGAGTCAAAGATCTTTACTATTTCCTCAGCCCTGATTCATGCTGAAAACCCACAGATGAGTAGAAGTGTTTGCACAAGCCATGGGTTTTTATAATGCTGGGATTTATGAGTCTTGTTTAATTATGCCACGTTATCATAGCAAAATGATTTCTGCAGAAGCTGCTCGTGGCTCGTTTCCATTCTGGTTTCTCTCTCTCCTAAGGGGACCGTAGGAGTTGGCTGCACCATGAGATCGCAGCTGCATAACCAAAAACTGAGCAAAGCCTCAGCAGATTGATGGATGGCACACGTGTCCCAGGTTGGGTAGGGAGAAGAAAAAGATACCAGACAAAAAAAAAAGGTACATCAGAGCTTGTCCTATGCCCTATTACACTGAAAACAAGAGCAAAATATTCCTGCACGTTGCTTCACAAAGAAGAGTTGCAGCCCTTAGAGCCGAAATCCAACCTGTCCTCTGTCCTGCTCAAGGGGCTTTACCCTGGGCTTGTTCTGTAAGAGCTTCAGTTAAGTCAGTGGAGATTTTGTCTGAGGATAACAGGCTCAACGAAACACTGAAATGCAATTTCCCCCAGTTGCAGTGTATTGAAGGAAGAGATTGAGCTGCAAGCAACCCCCGCCCAGCACCGGCGCTGGGGTCCTGCTGCACACATCAGTCCCCGTCAGGATGCCGCCGTCCCTTCTGCTGGCAGATGAGGCGCTTTGCAAAAAAGCACAGGGGTATTTTTTGTATCTTCCCTCCAATGAACCGACTCCGGTATGATTTGGTTTGCTGGGTTTTTAAATGTGCTGGTAAAGGGATGTTGTTTGCTCCAAACAAAAGCCGTCTGGGCTTGGCATTCCCGCCGTGTGCCTCAGTCAGAGGCGCCAGGCAGCAGCTGAGACACAGCAAACTGCTCTCTTCCACCTCGGGAAAGGCAAGATATGGCCAGCCTTCAATTGTGCTGCTATTTGAGGCTCTTCTTTGGGTCGCAGAGGCAATTTTTTTCTCAGTGTTTGCTGCAAATATGTTTAAATTCACTCTGTTTTGGAGGCAAGTAGTCAATGCATCTGAAGTGCATACTTGACATATGTCTCTTTTCACATGCTGTCCTCCATTCGTTTCATGCAGCAGATGCTCAGTTTACCACTTTAAATGTATTCTTATTTACATGAAATTATTTTAGAAAATAGCTGTTTGGAACTAAACATTTCCAGCCCTTCTTCTGGTTGCTGGGAGCTCCTTTTTGCAGCTGTCCTGTGTGGCTGCGTGCAGATGTTGACAGGTTAATTTGCATTTGAAGAGCTGGATGCAGTGAGTTAAGCAAGGGTTTTTCTTCCCTGTCTCTGAAGGCAGTCACTGAAACACTCCTTGCCAAATTTAGCCATGATGCTACACTTTTTAATTAACAAGAGCAACATCCAAGCTGACTTTGGCCCACTGTTTGCTGCCCATTTATTCCATGGTTGAATCAAGCCCCCTGACCATGTAAAAGAAAGGGGCTTTTTTCTCAAAATTGATTGTACAACAGTGAAATGCAAGGACAGTCCTATTTCACAGCAAGGCAGTGTGTACAAGCTGGTTTATCTGATTCCCACTGTAATGTCCTATTTCAGAAACTGCAGGTTCAAATCTTCCAGCTGAGGTTGCTGGTTTACCTGGCTGCCGCTTGCTACTGGAGTCAGAAATGGTTTAGTAGAAAGGAAATCCTACTAGCAAGAATAAAGCGCACCTTGCACAGCTCGATCCCCATTCCTGGAGAGTACCCTTGGTTTTTTGTCATGTATGGCTTTTTTCCCCTTAAAATAATAGTTGCATAAAGGCCTTCAGCACAAACCCCCACATTTAGACTTCAGTGCCTCCCATCAATAAAGGCAGAAGTCTTGATCCACAACCATGCTGTCAGCCTCTAGGAGCTGTCGTTCCGGGTCTATCATGCGCCTGATCCACCCACATGGACTCAAAGCACAATTTAGCAGGGACCAAAACCTTCCATGCTGCAGCAGGGAGAACAGCAAACACTCCAGGAGCTGTAGCCCTGTCACCATCAAGGCCCCTACACTTTGCTTCCTCTTCGTTTTCTTTTCTTCCCTTTAGATGTTACAAAACTGTCGATGAAAGCTACGTTTTCTTTCCTTCTTCATTTCACCCCACTTGTGTTCTTTCTCTGCCACGTCCCTGCCATGATCAGCCGTGGGCAGATGCTGGTCTCACTTCTCCCCCATAATCTGGATTTCAGCAGCCCTCATGCTGGTCTAACACACCATAGAGCTGCAGCTGAGTTTGCTGCCATGGGGACCAAGTTACTCACCTGAACTTCGGTAGTTTTGATGTCTACAGACAAGCGTTGTCATGCACACTGATAACACATGAGGCTCAGTTTGCACTTGACTGCAACCAGTAAGAATTTTGCCATGAATGCTCCAAAACACAGACTAATTCATCACCCCACCCGTGCACGGGTGCGGTGTGAGATGCCGCTGGCACATGGCACTTTCTTAAAGAAAAGGGTTTCCTTCAGGTCCATCATTTGCATCACGCATTAAGCTTTTCTTGTAGATATCTTTTATGTTTTCTGTGTGATGACTTAAGGGGAGGGGACAGGAACAGGGAATGCTGCTGTTAGACAGGCATGAATCAGGTACCCATGGCGACATGAGCTCACTCTGCATTGGCACCGACACAAGAAGATTACCTTATACAGGAATAACTGCGAACAGAGTTTTTGGCCTTCAAGATTTTCTTATCTGTAAACATTATATCTGGATAGCAGTGCAATCCAACTTGTCAACAACAAGAAATAAAAGAAAAATAAAACTAATTTAAAACTCCACAGCGGCAGTGGAATAAATTCGTACATTTATCATTTCAGAGGTTCCCATCATTCCTGCAAGGTTTAAATTATTAGATTTTTTTTTTCTTTTTTCACATTGTGTTTACTCTCCTAAGAATAGAATACGATTTACTGAAACGTGTATGGATGAAAAAGCATTTTGCTTTTGCGCTGTTGCTTGCACAGTTAACACACACAAACCTGCACCTTCCAGCTTTCCAAAACCTCGGTTCATACCATCAGATAAATTACTTTAGTATTCAGAAATTTACTTTTAAAGCCTTAAAAGAAGAAGGTTTATTACTTGAACTTTCCTTTAAGAAATACCATGCATCTCAGTGTTTGGTGCAAGGCTTTATCTGGTCCAGTTAAAGGGGCAGGTTCTTCCCAACGCTCCCATGGGTGGCTGGTCCCGCCAGCTCTAGCGCTGGAGATACTTGCATGAGAAAAGATCCCTAAATTGACTAAATGCAGGACGAGGACTTAAGCTTACCATAACAGCTGGAAAGAACCCAGTGAACGAAAAATCAGTATCTGCTACTGTAGATCTCTCAGGTTTCAAGCTTCCGAGGCAGAGGGCGATTTTGAAGAATAATTTTAACTTGTACATACATGAATTATTTCTAGTGACTTGCTCAAAAATAGGAATTTGAGCCCTGTACTTACACAGGCCTGTCCATGCCTGGGAACACAAAACTTACTGCACCCACCTGAACTGAAGTACCCACCTTGGTCTGGCACTGCGGGCTGGGCACACATGTCCCTTGTCCCTCCCCTGACACGGGTCAGCAGGGAACGGCCACAGTGTGGGGTTCAAACATCTCACTGAGGTCTGAGCCAGCGAGGGAGGGCGATAGTTGGTTATGGATAGAGGCTGATGGCGAAGTGCTGTCCCCCGGGAGCATCCTGCTGCGTGAGTCAGCGGCGCAGCTGAGTCACAGCCTCCCGTGGCTGCTCCCGCCATGGGAACGGCTTCCACACCGTATGCGAGATGGTGCTGGAAGCCACGAGCCGAGTCGTTGTGTTCAGGCTCCTCGTTTGCTTCACAGGCAGAAACATCTCGTTGCGCACCTCGGAGAAGAAAAAGGAGCGTGCGATGTGGGAAAAACCAGCTCCCAGATTCCCACTTGTGAGATCACTGTTTGAAAAAAAAATCCAACAAAAAACACCTTTAAAGCACAAGGGGATGATAATATCTGTCATCCAGAGGGATGACACCAGAGGGATGACAAGGGGATGATAATATCTGTGTTGGAGCCCCTCAGAAGTCAGTGAAGGTGCATTTGGCAGCCAAGCTCGCCTGAGGCATGTGGAGCTGCCTTGGGAAAGCATTCATATCTCATGAGGGTACAGCCCTCCTCCAGATCCTAGGAGCAGATCCGTGGATGGGTTTAGGTGTTACCATGCCTGAAAAAGTAGACTATTGCCCTGCAAACCCAAGCGCCCTGGGCAATAAATGACACTGAAGAGCAGGAGCCAGGACCTTATTGGTGAGCGTGGCTGGTCTCAGCTTTGCAAACCCCCAGGGCTGGTGTTTCGGGCTGTGCTCAGCCTGGCAGGTGGACTTGACCTTGCTGAGGCCTCTGGATGGAGTCACGGCAGAGCAGGCGTGTGTCACCGCATCCCACTCAGGTGCTGGTGCCTCCCCGGCAGCACTGATGGAGTTCAATGGTGCAGCAGACCCTCGCTCTGCCATAGGTATTTGCTGGCACGTAGCCCATAAATCCAGTCTCTAGAGCACGAGTGATCTATAGTCACTAGGAAAACTTTCTCAGGACCTGATGTAGGAGAGAAAGCCCTGACGCATGGTTAGCACTGTGCGCAGGAGAGCTGCTGGAGACGGCTGATATTTCGACATGACCGAGTATTTTTAGAGCCATCCTATGGTGCAGGATTTTTAACTTCCATTTCACGGCCCTTGAAGCCAGGCAAACTTTCATTAACATTTGATGCCTTGAAGTCATGCAAGGTCTGGGGGAAAAGGGAGGGGAAAGAGGGGAAAAAAATACACCTTTTTGGAACGTATAGTTTGCAAAGTTGCTGTGAAGCTTAGAAGAAGCCTCCAATCCCTGCTCTTTGTACCAAGTGCTTTTAAAGTACCCAAAGCATTCAGAGAGTATCCCAAATCACGGCTGCGTGGGAGAGTCTTGCTTAATCAAAAGATAAACTAACATGTTAAATACCTGGAGTCTCTCTGGCCCTTGGGGAGATTCAAGCACTTTTCAGAGATGTCCCCACCTTCTATGGATTATGCCTCTCTTCATCATCCATTATTAGGCAACATGGCTAATATAGGGCTTTTTGACCCATAAATCCCCAAGTTATTCAGAAGTTATCATGTTTCCGTCCTAGAGAGGTGAACCTGGGACACAGAGCAGTTAAAGTATTTGCTCCCAATTCCCACTGCACACGCTGCCATTTCTGCCTCAGAACAAAGTAAGGATTTTCTACCCAAATTTATACACGGTGAAAACAGTGTTTCCCTGGCTACAAGGCAGACTTTCAACTGGAAAATAAATTAACAGAAACTGGTTTTTTTTCCCCAAAAATACACACAGGTATACACACACAGAGTCTCTTTGCACACAACTGAGATTTTTTTCATAGGCTGAAGGATAGGAAGAAGAGATGTAATTGACAAAAAAATGTATTGGCAGCATATCACTGAGTTGTAAAGATTGAGTAAGTACCAAAGCATGGCCCCGTTAAGAGAAGAGGGTTTTGGAAAGCCGCCTTTGGGCTGCCTGCACCCATCTGCCAGCACCATCGCCACGTCGCTGCCCTGCGGGGGGCTCAGCGCGTGCGACCCCAAACAGCCCGTACAGGCTCCTGTGGAGGAAGAGGGGTTTGTAATACCTGGGAATGAGGAGCTGTGGGCTCTGCATCACACCAGATGAACTGTCTGAAGGGGAGAGGAGCTGTAAATCTCCCCTTGTGCGTGGCAGCGTTCCCGGGCGGCCGCAGCCGCTGCTTGCGTCCCGAGCTGCGCATCGCTCGGGAGGTCTTGCCAAGGTGGTGACAAACTGGTCCTCTCCTGCTTTCAAAACTGGAGAGGAAATATGGTCCCTGAGAAGCTGTTATACAAGGTCAGGGAGAGAGATGAAGGACTGAAGAAGGGAGGGCTAAGAAGGAGTCAGAGGCACAGCAACCTGCACAGCCCACCTGCCTTTTGTCCGGTCTTCGCAGCAAAAGGAAAACTTCTTGGTTTTCGCCTCCTGTGAACCTCCCCAGTCACTTCCATGCCACTCTAGGACAGCAAAAAGCAATAAGCATCTCTGGTTACAACAGAGGATGTGCCTGATGCTGCTAAGGGCTGGAACTCTCAGGTAAATTATTTAAATCCAAGTCTGAGATCCTTGATTGGCTTGCCCAAAGCTACCACCAGCATTATCCTTCCCTGACGCAGGTAGAAACATTTAGTAGTAAAATGCAATTCCGAAATGCTGAAAGAGGGAAGAAAATAAACTCAAAAATCTTGACAATAAAATATTTATGCATCTGTGCTTTAGTGCATTGTAATTTTGCATGATATGCTTTGCTTTTGAGGACTCACTAGGTTAAGGCACTTCTGATTCATTAAACACTTTTTGCCAAATGCTATTTCTACAAATATTGTTGGGCCATTGTGCTTAGTTGTATTTATTAGCTGGTGTAACAAGGAAGTTACATCTTCCATAAACCTGAGAGGAAACCACTTAAATGTGTTGCTCTGAATCTCAGCAGAGAAGAAAACAGATCTAATGAATAATTAAAGCTTTAAGAGGTCATGCTGCTTTTGCAGCCTCATTTTTATTTGTCACTGCTTAGTTTGCATTAGGAAATAGGAAGTTTCAGATGCAGGAGCCAAATGAAATCTCTTCTGCATGTGTTCATTTAAACAGATCTACTTGAGAGCCATCTCCATTTTTATGTATTAGGTCATTTGTTAACTGTAACTATTTAAATCAGTCCTGGGAATTATAAGTTTCAGGCTATTAATTTTCAACAGGCAGTGGCTTTGTGCACCCCCTCACCTTCTGCCAGCAGTACGAGCACTGGCCCTTCAGCAGGGCTGGGGATGCAGGCAGGGCTGGGGATGCAGGCAGGGCTGGGATGCAAGCAGAAGTGTGATGCAGGCAGGTCTTACATGCAGGCAGAGCTGGGGATGCAGGCAGGACTGGGATGCAAGTAGGACTGAGATGCAGGCAGGGCTGGGGATGCAAGCAGAGATGCTCAGGGAGGACTGGGATGCAGGTAGGACTGGGATGCAGGCAGGGCTGGGGATGCAGGCAGAGATGCTCAGGGAGGACTGGGATGCAGGTAGGACTGGGATGCAGGCAGGGCTGGGGATGCAAGCAGAGATGCTCAGGGAGGACTGGGATGCAGGTAGGACTGGGATGCAGGCAGGGCTGGGGATGCAGGCAGAGATGCTCAGGGCGGACCCTGGTCACCATCTGCTCCTTGTCTCCGCAGGCACCACCAATCTGCCAGGCTCCTGTTCTCCTCCTAGGCCCTCTCCTTGCCTCCAGCCACCCACCGCCCACCCTTCCCGTCTCCTCCTCCTCAGCCCTCTCTCCCTCCCAGTTTCTCCCATGCTTCCTTTCCTCCTCTCTGCCTGCCAGCACCCACCCTGCGTGACGGTACAGTGCCTTACGGCTTACATGTACTGCTGGGAATCAGGAATAACCACATCAGTAATAACTCAAATTCAAGCTAAAGTCCTTCCTATTTCCTTTATATTTTCTTCCAGTTGCAAAATATTTTTGTTCCATTTATTTTTTTCACTCTGGCACCTCTTCTTTCTAACCGGCAGCTCTGTTATTTTTTCTGAAGGTTAGACATTAGCCCTGGGTATTCAAGTAGACAACACAGTCTCTTGGATGCACCGCACTAATCTCTCCTAGTGGAGTCTTTCTCACTAATACATCACGCAGATGATTTTTGAAACCTTTGCCTTGCATATCCCAAATCCAGCCATCAGCAGGGTTTGGCAGTTAGATCCCTTCCTCCTAACCTTTAGATTTCCCATTGTCATCAGTCTTGTTTCAGTCCCACATCACTGATTGTGCCTGATCAATCTCTAGAGGTTTAGTTTCTATGTATAACTCAACAAGCTGGCATAGAAATGAGGAAGACATGCTCCAAAATGAATGCAGACCCAATTCAAGGTCACTGCATTATGAAGACAGACATATTGCAAGCATTCCCTTCAATTAAAATGATTTATGGAGTGAAATTTCCCTGTTCTTCAATATCCAGCTATTTTTCTAAATGCTATAATCTTATGATCAATCACCATGGACTGAAAAGACATGGAAACATTACAAGATCCCAGAAGGGTCCAAATATCCTGCATATTCCTAATCAGTTAACTAGTGAGCTCTTTTTTTTTCATTTGCAGTGCATGAATGCGCCAAAAGAAGGTTTGTAAAGAAAGAGTTCAGTTCTAGATGTCAGGTTAGAGATGTTCCCTGCTATTAGAGCAGACAATAATTCATTTCACACAGAGAAATAATTACGTGATGCCATGTAAGCTTCTGCTACATGAAGAGATCTCACAAGGAGTATCACTAATATGAACCATTTTTCTGCTGACTAGATCTGGAGGGTTTCTTCCATTACAGAAGCATCCTGTGCGTGTTACCCCAAACATCCCCAAGGATTACCCAGGTCCTCATTCTGGAGAGTTGTTTCCTAAATTTTAGGCCACTGTATGTCAACCACAAACCTTGCCTGTTGTGAAATGAAGACGCTTAGGGAACTTGAAAAAATAGAAGTTTAAGAGGGTCTAAAAGTAGAAATTAAGAATGAGAAGGCAATAAATAGCTTGAGGCTGCACGAGTATGAAAGTTGAGGGGGCAGAAGATACAAGGGATGAAACACCACACGTTTTCCTGGTTATGTTTCATCTACTTCAAGATCATTCCCCAGACATTACCATGATTACGTCTCAAATTATAAACTCAGTAGGGGCCTTGAAGAGACACAAATGTCCATTTCCCTAAATTTTCTCCCCCAGGTAGTGACAGGCTTTATAGACATGCCGTGATCGTAAGAGGTGAAACCATCAAGCCCTGGTTGATCACCATGTTAATGAGGGAGAACTGATGACTTACTGAAGTAAGGGAAACCAGATGGATAAAAACCAAACTATCCCTTAAGGGAAACTTGATTCCAATTGTGCCAACGCAGGGAAAAAGCACAGTTTGACAATGTGAAAATAAACACGATTTGTCATTTTGCAGCATATGAACGCTTCATCAGACAAAATGACTATCTGTTCTCAAAATTGCATCCGGTAAAATTTGGCATTTCAGCCCTCATAATGATTGATGGACTGGCAGCAATTTGCCTGAACGAGCAGTCTTTGTACTGGTGAATGTATGTCATGGTCAAGAATACTGGTAGGGGAAAACGTGGATTTTTGTCCAAATCAAGATATATCTGGATCCCAGTTATCACACAGGCCAGCACAGCTTGTTTCCCACCACTCTCTGAGGTGCTGGAGCCATCACAGCCACTGTGTAGTTACAGTTGTGAATAACAAGGTAGTCTCCAACACGCCAAAAGCATTGCTGGTTACTAAAGCACCTATTTAAATCAAGGCGTTTTGGACTGGAACGTAAGTAAGAGGCTGGAAATTCATTGGAGATTGACTTTGAGTGTGAAGCTGTGGTGGGTGAAGGTGCTCCCCTAAGAAGCCAACACCAACTCCTCAAGCATCAGGCAAATTACAGCTAAGATAGAAAAGCCAATTACAAAACTGTAATGGAAGTTTCCATCCAAGCTCCAAATTAATTTTTAAAACTATTATATCAGCCACCCAGAAACAGGTTTTGCAAAGTGGTAGCAGAGCAGAGTATGGAAATGTGTGGTGAGACAAACTTCTGGGCTGCTAGGATAAAGGACTGGAGCATGAGATGCAGGACGAGACGAGGTGTGAAGACAGAACACAGCAAGCGTGGGCCGTGGTGGTAGATAGAAAAGCAGACACAGAAAAGTGAGTTAACAACCCCATGACAAACAGAAATGTTGACAGACTCTTGGGACTGAGCCAGGCATGGGAACGCTTGTCGTGGCAGGGCTAACATAGCTCTGACTTGAAAAAGTTCCTCAAGCAGCATCGCCAGCATTGCCCCCAAAAATTAATATCCCGCCCAGGTTGAGGAATTGCCCATTTCCTTCTGCAGGTGATTTACAAAACGCAAATGGAGCATCAGGGCTGGAAGTATGTCAGTGTTTCTTCCTAGAAAATAGTCATTCCCTCAATAAGGTCCATAAAAAGGAGGGGAAAAAAAAGACTAAAATAAGCCACTGAAGCCACCGCAAAATTCCCCCCACTTTTCCATCCGAGCAGAAGCACAAGAAAGCATGGTTAATAAGGAGCAAATTGCAAATGGTAGCAGGAAAACCATCAGCAATGCACGGAGGGGCTGCTGGGGATGCCTGAGAAGTGGTGATGGAATAGCGCAGCACAGGATTGTATCTGCTGCTCGGCTGAGGAAACGCAAACATTGCTGAACGACCTCAATCGCGACTTCTGTGGCCAAGACGCTGGTTTATGAGACGAACACTCGAAGAAAATGGAAATTAAGTAGCTCAAAACAACATGTAACATACAATCAACTCTTACCTACTTTGCTGCTGTCCTACGTTTCCCTGATGCTATTGGTATTCACTGTGGTAGCGCAAGGACGCTTAGTACTTTTGGCAGCAGTTTTGTAATGACTGAAGAGGATTCAAAGGACAGCAGCCAGACACTGTGATGTGTTTTATTAGCTCCCAGATGTGCAGGTGAGGTGAATCTTTGGGAAATGAGTTTCGCTGCCATGGATTTTCTAACATCACTCAAGGTCTAAAATAAAATCTTATAATGGAACAAAAGGCTGTCATAGAATTTTAAAGTCATCTTGGCAAAGCGTCTTTTCTGCATCTGTTCATTTCTTAGACAGAAATACCAATGCACAACATCATTGGTGATATTTGCCCAGCTGAAAACAGAAGGTCGGCTGCTGAGGCTGTATAGACCCACATGAATTGAAATGACTGAGCCTCTATAGGCATTTCCCTGGATGTCTTCTGGTGTAGGTGATCCAGAATCTGGAGATGCTTTACCAGGCTGTACACAACCACATTCAGGTGTTATGCCCTGGGTTGCAGTAGACCAAAAAAATATTGGGCAAAGGGTAAAATTGTTCATACCAGAACTAGAAGTAACTACACAGCAGCGGACATCTTTACCACCTAAGCAAGATACATGGTCACCTTCTTTGGGCAGTGGTGAGCATCCATGTCTGGAGGAGATCAGCTAAGTCACCACATCTGGGCCTCCAGAAACTCAAGAGCATTAGAAGAGAAAAGGCTGGGTCATGACATGAAGGTTGAACTGCCCAAGCAGAGACCTTGCTGATCGCTATTAGTGGCTGTGAAATTGGCCCTCAGGTCAGGGAAGATGGCTCTTCTGAAAGGTGGAGCGTGAGCTCCGCTACAGTTTGAGATCACTGCAGAAAAAAGCAATGCAAGGGATAGAACAACTCACCCATCGTTCTGTGGGGATGTGGTGAAAGGAGAAGTCATGAGCTGCCTCTGCTTCCAACAGAGAGGGCTTTAGATGGTCTTGGTAGAGGAGCACCAAGGAGAGGCTGCAGATGGCAAAAGGCAACCAGCTCACACACTGCCACAGGGCAGACAAGTCTGTGAAAGCAGATTATCATATCTTAGAGTCGGTACTTGAAAGTGGTGTTATAAGGCAGTCTCTTCTCTCGTAGAAAGTGTGTGCTAAATAGAGGAGAAGCGTTACCTCCTGTGTGAAGGTAAGAGAAGAAGCAGAGTGAGGTTAATGGTGGGACTGAGCATGTCAAATGACGAGATAAACTGAGACTTGTTCCTAGAGAAAATGTGCTTTTGCCAGACTAAAGGGGAATGGCGAGCACTGAGAATAAAGACCAGGCTTCCAACGCCAGCTTGTTCGCAAGCACGTGGACAGAAGCAGCTGCGAGCTGCTTGGTGTGTGTTTCCTCCAGCGCCAGGGTGGTCCGAGCACTCACGAGGTGTTAAACACACCGGGAAGGTGTTTTGGGTTTGAAAATGTTAAAGAGGAGCGAGATGGAGCAGGCAGCAAAAGCGACCGGTAGTTATTCACGTGACACCGAGGGGAGGGATGGGGAGCTCAGAGCAGCAGAGGGTCTGTAGGCAGCAGAGGAGGAGGGTGGGAAAAAGGGGAAATTCATGTCACAGCAGAAGATGAGAAAATAAGAGACTCGAGGAGGAGTTTTGCTTTGCCCATCAGACAATTGAAAATAGATCAAAAGAAGAACCCAAAGGGTTTGCTGGAGCTGACAGCTCCTAAGGAAAAAAGTGGGGCAAATTTCATACATTTCAACATTTTACTTCCTGGGCAAAAAGAAAGAGATTTCTAGAGTAGGAGCAAACTAAGGGAGAAGAGCAGATTCTGATATTGCTGTTACGGGGTGAGACAGATTTGAGTCCACTGCACTGAAATCAGAATCTGGCTCTTAATTCTGCTCCTTGAAAGCAGGTGGTTCAGCTCCCCGCATTGAGAAACCATTGCATTCTGAGCTATGGGACAAAAGACAGAGAAAGAAGGGAAATACCTTTATGAGGAAAAATAAATTATTATTTCACTATCACAACACTTGCAGAGAAAAATGGTTAAGATTCAGGATCAATTCATTTTAAAGACTCAGTTGAGCTGGATTTGCTGTAGTCTGACCACAACAGGCACGGAGAGCTAGTGATGCTCAGCTCATGGTACTGCGCTAGCCCACCGTTGTGGGAACGGACTTCTAGTCTTTTTAGGTCCTAAACATCTTCTGAAAACAACACCTACCCTGGCAAAAGTATGACAATAACCCCAGGTATTTCATCAAATTCACCATCAGGATGAAACAAAAATGTGAACTGTCAGATGGACAAATGTTTCCTGAGCTGGCAGGACTCAGGTGGTGTCAGACAGCATCTGTCTCAAAAGCAAACTACGCTTTGAAGTTTCCAGCTTCATGAGGCTCTTGCGACTTTTCTCAAAGGCAGACACCCAATAAATGTGTATTTAACCTCCTGAGGCTACTTCCTCTGCTGGCTCCATCCTCCGTGGTGATGGCGGCAGCGCTACAGCAGCAACGTGGGGTAGGAAATTCACATGGGGTGTGTTCTGCACACAACCTGCATCAATACTTCATGATTTCTTTTATAATGACAGCATTAAATGTCCTCTGGCAGGGGCTCACAGGATCTGCGCTTGTTCAAGTAGCTTGAGGAGAGCCCTGTGAAATTCTCAGCGAGCAGCAGGAGACAAATAATCGAACTTGGGACAATTTAACACAGAAAGTGGCGAGTCACAGAAAAATATCTAATGCTGTTCCCTGTGGGCTGAGTTGAGAGCTCAGGACCATGAAGCCCCTGTTTGAGCATCAGCATCATGAAGCGGGTTTTGAAAGTAAAAAGAGGAGCACCACCCATTCCTCTTTTCAAGGGTTATTTTATGTCCAGAGGAATGCAGAGAAAAGAAAGTTAACTCGGCAGCTGCGTTCGCTGTTGTGTGCCAATCCAGTGAGACAGGGGAGTTGTACTGGTGGAAAATCAAATAAATGAACACAGTGCACAGATAGACTCCACACTATACATTTTGTGGAGAGGAACATTTCTGGCATGTCTGTTCTCTTTTGCTCGCTGTTGCTCAAATCACACTGCAAAGGATTACAGAACTTGTCAGCAGAGAAATCTTCCTAAGGAAAAAAAAACATATATAACTGTTTCTCTTCTCCCCTGGTGGAGTCCAGCGCTGACACACTCTCACTCACTATAAATAGAGCTTCTCCGGTGTTGTCCAAGGGAAGCACCAAGATGTGTTGTTAAGGAAACCCAGTCCCACACTGCTGGGACGGACACTGTGCTCGGGCAACTGCTGGTACAACAGCCCCAATCCACCCGTCACGTTTTTCTTGTTGTCTGTGATGTTATCTGTCAGTCAGCCTTCGCTGCGCTGATATATTCAGAAAACTTGTCATTTAAACATTCAGATATTCAAGTGTTGCAGTAAATCAGGCTAACAGTTGGCTCTGGAACTGAAGCACAGCATTTAATCACAGAATAGATGCAACAAGCAGAACCACCAGGCCAAATTTCCCATGGCTCCTTACTAATTGCCTTATTTTTAATATGCAGTCAGCTCCTTGCAGCTTGTATTCCCTGTATCTGCAAGCACTTGTTGTCAAATGATCTTGAAAATAATTTCCTTCCACGGCTTCAAGCCATCCCAGAAGACCCACATTTGCCAGAAAGCAAGCAGCTGGTAAGTGGGATTTTAGGCTGGACAATTCTGGGGTGTATCTACCTGCCCGCAAGTAATTGCTGCAGCTGTGTGACCACGTTTGCAGCTGACATTCATAGCGCTTATTCCATCAATATTACCCACCTCAAGAGAAAACCCTGCTTAACTCTATTAATAGTGTGCACGTGTGTGCAGTAAGTATCTGTAGCTGCTCAAGACCTGCAAGAATGTGGCGTATTGGCAGGGAGACTTGGATCCGAGGAGGTTGCAAATGTCTGGCAACCCATGAGAAAACAAGAAGGTTTCTTAACCAAGTCCCAAAGCCGATGTTTTGCTGCATAGTCTCACCAACAAGGGTGGGCAAGAGGGCTGGAGGATGAAATAGTTAATCGAGCGATAGCCCTGCAGAAGCTGTTGATGGAGGAGGCAGCAGCTCGGCCCATCTATCCTCATGTGTCTCCCACTGCTATCAGATATCGCCTCCCATAAGCTCGTGCTTAGAGCACGGAGATGAAAATTGCTATTGACAGAAGTACCCTGCAGACAAGGTCCTCTGCTGCCAGGCTGCCAGTGTCTTGCGTGGTGGAAACCTATTTTAAATGGCAATGGAACACTAATATTATGGAGAGATCTTGTTGTGTTTAGTTTTCAGGATTAGAAGTGGGGAGAAAACAAAAGTACAGCCTGCCTTGATGAATATTGTCAGACATTCAAGCGATGTATCTCCCAGTGACAATTCCTGCAAACACTTCCAGGGCAGCAGGGAATGTTGTCGTTGATAAACACTAACCATGGGAAATGGGTGTTCCAAAGACATGGCTGATGATATGGCCAGCAACAACGTGATCATGCAATGCATGGCCACACAGTTAATAAGCGTTTGCATCCTACAGCATTCACTGTCTCAGCCATCAAAAAATGAAACCCTAGTGAGCAATTCTGCAGTGGAACAGGCAGGAGTATTAAAGGATTATTTGAGAAAGAGCAAGGAGAAGGTAGTACGTCATCAGAATTTGGCATCACTGCTTTGATTTACTGTCGAAAACTCTGTGTACTTTGAGATCCCAAACCCCAAAACAAAGCTTAATCTTCACTTACGCACTACGGCTCCCTCCCTTATCACATTATCTGAGTACATCGCACTCTAATTATAGTTATCTGAACAACACTTAGTGAGATTGGCAAGTACTAACCTTGCTAGAGAAGCCCTTGAATGCAGAGTAAAACCAAGTCAGAAGCACTTTTTAGTTTTTAAATGCCAGCTAAGTACACTGCAACCAGTTGAAAAAACATTCTTACACCATCAGCAACACTTCAGAAAATTTACCTGTTCATTATCATTAGCCCAGAGCCTGAAGTCCTCGCTCAAAATTCAGAACAAACTTATTATTACCAGGAAAAAATGCATTATATTATTTGTATTTCTAAAAACGTAATTTAACACATATCAGTAATCATTCAAAGAAAGGAGTAATACTTACAGCATCTCAGTGGGATATTATATCTTACTCTCAAGAGGAATCCAGAAGTGCTTCTCAATATTTTAGTATCTGTTAGGCAGTGATTGCAGTTTATTTATCTCTCTCTAGTGGGTATGGAAGTAAAAGTTAAATATTCCATCTTCTTCTCCAAAGTATATAAGTGACTGTATACTCAAGCAAATTAAAAACAATACTCTCTTCCACATCACACCCTGGTGTGGAACACAGCCCACGGGTGCCATACGAAGTGCGGACCAGGGGCCACGTTTGTCTACGCATTTCTTCAAGGCGTTTTTGTATTGAAGTATTATTTAGAGTTTTTCTTCATGAATAGGAGAGGATAAAAATCATACTCTGGATGTGTTCCCTCTTAATTGCCACACCGTAATGAAGAGACTCAAAGAAATGACCATCGAGTCTCAGAGGCCCTGTTGTGCTGGGAGTGATTGAGTTTCATTGCGTGAACGGCCATAAAGATAAGCACTGGGATCTTTACAGTCTGAATTTTGTGTTGTCTTGCTGAAGAGCCATCGGGAGCAACAAATTGGCTGACGGCAAACAGGGGGTCGCACGGGCAAACACGCAGAGCAGGAGCCGTCCCAGCTGGAGTGCTCCCGTCCATCTGGCACACAGGACAGGTGTGTCTCTTCCAGATGTGACGTGAGCCACTTCTTGTTCACAGCCTTTGAAGTGCTGTGCGGAGAAAGCCTGAGCCGTTACTACAATTAGAGTGGAAACATCATTTACTGGAAGAATTAAATGCACTGTAGTAGCAAACCTGCAGTTGACACTCTCAGGGTGCAATGGAAATCCTCCGGATTAGTAATTCTTTTGAGATCTTTGTAATCATTGGTAATAGGTAGTGAAATAAATCCACATTTATATCCTACAGACTGCAGCTGTGCTTCTGTTGAAGTAGTATTAACTGATGGTTTTTAAATGCTTCTGCCAGCTCGAGCTGTAAGCACCGAAACTCCCGAGCTGGGGATAACTCATCCTGGGTGATGTATGTTCCTGGGCAGGAAAGTGGTGGTTGATGAATAATGAAGGCAGCACAGCAGGATCACAGGCAGTTCTCTGGGGACAGGTCCCCACATGGCTCGCAACTGTCCCAGCCACCCCGCTGCAGCAAAGACTGGACGCGGCTGTGGATAACCAGCCTAGAAAACAATACAAAATACCAATGTAAAGCTTCACCCAAATGGGCAAAGTGCTGAAACTCACCTTGTTCAGTCGAGCGAGGGGTTCATCTGGCCAACTCGGGTATCAGGAGCGCACGCTCGCGCCTTGAATTACTGCACAGGCTCCCAGTTAACTAAACAAATAGGCCATTAAAAGCTGAGCCAACCTTGAGGTGGGACATATGGGTTTATATTGCAGCAGGAAGAGATTTATGGATTTGTTTTCCAAGCCTAGAGTAATTGAAGAGGTTTCAGGCAGTTCAACATTTACCATCTCTGATAAGGGAAACCAGCACTTCACTGGGAATGGGGACGGGGGGTGGTGGGCACTGGACTGGCACCCAGCTTTGCTGTGGAGCCCCCACCATAGAGAGGGACCCAGAGCAACAGTCACTTGAGGAATAAAAAGCAGCTTTTCAAACTCGGTATGCTTGTAGGATAAGCACAACGCTGATAAGTAAAGCACAGAGATTAAAAGACTCAGGAGAACGATATTAGTGACAGACTGAAGAAAAAGAGTTTGGGAATCACGGCTCTTCCTTCCTTCAGCTAGACTCCAGCCAATTTGCCCAGAATTTGTGACCTTGGAGATGGTTTCTTGATGGCAGTAAAAAAATCAGTGACCGACCTGCAGGAGAATTATTTACTTACAGAACCTGGGAGGAAAAAGGAAATAAAGCAGAGTTTACAGAAGCACGTTTACCTCATTCTGTTGCTTATGTGTTACATTTACTTTATTTTTCATTTAGGAATCTACAAAGGACATTGCTTCCGAATCAACCACTTCCCTGAAGACAATGACTATGACCATGACAGCTCAGAATACCTTCTCCGTAAGTTGAAAAGTGATACCTATAATAATGCAGAGAATTAATAGACATAGCCAAAGAGACTTTCATAGAATCATGGAGTTATAGAATGGTTTGGGTTGGACGGACCTTAAAGTTAGTTTCAACTTCCCTGCTATGGACAGGGACACCTTCCAATAGACCAGGTTGCTCAAAGCCCCGTCCAACCTGACCTTGAATCCTCCCATGAACGGGCCATCCACAGCTTCTCTGGGCAGCCTGTGCCAGGGGCTCATGGGGAAGAAACCACAGAAAGAAAGTGAAGAAACCATCTTCACTCATAGTAAGAAACCTTTCCTGGGTTTCTCTTCTTTAAAGTCCAGACCAAGTCTTATTCATTGCAAGAGACTGGTCCAACCTGGGTGGCAGAGAGCAGTGGTGACATATGTCCAGTTCACACTGCAGCTGGCACAACCGGGACCCTTGGGGACCCCCATTCCAAGGGTTCCTTTCAGCCAGGAGAATGCTCACAGTTGTGGTGCCCATTCTCTACACATCATATGGAGAATTTTCAAATTAAAACTACAGCTATCATTCCCAGATTGGCAAGGCTATTTTACACAGCAAGTATTTATCTGATTAGTGTATCAAAGAAGGTTTGAGGAGGGGGTTCCAGCCCATTAGGAAGCTTTTCCGAATGCTTAAACCCAACCCTTATGCAAGCCTCATCCTTTGCAGCTGCTGAGCCACCTCCCCCTGCAGTGAAATTACTGCATTGTGAGAAGGAAGCTGAAATTTCTGCAGCTAACAGCAAAATCTCAGCATGAACATGGCCTGTGGCTTCCCCGCATGGACAGCCAGCCATTGCTGCTCTGTGCTCGCGTGTAATCCCCCGATAAAGTCATTTCATCCACCAACCTGGTGCTTGAAACGACGACAATGGTTTCATCTCCTCCAGGCGACCATTCACTGAGGTGATAGGAAATCTCGAGGGTGAAACTTCACCAATCCTGCAAAGTTTGAGGTAGATTTCCCCCTTCCCACAGGATGGGGAACATTGCCAACTTGTTCCTTTGACCGAAATATCCGACCCTAAGCTGAGAGCAGTGCCCTTTGCCAGAGAAAGGAATCGCAGGTCACAAGGTGCTGGGGAAGCTCCACAAAGCAGCGATGCTGCTGGCTGGTGAACACTCCTCACTTACACCACTATTAATTACCTGAAATGCTTCGAAAACCCCCCTGCTCACTTTTGGGAAACAACTTCTGGTTGATAAGACAAGAAGAAACAATTTTAAAAATCTCTGAAAAAAATACGCGTTACCAGAAAACCCAGATTGTTTTTTTAGTTTTTTTCATCTTTACTCTTGTCAATTTGGATCAGTCATAGCGCTTGGGTGACATGATTTCAGTGCTCAGGCAAAGGCAGACTAGCACAGTGTGAGCACAGCTGCATTTATCTTTCATACAAAGCCTTGGAACTAATGTTAAATTGATGCCAAGTCAGCTTTAGGAAAGAAACATCATTAGTAAAAGGACTGTAAAGGAAAGAGGAATTAAGTAGCATCTTGATAAAAGAGCATTATGCCATCTTAATGTGAAGGAAGGTAGAAGCGCGAAAAACAGTCTGCAGCTCCGCAGTAAGACGTGAGATTGGTAAATTGTTTGTACCTGTGACGGGTGTTCCAAAAAGCTGTTTTCTAAAGTGACTAAGTACAGACCTTAAAAACAAGTTGGTTCAGCCCTTTATGTCTTCTGCAGTACCAGGCTTCAGCTGCTCCCCCGGGGAGGAGAGCTCATCCTCGCGTAGTCTGCGCAGATCACAGGGCTCCTCCGCTTTAACTTCTGTAAGAAAAACCACAGCTCCACTTAAAATGTGGATGGTTGATTTAGAGATTACTGAAAGGTTGTGTGTCTAAATGCAGAAGAGATGAGCTCATACATATATGTAATAGGAATTGAATAATTGTCTAACTAGACACAGACAAGAGGATATTTGCATCCTGTTTCAAAGACAACGTGAGACCTTCTGTCCCGGTTTTGCCCTTTGTGCAACACCTTTACGATATGTTGTCTACGTATCATTCACCATGCTTTTTAGCCAGTTCTTGGCACAAGTCTCCTGGAGGGCCATGTTGAGAGCAACCCTTATTTTTTGTATCTTGCTTAGACTACAGCACCAACGCTGTGGGCATCTTGTGCTCCTGAACGAGCAGCATGAGGGGTCTCAGCCTGCCCCACAGTGACCAATCTAACACAGACTAGGGGAATTGATCCCTGGTTCCAAACCCTATAGAAATCAGTGAAAAAAAATGACTGATTTTAGAGGAGTTTAGTCCAGGCTGTGGGTAGGAGCAGGAGTCTGGATTTTTGCCCTTTGGCTTTCAGGCGGCTCCGTGCCAAACCAGGTGATAGCTGCCACAGTGACAACTGACATGCGCAAAGGTGCTCAGACAAGACCCCTCTTATTGAACCTTCCCCGTGACAACACATGACAATGTGCCTAAAAAGTTCCCCGTCCATTGCCTGTGCAGAGCCCCAGCAAGCAGCACAGGTATCGCTGCCATGCAGAGAGAGCCCGTGCGGTCCCCAGGGCTGACACCTGCACCTCCCAACCCCACGCGTGCGCCCCGGCTTCCCTCCCCTCCCGCATTCCTGCATCGCCCAGAAACCAGAAAAGGGCATTTCAGAAAACACCAGGGCTCTCCTGCAGCACTGAAGTGCGGCCACGAGGGAGACTGAAGACCCCATTTCAGCGGCACGTCTGCACTTCCATGGATTTTGGCCCCCCGTGCTGTAGCATCCTCGTTTTGCAGGCGGTCGCTTGGCTCCTGCCCATGGAGGAAAGAGCTGGGGCTCGCAGCCCGTGGGGAGGAGCAGCCCGCTGGCCGCGGCGCTGCACCGAGGAGGTGTCACAGCGCATCGCGGCGCAGAGCAGCCGATGCAAACAGACAGGACGGTAAACAAGGGAAAAAAATGAAAAAGAGCGGGGGAGAAAGCAAAAAAACAGATTGCCTTAATGTTTTTTGATGTGCTGTCATTTTATTACCAGTATTGGGAGACATACGTAAATTCCACATGGTACCTATGAGCTCCCTTTTAGATTTCAGAGTTAAAAGTACACATTGCAGGAAAAAATGTACTGTAGGGTTTTACAGGAATGCTGTGTGTTTTGCTTCTCTTCACATTAATTACCTCATATAGAAAAATTATCTCTGGAGATTAGTGTCACAAGTAGAACAACCCACCCGCTTATATTTGTCATGTCTGGCAAGTTCCTTCTGATGATATCACTGAAGCATTTTAGGAAAGCTGTATAATTTAATTGAAATCATTATAAACAACATGAATATAAAATATAGAAATCAACAAGATAAGGTAGGCCCCATCAGATTTTAAGCCTCTTCTGCTTTTTGTCAGGACACTAACAAACGGACAGTGATTTGGGATGCCCCCATGTCCAGCAGCACAAACAGAGCCTGACATTGAATATATTCTAATAATCGACTCTAAAAACTGACCCAAAAGTCAAAGCCCTGTTATCTCATATTGCACAAGCGAGAATACACCCAGGACAACAGAACGGGCTCTCAACGCTCAACAGGCTTTGATTAGAGACCTTACAACCTCGTTACTCAGATTTGCCAATTATTGCAAGACACCATCAGAATATTAACGCATCCGACTGAATTGAATTTAGATCCAGTTAGAAAATGCCCCATCTGTAAAGGACACATGTAGCGACGTTGCCAGTGCTGGTAGAACACAGACTTTTCTTGCTGTTACAGATTAATATAGGGAATAAGCTTCCTGGGCAGGGACTGTCTTTTCTGTTTTATGTTTGCACCATCCTAATGAGGGCTGGGCCCGTCGCTGGGGCTCCCGGGGGCTTTGCAGCGCACACAAAAGCGATGCTGTTATTAAATGCCCAGTCCTGTCCCTCTTGCAGTCAGCGGGAGTTTTGCCACTAGTTACCAGGGGAATCGTTAGGAAGCGATTCACTAAATTGGGAACGCCACGGCCATCAAAAGTAAAATGAGAAAGCACCAGCTGTAACATCGGGCCGTTTCTCCTCGGGAAAGCGGTGCCGCTCGCTGTGCGTGTCAGCCAGCAAGATGGTACCCGGGAGAGACCTCATCGCTAACGGCACCGCATCAGCACATTGGGCCAGATGGTGGTTTTCTCCCCTCCAAGCACTCAGCCCCGGGGGGTGCCCGTGTCCCCCCAGTCTGCTATGGGATTTCCACCCCCCTGTGACAGCAGCCTCGGACCCCCACCCGCTTTGGGCATCCCCACACCCCAGCACCGCTCACCATGCTGGGGCTGCGCTCTGCGCCTTTGCCTTTCCACCGTCCCCAGCTCTGGGGCAATCCTGTTTTCCACAGCAGGATTCAGCCTTTTCTTCAAAAAACATCCTCTGTCTATAACAATATAACTTGCTTCCTCGCTCTGCATTTCAGAATTGCCCACCAGGTTTTACCCCTTTGTTTTTTACAATACAAACATGTCTCTTCTTGTGCTTGTTGATATTTTTTTCTCAGCCCTTTTCTTCCCTCCCTGCCACTTTGCTTTCAATTGCTGTTTAGTCTCATAGTGACCCGACTTGGAAAGCCGGCTTGAAGTGGTGTTGACTTCTTTTTTTAAGGGGTTTTATAGCCCAGACTGAAGCATGCAGAATTTTAAACGCCTCTACTTAGCTGTCAGGAAACTAAACACAAACATCTTGTTGAAATTTCTTCCTTAGAAATCTAAAAGGTTTCAATGTCCTTAATATCCAACAAAAGAAAACAGGGTTATTTGCTGTGCTCGCTGGCAACACAAATGCTGCAGCCTTCGAGGGCTGTGATTTGCTCACCTTGCGCATGTCCAGCGAGCGGGTCCATCGGCTCAAGCCGTCCCCAAACGTTGTAGCTCATTAATTTTTCACTGCGCGATTCCAGGTCTTACTGTCACTTACCTCGTGCTTTGCCAGAAATCCCCTGTACGCGATGGCGTCAAATAATGGTGATAACGCTGGACTTCCTAGGAGAAAGCCAAAAGATTTAAGCTACTCTAGTTGAGAGAGTCTGTGCTGCACTGGCCACCTACCCATGGCCTTGACTCCCAAAAGTGTGCCCAGACACGGTGATAATTCCAACACAAGCCAGGGGTTTTGAGACTTTGTGATCACCACGCTTGCGTTTGAGGAGGCATCTGAAATGATGACTGTCTGGATTTTCTGCCCATCTCGCCTCCAGGCATCGTCCGCGCCTCCAGCGTGTTCCCCATCCTGAGCACCATATTGCTGTTGCTGGGAGGACTGTGTGTCGGAGCTGGGAGGATTTACAACAGCAAAAACAACATTATTCTCAGCGCTGGGATTCTCTTTGTTGCAGCAGGTATGTTCTCCTTAAATCGAGTCTCTAAGAGGTGCTGTCTTTTTAAACTGGAAAGTGGCCTGGATCAAGGGCACTAGCAACATCACACTAGGCAAATTTCTTAAGACAAGAATATGTTTTCGAAGCTCTACAATAAGTACATTCTAGAAAAGCTTTTAGTTTTCCTGAAAAAGGAAACTGAAGTCAGTAACAAGCAGGATTTATGCTATTTAAAATGTATTGAACATTAGATGAATCAGGCATATCTTAAATCCAGGGCCTTTTTCTTTTCTTTAATATGATGGCAGAAAAAAATTCACCTGTGATAAGTGAGCCCGTTTTCCATGCTAGAAACATCTGAGAGAGTCAGTCACATTGTTAACAGCTTTCCCTGAAGCTCGGATTAAGCATGCTGCTTTTAGATGAAAAATCAGCAAGGTGGAAGAGAACTTATCTTGATCAAGGTGAACAGCCGTAGCCTTGAGCTCAACATGGATTTTTATTATTATTCTGAATGTTAGAATCTCACTAACAATATTAGCAAGCTCCCGTATGCTACATCTTTCTCACTGTGGCGATGAAGAGATGGGAACAAATCCCGCCAAATATTTTGGGATCCATGTGAGCATCTGTGACCCAGATGTGGATCTATTCTTTGTTTTTCAAGAATAAATGAAATCTTGAGATAAATGAAGGAATAAATAAAGATAGTAAAATTTCCTGCTCATAATCTTTGAATCATCCAGATCCAGAAAGTAACATGGCTTGAATTTTATCTTCCCAGCCACATAACCACTGTTTTATGTTTTTCTCTCTCCAGGACTAAGTAATATCATAGGGATCATTGTCTACATATCAAGTAATGCAGGTGACCCAAGTGACAAGCGAGATGAGGACAAAAAGAATCATTACAACTATGGCTGGTCTTTTTATTTTGGAGCCTTGTCTTTTATTGTGGCCGAAACCATAGGTGTTCTGGCTGTGAACATTTATATTGAGAAGAACAAAGAGCTGAGGTTTAAGACCAAGAGGGAATTCCTTAAGACTTCTTCCAGTTCTCCTTATGCCAGGATGCCAAGTTACAGGTACAGGAGGCGGAGGTCCAGATCCAGTTCTCGATCTACAGAGCCTTCTCCATCTAGAGACATTTCTCCGGTTGGCATGAAGATAGCAAGCACCATTCCCATGAACGAAATCTCCATGTACACCCTGTCCAGAGAGCCCTTGAAGGTCACGACGGCTGCCAGCTACAACGCAGACCAAGAAGCCAGTTTTCTGCAGGTTCACAACTTCCTTCAGAAGGAATTTAAGGAAGGACTCCATGTCAACATGGTCAACAGGAGAACAACGCCTGTTTGAAGCACCTTCCTTCCTCACGCTTTCTGAAGAAATACCGAAACAGAATGGATCTGTCGTGAAAGAGAAGGAGTGACGTTAAAATACCCTCTCACGTCTTTAACTGTGGCATGTGTTGAGGTAGCAAGTGGAGATCCTCTGGACCAACATAAAGATATTACACGCCCGTAGCTTTTTTTGAAGCTATTGGGAGTTTGTTTCTTTGAGTTCGTGGTGTCACAAGATGAGGGCGGTTCATGTCCCTGTGCTTCTGCAGTGTGTACAGAGTCTTGGAGAAACTGCGAAGGACTTGCCACCAGTGTGTTTTAAAGGATTACAGAAAAATTGTTGTATGACTTCTATTTTCTTTTCTAATATTGCGATCCCTTAATACAAACTCGCAAACATAATTTATAACCAAGCCCAAGGATGGATATGAACTACTCATCAAGTGAGCCACTTTGACACAGCATAAGCTTTGCCTCTTTCAAAAAAAGAATTAAAAAGAGAAAATATTTTTGAAGGCAACACTTTGTAAAACTGACCTGTGCTACCGAACCGTAGAGACCCCGTGTACTGAGCATTACGGACGCCCTGATGGGGCGGTGAGGGGTTCTCCCGTTTCGGGGTGCAAGGCGTCCCTCGGGGCAGCGCGGGCTGGGGACAGGAGGGTGGGTGCATCTTGAAACACTTAGGAAGGGAAGGATTAAAGTAGGTGGGACTTGCGCATATTTGCAAATATCATCTCTTGCCTAACATTTAGAAAACTTGAATTCTCATTTCGACTAGCCCTAGTGCCTGATCCGGCAAGGTGCTGAGTGCTGTCTGTCAGGAGCCCCTATAGACTACGTATAGCCAGAGCGAGACGCGGAGCTGAGCCGGGGCGGTTCCCCACACCGCCGTTCCTGTTTTCCTTACCGCTTCACAAGTGCAACACTAACGCTACTGGAAACTAAGATATCTCAGCAACACGCGTGAGCAAACCAGAAGCTAATACGTTCGGACTAGCGAATCTTCCTGCAGCAATGGGAACCGAGCGTCAACAGAACGGATGACAACTTTGTATTTTTTAAAACAGAACAAAAATAATCACCGTTTATGAGATATTTATTAAACTCTTTTTATTATGAATAAGTGCCGCATGGTGCAAGGTATAGTTGCTTTCGGATGGAAATGATGGTCGACCTAATTTAATTTATTTTGTAATGATGAATCTACTTATGTGCAGAGAGCCCAGAGAAAACTCTATGCATCACCTAAGGGGGGAACGAGTTTGTACCCTTTGCTTCTGTATGTTTCTAAAAAAGTCTGATTTGGTTTTTTTTTCTTTTAAATTCCTGCTTTCAATTTTTACCCTTAGGCTTGGAATCTCAACGTTTGAGGGCCCGACTCAAAGGTAACTTAATTTAATAGTACCCATGTTGAATTTAGTGACCACTCAACCAAGCCATACGAGAATGAGGTGCCCTATTCCCCTCGGATGAATTAGGTGCAGTGAGAGAGGAGCATCTAATTCCTGCCCATTCCTTTGAACACACCCGTCATCTTTGCTACCAGACGACTAGAGGTGACAAGAAAACAATTATTTGGACAGCTTACGTCATTGATGGTGGGAGATCTCAGCCAAACTGCTAAAACCTCTTTAGTCTTAAATTATCCAGCGATGGCCACAGCGTCAGACAGTCAGTGGTCTTTTAGATACGAGGCTTTCAGCTAGTGGAGCCAAGTCCTCCCGAGAAATCCCGGAGGAGCTGCCTTAACATCCCAAAAAGCAAGTTGAGCCCTCTCTGCCCCTCCTAGTAAAGCCCACTTAAGCCTCTCTCCTTGCAAGAACTAAGACGCAACTCTCAATATTAAGCGAAAGTCTTCCCCTAGTCGCTGTTGAGCTCTGCCCAGCCCTCAGCCTGGTGGAGCGACACCGTTGTTCTGGCGGAGGTGGGTTGGAGCCTTCATCCCTGCTTATCAAGAGTTTCCATTCAGGTTAAAACTCTGCTGGAATCCTTCTTCAAACCTCTGAACTCTGAGAGCTAAAGAGAATGGAGTGATGGGAACGATTTAAAAGTAGAAAATGTTGTGCTACTTTCTGTATCAACACACTATGGAGAAAGATATTACACAAACTTTTTAAAAGAAAATTTAAACCTAGGCAGACAAGAAAACTTTTTTACCTACTTTTCGGCTAGGACAACATAAAAGCGTTCTAAAATTATTAAAGTTCTTGATGAAAGGTTTTTTTTATAAGAATCTTTATGCTTTCAAACAATAAATTATTTCCTACTTTTTGAGACTTCGTAATATTAAAATACTTTGATTAGCTATGATAGAAGTAGAAGTTTGCAATGAAAAAAAAAACCTTCTGTCTCATTAGTGTGTCATACTAAGTGCTAATTAATTTACATCTAATTATAGTTGATGTATTTTTCAAGTGCAATTTCCCAGAACTATTTGTTTCCCACCGTGTTAATAAACTAATAGTTAGAAATAAGTCCTCATCCGTGTTTACTGTAATTAAGAATAAAACTATTCCCTTTAAAACCAGGAGTTAGATTTAGGCTGTTTCTCTAAACTCATGTACATTGAACTGGAAGTCAACAGTGTGAGGTTTTGCTTCGCGCCTTGGTTTTGTTCTTTTAATCGTCATTCTCCAGCGACCGTGTTTAAACCAACCATCTGATCTAGCCCAAGTCTAAGGCTTTTCTAGAGCCCAGGTCAGACCTGCAAAGGCACATGCAGTATTTTCACACCACATCAGCAAAAAAATGGAGCTGTAATGGGGAAATATTATATTAATGGGATGCTCGTGGGATACAGGTCTGGACAGGTAACAAAGGCACAGGGAGCAAACAGGGACCAGAGTTTCATTCTGCGGGAGAATGGGGGCTGTGATTTCAAACTCATGCTCTATGTCGAACTGCAGTGAAGTGTTTTGTTCAACCAAAGCAAAGAAAAAAAAAGTGGTTTCATTTAAAAATTCCTGTTTCAAAAATCCTCCAAACATCAGTTTTCTCCTGTGGAAAACTCTGATTCTGACAGAACTGAAAAATGTGCATCATTCCTGCCCATGAACAGTGTCTTGCTCCATGGCTGAATTATCTGAACAGGATTAGATTGTGTTGGGACTTCAAAACCACTCAGTGATAGGTTAAAAAAAAAATATATATATATATATATATATATATATATATATATATATAAAAATCTGTTCTTCCACATCTCTCTGGTTACCCCTGGACAGCATCCAACACAAATTAGCCCCTATCTCTCAACAAGGCCTGCAGAAATAATCATCATCATCCAATTCACAATGATCAGTCTTTTGGTATTATCCTACGACAGCAGACCTAAAAAAATAAATGCTATTGTTTCAGGTTTGATCTTCTGAGAAACAAAGTTTCAGGTCCAGCATCAGCTCTCTCTTTCTGGTTTCTCATACACAGCAGAAGTAAAATAAGAAATCATTCCATATGCCCATCCATCTAACAATGAACTATTTTTATATTTCCTTTTCTTTCTGTATGGATCACATATCCACAAGGGCTAATATATCATATCCCTTGAGGTTACATTTCTGTCTGCAGTTCTAAAGTGTTATTTCCACTGTGCTTCAGTTCTACTGGTATAATCACAACCATGTATAATGTACTTAATCCTTACTTTTTAAATAAACCATTTTAAATGTATTCAGTTTTGTGTGAAGAAAGATATATAGATTTTTAACTTCCGGATTCTCTGAGCTGGGATTTCTGTGTATATTTTCTCACATTGCTACCTGGTTTGATTGCAGCTGGGGGTGTTTGGACACCAATATATTAGAGAAAGAAAATATTCTTGTGGTCCCATAGACTAAGAGCTCTCCAAGAGAAGCTATCTTCACATCTCTAGGCATTTGGGTAGAAAACTAAGAAAAACCTTGTAGTTTTCAGCTTAAACTTGGCCTATATGAGACACAGTCTGGTTTGGGTGCCTGAGTTCAGACTGGTTTAGTGGTTGGGGGCCCTGCAAATCACCATCCACTCAAACAAGCCAGTGTCTTGTGAAGTCCCAGCCCCGAGCTCGTGCTTGTCTTCCACCTTTTGAGGTTGCATGTGAACCCCCTTCCGAGCATCCTCCTCTCCCAGCTCTTGTCCGTTTTGCCTGAAAGCCCAACCCCACATGCTGACACTATGAATTCCTTGCTCTGATCACCACCATAAAATCCCAGTGGTACCAGCAGCACCAAACACGGGTCGGGAGTTCAGCATCCTCTCGCTCCCAGACGTCCCAAACCATCCCTATATCGGAGACAATATTTCTTCCTCAAATACCTCTTTTAACTTTCCTTTCCCAGCTCCTAAGCCTCCAGATTGTCTTTAAAGATGAAGACCGCCTGCACGCCTCTGTCTGCTGCCTCTCCCCGTACGTGCCATCTATGGCACGTCTGGAGGGAGGCAGAGGATTCATCTCTTCAAATGCCTCCGACACGCAGTAGTGAAGCCATTTAAAGCTCAAGCCCAAAGCTGGTTGCCTTGAACTAAAATAAATAAAGACTCTTCTCACACGGCTGAGCAAGTCTATGAGTAAATACCGACCCTGAGAGCTGTGGCTGCCCTGCTGTGAACAAGGATGGATCAAAAAGTGATGTTGTTTGAGGGGGAAGCAAAGACAGAGTCCTGAAGTCTTCAGAAAGTGGAAAAAAAAGGAGTCCGGCGAGGAGGATGCGGCATTTCCTGGGAATGAGAAAACTAACGAACATGGGAGGTGCCGAAAATAAAAGGGAATGAGGAGTGCCGTGCACCTGTCTGCAAAGCAGCTCGTCTTACAGCCACCGCCGTGCCTCACCAGAGCGAACGGGATCACTTACCGGCACGGCACCCCCGGCACGGCTGGGGGTATTTTGGGAGAACGGCGCTGCGGGCAGCGGTGGGGACGGCAGCGGTCACTGCCCTGAAGATGCTGGGGCTGCGTCCAGCGATGTGGGGCCGTGTCTCCTTCTTCACGCCCATGGGAGTCTATTCAAAAAAATAAATTAAAAACCAACCAACCAACCAACACACACATTTTGCTCTTGCCTTCGGTGATGGCAGGATTTCAGCCCCAGGACTGGGCAGCTTTTGGAGGGTGTAATTGGTGACAGTCCGCGGTATCAGCTGTGCCGACCCAACCGTGACTATGGTGTTGGCACCACACTGGGGCAATGCAGGCTCAGGAGCACAAAGGACCTTCCATTTGAAGAAATCTGTTTGCTGAAAACTCATTTGATCTGAAAGCTTATCTCCTCCAGTCTGGGTTATTCTCACCTACAGGACATCATTCTGCAAGAAGGGAATCACTGCATTTGATTGATCTGGTTGTGGTAAATACTTTGGCTGGTCTCGAAGAAATACGGGAGCAGTGCAGGGGAGTAGAGCCAAGCCCACACTCTGCTAGGGAAAAATAATGCAATAGTTGGTCTTGAGACACCTCCTTGAGCATTTTCTCCAGCAGAGAAACATAATTGTGTCTCTCACTCACTGCTGCTAAAGTGCAACTAATTACAACCCTCCCTGCTTCCCAACAGGTCCTCATTAATAGTCTGTGTATATTTCATGTGATATTGATTTTTAAACGTGGATACTTGCCAGCTGACAGACTGCAGGAACCATTCCTAGAGGATTAGGTCCCTGCCCTGCCCGATGTCCCCAGTGTCCTCCCTGCTCCCTTTCCCCTCCCATTTTGCACCATGTACCTTCATTTCTTCCTCCAGCTCCCACCTCCCCAGCATAACCAGACACTGTAATGGGCCCAGATGTATCACCCTGGTCCCCAGGGGTGCTTACGCCAGCCCCATCACACATCAAGCAGAGGAATGTGAACCTTTTTCACTCATATTTCAATTACCATTAATTTGGATCAATATTTTTTTAACTTGTTCTTTAGTTTCTCTCCCATGCTCCCTTTTCACCTGAACTCCTTGTTTCAGATTGTCCTCATTAATTGGAGCTGACAGCTCTGCACCTCTATTTTGACACCAAATTGAGGTGTTCATAAACCAGGACTGGAGTAGCTTTGACATTATCTTGACATCATAACATGATATTTGCAGCTTTCCACTGGCACTTTTTTAACCGTTCTTTTGACATTCAGGTACTGTCACCCTCCTCAGTCTGACATCGCAATTGTAATGTCACCTCCTTAGTGGCCTCTGCATTGACATTATCATCAAATTAGCTTTACAGTCAGCTGAAAGATCAAACAGAAGGAGAGAGGTTGGCCCAGCCCTGGCAATCTGGGTTCAGGGCAACAGAAGTCACTTCTGAAAGAGGGAAAGGATGTGCCGGGTGGTCACTGGAGTTATCGGACACATCAAGGAAAACCTGGATGATGGGAAAGCAAGGAAGCACTTGAGTGGTTTTGTATTAGAGAAAAAAAGACTACTGAGAATACTTTAGGTTAGTTAAAAACTAATTATAATAGAAATAAATGATAAAATAAAAAAGTTTGCTTATTTTGCTACTTTCTTTAAGCCACAGTGCTCAGTTCTGGAGGGACGTCCAGCTCTGAACTTGCAGAGGCTGCCAGGAGCTGAAGGCGTGGGCGTGCAGCTTGTGGGCTCAGGGGCTATTAAACTGTTTAGAATAAGACTCAACTCAGGCCTGACAGCATTATAAACAGGGATGTTTTTATAGCCTGGCTGAAGAGTTAATCATCCTGTTAATGCCTATTTCTGGGCATGCTGCAAGTCAAGAGATTACAGCCGCTAAATGGTGGCTGCGGCAGCTCTGAGCGAGCGCCCGCCCGCCCGGCTCGTGGGAATCCAAAACAATCCCGTTGGGACGGGCTGGAAAGCTGAGCTCTGCCGGGTGCTCCCCTCGTTATGTGCATTAATAGCTCCCCGCCGCGCCGGCTGACACAGCCCAGCAGCTGCCGGCGGCCGCCCCGCTCTCCCCGGGCGGCGCGGGGCTGGCGTTGGCAAACGTTCAGATGCGCCAGGATTTGGGGAGACCTCACGAATCACCCACCGTTCTCCGCCGGGAGCAGCGGTCCGGAGCGCGATGGATGAGAACAAACCCCTGAAGGTCCGGCTGACGTTCTCCGTGATCCTGGTTGGCGTCTCGCTCCTGTTTGCGGCCGTGGTGACGGACCACTGGGCCGTGCTGAGCCCCAAAGTGAAGGAATATAATGCCACCTGTGAAGTGGCTCATTTTGGGCTATGGCGACTCTGTACAAAGCGGATTTTTATACAAGGACAAGGTCCCAAAGAGAAGGGCTGTGGGCCGATAAGCCTGCCAGGAGGTACGTGACCACCCACCAGTGCATGGGACAAAGCAGCAGGCGGTCATGGCAGGCTTTGCTTGGGAGGTTGCAGGACATGGCAGAAGGAAAATAGGGTCTGTGTTCCTGCAGCAATTAATTTGGCACGGGACTGCATGGGGCTGCTTTCATATTGGTCTGCATACACACCTCATGTTCGTCGCTCTCGCCGTACGTGTGCGCTGTGTTGCCTTGCACGTCCGTTTGTGACCATATTTGAGTCTCCTGTGCAACCACGACAGTGGCAGGGAGAAGGGGAGGAGAACCGAGCGTGGTGGAAATCCCAGGGGGAAACTGGGATGGTGGAAATTTGGCTGACATCGACCAATGGTCCCGCAGCGCCCAGGCACACTGACAGCAGCGGGCAAGAAAGAGGATTTATGGGTCCACCATATGTAGGTGGATCTTTAGGTCTTCCAGACACATATGGCCATGAAGGAACAGCCTGTTCACGGCTGGCGTTGGGTTATCTCCGAGCTATTTAAACAACCGTCCCTCGGGGCAGGGAGGAAGAGAGACCCACAGTACGTTTTGCAAAAAGAAAAGAAGGCATAAACTGAGCTTGAAGCGATTTCTCAACGACTTACTGAGGCTTCTCGTTGGGTTCCTCCGGTGCAATCAATGGGGAGGGCGGTGGGGCGGCGGGCACGGCCGCGTTCCCAGAAAACCGCTCCGTTCCCAGGGTGCGAGGAGCTCGTTCGGCTTTTGCTGATTGCCAAGTCAGCAACATTCGCGCCGCGTGCACTAATACATTCCCTCCGTGACCGAGCTACGCTGCTTTTTTAGAAGGCTCACAGGGTACTGGATGCTTTCCAGAGCAGAAATAACAAGATTGCCTTCATGCCGGACTCGCTGCTTAAAATGAGATATATATGTTAACACGTATTTGAAAATTTCCTGTGAAAACTACTGCTTGAGCTTACTGTATATTCCATGTATTACTGCAATTCTTTATCTCTTTGGCCAAATTACACGTTCTGAAGAGAGGAGCTCAGCCACAGCATTCGAATCTGCCTCTAACCAAATTTGGGAGCGTGTCATCCATATGCTTAATGTCTCTCGCAAAGGTACTTACATGCCTAGAAATATATTCCTCGCTGTATGCCTTTCCCCGCATGTGGAGGAAAACTCCCACAAAAGGGAAAACAATGGAAATCGGTGGATAAACACCAAAATTGCACAACCGCGGGGTAAATATAAAGCTCATAAATATCCAGCTGTCTGCAAAAAGCAGATTCGCAGGCAGGGCAGCACGAAAGCAGCTACTGTCTTTGATAGACACCAGCATGTGTTCGCACGGGTGTTGAATCACGTCCCAGCGCTGCCGTTGCACGGCGAACAACAGGGTGGTGATGGAGGGGCTGAGCCACCGGGTTTTAAAGATATTTGGGAATTTGGATGACATCCTGCGGCATAATCAGCACCCGGGGTTTTCAAAGGGCGAAATTTGCACCTCGGTTATAATATAAGTGTTTTAATCCCCGTTTTACTCACACCAGGAGCGCGGCAAGGGGGGGTTTGGGCTGCTAAATGGTGCTGCGGCCGCACGGCTCGCGTTAGATTGATTTCACGCTTCTGGGAAGAGATGTCGGCAGGGAAACACCGGGGCTGCGAAAACCACAGCAGTCGAGAAAACGTGAATGAACAAGTGAGCAGAGAAAGAGCAGATATGGGCACCAGTTTTCCTGAAAATCTTAAGATATAACCAGGCATTACTGCCCAGACTGGGAAAGAAACATAAGAATTTATCATTCCATCAATAACCGTTTACCAGCCACTCCCTGAGGAGGAAATGGATGGCACGATTAACATTATTTAAAAGGTTTTTTGCTCAGCACAGCACAAAATGGGGAGGATGACTTGGCTCTCAGTCCACAAAGCAGGGTTGTGATTTAGGCGGAGTTTTAAAATTTTAAAGTGCTCTTGCGAGGATGTTGACGAATTGGAAAGGGCTCGGCATCCTGCTGTAAGAAATAAGAAGATGAGGGAGATGGCTGTTAAAACCGGGCAAATTCAGATTAATGCTGAGACATTTTTAACTGCGGTCCATTGGTCCTTGCAAACACGGGAACTGAGTTCAGGCAACTGGAGAGGAAAAGCGCTTGAGCACAGGGGTTATCAGCAGGGCTGTTGTGCTCCTCGGGTCCGTACGAGAGACTCACTTTGCAAGGCTGCTATGAAATTAAACCGTTTGGAGACACCACCTCTAAAACTCAATGTGTGTCCAAGGCCTTGCTGGCCAGGCCAGAGCCCAAGGTCTGGCCCAATCCACCACTCAGCCCTCACATCAACACCTCCCATCGCAGCAGCACATCCTGTCTCCCAAACATAACATGAGCAAAAACCTCAGATTAAAAGTATCGTTGGTCCAGGTTTTTCTAACCATCCAGCCTGCCCCAAAACCCACCCGTGCTGGTGCCCATCTGAGGTTCAAGAGCATGGTGGGCCCCAGCCTGTCACTCCAATGCTTACGGGTGATCATTGCCACCTCAAACTCCACGTTCCCCCATGTCTCACAGCCTCTCTGCGTGTCGTCCCCCATGAAGTGTCCATATTGCAGACCCCTGAGGTTCAACCATGGTTCAGTGAGTTTGCAATGCTGCTGCATCCCACAGCTGTGCCCAAACTCGTTTGTGAGTGGCAGGACAAGGTGTTTCTGCACAGAGGAAAGATGAATTGGCCCATTCTCCCCCCACGGTGGTCACCCAGGAATGGTGGATCTGAAGGGCAGAGGCCAGGAGGGCCATAAGGGTGGGTGATCTGGAAGGGGGAGGACACTGTGTGATAAACCCCATGTTATATCCCTAAAGTTCACGTTGGCCTTAATGACCACAGAGCCCCTGGGCTGTTCCCATCAGCACACTGAGGTGACCTCGTGGCAGAAATAATGCAGCGAGGGGTGGAGACAAACAGAGGTTGCCACACAGTTTTCATCCATTATAAAATCCATTTTAAATCCTATCCATTATGTAAATGTGGTGTGACACAAATGGGCTTTTCTCTTATTCATGGTGGCACGGGAGAGGCATTGAGGCACCTCAGTTGTCTTGAATAACAGGGACCCTTGTTGAAACAGATATTCGCAGCTCAGCAGAGCACCGAAGCATCTTTAAACTGAAAACAATACGTCATTTCACCAATAACAATCTAGTTATGTTTTCCCACAATAAATGCATTTTCCAAAAACACCTCCCCTAAAGTTAACCGACTTCTGTGATAGCCTCATTTATCGCACTTTGGCAGAGCTTTGTTACAAGCCACAAGGGCAGCTCCTTTTCCTGCAGACAGGTCCAGCTCTTAAAGAAGGTTTTGTGTGGTCTCCATCTGCGGAGACTTCATGGACTGGAGGGACCGGGCTGGTTTGGTTCACCTGCGATGGACACACCATGTCTGAATGGCTTCACCTTGGGCTCCGTACAGTCAGCATGCCTTAGAGTCCAATATAAAGCATCCCAGCTTCATCCCATTTCCCTCCCCTTTAGCACAGGAGCCAAAGGATCCCCAAACTGCATGCTCAGCCTCAGCAGCCTCTCAGTTGCTGGCAGAGACACGCAAGCTCCGCTCTGGGGCTCCAAATTTGCAATTTTAGTCATAGAGGCCTGAGTTCAAATATGTTCCCTCCAGTTGTTTGCAGGAATAATAAAGAACAGGTCAGGAGATGCCAGAGTTGAGCATTAACCTGGTCTCCAGCAAGGAGAAGCTGCAGATGAAATACAAGTCAGCTTGTAAAATTAACTAGATAAGAGCATCTCAAAAGAATCTTCCACTAACGGGCTCAAAAAAAGCTGCTTTGCAGCTGCCTATCTCCTGGGAGAGAGAAAATAAATCCTCCTTGAATCAGTAACTCCAAAATCTGCTGTTTACATGGCAGAAAAAAAAAGGCTAACAAGAAACATGAGAACCAACAGTACCCCGGTATCTTCTTGCCACTAGAATGCTGTAAATAACCAAAAAAGTGTCCCCAGGCAGAAGTCCCCCATGGTCCTGCACACGGAACCTGGCTCAGGCTTCACCCCACGACCTGCCCTGGGGCAGCACATCCTGCTTGGGATGCTGGGGAGGACCAGAGAGCCCTGCTGGGCTCTCCCAGCATCTCTGGAAGCTGGTGCTCACTCCGTCCTCTGAGGGACAAGAGATGCTGGTGTTAACCAAGCGCCTGCATTTCATGCAATCTTGGTGTGATTTCCCACTCTGATGGGAGCCCAAGCCGGGGTGCAGGGGGGTGCTGGGCTGGTGCTGAGCGTCTCGTCTCCAGCCTGGCTCAGCAGAATAGTGCAATCAGAGCTGGCGCCGCTCAACGTGTCTCCGCGATTGCGCCCTTCCAGCCAAATTCCTGGCGAGCAACTGTTCTCCCAGCTCTGCGCCCCTTCAAACCTTCAATTAAATCAGTTATAAATAGTGAGAACACCCGCCATCCGAACCCCTTCGAGCCAGCAGGTCCTCACCAGCCCCTTCTCCGTCCCACTGGGTCGCTGGAGCTGAAGGGCTGGTGCATCTTCCAACCTCTCCTCGCTCCTGACCCTCACTAAGCTGAGCAGGAAACAAAACCGTGGCCATTGAGAGACTCGGTTACCAACTCCCCTCCTCCCATTATCCTCCTGCCCCACAATCTTGATCCTTGTTCGCTTAACAACCCCTCTCTAAATACCCCACATACCTGGCAGCGTGCTTGGGTGAAGTCCGGATAGAGGAACTCTATCCAACTCTATGCCAACTCTGCCATCTTATCCCTGTTGGGTTAAAAGACAGAATGAGAAAAATTACCTACGATCCTTATTTCAAATAGATGAGCAGTCAGTGTGCGAAGCTCTTGGATGGAGCCCACAAAAGGTATCGGCGGGTTCAGCCTTGTCCACGCTGGAGTCGATGGCCGGGCATGCACATACCATTCATCTCAATACAACAGATCTGACTCCAATTTACAAGGTCCAGGAACCTTAAAAACACTTCAAGTTTGACACATCAATAAAAAGCAAATTCAGTTTTACTATCAGAGGTTTCCAAGTGCATGAAACGAATTTCCTTCTCTCTTTCAGAACGCAACTGCTCCTACTTCAAGCACTTCACCCCAGGAGAGAGCTCGGAGATATTTGAAGTAACCACCCAGAAAGGTAGGAACGATCCCCAAAAATACTGTTGTAATGTTGGGTGACCTGGGGTGCACACAAGACCTAAGGACAAGGTGTCCCAAAATGGGGGTTTAACCCCCGTTCCACTGAAAGCAGTAGAGGAATTCCCATCAGATACCAATCAGCAGTGAAAAATGCCCTGAACTAGGTCACATCCCATATTTCTGGGAAGAATTATTTTTACACATGACCACAATCACAAGTCCCACAAATATATTATTGTGGCAATACATATGCAAACCACAAAAGGCCTTTTCAGCATAAAAATGGCTTTATGACATTGGCACTACCCATGACACTGGGAGCCTTTGCCTTCAGAGGGAGACGACATTAATAAAATCTAAATGAATAAATCATACCCCAAGCAGAGTCTTGACCCTGGAAGGAAGCACAGAGACTGGGAAGACCATTAGGAATTTTATGCTTTGTATTGATTTTATATGGAAGTCATGTAAAAACCAGAGCGATCGATGGGAGGAAAGACCAGAGGTCCTACAAAGACACACACACATCATGTTTATAGGGCATGGATTGGGAAAACAGCCTTTCACAGGCAAATTTCACATCTCAGATAAGTCCCTGATAAAGCCAAATATTTAGAACACTCATCCAACGTGCTCATCTCTTTCTCACCCTCTCATTAAAGATGAAATCCTTTCTAGTTTGCCACTCAGCATATTTTACTGTGGAGTAAATGAGCTGATGATTATGTTACACATATTAAACAATCTGCTTTGCTTCCAGTGGAAATCATAATGATGGAAAACCCGGCAGACAGGTTCTACAAAAAAGCAGCTTCCTAAGACAGGAACAACCAGGAATTTTAAGTGGATAGAAGAGTGTATTTGCTCATTTAAATACCACCAGATCCAGCCATCTGATCTCAAAAACACACCCAATGCCATTTCTGAGCAGGATCGGGAAGAACTGCTTTTCTTTGAAGTGAAAGAAAAAGCTGAAGCCCCAGCAAAATATTTTACATTAAAACAAACCCTTTCAGGCAGTTCCAGCACACAGTGAAGAGAAACATGAAGGAAATGATAATAAAAGAGTGGTATGAAAAGCAATGAGAACAAAGAGTGATCTGCTGTTCACAGAAATAGCTCCATTTGGATGGGAGCTAATTAGTAACAGGCAAAAAAATTCTTCATGATTTTGCCTGGGAGATATTTTTTTTCCCATGTCTTGAAAGGCAAATATCATCAGGCACTGTGATGTTCACGCATGGCTACATGTGTTAAATATTAAAGTAATCTGAAAACGAATGCGATATGTAAATGAAGGGCTGAATTATTCAATTAGCAATTCTTCCCCTCATTCAGGCACTGGAGTGTGCTGCGGCTGGGGAGGCGTCCAGCGCACGTCTCAGCGAAGAGCAAGACAGTTTCTGTAGGGTCTAATCCTGAAGAAGCTGCGTTTTCACAGGGCTGGGAAGCAGTGTCTTAACGTGAAAACAGAAAAGATGCCGTGCAAACGCTTCACCTCTGGCCTCCCGCCTGCCCGGAGCGCACGGCTAAAACATGGGTACATCGGCACCACGCGTGGCGCCTTGCCGAGGCTCTGCAACGCACATCTGGAATAAAAATAGTGTAGGGCTATTTACTGTGAGAGCAGAGGGATGGAAGAAATGAGAGCGTGGAGCCCAGGAAGACTTCAACACCAACATCTGTGCAGCAAAACGGCTCCAGCCCCAAGCTTGATCCCCCCAGCACAGGTGCCATTTGCTCTGGCAATGAGCAATCAGGACACGTTTCCTCTTCCTGCTCTGTTTTTATACCCTTTTCATTCCAAATGGCCAACACTTGTCCCTGCTTTTATTTGAGGGCAATACTCAGTTCACCAGGGTCATCTCTCCATAGAAGCAGTAAGACACTTATTTCCCAGAGTGACCTACCGCAAAGTCACAACAGCATGCTCAAAATTTGCCTAATTAGCCTTTTTTTGGTTTGCTTTGGCAGAATACAGCATTTCAGCTGCAGCCATTGCCATCTTCAGCGTCGGCTTTGCGATCATCGGAACAATCTGCGTCCTCTTCTCCTTCAGGAAGAAGAAGGACTATCTGCTGAAGCCAGCGTCCATGTTCTACACCTTCGCAGGTAGGTGCTGCAACGCTCGCAGACTCGCACTCGGGGCATAAAACAATGTAGAGAAACTTAGATTGATCCCAGGAGGATGGGAACGCTTCAAAAAATGCCCTGGAAGTGGCATTTTCTACCCAGCCACACTCAGATTACCAGTCCCATGTGGTGCTCCAGATGAAGAGCTTTGCTCTGCATGTTACCCAGCAGCTTGGCTGTATTTTCTCCAGCTACCTTTAAAAGTGGCATTTCTAGCATATTCAGTGCCAGCCCATCTAAACCCTGGATACACACTATTTTGTATCTCTGAAGACTCAAACCAAAGAAACAGCTGATCCAGGCCCAAAATACCCAACTGTCTCCCCAAAACGTGAAAACTTCATTTTTTAGTGATAGTTTGACTGAAAAGCAGAGGTACAAATTGTCACCTCAATAAAAATCTTGCCCAACCTTTGGAAAACCCACCTAGGGAACACAATTATTCCTCCACTACTTAGAGTTTCCCATCCAAACCTGCCTAAGAGATGACAGTAAGTCACCGTCTGGGTTGCAGCAGAGCTCTCAGCAGCCGTGAGCGTTGGTTCCTTCAAACATTGAAGCCAATGACTCACCTGCGAATCTCAATGCAGTTCCTGCGTGCAGAAAGACAGATGAGGCGGTTAATGAAGGGTGAAAAATTGACAGCTGGTTATTCAACCCACTGCTCCTCTCTTCCTTCAGGTCTCTGCATCATCATCTCTGTCGAGGTGATGAGACAGTCCGTGAAGAGGATGATCGACAGTGAGGAGACAGTTTGGATCGAGTACAGTTACTCCTGGTCCTTCGCCTGCGCCTGCTCCTCCTTCGTCCTGCTCTTCATCTGCGGCATAGTCCTCCTGCTGATCGCGCTGCCTCGCTTCCCCCAGAACCCCTGGGAGACCTGCATGGATGCCGAACCGGAGCACTGATGTTCCAGGAAATAACCCACAAAGTGTTCCGAAAACATTTGTATATTTTAAAATGCCTGGATCTCACTATACAATGAGTACTCCACTAACTAAGTCATTACTGAACCAAGACATGTTCGATTGTAACTATAAGCTTTGTTTCTTTTCTTTTTTAATGTAAGAACGCAGAGCATTCAGCACCTGTGGGTCGTGGGTGAAGGGCTTTGGGGATGCCCGGTGCTGATGCTGATGGACACTGTGTGTGTCGGCCAGCTGATGCTACAGAGAAGACAACTTTCCTGGGGAGGTGTTTGCTGCCATTGGGTGTAGATCCATGAGGGATAACGGCCTTTTACACCTCGCGTGGCCAGTGAGTCCATTTCCCCATTCACGCCGTGCTCATCTACCCTCCTACAAAGGGTTTGCTCACCACTCTGGAATGAATTGGAGATCCTCATGCTATTCTATGAAACTAAATCAGGGGTAGGGTGGAGGGAGGAAGCCCCAAAAATGAAAGAAAGAAATAAAGACCCACAAGTCTTGCCTCGCATTGTGAGAAAAATTCCTCCTACAAATTGACTCCCTGTGGGTCTGTTCCTTTCAATTACACACAAAAAGCCCCAAGATATAGTTTTTGTTCTGCTTAGACTTCGATGGCAAAACAGAGAAGTACTGAATGTTGAGTGATATTTTCCTTTAATAAAAAGCATGATTTTCTGGAAAATGATTTTGATGGATGAATCACTTGGCCCATCAAATCCTGCTAGGTCCAGAATGGCAGTGTGACTCTGGATGATGTTCACTGTGTGGAGCTCTCACTTGTTCCTTGTGAATGGGTTTTTTAAGACCGCTTTGCTCACTGTGTCTGTATCTGAAACTACACTTTAGGCAGCTGCTAAGAAGCAAAGGGCTTAGACTGAAACACCCAGGAGGGTCAGCCCCGAAAATACTACACAAGCACATGGTTGGTGACGCACCCCCAAAGAAACATCCGCCCAAGCAGCGCTGGGGATGCTGGTTGTGTTGCAGAGTCCCCACTGTGCTCTGGGGAGCAACTGGGGGGGAACTGGGGAGACGGGGGGTCCCCCCGCCCCACGCACCCACCCAGCCCCCCTGGCCGAGCTCTTTGTACCATCACAGTCCCTCAGTTCCAAGAGCTGGGTGTGTGTATATATATGTGCATATATATATATATATATATAGTGGGTTTTTTACAGTTCAGTTTTCAGAGTATACTCAGCATTTCCTCCCCTACCAAGTAGGAAAAAGTGGTGTTGTTAAGTTACAGTCTTTTAGCCCAATAATTCAAAAAGGAGAAAAGGAAAATGAAGCGTCCGTCCCGTTGGGCTTACCTGTCTGTAATTCAAACAGAATTCAGACCGGAGATTTTCTGATCATTATGAAGAGATCTGCAATCAGGACATGCTGAAGCTCTTTGGTAAATCACACAGTGGTTTCGCGGAGGTGCGGGGGGCGCTGAGCCCCACAGCCCCCAGCCAGACTCAGACTCCATGTCCCATCAGTGAAGCGTCAACGAGAACAGAAGCCTTTAGTGAAGTTGCATTAATGTTTTTCCAGCCCTTTGAAGTTGAAAAGCACTACAAATAACACGTATATTATAAAGTTTGGGGATAAGGCGCTGATCGGTGCCGAGATCTGAGTGAGAGCTGGAGAGCTCTGCCCGTCTCATCACCGGAGACAACCACAAGTCTTCAAGTTGTCACTGAACCACTGTGAAATGCTAAATGGTTTAGAAGTCTTATTTTTGGGTACAGAGCTGACATCCTTCATTTGCATTTTCATTGTTCGTAAAAAACAAAGGTTAGTTTCTAGGGAGATCCTTTACATGCAACTTCTTCATCACTCACCACTTCCTATGGCACCAGCAAGACTGAGAAGCATCAAGATGACTTCGTTTTCTTTTTCCAGCCATTAAGAAATGCTGACGAGGGACCCATCTGTTAAATTGGTCATTGGTATTCAGGGTGGGAAAGGCACTGCTCTTAGAGCAGGTTTGTGCTGCCATGTCTACATCTTTCTGCCAGGGAGCCGATAATGTGTTCAGAGAGAGTTAATAAAAGTAATTGGCCTTCATAAAGGAAAAGGAATATCATGTTGAGGGGGGGAATGGGAACCGGCTTCAGTTTTCGTTCTCTCAGTTGAGCAAATAGCAGGGAACGGCCACCAAAACTTCAAGAATGTAGCAAGAAAATGTGAAAGAAATACCCTTTATGGCAGGAGTCAACAGAGCAAACTGGGGATGCGGCTGCACAAGCCGCAGGAGCACAGCCGGGTTTGGGAGATGGGCTAAGAGGGAAATAGACACTGCGGAAAGGGTAAATTCATTTGCAGAACAAGTAACTATCTCCAGCCAGCACAAAACTCGGTTCTGCTTCCCTTGAGCATGTTCCATTTACCACCCCGAGCAGCCCCGGAGCATCACACGCGACACTGCGAGATCCACGCAGCCCGAGTGCTAAATCACTGCAGTGCTAAATCACTTCGGTGCTAAATCACAGCGTCAGTGCAACGGGAGACGCGAGCTTTTTTGTTTATGTAAGAGTAAGATTTGCCGTTAGGCACAAGGCGTGCAGAGAATCTGCTTCCCTCATTTTTAATGCTGTGTTGTGTGAATTTAATGTGGAGAAAAGGTGCCAGACTAACAACCCCGAAGAACAAAACTGCCTGTTTAGCAAGCAGTGAGCTGAGCTCCCAGAACAGCTTATGTGCAAAGAGGCGCCGCAGCAGCAACGACCCAGGCCTAGCCAGGCGGGGACTAAGAGCTCGCCTGGGTTGATACTGTGTGAGGGTGCAGAGATGGGTGCACCCACACAAGGAAAGGGACATTCAGAAACCTCAGTATCAAACCCTGCTTTCCCTTTAGGCCAGAAGTGCCAACACGTGCACAACGCTCTGGTGTTCGACCGAACTGACACGTAGTTTATAAAGACACAGGTAAACTTACTTAATTACTTCTTTCTTTTCACTGATCCCTTTCCAATCTGTTCCTTCCTTGTGGCCATCACCTCTTTTTTCTCTCCCTACTCTTGACAGTTGTGGAAATTCATTCCAGAAGGTCCAGGAGATCCGGGAATTTCTGTCTGCGAAAACTAGAAACTTAAAACTAACAGAACAAATGAAATGAGTTGAATGATGATACGGGCAGAGCATGAAGCTTCATGGGCTTATTGCTCCGGCAATGTGCGGATTCTGATATGCTTGAGTTCACTCTAAAAAGAAACCGTAGGGTGAGTGGTCAAACCGCTCTCAGTGCTACTTATAGCAGAGATATTGTATACATAGCAAAAGAGTTGCTTACAGAGCATGATCTCTGCAAAAAAAAACCAGCTGAACTTGACAAATCTGGGAACAAAACGTTAATTAATCAAAGTAGGGAACGGTGCTTACAGGGTTTGTGAAGTCGACAGAAGCGTTCGGGTACTGCTGAGGGTCAATAAGCCACAGCCCATACAATTGAGTAAACTAGAGTGGGTGAAAACTTGCAAAGAGGACACGGGGATGTGCCAGGACAGCTCTGCCCAAGGACCAGCTAGGGACAGCACGGTCGTGTCCCCCACTGTGACCAAGCTCACCCAGGACACCACAGAAAAGAACTATATTGTCCAAACGTTATGTCGGAATCCACTTCCAAGTCACCCCTGTGAGCCAGCGGCGACTCCTCCAGTTTCTTGTTCAGACTTAGTAAGGCCAAGTTTAAAGCTTGGAGTTTTATAAGAATTCAGTCTTCATAAACGCGCAGGGAAAGGCACCAGCTGCACTCAGCGAGGAGCTGCTGGAGGGGCAGAAGCTCCATTTGAAAGTTCAAATCATTTTTAAAGCTTTTTTCACCCAATTCTTTACTAGTTCTCAACACCACACTGCCAACCTCCCACGAGATATCCAGATTTTTCTCCTGAAAAACTGAAATTAAAGAGAATAAAACCAGGACTTATTCTTAAGTACAAGCTTTCTAAATTTAGGCCTAGATGACCTTGTCATTTAAATTTTCCACAGACAAGAGCGGGGGTTTATTCCTGGACAAGAAGCATGGGATTTTGGCACTAATGGTAATTTTGAGCGTGATACTTTAGCTATTAAAAAGGAGCCACGGACTCTGTTGGTGAATACGCTCAAGCCTCCATTCACTTCCTCTGATCAGCGACAATTTACACAAACCAAGAATCTAAAGGCATAATTTTGAATTTCCACTGTAATTGCAACAGTAATTCCCAGTGCAGCCTGAGCCCGTGCTCCCTGGAGCCATCTGCAAGGCTTAATTTAATTTTAATAAGAGTTCGATTAAAGCCCTGGAAGAGTTTACAATAGAGTTTTGGGGTTTTTTAAACAGCTATGACTTCAATAAACATTGGATAATTTGCTCTAAATACCAGAGATCCCACTCAGGGCTATATACACGCCATATAACGGCCAGACGAAGCGTTCCAAAACAAATCAGCTTTCAGAAGAAAAATAACTCTAAGAAATGCAACTGATTCACGCTGAACATTTCCAAAGCTGATAGTCGCAAGATCTCTGCTCTAACAACCTCAAATTCCTGGGCGAGAGCACTTGGGAGAATTTGTAATGAAAATCAGCAGGACTTTTCATAAAGTTATAGAATTGGATGGTAAGTCGGAAGGAAAATGCTCCTTTAACCATAATTTTTCCAGTGTAGATAAAACGCCAGCATAAAAAAAACAGCACAAGACATGCTGAGATGTGACCATCTCCCCCTTAACCGACCGATCGCAGTAAATGAACAAGTGATGTTTATTAGTTTAATATTCCAATATGGTGAGCAGAATTAAAAGATTGCTCCGTATCAACAAAAAGGCCTGAAATCCCAGCGCCGACGGGGCGAGGTGCATTTGAGCCCTACCTGTGTCTGGCACAGATCCCTCACCTGGGAGCAGAGCCAGGAAAACTGGCCCATAGCTACCGAAACCAAAAAACCCGGAGAACTTCCACGGAGCGCACACCTGGCCCTTGCAAATGAGGCTCCCACGGACTTATTTCTGCAGCCGTCAGCTCGGAAAAAATCCCATTGAACAGTAGTTTTGCCCGATTCGAGGTCGCAGAGTTTGGCCTCTGCTCGTTTGTGTGTCCTCTTGATTCGATGCCGTATGCCAAGTGCTCAGAGTAACTCGGCAGGGGCTTTTCCCTCCCCCAGAGGCTTTTGTTTGGTATAGATACTAAGAAATAAATTAACGAGTTATGTGTGGTTTTCTTTACAGCAAAAAGACGGAAAAAGTTTCTCAGATGAGTTTCTGAATCATCAACCGGCAAAGGTTTAGAATAACAAATGTATATGCAAACCGATGCAGTGTATTGCGTTTAAATCAACCCGTTATATAAAGACCTTAAAACATGAAGTCACATACAAAATAAGAAGAAAAATCCTGATTGTGACCAGAGCAAAACTCTGATTGAATAGAGCAGCCACTGCTCATCGGTGCGGTGTCCCATGGACAGCTGGAAAAAGCTGAAATCACGCCCCCCCCAGCTCTATAATTTTAATTCTTGTGTGTAATAAGTGGAGGAAAACCGTAAATACCCCCAGCTCAGCCCCTGTAAAATATTTCACAGAATCCCAGAATGTCGGGGGTTGAGAGGGCCCTGGAAAGCTCATCCGGTGCAATCCCCCCATGGAGCAGGAACACCCAGATGAGGTTACACAGGAAGGTGTCCAGGCGGGTTGGAATGTCTGCAGAGAAGGAGACTCCACAACCCCCCTGGGCAGCCTGGGCCAGGCTCTGCCACCCTCACCGGGAACAAGTTGCTTCTCATATTTAAGTGGAACCTCCTGTGTTCCAGTTTGAACCCATTACCCCTTGTCCTATCACTGGTTGTCACCGAGAAGAGCCTGGCTCCATCCTCCTGACACTCACCCTTTAGAGATCTGTAAACATGAATGAGTCCCCCCTCAGTCTCCTCTTGTCCAGCTCCAGAGCCCCAGCTCCCTCAGCCTTTCCTCACACGGGAGATGCTCCACTCCCTTCAGCATCTTGGTGGCTGCGCTGGACTCTCTCCAGCAGTTCCTTGTCCTGCTGGAACTGAGGGGCCACAACTGGACACAAGATTCCAGGTGTGGTCTCCCCAGGGCAGAGGTTTAAAGCAACAACCCAAACGCCCCTCTTCATCTCCCCAGCTGCACGAGTGTGACCAGCGCACGAGACCAGAACACTTTATGGACAAAGTTTATCTTCTGAGTTTTCATCCACAGTTGTTTCTTTAATTGTTAAATATTCCTTTTTTTGTTTTTTTGGTTTTTTTTAGTTTGTGTTCCTAAAAGGCCAGAAATAACCTGGTAACCGTTCTTATCCCCGAAAGATTTAGATGAATTTGGATACAGTTTTGACAAACATTAAATCTCTTCTTTAATGATGTTCCTCAAACAAAACAGTTAGCAAAATATCTGAATTTCCTTGTATAATGTCACATTTTAATGTAAACATCAAATAATGTACCAAAAGTTTTACCGGAGAGAAAAAAAAAAGAAAAAAAAAAGAAACAAACCCCAAAGCGGCACAATTGTTTGATAGCACTGGAAAAGGGGAGAAGAGCCAGATTACAAACATTTACACATGCAAAGTGGAAAAAATTAAACAAACAAAAAAAGTCTTTTACTAAATCCACGCAGTTTTTTTTTTAAAATAGTTATTAAATCTACTAAGCACCAACATACCTAAAAATTTCTTTTCAGCTTCATGATTCATTTAAAAAACCTATCAAATTAACTTTTCAAACAAGCTTATATTACCAGCTTGTCCAAAAATAAAATGTAGAGGTTTTTTGGGTTTTTTTTTTTTTGTGGTGTTTTGTTGGTTTTTTCCTTTTTTTTTTGTCCTTTTTCTTTTGAATAGCTTATTTTACAGTATAGCAATACCTCTCATCTGAATGGTTCCACACAACGGCAGAGGTGGCTGCAGAGAACGCCGTGACTTTACCCTACGGTGGATGGGAAATACAATAGCACATCATACGGAATCTAAAGCTAGAAAAGGCTGAGGATGCAGCATCCCTTCACAGAAAAGCTGATCAAACTCAAAGTCTTTAGAAGATGCTGCACCTTTATTAAAAACAAAAAAAGAAATTAAATGAATTTAAGCAGAAATAACATACATTTTTACATTAACTGGCCATTTCTGGTACAGAAACCCAGCATAGTATGCTAATGTTATTGAATAAATGTAAATGCTACTTACAATCTTCTTAAATACAATTTAGACAAACTTTTTTTTTTTTTTAAACTTTTTTTCCTTTTTTCTTATTTTTTTTTGCTTTTTTCGAGTTGTCCCAATAAACTCGCAGCTGCTACTTTAATGCAACATATTAACATTACACTAATTAAAATTAAAGTGTGTGTGTTTTCCTACAGAAAAGCTTCCAAAAAACTGACCCACATCAAAAAAATGCAAAATAATGGAATATAATTAACAAAAAAAAACAAACAAAAAGATTAGTTGCGAGTCTAGCAGCAAAGCAATTAAGTGAGGATATATTTACTAATATAAACAAAGGGAATATTTGCAACTACAGGTGAAGCCCCGACTATCTTAGACCTACCGACACAAATAAAAATTAAATTCTCTCTAAAAAAAATAATCTGGTTATTTAAAATAGGAGTAAAAGCCGTTGCTACCTGATGAACTACCTAGGCTAAGTTCCTGAAACAAAGACAAAGGGTCGCTGTTCTTTTTCGCCTGCTCGGGGGGCGGTTTGGGCTTTGGCGGGGCCCGCAGGGCGCTGGCGTAGGACATGGCGGGTTTGCTGGCGCTGGGCGGGCCGGTGCCGCTGGACTCGGCCAACTGCTTGTTGGGCATGAGAGGAGGGAACTGGCCCAGGTGTTGGAGCACGTTGTAGTTGAAGGAGTTGGAGAGCTGGATGTTTTCGGCCTTCAGGTGTTCCTCGGGGGGCTTGACCGTCTTGGGCGGAGCTGCAGAGGAACCAGAGTTTGTCTTAGTGAAGGGAGGTGAGCGAGGCAATGGGTTTATAGTGATCCCAAAACAGGCGCTGAGGGGCACCAACATGGAACCTTAACCCTAACACCACCAGTTTTCTATGTTTAGTCACTCTTAGTCACAGAATCACAGTGTCAGGGGTTGGAAGGGACCTGGAAAGCTCATCCAGTGCAATCCCCCCATGGAGCAGGAACACCCAGATGAGGTTACACAGGAAGGTGTCCAGGCGGGTTGGAATGTCTGCAGAGAAGGAGACTCCACAACCCCCCTGGGCAGCCTGGGCCAGGCTCTGCCACCCTCACCATGAAGAAGTTTCTTCTCATATTTAAGTGGAACCTCCTGTGTTCCAGTTTGAACCCATGACCCCTTGTCCTGTCACTGGTTGTCACCGAGAAGAGCCTGGCTCCATCCTCCTGACACTCACCCTTTAGATATCTGTAAACATCAATGAGGTCACCCCTCAGTCTCCTCTTTTCCAAGCTAAAGAGCCCCAGCTCCTCACTTCCAACTATTTCATCTTGTATTATCCCGTCAGCAACGCCAATACCACCCATTATTAAACACATTCCCCACACACGTACCCACAGAGTCCATAACACCCAACCTGCAATTCCGCACGGGCGGATTTAGCAGATGTACTGAAGGTAGGTAAGCGGCTTCAGAATGGGATACACTAACTTAAACACGTTATCCACTGAGACAGCACAAAGACTATTTCATTCTTCTTGCTCTATAGCTTAATAGGCTGAAATTAAAATTTACAGCACCATATATAATTCATTCTCAAACAGCAATTCAGAGTCCTGAACACCAACCAACTAATTATTGATATTTTAGTCTGAATGCCTTCCTGCTAATTGATATGTTCTTGCTCCATATTTAACAACTCCTGTAACTATCAGAAAAAATGGTGCGTTAAACCACAGATGTAAAAGTGGTTTCAAGTGAATTTTCTGAATTGTAATGATGTGTCTTACTTTTATCTGGAGAATTCTGCTGTCTTATACAGCTAGAGAAACTCTACACTGAAATGCATTATATCTAAACCAGCCTAGGAGGTGGGTAACAGATTCATTTTGCAATTATTTCAACCTTTAAATGTATATGTTAGTTTTGAAGTCCACATACAAAAATGTACCATCAAATGAGTGCAATAGTATAAAAACATAAGTTCATAGTTAGATTTCTGACTGGAAGAGTCACACACAGGCTTTTGGTCTTGCTAAAGTACTCAAAAATAACACCCAAGAAAACCAAACCCAACACGTAGAAGGAGGAATATGGAAAGAACATAAGCAAACCAGTTTTGCTGGGTTGCTATGGTTCCATAAAAGCCCCAGAACATAAGCAAAGAAACCTCCCCAAAATAACCAGAGCACTCAAGAGAAGACAAGTAATGACAAGCAGGGCCAGAGGTGAACGCTCCGTGTGCTGCAGGTGTCTAACAAAGGGAAAAAAATGAAATAAACATGTTGAATAAGAACTTAAATCATTTTCTTTCTATCAACAGAAAAGGCAATGCGAATCAAGCTCTCCCATCACTATTTTGGGAAGTGCCTGCATATAACAGCACAGAGCAATTCACGGCAGGTCTCCTTGCATTCCATAAATCCACGCCAATATAATGGAGCACCATTTCTGATGTACAGGAAATATAAGTCCTTGAACTTGTGTGAAGGTGTCACGACTGCTCGTTCTCGGGTGACAAATACAGGCCCAGGACTAGTTCCCAGCATCTCGTTCTCATGAATTTTTATTTCATGGATAGAAATCAATAGTAAGCAGAGACACTAAAGTTTCTGGTCATTAACCCCTAGCACCATAAAACACATTTAGATTTTAAATACGACCATCATGGTCAATGAGCTGTAAATGCAGGAAAGCAGAGCAGCCATAAAAACGGAGATTTGTTTGCATAAACTATTAGATACAGGGCAATGCTGCATCTACATTTATTTACAAAACAGAAACCATACTTAACTACAATAAAAAATATTTTCATAGTAAATGCGGATACTAATCAAAGCTTGCCCCACGCGTTCAGGATTTATTATTTGACAACGAATGTATGGATATGGTACTTTTTACATACGCATGTTTCCTCTGAGGATTTTATTCCCAAAAATGTTCTCAATCTTGATATTAAAGCAAAGGAATGTGGTATCGGCTGACACGATGTAATCCTGCAGGGTTCCTGAGCTCCTATTAGACCACCAGAGAGTTCGGAGCTCGACTTCAGCCGCAGATGACACCACTGTCATCCGTTCGGCAACTCCATTTGCAGGAAAAATATAAATAGATGGAAGGAGGCACCCTGAGCTTGAAGCTTTGAACTTAACTCAGGAGATGCTGCCACCAAGATGGTTTTGTAAAACATTTTCACACTTTAGAAATGAAAATGCACATTAGAAACTTAACTCGAGTGCTGTCACTGATACAAACAGCTTTATTTCATTCAGCCTACACCGAATGCTTCAACTTCATAATTACTATATTATGAAATGACAAGATGTTTTAGGTTTATAAAATTTGACCAAAAGCAATTAGATATTTTAAGGGCAATAAAACCAGCTAATAAATATTTTTCCCCATTATTAAGTGTTTTTAATATTCACACTGGAAGTTCATATTTTTATTATTATTTTTTTTTAATTACCGTTGAAGATCCTTAAAGCAAAACCATGGAGGAGAAACTGAACCATCCTGGTAATTTTGTTTTTCACAAACATTAAAAATATGGAGACCAGCTGCACAGCTGCACTGCCCCAATTCCCCACTTGTAGCTGGTTAATCACTGAAAAGTTAATTTAGTTTCTCTCTGCTAAATCGATCAGCAGTGCTACAACCACCAGGGAAACCAGGTTCCAGTGTGATTCTTCCACAGTGAGAGTTGAAACTTCATCATTGCTCTGATGGAGTACCAGAACTTACTAAGAAATACACTGAGACTGCTAATTCCATTGATGTTGTTTCTCCCCTAGACTGTAATATCAACAAGAAATATTATTGATTCTGGAAACAAATGATGAATCTTGCAAATAAATCCCACCGGTTACCTCAGCTCCTTTGAGCAACAACTCAGTTGCACCTGAAACCACTGTAGGAGAACAGTGGGTTTGCTAGAACTTCTGTGAGAAGATGAAGCAGCATCATGGCTTGTTGTAGATGAAGAATACTCAACAGTATTCTTCTTTAGACATCAACGATATATTGAAATGTTAACAACGAATGAAAGTAGGATTTTTCTAAGCAAACCTTTAACTACTGAAACAATGAATACTTCAAAAATCTTTGCTTAAATTAGTTTTGGGGTTTGAAGAGATGGCAGAAAACATTTTGTGGTTGAAAAAAAACCAACCCAACCCAACTCAACCCAACCCAACTCAACCCACCACCCTTCCATTTAGACCTGCTCACTCCAGGCTAAACAGTCTAATTAATGCAGCAAAGACGCAAAGCTCGAGTGCGTACCCACCTAACAACTCCCGGGCTGGAACTGCTCTGCTGGCTCCGTTGCATGGAATGTTTGGGTACGGGGCAGATGAGGAGGAGTTCACCCACAACTCAGGAGGCGAATAGTTGAAAGATGACTGGTTACTGTGGTCCTGAAGCTCTTTACACTGACCAAGACTGTCTTGAGGAGTGCTTAATTCTTCAGAACAAGCCTGGACTGAACTAGAGGAAATTCTTCTTTGGTACAACGGCCTGCCTGGTCCTCTTGGTTCATACTGGGAACAAAAAACCAAAACATAAAAAGGTCTTTTGCTCCTTTTATTCAACTGCATGCATCAAATACCATTTTTCCACCCAATAAAAATCCCCTTTGTATAATTTTCAAGTGATATGTTGTATATTGTAGTCACTGACAACATATTTTAATCCCACAAAACAGACACAGAATGTTAAAGGAAAAGTAGAGTGTCAACTGAGACTCCCTAATTCTTATCAACCTTTACATCTTATACTCCTACGTGGGAGATGTAACTCACAGTGAGGAGGAAGATACTCAGCATTTACAAAGGAAGCACAGAAAGATAGAGGAGTAAACGTTCAATTACAATGTGGAGAGGCAAAAAAATGGCTTTTAGTTTCCAAAGGACAAATGAGTGTTCTGTATAGCAGGATTTTGGAAAGCATGATGCATTTGTGTACTGGATTTTGTGCACCTACACACAAAACAGATGCTCAGGAGAAGTAATGCAGAGTGAAATCACAAAACCCCATTGTCTACAAATCACACACTTCTTAGCACTCTGGATTCCAATAGGGATTAAAAACTCCTGTTCAAAACGTGACAGAGAGGGACAGAGCCAGCTGTGGTGTGGCAGCATTCATGCAGCACAGCTGGATCTCTGCACTGATTTCCAGCCCTTTGAGCCCCCAAAATACACAGGGGTGGCTTTACGCAGAATTAGCTTGGGCCAGGTGGGATTTATTAAATCAGGTTTTTTTATGACACAAGAGTTCTGCTATGGTCTCAAGTTCATATGAAAAGCAACTCAACCATATTCACAGGTTAATCCTGAGCCAACTGGCTGATTCAAGCTGACATTCCAGAGAGTCATTTCATGAGTTTTCAGCTGGGGTGTGGTTAAATTGCACTCCACATAAATGACGTGCAGATAATTGTGCAATGATTGTGAAAAAAAAATGAGTAACATTCAAAAAGCCGAGGCCTCCTGTTTCGTAGAGAAAATGTTATACCTGCAGTGATGAGAACCACGAATACACACAAGGTGAACAGAGAAGACTCAGGAAAAAATGCTTACTTCCCAGAAATTGCCAGTGTGAGCTTTTAATACACGAGGTATTTTGCACTCATGCCCTCTTCAAGACATAATTTGATATTAAAGCGACACGACGATTGCATAAGCACACAAAACCGCCTACCTCTTCTAAGCTGTGGAGCGAAGAAGCAGATACTGCTCGAGAAGTGAGTGGATGAAATGGCTCCTGACCGACTGCGTGCTGATGGTTTGGGATTTGTATAAAAGGGTTCTGTTGCGACCGGTGGGGCAGCGGAGGTATGCCGTAATGAAAGCCCTGCCCCATGAGGTGATTCTGCGGTAGGTTAGCGTAAGTCCACGATCCATCAGGTTGTAGGTATTTCAAGGGAGATGGGGTTATATGTTCAGATGGCATTGAGAAAGGGGGGTTGTATATTTGGGGTAAATGCTGCTGAAATGCTGGGTTATTGGGGAGTTCAATGTCTCTGTTGTTTTCGGTGAAGGTGGGGAAGTGCCCGCTGTGGTTGGAGTTGCAGGAAGGAGACGGGAGTGCTGGTGGGCTCCTGGGCTGCACTTGTCTGTATTGCAACAGTCTGGACTGGGGGGGTGGCATTTCAGCTAAGTCCCGACTTTCGCTTTGATCACGGTGTGACAGTTCTCTCAGCAAATCCTGGAATCTGTAGTGACAGAATAAATGTATCAAACAACAAAAAGTTTTGCTGAAATCCCACTCTTGTTGAGGTTAAAAGAACTCAAAGTATAAACCAGTGAATTTAAACATACTCATCAGTGAGCTTCCCAACCCTAACTTCAAAGGATGTGACTGTGAGCAAGCAGAAATTAGACACGAGAGGATTAATTGGATGAAATACCTACCTGGATCGTCTCAAAGTTTTAATAACTCTTGAGATTTCCTTTTCAGTCAGAAGAATCAATTTGTTGTTATCTCTTAAGAGACAACTAAGGGAAAGATTTCCTGCTTTATTATACAAAGCCAAAAACTTCACATAGTTAAAGAAAATTTTAACCCCTCAAAAAGGCAAAAAAACTCAGAAGAATCAGGGATTCGCTTCCACCATGTACTTCCAAACTTCTTCAAAAGGTGAGTACTCAATTCAGCACTTCAGAGTCGGAGAAGAGAGTGTTTAGAGGCTTCACCATGGCTTTAACAAACCCGATGGAAAATAAAGCATAGTGGGAGATGACAGTAAACAGAGGCAATTTAAAAATCCAGCCTTTCCAATACATGTGTTTAAAGCTGATGACCACTGGAACTGTTTTTCTGTTTATGTTCAACAGCTTCCTTTCTTCCTCCCTAATGCTCCATCTCAAATTTAAGCGTTTTTTTAAATCCTGCTTTTAAAAGCAAAGTGTTTTTTTAAAAAATAAGAAAAATTTGGGGTTTATTGAGGAGCCGTGTTTGGGGAGGGATCGGTTGGTTTGTTTTCAAGCACATCAATCTGAGACCACTAATTCAATTAGAAGAATTTACAGCTTAAATAGGCCTCAACTACACTCAGACACCTCTTTAAAAACACAAGGTTGTTACTCTCTATCCATCCCTTATCCCATAAATACAGCACTGAAAAGCTCCATTAAAGTATTTTTCCACTACAGCTTTACTACCCAATATACTAACAGAATAAAGCATAACACATAATAAAAGCATCGTTGTAAATCAGCCTGCCAACTATTTTGACCTCCGTAAAAACAGCAGCAAAATGCAATACCCTTAAGCGTCTCGCACTCGATCACCGTGTTACAGACAGGTGCCCACTGCTCAATTTTACACAAGCTCTGATGACTCGATAGACAAATACCTTGAATATGTTGCCTCTGTTTCATCTTCTGTATTACTGGCAAGTTTCCAGTTTGCCCTAACTTGCTGCTGCTGATGCAATCCAACTGGCTGCTGAGGAAGATGTGGTAGATGAGGATGGTGATGGTGTTGATATGGAATAGTGCCTTGACTGAGATAGGCATTATGTTCATTCCATTGCTGTAACCTGGCTTGTTGTTGCTGCCTTATTGTTTCCAAAGCTACATTTCCATGCATACGATCTACAAAAATAGTTTTAAAACAAAAATTTATCTAATGCCCCTTCTTAAAGATCTTTATGTCAGAAAAAAAAAAAAGATTACTTTTCATACAGTATATTCCAGGGCCTATTATATACTAACTGCATTGCAGTGTATAACCTGGTTATTTAAATCATATGGAAAATCATATAAACATGAATCTTCTAATAAAGTGCTGAATATTCAAACATGCCTCAAGCAGCAAATTATGCTCAATGACATTACTTATGGAAACTAACCCAACAATGACCCAATTCAGAGCAATATCCCTGAAAAAGTAAATACCTCCTTCATTTTCACTTCTATGTAGTTATAATTGCACACTCTGAATTTAAATAAAGAAAAGTCACCTACCTAAAGTGTCCCCTAAGGGCATTCCTGATGGATTCTCTTCAATGAAGTTGTTCAAGTGGGTTGGCAGGACAGGGTTGTGCTGTGCGATAGGCCTCAAAGGATTATTGATTTCTTGTAACATAGGTGGGGGGTGTTGTTCTGAAATCACAGCATCTACAGCAGGAGAATGTGGTCGGTGGGGAATGGAGTTATTAAAAAAAGACTGGCTGGGGCCTGCCTGGTAAGCAGGGGAAAGCTGCGAAGGTTGCGGAGGCTGCTGATTCAAATGATTATGCTGCTGAACTACCTGGCTTTGCTGGGGTGGCATTTGGTTTTGTTGTTCAGGCAAATGGTTTTGCTGTTGACTTAAAAGGTTTTGCTGCTGTTGCAGAGGATACGGCTGCCTTGGGATCTGGGAGAGGTGCTGGAAGTGGCGGTTGGGAACTGTGTACTGGGAGTGGGGGGGGGTGAGATGGAGGTTCAGCTGCCTGGGGTTCAGATTATCTTTGCGATGAAATTTAGCGTTGGGGTAACCAACGCTGGAACGTGACTCTGGGCTTCTATTCTGAGAATTTGCTTCTAAGTCAACCTAGAAAAAGAGAAGGAAAAAACGTTGAGAATTCACATGAAGGAAACAAACAAAAGCCATGTCAGTAATGCATAAATTAATTAAAAGAGAGAATGCTAAAAACAAACAAAACCAAGACAAACGCACCTGCTTGGATTCTACAGGTTTCTTCTCAGGTGTTCGAATTTTACTTATTTCAGGCCCAGCAGTGTTTTCACTTTTACCTAAAAACATTGAAGAAATTAATTAGTTTCAACGCAAAATGATTATTTTTAGAGTTTTTTTCCAGACACAGGAAAATTTAGACTTATTAATATCGCATTTATAGCATCACAGACATTTGATATAATTTCCCCAACTAACATTTTTCCTTTAATCTCTGCACTTTGTTCATTAACCATCACTAAGTGGTTCTTCTAACTTAACTGGAAGTAACATCAGCAGCAGTTACCACTCAACAGCAGGACAAACCCATTATACCTCCAACATACACACCCCCCAACTTCGATTACTTCCTGCCCTGAACCTCGTAATATTTTAGTTATTCTATTTGTAATGGCAAATCACAATTTATTCTCCCAAATCTGTAAATCCCTCAGTTTCACTTAAAAGAGAGAAAGAAAATATCCATAATACCCTACTTAAAGTACAAACCCCTGCGAAACAGAACTGTGACATTTCTACAACTAACCGTTTCGACTTTGCTCGTGTTGCTCCTTGTCTGGATGCTGAAGCTGCTGCTGTTGTCCTATGCTAACTGGGGAATGATGTCCCAGGCCATAAGGTATAGGAGACCCGCGCCCATGTGCCTGTAACAGGTTCATGTTATATGCCATAGCTGCTTGATGAGTAATGAGTCGAGGGTCAACTGCAAACCTACCCTGATACCCCGTCCATGGTACCTGTATCGTTAAAAACAAAAAGAGATGCAATCTGTTAAGGTACATTAAAGGACATGAAGTAACGTGCACTCTGATATTCCAGCAGCAGTAACGAGCAGTTTTCTGTGTATCAGATGACTCGACACACTAACTTAAGTGTCCAGGTGGAGCAGTAAGGGCAGGACTAACACAGGGGCAGAAAAAGTTGTATCAAAACCCATTCTTGTTTCAGTGGTTTCAAAACGCAGCGAGAAATGACTGATGGACAAATTAGACTTTAAAAAACTTTAATATTAATCTCCTCTCTAAATAACCAGAAGCGGGTGAAGTTCAAGAAAACAAAAAGCCCTTTCTCCTGGTAGTTAAAGACATGAGGCTGTGTCACAGGGGAAAGAGAGAAGCCTCTAACATGAGCAATTCCTTACGGTCCTCTTAGCACCTGGTGTTGTACCTTGTAGGACAGAGTGGGTGGCCCAGTGGAGCTCTGCACCACAGACACACAGTGAATGGAACAGGACTAGCGGAGAACCAAGAGACTGCCCGCACGTTAAGAACGGCAGGGCCGCTCCGATGTGCCTGCGCTACATGACATGTATTGCAGATCACCTTCCTAAATACTGGAAGTAAAATCCACCTCCTGAAAGCATGTAAAAAAAGTCAGGAATTTTCACAACATTTTAAATGTTATTCCTAAAAGGAATGCAAAGGAAGGCAGCGCTGGACCAAGTTAGTTCAATCTCGCCCTGTAGGGAATTTATTAAAAGGAGGAAAGTGTCTAAATAAGAGGAGAGTGCAGGGAAAGTAATCACCACCACTCAGGCTGCCCAAGCATCCTTTACTGATTACAGCAGACAACCTCCCCGTGGTTCTACCTTGGGTACAGAAACTGCTTTAAACAGAGCAAAGAGATCATTTTATCTTACATGAACATAACCACATTTTACTTCAGTCCCTACTTGTTTTAACTGTAACAACATTCATGCAATTCTTTTTCTTTTTAATTAGTATTTGCCCTTGAAATGTGCACTTTGAACTTTAGCTTTAGGCTACTACTGCATCTGTGCAATCTCAAATGATCTGCAATAAGCTTCTTTTCAAAAGCAGCTGTCTCATTAGGACCTCTGTCTTCCCACTTAATTATTTTTAAAAAATCCATCCTCAGGGAAGGTGAGCTCAAAATACTTATTTTTAGTGTATTTCTTTTGATTGGAAATACATAAAATATATTAACCTTGGAACAATACGACAGAATTTTAAAAATTATCTTGGTTTTGATGTTAATATAATGTGAGCGAGCACGACAAAGGTACAGCTGCTGGCTGCCTGATTGCATTTAATTTTACCCAAATGTAGGTTTCTAGTAAGCTAGGAAATATTCCTTGACCTAGCAACGAAAACCAATCTATAGCTGCCAGCTGATTACTGTGCTACAGAATCTCCAGTTTCAGTTGTAAGTCCCCTATAGAGCATCCATAACCTAAACTACAATAGAGGACTTATATAATGAAAAAACAAACTGTGTGCCCATGTTTTGCACTACAAATGGAGTTAAACAGATCTGCACGTGTGGGTTCCACATCCTTCCCATCGTGAGTTGTGAACACCGCACAGGTTACCCACAACATCGCTCCTGCAGCCTTTGTTCCCTCCTCATTCTCCTCCTGGAATATTTGACTCTGGAGGTTAAAAACAAAGCAGGGGCTGCTTCCTTAATTTGTGCACGTTTTAGTGAGACAGTTTTATTTGTGATGCAAAATTCCATACATAAATGTTGCCTAAAAGACCCATATAGGGATCTTCATTGTTTTCTCAAATGCCATTGAGGAAAGGGGTTGGAGGGGAAACTGGTTCACCGTGAGCTTCTGCAAGGGGAAAACATTCCATTATGTTTATTCTTCTTATCACTTCACTTCAGACACCTTGCTCTGCAGACATCCAGAGCCAGTAATTTAAACTGTACAAAGCCAATAAAGAGAAACAAGCTCTGTCTGAATTGCCTGTGTCTCTCCAATGATTAAGAACTGGACTGGGCAATTAATCCAGATGCAGGTGTCTCAAGTCAGATGAGACAGATCCCACTGCTGTGCCTAAGCCCAGAGCTGAGAAAATACAAAAATTACATGAACATGAAATTGCTTTTAAGCTGCCTGGAGTTATCTGTGGGAACGATGTTTTTAAGCCCTTATTTTCTGGTGGTTCTCTGCACAGCCACTCCCAGAGCCAGCTAAGCCCACATATTTGAAGTAAAGCACTGAGAAAGCTTGCAAAATTTTCACTAACTGATCTTGCCATTCATATTTGTACATACAATAATTGAGCGGGGAAGAAGAAAACTAATTCTTACGGGCAAAGGCACAGACATGACCATATTTCCTCCATAGACAGCAGGTACGTATAGAATACTTGTCCCAGTGTGTGGATCTATCCTTTGAACAGGACTTGGAGATTTCCCCAGATTGGGGTGAGGTCCCAGAGGAGGAGGGGGAGGAGTATATGCCCGGATAGGATTTCCAATTAGAACAGAAGGATTGGGCTGAACTGAAAAGAAAGGGAAAAAATAATATAAATATATATATATATATATATATACACACACACACACATTAAAAAACCTGATATATACACAAAAAGAATATGAAGACTGTTTCTTTTTTCATTTTAATAGCATCCATCTTTATAAAGCATGTGTGCAACTCTAACAGCATAGGGCTGATACACTAAGAGAAAGCATTAATCAAATCCTGTATCCCGTTTCAAAAATTTGAAGAGGCAGAAAATACGAGTTGAGATGTAGAGAAACAGGGAGCTGGTAACTGCGTTAATGAAAGAATGTCCCAAACCAATTAAACACGCTGACAGTCAGAGCAGCTGTTAAACACTGCATCAAAACCTAGAACCACGCTCCTCTCTTGACCAGCTTTAAATGATTGCGTTTGCAAATGAATAAGAAATTAAGCTGTTGCATGCTACCTTGCAAAATATATGATCAATAATATCTGGATACATGACAGCAAAATTTAAGTGCAAAGTGCATCCTAAACCAGCACATCCAGTATAGTGTCCTAACTCTTCAAGTGCAAACACACTTGTACAATATTTTACATTGCGAATTCCAAACGCAGCCATTTCTAAGGGGCCAACAATGCTGTGTTAAGGCTCTAAAGCCAGTGTGCACAGTACCCATAAAGGGACAGCCTTGGAAATACCTAATGTCCACTTTACAGTCTATAACCTGTTTCCCAAATGCACACAAGAAGTAAATGGCTTTCAAATAGAGAACAAAGCAGATACTCAATTTATGTCAAATGACTATCGGCCTCTCTGAAGCAGCGTGAGCTCAGAGGAATTCCTGGAGCAACAGCAGAGCTACTCACCAATTCCATCGGGTGGGAAATGGTCATTCTGGTTGTGATGATGGACCTTGCCCTTTAAAGGGAAAAAGAAGAATCGTAATGCTTCGCATTCCTGTGCAAACAACGCTGGTTTATTTGAAGCGAACATTATAATTCGGGTAGTGAATGGGAGGGAGGCAGAGCTGTAAAATTCAGAGCATCATTTGCTGTACTTTAAACTAGGTGGTTAAACATTGAGATCTTCAGCTGAAATTACAGTGCTGGCAGTTTGAAAGTGTCTCTGCTGATTTCTACAGCACAAGTGCTTAGTTTACTAACAAACCAGGACCAAAATAAACAGAACGGTCTATACACAAGACTCTCAATTCCCCCAACTCTCCCTCTGTTTTTTTAATATAACAGCATTTTCAAATACTTTTATTTCATTTTAGGAAACAAAAAATATGATAGTGATGTTCTATTATTAAAGAAAACATGTTCAAGGCTGAAGCACTCATGAGAAAAACGAGAGCACAGCAATGACTTTTTAAAGACAATAATTTTCCAATTTTGGGTTTTCTGTAAGCCCCGTGTTTTGACACATGACGATGCTTCAGAAATCTGGTGTTTGTTTCAGCAAGGAACGCATCTCGGTGAAGAAACCAAATGTTCTCGCTTACAAACTCTCATTTGGGAAGGGCTGCCAAAGGGAAGCGTTTCCTTTTTGTGCTGTTACAGTTAAAAAACCTGTCGTAAAAATTTCAGCTAAATGATACAGCCTGCAACAAAAACACAAGGCTATGGAAAAGACATACATCCCTTCCTTCTTGTCCAACAGAAATCATCACTAAGGTGACAACCTGCCTTTTACTTGCATCTCTAAACACAATTTAATTAAATTATAACTCAAATGATCTTGAAATAAACTCCTAAGAACTGTTCAAATACAATTAATTACTAATATATCACCCTCATAAAAAGCTCCACAATGTAGTGTTACTCTTTCTCACCCTATGTATTCTCATCGCTTCTTCACCTGCTTTTATAAAACCAGCTGAGTGGTAATCTCCTCTCTGCCCTCTCAATGCTAATGAAATCTGGCCTTCTGAAGGACATTACCAGCCAGCTAACCTAAGCCATATACTGGTTTACAACGTATTTTTGATTAAATCAAACCATTATCTCTGAATTTTAAATGCGATTTTTAGACCAAACCAAATCACTTTTGGCTGTTATTTTGTTGTTTCCTCGTACTCCCCACCACAGCTGTATCGACCTGTTGTATCTCGGGGTTCAGTCAGAGCACAAGCTGCTTGGGATGGGGATTGTCTCTTGTTCAAAGGGTTTAATGTGGTTTATCTAAATACTGAGGCCAAGATCAATGACTGAAGTTCATCAGGGTCATTGCAACACAGTCAACGAGCATCTGAGAGTGACCCAAGGTGTACATTTTATTGATGCCATTTTAAAACAACGGCTAGTTTGATAAACCTTTTACATCATTTCTCGCAAGGCATTTCAACATTCACTTTCCGACGATATTCTTCATCAGGAAAACTTTACCTTTGGTGGTGACTGCTGCTGTTTGGTGGCATTCGCTGAATGTTGATGCCGAAGAGCTCGGGGGATGAACTCAGGAGCCAGTGGATTCAAGACATAAGTTTTCTTTAACTCCAAAGCTTCCAGCTGAGCTTTGATCTGTTCAAACGTGATACCGTGGAGACTTTCGTTCTCGTGACACAGGGCAATAAACCTTTCCCAAAATTTCCTATGGAAACAAGTTTTCAGAAACAACAAAAAGGAGTAAGACTCGACGGCTGTTGTTAAAATTGAAACAGATTTAAGATCACCGCGTGGCACTTTTCTTTCTCCTGGACGCTCAATTGACACACCAAGCATCTTGCAGCCTGATCTAGGCAGCTGAACCCCATAGCATCACGAAAAGCTCCCCAGTCATTTAAAGTGGACATATGGGTTTGTCCAACATATCAGATCACAGCACTGGCTATGTATCACATTTAACAGTAATGACAGGGACAGGTCTAACTTGGAGAAGACCAAAAACAACACTTAAAATTCTGGAAAGCACATGATTTGTGGCATTTATTAAAGCTCAAAGAGTCACAGGGATTATACAAATTCTCAGACCCAAAAGATGCCAAAAAGATTCTACGAATTTAGGCAGATCATTCCATTGCAGTGTCGCAAATACCAAAGCTGAGATATACCCTTAAAACTACTGCTGTGAACAGTGCGGAGCCACGTGAAGATGAGCACGGCAGGAGGGTCCAGAGGCCCTTTGAGATCCTCCGGTAAAAAACAAATGAAACCATGCATTTTATTGCGTGTCAGGTATTTCTATAACATACAGAAGAAACTTCAAGGCAGAAAGAGAACCATCAGGCGACATATGACTTTCTCGATGAAAATTCTGTATTCAACTTTTTGCAGGGTGGAGGGGTTAGTTAAACCATGTAATAAAAAGAACATTCCTACCTGTCTTCCGCTTTCTCGTGACGTTTTTCTATTGCTTATTAAAAAATCTTGGCATTTTTAACATCCACAGCAGGATCTATCCAAAAATTTTACACTTATGGTATTTTTTCTTTAACCTCAAAGGAACTTTGAGTGAAGTTACTTAAGCTTAAAATATATTTAAATAAGATCTCAAGACAGCACTGTAAAAAAAGCCAAACCTGATTGAGCTGTTCTCTTTCAAAAAGATCCAAAGTAATTACAGTTACTGAAAAAGAGGATTAAAAAGACAATGATCTTAAAGGCGCGCTTGGCTACAACTCATTCCAGTCCACCCTTCAGTAATAAGGTCTGGGACTGTTATTTCAGTGTTGTCTCCCCAACACCTGTAAAATGAGGTTGCTGCCCACTGATTTTAACGGCAGTGTCATATTTTGTTGAGTAGCTGCCCTTTGTGGAAAAGAATAAGTGTCTTTCTTGCAAGAATATTGTAAAGTTACTGATGTATTTAAGAATTCAAACCAGTTTTCCCTACCAGCACATCATCTGCTGCGGTTTTATACAGGCAAAAAAACACTTTTCTAAAATTCAGGTTGCAAGATGGGCCTTTTTCTGCATTTCGCTGTAAGGCAATTGTATCTTGCAAGGTTCTAAGTGAGGATTAAAAACCAAAATGAAATACTTCACCGGGATGCTTGAACGATGGAACTCCCTCCAATTAATCAATTCAGTCACCAAACCTGCTGCCAAGCACCACAAATCCACTGAGGCTCCTCCGCTTTGCTGAAAAGGCCCCGAGCAGCCGTGGAGTGTAAGAACAGAGAATAAAACGCTGTGGGCTCTGCCCCAGCGGGTCCTGCGGTTCAGAGGGAGCGGCTGCCAAAGCGGCGCTGTCTGCTCCCATTGCGCCGCACGCAACGCGCTGATCACCCCGGGCACACTTCCCGGAGTCGCTACAAGCGCCGCCGCGTTGCCCTGACTCATCTTGACAGGGATTAGAACAGTTAGAAAATTCCAGTGCTCTCGAAACTTTTTTGAGGTCTGTTTTTCCTAACGAAATGTCACTTCTTTCTTTCAGACTTCCCTACTCCTGTTGTACTAAAAAAGAATCGCGCCTGAGCCCCTCCAGCGCTGTTTTCAAACAGCGAATGTTCAATTATTCAGTGAAACAAGACAACGGTGTATTAAAGAGAAAGCTTGACGTACATCTCAATAAAGCTCCAGTGCTCCTTGTTTCTTAATTATCTTTTTGTTTTATAATTTGGAACAGCTATACATTATACAAACAGCTGCTGGCCTTCAAAACGCAAACTCAATTCCCAAGTGTCAAGACTATCTTATGTACCCAGCTGATAGGCTGTACTTTTATTTCACTAAGTTTTTGTAGGCCCTATTTCATATATTTTGAAGGAGCTGTACTTGAAGAAACTGCTGAGCCCCCACATTTGAAAACCCTTTGGAGTTTTGGGTATTTAATTTAAAACCTCAACACTCAGGTTTATGTGGAAACTCCAATCCTGCTGGGATTTAGAGACAATAAATGATGTGGTCATTCTCCAACAAGAACTGTATTTTGACAGATAGTCAGAGAACCAATACTGGTCCTAGGTGGTAATTAGACTAACTAGGGATTAACTAATTCTCCAGGTAACACTGCACATCCCAAATTGGGGTGTGTAGAAGCCTGTACAGATACTCCTGACATAATCCCAGCAGATAAGGGGTAAATTTAGGTTATATTTCATAAACAAAGGTTTGGTTCCTATTTGGGTTTTCAATTCTAATCTTTGAAATCACATCCATTTTCAATACAGTAGAAGACGACTGCTCAGGAAAGCAGAATAGAATGTAGATAGGACAACTGACTAATAGGTATTTTTAGCTGTATTATAATAATTTAGTCAGTGAAGTGTTTCCTCTCTTGAAGAAATAAGCCTCAGGGTTTATCTCTGATCATCTCAACATTTCAGCTCTTCCATCAGGAAAAAACAAACCTTTGAAGAACAAGAACTTGTTATCCTCACCATCAGTGTTTACATCACTCAGCATTTGCCACATTTCTTCATTTAGGTCTATAAAAAGTAAATTCACTCAAATCTTCATGAGTTTTTTCTTAGCGTCATGAAGACATATAAAAACATAAACAATGGTTTTCAAGTGTTCTGCCTCCAAACGACTGCCATAATATTCAACTTTAAAATGCTACATTACATCACAGCACCTCAAAGAACATCCAGAATTTTACTAAATCAGTCACGACTAAACACATTTTCTACTGTCCTTAGCCCTGATGAACTGCAGAATATATATAAAGTACCTGCATCTCCCAATGGAACATAAAGCAATAGGATCTCCCACCACAGCTACCAAGGATTGTGCTCTTGTAATGGCAGTGTTGAGAAGTTTGTAATTAGACAGAAAACCGTAATCCAAGTCCTCTGTGGAATCCTCCAGTAACTGCTCTTTCCTTTTAATTGGCGTTTGCTTATGTTTGCACGTATGCCGTGTTCGTACTGTGCTGAGAAACAACACTCGAAACTGTTTTCCTAAAAGGAAACAAAAAACCAAATGTCTGAGAGAAACGAAGCTATTTCTGCTTAGTAACACAATCAGAGCGCTGCACTTGCAGCCAGGCCGCACACTCGGATATTCTGAAGACCTGATGGGAACCCCTCACATGCAGAGCTTTATGCAAGAATAATAATATTTAAAAATTTTAAAAGATGCCCTATAAATAGCATATTCTATCACAAGAATATTTCCTCTTTAAAAAACTTATTTTTCATCTTGATATTAATCACTCCAGAACTTTCTGAAATGCTAATTCTCTTCAGAGCTTTGCCAATCAGCCGATAACAAAACTTCTATTTTGTATTCGACCTTAAAGAAAGTAAGTTCTGGACATTCTTTTTGTATTTTCAAATGTCTCAAATATAGAAATATTTACCATGGAAAAATAGAATACACCACTCACTGTCACTAAGTTATTTCATTACTGACTGAAAGTGCAGCCTGGCAATGGGTTATGTCTGCACAACTTTCCTGTTATCAACGTGATTCCAGGAACAAACACTTACATTTGTGGACACCTTTTTACAGTCTATGCTACAGGTGCAAAAAACAGGCGAACATTTTGAAGCTAAAGCCTTGTTACATTTGTATTTGTAACTGTTTTTCCCCTTACAATAAAAATCCATCAGTTTTCACATTTTTTGCTCTATTTTTTAAAAAAGCTTGAACCTAATTGTGAAAAAAAGATAAACCTTACATCCATGAGTTTATTGCTTTGTTCAATGTTGGAATAACATCTAATCAGCATAATTACCCGTTTCATGTCGATACATCAGTTTTTATGGGTTAAATCACAGCTCTCCATTTGTTCCATTTGTAGGCAAGTCTTACTTGACTTCACCAGTCACATTTGTTACTTCCTTAGCGTATCTTTGAGACATAGAACTGTAACTTACCCTGAACGTTTAGCACTCGCTCCACACTGACATCAGAGAGCCTTTTTTTCCGAAGCTCAGCCCGAATTCTGAACACTTGATCAGCGTAAGGCGTCACGACCCCGATGCTGCCGTCGTCCAACTTGCCCCAAGCAACGGGCCATTTCCTTCTTAATTCTTCCACACGCTCGACTACTTCAAACACCTGGAAAGAAAGTCAGAATTATTAAAAGTACGCTTCGCTAAAGACCATTCTTTGATATGGAAAGAGAATTTGAATTTTAAAGCTCTAAAACATTGACGTGGCACAGTATTGCATGGCCTTACTGAACATGCAATACTATTGTATTCTACAGTGATCCTCTAAACTACCGCGTATTAAAATAATGCATTTACTATGCAGTACCTTTTTTTAATCTTGAAATAAAAGCTTTCTCACAAAAATCTCACCTTTAAAGTATAAGCTGGGAAATTCTATTAATAACCTTCATTTTCATGCTTATTTTCTTGCAAAAATGTCAAGTGCAATAGGACCTTTCTTATCCTACTTCATCCAGTTTCCATACATAACTATACTGCCTAAATAGGGATGATTTTATTCTGAATTGTATACATGTCACATTACACCCCGATACAAATGTCCATTAAGGGTCAAAGAGAAAAGTCTCGCTCATCATCTTAATTTCAGTTTGTCATGGTGGTGCTTGAGCAGCTGTTGTCCTTCATTTCTGCCCGTAGCTACTAATGACCCACGATTTTCAGACAGTTACTTGGCCACTGAAAATATTTTTAGGTCTTTTCCAACTTTTTAAAATGGCAAAGCAGTCCAAGTAGATTAATCAAAGTAGGCAGGTGCCTGCCGTTATTTTTTCAGTGATGTGTCCAGAAGTCATTGGAGCTTTTTATTTATAACAACAAAAAGGTTAAAAACTGTGCATTAGATGAGCTGCACCGGGATCAACAAGGGGAAACACAGCTCTGCGGAGATTCATAACAACAATGTTTCATAACTGTCACCCAACCTCCTGAAAAACTCCTCCTAAGCTGAAGAAAATTAGCGATATTTCTTTGTTTTTCTTTAAATGTCAAGGACATTTTTTTTAAGACATCTTTTTGATGGGAATAAAAGGAGTTGGGTCAAGCCCTCCCTAACTTGTCACTGGAAAAAGGCACCTTCCACTGCTTAAAGTGTTACCAAGTTGGGGGAGGATGGAGAGATGAATACAGATAAATCTACATGAAACATATTAAGTTTTCACCTAAAAAAATCTCATCTGCACGTGATCAGTTAGACAGTGATCCTAAACATATTAAAGCAAATATGAAACGCTACTCCAGAGCCCTCTTATCTGAGTGGGAACATTTCTACAACACTCAAAGAAATCTAAGTTTTACTTCAAATTGCAGTTACTCTCAGTTGCTAAGATACATCCATCAGAATGTCACCAAAACGATCAGGAAAGACATCCTGAAGAAGGAGCCTGGGAGAACTATCAGCAGCTTGAAAATCACAAGGGAAAAAGGACGATAAATTAGTGGAAATGTTTACTACAATTGCAAGGTTCACTACTTCATGTTTAGCAAACTCCATGTTCCCCTCCTCTAGCAGAGGGGACAATTTACATCTTCCACCTACACTGAGCACAAAGCAATAAATCTGGGGGGAGGGAAGTTTCAAGCAAACAATCAAGAAAAAAGCCAAGGAAGAGTTACCTCTGCATTATTGTAAAAAGCTGTACTGTTTTTTTCTTGCACATCTTCTCCACGTGCTGTGAAGAACGTCAAAGGGTAGAAATCTTTGTGTGCTGGCTGCTTTCCACTTGCCATCAATTTGCCTTCGTAGAAAAGTTCGGATGTATAACTGGAACAAGGCAAAACACAATAAAATGCAGAGTCTACATATGAGCTCACTAATAAAACATGCAAATCTCACCGATAAAATATGCAATCACAAAATACTTCATAAGGAAGGCAGAACCACTGATTACTAGTCGGTGTCTTCAAATGATTTCTCTGAACTCATATTTCCATATGGGAGATGGAGCAGAAGGCACTAAAAATATGCTTTTCCAACACTTTTTCTACAAAGGCAATATTTTCTTCTGATCTAAAGCTTGACAGAGTTACTAACATCCGCGCTTATGTTTCACTCAGAAGTTCTGATGGCTTGAAACCGGGCAGAAGGAAACTGGCTGGTCCTTCCCTGGGTTTGCTGGACAACAATTAAGAGTTGTTGAACGTGGAAGATAAATGTACTAAATTTACTAAAGGTTTCGTGCGTGCTGAGCACAACGCAGGCCAAGCGTTCAGTTTTCAAGCAAGCTTTTCCTCTGTGGCTTCTACTCAAGAGCAATCTATGTTGTGAGTGGGCAGAACCACAAAGAGAACACACTTTCTCTGCTGCCAACAGGCACTACAGACACCGGCTGATTGAAGAAAGAAATGAGGCAAGAACAACCTTCACGGTGAAAAGCAGGAGGGAAGGAGGCAAGTTAAATGCAACAAGAAGAGTCATCTCTAACTAAAAGCTGAAATGATTGCTTCCCTTTCAGATTCTCCCCCATTTTGAACTTATAATTTCAAGAAATGTGTAAGAAATCACTCGCTCTGTAATTACAGAGTCCATCAAATGAAGACAGATCAAGCTTTGTAACAAAATATGTTACATTCTCACTTTGATTCCCCAGAGCACTTAAATATTTCTGCTTTTGCTTTGAACACAGTGATAACCTAATTAGTATGACTGGATACCAACATAATATTCCTCAGTACATATTTGAGCCAGGATTTAAACTTTAGCATTTTTCCCCATGATTGCACTTATTCTTTCTAGCACAGCTCAGGGATGAGCTCATTATACTAGCAGCCATTGGTTTATCACAGCATAAAAATGTAAACCCACTGATTAATGTGTCTTGAAAGAAGTAACCGAAGAAGGCAACAACAAACATGCCCCAAATTTGACCTATTTTTTTCTGTTTGTAGTCACATATCCATACATTCCCCACATTGCACACAGCTTACCGTTCCAAGATCATCCACCCCAGTAATTCTAAGATTAAAACAGTTCAAAGAAACACAGAGCCTGTATAATATAGTGTGTAATGGTTAGAAAGGGACAGCGAGTTCTTCTTTTGCTTAGTGTTCAAGTCTTGCAGCCAAAGCGTTCCCACTGGAATGAAGGGTCTGTAACTGCCTAACCCACCCCTTGGCGTCTCTTCTTGGAGACGGAATTTCAACCTAGTAACAACGAATTAATCTACTAATTAACTCTGAAACAACTAAGACTCCATTACAGAAACAGGTAACGCTTCTCCACGCAGTTGTGCTTGGCTCGGAGCTGTTTTGTTTGCTCACACCGGTCAAAGAAAAGCGTGATACAGTGAAAAAGTTCACACCTACTTGATGATAGCTTCATGGGAGCGATAGTTCTCACACAGCAAGATCCTGCACGGAAATTCGGCAGGGTAGTGCTCGTAGAGCCGGTCGAGCAAGGAAACGTGAAGGTTTCTTTCCCTGGCAAATTCACTGTAGACAAAAGGACTGAGCTGTAATAGACACACACATACAAAGAAAATGTAACTAAATGTGCAGACTTGGAATTTCATGCTCCTAACATACGTATTTTGCATTGCAACAAAAATGAAACCTTACTTTTACTGTACATTCATAGTTGGAAGATGCAGTCCATGGCTATTCCACAGAAGCACCTATTCCTACTGTAAAAGTGACAAAAGACCCACATGCTCTTAAAGGAACAATAAGACATTTAGTAAAAGGAGAGACAAACCCTTAAATATATAAATACAAATATTATATATACGTACTTTACATTCCAAAACTTAATAGCTCTTACCTGCATATGGTCTCCAGCCAAGACAATTCTTGTGTTTTTATTAGCTAATGCTAGAGGCATAATAGTTTCACACTCCATAGCTTGTGCAGCTTCATCTAACAGAATGTGTGTAAAAAAACCTGTACAATAGAGAAATCAGCCAATAAACAAAATTGGAAATATGATAAAATAAACAGCAGTAACAATACAAGGCATTGTACTGAAAGTTCTGTACTCTGGCAGTAACCAAAACTAGAAAAAATCCAGTATGGCTTATACAAATTAATTTCTAGCAACTTGTAGAAGCGCATAAACAATTTTCAAAGCCATCAAATGACCAACAATGGTCACCTGATGGCCAGTGACATTAGTAGCACACAGATCCGCCTCTTTCTGCTGATATAGTTGAAGTGAAACGTGTTTTATCGGAGCTCTCCTTATAACGAGAGGAAATGTCACTGGCAGAGCTGCCTCGGCACACTTCTCAAATGTGACAATCTTTTCATCACCATGAGGCTTGAAGAGCTTTGGACAATGAGCAGGATGCCTTCATGGACTTGAGTCCTAGTACATGTTTTATATACTAAATTTCCCATTAATATTGCACTTATACCTGAGCATTTTGCTGGTTATGGGCTATAAGGAATGTTGGGGGCGGGGGAGGAAAGGAACAGAAGTTGAAGGAAAATTGAAATTCAATCTTACGATAATATCGGACCAAAAGGTTTGTTGAGTAGGGAATCTGTGCACTGGAAAAAAACTGGGCCAAAGTAGACTTATGTTTTATGAAAGGCAAAATCAGGATAGGTAGAGAAGTGGTTTTATACAGTGATACATATTAAGGTTTAAAACACAGCATTAGAGGATTTAGTGTAACATCTAATTAAGATTATATACATAAAACTAGCATGGATTTCATGCAGCTGCACACATGTTACTATGGCATGACTCTACACATCTCATTGCTAAACAAAGCAGTTACTTCCATTTCAAGCTCTCAAAATAATAACCATAAATTCCATATTAGCTTTCTCTATTGCAAAAAATGCTTGAATGTAGCCGTGAAAAATTAACCATAACAACTTCTGTAACGAAATTCCACCTTCTCCAAAAAGCCGATGGATTTCATTTGAAGATCAAGAAAGCAAAAAACCCTAAAGCAGCCTCTGCCCACCTCAAATCAGTCTAATAGTCTAGAAAAAAACCCTAGAAGTAGCAGATTAACATAGAATGTAGTGTGGGAGTTGATTGCAAAGCTGAACAATTCACAAAACAAGAAAAGAAGCTCTCCGTGTGTATTTATGCTTCCGTGCTCCACTGAGTTATGACCTTAATGAGCAGCAGATTCAAAGTCAGAATCTCAAACAGAATTTTCCCTCTTGGATCTCGGAAAGCAGATCACATATAGTACTGCTGCTTTCAGTAGTTATTTTTTAAATAAAGAAAAAACAGAATAAGCAAAAGGTTCATGTGAATGCCAGCAAGCTTATGGCTTTGTAATAAACATTTATTCATTAAAAAAAAGATGATCATTGTTCCCTTTATTAACAGTTCAAAGAACTGGGTAAGGAACCGACACCGGTGAGAAGATCATTGTCCAGCTTGGTTAGAAATGACCTTACCTGGTTCAAGATCCAGTTGACACAGATACTGTGATGTATTTAAAGTAACAACTACTACTCGCTGCTTAAGAATGTCTTCTTTCTGGGGCATCTGAAAGGTGGAATGTGTGCTTGAAATCAAACAGTACTGATGCACAACTGGGTGGACAGTCTTTACCCAGCGATTTCTGAAATATACCCTAGAAAAGAAAAAGGGGGGTTATTTTCTATACAGCTTGATCACACTGACAGCCTAACATTTCAAAGGCCAACATTCTGTTTTCTGGTAAATAAATATAACCTTCTGGAGGCAAAACATCACAGCTACGCAGAATTACATGCTAAAATATGCTAAAATGTCACAGATTTACCTTCCGCTATTTGCTGCAGTGTAATGCTACGTCCATGAACAGTTACTGGGGATTAATTCACATACAGAAATCTGTAAATGCTTCATACGTTTAAGTTCTGCCACCCTCACATCAATATTTGTCTCATTTTAAATATCAGTAAACTAATTTTAAGGAAGTATTTCCTTGGCTGAAATATAAGTATAGCCCATAGTCTGGAAGTGGCGGAGCCGCAGTGACCTGCACGTTCCATCGACTCCAGCCATAGGAGCTTATGGAATAATTTCAAAAGCCATTAATAAAATCCCATTCTTCCTTTTACACGTTATACATCTGCCAAGTTCTGCAAACCAAACAGGAAGTATTGTCATCTTTTTATCACGCAGGGCCATAGTTATGATCCACAGTATAAAAGAACGAGAAAACGGTGCCAATATCAGACACTGCCAGCAAAGAACTGGACTTGAAGTATCTTCCCATAACACTAAGGGAACTTTAATCACCGTGCCATGAGATAAATCATCTTTTTCTTTAAAAGTGATGAAATGTTACAGCTACATGGAAGAGGAAAAGGGAGGACACAAAGGTTATGCCCTAGAACACAAATAACTGCACTGCGTGTCTGGAAATACCCCAAACCCAACCAGCCAAGGGTTGGGATGGGACGTCAAACGGCTTCTCCAAGGGCTGCTCCCCATCTGCACCAACTGAATCTAAAGTGGAACCTTTAAACTACAGGAAACTATTGTACAGATGTTAATTTTTAGAATTTAAATTCTTTTATCTCCAAAGTAAATTGAGATGAAATGATTTAAACTCATGTCAGTTCTAAATATGGGGTTTAATGCTGCTTGCTTCACCTATTCATTATTTATTTTCTCCTGATTAATTTCTCCTGCGCTCATATTACAAACCCCAAATCATTAATAAAGTATTTGGAAAAGGGTAATTATGCACCCGAGTACAAAACATGATAGCACTGGCTGGATTTTGGGTATCACGTGTCCACCCACGTTGGAAAATTACAGCTCAGTTCCATATAACGTGAGAGAAGCAATTAGAAGGGCTATAATAAATTTAGTTTGTGAAAATACAATGTCCGTTTTGGACAATAAGCATCGACTAGAAATCGCACGGCAGGACTCTGAAGGCTTTTTAAATCCAAAACCACATCCAAACGGGACCCTTGGTGAGCAAAGTAACTCCAGCGAATCTGGGGTCAGTGCAGGAGCAAACAACACACCCCGAGTCACTCCCAGAACAACCTTCCAATGTCACCCCAACAGACTTATTTATCAGCCAGCAAACTGATAAGCTTTATTTGATAAGCTGGTACTACATCAGCGTAACAGCGCAAGGTCAGGGCCTAACAGCTAAAACGAGGTAGGAGGAGCAAGATAATCCCCGCTCTATTTATCCCGGCCATTCTGTCGGCTTTTATTTGATTGTTTCTCAATCTTAACTGAGGGGAATACTTACCTACCAGCTCACAGGAGCACCGGGAGGATTAATGAGTTTATTGTGAGTTTATATTTGTAAAGCACTTTGAGACTCTTGGATGAAAGGTGCTATTGAAATGCAAAATATTATGGTTATTAGACATTATTATACCATGCCCTGTCTTTTATTACAGAAATTCAACTGTGTGTGACTCACAGATGGGCTGACAGCATTTCAAACTGCATTGCTGCTTACCCGTTCATTTCTTTTATTTTGATGTGAGATCAAAAAGGTAACCCAGCACTATTATTCACCACTGGCACAAAAACACCTGACAAAAGTGACTACTTGAAAATGTCGTGATATAAGTGAGCTACACCGAAGAAGGGATTTCGTTCTCAGGTGCAATTCAGGCTAATAAAATCTCCTGTAATTTCATTACTAGTTGTTTTTTTTTTTCTTAAAGCTGGAGGAATCCATTACAAAAATGGGATTTACCAGCTTAACACGAATCATAACATTTCACCCCACAATGTACCCTTAATTTCTGATTAAACAAGCGACTAACCTCCTAATCCTAATACTTGCATAAGCAAAGTACCTGAATGCAGCAGAGTCACACAGTTACTAATCAAAATGTTCATTAGCACCTGCAGCACATTCCATTAGCGAGCAGCCCCAGGTATAAAGAGGAGCAAAAAATGCAGCTACAAAACCAAAACCCTATGACCTATTAGAGAGCAGCGTAGGGGAAAGGGACCTGGGGGTCCTGGGGACAGCAGGATGACCATGAGCCAGCACTGGGCCCTTGTGGCCAGGAAGCCAATGGGACCTGGGGTGGGTTAGAAGGGGGTGGTCAGTAGGTCAGAGAGGTTCTCCTGCCCCTCTGCTCTGCCCTGGGGAGACCACACCTGGAATCTTGTGTCCAGTTGTGGCCCCTCAGTTCCAGCAGGACAGGGAACTGCTGCAGAGAGTCCAGCGCAGCCACCAAGATGCTGAAGGGAGTGGAGCATCTCCCGTGTGAGGAAAGGCTGAGGGAGCTGGGGCTCTGGAGCTGGACAAGAGGACACTGAGGGGGGACTCATTCATGTTCACAGATATCTAAAGGGGGAGTGTCAGGAGGATGGAGCCAGGCTCTTCTCGGTGACAACCAGTGATAGGACAAGGGGTAATGGGTACAAACTGGAACACAAAAGGTTCCACTTAAATTTGAGAAGAAACTTCTTCCTGGTGAGGGTGGCAGAGCCTGGCCCAGGCTGCCCAGGGGGGTTGTGGAGTCTCCTTCTCTGTAGACATTCCAACCCGCCTGGACACCTTCCTGTGTAACCTCATCTGGGTGTTCCTGCTCCATGGGGGGATTGCACTGGATGAGCTTTCCAGGGCCCTTCCAAACCCCGACACTCTGGGATTCTGTGAAATACATAGAGAACCACATTGAAATGGAAATCCCAGGAGATTCTAGCTTAGGGACCCAATCTTCTGCAAACAAAAGCACTGAATATATCCACTGTCCTTACTAACGCTGGGTTAGCATGCACAGAACCTGCATTTCATACAGAAATTCATGTCACCTTTATTTCTACGTGTGGCATCTGGATATCTACAACAAAAGCCTTTATTTCTGGGGACCTCCAGCTAATGTGCCAAAGAACAGAACAAAGTGCCAGCTAATCTGTCTGTGTCTCCATCCATTACACCGAAAAAGAAAATTGCCCAAATATTTCCATTAAATTGAGTATTTCCTAATCTTTTGTGAAACTGGACTACCTAGTGGATGACAGCGCATAAAAGAGGGCAGCAAAAGCCTTGCAACCACAATAAAACTGTATTTAACTCCATGCTCTGTCAAATGCCACTTCAATATTCCCCAAAGTGTCAATTACACACATTATTTTCCCCACTACAAAATTAACGCACCACAATGATTTCATCACAAAGTGCTTTACAAATCATCTTAAGGCAATCTGTGTTAAAATACAACCAGATCGAAGGTAACTTTCCAAACCAAGCTGCCTTCTCGTCCTTGGCCGGATCCTCAGTGTCTGTAAAAGGTCCCGAGGCACCCAAAGCCAGCAAACCTCGGAGAATTTACACCTGTTGTAAATCTAGCCCTTTCACATAACTTCACTGGCTATACTGACATTGCATAAAATATAAGTCCAGGACGGCTTTTAATAGCTAGCAAAGAAACACAGAGTCATTTTCTTAGTAATATAATAAACTCACACACTGGCATTCAGAAAATGATGCCCATAATTTTAAAAATATATATCAAGCTAGCAGTATACAGCGTATATTGTCATTACTGCATAAAATATTCCCAGGAGCAGGTTTGTGCCCATTAATCAATCCTCCTTCACTATTTCTCTGCAAGTTTACCCTCGTTGCTCCTAAAATTTCCACCTCTTCTTCCTTTTTTCCCCTTAACTAACCTCCCCAAAATACCCACAGTAAGTACATTTAACCACATATACAATGACTTCAAACTGATTTATCAGAAGAGGCCAAACTACTTTCACATGATTCTCTAAATATGTAGCTCCTATGACATCAAATATTTATTCAAAAAGCGGGGTGGGTAGCCTGAGCTTCCAAAATAACATTTTAAGTGTGAGTCAAAGGTTTCTGGAATTAAAATACAATTAAAGTTCATTCTATTTTATCATAGTAGCTTTTAGAGGAGCATATCAAAAGTTTGCTCATTAGGAAAGACACATTCATCAATAGAATAATAGAAGCTTAAAAAAGGATGTCTTTATTTTTATTTAACAAATGACCCAAATTATGTTGACAATATTTCACGTTCCTTTTAGTCGGTGTTTTTAAAAGCACTGCTGGTAACGCCAATATGCTTTTATGTTTTAGAAGTTCTTTAACCTCTTTTATAGACACCTTTTCTTAAGAATAGTATTTTATAGATACATAATAAGCCTTAAAAAATACCTGAGAGGTCTTGCCTGGGGATTGCCTGCTTCTACATATGGATGTAAATAATCCTTTATGTAGAGATCAGCAGCACTATTAGAATGGGTGCAAATGAGAATCCTGCTGGAATAAATGGTGCAAATAAAAAAGCAATGAAGAAACAGAAAACAATTCAAAGCAGTAGAATACAAAAGAAAGGAAACAGTGGCCATCTTCCTGCACATTTGTCTTAATGAAACTAGTCACCAACCTACCACAGTTAGCATGATTCAGCTCTCTAAATCTTTTAATAACGGAAGGATTTGAGTTTAAAGTTCAAACAGCTCTTCAATCATTATTTTCTGATTATTAATCTAGTCTTGATTTTAAGTAAGGAACAGCTTTTATTATCCAGCATACCGCACAACTTCCCACGTTGAGCAAATCACAGTCATTTTACATGTTGTCAACTTCGATTAGTTTGGTTCTAAATGGAAAATACAGGCTAAGACTATAAAATTACTTGGTCATTCCCAAGAATGACGGATGGCTTGGGTTTTGTTCGGTTTTGAGCTGGATGCAAATTCCACATTCCTACTTTTCACTTAAATTCAAGTAAAAATATGACATCTTCTCTGCTAATGGTGTATCGCTCTACGTTTAGTGCCCCATCTCACCTGGTATCCTGTTGTTGGAGTATGTGCTTGACTGCCTGAGCCAGAGTGAAGGTTTTTCCTGTCCCATAGGGACCGATGATAAGAACGGGGGGCAGTTGTATGGAGAGCGGGGTGGTGATGGCCAGAACAGCCTCTTTCTGCTTCGCGTTCAGCCGAGGGTCCAACTGCTCATCCCATTGTCTGCACAAAAGGAGGCAATGCAGTTTAAAACCAGGAGCTGGGATAATCCACTGCCCGTCAGCAATGAAACGAGACAAGATTTCAAAAGCTTTAAAGAAATTAAAAGGCCTTTATGCTCCTGCATGTGTATGTGCACAAACGGATCAAGAGATCTAGAGAAATGATCACATGCTTTAATCAGAGAAAACTGATAACGTTTGCAATAAATCAGTTGTGTTTTGGTTCTGTTGGCGTAGTTTTGAAACAAACTACCTTCTCAACTTACTTTATCCCACCCAACAATAATTAACCTGCACAGTACACATTTTAGGAAAAAGTATATGCTGCACCATCTCCTGATAACAAAAGCAAGTAGACATACAAGGATTTTCTACTATTACTATGCAAAATGTAACATTCGTTCTGTTGCTTCCCTGCAGTATTTAGATTGTCAACTTGAAAAGTCAACTGCTACACAACCCCAAGGGTCGGTAAAAGTTACCTACAATGAAATTACAGAAGAATTTAAAAATTAATGGCTACCAATTAACTACAAACGTGGGTTTTCTGAGATCATTAAGGCACATACCTCGAATGGGAAAGCAGTCTAAAAAAAGGAGTTTTGCTGGAAGCAGCTAGTGATACCAGCATTAAGAGGAAGATGTTTCCAGAAAATTCCAATGAACATAAGAGGTTAAAGATTTGGAGACACAGTTTTTAATATTCCCACTGACAGGTTTAAAAGTAGACACGCGTAGTAAAAACCACCTGTCGCTGCTGCACATATGGCCATACTTCAGTAACGTGATCTGCTTTGGTACGAGCACTTTGCTTCTTACAGACCGGGAAAGTTTCTATTCAGTAGCATGAGCAACAGGGAGTAAAACCAAGAGGGAATCCACTGAATTTCCAGCTTTTAAGAGAGCTATGAACAACAACCTGGCGGTAGACTCTAAGAAATACTGGAATTAATAGGGATGTAAAACAAAAATAGAAGAAAAACCAGTTTCAAGACAGAAAAGACAGTTTTGAGTCTGTCAGAAGAACTGATTCTCAAGGTAGGGCAAACCAAGCCACCAGATGGAAAAAGCCCTGTGCTTATTACACTGACTTAAATTATAGATATAATGGTTGTAGTTCAGTTTATGTACATAAGAAATATAGAACATTATACAAATAAATATCAGCTATAACCAATATGTAAATTTCTCTAAATATACATTTCCTGACATAAAACAGAGCAGATAAAGTTGTAGCTTACTTGACTTACCTTCTTATTGAAATTACTACTGACTTCCAAACTATTCTTAAATGCTGTTTCCTTGTAAGACTCACTCAAAGTTAAGTCAGTGACCAACTGCCATTGCCCTCCATTAGCTCTGTAGTACAATTCTATGCAAAAATCTCTTCCCTTCGTTCCGCCCGTTCTGTCACAGCTTTGAGATGCACAAATACCCTCCCCAGGACACTGCTCCCACCCTTTTATCCTCTCTGTTCTTCCTGCACTTCCAAACACAAACTCAAATTTTTCCAGTCATTTTTGTCTTGAATTATCTCACCATCTCAGGTTTCTGGCCAGATCCCTTTCCTTTTAATCCTCGAGCTATCTTCTGATTTGTCCTGTATCACAATCGCACTCGCAATTCTCACCTTGGAGACGCCACACGGCTCCTCACATGCTGCCCAGGCTATCGGTTCCACATTCCGCTCATTTTCCTGGTTTCTAAGAACAGAAACCTCACGCCTCTTTTCTCTCTCCCTATGCAGCAAGAATACTGCCCGTATTCCCCGAGCAACACAGCCTCACATTTCTCTTTCCTCTTTGAGACCAACTATTTTCACCGCATCAGCCTTAAGTTTCCTTCACAGTATTTATATTACATGGGGGTTTATAATTTCATAAAGGAAACTGTAAGACATGTATACAAGGAATCTCAGGACTGCTTGCATGTGCAATGCTGGTCCTTCCATAACTCATTCCCACACTTTTCCTACTCATTCCCTTCGGTGATTTGTCCAAATTTGGCCTCATTGCATCAAACTCCAAAAGTCCTACTGGATTGCTCCTTGCACTCTTGAATCTTGCCCAGTAAACTCCTTGGAACTGGTATTTCCATTCCTATAAAGTATGATGCGTAACTTCAGTGAAGAGCAGAATGGCAAATAACAATATTAGATTTGCCTTCTACAGCTACAACCCAACTGCAATGCCTATAAAACCACAGCTCAACCGCAGGAAAACCCATCAACAGGTTGTGATCCTCGGAGGATCACTCCTCTCGTTTTATTTAGAACGTGGTTAACGAAGAGCGGGGCACGTTGCTTGTTCTAAGGCAGATTTCAGCCGCCTGTTATGAGAAAGTCGGTGCAGCATCATCAATCTTGGATACTAAAGTGTTTGTATGGCGGTACCTGTTGGGACTCCAGGGGATGGTGGGAGTCATGCTGACATCGGGAAACAAAATACTGTTGTCCTTAATCCTGTCCAAGGCGTAATGCATTTCACAGAGGGGCAAGCGATTCAACTGGAACTGGAGCTCAACCTGCAGGACAAAATGAATGAATAAATGAAGAGGTGAGACAAAAAAGCAAAGATTAATTTAGAAAACATTCATTAGACTTTGCTGCAAATGATACATTTTTATCTTCCTGCAAAGGACTGACTCTCAGAAGAAAACAGCAAACGTCATGCAGTCAAATGATTTGCAATAAAATTAACTTGCATCTTTTCTTATTTTGAAGGAAATATAAATACAGCATTTTCTCTAATGGGATTTCATTGTTTGACTTTTAAGATTAGATTCTGCTGTACTTTGAGAAGAAAAGAGAATACATTCTTGGAAAACATTATGATGTGATGTTACAAATGTGAGCTTCCAGCTTCCATCCCTTATCATAAGAACAACTACAAAAAAGTGACAGGCCAGAATTGTTATGGCTCAAGAGATGACACAATTCAAATGTGAGATAAACCCCAAACATTATTTATTTCTAGTCAAATATTCTGCAATAATATAACTTGTCGTTTATGTTCAATTATTAGCACTCTCCAAAAGTTAATTTCTAAGTTAGTTGCTTATCAATACATACATTTTTTTGTTCTCTCAATGACTTGTGTTTTAATGCTAGTAAATCAAAGATAACGCCAACAAAATTCTGGTACAAAGCCAGAAACAACATGAAGAGCATGTTTGTTAACATCCCTGATTAAATTCAGAACACAATGCAGAGTGAAATTAGTTTATACACAGATACACTAAAAGAGCAAGGAGAAAACGACATTCTAAATTTGAACACAGGATAAAAACAACTCGTGGGGAAACAATTCATTGAAACAGTTCGCTCAGATTATCATTTACACATATTTAAGTTTGCAATTAGTATCTCCAAAACCAAATCAACCTGACCAGAGTATTGCACCAAAGAACTAGATGTTAACATCCCACACAGAAGCCTGTGTATAAAATTCGACACATTTGCACTAACATAAAACAGCATAAAAACCTCATCCGAAGCCATATAAACTTCCCTTACGAACCTTCTCCTGTGGAGGAGAATTCCTCCTATGGAGGAATAATTCAGTTTTCTAGATTTAACAACTTGTTGGGGCTGACATTCCTTTATGGGCCCACAAAGTCGCTTCCTACCATCAGGATCACACCTGTGAAAACCCTTTTGTGCACCAGTGACCTGTACTATGTGAAGATTATCTCCTTCAAAAGGATTTGCAAAACATAGCTCTTAGCATTTTTTTTTAGTATAGTCGAATATTACACTGTTTGTGCTATTATGTAGCATGTAAAAGCACTGGCTTTGCTGTAAATAAATAATGTTTGCTTGTATGAGTGCAGAATGCAGCCATTAACTTTCAGTCTGTGGCAGATATGAAGACATTAACTGTTCATCTTGACTATCACAATTTTACAGCAGGATGTACAACCGTAATGCTGAAGAAAAGGGCAGCGGCCAATCTGTCCAGCGTTAGGTATGGAGGTCACTAAAGGGGCTGTAACTGCTCTGAAAAGGAGACCTTCGCCTTTTTCTCCTTGCTAGGAGAACAGGAGGCTGAGGAGAGACCTTCTCACTGTCTACAACTACCCGAAAGGTTGCAGCATGGAGGGTGTTGGTCTCTTTGCCCAAGCAACAAGTGATGGGATGAGAGGAAACGGCCTCAAGTTGTGCCAGGGGAGGTTTAGATTGGATATTAGGAAAAAATTCTTCATGGAAAGGGCTGTGGGGTATTGGAACAGGATGCCCAAGGCAGTGGTGGAGTCACCATCCCTGGAGGGGTTTGAAAGATGAGGTTCTCAGGGACATAGGTTAGTACTAGAGTTAGGTTATGGTTGGACTTGATGATCCTGAGGGTCTCTTCCAACTAAAATGATTCCACCCTAACTTTTTTTAAACAGGACATATGAACTTGCAAGAAATTTTGTTTCCCACTGTTCCACCTCGTAGTTTATGCCCATCCCCTGCCCAAGTACATACCCTGGTCCCCAAAAGCTGGGGTCCAACACTTATCTCGAGTGACGGAGCCACCTCTGTCCCACCCACCTCCACCTGCTGATGATTTGTCCACCCAACATCATCCCGCGGATGTTTGGAAAAGACTTGTGCACAAATGGCGAGGTCCCACCCCCACGGTTTGATCTAGAGAGGAAAAATACCTTTCCTAAAACAGACCCAAGGCTAACAAAGGCCACCCAGTATAACAATGAAACTCTGATGCTCATCTGAGCGATGCTTTAACAGCTCCCAAGCAAGGAGCGTGGCATGAAATACCTCCTGTTATCTACCTGCATTCACCGCTTTCTTTAACAGCTTGGAATTTGCTTTGTTTTTAATCCAGTTTGGACTGCATTGAACAGTTACATTTGCTGTTCCAGAGTACTGAACGAGGCCATCTGTGAAGGAGAGCCATGTAACCTGCTTTAATATACATTCCACACTAAGAAAACAGTGGGAAAGGAAGTTAATTCATTGCCAGTTTCAGAGAAGAGGACACAGAGTAATCACTCCAAAAATAAAACAGTCGCATGTTAGTTTGGTCACCAAAAAGAGCAGCCAAAGGGGTTTAAAGCACCAGTTCATCCCGTCCCACCCTCACGAATGGTGCCCTTGAGAGCGGCAGAATTGTGTAATTATTAGAGTTAAGCCAGGACAACAGGTAAATGAGTGATCAGCAAGTTTCTGAGATGAATTATTAAAATAGGAAAGGAAATAAACCACCTAATTTAGCCAAAACCTACAGAAATAAAAGCAATTTTGTCAATGTTTAAGAATCACATAGGGAATACTGACACCACTGAAGACAGCTGCAAAATTTCCAGCGTCTTTCATAAAAATGCTATACATCCAAATTATAATATCCTCCCTTCTAAGCTAAGGATCTCCTTCCCAATTTTCAGTCAAGACTTAATCAGTAAAAATTATCTCACCACTAGAATGCATTAAAATACACGCAACATTTAAGGATTTGAGCACCAGTTCACTGACACATGTATGAAGCACCAAATGATTTTACAAATCACTTCAGGGCCCAGTTTTCAATGCAGAACAGATCTGATTCCTCTGACAAAGTTTTTAAGACAAAGACAAATAAGCCAGTTCCTGGAGACCCCGCTCATTTTGCATTCCAGTGGAGCTTCTGATAGAATCAATTACTAAGTTTAATTATTGTTTTAAGAAAACAAATACAAACCAAGAGGCCAGATAACGCACATCTTCCTAGACCAATTATCCCTGTTAAATTACGACATTAGGATTCTTGCATATTTTTCCCCCCAAAACAAAACCAATGGGAAGAATTAACCCTTTGGTGAAAAAGCATTCACTTCATGCAATTCCAGTGCCCATAATTTGAGGCTATTTCTATTTGGTAACGAGACCAGTCATAAGGTCCACAGAGACACACACTGGGACAGGGTGAGGAGTTTTAACTTCACTTGAGCTTTGTCTTCTATTACAGGCATTTAAACCTAATGCACCATCTTGTTTCACCCATTTCATGTTAACTGCAGAGTAAACAAAAGCGTGACCTTCTGCCAACACAATTTTCCCCAGCGAAAATGTGAGAAGTCCTCATTTTGTGACCAAATGCCTCAGAGACGGATAAATATCTGTCTTGGGTATAAGTGTCAGGGGAGTGAAAGCCATGGAGGCAAGTATTAGCATTCTGAAACATGGGATATGTATAATAGAAGTATTTATCCACCTTCCATCTACCAACCCTCATCATCACCAAGGAAATACCTTTCCACTGAAGGACAATATTCCTTTTGTTCTGATCCAGGCTCAGAAAGCAGCACAAAGCCCATTCAAAACCTCAGCAGACCTCATTAAAAACTAATCCACAATTACAAAAAGAATGAGAAGATACAAAACGAATGGGAAGACACAAAATAAAGAATCTAAGATGCCAGTTATCAAAGACTGAATTCTAGCTGGCTATGTCAAGACCAGCAGATATATATATCTATGTATCTATATTTTTTTCGCAGAAATACCACAGGAATAGAAAACTCCCTCATTTGAGTTAATTAAGAGAAGGTTCCTGAGGTCTCTGGTGAGAACAGCTATGATGGACAGAATGATGGAAGCCACATCAGAGAGATGACACTGGAGATAAGTTTTAGAATGAGAGGGGTGAGGGTGGGTAGGTCTGGTGGAAGGAAACCCCTGAACTATTCACAAACAGCCACCTGCAGGAAAATGAAACTAACACAAAGCTTCTCTTTGCAAGTCCATACAGAGAGAAAGGGCTTTGTGTAATATTTGAACCAGCAATGTAAAAAACAATGTCCAAGGCAGCTTACAAATCGCACTCTGAAAACCATGAGATATACAAGCAAAAATCCGCAAGCAGTTCCCAATCATCTTAGAAGAATTTTGGCAGAAATTAAATTCATTAAAATGCATTTTTACTCTGTGACCCTTCTCAAATTTTAATTTCTTTTCCAAATAATAAGACTCATATATACATAGGATCTATTTCACCTATACGAAATACTCATCTGTGCTCTGCTTTCTGTGGCTGACAATGAATAACCAAATTCCTTTTGATATCTTCAAGCAATTATTTTGGGGGAAGCCAAATCAGCCACAACGCCAACAACTCTCATCCTGAAACCGCTTCCGCTCACACTCACCTGCATTTCACAGTCTGCCCGAAGGTTCAGTTCCTCGCAGCATTCCCTGGATACCCTCAGGAAGATATAATCCTTAGTTTTCTCCTCGATAGCTGCTTCATAAACCTTCTCTTTGGTTCCTTGGGTCTGTGCTGACTTCTCTTTAGTGACAGGCAATAAATAAACAGCGTTGACTTTGGTCATCACCAGCCGTCCAGCCAAAGTGTCTTCCGAAAGCGTTTCGGTGAGCTTAAAGCGGCCAAAAAGTTGTCCGTTTTGGGCGTACTTTGCACCTCCAGAAACACCGGTGAGCATGAAGCTTGCTACAATCTGCAATTGCACTTTAATGTTGAACCTGGGTGGGAAAGCACCGAGTCAGTGTGGAAAACGCTCTGGGATTCAGGAATTTCATGTATTCACACTGCCCTGCATTTTGAACGTATAACTTCGGACCGTAAACACGTATGGCCAAACTGGCCCTTCCCCGTCAAACGTTTAGACATTTGCTTTTGATTATAGCCCATGAAACATCTATTCAAAAGAACTGAGGTCTAAGGAGCTTAAATGAATCTGCACAAGAGAGAATCAAACCCCACATTTTCTGCGATCAAAATGAGTTTAGGGTGAATTAGAGTTGCTGTGCATGTCCCAAAGCACTAAAAATCTCTATTTAAATAGCTTGTAAGCATATATCAGGCATTCAGGGAGAGCCATGCAGGCAAAGAACAGAGGGAGAATCCTACTTATTTCATGTATCTTTTCCAAGCTGCACATCAAAGACAGTTATATACATCTTAACAGGTAAATGGTATTCTACCTATAATGCAGAGGGACTGATTAAAATGCCTTCAAAATAAAAAAAATCAGAATGTAGGCATTAAAATGAGATAATTTTAATGGAAATAAGGGAACAGCCTTACAGGCTCAGCCATATAAACCATCTATCCACACAATTCCTATTAGCAGCCAGTTCTTCCTATAATCAGACACATAACAAATTTGTTCTTTATGGTGACCATTTTCTAGAAGTCACATGCATAACACATTAAAGTGACTTATTAGCACATTCTATTGACCCCTCACCAATACACGCTGATCTCCTCCTATAAACAGATTGCTTCAACCTTTTTTTAGAAAGAACAGAAGTGGGCAAGGTCTGTCACGTTAACAATATTCAGTTCTCAGCAGCAGCTTTTTCCTGAATTCGCAACAAATCACAGGAAAAAAAAAAAGTAAAACCCCATTTTTCTCACAAATGAGGGAAAAACTCTCGGAAAAAAAATCTCATTTTCTCATAATACTTTTTATCCTTATACTGGGTTTTTATCTGATCTGTTCTTCTTACAATTTTGTATTTCACCTAATAAACTGGTAATTTATTGTTTAAGCCCTGTAGCATCAATAATCATCAGCCCGTAACAATAAAAACCAACATTTTAGCTTGCCTGGTAATTAAACATGTACCAAACCAATCAAATATATATTTTTTTCATATCATAAATCATGAGTCTTGCACAAAAGCTCCAGGTTTGCCCCCTTGTGGCAGTAGTTGCTTCTTTACATAACGTGGGCATTAAGTCAGATCCGAATTTCACATTCCTGCACCCTCAAAAAGCAAGAGATGTTTTCTTCCTGACCGTGATTTGTTCAGTTCATCAGCAACACAAATGTTACCGCACAAGCTCCAGTTAAAGCAATTGCTCAAACCCACATCTAAACCAACTCATATCTCATTCAGTTGATGGTTAAAATACTAAATAAAATGTTTAACATGGTAACCAAGAGCTCAGCAGTATTACTAAGATACAATCACATGCTACCGTTAATTTATTTTCTTAAAACTTCTATAAAGTTGAATCCCTACGCTACTGAATGTGCCCCAGCTCATTCACAAATTCAGATTTATAAGAATGGGCTGGAAAACAGTATTACTGCCATTCTGAAACAAGGCGCAAGTTCATGTCTTTCTAAGTGACTAAACTGGACCTGCTGTGCTAAAGCGAATCTGAAGATCAGAGATTATCAAGCAATTTTCTGTTGAGTAAACTGACACCTTCTGGCAAAATGGAAAACTGCAAAGTCCCCTAAGGATCAGGTTTGAAAAATCCAGAGTTGTTTCTTCCATCCATTCCGCGCTTGGCAGGTTCATCCAGTCATGCTGACACCATTGGAACAAACTAAACCTCATGGTTTCTCCTAAACTCTGCACAATCCCAGCCTAAGCGCAATGTTAACAAAACGAGCTACAGAAAAGCCTGCTGTTTGGTTGTCACCGAGAAGAGCCTGGCTCCATCCTCCTGACACTCCCCCTTTAGATATCTATAAACATTAATAAGGTCACCCCTCAGTGTCCTCTTGTCCAGCTCCAGAGCCCCAGCTCCCTCAGCCTTTCCTCACACGGGAGATGCTCCACTCCCTTCAGCATCTTGGTGGCTGCGCTGGACTCTCTGCAGCAGTTCCCTGTCCTGCTGGAACTGAGGGGCCACAACTGGACACAAGATTCCAGGTGTGGTCTCCCCAGGGCAGAGCAGAGGGGCAGGAGAACCTCTCTGACCTACTGACCACCCCCTTCTAACCCACCCCAGGTACCACTGGCTTCCTGGCCACAAGGGCCCAGTGCTGGCTCATGGTCACCCTGCTGTCCCCAGGACCCCCAGGTCCCTTTCCCCTACGTTGCTCTCTAACAGGTCATTCCCCAACTTACACTGGAACCTGGGGTTGTTCCTGCCCAGATTCAAGACTCTACACTTCCCTTGTTCTATTTCATTAAATTTTTCCTGCCCAACTCTCCAGCCTGTCCAGGTCTCTGATGGCAGCACAGCTTCCAGTGTCAGCCACTCCTCCCAGCTTGGTGTCATCAGCAAACCTGCTGACAGTCACTCTATTCCCTCGTCCAAATCATTGATGAGTATATTGAATAACACCGGCCCCAGCACTGCCCCCTGAGGCACTGCACTAGATACAGGGCTCAACTGGACTCTGCCCCATTGACCACGACTCTCTGGCTTCTTCCCTTCAGCCAGTTCACAGTCACCTCACTACCCATCATCCAGACCGCACTCCCTCAGTTCAGCCGTGAGGATGCTGTGAGACACTGTGTCAAATGACTCAAGTCAAGGTAGACCATGTCCACCACTCTGCCATCATCCATCCATCTTGTTATGTCCTCATAAAAGTCAATGAGGTTGGTCAAGCATGACTTCCCCTTGGAGAAGCCATAGGAAGCTCTTATATTTTTCCTAACTCTATTCATGCAGCTAATCCAGTTGGGTAAAATGTACATAATACCTAAAGATACTACAGAACAAAACAAGCAAAACAAAGGCATACTGTCTGCCTTTTATTCACAAGTTGGTTTTCAGCCTGTTTAGAGAATAAATATAATAAAGCCAGCTGCCACACCATCATGAGACCAGATTTTGATCCACCCACAATTCAACCTTTGTCTGAAGAAAAAAAAATTGGTTTACACTCCCCCAAGGCCTCTTATACAAAGATTTCATATATTACTTGGCTATAATGCACTTTCACCAAGGAACAACATAGGATTCCTATTATTAATATCTTTTTGTATCAAGAGCAAAAAAACTATAAACAAAAATAATTATTATCCAGACGTTAAGAAAACATTGTACAAGAGCTGTTTTGTGCCTCCAACTGTAAGCATAGACTGATACACACAATTTTGTTTAAATAAGTTATCGGTAAATCACATTTGTTGAGCGCCAGTGACCTTTATCAAAAGTTTCTATTTCCAGATTCACATTCAACTTCATTTCCAAGAAACGGGAAGACTGAGTATCATAATCATGTAGCGTTAATGAAAAAAGTTGCATCCTCATTTTAACAGAACAGCAAGAAATACCTAAGAAGTGTTTTTCCTAGAGGTATCACTTACTTGCTGACTTCCTTATACTGTGCTATTTCCTCTATATAAAGGAGGTCGTGTAGCCGTGACTGATAGTTGGTCTTGGTCAATGATTTGTCCAGGACAGATTGTGTGAATAGCTGGTCAGCAGAGAGAGGGATTTGGTATCTGGTAAGAAGGCTCTTCTCCAATTCAGTAGTTTCATTAGGCTCAAATTCGACAATAGTCTTAGAAGTGGAATCCCAACGCTTAGCTGTGGTTAGGAGCTGTTGCCGTGCGTGCATCAGGTATTCAAGATCTGGACGTAGATACATAAGGAGGAAAGGAAATAAGTTCAAGTTCCGTATGTGTCTGGTTTTTATTTTAAAAAAAACAAACCCTATTTAAAATAACCCCATTAGAGATAACCAATTAAATGCGGGTGAGTCTCCTCTGCCTACAACAGCTTTACAAAGTTCACTGCCAGTAACTACCATCCCTGCTTTTCAGGTGTACAGAGAGAATAAGCAGGCTCCGAAACAATACCAGAAAATACAATATTCTACGGATAGCAAATAGAATGAATACAGACGAACAAGGAAAGCGCTTTTAATAACTGCAAGCAACTTTGGAGGCCTTGGCATCACAATATGCTTTCAAAGCCTAACTGCTTTCATCTCATTTCAAAAATATCAAGTAGGGAAGAACCTTAAAATATAGACTATAAAATTAAGAAGGTAATAAATACAAGTTGATAAGCTAGCTCGTAAGAAATCGTTAAATTTGCAACATGGTGAAAGGCTTTAAAAAAATTGTGCAATACGGTAAGATGTGTATTCTGCAGAGTTGTATTATAGAGGCAGTTGCCAGGCACAACCTAATGTAAACTAACATGAGATAAAGTTAGAAAATGAAAAGGAAATTGATTTTTCAGTATACCCCAATTTCAGGGACCACGTAGCTTAAATGAGATACAGAAGGCCAAGCACTGTCTGGAGCCACCCAAAATCCATCCATTACCACCACAAAGCCACTATGACAACAATACATCAGCCAACAGAACTGCAGCTAAATTGCAGAGCTGAAAGTATTTGGCATTTATAGGGAAGCTATGATATCTTAATGTATTATCTCTGAGGAAGATTTAAGAGAGGTATCCAGGATATCACACCAACGCTGGGAAATGTGTGAAAAAGACAGTTTCAAATTCAAGTCAAATGCTTGACATCATCTTGACTGCCTTTATTCTAAATAGCAGAAAAACAGCTTTTCAGCAGAAGAAACCTCAGTTCAGCTTGGCTATGACTACAGGAACACAGCTTGTTTTGCTCACTAATCTCATCAGCACGTGTTCACTAAGACAAAGTCAAATATCTACCTCAAGCCTGAACCGTGTTACAAGCTACAGTTGTACGGCAAGAAAAAACGCGTGTTTGTGTGGTTTCTGTGTTTGAAATCATCTCACCATAGACGAAGCTTTCCCTGGTATCTAACCATACCTCAGATCACAAAAACTCAGGAATTATGCTGGGATTAAGTCCTTGTTTGCTGGGAAGACAACTCCCAGGACTAGAGAGGCCTGACTTAACGAGTCCTGGCACAGGTTGCACATGCAGTGCACAGAAACTTCTCTTAGTTCTCTTTCTCCATAACAAATTCAGATTTCTCAATGCATAACAGAGGCTCTGCCATTAAAATATGTTAATGCTGACCTTTCTTTCCTGCCTAGAACCCTAGACAGGGCCCTGAATCACACGTAAATGTAGAGACATCGGGCAGCTTTCTGTTGGAAAAGCACTTCCATGAGACCCCAATCCATGTAGACCAAAAGTAGAAGAACACAGACAAGCAACATGTGCAAAGGAAATACCAGAGACTGCTACCTCAATTCACCCAGCGCTTCCACGTGGACCTGAACTGCCTGTTTCTTGTATCGCTTGGCTTAGTTGGTAGTTTAAGCCAACAAGACCATAGACTGGTTTGACAGTAACTCTGACTTTGCAAATAAGTTATGGCTTGGTCTTCTTGATCTTAAACAGGTTTACAATAAAAGGACACCCATTCTCTTCTTCGGAAGCTGTGATTCCCCACACTGTTCCATGGGGATCATTTCACAGCTCCTGAAAAGCCCACGGCCTTCCTTCTAAGCACAGTTTCTGGCTCACAATGCAATATTCCCTGATTCAAGAGACATTCCAACTTGTAGTCTTCCTGCTCTTGGCTACAAGTACTTGGGTCATCTGGAAAGATCAGTTCATGATCTTTGGTATTTGCTATTTGCAGTTGCTTTTTGTTAATATTGCAAATATTAACCTGTTGTACGAAGATAAAGGCCAGGAACAGAAAACTGCTGTTTTCTTAGTTTCATCTTTTTTCCTTCTTTTTTCTTTCTCTTCTTCTTCCTGTTTACATCCCAGTGCTACAATTTTGTTTCTTTGGTGTCTGCATCTCTCAGATTTTCATTAAAAATTACCATACTCTATTCCACCCCTTTGTTTGCTGCCAAGTGACACAGTGACCTATATTCAGCTCTCATCATCTTTTACCATGAATCAAAGTGCTTCCTTCTCTCTGGCACTTCTTCAAACATCTTCCCATTTGTTGACACATTTCTGATAATGGAGCTATTTCAGGTTTGAACTGAGAGGCACAGATCAATTTCATAAACAAAATACAAGCTTTACAGCAACATGTAGTTGTTTGGTATTTACTGGAACACACACAAAAAAATACAGCTACACTTTCTTCACATGTTCAAAATTCACATCAACAGCAATTTATTGAGTTACAAGCCTATGCTTTGCCTCCTGCCTTTGACAACCCTCGTCAGATACTGCAAGGGAAAAAACAAACACACACAAACTTCTCATATAGTCTGTTTTAATTCATTAATGAATTACCAGGTGTATTCTTATACAGAAACACGTCATCTCTCTGCTGACCTTTTTCTACACGTTTAACATTTTCATCAATACATGAAGGATTATAAAAACATAAGCATACTTCAACTTGCAGTGCTGCCTTCAGACACATACCAAACCAGAAATTCCTAGCATTTTGATAAGATTTAGGAGCCGTGCCCCAACACAGAGTAACAGTAATACTCCAATTATCCGTCTTATTTTGACCATCTGAAGCTTTCCTCCACTATTTATACTCGTATACATGATGAACATACCATACAGTAAAAGACGTTCGCTAGCTGTTAATACACAAGTTGTTCTGCCCAGAAATGTGAAAAGGAAAAAGCATGAAAGATTTCCACAATTCCAAAGAAAAATGTGAATACATTACCTTCAGTTGAAGCAGCATCAATCATTACTCGTTGCATGAGGACTGGTTCTAATCCAAAATCAAACACAACAGTTTGGCGAAAAGTTCCAAAGATTTCTGTGTTAAAGGCTATACTGACTTTGTATACATAGTGATCTAGTCCGTTCTGGACCATCTTTCCTCCTATCCATTCCTGACAGTTTTCTGGAACTTCTTGTGATACCTGGGTAGTGCTGTCTCCAGCAGATATTGCAACGATACTAAAATGCGGACGATGGGCATCATAAAGCAATGCCACTCGATACAGCATTCTTGCAGGCTATAAAAGAAATGCAAAGGTTGAAATGACTGGAAATTGAAATTATTTCAGGAATATCTTCACTTGCAATCAGATAATAAGAGCTTATAAGAACTCTCAGCTTCACAGAGCAGCTACAAGTCCTGCCCACTTTCCAGAAATCTGGGCAGTTGATACAGAATCACCAGAGCTGCTGGGAAAAGAAAGAGAGGGGATGGTGCGAGGAAGCCTCTCTATTTTAAGAAGAGTTATGCAATTGAAATCTTAATGGCAAAAGGTTATGGGCTGCATTCTAGTTCTTCCTGACTCACTTTTAAAAGATAAGTAGTCCTACCTTGCAAGTGAGAGCAAACGTCCATGTCTGATGAGACTTTTTGGTGGTGACAGTTACCGATAGCTCAGGATTATGTTCTACTCTCACTCCTTCTACACATTCACTAAGCTAGATAAAAAGAAAAAGAAGTTAACATTAAACTTCTACAAATAGTATCCAAATAAAAACATTCAGGAAAAGGGAGTATTTTTGAAACAGGAAGTGGAAACAATGGTTTGCGAGACCGTGCAGGATTGATCTAAGTCCTGTGTAAGAAGTAATGAAAATACGTGCTAGTTCAGAGACACAAGAAGGCAAATCTACTAGATCAACTAGATCGAAGAACGTAATCATTGCAGGATAACTAACCACAGGGCTTGATTTTCAGAAACCAACCTAATTGTAAATGTTTAAAGTAGAATATGATTTCATTTGGAAAGAAGAACCTGACATAACGAGGCCCAAAGACGGCACTTCCAGGAGACCCCAGATCCCACTGACGGCAACGAGACCATTAGAGACACCAGGAAACTACAATCAGGCTTTCTACTCATTAATGTGTTTTGCAGAGAGTCCACTCTTCCATATTTTAACAGATGGACCAAAAACTCCTTAGGGTCAGTAGTAAGTAAAGCTGGTCGAATGCCACGAAAAAAGTTCTTTGGAATTCCAAACAGCTGTTAATTTTGATCACGTCCGTACCCCTGCACTCTTCGGTATTTAAACTTTTTTGAACATTGAGGGGATTGGCTGTTCTTCATACAAAGAAAAGGAGCCATGCACAAACAAGAGTATTCCCCACTAAGTCGTGAAAGCTTCGCCATTTATTGTAATGCAGTTTAAAAACTTCCACCATCTAGTCAAGGAACAGGAACAACACCACAGGACTCGGCTGAATCCTCCTGCATTGCGAATGGTAAATATGCAAAACGAACGAGCTGGGATTAACCCACAAGCTGTGATTCACAAACTCTACAGAATTCCTGAAAATAATGAGTACGTTTGCAGAAATCAGCCCAAGTCTCCGGTATCTTTGAAAGAAGACACAGGGCAGGATGGAAGGGGAACAAACTGGTTGGACCATTTCTTGGTAAGGAGTAATTTGACCAGCTCTAAAAGTAAGGGCCAAAACCAGGCTCATACGTTAGTTTTAAATAAGGAGAGCAAACTGGTTGGACCATTTCTTGGTAAGGAGTAATTCGACCAGCTCTAATAGTAAGAGCCAAAACCAGGCTCATCTGTTAGTTTTAAATAAGGGGAACAAACTGGTTGGACCATTTCTTGGTGAGGAGTAATTCAACCAGCTCTAAAAGTAAGGGCCAAAACCAGGCTCATCTGTTAGTTTTAAATACGAACACATAGGGAAGTAGTGTATTTTCCTTACCACTTTCTCAGGAGATAACGAGTTCATCCATTTCTCAATCAAGGTTTCCATATAACTGCCCGAACACTGTTTGTTTTCCTTCTGCTGTTTGAGTCGGATGAGGCGGGAGGCGTAGCGCTTCTGCCATTCCGTCAGCTCCTCCTGGGAATGCGCTGAAGTGCACTGCGCGCCGTACCTGCAGATCCCCTGCTCTAAAAATCTGCATAGAACAGGAAAAATGATTGTGCGTTGAACTTCTCCTTGTCTAATTACAAAAAGAAACTCATCAAAACTTTACTTTTTGAAGCCAGGACATTCTTCTAAGTCTCTCACACAGAACTAAAGGCACTTTAGTCCACGTGAACTAATTTGGATACATACACAGCTGCACAGCATTTCATAGGACAGGCAGCAGCCTTTCTTACTGCAAGGTCCAGAAAAGTCTATCAACTTTCTTTGAAACAAAAGGGGACATAAGTCTTCTTAAGAAATTTCCAGTTTCAAAGAAGAATCAAGTGTTTTCACAGCAATTAACACAATGAGATCGTGGATTATCCCTGAAACAACTAGGCACTGTATTAATATGAATAAAACACTGTAAATCAGGGCAAAAAGATGATATAGCAAACTTCTTCCCATAGCGACAGTATGAGCTGATGAAGACTCATCCAGCAGTTTTTCCTGAAGCAACAGTGACATCACATGGTCCTTCCTACTAAATACACTCCACAGAAATCACCTCGCAAGGAAAAGGATTAATCCCCTTCTTTGTAAAGGGTCTATGCGTCTAAAAGGAGCTACTTTTGTAGAGGTTAAGGATTTGTTTAAGCACATTTTTCATTTAATGTCATGTGCCAATGCATCAAAATTAATGATACTCCAAATATTGGTATACTATTTAAGCATTCTAGTTTTCAGACTTTATTGCAAGTTTGGGCAAATGCCTGTATAACTTGAGAACTATTTTTTATATTTAAACTTTCTATTAAAATTATAAAGCGGGGCAGTAACTGTGCCTTTATCTCTTCAAAACTGAAGCACTTACATAGATGACAAAACGAAGAATAAAAGGGGAAGAAGGGTAGATTCTGAAGGTATTAAGAAAGTATTGGATATACAGAATAAACGCCAGGCTGATGTGTTTATTTTGCATAAGCAGACTATAAAGAGTAAATGTAAGCATCACATTTATGATAAATAAAGCCAGGCAGGCTGATCTCTGTCAAGATATTAAGTTTATAACAATTCTGTCAACATAACTATATTTGAATTTCATATGGATACCTATGTATGTACCTGTCACTAGAAAAATGATCTTCAAACCACTCTCCTATGAAAATGGAGCTAGTGATTCCCTTTTATAAGCTGAAGTTCTTCCAGATAAACTGACCCTTCCAAAAATCTGTGAGCGAATCAACGCCCGTTGTAACAAGTACCTTCGTTTTCCTGACCACTTAATCGTTCTGTCAGCAGCTAAATAAGAGAAGACACGTTATTGATCCCTCGGAGAACATTGATATAAAGCAATAACGTTACCTTTTACATAGCGTGTATTCTTCACTGCTCGTGACTCCCCGGGGCGGGGGGCGGAACTGCCAACCGTCCCGGGACCCTGTGGAGGAGTCAAAACTTACGTTACTTTCTAATAGGCCAGTGTTTTTGAGTTGAGCACTAACGGTCCAGGGAACCTTATCTTTAAACACCAACCCAAAGTGCATTTGTACACAAGCAAAATTATCCACCAAAAATTAATCTTCAATCCCTAACAAATTCATTTAAAACAAAGGTCTAAAGGCTATGAGGGCAAGTTTCAAACAGTTTGCAGAATGGAGTAGGTTCTGATAAAGAACTCTGACCAATAAATAGAAACTTCCACCTCCAAACCCAGTGAGTGATGAGATAATTCCACCTTGGTCCCCATGGCTCAGCACCATGGTCATGCCCACTTTCTGCTCTTTGACCACAAGGCCGTGCTGAGCATTCAGCAGAATCCACGTCTTCCCACCGCAAAATGAAGAACAGAGTTACCTACCTTCTTCTAAATCTTCTACATGATATCCCGATGGTACTTTACCAGCTGCCTACAATTATATAAAAAAAACAACAGTTATAAGGGAGCGCAAAAAATTTCACCGAGAACTTCTTTGCTGTCCAAACGTGTTTTAGAACAACAAATGCAAAAATATTAATCAGGAGTCTGAAATCACGTCCAGTCACAAACATGAATTTCATATTAACCGGATTGCAGACGCTGATCAAAGGAATCCTGACAGGAATGCTGAGTCCACTCGTTGTTAGAGGAAAATTTGAGAGATTTTACAAGGCCAAATTCTACCCTGTGATCATTTTACTGTGGGCTCCAATAAGGTTTCTGAAAGGCCAAAAGCCTAAACCATACTGAAGTGTCTTTCAGCTTTGAACCTACATTAAAAATCAAGCCCAAATCAACGACAAAGCATATGAAGAAACAAAACAAGTGGCAATTCAATCAATAGACGTGACGTATTAAACTCATACACAAGAAAAGGTGACCGAGAGGACATTTGTATTTGTTGACCAATATCTTAAGTCATGTTTATTACTTCAGAATGATTACTGAGAAAAATACAATCCATAAATCAATAAATAGAATATCTAAATGCTTTGAATTCTTCAAGAGAGTCAACGACCTATTAGCACCTTTTTCTGTTTTCTCATACGTCATGTAAGGTTGTGATGAAAGGTTCCTGAACGGGCAGGTGGGAAAAAGCGATGGACCAGTGGAAACAACCATGTTTGAAGCAGTTTGTTCATGGTGAGCACAGACCTCAGCGAAAACTGCTCGTTATTTCCCCAATACTGTGCTCATTATTACCTCTGTTTCAGCAAGAAGTGTTTTCAGTCGTGTCAGATCTTTAGTTACCATCCCGTTCTGGGGGGAGAAAGAACATTAATACATCAAACACATAAACTTTCGCATGCATTAAACCACAGCAACAAAGTTCATTTCCCCCTGCAACAGCGCCAAGGAGAAGGGCAAGAAGGAAAAATGAGTTTCACTTACAGTGCATGATTTTAAATGAGGTACTATGGAACAATGAGCAAATATTATGGTGAAAAAGGGCATATTATGCTGGCCAAAACCAGCACTGGACTTATAGCAAGTCCCAATACAGGACAATGTGGGAGAGTGGGGGAAAAAAGAGCACAAAGCACTTTGTGGAAAGCACCACACATGAGCCATATGCTGAATTGCTGTTGCAGTGATGGATTAGTTTCTTCTTAAGGATTTGCTTTACAGATTACTAATTTCTACAGTTTCATAACTCCTCCTGCACTGCTGGAGAAAGTCTATGTAATATCTGGAGTTTTCACTAAAAAGCAAAGATTAGCCATGTACCTAAAAATAAATGCATATTCAAGTACAATTGGGGCGGAGGCCAGTTGAGGCCTGTACCTAGTGCAGTGCCTTGGGGTCAGTACTGGGGCCGGTATTATTCAATATACTCATCAATGATTTGGACGAGGGAACAGAGTGACTGTCAGCAAGTTTGCTGATGACACCAAGCTGGGAGGAGTGGCTGACACTGGAAGCTGTGCTGCCATCAGAGACCTGGACAGGCTGGAGAGCTGGGCAGGAAAAATTTAATGAAATAGAACAATGGCAAGTGTAGATTCTTGAATCTGGGCAGGAACAGCCCCAGGTTCCAGTGTAAGTTGAGGAATGACGTATTAGAGAGCAGAGTAGGGGAAAGGGACCTGGGGGTCCTGGGGACAGCAGGGTGACCATGAGCCAGCACTGGGCCCTTGTGGCCAGGAAGCCAATGGGACCTCGGGTGGGTTAGAAGGGGGTGGTCAGTAGGTCAGAGAGGTTCTCCTGCCCCTCTGCTCTGCCCTGGGGAGACCACACCTGGAATCTTGTGTCCAGTTGTGGCCCCTCAGTTCCAGCAGGACAGGGAACTGCTGCAGAGAGTCCAGCGCAGGGCAACAAAGATGCTGGAGGGAGTGGAGCATCTCCCGTGTGAGGAAAGGCTGAGGGAGCTGGGGCTCTGGAGCTGGACAAGAGGAGACTCAGGGGTGACTCATTAATGTTTACAGATATCTAAAGGGAGAGTGTCAGGAGGATGGAGCCAGGCTCTTCTCGGTGACAACCAATGGTAGGACAAGGGGTAATGGGTGCAAACTGGAACACAAGAGGTTCCACTTCAATATGAGAAGGAACTTCTTCCTGGTGAGGGTGGCAGAGCCTGGCCCAGGCTGCCCAGGGGGGTTGTGGAGTCTCCTTCTCTGCAGACATTCCAACCCGCCTGGACACCTTCCTGTGTAACCTCATCTGGGTGTTCCTGCTCCATGGGGGGATTGCACTGGATGAGCTTTCCAGGTCCCTTCAACCCCCGACATTCTGGGATTCTGTGATTCTTAAATAAAAATCTTTCAAAATTGAATTGATCTGGAATATAGCTAAGTGTAACAATTTCACACTCAGGCAAGCCAAAACTTTGATTAAAGCAAGCCAGACCTGTGGTTTTTATTTCAATAATCTCTTGCAGAAATTTAATTAAGTGCTACTACATCTGTTAGACTTCTCCCCATTCTGCCTGTGCTACTGAGCAGCAGCAATTACTCTCTCTGCTGAAAACTTACGCACTCAAGAATTCTCACATTTAGGCTTTTTTTCAGACTGATTTTTCACTTCTTCAGCAGAAAGGCTGTAAATCGAACCTGTTGAGCTTCAACGTATTAGGGCATTAACATTTACCCAGAATTGTTGTCTTAATTCACTGGGGAGGAAACTGAGTGGATTCCAGCTCTCCAAAAAACTCATTCTAAAACTTGGTTTCATTTCTCCTCTCAGACAACGGCAGAAGTCAATAAATCAGTTGCTGGTTTTAATATTCCTACTGAAAACAACTGTGTCTAACAACTTAAAGCTTGTAAAACTCTTTTAAATCCTGCTTTAGGAAAACACTCGGGAATTATCTATGAAATTACCTTTATCTGCGCAACAACAGCTCAAAACAAGGGCACTGTATATTTCCTGCCATAAGGAGCTATTGGCTATTTCACTCATTTTTTTCTGAAAGGACGTTTCCTTTGACCTTATCAGGATTTTTTCAATGAAAGCTTTTTTTTTTTTAAATTCTTTTTCCTCATTAGAAAACACCAGCTAAACAAAGAGCAAAACCTTCTCTTTATGTAAAAATAGCCAATGGCAGGGGGGTGGTGAAGGGAATTCAGGATATGGACCAGACAGACAAACAAAAACGAGCCACTGATTAAGTTAAGCACTAAGATATCGGAGCCATGATCCAATTTCCAGGTACCAGGCTCTCCCGCAACAGCCTCTGATGGCACCTCCACGTTCCTGCCGGGCTGACCAGAGCTGCTCTGCTCTGTGCTATGACCATATTTCTGGCTTTAGCATCACCAGCAGTTCGCGGTGATGAATTGCATGCTATTTAATCTAGATTACAGCAATCAAAAGGACACTATGCTTTGGAGACATGAGTTATCACATAAGACTCAGAATATATAATACTTATATGTAAGGGGTTAAAAGCATCTTTACATGTTTTGACATTTCACGGGTAAAACAGGACTCTGAATTCACACCTTGCAAAGCTTTGCAAGGCTCTTTTTTTTCATGGTGTCTTAAAACTTATTGTGGGGCAGTTATTTAAAAGTCCTATGAAAATGTTTCTGTTTTAATGGTTAAACTTCCTGAAGCGCATACAAAAAGTGAGCAGAAGTTTGAGATTTACATTATTCTATTAAATTGCACAAGTATGCAAATTCTTTCACATTCCCTGAAGATTCAGACCCAACAATGACAAAAACTTCCCAAAATCATAATTAGTCTGAAACAGTGCAACAACCTAAGTAAATACCCTGATTATATACGTGTGCCCGTATACATATATTTGTCTTTTCCATACAAATCATTCTTGTTGCAACCTGCCAGTTATACATTCAGAAGTTCACATTCTATAAAAAGGAAATGCAAAACTGCTTTTTAAGGTATAGAGATTGCAGCAAACCCACTTACCAGTGATTCACCCATCAGTGATTTGGAAAGAACATTAGACACAATTTGCAGCTTCCCGTTAAGATGCAAGCAGCAGAGCACGGCACGGAAAGATCCATCGCCCTGGGCCAGCCCCTCTCCCAGCACTGCAACACAAACCAGCAGCTATGAGCTTCACCTCAACACACAGCTACATCAATTATAGCCAGTTTTCCTTCACCTTTAACAGGAAAATCAAGTCTGAAAGCTGGGGTGGATCCATGGCTTCTTGGGAAGACAAGTCTTGGATGGAAAGGAATTATGACTTGCTCTTGTCTAGTGTTAGCTTGTCTCCCATCATCTAAGAAACGCTGTGCATGAGCTCAAAAAAGGTTGTAATGTTTACATGCTAAAAATTAAACATGGGAAGGGTAAATTCAAATATCCGACATAGACACAAAGGGCCTCCTCTTCACAGAAAGGGGGAAAAAAACCCACAGCAACCAACAAGCTCTCAGTAACACAAACACGCTCAGGAAGATCCATTCATGCCCGCAGAAAGCCAGCCCTGGCGTTTCCAAATATAGCTGAACCTCCTCGTGCTCAGCTCCTGCGACTTTAAAAGGGCTTTTATTCACTTACGCTGTAAAGTGCAGGATATAGGAACGATTGTTTGAGGCCAGGAATTTACAGGCTCCGGGTAACAGAAAACTTTCCTAATGCTTTCTAGCGCTGGATCAGGTCGCTGGCCAAACAGACACTGGCATTGACACTTCCAAGAGTGAAAGGATTTATTTCATGATATATGTGCTCCACACAAGCAGAAATAATGCTTAACTATATATATTACTTGTCCAGGAAACAAAACGCCAGAGTGACTAGAAAGCTAGTAAGCTAAGCATTTGAGTCGAAAAGAAGGCTGGACAGTTGTTTGAAATTACAGAATTACAATATATATTACTGTCATTGCAGGCAACATCCACATCTGTGTTTATACTGCTACTCATGCAGACGCAAACAGCTCCTGTTAGTGCCAACGGGAATTTTACATTCACCACAACTTCAGGATTACATTTGGGAATAATAAATCCAAACTTCTCACTCAACAGATGTTCACATCGTTAACAGCAATGGCATGAAAGACTAAAGGAAAATAATAATAGTCCCGCACAACGTTTACATAAAAAGAACCAGACACCTCTTCAAAATGAAATGGTAACTAAATTCTGTTCATAAAGTGCCTCAAAGATTAGTCTGAATTCACCACGCTGATGATACTGACCACACGTCCAAAAATAGAGCTTACTTCCCAAATTAGAAGAAGCAGCGCCAGGAATAGCTTTAACATGTCTGTCAGTGTGCTATTTTAACCTCCTCGATTAGATGTCCAATTATGATCTTTCACGGCATTAACTGCATAGGATTACCAAGCTAAAACATACAGTTGCATATAAAGGTTACAGTGCATTAACCAGCATATTTTGTTAAAGATTCTAAGTTATCATCGTTCCTCGTAACAGCGCAAGCAGCAGCAGCAGGTTTATGGTTTATTTCTGCAGCTATTCCAAAATGTACTTATCATTCCAGTTAAAATAAAACTGTCATAGGAATGCAACATGTCAAGTCTTGTAAAAACACAGAACAGCAGCCTGAAGAAAACTTTGTCTATTATAAAAAATAGTGAGTATCAAGAAGTGTGAGTGTCAGGGAGTCCACACGAAGGTTGTTTCCTCCCAAGGATATTTCAAGCATAAAACTAAGACCTTTTAGGATGCCAAATGCAGATACTCTAAACTATCAGAAGCTGAGCTGCAATTGATAACTGCACATCATAGGGAACCATTCATAAAAATATGATGTGTGTATACAAATACATATATACACATGCCATTTTTATATCCATAAATACGGCATTAGTAGGTTGGAAAACGTCCTCAGATTCAGATCTAGAAAAAATATTTGCAGGACATGAATTAAGGAAATTAACATTAAAGTGTATGCTATTTATTTGTCACGAATATATATTTGAAAGCTGTTTTCTCGACTTAATTTAAAAAAAGCAGAGACCAGTGCTTGTGTTGCAGCCACTTCTATACCCGGCCAGTGAGAGAAGAAAACAGGGAACATGCCGGTTCCTTTGAGATACTGACAAGTGACACACACGCCAGGAAAAGCTTCAGAGATGAATGTCACCCACCACCCCACCACAAACCACCGGCTGCGCATTACACAGCATCCTCCCTCCCACCTCCTTTAACCATCATTCATCTCTCCTTATGTCTCTCTCTCGCTTTTATTCAGAGATAACTGTGAGGTTAGTCAGAATATTACACTCTTGCCATATCTCAACAGTTAAAAGCAGCAGCTCTAAAAGAAAAATCCAGCCTGTTTTAAGAATGGTACTGATTAAGCGATGTTCAGCCTTGGAAAACTTTAATTTTACACCCATAGAAAGCAATTTTACATCTCTTAGTTATGTTCTTGTGGACCTTCCCAAATGGGCTGTGGATCCCACAGTTCCCCACACTATGACTTGAGTATCAATGAAGATAAAAGCAACAGCATCCAAACCCAGAGAGGAACAATTTAAAGGTTATCTTTGCTAGCATAGGAATTTTGGAATAGTGAATCACGGTCTGTGTAACTAAACTGTGCTTTGAGAAAATGTCCTTTAAAATTCAAGAGCAGCTGAGGAGCTACAAACGGAAAGGGGGGGGGATCTACCCGCCTTCTCCTGCCAAATCTAAGTGATAAACTCCGATCCAGTGCCCACCGAACTCAGAGTTCTCAGTGGCTTTTGAATCACTTGCATTATACATGAATAACAGAACATTAGCGGGGATGGTGAATTCCTTTAAAAATACCTCGCAAAACAAGGCAGCGAAACATGAAAGGCTCGACTTCACCGTGACACACGCACATTCAGAAGCTTCAACAAATAGGAATAAATACATCATTTGGATTTTCTCTAAATGCAAACCAAAATATCCACGAGGAAGGAAGAGGGAAAGATCAGGTGTCTGTATCTTCACAAGGTTCCTAACGCCATCAATTCACCCGACATTTGGGTACCAAACTTTCTATCAGCCAAACAGCAGCGCTGCGCCATAGACATGCATTCCAGTTCTGGTACGGAACACTGGTTACAAAACAGTGAGATATCTCAAAAAATAATTAAGCAGAAAAAGTATTATAAAGCAGATATGTCATTTTAACTAGGGAAAAAACCCAACGGTGCCAGCAAACTAAGAAATCTGGGCATCAGTTTTAAAAATTCAGACAACTGACTGCAATTTATAATATTACGTAATAAAACAAAGAAATGAGCATACCATGCCTACAGTCTTCATCTGCTTGCCCATACTTTTTCTGAAAGGTAAAACATGAAAAGTTTAAAAATAGCATCATTCCGGTGAGCACAAACAACTACATGCTTGAGTTACAAGTTCAAGAATCCATTACTTCATCTTTTCCTGGGTGGAACACGTAAAGAACATCAGTCACACGTCAAATATCATATCACTCATTCTTAGAATGCTGACTTTTTCTCAAATGCTCAGCAAATGGACATTTTAAAAGAGAAATATGAAAAGGCAAAGGGATATGTATGTGTATGTGTTTGTAGGTGGCTCACAACACAAGGGAAAAAATACAACTTGGTGCTGCTGGGATTTGCAAGGTACGTAGATTTCACTTTACTCCTTTAGTGAAACAAGAAGGAAAATTTGGATTTATTTGTTTTAGCTTATAAACCTTCAAGGATCTATTTAATCCAAGTCTTCAACAGGAAGGTTTTGATTACAAGCCCCTGAAGGCTTCCTACCATTATTTTCACTATGATGAACACCCGGATAGGTGCCTCACAGGATTTGCATCAGGTCAGAAGTATATTCAATACTTCTAAACATCTATCCGCTTATTGGCCTATGTAAATCATTTTGAGAAGTCAAGTCTGTACTAACACAACTTCCACTAATAATATATATATATTAGTTATTTCAGAACATCTTCCCCTGAGGAGCCATAAGACAGATCACATCTTAATTTAAGAAGTTTCCCAATTGTTTTGCACGCTGAATAGTCCAATTCAGCTCTTTATTTAACGAATGCTTAAAAATGTTCCCTAATCAGATGGGCAAGATTTATCTTAAAGCTGCCCCGCAAGGCCTGAGAACTTGGCCAAACCTTTTCCACTTGGGATGAAACTGTTTCTACCCAATACATGGAGATTTGGGGTGGACAACACCCCTGTAAATCTGTCATAACACTTGTAGAACAGAAAAGTATGGAAAAACGTAGGTTAAGCAAGCAGGTTGTAGGTTTATTCTTAAGCGCTGTAATGTCCTTTCCTGTAAGGAACTGGAGGTCTCTGCTGCTTTAAAGGAAGGACACAAATTTGGCAATAGGATCACCTACAATTCAGCATTTACACACCTTTACAAAGACCCCAGTTTTCACATTCCCGTTAGAAATCTGCCAGAGCCTAAAAGTTACACCTTTCACCACCTGTGTTCTAGTCTAGCAATGGAAAACTAGTACATGAGCAAGTATTAAAAGCCGAATCTTAGGCCTGTGCAAATGGATCTGAATTAGGTGTGAATCAACTACTCGAATCCCAGCATTTCTTCACTTCGCTTTTTGAGTGTTTCGATTTGCAACCTGAATTTCATGCTCTTTAAAGATAAGGTAATTTGGTATGTAACTCAGCATCACTGTACAAATGCAATATCCTAAAACCAGATATTTTGCCTTCCTGGAATATATGTTTTAATTTTGTTTTTTATTATGAAGTATCCTTTCCATTCTTTTCGAGAACTGTGATGCAGACCCAATTCAGACCCCAATCCTGACAAATAAACAGATGATGGAAAACTACAAGACAGAAGCCTCATATACGCTTTAGCAAGAGGGATTCTGTAGCAAACCAACACGCCAAGCACAGGAAACACTCCGAATTTGACTTCCATCTTGCCACTATGGGGTATTTGATCGCTCTTCCCAGTCCACTAGATACTATTAAAGAGTGACACTCACAAGTTGTAAAAAGGAAGCAATTCTATACAGAAGAGTCTCGATTTTGATGCGGTCGACCTGCGCCTGGCAAGGCTCCGGGAGGTGAGCGGGGGGGCAGTGGCTGAGGGCGAGCAGAGCGTCTGTGCAATGCTTCACCGCCACTTCATAATCCTGCCGCTTAAGGGATTCACATGCTTGTTCACATGCCTTCTCTGGTCTTCTGTCTGCCATGACTCAGGGACAGAAATCCTAGAGCGGGGGGCAGAGGGGATGATAAAACGTCGGTTAGCTGGGTGATGGCACTGACCACTTGCCAACCAACTTCCAGTCCCGTCTCGAGGTGGCGTCTCGCATCCCCTTCGCATTTCACTAACTAACCTCTTCCCAGCCTTTTCTCCATCGCTCCCAGCTCTTGGTTTTGGTTCTAATTCAAAAAAGGTATTTAAGCCCGTGAGTGATTTTAAGAACATAAGCAGTGGTTTCAAGTGTTCAAGTCAGCCCGGTGCTGCACAGAGGCTGGTGGGTCTTCACTGGCAACACCATCTTTGCTTTGAAAGTAACGCAACTCATCAGCTGCTCTTTCCTCCAGCTGTTTATTCCAAGACACCTTTGTCTTCAAAGCACTTCTCACCTACTCTCAGGGAAAGGAGCCCCTGGCTGGGCTGGGAAAAGCACAATGGGGATGGCCAAGCATGAATGAGAAAGGAGAGGAGATCAACAGGAAACCGCTTGTCTCTCCCTTCAGCCGGTTCATTTCCATTGATGTCTGAGCCGGTTCATTTCCATTGATGTCTGAGCAAGTCTACATACCCACACCAACACCTTTGTGCAGGACTTCTTGGATAATTGCTAAGTAAATATTGTTTGGGGAGGAAAACTTGAAACAGTCATGATAAAAAATCTGTATACAAGACAAGACATCATTATTTGCCAATAAACTGAGACAAATGGTTGTCCAGGATCTAAACCACCAGCAGAAAAGCAAAGCACTGCTGTAATCCCTGGCTACATTCTCCCGTCCTTGACATAATATTTAAACATGACAGACATCCCTAGAGACATTGTAACTTCAAAGCTGACTCGACAAATATGTGTTCTGATAACTGAAAGGGGAAAAAATGGAGCCCTCATTTTCATTTTTAGCAAGCAGCAGACTATCAATATTTGTGATGATATATCAGCTACTGTGATTGTCTAAAATAACTATCTCTAGCCCACTTTAAATGGTCACTGCCAGAAACTTCCTTTACGTCTTATGTTTGTAGGTTTTTAACCAATCTAAAACAAAATAACTTCAAGAAGTCAACCTGAGGGTCAAATAAATGCATTTTTCTTATAAGAAAACTAATTCACTATTGCACTTTTCTCATTAACACATCTAAGCCGACATGCAGTGGAACTGTAAACAAGATGTTTCATATATTATGTGACAGAGTGTTCCACGTGTTCCCTGCCACTCTTAAAATTTTATTTGCTGTACCCATATAGAAACACTAAAAGGAACATTGATTTTTCAAGACAATTTTGACTTAAACCATCTTCCCTTTTCCAACATCTATATACAAATTTCTTACGTACAACAATGTATCTTCCCAAGGATGAAAGAAGACAAGCACCAATATCCTGCGGTTATCCTCATCCAAATCTGTGACATGTGCTTCTGTCTTAATAACGACCTTGCAAAATATTCTCATTCGGGCAGATATTTATTTTTCTGCTAAAAGTAAATGCCCGTTTTCAGTCAGAATAGGAACAGGCATTTCCATACGTGAGTCAATTCATTCATGGAGTAATTCTATTAACATTAAAGACACTCAGCTGGATCACTTAAACAAGCACATATTTCCAATTATAGAAATGTTAGGTATTCTTAGGCTGTTTATGCAAGGATCCTTTGTAGACAGAACTAAAAATTAAATTGATTTCCATTTTACTAACATTTTAGGCCACTGTGAGTTTCACAAATCTGGGATTTGCTTCAGTAGCAACACAATAGTTAATTGATGTTTTTCTCATGTACGTTCTGTTTTCCTCCTCGGGGACTGCAAAGAGAGGATTTCATGAACCCTGCTGTACTTTTGATTTCCTCACTTCCTGGCTGACATACAACCAAAATTCCTGTGACCAAAAGCCTGAGCAGAGCTTCTGTGTGTTTATTCCCCAAGAACTGTTTGTACCCAGACCCCATCCGAACCGACCCCACCAGAGCTGACAGGCATTGAAAAGCTACGCTACCCAGCCCTTCTCCTCCAACACAGCATCATGCGAAAGAAAACAACTTTATTTATCTGTTGTCTTAGGCTGGCTGGTTTACTAAATATTAAACTAGTCTGAGAGAAGCCGGGTTTTAATAAACCAGCGTCCTACTCTCCTGCAAAGGCCACACAAATTCTTTGGTCAACTGGACGCAACAGACCCTAAGCAAAAACCTCTGGATTAAGTTAAGCGGAGCCCAGAGAAGTCAGGACCAGGCTGTTCGGATAACTGGCTAAACTGAGTCACGCTATCAGTATTTCAGAGTGTAATTAAAAAAAACAACACTGAAGTCACAGTGCATGGAACACAGTGCTAGATAAGGAGCCGCTGCGGTGTAATTTGTTTTTTAAAAACATAACTATTCAGAACAAAGAAAACCCACACATGGACAATATATGGAAAATAATACACTAAGGCTCTCAGATTTCATTTCAACTCCATTTATGTCTGTACATGTAGTCACAAACATGCACATTTACTGGGTATTGCACCATCTCCTCCAGACTCCAACCCGGGTGCTCTGACTGTTCTTGGAGACACTCGGCTCTTCAAAAACCTACATGCCTAGTTTAAGTGCCCTGAGCTGCGCCTAAACTAGCAACTGAGACTAGATTACGTGAATGTGAACTACAGCCATGCTTTCTTAAATCCGAGTCTAACCTACCCGTCTTTAAAATTATTACAGTTAATATTCTGAGAGCCAAGAATGGAGGTGCTTGTCCAAATCTGAGTTTGATAAATGTTTATTTTCAAAAATTTCAAACTGTAACTTCTACATTAACTCCAAGAGTAGAAATGATTACAGATTAGAATTGTAAGGTAAGTGTCACAAGGTCTGTGCTATATTCCCAATTCTCCTTCCAAAACTGAGCAAATTACTGACGCACTTCACTTTTTCTGTCTGTAAAACTGAGATTAACATACTAGGCATGTAACAGCACAAATGTCAGGATTATTCATTCTCTCAAAATGGCCTGGAGAACTGCGTGCCAGAAGAGCTCTACATGCAAATGCAAGTAACAATTTATTCTAATAGTAAAGTTTAATACATCCTCAACATTTTGAGACAACATTAAACAGGCATATTCCTCACTAGCTAACATAACATCTAGGTGGGACCTAACTTGGAAATACAGGCACAATGTTTTACATGAATTAGTTATCAGCGGTCAATCCAAAGCATTTCTTAGCTTTGGCTCAGCTCACAGCAGCCGCGCTGCCTACAGAAAGGCTCCTGATTTATGTACTCAGGTAAAATATTGAAATGCAGCAGCAGTGAATTCCAGCTGATCCGACAACAAGCGTCACGTTGACTGGAGCACAGACACAGCTCCTCCTCACTGGCCCATCCAGAAACCCATCCCCACTGTTACACTTCATACCTCCAAAAAACTCCTGACTTTAAGTAGAACTTATCTCCCATTACTTTAAAGGCCAAGTCGTGCTCAGCTTAGTTTCCATCTAAAAGATCGGTTTAGTTCCAACCGGTGTAACTTAAACCTTGGCAGTTTTTTCAGTGAACTGCGAGGGGTTTTTGCTTTTTCTCTCCTAAAACGAAATGATTTTCAGGCTCAATATTGCTAATAAGTATCTCGCCTTCTTTCCAAAGGGTTTTTGTAAACAAGCAAATCTAATCTCCAAATAAAACTGCCCATTTCCCCTGCAGAACCGCAGAGGGCCGGGCCCGCCAAAGGGACGGCTTGAGGAGGCCGAGCCATAAACAACGGCATCTCCACAACCATTTATTTTCAAGTAAACACCATGTCTGCTTGCTTCACAGCTCACCCAAGTATTTTATGGAACCAAAGGGTCCATACATGAAGATAATTGTAAGTTAAAGCATGTGACTGTTCCTAAAAAATTTCAGACAGATGCTTTTTCAATTGACTGTAGAGCATCTAGCCAGATAACTCTCGCCGTACTTCATAAACAAACAGATTAGAGGGCACAACGCTGTTCCTATTAATGTTATTGGCAAAATTCCCAATGTCTGCCAAGACAGAAGGATCAGCTCCAAGGTCCCGCATGCCAAGCTGACAAACAGTAGACAAGTCAGTAAATATTTGCATATTTTAACTAGACATTAACATCTCTTGTAAAGATTTATGCTAAAGCAATGATGTTCAACTTGCAGTCCAGAGACGGGCAGGAATTTACTGTCAATTGAATTGACTTCAAGAGCCACATCCCGGGATTCGCAAACTGGAGCAAACAAATGAGACGCAAGAAGAGCTTGGCCAGAGCAAATTCGAGATGCAAGGAAAGATCTACCAGATTTAGCTTTGAGGCTGCTTGCTCTGCCCTTCCCCAGTAACTTTGAACTTCAAGTCAATTTTAAGTGAACTTCACAGAAGTCTAAAGGGTCCCAAAGACGCTGCAAGTTCTATGAAAAATGTGTAATGAGACAGACAGAGACCCAGGTTTTTAAGCCCACCCAAGGAAAGGAGAGGTTATAATTCAGCCTCTTATTGATACCAAGAGGTCAGTTACCATCAATCACTGCCGTGTGCTCCCATTTACCCAGCAAGAGAGAAAGCACTGTACCAAAACATCACTCATCTCTAAAAGAACAATCTTAGTTCGTTTTCTTGCCCATAATAATAAAAGCGATAAAGAGCAATTGTTAGCTTAACTGCTCAAGGATCCATCAAGTAGTTTCCAGGTTTCACTAAAGCAGCTCCCAAAATTTTCAGACTACAGTTCACATTGCAAAGCGTTCCTGGTCCAGATGAGATTAAAGCCATTCACATGTGAAGGCCTCAAACATGTTGCTTCCATCATGCAGAAGAGTAATATTTGGGACATGAGAAAATTGGTACAGACACAACACAGCTGCGCAAAATACAGAAGCCACTTACAGACACACACAGAATAAAATGCACTTTCCTAGTGTCATGACGTATACATTATAAATAATCCCACACTCAGAAATCATTTAATAGAATGAGAGTAGATAATGACAGTGCACTACACCAATGTGAAAGACTGAATAGAACGGAGAGAAAAAGGATGGCACGTTTTTAATGCGCAGGTGCAGAAAAGAAGAATATAAAAGGTGCTTTTGCTTTTTTTATTTTAAGAAAAATACAATAGCATAGAACTTCTGCACTCCTTCATTGCTGTTTTGGTTGAAGTCAGTAATATTAGTTGTATGCAGTACTCAGCAATGTACTGCACACCTTACAGAACAAACACGAGAGTCTCCACCCTTGAGAGAGGACAATCTAATCAGTTTTCTGAAATAACTGAATTACTCTGGTTAATGTTATACAACTCCAGGCAAAATGACCCTACTTTAAATTCCAAAAATTATGTTAAATCTGAAATGGAGCATACAGAATAAGGAAAGCTCATTTCAAGGTTTTATTATATAGCATAATAGCAGCAAGAGCTTCTGCTACATGGCATCTAAGGAACACAATATGCTGGATTTTGGGACAGGAAAAGAAAAGAAATTAAGAGGTTCACGATGCCCCCTACCACTAAATACTCTGATTATCCTCACACATTGAAAACCAAAGAGAGCACCATAAATTAGGAGGACAAGTCATCTCTGGCCACATAAATGGAGCCTTGAGTCTGATCCTGTAAATTTAATGTATAGAATAAACACACGCATATTTACTGAAAAATGAAGATGTGCCTGTGGGTGGTTTAACGTTCACATAACAACAGAAACAAAACTAAAGCAGCAATTGAGATGAAGAGCAAACGTTTTCCACATCTGCAGCCTCTGTGTTCTTTGAATCACTTTACATACATCGCAGATAGTAACGAGTTAGATTTTACTGCATGCCAGTTGCGACTTCAGTACAGACCTTTTACTAAGTGATTATTAACACGTTATTACCTTGGCTAATCTCTTTTGTTTTCATTTTGGAAGCAGCAGCAGAAAGGACCATCTATACAGGCAGTGGCAGCGCCATTTCCCCATGGACAACCTGGGCGTCTTTGGCTCAGAATATGAAACAACTCATGGCCTCAGCACTTGTAACCACCTCATCCACCACATAAGTACCCCTAATATCTTCATGTCCCACCTTTAAAAAACCCGTTTTGCACACAGCTGCCTGAGAACACCACCGATCTCGATGAAAACAAGTCAAATACATGGCAACTCAAAGCACAACATCTACCCAGCGTGTGCTCGCGTTGTCTCAAAGCCACGACTGACAAATACAAGACTCCTACTTACATAAAGCAAATACATACGGATGGTGCGTTCATTAAAATGACAGTACAAATATTAGGTTGTAAAGTTCAATACTCAAATAATGACAAAAGTACCTGTGGCTGTATTAGTCCCATCCCACGTTTCCCAAGGGCAGAGCCAACACCGCTCGCTTAACGAACATGGAGTTAAACTCTCCAGCACAGGGCCCAAGGCTTTAATTACTGCATGCAAATCCAGCTCTCAAGACTGCGTTATAATGTTGTCACTAACTTCTCAATAATGCTTACAAATGCTGTGAACCAGCACTTCACAAGCATTAAGAAAATATCTTTATCCTTCTGACATTATTCCCCTTTTACAAAGAACTAAGGCAATAAAACACATTAAAGCCAAAAGTTTCTGTAAACTTCTTATGTTCAGGCTGAGACAACGAAATTCTTTTCCCCATTATGCTCTGCCCTGTGCAGCCCTTTAGATGATCAAAGCAGAGTGACGTACGAGTATTCAGTATTTCTCCACATCACAACATGGGAGTGTTCGTTACAAACCCAGAAAATGAAGCGCAGCAAAGACGAGGCTTAAGTATCATTTGCCTCTTTCTTTTTTCTTTGCGCTATCCCCTACTCTACTTCTTAAACACTTTCTAATTTATGCAAATAGTGAAACTGTATTCCAACAAACAACTGTATTAGCATTATAAAATAAATTATATATGTATCCACACAGCAGAGCCTCCCTTCTATTTCTTTCTAACACTGTTTTCCAATCTCAATCGCCTTGGTCAGCCATCTACACATTTATTCTATATATAGGACATAAGATTTCCTTTTCCTACTTTATTGTGAACCTAAGAATAGGTTTTTTGCCCAATTTCCAGCAAAGCCTGAACTGTGGTGGCAGATTGTGACTCCCCCTCCACTGCAGCCCAAGAACCAGCCTGGGACACACACCGACCATGGGAAACTTCAACCCGAATAATTAAAATCTGGCAAGTAATAACCAACTGAAATGAGGAGTATGTCATAGTAACCACCGGGTAACATAATAATAGGTGGTGCTTCTGCCCCACCTAAAGTTCTTTTGGCTCTTTCATAGAAAACCTTCATGTCAACAATCTTTCATAATAACTGGTTAACAGCAGCAGTTTGTATTTCAAGTACCTATTTGTTCTTACTGCTGTTCGAGAGGAGAGTTTCTCACACTTACCCAAGATGAGGGCATTTTAATTGAAATATTGCCCCATGGCTACTGTTTTATACCCAGAACAACATCACCGATTACTTACTTGGAAAAAAAAAAATGCATTAGAAAAGTAATCTAATCTTTTCTTCTCTTAATGAAATTTGCCAGAGGAAAACAAAGGGAAAGATCAGCCCGACAGGCCCAGTCGGCTCTCCATGGAGCGGCACTGACCTGCGAGTCCCAAACTCAAACATGGTTTCCAGAAGAACACAATATTCCTATTCTAAAAGCTATTTTAAACATCATAATCCACAACTTTGAAAGCTGTCCTGTTGCAGAACCTTTCTGTTAAGCGCTTGAATAACATGAGTCTGTCTGCACATTTCACAATATAATGTTTAGTAATAATTTTGACTAAAAAAAAGTGAACACCATTAATCTTAAGGACTTCCACTGTCATGCAATTACCAAAATTTTTCTTCACTGAGTCATAAGATATTGCCAAAAGTCTTTTTTTGAGAAATGTCTGCTTTATCATCCATAGGTACATCTGTGTATATGTGACTAAATATCCGTCACTTCATTTTCAAAATGCTCAGCAAGTACAAAACGGTGCTCCCAAGGAATGCAAAGGGGAGTCAAAGAGGATTCCCAAGCATCATTTCAACACAAAACAAACAGCAGGATATTTATAAATGTATTTCAGAAGTTTAAATGCAAAAACATATGTCACAGAGTTTTGCACAATGCTCATTGAAGCTGCTTCTCGTTTGCCTTCGGAGAGCACTTGACCACAGTTCATTTGCCAAAGTTTACCGATCTAATCAGTGTCTCGTGCTCAATTCGCAGCCTCCTCTAACACAGCCACATTTGGATTTCAGCAAGAAGAATGGTTTTTAAATTAGGAGATTATTTATCACGACATATCGCCTTTTGGAAAACCTCACGCAAACTGTTTTTCCTCCCCAGCAGTTAAGCAGCTCCAAAGCTCAGTGGTTCAATCCACATTTCCTCTTGTTAACGGGATTATTGCAGCGATGCTGGAAACCATCTTCCCTCAAATGCCAAACTGTCCTTCTCATCCCAGACCTTTCTCCACTCCGGCGCTGCAAACAGCACAGCCCCATGGCCAGAGATCCACTGAAGAACAGGCTTTGATCACCAGCACAAATGCAGACACTACAGGTAAATACCACGACTTTCCACTTGTACAGAACAAGAAAAAAAGCCCAGGTTCATTTTCTGTTTAAAATGCAAAATATTCATCACTCTCAATCCATTCAAGAGGCAAAGTCAAAAATCTTCATGCTGAATATCAGTTGTATTGCACAGTTCCAGTGCATAGTTCAGAAACAAGCCAGAAAGTTATGACACAAAACAGGAGAATTTTCTTTCAATGTTCCTCAGTCTTCACTGCAGCATTATAATGAACTTAAATTTATTACAGAAGTGAATAATACTGTGACGGAGTTTTTGTTATGCATTTATACAGTGCTTAGCACAAAAGGGTCCTACCATAAGATTTAATAACACAATCATGCCACCCACAGATCCTCCAAACACATCCTTCCCAAAACCATTCCTATTATGTAACCGTATATGATATTTTTGTGTGCTGTTTCGAAAGTTCAAAGCAATAACTAACCTCCACCACTAAAAAATGCTATCTTTATTGTAAATAACCTTTGAAATTCATTTGTTACGAGACTGTGCGTCAAATAGGTTGGCATAATATAGCTAAGTCTGGTTTGGAAAGGTGTTTTCTAACTCTGTATTTTAATGAAGTTAAGCTTTCTGCACCTGGATGATGCTTTTTAACATCCCTGTTTGCTCTCCTCCAATGCAGAAACATGTTACTACTAACAGGGTCAATTTTTAGACCTCTCCAGAGAACAGAATATGGATTTGTAAGTTCTCCTTGCCCAGCAAACCCTATGGGCAATACCCAAAATAAAACACAGGGTTCCCAATGGCATTCACCCCGCTCATTCCTTTTGAAATGATCATTAGAGATTCAGTCACGTATCTGAAACCTCACTCAAAGAACAGACATCAGCAGGAATGAGTAACGATCCTGCTGTGGTTAATGGCATCATTCTCACAAAACTTCGGAAGAAAAAAGAGCGGCGTGCAAGTCCGGCCAAACAAACACAACCACAACCACAGCCAAGTCCTATCGGTCAGTTCCAACGACCAAATAAACGTCGGCCACCATTCCAAACGTGTGAGTGTCTTGAGATACGGCCAGAGAACAGTTACCTCAAAGCCATTAGCACAACAGCTATAATCAAAACCATCACTTCAATAAAAACACCCACAGCATTTGGGTACAACCCGGCGTGAGAAGTGAGAAGATATATAAGGAATAAGTATTATTTTATACGCTGCCAAAACCACCGTGCTTTTCAATTGCGGCATTCTCCATTTATTATGTCCACACAGATTTGCTACTTTCTTGGTTTGTTGAATCATTAAATATTTTCCAGCAAATTAACTACTCACGCCACATTATTAGCAACCGAGATTCTCAAAACCAGCTCTTGTTGTCTGACATATTTCCCTTTCGCCATGGGGTCAGAAGGGCTCTGAAAGACCTTCTCAGCACATTGAAGCAGCATAATTTTTAGCGTTTTGATGAATGCAGTATTTTTGCTATATGTAACTATTAAAAACCACCACCTCTGTGAAATTCAGACTGGAAAACCAGCTCAGACGAGTCCACGCGCTGCTCATATTTCTACCCTTCGCTTCCTGCCACTCCAACAATCGAAATTTCGTACCTAACGTAAATCTACTCATCTTTTTCTCCCAATGTTTAGTCATTACAGCTCCAAGAACCATGAGCTTTCCTACTACCTACGAACAGGAGAGATCACGACATGTATTTCCCCAGACCACACATAAGGCAAAGTTTAACAACACCCACCTCGGTCACATCGTTCTTCATGCGAGTGGTACTTCCTGAGACCAAGAGAAACAAATCACATCACGGTTTAGAGTAAGATCTCCAAAACATCTCTTTGCATAAAATAACTTACAAAAACTCTTGCTGACGACTCAGAAAAGCTCCTGCTCCTCAAAAAAGCTCTATAGTCTGGTGGTGTTAATGCTAAATTACCTTCTTGCTGAAGTACAAGGCTTCCAGCATCTGATGAAGACTCCATGCCACTGAGAAAATGTGGTAGTATGTACATTCAGAAGCAGGATGGAGCGATAGCAACCACTCAAACTTTTTAGTCACGAAATGGCACCTCTCAGTGTAGTAAAGTTACATTTAAGGAGGAAAAGGATTGAAACCCACAACTTCTTATCTGGCTTTCCTGTCCTAAGTCTGCAACTTGGCGTTTCGGAGGACTCTAAGAAAACACTGGATAAATAACAAGTGCATTTCTATTAAATTTATTATAATGAATTTGCATATAAAATTGTAGAGAAATGTTTGTATTTTATGTTATAGCCACAGTAAGTATCCTTTCCCCTCAACTAGCGGTGCAATGGAAATGCCACCAAAAAACTAATTCTCACCCTTGGCTAATTGCAACCTCCCTCCTTAAATCCCTAAGCACTTCTTGTCCTACAGTGATACTCACTTTGCTGTGTTTCTCAGAAATGAGTGATTGTTTCTGCTTGAAGCCTCATGTTGTAAACAGTTATGTGAAGAGAAGATGAAAGCTCAGTAAGCAAGACAGGTTTGGAATAAGGAACCTGAGTTACATATCAATAGCCCCATAATGAAATCCCCACAAGCTGGCTGGTTCTGTGGAACCGTCTGACCTTGCAGACTCCTAATTTCACTATCTATAAAGTTCAGTTATTTTCTTCCTCCTCCCAAAATAAATACAAGTGTTTGTTTTCCCAGTCAAAACCTCCAGAAGACCAAGCATTCCTTCAGCTTTTTTATTCTATACCAATGCTGTGTGCAAAGTTCTGAAACAGCAGCCTGTCTTTCAATACTCTCTTTTCTTCCTTGCTGGGAGAAGAATGACAATCACACAAGTCTACCAAAGGGACTAAGAAATCAAACATACAAGTATGACGCCTTTAAATGTGTCATTGATATACATAAACACAAGTGCTGACTGCTGCCAAAAGCCACAGAAGAAATAGCAGGACAAACAAGAACAAAAAAAAGAAGGTCTTGTTTGTTCTGATAATCTAACCCATAGTACTTCCACTTAAAGAGGAAAAATACGTATATCACGCAGTGATAACAGGATCTTGCCTCAGGACCTCCACAAAAGAAGTGAGAAATTATTAAACATCAATGATAGGTGAGTAAGAGGGGAGACCAGGAAAACCAAATTTGCTAGAGCAGAATTACACCATCCTTCCTCCTCCCTCTCCCACGGCTTTCCCTCATTCTCCAGTGTGTATACAGCATTTAAATGATTACAAAAGACGGGTCTAATTTAGATTTCACTCCTGCTACCAGACCTATAGGTACCACCGACCTCAGGAGGGAATGCCAGCGAGGTGAAACAGTCAAGGGCTTTCAACTAATAAGTTGAATCGCTCCAGCAATTGCTTCTGCCATTACTAAAATGAAAACAGCGAGAATAAAGTGCAGTAACAAATGGAAGATGGGAGTAAACAACAAATAAAACTAAAAAAGCACACTGGAAGTCAGAAAGAATCTCCAGCTATCATTGCAAAGGGGATGTTAGTAACAAAAATAATTGCCAATGTTGGAGAAAATATTTCATCAGACTAGTAAATTAACAGTTGGAAAACATTAGTAATAATACTGCCCAGCTCTTACACAGCCTCTTTCATCCATAGGCGTCAAGACTCTTCACAAGTTGGAAAGATTCACTATTGCACTTTTAAATTCCTTCAAAAGGAAGCGTAACCGGGTAAAGTGATTTGCATCCGGCTTCCAGGTCTCTCAAGCATCAGGCCTGTGCCATTTCCACTTGGAAATATTACCCAGTCCAGCTTTCTAGACACTGTCACTTACATTTTCCAGGATGGGAATTTCCCCATGAATCTAACCTTTGAGCAGAAGTTCACCTCAAATTACAGCCCTTCTCCTGCACCCACATCTACTAACATAGACCCCAAAGCCCAGGAGCAACTCCTCTGAAATCAATGAGACTTCACAAAGGAAAAGGATCCTCCATGACAGACCAAGAAGCAGAACTGGGACAAATGACAAATGAAGGTGCTGCTTCCACATCTCCCTTTGCCTTTTAGTCTGCTGGGGAGAAACAAAAACACTTCCCATGAAAACCCAAACAAACAAACCCACACCACCAGCTTTTACAATCCTTCAAGTCCTAGAGCCAGCACTTTCATGAGCTTCTTTCATAGAAAAGTTCCTCTGGCTCGCTTAAAAAGGCAAATACGCTGTACATTCCATGAGTCAAAAAATTCACAGGGGTGAGGAGCGATAATAGAAATGAGATTGCAGCTGGGGGGGGGGAGGGAAAGTAATTTCTGCTTTCCTAACGAATTACAGAGAACTCAATTTTATCAGTAATAACACATAAAATGTCCCTTCACTTACCAATGAAGAAAAACTGCTCTGCTAATTAAAGTTCAACAAAAAAAGCTTAACTCGGCTTTCACCGCTCGCAATTTATACACTGTAAAAGCTGAGCCTACTAAAGTCTGATTCATCTCAGGGTGAATCCCCCGGTTTGCATCCGAGGAGGGGGAGGGAGCGTCGTGGTCACTTGTACCCTCTCCCTTCATCTAAATTTCGAGGCAGGGTCAGAATGAGCTCTTCCCTCCATTGGACCCACCGGGGCCCCCGCCTGTCCCAACCCAACCAGCTTCGCAGTTTAAAAACCCCAGAGCTCTCGTTCGCAACCTGCGATGACTCAAAAGGATGGAAACAATGGCATTTCAAACACGTTATTTTAAGACCTCCTCGTTCTACTAATCAGTATTGGAAAATAATGCAAACTTGACAAAAATCCTTGAACTTGTTTTTTTCATTTTTACAAAGGAATGTGTCTTTTCTTAAAATAAATGAGGAGCAGGGGGGGGATATTTTATCCTTTGCCTTGCTTCAATTACACTATTTATTAAGGATAACATTAGAAGACCCCAACAATTCAAACCATCCCAACAAGACTAGTCCTGATGCACTCAATAACAATTTTTATGACATTTTTGTGTCTTACAACTGCATTATTTTATTTCTTCAACGAAAAGGAAAATACGTCTGTTTTAAACTTCATCTCAAGCTCATTGTACCCGATAATGCAAAAATCCTATTACCTTATTATCTCTTACTCATTTTGTCACTAATTGGAAAGCAACCTCGCAACCGTCTCCCTGCAGTTATTTCTTGATTTCCATCAATGATACGTTTAAGCATGTTGCTATAATCAAACAACAGCGTGACTAACAACGCGTTGAAGCCAAACAACTTCACCCATTTGGAAACTAATAAGAGGCCGTGTCCCCCGTCCAGGAGGGGTAACGTATATGCTTTCCTTGCTTGGGCATTTGCCCCCAAAATACCAATATGTGCAGTGTTGTTGGGAGGACTGTATCACAACCTGCAGCACAAACTCTCCTATTTTCAGTTTCACAACATTCGCGTTGTATGAAAGGTGATCTCAGACCTCCCAACTTGTAGCCACTGGGCCCTGACAAAGCCATTCCTGCAGAAAACAAAAATATAAGCTTATCTGCCAAGCCTGCATTGCTCTGAGGCCTCATTTCACAACAGCCGTTAAATTCTTTCAATTTATTTTTCCATCCTTCAACAAACCCTACCTAAACCTTCTTTTTTTTTTTAACTTCTATTTTATTATTGTTATTTCCTGGCTGTCGCCGTCCCCTCCCGCCCCGCCCGCTACAAAAACAAAGCTGCCCCCCGCCCCTCCGCAGCCCCCACCGCCCTCCCTGCCCGGACCGGGGGAGCCCGGGCTGTGCGAGCACCCCCGGCTCTCCAGCGCGGCCCCTCCGCCCGCTGCCGCTGCGCCGGGCTCAGGGCCGCGCCGACCCGCCCGCCGGCGGCCGCGGGTCCCCGGGAGAGCGCGGTGGCTCCCGGGGCTCCGGCCGAGCCCGCCCGTAAACAGCCCCCGAGCGGCTGCCGCCGCAGGCCCCTCCGCAGACACAGGGCCCTCTCCAGCCGGCACCGCTCAGCCTCCGGCCCGGCCGCCAGCCCTCGCTCGGCCGCTCGGCTCGTTGCGGGGCACCGAGGATCCCCCGAGGCCTCCTGGAGCTCTCTCCGGCCGGGCCCGGCCGCCCCCGGCCCCCGCGGGGGGCGAATGGGGAAGTCCTGACTTACCTGTCATTACTTTCTACGCCATCTTGGATCCACTTGTCAACGTCCCCACAAAGCATTGTGGGAAAGCCCTCCCCCGCCCTCCTGCGGCCCGGCGGCCAGCGCGGGGCGGCCGAGGGCGGGACGGGGACCGGGCAGGGACCCGCGCCGGGACCGCACGGGCACCCGCGGCCCGTTCCGCGGGCCGTTCCGCGGGCCGTTCCGCGGGCCGGCGGGGGCCGCAGCTCTTCCCTCACGCAGCGGCTGGAGGCGGCGCGGCCGCGCTGGCAACCGGCAACCCCGCTTTTCTTCGTTGTTTTCGTGTTTGTTCGGGGTGGGTTTTTTTCCCACTTTTTCCCTTTTTCTCTGTTTTTCTCGCCCCCAGCCCTTTCCTGCCAAGGCCGAGGGCCCTTTGGAGCGCTGCGGATCGTCCTCCGTGAGGCGGTATGAGCTGCGCGCCCGCGGAGGGAAGGGACGAAGTCCACCCGTGCTGGAGAAATTGGGGTTTTCCTCGCGGTTATTCTCCTGTTGTGGTTTGGTTGGGTTTTTTGTTTGGTTTTCTTTTACGGTTGTTTACGTTTTTGGGGCTTTTTAGGAAAAAAAAGTAGTTATTGCCCTTATACTTGCAGAGACGCAAAGGCGGCAGCTGGGTGATGGAACAAGCTTGGCGTTGTGCATCGCGCTTTAAACCCACCTGCTTGTGCCAAGGGACGCGCTTCTGGCTGCCCTGGAATCCCAGAAATGGCTTTGCGTAACAGTTTTGTTTCCACGGAGTGATCCTCCGGGTTAGCTGCGTTCTCAAAAGGTTTGGCGATCAATTCTGCTTTGCAGAACGGCTTTCTCAAGGCGTTCCCGGCTTGGGTGCCCGTCGCCGTGTATTGGCCATGGTGGTCAAGAAACCAAGGGAAAGCAGCTTACTTCAGGATCTTCATACAAATTTTAACAGGATTTTTTTTAAAAAACAACCTTTTCCTTCTACTTTAATTAAAATAATTAGAAGATCCAGATCATTTTAGTATTGGATTTTCCTAAATACATTTATATTTAAATTTACATGTAACGCCTCCTGACTCTTTGAAGAATAACCACCAGCCAAGCCTCTGATGCATTGCCACTGCAAGAAGAGACTTGCGCCCAAGAATATTTTCAATATTCATCAGCGATGCATTTATAAAGGGAGGGCTCCTTGCAAAAATGTAAATGCAGAAGGAAATAAATTTAAAGAAATCCTTTGCATTTGCAGCCTCAGACTTAAATCAGTGCACTTTTTAATTCAGCTCTATAAGTACGGTTGGGAGGGTAGTTAACTGTTTCTGCGCCTTGCCAGAGGGTTGTCCCAGCCCCAACCAGGTGTTGTTTCAGGAGGACAAAGGCTCCTGGGGAGGTTTCCCTGGGCGATCAACCTCATCCCAGGGAGCTGAAGCACAAACTGTAACTCCTAAAGCTGTTTTCCATGGGCACCGTGTAAGGAACATCTGAATCAGATAAAGGCAAAACCATTTTGAGGATCTAACTTTGTGTCTCGTGCAGTCCAGGTTGTTGCAGTGGAATGAGTCCTTTTATTCTGGTTGTGTTTGGTTCTTTTTGGATTACTGATAGTTTATTTTTTCTGTTAGAAAATGCGAGGAAGGTTTTCTTGAAAATAAATTATATATTTTTTAAGTGGAAAATCACTACAGGGGAAGAGACTTCTGTGGCTTTATTGATATGTTTCAATACAGTATTAAAGGATAATTTAAGGAAATAAGCTTATTATATTAGCTGCTAGTTTGGGAGGGACTCCAAGAGATGTCTCTGTCTGTCTCCTTCATGTCTATTACCCCAGTGGCAGCTGCTATTTTGGCTTCCAAGCCCATCATTCCCAGCTCCACAGGCTGGGTTGACAAGCCAGGTTGTCCCTCAGCATGTGCTGGGCACAGAGCAGATGTGTGACATGCTGACTACTGGCTGGCTTGTTCAGAATCGCTCCAGTTCCTGGGATCGCCGTGTGCTGTGCTCACCGATGGGATTTCATGACAAGGGGAGAGCTCGCGGTGCTGGGCTTCTGCTGCGAAACGTGGGGCTTGCGCTGGTTGGAGCACATACGCTGTTTCTTCTGCCCAAGGAGACCAGGAGCAGCCGGTCACACGGAGTCTGGGAGCAGAAGAAAAGCCAACAGTGTATGTTGCACGTGTGAGAAATGCCAAAGGCACAACAGGGAGGCATGAGATCGGAACAAATCAATATCAGACTTGACAGGACTCAGATCCTCGCAAGCCTAATAGTGATATTTCTAGGGACTCGTTACAATGGTAAGATTAAAACAAAAAGCAAAACAAGCAAAAACTCAAATGCAGCCGTACCAAATTCATTTCCATTTTTATAAGATTTCCAAACCTTTCAGATCTGAAAATTGTTATTTCCTGCTGGAAGTTTAGAAAGCCCAGCCTCCCGGGGACTGTAACTGCAAGGAAACCCTGCACAGAGGCGCTAACACCGTCCCACTGCCCGTCTCCCCACCCTGCAGTCAGGATTCTGCGTTACGACTGTTCTGAGAAGCCAGGAGCCATGCCCAGGTCCTTAGAAAATCCAGACTCCTTGCCAAAAAGCAGGAGTTGGAGAACGTGGGGCCGCTGCGGGCTGCTGGGCTCCCCGCCACGCAGCCAAGATCTGAGCAGAGCCCCGCCAGGTGTGGCAGAGATTCTGAAGAGCTGGGAACTCTGGAACCCTCACTCGCTTCGGGGTTCATGGAGCTGGGAGCCAAAAAGCCCCGGAGTGCTGGCGCACTCGTGAGCTGTGCGCTTGGGATCACAGCTCGAGCCTGGCTGCTACGTTTTCAAAACAAAACTTGTTTAATTATTTAAACACTACTGCTTTTTTTTGTCCTTTCTGCTCAGACTTTTGTTTCTACGGGAAAATCAGTTTCTGTTCTATGATAAAGTTCACTGCTGTTTCTGGGAAATGGCATTTCTTGAATTCCAATACAGAAAGCACAGTTGTCAATCAGCTCCACTCATGATGTCTAACTTCAGAATATGGGAAAAAACATTGCAATTAACGTGTCAAAGTAATAAGCACCGAGTTGCCTCCCTGACCCCGCAGCCCAACATCCCAGCAGGAATCCTGAGGAGTTTTCACCTCCAAGAAACAAAACACCAAGAGCCTTTCTCAACAGAAGTTCCAGACTGATTGCAGTAATAGCAGTGATGGTTTTATTGTCTTAACACACTGGACCTGGATAAATTTTTGAACTCGCTCAGAAGCAGCAATCATGGGGACTAACACAAGTTAAGTGGTTTACCCTCTGCCACAAACCAGGCAGTGGTAGAGCTGAGGTCAGATAGCAAGTCATTCTTGGTCTTACTAAACAATAAAGCAAACTGTTTCTAGGCAGCCATTAATGTTTGATTATTAGGCTGATGAGTAACTTGATTTTCCAGCATGAAAATTCCCCTGGAATTCCTCCAGAGTCCTCTAACGAACAGATGATCTCAACTTTCATCTTACTCCATAATTATCCAAGGACAATGTTTCTTCAACCTGGACTCTTCAAGCACATGCGATTTCTAGAGCAAGTGATATTCACACTAATTCCTTTTTCCTTTGATCCCCAAAATGAGAGTCCTGAGAAGCAAGTAGCAATAAGGGGATGTTGAGGGTACATTGAGGAGATAGAACTACAAAGTTCAGATTGTTGTGGTGGTTTGATCCCACACTGTCAAGATCAAAGATCTTCAGTCTCAGAGCATTTTTTCAGAATGCCTTTATGTTGACCTTTAAATTGCCCATGGAGGAGTTATATCTGACATGTATCTGCATTCTTTGAGGTTAGCTAGCACCGGAGGTTTACAGCTTGTCTTTTTGCCTAGCAACCTGAATGTGGCAACCTGTTCCAGAGAGACTCAAGATACACTCCTTTCATTGCCATTAATAGTCGTCAGCTAAAAAGAAGCAAACAAACAAACAAAAACCCAAACTAACTAACTCCAGGCTAAATGAATAGATTCTTTTCCACTCCCTTGGGCTTACCATACAGCCTAATAATTCTACAATTTTCTTTTAAAGCTCCTCTTTTAACCTTGCGATGAAGAGGGAAACCCTGAGGGATTATTCTGGCACCAAGTACTCAACACAACAGCATCTCCCGCTGAGGACAGGGCAGGCAGGGAGTTGGCCTTGGGCTCTGTATGGTCAAACCAAGATGAAGCTGATGTGAGTGAACTCAGGACAAAAATCTATTTTCACCAAAAGGCAAAAAGCTTGATCATTGTGGGTCTTTGGTAGGAATACAGACCACGAAAGTGAACCCTGCTAATCCTTCTGAATTGAGTTTCAAGGAGGTGTTGAAAGACAAGAATGCTTCCAGGTTCTTTCCAGTGCTGACAGCAAAAGGTAGTTCTGAGGGCAGAGAAACCATCTCCTCTCTCCAACAAGCTCATGTTCTAAACGCAAACAAGGGCAGCAGAGCGGGACAGAACTTGTCCAGAGAGCAGGATCTGCAAGAACCCCAGGATGTAGCGCCAGGGAACCCCTGAACTGTTCCACTGGAGGATAAAAAGGAAAAGGTTGGCTGGGGAAAGAGGTCCAGCATCTCTCATCTGGTATGTCAGGGTCCATAAGCTTAAATGCTTGAGCTTTAAGATTCCAGACCAGATTTGCAAATGAAATTAAAAGGTTTATGATGGGAGAGGCAAGTTGCCACTTCCCCTGATGACCGGTTGTTCCCTTTTCTGATATTTCTTGCCTGACTTTCCACTAGATCCATCTTTTTTTTTTTCAATTGACAAGGTCAAGACAGAAGTTACTTTGCTCCTTATCCTGGCAACAGTTTTGCTTGTGCTGCTAAGGCTGGCCTCGCAAGGACCAGTACATCCCATTCTCAGACATGGCTGTGACCACATTCTACACAACTCATACAATTTGGACTATAATACAATTTAGGAAGTTCAATGGTAAGTGTTCTGTGCCTTCTGAATAGTCTGCTCCTTTTTCTCCCTTCCCTCATTGATAGTTGTTTTTCTGTTGCTTAAATGCTACAGCTGGATGAGTATGGCTTTATAAAGCCACTTGCCTCCAAAATCCCATTCCCAAGTTTCCCTTAAACTGTGTCTAAAGTCTACATTTCAGATGCAAATCACTGCTTCAAAGCTTCCATCTTTTCCTGCCCCTTCACAGACTTCCCTCACTCAAAATCACTGTCTGAAGTTTCCTGACTTGCTGTGTATTCATATGATAATAACCTGTGCTAAGAATGTTGGTGTGAATGAAGATCAGCGTGCTTTTGAAGAGACGGGATTTATATCCATCTCAATACATCAGTTACAATTATAGCCCATACCTAATTAATTATGAATACTTATGGCTAGCATTAAAAAATCATTAAAAAACAGAGCAATTTCAATAGAAGTTCCATTGGTTCTTACTAAACTATTCGTGTTACTATTTTACTTTCTTAAAAAAGACAACAGAGCCATGGAGAAAAGTCCACAACTTCCCTCCATTACAAGTAGGTTAAAGCAAGTACCGGGAGATTATCTTCTCTGAATATAACACGTTCAATTATGAGAAGCGTAGCTTTTAACTAACTAACTTAGCTAACTGCATAATTGCTGTTGTAGCCATTACAAACTGTGATGACAAAACAGTGAAAATTAAGTGACTTGCACCAAGTACAAGTGAACAGTCGAGATTCAGGTAGGTTTTTCAATCAGTTCAGAATTACTTAATAAAGTCTATCTGTGGTCCCAGATCACAAGAAATAGCATTAAGCATGAGTATCCAGAATTTTGTTCAAACAATATCTTGACATAACATCACAAAACTATCGTTATGTTACCTCAGTGCATGCTACTGTAAAACCCTAGGATTTTATTATTTACAGTACATCCTCTCAAATCACAGCCTCAAAAATAGCCCTGTAATGAAATAACCACAGAATTATATGTTAGATAAAGGTATACATGGAAAAGAAGAAATCACAAGACTACAATTATACAGGCAATACAGTTTTATTATGTTCTTTCACCAATTGTAGCAAAAGCATTTAACAGCTGAATGAATAACCAAGGGAACTTAATTGTCAACAGGAATTTCAGAATTATGTTCTAAATTTTAGACCAGGAAGGCTTGACAGGGAAAAAAAAAAACATATACACACCATAATAATAGTCTCTATTATGAAGATTTAATGCCTTCTTTAAAAGCACTGAGATTATTGAGGCACCTTACTGCAGGTTATGTATCATCTCCTCTTTGGCAATGAGATGTGTGGTTTTGTTAACTAGGGCCATTAGCGAGTTGAGCTTGTGAGACCAGTCATTGAGTAAATTGTTTGGGTCCTTAGGCCTCTGAAAATTGATAATTCCTGCCAGCCTGTCTACTTTAGCAAAGATGGTCTTATTAACTACGAGGTTGGACAGGAACTCCTCCGATTCCTGCAAAGACAAACAGCACTAAGTCAAGAAACCAGCATTTTTTATCAACAAAGCATCGCTATTCCTCCCAAACAGCACTGAACCACAGGGAACAAGGTCAGAAATACTGCTGTAGTAATTCTGTACTTTACAAAGAGCAGAATACTTTAATATTACACATGTTGGCACTACTAGGACCATCAACTCAAAAACTTTTTTTATTTCATTTGACCTATAGACGATTATCTTTCATGAAATTAAAGTTTAATCTGCTACACCAACAGATTTTTACACCTTGGAGTACTTGGCTACAGAGAGATCAGAACACGTGAGGCATAGGAAAATCCACATAAAGTACTGACCTCCGTCAAAGAAGGTTTATTTAGAGGTTGTGGAGAAGAGCAGATTTAATTAAAAGACAGTTGGGTAAAACTTTTCATTTGCACTGGAAATACCAATATGCCACGATGCCTGAATCTCTTTGGAAAGCTCTTGAGAACACAAAGGGGTATGACAGGGAGACTCCTCCACCTCGTGTTCCCAAAGTGCAGCCATCTCTAAACAGGGACATTTAAAGGTGAGAAACCTTGCATCTTTGGTCAGATTTAATCACCCATTGACAAGAGCTTTTTAACACTGAAACACAAGAAGCTCCAGCATTTAAATGAGACCTTGAATACAAATGAATTTTTAAGCAGTTTTTGCCTTATGGGCACACGCACCACGACATGGGAGTTCTGGCTGGATTAAAAAAATCGCTTTCTAACTCCCATAAAGGCAAGAAAATACACTCTTTGTATTGACTAGTAAAGTGAGAAATATTTGGGATGAATGCTATTAATCCCAACAGACTTTTTCACTCCTTCTCATAAAAATAACGCAACGAACTCAAGTTCTCCCAACTGCGTTCTTCCCGTGGGAGCTGAAAAGCACCAATAACACCAACAGGGGAACTTCTGAGGATGAAGGTACAGAAGCTCCAAGGATAATACAGAGACAGATATATAGAGGTACAACAACAGATACTAAATCCATTAACATTCAGAAATACACAAGTGTAAACCCTGAGAATTTGGTCCCAAGCAGTGTAACGCTCTTTCCGCACTGCTCTAAAACAAGGCGATGATGGTCTAGGGCATCACTTACAGAGCTTATTGGGCTAAAAAGAGAACTCAAATTCAAAGAGAACGTCGCTCTGCTGAATACTTACATTTTTGGCACAAACACGTGCAAACATACACTTCCACACCCTTTAAGAAAGAAGGATATGCAAAGCAACACTTACGTCAACAGACAGATCCAGGAGCTGTGCCATTCTCTTCATTGTAATTCTGGTATAATATTTAGCCATTATTCTAATATTCTGGAATAAAAGTGTTCAGAGTAGAGGGTTATGTGCAAAAAATAACTGTAGCGGGCTGCAAAAATATAAAAGTCAATGTTAAAAGCAGATTAGGAGCTGTAGTGCTCTAACAGCAGTCCAGCATAAGGTACAAGGGAGTTGTGAACAAACTGTTTGCTTGTAAAAGGTATGAAAGTCTCTACAGGACAAATTTTTATGTTATTAAATAATTAATCAACTAATGATGAATTTGACATAAAGCAAGACTTTCAAGTTTCTGCTCCATTGAAATGTGAATGCTAAATCTCACAATTTGAGTGCAATATGCTCTTTTTTTCCTGGCATTTGTGCCGAACACCTACCTTTATTAAAGATATACGAGCAAATAAAACATTGAAAACAAAACACAATGGAAAAGGCTTTTTATCTGCTGCTTTACTACACGTTTTTTTGTTTCTCTTTGTAACTAAAATACGGCAAGCAAAAAGCATTTTAGTTGAGGCACTGCATACATTGCTAATGCTTTAAGACAGCCATACTTACATGTTCCACAACTCTGTTCTTTAGATCTTTCCATCTCTTTTCACCTTCCTCTGTACAGCCAAACACATCTGTTGCAGGACTGTCCAGGGATCCTTCTCTCAATTCTTTCCCATATTCTTCGACTAGAGCAGTCCATCGCATCAGCTCCATGGTGGTAAACAGTTTGAGGAGGTCTCTAAACGGTTTAGCAAAGGTGATTTACAATCCTGTATTAGTAACGTTCATTTCATACTTAAACAGATCAAATAAATAACTTTAAATCTTTTCATTACTATTCACTGTTCTTCATTAATATACTCTGTAATACTTCATGCTATCAGGGGCAGCTCAAGTCAGACTGTTTCTAATGAAGATCTTTCTCTTCTAAAGAGACATTTATTTTAATGTAGAACTTGCGCAATCATGGAAATTTTGCAGTATTTTTCATACAACATTAAATTCATAAACAGGTTTCACTTGCACAGCCAGCTTGAGAGAGACATTCTTTACCCTAAGAATTGCTTATTAGAAAGAATACTTACTTATACTTCGGGATTTCTTCTAGCTTTTTGTCACTACTAATTCTATGCACCAAATCAGATTGTTCATTGTCGTAAGGTGAAAGAATAACATAAAGAACAACGCTCTTCAGTGCCTGTTTAAAAGGAAAGAGTGTGGGGTTTATGCCATCATTAAGCAGAGGAATTAAAAACATTGCCCACAGAGCTTAGAATTTAACATGTAAAAGGCTTAAATCCAGCCTATTAAGAAGTTGAGGTGAAATTGATGTAATCTTGCAGAAATTCACCCTCATTTACGGTGATAAATTTACTCAGGTTAACTAAAATTCTACTGTTTAAAATAAATACAAGAAAGAAATATTTTCAAATACGTAACATTAGTAGTGCATGCACAACAGATTTCAAAGACAATATAATGAAGATGTTAGTTATAAATAGTCATTTGAAATCAATCGACTTTCTGACATCTGTTCTCAATTAATCCATTTGTTAATATAGCCATTAAAAAAAAAGAACAACAGATTGATGAGCTCTTTGACCTGCTGTGAATCAATCTGGTAATGAAATGGGTGTTTGCCACATGAAAATACAGACGCTTTGCGTGTGACATTTTATTACCTGCTGCCACTTTTCACTTTCAGCCTGGATACAGGGAGTATCGTAAATGGCTCTGTAGTGCTTGCAGATGGAGAGGTAGGAGCCTTCGTGTTGATCCAGCTGGATCATTAAGTTGTAGTATTTCAACTTTAGTTTCTGAAACAGCATCAAACAGTAAAATTAATACAAGTCCATGAATCACGTCAATGAAATCCAGCTGGGTCCCATAAAACAGAGGGATTCAAATACGCTTGGACCTGAAGAGAGACACGTCAGATTAAAATGAGGATGGACGGGGGAAAGAAATCTTGCAATGACTTACTTCTGTATTTTCTTCTTGAAAAAATTTTGTATTAATTTTTTTGCTGATAATTTGAGTCCGAATATAGTCTTTTACAGCTAGACAGAGTCTCATCTGCTCCAAGATAAATTCTACACGTTCCTTCTTTTCCATTGAACCGTAGGTTTCCACCTAAAATGAAAATGTCACAATTCAACACTGTCAAAGTCAAATCAAGTGAAGACTTAACTGTGCAAGAAAAGTGGGAGGTTGTCAGGAGGGAAACACAAAGTAACAGAAAAAACGCCTATTCCAGAGCAAGTGAAGGTTATTCGATTTTGAATTATAGTGCCCACTTACACCAGAAGAATCCACCAACACTAAACTCAATGCACTACCCAGAGAACTGAGATCTGTTTTCCAAATGGGAAGTATTGTATGTAACCTAACTGTGGGACACTTAAAACTGAATTACACTTTCACTAATAACACTTAATCTCATTCCAGGCTTTTTGCAGACATATATGACTAAGTTTCTAAACAATAATGTAAGAGCAGTCAGTATTAATTTTAATTGCTGACGCAATTTTGAGTTACACAGGGTGTTACCTGCAGTTCCTGCAAAATGGAGGCAGCCTCTTTCACTTCACCATTCTGTTCTTTTATTGTTGCAAGTGTCTTTGTCAGGCGAGCACGTTCAATTTCCACATATATCTGAAATCAGAAGTAGTAGTTTAAACACCGGAATTTTCTAAAGAGTTCAAACGCTGAGACCACAACCCCTCTAGGACATATATTTGATGTTTTCATGCAAGCAGTTAATTCCTTGTGTATCCATACTCTATACCAGTACTATCCACAACATACACAGATAAAATATGGTGGATAGTTGACACACAAGGCCATATTTGCCTAAATTTGTCTACCGTTCTTTAAGGAAACACAAAAGGATGTGCACTGTGAACAAAGTACTGTGAATGAAGCATGAGATACTCTATCGCCTAAAAGATACTGAAACAGATAAGAAGTTAAGACTTTAATGGTTAATGTACTAACTGCCAGCATTTGCATTATTTCACTCACTCCTAACCAGCCATAAATCGACAATACTTGATTCCTAACAATTTAGACTAACTTTGCACAAGCAAAAGCTGTAACATTAATACAAATCTGCCTTAATCCAGAATTGTTTATTTTGTTCAAGCAAAAAGTGTATTATGTAAACAAATAACTTGGTATAATGCTTTGATATCACCTCCTGGTTACCACAACTGTACATAACACCTTCCTAAGTGCAGCAGAAATTAAAGTAAACCTGTTCATTCCTCTAACAAGTTCAAATACATAACATTTTTTTTGAAGTGTATTACTAATTATATACTTTTGCTCTTATTTGAACAAGATAACAAAATGATGTTAAGAAGCTATGCTTTTAAAGAAGGTGAACATTTTTATTCTACCTTTTAGACATTCAGTCTTAAAACAAAATCTTACTTTTCCTTCTGTAACCGTACGCAATGTGTCGATTAAGCGCAGTTTTACTGGTAAGTCTGTGATGTCTTCAACGTAAGTGCAGCACTGCTGGACCATTTTAGCAACTGCCTAGTAGAATAACAGAAAAGAAAAACATACCACGTTTTTATATTCCTCAAATACTTTCAAACTACAACACTCAGAAGTATTACATAGTTTCATATCAAACGAAAGAGACTCATTCCAATAAAAAGCATGCAAGACATATCTAATCACTTTGATTCACAAAAATGCATAAAATCATTCTAGTGACTGATCCTGGAAGCCAAATGTGATGCTATTCTGTCATTTCTTTCAACTCAGTTTTTCTCCAACAGGCCCTAGTAAGCTGGTATCCCACAGCACCAAGCACAGGTACTGGGATATGTTCTTCTGCTGGCAAAGCTGTTACAATTATTATTCAAATACCTAAATATTAAAAAAAAAGCAACTTCTGGAAACTTCTTCCTCAAGAAGAAAATTCAGCTGAAATGATCCAAGTCTTAAGGCACAGGTTGTCCAAGGTAGAGAGCCAAACTGTACTCTACTTTTATACAAACTCCTAATGTTTCTGCATGTTAAAAAGTAGGCAACCTTTTTCTTCCTAAACGAATGATGCCATTAAAATTACCCATTGCTGACTTCCAATGAAGTCACGCTAAACAGAGTGCAATAAACTTTGTACCCTCTTAATGCAAGCGCTTTCAGCTATCCTGACAGCTGATTTCCCACACAGAACTGGGAAAAATTCCAGAGTATGGCAGCCCCAAAAGCAAGCATGTAAGATATACACCTTACATATCACAGTAAATTGCAATAACTCTGTTTAATGTGCACCTCATGCAAACATGAAAAATCAAGAATGTGTCTACAATACAGAGTGCAGAAGAGCGTAAAGATGAACCACCATGTAAAAGTGCTGCCACGCATAGAAAGCAGAAGTCACAGCTGTGGTGCTGAGGACACCGAGCTGGACCACACAGAGCCCAGGCACAAGGTGAAGGCTCATTACAGACACCAGCTTAATTATTTGCTTTCATATGTCCATCCATAAATGTCAGCAGAAGCTAATAACATCTTCAGGCAGGTGTTACAGAGTCAGGAAAGTCCCTACACACAAGGGGGAATCATATACATAATGCAGCTCCCAATCTAATTTTATTTTTTGTTTCAAAGAATGAAATTCACCTGTTTTAGCTGACTTCTTCTCTTTGACAGGAGAATAATATTTTCATTAAGAGCATCCCAGTCTTTAGCTTCGTAACACATTTTCACTATAGCAACTAAGATACGGGATGTGGAGACCATGTCGGATGCCTGTAACAAACAAACAACATATGAGTGATGAGATAAACAACCTGCAGAGCTCTGTCACTTGCACTTCTATTACTCGAAGGAAAATATATATATATCTAGCCTCACTGATTTTCTTTTTAAGGAAAAGAACAACAAAAGAGAAAAACTGATATACAAGGGGGTGTGCAAGAGAACCCAGCACAAATGTTGCACACCATATGCTACTTACCGTCCGTGTTTGTTTTTCCAAGGAGAGAAGGTTTTCAATTACTTCTTGCAATCTTCCTTCCTGTTGCAAGAGGGAAAGAATTATCACCATGAGTGAAGAATACAATTCAGTTTAAATTGAGAGTAGCTCTAATTCTCATGTAAGTGAAAACCACAAAATAGACTGTACATTCATTTTTAGGTATTTTATTTCTTAAAACAAGAAAAATACACAGCAGTAAATATACAGTTCTACACACAGATTAAACCAGAAAGCTACTAGTTCCATTTTTGCCCAACACATGCTATAAGTCATCTGTGTCAAGCAAGAAACTCAGCACGTTTCAGACAGGTCTGGTGAGCTCACGCTCAGGCGCACTGAGCCAGATGGCAGATTGATTTCTCTCCCAGCCAAAACAAAGCCCTAAGTGTAGAACAGATATCCTATTAGATACCTTGGCCAAAAAGTTTGTTTGCTATTACTTTCATCCACATTCTTCATACCTTAACTACAGCTTATTAGGAAAAGCATAAGCTACATGGTTTACAGTCCAAGCATGGAATTATAATAGTCCCAGGTTTGGGGTTTGAGAACTATATTTGACTTTGTTTAGAGGAGTTAAAGACACCGCAATGTACTTTTAGTCCTCAGTTGTAATTTCTAGCAAATATCTTGTAAATAAGTGTTAACATAGGAGAATTTGTAACAGCCCAGGGCAACTCCGGGCCTGCAAAAAAAAGGGTCAGAAATTAGAAAATAACAAAAAAGAAAAAATGGATTTTGTTTCCAAAACGTACGTACCCGATTGAAATAATTTAAACTCTATACAATGGTTTGTCCATGATGTGCTCTTATCACCACATAATTTACATGCTATGCAGCAGTGAAACATGGTCACGGTGCCCACACCTATCCAGATCCCACCTGTGCCTGTGGGATCAAACACCTGTGCCTACTGTCCATACAATACAGACTTAGGACAGCGTAAGATGCAAGTTACTTATCTTAAGGCTCCTGCTTTCAGAATCCTACAACATGCTATACAGTGCAACGTGTCTACCACAAGACACATGGATCAAGCGGAGCATTTGCAGCCTATAAAGAATTAGGTGTTATCCTATCGGGAAAGAACAAAACAGCAAATCCAACCTGTCTGTCCTGAGGTCTGAGATGTGTAGGAATCTCTATGCTACAGAACAAATCCATAAAAAAACCCTTAAGATGCACCATACGTGTGATTACAGCTACAAAGCCATCATTGAGACTTCATTAATGTTTATCAATATGAAAAGGGTGAGTGTTAGGAGGATGGAGCCAGGCTCTTCTCGGTGACAACTAACGGTAGGACAAGGGGTAATGGGTATAAACTGGAACACAGGAGGTTCCACTTAAATATGAGAAGAAACTTCTTCCTGGTGAGGGTGTCAGAGCCTGGCCCAGGCTGCCCAGGGGGGTTGTGGAGTCTCCTTCTGTGCAGACATTCCAACCCGCCTGGACACCTTCCTGTGTAACCTCATCTGGGTGTTCCTGCTCCATGGGGGGATTGCACTGGATGAGCTTTCCAGGGCCCTTCCAACCCCTGACACTCTGTAATTGTGTGGTCGCCTGTGCCTGGTTGCACAGACACGTTTGCTCAGCACGTAGGCACCCTATAGCCTGCCACTGCTCTCGCCCTCCATCCCAGTATTTTGGGGCACGTACACAAGCAAGTTAAAAGGACGCAAAGCGTGGCCTGTGCGACCTGGCACAGCATCAATGACACAGCCCTGCCCGCCCTCCCAACCACACACCAGAGCAGCCCCTACTTGTCCCCTGCCCCAGCACGGCCCGGGAGGCTCCGAGACCCGGCCCCCTCAGCATCGGCCCGTGTGACAAGATGCGGCCACACGTCGCGCCTCACGGGGCCGCGTCCCGAGCGCGGCCTAGAGCGCCATGACTCAGCCCATCCGCACCGCCGGGCTCTGCCCCCCGCCTCACCTGCGCCAGCCGCTCACACTCGGGCAGCCGCTGATCCACCGTCGCGCTGTAATCCACCTCCATTTTCACGATCCGGCCATCGGCCCGCTCCGCGCCGCCCTCCGCCATCTCCCCGGCCCCGCGTCCCCCCGCCAACACACACCGGAAGCAGACAGGCTGTGCGCGCAGGCGCGGCCGGGGCAGCCCCGCTGAAAGGACCCCGCACTGCGCCAAACAGGCACTGCTGAGGCGCCTCCAGTCTCCTGAGGGCCCAGGGCGGGGCCGGGCCCGTGTGAGGGGAACCGGGGCCCGTGTGAGGGGAACCGGGGCCCGTGTGAGGGGAACCGGGGCCCGTGTGAGGGAACCGGGGCCCCCTGGCACCTAGGAAGGTGGTGCTAGACACGCTGGGCTTCTCATGGAGTCTAGTCCTAGCCACCTGCTTGCCCTCTGGCCTCGCAGGGACACGGGGTTTCGGTGCAGTTGCGATGGTGACGGTGCCGCTCGTCACTTTTGCGTCAAGAGTTTTGAGACCTTGATATGGCCGTAGGGTGGGAGGGGGTGAGCCAGTAGAATGGTGGTTTTGAAAGGCTGCAATGGACTCAGTGGTTCCTGAGGACTTCACTGGGGATTTCACTGTGTCTCACATCCCAGCCTGGAGTCACTTATCCTGCTTTGCGGGATACGTGGGGAAGAGGTAGGAGATGCTGATTTTTAAGAGCACAAGGATGCTGATTTTAGACAGCGGTGCACCAGCAATGTGTTGGGATAGTTGTCATAAGATGGTGCAACACTTGGGGTTGTAGGTTGCCGTCATCTCCCATTCCAGTGCAGAATTTCATACACCACAGAAGTTTCATTCACTGGAGAAATTCAGAAGAACTTACTCATGTTTGCAAGTAAACAACTCAGAAATATTGATCAGTGAATGCGTGTCTTTGAATGCAATTTACAATTCCCAGAAAAAATGAGTTACCGTGAAATTACATGTTGTGTTAGTTTATGACCGTGCTGCATACATAACAACATGTTAATGTGGCAAAGGGGTATTTGAGATAACTCTTTTAAATTACCTGTTTATAGAATTAAGACTGAGTTGCTGCATCTGCTACGCTGGTGTAAATTAAGAGTAATGCAATTAAGTGAATTCAGAGCTATAATAGTGCATTTTGCAGTTGTGCCTGATACACACTTTCCAGTTAGCACAGCACAGACTGTGGACTTCAAGTCGCTTTTTGTTTGAACTCAAACTTGATCTATAAAACCCAGTAACAATTTTTTTTCTGTTATTCTTAATCAATTTTAGTTCTTAATTGACCTGAAAATAGATGCATGTATCACAGAGTGTATGAGTTGTTCTTACCTAACTTGGGCCATTTACAAATTTTACGGATCTTTGACTACTTATTTTGAATTGCAAAATCTCATTCTTTTAGCTCATCGTAACATTAGCATAATTTTACAGTTGATGGATGGGGAGCGATGGTTTCAAGAAGGTTAAAAGTCAGATACTAATCTAATTGAATATATCTCCATATACAGTAATTTTGGTTCAGACAAAGGAAGAAAATTAATGCATAATGCAACTGTTATGTTCCATATGTGTATGCTGGGAGACACGGAGGCAGCTTTTGCCTCCAATGTGGACTTCCCAAATGGCTCAAAACCCCTAAAGTCTTATTCAAAAGTCCTTAGTAAAACAGCAGAAGAAATAGCTTGACTTCTACTGTCTCTTATTATGAAGTGACATTTTGCTGACAAGACCATCTGGAGTTAATGTTCAGCACGATTTAACATATGGGGTTTTTCCCCCCCCAGGTCAAAAATGAACGATGAGTGAAAACTGTCTTATTTTTACAAGTCATCATGGAGAACGTGTTACAGAGGTAAGAGTAATGGTTTCTGACAATTCAAAGAAAACAAAGACGCAAAATTCAGGGAGTTGTAAAGGATATTGTGAGGGTCACTGTTTTTTTTCCTCTGTGCAGACAGCAGAAGACTGACCTGTGCCTGTGGCAATAAGTGTGGGGTGGCTGAAGAATGTTTTGCTGTGGGTATGAGAAGCAATTTTGGGTTTGAGTTTACGTAGCTTCTGGATTTGACGTCCTACTTTCTGCAGATCTGCATATTTGGTTACTTTAAACAGAGCTGTAAGGTTTGGTTTATGTTGAAAGGACATAACAGGCGATAAACTATTTTGCATAGAAGTTTCAGGAACATACACTACCAACATTCTGAATTAGAGCTACAGTTTGGATATTTAGAAATGGCTGTTGTCAGATTTGACATAGAAGCCTCATTAACCACATTGTTCAGACCTCAGCTGAAAACCCAGATTATTAACAGAGATGCCAGATTTTGTGTTTCTTTGTGTAGGTGTTTGCACTTCACTGGAGAGGCAGAGCGCGTGAAATATTGTGCCATTATTGCAACGGAATGGCAAAGTTATGTTGTCAGCTCCAGGAGATGGCACTGTGTCCTCTCTGGGCTACAAATTATATGCATAGCTTGGAGATGTACATTCAGAACCAATGAAAATCTGAGCTTTTTTTGCTCTTTTGTTATGAAACACATTTCATTTTAGACCTAAATGCATTTTTAACTGTCCCAAATATATGTAATTGCTTTTATTTTTGCAAATTATTTATATTTAAACACAGATGTATATTTTACCATTATCTGTACAGTGCCTTGTATTTTCCTCTTCTGTCACAGTGCTTCCCTGTGTGTGACACTCGCTTTGTAGCCGTTTGGAAGACAGGAGACACAGCAATGGGAATATTTTATGATTTACCTGAGGTTTGGGGTTCTCAGCTAGTTTCAGATTTGACTTCCTGTTCATATCATGTTGTAACTTAATAGTGCATAAATTTCAGTGAAAAACACAAACCCCAAGTATATAAAAAAACGATTTAATTAACAAATTGCCTACTAAGTAGGGGAAAAAAATGAAAAGGCGCCCTACTAAACCGGTTCTGGCTTTATTGTTCAGAGGGCAAGGACGCACTTTTTCACCGAACTTTCTGCGTGGCATTTCAAAGTAACGAACCAATACCAAAAAAACAAAACAAAACAAAACAAAAAAGGTTTTATTTGTGTTGCAAAACCCGGTGTCTGATAACGCGGAGCTGGCCGAGGGGAAATGGGTGAGGCCTCCACATCCTGCGGGGTGCGGGGCCCCGGGGCCGCCGGGCTCACCCGCTCCCCTCCCTTCTCCGGCTTGGAAATGCTCTGCAAGGTGCGTTGTCACCTTCCCCCAAAGCCAAACGTCTGCGCGGTTCAATTCATTTAAACCGGGAAGCATCGCCGGGCTCCGCGGGCCAGCCCCGCCGTTCCGGTTCCAGCCGCCGGTGGGGGCTGCCCGCCCCCCGCCCCCTCCCCGCTCTCCCCCCGCTGGGGCCGCCGCTCCGCGCCCGCGGCTGCGCCGGGGAAGCCGCGGCCGCCGGATCCCCGCGCTGCGCCCCCCGCTCCGCCCGCCCCCCGGCACAGCGGGAGCGGCCGCAGCCGCGTTGCGGTGGGAGGCGGGAGCCGCGTTTGGCACCGCTCTAGAAAGGCTTTGTTTTGGAAATCAGCATCTCCGCTTTCCTGCCGCCCGACGTGCTGCCGGCGCTGGGGAAAAGCCACATTTTCGGCTCGTTTGTTCTTTTGGGCGCCTCAGGCATGTCTTGGCGGAGCTGCGAGAGGCTGCCGTGCACTTCCGACGGATGTCTCCGGCTGTAGCGATAGCGGTCGGGCTTTGAGACTTGGGAGCGTATATCGGTGCGAGCGGGTGTGAAATTCCCGTGATCGCAGGCTGAAGGAGGAAGAACTGCAAGAAAGGAGCAGTTGTGGTGGTTTTTCCTTCTTGCTGGCTCAGCCTTCCTGGATGGTTGCGTTACTCTCTTGTGGACACATTACACAGAGAAAGAGGCTTGATTATTTTTTCCCGTGACTGGTTTTCGTCGTGATCATCGTGCAGAAAGAAGCACTTTTCTCCCAGTTTGCTGGTCCGCACTGAGGCAGCAGGAATATGCTCATGAAGGAGTACCGGATCTGTATGCCTTTGACAGTTGAAGAGGTAAGAGCCGCCACTGGGAACGCTGAGGCTGTTCCTGACCGAGGGGTTTCTCTTTCAAGGCGAGTTGAGGTTGTATTTGTTTTACTGAGTATTTTTCCTTCGTGTGATGAACGTAGTCGGAGATGATTTGGTTAGAGAAGAATGTTTTTATTGGAATATAAGGGAATCCTACAGGAATGAAGGTAACTGAAGTGTACCAAAAGCATTGTGGTCAAAGTATGCATTATATTTTCCAGCCAGACTTTTAAGAACAATCTTATCCATATTTGCAAGGGAGTGCTTTGTGCTGAAATCCTCTATCTGATAAAGCGTTTGTCCAAAACCCAGATTCTAAATATATCTTCACCTTTGCCTAAAATACCCTTGCAGATGACAATGGCCTGAAAGTCTAGCACAGGTAGGGTAGATAGGTGATAATTTATTAGGAAAACTTTTTGTCGTTTAAGGAAATGATTGAAAGTCAGACTGGCGATGTTCTAAACTCTGTGTTAGGAACATTATGTTTTTATTTATCTGCAAACATCCCACCCGTTTATTGCTTTACGGTAGTAATACCTATGTGTAATACACGTGCGGTAGAGTTCCTTGTGCATATAAATAGTGCTCGTTTCTAGGTGCAAAATGCCCATTGTAAATGAGGTGGTGCTTTTGCTTTACGGTGTCTCGCACCTCTAGGAAGGGTCGGTGTTGGTTTAATTAGCCACATTGCGGCGGGGATCCAGCCCCTCCTGACCGCGCACCCCACGCCACGCTCCGACTTGCTCGTATCCTGCGGGCGGGGCCGCCAGGGGGCGCTTTCCTCCCGGTCGCCAGGGGGCGCGCTGTCCGCTGCCCCGGGGGGCGGGGCCTCTAGCTCGGGGGGCGGGGCCTCTAGCTCGGGGGGCGGGGCTGGAGCGGGGGCTGCACCGGCCCGAGGTGGGAATGTGCCCCTTCCCCATCTCTCTCCCCCGAGGTTAGAGGAAAATACATTCCCTTTGCAAGTTAATTTACGCGGGGTTTTGTTTAAATCTATCCAGGTGAGTGTTTTGCTGCACAGTTTTAGTTTTTGCAATATGTGTGGAGGAGTCTGCACAAGTATGAGAGGGTAGTCGTTTCAATAGTCTTTTTGTGTGTATCTTCAGGTTTGGCAAATTAATGGTAGTCTAAAACTGAGAATTTAAACTGCCCAGTATTTACTTCAGGCTGCTCAGGAATTTCCTTCTTCTGGGAGCAGGACCTAAACCCACCACATATGTGTAGGTAAATAGGCATAGTTTTTAATTCTAGCATTTTCCAACCAAGTTATAAAGTATACTGTGATATTGCAGGGCATTATTCTTTCAATACATAATTCTATTTGTTTATTGTGTTATCCTAATGTAGACAACATTTTATCCAAGCTGGTTCCCGATGTCCTTAGACTACCACACTTAGTTAATAACAGTTCATTATGTCATCAGAAGACAGCAAATCTGATTTATTTTGAAAAACTATTGTTAAATGAGATTTCCAGATAAAGTTCCAAAATCTCCCAAAACAGGAACGGCTGATGCATGGTGAGGCAGAAGACGACATTGGAAGTGTCTTGCTCTCTAGAATGTTAACAGAATTAGTAAAGGCACTCATGCGTCTTGTAATATTCTCTTATGTTGGCACATCCATTATCTAATCCAAGAGCTGCAGCTGAGATGCCTTAATGAGGGACCTAGAACATGTCTGATATTTAGCATTAATTTCTTTTTTTTAATTGTAAAATGAACTAGGACAAAATTGTGAAATAAGCAGATATCTGATTTTCATTATGCTATTTTCAAGCTAAAATTGTCCTGCACTGTATTTCTCATCGACATTCATCTTTGTGATGTTTCCTACAGTCTGTGAAGGTGGTGTTATCTTGTTTACCTTTATTTGCACATTAACTACCAATGACGGATGATATTTTTGGCATCTGTGTCGAGTAAGAAGGTGATGCATCATGCAATCAGTAGAACATCATGAGGCAATGCTCGCTCTTCAAAAAACAAAGCAATTTGGTTCCAAGAGGCCCAAAGTGCCTTCTGCAAGGTCCAGGTCACTGAAGTTCAGTGGGTTTTGATGGAAATGGAATTTCCGAAGGATCTGTGGTTTCTCACAGGATTGGGATGTCGGGCCCCGTTCCGTGATGGCACTTGGGTACCTCACTGGTATTGATGTTACGGGGAATTAAGCACCTGAGTATGTGAGGCTGTAGGCTTGTGAACAATGCCGTTGTTCTTAGGCAACTGCATGGCTTCCCTTTCTGTGTTGTGTTCCTTACCTGGACTTTACGACTCTGTTTTTTCTGCTGTTTGAAAGTTCTGGCTTTCAGCCTGTGTACTTTACACCTACATTCAAAAGCATTTCCTTGACCAGTTTTCTTTTACCAGTTATCCATACATAGAAGTCTGACAACATGAATGAGAAAGAATTCCATCTTGAGTCTGTGGTGTTATCACCAAATCCAGAGCGCCTTCCCATGTCACTCCTGTGAAAATAATTAGGCACAGGAGGCAAAATGAAATGAAATTATGTCAACTAAGCACCTGTACCTGATCTTCTGTCATCGGGTTTTGTGTGTAATGTGAAAAAATGTGCATTAAAATGTTGTGTAATATCCAGTCGAGGAACTAGAGGTTGTTACTTCTGCATGAAAATAATTATGCACCCAGCAATATAGCAGTTAGTACTACACTGGCTGACTATTAGGACCTAAATGTATCTCCAGAGAAGAGTTAAATTAAAACTGATACTGTCTCCAGGTTTGAAGAGTTTCTGCCATTGTAGGAGATTGTGCAGAGCTGCTCTTCAGTGGGTGCTGCAGGTCCTGCTCTTGAGGGCTCTTTCATTGGTTCCACGTTAGATAAGCTGCCCAAATACTTATGGGACTTTTGTTTGCATACCTGTCAGCTTGGAGGCCAAATCCTTTCTTGCAAATAAAACATTTCCTGAGAAATGTTGATTGCTATGGACTTCACTGTTTTTGTCTATGTTGAGCGAGGTTACAGGAGCCAGAGGTTCATCTTTGTTCCTTGTCCAAAGCACCAGGAAACCGCATTGTTCCAAGAGATGCTGCAGCACCACACTGCAGTTCTTCAAGGCTGGGTTCAACTCATTAAATTGAATTTCTATTCACAGTTATTTAGGATGGTTACATTGTTGCAAGGCGCCTGATCAGCCTGAAAATAATTTAAGAAAGGAAATATCATGTTAACTTCTAAGCAAAATAATAACAAGTTCCGGAAGAACTTTACAAACGAGGTCAGAATATAGCTGTTGGTTGACGAAGCCGATATGACTGCCAATTAGAAGTCATTCTGTACGTTATTTGTGGTACTTTGGGGAGGCATGCACACAAATTCAGTCCTTTTGTTAACAGCAAGACCTTATAAATTAGAAAAAGCCATTTCTTTTCATTAATACATAAAGCAAGTAAACTCTGTTGCAGCAATCACCTGGGATACGTTACCAGTCTTCATCCCAGCTGCAATTAATAAACGAGCCTGCCTCTTGCTTATTTTTCCCACTGCATTTTCACATATTAGTTCATTCTTACAAGTAGTTTGTTACATCATATGAGAGAACGTTACAATAGGCTGGGTTGTGTTTATTTCAAATATCATCGGTTAAAATCCCACATTCCTAAGCACGTGAAAAGAACACCGAGTGACTGGAAAGAGTGGAGATGCTAAAAAACTCTTACACTTAGGTCTCATTGCAAATCACAGTGGAGGATTTCATGGGTTTGTGTGTTTGAGATGCATTTATCTGAAAATGTGCAACAAACGTGATAGGTAAGCATGTTACTGAACTTCTATTTTGGAAGAGGCAAAGTACTGTGAAGTTTATGATTTGCATGGAAGAGGATTGTTCTTTAGGGGAAGAGGTGGAGAGACATTTTTCCTCTTGAAAATGGAGTTGTTATTGCTGTAAAATGCTAAGAAAGATATGAAGCTAGGTTGCATATATTTAAAAAGTGATCATCAAATAAAATACCGTAGTCACCATAGTGTTTTTTTCCTTGGAAACAGGGATGACCATTAACACGTCTGGTTCTGAACTGTACGTGTATGGCCAGTATCTAAAGTCCAGATGGGTTTTTCTCTCCTTTGTTCTTTATTTCATCCAAGATCTCTCTGCTGAGGTTAGTGGAACTGGAACCAAAGCTGGTGTGATGTGTGGGCAGCGCTGCCTGCGCGGGGTGTGCAGAGACGGCTGCGTTGGCCTCGCTACAAACAAGCCGAGACCTGCAAAACCTCCCTAAATGCACATCATGATTTTTCAACAAAAAGTCCTTTCAACATGAACAAATTCTGTTTTTCGAGGTGTTGGTGCTTGCTCCTTTAGAAAAGCATCCGGTGTTTCGCTCTTGTTTCAAACATTATGAATTCTCCCAGTGCGGATTATTTACATAAAATGATTTCAACATAAGTGGAAACAGTATTTGTATTCTCTGAATCTTGTGTACATTTCTTCTTTAAAAGATTTCATAGTCTACTGTTTCATGTACAAAGGGTACTTGTTGGAACATGTTTTATTCAGAGAGAATTAAAGCTCAATGAAAGCATTTGAGAAAGTGTTTTTACGCCCCGAGAGTGAGCAGTTATGATATTTGGACATAACTATATGCATGCAGAACAAAAAAGCCTTTAGTAGGGGGTAAAGTGAACTACAGTCATCTCCTGCAGGCCAAACTACATATTCTCATCATGCAATTAATACAGATAGATTAAATAATGATGGATTAAGTATGGGGGTTTTATTTCCCAATTATCATCACAGAACATGTTTTGAGGAATATAGAGAAGTATTGAACATTTGGAAAAAAGCAGGATGTTGGTTGTAAACAAGAGGACTATAAGCAAACATAAGGTGAAGTCAGCTTTGCAAATTTAATTTGATTTAATTACTTGTAAATAAAATAATAGTTGGACCATGTCATGACCATGACCCTTGCAGATAAAGTTTATCTGGCAGTTTTGAGCTGAAGTTGTCCAGCAAAATGGAGCCTTATTGTGCAATTTCAGTTTAAACTGTCAACAGCCATAATGCATCCATAGTTTTACACTGATTCCTTTATAAGATACTGAAGTTCTAGGGGAAGTAAAGCACTTTTTACTGCAGTTAATCATTCTTTCTGGACATGCCTTAGGAGAACATCACCAGCTTTACTGTTTTGCAGTTGATACTCTGGAGGCGCCGATTCACTTGTCTGAGGAGTATTCAGAGTTAATTATTGATCTAGAAAAGCCCTTTACACCATTATGAACATCTTTTAACCCTTCAAAAGAAAGAATTGTGTAGGACTCTCATTAGCAAACAGATCTGAGCTGGTCTTTTGTTGAGGGTCATGTCTGCTCACATCATGGGGCCTTCGTGACCTTAAATTCACCTTCAAGCTTGTGGGCTGAGAAGAATCGTTGTATTGATATAACAGATAAAATAGGTGAGAGAAAGCAGCAGCGGTTAACTTTCAGTACGAAACAAGAACAGCTATGTAATTTTCTTCTGATGCACCATCTAGTTGTAAGAACGAACAGATAGAAGCGGGAGTCGTGTCTTACTATGGGAAGCAAATAAATCCCTTGCTCTAGCTGGACCTTCCTGTGCTGCTTGGAGTCACCTAAAGAGCTATAAAGGCAAAGCAGCTATCAAATCTTTGGTGAACTCCATTGCAAATAAAGACCAAAACCATCCAATTTTCTCCTTTGCTCCTGTTTGCACAGTTCTGTGAAAGAAAGACAACCTTTGTTCTTTAAGTTTCAGTGTAAATCATTAAAAAAGTCTTTCAGTGGAAAGGATTAGATATTATGCAAGGAACTGCGCACTCTGACGTACATTTCTCTTCATCTCTCTTGCTCTGTCTCTCCCTGTCAACACTTATTTTCTTCGAGGTATATATATATAGCAAATAATACTCCACATTTGATTTGAAAGCTTCATTGGCAAAATATAGGGCCCAGTTTTGCATTTCCCGTAAAAGAAAATGCAGCTTTTCAGTGGCTTAGGACATTTTCCAGCTAAAGCACTCTACAAAGCTTTGATGCTGTCAAGAACCCCATGAAGTGTGTTTGTCTTTGAAGCATAATGTAGGTTTGGAAACAAAACAACAGGGAGAGAAAGACACAGGACCTCAATACTGGCTTTTAACACTCAGCACTTGCTTTTTTTATTCTTTGAATGAACTCAAGTTGCTGTGAGCCTGAAGCTCTTGTAAGAGTTGATGTGAACACGAGATGATCAGCGCTTGTGAAACTGTGGCAACTTTTGTTTCTGTATGTAATAATGAATGTAGATGCCTATATTGGCACCATGAAGTTTGATAACTCTGACATTTTCCCTTAGTCCAGTCTGTTTAATTTCCTCATCTGTTTAAGGTTAGAAATAACATTGTTATGCTGGTCTTCATGTGCTTTTTGCCTGACTGCATGTTAAAAAAAAAAAGGTCATTTATAGCCCTTGAAGTATATAAAGCCCTTTAGATTATAGGAAGAAAAAGAGTTCTGTAATAACTAGGACAGGTTTAAATTTATATTTTCCTCCATGAGTATTCAGTTTAGTCTGATAGGCATTTGTATTGTTACAATCTGTTAGAGATCATGTTCTTTTGTACAAAAGACTGCCTAGGCAGGTAATGGAAAGCCCATAGTAGGTAACAGTGATTCATTCATGATATTCTTCTTTATGACTAGTGAGCTGACAAATATTTCCCCAGGCTGTTCTTATAGAAACGAGTCAGTTGTGAATGCTGAAATACATGCAGGCTTTTCATTTTGAATGCCTAACCTAACATACATGCAACCATTAAATACTGTGAGGATGGAAATAGAAAAAACACCCGTGCAAACAATTGAAATATACTCAATAATTGTGGGTGGGGGACAATTCTTGTATCCTTGCTCATGAGAAACTTACTTGTCATTTAATTTTTTTTTCAAATAATTATACTTTTCCTTATGTTTTAGAATCATAAAGTCATTTAGGTTGGAAAAGACCTTTAAGATGATCAAGCCCAACAGTTATCATATGTCTACCACTAAACTGTAGAATCGTAGAATATCAGGTTGGACGGGACCACAAGCATCAACTGGCCCAACCTTTTGGACAAACACTGTCTAGACAGGATGGCCCAGCACCCTGTCCAGCCGAAGCCTAAACGTGTCCAATGGTGGGGAATCCACCACTTCCGTGGGAGCCTATTCTGATGGTGGATTGTTCTCATGATGAGAAACGTCCCACTTGTGTCCAGTTGGAATCTCCTTGAGAGTAACTTGTACCCATCGCCCCTCGTCTTTTCCACGTGACCCCTTGCACAAAGGGAGTTTCCATCTGCTTTGGAGCCAGCCTTTAAATCCTGGCCCATGGTGGTGGGGTCTCCCCTGAGCCTCCTTTCCTCAATGCTGAACAAACCCGGTTCTCTCAGCCGCTCCTCGTCCATTAGAGGATGGGGAGACGTGGTGCTCAGGGTCGTGGTTCAGTGGTGGACGTGGCAGTGCCAGGCTGACTTCTGGCGCTTTCTCTCACCTGTTTTATCTGTTAGATCATTATCCTTCTCATCATGAAAAACAGTATAATTTGTAAGGCTCGATACCTCGACACAGAAAGAAAGCAAATAGTGCCATTTCATGCAAATTTGCTCCTCTAGCCCCCGAGCGCAGCCTGGAGAGCTTTGTGTGGGCGCGTTGTGTATTTCAGTGAAATTACCAAAGTCTGCGTGCATCTAGACAGCCAGAGGAAAGGTGCTCTCCAGGATTATTGACTAGGTTGAAAAAGGAGTGAGGAAAAGGTAATTTAGACTTCAAGCTGGGTTAAAAGATGGGTTTACAGTCTGTAGGTGGGGAAACTAGACTTGAGCTTAACCTGTGTTTATATGTAATGCTTCTAGTCAAGCCTTAGTAATGTTTATCTCCTCCTCACTTCGTTTCTTCCCAATTTTGGTTATAAGCGATCAGCCTATTTCTAATCCTTGGATAAGTATGAAAATCCTATTTTTATTTTTCTGAAGTACAATGCAGGGTGCTAAATTGTAGCAATGACATTTTAATGGCCTTTCTTGGAGAAAAAAAAAGAAGTATCTTACATATTTTTGCTGTTTGTGGTCAGAAAATGCTGAAGCAGTTTTGGATTCTGTTAGTTTTGTACTTTTGCAGTTCTAAAGCTGATTTTACAGCGCACACTCCCAGCTTTTGCATGCACTTAACTTGCACATATATTTAATTTATAGCACACATAGTCACATGTCCTGAGTCACATGCGTAAATGTTTGTAGACTGGGTTTAATAAAAGACTTGTTCATATGCTCCCTGGTGAAACCATGGTCTCTATTCAGGAGTTTTTATGTGTCTGTTCTAAGATTAGTCTTGCCTAAATGATTTAGGAATACTTCACCTCTGTGGGAATTGTTTTCTGCAAGCATGCTGAGTGTGCCTTATTTTCCATTTCATCATACTAAATGTCATAGTAGGTTTAGTGTGTGCCCAATTAATAACTATGTTTAATTTGTTTTCAGTAAAAATATTATCACAATGCACGACGCAATAACTATGTGATAAAGATACTCCAGTATAACACACACTGTTGCTCGATTGCTTGATTAACAGCCACTCACTGGTGACAGTCAGAAATACAACTCATTGGTGAATATGTTTTCAGCCTTTTGGACTCATTTTATATAAAATTTATTTTAAAAAATATAGATATAACCTTTTGTGCCAGCGTCACCATGTTACTTGGAAGGTTACCCAAGTGCCAGTCCACTCTGAACCGATAAAATGGTCTTTATCAGAAAGATAAAGTATATTGTAATTCCATTGATAGGCATGAAGTTCTTACACATGCCAAGCTGGTATTTCTCCTGGTCATACAGACATTTTTTTTAAGTAGTTTTGCTTGTTAGACCCACTGAATATACTGGTCCTGGTACATATCATTTTATCTTCTGAAAGATGCCTGACAAATTTAGCCAGTTATCTATGCAATTTTGTCAGGTTTTCTTTGAAAGTGTAAATAACTTGACCTGCAAGTAATCTTTTCATTTAATAAACTAGTTGTGCGGTGACTTGACATAAGCCAAATGAAACATAAGAAATGTAGACGTGATTACAGGCTTAGGTGACCTGGAGGCTTCTTTTGTCACGTAGACTTGGTAGAAAATGTATTCAAATCTTCAGTGGAATCTTTCTCTGTGTGAAAGAAAAATAATTCAGTGGAATTTAGACCGCAGTAATGCCAATGAGTTCTGTCACCAATGTCAGAGACACTGAGATTTCACCAAATATGTACGACAAATCACAGCATATTTTTAGACTAGAAATGTTGGGAATTTAAATTCCGTTTTAGTTGCATGGTGTAAATCTGAAAGAATTCCATTGACCTCAGTAGATACATTCCAGATTTCTATCAGCCTAATCAACAGTAGACTTTAACCAATGGCTGTAAATGAAAAGAAAATGTCAATTTCTTAAATCTCTTGTTCTCAACAAGAAGGAAACCAAGCTGATGCCTCTAAATATTTAGCCTTCTTGTTTAACCTAAAAGACATTTTCACATGGTTCAATGAAGGTCCCAGATTTGTGCAAACCTATGAGAACATCTTAGAGCCTACACAGAACCAAACCATTGCCACCTTCACACCGCAGAACTTGGCGGTCACCTCTTGGCTCTCAATTTGCACTCCTAACTTTGTAGAAACTCAGCTTCTCTTTTTCTTTCTCCCACTTTTGAGTCCTTGGTCCCGCTCCCAAAAAAGGCAGCGGAGCCAACCCCGGCAGGCGTGGGGCCAGCTGGAAAACCACACTCGGAACAACCGCGGCGAACCGGGGGCTGCGCAGCGCGGCCAAGCGCCGCGGGATTCAGCTCCTCCGAGCACAGGCGCGCATCTCCGTATTCCCTCGGTTACCATGGATCTCTGCACCCGGGCAGCGCTGAGTTCCGAAACCTCGGCAATGTTTTAGAGGGTTTATTTGCAATTCCAAACTGTTTACGACTCAGTTAAGCCCAATTTTTTTTTCTTTCCATTTTTTTTTTCTTCCCTCAGGGATGCCGCACTATAAAAACGTTTCCATATATTAAGAGGTCTCCATTATACATTTGGCATAGGTCGTTGGTTAGTTGTTTTTCCCGTTAACTTCCATAGAAGCAGAATAAAGCCAACCATGGGGATTTTTTTCCCCTGCTGTTTTGCTATAGCATCTTTTCTCCGCTCTGTTTTTTCTCATGTATGAACATGAACTCACTCAGAGTCAAGTGATGCCCAACTCCTAAATCTATTCTGAGTAGGTCTGAGATGAGGCAAACAACATTTTAGTGGAAATGTTATGTCATAGTAACAAATGCCTATGGATTAGTTAGTTTATTTTCAGGACCTCACGGGCTATACATTGCTATTTATAATTTAAGTTTCTCAAGTAGCCAGGACTGTGTTTATGTTACCATGGTGTTACTTGCCATACTTGAGGGTGGATAGTAAGTGCTGTAATTGAAAATAGATACTCCCACTGAAATAAGTGTAACAGGTGGTTATGTTTTTATTTAATCACGCTGCAAGCCTAATACAAGTGAAATGTGGATACCTCTCACCCGGACTTTTCCCTAAGACGTTTCCAGACGTGCCAGTTTGTCTTTAGCGGTCAGAACTGGAGTAAACAACATGAGTGGTTTGTCTTGTGACAGTCCAAGGATTGTCGGTGGCAATCAGTGAGGATCTTGACTTCAGAGAGCAAATGTTCGTACGCAGGAGGGAAGGAGCTGGATGCTCTGATGCGGGGGGAGGTCGGATCTCATCCTTCTTTTGGGGACCATACCTTGGGGAAAGCTCCAGTTCCTTAAGAGCGTCTGAGAAACAGTGATTGCTTTTTCCTTGTGATTTCCTCATATTAGTTCTCTTACCTCATCTCTTAATTTCCTTCAATTGTCCCCCGTAAGGAATTACCCATCTGCTTTCAGGTCTGCCGTATCTTAATATTCTGTGGCTCAGTTCAATGTTGGCTTACGCGCACCTTCCTGCTGCTGGCAAAACTGCCCCAACCATCCCCCTCTCACAACTGTAAGAATAGCTTTTGATTAAATGTTATCAACGCCCATAAAGTCACTTAAACGTTACATATATAATAGTACATAATACACAAATCACATAATATATAAATCTAGATTTTATATATGAATGCATACGTATTGTTCCATTCTTCAGAGTAAAAGGCCATAAACGTGGGTGTTATCCTCAATCCTCCTAAATATTTAGGCAGGGGAAAAAAAAGGATTGTAGATTTTTCTCTCAGAAATATTCTAAAATGTGAAAATTAAATAATCCAAAATAGCACTATTGTTTCACACTCTCTACTTACTGCAAAAAGTCGTATGCCCAAGAGTATTAGGTAACCAAGGACGAACACTTCAGTCAGGATAGTATGGTTATTATCAAAGTCATGTGTAAAGTACATTGTAATAGAACCACACAAAAGATACTTAATTGGTGCGATTGTGTGAGCCACCAAGTGCAAGGCAGAGGTTCTTGCCTGCGTTCCGCACAGCCGTCTCCTGGTGAGGATTTCTGGAGCTTTTTCAGAAGTAGCTGTCAGACTTCTGTCTTACTCTGTTGAGTTTTGTATCAGCCAAAGGCTAATTGGGTTCTCCGATTTTTCATATAGCTGTAGGACAGAAAATGTATTTTCATCAGCAGGAGATGAAGTGTGCATACATAGATTTTTCTCTTGAGCTTTGCTCAAGGTTGTTCCTCAGTTTTTCTGTTGTGTTTTGCCCACTGAATAAAGCAAAGCCAAAAAAACCCAGTGGTTCAGAAGGCGGTATGATTTTTCGTATTTTGGTTCTAAGCTGGTTTATATTGGCTTGAAGTATTAATGTTATTTAAACCAATATCTCTTCCTGCACACAGAAGACTGAGAGTCAGAGCTGACGTCTCGAAGCTTTGCGAGCTGGTCCTTGAGGCCCTTTCCGAGCTGCTGGCCGTTGCATTCCCCTCCATGGGCTCTTACACTGTTTGGAGGCCTTTTCCACTTTTAACAATTCTGGAAGTTAGACTTGCAGATGAATTGAGCTACTTGAGCTTTCTGGGCTCACCCAATAGGTAGCAGTTGACTGAGTTTATTGTTACAGAAAAGCTGAGGACATTCCCTAGGGCCACTAACAAACTTCAGTGTAACAGCAAGTATGCGGTAAAGCATTCGTCTTTGAAGTGTTCATGAATATTTAATGGTAAGAAAAGAAGAAGAAAACTCAGCATTTGTAGCCAGTCCAAACCTTTGACAAGAACAGCGAGCTCAGGAAAGAAGTATTGAGTTTGCAAGATGCTTTTGATCAAATGAAATAAAACTGCAGTACTGAAGGTGATTAATGTAGATTAGTGGATCGTGTCTGTTAAGATTTATGTCATAGATCACGCATCCAAAGGGAAGTTCGCTGTCAAGCTTGGGTTCTGACTGTACTTGTGCAAACCTCTGGTGCCTGGAGCTGCCTAAACCTCATCTGTAATAGACGGTTGATCTGGGAAATAACTAACTAGGAATTCCGACCAGTGTAGCCCATGTGAAGTTAAACCTCAGTACGTCAGCTATAGATGTGGTCCCTTGCGTGGTTTCCATAGCAAAGTCGTGCGCTGTATCTGCTTGTGATATTCTAGAAAGCAGGGAAAGAAAAATGATATTATCGAAGTTTAAAACATGTGGAGCAGCAGTAGACTTTTTTTTTTTACCATTTCTTGTACCTGCATATTGACACTGGTTTAAAAGTATTTTTTAGGCTTCGAATAGTTGATCCGTCTAATGAAGGCGCAGAGGAGGTTCACATTGGGGAGCTGCTCTCCTGAACATGCGGAGACTTAGGGGTGTCATAAAGCCATTCTAACATACTGAATATGGGATTGTTTTCATGCAGAATCTAAACAACTTTACAAATCTTCATTGGTGAACTGTTCCCCGTCATGTGCTGAGCTGACCCTGTGGTGAATTTGGGCTGAAGAACTGGAAGCTGGTGTTGAGGTGTCATTGCACTTGGGTCAAGGAGATAAAGTTACTCAGTTTGCTTGTATCCGAGTTGCAGGCTGAGCGTTGCCGCGATCGCTGTCTCTTTCTACCCTCTGCTCTGTTCTCTCCTTTTTTCACTTTGTACTCTCTATAACATGCCTCCCACTCCCTCTTTGAAATCCTTTTTGTAGGAGGTTAATTACACAAATGTAGCTTTTCATCCTTGTTGTGTTCAAGTTATCGCCTGTTCTTTTTATATATTGTTCACTGGGGATTTTGTTTAATAAGTTGTGGATGAGTGTGTTACCATCATTAACAAGTACGTCGACCATTTCAAGACCCAGTCAAAATCCCCTGGGACTTCACTGGTGTCCTCTTGGCAGTGAGAAAAATGACTTGTCTATTTAGTTTACTTTTTCATTGTATTTTTTAATATAATGATTTATTCATGTAAGGATCTTTCTTCTTATGTTGCGGCAAATTTGTTTCTTGTAGAACATCTGGAAGTGATGTTGGCTTTTGATATCAAATTGGCCCAAATCAGCTGGGTCTTCTCTGGCTGCAAACCCCTTGACCCCTTCAGAGACAAATTAAGACAAGACTTCACTAGAGCTGTGTTAACTTTTCCCTCTATAGTTATGTGTCCAAGCTGTACTATTCACACTTTAATTTCTTGCTTGAGTAATAGGAATCACCCTCAGTTTTCTGTTCAATACATTGAACTGATGATAGCAAATGAAAAGCATATGAAAAGCAAGTTTATCCAGCTCTTATCCTACTTGGTGAAAGTATAGGATTTTAATGCCAATACAATATATTGAATTAATTGTAAGTGAAAAGAAACAGAATCCATGTTAGAGTACCAGCTGATATTTGTTTCAGCACGTCTACCTGCTTTAGTGCATCTAAGCACAAAACTTCGGTATTGTTGATTGCTTCTTTTTTTGAATGCTTATTCATTGAAATCATCAACTATTTGGGGACTGCTCCTTCAAGAGAATCAGAGAGGTAGCAATAATGATAACAATTAGGATTTCAGGGGAGTTATTAATATTTTTGGCAAGCAATATTTGCTAGCGACATGCAACAGTATTTCCGTATTATAAGTTGTTTTGCCAAGTGCTGGTTGGCAGTATGTCATGTTCCTTAGTTTCCATTTGGAGCTGAGTACTCTTCTGCTCGTTTTCTCTCCGCATTGAATTAGCGTTGGCTTTATTTTAGATACCAGCTCTTGTAGGATGCATATCATTTCAACTAATAGGATGCTGTATTACCAGGCATGGTGCTTTTGTTTGGCCAGGCGAGCAAACATCGCTGTGCTGTCGTTCATCGCCGCGGTCCCGGTTCCTGCCCAATGCACACAGAACGGGCAGCCTTGAAAACACAGATAAATATCCCTGGGCATGCTTAACTTTGATTTGTTCTTACACTTTTGCTCTAACCTCCTCCCACTGACTGTAAATCAGTAAGGGAAAAGCACACCATGTCCACTGTCGGCGGCCAAGCAGTTGATATGGTTGTAATTAATTGACAGCGTTCCTATAGTGTGCTGATAAGCAAGATTAGTGCCCTTCTCAGGTCCGCTTCTACTCCCAGAGAAGTCAGTGGGAGTTTCCCTTCTTTTCCATTACGATTGCAAAAATCTGATCATAAGAGAGAATTTGTTGAATTGAGAGCTGTGCATGAAATACAAGACAAATTCTGCACTGAACTGCACTCTGTAGAACTCCATTGGCTTCAGGTAAAGCAGAAGGAAATCCAGTAATTTATCTATCAGTGGGAAATAAGGATATGTCTGCAGACTTGTGAATTTTGAATTAAAGATTTACCTCAATTGTGGTGTCTTTGGATTGTAATAATATATTAAATCAGTTTGCAATATAATCAATGGAATGAGTTAATACCAACTACGTTAGTTGGTGTGGTAGTTTTGTAGTAAGAACATACTAACTCGAAAATAAATTTTCTGAGGTTAAGATCTAACATAAAAAAGGAACTAAATGACCAGTTACTGTCATGTCATAATCTCGTGGTCTTGGAAAAGCAAATACATCACTGCAAAACTTCAGCATCTTTCCGTCTTTCACACTTATACCGGAGATATATCAGTTGGGTATAATGGTCAAAAGGATCAGGAAAAAATGAAAGCGCATGATCAGATGTTGACGGCAACATAACAGCTGAGCAGCATTTGAACAGAGCATGAAGTTTGCCTTGAGAAGGTTGGCTTTTAGGTTGCGCATACTTGTATTTCGTTCCTGGAATGCTGAAGAACTCCCCGTTACTATTGGTATAACACAATGCCAGAAAAAATCACCCCTAGTTTCCTGCTTCAAGCAAGTGCTCTTTGTCTCGCTCTCCCACAAAGTACTACAAGTCCTTTTTGCACATGACATTCACATTTGAGTCCTTTAACTCTGCTCTATCAGGGAACCAAATTACATTAGAAAATTCCAACTGTTTCCGAGGGATTTTTAATAAAATTGTGGAACAGATGCTTTGATGAATGATACATAATATGGCCAAAATGGCACCGGTGAAGCAAATTTTAATCTGGTGAGTAGCTTCCTAGGAGAGAAGAGCCTGGCTTGGTGAGCATAACATTTTTCTTCTCTGGCGTTTGTTATTTTGCTGCTTCATCTTTAACAAGCGAGTTAATTTAAGAAAAAAGCATTCTTTATGGGGACCTCTGTTCTGGAACTTGGGCAACTTCATTGTCTTCTGTTGATATAAAATCTTAACACGTGTCCTCTTCGGGAGAAAAGCTGCTTTCTTTGTAAGAAAACAAGCATTCCCTGCAGGATCCCAGCAGTCTCAGCTCCGTTCCACGTTCAGGTGAGAGTGACATCAGTAGATGTTGGGACCTTTTTGTTTTGCTGGTCACGCTCTTGTGGTGGCCACAGTCCTGAAGCTGGTGGCCCGTGAAGGCTTCCTTGTCAGCCACATACCATTCTGAATCAGCTTTTCTAAGGCGTCCCTGTAGGCTGAGACAGAATCACAAGCCACGAAAAGATGCGAATGAAGTTTGGGTGACAGAGTGAGGGTGTCCCGGTGTTTAAATAGGACATTACTCAAAATAGTACAATTCCCGCTTTCCATGGGAAAGTACTTTCTGTTCAGCGAGATGTTTTCTTTCTCTACCTACTCATCAAAACCACCATCAGGCCCATTTCCAGTGAGGCAGCTTCTGCGGAATGTGACGTTTGTTATTTCCCTTACCTGATAAGAGCCGTGCACCTGGATTTGTACAGAATGTAACGCACGCTGTTTTAAAAAGAACATTATTATGGCCACGCAGCTCTCAGATGAAATTTCAGAATTCATGTATTACAGAAATAGAACGTCCTGCGCGTGTTATAATCATGCTACCAATTTATTGAATGTTTTTGGTGAGGTTGCCATGTAAAATTAAAGTCTGCATGGGCTATAAACATATTCAACCAGCTCCTCTCTTGGCTCTTCAGGCTCCATCTTCTTTTCTCTATATGCACGGAGTTTGTACAAGAATTTCTTACTAATGCATAGAACTTACTAATGCATCAAGAATTTCTTACTAATGCATAGAACTGACGCTCAAACAAGATCCAGTGAACAGAGGTGATGATACTTTTCCCCCTCTTTTGATACCTTGTACCGAGTTTAAGTAGTTCGCCTATCTGATATACTATTATAGTGGTGCCCGCTAGTGCTGCCGTAATTATGGGCCTGTCAGCATTTCCATTACAAACCCCTATATTACAGCTGAAAATATCACTCCAGGATGAAGTTTCGTACAAAAGCTTTCAGCCTTGAACGAAGCAGCTTGCAAAATTAGTTTTGCTGCTTCTCCAATTTGAAAAATGAAGTTTTGCTGTTGCTTACTCTACCCTGTATTAACATCTCGTTTTCAGGAAAAAAAACCCCACAGGGTTAAAATGCTGCTGTTTGTTTCCTGTAGCATGAATGTAATACATCCATAAGATAAGAATTGAAAGCTGAACGCTTTTATTTAACCACCAAAAAAACGAGTAGGCAGCACAAGGAGGAATTATCATCAATATTATCATCAGAGTTGGAACCTCGAGATGCACTGCACGGGCTTCTGCACTTGAGGTAATGGATCAAATAATCATTTAAAATGTACATGATAACATATGGTAGAAGAGAATAAGCAATATAAGAAAATGTGATAACGTACAAGGAAAATATATGTCCTATATATAGTAGGATCTGTGAGAGGCTTGAGAGTGTGCAGTAAGCACATAATATTTTGGTAATTCATCTGGAGAGCTCTGAAAAGCTTCTGTTGAGAATATGGAACTGTATTTGCAAAGGCCTACATTTAAAGGTTTATATTTAGCCAACTGGCTAAATATGAATAGATTTTCATATGAACAGCCTAAGATAGGTATTTATGCAAAGACTGTGTCTGTTGAATTTCAAGTCCCTCTTCTGGATCATTCCAGCCATGAGAGACTTCCAAAGGAAAAAAATTACATTTATTTCTAATACAATGAATCTTTTTAGTTTTATTATTATTATTATTAGCAACTGGAACATTCCTGAGCCATTTCGATTGCAGCTTTCTGAGCCTAAAGTAGACCCAGTAAAATATCCATGCAACTAAGATTTAGCAGAGTTTTACCAGCAAGAGAAAGGTCTCTTCTAATGGAAGTTGTCAGAGATTGAATGATAGGGAACCTGTTACTTTCTCTCTTTATACTTTAAATAGGTATCTCTTCAATCTGAGTGGTTTGTTTTCATGTTACTATTAGTGATGGCATACATTTTAAATACAATTCTGTTAACAGAAAAATAGTGCTACTTATTTACACAATATACAGCCCGTGTCAATGCTGAAGTAAATAGTCGATGGTAACATAAGCTCGTGTTTTACTGAACTGGCAATGACCTGCTACAGGGTCAACATTGTTGCTGGCGACATAAACAGTACAGCTGGTAAATACACAACACGGGCACTAAACCGGCTTCATTGCAATTACTGTTGATGGCTTTGTACTCTTGCAGGGACAGTTGCAATTTTAGGAATTTCCACGAGGTTCTCGTGACATCTAGAAACTGATTTTGAAGCCTGAGAATTCGCTTAATGTCACTTTTTCTTTCTGGTGTCACCGGAAGGAGCAAAGTCAGTGAGGCGGCTTTAATGAAACATTCGATGTACGGCTGAGCGGAGAGGCGAGCGTGTCTCTGCAAGGTCCCTTCGGGATCGCTGCCGGTTCTGTGCTTGAGGAAGTTGTTGTTCCCTGCATGGATGTTTCTTCACGAAGATGAGACACTGAAGCCGCAGTGACATCTTCCAGTAAATCACGTGGCGAGCGCTGTAACGTGGAAAACCATTTCATGCTGACTGTACAAGCACCCTGGCTGCAAAGAGAACAGCACCCATTCTGGAGGCGTTGATAGTTTTGTGATATAAATCTCACCATTAGATAGAAAGGGAAAGAAGGTAATCAAAAATGGAATGGCAAAGAATAGGATAGGATTTCAGCCCCGCATGGCTACCTTTAATATTAAGTGGAAAAGGACATTAGACTAAAATCTGATGACTGACCAACCTGTGAGATCGGTTTGGACATGGACAGTTTCAGTGAGATTCATTCCTGTTTTCATCTTTTCTTTCACCCTTTTCCCTAATTATACCTTTTTCTGTTTCCTGAGGAATAATTTACACCCACATATTTATCAACTTTTCCGCTTTCTTAATTTTTATAAAAAGTCCTAAGTTTATCAAACAAGCAGACGACGAACTAGAGGAACGTCAAGTTACCTCGGCCTGCGGCATTTCTGTGTTCTTACTGTCTGCGCTTTCTGCGTGTTGTACAAAACCAAAAACGGATCAGACAACGACTTTTCGTTGGGTTGTGGCTGCTACAGCCACTTCCCCTCCATCAGTTTGACCCGGTGACGTGTTGGCAGTTTGTTGTTCGCACAGCAGAAGGCCGTGGAGTAGCAGGAAAGGAAGCAGTGATATATTTTTAGCTGTATTTCTAGGCTATGGTGAGGGTTTTTTTGTTTAGCGCGCATGTATGTGTATGGTTTTGTTTTTTCAATTATTGAGGTCTACATCCATCAGAACACTCCAGATTAATTCACTGCCTATTTTCCAAACCCAGCTTTTTCTAATGCGTATGCATTTGAAGTCTTTGAGCTATATTTTCCGTTTTAAACACGTCTTTGATAGCAGATTAGAACTTGCAGAAACCGTAATCGCGTGACTGTCGCTGAGCACCGTGCTGTGGTCTGAAGGGCTGGAGGAAGAAAACCAGGTTCTCAGTAAAGAGATCGTCTTATCTATTTATACACGTTGTTATGGTTTGCAGCTTTATTCCCTGGTGCTACTGTGCACCATGAACTCTTCTACCCAGAGGATCCGTTCCAAATGACGCAGCTGGCTCCGACTCCTGAGGAAGTGGTTAACTGGGGAGTAGAAAGTGCAGAAAAGCTGTTTATTCACTTACATACAGAGTTCTCCAGAGTCAACAGCAGAATCTTTCCATTGAACTCCGTTCCAGCTTAAGTGGCCTTTTGGAAACTTCTCTGCAGCAGAAAGTTTGAACGCCAGAGAAAATTCTTTGCGGTAGAAAGAAAGTTATTCCCACGTATTGAGAAATTGGTTTATCTGTTCCTTGTGGGACACAAGCTGCTTCGGGAGAGCGCACAGCGCAGCACACAGCCGGGAGCTGCTCCTTCTGCTGTCGCTGGGGATCATCACTGCTGTTGCTGGTACCCAGCAGAGGTAGGGCAGCAATACCCTGTTTCCCCGAAAATAAGACAGGGCCTTATATTAATTTTTGCTCCAAAACTTATTACTTTTTTACATGAATAGCTGCCTGGACACTATTTAAATCGCCTTTTTTCATGTACTGTAGCTAGCACTTATTTTTGAAGTAGGGCTTATATTTTGAGCATCCTCAAAGATCCTGAAAAATCATGCTAGGGCTTATTTTCGGGGAAACAAGGTAGCTGTCCTAGGAGAGTTTTTAGTTCTCTGAGATATTGGTGAGGTTCCATTTGAGGCACTGGATTCGCTTACACGCTGCGTATTTTCACTGATAAATTGGCAGCTATGACTTGCAGCTCCTGTATAACTAGACCGTAGGTATCTGCAGAATATCAGGATATTTATTTGCTGTGTAACCTTGAGAAATAATATCCCATTTAACCCAAGTATTGTCACTTTAAGTCTGTTAGTGTGGGTAACTCCCTTAGAGAAGGGTTGTTACCTTTCAGTGTGTAAGCTTGTAATGACTTATTTTGACCATGTGAAGTTTGGAGGGATTATGTTTGAACCCTTCTAAATTTTTGAGTGTTTCATGGAATTGTTGTAAGTTGGTCTGGACTCCTTCAATGTACTGGATTCATCAGAACAATTATGTCGTATTTTTAATAACACATTATGGCAGGCAGCATGCATTATTTTTATATCAGCTTTAAAATTTTCAGTGGCCTTTTGCACATATGATAATTAAAAGTGCACCTGAATATTGCATTTCAGATTTTGGTAGCAGAATTTTTAAAATTCATGCACTCTAAAGATACAACATGTTTTAAAAGGTTTTATTTCTCTAATATCCGTAAGTAGGATGAACCTGTGTAATTCTGCATTGGTTAAAATCTGCAGTTTTGTTGTAGCTTTCTGTACCGTCTCCCAAGTCTGGTCCAGAGGAGGTGCTGGTTGTGTTTGTGATGTTCTAGACTTGCTTACAGGATTTGTTTGGCCTCCCACACTGGGCAGTAAAACCAGCTAAGCTGTGGTAGAACGCTTAATGCTGCGGCACCATCTGTCAAAAACATCTGGAGACCATGTAGCTTCACATTTCTGGATTACAATAAAATTGATTTAAGCCTGTAGAGTCCCTTGGCAGTAATTTTTTTGCCTTCATTCTCCCGTTAATTCCATATGTGGTATTGAAAGAATGTCTAATGTGGAAGCTTTGGAGTCCGTCAGGAATGTCCTTCCTGGAAATTTTCCTTGTGCTTACGTAGGAGCTTCTGTTCTCCGTTGTGTTGGAGAGCAGCAGTTCTGCTTGTCTGTGTATTGCAAAAGCGCTTGCACGTTCCAGGTGGAAAGGTTTCAAATGGAAAGTGGTGTACTCAAGGAGCAGAGCACACGCTGTCCCCGCATCCTCGCTCCTCTCACGGCTCCGTCGCCTCACCTACTGCACCAAACTTCAGCTTTCTTGCCCAAGAGTTTATTTGCCCGCAGTTTGGGTTTTCCGTAACTCAATAGCAAGCAAACTGATTTCTCCCTCCCTTCCTTCCTACATTTTTTTCTAGAGATTTGATGCGTGTAAAAAAAGCAGCAGTGCAAAAGTAGGAAGTTGCTGCTCTAGTGACTTGGTTCAACATGGGGTTTTCTGCCACTTGCAGATTTATAAATACTCAATTTATAAATGTTTGCTCTAACGAACTAAAATGGAAAAATTGTGTATTATGTTGGTATTAGAGATTGCAATGTATCTTATAAATCTAGGAATGAGAATGGAAGTACGGCTTCATTTCCTTTTATGTAATTCAAGTCTTGCTCCCCTATATTCCCCTTAGATAACCGCAGTGTCTTCAGCACCCCCATCTCCAGGTTAGACACAGAGATGCAGGAGAGACCTCAGCTATTTGCAGGCACCAGGTTGTATCTATCATTACTTTTATGATCAGAATGCAGGCGTAAATGAGTGCATCTTAAAAATCAAATTGAGGTCAGTTTTGTTTTAGAAGACCAGAAAGGTGAAGTATTTGTGATAACCAAATACTCTGGACTGTGACTGTTTCATTGGAAGTAGCAAACAAATTTTCACGTTCTGCTGAATAAGGCAGAAGGCAGGTTGGATTTGTCTTGTTCATCTTGTAAATAGTAAGTACCAAATTCTCATGCTCAGTTTTTTTCATTTTATGTTGTGCCTACTAAGAAAGTTCTTTTTTTTCATATTTATAAGTAGGATTCTTTTGCCTAAAATGCATCGTAAGGAACTTGCTTGCCAAAAAACATAATTGCAGAATTATTCCCCTCTGTGACTGACAAACTTTATGGGATCCTTTGTAGTCTCCTTGGTGCTTCTAAACCCAAAGTTTACAGCTAAAAAAATCTGAAAGTACCAAATTCTCTGTACTTGAAAGGTGACGAGTTTGGTAGGAGAGAGATTTTTACAAGTCACAAAAATGAGTAATTACTGAAGAAGTGTAATTAGAGGAAAGTGGCCTGAGGGCCAAGAAGTTCTACTTAAACATTTAGCAAATACCATGCAGAAGGAGAAAAATAATCTCTAAAAGTATGAATAGATGCACATGTGTGTGGTCCATATAGAGTTAAAGATAAACCAGCCTCCCACGTCCATTTCTATTGAATTCTGAAAGGGTCACAGGATGTAGGCAGCTCTGAATTCTCCCGCCTGACACTGAGTTGAATTCAAAGAAGTATATCTTTTAAAATTCCTGCGCATGAGAGAAGTGAATCATGTGTCCAAACCCGGCCTGGTCCCTCATGCCCTGGGTGCGTCATGTTGTCTGGCTTGCCCACAGCATTGCCTTCTCCAGCCAGCAGAAACGTGGTGGATATGCATGGCACCTAACTTTAGTTCCTTCTATTTCAGCCTTGAATGTGACTACAATCGCATGAATGAGTTGTGGTTAGCAACTCAAATGTGCTTTTGTACTGACTTAGAAAAAACATCAATAGTGTTGGATAGTTGTCAAACCCGTTTTACGCTGTAAGGCAGAAGTGAATTGTGCCTGAAAAACAATAAGCTGCAATTAAGGCAGCACAGATTTGTGGCTTATTCAGAGGCGGGTGCTCATCAATAGGGAACAGAAGAGGTGAAGGGTGTTTCGGTGGCATTAATGACAAACTGGTGACAAGTGGTTAAAGTGACATAGTGAGTCCCTTTTAGCTGTTCTTCCTGGTTTGTGGATACGGGACGTTTTAGACAGCATCCTGAAAACGTATATACATCCTTTGTAGGAAGTGTATGCATCTTCATAAATCTAAATCATGGAATATTATTGATATTGATGTAAAAAGTACATGGTGTAAACAGTGCTTCTGAACATCCCAGATGTTGTTGCCGAACTGTTCATAGGAATTGAAACAGATGAAGTACCTTAGGGCACATTCCCATGTATTTAGGCAATGCTGAAGGTGCAGGTCAGCTTGTGAATCACCGATGCATGCAGCAATTAATTGGAAGAAAAAAATTAAGTTCAACTCTAAGCTGTAACTAGTCAGATTCTTTACCTGGTGCTACCAAGTGACATTTGTACCACTAAATGTACAGTTTTCCAGGGCCTCAAATCACATATGCATAATATTTACATTCAAATTTCAGGCCCTAGATGTTTATGGTTGTTATTGTAGCTTTCCTGCTAAAGCTTTCCCTAGACCTTGTTCATCTGGCTGTTTCTTTAAATGAAATTACTTTAAACCGTTCATTGTGTTAGCATACATGGAAAGCACTGTTGCCTTCCTGACAGCTCATTCTGTGCTTTCCTGTCTTAGCTTTAATTTAGTCTAAGGACTATTTGACAGGGAAATGACTGCGCAGGCAAGGTCGGGTCCCTCCTTTCTGCTGGGAGGGAGCCATGGTTGTCCTGCAACAGCAACAGCGTTTCACCAGAAATTTCATCTTTACGGTTCAGTTGGTGTTGGAAGATTTACAGAGATTCCTGTCCTGAGCAGTAATGGCATTAGTCACATAAAATCATCTATAGACAAAAGAACCCTTCGAAATATTTAACACTAATTCTCGTTTATCTACGATTTCTCTCGCTGGTTGTCAGTGAATGTCTTGATTTCTCACATGACGTCTCTTTCTTCCGTGCCCATTTTTCTCATTGCTGAGTTTTCCCACGTTGCCTCGTTGTTCAGACGCTTCCTACAACTGATGTTCGAGACAAACGACACATGTAATATGTTTCAACCCAAAGATAGAATGACACTTGGAAATATGTCACTCACTCAGCTGTGGCATCTCACTATTAGTCTATAATTAGCTAAGGTCAGTGGTGTAGATTTTTGGTGGTGTTCCTTCTTGTAACGAGTCAGTCTTCTGTTGGTTAAACAAAAGAGATGGTAACTTCTATGTTTGCAAAGTAGTAGCTCTGAGAGCCAGAAGTCCAATAGAAACCAAACCAAACCAAACCAAAACCTAATTTGAAAAGCAAGCCCGCTAGGAGCCAATGCAAACCCACCAGTACCTGAAACATCAAATACCGGCACATTGCGCGTTCCTCTATGCTAGTTAAAACCAATCTAGGCATGTTAATAACAGGGGAGATAAATCACCTTGGCAGAACCTGGAGCCTGTGTCATGGAAAAGATTCTTCTTAAGTGACTCTTACTAGCGGTGAATCACGGAGAGGCACGATCCGGCAGCTCCGGTGAGCGGTGGGTGCATCGAGCTTCGCCCATTCCTGAATGCAGGCAGAACAATGTCTAATAACAACAATAATATGAAGGATTTATGGTTAGCGAGTGAGATAAGAGAAACCACTTCTATTTAAGTAATTACTGTTTAGAATTTAGAAAAAATTAGAGGTGTGTCTTGTGGTAAAAGCACTGAACTGGAAATCATTAGACTGAGGTTAAATTCCCCATTCTATCACAGACATCTTGTTTAAGGCTGAGGTTTTAATTTGATTTCTGCTTCAATTAATCAAACATAAAATAACAATAACGTTTTCTTTGGTTCCTGACCGTAAACGTTTTGTATTTACGGTGGTGTGGGGCTTAGGGCTTGGTGGACAAGTGAAAACAGTGCTTTCTAACACCAAAACAAAACACACAACAGGAATCTTGAGTGTATCCTCTTAAACAAAGCTAGTTACTCAAGCAAGTACATCTTCAAACAAGTTATTCAGGCATAAAATATCTCTGTAAAACTGCTAAGAGATGGCTTGGAGTGACAGGCCTTGCGTGTTTGGACAAGTAACTCACGCGGGGATCACTGAGCTTGTCTCATGGTGGTGCTTCCTTCCTTTCTGGTTGTCTGTCTTTCCCTGTCCCGTCTCAAGAACATCGAAGAAGTGATTCTGCTCTCACTTATAATTTTAAACAAAGTCAGATTGACCATCATTGTGCTGTTGCTGCCATAAACCTTGTTTCTGGTGTGACTAAGCTCCAGTAGGCAAACACCATCTGCCTGTTGGGGTAGGAGAGGAGTCACCACCGAGACGGCGTCTGACTCAGATTCGATGTTTCTCAGTCCCTACTACAAAAGCTACGTAGCAACAGCCTTAGAAATCTCCAAGTCCACGTTCAGGGCACGTGTTTGTCGAAGTTGGTCCTTTGATATTGAAGATATTTGAGGCAGTTTTAGTACTTTGGAATTATCAGCTGAAAAGCACTTTTTTGGATTGGAGTCACTGTTTCCCTGTTGCGGTGTGCGGGGTCCATCCAGCGCTCGTAGACGGGGAAATCCTGTCCCCTGAGCCAATGATCCTGCAGGATCCAAGCTTGGAATTTCTTACCTTCTCGTGGCTCTGCCTGCGGTGGGGGATGAAATGGGGATTTGTGGAATTTAAAGACCTTCTGTAGGGAGCCCTCAATGATCGTGTTCCCCCTCATTTTGTTCAGTGAGACCGTCTTGTTGACACTTGCTAATAAGGTCTGTGATGGTTTGGTGTTTTTTTTTCCCAGCTAATTGCTCATTTGATTTGGGCTTTTAAAAGTCCATGATAGGGTTGCTGTTTCTAATATTCAATAAGCACAAGAGTCTCCTCGAGTTTTCTGAGGTCACACTGTCACTGTGGTTTTGTTTGCTTATGCTGAGCTGGTACTTGGCAGCTTGTGTGGTAGCTCAGCCATTCTCTAAATTAACAGGTTGTTCTTTGTATGTGAAATGATTGGTGTGCTTGAAGTGATTAGCATGTATGTGCCTACATAAATTACTTTGGGGGAGAGAGAGATCCAAATGGAGAAAATTGGATGGGTCCCAAGGCGAGTTTGGTTTAAGAACCATTCAAGAATGTGGAAGGGACTTCAGTGAGAATGAAGTCTAAGACCAGAAAAATACATGGGAAAGATCAGTTATGCTCTAACGTCTTTGCTAATGAAGGTTCAGGGATTTTTTGTGTTATATTTCTCTGGAGACAAAGCCCTGGTGCAGGTACAGACATACTGAGAAAAACATCAGTTGCTGGTACAACCATTTCTTGTTCTGTGATAGCAGCGTTGGGTCAACCCTCCCGGATTTGGGCCTCCTAAGTAACTCCAGAGCCTATAGAAAAAGGATCATTATGAGTGCTTAACTTCATTTTAATAATACTGCCAAATCACTCATCTCGAACTTCTTTATCCAAGGTCATAGAGTCTACATGGGTTTTTTCTTAAGAGCTGGTGCTCCCACGTCGGTCAATCAGCAATAGTTCTCCTGGATCTTTTTGCAGGGCTTCATTATTTGGCATCACGTTGGCATGAGACAAGAATGATGTGTCCCGTGGAATTTTTAGAGTTCACCTGCTGGTTAAAACCCCCTTGCGTGTCAGCATGTGGGAGCAGTACAGAGATTGTTTAGTTATGCTTAACTTATAGACTTAGGAATCTAGTCTGAAAATAAAGGACTGGCCTGATTCTTCACATCTGTATACACACAGTTTTTGTTATTTTATTCCACATGTGATGCCCTGGACTTAATAAGGTAATGGGAGGACCCTCACTCAGAAATGAAGCCACAAAATACTGGTTTTGGCCCTTGAACTACGTTTCATTTGCACGTGGTGCTGTATCACTGTGCGCCGTTGGGTTTGAGCGCGTGTGTGTCGCTCTCAGCTGACGGTGCCTCTCGGTTTTGCTCGGCAGTACCGCATCGGGCAGCTGTACATGATCAGCAAGCACAGCCATGAGCAGAGCGACCGCGGCGAAGGGGTGGAGGTGGTGCAGAACGAGCCCTACGAAGATCCAAACCACGGCAACGGGCAGCTCACCGAGAAACGCGTCTATCTCAACAGGCAAGTGCAATGAGGCCGTTTCGGTGCGGGCTCTAATCAAAATTCACAAGGAATATCTTTCCATGTGCTTTATCCACGTCTTTCATTTCCAGTTCTGCTGTTCTACCACCGCATTGATACGTTCTCTTGACAGCTTGAGCTCCGAGCTGTGACATCAGTTCCATTAATTCTCTTTTACCGTTTACTTTTCCCATCAGCAAAATGGAACTGATACCCACCAGCCTCCCAGAGGTGTTTTAAGTGATTTGTTAATTTTAATAGAAAAGCCTGAGAGTCGGTGTTGGTCGTGTGGGAAAGAAGCGTGCGCTGGTTGAGCTGAACTAAGGGTTTATGTGCCGGCAGAGAATATGGAGGAAGAAGAAATAATCTTGAAGAAGAAACAATGGAATCGGGCTCAGAGTGGATGCAAATCATGTATTTAGTGCTGAGCTCCTGAGGTGCTGGCACAGACACTCCTTGTGTGTCCAAACCTGCTGAGCTCGGCCATGGCCAAAGGTTTGAGGCCATAGATTCTTCACAACTGCAGTAACCTCAATTAAAACGTGATGGGAGGTTATTGCAGCGGCACCACGTTGCTCGCTGGGAGAGGGAATAAACACACTTGGTTTCATAGATGGTTGTGGAGAAAACGGAGACCAGATGTACTGACATGAGAAGAAGATACTGTCGTGAATCTGGTGTTGCTATATCCCGTGCGATACCTGTGAAATGATGAAATGACAAAACCCACAAGTCAGAACATATTCTAATTTTGTATTTTCTTTTTCTTTTCAGCAAACTGCCCAGCTGGGCCAGAGCAGTTGTTCCCAAAATCTTTTATGTCACAGAGAAGGCTTGGAATTATTATCCTTACACAATCACAGGTAAGGAATAAATCCAAATAAAGCAGAGATGAGTGTTGACTTTACCTTTTGGATAGTTTAGTTTGTCTTCAGAAGCTCCAAGTTACATGTTGAGCCACAGATGCCAAGTTACTTTAACAGCTCCTGATGAAGTGCATATATTTTTCCATCTTATATCACCTTATACCAGGAAACAAAGATTATAGCCAATGGATAGGTAAAAACTGGAGTATTGTATATAGGCAATTTCCTCCTTGCAAAGGAAACATCAGGTGCTTAGATCCTGTGCTGAGTTGTACGCTTTATTGTCCCATAGGCTTTACTCAAATATAAATCAGATTATCACATTTTTATTATTATTATTAATGGGTTTTTACTGTAAGGATCTTGCATCATTGCTTTATTTCTCATTTCTTTTTTTTTCTTTCCCCTCATCATCCTGTTTACAAATGGACAATTGGGAATCAGAATACACAGTAAGTTTGTCTTCCTCTTTTTATTGTAAAAATAGAATAGAATATTATGTGAAATATAGTAGTGGAATCCAAACTGATTCCTTCTTTGTAGAACCGATAGATAATGCATTCAGTAGTGGAACTTTACTTGAGCTATTTGTTTAAGAAATTTAGCGTGAAATTTAAAGGGTTTCTGTGGGGATCTTATAAATTATTTATCCTATTTTTTATTACTTCAAAATAATTTGATATATTTTTAGTCGCTGACTGTAACAAAGAGAAGCTTCTATAAAACAGGGCAAGGCTTTTAAGGTTCCAGTACTTCTGTGGAGACACAAGAACAGATTTGATTTTATTTATTGTTTTATTAACTTATAAAAATGCTCATCCCTGGTATAGTAGCTGGGAAATTGTACAATCTGTAGACAAAATTAAACATCATCTGGGCACGGTGCCCAGGAAAATCAGCTCTTCCCTCTAGCAGAGCTGAGGCAAAATACAGCATATAAATCATGAGAAAGGTGGTTTGAAAGGTGCTGGACTCGATAATGTGCGGGAGGTTCTGAGCGGCCTTTGCAGAGGCTGAGGAAGCTCCAGCCGAAGGGACCTGGTCCAGAAACTCCCGCCTTGGTTTAGCTGGAACTTCCCACTATAGACAAGACATAATCCACTGATTTTTTAAAATGTTCATAGTTTTTTTTTAAACCACCAAAGAATACAGAGGAAAAACATTTTAATGTGATAAATGTGAAAGAGGAAAGAAAAATAAAGAGATTTAAAGACTCAGATCTGAAAGCTGGAGACTTAGACTTGAAACTTTGATGACCGAGTTTGAAAATCCAAAGTCGCAAACTGTACTTTTCGACGTGTGCTGTAGATACTTCTCACGTATTCTGCTTTCTTTTATGTTTAAACTTCATTTGGTTGTCAGAGGAAACCCAAATGTCCCGCGATGGGCAGCAGTGATGGGGGGACAGATCCTCTCTTTATCTAATCTGATGAGATGACACCTGCAGCACATTTTGGTGAAGGTGTGTGGGGTGTATACAGCCACAGAGTGCTCAGGAGCATCAGCAAGAATGATTGCAGGCCTGAAGAGGCTGGTAAAGAACAATTGAATCGAGCTACAAATGTAGAAGGCAGGTGAAACAGTCACTAAGTGACAGTCTAACTGCCTATGGGAGCTGGGGGCTAATTACTCACCACGATGCAAGGAAACAGAACCAGAAATATTGGGATGAGATTAAGGAAACTGCACTGCAGACAGAAATCTCAAATATGTTTTAATGGAGCTGATAGACGAGGAAATTATCTTCGAAGGAAATCGAGAAAGTGCTTTTGTCTCAAACTGTTGAATCTAGAATAAAAGTGTTAAATATGCCAGTGGGAATAATTCCTGTCCTCGTCTGGAATGTATTTCCATCATCTGTATTCATCAGAGAATTCTGAAAAGAAGAAAAACCCACCGACATTGCCCAGAATATGTAAGATAACTCGGAAACCCACTTCTTAAAGATGGTAAATTCCCTCCAAAGGGTCTGCGGGACATCCCGACAATTAATTGGACCTCATTTCAAGGAAAACTGATTCTAAAGTGAGCTAATAATGGGATAAATAAAGCATAATGATATAGAGTCAAGTACGTACTGCTATGTAGTAAGGTCACACCTTACTTAAACCTTCTAAGTTCCACTCTAAATAAAGAGCAAGGACCTTAAAGTAATTTCAGTGTCTGTCAGTGGTTTGGAAGAGGATGTGAACATCAGACTGGATCTTGGTCATGGGCTTGAGGTTCTTCACTTGTAACATGTGAAGGCAGTTGGGAAATTGCATTAAGCGCATACACTCGCATTCAGAGAGTCAGGGCAGAGTCATTTCATCAGTCTGGCTTTCCTGTGAAATATTATGGATTTCATAAATATGACCTTCTTAAGGACTTGAAATTGTGACGTCTCTAAGGAAAAAAGCTCAGCAGGCGTTGAAAGTCATTTCCAGAATATTGTTCTCTGCCGTAGTTGTATAAAAAGCCAAGAGTGATTGGATACATGAAAGCAGGAGTGGAAACAGAGTGTCATGATGTCAGTTCTCTATAATCTGGGTCCAGTCAGGCTGGCATCTGCTTTCAGGGATGGTATTTGTTACACAGCAAACCCCTGAATTTGACGGCAAGCAGCAGGAGTCTCAACAACCGTGTTAATAATATGTAAAAGCAAATGACACACTTAAGATAAAGATCTTAACAGAACTATTGCACAAGTGATGCTTTTGTGGTGCATAGCATGTGAAATATCATAGTGCCAGCAGAGCGTTTGGGAGCGTACACTGAGCTGTTTGTGGGGGAGGCCTCGGTGCAGCTGCAGGACAAAAGATTTCCTGTCGGGAAGATGAGACGTGGGTGATGTCCCACGAAATGCTGTATCAAAGCTGGAGCTCCTCCTCGCAGATTTCCTGCTGACATTGAGAGCAGGAACTGCAAAAAGTACTTCCCAAGTTGAAGGCAAAGGAAGTCGTCCCGATTTGGGGGTGCTGTTTGGAGAATAAGATACTCCTGTGGAGTTCCAAGCCTTGTTTTAGTGGCCGGGGTGTTACTCCAGAACTGCATGTGAGAACGTTCTTTAAACTCACAGCAGGAGTTGTTTTGGTTTTGGTCTTGTAATTAAAAACCTGATGAGATAATATCTTGCTAAAATAAATGCTGGAGTTCGTTTAGTGTTGTGATTTGGGCCGCTGTGTTTGGGATGCAGCTGGAAGGGAGCCATGGACGGGTAACTCCTGGGGATTCTGCCCTCTGAGCGGTCCCCGGTACTGGTGCTGGTGGGGAAAGGCTGTTGCCAGGAGTTGATTTTGGGGAAGGATTCCTTTGCTGGAGCCTTTTTCACTTGGAGGCCGGGGGAAAGATGCCGTGCAGCTCTCAACAAGCCCTTATGTGCCAGCCTCTCCCAGCGTTTGCAAATACCTGTTTTCAGTGTAAAGTATTTATGCTGTTCTTAGATACATGGACAAGAATGCCTGAGCCCTCAGAAGGCTTGCTGGCTTTTTTTTCCTATCTGAGGTTGTCCAGCTAGATTAGAAATTATTAACTAGGAAGCAAAGCTGTCTCTATAGCAAACCGAACGAGAAAGGATTGCGTAGAACTAAGTTTCTGTACCTGCACTGGGATGTTGTTAGAGCACGAGCAGCACAAAGCAAATATCCACTGCGATTCCGGACAGAAAGAGGAGCCTCGGGCAGCCGGGTCATCAGATCCCGAATGTCTGGCGAGTTGAGCAGGGTGCAAAGAATGCACCCGATCAAAGTGCACGGCGATGGGCCCCGTGCGGTTCAGCTGGCACGTTAGAGCACCAAGAGGTCAGGAAAATGCAAACAGAATGTAAGCAAACTCTTGTGAGTTTGAAAGGGCAGGTCAGGTGTTTACTGGGGTAATTTCAAATGGTTTTGCTGGCTGATGTGACCAGCTCCAGTGTCGTTAGCAATATTTCAATACGGGAGCTGAAATTTAAAAACAGCTGGATGATTTTTTATGCATAATCTATTGCCAGTTGTTAGTTTCACAATTACACGTATAGAAACCAAATTAAACATTTAAAACAGCGTGGTTTACTCTCTGCGGGGAGGAAGAGCATTCTTTCAACCTGCCAATGTCTCAGATTAACTTAGGAATAGGATCTAAATCAGAATATTGATGAAAACCAGTTCTGGAACAGAAAGCGGGAGACAGCGATTCCTTTGATGATATATCACAATGACACTAATTCTTCTACAGCCAATGACTGAGACAAACATCATTATTTCATCTGGTATGTGTCAAGGCTCCAGAGTGATAGTTGCTAAATGTTCTGTTACTGACCTGCTGGTTTCTGATTACTTTTGAGAACAGGCGTGTTTCATGCTCCGCTCAGCTGCCATTGTGGCCATGAAGTAAATTAGCTGGAAGGAATGTTTTTGTAATTGTTATTTTTATAATCAGCTGACTTGAGAAGGGGGAAAAGAAAGAATTGTTTCAGATAAACACTGTGGAGGTTTTTTCCCTGTATTCTCCATCTGATTACCGGTGCTGGAAATTTGGATGTAACCCATCAGTCTTTTCTCCAGCTTGAGTATGCGAAGAATCTGCAGCAAAAATGCAACAGAGTCGGTATTGCAGGATTAGAGCCTACGACAAACTTACTGCCCAAATTCTGCCCTCTCACCCCCAGTTTAGAAGACGAGCTGACTGGTGACACAGTAAAACACAGACTGGGTTCCTTCAGAGATTCTGGCGAGAGGAAGGATCTCTGTAGGATTTATAACAATATATTTACTGCTTATGGGTATCGGAGAAGGGAGATCCCAAGGGAAGGCAAAACCAGCGGGAAGTGCCAGATTTCATAGCGGTTAATTGTCTGTTTCATCTTCAGGTTACTGTACATGATACAAACAGCAGTTTTCTTCCTGAGCTTCTTTATGAGAGATTAACTCCCTTGGCTTGTCTTCAAGCCTTTTCTTTTGTGTTCTTACTCTTTCCATTCCACAGCACTTTTTCTGCTCTTTGCCACCTTCCCTACTTACGTTCCCATCTAAATTCCCCTCCCTCTGAGTCACATCTTCCAGGTTCTGCCATCACCTGCCCGGCCCTTTCCGGCCATTCTCTTCTGCCATCCCGGCGGTGCCGCTTTGTGCCGCGATAACCGGGGCTGTTCTGAAACGGGGGCATTTCCCACAAAACTGGGAATGTTCAATAAACAAACTGTCTTTACAAGATTTATTTACAGAAAGAATAATTCGAAATATGCAAAATATGTGGCATCAAAAAGTTACCCTTTTAAGACAATAATCTAATTTTGCTTTGGCCAGTATGGTCTCGTAGTAGCAGTGAGCGTGTTCTTTAGCTCCGGGCTGTGCGGAGGTTGCTCTGTAGAGCATCCAGTCCCACCTGTCGTGCCAAAATAATGTATATGTGACCATATAAAAAGAGAAAATTCAGTCTGAAAAGTGATGGGAGATGAGAGAGAACATTTCCATGAGATGTCAGCCTCGCCAGGCTCTGCTGTGAAGATTTAGGGGGATACGCTTCTGCTGCTTAAAAAAAAAGGATTAATTTTTACTGTACAAAAATAACTCCCCAAGAATTGTGGATTAATATTGACACGGAGCAGCAAAGTGCAACGCTGAGGTCTCAAGCAGTTCTTTGAACATTCCGCGGAGAGAAACCGAATGGCAAATGGAACCGTGCGAAGCGGCGTTGATGAAATAGCAAAGCAGGTTGCGGCCACCGGCGCTGTCATTCCTGCGCAAAGGTGGCGTTTCCAGCCCTCTCCGCGTTCACCCCCTAGACGTGTGGTGCTGTCTCTTTAAGACTTTGCCAAGTGTTTTGGCATCCTCAGGCTCTACCCTGTTCTTCTAAGTGTTGCTTATTGCTATGGCAACGCTAATCAATCATCGTGCTAAAAATAGGCCTTTCGTGTTTCAAGAGGTTATCTGTCTGAATTGAAAATGCGACTGCGGGCTGTGTTTGCCGGTGCTGCTTTCGCTTCAGTTTGTGTGAGTCTGGCGATACCCGCCTCGTGTGCCGCGGTGACTCCTCCAGACTCTGCTGGTTTCACCCATCACTCTTGAGCTTTAAATCTCTCCTGGTTCTTCCAAAAGGGGACGGGGGGCAAATACAGCGAGTTTAAAAACAACCAACCAAGCCAGAATATTCTCCTTGTTTGTTTCTGAGTGTCACCAGTGTACTGGATTATAATACATTTTTAAGGAGTTTATAACACATCTAAAAAAATCCAGAGGTGACAATATAAAAGACGCCTCCTTTGAGAGCTTTACACAAAGCAACCTTATCACTGAAGACAGTGGGACCCTGAAGACTTTCTCCTATTATGTAGAATCGAAGTCTAATTTCAAGTTAAAGATTCGATTTGCCACTATTTCTTTCGCCAAGGAACCTTGCAAGCTGTGCAGATGTGCGATGGAGCTGGGCGGCAGCGCCCTGCGCATCCTGCGTTCCATCCATGCGGGGCTGTGCTGCACAACAGCCGCCCCGGAGCCCGAGCAGATCTGCTGCTTCCAAACAGGTTTATTACCTCCCGTTCGCTCGCAAATTTGCTTCTGAGTGTTGCATAACACATGTAATCCCTGGCTAAGTGAATACGCGGCCACTCGATGAGATGGGGGGAACAAAAACAAAAGCAACTTTTTTGCGCGATGAATAATAAACTCTTTTGAGCGATGCATAAACAATTTTCTGGTTCTGCCAGAGCCCTCTGCCAATTAGTCAGAGTGCAGCTGATGAATCATGAGCCACATTCTGTGAAACGTTCCAAAATTTGGACCCTGCAAAGTGTTCCTGAAAGCCGGTGAGACCCCTGACAGCTGCCGAAACAGCGGGTGCCAGTCGGTTTGGTTTCGGAGAGATACATTTGCAGGGGCGTACTTGGTGAATTTCAGTTGTCATTTGGGTTCATTCAGGTTACCATTTACTCCAGTGAGATTGTTCTAGGTGGATGTTAGTTTTCATTTGGGGTGGGTTCAGGTTACCATTTACAATCTCCAGTTGGATTGTTATAGTCCTTGCCTTTCCACGCAACACACAGGGAGGTTGACGTTGGATGGCTTTGTGCAGAAAATAACTTTATGCTCTCTAAAGAGGTGGCTTGGGGTAAATGGCACTTAAAATTCTTCTTCTGTAACACTTGAAGATCCTTCATCTTTTTGTAATTTTTTTTAAACCCAGGACTCAAGATCTGCTTTTAATTACAGTTTAGAGTCTGGTCACAGGGAACAACAACTAGATTCAAGCAGTGTGTTGCTGAACTGCTCCAGGCGGCCTAATGCAGCCATGAGTTCAATGTATGAAGTGGCTGTATTTGTGAGTGTTGTGATCTGAGTCATTGCTGGTGAGCTCTAAACAGTGCTTGAGAACAGCAGAGATTTTTGATAGCGAGGTAAAAAGGAAATCTGGCATTTGGCTTTATTCCAAATTTCCTTTGGAACTGTAGCCGTGCTTCGAATCAACAGCACAAAGCTTTTTCATACTTGGCCTTTTTATCCATCTCTGTACCTGAAACTGGGACCTAAAAGCAGACAGAGTGTTGAGAAACATTGTCTATTTTCAGCCGGCACTTCCTGAGATGTATGTAAATAGGAAATGTTTAATTGCCCATGAAGTGTGGGTAATAGGAGTGAGCAGATCTGCAGATCCTGCACTCCACATACTTCTGGGTTTGGTTTTTTTGGTTTGCATGGGGAGGGTTGGTTGGTTGTTTTTTCTCCCCTATAGTCACTCAATGAACAAGTTACAGAGCTGAGAGCCAAACGCTTCAGATTGGATTGAAATTCATCATGTGCTACTCCACAGAATCTTTACAAAAGGCAAAACATGTAGCGGATGAGAAGCCTGGGTGCTCTGGGCATCTGCAGCATCAGCAGTTGCAGGGGTATGTCTCCTATTCATGAGTGGTTTGACCAGGAGCCTCCGTGGCACCAGAACCTTATTCTGGCAAAACCTTCTCATGCGTTTTTCACCAAGGGTTGATTCCAAGTGCGCCCATTGAATATCCTGTGATCAAAAGAAGATTGAGCAGTGACTTGTTGGGTGATAACCATGGAATCAGGAATAGATTTTCTGCAGTCTCAGGGGACCTGGCATCTCATTCCAGTTGTGTTGCACTGCAGCTGACCTTCGAAATCACCTTTCGTAGTCAGCAGCCTCTCCCTTTGAAGAGCTCTCCAAATTTTACCAAGCCCAAGCTCAGCCCGAGAGGGATGTGAACACTATCGTATAATGTGCGTGTTCAGCCCATGAGGTCGTCACAGTCTTCACAAGGACACTTTGCCACGGGGCATCAGTGCCGCGTCACACGAGGAACCAGCACTTGGGTTTCACTGGCAGCTTATGCAAGAAAGGACTTGATGACTGAAGGAAAGATGCTGAACCAGCGTCCTCTGGAGTGTTCTAGACATCAACTCTGTTTGCCTATCTGGAAAGTTAATTCAAAAGAAGAACCATGAGATGTTAAACATATATTCCCATGTTAAATACAGAATTATTAACTTTAGTAGAAAAACATTTGTGCATTCTTAATTTTATTGCATTATTACGTAAAGATTGATTTTGGTTTGGTACAAAGGAATTTCTATAGCAGCTTGTAATCCATCTTAATTTCATTAATAGGAAATTATGCTAAAATTTATTTCTCACTGAAAAGTTCAAAAGCCCTTGGACATCAAAGCACCGTTGTGTGTTTGGGCAGGACCTGCAGCTGGTGGAGGGTTCCTGGATTAGTTTATATGGGGGACAGATTTATCTGTGGTGACGAATGTGTAGTTGTTCTTGAGGTCTTAGTGAACCGAATTTATAACAAGACGATTAGAAAATTCGTACTGTTCTGCAGAGTGAGCGTGAAAGCTGTTGCATAATACCTAGTTATTCCCAAGTACTTATACTAATTTATTTATGCCTTCGTTATAGCATTCAGCTTTTAGAGGGAATCTTTGCTTCTCTCCAGAATCACAAAAAGCTTTGCTTTTATGTGCTGTGTACATTTACTCTTTTTCTTGCAATAATCTGAACAAAAATAAGCAAGCTGACACCAAAGAGGATGCACTGAACACGTCAGCTGGTGAAGCAAGGCCTCTTGTTCATGGCAAACATCTGTTTCTTTCGTTGCAGTGCTCATTTTTGCCTAAATTCTCCATTCATATAGAGACAAAATACGAGGACAACAAGGGAAGCAATGACAGTGTAAGTACGATGGCTTTTGCTGACTTTCATTTAATCCTTGTAGTGAATTTTGGTCAATGTTCGCTCAGTGAAGGGGGCACAGGAGCTGCCAGGAACAGCAAACAGGCAACTAAACAATGCTCAGAGATGGGAGATGTGGTGAAGCCCTTAAGGGAACAATGTGTGACTGCTGCTGCTTTTGGCAGTCACCAAAAGTTACCACGTTCTCTAGATGAAAAGGGTAATTAATGGTGAGAAGGGTAATTAACTGTGCAAATCCTCTCTGGAGGGAGCAGCCGCTGAGCCAGAGATGCTCAGGATCAGGAGGTTGTTCTGACAGGGAGCAAAGCAGAAAAGAACAATGTTGGATAAAGCCAGGCATGGAAAGCTTCAAGCCATGGATGAAGACACAAATATGTTTCTATATATTTAATTTTGGGTGTGCTTCAAACAGCCATTTGTTGCAGAGTTACAGGAAGAGGTTTCTTATAGGCGTGAAACACAAGTTGAAGTGTCTGGAAACTTTACCTGTAATACAGAGGCGTTGTGAAGGAGTGTTTAAACACATTCTTGAGAAAGAAGGCGGCAGCAAAATAGATTTAGAAGGGGTCTGGGCCACAGAGCGTTTCGGTTTGCAGGAGCGACCCCCCTGAAGGTCGAGGCGTTCTGTTCTCCAGATGGGAGCTGCGTTTCCCAACCCGCCGTGGGCCTGCGTGTAAATCAGCCCGACAGCTGTTGCGCTGCTTGTGGCAGAATAATTACACAGAAAAGAACAAGGTATAATTCTGAATAATGCTTTTGGCATACAGGCACCTTCCCAAAGGGAACATGACAGAGATCATGTATGAGCCACCAGATAGCAACAACTTTCAGACACTGTGAGCCTCAGCCAGATCCAGATCAGTGAGGGAGGCACAAAAAGCAGTGGGTTGCGTTACCTGGGTGTAATTTATGCACTTGTGAATGTTCCCTTCTGCCTTTTGGCAGCGCTTTAATTCCGAGCAAGCCCACACCTTTGGTTGCAGGAGGGTGTGACTGGTTCTGTGACATTATAATATCAGCAGCGAGGAGACACGGTCTGTACTGATGCCTCACAGAGGAGGAAATGCCGCTGTTTTATCAGTGAATTGTCTTTTCTTTTCCTGTATGTCAACTTTGTGGCTAAAATACCATGAATCAAGCCCGAAATAGTGCTCAATAGTGCTTACGCGCCGCCGGTTTTGTTGTATCACATCTCCATGTTCACGTGGCAACTCTCTCCTTAGGAAAACAGAATCAGTGCTGGGTGAGCATTTCAGCACATCAAATATTGTCACTGTTGCTTTGTAGCTTTATGGCTTCATTAACAGGGTCAGACGCCAATGAGTCAGGCCAGTCACTGCTGTCTTCGGAACAGTCAACTTCCTAGTGTAAAGAGAAGATTTATTTTACTTTTGCTATTTATTTATCACAAAATGACATGCAAGCTCTTAAAATAGCGTAGTCATTCCTTTTGTTAAAGGGCCGTGATATTTATTAGCAAGAATAACTTCATTCTTAAGCATAATGAAATTGCGGAGTAAAGATTTTGAGGTAGAGTTACATTTCAAGGTGACAAAGTGTGGGTGTCATTGGGCACGTTTTGGTACGTGCATGTGTCAGTAACACTGATAAAGTCGTCACAGCTACAGCACTAATTCTTGTCAATCAAGAAAAAAATGCATTATCGGCGTGTTTCTTACCTTTCAAACATAGCGTTGAAAATGCGTGTTTCAGAACGACCATTTGCCAAATGAAAACAAGAGGTAGTTCTGCAATTCACACTTCTAAATTAACACCAGCATCATTTGACACATTAAGAGCTTGTTGGGGCTAAAACCAGGCAGCTAATAGCAGGTGTCCTTTGATACGCAACCTCTGTAAATTGCAGCTCCATCGTTTCACCTTAGAAAATCCTTTCCCGACAGCGAGTTCTGATTCCGCAGCCCTGCAGGTGACCCAGTGTTGGCTCATTCATCAGGCTTCATCCTTAGCGGGTGTTTCTGAAGTATCGAGTGTAAAACATTCGACTACAGTAAAACCCATTTTAGGTGTGGGCAGCTAAGGAGAAAAGCCATTTCTAGTTTTGCTCTTTTTAGAGTGGTGGTTTTTTTCCCTTATTTTTGTCTCCTCGCTTAGTAACATGAAACGAGGTTCTAAGAAACTTCCATATAGCACATGTAAATGAAATGTAAATTCGGTATTTAAGGAAAGTGCCGTGAAACACTGACTTCAGCTGGAGTGGATTCAGCTGTGCCCCGGCTTAGCCTCGCCACAATACAGTATATTTGTGGTGTAAATTGTCTAAAGGGTTGCCAGGCATCACTGCAAAATATGTCCAAATCAAAGCTTGGGTCACTTTGAGAGGGGATTTTATTTGCACCTGGACTTTTTCTGTATGATGGTATTTGAGTATCTGTTTGTCTCCTGTATAATTTGCCATGAAAAACCTTGATTTTGTGAAGCTTTCCCCCTCTAATAAGCCTCAAAAAATCCAGGCAAACAAGTGGAGAGGTTGGCCTGAAATTCCTCGTGTGGGAAGAGCTCCCTTTTTGTGGGACATAACTACAAATAAAATGCCCCAAGCACACGTGACTATCACGGAACGTTAAGATAAGACCCATACTGACAGAGAGACAGGTAATACAGTTGTGCCTCTTCTTTTTGATCCAGTATTATTAATAGTGTATTATGGTCTTGGAAGCACAGCTACTGTGATGTAATCCCATCAAAACACGTTTCTCTGTTCAGAAAGCATGAATCTAAATGAGATGTTTTATAAGAGGTGGAATAAGAGAGGAGTCGTGATGCGGAGATGAAAGGGACCCAGGGCTGTGAATGCGAGCGGCCGCGGTGGTTCCGCTCTGCACACCAGGATGGTCACCGCTCCGCGTTGGAGATTCAGTCTTTCTCCATAGAATTGCTCCCAATTATGTGTGTCCACAGAAATAGTTTTAGCCAGTGGACAGGTTGAAATTGGTCAATTCCTGTAATCATCGCCCAAGTAAATTAACAGGTTTTGGGGGTAACTGAGGTTGGAACACGAATTGCAGAATAAAACTCCAGAGGTGAAGTTCTGAGTAGGTTTCCTTTTATTTTAGACCAAATTTTCCTTCAGAAAAATGAGACTTGAAGTGGCCCAGATGACACAACCTGCGAAAAGATGCTGTGATATTAAATTGGACACCAGCCAGCGGGTCTGACAATGGCAGCCCAAGGAGATCAGAATTGCAGGTTGGAGAGGAGGTTTTGTGCCAGCTTATTCCTGTGGTCCTTACTGCACTTATACCTCTAACTTTCACATACTGTGACATATAGATTTAAACAATCCTCCAAATGATGGATACAGACGTATTCTACTCACACAAAGCGCTCGACGTTGTACAAATTGCTCGATACCTGCAAATTGCATAATTAGACTGCATTTCAGGGATGAGAGAAAATACAGAGAAAAACCCAAAAGCTTAAAATGAAATATCAATATTCAAATTAAAAAGGAGCATTTATGTTGATGTCATCTTGTGATGTCCAGCTACTGCAAAGTCGAGGTTTAACTTTGTTGGCAGGAGAGGCAGAGAGGGAAGAGCGACACTTTCAGGCATAGTAACTCCAAGAAGGATTTAATAGAAGAGAAAATTTGATTTCTAATAGAAATTCTCATCTCAATAAATTACATTTACGCAGCGTATATTAAACAGTGTCATTTTGGCGTAAGTTTGTAGATGGGCACAGGTGTCGGATTGCTTAGCACCTGGGATGATAATCACGTCTGCTCCTGTATTACCTGCCTGTAATTAATTCAGGAGTGCTTTGCTTTTCTAGAAGAAAATCTTTTAGCTCTTCTGTCTCGTTTCTCTGCCTGAGCTGCATTTCCAGCAGTGGCTGCTGGCTGGATCTGACGTAACGAATGAGACAGAGATCTCACCCAAAGCCTCACAAGGGATGGAAAAAATACCTTCTAGAATAAAACACACCCACCTTCCAGTTTGTTTGTTTACAGCATAGAATTCTCAGTATAGTTTCCCTTATCGCTTCCATCTTTAGCAACTTGTCTGCGTTTCGAAGTTGCTCTGTTATCTGACTGTTTCCACAGGAAGCTTTATGTCCCGTGTGTATTAGTGTTTAGAAGGCGAATTAGCTGCCTCATTACAGCTTGCGAGCACAGACTCCCTGTATCTAGGCTGGTAAAACAAACATTGTGCGGTGGAGACAGACACAAACAGCTTTCCAGCTGTAATCCCTTGGACACCTTCTTTGCTCTTGATAGCAAACAGAATCACAGGAATCATGGATTGTGGAGCAGAGGCAGCGAAAGCAGCAGATCTGCCCCGCAGGCTCCTCGTGCTGCAGCTGAGCCGGGAATTTGCCCCTGGGGAACCAGTGATGGATTCGGCTTTATCCTATTTCTGTCCAAACCAGGTTAGTTGTGGCGATTGGCCATAAAAGTTACATTGTGGATTAGCTACATCTGAATGAGGTTGAAGCCATCAAAATAGCCTGAAGATACAAGAAAAGGGGGAAAGGAGCTTGTAGAAAAAAAAGCTATTAAATTTGTTGTTGACTTGCCATCGTCTCATTGCCCAACGTTTTGGCTTTGGCTACAAGTTAAAGAGAATTCACCAGCAAAGTGTGGGCTGGGCCGTGGCACTGTAGGTCGTGTGGAAACGGGAGGAAAGACATTTAAAGACACGAGCACTTAAATTTGTGCAGGATCTTCTATCATCTTTATTTTCTGAGGTACTGGAATCATCTGCCAGGGTGGGGGTTTTGTAAATCTTCCCCGAAAGAAACTATTGACAACTTTCAAGTTGTCCCAGTTAAACCTTTCTCCCACTTTTTGTCATTCTGCAGGTGAATTAGTCTAAATAATGATGAGCTTTCATTTCTCTTCGAAAGTGGAAAAACCCCAAACCCACAGCAAAAAGGACACTCGGGCCTGGATGTTGTTCTTTGTTTTCCATTTGATTGTGTGTTTCAATCTCAATTAATTACTTGGCTTCCAAATGTAAAGCCTGTCCAGTTCTTTCCAATATAATATTTAATAGTCTGCCTTTCTGCATCATCCTCTTAGGGATACAGATTGTTCTCACCATTCATTCTCTGCACATTTGCAAATACAGTTGCACAGATTGGGAGCCTTATGTTCCTTTCCATGGCCTTTAATCTCTTCCTCTAAAACTTTTACATTTCTGTAGTCACTGTGATCACAAACACAATAAACCCGTCCTCCCTACAGGTTTTAAGACAATCCCAGATTACGTGGCTAGGAGAGGCAATAAGAGAATTAGAGCTAAGAAAGAAATCAGTCGTGTTCTCTAATGACTTCTTGTTTTCTGCTGCTGATAGAATGAGAAGATTAAACCTCTATCTGCAAATCTTGTGAGGACAATCTAAGAAGGGGAGAAGCATAAATGATTAGACAACAACTTCTGGCAGCAAAGAGAAACGCAGATGTCACTCAGCAAACATTGGGAACAGAGGAAATGGTCAGAGAGCGGCAAATAAGGCAGAGTTGAAATGGTTGAAGAATCCCTCTTGCTTTTGGCAGATTGGCAAAGGCATCTGTCATCCCCACTTTTGTCAGAGCATCTTAAAGAGAGAGTTTAGAACCATAATGACTTTGAGGTACAACGTGTGGATCAAGCTGTGACAGAGCAGGGCACATTTCTTCAAAGATGTTGGGTAATAGTCCCAATTTAGGTCTTTGCAATCGTGCAGAGATGTACACGTGACTAAAGTTATTTGGCTTGTACTTAAACCGTACACTGACCCAGAGTCTCCACTGACCTGGGAACGTCCACTGAAGAGAAATCTCCATTATTTTATTTAAAGCTCAGAGATTATGCTGAAATGCATCTTGTTCCACAGATAGTTCAACTGATTTCATCAGGGGACTGCTCTATATATCCGAGTTTGTTTAGGAAAAAAAGCAAACGCAGAAGCCTATAAAAAGTGACCCATATTATATATGTAAAACATAACAGTTATCTTTTTAAATGTCCCCCCGTTCTGAGAAAGAGCTCTCCAGGGGCTGAACCTCTCAGCTCCAATTTGTTCAAATAATCAACATGATTAAAAAAAAAATGTATTTGTAACTGTTCCCCCAGGATGAAATTAAATTAATTTACAAGAAAACAAAAATATTTATGCTTCCTGGAAACGTTCACTATAGAACATTGTGGCCCAAAGGAGAAAACACATCGTTAGCTTGTTACTGATCTTGACAGTGTGTGCACAACTTCCCTGAATGTTACAGCAATTCCTGATAAGCCTTTTAACTGGGCCCTATTTCCAAGTCCCAGAAGCATGAGCAGAGATGTATTGGCAGACATAGGTTCACTGAGATGCCTAGATAATTAAATGATGGGCACAGGCACACAAACGCACTGCGCTGCTGATGCCAGTGACCTGCGTTTTCAAAATACACCCGGCATTTGCCTTGCACGGAACAAGAGACTCAGTGCTCAAAGCCAGGGCCTAAAGGATGGAAGTGCAGACAAGCTCTTTGTGGGCACAAATGGCGAGTGGAAGTTTCCAGCTTCAACCACGATTTGGATTCTCAGTGTAGCAGTGGAGTGTGACTGGTTCCCACATGGCGGTACAGTCCCTAGAATGAAAAGTTTGGAAACACCCGAAGTCTAGAATGTCAGGTTATTTATGCAGAGAAGGAATTCCTCTTGGTTTTGGCAGATTCCAAGATTAGAGAACACAATAAATCCAATCCTGGTTGTTGGCTTTTACTCCTTGTGGCGACGCCTCTGATCCAGAAGGTGTGAGGAGGAGCAGTGGGGTGAGCAGCGAGTGCTGAACGTTCTTACACCAGAAGCTGCTCAGGCACAAGCCTGAAATACAAAATGTTGCACAAGTCGTTGAGATCGCTTGTCGCCGTTATTCCAGGTGGATTTTGTAAGGATGTTCTTCTGTTGCAGTGTTGAATTTCTTTTCACTCTTGCAGATTTTTGACAAAGAAGCTAAAGATCTGGAGCGAGAAGTCTGCTTTATTGATATCGCCAGTGATGAGATTCCTGAGCGCTATTACAAAGAATCAGAGGTAAGAGACAACTCGCTGGGAAATAGTGAAGAAAGGAACATAAGGGGCTGCAGGACCTTGGTAGGACTCAAAACGATTTCATTTTTGTATGAAATCTTGCTGGTCGGTCGTATCTAAGAAGTTTCAATTAGAGGGCAAGCAGATAGCAATCTCTGTCTAGATTGCCTGATGTTCTCCTTTGCAGATGATTCCTCCTGCCTTTTGAAATGCTTTCATGCCTCTATCAGAACACGTCCTGTACCCTTGATATTCAGCTGAATTCATTCAAAGTAGAAAAGGACTTGTCTTTGAATCATGAAGCTCAGTTAAACGTTTGCAGGTCTGAGCGCTTTCAGAATTCCTGTTGCCCTTATTCGCATCCCATCCCGATGGGTCAGTCCTGAGCATCGGCACAGCCGGACATGCCGCGCTGGCCTGTTCCTTTTAGCTCAGTGCGATCACCGTTCTGAGATCAGCAACCACCGTGCAAATAAAGATGAGGTCTCAGATGTGAAAAATGATGGTTCGCAAGAAGTGGTTCGAGAAGAATGATCGGCTCTATGCTTGCATTTAATTTTGGAGATACGATTTGCCTCTGGAGCCAAGGATATATTCATAGCTGGCAATGAGTGTGGCAGCTGTTTGGCTGTACAAAACGGGACTACATCATCATTTTTAGGATAGAAAATGAAGGCTTGCCAATGAATATATTTCTTTAGCACAGGAGGCATGATCTTCAGACTAAAAAAGTCAGGTACTTGTTATCTTCCATTTATAGATCCTATTTCAAATTTTACATGTGGGTCATAAACCAAAATTACATCTACAGTAGAATGGAAAGTAATTTTATTAGTTTCCATAGAGAACGAAACCCATCTGGTTTATATTGTATAACACCCCGAGAAGCATCATATCGGTCCCATCATCTTATTGGAACCACACGGCCTTCTGGTCCCATGGAGGGATGAGATCTGCTGGTGAACGGCTCAGCATTTGACTGTAGTTTAGAGAAACCCTGTAAGATTTTTCATCGCGTTGTGTACACTTCCAAAAACCGTCAACATGAAGGTAATATTGAGCTTTCCAGCTTTCCTGTCCATTTTTAATAGCCACCTATTAAGCATCATTTCCATGTGATTAATCTTACGACATAGAAAACCAGCCTTATGTTAATTGAGAAAAGAACTGCAGTGTTTTTGTGTTGTTATTTCAAAGGCAAATCTAGAGACCCGATTCCAAGCAAAATGGAATTTTATATGGGTTTAAACAACAAAAATAGCCCAGCATCTGTTGTTTTTTTTCTGTACCGATGGATGATTTGTATGTCGGCTACCAAATTCTGTTGCAGAATTCATACAAAATGGTAAGGACACCTTAGCATTTAACTGTGCACGTACTGTAATTGATAGCAAGTTAACAATAGTTGAATTCAATACCTTGCAAAGTTTACAGACTATGGGGTTTTTATGCTACTGTATGATGAATATGAAGCCAAATTCCCATTTCTGTTGAGGCCTCTTACATAATTTAGGGACTATAAAAAGACTTTTACTGTTCGTACATGTCATTTCTGTCTGTTTTCAATCAGAACAGCGTGAAGAAGTAACTATGTAAATGAGAAACGGTCCGTGTTTTCCAAATCACAGTTTCAGAGAGAACTCAAAACCATTTACTGTAAGCGTTTGAAAGGTATTTCCGTTACACTAATAACAACAATTTGGCTGCTTTATCATTTAATCTCAACTGATACCGAGTTTAAAGATTAAAAGTGAAGTACAATCCTCAGGATTTAAGAATTAGATCCCACATGATAAGTGTTCTGACTCCGGTCCAGACAGAGCACTGAGAATGGTGTTGGCTCCAGGCATGTTACTAATCTCTTCATTTCAGGGGATCTTTCATGTGCTTAAAATGAAGCAAGTTCTGTATCAGGGTCAGCGTACTTAGCTGCTTCTAGAAATGAGCTTTAAACGTCTTTTATATCCTGACAAAAGTGCATCCCTCTTCACTTAAAAATATGCTTTAGTTTTTAACAGCAAATTTCATTATTTAGTTGCATTACTGTACATTAGAGAGGTGGCTTCAATCATTTAAACCTTTCACACATGACTTGAACTGCTTGACTTTGGTAGCACGTCTGGTATGATCAGACGTGGTTGCTGTTGAGCCGGGATTTGTGATTTCCGTTATTTTCAGCTTTAAAGTGCTCAGTTCTAAGCTGTTTGAATCAATACCGTAAGTTTTTCAGAGTGTTCTATATGAAAAGGCCCTTTCTACAGTTTGACTGTGACTTTTCTTTGAGTAAGTGCATGAAATAACTCATTGATGATAACGGAATGAACCACAGCAGCTGGCGAGGTGGTTTTCTCATGTGCAGAAGCAGAAGTTGTGGTTGTGTCTGTATTCCACCGATAGCATCACTGGTATTATAATAGTATTGTAGTTACCACAGGAGGCTTCAGGAAATATCCACAGGACCCACAGCTCAGCACTGAGCAGTTAAGCAGCCGTTCTCTGCTTCCCAGCACCTATCATCTAAAAACCTATTTTCCACTTGCCCTGACATGAGTATTATAAACCGATCCCTTTTCTTCCTTACATTGAACTTACGTAATAATGATTCACACATAAAAAGACCAAATGTATAAAACATCTTCTTACGTGTAAGACTCCATTTGAATTGCATAGCTCGTTTTGACTCGTGCTGGTACTGGTGAGAAAGTGTTCTGCGAAAATGCTGTGATGGTTGAAGGAAAAATGATGAAATTCAACTGGGTACATCTCTGCTTTTTCTCCCCTCTATACATTAACCAAATTTGAAAAAGAAAAAATACAGTTAGCTGGAGGCTTAGGGAGAGTTGCGGTTTCACTGAGGAACACTTTAAAGGAACCTCTGCTGATAATACCGAGATCTCTTGACCAGGATCATCCAAGTGATATGAATTCCTGTAAAAGCGGAGGGTTTATCTGTCAGCGTGTGCACAGAGGGGCTGAAATCACCAAGTAAAGCAGGAGTCAGAAGGCAGTTCTGTAGCTGGTACGGACACATCCCAGAGCCCAGCTCTGTGCTCCACTGATGGCCACTGCCAAGAGTGCCCTTGCCGGACACTGCAGGGGTCAAACTGCACCAGTTCTAAACATCCCAAAGCAGCTGACCTAATTTTAACTTAATGACCATCTACAAACTTCATTGTGAAGCAGCCACCAGAGTATATACCAGTGCTGCCACATCTTAAATACAGCCTTTTTTTACAAGCCTGGACCTGAAAATACTTAGACTTTTATAGATGTTTAAATGCGAAGTGCCACATTGCGAAAGCTTCCATCTCGATCCAAGTGAACAGGTTTGCCTGTTTCCCTGTAAGGAGTCACATATGTTTCCAAATCTGAATGTACGTATTGCACTGAATACGGAATTTTATAATTCTGTATAAAGAATGTACAAGCCTATAGGTAAGAGAAGCCGTACATTTTGTAAAGTCATTTCCTACTGACTTTACTGTCGGTGAATATGTATCACCAGCCATCATGTATTCCCCGTATAGACATATATATTTATCAGAATTATAAAAAAAAGAGTAAAACTGAGCTATGCTCAGTGGCCTCAAGTGAATCATTCATTGAAGTGAAACATTTACCAAGATGTGAGCTACTGAGCAAAATGTTCTTTGCCACCATATTCAAGTTCTCCAAATTAACAGTGTTTCATTTCCTGTTTATAACGAAGCGGTTGAGAGTTGGACAAAGGGAACAAACTTTTTCAGTTACCTCCAAACAGAAAGCTTTTGCGCGGCTGCTGCAATGTCCTTCTTCAATTGCTGACTCTTCCAACTTGAGCGCAGCTGCAGGGTAATAGGTCCAGCTTACTGCTGTCCAGGTGCTTTCGGAATAACAAAGCGTCTGTCACATTTCAGAGCCCGAAAATGATGGTAGTTGAAATAATAAAGCTGCCGCAGCCCCCCCGGTGAACGTGCACAACAAGTCAGTGCAGGGCACAGAAAAGCAGATGAAAATTCCCTTTTCCTTACTGACTCCAGTCGTGACCTCACATAAAGCCTGCCTGGATTATCATATTTTAGCACCTCATCACTGTCCCAGTATTTACAGTTCTGAAGTATTTAGCTGGCTCTTCCAGAAAATACATTTTAATGGAAAATCCAAAAAGAGAGGAAAAAAAAGTCTTTAAAAAATGATTCCATATATCTCTCTATAGTGGTGTTTTTACATCAACAAATCTTTGCAGAGCTGTAGCTATATAAGCTGAAATCCAAAACGGAGCAGGTCCAGCTGAAATGGCAGATCACATGTATTCACGCCATGAAGGATTGGTTCTGAAATTCAAGATCAAACAAAATGGTCTTCAGCTTAAAGGGGGAAAAATCTGACTGCACTTCAAAAGGCCAGTGGTGGAATAGATTGCAATGGGAGTCTGAAAAAACAAATCCATGGGAAGGAAGGAAGGAATGAACAAACGAACCTTGGGGATCTTTATAGTGTGGGATCTTCCAGTCATGCCCGATACCATGGCAGAGCTAAGGTAAGGCATGCACATTCCGATTTGGAAGTTTTCTGTAAATAATGAGTGTATTTTATTATTTAACTGTAAAAAATACCATCTCATAATTAAACCTGAAAAGGCACTGCAACAACCCAGTGCCATATTGTCAACATGGTGCTGTTTGCCTCCTGGAAAGGGGCTTAGAGTTCCGCGTCTGATGCCCGTGACGTCTGCAGTCCAGGAGGAAGGTTAAGTAAATAAAAGCTAAACACTAAATAATAGAATCTCTAACAATAAGCTCGCTAAGCCGGGAACCGCCAGACGTGGCCTAAGTAAGAAACACTGGGAGAGTGCTGTGTTTGAAACCGTGTCCATCACACTGTGGCTTATGTTTTAGTTTATTGTAATTTTACATTTTACTCTCAAATAGGCCCAGCTCGTGGGTAGTGACGTTTCTGCTATGTTAGCAGAAGGGCTATTTTTAAATCACTCTGCACCTGGCAATAATGCATTGCAAATATGGAGTAGGTTTTGCTCCTCTGTAGCAAAAGGATTTGCCAGATGGGCCTTCCTAATAAATTGTGTCTGATAAAAGGACAAGAAGGTTGTTCAAACAAAAAGATTTTAGCTATGCCATTACATTTAAAACAGATTGAAGATTTTGCCAGTAGATAAATTAAGGGGAAAATAGTGAATAGACATGGTATTCTTTGCATGATGACTCCTCTAGAAAGGAAGGCATGGGTGGTTAGAAACAAAAATAAGGCACACACAAAATTAACCATCTAAATCACATAAAAATGAGGTCAGACTGAAGATCAGCTGGGTTCGATCTGCTCTACCTGACTGACCTCTGCAGTGAGCTACAGCGCCCGAGTCTATTCCTCCGAATTCTTTCTGGTTCCTGGCTGCCACTCCTCGGTCTGCAGTTTTATAGCATCAATATGTGAATGTTTGCAGCAAGGCAGGAATTTCCATAAAAGCTATTACATACAGGTTGCCCAAAGTGTCCGTCATTGCCTGGCTCCTTGCTTGAAACTGTCCAGCCAATTTGGGACTAAACATTGTGTCCTTCAGCAGAACGGCCGCGATTGAGGGAGGCAAAGGTGCCACCTCCGGGCGCTGGGAGGGGAATTTACAACCAGGATGGATGTCGTGGCTGAATTGCATCGCAGTAGGGAGATTATTTGTGGGCCACCAATGTGGGAACAGTTGCCACCGTGAATCCCCTTGTGTGCTGGGTTAACCACACACCAAACCGCACCGTTTCCACAGGATCTAGAGGCTTCTTGCAGTTCGAGCGAGACACGAGTTTTCTGCATGGCTGAGCAGTCACGCGGGGTAGCTGTTCATTATTTGATTTTTATTTATAAATTCTGAATACTTGACACTGGCTCAAATTCATTACATTAAATCCCTTTGGACTGCAGTGGAGTTATTCCATTATAGATCTGGTTATCGCTGAAGGGATAGAACGTATCTCTGCATAACACTCAGGTTTATTAAAGTGTGTGTTTGCAATGCTGAGTCAATGGCCCCATCGTGTCTGAGGAGCAGCAGCCCCTTCCTTAAATTGGACTAATTTCCTTTATTTTCCTTTTTTTTTTTCCTTTCTGAATATTATGTGTTAGTTCTTCCCTTTTTATTATCATCATATTGATTGCTTTGGGCAATAATCAGTTCTAAACCAACTCTTTCAACTAGGAAATATCTAGATCATTCTGAGGTCGAGCTTTTTTGGGTGGGAAGATTGGCAACAGCATGTGCCGATGAGTTGTGAAATACAGCAGTACGTTGCTCTGATATATGATGACGCTGAACTGTTTCTGATGGTGATTTAACATTGAAACCTTATTATACAGTGAGCTTAAGGTTTCTATTTAGAAAAGAATATGTCAGCAATAAAAGCAATGACTTTCTCAGAGGAGGAAGACTGTCACCTCATTAAAGAAGCTTTAAAGACAGAGCTTCATTTTATAGATAATATCAGAAGCCAAGTCAGAAGGCAGCTATAAACATCAGAAAAAAGGAACACAGAATTATATATAAGCTCATGCTGAATGAAAGAAAATTACCGTCAGAGGAGTCTTATCAATTTGTTAGGTTTTCTCCTGATTGTCTTCTATTTAGTACGTAATTTAGGCACATACTTAAATACGTGTTTAACTGCTTTTCTACCAAAGGGTGGATTTAAAAGATCTTCTCAGATCTTTGGGGAAGGTAACACAGGTGAGCACTGCGGGTTATTCTTGAAGACAGATTATAGAAGCACCGCTGTGAAGTTACTGAAACCACATTCTTTTCAAGCTTTGAAAATCAATGCTTAGCTGTAAATTATTTCTGTTTACATGATATAATTAGCAGGATTAGACATAAAGTGAAATGGAATTATACCAATATGGAAAATAACACTTTGATAGATAGAACTGTATCTCATACAGATAAAGTGAACTTTAAAGGTGGACTAGTGTCCTCACTGGTTTTTTGGTCTCGCTGTGGCAATTTCAGCACCAATTTCCTTGATTTTCTAGTTTGTAAAAGAGAGACGGAGTTGGAATTAGTGGGTGTTTTGCCCATAATTCAGCTGTAACCAGCAATAGATGAACAGGAGCAGTTTCATACTCAGCTGAGAACCGCTGAAAATGGCATTGTCGGGTCCCATCGGGGTTGGTGCTCAGCTCTGGCAGGACCTCAGGACAACCACGGATAGAAAGTACCTGTAAGTCATGGTGCGGGAGTCGTGGCAAAGCCACCTAGATCATTGTTTTTTTTTCCAAAGCCCATAAATAACACTTGCATTGTATTGTAATGACTTGCAGTAACTTATTTTCCTATAGCAGAAAATGTCCTAGATGATATGATTGTCAAAGCATCTCCAAGAATACGCTGCCATCGATTCAGTGGCTGTTGGATAAAAGACAGGATTGGATCTTAGAATACCCTGGTGCTTATTTAAGTCCATTTCCTATTACTTTTTCATAATGTTTATTAGCATGTTTTCATATTTTATGTCTTATCAAAACATTTACTTTAGCAAACTGACAAACAGGATTTCCTCTCCTGCATTTCCCAGTATGTTTCCTGTGTTTTGCAGGACCCTAAATATTTCAAGTCGCAGAAGACTGGGAGAGGCCAACTAAAGGAAGGCTGGAGAGAGACCCATCAGCCAATTATGTGTTCCTACAAACTTGTGACTGTGAAGTTTGAAGTCTGGGGACTTCAAACCAGAGTAGAGCAATTTGTGCACAAGGTCAGTGATGCCGGAGCTGTTCCTTACCCTTCATAGAAGCAGAACTGGAGTGGTGTAGAAGCTCGGGAGGGAGCTCAGATCTGCCTTCAGATCTGGAGCAGAGCCTCTGGGTATGAACCTGACAAAGCCCGGAGCTGCTCAGGTCTAAGGTTGAGAAAAACAGTCAGTAACATTTTCAATACTGCGATAAACATGTGAGCTGGAGTATTTATGAGTATACCTGAGTACTGTATGTGTAGCAATAACGTGCAGAATTTCTTACAGACAGGTAGTGGGAAAGTTTTCCAATCAGTCTACTAAAAAATTAATGAATGGTGTAACAGCCAAATGATAATAATTTTCAGAGTATTGACCTTCCACATGTTTAAAAAACTAACAAGGAAAACGAAGGGTTCCAGAACATCTAATTGCCCAGAGACTAATGGATTCTGTACGTGTTCCCCAGCGGCTCCCCTTGCCAGGCAGAGCCTCGCTAATGGGATCCAGTGAGGGCAACAGATCCACTTCAAGACCTTCAGAGTCAGTGTGTCTGACTCCCTAGGGCATCTCTTTTTAGAGACAACAGAGTATTTTTCACTTTAAATCATGTTGAAAGACAGGGGTGTTATTTCTGTAAAACGTGTTGTTGCTGCAGAGGTGTTGAACCTTTTCTTTGTTCCGCAGGTGGTCAGAGATATCCTATTGATCGGTCACCGGCAGGCGTTTGCCTGGGTTGATGAGTGGTACGGTAAGTGTTCTCCAAATATAGCCCATTTCAAAGGGCTGATGCAAAGCCCATTACAATTAACAGCAGATTTCCATTTGCTTTTGTGGACCATCAGGTCCTGACAGAAGTTGTTCATGAGAGAGATCGAACCGTGTTCAGTTTCTCTGGAGCGTACGGAGCTCGTTTACAGCAGGTTCTGTGTAACGAGTCGCCAGCAGGCAGCAGACAGGGCCACGCTTACATCCCATACATCCCAGCGTATATACATCAGTCCCCTCACCCTGCATTGCAGGCAGGTAGCAATAAAGCTCCTTCTTAAAACTGCATTAACACGCAGTCATTTCCGCACTGCAGACTCCTCAGGCCTCTTATCCAACACAATTTCAGCTTTTTAGGAAAGTTTTGAACTGTTAGTGCAGATTGCACTAGAGAAAAGATGGAGCTTGAATGTCCTTGCTGGAAAATAGATAAAAATGTAAAGCCCGCTGGGTCTGATTCAACAGCAGCTGTGCAAAAAGTGTTCTGAATCCATGAACCAGCTGCAGCAATGGGCACTTGCAATAGTCCAGAGTAATCTGAATATCAAACCAGCCAATTACGTTTTATAAAACAAGCTCCTGGGGTTTGTGCTTTTTACTTGTAATTTCAGTAGGATGAATCCATAATCACAGATACTTGTAGAACAGTTTCTGAGATGTTCTTGTAACATAATAGGAACTTGGGAATATATTTAGAAGGTTTATTTAGACCCTCTTTAAGCTTCAGGTAATACCATTGTGGGCACTTAATGAATAAGAATGACACCTGTCTGTCGTCAGAACTCAGGAACATTCTGCATTGCTTAAAAACAGGCAGTCAGCCCAGCTGGTGCGGACATGCAGATTTTCCCATGTTAACTCTGAATGCACCCAGTCACAAAGAGTCTTTCCACAAATGAAATCTTGTGATACAAAATTATCTTGCAGATTTTTACTGTCACGGTGAGTTCTTCTACTAAATAATGTTGTGGACTTTTAGAACGTAATTGTCAGGCTCGGTACAAAACCTAAAAAAGTTTGAGAAGGACTTGGAGATTATGTAAGTCAGCTAAATGGAATCAAATAATCAGGGTAATAAAATCAATTATTAAACAATATGTTATGTTATGGGTATTACTGGTTGGTTACTGATACTGTAAGTATGAATGTGTCCTGTCGTTACATTTACTAAACTGTATTTTGCTTTATTATTAAGAAATCTATTTTCACAGAGTTATTTACTAATAAAGAGCATGTTCTCTTCTCTGCTTGGCAAAACGCATCCTTAGCATGTTACTGACATGGCTTGTGAGCTTGTTTTCTGTTCCAGATAACAGTAAAAGCCTAACAGAGTATGAGTTAGTGTGTTCCATGTTTCCTTTCGATCAGAATTGTAGACTGCGTTTCATTTTCACTGATAAAGCATTACATTGTGCTACTGATAGAACGGCTGAAGTTATACCTTTCCTTAAAAGCTGTCTCGTAAAATGCAGCAAGAGCCTGAAATCACAAAACGAGGAGTGGTGTGATACAAGAATTTGCAAATGCAAGTGACACATAGGAAACTTGGGAAAAACGAAAGCCCCAAGAACAAAAGCACAGTGTAGGTTACCAAAGTACACGTTTGCAAGTGCTACTAATGTGCTCTGTAAGTTCTGTGAGGACAAAGTCAAAGGGTGTTTTCATGAAGCTCCGAAGTTACCAAACTGTTGTAAAGAACAGACGGAAATTCTGACACGTTGACCTCCGCTTTCCTCTCACGGAGATTTATTGAAGGCACGGCAATAGTCAGAAGAGTAAGGTTGCAGGTCAATTAATTTGAGTCTCTACGTTTGTACTGGAAGTGTGGTTTATGACAAATCTTTGTAAAATGTGTAATAATTGCTGTGAGTTACAGAGCAAGCACGTAACAGATTATGCACCAGTTTGACAAGATCAGGCATGCCCAGACAATGATAAACCATCTTACTGGAACAATCAGCCTGATCTGTAGAATATTTCTGGTTCTTACAATTCATTAAATTGCTTGAGGCTACAAAACTGTTAACGTAGTCACTATTAATTCACTTACCAGTATAATCAAGTGTTAGTTTCTGGCATCTAAGCTGATGTGTGCTCTAACAGTAAGAATGGTTGCTGGTTATGAGATGTACTATGCAAAGATAACATAAAATCTTTTTGAAAGTTCCTGGAAAGGTAAGTAAATATTTATAATATTTCCATATCTATCCTTTATTCCAAGAGATCTTCTAAAATCTCTTTAGAAGATCTTGGCCTTTGCCAGGGCCTGCACCTCAACACTTTTTGCCTACCTTACGTTACACAGATACTCCTAAACAATTTCCACTCCTTCCTGTTCTCTGACTCCCTTTGACTTCACCTTCTTGCACCTTCCTTGGCTGATATAACTACCTTTATGAGCCGGTTTTCATAAAGCTAGTTGCTCCATGCTTTAAAAATTCTTTTTGGCTTCTGCTGAAAGATCATGTGTTCCTAGAACCTTCTCCTTAAAAAAAAAGCATAAGTTTGCATTGAATCAATGGAAAATGCCAACAATTTTGAACTTTTTACAGATATGACTATGGATGATGTTCGAGAATACGAGAAAAATATGCATGAAAAAACCAACATTAAAGTTTGCAATCAACATTCATCTACTGTGGATGAAATAGAGAGCCATGCCACAGCAAGAGTATGTCCGTTTTTAAGCATATTGCCCACCCTCACCTGATATACCTGCACAGATCAGAGAAGAGCAACGAGCTGATCTTGCTGAGCAGTCAGTGGAATTTGGGAGAGATTTTGCTTCAGTAGGAACAGAATCTCTCTCTGTGAAGTGCAATCCTGCCTTTCGTTTGCACTGTCAACCGCCACTGATGTACGAAGGGTGGGGTTGGGCTCTTCTCCAGCTCCCCGGCTTCCAGGAAACAGAAATCTGTGTAAAGAGAAAGTTAAACATCAGTTAAAATGCAGGAGTTCAGAGTGATTCAGTCAAAAAGCCAGGAACATGGGGAGTGGAAAATTTCTGTGGGACTGATAAAATGGTAAAAAGCCAAGGAATTATTCACTCTTTTCAAACTAGTTTTCATGTTGCCATTGATTAGCTACCAACAAGGTGAGAATACTCAGAAGTATTTAACAGCAGTTTGTGGAGAAGGGCAGGTCTGTGAAGTTCTTTGATTCAGATTCTGGAAACTTCATAAAGTTAAATTCCTAATTAATAGAAAAGATGCAGTGATGTTTGCATTTGAGATGTTATTATTTCTTTATTTCATTTGTGCTGTAGAACTCGGTGATGGTTCTGCTCAGGTAACGAACGTGGGGCCCGGCCAGAATGGCCACGTCTTGAGGTCTTTCCTTTGTTCTTACTCAGTAAAAATTGTCACCAGCCTGAAAAGATGCTGTCTGAACAATAACCAGAAAGGTGATTCTTGAGTTCGTAATGCTGCAGCTCCATGGCCACCAAGGTTACTCCTTAGCGGAACAGTAAATTGAGAGTCCGTTCTGATTTAATTCGAAGTTTGTCATCCTTAATTCCCGTGTGGCAAAATTGCCGTTGAGGTTGGCAAGGAAATTGACATTAAAGAAATAGCAGAGAGTCTGAGCCACCTTATCTCAGGGTAAGGACTTGTTTTACTTGAGTGTGTGTCACAACAGAAGTGAATTTAAAGTGAGCATTAGCTAAAAAGCCGAAGTCAACTGAGAGGACAAGTATTTCATGTCTGAATTTAAAATGGATGGTCTTTGAGGCTGCTACCACTTAGTAAGACTTTGATAAATCTTCGCTTAAATGGCCAGTAAATTGAGAAATCTTCCTGTCTTTCACTTTCATTTATCCAAGACAGCTTTTCTTTCATGTTTTACATAAGTCCGCAACCGAAAATAGCTGAAATGAATGCCTGGGCTCCCTTTGATGTCAGGGGCTTTTACGGCCTTTGAGTTCAGAAACACCGCACACAGTTACAGGTGAAACAAAATGTAAATCAGCCAAACAGGTTCAAAGTATCTCCGGCGCAGGTAGGTGCAGTTTGGCTGAGACCATCTGTTTGTTTCCACCGTGTATTTCAGTGCTCTCTCCTGATACCCGGCACAGCAGCGTGGGCTGGAAAGGTCCCCGGAATGTCGCTGCAGGGAAGGAAAACGGCAGCTGGCAACACACACGCTTTTGTTTATTTAATAAGATGTTGTAATACAACATAAAGCTGCTTATACATAACATTTGCAGCCAAGGGTACAAATGCATGCAGCTGGGTAATAATAAAAAGTTTGATGTGGTGAAAGCATAGGATTCTGTCATATACATGGTAAGCAGCATCGCCAGGCCTGTGTCTCAGACACCCAAATGTGCGAGAATTTAAAACTTATTAAAATGCTAGTGGTTTTTTTTTCTGAGGGTTTTTTTGAGCTTTCAGAGCTCAAAGAATCTATATAGTGGTTTAATAGAACGTTACTGCTAAATCATGGTCTTGAAAAAGAATGCCATATACCATGAGAGCTATAAAGGAGTCACACAAATTGACAGCGCTGGTAAGGGAAGAGTAGAGGATGCTGGTAATCGTGTCTTTGGCATCAAAGAACTTGGGGCTTTTTTGGTTGATTATGAAACGTAAGTTACCCATATCCTACCACACTCCCACATCAGTTCAGTCACAGGTTTCTTCCTTTACCTTCTGAACGTCACCTGAACAGCTTTTATTAGCAATCGTGGGGCTGGGGGCAGTCAGTAGCAAAATTATTTACGTATATACAGGAATGTAAACAGAACCTTCAACTGACTGTTTCTTTTAATCATACCTTCCAAAGGTTTAGCGTAATTTATAAAATAATTACCCTGAGGGAGCTCAGGAGATATTTTATTGGACCGCTTTCGCTGTGTCTTTTTTTCTCTCTGGGAGTAGTCAGCTATTTCAGTATTTAGCAGATGGTGGGTTTTGCTCTGTTCTACTGGTAGATAGGAATTTGCTGAGTTTAATTCTGTGAATAGTTCAAATTTACAATTTTAACACGATGTTCAGTGAAAACCGTGACATTTATTTCACTTGTCTCAGCGGATATCTCGCCAGGCAATGTAGACACGAAGTGGCGGGTTTCAAAGAGCCTTTGCTGCTATTTTGGTCAGGTTTTCCCTTTGTAGCAGATGTCATTGGTTTGGGATTTGATTTCAGAAGTTGCGCAGGGCTCAGCTCGGAGCCCATCGATGCTGGGGTCGCTCTGCCCTCTTGTGGGTTCTCCAGCGCTGTCACACGTTGTCACCTCAAGCGCTTTGCCATTGCGGAGTGACTTTAACTTCTCATCTCACCTCTGTTTTTCAGGCAATTAAGCAGTGGGTTTGTCAGTTGGCCATAAATGTTTAAGGACAGATTCTGGGTGGAAAAGTTGGAAAGTGTGTTGTGGCTTTATCAAGTGAGAGGGAATTCTTTAGGCTTTATGAGCAGAAAAGCAAAGCGGCCTCAGTTCCGTGCATGCAGCTGCAACTCGGAGGCAGTAGAAGTTGTGCAGGAGTGGAGAGAGGGTTTTTCATCCCTTGATAACTGCAGGAGACAAAGCGATGACAACCCTGTGCTTATTCCTGCTCATAATTTAGGTGAAAAGAAAAACCACATAAAAACCTATTAGTTTTATTTTGTTTGAAGTTCTGAAAAATTCTACTTGCTAACTGTGTATCTAAATGTATTCTTTAATTGCCTGTGAAACAGCTTGATTTTTCCAGCAGTTGCAGAGGTAGCACTCTTGATTCAGTTCAGACCCAGGTAGCAGAACCATTAGTCTGTGATTAATGTACTTAACTTCTTTTTCTTTATGTAGCCGCTTATTGTACTCCCATCAATGCATCACAATAGGAAGGCATTCATGTGGAGAATCACTTAATGATATGCATGATAAGCAATCCCTGACTTAGAATTTGGATGGCAATCGTTTAACTGAGTTAATGAAATGATCATCTGAAATGATTCTAACGTGCCTCTATCTCTTTCCTTCTCGTTGAAGACATGACGATGGATGAAGTCCGAGAGTTTGAACGAGCAACTCAGGAAGCCACCAACAAGAAGATCGGGATTTTCCCACCCGCAATATCTATCTCTAGCATTTCCATGCCTTCTTCGACCCGCAGCGCTCCGTCTAGTGCCCCATCAACTCCTCTCTCCACAGATGCTCCTGAATTCCTAACAGTTCCCAAAGACCGGCCTCGGAAAAAGTCCGCTCCAGAAACTCTCACTCTTCCAGACCTAGGGAAAAAAACCCTTTAAACCCCCCCAGCATGTTTCCTCCTGATAAGCCATGTCTACCACAGCAAGAGTGACGTAACTTCATTTCTACAAAGGTCATGGTGGTTTGTTGGTTGTTTTTTTGCTTAACAGAATCTTACTGGTGTGGAAAGGTTACTTCTTTCCTCAGACTTGATCCTTCAAACCTTCTGAGAAGTGCATGCAAGAGAACATAGTTTATATATTCCTAATGTAGTGTTTCAAGCCATATGGTGTGTCTTACTGACATATAATGAAATAGTCTGAGGGGAACCCTACGAAAGAAAAGAAATCGTTCTGTAGCAGCGTTCAACCTACAAATTCTCATCTAGGTCATAGCATTTATAATTAGGAGTAGGTGTATAGTAAAGCTGCCAAGGACTCGTGAGGCAAATTAGCGCCAACTAGAACGCAGGGTTAACAGGAAACGAACTTTCCCATTTTCTTCTTTTATAGCCGATTTTAAAACCGTTCCTACACTCAGGCTTCTCCTGTATATTCATAAACCTTTAACCTGTAACTCGTTGTACTTGAACACCAACAGCAACCGCTCAGATTCACATTCTGCTTAATATGACTCAGGATTTGGGGCCTACCTAACAAACACAAAACTTTTCAAACCTAAAATACCACTGTATCCAAGCCCCAATTGTAATTAATTATACTGACTTTGAGGCCATTGAACTATTTCTATCTTGCACAGAATTTGTAAAAGAAACCACCTGTTTCTTGTAGATAATGTATTTTAATAGCTCTCCCCTGTCCTTTTGTGATCTCTTTAGTCTGTATTCGTGTTCATCAATGGTGTTCCATGTGTAAAATTGAAAAAAGCAGCTAAATTGAGCCAGTTGAGAAGCAAAACCAATGAATTCTGTCCTGTCTTCACTGGAAGAAGGGTGGTAGTTACGCTGTAAGACCTTGAATGTAAAGGGAAGAAAATAGGAGACTCCCTTTTCTTTCCTGCCTCGCATCTTCCCTAAACAGCACAGTCTCCTCTAACAGAAAGCTGGTTCCAGGCTTTACTGTCACCTCTAGGGAAGGGCTGAACAAAACCAGTCACTTCAAGAAGGAAATGAGTGCTGGGGCCGCTCAGTCCGCGCAGGGTGAGGTTAAGGAAACACAAGTGCTGTGCCTGGTCTGCATGTGAAATCTCTCTTCAGTCTCAGGAACTCGCATGTAGAAAAGGATGTTTCCCAGTAGGGAGGTGTGGACTGTTGAAGGAGGAGAAAAATAAGCGGCAAAAGTGGTCTCTTCTTTCCTTCCTTTTCAAAATGTAAGCTCAGTGAGAAACTTGGCCCGCTGACCCCGTTTGGGGTGCTTTGTTCTCTTTCATACGCGTTGCTATCTGTTGAGTGCTGGCGGTGTCTGCCTCCTGGTAGCTGTAGTAGGCGATGAATAAGCCGCTGTGCAATGCCAGTGAATGATCCTGTTACCTGAATCATATCATCAAAGTGGGTGATATTTGATACCACCAGTGACATGATACATGGATTTAAAAACAAAATGTAAAAAAAGAGAGTCCTGCGGAGCTGAGCTATCGTGGAATATTGAACAATGTTTGGGGATGGCCTCTCGCCTGGATGGGGCATTTGTGCCGCCTTCTCAGCACAGCGCTGTGATTGCACTGGCTGAAATGCACTGAACTTCTCAACGGCTGCAGATCCAATAGACGTTATGTCAAATGTGTGATTTTATAGGGTAGTTTTAGTAGCAGGAGAGGTAACTCCACTGCCAGCCTGCACTGAAAACAAGTGTATATTTGTTTGATAGTTAAAATCCTCTCGCTAGCAAACTGCGGGAGCTCTTGGTTGGCTGTGCGCTGACTTGAGGCATTCTCCCGCTTACTGTCCATGTTTTGCTTTGCTTTGCTTCTCAGAGCTGGTAATTCTGTGTGATTAGCAAACAAATGGGTGATGATTTGTTTGTTTAAAAAGAAGCTGCTGTAATGATGCAAACAAAACGTTCCTACAGAAGTTTATGATTTCAGCTTAAAAAGTGTGCAGATTAAGTATTCATGGTTATAACTGGTCTAATCTTTTTCTTATTATTTATTTAGTAGCAAGATTGGAACAGTGGCAGAGAGGGTAAACCTTTGAAAACATAAAACATGGTTTGGTTGTTTTTTTAGTTCCTGAATTTGGCCTATGTAGAAATAGTCTGGGTCTGCTCCACCTGAAAGTCTATTCTTCAATGAATTTTTTCATTGCTCAGCCCAAGTCATAATGTCCTTATGCTTACATATTATTGTTTCTATATACATTTTGGCATCTGGGTTTGACACAGTCATACCTTTACTCATATTCAACTGACGGATTTTCAATCCCTTGCAGATATATTGATTATCATCTTAAGGTGTGGCGATAAGGCATGTATGAAAATTATTAACACACCTGAATAGGACACGTCTTAGTAGCTGTGTGACAGAGATGTAGGAGAAAGACGCTGATGGTGTAATGGAAGAATGAGGATGCTTAATGCTGCCACAGCCCTTCCACCTTCTCAGAATTACCAGATATATTGACCAAACAGCCTGAACGCAGCGTTGGCCACAAGGATCATGATCCTCTTGTCTCCATGTTGCTTCCTAGTGAAGGCAAAGAAAAAGATCAGTGAGGTGTTGTTGCTTTGGATAAGAAATAGCCCAGGTTTTCAGTGCCTGTGTAAACAGCCTCTGCTGTGTCCTGCTTTGCTTTCCCCATCAGTCATCACCCATTTGGTCAGTATGATCTTGAAGTGTCTTTTTCTGTTGGTTGGGTTTTGTTTGCTTTTTAAGGTATAGTAACTTTTTCTAGAATATTCCCAGCAAACACACACACACACACAAAAAAAACCCCACAAAATTAAACTAAAAGGAAGGTCTGAATATTTTAGTGTAACATCTTGAGGCAAAGGGTTGTTTTCATTCCCGATTTTGTCGCAGTGCTTTCTGTTGGATTTTCAAACGTGTTTATGAGGAGGAAAACAGAACGTTTTGCAGGTGTTCATCGCTGCTCTTGTAGAAATGAAGTCTGTGATGATTTGGTGAGCACATCTCAGAGGCTGGTGCCAGCAGCAGAGCTGAACAGGCACAGTGGCCGTGTGCATCTCTGCCGCGGTGACTGACCAACTACACAATGCGGCTGTGCCAGAGCTCCACAAGGAATGTTTCAGCAAGGACAATACAATCCGGAGCAAATAATGTGATTATTTCGTTTGACTGTCTATTAAAACCTCCTCCCAGCTTTGCTCAAACTTTAATGTGTTTTGTATAGAACAATCATTACAAAATAGCTGGCAATTCATTGCAGCCTTTGGAAGGGTCGATGTGATAAATTTAAAAAGGAAAGAATCCATAGAGACTATGAGGAGCAGCACATTCCCGAAACACATACGTAATAGGATTTCTTCTGAATGTAACGTTCGATTTTGTAAACGACTGGATAAATCCTATGGAAAGAAACTATTTGACCTTATTCTTTGGCTTTTTTGATTATTCTGGAAGGTGATTTCGTGACATCTAGTAGCCAGTTTGCATTAATTGCTGCTGTAGAGATTTTGAAATGGAAATATTTGTTCCTTGAATTTTAGTTCGTAACAAGACCGCTGTATTTTGTTAAAACTGCTTTGAAGCTTGCTGCACTATAACCTCAAAACAACGTGCTGTCATTTGAAATAAGCCAAATGTATATGCTTTTTATGAATTAGTGAGTGCAGTAAGAGAGAATTCATTATCTTGTCAATAGGAGCTTTTCTGTTTCCATTGTTTGGACTTGGTTTTATATGTGTAAGTTAAAATTGCTAAATAAGTCTAACAATGTTTTGCTTTAAATGAACAGCATGGTCATTGAATTACAATCTCCCGTAGTTTTGTGGTGTCACTAGAACAGGTTTCATTGTTTTATTTCATTTCCATGATAATTCAGCGTGAGACTGACTGTCCAGTAATTAAGTTCTTTATATAGAGCGATGATGGCTACATTAGGCAATACATCACCACCATCAAAAAAGGACCAATTTTTGAGAAGCTTTGCACGTTCAATAATGCAGGGCTCAGCAGGAGAATTTGATTGTCATATTTCTCATTCATATCACTTAGTTCCTGATTTTTTCCAAGTTATTTATTATTTTTAATATTGTATTTTTCCCTTGCATTGTATTGTAAATAAACTACCAACAATTATTCTTTAGAATTGTGGCTGTTCTCTTTTACTCCATTAACATTTCCACCCCCAGCTCTGCAAGTCGCTTCCTCAAAATTAAAAAGCACAAAGAACTGGCTTCCTATGGATAACTTAAAGCGCTTTAAATATCTATTAGGTTTAAGTGTTCCTCACCTTTTTTAAAGATTTTATCAGGACAGGTGCCCGTGGGTCTGGTGTTCGCCCATTCAGTTGTAAATACCCACTTGGTTGACAAGGAGGATTTTCAGCAGGGGGTCGAATTCTCTCTGCAGGGTTTGGCAACCCAGTGGTGCAGTAAATACTGGAGAAGAGACCACTGGAAACCTCTCCGGAGGTAAGAATCCTCCATCCCTTGGCTACAAGTCATTTTAGTCAATAGGAATTTCACATGAACAATGATTCTTTAAACTTTCAAGCAGAGGTTTACTCCACAGAAATAAAGCTTTCTCTGCACCAGAAAAATGGAGCTCAGCATAAAAAACGCTTCACGGCAGGGTGGGACGGGACACAAGGAACAAACAGCGGCCTAGAAAATGTTTAAGGTAGAAATCACTCAGAATTGAGACAGAAACCGTGAGGCCCTGCGTGACCGTGGGTCTGCGGTGATGGACTCCGCCGGCTTCGGTGCCTGAAGATGCTGTTGCGGGAGCGCTGGGGCCACGGCCAGTGGGACTGGATGGGTTTTGTCACCAGCGTGGGTTGTGACTGTTGTAACTGTCCACCGGGAGGTGATGTTATGGCTGGGTTCTCCAGCAAGCAGGTGTGACAGCGGCAAGACCCCCAAAATGACCCAGCTGGACACGTGTTCTCCAACAGCGGTGGAGAATAGAATTTTAGAATATTTAAAATATTCAGAACGCGTAGTATTTGTAGGTCCTTTGCAAACGGCAGCTGGCAAAGCCTCCTTACACCCCCAGGGGACTGGCAGTCCCGGGGTGGCAGAGCTCGGACACACGACACAGCGCAACAGGTCGCAACACGAAGTTTCCCTGTCGCGGGGCACGTTCCGCGGCGTCCGGAAACTCCCGAACGGCCTCGGCTGTTTCCGCCACTCCACCCCGCGCCGGGTCACGCCGCGGCCAAGTCTCGCGAGAGGTGGCCGCTCGCCAAGATGGCGGCGCTGTGCGAGAGCTTCACGCTGTGCGGTTTGGGTCCCGGTGCCGGTGCCGGTGCCGGTGCCGGTGGCGGTCTCGGCGGCGGCCTCCTGGCGCTGGAGCCGGGCCCCGAGCCCGACCACGTCCTGCTCACCGACCGCGGCAGGACGGCCACGCTCTTTAAGGTAACGGCCCAGCCCAACGCCGGCCGCGGGGGGCGTCGCTGCGGCCGACGGGCGGCCCGGCCTGTGGGAGGGTCCCCGCGCAGCGCCGGGCCGGAAAGTGGCGTGTCCCGGCTGGGCCCGGCTGTCACCGGCTGGGCCCGGCTGTCCCCGGCTGGGCCCCGCTGTCCCCGGCTGGGCCCGGCTGTCCCCGGCTGGGCCCCGCTGTCCCCGGCTGGGCCCCGCTGTCCCCGGCTGGGCCCCGCTGCCCCTCGGTCCCGCCTGGCCTTGCTCACCTGCGCTCTGCCAGTGTCACCTTAGGCGGTCGCTTTTGAGTTTCTTCTTCTGCTGATTTTCTCCGTTCCCCGTTCCATGGAGACTCCCGTCCCGAAGCTGCAGGGTACAGAACGTTTCCTCACGGTTGCCGGCGTTTTGTCTGGCTGCCAGTTCTGTGCCAGGCGCCTTCCTGTTGGCAGGAGGGTAAAAGATTTAACTGAAAGGATGTTCTGCTGTCTTAACGCATGCCTATGTTTCATAGACTATAATAAGAAAGTATTTGGATTTATATCTTTAATTGCCTCTCCTATTAATGAGGCAGGGGGTTCTATCTTAGTGGCGTCATGATACAACCAACCTCCTTTGGGTCGTTTGGTCGCCCTGCCAAGACCACATGCAGAACATAAACATGCAGGTAAATATGCCCAATGCAGCTCTAGACTGAGCAGAGGGGTTGAGTACTCACATGCAGAACATAAACATGCAGTTAAATATGCCCAATGCAGCTCTAGACTGAGCAGAGAGGTTGAGTACCCACAGAGCAGCCACATGGAAATTGTACATAGTGTGAGTTTAGGCAATAAAAATTGTTGTTCTTGGTCTCAATAACTGACGTTGGAAAAGGAAAAGTGTGATTCTGTGCATGACCGTGTTAGTGAATAATGTGTCTTCACTTGGGAAAGCAATGCATCGTTCCTGTGCTACATGGCATAAGTCTATCTGACTATTACAGCTCCAAGTTATTTCTTATGTGAAAACAAACAATTTATTATTAGAGTTCTTTTGTGTTATTCTGAAATTTTTAGTGTTAAGGTCATAAACAGAAATGCTCAGGCAGAAGGTCTGAGTATAGCAGTTTCCATATTTCGGTGTTACTGAAATCAGATGTGGCCACCTTGCATTTCCTTTTGGTCATGAGAAAAATCCCAAAAGTGTACCATGGCATGTACTAATTACAGTGTCTTCCGATCCTTCTAGGTTTCAGATCAGAAGCCCCTCGGTTGTTGGTCAGTTAAACACAGGCAGATTATCACGTGTCCAGTCGTATGCAACTTTGAAACTCATGAATATGTAGCTGTTCATGATGACAAGGTGAGATGCTCTTATATTTTCTTAAAGGAAAAAAAGGATGGAGTGAGTCCTCTGAGTGAATGGAGATAGGGAAGAAATCAGCAGTGCTGGATGTTTCAGTGATGCGCAGTTTGTGTGCTGAGAAATCTCTATATTACTGTGCTTAAAAACTGATGCTTCTCTTAAAGGTTTTAAGAATATGGAAGAACCAAGATATTAACTTGGACAAAGTATTTAAAGCAACGGTGAGTCTCTTGCTTATGTTCACTTTTTGAGTGCTGGTGGAGGGGAGAGATGCTAATTTTCCTAGTTACACTTCAGCCAACCATTGTCTTAACTTGTGCTTCATGATGTTCTGGAGCGTTGCAAGGAATCTACTGGGGCTAAGAGACCTGAACATCAAAGTATTACTCTTAAAGTTATTCAAATCCCAAGTCCAAAGTTTCTAAGGACTTTCTTTAAAGGTGGTGAATTATGTTCAAATATAGATTGTTCTGGTGGATGTATTAAAGAGCACTTCATGTTATGCTGGGCAGCAGTTGTTTGTACTCCTGACCCTCAATTATGTGTTTTTGACGTGATTCAGAAATGTGATGCTCATTTGGCTTTCCTGGCTTTTGTTGGGTATTGATTTGTGATATTCACAGCATTTCAGAAAATGGGCAACTACTAGGTCTACGTTATTAGAAATCTTACAGGTTCATCACTCTTCTGTGTCCTGGTGTACCATAGCTGATACTTACTGAAAACACTTTAAAAAAATCACAGATAGAACATGTGGCTTTCTAAGTAATGTACTGAAGAACACAGAAGTATTTTTTCTCTGCAGCTTTCAGCTGATGTGTACAGAATACATTCACTGCCCAACGGAGGGCCAGTGGTGCTGTTCAAAGGAGGTGGTGTTCGGACTTTAGATGTGCTTTTGGAAGCCCCACAACAAGAAATTGAAAACATTATCTCAGATGAAGTCATCAAGTAAGTGACACAAGTTTATGAAGCTTCTGCTCACAGGAATTGATGATGGAAGTTGTTCCCTTTTTTGAGGAGGTAGGGGAGAAAAGTGAAGACTGAGGGCTTGGGGCTGTTTTTTTACAACACTTTGGTTTTCAAATCTTGAAATTATTTATATGGCTATCCTAAAAATAAGAGACTGCCTAAGGAATAGTGATATAACTTTAGGTATAGTCCTCACATTTAGAAGACATTCATACAGCTTTCTGCTTTTAGGTGGAGTGAAGCTTTCATGGAAGGTCAACAACATGTCTTAATGTTCGCCACTGAGAAAGTGAGTTGAATACTTTTTTAAAAAACTTTCATAGCAGCGAATCTAACTTCTTTTTCTAAAATCCATCACCTGTTTCGTTGGATTTTAAGAGATTTTAGTGAAATCATTATCCTGATTTAATCCATACCCTGTATATGTATTTTTTCTGATAGAACACTTGAATTAAAGTTGTGGTGCTTTTAGGGCTGAGGAGTCTGGCTCCTAGAAATTCAGAGAGCAATTAAGATTAAATGATTTCATGACTCTTCGTTGCCCTCAAATACTTTTTCATTGTGAAGAACTTAAAAAAAAGTGAATCTGTCTCTGTGCAAATGCTTCTTCCTGTGAATCCTTTTGTTTCATCAAATTAGAATTTGCTTTACATGCTTGAGCCTGCAGACTTTTCTGAATTAGGCTTCATGTCCTGTAGAAAACACAAATCCCTAATTTTGCTCAACGTTCAAAATTAGGTAGTACGAATAGCTGAATTTCTGTTACCTCTTCTTTGTGTAAATTAAAGGAAAACTTTATTTTCTTTTTTGTTTTAGGATGGAGATTTCTTTGTCTATGTACAGAAACTTAAGACGAATAGTCTACACAAATATAAGCTTGAACAACAGGAATTATCTAAGCCAACGGGTTTCACAGCATATATAAAAAATCGAATTATCACACTTCTGTGTTTGTGTAAGTTATAGTTTCTATTGCGATGTGGTAATAAAGCAAAGAATTGTATGGAAGGACATAGAATGCTGATATTTCTGAATGAATGTTTAATATTTATAGCTCTTCAAACTTTCTAAAACACCTGGTGGTAGAAGTAGTGATAAAATCTTCCTGATATTTTAGTGGCTGCAAAGGTTAACTGTTCCTAAATATTATGACTTGTAACTTGCAGCTCTTATGCTAGCTATACTTTTATTTTGCTCTTTTGCATCATAATGTGTCCTTTGGATATCCTGTATTATTTCTTCTTTCAGCACTCACTGGATTTTGTTTTCTTTGAATGTCCACTTGCCATGTTGTATCAAATAGGTTTTCCACAACAACAGATCATAAAAGCATCATTGCTTTTTTTTGACAGATTCCAATGACTCTGTGTACAAGGTTCAGGTACCTCTGCAGCAAAATACTGAAGACGAACAGCAAACTTTACCCACGTCACTGCTGCTGAACCTTTCAGTATCTGGAAGTGTTCTAAAAGCAACATCATTCGTTGTTCTCGATAAAGATCATGTCGCAGTATTAGGAAGTCTGGCTGCATCTGGTGACGAATCCAAAGGTAACTTGAAAAATCAGATTTGCTTGAGATGTAACCAGATGACTTAATTCCTAATGTTGAACACATTACTAACTAAGCTCTTTTGCAACAGTTATGTCTATTTCCTCAAGTGGTTTTAACTGAAAGTGGCAAAGGCAAAAGTAGCATTTATGTTGCTTTTTGGGTTTGAAATGTCTCTCTCTTAATTCCCCAGAGTGCCTAACGATCTGGAATACAAAATTTCAGACATTGCAAACTTCAAAGGAACTTCCCCTGGGAACCAGTGGACAGGTAAGCTCAGCGTTTAATTTGTGATCCATAACCTTTGCACATTTGGCGTGATAGCAGAAGAGGCTGGGGGGCTTCAGAGTTCTGCTTCTGTTTGGAAGAGCAGTGAGCGCCAACTTGTGAAACAAAATTAATATTGACCAGCTGATGAGCAATTTTTGTCAGAATATTTAGCAGGAGGATGGTGACCTATGGTAATTCTTTGACAAGTCAGTATCTTCTTATTTCTGATGCTCCTGATTATTTGGTGAGAATGAAGTAGTTAATTAAATGGAAGAGCCAGCCAGTATCTGTTCTGTTCAGTTTGCAATTGACAGCCTAAATAATCCCTGCATCTCAAGATGTTCAGGTGTCAATTAATGACAAGTAAACTGACACCTAAGTAATAAATGCATCAGTGAAATTGAACAGCTGACTGTTTTTGTCTTAACATTGCACAAAAGGGAATTTAAAAGAATAAAATTATCAAGTGCACTTAAAGCAGCTGCTGTACTTGAAGGCATCCCTGGAAATACTCAACAGAACACTTCTTGTTTCAGTATTTAAAATCAGCAGTTAATGAGGGTCTGCTAATGAGTGTTAAACCTACCAAAATAGTTTAAAATAATCTAATTGCCGACTTTTAGTTGAATTTTGTAGTAAGTAGTTAAACATGGGCCTGTGCAGGAACACTCGGCTCTGCTCATCTCCTCATGAATGACATGGTTTAATATTTTGCAGTTGTGGTGTTATGAGGAGAAGTTTTTTTTTACTCATGGGAAAGTGCTGACAGTGATGATGTACAAGTGTGAAACGGCATCCTTGGCAGCGGCCGTGGGGAAGCTCAAGGACAGTCAAACCCCTGGTAAGAATATTTATGAATACAGTGAAGTATCACAGAATCACAGAATGTTAGGGATTGGAACCTGGGGTTGTTCCTACCCAGATGCAAGACTCTGCATTTTCCCTTGTTCTATTTCATTAAATTTTTCCCTGCCCAACTCTCCAGCCTGTCCAGGTCTCTGATGGCAGCACAGCCTCTGGCATGTCAGCCACTCCTCCCAGCTTGGTGTCACCAGCAAACCTGCTGACAGTCACTCTATTCCCTCATCCAAATCATTGATGAATATATTGAATAATATCGGCCCCAGCACTGCCCCCTGAGGCACTGCACTAGGTACAGGCCTCAACTGGACTCTGCCCCATTGACCACGACTCTGGCTTCTTCCCTTCAGCCAGTTCGCAATTACCTCACTACCTGCTCATCCAGACCACACTCCCTCAGTTCAGCTGTGAGGATGCTGTGGGTGTATTGGTGTGCAGGCATTTCAGAGAGCGAGCTGAGCACACCGATTTCACCCCAGGGGTATGGGAGGCCTCCCAGCCTTCATGAACTCTAGAGTGATGCCCTACTGATACAAGCCCAGCTACAGCCCAGTCCCCCTTCGAGTCTAGTTTAAAGGTCTCCAAATGAGCCCTGCTAATTCCTGTCCCAAATATCTCATAAACAGAAAACTTCTGAAATGATATAAAAATTATTTTAATACTCTCCTGTACAGTTAATTGTATCTAACCAGCTTGAAGTAACGTAATACTGTATTCTGCTCCTAGCTGGTAAATTTACTGTTGCTGAGAACACCGAAGAACACAGATGTCTGAATTTATTGTGGTTTCACTTAAGCCGGGTTGTCATTCAATACTTGATTTACTGGGAATACTGGAATGCAAGCAATGAATACTGAAAAGAAAATTAAGTGCTCTCTCCTATAAATTATTTTCAAATAGTTTGATTAGATGAGACAATGTCAAACCTTAGTTTGTAACCTTTAGTTTAAAATTATGCTGCCATAATGTCTTTAATTTTGCACTGCACTAGTAAAATGCTGTTGCAAGTCATGCTCACAGTAAAATGTGTAATAACTTATTTCTCTTCCTACCAGAGGCTAAATGGAGAAACAGTATGCGAAAAGGGTCATAAAATTAACTGCTGCCGAGATAAAACTGGAAACTTTCGTAGCATAAAATGACTTGGATTATACTTTAGAAAATACCTATTAGTGTAAGAAATTGATGTAGTATTCATACTTTAATAAATGTGCTTTGAGTGTTACCTTCATATAGTTTCACTTTTGTGTTCACAGATGTGTCTTCATTCGTAGACTGGAACACCCTTGGAGATGAAGAGCTGGTGGCTTCCCCTGAGTCCCAGCCATCTGTAGCTCTAAAGTCTGAGTCCAAAATGACGGTACGTTAGCTGAGGAGCCCATGAGGTTTGGGGGTTGTTTCTCGTCTCTTCTCCATGCTGCTACCTTTAGGTGTCATAGCAGAAGGAAATTTCACTTTGCATTCATCACTCATTGTTTCTAACACTGTTTCTGTACTTGGACCACCCAGTTACTAATTGTTCAGCAAGTCGACACATGAAGTTCCAAGTTTTCTTGACTCAAGTTCTTAAATATATACCATCTTTTTGGAGCTGAATAATAATTTCTTGTTTTTCTTTATAATAGTTAAGATCAAAAAGGAACACTGTTGCTAAGGTACAGCCAGATACCTTATCAGTTGGGCAGCACTTACTAAAGCTAAAAGTAAGTAAACCAAAATAGTGGTTTAGACACTCACAGAATATTCTAGTTGTCTCTTAAGCTGTTATTTTCTTCCATGTCCTCTTGCATGTATCAGGTTGACAAAGCTGCCTGAAACAGGTGGTTGGAGGATGATATAATTATCATTATCATAATATTTATTTATTATTATTGTGCTAGAATAGTATTTGGACATGATTGAATTTAAGCTTTGTCTAGAACTGCACAATACAGGACTTTTAATAGCTGAGAATTCCACTGCAAATATAGCACTATGCTGTTTAATTCCTGTCTAAAATTTGCAGCCAGTGTTGTGATAAACTTTAAATTACATCCCTTCCTGTGTGAACATACCTAGAGTTCAGCTCTGGCTGGACATCTTGGTGATGTTACTGAAGGAACAAATGAATAATACCTGAACAGTTATTAAAGTAAAGGGCTGACCTGAGTTCAGAAAGAGTGGTTACCCTCTTCTGGCTCTTCCATGATTTAGAGAGGCTAATAAAGCACAGACTGGTGAGGGGGTTTTGTAACTTTTTTTAGCTTGAATTCAAGTCTGTTTCTACTTAGTCTAATTAGTAACAGTACAGTTCTCAAACCTGTGCCTTGCACTTCTGAGTTGCGGAGTATTTGTCATTTTCAGGACGTCTCTACAACTGTATTTGAAGAGGAAGTGAGACAAATGATGTCAAAAGCACAGATTCCAGATTTCCAAGCTACCATTGGATGTGTAGTAACTGCCCTTGTAAACAGATGTAAAACAAATCCAAAGTACTACCCTCAGAGTTTGCTGCTACAGATAGTCCAAACCCGAGACTTGTCTTACAGGTGATGATTCTGCATTTTTTACTTGTAGGGACTAATCTTTAAGAATTAAAAAAAAAATAGAAATCCAGTTTCTTATAAAGCACTCTAGAGTTATCAAAATTTGCTATCAAAGGTGCTTAGCTTATTTTCTGATTAAGCTGATGCTTCCCAGATGGATTTTTGTTTAAAACAACATTAGTACTTCTGCATTAGTTGTCAACGTAGTTTTCAGTGAGTGTGAACTATGCAGCCTATTCTTTTCATATTCTTACAGTTTGTGTCCAGATTTAATGGCTGTTGCTTTGGAGAAAAAAGATGTGCATCTCTTACAAATCTGCTTACAACGGTTTCCAGATATTCCTGAAGAAATTACTTATGCTTGCTTGCAAGTATTTTTAAGGTAGGTTGGAATTACTCTTTTTTTTTTTTCTTTTTTTGTCATCAAATCAAGCCCCTTAATAAAACATTGTGTGTTGCTAAGAGTGGCTTTAATTTTATAGATGAGCAATTAATACTGTGCATGAAAGTCTTAATTCTGAGTACAGTGTATGTTGCAGTCTTGCAGACTGACAAAAATTTTACAAGATTGTCTGTTGCGTATGTTAATTCCAATAATACAATAACTTAAATTTTTGGAATAAAAAACCAGTACATATATTGTTCAAGGTTAATAGTAGCAAAATATTAAACATGCTCTTGTAGCCTTAATTTGTTCTGCAAGATTCTATATTTTAGTATATGTTTTTGCTTTTCTAGCAAGCTTCAAACAGACCATAGTGTGCACTACTGTTGAGTTGATGGCATTGCTGATTTTAAAGCTAATAATTAAAAGTATTAAATGTCTGGAATTTTCTTCTACAGCATTAGTGAAGCTTGTCTTCAAAGAACAGACGTGAGTCTAGAATCTATAATCAGTTACCTTGATACTGAATTCGACAATAAAGAAGTTAAGACGGAAATTGTAGAAAATGGTTTCAGTGCAGAGCTGGAACGAGACATCTGTGATTCCAAAAGCCCAGAGGAAACCCATGTGCCGACCGATGGTGAATCCTGCCCCGTTGGACTGCAGAAGGCAGCATTGTTGTATCCTCTGTGTTTTAGTGCAGGAAAGTGTGTGCATTATATGTGATGTGAATGTTTAGTATTACTCAAAGATATTCATTCTGTTATTGATGAAAATTTCTGAGAAGTTCTGATTAAAGAAGTTCCCACTCAGTAGAAAAATATTTAGAATATAAATACAAACAACTTTTAGAAAGCACCTACACCAATTTAAACTATATTATTGCTAAAGTGTAATACAACTTTGTCTGTTCGAGAGAAAATAGCGTCAGTGATTTTGATGTTTGCCTGTTGAAACACGTGAGTTAATTACATGTTTGCAGTAAATGGAACTGTTCAAGCCAACTGTATGGTGATATTTCAGGTGCTGTGTGTATTTTGTGACAGAAATAAAGGAGATTCACAGAGCTGAAACAGGACCTCACTTACAGAACCTGGAGAAATATTTTAATTAGAATTCACTTCAGTTTGTAGAAACTGTTATTTTTTTCCTGCAGTTTTATTTCCTTAATAGTACTGCACAGAAATGCTGTTCTCCGTTCGGCTTACAGTGAGACATTTATTCTGCCTCATTTGAAAAACCTTCCAGCGCAGCAAGCTGTTGTAAGTATGTTAAAAAGTTTAACAATCCATATTATTCTGGGGGGAGGGCAAGGGAAGAGAGTGTATCAGTTGTACCAGAAACTTGCCATGCTTGCTGGAGTCTGAATCACAAATGCAGGAAAATGAAATTAAGATGCTTAATAAGATTTAATGTTAATGAATGTCACAGTTTTCCACAGAACTTTTAGTAATTTTTGCAGGCCTTGCTTATTTTAGAAAGTGTAAGAAACCTCGTTTATGACCCAGTCTACTTGGAAAATGTTCATATTTTGAGAAGTGTACCTTCTCTTGATTTGCTTGGTTTTTAAGAAAGGAATGTGTCTGAATGAAATTGCACTGACACAGTCGCTCGAACAATGATTACCCCTGAATGTAACTTTACAATGAATATTGCTGAGAGAGAATTTTCAAACATCTAGCAACAGGTTGTGTAGGAGAACCATAAAACTTATTTGTAATGCATACTACACAAGCATCTATGTTGCTTAAAAAAAAAAATCCTTATGAGCATTACTGCGTGCAGGACAAAACTCCTTGGTGTATTGAATGTTTGTCCTTTAAAAATATTCTGACTTTTCTACTTTTAGCTGTTTCTCAGGTATTTATACTACCTGTATGTGAAATGCAGTGAAAAAATTAATACCGCTCTTCCCGGAACACAGTCTCCAACTATAAATCAGGTGAGAAGCTGATTCTAAGAGTTGTACTTCCTTCGGTTTCTGTGATGTGTAACTTAGCAAGTAGTTGAGATTATCTAAAATCAACGGAGATCTATATTCATTCCATAAAATATTGTCTGTTAATATTACCTCTGTCAAGTCAGATGTAACACAACACTTCACTATCAGAAAATAAATATACTGCATGAAAATATGAAAGCGTGCATTTTACATTAGAAGATAATGTTTCAGAGTTTGGCTTTTAAAGCAAAATCTGTGGCATTTACATGTTGTAAAGTGTAAGCATGCTTTTCTTGTTTGTCTTCAGATCATGGATTGGATGTGCCTGTTACTTGATGCTCACTTCACAGTTATGGTGATGCTACCAGAAGCAAAAGAGTTGCTTTCAAAGCTGCATAAATTTGTGAGAGCCCAAGTAAGTTGCATCTTCTGGGATAATTATTTCATTTTAGTATGGATTTAGCATATGGATGTTAAGAAGGTCAGGGCAGCAGACAACAAAAAGTGAGACAGTAAATCAGATAATGTCTGTTCTGTGTATGCTCCTGTCTGAGCGTGAAATGGGAGTTGCATCTCTTTCTCATTTTGATTTCAAAAGCTGCTGTATTTGTTTGGTATAATTATCTGAAACAGTGCACAACCACAGCTAGTCCCGCAGTATAATGATGTATGAAAATTAAAATTTACTTTACTGTAAATATGTGTTTTCTTGGTTTTAGGTACGATTCTACTCTGAACTCAACAAGATTGAAGGAAGTTTGCACGAATTACAAAGACTAAACCACCAGAAAGACTGTCAGACATACTCTATTGAAGTACTGGAACTTATTTGAATTTGAAATGAATTATTAACAACTTTATTTTTTGTTGATTCCTTTTATGATGAGGATGTTTTAGCACTCCATATTGGGGATGTGAAAAGTTTTTTTCTACATAGGAGGAGCACAGTTACTCTGTAGCTACATGGGAGTTGTAAGTTTGAAACTTGGGTATTAAAAGCTCTCTTTTGGACTGGATGGGAATCTGGATGTTTGCTTATATTTTCGTGTATAATTTTGATGCGCAACCATAAGAACATCCTAAAATACCACATGATTCTTTCCAAAGACTAAGACTGGCTTTAGTTAGTCTACAGCTGACCTCTAGTCTAACATTGTTCAGCAACACCTTGATGTCTCATAAATGTACATGCAACTGATTCTAGAGCTGAATACTTAAATTCAATGCCTTATACATGTTATGGAATAATTCAGAGGGAAGGACTGGACAAAAGCAGCTCAATAATTTAAGCAAGAGTATATGCTTCCTTGTTAATAATGCCATCCAGCTGTAGGTTCTCCAGTTTTTTCCCTAACCCTTGGAGAAAGGAACCCATCTAGAAAACAGCTTGGAACAAACAGGCTATTCATCATCTCCAAAGTCCCTTTTGAAAGGAGCCTTTCTCTCCATCTGTCTTGAGTATGGAGGCAGTGTAGGGCCTCCTACCAAAAATTCCTCTTCCTCCTGTATTCAGTTCCCTTCTAAATATGTTCATTTAACTCTCTCAAAATAGGAACTTCAAGTTCCTAATGGAGATGTGTCTTGGGAGTGGACATGGGTAGGGAAATAGGTTAAGGGGTGGTGGTTGGTTTCTCTGTACTGAGATAAACTGTGTGTTGGAAAGGATTAACTTCTAGTCCTGACTCTGAAAGTTGACATATATCTCTCTATGCATCCATTTATCCACCTATAAAATTAAAATTCTTCATGTCCAACTCCGTAAGCACTTCCACATCACTAACTGATACATCTTCAATAAGAGATGGGATTGAGAGACAAGGTGTTCTGGTTCACATTATTCAAAAGCAAATTATTCTTAGCACCTTTGATCTACTACAGGTAGAGGCTGCAAAAAATAGCCTGACGTAAGCAATCTAAAGGTAACTTTGAAAGATTTGGAATGCAAATTGAGTATAAAGGTGTAAATGGGGTTAGGCAATGTTGTCTGCTGGTGTTGCTGTGTCTGTATTTTACTGTGTCTAGAACATGGCTCTGAGCCTGTGCAGCTGCAACACCGAATGCGAAAGAGATGCAGATAAAAAGCTGGGTCTAAGAGTGAAAATTGGGCTGAACCCTGCTGCCTGGTGCCATTGTTGCATGCTCGACACTGTGGCAGGTTTATGGGTTTAATGAGGTTCTCCGCCCGAGCAACAAGTTAATGAACAAAAGGCACTTCATAAATTACTACAGAAGAATGCAAATTAAATTACACATTGGACATACAGCTGGCATGCTTGTGGCATGACCAGTATTGGGTTTTACATCAGACCGAAGCATAACCAAGGGACTGAGAGAAAATGAAAATGCGAGTGCACTTCTTTGCTAATGATAAGACTTAGGACCTGGGATCTTAAAGCTGTTTCAGCAATTAAAAGAAGGCTGGTTGTAAGAAATGCAAGATATTTGGATGCCCTGGGCCAGCTTTGGGTTTGTTCTGCTTTTGCTCACGAAACTGATACCCTGAATTCTAATGGTGGCAGGTGGCATTAGAAACCCAGCAGTGCAATTGGTTTTTGCCGATTTTAAGCTCTTTAGCAGCTCTGGAAAATGGGAAAACGAGGGAATAAAAAAGACATGAAGCCCATCTCTTTTTTTGCAGTGCTCCAGTAAATTGCAGACGCAGCAGTTCAGATAAAGTGGATGGACAAAAATGCAAATGGCGGGGCTGTCTGTGATCTCCTCAGTTTCTTTTACTTTACACCCACCCTGGCTCGGTAGCAGTGAGCTGAGGGTTTTAATTTCTGCATAATGGGTCACGATTTAAAACACCAAGAGCTGAATGTAGCGGTGGCCAAGGGCCCAGCCTGGCACTGGGGGCAACCGCCTCAGCGCGGTGAAGGAGGGAAACGGCTCCTGAGGGGAGAGCCAGTGCCTCTGGGTTTGGCGGGCGGAGGGCAGCGCAGAGCCCGCTGTCGCCTACCTGCGTTCACAGGTGTCCCCTGCAGCCGTGGGACCGGGAGCTGGGGGGTGGCAGTCCGGGGGGGCTCCCCTGAGGAGCGGGTCGAGCTGCGGGACAGGAGCGGTACCGGGCGCCGCCGCTCAGGTGTGAGGAGACGGTGAGCGCGAGCGGGGCGCGCGGGCACCTCAGCCGTGAGGGGAACCTCGTGGTGGGCGGCGGTGGCGGGACAGCGCCTGGTGACAGGTGGCGGTGAGCTGGGGACACACACGCCGTGTGGCGGCGGGGGAGAAGGCGGCAAAGAGAGCGCGGAGGGAGCGGCGGTGGGGTTACCAGGGGCCGGGGGCGGCCGGGGGGGCGCGGAGCCGCCCCAGCGCGCCAGCTCCAACATGGCTCTTGGCGGGCGGCGGCGGTGGCGCCCCCTGGCGGCGGCTGGCGGGCGCGGCCGGTCACGTGAGGCGCTCGGGGCCTGCTGCCGCCGCCGCTTCCCCCAGTCAGAGCGGAGCGAGCCGAGGCAGAGACGAAGAAACAAGATGGCGGCCGGTGGCGATCCGGAGCGGGACGCCGGCAATTCGGATTGAGCCCTCGGCCCTCACAGCTCCGGCGGCCCCCCTCCCCGGCCCGGATCCCTCGCAGGGGAGGGAGCTTTCCCGTAGCCGCCTGTCCGGACTCCGAGCGCCCTCCCGAGCCTTCCTTCCCCCTCCCTTCCCCCCTCGGCCAGCGCCCAGAGATGCGGGGCCGGCGAGGCAGGCCGCCCAAGCAGCAGCAGCCGGCGGCGGGCACCGCTCAGGCGAGCTCCCCGGCTCCGCCCGCCCCGGCGGGCCCCATCGGGGGGCTGAGGTCCCGGCAGCGGGGCAGCAGCCGCGGCAGGTGGGCGACCTCGGCCCAGGCGGAGACGGCGGGGCCCAAGGCGAAGGGAGCCGCGGCTGCCCAGGCCTCTTCCCCCGCCACCGCCTCCCCCAGGGGGGGCAGCAAGAGGAAGGGAGGCAGCGGCGGCAGCAGCACCCCTGGTGGGGGAGGCAGCAGCGGTAAGGGCAGGGGCAGGGCCGGGGCTGGAGGAGCAGGGGGAGGAGGCGGAGGAGGCAGCTGCAACAGCCAAGGCAGGGCTGCCTCGTCCAGGAGGAGCATCAGCAAAGTGGTGTACGATGATCATGAGAGCGAAGAGGAGGAGGAGAGCATGGTGTCCGAGGAGGAAGAGGAGGGAGACCCCGAGGATAACCAGGACTCCGAGGAGGAAGAGGAAGAGGAGATAATGGAGGAGGAGGACGACGACGACTCCGACTACCCCGAGGAGATGGAGGATGAAGACGATGCCAGTTATTGCACTGAGAGCAGCTTCAGGAGCCACAGCACCTACAGCAGCACCCCAGGTAGAGCGTCAGGGGGATGAACTAAAACAAGTCGAGGGCCCCCCCACATGTTCCCTTTAGGTTTGCAAATACAGTCCGCACGCATTCTTCCTCCCGTGCGTGTGTGAGGGATGCCCGCAAGCACTCACAGGGAGAGGGGTCTGCACCTTAACGACTGGCAGCCCCACGGATGCGGGGAACATTAGGAGATGCTCACAAACACATGAAGGGAGGGCGGGCAGTACATGCGATTAACAAGGGGATGCTTTGCAAATATGCATGAGGATTCTGGTGACTGCAGAAATGCATGATACACCAGAGCACGTTGCAACAATGTCAGAAGTGTGTGGGGCATTCACTTTATATTTAAAAACCAAGATGCATGCCTTGCAAAGAGGTCCTTTCAAATATATACAGGAAAGGATGGCTTGTGCTTGCAAATATAACTTGATGTTAAAAGGAAAGGAAGCACATGCAACTTGAAGTGGCTTTAAAAAAAAAAAGAGCACTGAAAATTTTCAGGCTCTTGAAGTCGGAGGGGTAACTGGATTCAGCATTTATTGGCTTTAAGACAGAACTAGCTTTACAAGGAGGAAAATAAGGTGCATTGTTCAAAATGGAGATTGCATTGTTATAGTTTGGAGAAAAGTGCACAGGGCCTCATTGCAAGGGTGTAAACCTAGTTTTAGTTAAACACAAAGATTAAAAGGTGGAGGTTGGGTCAAAAGTCTTGGTTTAAAATACTGCGTTTATCTTAAGATATGGCAACCTTTAAAACTCATATTAGGGTTAAAACTTGTTAAACATCATTGTGATTGTATTTTTAACCTCTAGTGGCAAATCTGGGCTCAGATTTTAAGGCCTGCACTTCTGTTTGTCCTTAATTAGTTAATTAACCATGTGGATTTCAAGCTTCAAAAATTCTTTATTGAAACTTAAGGACTTTGGATTTATTTTAGTTCATTCCAGAATTGAGTTCAAGTTTAGGATTTCTTTTTTCTCAAGTCTCTGAACCAGGAGAGTAGTTAAACTTAGGGATAACCTAAGAGTGTTTCCCGAGTTGGGCTGCAGGATAACAACTACTGCTGTTGTGAAAGTATTTGGCCAGTTTGGAAGAGGGGAGGAACAGGTTGTTAGTGTAAATGCATTGCATCTTAATTAAAAAAGGAGTGTAGTTTTGAGTAGTTAGCTAATGATTTTTAAAAGGTGGAACTTTAAAAAGTCCAACTTTTAAAAGCGGCTATTAAATGTGTCATTTGTTTTTATTTGGGTAAGTTAATGGTATCAGCTCCTTATGTGACTTCATGATAGTGATTTTTAAAACTGTGTCTGTAAGTCTGTTTTATTTTTTAAACCTGTATCCATATGCTCAGGAAGTGAATCAGAATAAGTACATGCCTTAGTAAATTAATTTAATTTAGAGAGAACTTCTTTTAAGGTGTTAGTTACCTGTTGCAGGGATGTCCTCCTATCAAATTGAATTCTTAAAAAAATTATTACTTTAAAAATTGAGGTCCGGCTTCTCAGAAGAAAAAGTATTCTAAAGTACTCTCTTGACTTTTAACCCTTAATTTTCTGATTAGTTGTGGTACCTTTAATTTTTATTAGGTTTTTTGGCGGTGCTTTTGTCCAGGAATATTTTTATTATGTTAATTGGCTAGGTCAGGAAAATACTTTTTACATGAGCATCCAGGTTTAAAATGAGTTCTACAGAGTATGGGTGTATTCAGTCTTTGAAATGTACTTAAGCGTTCTGGCAAATAACAAGATACCTCTGTGTGCATTGTTGTGCAAGCGTAGACAGGTTTTATGTGGTATTTAGGTGTATTAGAAACCATTTTGCTAATTTATATGTTGATTTCTCTCTTGGTCAGGGTAATTTCAGTTAATTTTTTAAAGCTAAGTTTAAGTGTAATAATTTTCATCCTTATGTTCTGGGGTTTTTTTCTTTAAATACTGACTTTTTGATAGTTAAAACATCTGTGTTGTTATTTTGGCAATTTACTAGCTGTTCTAATCAGTTCAGTATTTGCCCAAAGGTCTCCCTCCCTCTTTCCCTCTCTCCCAGACATGCTGTTGCCCTTTTGCAAAGAAAGTCGGAACTTCTCATTCCATCAGCTCAGTCTCTGTCTTTTTTTTCTGCTGAACAGATATCTACATTGTGAGCACTGCTAGGCAGTGGTGGCACTAATTGAAATCTTACTCTTGTCATAATCCAGGAAGAGATACTTGACATTAGAACAGCACTAATAGGCAAGGAGAAGATTCACCCAACCTCAATATCTTTTTATCTGACAGTGACCAGTGCAGAGTGTGAAGAACAGGGGAGACAGGCAGCGATTTACCTTTGGAGTTCCCTCACGGACCCCGGTGCTCTGTGACTCAGGTGCATGCGGGGCCAGAATTGGAATTTAGCTATGTTTAGATACAGGCTTTTTTCTTTCATACGTTTGTCTTCAAACCATACAAATTGTAATACACAGTGACAGAGTTCCTGTGGTTAACTGGAGGGCTTGAGGGAGTGTCTCCTCCATTGTTTTAAACTGGCCCCTAGCACAATTGTGGGGTTCCTGCTTGGTTTTTTGTTTGTTTTTTCCTGCTAGAGATGCTGAGCGATCCCTTCCCTACTTATCTTCCCTCAGTCACCTGCAACCTGAATTATTACCACTCTCAGGATGTAGTCTTGGGGGCTGAAGAGTTTATTTTTTGAGAGCAGGGCATTGAAAAATTGCAATCCCAATCAAACTCTCCTACTAATCAAGGTTTTGCACATAAATCACATCCGCTTAAATGGGTGACAGACTTCTTAGAGTTTTTTAGAACTTAGATTGAACAATGAATTAAAAGATCATAGTGCAGTGTCTCTAGCCAAGAAAGGCTCAATTTTGGGGCTCTGCTGGGGCGTTTACAATGTATCTTGAACTTGGATGTAGGACTACTCTTTTTTACTGTATTATTATTCAACTATTTAAAGAAGCAAAATCTTGAAAATGGTAAAATGCGTTTGATATAATGCTTAATAATGGTACAGTGAAAGCTTATTGTGTGAATACGTATGATGTTTATCATTGCATTTACTTCTGTGGGACAGACTCTTGGTAGAGGGATTTTCTAGGTGTGTGTTATGTCCCTTCTCACTTATACCTGTGTCCCCAGAAGGGAGATGTATTTTTTGGATGGGTATCCTATATACCTTGTATCACTAAACGTTTTTGCTATCACCTGTCCACTCTAAGTTATACTTTAGGCTTGTCACAATTGCTTTATAGATAACAAGTATTTTCTGCATGTCGCAGAATTTTAGAAAAGGATTTAATCAAGATGCTTAGAAGTCCTTCCTTTTGTTTCTTCATTTCCTTCTTCAAAAACTAGGAAAACTAGCCTTAGAAAGAGCTATACATCTAGATTTTGACCGAGATAATAATCATCAGTCTATCTAACAAGCAAATCCACAACGGTGGAGTCATGAGCCAAAAGGTTTGTCTTAAAGTGCATTAAATACATTCTTTAGATGGATTTTGCTAGTCTGAATATTTGCAGTGATTGACCATCGCTTCTGTTAACCAGTAATTCACCAGTGTGCCTTTGTCTTCTGAGTGACGGAATTTAACTGGAAACAAGGTGCTGCATCTTGTTTGTCTGTAGTAATTTTGTATCTTAACACGTTTTCATGCTCTTGAAGAACTGTTAAAGTGGAGACATTGAGATAGAACAGTAAGATAGGCAGCTGCTTTTGTCTGTGTGCGATGATTTACCACCTTCCCACACATCTCACCTGGGGTACCCTGTTCTCCAAATTAAATCTGGCACACTCATATGTTACCGTTTAGTAATCTGAACTTTGATTTGTACTCTAGAGGAATTGTCGCTAGTTCATCATGCCAGTCGTGAAAAATGTCGAAGATGAGTCCCAGCAAAGAAATTGTGTAGAAGGCCAAAGGAGTAAATCTGGGGCTGATTCTGCTGTATTGATGTGCAAATTTGCAGTTATCTGAAGAGAGCATTTGTCACTTAGTCATCATTCTAAGAAGCCCCATTATCAGAGTATGTTGTAAAAGGTGGAATAATTTAATGTGTTGCAGTTGAGTTTATTGTGCAAACTTTTATTTTTGTAGGTGTGCAATAGTATTCCGTAGCTGACAGTTGTATTGCACAGGACTGGTATAAGGCGAATAAATGTGCATTTTAGTAGATTGGAGCTGATCTCTGCTATCAGTTACAGCTTATCCTGAGTGTGCCCCGACTAAGAAATTGTCTGCCAGAATGGTCCAGAAAATTGTTATATTAGTGCTACTTCTTTTTTCCTTCCCTTTGGCCTGGCTTGTAGGCACAAAAGGGCTGTTACTCTGAGTACTTCTCAGAATGACAATGTGGGATCTTATCTGCTGCCTGACCTGCATTAGTTATCCAAATGTTCAAGTGATGCCTCGGAACATGCGAGTTTGTATTCCTGGCTCCTGCTGAGGGTGTACTCATGGCCATAATGGTGAGAAATGAAATTCTTAATGGAAAATCAGTAGAGAACACTGGTTGGATTTAGAAGTCTGCTACTATTAGCATATAGTATTAGTATATAGTCTTCAACTATTTTGAATATCAAGTTATATTTTAAGTTTAATCTGGTTTGTGGTTGGTTTGTTTTCTTCTTTTCCGACAAAATAAATACATTTGGGTGAGGTACAGTTGTTGCAGAGCAATATTCAAATCGGAGCTGCACTTATAAGTAGTTACAAATGCATCTTACTCTTTCAGAATTGCTTTTCTGGAATAAATTATTTGACTTGTAGATATTAGAAATATGTTTATTGCCATGTTGGCATTTTTAAAAGGAAAAAAAGTGTTTTGTGTAAGTCAAAGCCTTTAATTTTGGCCCAACCCAAGAAAAATATTTAGATTTTTCTATTTTAGTGCTGCTTTTCATAATATATTCTTATTTTATGTTAAACTGATTTTACTGCTTTTTCTTCTTTGGTGTAAGCTGAGCAAATGCTCTCCCAAGAGGTTGACTTTTAATTAAGGAACCAGTTTGGATATTGCTGTGATAAACATGTAGCTATATTCAGTTTATGCATTCTGGTCTGGAAAAAAAATGTTCTCATGCATTTTCATCAACTATTTTCAGTTTTCTCAGTGATACCTGAGGAGAACTTGTGTGTTGCTGTACATTCTCATCTGAAACTTGCATAGTGCAAAGTAGTAACATGAGACAGGGACTCTCTGTTTCTTGTGTGTTTATTAGAACCAAACAAAAGTGGGACAGTCCTGGGGAGTTTGGGAGGGTCATCAAAAGTCAAAATTTCCCTCAGGAAGGAATAACTAAGGAGTACTCGTGCTTTTGGGACATCACATAACCACCAATGGGTCTTTATGTTGAGAAGTTTCTGTAGTGACTCATGATCTGGAAAACAAAACCAACCCAGTTCTGTTTTACTAAACATGAACTTTTATGTTAAGAGTAGTGTAGTTAGACTTGACTTGTGGAACTTGAAGCCAAAAAATAATCTCTTATTGGGGTAAAATGGGAAGTCTTTTCGCTTGCTGCGGTCAGTTTTGTGGAGTGTTCCTTCATAGGGTTTGTTGTTTATTTTTTACCCCTCCTGTGCCAGATTCCTGAAATATCTGAAACTCCTCTGTCTTGTCTTTTCTCTCCCCTATTCTCTATCAAGTTTATCCTCTTCACTGCAGCTGAGAACTGGAATTCTTAGGCTGAAGCCTTAGTGCCCAAGTGCTGAGAAAGGGAAAGCTTTTAGAGAAGAGAAATGAGACCACTTGCAAGCTTTCTAATCGAGAAATGCTAGAACCGGTGTTTATTTTTTAGGTCATACCGGAGCAAGTACCACTTTGTCCCCATTTAAACAAGACAGTGGCTCTGGCAGAGTATTAGTTATGTAGGACCAAGCACCAGGACATGACTTGAAATATGTTGGCCTAAAAGGCCGTGTTAAGTAGCACTGTACATCTGAAGCAAAGGGATGTGGAACATAAGTAACACGAGGCAAAACTGGATTTTTGGGGTTTTTGTTGGGCTACGTGTGGTTGGCAATTGGAATACAACTAAAGCACAAAGAGCCCGAAAGTCATATTTAATCACGGTAGAACCTTTCTGTATTCTGGACACTGATGTAAATAGATCATTCAGATACTCTGTTTTAAAACTGTCTATATAAACCAGAGATATGTTAAAGGTGGTTAAAGAACAGTTAAGTTCCATATAGTCCTGTGGTAAAGAACAGACCCGACTTCCTCTTTTCTTATTTCAGTCTGTGAATGAAAATAGAGACGAGCTTTTTGATCCCATTAAACTCTATTTCTGAATTTTTAAAGGGGTCAGCATTTGAACCAAATAGGTTGAATAGACAGAAACTAAATAAAATAAATAAAGCAAGGGTTTACTTTTTTTTAAAGTGCTTCAGTAATCCTGGGTTTGGGTGCTCAGCCTGTTACTTCAGTAACTTCATTTTACTTCAAATATCATTAGTGTGTTTTGCTTAAATATTTGTAATATAAATTATTTTAATAAATAATGGTAAGTGTAGACTATAATTATCAATATCTATAATTAAATGTGCCATGTGAATAAAATTGTTTACTCTTTAATCTTAATTACAGGCAGCTCTTCAACTAGAGAATTCAAAATAGGGAGAGGCAACCATTGCAGACTACTTCATCACTTTTGGAGACAACTAGTGAAGGAATGTGATTTAAAAGAAGCGTATGCTAGATAGAAGTATAATGCTGAGACACTCAAGATGATCTGGATCCTGTAAATAGTCCAGTCGTGGCAGCAGAAGGCTATTGGCAGATCAATTTATCCTTCCAAATAAAGCTATGGAATTTGGATGGCGTAGAAGTTTGTCGTTTTCTCTCTTTGCACTGGTTCAAACTTGAAAGTGGAATTTGATTCAGGGATTTGGATAACATGCAGAAATGATCTTAGAAGTATACAATTTATGTGTGATAAAACTTGAGTCCATTTTGGGAAACGTCAGTGTGAGTAAATTGATTTTTCTTTAATTGAGAGTAGATACATCTAGATTCAGCTTAAAAGTCCAGTGAAGTGGTGGTGGTGCCTAAAGGAGAATTAACTTCTTCTGGTACACCTGCTCTGGAATCCTCCTGATGTTACTTTTTGTTTTAGACAAAGTAGTACACACTGCATTTTCTACTTAAAACAAAAACCTGGGAGATTTCCACACATGGGAAATTATTCATGACAAATAATAAAAATTATTTATCCAAAGTTATTGATACCAAGATAAATTGAAAAATATTACTGGCAGTAGGTGATGCAGTAATACAAAGTTAAGAGAGCAACAGTGTAATTCTGCTGACTGCTCAGTGTGGTCATTGCCCTGAATTTGTCATACTGTTTCACTTCCTGATATTATTTTAAATACGTATGAATGTAATGAAGATATGTAGTGTCCCAAATCAAAATAACTCTTTGTTATTGTGTAATTATCAATTGCATAGCCTACACAACCTTGCACTTCTCTCTTAAATACTGAAATTGAGATCATTAAATTGAGTACTTTGAATCAATTTAATTACATTTCAGTTAACACCTGTCACATACAGTACGCAGAGTTCCCAGTGGAGGGCAAAAGCCATGATGAATGACAAGTAAAAAAAAAAAGAGGTTGTTTTCAAATCTCAGAATTTCTAAAATAATTAAAAGTAAAATAAATAGAACATACAAATGTTTGAAGAGACCGCAATTTTGTTTTGTTTTTAAATCTGTCAGTGAATATCAAATTCAAGCATTGCACTGTTTGTCTTGTGGAAAATAGAAGATTTTCCTTAGAAGTGAAGAGCTTGAAAAGTCGGATATGTGTATTGTAGGAAAACGTTTTTCCAAATTTGAGGGATTTTTGTGTGTGTGTATGAAGAACAGTTGGGTAAACATGAACTGTGATCTTCAAAACCTTCCCAGAAGTTGAAGCTGCTCCTAAGTAGTGTGAGCTGTCTGGGTTGGCAGCACACTGCAGGTAATTAGCAAAGAAGAAATTGTTATTATCAGAATTGCAAATGAGCCCAGAGTCATTATTTGGAGTTCAAACCTGCATTTCTTCAGCTGTCTGAGTGAGTGAGATGGGAGGGTTTATCCACCCAACCAGCAGAATGTGAACATTTCAGCTCAAAACAGGGACTCTGGCACTTTGACATGGTTCTGTCAGATTCCCTTGGCCTACGCTGGTCATTTAAACTCAACAGCACTGAGACTGGTTCAAGATTTGGGAGCACCTTGGTAGCGAATATCCATCAGTTTCACTGGAGATTAGACTGCTTGGTTTTATTGGTTTGGTTTATTGGGGGGGGAGAGGGATTGTTTTTTAAAGGTGTCTGGAGTATTTATTGAGATTGTAGTTTATACATCAAACAGAAATATGTTTAAGCAGAAATTGTCTGGAATTTCTAAATTTCTAAATCACACTTTGTGATCCTTCAAAGTTCTGGACTTCATGTTCTGTTCAACCTGGGTGCAGCAAATGTCAATGATAAACTGAAAGTGAAATTGGAAAGAAAGGGGAAAAAATATTTGAAATATTATGCCAGCAAGCCACTCAAGTAAAATATGTCTGGGTACCATTTCTTTCTAAAGTATTCTGCATCTTTGAATACTTCACTTTTTTAGCTTATATGCAGTGTAGAATTGTCTGAAAAGATAAATTATCAGAGCTCTTGGGATGCAATGTGTGATCTACAGAATGGATTGGGGGTGTTGAGATGCAGTATCTGCTGCATAAGACAGTTATAACTTTATTCTTGGCGTAGAAAATCACAACAAAAGAGAGGAAATAAGGAGTCTTTGCTGCTTTCAGCAGTGTTCCTTCATTCTGGTTTATCTTTGCCTGAAATTTCAGGGAGGGGCTTTGCCAGTTGTGATTAATTTAGGTAAGCCAGGGTAATCATTCTTGCTGCTTGCTTTCCAGAAGGGCTGTTTCTTTTACAGCTTTATTCTGGTACGGTTGCAAACACTGAAAAGAATCTGAGTTTATAGCCCTCCTGCTTTTTGTGACGTTTGAGCTCTGTGAAGAGCATCAGTGATCTCAGAATATCTGCTCTGCCCTGTCTTGCATGACCACCTGCCAGGCCTCAGCCTGCCCTGTTCTGCCATTCTGGAGGAGCCTTCTGGGCCATAAAGGAGTTTAATCTGTGAGCCTGCTTGGGTTTTGCTTTGGGGTCTTGTAGAGAAACCAGTTCAGGTTTATGCATATATGATTTTGGAACACGATGATAGAAAAGTTGGGTTTAATCTAAGTATTGCTGTCAGAACGCTTGCTTTGCACCTGGCTGCGAAACTCCTGTGTTTTCGTGCGTTTGCCATGATTAAACATTTTCCACTGATGTGTGCAGAAGCACATTGGAAGACAGTCACACAAGCATTCTTCCATTTTCCACTGTCAGAACTCAAACTTAACTTGGAAATTTATTTTTATATGCAGATGATGTTGACCCATTACTTCTGTAATGGAAACATCTGGCAGTTCATCTTCTATATTGTTTCAGAGCATGTAATTTGTTGCATAAGATTTCACTCTTTAAAGTTTGAGAGGAAGAGGTGGATCTGGTGTCATCTTGCCACACCGGCTCAATGATTGATTCATTTTCTTTCTGGAATCATTTGATAAACAGTCCATTATGCATCAAGATGTTTCTTGAAGACTTTAGGTCTTTTAGGTAGTGAAACAGCTCTTCAGAACAGCTGTTTGTGTTTGGCTTTGTCCTTCCATAATTCTGCCCCCTCCCCATTCTGTGGATAACTCTCCTCTTTAATTGACACATGGGGGTGGGTTTTTATTTGTTTGCTTTGAAAAACTGGGAGTTCCTGAAACATTTTCATAAAATTTCATGTTTAACATTTGTTTCTGGCTTGGAGGGATCCAGGAGAAAACAGAGGACAAAGTGATTTAGCTTCTCTTTTATTTTAATTTGGTTGAAATCGATATCCGAAGACGTCTGCTTGAAATGATCTTTCCTGTATACTGTTGCTGGATAGGAGAATAGCTTGCAATATTTTAATATAAGATATCTCTTGTTTGAACCTTGATGTTTCAAGTTTAACATTAAAATTCCAAGAATGAATGATAAACTAGTCATGCAGAATAAGAACAAGAAAAAATTCTAGATTAATATTTTTGCTGAGGGAAATGTCTTTCTTTTTAACTGATTTAAACAATTAAAATTCTAGACATCATTTTAAAGATTCAGTAGATGTGTCTTATATGGGAAACGCAACTGCTCTAAGTGTCTGAAGCGAAACTCCAGATATCTTGTGTGTTTTCATGCTGCTAATTAAAATACAAGATTCTTAGCTGAAGTATCACATTTATGTAATATGCAAATCCTTAATTTGTAATAGTTTGGAAAGTTTGACACAGTCATTGATGATAGGCGTTTAAATGTCTTAACCTGTGAATGGCAAAATCCTTATTGTTGTTTCTTATTGCAGGTAGGAGAAGACAAAGAGTGCATCGTCCTCGTTCTCCGATATTGGAAGAAAAAGATATCCCGCCCTTGGAGTTTCCTAAATCCTCAGAGGACTTAATGGTGCCTAGTGAGCATATAATGAATGTTATTGCCATCTATGAGGTATTGAGGAACTTTGGCACTGTTTTACGCCTCTCTCCTTTTCGTTTTGAGGACTTCTGTGCTGCTCTGGTAAGTCAAGAGCAGTGCACACTTATGGCAGAGATGCATATAGTGCTTTTAAAAGCAGTTTTGCGTGAAGAAGACACTTCAAATACTACCTTTGGACCTGCTGACCTCAAAGATAGCGTTAATTCCACTTTGTATTTCATAGATGGAATGACGTGGCCAGAGGTTCTGCGGGTATATTGTGAGAGTGACAAGGAATACCATCATGTTCTTCCTTTCCAAGAGACAGAGGACTATCCTTATGGACCAGTAGAGAATAAAATCAAAGTCCTGCAGTTCTTAGTGGATCAGTTTCTTACAACAAACATTGCACGTGAAGAGTTAATGTCAGAAGGTGTCATTCAGTATGATGATCATTGTAGGGTTTGTCACAAACTTGGGGATTTGCTTTGCTGTGAAACGTGTTCAGCCGTGTACCATTTGGAGTGCGTGAAACCACCTCTTGAAGAGGTCCCAGAAGACGAGTGGCAGTGTGAGGTCTGCGTAGCACACAAGGTGCCTGGAGTAACTGACTGTGTTGCTGAAATCCAAAAAAACAAACCATACATTCGACATGAACCTATTGGATATGACCGGCATAGGCGAAAATACTGGTTCCTGAACAGAAGAATCATTATGTAAGTAAACTAATCATTTGGTGTTTTCTGAACAATCGTGTTGTATTGAATGTATTTTTAATATATGCTGTAAGTTGCTGTTGCTGTTTTAAAATGGTTCTACCTTTAGATAAGACCATCGCTTGCTGTTTCGTAAACAGACTTCTAAGGACCATGTAATAAATCCATCCATTTTCTCCAAACTAAATATTCTCATAATACATATATAAAAAGGAGGGGAAAAGCATGGCCTCTGGCTTAATATCAATGTACCTAAAACACATGAATGTGAGGAAAAGAAAGGGAACTTTAAGGAGAACTCTTCCCCTTTCTTGTAAAAGTTCCTGAAAAGTAGTTTAACTCTCTTTATGATGACGTGGTATATAGGACAGTAATTCTGGGATACTGTCACCTGCTTCGATAGTATTAGATACCGGTGCTGGTTTGATGCGTCTGCCTTTGAAACCGAGACTTTCAGAGGCACCCAAATGTATTTGCCATAGCTATTAACTAGAATGCAGAAGACGTATGTGAACACTTCTATAGGTATAAACAAAGTCAAAATCACAAGAAATGCCTGTCTTTAAGCCCTCTACTGTTTTATGTTTTACACAATCTCCTGGTTTTAGTCCTTTAAAATATAGTGCTCTTTCTCTAACACGTTGTTAGCTGGTGCTGTAAGTATTAATTATCACTGCTCTTTGTTTCCTGTGTTGTTCTTTCACACTGGTGGAAAAAAAGTCCCTGTTTGATTATTTTTAGTTTCTGTGGGTTATAGATGCCACAGTAGTGTCAGGTAATCTTTTAAAAGATGCAGGGAATCTTTTACGCTCCTTTGTGGGGTTTATACTCTATACTCAGGCACTTCTTGGGGTTTTCAGGTGATACACATGCACATCCTGGCTGCATTGGTGTAGCTGTGCCAGCTTCAGATTTGCTAAGTGTGGGGAGAAAGTAGGAGAAGAAGAAAACAGTTGGATGATCACGGTCAGAATTTACACGAGGTGTACAGGCCTCTGTGCCTCAGGTGCTCGCTGGCAAATGGTACTTACAGCACAGCTGTATGGGGTGGGATGGGGAGGCTGGATAGTGTTCCCATTGTTGCGTATCTAGGTCATATAGGAAGATGTATAAATGGCATATCTATCTAGCAAATAACGGTGTAATGAGCTAGGAGTTCAAAATGAAAGGTTAAAGTTCCCTTTTTGGAGAGCTAAGAAATGATAAAAATATAACCTTAGCAACAGCATTACATTCTGCAGCGTGTGTAAGGAGCAGAGCAGCCTCACCATTGCTGCTCTGCCCGTGTTTCTCTCTCACTACTTGCATTGGACATTGCCAGGGATAATTCACAAGGCACACTTGCCCTGGCCTTTTTACTTAAGCATTTTGTTGTACCCTTTTCTTTCCTCTTGTTGTATAAGCTGTGCATTCTCATCTCCCCTTCCATCTTAGTTGCTGGGTGTTGGCCTTTATCTTCCTCCTCTGTGGCTTTTGTTCACAAACAATAATAAAGGTGCTGCCCTTACTATTATTGTTAGTAAATAACTTCCTTGGTTTAAAGGAAGCACGGTTTAAATAATTTTTCTCTAACGTGGAAGACTAGAGGCACAGAATATTCCATAGACTCAAATGATCATCAGTGTTCAGCTGTTACTTTTCAATGTGCAGTATGTGGGCATTCTTCCTGAAATGAGCTGTTTTCTTGGAAAACTTTATAAACTTAACCATACTAACCTGCTAAAACTAAGGGAAAGTTAGTGGTGCCTTAGAATAGTAAATGAGTAAAGTATAATCAGTTGCTTTGCATGAGCAAAGGCCTTTATGAGAGAAATGATAGTATTTCTTTGCAATACACCAGGTTTTATTATCAAAACCAAAAGTCTGTTTTGTGGTAATGTTTGTGACAAATTAGTAGTTGAATTTTGAGTGGTATTGCCATTAATAACTTCATAGCTGCCTTATTTTAGTAGTGTTCCGCTTTGCAAATATTACAGTTGTTTCATAAATAGAATGTGAAAAATAGTAGATCAATGATGGTTAAGTTGCCATAAGGGAGAATCCCAGATGAAAAAAGTGGAAATCTCTTGGTCTTTTCAAAGGGTCTTATGATGGTTCTTTTGTACCTTACTGGAGCTCCCACAGGTGGATGCTGTGGATGCTAATGTGCAATATTTTATGAATGTGATGATCTGTGCTTTGAATTTCCTGACTTCGCTGTTTCCTGACCAGGCAGGAACGCTGCCCTGTATGGATTCGGGAGCCCTGCCCTCATCGTTGCAAATCGTTTGAGACTTAGTAACAGATTACTGGTTACAATAGCAGTAAATGTAATGAGAATAAACTTTGTTGCCAGATTGGACAAACCAGTTTTAGGGAGACTCTTCAAAAGCTTCCCTGAGCAAATTGTCATGAGAAGCTCTGAGGGGAGCGAGAAAGGAGCGTTTGGGTACTAGGCTGGGTGCATATCGCTGTCCTTATGTGACTTGTTTATTCACGCTCAGGTATTGACAATTAATAGTTCTTTGCAAAAAGTCGGCTGGTATTAGTTTTTGTCACTTATCCATATGTTTTAAAATTAATATTTAAAATATACTCTTACAGAGAGGAAGATTCAGAAAGTGAGAAGGATAAGAAGATCTGGTACTATAGCACAAAGATACAGCTGGCAGAGTTAATCGAATGCCTGGACAAAGATTACTGGGAAGCTGATCTATGCAAAACTCTGGAAGAAATGCGTGAAGAAATTCATCGGCACATGGATGTGACAGAAGACCTTACTAATAAAGCACGGGGCAGCAACAAGTCTTTCCTTTCTGCAGCAAATGGTGAGACTATTTTGTTTAATGGGCATAGAAGTTGTGCTTCGGATCAAATACTGGTTTATTTTCTTATAAGAAGTTTATAGAAGTTAATAAGAAGCATCATGCAGGTGCACCTGCACAGCTGTGTAGTGTTGGCTAATGAGGTTGGTTAATGAGGTCACCTCTCAGTCTTCTCTTGTCCAGCTCCAGATCCCCAGCTCCCTCAGCCTTTCCTCACACGGGAGATGCTCCACTCCCTCCAGCATCTTGGTGGCTGCGCTGGACTCTCTCCAGCAGTTCCCTGTCCTGCTGGAACTGAGGGGCCACAACTGGACACAATATTCCAGGTGTGGTCTCCCCAGGGCAGAGTAGAGGGGCAGGAGAACCTCTCTGACCTACTGGCCACCCCCTCCTAACCCACCCCAGGTACCATTGGCTTCCTGGCCACAAGGGCCCAGTGCTGGCTCATGGTCACCCTGCTGTCCCCAGGACCCCCAGGTCCCTTTCCCCTACACTGCTCTCTAATAGGTCATTCCCCAACTTACACTGGAACCTGGGGTTATTCCTACCCAGATTCAAGACTCTACGCTTGCCCTTGTTCTATTTCATTAAATTTTTCCTGCCCAACTCTCCAGCCTGTCCAAGTCTCTGATGGCAGCACAGCTTCCAGTGTCAGCCACTCCTCCCAGCAAACTTGCTGATAGTCACTCTATTCCCTCATCCAAATCATTGATGAATATATTGAATAACACCGGCCCCAGCACTGCCCCCTGAGGCACTGCACTAGGTACAGGCCTCAACTGGACTCTGCCCCATTGACCACGACTCTCTGGCTTCTTCCCTTCAGTCAGTTCACAGTCACCTCACTGCCCGGTCGGTCATCCAGACCGCACTCCCTCAGTTCAGCTGTGGGAGACTGTGTCAAATGACTCAAGTCAAGGTAGACCGCGTCCACTGCTCTGCCATCATCCATCCATCTTGTTATGTCCTCATAAAAGTCAATGAGGTTGGTCAAGCATGACTTCCCCTTGATTAAGCCATGTTGACTGCCCCTCATGACCCTCTTATCCCTGATATGCCTTGAGGTGGCACCAAGGAATATGCTCAGGATGTGCCGGATTGCTATCGTTCCAGGTGTTGGAGTGGAGCTGTGTTAACTGTCAAATGTTTCTTGATGTACTCTATTTCATATATTTATATGTATAACTCCTTGTAAACATTTCACAGTCCAACGGGTGGCAAAAATATTAGAGCTTCACTATTTTGGCAAGTGTGGAAGAATGTCTATCTCCTCTGCAGTTCCCCACCAGTTCAGTTTATCTGCCTTGGAGCAGTAAATAGCAGTATAAATTTGTGAAGGTTTGAACTTTGGTTCTAGGGAAGACGTGAAGATTAGATATTCAAGTTTAAAAGTTGATTTAATTCATCACTATATAAATGCATAGCTCTGGGAGATCAATAATGAAATCTTTGGAGTGGTTTCTTCTAAGTGGGGAAAAAGTAGTGAGAAGGTTGATGTTATCTTTTGTCTCATTGAAAAGAAGCGTCATTTATGCCACGTTATTTCTGCTCAGTGGCTCAGGAGGTGATGGTTTGTTGCTTATTGATGACAACATACTTTCTATTGCAGATGAAATTTTGGACGTTATCAGAGCAAGAAAAGGAGAAATAGTGGAAGATAAAACCACAGCAGATGATGAAGCAGAAAAGGCCAAAAGTGACATTGATAATGACCAGACAGATGCCGAGAGAGGCAAGGAAGAGTCTGGAGACCAAGATAAAACGGAGGAAACACCCACTGAGCAAGATGGGGAAAAAGCGAAAACAGAAGGTAAAGAAACTGTGACTGTGTTTGACAACTTCATTTCAGTAAAGTGAACCTTTAGTTCAGGTCCTCACATTTATTTAAGTGTAAGTGAGGTTAATTTATTTTGTATGATTCTCTGCGCTATTTTTTAAATAATAGGTGATATCTGTCAGTTCCTTTGGGGTTATATATTACACTTGTTTTTCTTGTTAAGTAGTGTCCCCAACTTTCCTGCTTTTCAAGTGAAATACAGCTGCCTTGTGGATACCTTGGCTTGAGGTACAGGTGGCACCTACAGGTTGTGATCAAACGTGTTTGTAGTAAGCAATATTACATCATTTCTAATATTGTTTTCCTCATCAGAGTTATGTAGTTTGTTCTTTGATTCTGAGACAATACGATCTCTTAGGGAAAAAAAGAGGAAAGTAAAAAAACTTGATGTTTTTCAACATTATCAAACAAAGCTGCTGAAGTTGCTTTCTATGGATGATGCCAAATTACATCCCAAGACATACTAAAGAATATCCCTAAAGTTTTGTTGTGCGTTTTACTATAGAGGCAACAGTCGTTGGGGATAAAAGTAACTGTGTGACATCAAGCACTGATGACAACACCACAAATCCTTCTGCAGGAGAGACTAGTTGCTCTGAAGGGAAGGACGCAATGGGGTGTCAGTCAGAAACCCTTGATAGCAACAACGTGGCAGAGAAGAAGGTGGCATCAGAGCTCCCCCAGGAACTCTCAGGTACAGAGGGCACTGCTACCGATGCCTCTGTAATTTGGGGAATCTGTTCCATTTTTCTATCTGGTTCGTCCACTAAAACCATTCACAGCGTATATCACTCATGCTGTTTGCTTGCAGTGCCATCTTTTACTGCTACGTTGTCATTAACATTTCCAAGTTAATTTTCTTGCAACTAGTGCTTGAAATTTGTGGTCCTCCATGATATTAGCATTTGTTTCCATGCCTTCCAAAGATGACTATGGCTAAGCTTTTCATGTTCTATTTTCTGTATATTTTATTTTTCCATATGATCCATAATGATTTTTAGCATCCTATCAAAGTTTATTTCAAATTCTAATTTGCTGCTGGCTAATTTATTATTTTAACCTCTCATTTACTGTATAAATTACTAACAAAGTATTTTCATTCACACGAGTAAACCGTCGTACTCAAAATGTCAAGATTAAAACTGTCGTGCTAGGATTTTTAGAGAGATTTCAGGATTATAAGCACAGAGGCTCTTGTTCTGTTGTAACCTGGTTTGTTCTGCCATGTCAGTGATTCAAAAGTAGTAATGTACACTATTTAATTCAAAAACTCAGACAAACAAACTTTAGATTTAAGAATAAATGGGACTTGATGAGGTGTAGCATAAACTATTAGTGCACTATTTTAGAATTATATTCTATTACAAGCTTTATTAAGTAACCAAATGTTATTCTAAATATCTGTTTACTGTTAAAATGACCAGAGTTTTATTTTCAGTTTTTAATGGAAAAAGATACATATCCTATAACTTTGTTCCAGACACATTTGAGTTCCTATTCTATTTTCAAGATTCAGTTATATTTATCATTATTTCTTTATGATACTTTCACTGGTACTTTCCTCCTTCCAAAGCTTCTAGCTTATTTTTAAATTAGTGGGCTTTATATGTAGGAAAAAGTGTGTTGTTCCTCAAGTTTAATTTGCTATATTCATAGTGATAGTTGTGTTCCTATTATGAAATTTCAGTTTGAGACTCTCATTTCAGAGGGAGCGAGAGATACCGAACCAGCATCAGTGAGGCAGCTCCCCCAGAGAGGGGGAAAATAGCAGTAGAATGCAGAGCTAGACAGTGCGTCACCATCCTTGTTTAATACAATTTAGATACAAGGCTTTTATTAAGAGCTTAATTAAGGTGCTTCCACTCCTCTCCAAGCAGCAGGCACCACAAACCATTCCGTTTTTCCTCTTAGTAGAGAGGGAAATGGGTTGATCGGTGGTGGTCACGCACTTGGCCCAGCCAGATATCGAGGTACAGTCAGGTTAGGGATCTTCTAGGAATCCCAGAGTATTTACCGCTTCATCTTTCTGCTAGGAGTGAATATTTCCCAAAAATGAGAGTTTGTTCTGTCACCTTAGTAACAACAGAATCCCTGATGTTTTGGAAGAATTCTAGAAACAGAAAACTCTTGTATTTTTTTTAAACAGCTGAGCTGTGTGTCTATTGCACAACATCAAGTTGATGTTCTGAGGGTTGGCGGTTTGTTCTTACTGGGAAGCTGGAATGATTTATTTCTAGGTAGCCGCAATTCGCTGCTGGTTTAGTGGAAAGATCATAGCAGGGCAGGACATCTTATAACAGCAACAAATGAGGTGGCAATAATGTCAAGACGGAACAAGGACAACTGAGGACCAAGAACCCATTTGTCTTACTGAGCTTGAAGCAACATTTAGACCCATCAGGCTGTAAGGAAGAGGCCGATGTTTTAATTTTGCAGAGGGAGAGTTTAGATTTAGAATGGTGCCAATTGAACTGAAATCTGGGATTCCTCAGAATTAATGTGCTGAAGAAGAGACAAAGACTCAGTGGAAAACTGGGGGGAAATGGGAAGGTATGTGCTTTGAGGAACAGATAAAGGACATAAAATCATAGAAGCTGTAGGAAGACCCAATTTCATGAAATCTGCGTTCTAAAAGCAAAACAAAGCCAGTAGAGGGTTATCTGTGTGTGCATCTATAGAAAAAAGTTGTCTTGTATTTAAAACATATTCATATTTCATCCAAGTATGAATTGTAGTTCTTCAGGGCTGTAGAAGTTAAAACTGCTTGAAACAGAACAAAAAAACACTTTCATGGATACAGTGCTCTGTAGGAAATTAATATTTTATGGATACTTCTCTCCAGTCCAGCAAAGGATGTTAGTCTGACTTTTTTTTTTATGAGAAATTTAGAACTGGGAAAATTGCATTGATCCAGTTTAAAAGCTAAGAATGAAGTTGTTCTTTTATAGAAGAGACTGGGCAGATGATTCCGAGCAACAGCAGCAGCACATCTGCTGCAGCTCTGCAGCCAGATGTTGAGAACAGCAGCGGGAGCGACTTGGGCTCTGGACAGAACGACTCCATTAAAACACCTGAAGATGCTGAAAATGCAGAGGGGGGATCCCACACTTCAGAGGACTTAGGTAATAATAATAATAGCGCCTCAAACTTCCATTTTATGCATCTATTCTTTAGTTTATGACTCCCATAGATGAATAGAAAACTTCCAGTTTTTAAGTTTGTTTTAAAAGCCTTTTTTTCCTGGGCAGGAGAGAAATCGAATGGTGAAAGAAGTGACTCTCCAGGCGCGGGAAAAGGCACGCCAGGTTCGACGCGAATGCTCACAAGATTACGAAATCCAGATAGCAAGTTGAGCCAGATGAAAAGCCAGCAGGTTGCTGCTGCGGCACATGAAGCAAATAAGTTATATAAAGAAGGCAGAGAGGTTTGTGCACATCTTGGAAAACTCAAAGAAGTACGAAAACTGTTTTAGAAAACTGATAATAGTTTAAAAAATATAAAAGTGATTTTATGCAGACTGTGGAGGTACTTGAAAATAAAGTAGTAATAATAAATGATGAAATTGTAATATCACAGAAAGCTTTTTTCCTCCTTTTCCTTTGCTCTTACTCTCTTAGTTGCTGTTTAGAGTGGTGTGACAGTGACCCACTGCACCTTCCTTTAACGGGCTGGTCAGAACAGTTATAAATTCATTTACTACATAGCCAGTAATGTTACGTGTGTTTTCTTCCACTTCTGTCTTCAAATCTCTCAGAGCTGCTGTGCCAGAACTGCAGCTTTACAGTGGTTTGTGTTTGATTATTGTTTGACCAGCTGGGTAACAGCCACATTTCCAGTTCATATCAAATCTGTACTGACAGAGTACGGTCACTTAGAGGCAATCATTGCAAAATTGTAGCACTGCTTGATGCAATGAACCTGAAATGTCTCTTAAATGTCTGCCAGTTGGTGTAAACTTTTTGTCTGACTGCAGGTTGGTTGGGGGTTTTTTAGTGTTTTGTTTTGTTGGGGGGTTTTGTTGTTCTTTTTGTTGTTACTGGTTTTTTAAGTAGCCCAGATTCTCCAGGAAAAGAAGTGTTTGATTGTTAGGAATTTGTGGCAGTTAGTTGTCTGCATATTATTTGATGCGTTCATTCCGGTTTTAACTGCTTTTTTTTGTAAGTTAGCATTCAGCATGTCTGTTCACAAACCCCTCAAATTTGGAACTTGGTTACGAGTAATTAGACCAGTGGTGTGATCTGTGCCATTTTTCACAGTCAGAGATACTTGTTTGCTCAGCTACACGTGTGAATTCTGTGCTTTACCGAGGAGGGGTTTCACAGAAAGCTCACTGAAGTTTAGCAAAGCAGTTTCCCCAAACCTGTCTCCTTCCATGGGCATCATTCAGAGCAGCAAAACAGGTTCCTATTCCTCAGGAGCCGGGATGGTGGTTTTTTTGATGTTAAAGTTGATCTTTGAGAATATCCTAACTCTTTATACAGTCCGTGATGAAATACATATATTTAGTATATTGGATAAACAGTTACAGAATCCCAGAATGTCAGGGATTGGAAGGGACCTGGAAAGCTCATCCAGTGCAATCCCCCCATGGAGCAGGAACACCCAGATGAGGTTACACAGGAAGGTGTCCAGGCGGGTTGGAATGTCTGCACAGAAGGAGACTCCACAACCCCCCTGGGCAGCCTGGGCCAGGCTCTGCCACCCTCACCGGGAACAAGTTTCTTCTCAAATTTAAGTGGAACCTCTTGTGTTCCAGTTTGAACCCATTACCCCTTGTCCTGTCACTGGTTGTCACCGAGAAGAGCCTGGCTCCATCCTCCTGACACTCACCCTTTAGATATCTGTAAACGTTAATCAGGTCACCCCTCAGTCTCCTCTTGTCCAGCTCCAGAGCCCCAGCTCCCTCAGCCTTTCCTCACACGGGAGATGCTCCACTCCCTTCAGCATCTTGGTGGCTGCGCTGGACTCTCTCCAGCAGTTCCCTGTCCTGCTGGAGCTGAGGGGCCACAACTGGACACAAGATTCCAGGTGTGGTCTCCCCAGGGCAGAGCAGAGGGGCAGGAGAACCTCTCTGACCTACTGACCACCCCCTTCTAACCCACCCCAGGTACCATTGGCTTCCTGGCCACAAGGACGCACCCTCTGACAACAGCCTTATATTCTCTCCAAGTGGCCAGCCCCTCCTTCCATGATCTATAAACTCTTCTCTTCCACTTGAGCATACCCAGCAGTTCCCTGTTTAACCTGTATTAACCTCCTGACTCCCTTCCTTGACTTCCTACGTGTTAGGATGCTCTGATCTTGTGCCCGGTAGAAACAGTCCCTGAACATTAACCAACTATCTTAGTTATTTGCTTCTACAAACTGATGCAAGATATTTTTATTATTTTATATATAGACAGTTGAAGCCTAAATTATAAATAAGTAGATAGAAATATTGGAAACTTAAGTGAACCTTTCAAATCATTCTTTCTTCCCCAAGGTTCTGGTGGTCAACTCTCAAGGTGAAGTCTCCCGAGTGAACGCAAAGAAGGAAGTTGTGATGAAAGGAAATATCAACAATTATTTCAAATTAGGGCAAGAGGGGAAGTATCGCGTTTATCACAATCAGTACGCCACTAATTCGTTCGCACTGAACAAGCACCAGCACAGGGAGGACCACGACAAGAGACGACATCTCTCGCATAAGTTCTGTCTGACTCCTGCTGGCGAGTTCAAGTGGAATGGGTCTGTACACGGGTCCAAAGTTCTCACCATATCCACTTTGAGGCTCACTATTATTCAGCTAGAAAACAATATCCCGGCATCATTCCTTCACCCTAACTGGGCTTCCCACAGGTAAATTAATACATGAAAATATGTATTCTCTTGTGTTACTTGTATTTTTGCCAACAGTATTAATAAGCAATGGCCTTTGTTTTTTCAAATCAGTGTTCTCCAACCACTGTGCTTCAGTATATTGAAATAGAAAGTCATATGTTTGTAATTTGCGATGGATAGCTAAAATGATTGCACTTTTGAGTAAAATATTAAAATAGAAGAGATTTTATCCTACCATTAAACCTTATTAACGTAGCACGCTATATTAGTGCATGTATATATTTCAGGTGGTTGTTTTATTTTCCTGTTTAGGTCTAACTGGATTAAGGCTGTTCAGATGTGCAGCAAACCTCGAGAATTTGCACTAGCGCTGGCCATATTGGAATGTGCAATTAAACCGGTGGTCATGCTGCCGATCTGGCGGGAATCATTGGGGCACACTAGGTAAGCTAAACAGACAGAAACATCTTTTTGAATATGAGAATTTTACTTTGTTTTACAGTTACTAGATCCTCTAAGCCTGTAAGAATTATGTTTAAATTTACTCAGTCGTTCAGCACGTCCATGTTTTTCTCAACAAGAAACACTGAAAATACACAAGATTTTTACGGTGTTGTTGCTCCCACAAAGTAAGATTGTTTTCTTTATCTGAGCAACAGTCTCAAAGTGATAAAACTTTGGGAGACTAGAAGAGCAAATTTCAATGTTCTCAGTTCAGTGGAGTCTGTCTTTTGTATCTCATTGTGTCACAGAGGCAGAAGTGAAATGTGTCTGATTTTAGGCACATTTACGGGCAGCTCTTTGCCTTCCTGGAATAGCCAAAACCACAGTGTTCCTATTGCAAGTGGTACATCTAACCTGATCCTGAGCTTTCTTCTTCACTTCAGACATTTAAAATTATTCAAAGGGGTAGGATATGCTGTTGATTGATTTCTGACATTTGCCGATAGGATCCTGTACTTAAATGTACTGAAATGTATATGCATTAGGTTACGCAGAATGACAGCAATAGAAAGAGAAGAAAAGGAGAAAGTGAAAAAAAAAGAGAGAAAACAAGAAGAAGAAGAAACAATGCAGCAAGCTACATGGGTGAAATATACATTTCCTGTCAAACATCAGGTAAGGTTTTCTTTTGTGTTTCTTTTTCTGTTTTCATTTTAAACATAAAATTTCATTGCGTTACTCCCTGCCATTGGAATAGGAACCGTGCCCACCTGTTCAAGAACACGGGTAATCTTTCAGCTTTTAGGTAAATAGGTTCTAAAAGCCATTTTAATTCCGTGTAATAGTGAGGTGTTACTATGATAGAATCAATTCAATTATCAGCAGATGTATCTTTGATGTTAGAGAGTACATTGTTTTAGCAATGTCCTTCAACTTGCTTGAAAAAGTCTGTAAGTGAAGTTTTTGCTTTTTAAAAGAAAAACATCTTATGTTTTAAATGAAAGTATAAATAGTGCAGGAAAGCACCACTAAAACTACTGGTTTAAAAATATTCAACAGGTTTGGAAGCAAAAAGGAGAGGAATATAGAGTAACGGGATATGGCGGCTGGAGCTGGATTAGTAAAACACACGTGCACAGGTTTATTCCCAAACTGCCTGGCAATACTAATGCTAATTACAGAAAGTTGCTACCAAGTAAGTGTCTGCATTGCTTACATTTTTAAATTACTGACGTATGACTAACATACATTAAAATGTAGCAGAGTGTATAATTGAAACCATTTCATTAATTTGTTAATAGCAAAGAGTGAAGATGAAAAATGCAACTTGGATAAACGAAAAGGTCCAATTAAGGTAAAAGCGGAGAAAGATAGAACAAAGGAGTCTCTTGATCTGCAAGCAAAAGACAAAGACGACGTTTCAGAAACCTTGGGGAAAGTACAAGTGAAAGAAGAAAAGTCACGTGAAGAAAAAGTTGAAGTTGATACCATTTCCAAAAACGTAGATCGTGCAAAAGACAAAGGTGGGATGCTTAACTTATTGTAAAACGAGCTATTCCTTACAACCTTGCATGGGTAAAAGCACAGGAGCTCAGAAATAACTTGAAAAACTGTGTAGCAGGTTTTGTCAAGACATTTGTATCTATTAATATGTTAAAAGGTCCATTGCTTTCTTAGTACTTAATGTAAAAATACTGTCTGGTATTCATTGTTAGGAGAGCTTATTGATTCAGAGTTATTTCTTCTTCACAGTGGAAAAAGAAATCGATGGTGAAAATGATAAAGTCATCAAGGAAGAGCCGATGGATGTAGATGATGTGAAAATTGAATCCCCCGTTAAAGATGAAGATAGTGATTGTAAACTGGATATAATCAATGTCAGCGAGGGATTTCATTTACGGACTTGCTACAAAAGGAAAGTAAAATCATCCAAATTAGATGGACTACTTGAGAGGCGAATAAAACAGTTTACACTAGAAGAAAAACAACGTTTAGAAAGGATGAAACTGGAGGCCAGTGCTAAACTGGCGGGCGTTCAATCTGTAAGCGCCCAGAAAAACATAGATGAGTTGCAAATGAGGAAAGTACAAGAAGGAAGCCGGTTTGACTTGTCTTCCCAAGACCAAACATATATCTCAGATAAAACTCCAAGCGAAGATGCGGAACAGGACTGCTTGCCCATCAGCGGCATCTCTTGTACCAAAAGCGGTGAGCTGGAACCCTCTTTGCCTTTGACAAACAGGCTGCCGAAAAGAGAAGGCCGGCTACGGGATGAAGACTCCCCCCGGTCCTCTGAAGGTGAAAACTCCATTCAGAACGATGGTAAAGAAAACAACCCTCAATCTCTGAATGCTGAGAAGTGTCAAGATGCTCTTGGAGAGTCTGAGAGTTCCTTTGTGGATGGCTTGAAAGAAACAAATGCAGAAGGTAGAAGGAAATGGGATGTTTCGGAAACAAGCGGAAAACCTTTGAAACAAAAACTACCTGTTACCAGAGTGTCTCCGTGTGAACGTGAGAACTTAGAGCCGGCGGTAACTGAAAGCAGCTGTAGGAAGGATGCTCGGGCCACTCTTGGAAAAACAGATTCAGCAGAGAATTCTGAACAACAGAGCAAAGATTCGGAAAACAATTGTATGATAAAAAGCCATATTGAACTGACATCCTCTCAAGAAAGTGAAATGGAGGAAGAAATTGCTCCGGGAAAGACTGAAAGTAAATCCGAACCCAAGATTGCGTTTCACCAAAAATCAGGTAGTAAAGGTCTGGAACACGCTGATGAGGATTTACTGAGCTCTAAACTAACTGAGGCAAATGGTCAAAAGCAAGGCCAGGAACTGAAAGTGGAGACAAGCACCATCAACAAATACCTTGATCAGACAAATCTAAATAGCGTTACTGACAAAAAGAATAACAAAGATGAAGAAACCAAGAGAGACTTAGAAAAAGGAAAATCGGCAGTTCAAATGAATGGAAAAGACAACGACATTAAAGTATTATCAAACGATGGCTGCTTAGCTAAAGACACCTGCGAAACTAAGGCAGGAGGTGATATTGAGCCGAAAGTTAATAATATTAATAGATCCATTCCAGAACATGAAATAAAACCATTGACTTATAAGGAATCTTCAGTAAAACCGTTCATGAATGGTGACATCATGACGGAGGACACAAAGGACAAAAATAAGTCACGTCCGCAGAGTTCACCTGAGTTTGAATCTGGAGAGAGTCTTCAGTCACAAGAAAAACAGCTTTCTCCTGAGAGATGTGCCTTTGGCGCAGCTTCCACACCAACGCACGCTGCCTGTAAAGAAAATAACCTGAACAGCGAAACGGAATCTATGGAAACTGAAGTAATTGAGGATAAGAAAGTTGCTCCATCACCTGTAACCTCATGTGAGGAATCGAGCTTGAGTAGTGACTTTGCTGATCAGAACGGCGTACAGACCTATAAAACGGAGAATGTGAATGGAGAAAGTAAAATAAAAACCGTCATTACTGAAGTGACTACCACAACATCAACTGTGTCTACGGAATCCAAAACTGTGTTTAAAGTTGCAGAGACTGTAGCTTCTAATGAAGAGAAAACAACGGTGGTATCCTCGACGGAAAACTGTGCCATATCCACCGTAACCACCACCACCACCGTCACCAAGCTCACCGCTCCGGCCGCGGACAGTAACGTCGACGTCATTTCTGTGCAAGAACACAGTAAAACGGTGGTTACGACAACGGTGATGGATTCGCTGACCACCCCAGAAGGAACGCTGGTGACTTCCATGACTGTCAGCAAAGAATATTCTACTAAAGACAAAGTGAAGTTAATGAAATTTGCAAAACCCAAAAAAACTCGTTCTGGAACGGCATTACCATCTTATAGAAAATTTGTTACCAAAAGCAGTAAAAAAAGCATATTTGTTTTGCCCAATGATGACTTAAAAAAGCTGGCCAGAAAAGGAGGGATCCGAGAAGTTCCCTATTTCAATTACAATGCAAAGCCTGCCTTGGATATCTGGCCATATCCATCCCCAAGGCCAACTTTTGGGATCACTTGGAGGTACATACTTTACATTTTTAGGATGTGAAGAAATTAATTGAATTTTAAAATACAAATGCTATACTTGCTTGCGCCCAAACATGCGAATTTTGCTATTATTCAATAATTTTCTACATCATTCAGTAAAGGTAGAATGGAAACCCTTGTCCTGTTGGTTGGTTTGGTATTTTAAATACATTTTGATTTTTGTAATTAATACTCTCTTGTTAGGTACCGACTCCAAACAGTAAAATCACTGGCTGGAGTGAGCCTCATGTTGCGCTTACTGTGGGCATGTCTCAAATGGGATGATATGGCAGCAAAAGCTCCACCCGGGGGAGGAACTACACGTACAGGTATTATTTCTTTAAATCACTGCCCTTCTTAATGCAAAAGCTCTTGCTGTTATTTTGAGTATTACACTCATTCCAAGCATTGCTGTAAAGGCTTGACGTTAAGCTACGGCGTTTGAATTTTTTTAATCAGCAGTTTGTACTAGTTGCTGCTTCTTTAAGTTGAATATATTGCGTTGATTGGAGATTTAGTGTTTGTTTGTTGTCTGTTATTAATGTATTGGGACTAATTTGTTGTAGAAACAACTGAAACTGAAATTACAACAACAGAAATAATCAAGCGAAGAGATGTTGGTCCATATGGAATCCGGTCAGAGTACTGTATAAGAAAAATTATATGTCCCATTGGTGTACCAGAGGCTCCAAAAGGTATGTATGGTGGTTTGGGTTTTTTCTCCTCTTCCCGTAAGCTCCTACAGAAATTAAGGTAACTGGATCTTTATGTTAATTCACACCATCAAGGGAGCAAATACAGCTTGACATGAACGATTCATTCGCCCATTGGAAACAAATGACACATTTAACAAACTGACGTGATTTATCTGAAGCTGAAAGGCCTTCCTGTTTATAAAATGAGGCTGAAAGACACACTAAATCTTGGTTTATGCTTTAATTTTGTGTAATGATTGAGCTTAACGTGTGTGTTTTGACTGTTCTCTAAAGAAACTCCAACGCCCCAGAGGAAGGGACTGCGGTCGAGTGCACTAAGGCCAAAAAGGCCAGAAACACCCAAGCAAACAGGCCCTGTTGTAATTGAGAGCTGGGTAGCAGAGGAGGAATTGGAGCTGTGGGAGATCAGGGCCTTTGCTGAAAGGTAAACAAATTGAAATGAGCTCTTAAAGCAAGCAGTTGGAATTTGCGTGTGTCTGTTAAATAAAATCTATAATACAAAGAAAACTAGTGTGTGCAAGTAAAGGTAAAATCAGACTGAGAATATATGTCATAAAACTAATATTTTCAATATTACATGTTTAGAGTGGAAACAATGTTTTTGAATCTCTTGGAAAGAATTGTTTTCAATTAACAGTATTTACATAGATTGTTTGCAGTTTCCAGTTTTGATTAATAGTCTCCTGTAAGGTGTTGCAGTAGTTTAACATCGGAATATTTCAGGGTTGTTGCATGCAACTTCAGTAATTTAATTCAAAATGCTTGTAAAGCCACGACCAGTTTTTCTGTGCTCTTCAGTCTTAAGATTTGTTCTTACAAGAGCGATTAAACTGGATAAAATGAAATGCAGTTGGATGGTTGGACTTTGTGCGGTGGTGTAACTCCCTTTCGGTTGTGTCTTTGGCAGGGTGGAGAAGGAAAAGGCCCAGGCAGTTGAACAACAGGCTAAGGTTAGTGAACAGAAGAAGGCAGAGGAATTCAAGGCCCAATTGGAGGCTCAACTAAAACACCAACGATTGGCTGCCCAGCAGGTGGGGGAGCTACTGGTGGGCCCACCTGTCAACAACATGACTAAAATGTGGGGAACAAAGTTGACCCCTATTTTACACCATTTTTCAAACAGTTCGCACTCCCTGTGCAGACTAAGCCATCAAACCACACTGCTGCCACTGTGTACATTTGTTACTTTGAAATGGGGTTGAAGCAAAGATTTGGGTTGGATTCCTTTTTTTGTTTTTCTAATTTATAACACCTTAAGAAGGTTTTGTTTGTTGTGTTTTAAAAGGAGGCCGAGAAGCACCGATCTGCAGGTAAAGTCACTGGTGTTCTGTGGGGTAACGGGGCGGACTCAAGAATCCAACTGTGTGTGTTCTTCATGCTTTGATCAGATTGAATCTTTCGATTCTTATCCTATCTAAAGTTGGCTGAATGAAGCCCATTGATAATTTTTTAATATACATATATATAGATGTAAGTCAGCATATATATAAATGTAGGTAATTACAATTAGGAAACCAAATGCCATGTTGGTATTTCACATGCATTATTAAGAATTGTGCTTTTTTCCCAACTTACTCTTTTTCTTTTCATCTCCTCTGACCACAATATATTACCAGTGAGTGAGTATTTCTGATTCATAGGCATTACCTCAATATGATAACCAGTCACTGAAATTTACGCTCATGAATAAAGAGATCATTCCAGTGATACAAGGAAGAATGTTAAGATTAGCTAGAATTGCACAAGAGCTTACTGATACTATCCCATCACAAAGTGGCTCTCTAGGTTAAATGTACCTTCTTGACACTTAAAGCACAGAAGGTTGCTGGGTAATGGATTTTGATCCTGATTTTTTGAAGCAGGCTGCAAACCGGATTTACAGTTAAAAGAATCATTTTAAAAATTGTGTTCTTAATGGTGACGTAGAATGATACAGTCTCATTTATTTTCCTGGAGCTGGCAGGATCTCTGTGCATACAGCTCTAAACTTGGGAACGCTGGTAACAAAGTCTGCATTAATGATGGTGTATCGCTTACTGAACTGGCTGCAGGCTGTGTGCACGCGGGCAAAGCAAATACGGATTGATATTTTCCAAAGGTTTTTTTAACCTTTCAGATTAATCTGAGCCTAGTAGCTTTTCTTTAAAATAAAATGTGTGGCGAAGTCAATGTGAGCTGAGGTTTTTAAAGATGCTGTAAAGAAAAATTCATGCTTGTGCGCTGCCAGCAGAGTTGTGTTTCTGCAGCTCGAGGAGTCTTTGCTATAGGATGTGTCTTCAGTCCTTTACAAGTTGAACTAAAATCCTACCAGAGTCTGTTATTTTTCAATACCGAGACAGTGTTTATTCTACAAAATCTGAAAGCTAATGATGGCTGTGTTTATTTTGTGTTTGTGCGTTCGTAGAAGCGGCTGGAGCAGCAGAAGCAGATCCCCGCGGCCGGCGTGGCCCCGGCGGTCACCACGGCCAGCAGCACGGCCACCACCGGCGCCACCCCGCAGAAGGTGGTGGTGGGTCCCTTGGCGGGCCCGGTGCCCACGGGAACCAAAGTAGTGCTGACTACGAAAGTGGGTTCTCCAGCTACAGTAACATTCCAGCAGAACAAGAATTTCCATCAGACTTTTGCTACTTGGGTTAAACAAGGCCAATCTTCAACGGGTAAGTAGCCGTTTATCGCGGAAATAACACGTAAATAGGGTGAACTCCAGCACAGCACCTACGTCTTCTCCGGAATATATAGCATTATTACCTTGATTGTTATCTTTGCTCTTAACTCTCTTGCTAAGTCAGCAAGACACTTCTGAGACAATACCTGTCTACTTTTCCTTTGTTCAGACTTGCTAGGTACAATTATTTCTCACCTGTCTCATTTATTACTGCCAGTTGTTGTAGTAGTAATCATTGCTAACAAAAGCGTTCTGTGCCGTAACGTACTGTTTCCAAAAGAGAATCTTTACCAAAGGAAAGCATGACACCTTCAAAAATGATTGTAAAAGTAATCCTGTGGTTTGTTGTTTCGTGCTTGAAAGTAGTCATTTCGTGGACTAATGATTCTGCTCTAAACCTGACTGTTCTGTGTGCCTCACTAGCCACTAGCACAGCTGCCAGCTCAGCCACAACCATTGCCAGCACAGGGCAGACCTTCCAGATCTCAGGCAGCCCAGTAACGATGGCAGGGAAAGTGATAACTAAGCTGCCACTCCCTGCAAACAGCAAGATTGTTGCCGTCAATGTGCCATCAACTCAAGGAGGTAGGGGAAAGGGAACTGAATTAAAACTGTATTCCAGCTTGCTGATTCATTTTCCATTGACACTATTTTCCCATTGAAGTAAAACAGTGACTCAAAAGGGGAAAACATATTCATATATATATACAAGTGTCTAGTGCTTGTTTCCCCTGTGTTGCATATTTGTGTCTGTAAGGGGAAAATGCAAGTTTTTTGCCTATAAATTATTCTACATTTTGTAATGCAAAATTAGAAGCTTTATTTTTAACAGTGTGGAATGAAGCATGCTTTTTTTTTCATTATCTACATTATACATCAACAAAACTAGTTTCTTGACCAAAAAAAAAGCTGCTGTTCTTAGTTGTTAATGCCTGCATCTGCTCTTCACTGATGAGCAAGAGTTTGGCTCCAGACTAAGACTAGCATTTTTTCTTCTTGCCTTGAGAAAGGACTTAATACGTTAAGATTTGGGAATGTATATTGGACAGAAAAGTCTCAATTCTCTGTCTCCATTATACTTAGCATCTGAGGAAGTCGAGAGGGCTGCTACTATTGTATTGGAATTTCTTAGGTAACACGAAAAGCATTACCCATTTTGTTCAGCACCACAAGCTTGTAGATGAAAGGTGTTTAAACTGGTCTCCTACATTTTAAATTAATCAGATTATAGCTTTTACTGGTTGTATAACACTAATTTGTGGCACCGCGTCATTTGCAGTTATCGTCAAACTGATCTTTGTGAAGATTCACTCTTTCCTTAATCTCTTCTAAAATACCTATTTCTTAACTTAAAATGTAGGTGGACTATCGACAAAGTGTAATGCTGCTGCTTTTTACAATATGAAAAAGGTTCTCCCAAGAAATGCTGAAAGACTCAAAGGTGTTCTAGAAACCTGGAGACTGATTTCTAAATGCCACCCTGGAGTTGCTTTTACTTCTTTTGCTAGCAATGGCATCACTAACGAATTCTCATTTTTTCTTTAATTAGGTGTTGTTCAAGTTCAGCAAAAGGTATTGGGTATCATTCCATCGACCACAGGTGCAAGTCAAACGTTTACTTCATTCCAGCCGAGGACAGCAACCGTCACCATTAGGCCAAATACCACAGGGACATTAGGAACCACAAGCACTTCACAAGTAAGATGTTGTTTTGATTATTTAATGCAAAAAAATGTGGGTGCAAATATTTTAAGTTATTGGCGGATATTAAAAGTTCTGCCTACTCACTTTTCAATGTTTTTGGTTCATCTTGGCAATGGTGTTTATGGATCCTTTATTCCAAGGAGGCACAACAACTGTCTCCAATTGAAACAATGAATAGTTTAGAGCTTTGTAAGCTTTAGTGGTGTGGGCACAGATGAAAAAAACACAGAATCTGCTTCCCTCTTGTAATTTCTTACTAGATTAAAAAATAGATATAGTAATACTTGAGGGCACATCCCAACGGCTTTTTTCACAAGTTTAAGTGCGCTCCGTGTTGTGGTGTGTGCAGGTGGTGCAGGGGACACCGCTCCGCCCTGGGATGACAGTAATCCGGACACCACTGCAGCAGTCCACGCTTGGCAAGACCATCATCCGAACACCTCTGGTGGTGCAACAAGGTATTCTTCCAGCCAGTAGGTTCATTTTAATATTTAAATTCCCAATGTGAAATCCATGGTTTGTTTCTCCATAAATACTTCCTGTATTGTATGTCCCAATGCAAAAATACCCCATTTTGATGCTTGACTTCTAACAGGTGCCTTTTCTGCCTTTTGAATGTGTTGGGTACAGCTTTGTTGGTGTTGTTCATCACTGACTGGGAAATCTAGTATTTATTTTTAACTCCATTCATTTGAACAGAAAAACATTTAGAATAATTGTGCATTGAGAACTTATTTTTTAAAGGCAAGCTAAGTGTTTGAAGGACTCTGTAAGTATGTGAATTGAATTAAAATAGAAGACATTTTGCAGACTTTTTTCAGTCAGCCACACAGACAAATTGTTTGTAAAGAGAATTTTTGTGCAAAACGTGGTGTTTGCTTCACTTGTCTGATGTTACGCTCCTGCAAATTGCTGCGCTGATGGTTGTGTTTCTTATCACCAATTATTCTCTTACAGGTCAGACGCAGCAAGTGGTGACTCAAATAATCAGGGGTCAGCCTGTCTCAACAGCAGTTTCTAGTACCAGCACAGCTTCTACCAGTGCTGGGCAGAAAACCGTCACGAGTTCTGGGACACCACCCCAGCAAATCCAGCCGCAGCCTGCTCCGCAGCCCCCGCGCCCGCAGCAGGGGCAGGTGAAGCTCACGATGGCCCAACTCACGCAGCTCACGCAAGGACAGGTAAATATTGTACAGCCTCTGGGCGTGGAAATGTGCTCGTAATTAGGAATACATCTTATCAAGCCTTTGGGTTTCAGCAGGGTAGTGTGTCTGCTCATAAACTTGTGTTTCAGCCTTCATTTAGGATGACCGATAGCATAATTAGAGACTGAAAGAAGCTTGAAGGGTATATGTAAAGTTTTAAATGTAACTAAGATCAGGGAAGTTTAACAGTACAGAAAAGAGTCCTTGCATTAATAGCACTAAAGGACATATTTATTTTGCATGGCCTGTTTTGTAGACCTTCAGCACATAATGTTCATTCCTCGTCTTCTGATTTTGTGTGATGATTTAGTTTTAATTCATGTTATCCAGAGTCTCAGAGGAAAAATTACGGTATCTGGAGCTGGAGAAGGAAAAAGTTCATAACAGCTTCTGCTCAGATCATGAAGATCTGTTGGCAAAAAACAGAGTCAAGCATAGGGTAAAAATAGATTTCCGTGAGTTACCACAATACCTATTCTTAAAATTATAAGTTACATACATAAATGATTGTAATGTACAGACTGTTTGTTGCCAGGTAAGATTTTTACATGTGGAACAAGACTCAGAGTTCATTTCCACACCAAAAGGATTTTTGTAGGGACCTTATTCTGTTCTATGGGTTTGTAAAATGTGGAGTTCTGCACTTAGGTGTTGGGACAATACCCTTCCTGCCACACCACTGACTGGAGGGGGACGTCAGGAGCTGCCTCAGGCTCACCCTGAGCAACAGAATATGTGTCTTCTGTTGATGATAGAATTGTTGAAAGAGTATCTTAGTATTTCAAGCTCTCAGGTGCTAGTTTTGGAATATGGTATGTGGTAAAAGTATTGAACTCTGTAATCCAAACCCCTAATTCTTCTGAGTTTCAACAAAGTCTACCTAAGAAATACATCACTAATACATCAATATTGACTTTTTTTTTTCTTTAGGGTGGCAGTCAAGGATTAACTGTGGTAATTCAGGGACAAGGTCAAACTACTGGTCAATTACAATTAATCCCTCAGGGTGTGACTGTAATACCTGGTCCAGGACAACAGCTTATGCAAGCAGCTATGCCAAATGGTACAATTCAGAGATTTCTTTTCACCCCGCTACCAGCAGCTGCTACTACAGCTAGCACAACTACAACAACAGTTTCCACTTCAACCTCAGGTAAGCATTGTTCTGTTCGGCAGGAAAAAACCTTCCGTTTGGGTTGCATGGGAGTTTTTTATGCAGCTGGAGATGGTCTCTTATTACAGTAAATTTGTTGGAGGTGTATTATAAGCTTAGAAATCTCTTTAATTTCTGTATAGAGCTTTATAGCAGTTCTAAAAGGTTCGAACTGGTAGGACTCACAGACACGTCATTTGAAATGAACGGAGTGCTTGTTCTTATCGTTGGCAGCGGCAGGGGAGCAGAAGCAAGCTCTACAGGCCCCGACAGCGCTGCCGCCGGCGCAGCCGCAGGCCCAGCAGCCAGCGCAGCCCCCAGCGCAGAGCCAGAGCGCCCAGCCAGCGCCGCCGGCCCAGCCCGCGCTCCAGCCTGAACCTCAGACCCAGCCTGAAGCTCAGACTCCAGCATCTGGTGACTCTCCGGTCACACCTGAAGCACAATCGTCTAAATCTCCAGTTCAGTCTCCAGCACAGACCCAGGCTCAAGGGCAATCTCCAGCGCAAGTGCCGAGCCAGGCGCAGCCTGCGGTCCCTCCACAAGGCCAGTCCCAAGTCCAGCCTCAGCAACCAGCTCAGGTGCAGACTACAACCCAACAACAGATTCAGATGCAGCCCCCTGCTCCCATACAAATTCAAGCTCAGCTGCAGCAATCACAGCCTCAGGTTCAGACTTCGGTCTCAACCCTTCCAACTACTCAAAGTTTAAATCAGGTTCCTGTGCAATCCCCAACTCGTCCTCAGCTGCAACTTCAGCAGCCTCCAACAAAAGTTATTACAGTGCCTCAGCTTCAGCAACAAGTGCAAGTTCTCTCTCAGCTCCAGCCGCATGTTGTGGCTCAGATACAAGCCCAACAAGGCAGTGTGCCCCAGCAGATCAAGCTTCAGTTACCTATTCACATCCAACAAAGTAGCCCAGTACAGGCTCACCAGATTCAGAATGTGGTGGCAGTTCAAGCAGCTAGTGTTCAGGAGCAGCTGCAGAGGGTTCAGCAGCTCAGGGAGCAGCAACAGAAGAAAAAGCAGCAACAGATAGAAATTAAACGTGAGCACACCCTTCAGGCTTCTAATCAAAGTGACATTATCCAGAAACAGGTAAAGTTAACAGAAGGAAATGAAAACTTCATTAATGAAACCAATCTCATTTTAAATGCCTGTTCTTGTTAACGCTGTTAATACATTCGATAGGCAGATAATTTGATTCTTTCAAGGTTAGTGCACGATTGCTTTTGGCAATTTAATTAACTATTCTAAGTTAATTCAGCACGTAAGTCCATTGTACCATGTTTGCAGTCTTCTGGCACCTTGATTCAACTTACCACGAGCTGCTGGGACAATAAGTCGTTACTCTCAGTTCAGGGAGGACAGGTCACAGGTAGGAGAGCTGATGTTCAGAACACCTGTACAGTACTGGCATTGCCTGCGCTAGGAAACTGAGCTTTCAAAGAGGTATCTGAAATGTAATGCTGTTGGATGGCTGCGGGGCTTAAAAAAATACCTATATATATATCTAATAATAGACTCTTACCATTTTTAAAAAGAATACAACCAGTCACTGAAGGAATGCTGTCAATTTACATTTAGTCCCTAGGTTTAAACTCGACATAAGCAAAATATCCTACCCTATGTGGGGCTCGGAGGTGGTATTAATTTTCAATTTCGCTTTCGACTTTCAAATAATTGCTTTAAACAAGCACCGTCCCCCTTATAAAATTCAGTTCTATTTGTCACTTACTGAAAGAAATAACGCTAACTTTAACTTAGGAAATGTCCTGGTTCTCCCAGTAATATTATGAAATACTGGCTGAAGTTTTCATATTTTATTTTGGATTCTGTATCATCCTGCAGGTGGTTATGAAACAGAATGCTGTCATAGAACACTTGAAACAGAAGAAGACGCTGACTCCAGCTGAGAGGGAAGAAAATCAGAGGTGAATGTGCATCATAGTGCATCTTTAGATGTGAAAGATGTGTATCAAATACAGCATGTCTGAGCCTAAGAGTGCAGAGTCTGCAACAGCTACTGGTCCGGGCCATTGCTGTTTTGTTGTTTGCTTTCAACTCACATGTTAATTTGAGCTATTTCTCATGGTAACTCTGGCAACAAGGAGCATTTAGTTGTGTAGGGGGGTTGAAATAGAATGGGAAGGGAAAAGTAAATTCATGAGGACAAAAATACATTAATTTTCTAATTGAAACATAAAATAAATGAAAATTGCAAAACAAGTGAGCAGGAAAAGAGATTTATACTTGAGCGTACAACAAGCAGATGAAAAATTAATCTGGAGTTGTCATTAGTGAGGAAACTGGGAACTGTTTCGTAATGAATTCTATGCAATGAAAAAGATTTGTCAGTCCTTGTGCCGAAACACAAAAACTTGGTAATATTTGGTGGTCACTGGAGGGTGGAAATTGCTTCCAGCTTGCTTTCACCCTCCATCGCAATAAACCAAATCCAGCCCTTTGAAACATGTTGGTGGAAACTGAATTGAGTGAAAATGTAAAGCCTGAGTTTGGTGGGAGTTTTCGAGGGGAAGGGGAGGAGCGATTAATACTCAGGTCCGCTAAATTAAATTGGGACTGGCCCTCCTGAGCCTGACTTAGGGCCTTGATCCCAGTGTTGTTCTAGTAAGTATGAGTGGGAGCAATCTGTGTTACTAACCTTACCTTGTGTGTCTTAGGAAATGTAATAATTCAGCTTGCAGTTTGCAGAGACTGGAGGATTAAATGATTCTGCATTCTCAGCTGGGGATAAATAGACAGCTCAGCCCAGCACAATGTTCTTTTTCTTGGTTTCTTCTCCAGAATGATTGTGTGCAACCAAGTGATGAAATATATTCTGGATAAAATAGACAAAGAAGAAAAACAGGCAGCTAAGAAACGGAAGCGAGAGGAGAGTGTAGAACAGAAGCGTAGTAAACAAAATGCTACTAAACTCTCAGCTCTGCTTTTCAAGCATAAGGAACAGCTGAAAGCTGAAATATTGAAAAAAAGAGCACTTCTGGACAAAGATATACAAATTGAAGTGCAGGTAAGGACAGTTATTCTCCAAGTTTTTAAGCCTGGGAGAGCATTTCTGTGTTAATTTTTAGTGTATCTGTTTGCTCAGTGAACTCTTAAAGAAATGTACAGGAAGAAGTTCTGATTGTGGATGTATGGATCTCTGCAAAGCTCATAGATGTCCTTTTTCTGCTGCTTTTCACCTGGACTGAAATTACCTTGTTTCCTGAAACAGTTTCTGATCAATAACAGTCATAGTAGGACAAGAGTGTCATCCCTTAACGTTACATGAATTGTAGGTTAGAAAATTGGCACCTTTTCTTCTGTTTAAGCATGGGGGTTTATGTCTAGATTTTAATCCCGTCCTGGAATAATCACATGAAATGCCTCCCTCTATTTATTCATTTAATACACTTCAGGAGGAGCTAAAGAGAGACTTGGCTAAAATTAAGAAAGAAAAAGAAAAAGCCCAGGCAGCTGCTGCTGCGGCCGCCGCTGCTGCAGCCGCCGCTGCGGCCACCGCGCCGCCGCCACCACCGCCACCAGTGCCACCAGTGCCACCACCACAGCCCCACGCGGCCAGCGTCACCTCCTCCTCCTCCACCACCGTCCCAATGCCCGTGTCCTCCCAGAAGAGAAAGCGAGAGGAGGAGAAGGATGCGGCGGCTTCCAAGTCCAAGAAAAAGAAAATGATTTCTACTACCTCAAAGGAAACCAAGAAGGACACGAAGCTTTACTGCATCTGTAAAACGCCTTATGACGAGTCCAAGTGAGTAGCGGAGGTCAAAGCCTCTTCCTGCACGTTCTTAGCTGTAGGTTTAGAGTTTAGCTGTTAGTGCAAGGTAGCTCTAGATCTGGAGATAGAGTATCGGGTCTTACTGCAGTGATCACTAAGGTATAAAGAATAAAGTCTCTATTTTCCACTAGCAGTTACAAAACTGTTAACGTTCCTGATTTATACTCTTAATGTACTTGATTTATATTTGTACTTGTTTGCATGTTTCCATTGTATGACCTCTCTGTCTCACATGCACATTCTCTTTTTTTATTTCCCTCCGCTCTGTTATTCTTTCTTTTGCCGTTTTGCCTCTGCCTCGGAAGCAAGTGACAATTTGATCTGAGCGGTTTCTTGTAAACAAGTAGCTGTGCTCTTTAGAAGTAGCTTTGGTACCGTCTTCCAATAAATGACTTTCTTATCGTAAGTCAGTAGCCAGTAACGGGAGTTCCAAGTTATTGGGCCGCAGTTCACTTTGGACAATGTTTCGGGTAGAAATGGTTTCCGTGTGTTATAATGTACATGCCAGGGTTGATCAAAATGAATATGTAAGCATTTGACCAAGTGAAATCTGCAGTTCTCCGTAGTTTGATTCTGACTGTGAATGAGGAAGGATATTTACACACATACAAAGCTTGTGAAGGAGTGAAGTAAGCGGTGGAGCGGAAGGCGCAGTGGAGTGCAGGGGGACAGCGTGAGGCTGGAGGTGACTGGCATCAGTAGTTAGTGATGGTGGCCGTGTAGAGATGGACGTAAAATAAATTCAACTTCAGATCATTCCAAGTGAGTATGTGTCTGCTCAACAAGTGACAATACCAAAAAGTATTAATTGGTGCCGTTTGGTGGTTATTTAAATGCTGAGAACAGGAAGAAAGCGTAGCGCTGGAGCAATGCTTTCACGCCAGTCGTGGTTCTTCAGGAGGATCTCTTGAGATTCCTTCTAGCCTTTTGTTTTAATATATATATATTTTTTAATGAAGTTGAGGTCTTTAGGGTTCTTTCACCTTGATTGTTCAGTAGCTCTGACTATTACACCGATACATCAGTGGGCAATGGGACTGCTCGCTGAGCTGCCATCGCCGTAGAAACAGCAGACGATGCCCTGGTTGTTAATTCACTGTTACTAGTGAGTAATTCCTACTTAAAGAACGTTGAGTTGGGCTTTCTGACATCCAGTGAAGTGAGGAGGATACCCTGTTTTGTTGTGAGACCAAACAGAACTGTCACAAAAATGAGATGAACAAATTCCGTGAGCAAAAGGGTTAGTTTGTCAGACTCACTCTCTGCTGTCTCGGTGCATTTCAGGAAGCTGATGAAAAATATGGTCATCGAGTGAGTTTTGGTAGCCTGAATAGAGAACTATACTTTAACGCACTGGATAAAACTTCAAGAAAATGCAATGTTAATAACTTAGTAGCATCCGTAGAATACGATTCAGTTCTGCTGCTTTGCTTTTTGTGAATTCTAAATTTTATGTTCTTTCAAGTGGTGACTCTACTGTTGAACTACATTATCTTTCACTATTTGGAAAGGGCTTAGTCAAGTTCTTGAACAGTTCTCTGGTAAACTTTTTTTGCTTTTAATTTTCATAGATACATAAAGGCATCGATACTCCTGGGTGCCGGCATCTCTTTTCTACTTCAGAAAAGATAGATGTGGGCTTGAAAAGCTAATTTGTGGTATATGATGAATGCTCTGTGCATTCTTTTTAGGATGTAGTAAATCCTCGAAAGTCGCTCTGTGTTGTATTTTATTGCAGATCTTGTTGCGTTTCGTTCTCATTTGTGCTATTGCAGGGTTGCAGGGATTCGCTCATGTTGTTGTCGAGGATGGTCGGTGAGGATATCATTCCAAGATTCCTGCTTAGATTGCAAGTGGTTTTTTAAAGCAGCGTAATGTGACACCCGTTGCATATTTGAGTGTGAAGGTTTTTCAGCTACACCCAGACGTAAATGTGCTTCCAGATCACCAGGAACGAACAACCCCCGTCCCTCTCGGGAGGAGGACACGGGCCAAGCCGTCCATGGTTGTCAGGAGACCGTGTCCGTTCTTTAGGGAAGGTCAGGTTGTGCGTTGGGTTGTTTTTTTAGGGTTTGACTGAAAGCCAAGAGAGAAGGCAGGATCTGGGTGTCCGGGCCATACGTAAAGCCCTGAGCAGTTGGAGGTGCTGGTTTTGTGGAGTGTGTCCGAGCTGCTGTCCCGGTGCTGTGTGTGGTGAGCGGGGACGGTGTTTGCAGAGCGACGCATGTGTCGGTTGTGCTGGTACTCCCCAAAACCTGCCGAGCTGGAGCGGCAGGGTCAGATTGCTTTTGCTCAGGCAGAGAATGGATGTGTAACTTCGCCCATCTGGTCGATTGTCACTAGTCACAGGTATGTTTTGAGATCTCCATACACAAAATGTCCAGCATCCTTGCATAATATTTTACAGTTTTGTCGCATCATTCTGTGCAAGGTCCCATTCACATGATCCTGTCCCTGGTTCACTTTGTGTCATGCCATACCTGGTTCTGTCACACAACTGTGTCTGAGAGTAGACATTATTCTCTGCTCCATCTTCCAATTAGTTGCAATTTTGAGTAGTTTAATATCTGCTCTTCAGGGCTCCCCTCCCACAAAAGAAAAACAAACCACCACGTCCCGCCCCAGTTTTCTTTCGTGTCATGTTATACCAACCCGTATTCCGCACACGGCTGGTATGCATGTCCTCAGTAGTGTACCTGTAACTCCTAGTTGGTGTTTGCGCTTTGCTTTTGTTTTTTTTAAATTAACTGAGACCTACATTTTCAAATCTTAAGGAAATGTCTCAATGGCTTCTGAGCTGCCGTTTTGAAAATGTAAATCTTTTTCTTTGGCCCTGTCTTTTTGTGCCTTTTACAATTTTTCACGCACGCATTGGAGACGTACATTTTTAGCCCAGTTTTGCCAAAGTCTGGTTCCTTATTGATGTGCATCTTAATGAACTGTCGATTGAAAAGTGACCCAAGTGACGTTACACCCAGCGTAGCTGCAGCGTGAGGCCTTAGTTGGTCAGGACAGAACGCCAGGAGCAGGGAAACTGAAAACTGAAGAAAGTAGGTGAAAGCGCAACAGAGAGAAATGCAGGGAAAAGTGCCATGCCATTTGAAATGACAATTACATTGTCATTTTCATTGTGAACACTTTTAGGTTCTATATTGGCTGTGATCTTTGTACTAACTGGTATCATGGAGAATGTGTTGGCATCACAGAAAAGGAGGCTAAGAAAATGGATGTGTACATCTGTAATGATTGTAAACGGGCACAAGAGGGCAGCAGTGAGGAATTGTACTGTATCTGCAGAACACCTTATGATGAGTCACAGTGAGTTCTGATAAGAACCTCTTATTTAATGTCTAGGCAGCAAACTGCTCTGACTGTGGTTACGTGTTCCTTGCAAAGAAAATAAACTTATTTTGCATATGTCGTATTCATTCATGATACAAATTGCTTTGTTTCTATACAGTAAATGTTTAGGAAAAGTGAAGTTTGCAGGGTGGTCAAAATGTGTTGGGTTTTTTAAAAAAAAAGAAAACAGCATGTACTTTAAATTGGGTTTTGTTTTCCAGGGGAGAATTAGAAAGACTTAAATATAGTATCTAGTGGATTTATTTTGTGCTTTAGTCTGATGTGGATAGCAAGCATAATTTTAGTATGGGGGTATATGGCTGGTCTCTTTTACTGTAAGGCTTTATGTCATAGAATCCCCCTCCTGTATCCAACCACAAGACTGAAGCTTCCCTATGGAAAACGTTTGTACAGAGCGAAAAGAGCCCCAGCTGTAGGCCAGTTTGTGCAAAATGTATCTTGAATTGCTTTGGAGTGTTGGTTGGGTGAGACTTCTGGCATTACGCTGTTCCTTTCAACCCTAAAGCAGAGGAATGCTTTTTGAAATCTTGATTGCTTGAAAGCGCCTAGGATAAAAATTAGGAACTAATTTTGACATATGGTCTGTAATTTAGCCTGTTTGTAAATACAAAAGCAGTTTGAAAAGCGTAATTAGAATTTGTCAGTCTGAAATATCACGTGTTACGTTGTTGTGCTTAATCGTGCCAAGTATCCGCTTGTGAGCAGGGGATCGCGAGTTTATGTGTTTAATTGTAACCTTTGAATTAAATCGAGCGAGTCACCAGCGTTATTTTGGATCTTGCAGGTTTTACATTGGCTGCGACCGATGTCAGAACTGGTACCACGGGCGCTGCGTTGGCATTTTGCAAAGCGAGGCCGATCTCATTGACGAGTACGTGTGTCCGCAGTGCCAGTCCACGGAGGACGCCATGACTGTGCTCAGTCCCCTGACCGATAAAGATTATGAAGGTTTAAGACGAGTCCTGCGTTCCTTACAGGTGAGAATGAGGACTGCAGCGGAGCAGGATGCTGTCGCTGGGTAGGACATGCCTGGTGGGTCTGGGAGGAGGTTTTGGTTGCTCTTCCAGTTGCTTGAGCCTGGTTTTGTGTGTGTGAGAAATGCCACTTTGTCAGCTGCAAACTTGGAGGGATCGTGATGAGGAATATTGACAATAATGAGGATTTCACAGCTGCTTCTGAGTGAATGAAACTAAACAATCTCTTTGATGGAAGGCGTTTAAAGGAAGCAGGTTTACTTCAAATACCAAAAGACAGAGCGCTAGCTGAACTGCACAGTATGTAGAAGGTGCGACGTTCTGCTCTTGGATTAGTTCTATATGATTTCTGATCTATACTTGAATCTCAGAGTTACTCATTTCAATACTGCTCTCACAGAAAGTCGTTACCGGCATGTAAATGATGATAAGAGTTACATCGCAGTCTGTGACAGTAGATCTCTGGTTTATCCATCACTCCCGAGTATAGTTTCTGCTCTAACTGTAAAGAATTTTCAAGAACTTTAGTGATGTAATTGTGTGGTAGCAGGAATCCTCAGAGCGATGTTTTGCGTTGTTCTACATTTTAGACATTTATGAAAACAAGTGAATTTTAGAGTAGTTGAAAGGGAGAACAGTGGCCCGTTCCTGGGTGTGAAGCACCAAGCACTCTCAGTTTATTCATTGCAAACTTCTCCGTGCAGCCTGTTCAGCACAGAACCTGGTTATGTCTCCGTTTCACATTCTTTCCCCTTTTGAAGACCAACTAGTCGCTCATTGACATTGAGCTTTAAAACCTCACCCAGTCAGCAGGCGGGACCAGTGACCTTTCCTATAGTGCTGCACTTCTTCCCTTGGTTCAACTCCGCACGCCAGCGCATCAAAATGTAACAAAAATGTTTAGCGCCTAAATAGTACTAATTCAACTTATATTCTTTTAAATTATATCTCGTTTTCCTGCCAGGCTCACAAGATGGCGTGGCCGTTCCTAGAACCGGTAGACCCCAACGACGCACCAGATTATTATGGTGTTATTAAAGAACCAATGGGTAAGTGTTTGTGAGCAGGAGTGGGATGGGATTCGGGGTTTTGAGTATCAAATGAAACACCTGCTGACCGCGATCTTAACAACATCTTCTCCAGAATACACAGTTTTTGCAGTTCGGCATTTTAATTCAGCCGCACACAACGTATTCTTGTGTATAAGTGTTTATTCTGAGGGAGACCTACTGGTGTCACCACCTCCCAAACAGCACTCCTGGAAAAGCAACTAACCCAGATGGGCTTTGTTTCCTATTGTCTAACAGTGTGACCTTCAAACGTCTCATTTTCATAATCTTTGCTTTCTTTAAAGACCTTGCCACCATGGAAGAAAGAATTCTGAAACGTTACTACAAAAAGGTCACGGAGTTTGTGGCAGATATGACCAAAATTTTTGATAACTGTCGTTACTACAATCCGAGCGACTCCCCTTTTTACCAGTGCGCGGAAGTTCTTGAATCGTTCTTTGTACAGAAACTAAAAGGATTTAAGGCAAGCAGGTAAGCTGGAGTGTTCCTAATCATGTTCTCTTGTCCCCTAAAATCTCCTTACTGCTTTTATAAGCTCACCTTGCGTTCGCACAGGGGTTTGCCTCTCCGTGCGCTTTCCTGGAAAACTGCTTTTCTTTTAAAGGAAAAACTAATGTTCTGTAATAGCCAGCTGTCATTTCCTGGCCAAATTAACACCTAAGTGTGATTTTGTGGAGGTTACTTTGTTATATTTGTTCACACGAGTTGTCAGATGCGAATTTGGGCAGTATCGCAAGTGTAGAAAAGTTGAGTGTAAGTCATTGATTGCTGCAGGAAATAATTTCTGATCAGGACAAAAACTGTGTCCTGAGTTCTGGTCACGTTGTACCACGCAGCAAATACTGTTCAGCTGCTAAAAGGAGACAATGCAATGAAAGAAATGAACTTGTACATGTGTCCTGGTTGACTGTGTCTGCCTGGACCAGGCTGCTCCGCACTGGATTGTGTCCTGTTGTAACTAAACACACGGAAAACTCCGCTTTATAGCCGTTGTTGTGGAAGCTGTTGAATTTTCTATGTGCAACGAGAGTAGGGTTGATAAGGGGTGGGATCAAATGAATTTAGTCCAGCGTTTTTCTTTCCAGTTTAATAGTATATTAATGATTTTGAGCGGGTAGTTTTCAACTCACGTCCCCATCATCTCGCTCCACCTGGTGACCCAGCACTCACTGATTTCATTGCTGCACCTTATTCGTTGTTGTTTTTCATTCATACCATCCGTGTTCTTTCTTTTCTTGCAGATTGTGATATCTTTAGTCTGAACTTTTAAACTGGAATCAGAGCTGGATGTTGGGGTCACTTTCTTTTATTGTACAATTCAATGACATTAAACTGCCCTAAAAATCCAAATCACTTGTCTAAAAAGTAAATGTTGGGGTGTTGGTGGGGTTGTTTGTTACCAGCGCTCGTGCTGGTGAACATAACTGTATTACAAACCAATTGTCCCATTCCTCAGACACTGTATTGAGAAAAATGAACAATTCGTCTTGGAAACCATGTATTTTGTTTTCTTTTTAGTCACTAATAAAACTGTGAATATCAAAGAGGAGTTTCGCTGAACTCTGATTAGCAGAAATGTGATTTTAACATGCCCGTTCAGGTTTTTCTATTAAGTTAATCCAAAGAATTCGTGGATGAATGCAAGCAAAGTATCCTATATTATGAATATTCACACTTAAAATGTCCTTTAGTGTTCTTCCAAAGGGGGAAAAACTAAATGGAAGCAACATAATGGGAATTCCCTGCTAGTGGTTTAGCCTTGGCAGCACCTTGCGGTAACTGTGCTTCAGAATGAAGGATGCTTAATTCTTCACTTTCTTCTGCACTCTGCAGGTCCCATAACAACAAACTGCAGTCTACAGCTTCTTAGAGTCCAGCGTGTTAACCTAACGCACGGGCAAGGATCTGGTTGTCTGAACGCTTTTAATTAAGAAGCCAGATGTTTTTAGTCGGGTTATCCTGACGAGACTCGATGTAAACTGCGTTTTTATTGGTCACAACAGTCAAAATTCTATTCTTGGCTTATTTTGTCCAAAGGACAAAGAAATCCAAATCGGCAGCACCACTTTCTTGTCAAGATCAAATTGTTGTACTCTTGTGGCAGAAGCAGGAAAACTTGGTTTTGTTGGAGGAGAGAGAGAAAGAGAGCAAGACAAAAGATACAGTAAATGGGGTCCCGTTTAACTCCATGGAAATGCCACGTCTGTTCTTCAGTGAAGAAGCTGGTTTAAAGTCCACACAGAAAACTTTGACTGTATTTATTTATTGTTGCAAAAAAGACGCTTTTTTATCGCTGCCCTCATTTGTCAGCTAATTATTTTTTCTTATAAAACCCAGCCCCGGTTCCATGTAATCCATTCTGTATCTTAACATGATTCCTGTAGGTAAAAGTACAAGAAGACCTCTAGATGTCTTTTCTTTCTATGAAAGGAGCTGCTATGTACACATGTGCACACACACAGAACTGGGAATCAACAATGAGTTTATCATTCATGGTAGATAACAACAATTAAGCTTGCGGAAAAGTTGGGCTAAGTGGTCACGGACTACAGACTCTGTTGCCTTGAATATAACATACAATTTGTCATTTACTCTGCACCAGACTGAAATGAGTAAAATCTATTTGAAGGTATCTTGTTTGTAAACATTTGTCAGATTCTAATTTTTTTTTTTCTTTTGTATTAAAATTCAAAATATGGATGTATATGAAACGAAATAAATGGAGATCATTGTTCTCCCCACAGACGTAGGTGTCTTTGAGTGTGCGCTAATACGTTTGTAACGCTTTGGGGATCTGTGCCGATGTTTCAAGTAACCGGGAGGGAAGCGGCTGGGCAGACCTGACTCGATTGTGCTGCCGTGGTGGCGATCGCCGCGTCTCATTCTCCAGCAGCTGTTCTCCCCGATAACATTTCTACAACGGTGCCAAAATTACTGTAACAGATAACACGGTAGGAAGTATTTTGTGAGATGTCACTGCCCCCCGCTGAATTCAGTGATATTTTGCCAAGCGCTCTGGGAACGCGAAGCGCCGAGCGTCGTTCTATCTCGGGAAGGCGTCCGGACTCTGCTGCGCCGCTTCCTGCGCGAGTTGCTCCGCACGGACAAACCGGAGCCGCGAGAAGACGCGGATCGCGGATGCCGCTGCTGTTTCTGTGCGCGACTCGCTCGTGTTACCCGTCTGTAGTCAATCAGCCACGGTTTGCGTGCGGCTCTTCGACCATTTGACCGGCTTTTGCACTAATTCAGTTCCCTTCTGTCCTACAGGATTTCCCCCGTTTATGGATAAGCTCCTTTTGGGTTTAACCTCACACCTTGCTATGCAAGAAACTCTTCTGTTATTTTTCTGAAAGATGTTGCTACTGACCACACTTTCTTACACTTCCAGGCTCAGGTGTACAGGTTCTTCTGAGATAACTTTAATAAAAACCCGTGTTTTTTCTGTACATACAAATGTTGTCGTTTAACCTATCTGTGAAAATTAAAAATAATTGTTCAATGTGAAAATAATTCTTAAAGTAAGAGTAGTTGCATTTAGGTCATGTTGTCCTTTGACGTTTAAAACAATGCTGCTGCATATTGTATGCGTTGTGGTTTTAATGCGAAAAGGAAAAAAATCTCAACTTTGAACAGCATTTGAACATCTGCATCTCATCAAAACGTCACAGTATTTCTGTACTATTTATTCATATATAAATATATATGACCTCATTTAAAACTTTCCTACCTGTAGGTGATAGATCGCTATGTTTTTAACAAATTGTGGCAAACTGAAGAGTACTTTTTTGTACCTTATAGGACACATCATCCTAGACAAATAAAGTCATGTGTTTGACATCGATTTGGTGGTGTTTCTAATGAAACATTTGATAGCATTGTCATCTATAGGTCTCGGCTTTGCCAGATTATGTATCACTTCCAGTGAATCAGGTTGATGAGGGAAATAGTCCATACTTAGAATATAATCATGCTGAGAGCCTTTTTTAGTGTTTTCAGTTGCCATTGAGTAGCTCGAGGTGCTTTTCTTGATTTATTAATGGCGTTCTTTTAAAGTTAAACGGTGCTACTGAAAATACATCACCGGTGTCATCCCCCCGTCCTCAAAAGCATGGTAAGTTAGTGACATTTGTCATCTCTGTCCACTCATCCTCCTCTTTGTATTTTTATAAATCATTGCAACATTTGTTTCAAAATGGTCATATATTGTTATGCAGATTTTGATAACGTGAGCTGCAGCAGCTTCATTTTTGTCTCCTCAAACAAATTTGAAGCAATTATCCTTGCACTAGGTGTATTGGTGTAAAAGTTAATGGGGATTTGAAGCAGAATAAGCTGGGCTCACCGAAGCAGTTGGGACACGCCAGAACTCCTGTGCCTGCAGAACTTCCATCCTTATCCTGCTGGGGAGAAAATGAATGAACGATAATGTATCAAAATGACCGCGGAAGCGCCGTCACCTTCTCAGCGTGGCTGATGCTGTGAGGCTTGTGTAATGGTGAGCGCAAGACTAGAAATCCACTTGGTCTAGGAGTTTGGTTTTTTCCTTCGGTACGTTAGTTGGTGTCTGATAAACCTGGTTATAAGTCAGAACAGTCTTTTCACTGCTCCTCCAGCTGCATTTGGGCTGTGAAACGCAGCGGCTTGTTGCGGTGACAGTGTAAGGAACGACCCTCCGAGGAAGAAAGGAAAGGTGAAGTGACTTTGTGACACGAGAACACAGAATCAATTGCTTTCCTGGCTTCTGGAGCAATAGCTGTATCTGAGAGGGTGCAGATGGTTCGTGCCAGGTATTGGCGTTTACTCAGTCTTTGGATGTCATTACCACCGGTGTATGATTATTTATCTCTTCCAGGAGACAATCAAAATGAGATATAGCTCTGGATGTTATTTTTGTACCCACGCTTTGCCTGTTTTAGGTTACGATAATGTCTTGGGCGTGGGGAAGGGCGTGTAATTGCCGTTCTGGGCAAACAGATGAGCCCAGGACTTGCCTGGACTTCAGCTGAGAATAGAAACTGAGAAACCTGAGCTGCCCATGCAGCCCCTCTGCCTTCTCTGGCCCTCCCAGCCGCTCCAGCGCTTTGATTCAGCGCCAGGAACGGTCATTGTGCCAAATCCAAAGCCCCCTCAGAGTCTCTCGGAAAAATTCCATCTATATGTGCTGCGCGCCACGCGAAATCTTCTTTCACATATCCGAAGTGAGACAGTATAGATTTCAGGTAGACACAAGCTGCTAGTAAATCCCTGTCCTATAGTAACAGCCTTTTGAATCCCAAAGTGTATGATGTCGCTCTTGGTATTTGGCTCCTATTACTGTGTATGTCTGGTTTTTAAGCTAGGCTACATTTTCTCATTTTTTTAGTATAGCTAGCTAAAATCCCCAGCTGACTTCTCAAACTAGCACATGCCATTGTTTAATATCTTTACGTATTCTAGAACCCCATGACCACTTTTTGTTTTGTCTTTTAAAGACGTATGATTATTGCATATTGACTCTCGGAACAGATTCCCTTTACAGAGCTTTGATTGGTTCTTACACTCCACCACATTAGAGGTACTAAAAACTTTTATCTTTGATTGGAAAAGTGATTTTACTGATGCGCAGGTACAAACTTGGTGGTATTTCTCATGGGATAATGACATTCAGTTCACAGTCCTAGGCCTGAACTTTGAAGGAAGCGACGGTGTCACCGCGCTCAGAAACGCGCCTGCGGTGCCGTGTTTATTCTGCATTCCTTGGCGTGAGCTCGTGCCGGTATTTGGAAGCCTAACGGGGCATTTGTGTTGAGCAGTTACTTGATTTGCTTTCAGTAAGTGTATTCATATAGTGGGATAATTACACAGCTATTTGGTACGCTTCGTGTGAAAATGCAGCACTGGCACGGATGTGTTTGAGGATACCAAAACAATACAAATGCCGCTTAGTTTTGTTGGTTTCTTTTGAATCAAATGCATGTAATAGTTCAGGCAGAGTTGTGTGAAACGCAGTGGACATCTCAACAGATACAGCGATGGCATCATCTAACGTTTGTTCAAGGTTAAGGGTACGAAACTGTAGTTGCTTCTTGTTTAACTACAACGCCTCTAGCATTTTACTTTAGAATTACTACAGATTATCAGGGTACATTACAGCAGGGGAGGCAATAATAACCCGTGGCTCTGAAAACAGCATATTCATGACCGGTTAACATTCCCTAGCCTGACTTCTGTGCTAAATTTCCCAATATATAGGTACCTAGCGAAAGCAAGTGTCCTCTCCCCACCAGCTTCGGAGCTGAGAACCACAGCTGGTGTCATTCTGGTCGGTGAATTCTGCTGCCTGTGTCACAGACGGAGGTCACTGGAGCTTTATGGACACTTGGTGTGAGCCGCTTGCACTTTGCGATTCCTCTTCCTATTGAATCTCTTCACGTAGCTGCTGCTCCTCAGCAAACCGTCCCCCGGGCGCAGGCGGCCTCGCAGGAACCGCAGCAGGTTCGCAGGGATCTGCCGTCTCTTGTGGTAGATCCGACCCATCACGATGTATCTACTGCCTGCAAAACAGAGAGGATTTCTGTGCTGGGGAGAAAAGCGAGGGCTTGTTCGCTCCGCTCGCTCTAAGGGCAACAGATTTACGCATGGATGCAAAGTTGTAACTTGCAGAAATAGATCCTGAACCTCAGTGGGTTGTGCTTGCATGGAAATCATTTAGTCTTGTGCTGCAGTTGGGAGTTTTTGGGGGAAATGCTGGTATTTGATAAACTTGCATTTAGAAGGAAAACTGGACTACTGACAAACACATCAGCTTAAGCTCCTGCTTACATCTTTTTTGGCAATCCTGAAAATTCTTGCAGTCGTTTTGGAACTGGATAAAGTGAGGAAAGGACAATGCTGCTTCCTGACTTCTCCACACAGTTGGTTCTCTTCCAAACGTTTAGAGAAACAACCACCCAGGATAAGCTTATTAAACTAGGCCGGACTAAGACGGCACTACACAGGAGGAATAGCGGAATGGATTTAGCTGGAATTATTTACCAAGTTTAAAGTCTGGACACGGTTTACTGCAGTTTAAAGTATCCACAACTAGGATGTGAACGCGGAAGAAGAAGGCGTCAGGGGTAATATACAGGCGACTCGTCTTGTATAATCCGTCGCTGTTTACCAACAGGGTGATCAAATGGACTCCGTTCCCCAGGCTCTCCACGTTATGAACAATTCCGTTCACTGCTGGTTTAAGGGACAGGAAGAAAACAAAAGCATCAGGTTACATATCTTGGTGGCAATTCCGGGTCTATGTGAGGGCTGTCATTTAAAATGCTGTAGGAGTTGCTTCAAATAATCCCGTTTAATGAGTTTGTCACCTTAGTTTTTGCTGAGTTACCGGCCTCCTTGTGGCTTGCAGGTCAGGGATGTTTCTTAGTGAATTTTACAAAAATGTTTCAAAAGGAAGTGATGATTTGAGTCCTGTTTTCCATCCTGATATTTAAAATTGGACATATTTACCTAGCAAAGTAAAATTCTCACAATCAAAACTTCACAATGGAGTACAACGCTAACCTGCCGACGAAACGCTTCAGCTTTTGAAAGCAAAGGCCCTTGCACCAAGGCAAGGGCACCAATAGACCCTTATACGGTCATCTCTTCACGCTTCCCACCCCATTTCTGCTTTTGACAAGTGCTGTGACTGCAGGAACTGGGAAAAACAAACCAAGGTGTTGGGCAGGTAAGGCAGCCAGGCCTGTAACCAGCATCACACCTAGAACTGATTCCATCATTCTGCACTGTAAATGTAAAGACACAAAAGGCTCCCTCTGCTCGCTGCAATGCAACCTTGCCTGATCTGCTGCTCACACTTTTCCTACTTGTCTTTCTCAATTTAAGAGATGAATGAGACTGTAACTCGTTAAAAGGGTGAAGGATAAAAAGGCCGGCTGGACAGGAATGCATGAGAGTGGTAAAAAATAAAGGATATAGTATTCGTAAGAAGCACTTCCTGACTTCTCCATTTAGAGAAAACAGATGTCTCCCAACGTGTTTATGTTCTACAAATGGAAACATCTGTTAGCGCTAGGCATGTATTTTGCTTATCTCTTAAAATACTGTGAGAAAATGTGGTATCTGTTTCACAACTTCGTAAGCGCGAAGCCAGATTCCAGTCGGAAAATGCTCAGTACAAAGACGCCAGGCTGTTGTCTTCGGCTACGGCAACGTGGACACCAAGACTGAAGACACCGAAAATCCTCTCTGCAGAGAGGAACACGCTTCTGGTTTTGTTTGATTCACCATTTCATTTTCATTTGAAACTTCAGCCTCCCAAACCACAAACTTGCTCTAAATAGTAAGAGGTGAGTAACGCGGCAACAACGTTTAATCTTGGAGTATCTAAAATAATTGGTCTTTTCAGTTCTATTGACCAGCAGCAAGATCTTTGTCTTCCTCTCAGGAGTGGAAAGTAAAGGAAACTGAAAAAAGAGCAATACTAGCCAGAGGTAGGGAAAGGGTAACGTAAAAATTGGTACAATTTGTTGTAGCACATTTATGAAGAGCTGTGATGGGTCCTTTTAAGTGCACTTAGTAATTATTCAACATACTGAGTGAAACAGTAACTTAAAGGCAGAGGTGAAATGTCAGTAATAGATGAACTAAGAGGTGTCTGTGTGGTTCAGGGAGGACACGACTTACCGAATTCGCTTGTGCAATAAGCCTCCAGCTCGTCTCTCTCCTTCCTGCACTCGCTCAGACACATCTTCTCATCAGGGTCTGGAACAGGCACACAGACTGAGGGGCAGCGATGGGCCCTTTGGGGACATTTCACCCAAATTGCACCACCCACCCTTTGGGGAGCTCATCACAGAATCACAGAATCGACTGGGTTGGAAAAGACCTCAGAGATCATCGAGTCCAACCCTTGGTCCAACTCTAGTCTGTTTACTAGATCATGGCACTAAGTGCCATGTCCAATCTCAGTTTAAAAACCTCCAGGAACGGTGAGTCCAGCACCTCCCTGGGCAGCCATTCCAATGCCTGACCACTCTCTCTGCACAGAATTGATTCCTAATCTCCAGCCTCAACTTCCCCTGGCAGAGTTGAAGCCCATGGCCCCTTGTCCTATTGCTGATGCCTGGGAGAAGAGCCCAATCCCCACCTGGCTAGAACTGCCCCTCAGGTAGTTCTAGAGAGTGCTGAGCTCACCTCTAAGCCTCCTCTTCTCCAGACTGAACAAGCCCAGCTCCCTCAGCCTCTCCCCATAGGGCTTGTGCTCAAGTCCCTTCCCCAGTCTTGTTGCTCTTCTCTGGACCCGCTCAGCACTTCAGTCTCTTTCCTGAGCTGAGTGGCCCAGAACCGAACACAATACTCCAGGTGTGGCCTCCCCAGTGCAGAGCACAGGGGAAGGGTCACTGCTCTTGACCTGCTGACCACGCTATTTTTGATACAGGACAGGATACCATTGGCCTTCTTGGCCACCTGGGCACACTGTTGGCTCATGTTGAGCTTCCTGTCAATTAGTCCCCCAGGTCCCTTTCTGCCTGGCTGCTCTCCAGCCACTCTGTCCCAGCCTGGAGCTGCAGGGGGTTGTTGTGGCCAAAGTGCAGCACCCGCCACTTGGCCTTATTGAACTTCATCCCATTGGAATCAGCCCATTTTTCCAGTCTCTCCAGATCCCTCTGCATGGTGCCTCTCTCATGCTGCCCCTTCCCAGAGCCCCCCGTCCTCTTACCGTTCTTGAGCGCGCTGGAGTGGTCGGGCGAGCGGGACGGCTGGCGGTTGGTGGCCCAGGAGGGTTTCATGACCTTTTTCAAGGGATCGGTGGGTTTATGGAGGATGACCTTGCCTGGTCGGTTGAAGTGACCCAGCGTGTTGGGATTATCTGACTCCTCTGAGGACGTCCCCCGTCGGTAGGGAGAGCCTGGGTGACGGAAAGGAGCCCACAGGCTGTTGGCAGCCTGGCCCGGCCGTCTGTCCGGCCTCCTGTGCGCGTGGTTGAAGTCCAGGGAGGCAGGAGAGGGTCCCTCGGGCGGGCTCTCCAGCACCAAGGCCCCTCCATACTGCCAGAGGTGTTTCCTCAGCCCCGTGCTGTTTTCTAGAGAAGGTTTGGTGCGTTTCTTTTTGTCTGATGAGAGGGAGATGACCCCGGGAGGTCTGGGCCGCCAGTGGTGTGTGTGATTCTCTCTGGTGCCCCAGGCGGGGAGTTTCCCTTGGCCAGGTGCAGCGTCTGCAGAACTATAGGCATCTTTGCTCAGAGTCTGACTGGGTTTCTCGGCGTAGGGCAGGGATCCTGCATACAGAAAAAGGAGAGAGCTCATTAGGCTTTTAATTTTGTTATTGCTCCATGTGCTTCTGAATGACAAGTGCCTGACAGATCAGAGACTCTAGTCCATAAGTGAAACCTTCAACAATATGACAATATAACTGATAAATAGTTCAACAGATGAAATATAGTAGAGCTCCTCATTCTTCTGCACTCAGGCATGGAAGGCCCGGTACAGAGAGTGCAGCTGTGCGAGCAAAACACGGGAATTTGCATTTTTACTTTATTATTGTTGCAAATTAAAAACACGACTTATAAACAAACCCTCTTCTCAAAACCCTGGATCTCCAGGGAACATCTGAGGAAACAAGGTTCACATCGCCGTTTGGGATGCTTGTTTAAAAGACTATGACAACAGAACTATTTGGTTTTCCCATCCATGTGTCATCTGGGCTCTTCAGCAGCTCTGGGCTTTGAATGCTACTGAAAAGGTCTTTATTCAGAGTTTTGGAGCTCTGACTTTTGCACCACAGAGCTGTATAGCGGCAGCGCCATAGTCTGGTCGCTAGGCTATTGCTGCGCAGTAACAATTATTTCAAGGCTTTTCTTAAGTTGAGAGGATAAGGGTTGAGAGAGAGAGAGGAAGTGTCTGGGAATCTAGTGAAAAATGGGAAGGCTTAATGACATTGTTCACGCAAGCTGGACCGTCACCTAGGCCTTCGTTTATTCCTTCACCTCGTTCATTTGGACCTCACAGAGAAATACGACCTTCTGTTTAGCCTGGGAAGAGAGACATTTCCTCCTGCAGTTCATTTTCCCTTTGCTTCAGGCCTCCGCTGCATGCCTGTAGTCAGCCAGCGGAGTTTTCAAGCCGTTCACCCACACACAGCCGCTCTCCGGGTGTTCGCTGTGGTCAGCGCCGTGTAGGAGGCTGATCTGCCTCCCTATGTGAAAAGAGATATTCCACACACACAGATGAACAACGTCCTGGTTTATCTGCTACAACTGACTCCGCTGCTGACCTTGCCACTTCTCCCCCTTCGCTCTCACCAGCTGCTGTCATGGGAAAGATTCCCTGATATCTGCGTTGGCCACACAGAAAGTCAAAAGAATGTCCATGAAGAACGGGGGTGGAAAAAGTCCAAGTTAAAGAAAGCGATAGGGTGTTCCGGAGGTGTTTCAATATGAAGCTGGGAACTCCAAGCAGGTGTTCTGGACTTGATTTTATAAGTATACATTTCTACCAGTTTATTGTGCCTCCTCTCGCATGGCTTGTAACAAGAAATAGTTAATTTTTCTCTACTCAATCTGTTCAACCTATAGACAATCTATACTGCCCACTGCCCCAGACACCCCCACAGCTACAGACAATCTATACTGCTCACTGCCCCAGACACCCCCACAGCTACAGACAATCTATACTGCCCACTGCCCCGGACACCCCCACACCTATAAACAACCTATACTGCCCACCACCCCGGACACCCCCACACCTATAGACAATCTATACTGCCCGCAGCCACCTGTGCTGCTGAGAGTAACATCCAGATATACGTTCTCAGCAATAGGGTTTTACTTTAGGGGAATGTCTTGTTTCCTACCGTGTCTTTTAGAGAAAATCAGACAGAACAAATCTGGCTTTAGCGGATATGAAGAACTACATTATAAAGTGTGATTGGCAGATGCTGGAACAGGCAGTTCAGTGTCGGTAAAGGGCACACAGTACAATGGAACATATTTAGGCATTCCTGTGCACCTCCAGTTATACAGCTGGTAATTCCCCTATACCAACATATCCCTCTCAAGCTGTTGCAACCTGAGAAATACAACCGCAACGCAGTTAGCTTCTGGACTTCTCCCTCGCAATGGAATAGATGTATATCTTATTTCTGTACCATCAATGAGATAGTAAAAAAAGAAAATATACCCGTTTAGGACAGCTTGCTGCGTGCACACGTGACAGCGTGTCGAAATAAATCAGAAATCTGGAGTTTACAGGGTGAGGGGAAGGAGACTAAAAGGGAAAGATCACATACAAAGAGAAAGAATCCCATATGCAGAAGCAAGTCAAACGGTAAGTGCTTCATGGCACCAGCTCGCTGCTCCTTTGGCAGGTGCTCGTAATTCTTTCGAATGCTGACAAATCAAACACTGCATTTTACATTCCCATCCCGCAAACCGGTTGAAACGTTTCTTTCTTGAGCCCTTATGGGGCTACTGCTGAAAAGAATACAGCTGAAAATGAAAGAATTTGTAGTAAAGAGTTCAGCGTCCCCTGACACCAAAGGCGAACCCCAGCCCCGCTTTGAATGTTAACGAGCTTACCGGCCACCGGGCTGGAAGATGATCTGAAGACAAAGCAGAGGAGCCAGAACACTCTGGTTGTCATTTTGAAGGAGGGTTTTTCCAGACTCAAAATGAACCGGAGTGTTTTTATGCCCATCCCCGACTCACACTGATGAGAGGCAGCCCCGGGGGAAATGGGAACCGGACAACCCACTGGAGCCAGACCAAGAGCTGCAGCCCCCGCTGCCCCTGACACCCCACACCTATAGGCAATCTATACTGCCCACCGCCCCTGACACCCCACACCTATAGACAATCTATACTGCCCACCGCCCCAGACACCCCGCACCTATAGACAATCTATACTGCCCGCTGCCCCAGACACCCCCACACCTATAGACAACCTATACTGCCCACCACACCGAACACCCCCACACCTATAGACAATCTATACTGCCCACTGCCCCAGACACCCCACAACTACAAACAATATATACTGCCCACTGCCCCGAACACCCCTGCACCTATAGACAATCTATACTGCCCACCGCCCCAAGACACCCCGCACCTATAGACAATCTATACTGCCCACAGCCCCAAGACACCCCGCACCTATAGACAATCTATACTGCCCACTGCCCCGGACACCCCCACACCTATAGACAACCTATACTGCCCACTGCCCCAAGACACCTCCACACCTATAGACAATCTATACTGCCCGCAGCCACCTGTGCTGCTGAGAGTAACATCCAGATATACGTTCTCAGCAATAGGGTTTTACTTTAGGGGAATGTCTTGTTTCCTATCGTGTCTTTTAGAGAAAATCAGACAGAACAAATCTGGCTTTAGCGGATATGAAGAACTACATTATAAAGTGTGACTGGCAGATGCTGGAACAGGCAGTTCAGTGTCGGTAAAGGGCACACAGTACAATGGAACATATTTAGGCATTCCTGTGCACCTCCAGTTATACAGCTGGTAATCTCTTTCGGTTTAAGAAACTGGTTTCAGTGACTCTTTTCACAACAAATGCAGCAGTTACTGTCCAGTCCGAGCTCTGCTGAGCCCTGATATAACTTTATCTTTAAATCTGTATTTGCTGATATGAAGAACTCTGCAAATTTTCACACAGCCCTGCTTTGGATTATTGAATTAAGTACATTTAGCCCTATGTTCCTGCAAGGAGTGACCTTGTTATAAGACAACATTTCCATTGTGACGGTTTTTCTCAGTAGCTGCTACTGGATGTCGTGAAGTTTAGTGAACTCGTTCATGCCTTTAAGGTGCAACAAAGAACTTTAAAACCCTACAAAAGCGCTATATCCCAGCTCCCAAAACACACCCCCCCAAGAGAAAATCTACTCCTCAGTAATGCCTGTGTCATGCGGTCCAGCTTTAAACACTGTTTGGTTTGTACTGCCTTAATTAAGCAGCTTAATAAACTTCTTAAAAGTACAGAGCTTCACCTCAAGCAACTATGGGTGAAAATGCAGAAAACGAGCCAGAACAGCGTGCAAAATGTATCACATTTTAACACAACTGTTAGTGTTGTAAGTTTCTAGTGTCGTGTTTATTAATCCCCATTTTCCTTTGCTACTGTAAAACATTTTAATTCCAAAAGTATTCCCAGATAGGTAATTATGGAAATAGGAGTTTAAACGATGGATGGAGAGATGGATGGAGGGAGGGAGGGATGAGTGATGGAGAGATGGAGGGAGGGATGAGTGTCCTGCACAATCCATATGTTCCAAGGAGCCTTCTGTTTAAATTGACTCGTAGCATAACTCAACCTATATCAACATATGCGTGTGTCTGTGTTTCCCAGAGTCTTTACTCGGGCCGGATCTTGACTGAAAGGGCAATTTGGAGCGTTTCTGCGGTTCAAGAAGCGGCAGGTGTGCCGGCAGCAGCGAGAGGGGAGCGGCTCTCCGAGCAGGACTCAGGAAAACAGGGACCGGGAGCGCGATGGCCGCAGCCACAGCCCCGGGTCCCCGTCCTGCCCCCCACCCCGGGCCCGCGCTGCGACCCGGCCAGCCCGCCCACCGGCCCCGGCTCGTTCGGGCTCCGGGGACACTCACCAGTCACACGCTCGGCCGCACATCCGCGGCGACCAGGACACCGGAGCCGGGAGGCGCTGCCGCAGCACCCCCGCGGGAAGGAGGGAGGCGGCGGCGGCACAGGGCGCGGTCCCGGGGGGCAGGGAAGGCGGCTCGGCTGCCCGCTGGCAGGGCGGCGGCTGCAGGAACTTGGGGCCGCGCCCAGGGCCCGTGCCAGCGGCAGACCGGGCTACTGGCGCCGTCCCGGGTCTTCCCCACGGGCCGCGGATAAAAGTGTTGGATGGGCGCAGCTGGGCGACAATACTGTGCTGCGCGGGAAAGGCTGCGCTACGCTTGAACCACAAAACGTGTGCGGCACGACCCAGATGGGACTCGAACCCACAATCCCCAGCTCCGGAGGCTGATGCCTTATCCATTAGGCCACTGGGTCACCCAGCTCAAGCTGCCTGCGCCGCGCAGTAAGAGCCGCGCCCGGCCGGCGCTGGCCCCGCCCCCAGGCAGGATTCCACGTTTTCTTTGCTCGTGACCGGGAGGCCCCGCCAGCCCGGGGCTCCGCCCCCTTCCCCTCCCTCCTCTCACGCTATTGGGCACTGTGCTCGCGGCCCGCCCCTCAACGTCACGCGAGCCCGTGGTGCCGCCTTCAGGGAGTGAGCTCGTGCGTGTCGTGAATCACGCGCGTTCACTTCACAGAATCCCAGAGTGTCAGGGGTTGAAGGGACCTGGAAAGCTCATCCAGTGCAATCCCCCCATGGAGCAGGAACACCCAGATGAGGTTACACAGGAAGGTGTCCAGGCGGGTTGGAATGTCTGCAGAGAAGGAGACTCCACAACCCCCCTGGGCAGCCTGGGCCAGGCTCTACCACCCTCACCAGGAAGAAGTTTCTTCTCATGCTTAAGTGGAACTTTTTGTGTTCCAGTTTGCACCCATTACCCCTTGTCCTATCACTGGTTGTCACCGAGAAGAGCCTGGCTCCATCCTCTGACACTCACCCTTTGCAGAAGTGCTTTATTTCGATGGTTTAACACTCAGGTGTATCAATGTGCATCTTTGATACCTCTCTGCCCTGAACTGTACGCTGAAGTGCTTGAATTGCTGGCAGAATCATGGCTTTCCCACAGATTTTATGGCTGGAATTACACCTCCTGTGAAATAGTGTGTGCTTTTGCATTCCGCTTCTTGTAAAATGGCCAAACCCTCCTGAAACCATCCCAAATCTGTTGATTTTGCGGGCGTGCCACAGAGGAAAGCATACTTTTTCTGTCATTCTGTACGATTTAGTTTCGACCTGTCCCGATTACTGCTGAATGGCTTTAAATTGTAATCTCACATCCCATTTTTATTAAATTCCTGTGCGCCGCACTCCTAGGAGACGCAAGACAGGGAGTCTGGGGAAAAGTTTGCGGTGACCTGGCGGTTACTGAGGTAGAAATTGGGGCTGTTTGTGAGGAAATATTAAAGTTACTGCCCCAGAGTGTGGAAATCTCCCTGTGCTCACCCCTCTGGCCCCACCCGAACTACAACTCCCAGCATGCCCCGCGCCGCCGCCCCGCAACCCCGGCGCTCTCCCTGCGCAAAGGATGCCGGGAGTTGCAGTTTTGAGGCTCTGGGCGGGTGTTCGAGTACGTGACGTCTGGTCGGTTCTTCCGGGAGCGCGGCGTAGGCTCGTCGCTTCTCATCGCGAGACGAGCTGCTTTTCAAACTGACCAATCAGGAGGTTGCTATGGCTCGAACTGGCCAATGGCAGGGCGAGGGCGCGGGAATTTAAATCCCGCCAGGAGCGGGTAGGGGCAGTGCGGCGTGCTCGCAGGCTGGGAGCGGCGCGGTGGCAGGACAGCTTGTGCGCGGAGACTGAGGTGGAGGTCCCCGCCTGCGGGGGCGGGAAGGGAGCCTGTGGAGGGGAGAAGCCGGGTGTGGGGTCGCGGGGCTGTGCGCTGCGTTGTCGGAAGGGAACGGGCTGCCGGGAGTCTCTAGGGCGGCCTCCCTGTGGAGCCTGTCGGGTGTCCGTGGTCACAGGCCGCTGTCTGGAGAGCGGCTGACAGGGCTGACGCGTCCCAGGGCGGGCTGTTTGTTCCGGCTGAGTTGTAGCCGAAAGAAAGCCGGTCCTCGGAGCCTGCCAAGGTGCAGGGGCTGCCTCTTTAGCAGTGTAGCTGCTGCTGTGTGCTGCCGGCCGCACCGGCATAGCAAGCTCCCTTGAGGGGCCTTTCCATTCCAAAATGTCGCTGTTCTTATCAAAGGGGCTCGGGGTGGGACTAGATGGGGTGCTTGTGCAGTATAAGCACACGGCATAGCAAAAACAGTATTTAAAAGTATGTGTGCTGTCCATGGGAAGAAAGACCAATCTTGCTCCTAAAAATAATGGCTTTGATAGAGTTTGTGGCATATGTGCCTACTGCTTTTGTGTTAATGTTAGAGCTTGCTGTAACATCCAGGTGTTTAAAGAGACAGCTGTTATGTTACTAGCATATTCAATCGAGTCAGAAGCTGTTGTTGTACATAATACAGAAAAGTGTCTGATTCTCAAGTATTGATCCTCTTTTTTTAAATTTAAATTGCATGGTGTGAACTTGCTCTTTAATTTTTACTCTGTTTTCAGGCTTATTTTTATCTGGTTCTCTCAAAAATCTATTAAGCAAGATGTCTACTAATGAGAATACCAATACAGCAGCAGCTCGCTTGAACAGATTCAAGAACAAAGGAAAGGATACTACAGTGAGTATTTCTGTTACAGTTCACTACTTTTTGGCCATCATTTCTTTCATCATGAGTTGTAAAAGCCAAAAATTTACTATGAATGTATATCCTCCAGGAGATGAGAAGGCGGCGTATTGAAGTCAATGTAGAACTGAGGAAAGCCAAGAAAGATGACCAGATGCTTAAAAGAAGAAATGTTAGCACTTTACCAGATGATGCCACTTCTCCTCTTCAGGAAAACAGGGGCAATCAAGTAAGTGGGTTCTTGGGATGGACACACTTGGAGCTCTTGCAATATGAGCTCATGCAGCCACACTAGTACAAATTCCTTCCCGTGTGAAACACAGCACTACATATATATTACCAGCTTAAGTATATACTGCCAACTCTAATGGGCAATGCTTTTAAAACATAGCTTAGGCAGTTATGCATAAGCCTACTGTATCAGTGTAATGGTGGTGTGAAGAACTCAATTAAAAAAGCTCCAAACCTTTCAGTAGTTCAGATAACTGTAGTTAAAGTAGCTGATGTGCTTTTGGAGTATCATGTAGCAGTATAATCTTTTAATAAAAGAAGTTGTTGTAAACATTCATAATTTGTAGAAGGACTCTGCAGTCATGAAGACACATTTCAACACACATTCCACATTCATGTAACTTTTTATTGTACAGGTTTCAGCACACTGGTCAGTTGAAGAAATAGTCAAAGGAGTTAATAGTAATAATATGGAACTTCAGCTACAGGCTACTCAAGCTGCCAGGTAAGAAATTGAAAGGTAACCAATTCAGCTGTGCAAGCCAGGAACCAGGCAGGGTAAAAGAATTTGCTTATGAGCTGAAGTGTCTGTTGATGGCAGCATCTATGGCTCTTCTTATCAGACAGTATTTTCAAAACCTGAGTCGGCCTTTTATACAATGTTTAGGAATACTTAATTTAGTTATAATTTCATTGAAATTGTGTGGCTTTTGCCTGTTTAAAGTGCCTAAACATTTTACTAGGAAGTAGTAGTTCTTTCTAGTGGTTTTGAGGTGTCGAAATAAACAGGAGTCAGTCTTAGAGTTGTAGGAGTAAAAATAAAACTCTTTGTTATAGCAGAATAAGGTATCTTTAAACAGTGTTAATACTTCACTACAGTATTTAAGTGCAGTGATCTTCCTTAGAGTAATGTGAACATCAAGGTGATGGGGGTTTGAAGTATGTCACGTTTCCTTTCTGCTTGCCAGTCTAAAATCTCCTTTGGCAAGCTTGTAAATTGCTGCAGTGCTACTGCTGGCAGCCATTAACCTTCTGTCTGCTGAGAAACACCTGCCAGTTCAGGTGGATTATGACTCTTGCAGGTCTGCTTTAGCTCAGAATCTGAACAGAACCTCTCGTATAGTGAAGACTTGCCAAAACCAACGTTAACAGAGGTTTAGGAAGCTAGTGTTCAGCTTGTCTACATTTCTCATGTCTTGTTGCACTGCCTTCCCTGTGTGTTAAGGCAATGCTAAACCTTTTCTTCTTTCAAATATGGCTTTGGGTTGGTTAATGGAATCTGTTGTTCAGATCTCTGCAGATAAAAATAATGCCTTCTGTTTGTCTTCCTCCTCAGGAAACTCCTCTCAAGGGAGAAGCAGCCTCCCATAGACAACATAATTCGGGCTGGTTTGATTCCCAAGTTTGTCTCGTTCTTGGGCAGAGCAGACTGTAGTCCTATTCAGTTTGAGTCTGCCTGGGCACTGACCAACATTGCTTCTGGCACATCAGAACAAACAAAGGCAGTAGTAGATGGAGGGGCTATCCCAGCATTTATTGCACTCCTGGCCTCTCCCCACACTCACATCAGTGAACAGGCTGTGTGGGCATTAGGAAATATTGCAGGTATGTCAATATGCTACTCAACTCTTTCACACCTCCTCCTTTATTTAAAATAGGACATTATTACTGACATGTCATGCCCAGTATAAGGTGTCTCATGCAATACCTGGCAACCTGTGTGTTGCATTATGTGGATTGATTCCATATTTCACTTCAGTTTTGATAGAACTATATAACCGTGCTACAACATGAGGCTTTTTCACATCTGGCTGGGTGTTTTTGTGATTTATCAATGAGCACTGCTCTGTGTGTTCACTGGAAGGGTCAAAGGAACAAGCAGATGGCTCACATATCTGCATATGTGGTGGCCAATATTCATTGCTTCCCATTTTTAAAAGCCTGGTCTAAATTAATATAGTTCTTTTAAATAATATTGCATTTACTATATTATGGTTTCCTGCAGTTGTGCCTTAAGAGAATAGTGAGTCTTCATGCAGAGAAAATTTGCTCAATAAAAGCCTTGGTTGATTTGAAGTTTTCTTAGTTTGTCCTTTTACATTTTTAAACTCACTTATAAGGTACTTTTTGTACTTGACAATAGGAGAATTCAGTCAAACATAGGTATTCCTTAAGCATTACAATATAGAATCCATTCATGCAACTGCTGATTATAACACATTTGAAGTCCCATGTTATGGGAAGAGCTCTGTCCTAGTGGTAGGGCATAGATATGTTTTCAAAGAAGTATGCAAATCCCTGTTTTAGTTATAAAGTCTAAGAAAAGCTGTATAGAAAATGTATGCTAAATTACTTTTCTCCAACAGAAAAAAGCTCAGTGGCCTTTTTATTTTATGTAGCTCTTCTTGAGCAGTAGGGAAATTCATCCTCTAGCACATAATGGTTCTGTATGCACACATACCTCTATTCTGGTCTTCACCTGGCTGTTTTTCTTCTTTTCTCAGGGGATGGTTCTGCCTACAGGGATCTGGTTATTAAATTTGGTGCAATTGAACCACTGCTAAGTCTACTAGCTGTTCCTGATCTCTCTTCTCTGGCTGTAAGTGTGCAGTACGATCCAAGTTATAATTACTAATAAGTGAATGAAAACTCAGTGAAACTGTTGTTAACCATTTCTTTCAACTCTTGCAGTCTGGATATTTACGCAATGTTACCTGGACTCTCTCAAACCTGTGTCGTAATAAGAATCCTGCGCCACCCATAGAAGCCATTGAGCAGATTCTTCCAACTCTCGTTAGACTCTTGCACCACGATGACCCTGAGGTGTTGGCAGACACGTGCTGGGCACTTTCCTATCTAACAGATGGTTCCAATGACAGGATAGAAGTTGTAGTCAAAACTGGATTGGTGCCACAACTTGTGAAACTCCTGGGGTGTAGTGAACTGCCCATAATGGTAAGCATCAGATGTGCAGATGGTTGTTGCTTGATTTGAGTTATGAATAACACTACAGTTAGAACAGAGTCCATGTAACTGAATGGTTCTTTTCCTACATCAACCCATTCTTTGTTCCATGTTTTGTGTAGGTAAGATTTGAGCTTTTATCTTGCCTGGAGACTGCCCTACATCAGACACAGGCTATTACTGTTGATAACTGTCACCTTCTTTACATAATCAGTGCATTTAGCACACAGAGGAGCACAACAGTCAACATCATAGAATCATACAGTCATAGGATAGTTTGGATTGGAAGGAACCTTCCAAGGTCATGTAGTCCAGACCCCCTGCAATGAACTGGGACATCTTTGATTACATCCTTTAAAACTTGCTTTTAACACTGAACTACTGTGACAAATCCAAATTCTAGGGACAGTATTTAGTGCTCTGTGTACACTATCATTCTAGAATAATAAAACTGCATTAGCACTTGGGAGATGGTTTTCCTAAAGCTCTGTCCTGGATAGTTGTGTGCAGACTGGCCTTGGAAGGTGGGCAGTCTTAACCTGCTTAATGTCTGCAGATATAATGGTAACGAGGAGCTTAAAGCTCATCAGTACAGAGCATGTCATGCTCTTAACTGGGAAGGCCAGAGTGGAGGGGTTATCATATGTGGTTGTATTTGCTCAAGCACAGATTAGATGAGTACTGTTCCTAAGTTCTGTCTTCATATTTGTTTCAGACCCCTTCATTAAGAGCCATAGGAAATATCGTGACTGGTACTGATGAGCAGACACAGATGGTTATTGATTCAGGAGCACTATCTGTTTTTCCAAGTCTCCTTTCTCATCATAAAAACAACATTCAGAAAGAAGCAGCATGGACCATGTCCAACATCACTGCTGGACGACAGGACCAGATTCAGCGAGTTGTAGACCATGGCCTTGTGCCTTATCTCATTGGTATTCTGAGGAAGGTAAACAAAAGCCGTATTTACTACATTAGGCTTTTGCTATTACTACCGCTATCTGTGTTCAAATACTCTGCTTTTACCTCCACAGGGGGATTTCAAGTCTCAAAAGGAAGCTGTGTGGGCTGTGACGAACTACACAAGTGGTGGAACAATTGACCAGATTGTCTATCTCGTTCAGGCTGGTGTTGTTGAACCACTACTGAATCTCCTCTCAGCTAAAGACAGCAAAATTGTGCTAGTTATTCTAGACGCTATTTCTAATATCTTCTTGGTAGGTGGATGCAGTACACTCAGTTATTATTGTCCAAGGTGTTGCCTAGTGGTCATCCAGTAGTTAGTGCCATGCACCCTGTCTGAGGTTATTCTGTGCTTGTCTCTTTCAGGCTGCTGAGAAGATAAATGAGACTGAAAAACTCTGCCTCATGATTGAGGAGTGTGGTGGTCTAGACAAAATTGAAGCTCTTCAGTCACATGAAAACGAACAAGTGTATAAAGCCTCATCCACCCTGATTGAGAAATACTTCTCAGCAGAAGTAAGTGGCTGCAGGATGACTCTATTTCCACTCTTATTTTGTATTCTAGAATTGACTACTAGGCTGAAATGCTACCACTCTTTCTCTTTCTTCTAGGAGGAAGAAGACCAAAATGTTGTGCCAGAATCTACAGCTGCCAGCTACACTTTCCAAATTCAGGGCAATACTCCAGATACATTCAGCTTCTAGGTCTTGCATATACTGCAACCCACCTACAAGTTGTTTAGCACACAAATGACTGCCACTTCTTTGTCTTAATAGTTCCTCTTTGTTTTTACTGTGTTTTTATATGTGACCTCTAGCACTTTGTCCAACTGAAACATACTTGAACAGTTCAAAACTGTACATATGTGAAATTCTAACTCTAAACTTTTCTGAGATACTTGTAAATACTTGTTCTTTTTCTGTATCTTGCTGTCCTGTCAGGTGTAAGAGTGCGAGTGAGCAATACAGGCTTCTCACAAAGCATGAGCCACTTCTCTGCAAACCTCCTCTTAAAATATTACCTTCTATGTAACCTACTGCTGTAACCAATACACTGAGTAGGCTTTTAAAGATGATTTGTGTTTGAAATTCAATAAAGTTATATCAACACATCAAACAAAATTGTGGCAATTGCTCTCAAGGTGACTGAGATGGTAAGTATACTTAATCAAAAAGTACAATGGCAAGAATGCAGGTCTAAAACTATGGAAAATTATTAAGATTGTGGGTTTAAAACAGCTTGCCCCCCTGTGCTCTGACTTCTGTGTATAGCAGGTTTCTGTTGCTGCAGAACAAATGAATTGCTGATTTCTCTTGCAGAATCTGATTCATTCTACCCTGCTCATAACTAAGCTAAGCAGTTTTTTACCTTTTGGAGATATATTTAAAGATTGTAGTAGCACTACTTAACTTCAAGTAATAGTGTGGAGGATGGATAAGTGCAGCAGTGAACTAATAGTAAAGTATGTTCAGGTAGCTTTAGCACAGAGGATATGAAATGCTTTGAAGGACTAATCTGCTCTAGAGAGCGAAAATGAGAAGTGTCATCTTGGAAACTTATTGCCCCTCTGCTTCTAAATGGTTCCTCACAGTAACCTTCCCTGTCTCTAAAGGTGGGTGGGAGGGTGATGGGTCCTGTTTTTCCAGCATTTTGGTAAAACTTGGATTGAGCTACTTCATTAACCAGAGCCTCATGGTGTTCCGTGTGTGAGTAACTATTGACTGAGCTCTCTGAGCCTCCAGTTCTGAGGATGGAGCAGGAGACATCAGTTTTTCATGGCTAGATTTGTCATAGGTATGACTTTAAACATAGCATGTGACTTCAGAGTTGTATGTTAAATATCTCTTCAGTTATTAATAAAAGGCAGGAAAACAAATTAATATGTAAGTAATACTTGCAGAATTCCCATAGGCTTTGCACCCCCCTTTGAGAGGGAGTGTGTTGGTTTTAAAAACACAACAAAACACAACTTTCTGCTAAGAGAACCTGATTTAAAAAAATCAGGTTTGGTGTTGTGTATCAGTCTGCTTATGTGCTTTCAGGTCTATTTTAGAGTGTGTATTCATATGTAAGTGGATTTGGTTGTAACTAAATGCTTTGTTAAGGATACTTAAGATTTCTTATGGCTAACATGAAGGTTATTTTTGTGCAAGTCTCCTACTACCTATTTCACATTTGCTTGCAGGAATGGTACCGTCCCTTACTGGAGGCCGATAATTACACATACACCCTCATGACTTCTCTGTGTGAGCCACTTGCTTGGGTCCTGTGTAACTGTGTGTAGAGAACTGAAAGAATTAACCTATATAAAAGCAATTAGGCCAAGTCAGCTTTCATAAATGGAATCATTGCCTCCACACTTTGTGGGTTTACACGGGGAATGATTTGTGAAGCGTAAATCAGAGTTCTTGAGTAATCTGTTTCCTCGCTGTGTAAAACACCACGTCTTGCAGCAGAGGGAGCTACAGGCAGCCCTACAGTTTCATTTGCATTTAAGAGGTCGCTGTGGAGTTTCACCCAGCCTGGACTAATCAGGTATGATGTACTTTATTTTCCTATTAAGAAAATACTGAGGGGAACAAAAAAATCCCTTGGAGCACATCTTGTAGTTACAGAAAACATTTATGTGCTAATTCCTGAGTATTTAGCCAGGTTAAATATCGAATATAAGGTCTAATCTTTTAGAAGTGGTATCCCAGGGTGCTGTTAGTGTAGAACACAACTCCTTGCTTTGCTTTTTAGTATTTATGCAGTTAATTTGACTTTTCTCTCTTTAGATAGAAAAGGGGATGAGAATGCAAAGCACTTGTTAAATAGCATTCTCTCTACTTTTTTTCCCTGAAATGTCTGTTTCAGAGTTATCTAATATATAGAGTTAATAACAGAATGGTGCATATTCTTCTCTAGGTGCCTGACAGCTCAGTGGCTTAATAATTAACTTTCTGGGGACTGAGACTTAGATTTTATCCAAGAAAAATGTGTTCAGCCTATGCACCAATGAGCTCTGTTCTTGGCAGCGCGGATTTCCACGAGCAACAATCTACAGCGATTATGAGTAAGTGACTGGGGTGAGTCACTCCTTATTCTAAGAAAATGCAAACTATTTCTGAGGTTAGGATTAGAGTCACCCATTAGGCTACGTTTCAAGCTTAAAAGTGGTAGGAGCGCAAGAGGAGAGGAGAATTGTTATTGCTCCTACTTCTCGTTTTTTTGGTTGGGTTTGTGCATGTGTTGCCCAGCTGGGTTTAAGAGCCAGCCTTCTTTATTTGGCAAATGCCTAATTCAGGACAAGGGCTGGAATAAGTGTCTGGTGGCCTGTGTGTCAGCCTGCCAGCGACTCTGTGCTGAGAGCAACAATAACAGACCCCTGCTGACATCAGCTGCCTTGGAATGCAGCTGTTGCTCATGCTATTTTATCGCTGGACTCATGGCAAGATTTCAGGCTAAGATCTCAGCAAACGTAACCAGCCCTGAAATTCTGATGCTAGCAGATGCCTGTGTGATTGCTTCCACTTGCCGTCTCCAGAGATGCTGAGCTCCGAAAGAAGAGCAGAGGCTTTGCAGTCCTGTTCTTCAGCAGCCTGTCCACTTTCCACTACAGGAAGAACAGTTTGAACTGTGGAAAAGCTAGAAGTGGTTAAATTAGGATAAATCCATTCTTTATTTCCCCATGATTTAGACTGTGAAACGTTCTTTCAAGTGAATCTGCTTCCTGCTGCTCTGTGCAGAATTACTTAAATTGCACAGAACTATACAGCAGTATATCAGCAAAAAATAACAGCTGTAAGTTTACAGGAAAAGGAATTCACTAGCCAACAATATGTCTCACATCTTTTCTGTTTCTGAATCTCTTTTGCAGCAAAGCAAACTGCAGTACAAGAAAGTTATTCACAGCCATCCTGAAAGTAGCTGGTAGGATGGACCTGGAGCCTGAGGATCCTGATGTCCATTCCTCTAGTTAGTCCATGGCACCTCTGGTCATGATTATACTTTTCCTGATGAATATAGGATTATCCCAGCAGGATTTAATGTCTTTTGTGATAAGGTACAGCATAACATTAAGCACAGGTCTAAACTTTGAGAGTATGTACAATTTGGGGAAAGTACTGTTATTCCAAACAATTAACAAAGGTTAATTGTGACCAGTGATATTTGGCCTAGAGAGGAAAATGTTGGCACTCTTGCTTAAAATCTGATAGGAAACACATTAACCCTTTAGCCTTAGCTTGATTTAAGCTTGACTAACCCTCAGGGGAACATGTTAGGAGGAAAGTCTGAGACGGAATTAGGAGGGGTGTAACTAATCCAACTGCAAATTGCAGAAGAGCATTCATAAGAACACTCAAGCTGCAAGTGCTCATTGTGTTCAGAAGGCATTTCCATCTTATTGATCCTGAGAGCTGGGCAGAAACTCAAAATGTAGATGGCTAGGGAAGAATTGATGTGCTGTGGGTTTCATAGCACTTCAGAGGCAATAAGGGTGATGGGACCCCCGTCCCACTGCCCTTGGGGGTGTTGTTAGTGGGAGGGGAGCAAGGTTGGGAGTTAAAGGGATGAAGAAAGGAGAGAGATATTAAAGTAGAGTGGAGAAAAGACTTGATAATTCGTAAGCACAACTTGCTTGACCACAATAAAACATTGTGCTAGTCACTGAAATAAAACCATGGGCCAAATCTAGAAGTTATGTATAAATCATACATCAGGGACTTTCAACTGACTGGCATACTAAAAATCAATGGTGCTGATTTCACTGCGGAAGAGGTTGGATTACAGCGATGAGCTCAGCAAAACAGACAGTACGTTGAGGAATTGTTCTACTTTATTGTTCATCTTTCTCAATTTGTGTTGCGGTGTGAAATGAAAATCGTGGGATCAACTTTTGAAGGTGTGATTTGTTTGTCTTTTGAGAGATGTATAAAAACAGTGGAAATCTGCTTAATTTATTATGTGTAACAGATTGCGTTTTATACAGGTTCACAGTGGTAAAATAGTTATAATATTGGGAGTACATAACTGTGCTCTGTGGGCATGTGGAAGATTGGATATTCAAGGTTATCAGAAGATCTTGAATAATCGCCAAGGCACATTTCCATCATCCGAATCACTTCATTTTTACCCGCTATATGAAACAGATGTAAAAATAGCTCTCTCATCAGCGGATTGCTACACGTATTTGGGCTGCAGAAGTTCAATTCTGTTCGAAGCAAGACTGAGAAATTATTTGCAGAATGTTGCTGTTAATCAGAAGCAGCAATTTAATGTTACGTACCCGTCTCTCCTCCTACCCCTAGCCCCCCTTCCCAATTCGGAGCAGGAAACGGCACTTGGACGGAGCTCAGCTCACCGACTGTCTGGAGAGGCTCTCTAGGAATGAGGAGGGACTTGAATTCTCTCCATATGTCATTTCCTTTCCCCTAATGGCTAAAAGAAACCCCATTGCTGCAGCCCATATAACTTAAATAGAACATTACCAGTGTAGGAAAATAAAGGTGGGACAGAGAGGGCATCCACGTTCCATTTCTTCCTTCTGTGTAGAAAGACTGTTTCATACAGTTCCCAAAACTGAAGCTATTAGCTTCAATATATATCAACACCTGCAGTTTGTGGCCAGACATTGATTAGAAAAGGAAAATGTAAGTAGAGGAGGAATGGTAACAACTGCGTGAGAGCTAAGGAAGAAGAGGTGACTGAGGAAGGCTGACAATGGGGATCTAATAATTTCTAACAAGTTCTAATAGCAAATAATCCTAGAAATTGCTGAAGAAAAACAAGATCAGCTCACTCCTGCAACCAGATTTGTCCAGACTACCTTTAAAAACCTTTCTGTTCCGTGAAACCAACAGCATGTGCAGATACGCTGCTGCAAAATGCACAACTTGATCTGCTATATTGCACAGCGGATTTGAAGCTGTCAACGGAATTCAGCGTTCCATAGTAACCAACTGAAAAAAAGAGCACAAACAGGACCAAAAAACCAGCTGAACAGAGGGCTTGCTTCCTCAGAGCCAACAAGCTGTGTATAGACTCGGAACAGAATGTCTTTCTAGCAATATGTTTGTTAGAAACGGAACCGTGCAAGGCACTTTGCACAACAAATGGGATATGACATTTGCTCAAAAACCCCAAATTTTGCAGTCAGTGAGTGAGCACATCTGCATGGAGTGGCTTGATGTATCTGCTTGCAGAATGATTACATGTCATTGCAGAACCGAGGCCTCACATCTTTTATTAGACATATTGCCTAATTAGACATATTGTCCCTAAATTCTACTGCTAAAAAGAGAAAAAAAAATAATTTAAAAAAAAAAAAAAGTCTTTTCTCCAGTTCTATTTTAATGTATTTCAAGAGTGGAATAAAAGAATGATTCAAGACACACGGTGACAGCTTTTGCTTTAGGTTACTTTCAGCACTTCGCTAGACCCACTAACCTACTTAAATATCTGCTCTGCTCTTGTCTGCCATGCAACCTGGCTTTATAACTTTTAGGATGAGATAATTTTAGAGACACCTTTATCTTAAATGCTCTCAAACCAGTTTCACAGTGGGCTGGTGGGTGATCCTGGTAAGGAAGCACAGAAGCAGCTGTGGGACGAGTTTGGTATTTCTGCAGTTCAGAAAGGGTTAGGAATTGGATTAAAAAATATATATTATTGTGTTTATTGAACCTCTAAATGCTTTGGTGTCATGATTGATCTTATTTATAGACCGGGTTTTCTTGTAATGTGTTTATGGATGTCTGCAGACTTGTAAGACAAGACGTGGCAGTTAGCCTGGGTTCTCTTCAGTAATCCACACCACCGGGTGAGTATAGGCAGTAGCACATGTTGGACAGCTTGTTCTGAATCTTAGTGGTTGCTTCCCCATAGCAGAAAACAATAATCTTGTGAGATTAAGCCTTCGCTAGCTATTTTCAACTTTGAACCTTGCAGATTCGATTACCTGTAGAAGTACACGATGTTGTTACGATTGGATAAACCTCCTGGAATTTCACCTCTCGAATAGAAACGTTTGCATGAGACACACGGCAAATCTTCCACTTGCTCGAAGAAATGGGAGATCAGAACTACCAGGTGAGGGCCGTTTTGTTGCAGCGGTTTGCACTGCCCGGGGCGTTTGCTTTCTCTGCCAACATCGCACATGCAGAGCAGTCTGTCCCCAGCCTCATTTGCTCTCTGGATCAGTAGTTGTCTCCAATAACCACAGAATCGACTGGGTTGGAAAAGACCTCAGAGATCATCGAGTCCAACCCTTGGACCAACTCTAGTCTGTTTATTAGATCATGGCACTAAGTGCCATGTCCAACCTCACTTTAAAAACCTCCAGGAACGGCGAGTCCAGCACCTCCCTGGGCAGCCATTCCAATGCCTGACCACTCTCTCTGTAAAGAATTTCTTTCTAATCTCCAGCCTCAATTTCCCCTGGTAGAGTTGAAGCCCATGGCCCCTTGTCCTATTGCTGATGCCTGGGAGAAGAGACCAATCCCCATCTGGCTATAACTTCCCTTCAGGTAGTGCTGAGCTCACCTCTAAGCCTCCTCTTCTCCAGACTAAACAAGCCCAGCTCCCTCAGTCTCTCCCCATAGGTCTTATGTTCAAGTCCCTTCACCAGTCATGTTGCTCTTCTCTGGATCTGCTCCAGCACTTCAATGTCTTTCCTGAACTGAGGGGCCCAGTCCCTGTGATAGGCTAGAATGGGATAAATTTGCCTCATCTTAACCCTTGACACGTATGGGATTCTGTAGAGACAGAAGCACAAGGTTTTCATCCCTGATTATCTAGTGTCATGGCCAATGACACCAAGCTAATTATGCTGAAGTATTAAGGCTTATCAGATAGTATTCTAGGCGTTTTGGGGAGTCAGGAAAGCATCTCTGCTCTTCTTGGCTGCATGGATGGGAGGTGCATCATAGAACAGTCTTAACTTCTTCCAAGGCAGTAAATAGTGGCTGTGGTCCAAGTAGGATGGTAAGCAGGCAGACCAGGAGATTAATTTAACGTGGCTGTTACCTTCCAGTGCATCACGGTTGATCAGCAGCGTCTAAGAGGTGAATTTAGAGCAGCAGCACTGAGTCAGCTTTTCGCACCCCTCTCAGTATCAGCCGAAACAAGACTCAGCAAGACTTAAAAAATAGGAGATTTTACAACTCATCTTTTGCAGGCAACAGAATTGTTATTTCAAATTGATGCTGGGCCACAGCAGATAGGAAAGATTAGAGAAGGTTTGTTATTCTTTCAGTGGCTAAATAATACAGTTTGGTCAAAAAGAGGGCTGTATGTCAACTCTCCTAAATGCTTGTTTGGGCTGACAGTCTTCCTAGTAACACTTCATTTGTCTAAGCTACACACCACTGGGACAAATACACAGTGTCAAGTTGAATCAGACAATATCCGGAGACAGATACTGTAGTACAGTAGTAAATTCTTGATCCGTATCACTCCAAGGAGACTGCTTCCAACTGCCTCATTCCATAAGGTCTTTTATAAACCTATTTATGTCAGCCAAATGTAAGGAGGAGATTCTAGAGTTGCTTTGGTCACAAAGCAACATGAGAAGGTCCTGCAGAGCAGTTGCATGAGGGAACATGCGGTTCTTCAGGAAACCTTAGTAACTTCAGTGGGAATACTGAGCATGTAGCTCTCAAAGCGCTTGACAAAGCTGGTCATCCAAGAGTCTGGTAAAGAAATGGTGTTATCAACAGTATTTTATGGCTAAATAAATGGAAATCGTGGGAGAATAAAGGAAATGTTTTTCACAAATAAACCTTGGTTTTGGCCGAGGACTTTTGAAGATGTAGTTTCTACTCCGAGTTGGCAAAACCAGGCGCTACCATTTGTCCTGGGCTGGTAAAAGTGCCGTGTGACTTGAGCTGGAAAACGGGGCTGGGGCTTGAACGCAACTGTAATTCGGTCACTTGCCCAAGCACCGGGACATAGTTTCTCATGGTAGATTTACCTCTTTCAGAAAGCAAATTTTAGCTTGTGGCTATTACTAAAATATAAAGCAATGCATCTATTTATTCCATGTTCAATGCCTGTCTCTTTAAAATCTGCCTTTTTTTCTTCTTCTTATAAAGTCGCACTAGGATAGCGCTGTCCTGCAGGACACGAGGAAATAACATGACTAAAGAACTGCATGGAATATCTGTGCATCAGTTACTAATCTGTTCTGGATGGATGGACTTAGAAGTTATCTTAGTGACTAACCACTGGAAAATTCTGTGATACGGGAGCTCGTGCATTTTTTTGTAGCCACAGCTGCAGTCATTTCCCTTCAGAGACACATCATTTCCCCAAGACACATCCTGTCTCGGAGGGCCATGGTGTCTGCTGCTCCAGGCTTCGGTCCCCTTTTCAGTGGCCAGCATATGGGTGGAGATTTCCTTCCTAGTTTCTTCTCCTGAAAAGCTTCGTGTCAAGCTCTAGCTTGAGAAACGCATTGAATCTTGACCTCTTGCATAAATGTTGTCTGTGCATGCCAAAGGGAGTCAAAGTGAGAACCAGAGCCCCTGTCTAGACATGTTTCTTCATCCTACAATGGATAGGTATGTCTTCCATTAATGTTCTTTGTCCCTGAGTAGTAACGGTGACAAAGTTAAACCAGATATTTAAGCATGTGCATCTGAATCATGTCATTTTTCAGCTCACCCGCAGCGAAAACTATGGACCAGTCTGATAATTTTAATTACCTGCAAAGGGACATAAGGAATCTCATGCAAAGTGAAACTATCTGTTCCAAGTCTTCCTGAAATGCGTAACCACTTTATAGACGATTTCGGTAGAGTTTGATCCTTTTGTACGGAACAGCGGCGGGGAAGGCGACCGAAAGCCCCACAGAGGACAGATTCCGTTTGGGAACACGACCAAAATGTGATGGATCTGCAATGAATTTAGGAAGTACTTTTGCTACAGTAAGAAGTTATGAATGGATTAGAGCAGGATTAAAAGCAAAACCTATGCCAGTGAGGCAGACTGGGAGAATGATGCCCGTTGTAAGCAAAGGTGTTGATGGAGCAGGTCAAGGCTGCTCATCTAATGACTTGATTTTACTAAGCAGTGTGTTGGGACACCAGCTTAGGTAAGGCCTGTTTGTTATTAGGCACCGTATTAACACAACAAGAGAAAGTCCTTGCTTTGCAGACCCTTGCTGTTAATAGACAGAACAAGCTAGTGAAAAGTACGATACAATGGCAGGCACACAAATGAAGGCTGCTCTAAAATGATGCTTTGCAAAGCAATAAGCAGGAATGCTTTGATAGGGAATGAGTTAATCAGACAAATTGAGAAAGAGGGAGGGAACACTTACAGTAGAAATGTTAATTATTCTTCACAATTTATTTTTTTTATGTTATTTTTTTTTTCCCCAATATTAACAACACTTTACCAAGAAAGAAAAATATTGATGTGATAAGTCAGGGAACAAACTTGTGAAAAATACTTCAAATTTATTTCTCTTCAGATGAAATTGGACCTGATAAATTTAAATCTCAATGGGGTTGCCTAGGTGTATACTGCTGCACCACTTTTATTCTCAGAACTATGCAATTAGGTGGCAAAACCTGGCATTTAGCATGAACAGTCGCACATGCAACTGCAATATACCATAGAGACAAAGGAAATGGAAGCGTAATTCTCTCCTGGTCACCTCTGTCTTTAACTTCATGATGTCCAGGGGTAATGTCTGTAATCCATGACAGGCTCTGGGAAATTGAGTAAATGAAGACTAGTAGAAAGAAACACAATCTGGATAATTTTTCATATATTTCTTTTTAAAAATTGTCTTAGGAAAACAATGGTTTAACCTTTTAATTTACTCACAAAGGCTTAACAATAGGGGCATGACTTTTGCTTTCTTGATATCATCACAGAAGCTGGGAAAAATGTGATATAACACCAGCCAGCTCTCGTTACTGCTGAAGGAATGCGCTGTGATTAGAGCTCTATACAGAAAGAAACAGAATGTGATTCTTACATGTTGATTTACTTCGAACGCATGCTGAGGAATGAGTTTCGAGTGCAGTCTCCCATTTCCTCACCTCCAAAAAACTACCTACAACTATCTTTTTTGTGAAAGTTAACACTATTTGATTAAAGGTGTTTGTTCACATTTCTCGGTGTCCAAAACAACTAAATCCTTTGAGAAATATCCGTGAATGCGAGGCCGCCTTTTTCTTCCTATTGGGAAGTTCAGGAAATCAAAGCTACAGAACAAAAGGAGGTTTTGTTTCTCTACATACTTCTCCAAAAGTTTCACTATGACATTATTTTGTCCTTATGGACTCCTCTGCAGCCCTGTTGGTGTCCTAAGGATGTCTGAGCTCACCCCCTTTCCCTCCAGCTCCTCCTGTGCCTCGGTGGGTGACCTGTGGCTGCAGAGCAGCGGTGGGAGTCGCTCGGGCGTCCAGCACGGGGCTGCCGTCCAAGCCGTGAGCCGCGGGGTGACGCAAGGCACTCCCTTCCCTCCGGACCTGAGCCGCCTACCTCATCTCGAAAGGATTTGTTGCTCAATGATATCAGCCCAGAGTGAAACACGGATCACTTGTCAGCCGCTAATGATGAGATTTGCTTGCTTACCTCACAAGATCAGCACTCTGAAGCACGAAACCTCTTCTCGCCCTTGAAACGGGACTGCATAAAGACAAAATTTACTGTAAACTGTTGGCTTCTAAAACCTAAAGCAGGATCAGCAAGATGCCCGTTTCATTAATCTGAGAGTATTTTGAGAACTTGGGGGATAGCACTGGCATGAGAAACTCTGGATCACAACGTTCACGTGGAATTCTTCTGTTGGAAAAGTAGCACTTCCAGTCATCAGGTACTGTCAGTATCTGTGGTCTCTGATATTCCCTGCAGTTCTTGGTGCTTTGCAAGGCTTCCTGACCTCTGCTCGCTGCAGGTCTTGCTCAGATCCCTCACAGAGCTGCTCCTCTTATATTCTGCTTGGAATTCTACACAGTGAAGGGGAGCGACGAATAAAAATGCTGATTTCCCTATAGAACGAGGAGATATAATGGGACAGAAGCATCTGTAGGACAGCCAAGGTGCAGCCATTGCAATGCTTATCACAGCCAGAAGGGAAGAAGTGAGCAGTCTGCATCCGGTGTGTTTGTCCAAGAGCAACCTGATCTAGGTCGTACTTACCTGTGTTAGTCCTGACCTAAATGGGACACCATGCCTGCAGGTGCTAATGAGAGCTAAAGCCCCTCTTCTCTCATGCTACTAAATACATTCTGTATGGGACTTTCTTATGTGTCACCAACACATTTGGGATGTATTAGCAAAAAAGCTCAAGTCGTGTAGGTGTATTTAAAAATAAATACAATGAACTTTGCACATATTTTTAAAAATGCACGGCAGTAGCAGCAATTTTGTGGCCATTGCATTTTTATATACTGATTCAAATGCACTAAGTGTCAATTAATGCTCTAACACTTGGAATATATCACAGTAATTTTGATGAAAATTGAGCAGCCTATCCAAAAATCTTACGAAAAAAATAGATCCGCAAGTTGCTTTCTGAAAAGCAGCATGAATCTAATTACACTTCATGACCTTTAAAAAACACTTTTAATGAAAGCATTCAAATGTTCATATACCTACTGAGCAATTAAATACTATATTTAACCCAAATAGTTCTGTTGTTTTATTTTTTTTAAACATTAGCACTGCAATGAAAGTCTGACACACTGGTTATCCATTAGAAAAAGATCATGTAGCAAGAGTGCTATGTTTAACACAACATTAAATACTTTTGTCAAATTATATCAGCATTATTGAATGCTGGGTCCAGAGTGCACTGCAAGGCCCCCGAAACAAATAATCATCACTTCAGGAAAAATCTAGAGTAACCTAGAAATATGCTAAATATGTGAAAGTGGCTTTATATATTGCTTTTCTACTCGGTTCAGCAGTGGCCGGGTAATGTCGCAATATTTGCAAACCATCACCCATTTGCTTCATATAGTCGGTTTTAGAAAGCGATAATTATCTGGCCATGTGAATTTGCAAGAGATTGAAACTTTAATAGTGTGACCTCCAATTATGAAGACTGATTTTTCTCCTTTTCTTTTTTTTTTAAATGCAGGAATCAGGACGCCTGGAATGTCTTTGAGGTGTGTATGGATTTACGTAACTATTATAAAGGAACTTTTTCACTGTTTCCGTGCGGCGTATATGCCACAAAATCAGCAGATACGTTGTGTCTGCGTTTAGCACAAAGTTTAAACTTGTTTCGAGGTCTTTTGCCTTGGAACAGTGGGTCAGCAATGAATCAAGCCAGTACTCCTCTGCTCCTGGGTGAAGTGACACAGGAACACGAGTGTGGGAAGCACGGAAAACTTCCACCTAGAAGAACCTGCAGATTCAGACACAGTTCGGGAGGAAGGAAACATCAGTCTGCTCAGTTCTGTGTACGTACTTCCAGACAGAAAACCTCCTGGGCCGTATAGAAGCCACATTATAAACTCTGTGACGCAGCAGCCGTTGTTTCATCCCGTGTTTGGATCCTGATCCATAGGTTGGATCCTAATCTATGACCGCCCATGACAACACTACACGTTGCCTCAGCAGGAAGAAGCCAGTGCAATGACACAACCGCATGAGTTGTGCGCACAACGCACGGAATATTAGTAAGGCTGTTGGTAAGAATAGGTGTGTGGTTTATTAGCTCTATCTTTTAAGGTGAATTTTACTGCTACAACCTGTGTATCTTCCCTGGGAGCTCTTCCCACCCTTGGGCTGCCCCTTTGGCCCATGTGGAGCTCCCGCCACGCTGGGAAAACTCTGCCAAGCCAACTTTCCTCTGGGATGGGAGTTAAATTAGGCCACACGGCATTTTCAATTTATTATTATTATTATTATTATTATTTTGAGAACAGCAGTTCACAGAACGGGGAGATTTCTACAACCGCAGACAAGCTGCGAATTGGTCCAAAGTTTAAGAGTTTCCACAGCCAGTCTGTCACACTCTGTCCATGGAGACACCACCCCGAGTGTGGCCGCGCACAGTTCAGCCTGGCTTTGAATCCTCACCCCTGCGGTCCTCTCCCGTTTGTACCTTTGATTCTCCTGTCCCAAACCCCCGCAACTTTCACTGTCACCGTCCCCCGCTCCCCTCAGCCGTGACAATTCACCCGGCGCCCCCGACCCCCCGGTTGTCCCGAGGAGGATCCCAAATGTCGCCGCCACCTGACTCGGCTCCCCGTCCAGCATCCCCGGGCAGAGCCCGAGGCGGGGCCGGCTCCTCCTGCCCGGCGGGGGGCGGGCGGGCTCCCCGGGGGCAGGCCAGGGGAGGGGAGGCGGCTGTCTGTCTGTCTGGCTGGCTGGCTGTCCGTCCGCCGTGTGGCTCCGTCCCCGGCTTTGTTGTGCTCGGCGCCCGGGCTCCCGGCGAGGGGGCGGGGAAGCGGAGGGAAGCGGGGAAGGCGGCCGCGTCTCCTCCTCCGCCTCCTCCTCGGCCCCGCTCATGGCGACGCTGGGCACATCCGGGCTTCTCCTCCTCCTCCGGCGGCCGCCGCTGCCCTGAGCGCCCAGCCCGACTCCATTAGCGCCTCCCCTCCCCCCCGTCTCCCTTCCCGGACCCAGAGGCAGGGGGAGCCCCGGGCAAGGCAGCGCCGAGCCCGCGGAGCGGCCGGGGACATGTCCAACCAAGGGGCCCGGCGGAACGGGCCCGTCAAGCTGCGACTGACAGGTGAGGCTGAGCGGGCGGGCTCCGCCGGGCCTTGCCGGGGCTGCTCGGGCGCCGGGCGGGCCGCGGGGAGGGCAGGAAGGGCCGGAGGAAGCGGCGAGCGGCGGGGGCTGCCGGGGGAGCGGGGCTGCGGGAGCCCAGCTGGAGGGGCGGCAGCGCTGCCTCCATGTGTCTTTGAGGTTGAACCTGGGGCAGGAGGAGCCGCTCAGGCCTCGGGGGGAAGGAGGCGGTGAGCGGGGTCCGGAACAACGCGGCCGTGCGGGCTGCGGGGCGGCGGTGCCGCCGGCCGGGCCGGGCCGGGCCCCCCACAGCCCGCCGGGGGCTCCGGGCCGGGGGAGCGGCCGCTGCGCGCCGCGGACACCGGCACCGTCTCCTCTTCCTCAGCGCCCCCCGCCTCTGCCCGCTCCACTTTGTCCTCTCCGCGTAAACTCCAAAGAAACTGTCACTTTGTTTTGATCTCTTTGTTTGTTGTTGGTGTGTCTCTGTGTGTTTTTTTTTAAACCAACTTCCTCAGTTAAGATTCTACACAGTTCGTGTGGTAAAGTGCCTTATGCTGCCCTCTTCCAGATGACCACTTGACCTCTAATACTTTAAAATATCATAAAAACTGTTCACCTGCGTGCTTCGAAGGAAAACAAGTTGTTACTAAATACATACAACTATATTCCTTTCCATATAAGAACCCATGTAAATAGGTTTAGAGAAAAACTCTTAGAAGTTCTGCTAGAGCTTTCTCGAAAAAAATACAGAAGACTTTAAAGAAAAGAGCTGCTTTAAAGTATTGTAAATCCCTTAGGAGAAAAACAGTATTTTGTTTTCTCAAGTGTCAGTGCATGAAGGTAAGAGATTAGAAAATAATAGATAGCACTGTCAATAGTGTTCTCTGCACATAGTGTATGCAACCAGCTTGCAAAACAAATGTTTTTAAAAATGCTAAAAGAGTTGATATATTTACTTAAGGTGCGTGTGAAATAGTTCAAGTTTAATGTCTAATGGAGATGTTTTCATAGTTATTTTTTGAAGTGTGTTATTTTTTTATGGAGCAAGTAAAATGGATCTGCTTATGTTTTACTTTGGAAATACTTGGACTAAATTTATAATGTAGTTTCGTGGAGATCTGCGAGTGTCCATGTATTACACTGAGAAATAAAACTCTTAAAATCAGTGTAGCTGGAACAGTGCTGCCTTGTTTTTATGGAGTGTTTTGTAGCTTCCTCTTCAGGTTATTGCTTCACTGATGCGGTGCTTTAATACCCTTTTCCTGAGCAGTGGGTGCTTAGACTTGCTTATCTTTGAAATATTAAAAATGATCTGTAGCCTTATGTAAAAACAAGGGAAATACCGTTTACAGAGTTGTCTTTCTCACCTTTGGATTTTGTGTCCTATTTTGCTGCTTATTTATTTTTACGAAGGATCAAGCCTATAATGAAATCGTGTCTGTCACAAAATAGAAGTGTAATGGAGAGTGTGACTGTGAGCAAGAAACAGGCGGTCACTTTACACGCTGACTTTTAGTTGTGCGGTCAGTGTCCCGAAGGAGCAGGTACGAGCTAAAGGAGCATTTCTGAGTTTTTGTCTTACATTTTAGGAATGGATTACACAGCACAGGCGAAATTGTCTGTCTAGGGCCTGTGGCGGGGTGAGCAGCTCCAGCAGTTGCTGAGCACCAGTTGTGTTACTTGAAGTTTACATGACACATCGGCCTATATTACTCAAGTTAAAAAGGCTTGAGGTGTTTTATGCATTAGCTTATTGTGAGTTGTTTCACATAGGTTCATTTGTTGTGAGGAAGCTTTACATGTTTAAGAAAAACATTGATTTTCATTAAGTCAGCTGACATGTCGTCAGTTCTTGCCTAGGAATAGTTTGGAGTGTTCTGCGTGGTTTTGATTACCCTTTTTGATTGGAAAAGCAGTTTGAGGGCTCTTGAATTCTAAAACTGTTTGGAATTAAAAGAATCTGTATATCCAGAGTTTTTAAAAGTTTATTCTCGAACTGACAAATGCTATTTAATCTTAATTTTCTTTGGCTGAATGAAACTAGCAGTCTTCTGTTTTGGCTTGAATATTTATAGGATTAATTCTGCAATTATTGTATCACGCTTATCGTTTCTGTTCATTATCTCTAAATTAGATGGTATAGATTAAGAAATGGATTTCAAGAACTGGATTCAATTAGCAGTTTTTCAGGACATAAACATTAAAGGTTTAGATGGAAAACATTGTTTTGACTGACTGGATAAATGACAGGATAATGTTTGATGTGAGTCCAAGAACTGATCTGGAGCTGGTGCCCAACTTCTCAGGCCATCTTGAGGAGCCAAATAAAATATTTAACCTAGGCCTCATTTTGCAAAAAAAAGAGGTTGATTCTTTGTTGGGACCTTAAGAAAGTTCTGAGAAATGTTTGGCATACCTTTACACTAAGTGTTTAACAGTTTATTTAGGTCTGGGTTCCATAACAGAGAAAAACCACAGCGGTGGCATACTTCTAGTAAGTTTGTATTTAGTTTACATCTGTGTTATATATTTATTATAAAAGGTTATTCCTAGGTTTGGTTGTCTGGCGTAGATATCACTTGAATCTTTAGTGGTACGTATGTCGATGCATTTTGCACAATCTTGAGCTAGAAAATGGCTGGATAATAGTGAAAATCTGAAGATGGTACTTCTGATGATACTTCACTTCTAGAATGAAGTGTAAATGCTTGTTTCTGATTAACATACAAGCAGTGTAATTTAAATATGCCCAAGTCTAGAATTGCACTGGTCTTCTCCAGAATTTATCTTAGCAGCTTATAATAATGTTATCCAAGGAAGCTGTAATGTAAGGAAAGTTTGTGACGTTTTTAGCACCATTTGATCTAGTCCTGTCCTGAGTGTATCCGAGTCTACAAAAGCTGCAAGTGCAGTCGTCCCCTTCCATTCTTGCTGATTTTCCTTAGTCTTGTGTTGAATTGGTGAATGTGTCATACTCTCAGGTGGAATATACTGTGCTTTCTTCCACCCTCCCATGTTGAAGTGCATTGATTTTTATATTCTTCAAAAAACTGAGAAATGACCGTTGCTTTCAGTTTCTCAGTAAATATTTTATGTCCTAATTTGTGAATTATCTAATGTCAAAATAGTTGCATTTGACTGCTTTCTCTTATATCAATGAGTTACCTCAGTGAAGTTGGTAGGGCTGTTTTTATTGAGTAGGAAGATGTTTGAAGTCTGAAAACTACAGGGGCACTAGAATGTATTGAGTTGGATAAAAGCTAATGCGGAAATGTCTGTAGTTCGTGTGTTACAGCTAGTTTTTGGGTCAGAGAATAGCTAACGAGGTACTTCAATAGCAACAAAGTACAGTGACACTGTATTGTAAAAAGTGGTAATAAATATCACATGGATAAAACTGGAATGAGCTGGAAGAGCTTTGTTGGTGGAGAATCGTAGGCCCGAAGAGCTGTTAGATCAGGTTTTCCTCCTCCTTACTCGGGGCTTTCAGGTTTCCCGGCAGAGTTTGCTAATTAGGGGAAGGTGGTTCTGTCCTACAGAGTTAAAGTGTTGAAGTGCTGCTCTTTTGGGTTTTGATCAGTTCATGGAAGGTCTTGTGATGCTAATAATATATCTTGAGAAGGGCGTGTAGTTGTTAGAAAAAGCCAGAATATTCTTTTTGCAAAATCAGGTGGAATCTCCAAAACTGGCTTGTTCAATTTAACAGTGAATACAATTGAAAACAGTGGTTAGTCTAAATCCGATATTCTCATTAGTGTTGTTGGAAGCAGGGTGAAGTTTATGGATAGCAGAGCTTCATTGTAGGAGCAGCATTACTGATTGATTGATAAAGTAGCTTCTTATATCTATGGTTTCTTAGTTAAATGGTAGTGCAGTTTTAGGTCAGTGATGTTTTGAGTTTTCTTCGCTTTGTAGTCCCTGGCTTCACTTTCTGGGCCCTGTTTTGTGTTGACTCCAGTGTCCGTGTGGCCATGTGATGAGCTGCAAGCTAATCCTACCAAGAAAAGCTCAGTTTTTTGCATAGGAGGAGAGGGATGCATGGGAGAAGCTGAAAAGAGGGCAGGGCCGCCTCTTTTCCCAGCAGCCTAGAGTTAGATAGGCTTGGGTCAACAGTAAAACAATGAGGTTCCTTCATGGAAGCTGTGTTTGACTTAATGACACATGACTTACTAAAAACTAGTACTTAAATCAGAATCAATAAATTGCATGGTAGGTGGATCCAACTGACGCAGTCGTAACAGAGTCAATAGGCATGTGTCTAGTCAGGTCGGAGGGAGATTGATGGATGCTTGGCCCTCGGTATTTTCATCAGCGTGAAGTGTGTGTGTATATACATGCTTTTTATATATACAGTATATATTTATAGATATTTATATAGATATAAATCAGTTGTGGATCACACAGGCGCCAAAGAATTGTAATAAACAACCAAGCAGCTGGATGGAGCAGTCTTGACTGCTTGTTACAATGGGTTCGGCTTCTATGACAAAGTTTTACTCATCTGCATAAAGGTATAAAATTACGTATCTGTGTTAAAGGATACATAATGGAGTATTGTGGCGAGGAAAACAAAGATCAAAAAGGATTTGGGGGAGGAAATAATAGTAGGAAAATAGTTCTACAGAAGCTCCAATTAAAAGAGCAAAAAGGCCAGGGGTTCATCTTTGGCTGTAGAATCAGGAAAGCATCCAGTAGAAGCTAGTAGAGGATTTATGTGTGTAGGTAACATATGGGACATATATAGGAGATGTATGGGAAATCTGCAGTCCTAATGTTAATCTTTGAAAATTAAAGCAATTTTCAGAATAGTACTTTTCAGTTACATTTAAGCTGTCCCATAATGTCTCTCCATGTGGCTGAATTTAGCTGAGTAACACAACTAGTGGAGACAAATTATTTTCTATTTGCTTTTTTATTTGTTAATCACACTGAAAATCTGATCAGGCCCCAGATGAAGATATTTTGTCTTTATGCCCTTAAGGTGAATGAGTTGATCCATAAAAGCAGACAGCTTTTCATGTTTTGTTCTGGCTTATCTCATGGCTTTGAAGTGTGGCCTTGCTTTGCCATCTTACTGAAAATGACATCTCACCATTGGCCAGACCTTTCTTGAGGGTTCTTGAGAAGGTGGGTGATTCCTTTGGGCGTCTTCCCTCCCCTCATCACATAATGAGATGAACTGATTTCTGACTTGGCTTAATGGCACGAGTACATTACTACGCAGGCTATTACATGCATGCTGTAATATATAAACTGTAAATGCTCACAGCACGTGCAATGTCTGAGGTCATTCAGGTGACTCAGGTAGAGATTAATCTCAATATTAGACAATGTATATCAAGGTAGCCCCAGTGTGTGTCTGCTTTGAGCAGAGCACGGTTCCTATTTCAGAAAGAGGGTTAAAATCTTGCGGGACATTGGGCAATAGTGTATTCAAGGAAGCAAACTGTTGGGTTTTTTCTTGTTAATTAAACTTGAAATCCTTTCCATGAAAGCATAGATAAGAATACTCAAAACTATGAAGAAATCTTCGTCTGTAGATAACGAAGCTCATGACAAAATTGCTAGGCATTATCATCCAAGTTTAAATGGGCACACTGATACGGAATGGAGAATAGACACGCTCAAGATCATAAAAAGTATAAACCAGGTGAAGGTGGGATTTAGAGCCACTATCTGTTGACTTTCTGCCCATGAAGATTTTTTCTCTTGAGTTTAAATGCACAGAAAACATTCTGGTTTGGGCCTTCTGAGACTATGTGTTTGGGATGAATTGGGTTCAGTTCTCTTATATATTTGTGCTGCACTATCAGCTGTATTTTAGCGTCCTGCACGTTCTTAGCAGTTATTTTTTCCTGCTTCAGAATATTTAAAATAGGTTATTTTGCAAACTAGACCAGGAGGACTGATAGCCCCAAAAGTGAGTGCGTATGGCTTAGGTGGAGTGTTGTTCACGTTTTCAAAATTCTGAAAGTGAAAGAAAAAATAGAGGTTTATGTGAGTTTATGTGACTGTATCCTGTTAATTTTCTGGAATGACTCTTGGCCAGTATGTATATAACACAACTTACAAGGATTGTTTTCTTGCAGGAAGGGAGAGTCGCTCCAACCACGGCTTTGGTGTTGTCAGTACAGACCGCTCCACTGTGCCCTTTCTATAATGAATTCATTTAAGTTGCTTCAAATATGCAGAGCACACACAGACTATGTAATTTACAGGTCACGGTAAAAATATGTACCCAGATTCTCCCATTTGTGCTTAAATTAGCACGTGTGATGCCGTCTTGCCACAACCACTGGAGTGACAGTGCCCTGGGAATGCTTTCCAACCCGCAGCACCGTTTTGGGGGATGAATGTGTCCCTCTGCTCTGTCCTGTGCTACCAGATGGGGTGGGCTGAGGAACGTATCCAAGTTAAAATCAGCCTCTTCCTCTCATCCCCCTTTTTTTCATGTTAATGGGGTGTAGAGGAGGCCTGTTGTGGGTTGGCTGGTGGGTTAAGCCGGCTGGGTGTTTGCAGAACAGCGGGCGGTTCGTGGGGCTGGGGTGTATCTGGGCTGATTGCATTAAATAATGACATACACTCATTTTCATTCTGCCTTGACCCAGATTTTAATATTACCGATGGAGTTAAGTGGAGTCGTAACTAATTATAGCTGTAATGATACTTCTTTTTAACATACCTAACTATCCGATATGGGGTTTATATATAGATGCATACATACGTTCGGTTATAGATGCAGTTGTGCTTGTATTTAATTGAAGGTGGGAATCTGCATTGGTAGTAGTAGAGGTGTTTTCTGAAAACTTGAGCCAGTTTGGTGATTTCTTTATAATATAAATAAAGACCAGGCCGTACACTTCTAAAACTGCATGTGGTAAAACTGCTGCTTTATGCATACCAGGATCTGAGGAAAATAGACGGAGTGCACTTAGTAAATGTTTAATTTTAGTAAAAGAGAGTCCACTACATCCAGGTAAGAAGCTCTTACCTGCTGTTTTCCCTAGTGGATTTATTAAGATAAAGGTTTGTGGTTCTGTATAGAAACTGTACGCAGGACTAAATAATCGGTAGCATTGTGCTTATGTGTAGTAATATTACGGTATCGTCCTTTTTTGTCTAGCAGCAAAATAAGCAATTCTGTCTTAGCTTATAAAAGGTGTTACCAGGTGTGAAATAAGAACCTTCTTTCTAAAGGAGGAGGTGGCTTATGCACATGGTGTCATTTAGAGGCAAAAAGGGTAAGTGTGGAGGTGAAGCCGGGACAGAATGGGGCAGGATGTTCAGGAGCTGGCTGCAGGCACTGCAGGTGCCCGCGGGTTTGTGTCACTTCATAGTGGGAGCAGAAAGCAAACGTGGGTTCCCGTACTTGGGTTAAAACATGCAGAAATGTCTGCGTTTCACACTGCTGGTTCCAATGCTGCTCCTCGGCAAGTAGTCATGATTGCATTTTCAGTGTGAAAATCCAAAGATATTGAGCATTTATCTTCCTCATGCTAATATTAATACGTCTATTTGAAGAGATACAAAATGCAGGTGTTGTTAGGTACTCCATTTAAATGGCCATAAAGCACCTGGTCCTCCCGTATGCTGGAGAGCTCAGCATTACTAATTCTGAAATTAAAAATGACTGCCTTCTTTAAGCCTGAGTTCACAGTATATGACATGTTAATTGACCAAACTTTAAAGAAGGGTATAATGCATGTGAAAATGGAAATTTTGTGGGACTTTTACTTAGAGGATTTTAGTGGAAAGTTCCAAAATGTTTTATATGGCTATTGCGGACAATTCACGGTAATTGAAACCTATGAACAACTGTAAAAATGTGAAGTGCCATCTTTCACATGGGCTGTGTACGTGGCGTTTCTAAATGTCTAAGTAGCAGTTCTGGATGTTTGGTAAAGCACAAGGTGTTGCTGAACGGAATCTTCAAATGTGTATATTACACATTATGATAATAAACTGTTGGTCAAGTATGGATGTGTGGAATGAGGAAAAATTGGTGTTGATATCTGTTGGAGCTAATTAATACTGCTGCACAGGGGAAGCGCCTGTGTGCTCGTATAGAATAATGCTGTTGTAAATTCAAGATGCTATGCAGTATTTCCCTTTTGCCTGAAATAGCTGGCTATGTGCTTTTTGTCAAAAAGTTAAAGGGCTTACATTTTTATTATCCTGCTAATGCAGGGGTGGCCAAGATTTGTTCTGAAATTCTGATGTCACGTTGTGTTCTCTTCTGTGAAACTCTTTCACATTTGGGATTTCTGCTGAAGAACTAGGTCAAAGGATGTTTTAAAATGCTGTTGGTTTCTGCTTTCTTCTGCAACAGGAAAAGAGAAGGCCTTGAAGGAAAAAGTGACTTAACAGTCGTTTTCTGTAGTACAGGCGGCGTGCCTGGGTTGTTGTAAAATATTTGTCCAGCCTTTTCTCCCTTCCTTAAGCTGTTCCCGCAATTCACAGCGTTCTCCCCATACCTGTCTTACGAGGGGGTGCTAAAAGGGTCCTAACATTTCTGTAGCGCTGTCTCCAAGGGTAGACGGTGAAGTTGTTTTGTTCCCTTCCCTAACAGCCAGCGGTTATTCTGCCTGGGGAGGTACTGTATATGTATTTACATTTATCTATGTCTTGCTTGCTTCTGCGGCCAAGACATCACGAAGAGATTTCTGTTCATTTATGAAATCTGAATGTGGCATTGTGAATATGTGCCTGAGATTTCTCCTTACAATATTTATCATTTTTTTCCTGAAAGTTCCTTTTCTCTGGTGGATTGTTCGTCCTGTAGAATAGGTCAGCTATTTCCTGTGTATCAGCATAATGTAACTTAATCTATGTGAAGTAGTACTTTGGACCCATTCAAAAGCTTTATATTTTGGGTAAGTTTATTCAAATTCAGAAACTTCACTCTCCATATTCAAACAGTTGTTAGTGTGGACCAAGACTGGAGATGCTCTTGTTCTGCACCCACCTGCATCTCTCAGATGGAGCAGGAGTACATGAGAAGCAAAACTGTCCCTGGTCAACCTGACCCTTTTGAATGTCACGTTCACACTAAGTGGTGAGTAGGAGCACTGGTTCCTGCAGTTGCTTCTGCTTCGTGTAATTGGAACACCATTTTGAATTGCTTTGTCTCTCTCTCTCAACATCTTTTTATTCGCTGTCAGGGGAATTTATAACTATAGCTGAACTCGTAGAACCAAGTTGGAGTTCGTAACGCCAACCATAGTTAGCGCTTCCCATTATAAGACTCTTTTCAGTTGCTGTTAAGCAGCCTGTTAGCACCGACATTTTTCATGCTGAATAGCTATGTTGGGCTGAATTTATTTTAGGAAAGTCCTGTTAAAATTCAACCGATTTCAAGAAGGAGATGAAAATTATATTGTTCATCTTTTTAAAAAATCCTTTTTTCTTGTGAATCCTTTCTTCTTGGGCCGGAACACTATCAAGCGAGGCTGTGGTAATAGGCAGATATCTCTGTATCAGCCAAGTAAGGAGTAGTGCACGGTTTAACAAATGGCTGGGCCGGGAGTTGGTCTCATCCTCTTAATGCTGAACTCGGCGCTGTGCTCCTGATGCGAAGAGAGGCCTGAGAACGGCTGGAGAGGCGTAACCAGAACGCACAGGGTTCAGAAGTTGGACGAGGGTGGAGAAGAAGGGAGTGACCTGGAACAAGGGGCTGTCTGGGACACGTAGGGGGTGACGGGGACTGATTTTTGGCAGGACGAGGCGCTGGGGATCTGTTGGTGCCCAGACTGTGGTGTTGCAGCAATGGACGTGACACAGGGTCGCGGGGGCAGCCCAGATTCTCTGTTCCCAAACTTTTGAACACTTGGCTTTGTAACTGGGAAATGCCATTGCTGTGTTGCTGTTAGTGATTGATTTGAGTATATTGTGTACAAGAAGCTGTTGTCTGTAGCAGAGGTTTTTTATAAGAAGGTGTGTATCAAATGCAAAAGAACATAAGGGGTTACAGTTGGGTAGAGGACAGAAGTTTAAAAACAAACAGGAAAAAATACCCATCCCAAAATTTCTCCCATCTGTTCCTTTGCTCCACACGTTCACCTTGATCTTGTCTAGAAGAAAGAGGGAATTAAGGGCTGGCTTCTAAGTGGCCCATGATTTATAACATAATTCTAAGAAAAGCTTGGAGATAAGATCAGGATTACTCCTTATATGTAGAACAAAAGGAATTCTTCAGCCTTCAGCAAACTTGAAGGTTGGTTTGGTGGTTTGTTTTTTAATCCTTGATTCTAAGAAATGCTGTGATGTCTTGGTCACTTCATTAACGCTGCTATTTTCTTGCTTTAAAAGGGTCTGAATACTTTCTGTTGAGTAATATGTGATAATAATTGAGTTTTGTAGTTCTTAATGTTTCCTTCGCTAATTTACAAAGGTTTTGGAATTACAATTAATTTTTTTTCCAGATAAGCACTATTTGCTGGTGATGAGTTAGTTGGATGGAGGATTTGACCTTTTTTAGAGTCAAGACAAGTATGTGAAATACCAAATGGAGAAAGCTGTGGCAGCCATCATTTATGTGCTCTGATGGGTCTTGCATTATATGTTTTCTCTCTAGAAGAGGGGGGTTCTCTGATTTTACAGAGTTTGTCACCAATGGATTTGTGCAGGAACAGCTTGCTGTGTAGCGGGCTGATAAAATAAACTGTGCTTTGTTTATACTGAGTTCCCTGTGCTGTGAAAAACTTTGATCTTCACTCTCTCTGTATATTAAACACACGCCACGTATGAGTCTGCAAAAGAGTTCAAACAGGGAGGAAACCAATGAGAAATTCCACGTAGCGGGCAGGTGTAGCTCCAGCAACAGAAACGCATCGTGTCCTGTTTGAAGTTGCTTTGAGAGCCCAGGTCAGAAAACGGCTTCATATAGACCAAGTGAGATGTTATGAGTGCTATCAGAAGTATGATTACTAAAAATAAGTAAACTGATACAAGGTGAAACGACAAGGTTTCATTTTAAGTTCACTTACACTTAGTATTCTCTAACCATGATGAAAAGTGAGCTTTTAAAATGGTTTTCATGTTTGCACGGTGTTCGCTGATGCTCAACAAGGCTTCTCTCTTCCCCCAATGTTTGATTCATACAAGGCCAAAACACTTGCTCCTGTGGAGACATCTTTCCCCAAAGCTGCTTGTTTTCACACCTTCTTGAGCTTTGGGCAATTATAAAGCTATTAAATACTTGATTTTTTTTTTCACCTGATGCCCTTTTTTATGATTTAAGGCCTGTGAAAGCCTGAACTACTTCCCAGGGAGCTGTGGAGGAGCCCTTGTGATGCTCAGTCTGTTTCTTTCTCACATACACAACATATATCACTTTGTGCTCCAGTAAATATCCATTTATCAGCCATGTAGTGAGTTGTCAGTTTGAGAGGTGAACTATATGTTCATTGTTTTAAGACTCTTAAATAGCTTAAGAATAGAGTGCAGTTTCCATCAGATTCAGCGTTAAGTGTATTTTATGGAATTACCTTTTCCCAACAAGGTTTTTTTATTTGCACACATACAGATATATGTTGCTTGTTTTTAAAGGCCATGCTTTCTCCATTGTATTTGGCTGCTTTTTAACGAAAATATTTACAATATGGTTATTTTTTTGTTATAGTGAACCATTTTATTGTTTCAGAAGTGAATGAATCATATACTCTGGATTATTTTTTCCTGGCAGATATTTTTCTTCAATGGTTACTCAGGGCTAGCTTAGATTGTACAGATGAATAGTACTTGAAATACAGTATCTGATTCATCATTTTAAATGATACAATGAAAAAACTTGTCCAAAAAATATATATATATATGGGTCTATTTAGTTGTGAGAACAACACCTTTACAGGGGCCTAGACTGGCTGTGTAGGCCCTGAACGTGACTGCAGCGTAGCAGCCTCCTCACATACATTTGCTGCATCGCTACCAACTGCACCCATAAATTCCTTGTGTTTCGTTTCTTCTTCTTGTAGGAACTTGCTACAACTTTTGTCGTTCATAGTGTGCGTTACCAATGCTGCGTGCAGTCCTCCCTGTATCTGTGCTCCAGAAGCAATCTGCGCTACTCGTAGCCTAAATGATACCAATTCTTTCCTGTGTGTAGTCTACGCTCTTGATTTCTCCTGTTTATTTTACTTTTGTTTTCCTATCTGAAACTAGTCACGACGTCAGCCTATTTTGCTTGTTGTATGGATATTGTCATGAAAAAAGAAGGTGCCCATAGCTGAGGGGTTGGAACTAGATGATCTTTAAGGTCCCTTCCAACCCAAACCGTTCTATGGCTTCCTCGACTGCTCACGTTAATTAACTGCTTAGCATGAATTAACAAAGCCGGATTTGAATGATAGAGGTGAGTAAGTGGCTCCACAGCCCCCGAAAATGGAAGAGGGGAGTGTAAATACTCCATGTTTTTTGTTAGCGGAGTGGATGCGTTCTCATGGTTTTGTTATACTGAGTTTTAAAATATTTGGAAGAGTAAAAGTGTCAAAGGAGCATCTAATGTGTGTGTATGTGTTTCTGTGAGCACACAGAGCTTTTTAAAGTGCAGTAGGAATTCTGGGCAGAGTATAAAACCTGAAAAGAGCGAGTCTGCTTCTTTGCATCCATGGAACTGATTTATGTCAAAGAATGTAAAGACTTAAGTTCTGGTAGATTTTGTTTAGGAGTAAAAATGTCATACACAAATTGTTTTTTCATATGTTTCCCAGATTCTCTAGGTAGGTTTAAAAAAGAAAAACCAAACCCACAACAAAAAAACCCCCACATATTTTCTCTGTTGCCTGTACCCTTTTAAGCTGCTGTCCAGGCAAATATTTATAAACAGAAAGTAACGCAGTTTCTTTTGCATGCACAAAGCCCTGGGGAAAATGAGGAAATGTTTTAGTGTGTGTGAGGCGTTTAATACTTTGTTTTGCTCTGATTTATCTTTTAAAGAGCTGTGGAGACCTGCCTAAAAAACTGGAATACACTCCCTGTGAGCTTGTATTACCTTTGTTTGAAAGAGTCAAACCTCTGCTGCTGCAACTCAGGAATTCATGGACAGAATGACTAGAACAGCAAAGATGACTTCAAAAAAATGTGATTGTTGGACAAGCTGGTCCGAGCCCAGCTGCTGTGGATAAATCGATTTTGCTGTTGCTTTAAATCTATGATATGTTGGTATTTTGGCAGAGTAAGGAAAACAAGGATATTAGAAAGTAATTTAGTGCACTGGGATTAGCAAAGCGTGTTCCGTTTCGGTGAGCGGGGCAGGACAGGATGGTTTAGATGTGTCTGATAAACAGGACGAGGTCTAGTCTGACAGCTGGCAACAATAGATTTGCTCAAAGTCAGGTGTACTAAATTAGCAAATCTATTACAAGGATACGGGAGGAATCGCAAAGACAGTCTTGTAGGCAGGAGCGTTGCCAAATGGGAAATGATTCATCGTCTCTGAATGGGATGAGCACCGAGCAGAAGCAGTTTAAACCTCAGACTGCTTTGGCTCATAAACCACCAAATATGCGATTAACGCTTTATCTCCTCCAATCCTGTGTTTTTTATTGTCTCCTGAACAGCAGTCGGTGTTTAGGATCAAAATGCACGAGGCTCACTTGTTTGTTCTAATTTCTCTTTTGTGAGCCCGAATGTGTTTAGGTACTTTTTTGACTTTGAGCTGAATCACAGAATGTTTGCATGCATCCCAAAAGCACTCCCATCTTGTCACCCTTTGGCAATGTCACCTGTTAGTGATTCCAGACTGTTACGCGTCTGGAATGCAAGTATAACATGAGTGACACTCGCAGAACTTGGTGAACTGATTCATTTGCTTGTATTGGGTGAGAACAGACAATCGGCTGGAGATACAGTTTAACGTGGTGTGCCAGTTCCTAGGTGGTCACTGCGTTTTGATTTTCAATATTTTAAATACTTGTATCTATTTACATTGACAGTGCCATTCATAGTCTACAGTGCACAGAGATAAACAGAAAATACATTTGTGAATTCTTAAATTTAGTTAATAATCCATGCAGAAATGAGGTACAGTTCACAATGCTAGTTGAGCGGATGTAAAGGGCAGAAAAGGCTTGTGCCCCGTTCCTTCATTGTTCGTAGAGCTGATGAGAGATTTAGCTTGTGTCTGGTCTTGTTTTATTTAATATAAATTGTCATATTTCCTCTAAGGTATGTAGATGATAGAGAAACAGACGGAATTAGGTCATTGGAAAGTGTTTAGTATTAAATAATTGAGATGCAGGATGATAGTTGTTAGAGGAAAAATGTCACTTGGTAAGTTAAAACGTTTTTTAGCAAATAACTGTTTGGAGAGGGAGGCTGGGGTAGCACTCAGCTCACATACCTGAGGGGCACCGTGCCCAGGAAGCGCATGTAAAGGTTCCTGGGTCTGGCATTCTTGCTCTTACCTGGCGTGTGCAGCCGTATAAGATACGGTAGAAATCAAGTGATATTTAGTGTCACGCTTTGTGAGTGGAGCTGCAGGAGGCTGAGGGATTCTCGAGTGAAAGGCACTGGGGTAAATGAGGCTTTTCCAGTTCTGTGTCCCCTTTTGTGTCCACTCAGACTTCATGAAGCTCATAACTGGTGTTTGAGATCAATGGAAATGGCTTGCACGCTCGTTACACTTGAAAGCTCTTCTGCCTTTATAGAGGCCTAGTAATAAAATATCCTCTAACTTCCTGCAAATACCTTCCTGAATCTTCATTCATTGCTATGCTGATCGGAGTCTTGATTCGCACTGTTATACTTTTTACATTAATGTAATCAGCTTTATACTCCTCCTTTTCAGTCTCACCTGCTTCCCATTATCTTTCTTAGGCTTCACTCTCTGCTGCTTATTATCTTCTACCATGTGCTTCTCTTTCTCAAAAAACATTTTGGCTTTTCACCTCTTGAATGTTGCATCTTCCCAAAAGATTTCAGAAGGTGTAGTTTAAATTTCATGGGAAGCTTTTTTGGGGGCAAGATTTTCACATATTGGGGAGCTATTTCATCTGAATTGCTTGGTGTTCTGTTTCTTTAAAATCCCTTTCATAGTATGTCTTACGGTAGTATATAAATTGTACTGATTTGACTAAATAATTTAAGCAACTTGTATAAAAATAAAGCAAAACCAGAAAGATGGGGCTTTAATATAAGTTGCTTTATTTCTGTGGAACTAAGTAAGATTGCTCATCCTGTTAGCTCATCTGTGTTTAACAGCAGCAGCTTCTTGAACTGTTTGGTTTTGGTCTGTAGAACACATCTGTTTACACAGAGAAACCAAACTGAATCTGCTCATATGAAAGGACTGCAAGCGTTTAACTAAATCAGTTTATAAATTGTGTAGTCTATTGATATAATGATCTTCTGGAGATGAGGCTTCATGCTTATCTGATGGGGAAGAAAGACTGGGCTGAAGTACAGGAGGGTTTTAATAGTTATGACTGGTGATGTCTTGGTTTTCTGTATGTACTTTAAGCAGCTGCTGTTTTCCTCGCTTACATGGCATTACATTTGTGCAGGTAGGGGCGGAATTATGGAATCACAGGCATAAGCTTAGTAACCAGGTAAACATGAATTATATAGTCCATACATCTTTCTGCTGACCCTGTCTGTTTTTGGCAGAAGCCGAACTGTCAAGGCCCAGAGAGATGCAGCTTCCAGCGTTGAAAGCGCTCCCCTATAAACAATTTTCCCAAAAAAAGGGTAAATATTAAGGACATTGCACTTAAATATTTCAACTACATTAAAGGAGGAGGGGACAGGATGCACATATTATCAGGGAGACAGATCAGAACCCCCGTCTGTAGTTGTGGATGTTGATGACAATGCTGGAGGACGTCAAGTATACATCACCACTCTGTTCCTCGTATAATATGATTTCAGTGCATCACATGTAGTAGTAAAACATAACTGTGCTGAACTAGGAGTTTAGATTAAAGTGGTTACTTAATCAGTGATTTTTACTAGTGATAGTACTGAAATCGTGATCCTCATGAAGTCTTTAAATTTTGTTTATTAGGGAATGATTTTTACAAATCCCTCGACTCTTTCCAGTTGTATATTTGAAATGCTTGAACTCAATTTTTATTCCCCCTTACAAAAGTTGTCACCTTAGCTGTTGTTATGGCTTGGGAATTGTTTCTTAGCAGCTGACAATCCTTTTATTAGTGTTGATAAAATTAATATTTATAGCGTTTTGCTGAAGAGTGGAATGAGAATAACTCATGGTGTTCATGCTTTTGGTGTCTTTCTTTTTGTGTGTGTGTGTGCGTGTGTGTGGTTCTTTTCCTTCTGCCTCCCACCCCGTGTCCCTATAGGATGCTGTTTGCAGCAGAGACACAATTTTGCGCCTTCCTGTTTAATGTGGTGTGTGACTGTCCCGACAGGGATGGCAACGCTCCCAAGAGCTGCTGGATCCGCAGTTCCTGAGCCCCAGGACCCTGTGTTAGTTGCAGGTGCCTCTTGTCTGAAGCCCTTTTTAAAATTCAGGGCATTTTTTTTGTCTGGTTGGTAATTAGATCATGAATTTCTTTTGTCGTTGCCTCTACTATAGATCATTGAGAGAGTGAAGAGTTTTATTGCAGTGAAACAAATCCGAGGGCTCTGCTTCTTGTTAGCGTGTTTTTCCTCCAGTACGTTTTCGGAGGTGCATGAAATACATCAGACAGAACAGAGCTATAATTTGTTTCTCATGTTCTCCTTCCCTCACCCCTGTTCCCTTCAAAGCAAACTGAGAAATGCATGGGGAAAATGTCCACGTTACCATTTTTATTTACCCGTCCTCGGAGGAAGAATCTTGTGCTCCCAAAGTGCTTTTGCAAGTTGATAATTTTGGAATAATCACTTGGATCTAAGCTGGGTCTTGGTTAAAAACCAGCTGCTGGGATTTCCAACAAGTCTTTAAAACTCAGGTAAGATTTTAGCACTGTGATTCTTAGGTGTTTGAGACAAGACTACCCCCTTTGCTTTGCCTGAGCTCTTAAATACTATTGTATTTCTGTATTTCTAGGATAATTGTGTTAATGTTCGTAACAGAGTTTTCTTTGCTCACACTTACGTATGATAACCACCTGTGCAAGCTTGAGATTAGTGAATCTTGGTAATGTTACTTTAGAAGTTCTTAATGGGAATTACGTTTTTCGTACTGCAGGAAGATGAAATACATTTAATTGTAATTGGGAAGATCATACAGCAAATGGAACAGCAAAGCTGCTGGGTTCACTCGTATTTGATGGATTCTTGTTTCCCACGCTGCTTTTGTTTGCTGGAATAAACTTAGAATAAATTTTATTCTTACTGCAAATTTGCGAAACGGGAGAGAACTTTGAAATTGGTCTGAAAATTGGTGTTTGCTGCCATTTTTTTAAAGTATTTTAATAGCTGTTAGTGCAAAGCTGTGTCTGTCCGTCCCCCCCAACTGCCCAGCACAGTGTCTGTGTAAGTGCTGTATTCTGGTGACTTCATGGTCCCGCAGCGGTTTTTGAGCTATTGACTAATGGACAGTGCGTGAGGGTTAGACCGTTGTGGAGCAGGGTGGAGAAGTGAAGTGGAATTTCTAGTGTGTGAAGGTTACGCATCAGAAACATCCTGGCTGGTCCGGGAGGCTCCATCCCCACCAAACCAGGACGTGCAAATATTCACAACAGCCTTTATTTGCTTCGAGTTCCCCACATGTTCCTTCTGCCTCTCTCGCTGTTTGAGGCTGCGGCTGAAGCCCGTGCTCACACAGAGCCCTGGTGGGGATGGTTTGATCCTGGAGCATTCAGGTTTAATTCGCATATTTGCTATATAGCAAAAACAAGAAGGCAAAACAAGCTCAACTTAAGGTTTTGCATCTCCAGATCCAGTTGCGCTGGTTCAAAGATGAATCTCTATAAAAGAGGCTTGTGTGTTCATGGTAAGATCTGCGATGCCCGGGGAGGGGTCACTACCTTCGTGGCCAAAGTGGCAGCAGAATTTCTTTCCTTCACCTCTTGACAGGCGTATCAAATAAACCGGACACATGAATAGAGCTGGTGACGTGTGTGGCAGCGAGCCCATCGCCAAAAGGATCTAGGAAATGTGAATGCGTTAGCTGCTCCAAGGAAGAATTCAATGGTGCGGGGTGGGAGGGTGGGATTTTTTTGTTTTGTTTTACTTTTGGCCTGGAGTGGAATAAGGGAGGAGAAGTGGAAAAGGAAGCCTTTTGTTTGCAGTAAAACAATACTGTGAAGTAGACGTGGTGATGTTAAAACAGGAGTCTAAACATGGCAAATGTGGGCAGGCTCCATCTGGCCGTGTCCACGAGTCGCTCAGACGTCCCCGGCACAGACGGCCGGAGTCTCGAGTCGCTGTTGTGTCGTTCCCCCCTAACGGGAATTTAAAATAGCCTTGGAGACTCTGTCCCAGAATTTATTATTGCGTGAGATGAATGATTTATTGGCTTTAGCTGTTTGTATTTGGTGATGCGATGCGTCTCTATTAATGTTTCTTCCGTTTCTCAATTAGTTATATTACATGCAAGAAATGTGGGTCTAGGATTGAAAAACCCGTCAAAGCGCAACCCTATAGGCAGAATTTAATACAGCGAGTCTATTGGAAGGAAAAACGTAGTTACTGTGTTCGTTTCTGGTGTGTTTTGCAGTGATTCAAAGTATATTGCATTATTAGGACATTTTTGACTTCTGGATAATCCATATGGCTGTTTGGTGTCTGAATGGAAGTTCTTGTGGTTTTGTTTGTTTAGTCCCCGAGGAATAATTCTGATTTGTTCGGGCACAGAGTTCTAACTGACAATGTGTATAGGCAGGTGTGTGTGATCCTTTGAAATGAGTTTCATTTCACACGCAGTGCATTAAGGATTTAGCATCTGGCTTGTGTTGAACTTGCAGAAATGTTGTTTATGGGACAATTTAGAATTTTAACAATTATTGAAGGAAAACCTTGGTAAAATTATTTTTCTAATACTAAAGGTATCCTAATATGTCTTGTCAAATAGTTTATTTAAAAGCTATCTGCCTTCTGTTTGGATATCAACCTACCAATAATGTTTTTATATGCCACTTGGAGCTAGTGCTGAATGTGGTGGGGTTTTTTTCAACCCGGTGGGTTGGTATTTAATAGCACTTTAAAGATTCATCAGGACTTCTGAGTCCTCCTAAGGTATAGTAAGTCCTTCTAATGTCCAAGTAAGACAGTTAGAATCAGTACATGATTCTAAATCTACATTAGATTTGAATTAGGTTCATAATTCTGAAAGATAATTGGAAATGAGTTTCCTAGCAGTACGAACTGTACGAATATGGCAGAGAAGTTCCCGTCCCTTCCACGTTGTCCCGGCTCCCGTAGCTCTGAGGCAGAAGGGATCGGGTTCTGTATTTCCTAATTCACATCAGAAGAAGATGCCCAGGTGATACCCAGGTGGTTTGAGGTTTGGCTGCTCCAGAAGGCAACGCTCGCACTGAGCTTCCCCGCTGCAGAACCGCGGATCTAGGGGGTGACGGAGAGTATTTACATTTAATCTGATCCAGCAGGATACGTCTGAAATCGGCATCCGTTGTCTGGTGTCCTTGGGTGAACTGGGCGCCCCTGTGCCCCATGTGGCACCTTCATCTCTGCGTGTGCTGCCTCTGTACTGCTCCCAGCAAAAGAAAAGGCGCTGGGGTGACTGGGGACTCTTTCAGCTCACTCACGACTCCAGAAGATGATGTTGGTGATTTAATTCAGTGAAATTCAGATCAAGTATTGGGGAAAATAATTAGACCTTTTTTAAGAAGAGTATGCTGGCCCTTACGTATTTTGTACTAACTCCAGTTTAGAGCTCATTAGGTTGTTCTAAATTTCTGGTGCTTTGTGAGACTTGGAAAGAGCAGCTGTCAATAGCAAGTAAAATAGAGCAGCCTGAAAGCAGTTGTCTGTATACTTGCAAGAGAAATGCTTTTTTTGCAGTGCTTTAATTCTGTGCTTCTGAGTGTGCTTTGGGAAATAGCAAATAAAACTCCACCCAAACGTTTCGGGTTAAGATTGTTTCTCTGAAAACCCGAAGGGTGTTAGGGAGTTATTTTGGTACCCTGATGGCAAATATATATCTATATCTATATCTATATAAATTCTTAAATGAATGTCTGGAACTGCCAAACAGATAGGAGGAAGAAAGAGCAGTGTGAATTGAAATGAAAATGTTGCAGGGTGTGGGCATGTTGTTTGGTTTTTGAGCTGAAGAGCCTCACCGTTATGGATCCTTTGCGTTAGAGCTGAGGACGGTGTCACCGCAGCTCCTGGAGCCCATGGCCGACTAATCCAGCTCCACAGAAGGTGAATTTTGTTAAGCCAGCTCAGTTTCCTGATCTACCGTGTGTCCAAATGATCGCCAGACCTGATTTGGCAGAGGAACAGCTGCGGTGTCTTTAGTCTTTATTGTTGGGTGCAACGTGAAACGCTCCAGAAACGATCAGTGATCACGGGTGGAGTAATGGTCAGCTGCTCCAGTCCTACCCATTGGTCTTCCAATACCTTCTTCACTCAAAATCCCTATGCACCTGTAAAACATACATTTGGTAGGTGTACCTGTGTGTCTCTTCTTCAGTAATCAATGGCAGTTTCCTAAAATGCATAAATTTCATTAACAGAAAGTAAATTCTTAGTTTATCATCATGTTCCGTCACTTGTTCACCTGCAGGAAAAAAAAACATCTTTCAAAGGAAATGAAAACTAAAAATTCCTCAGATTAATTGTAAAATAAAATTTAATGTGAGTAGCTGGGATAAACAGTTTTTATTTCAAAACCTTAATTGAGAAAGTTCTTACCTCGGCAGCTGTATTTGCAAATGCGTATGGTGTTATTTACAGCCCTTTGTTCAATGAATAGTTGGAGACCTCCTGGTTTATATCTTTCCATGTGGGAATTCAGGCAGGTCCAAGGAGGGAACGCAAGCAGAAAAATGTAAGTTTCTGGGTAGCGTGCCAACAATGGAAGAAAACAGTAGGAATTTGTTAGAGATGTTTAAAGTATCGAGCTCTCCTGCTGGAACCTGTGCCCGGTGTGTGCTGTTTGCTTGGCGCAAATGTCTGTTTCTAAAACAAATACATAGATTTACTAAGAGTTTTACGCAACGTGGAGAAAAGTCTGTCGTGTCAGCCCTAGGTTGGGAACACCCCAAACAATTCCTGGGTCCCAGGGGCGCCCGTCGGAAGGCGAGGAGGGTGGGGGTGTGTTCATGCGTCTCCCTCCCCCAAACAGGCTCATTCCAATCAGCAGAGTAATTGGAATGCAACCACAGTCTGGAGGAGGAAGGGGAATTTTTGGCAAGGACAGACAGAGCAGTTGGGAGCTTTATTCAGATTAAAGCATAGACGGCCATTCATTATCAGCACAACACACATTAGCAACAGCACCGCATTGTGTTTCTACAGCTGGGACTTATTTTAATGATTGTGTTGCGCCGCGTATTACATGCAAACAACTGGGATGCGATCACAAAAAGCAGTGCTAACGGCTTTCGTTAAAAGATGGTGTTTCTGTAGGGGGAAGAAGGACTTGTCTTCAAAATGAACTGTTGTGGTAAAAATGGATAGGCAGGCTGTCCTTCTGCTCGCTGTCCCGCGTGTTATATGTTCTGGAACAAGCCATTTTTTTTCTGGGAGAAAAAGCCTTGGATAAAGGAAAAAAAAATAAAATAAAAACAAACAAAACAAAAAACACCCACAACCCCCCCAAAAGCAACAGGAATTGCAATGTTACGACTGCTAGTTGGATTCAGAAGGCCGAACTAGTTTTTCTCTAGTGATAACAAGTGAAAAGCCAGAAGATGAGTAAACACGGTCTTAGGTCTGAACCCAGTCCTCCCCTTCCCCACGGCCTCGGTGCTGGGTGCTCAGCGTGTCCGACATGAGGGACAGGATTGTTTTCTCGCTCCGTCACCTGCTGAGCTTTCAATGCATTGATGATGTGTTCATCTGCTTCCATTGACATTGAGATTACTTCTTCTTCTCTTACTTGTCTTCCTGTGTCTTTCCATGTCTTTCCAATATACACATTTAAAAAGTATTTCCTTGAGAAAGGTTTATTTTTAATATTTAAATTTAAAAACCAATGTATTTCTATTGTGATAATCTACCCTGTACCCTGAAGATACTACTACCTCACATTGCTGGGTGCAAACACCTTTAAACCTCATAATGTCATAAATCAAGAGACACATTATAACAGGTAGATGAGAGTGTACAAACATACAGGTAACATAACACTGAAATGTACCTGTGAGACAGAGCAGTATTATCCCTGGTTTGCAGGTATGAAGGAATGTGGTGAACAAAGTGGCTATAAACAATTTGATTTAAACAATTTGATATAGGTTGGAAATACCACGGCGGTTGAACACAAGATTGCTGCCCTTAAACCTCCAAGTTCCTTAAATCCAGATGACATTTTCTTTTCTTAATGTTACTTTAACAAGTGGTGTAAATCTGTTATCCAGCCGTTGCAGGTGAACAGGATCAGTGCAGACTCAGATCATATCTAACATGCGGTGATGCTGTGACACCTCAAAGATCTTTATCACTTTGTACTCAATTTCATTGCTGCTTCCTCCAATGGTTCTCTCCATATTGTGCGTGTTCTTCTTCCCTTTAAGCACGGAAAGCTTGTGTTACACATATACTTGCTATTCTGAAATAAACATACTTCAAAAATACTTATATAAAACAGTGTTAATGTATAGCATAGGATAACTTCCATAACAACAGTTTGATGTCATAAAAAGTTGAATTTTCTGTAAAAATCATTCCAAAATAAAAAGCATTTGTAAGGAGTTCTTCAGTAGCTAGCAGAAAGAGTTCAGAAAATGATAAAAATGTCTTTCTATAAAATTCAAATTTTCAATAATCATAGTTCCTTTCAGGTTTTTTGTGCGTTCAACCAGTTGTTTCGTTCCACTCTGTAATTGCATGTAAATATTAATAGCTAACACATAAATTAGATTACAGGAGTTTGGGGATATTAAATATGCTGCATTTACTTGCGGGAGTTAAATTATTTTCAGTAAGCGGTTCTTTGTCAGTCACTGCAGCAATAAATCAGAAAAAGGAAACTGGCAAACGTGATTCACTTAATTCCTATTTTTGAGTATTTGAGAACGGTGGTAGCGAAGGAGTCATGGAAGGAGACCGAGTAGCTTAGAATATTGTGCTCTCTTCATGTTTCTGTGAACTGACCTGAGTAGCGTATGTTAGAATGAGATCATAAGGCGCGATAAGGAGATATTTAATGAACGTATAGTATGTAAAACTGATGAGCGTGTTTGTCTTGGCGTGTATATATTGTTCCTTCATTTTGGAAAATTAATGTTCTCTTTTCTGCAGACTACCCAGGAAGTCTGCAATAAATACAAAACATAGCTGTCCTCTGACTCATTGGTGCTTTGCAATAAATACTTCATCTACATATGTGCACTAGTAGCCATTAATGTCTTGATGATGCACTTAATGTACCTTGCTTCCTCCTTTTTTTCTTTTCAAACCAATGTCAATATATGCGGACACTGGTTTGTATTCTGAACCTTCAGTGCAAGTTTAAATAGCTCAACTTTTTTATTTAAAAACAATTAAAAATGTTTTAAAACAAGCACATACAGAAAACAAATAAGCTTCTTCAGCACCTTTGTGACTTTAGAGGGTCTATTAACGGTGCAACCGCGTGGGTTGGGTTTGGGTCCAGACAATGGGTTGGGTCCAGAACCATCAGCATTTTAACTTGGCTTTGAAAAAGAAAATCTCTATGAAAAAGAAATCTCGTTGTGGTTTTTTTTTGCTGGTTTTCAAATCTTTGGCTCCGATTTTACGTAGACAGAGGCCTCTAAGATAATTAAGTCCCATGAGTTTAATGAGAATGGTTGCCTGGATGAAGAGGAGACCCTAGCAGTGACCTGCGGATGGAAGGAGGGTGTCCGTCTGAACACCCCTCCACGCCAAAAGAAAAGAGAGGAAAAGCTACAGCATCCAGTCAGCCACAAAACCTAAATCCATAGCAAACCAAACTTCCGGAGTTTTTATTCTCGAGGAGCTATTAATGAGTTGGTTATCAGAATATTCAGAATAGGGTTTAATACAGTGTTGAAACTGTTGGAAAAGTGAAGCGTAAACTCTGTTTTTTTGTCCAAAAAACAAAGTCCTGAGGTAAATGAGAGGATTGTTCTGGTTAGAATTGAGCTGCTGCTCCAGGGACCGGGGCTTTTTCACCTAGAAATACCTGGCAGAGAGGGAGTTGTTAATGGAAGGTTTTTCAGCATCTCTCCTGTTTTGTTAACCCGACAAAGCCGGAGTGGGTTGACATCCGACTTCCCTTAAATGTGGTTACTAGAGAGGAAAATCCTGAGCCAAAAATATTAGTTTGTTCACTCATGGCTAATTGCTGGGGAAACGGTTATTAGTCTGCGTCTTGTACGTGTGCCCAATCTTATAAAAATGAGAATTTGGTTAAATTGCGCTGGCAGGCCTGCTTAATATTTTGAAAAGAAGCATTTATAATTAGTTAAGCTTGCAATTTCTCTCTCAAAAGATTAGTCAAACCTCTTTTGTTTTGGACGTTATACAATTTCAGGAACACACTGTATGTCTCACTGTGAATTTTGACTTAACTATTGGATTTAAGGCCTTCAGCTTCACTTGACAATTCCCGTTGCTTGTAATGGGTGAAATTGTGCAAATAATTACACTTTTTTGAGATACTTTAGAAAATGGCAATCTATACAAGCATGTATTTTACTTCACATTTTTCACCACTAGATGGAGGATGAGCAATAACCTCTTTTGGCTCTTGGACGAGTGGTGTCTGTTGACAACTGGGGCTGAGGATGTTCTTGGTGTAATAAAATCTTAAGGAATTGCAGAAGCATTTTTCTAAGTTTCTCTTATTATGTGTTTCTTTAAATGTCTTGTAAGTTGTTATCAAGTACACAGCTAGAGTAGACTTTAAATTGCTGGGCACGTGGAAGTCTTTAGTAATTCTGGATTTTTATTATACCATGCTAAGGACTTTATTTGAGTGTTTTGTGGAGCAGGCCATGGTGTGACAGTCTGTTTCCTAAACATGCTTCAACTCCAGGTATGAGAAACGGGAGAGGTGCCTGAGGACTGGAGGAAAGCAAATGTCACTCCAGTCTTCAAAAAGGGCAGGAGGGAGGACCTGGGTAACCATAGACCGGTCAGCCTCACCTCCATCCCTGGGAAACTGATGGAACGACTTATCCTTGGTGCCATCTCAAGGCATATAAGGGATAAGAGGGTCATTAGGGGCAGTCAACATGGCTTCACCAAGGGGAAGTCGTGCTTGACCAATCTCATTGACTTTTATGAGGACATAAAGATGGATGGATGATGGCAGAGCGGTGGACGCGATCTACCTTGACTTGAGTCATTTGACACAGTGTCCCACAGCATCCTCACAGCTGAACTGAGGGAGTGTTGATTAGTAGGTCAGAGAGGTTCTCCTGCCCCTCTGCTCTGCCCTGGGGAGACCACACCTGGAATCTTGTGTCCGGTTGTGGCCCCTCAGTTCCAGCAGGACAGGGAACTGCTGGAGAGAGTCCAGCGCAGCCACCAAGATGCTGAAGGGAGTGGAGCATCTCCCGTGTGAGGAAAGGCTGAGGGAGCTGGGGCTCTGGAGCTGGACAAGAGGACACTGAGGGGGGACTCATTCATGGGGATCAATATGGAAAGGGGGAGTGTCAGGAGGATGGAGCCAGGCTCTTCTCGGTGACAACCAGTGATAGGACAAGGGGCAATGGGTGCAAACTGGAACACAGGAGGTTCCACTTAAATTTGAGAAGAAACTTCTTCATGGTGAGGGTGTCAGAGCCTGGCCCAGGCTGCCCAGGGAGGTTGTGGAGTCTCCTTCTGTGCAGACATTCCAACCCATCTGGACACCTTCCTGTGTAACCTCATCTGGGTGTTCCTGCTCCATCCTGCACTGGATGAGCTTTCCAGGGCCCTTCCAACCCCTGACACTCTGGGATTCTGTGAATAGAGTTTTAGCTTGATTTTACAGTACTGAATTCCCTTAGACATCAGTTGCACTAAAATCAACATCTTTATGCATATGAAGATTAGGGAAACATTAATGCCATTGATTTAGAATAATGTGTAGCTTTGTGCAGACATGCAGAGCTGTTCAGGTTGGTACTTCTCTGCCCTAATGGTGGAAATCTCCATGAGAAGGTTCACGGACCTCTGCTTCCTTTTGTTTGGGCAGCTACTGTAAAATAAATTGGAGAATATTTTAATGTTTTGCAGGGGAATTTAATATTTCCTGCTTACTAAACCTGTGATAATAGATAAGCAGATGTAATTGAACAGTGGTGCATGTTGTGAGGAGAAGTCTTCTGTGTGTACCTTGGCATCTTTATAGAAAGGTTGTCCCTTTGACCTTTCTTCATTTATTTATTTACTTATTTATTTTTAGTTTATTCCCGTATGAGATTGTTTTCCCCGTCATATTTTTAGCTGACAAATGCAAATGTTCCTCCCTTTTAATTTAAACAAAAAAAACCCTGAAACAATTATCAGCTTCTAGAGATAAAACCTATCTTAGGAGCCCTTAGAAGTCAGTCCTCTCCACCCAAATGGTTTTCAGGTAAAAACTTCTATTCAGTTTCCAGGCAGGATAACAGAAAAGCCTGGATTGCCTAGTGCACTATTTTTCTAATGACAAAGGGTCCTTTTGCTGGAATGCTCAACAGGTAACGTAACTTAGTTTTTCCTTCTGTTGGGAATCGCTACCTTAATTTTGTATTTCTGTTTTTCTTACAGTACTGTGCGCAAAAAACTTGGTGAAAAAGGATTTTTTCCGTAAGTAGCTGTTGAAGTTTTATACGTTTATAGATGGGGTAATTATTGTCCAGGTTCTGTTCATCAATGTTCACACGTGGTCATTGTATTAAGATACTTGCATGAAGGGAACCGTGGGCTTTGATATTTTCACACCGTTTTATTTCAGGGCTTCTAATTTTTTCTTAGGTGACACTCGTCACAGATGCATAATAATAATTAAAACACTGACACACTCTCTGTTTTTGATGGCAGTGGGAAACAAATTTACTCTCTCAGGCAAATTACATGTTTTTCAATTAGCGCCACATTTATTAAAATGTTTTTCATAGAAGAACTTTTTGTCCAGTAGACAGACGTGCATCCTAATTATTAATAATTGCCATAATACCTACTCTGAAATTATATTTTAATTAATTTTAATAATGTTTTGAAAGGAGCGCTAAGAGGTGGATGAGGGAGGCAGAAGGGCTGGTATTGGCTGCGTAGGCTGCACGGATCACCCGCCTGCCGGCCGGGAGCACAAAACATCTCAGAGATCAGACCTGAATTAGCAGATATCTTGAAGAAGGAACGATGCAGAATTACATGTCAGTTGATGGGCTGGTTGGAGGAGCAGGTGCAGTAAAGCTCATTGTTGGCCACTCTTCCCTTCCTCCTTCCCCATCACCCATCACCAGCCCAGCACCATCTTTGAGCTGGTATTTGTTGATCAACTCAACCTGTGTTGGGTGTTTCCACTCTACTAAACTGGCAGAAAATGAAGTAGAAAGCTAGCAGGAAAAAAAATAAAGAGTGGACCACAAAAGCAAAAATAACATGTTATAGGTGATTTACTGTAATACCAATAACAAGAGAAATAGTGGCAATAGTTAATCTTAAAAATAGGAAGAATATAAATCTGTTTTCTCTGCCTTTTGCTGAGTTATTTGTATGCTGAGAATTTACTCAATCCTGAATTAGGAAGGTTAAGGTGTTCAGATTTTTTCCCCCCAATGTATTTTACTTATACAACTTTTTATTAGTCTATATCAGTGAAATAAATTGCTAATTTAGCCATTTCCTGTGCTTAATTTGTCATGTTCTTTCCATTCATTAAATATGACTCTCGTTTATGAGTAAAAGGCAACTTCAAATAAAATATATTTTAAAAAAAAGGAATGACACGGGACTTTAAAGCCTCCAGATCCATTTGCTAAATGCCTTTTCTTTTCCTCCTCTTAGGACTTCCTGATCCATTCGCTAAGGTTGTGGTGGACGGATCTGGCCAATGCCATTCTACAGATACTGTGAAGAATACACTTGATCCCAAATGGAATCAGCATTATGACCTGTAGGTGGTAACCGTGATAACCAAAGGTTTGAAGTGACATCCTCTAAAGTACACAGAAATTATCAGATGTTTGTAATACTGTCCTATTTACAGTTTGGGAAAATATCCCCGAGTTTATTAGCTTCGGTAGAAAATACATGTATAAAAATACCACTTTCTCATTTCCCTGAAAATCTAAGTGCTGCCCTTGGTTTTCTGGTGATGCCTGCAGCATCCTGCCAGGAGGATTTGGGTTTTAAATAACTGTAATAGGCTTATGTGCTGTCAAACTGCCTCTTGGCTGCACTGGGCTGACTGAAGTGTCCCCAGCCTGGAATTCATATAACAGGTTAACACTGCTGCTAATTAACAGTCTCATATATCATGTGATGGCATATGCAAATGTCACAGGAAGATGAATCTGTTGTGATGTATTTATGCAATGATGTCTCAATTAAGTTGCTAATTCCAAGGGAATTTTGTGGCTTGCTAACCTGATTCAGCATAATAGATATTCTGTGATATAAGATTTTTTTGAAGAGACTTTGGCAGTGTTATAAAGAACAAAAAAGGTTTTGCTTTTGCCTTATGTGGTTCTTAATTCAGAGCTTAGCGTGAAGGGGAGCGGTTGAATTAGTTGCTTAGGTTCTTCAGCCCAGATGGGTGTGTGTAGCGGGCGGCAGAATCAGGGAGGCTTTCCAGAGAGAAATTGCCAAATAGTTGCAGTCTGGATGCAGTTTAATGTCAGTAAAATATCACACTTGCCCTGGATGTATTCCCCTTCCTTATTTTCAGCCTTGTTTGTGTTTTCCCTATTGTTCAGACGTGTCCTCAGAGCTTTGAATAACCAAACTTAACACATTTACAGACCTCCTCACATCCAGAGCCTAGTCCTGGTCCCATCTTTGTGCCCATCACATCCCCATCCTCAGCATGGACTCGTTGCTCTCCTTTGGTTTACCTCTTAAACATAACCTCACCCAACTTGTGCAGCTGCTCCTCTTCCCAAAACCTCCTCGCTGCAGCTTCTGGTGCATTTGGTGCCTTCATGTTCTGCACTGCGCTGCCAGAATCACCTTCTCCCAAAACCCTCCAACTCTGCTTTTCCAAGTTATTACTAACAATCCTGGATTTTTATCGAGGGGAAAAAAGGCAACAGGTCTGCTTAGTGCTGGTTTAGACAATCCCATCCTAGCTTAGACTCCAAGAGCCCTCAAACAGCTCCTTGTAGCAACTTTGCCTAAACGTGGCTGTTTAGACCAGTTTGAAGCTGGTCCCTTTTGCATTTAGGGTGAAAGCGTTTCTGGGTTGTGTTTGGCCCATATCAGCAGATCTGGCCATTCCAGCTCAAGCGCGTTGGGTTTTTAGAGGTTCCTAGTATGGCATGTACTTGATTTTCGTTTAGTAGTGGAAGTATTTAGGCATTTTTCTTAAAATTTCCGAACATCCAAGTCTTATCTAGAGCCCTAATTTTACAGGTTCAGGAAACATGGGAGTTAACATAATGTATACGGAAATTGAATTTCCAGGTTTCCGCTTCGTTAATACTAATCCTGTTATCTCTGAAGTACTGAAGCTGTGAAGTAGATATTGCTGGTAGGGGAGAGTTTAAGACAAATAAAAAAGTCCAAGGACTTTAATTATGAGGAGGAAAAGAGAAACATCCAACAAAATGGTGTGTGCGCCTTTTTTTTTGTTTGTTTTTAAACTTCTTCGCTTTACTTTTTGGAACATTCTTTTTTAATAACGAAATTCCTAGCTCAGGCTTTTATGTTGGAACTTTATTGCCAGATGATGTAAAACAAATGTAACTTATCCACCAAATGAATTGGAAATGTCAACTTGTCCTACCGTCACTCTCTAAATGCAACCATGTATTTTCATGCCTGAAATTGTGCAGAAATACAGATGAAACATGTTGCTATGAAGCCAGCTTGCAGTTACCGAACTATTTCTTTTCCTCCTCTGGGAAAAAAGAACACATTTTAATTTGGAAAATGCAGCTTGTCTTGTTTATTTCCTTCAAATGCATGAATGGCTGGGTTTTCTGGTGCGAAAATCAGAGCAGGTAGAGCAGGAATATAAAGTCCTCACCTGTTTGGGGTGGATGGGTCAGAACCTCACCCCGCAATGTTACAGTAATTCTTGGAAACTCTGTTGTATATTCAGCTGTTCTACATATTATTCAAACTGTTGTGTTATGAGATTGTGTTTAACCATATACCTTTGACTTTTTTAAAGCAACAAGGAAAAGTGGAAAATTCAAGACAGGTCCTGATAAGTCTTTATTTTTAAGTGCACCTAACTTGTTCTCATAAGAGTTTATTTTAAGTACATAAACATTGTAGACTGCAACTGTGCACGTGAATACCCATCTTCATCTCTCGTTTCTTTATGCAAAATTGGCATTGTCAAGGTTGTGAGGCCAAAAATTTGACCTGTGTTATGCAATTCAGTTTCCTAGTCGAAAAACTTGGGGTTTTTTTTTGGTGTGTGTGTGTGAAGTTTGTGTTTTGTTTTGCTTTTTCAATGCGCACGGGTTATTTTGAACCGTGCTCGTGGGCTTGTCTGTCTTCTTGGGTCAGTCCCTGTCTGCAGGTGGGAAAAAGAGGTGGTCAAAGTTCGGCTTTTTGGGAAAGGAAACATGAGACAAGTGTTCATTGAGAACTTACCTGATCACAGGTGCAATTGGAGCCATGACAGTTAGTTCAATTGTTTGGTTTGCCAACCTTGACAGTATCATTTCTATCCTTACGAAAATATCGAGATGCTTTAAAGCTGATAAAGACTTAGTGGGGGAGATGTATTTAGGCATTGGTTGAGTTTGTTTGATCCGTTTTCCTTCAAACACAAATAAAAATCACTTGGAACTAAACTGCAGAAGGCCAGAATTTGTGATCTGGGAAGGGAGAGCTACAAGCAGTTCTTGGGATCTAAGCCATAGTTCCAAATCCATTTTCCTCCACTTGCAATAACTATAATAATTCAGTATTGGCAATAGCTGATTTATCTTGGGCGTTTTGAAATCGTCCTCTGAAAGCTTTGAAAACAAAGGCTAGTTCACAAAGTAATTGCTTCTGAAGAACAAAAAATAGCAAAAACAAAAGAGCAAAAAGCAAGTAGTGTCCAGGTTTCCCCAGGTCGGTGAAATGCAGATCTGGCTTTGCAAAGCCCTACATGGTGACGCTGCGAGGAGAGAGCGGAGCAGATGGGGAATGTGCCGACCCTCTGCTAAAATACCCTGGGAACGTTTTGTAACCGCTCGCATTCGTACTATGTAACGTATATTATAAACAGGACCTTTCGGAAGCTTTCTCAATAGTAAATTAGCTTCCTAAAGATTCCTTAGCTTACTCTCTCTTGCTGCTATAGGGTATGTTAAATTTTTAATGTGATGGTTGATAATCCTTTTTTTCCCCAAGGTGATTTCTGGAGTGTCTTCAAAGTATTCAGTAAGTGCCGCTCACAGTGCTGCTTCTCTACGTTTTTCAGATATATTGGCAAGTCGGATTCAATAACAATCAGCGTGTGGAATCACAAGAAAATTCATAAAAAGCAGGGAGCTGGTTTTCTGGGTTGTGTGAGGCTTCTGTCCAACGCAATCAACCGCCTTAAAGACACTGGTTGTAAGTAAGCTAAAGACTCAATTTCTTCTCTTTCAGACCAAACTTTCATGCACCCACTTCTGGAGAGTGACAGTTCATTGGGAGTGTTGTTGTTTTTTCTAAGCTCATCTATTCCATTTGGTTTGGTAGTTTGTAATGGTGTTTTGTGGCTCAGGACAGCACAAATAGCTTCAAATGGGAATAGCTTCTTGTTGGTTTTTCGACTCCAGAGAGTGATCACTTCAGTGCCACAGTCTGGCTGGGGATCGTCAGTGCTGAACTGTGTTGCAGTTCCCAAGGAAGACAGAGTCTTATTACCTTCAAATTATCTTTCTATTACCTTCAAAATTGCAAGTCTTAAGGGGTAAACAAAAGGGTGAATGTATCTCCAAGTCAAATTTGTAGCTTAAAAATTAACGTGCCTTCAACATTAATTAGTAAATTTTGTCATAAGGTATTAAGAGCTTTATAACACTTTGAGCACTTCATATTTACTTTTTCAGAAGTTAATTAACATGTAAGATGCTTGTTTCTCATTATCCTCATGGGCGCTGTTTACTTCTAACAAAACCGGCCACTGCTCTGATGGAAAAGTAGTACTTGGCTCTATGGATAATGAAAGAAGTGACATGCTGGTTGGGAAGCATTGTGATTTTACCTTCAGCAGCAGGTTCCTCGGTGATAAAGGCATAACCGAAGTTCTCATTTTTAAATATTTGTCGCTAGATCAACGCTTCAGTACCTTGAGCTTTGCTCTGTTTTATGCAGTTCTCCCTATTTAGTGCGGAACACGGGTCTGTGCTGCACTGGTGTTGAGGTTGAACTGGGAGTGCATTCCGTTCTTCACAAGGGAAGGGAGTTCAAAACACTACTTGCAATCACTGTAGACATCCAATCTAGGATAATTTAATTTCCTATTTGTCAAAAGAGCTTTGTGAAGTAGGAAAAATGTTAAAGCAAAAGTTGTCCAGTCTTGTCTTCTGATCTAAAATAATGAAAAATGGATTCTTGGCTGGCGATTTTTCATTTTGCTTCCTTCCTCCATCTCTTGAAGTCTTAACTAGCTTACAGTAGCCTGAATTTGGTTTTCATGGTACTTCAATGTGCCTTTCAAAGGTAGCGAAATACCGTGTGACTTATGCTTTGTGCCCTTGTTTTGTAGATCAGAGATTGGATCTGTGCAAGCTTGGGCCAAATGACAATGATACTGTCAGAGGACAGATAGTAGGTAAGTAAGGGGGTTTTATATCTTGTAGTTCTCTTGGAGCATAATAGTAGCTGTAGGAAAACCCTTTCTAGATGTTAGTTTTTTCTGTATTGAATTGTTTTTTCCCAAATTCAGTGTCTAGTGCCAGAGCCATCTGGACCTCAAGCTACAAGTGTGTATGTAGACAATAAAAATAAATTATTAAAAAAAAAAAGGCAAAAACAAAAACTCCCAGATATTATTATAAGCGTTGGGACAGAAAACACCACAGGTAACACAAAAGTTATTTAGAAAGTTTTTAATTGCACTGTATAGAATGGTGACAGTAGGAGCCTGAAGTCCCTGTGAAAACTGACTGCAAATTTCTTGGCCATTGGGAGCTCCTGCAAATCTACTTCTTGTAGGTTCGGCAGAAGAGTAGAACATCTTTCTTTAACAGGAGCGAGTTGGGATGACTTGGTCAACTCCTTTTGTGTTTTCACAGGTTATTAACAAGTCTATCACCAGTCTCAGTAAATGTGCTTTGTCATTTTGCTAACTCATAAACCTTAAATAACTTAAGAATTAGAAAGAAGCTGGCAAACTGAGAAACGAGTGTCCACAAACAACTGCAAAACACCCTCTTTTTGGTGCGCTGTGATTTGTTTCAGGTGGCAACATTTCTAGTAGGTCGCTGAAGTAGAAAAACAAACCTTGGTCAGGATAAGGAGGTCTTTATTTTTATGGCAAGATGTTCATGAGAATATCTGGACATGAGGGAAAGAAAAGTGACTTTGCATGCTGGGTTTTGTGTTCAATTCGCAGTTCAAATAATATCCAAGCAGCATTCTTGTTTTGTCAGACAGGGAGAACTATTGAAATATCAGTCAGCAAGTAAGGGCTTCAGTGCATTTGTTTGCTTTCCTCAGAGTGCTCTGTTGAATAATACCTGGGACTTTACCTCTTTATGTTGCTTTAACCATCTGTCTGGCGTCTGATCTGCAAGTGTTTGCTCAGTATTAAGAGCACGAGAGAGTCAAATGACGGTAGAAATGTGGAATTAAGTGCGTTGCTGACACTTCGGACCATTCTTGAATGTGACATTTTCCGTGTGAGCTCGCGCAGAAGGGTGCGAGGTAAACCAGTCGTGTTTCTAGGGTGCTTGTGGTGTCAGTTTGGGTTGCGTTTTGGTTTTGCTCCTGTATCCTGGTCCCCTGATTGTGCACGTGGTGCTCTCCTGCTGCCCTGCACAGTGTGCGCTGGCAGCATGACTTGAGAATTCTAGGAAAACAAGGAAACTACCCTAAACCTAACCCTAAACCCAGACTAAACCCAGACTAAACCTAGACTAAATCAAATCATAGCCCCCAAAGCAGAAAGGACACAAGGCTATTGGGCTACCAGATGGGAAGCCTTGGGCAAACACCATGCGATGTGATCATTGTAAATACACTTCAGAGGTAGCTAGTTGTCAGGAATAACTAGTTGTGGGTATAAACTAGACTGACCAGTTGGCTCGACCTGACACGATGGTGGGAAGCGGCGTAGCCAGCGCTCCCTTGGCTGCTGCTTGGGCTGCCCCCAAGGAGCAGGAGCTGCCGGATCATCCATCAAACCTTGAAAAACACAGCTCGGCATGTTAGAGCAGAGCCCGAGAACAAACCTGCGTGTTCTGCTTTGTGCTCTTATCATCAGAAAGGTCAGGTTTCCTCAGTCAGGCCTGTGTTTTAATGTAACGTATCCTTGGTAAGATTCCAGAGACTCCTGTCTTCTTTAAAATTCAAATTGTTGTTATTAATCTCCTTATGTTACAATCTTTCTTCACTGCTGCAGTTTTGCTGAATGGCTGAATAAGCCTGAATAAAACTCGTTAATTCCGCTGCAGTAGTTATGTGGTGGAGAAACCTTGATTAAAAATAAATAAGATAGAACAAGTTATAAATACACTCTCAGTCCTTCTGATGATAAACTGGCTTAAATTAAGAGGCTACGCAAGCCTGGAAAACAATATTAAAATGTAATTGATCCCTTCAGCAGATGATAACCTTAGAAATCAAGTGCACAGTGGGTATGCCTTGATAATTTGGGATGGGGAGCAAGAGGATCTTTACCTGACATATCTGGGGTTACCTTGAAAGGGGGCAGAACAGGGGATGCTCGTGAGCAGTGGATGCAAAGGGCACCTGAACTGTGTCTTAATCTTGCAGCTCTCTTCTGTGCCACCATTTTAGTTCTGATGTGGCGGTGCAGAAAAAATGAGTCCTTACTCATTACAAAATGAAGCTGTGCCCAAATTTTGGTCCTCACATAGGCAGAGAGGAGATAATTTGTTTAGTTTCATTTTTGTCTGTGTGTATTGCTTGCCCAGCCTTGCCCACACGCAACAATGTGAACTTGGAATCTGTGGGCTTGTTGCAGAATAAGTGTTTAATTTCAACCAAAACAAAATCATAGGTGACCTAAGGTGTCTTTTGCTTTAAGAAGTTGCTTTGTGGAAAACTAGGAGTTAATATTGATTAGGATAAATCAAACACGCAATCAAACCCAGGCCTCTCTGGGTTGATCTTTTGCAGGCCCGAAATCCTGAGCTTCCAAACACGTTGTTATTGTTGTTGTTGGAATCTTGCACTCTCTGGCAAAAATCACCAGGACTACTACATCTCTTTGTAACTTTGTGATGTTGACAAAGGTTTGATTGTGTCTACGTGAAGGGCTGTGAGTTTATTTCACTTCGTAGGGCTTGAAGGAAACAGGCCAGAGGTGCAGTTGTGCCACCTCAAGAAGCGTGTGCCGCAGCACGTATTTAGCTTTTGAAGTAATCGTTTTATTGTTAAAGGCAAAACAAAACATAAAAAAAAGAAAAAGCCCAACCCCACAGGAACACAAGTGTCATAAATTATCAGATTGAACACTTGCAAATTATGATACTGGGAACAAAAGCTGCCCCTAAAAGAACCTTTGTTTTCATAACCGTAGTACAAAAGCTTCAGGCATAAATAATAAATATCCATTACAATGAAACATGTAAAAAGCAAAAATCAAATTTAAAAAAAGAAGAGTTATACGGTTTTGCTGAGGGCTGTTGAGGATGCTGAGCGCTGCTTGGTGGGACAGTTGCATTGAGCTTCTTACCCCTGGTGTTTGAAAGCAGCCACTAAACCAAACGCGTAGCGCTTCTAGCAGTTGGGGTTTGCCTGGTTTGTTGTGTATGTGCGTGTTGAAGCCCACGCATGCACAAAATACACAAGGAGGAGTCAAAAACATGGAGGAATTTCTTATTTTAGGGCTTTCTCTGAGCAGTTTTCCCATTGGCAGCGCCAACTCCCACCTGCTGCAGCTCCCGTGTCCGTCTGTCCTACAGAGTAATGACAGCTTCACACTTCACTTCCTTTTCTGCCTTAACTTGCGTTCATATTCTTCAAGCTTGAAGAAATACGTAGAGAATTGTGTGCGTGAAAACATACACTGTTTCTGTATAACTTTCTTTGATTTGTGGAAAGGAAAAAATACCCAGAGCGTTCAGCTTAGTCCTCAAAGTTGTACCATTTGTCTTTGAAATATAAACTATTTACATTCACATATCACATCTTTAATAATTCTTTTGTTATTTTAATAGTAAGTCTTCAATCCAGAGACCGAATAGGCACGGGAGGACAAGTTGTGGATTGCAGTCGGTTATTTGATAATGATTTACCAGACGGGTAAGCTGACATCACTCTGATGTAAATAAATACAGTTTATATGACACGCTTTTGTGGTGATGAGAAGTCGGTGTACAAATAGGTTAATTTATTTGTATTGTCATACTCGAGTTGTCCAGTTTTGAATTTAGAAGCAGGAGATAAACCAGCCGGGCTGCACAGAGTAGTGAATGGTGTGAGCCACGTCCTGTCTCTTCTTGGAAAACAGGAGTATATGGGTGAATGCATTAAAACATTCGTCTAAGAAAACATGTCTTTTGCATTTTAGAACTGATAATAAACTAATGTAATATTAAATCACAGCCAGCAAACTGACTTCACCCACAGAGCAGTTTTGCAGCAAGGCAGCGAGCGCAGGGCTGGGCTGTTTGCTGCGGTGCTACATAGGGTAAACATGGGTACAAAAACGCGTCGCTTTGTCTTCCGTGTAAACCATAGTGAGGAAAACGTGATTGGAAGAGGTAATGGAGCCTGAGCATTTGCTGTATTTACCTGCCAAAGGCTGGGTTTAGCATTTTGAGTTGTCCCTGTGAGAGTTAATGACATCATTAACACCTAAACCAGTTTTGCGAATACAGAAAAATGCTCTGTTTTAGGTTCTGGTGCTGTCATCAGCTTTCTCAGAGCAAACGCAGACCTTCTGAATGTGATTTTTGGCAGGTAAAGACAGGAGAAACTGATTTTTCAGATTATTAATTTTAAAACCTAAATTATCATCTAAATCCTAAACAGCATTCTTTTGTTAATTTGGAGTCTGGAGAAGTCAAAAACATTTTTGAAAATGCTTTTAAGTTTTCACTTCAAAATGTTCCCTGTCTAAATATCACTTGCTTAATTGTGTAACTGCAGAGCTGTCTGGATAGCCTCATGTATTTTGGAGTGCAAAAGTAATAATTAAAAAGTTATGTTATTTGAAGGTGGCTTTTTAATGAAAGCAAGTAGTGCATGAAGATGCTATGAAAGCTCTTACCAGCGTCAGTGGTCAAAACAAGTTAAACGCATTATTATTAATAAACATGATGTTTTCAAGAAGTTTCTTTAGATGGCTATTTGGATTTAATTAGAATTCAAATAGTTATTGAACATGAAGGTGGGATATTGTTAATGCTATGCCTGGTTCCAAGGGAAGAATACGTAAAATCAATTCTGAGTTGAACTTTCAGTTGTTTCCTGTTACCTCGTTCAGCCGACGTGATTCATAACAGTGTGAGTCTTCCTGAGTTGGCATTTATGTTGGAAACATTTAGTGCCCTGGTTTCCTGGAAATACCACTCATTGCCTTATCTCTCGCTGTCTGACCTGCAGGTGGGAGGAGCGCAGGACTGCTTCTGGAAGGATCCAGTATTTAAATCACATTACGCGAACGACCCAGTGGGAGCGACCGACACGGTACGACGTTATTTAAGAGGCTGTTGTGCTGTCGGGCGTCCTTGCTGACCAGGAGCGCTGGGCACAAGCCGTTCTGAGTTCTGTCGGGGCATTCAGTGTTCTTCCGAGTCACTTTGCAAATGCTGAATGCTTTTCTTCTCTAACATCCTGATCCTCACTCTGCTTAACATTTAACTCGGAAGAATCACTCTAAACTTTTTCCTCCCCTACTACTAGCACCTTTGTGTTCTTGTAGAGCTGCTGTGGTATAGCTCTGTAAATACAGGCACTAAATCCTTTTGAAAGCAGCACTGAGATACGAAACTACGTAATTCAGTGTTTCCTCTTGCAGTCCGGCTCTCGAAAGCAACTGGGTTTTATTATATATCTTACTTAGCTCTTTTTCACCATCCTCACCCAAAAACCTTCTTTTAAAAATTAAAAGGAATAACAAGGCCTGATCGCTTGCTCAGCCGTATGGAGGCAAGGTGAGAAAGTTTGGGCTGTATGCTGCTTATTTCAAACAAACAAACAAACAAAATACATATATATTTTGGAGGATCGAGATCATATCAAGTGCTCACAAGAGCAGTTCCCACCTTAAATACAGCGCTGAGCGTTAAGTTTTATATATAACCCTTGATGCTAACCCTAACCTATATACCTATATATATATATAGAGAGAGAGATATAACCCTTGATACTAACCCTAATCTTTTATGCTCAGCGCAGCTCTCTCTCTATATATATATATAGGTATATAGGTTAGGGTTAGCATCAAGGGTTATATATAAAACGTAACGCTCAGTTCCCACCTTAAATACAGCGCTGAGCATAAAAGATTAGGGTTAGTATCAAGGGTTATATCTCTATCTCTCTCTATATATAGGTATATAGGTTAGGGTTAGCATCAAGGGTTATATATAAAACTTAACGCTCAGCGCTGTATTTAAGGTGGAAACTGCTCTTGTGAGCACTCGATATGATCTCAATCCTGCAACATCATATCCTAAGTGTCAGGTCAGGCCCTAAGATAGGTGAGGATGTTCACTAATTACTCTGGGACGAACCAGTGAGCGCAGACCACAACCTTTCTGCCCATTATCGGGGTATCCGCCCGACACGTCAGCTGCTGGATTCTGCCGTCCAAGAGCCCTCGGACGAAGCTCCACGGAGCACGTTGTGTAGCCCCGTGGCCACTCAGCGATGCGGTTTTCACGGTTTTCCCCCAGGCCGGCGTCCGAATACTCCAGCCCGGGCCGACCCCTGAGCTGTTTCGTGGACGAGAACACTCCGATCACAGGAACAAACGGTGCGACTTGCGGGCAGACGTCGGATCCGCGGCTGGCGGAGAGGAGGGTCCGGTCACAGCGGCACAGGAATTACATGAGCAGGACGCACTTGCACACTCCTCCCGATTTACCCGAAGGATATGGTACGTGGATTAAAATGTTCGAATCGTAGGTTTCCCTGGGAAAATGGGTTGTGTCTTCTCCTCAAATGTGAGATTCTTTTGATTCCTTAGTTTTGGGGAAATCACTCTTTGTGAGTTTCTTGCGTTGCGCTTTTTCTTCTCATACTTATTAATTTATCTTGATTTCACAGAGCAAAGGACAACTCAGCAAGGTCAGGTCTATTTTCTGCATACTCAGACTGGCGTTAGCACGTGGCACGATCCAAGAGTACCTAGGTAAGAAATGATTAAAGTGTCTTCAAGGTGTCAAATCCAAATTAGTTTAAGCGGTACTCGGTGTGTTCTCTGTCTGATATTATATTTCAGTCTCTTGGCCCCAATATATCATCTTAACAAGTCATTCATCAAAATAAATTAGTCTCTTGGTTCTTCCAATCGTTATTTTAATACAAAGATGGAGAATCAAACTGTGAATTACAGTGGCAGTTTGAAAACAGGTATAGTTCACTGTTCCTGGATCTTGCATGTGAATTTACAGCCAAGTGCAGGTTTTAATACTCTGCGAAATAATGAAACAAAAAGCAGGGCCTGAGTACTTCAGGAAATCTAGATTTATGGAGATACATTAGTGAAAATGGAGTTGGTTTGGGTTTTCAATTCAGGGTCTGGAAGTTAACAAGACCTGCGAAATTGGCCACGTATATTTAGGAAGAACAAGCTTTGTGGCAAATAGGTAAATGTGAACTGTTTTCATGGATGAGCAGACAAAAGGGAAACCTGGTGGATGCCCCTGGTATGTTCAGACACAGTATTTCTAGTGGACAACAGTCTCATCATCGAATTAGTTTAAATGTACTTGTCTCTGAGAATTATTGTCCCGTGTACAAACCACCACACGTAATTTACTTGAGGAATAGGAAACTTGGTACATTTTGAAGAAACTAATTGGAGACACTGCATCTTAAAGAGCCTGGAAGCTGAAATGGTGAGCTGGGTTTGAAGTGACAGGATTTGGAGCCTTAAAAAGCAAGAGTTTTCCATTTAAGTATAGCAGCAAATATCTAAAAATGCCCAAGTTTTTTACAGCAGGTTTCCTGTTACAGAGCAGAAAAGCGTATTTATTTTCTGTATAGTGCTCTAACATGGATATTCCTAGAGCACTCAGTGCTTTCAGGCATCTCAGCAGCATATAAATGTGAAAGAATCTGGGGGAGAGGGGCAAACAGGTGGAGAAGCTGAGACACCTGTGCTGAAAATATTCAAAGTGCGGTTTCTGCTGCAGCTCTATCACCAGAAAATACATCCCAAGTGTCCTTTTAGTTTCACGTCCTTATTTGCATGGTGTACACACGTGTTGTACGAGGAAGGATAACTGGGAAATTATCGTTAGCTTCTGATTGTTCTTAAAAAACAGACAAAAAAGCTGTTGAAAGCGATTGCCTCCTGTAGTCTGGATGGTGTAGAACAGTGTGTGTAGTTTGGAACTGGCAGCCGGTGTTGGCGTTTATGAGAATTGTAGCAATTTTATTGCTTGCTGCTGGTGTTCACCCCCAGGGAAATGGGGTTCAGATATCCCAGGAGGGATCAAGTGCCTCATGGCCATAACTTCACTGCATTTTTGAACAATTCTTTTGTTTTTATCGCTACTTTTGTGTCACAAGAATATACTTCGATGCGTTATCTGTAGACTGGAGGGGGCCGTGCAGCCGGCAGGTGTGCATGGGGAAGCCCGTGACGCAAAACTAGTAACTAGACTCTTCTAAAAGAAACTATATATATATCCTTAAGTTCGTGGAGTGATGGTTTTGTGTGACATGTAAGCCAGTCTGAGGCGTGGCAGCAGAAACAGCACAAATGCTGCAGCGAACTCAGTTTGGCTGTTGGTGTGAGGATGGAGTTTGTGGTTTATAAGGAACTGGGTAGTATGAGCTGCAGTTTGATCCCAGAGCGTTTCCATTAGTGGCTTCTGGGCCTTTCGGGTCCCCGCAGACGCGTCTTCTCGGCCGTTCTGCCCCTCGGCTCCTTCCTCGCTCCGTGGTGCTTGGGGGTCTGAAGACTTTCCCCTTTAAAAGCAGTGTGTGCTCTCTGACCTGTGAATTATATGCATGAAAAAATTGACTAAATGTACATTTTTGAAGGCTAGAAATTTGTTTTCAGTGAACCTGCGGAATGAATCCACGTCTTCCTACTTTCAGCAGAGTTTTCCTGTCTGCGACGCTCAGTGCAGAGCGGAGTCACTGTCCATCTTCTGTTGGAGATATTTTCTTAGAGAGCTGTTTGCTTGGGGTTTTGGGGCAAAACCGCCTGTGCCATACGCGCATATCCCATGCATAATTCTTCATGGAAAGTATAACTCTTCAGAAATATGATTTTGTTTTGTAGGAGTTTTCGAAGTGTGATTCAGAGTTCCTTACATGACTAATGTTGTTTTTAAAATATTTTCTGTCAGAATTGGTGTAGAGCTGCGATTCCATTTTGGCAAATACGGCAAGAGCCTTTAGTTTTGTTTTTAAGCCTTTAATAATTTACCAGCTGAAGTTAGTTTGTAGGAATGGAGGTTATTTGATAAGAACTCTTCTTCCCCATGGGATGTGTACTGGGATGTGTTTTTGCTTTGGTGGGCTTGCACCTCGGGAGTGGAGATTCCAGCCGAACAGCTCAGGTTTCTGAAACAATACATTTTCTCAGACTTCATGGAATTGTTCTGTTACATTTACGCTTGTTTGGCTCAGAGGCCAAATGCTGAGGTATTTTTCATTTTATATTTGTTTTCACAGGGATCTTAGCAACATCAATTGTGAAGAGCTTGGTCCACTGCCTCCTGGATGGGAGATCCGAAATACAGCAACAGGCAGAGTTTATTTTGTTGACCATAACAACAGGACGACGCAGTTCACAGATCCTCGGCTATCTGCTAACTTGCATTTAGTCTTAAAGTGAGTCTGAAGTCTCGGGCACACACTGAGCGTAACAGAGGAAAGAAAGTGAGCCCTGAGGGGTGCTCGGTTTTATACCAAGCTGTATTTTGCTGTTCAGTAGCATTTAAAGCATAGTAGCAGCGTTCTTTAACACACTACCAACTGACTTGGTTACACAGCAAAGGCGACAGGTTTGATTGTTCTTGGAAAAGGAAATCTCCACGGCATTTAGGCAGGAATGTGGCTGTTGTGATGCCGGGAGTTGGGGGCAGCGGGCAGGGAAGCGAATGCTGTCTGGTGGAAAAGATTGGCCCATGTAATCTTTTCCTAACAGCAAGAGAGACACTTTCTTTCCCTTTCTTTATACATCTTGTGGGCCACTCGAAGTACCAGCTCGCATTTGGTAGCCAGTGGTATGAACTACTGAGTTCAACAAAGGTGCACAAGTGTCCAGCCGTCCTCCTGGAGTCAAGGAGAAATAATTCAGCCGCTACCTTCAGTTTCAGAGTAAGGCTGGTCGAGGTGTTCTCAAAAGAAGACCCAAATAATTTAACTCAGATTTTTTACGAAAAGAGTAAAATAACTGTGGGGGATTTTTTTCTGCCCTAGTGTTTCGGTACCGCATTTTCATACTGTCCTTTTTAAAACAGAAGGGGAAACTCAAAAGAATTCTGGCTCTTGTTGTTATTCCCTAGGCGCTCATTCCACACTGGGGGATTTTCTACTAAAAATGGAAACTACAAAGCAAACAAACATTATTTTGGTGCAGACATGGCTATTGGTTTGTCCAAACTATTTGGGAATTTGGCCCTTGTTGTTTTTCCTACTAACACCTTTTAATACTCTTGGGAAACACCTGTGAAGTGTTGAGTAGGTGTGAAGTGGAAGAAACAATGAGGAGTTGGGCAGATAAAGCCGAGCAGCCCTGGGCAAGGGGGGGCGGGAGGAACGGACCTTTCTCAGGAAGTGAATCATTGGGAAGAAAAGCTGGAGGAAAGAATAATGGGAACAAGCACAAAACGGAGGAATGGAAAGTAACATCCAGGAGCTAACATACCTCTTGTGGGATACTTAAAAGCTTTGCCCAATACACATTTGAACTTGACACCCTAGACAGAGTCTAGATATTGACAAAAATGTATTTTGTTTAGGGAAATCATTTGTTATATCCATGAATATTACCGAATTTCATCCAGACACTTTGGGTTCTTTTATTTAAAACAAATCACCAGTCATTTTAGTTGTATTTAGATTGGTGGCTTCAAATGAACATAATATTGAAAAATACTTTCCAGTGGAGGAGCATGTTTGTGTTTGAAACAGAGAAGTTAATTGAATTAGTTCAGATTTGGATATTTCACCCGAAATAGAAATTAAGACCGTCTTAGCTACAACAGTGCGATTGTTAAACTGTAGGAAGTGCAGTTAACTGGACTATATTGGAAAAACTGTCCTTCACAGGTAGGTTTGGTTTTAAATGGCAGTAGGGTCATAGTGTCCAGTTGTACACGTGCTGCGAAGGACAAATACATAGGTAGCTTTTCATCTGGAAAACACAATTTGACTTGCAAGTTCCAGAATCACAGAACCATTTTGCATTTCTTTAAACTTGAAAGTACGACGACAGCGTGCTTAAGTTTTTCATTTGTACATCTGTCTTTGATTAGGGAAGGATTTCAGAAATTCAAGCAACAGTGTCATCAGTGCAGTCTGCTGCCTGATAAATCTTTCCTGCTGTTTATTCTTTTATTGCACCAAACAGGATATGTGAAAGCTGCTTTTTTTTTTTCCTACAGTAGTTTGCCTCAGGCCTTTTGTAAATTGTCTGAGAAATAGGTTTAGTATTTGGGTGGGATGGGTGTGATAGAGTTTTAGGTTCAGAAGCATAATAAGTAGTTTACTCTCAGTAATACTTGACTTTTGTATTGAGCTGAGCAGAGCAGTTTGTTCTTCCAGTGATGACATTATAAGTTATGAAAATAATCAAACTTGTTACCCAGTTCTGTTTCAAAATGTTGGCCAAGAGTTTGTGATGGGTTTTGATAGTTACAGCACCTGAAAAGTACTCGGCTATATCCTTAAAGCCCTGTACAGAATCAAGCATAGGCATTCAGCTGTGAAAACATACTAAAAATCACATTTAATTACCTTAAGCACTGCAGATTGTTTAGCTAATATTGCACTGATTATTTTTTGTCTAATGTGAGGATGGGTTTTTTTCCTCCTCCTAGTACTGCTGTATTTTAAATGAGTTTAATTTGATGCATAATCTTAAATTCATGCTAATTTTAGAGATTACGTTTTCTTTAGGACTGACATTGACCACCTTTGTGTTTAGGGAACTGTCTTTTGTACTATCAAAGGTAGTATGACCATACGCTCACTTCAGTAGATAAGTATGACCTTCTCTGGTCAGCGTGTACAAGGGATATTTTCACATGCTTGTCCTTACGGAATTAGAAAGTTCGGAAGATAGAACAATGATTTTAAGCGAGATTCATATTTGAAAATATATTAAAACTACGCTCGGTTCTACCTAATATTTTTTGTTCTTTAATGATGAAAAAAAGCCCCAATTTATTAACATCCCATTGGGAAACATTCTGAATTGTAACCTTTCTTATTTATCTAGTAAATTTAGAGTGTTCTCATGTGTTTCGCACAGGGATGTTCTTGTGGTTTAGGCTTAGCTTTTATCCCATGTCGTTTAGAAATGCCACACTAGAAAGCTGTAGAAGTGTCCACAAGATACGGCAGGAGAAGACATCTCCGCATCGCGGTTAATTTACTTTTCCTCGTAAGAAGTGAGCTTTACAAAATCTCTGGGAATTGTAGTAAAAATCCTTGTTTATCTGTGCCAGTGAGTTCCACGTGAACTCCCGCATTCCTGTGGTCCAGACTAGGCCAGGTACAGGGGACACGGCCCGCCCGCCAGGACAAACAGCGCGGGCCGAGCCAGCTCCTTTCCAGACAAGCCATTTAAAACAGACTCCGGTATTGACTGTGGATTAGGGGCGTCGTGTTTGGCAGACCCCCAAATTTTAAAATGAAGGAAGGCAAAACACCGAAGAAGGAAATATGGAAACGGTATCTGAGAAACTCGGCGTCAGCAGCTTAGTAGTAAAATTGTGTGGATAATACCTTATTATATAGTGCTGTAACCTTTGGCGTACTTTAGAGTAGCTCTAATAGAAATAACAAACCCGTAAAGCAAAGTTGCCAAGAAAGACAGAAGCGTGTGTCTTTAGTCGGGATAAAATCTCTCTGAATTTATTTTAACGGAGCTGGACGTTTTTAGCGTAATCGCAGTAAACCGAAATGAGTTGAGTTACAAAGACTTAACCTTTAAGCAACGTCTGAAGAAAACGGGGGCGTGTGTGTTGACCGTGCGTGTGTTTGCAGCCGGCAGAACCAGCTGAAGGACCAGCAGCACCAGCAGCAGCCGCAGGTCGTGTCCCTGTGCCAGCTCCCGGACGAGGCCGAGTGCCTGACGGTGCCGCGGTACAAGCGAGACCTGGTGCAGAAGCTCAAGATCCTGAGGCAGGAGCTGTCCCAGCAGCAGCCCCAAGCTGGCCATTGTCGCATCGAGGTCTCCAGGGAAGAGATTTTTGAGGTAATTTGCAAATTTTGACCCGTTTCTTACCCTTGAGGGAAGGGGAAGGGGGTCGTTCTCATTCGGTTAGATGAGATCTTGAAGCTCAGCAATAAAGCTGGAGTTTCATCGGTGGTGAGTGGAAAGAGGAAAAAGGATGTTAAGAGCGGTTGTGAGGTTAAAGTAGATGTATCTACACTGTGGAGAAGAAGAAAAGTGAGGAAAGCCCTGCAGATGGAGATGTACGGACCGGCAGGGACTGAGGAAGCAGCCCAAGCTCTTCAAGTGTTGGAAGATGCTGTGTGGCTTCTTCCTTGAACGCCTTGTATGGAGGGAATGCTGCAGAGTGAAAGCCAAACAGTTATTAATGATCTTTGATCTATTGTAACTCGAGTAAAACTACTATTGAATAGCGTTCATCCTCGGAGTTTGGATTACTGAGCATCTGTCTCAGTTCTGGTTGTGTTCTTGGTGGATTTTGAGTTGGTGTTTGTGGTGGTGGTTTGGGTTTGTGTGGGGTTTTTATTGTGTGTTTGTTTCAGAATCAGACTGATGTTGAGTTGCCTGGTCTTCTGAATGACCAGAGATGCCCACAGTGGGTTTATCTGCTTTTTATGTTGTGACGTTATTCAGCAGAACTCTGAACTCAGAACTCTGCTGAATGGATTGAACACAGTTATAATTAATTGGCTTTTTCTGGAGAACAGTCTGTCTTTTGAGAACGGTATCACCCATCCCACCCATCCCTGTTGCATTTTTACCCCACCCACAACTGTGTGTTGTCACCGTTTTTCCAGCCAAGAATGATTGGTGTTGGTCTTCCCTTCGGGGACCATCAGATCAGTTCATGATCAGCTAGAAAAGGGACTAAATGCTGCTGTACAGCAGGGAAAATTACAACGTTCTTGTCCTGAAAACCGGGTATGTTGGGTCCCAGACACACCCGCCCCTTCTGTTCTGCAAAGCCAACGACTGCGCCACTGATACTGGACAGAAATAAAAACTAGACTATTTTTTGTTTGTTTAATTCCTTTTTAAAAAATTAGCATTTGTTTTGCCTCTCTCTCTCTTTTTGTGTTTTCTTGGTGAAGTTTTATTGATACAGGCACAATTCTGTAGATCTATGGGGATGGGTGGCATTGATGCTCCTGTTGTTAAGATGCTTCCTGAAGGTTTGCATATGTGTTAAACCCAGGGTAGAAGCGCCACTGTTGGCTTTTCGGGCTGCAAGATTTGTGAACCTTCGTGCAAAACTAAAGGAGTTTACTCATGGATTATTCTTTAATAAGTTCTGTGAGAATGACATAATGTTCTGATCACTGAATACCTCTCCAAATGAACAGAAGGAGGTTCTTCTCCGCTGTGTGTTTTATTCGACAAGTGTTACCACATTTGTAGAAAACTAAGTAACAGTCTGTGATTTGAGAAACTGGTTGGTATCCAGGAAATTAGTATCCCTTTTAATGACCCCTTTGGACTCGGGAGTCCCAAACTCTGTTTCTAATAACCAGTAGTAGCTTCTTGTCTGTAAATAGCAGTTAATAAGATAAAGTGTTCTGTGTTTACAGGAGTCCTACCGGCAAGTCATGAAGATGAGGCCAAAAGACCTGTGGAAACGACTGATGATCAAATTCCGTGGGGAGGAAGGTCTCGATTATGGAGGTGTCGCCCGGTAAGTGGCGTCTGTCTCTTCCCCTGCACCCCAACCCCACTGGCTACACCTGCGCTTCGAGTCCTGAACGAGCCTCTTATCACTTCTGTTTCTTATTACATTATTCTTATTTATATTTATCTCTGTAACAGATTGCATGTCAGAAGAACATATCTTTTCAGGTAGTCTCTTAAAAGAATAACTGCATCCAAAAAATAATGTCGGTTTCAGCCTTATCTAAGCATGTTCAGAGATAACTTTCTTCACGTTGTTTAAAAGTAAGATTTGAAAAGTCATGCTGTTTTGAAAAGATGACCGATGCAGGAATGCATTTTTCTAAAATACACAATAAATGATTTTGTTTTCTTCAGGGAGTGGCTCTACTTGTTGTCACATGAGATGTTGAATCCATATTACGGTCTCTTCCAATATTCCCGAGATGATATCTACACCCTGCAAATCAACCCGGACTCTGCAGTCAACCCGGTATGACCAGTAACATTGGTTCTTTATGATTAGAAATTAAACACATCTGGAGAGTGTTTTCGGCTGAGGAACCTAATTCTCACATTAGTATTGCTAGAGACTGAATTTGTGCAATAATACGATAATTTGGTTTTAGCAGTGATCAAAGAAACTTCTCAAATGTGTTCTTAATTTTCTGTAAGATGTCAATTTATGTTTCCTTTGGGAGAAATTAAGTTTATTTTGATTCTTAGTAGCCAGACTTCTGGACTGGAAGCAATACGCTCCATGTGCTGTGTACAAAACCAAAACACTCTGCGTGTTTTTCTCTGTGCTGAGATATTACTTCATATTCAGCAGATGGAACCTGGAGCCCTTATTTAGCTGAATGGTCGGATCTCTTCTTTCAATTCTAGGAACACTTATCGTATTTCCATTTTGTGGGCCGGATCATGGGGATGGCCGTGTTCCACGGACACTATATCGACGGGGGCTTCACGTTGCCTTTCTATAAGCAGTTGCTGGGGAAGCCGATTACTTTGGATGACATGGAGTTGGTCGACCCCGATCTTCACAACAGCTTAGTGTGGATCCTGTAAGTACCGGGTGCTGTGTCTCACGGTGCTAGAATGCTGTCTTGCTTGGCACCCGATAACGTTCCTAAAGCCAGCTGGAAAGAAATGGAGTATATTTCGATCTCCTGCTCAGGTAGATTTAAGAAACATATTTCGTGCACGATTCAGCTTCTTTAAAGGCTTAACGTGCTCAAGGTATTCAGATTTAGGGGGAGACAAATGATTCCTGAGCTGTAAAGTGCTCAGTTCAGTCTGTCAGGTATGTTATGGCCGTTATATATTTGCAGAATAAGTTTCACTGAGTCACTTTGTTTTTTTCCCGTCAGTGAGAATGATATCACGGGAGTCTTAGACCATACGTTTTGTGTCGAACACAACGCGTACGGGGAGATCATTCAGCATGAACTGAAACCCAATGGCAAAAGCATCCCTGTGACAGAGGAGAATAAAAAGGAATATGTCAGGTACATCCATATATTTTCCAGAGATTTTTGTATTGCCTTTGGTGGGGAGGAACTTTTACTTATTTGAAGTAATTGGCAGTGTTATATTGTTTTTCTAAGTGGTAGCGCAGTGGTGGTGCTGTATGTATTCCCGTCAGGCTGGATAAATTGCAGGTTGAATACGTTGTTCACAAAACCACTTTGCACTCGCTTGCAGACTCTATGTCAACTGGCGGTTTTTACGAGGAATTGAAGCTCAGTTTCTGGCTCTACAGAAGGGATTTAATGAAGTAATCCCACAACATCTGCTGAAGACATTCGATGAGAAGGAGTTAGAGGTCAGTACGCTAACGTTATGTTATGTCGTCAAGTGTAACAACAAAAGCCTGAGGGATTCTTGTGAGACTGAGTAACAAGCGAAGTCACGTCCCCAGTGCTTTGGGGGTGCAGGTGCGCTCCCCCCACAAACACAGCTGGGGAAGAGCTTACCGGGTCACGGAGTCGCCGAGGCTGCGTGTCCCTTCCACCGAGAGGGCTTCTCAAGGTGACATTTCAGAGCCGCCACGGGAGACGAGCCCCTCTTGCAGTATCTGCGGCCGCCTCAGGTTGTTTCAGGGCACATTATTCCCGCAGAGGTGGTGGCGCAGATTTCTCAGCGTGCACTTACACGATATTCAATTCGGTGCTGCCAGTAAAATAGTCTGTGGCTCACTTCCACCTCCCAGCGCTTGTCCCCAGCCCCAGCATCGCCCCACACCCACCTCGCTGGGCTCTGCCGGACTAAATTGGCCCTGTAAATATGGCAAAAGGAAAGATGCTGCCACCGACAAACCTGCTACGAAATGTCAGGATCGGCACCCAAACATTAAACTCTCGAGGTAAATCCCACAGCCCCCAAGCTTGTTTTAAAACTGGAATCTAATACGCAGTCTGTTAGCTGTGGAGCTGAGGTCTTTGCTTTAGAAAATGGCCACAAGGTGAATTATTCATGCTTTCTCCTGTTTGTTGTGCTCGTGTGTCAGTGATTGCTCTTCTTTTACCCTGAATATTCTCATTCAGCAGCAGCAACCAGCCGTACTGTTAACCCGCAATCAGTTTGCAGATGCAGAATAAGGGAGGGGAAGGTCCAATGTTTGTAGTCACTAGAAAATATCTTCATAATCCTATCCCTGTGGAGCTCAAACCGATGCATTGTGGAGCTCCGTTTACAAAGCGCCAAAAGCTCTTTGTCAGGAGAGGACTCTGATTCCTATCACATGTGGTGTTACTTTTGGGGCTCCAGAAAGAAACGTTGAGTTAAATGTGAATTACACACACGCTGTCACACGCGGGTACAATCGGTGCTTCTGTTATTTAATTGGCAGGTCAAGACACTTCCATAAAAGCTTATGAAATGGTTGATTTTTATTTTTCTTTCATTTGAATTGAGACCATGTAGAAAATGTGTTGTGTACAAAGGTAAGATTTAAAAAATGTTACATTTCTGCATTGCTTAAGATTAATGAGAGGTTATAATTTGCCTTTAGTGTAAAATCCGTCAATTTTTCAATGTCAGTGATTCACCATTTGGCCGACTCCAAAACCCGTTTTGTTATAGTGTTAACGATTAAATATTTAATTACCTTTTAAACTTACAGCTCATCATTTGTGGACTGGGAAAAATTGATGTGAATGACTGGAAGGCAAATACGAGGTTAAAACACTGTACCCCGGACAGCAACATCGTGAAATGGTTCTGGAAAGCCGTGGAGTTTTTCGATGAGGAGCGGAGGGCGCGACTGCTGCAGTTCGTCACCGGCTCATCCCGCGTGCCCCTGCAGGGCTTCAAGGCGCTGCAAGGTAACGCTGCTCCGGGGGAGACCTCACAGAAACACGCGCTGGCAATGGGGCTGGTCGGCTGCAATGTGGCTTTTTCAGAGCGATTTTTAATGACCCAATGAATAATGGTCACAAATAGGCTTTTTTTTGGTGTGTTTATTACCGTAAATGGCTCTTTGGTTTCAGTTGTGCTCTTCCGTCTCCAGCAAAAGTTGTGGTGGGCTGAGATCTTAGTTAGGTTCTCCTTATGGTTTTTTTGGAGCCCTGCTTGTGAATGCCCGTCTTTGCCATCCCTCATCCCCCGGCCAGCCCTGGGACCAGCAAACCCCCAGGGTTTTGCCATGTTGGCAACGCTGATTTATTGTACAAGCCACATAACCGCAGGCAGCGCAGGCGTCGAAAACCATCACCTTAATTCCCGAGCCGCCCGCTCGAGGGCAGCTGAGGCCCCGGGTCTCTGTTGTCGTGGCCCTTGCTGCTCTGCTTACACGAGTTCTCCTGTTTTACCCCCTCACAAGATAAGAAAAACCACCCAGGGGAAACATTGACCATAAACCATCTTCACAGGTAGGAGATCCCAACGGAACACAAGTGCCGCGGTTACGGCTGCCACATACAAACACTAGAAATGTTTCTTCTCCATTATCCATCATGATCACATAGAATCCTCGTTTTCTTTTTCCTCTGCTCTTGAGCTCTAAAATGTTCGGGCACATTAGAAGCTCAGGAATATTGAGTTTGTAGAGACCTTGGTTACTTTAAGCAGCATGTTGTACTTTAACTGATGTGTTTAAATAACATTGCAGAGGGTGGGGGGACTTGTTCAGGCAAACTGTGGCTGTTCAGCACCTCAGGATAGTTAGTTGATTATTTACTGTTGATGTGCATACATCGATACATGTTAGTACATCGTACACGTTAACGTAGTTAGATTAATTTAACAAAATAGATAAGAAGTTGCTATTGTGACTCTTCTATGGAATTTTAATGGCACTTCCCACTACTCAAGACCTGTTGTAAAATGGGGACGGATGCAGCTGCGTAAGTTTTGCTTTCTAGGAAGGGTGAGAAAGTTAAATTAGAAACTGTTAATTATCCAGTGCACTGTGTAAAACAGGTATTTTATTCTTCCTTATCAGAGCGTTGTTCTTGTTTATGCTCCAGTGGTTCAGTGACTGCCTGGTTATCATGTGTGGGCGGAGGAATCTGCCTGATGGGCACTGGCAGTTTGATTTCTCTCCTGCCTTTTCCCGATTTGAGGTTTCTTTGTGCGCAGCTTCTCTCTTGTTGCGGCTTTAGTTCCTTATTGTTGTTGCGGTACAACAAAGAAGTTTCCTATTTGCAGTACAGTAGTAGCAGAGATCTTTTCTGGCTTTTCAGGTGCTGCAGGCCCACGACTGTTCACAATACACCAGATCGATGCCAGCACTAATAACTTGCCAAAAGCTCACACCTGGTAAGACTTTTTCAGGTCTTTGTTGCGATATATAGATTAGTTTGCTGTCTCTATATTTTGAGCACTCTTTTTGTTGTTGTTTTTCCCTGCCTTTTTCTGCCATAATAAACACCATCCATTACAGAGGAGTAAAGCTGTAACAACCAGAGCTTGCTGTTATTTACACGCAGTCCTCGTTGGCCTCGTTAAGCGTTGCTCTGTCGCTGTTTCACGTGCGTTAAGTGAAGCGTGACACAACTTTGCTGCTTGGCGCTCCAGAGCTCAAACTTTCCTTGTCTCCTGTCCGCAGCTTTAACCGAATAGACATTCCTCCCTACGAGAGCTACGACAAGCTGTACGAGAAGCTGCTAACGGCCATCGAAGAGACGTGCGGGTTCGCTGTGGAATGACCCCGCGCAGCCTTCCCCCGGCCTCTATTTATATGCTCCTGTCAGCCAGAAGCCCTTCCCTCAGCCCACACTCGAGAAATGCTTGAACTACAGGAAGCTTTCCCTCTTCTCCACTAGGACACTGGGAGGGAAAGACCAACTTTGGAGGTTTTTTAATTCTTTTTTTTATTTTAATTTCAAGAAAATAGGTTCTGTGGTTCCTGCCATAGGATCATTCAGCTGCTATTAAAAACTAATATCTTGAACATACAGAATGCTGACTTTTCCTACATTTCAACAGTTAAGCAGTATTCTATACTTAAAGACTACTACTATTTTTGTAAAAGGTAATCTATTCTATTTGCCTACCTGATTTCTATTCTCAGATACCAAGACACAACTCCGGCAGTCGGTACAAGTCACGTTTCAGTCTGGTTTAAATGTGTGATACTGAACAGCATCCATACCTGCTATTTTTGGAGAAAAAGAAATATTTTGGATTATTCTAACTTTGCATACAATTGGCTGAAAGAATCATTAATCTTTTTAATTAAAGCCACTTACGTGTTAACTGCATTTTCTTATAGTACAACCGTATGTTCTGCAATGTAAATTTAACTGAAATGTTACCACAGGGGGCTTTTTTATACTTTTCAAGCCTGAATGACAAAGATGATGTTTTGGGGTCCTATTTATATCACTTGTCAGATTCCTTACACCAAGTTTCTAGTGTGAGTGCCACGTACTGTATTTGGCACAGTACGCGCGTTACCACGTGGAATTGACCTTTTTTAACAGTAGATGTTTGGGTTTTTTAAAACAGCGTTTTTCTAATGAGTCCGTCAAGAGTATTTTTTGTTGCTTTTGACTTTAAACACTGCGTTTTTCGGCTTTTGAAGCGTGCTGATGAGGTGACATTTGACAGCGGCCGCCTGTCAGCAGTTCGTTCAGAACCCATCCTGTCCAGTCAACCAAAGTTTGCTTGAATGCAGCCAAATCGCGTTGTTATCTATTTGTTGATGCTAAAGATTTATCAGGTAAAACGTGTTGTAATCTTTGTCCAGCTGCTCATGACACGTGGGTTTAAGTTACAACTAAGGAAAAAAATGGTGTATTAAGTGAAATACGTGTAATGTGCTTCGCAAATGAGGTTTTAAAAGCACATAATTTATTGATTGTAGGGATGGAAGTAAATATATATATGAATTATAACATGGGTTGATCTCTTCGAAGGGGAATAAAATGCACTACCAGTAGATGGAACTGAACCTTGAAGTTAGTTTGGGAACTGTCAGTTAAGGTCTGTGCACTCTGCCTGTGATGTGTGGGTGAATCGCTCTGCTCCGGAGATGCTGCCGTTCTCCTCTCAGCGCTGCCATTTGGAATAAGTAGCATTTCTTTTCAAATCAGTGGGGTTTTTTTTAACTTAGGTTGAAATTAACCATTAATCTGCACTATTTTTACACTGCCAATGAATGAGGGTATTGAAAGTGCTAAAAGAATGGGGTGTAAACAGCTCCTCTGTTTCTGCAGTGTAAGTCGCAAAGAGAACGGGGTCATTTTCTGCCTGTTCTAAGGAGCTTGGAGTTAATTTCGTCCTGCCCAACCTGGCTGCCACGGCGAGGGAAGCGCTGCTGGATGCTGCGGATCGAACAGCGGGCACCGGGCGCTTCCGCAGGGCTGCGGTAAGAACCCAGGGAGCCACATCCACATGTTCGTTCCATTAGTTATTTGTCCAGCTGTTGCTGGAAGGTTTTGTTCTACACTTGCTTCCCACTCCGGGCTGGCTGCAGAGATGAGGCTACTTAGGGATGTGAAACTTGCCTTGACAACCAGGTTTGAAATACACCAGACCCGTTTTTTTTTCCTCAAGGGACTATCGCACTCATGTCAAACGTCTGGTACCTTTGCATCTCCGAATTCACGGCTTTCAGAGAAGCGTTACCAGAGGAGCCAGCGCTACCCCTCTGCAGGTTGCTGGGAGAGCAGAGCAGGTTGTTGCCCCGTGTGTTTCTTGCTCGGTGGTGCTGCCTGTGGCCGGGACCCCGTCTCACCCGTGAGTTACTACTCACAGACCCCACAGAGACAGGTTATTCTCACCACTTCACAGGAAAGATACTCCAGTGTTAAGCGGTGTTTTTCCTGCTCTTGCTCAGGCTGTGGCTGTAGCCTCCCTGGTCACGAAGCATGAAAAACATCAGATGTATTTGCTGCAGGTTTTGGGAACTGGCACAATGGTGTTTGCGGGCCCTTGGCGCAACACCGTGCTGTCTGTGTGGTGTTTGTGACCACGTCGGCCATGCCCACCTCCCAGGAACCTGCTCCCTGTACGTTTATGGAACGCATAGTTATGGCCACCCGTACATCATCAAAGCGTTTTTGAGGAGGGAGGAGATGAGCTTGGCACAGTAGACTTGAGATGAGCTGATAAATGCTATTGGTCTTCACAGCAGCCTTAGCAGTACGTCTGTTCTACCAAACATTTTGGTGTGGCATAGATAATTTTTTTTAACTGTCTCAGATAAATATTGTAAATTTAATATATTATAGGCAAAATTAGACAAATCTACATTTGACTTTCCATAGCTGACAGATGAGGATGAATATACCAATTATCGAGTGCCTTTCTACCTTCATCATGCCTGAGAGCTTTAACTAAAGCACCTCATCACCTAATCAGATGTTTATCTGAAGATGTTAAAGGGTTGATTCCTTTGCAAAATTAAGTTTCAAGATCATGTCAGCGACTTTCCCCTCAAAAAGGTGCTAAGCCTAATATTGCATTTTAACCTTGGACTTTCACCCCATGATTAATGTGAATATTTATTTCAATGTGTCCCTCTTACTGGGTTTTACTTTATCCAGTCTTTAGTTGTTTTAGAGAGACGTCACATCATGGTTTTATGCTGTTGCTTTTCATTCTGAATGTTTAATTATGAACAGTGACTTTTGTAGATTTCAAATATACAGTACACAGTTGAGTTTCAGAGGATTTAATTTCTCGGTGTAAAGAGTTTTGTAATGGTGCTTTGTACAGTATGTATTCTAATTTTTTTTTTGCACATAGTTTCAGTTTCCCTAAACTGATTTATTTGTACCAAATTTTTGTGTTGTACTAAAGTCCAGAGCACACAAGCGGTTTTTAAATCCTTGTTCTACAACACTACATCTGTATCGAACTTCTGGTGCGTTTAAACTGGCTGCATTGATGGAAGTAAAAGCTTTGCTTCTATACCATAAGTATGCATCATACAGCTTCATGTAGCATGCTCCGATTGCTTCCGATTTTAAACAGCACCACATAGTTAACAGGTGCCCTTTGTTGTACTTTACACTATGTAGTAGGTTTCTGGCTCTACCACATCCTCAGAGCTTCGTTTGTAGTTGTAATTAGTTTATACAAGTGTAATTACTCCTCCACAAACTGACAGTTCTTAGTTCATCATTTCCATTGTATTTATTACAGTGTGTTTTAGCATTGGTATCATTGTATTTTCACCCAGCTGTTACATGAGCTTTAACAACAAAACAAATCTGTATAAAATGGTTTTTAAGTACTTAATGTATGTACCCATGCAGAAGTTGAGCAATAAATTGTATGCTGTTTGCACTGTAACAGCATCAATGGTTTTAAAAGTTTGACGTTTTTCTTTAATATTTCCTTTAAAATGCAACAAAATCATTTTGAAGCAACTCAAGTTTATTTCAGGAGAAAACACTTAAAATTTGGTGTCTGTTACCTACACTAAGGATTGTGCTAAATGTTTAAGTCAAAGAAAAAGGGTCTTACTTCTGGTGTATGTGTCCTGGCAGGGACTTTCCAGCTCCAGCACCAGCGCGGCGTGGGGACACTCAGCTCTCAGCTGTTTGGTACCATCGCCTGGCCAGAGCACACGGACTCTTCTGTGCGGAGCTCAGCGCGATCTCAGCCTGGCTAAGAGGGTAGAAAGTAGCTTAAAAACTTCATTGGTGATCATAAAAGTGCTGCAGAGATCCCAGATCCCAGCAGCTGCGCCTGTCACGTCAAAATGACAGAGCAGGTACTTCAGAGAAAACCAGTCGTGCACCATCTTCCTGTTCCAGCAGCTCAGGTTCTCATCATCTCAGTGATATTTAGCGGGAGTCTCACAAGAAACGGCTTTTGCTGTACTGAAAGGAAGCCATCTGAAGTCTAGATTTCAGTCTGTCTGCTTCTAGCTCTTGAAAGAAGGTGTCGTCATCACTTTGCATTATTGCTGCTTGCAGCTGCTGTATTTCCTTCTCCATCCTTGATCTCAATTCTCTCTTTGTTTTCTGTAGCATCTGAAGGAAATGAGAGACATTAGCCACAGCACATAAAAAGAGACAGCTACCCACAATTAAATACACATACCTGTGCTTGTGCTTTCTCTCTAGTTTGGATTTCTTGGCGTTCTTGAGATAAAGCTTCTGCTAGCATGGAAAACTAAGCATAACACATGTTGGAGTTGAATCAATTAAAGAATGGAAAGACTTCTAGTGTAAAAAGAATATGAATGGTCTTTGATGCAGACAAAGCTTTACCTGATCTTTGTAATAGTTCTCCATAGACTCCAGCTCATTGAGATGCTCTTTCCTCTGCTCAGCACGCTTCTCCTGCGCGTATACTCTCAGGTCCTTCAGCCTTTGCTTCTGAATTTCTAAGCCTTCTTCAAATAAGTTCTTAAATATCTGCCAGCAATTAAAAGAGCAAACCTGAAACTTTCCCAGAAGCTTTGAAGTGTATATTTACACCCTGCATCCTGCTCTCTGGCTTCAGGACCTCCATCCGGATTTCCAGCGGCAGGAAATCCAGCCCGCACTCGGGCTTCCCACCTGTGCACAACAGCACTGCCCAGCTACAGCGCAGCTGGAGGCAAACAGTTCTCAAATCACTAATAGTGGATTACGCACTGAACTTCTACTCTTTTATTTTAAAACGTGCAGGAGTAGATACAGAATTCTCAACATGTAATAACTACTTGCTTTCCTTAGCTCTGTCCAGCGCTAATTAGTGATCACATCTGACAAAAAGTCCCCTTTGCTTAACAAATATAACTGAATAACAAAGCTGTTGTTTTGATCAGTTCCTTTAACTGAAGATTGAGATGGTTTTCTTTGGATAGGAACTATAGGAACAACTTCTTAATCCAACTGTTTCTGAAAATAGTTGGAGAGCCGTAACCCTGACTCTAACAGTAACCCTAAACTCTAACCCTAACCTAACACTAACTCTATCACTAACCTAACATTAATGGTAAGCCGTAACTAACCCAACCTAACCTAACGCTAACACAGACCCAACACTAACCCTAATTCTAACCTGAAATCTACACCTAACCCCTAAATTCACCTCTAACCCAAACCTTAAACCTAAACATAACCCTAATCTAATCCTAGCTCCATTCATATCCCTAGCCCATGAACCCAGCCACCAACCGTAAGCACTTAGACTAAAATTAACACTAACCCAACCCCAATATCTAACTCTAACCATTAACTCAACCTCTAAGCCTAACCCTAAAGCCTAACCTAAACCTAGCTCTAATCTAATGCTAAATCCTAACCCATCATTCTAAGACTAACTGTAACCCTAAGCCCCTATGCCAAAAATCTTAACTGAATAACAAAGCTGTCGTTTTGATCAGTTCCCTTAACTGAAGATTTAGATAGTTTTCTTTGGATAGGAACTATAGGAACAACTTCTTAATCCAACTGTTTCTGAAAACTCATTTCCCCAATTTCTCGTGTTACCAGCCCTGGTTTTCCATACTGATACTTCACCCCTTCTCCTCCTAAAGCATCTTTCCTTGGTTTACGGTGGTTTGCCCTGAACTGTATCAGTGTTTCCAAAGAAGGAACCTTTCCATCTGTGTCCTTGAGTGATGAACCATTTAACCCTGGCTCGTACGCTCTGGTTACTTCACTTGCCCTCTCTCCACTTGTACCATTATTTGAACTACTGGACTATGGGCTCTCAGCACAGGGGTCCAAACAAAAAGAGAAGAACTCCACCCTTGCAGAGCAGGACATCTCGTACTTACCCTTTCTTCCCGTGTCCTAGCCCGCATCATCTTGGCGCGCAGCTGGACCCGGTAATCTTCATAATATTTCCTGGCTCGAGCAATTTGCTGGCGTTTCTCTCTCAGTTTATTCTGAGCCCATTTCTGTCGGCCGATACGTTGCTTAAATTCTTGCTAAATGGAGAAGAGTAGCTGTCAGACCAAGCTTCCAACAGATTGTGCTGCAGGCAAAGCTTTGTTAATCATTGCTAAATAAACAGGGTCCTTTACTAAGGACCTCCTCCCTACCCCAGTTTTACTCTGCACTTATAGCTTAAAGCTTTAGGCACCAACGGTTTAGCAAAGCGGTGCCAGGAAGAGCACTGTAGCGTTAAGGACTCAGCATTGCCATGGGAGATGGTGTTTTTCGCAGCAACAGCAGCAGCTTTAAGTTTCTCCTCCTTGCAAATTCTTAGAATTTGTTTGCGCTTTTAAAGCAGCAGTGCAGTGTAATAACAATATTCCATTCCCATGACCTCAGGAGCCACGTGGCAAACAGGTTACATGGCATTTGAGACCATAAAATTGTCGTAAGATAAAAAGCCGCTTTCATGGAACAGAAAATATGCATTCTAGTTAGCTCAACGTGAAAGTTTTCTATTATGTAACAAATCCTCTTCAAAGAACGTACCAGTCTCTTGTTATGGGCTTGATCTTTTTTAATAATTGCAACAAGAAGTTCATGCTTCTTCAGGGCTTGTTGAACCTGGAGGTTTAAGAAAACGTTAATGACTTCCATCGTTCTACAGGACAGGCAGTCGGGGGGAGTTTTAAACGCTGCCCCTCTGCCATGGTTCGGTCTTTATGTTGAGAGTTACCATGTATAAGTCGATCAACTTTTGTATCCATCTCATAACTACCTTTTAAACTAGAAGACTGTTCAGAACTAGCACTTGAAACTACAAAATGCTTTTATAAAAAGCAATAGCAATCCTAGGCAACACTAGATAAACTAGTACGAAAAATGAACGTTATATTCAAGTGGCTGATAAAAAGTTGAATCCACATCTCAAGGTATGTACATCCCTATTGAACTAACTAAGCTCAGATAGAAATCCTTTCATATTGTGCTTTGGATGTGCACGTACCCTGTCTATACTACATAGAAAGGGTCAGGATGCTTTTAGTATGCACTATAAACTGCTGTCTGTCCTGTCGGAGGTGCCATCCCTGTCGAAAGTCTGAAGGAATGAATAAGAACGCTCACTTCATCTTGGAGTTTTGGTCTGGATCTGCCAGAAGCTGCCTTAAGTTGTTCAGTATGTGCGAGCTGCTGCCGCCACATCTTATTCATCGTATGGTGGGAAATATGCAGGTGGGGAAACTCTTCCAGTAGCTGAAATAGGAGGCCGTCATCTCTTACTTTTGCTACAAGGTAAAGACAGATGTAAGCAATAAATTCCTGGAGCACACATTAGTGGTAAATTCTTCCAGACGGCGTCAGCCTAAGTTATGAAATAGTTTAGATTGAACACTATACACAACTACCACGCTGCTGTTACAATATCAAGCTAAACCCGCAGGATGTAACATCACTGTCAGTGCAGCAGCAGAGAAAGTAATCCCAAGGTTTTGTTAGGTTGGTTTGGTTTGAGTTTTGTTTTCCTGCTCAAGAATTGCTATTACAGTTGAGGCATTATTTCCTGGATTATGCCATGATGCACAATGCTGTTTACCAAAACTGAGCCTGTGCTTTGCATGTTGGCATCACTTGCTCAGCAAAACCCAGGGCAGGGTCTTGCGAGGAAGGTGATAGCAAAGATCCTGCTCCACTACCTGTATGTGGCTCAGCACCAGCCCGCTCAAGCTAAAGGCTCAATTTTAAATCTAATACACGCTCAGGGGAAAAAAAAGCCTGAGCTCAGACTATAGTGGAGCAAGCACAGGAGGAGCAGTAATGGAAACAAGCCTTGAAAATAATCCAGGGGATTTTAAGGAGGTAGCAAATGGGTCAGAGTTTTGAACGTGAACTGATGGTTTACGTTCACTTAAAGCATTATCTTCCATAACAAAAACCCAGACATATAGAGGTCATAAAAAGGGGAAAATGCTACAGCTGACTGGTATATATTGGACTGATGCCTTTGTTCTTGGAGTTCAATACATGCTTTCAAAAAATGCCAGTTTTCCACCAAGTATAGTTGTGCAGTTCTTACTTGGAGCTGCTTTCTTTGGCTTCACAGTCCCTCGGTTTGGAATCCACTGGCTGTATTTGGGATTCCGAGGTGTGGTTTTTCTAGAATAAACTTTCACTGGCTGAGGCATTTTTGGAGGTTCTCTAAAGATGTTTTCTTTGTATTCTTGTTCCTTAGGAGCAGATGTTAAACAGATGGAGAACAGGTATGAGAAGGGAAAGACTGATAGATCACGTAGCTTGGATATCAGAATTTACATGTCTTTGAAACTTCAGAATGAGAATTTGGACATATTGCACTGGATTCTCTAGGACAGAATTTACTCAATGCAGGTCAGGGTTCAAAGAGAGGTTAAATCTCACTATTTCATAACCTCATCCCTTCTGCAGGACTTCATATTACTGCAGCAGCCTATGGTTATGAAAAGGGCCAGCGCAGCCTGCAGTAGAATGATGGGGCTTTTCAGCTCAGGTTCTTTGCTGTTTCAGTAATAAGAAAGAGCAAAACCCCAATCATAACATTAGAGAATCATCCGTGCACAAACCCAACTGTTAGAGTATTTAAAAAAGACTCTACGTGCTGGTTTGACTCTGAAGTTCAGGGCCGGCTATGGAAGTTGTCTCCTTGCTCACTTGGCTTTAATTCTTTAAATCTGTGTGTCCTGAAGTTACCACTTCATGTGAACAGCATAGTGGTTGTTACTGATGAGAACAGGTGTTATTCTTAATACATACAAGTGCTGAAACTTCTAAAATGAGTTGTCTCTTGGGCCTACCTATCTCAGGAAAAGCTGCCCTTGTGTTCATTACTCCAGCAGTACACAGTGCTGGAACTATGACACTGGAAGTCCAGGAGTTTTTGTAGCACATACCCAATGTCTGGACAGATCATCTAGACAAATTTAAACAAACAAAACACAAACCAACAATCACCGTAATGCATCACGTACCATTTCCTTGATGACTTCTCTGAGCTTGGAAAGTCTAAGCCTCTCCCTAGCTTCATAAATCCTTAGTTCATCTTCATAAGCTTTAGCAACCATCTAGAAAATAAAAATACAAAGACTTTTCAGAGAAAATAATAAGTTCATATGACCACCTCACTTAATTTTTTGGTGTAAGGGTCAAAGTAGCTTCTTCCACTTTAAACTCTGGGTTTTTTTTTCAAAATTTGGGGGTTAAGTCTTTTCCTCAGCAGTCTATAGATGTAACAGTACATCATTACTAAAGTAGGCCAGATGCCTCCATGAAGAACATTCAGTTTTAATGCTTTTAGTATAAATGCTGGCAATAATGACCAATAGGTCTAACCTAGAAATTACCTTTGCTCTTTTTGTTCTTTCATCCCTTTCTTTTTGCAACTGGCTCTGTATTTTCCCTATTTGGCCTGTTCCATTACTGCAAAGTCGATCTTCCAACTCAGGAAAGAGTTGATGCTGAGATGAGGGTGAGGATGGAGAAAGGGATCGTGGCCTGCTCGGGTACCTTAGCTGTGGTGTGCCTGTAAGGAAAGGCAATGCGTTGAGTATCTAACTTGCCAGGAGACAGCAAAGGAAAAAGCAGCAAAGACAACTGAAGGCAGGTCAGAGTGAGAGACTGTCGATATGCCAGGGTCACAAACAGCTCCCTCTTGCAATACAACGTTGTACATGCAGATTAGATCAAGTTATATGATAGTTTAATAGCCTGCTGTACATATAGGGTGGTTATTTACTTATTGCCAGCACCACACACACAGCACAATACGTCTGTGAGACACCCAGATGTACCTGCTGTGCTGGGCACAGAAGAATCTGCAGTCAAGTGTGTTGTGAACAGTTTAGAATCAGAGTCCTGTCAATGAGCTCGTATTCTGTCCCTCCCCCACGTTCTGTGGAGTTTGCAGCTGCGTTTGCCTTGTATTTTTAGTAAAGGTTTACCACAGCTCCTTCAGCCTTAAACGCGAACTTAATTGTAATACTGTTACTCTTGCTCAGGTTTGGATGTAAGACAAAATATAGGTGAACTCACAATATAAAACTTAGTTCAATGTATCAGCTTTACAGGAGAAGGGGTTTTTTTTTTAATATATTAATTTCCAACCTAATATTAATAGTTAACTGGCGTAAGAATTGTTACCTCGCTCAGCTTTCCTTCGGCGATAATCCATGACGCTGTCGCTGTGCTGAGACAGCTTGTCGTCATCTGTCAGCTCTTCCTCCCTGCTGTGCCCCCCCAGAGCTCTCCTTAACATCTATGGACAGATTGGGGCGGGGGGGGGTCAGGTTCGACAGTTAATTCAAAATTCAGAGCAGTCTAAATTCAGGTGTTAGTTGTACATTTCCTTTTCATCAATTTGAAATGTATATTCTTGTTCTCTCCACTATCCTTCCTAACACAAGCTTGCTCAGATCCAACAAAGAATAGATTTCACTTACTGAATCTAGTTCATTTAACCTGCAAGAGAGTTTTTCTGACACTATATGGAGTTCTTGCTCAGGCAGCTTTTCCTTGGTTGCTTTGTGGGAAAGAGACTCTTCGAGTGAATCTGTGGTAGAACTTTCATATCTGCTAAAAGAGAAAACAGATTTAATTTCTGTTCCAAAAACTTGATAAGCATAACTTTGTGCAATTCCAGTTCACTGTTTGCATGAGCACATTTTTCTAGTATTAAGTAGAAGCTGATTGTGTAAATGCCTACACATCAGGAGAAACAGGAGATCTTTCTGTTAAAATTAATCTTTCACTGGAGATTTGACTTTTCTTGGAGCCAAGGAGGAATAGACCTTATTTTAGCAGGGGGCAGGAGGTGGGGAGGCCATGGGTGGCCATTTATATTGAAGTGCTAGTTTGGCTCAGTACCAAAAAAACCCACAAAAAAAATGAACCAACCAATCAACCAACAAAAAAACAACCACCCCAAACCAACTTGCCTTTTGTTTCTAGGCAGATATTCATATTCAGGTCTTGGAGCCTCTGTTGCTTGTTCAGCGTGTAGTGAGAGTTTTTGATGTGAAGAGGAAGAAGATGTAGAAGTCCCATATACCTGAGAAAACTAGGAAAATGAGGAAATTCAGATTTAATTAAGATCTTTATTAATGTCAGAAATACCATAGAGCATGTGAGTAGAGAGACCCTCCAACAGCTTTTATAGGAGAACCATCTCAAACTCTATATTATATATATATAAAGTAGTTTTATGTCCAAGTCTCTGACTGAAGATAGTATACTTTAGAGAATCAGATGTTTAAAGAAATAGACTAGCAAAAATACAGAAGATGAGGTCAAGCACCATCTACAGCTAAACCACTGAATCAGAAGAACAAGGTCTAGGTTAAGATATCCGAGTTTCCCCACAAACTACCTCATTAGCCTGGGACTAATGCCAAGTAATGCAAGCAAGCTGAACCTCACTGAGCACGGACTAAGCTGCAATTCACAGCAAACGCTTATGTCCTTGTGCCATTTACTTACACTGGTTTAGTGCTGCCTGGTAACTTAACCGTTCGAACTGGAGTAGTTTGGGGTCGGCATGCATGTACTTGCAAATACATCAGTGGAAAACGAGTTTTAAACTATGTTTTAAATAGACAATGTAGAAGTAAAGGCTGTTGAAAGTATTGGAACAAAGGAAATCCGTGAGTACCTCTTGTGGTTACAGGAGGCAAAAGAAGTGTTTTCCAGAGCAAGGAACTCCCTACACAGGCATGTTTCTACAAGCACAGAAAGACATCTGCTAATCAACGTGTGGGTTGTGCATTAGTCAGTTTTTGAAAAGCAAAGGACAATGCAAGGAAATGAAATAACGTAGCCAGGCAGTTCAGTGTTCTTTACAAAGGGAGCAAAATTTGAATTTTACTGGAGTCTGAACAACTCCAGAAAACCAAAATTCTTACTAATTTAGAGTACTGATACACTTCAGAGAAAGGATATAACCATACTCCTGTGTTTTATGCAACTTGGATTAAACCCAAGTTAACTAGTAACTGGTTGGTTGTGATAAATTAGAACTCTACAGATACTGATACTTATTGGACCAAACACCTCCAGAAAGAACTGATGTGACCTATAAACTGTATATAGTCATAGTCTAACATAATGGGATCACTGATGAAAGCAAGTCAAAAGCAGGTTAGAAAAAAGCCCAGAGGTGCCAAAATACATCAGGAGAATTAAAGGGAACTAAAAAAATATTGATTGAACTTCCACAAATAAGCTAAAGATGAAACATCTACCTTTGCCACATTGTCCTCAGCATCAGTTGATAGCACCTGGTCTCCCACTGCAGAAGCAGAAGACAGGTAAGTGTTAGTTGATGGTATAGACCACACTGTGCCTACTAACGGGGAAACAAGTATAAAAAGATGTGATCCATGGCCTTTTTAATGATTAATCCAAAGAGAACAGAATGACAAGGCAACTGTGCTTACACAGTTGTGACATTCATTTTGGTAATTTCTTGAGTTCTGAATGTTCAGTGTCATGGGAATGCTATGGAAACTCGAAAGGTAAGCAGTGTTTCCCAGGCAACAGAGAAAATAAGCATTGAAAACCAGCTCCTATACCTTTTCTACAATAGCAGTTAATGGCTTTTTCCTAGAGTTGAAAATGGCTTGTTTGGTCCATGTTTCTCTGCTCAGAATAAGCTCAGCTATGGGAGTCATCTGCTAGAAGAGATTTCTGTAGTACAGACACATCGTAACTGGATTAACTAAGGAAGGAGTTGAACTGGGGACACAGATTATTTTTCTCTGGCACAGTAAACAGCTTAAAAGTAACCTAGTTTTGTTTCTCTGTAAAACGGGTAAAAACACAAACTCGTGGCTGAATTTAAAAAAAGAAAAAGAATGCAGTAGTAATTCAAAACTGTGTTTCTTGTAATACCAATAAAAATAAATGCAACATTTGACACCTAAGAGTTACCCTATAGGAAGTGAAATTCTCTCTCACCAGGCATTTTCCTTGATAGAGGAAGATGACCAGAAACATCTTCAGATGTTTGAGTAAGTGACTTTTCAAGCTGAAATAAAAAGCAACATGTTTTCTATACATTCACAAGAGGGTGTTGGCACGAAGGTCATACATTAGGTTTGTTTGCAAATGGAAATCAATGCTGACTTTATACATAAAAATACTCTATAATTATTTTGTTTACTATACAGTAACTGTGCAGTTATGTTGATTATAGAGATGGGTATATATGTGTATAAAATAAACGCATCCCTTCCTCTCTGGACACTCAGGGAAGAATGAAGCCACAATTCAAAATTCTTTGAACTGAAGATGAAATCTGACACATTCAGAAGTGTTCTTCAGAGAACAACTGCTCCCATTCTGCAAGTACACTAGGAGGTTTGCAAATGAAAGCAGTATTGATTGCTGGGGAAAAGAAAATAAATAGGATAGGCTAGGTTTTTACTTACAGGAGGAATTCTCACTCGACTGTCAGCCCAAGATTCTGACCAGCTGGCTGAGCGCTGATACTCTCTCCATCCAGCATAACGAGGTCTGGCTTCCGAAGGCTGAAATGGGGGGAGCAAAGGGATGGCTTGCTGGATGGGCTCTCCAAGTTTTGTAGCACTGGCACCCACAGTCTTTTCCTGAGGTTCAGTAGTATGAACAGACTCCATTGATCCTGAAAAGACAAATAAGAAAAACTTGCAGTCTATCTGTGAAAGCAGAACGTTTTGTATATTCTCCATATGTCTTAGATGGAAGGATCTAAACGTCTTGTGTTAACTGCCATCCCTGCTGGATTGCACAGAACAGTCCTGTAACATTTTTATGCCTTACAATGTTACTTTTCCTCTGTTTACAGAGATACACAGGGCACTCCCTGTCTCGCTACTTTTTTAAAAGCATCAGGTTTTTCATGACCGCGTATATGTATGTATATAAACGTACATGAATATACTGCCGCCATAGTGCATGGGTGCATACACAGTAAGTAGCTAACCAGGTAGGTGAGAGATCAGAAGAATGAATACTCACCATTTTCCTTTTCCATTACAATGGCCCTTCCAGAGAAGTGTCTGAGTGATGTTGCAATAGGCTCTGAGCTTTGAGATTCTTCCACCTCGTTGTCCTTTCCTGTTGGTAACAGTTCAGGCAACTGGAATTCTAAAAGTGGTGTTTGAAAGAGATTGAATTAAGAACTACACTGGGTATGCTAATAACTTGGTGTTAGCAATCTGTACCGTCATCAAAACAGGGCTGTTGAATTCCTACTTGTAGTTCTAGTCAATAAAAATCTGATAATTTGTAATGTTTCTTTATGTCTCTTTTTGGAGAGATTAATAACAAATAATAAGAATATGAATATTCTTATAGGAAAATGGGAAGTAGGAATGGAATCCACGTAAGTAGTCTGCACATTATTTGTTTCAGAGCCACCCATAGTATTTCCTAACAAGTCTTCTTTAAGAATGGACTTACTACTCTTTTTACAGTCTTAAGTAATGCTTCTTACACTGCAATAAATGCGATAAATTAACGGCTTCAGAAATCTCTTATTCTACAGAAGAAAATCAAACACCTTTCTAGGGAGAACTGAATTAGTAGGCAAACAACAAACCTTTATCCAAATAATGTAGCTCAGGAGTCATGAAAATAGTGCCTGGAATACTTAAATGTACTGCAGCAAGATCAACTCCAGGTACATTTGGTATTGCAGGTTGTGGGTTTGGCGATGTGGGTTTTTTTTTAAAAAGAAGAGTTTAAAACAAAACAAAGTATTTGTCTGAAAGAAGTAACTTTTAAAAAAGAAAACACACCCCAAAAAAAAGCCTAAAAATGTTACTACAGAGTTCTCTTAATTTATTTTTCACCCAAACTCACCTTCCTCTCTTTTGGAAAATGAGTAAGCAGTATCTCCAAGTCTAATTAATTCACTGGTGGATTCTGATCCATCTACATCAGAAGATGGAACAAAACAATCTGACTGGGACCTAAGGGGAACACAAAGCCATTAAATATTTACTCTAACAATCTTTGTCCCTTCAGCCCACAAGATGGAGCTGCAGAAAAGTGGCAACTCCAGGCAGCTGCTATTGCAGTGCAGCTGCTGCCAAACAAACCCGTGTCCAAGTCATGAAGAGAAACTGAACGTAGTTTAACTAAAATACAGTAAGTTAAAACTGAGACAGAGTTTTTAACTTATTTCCTTCCACATGTAAAGTAAACTGAAGAGAAACAAAATGCCATCAGCATTCTCAAGAGCAAAAAAGTTCTGGATCTAATTTTAGCCTTCTTGCTGCCTGACTAAAGGAGAAAGTTACCTCACATTCCATTTGACGTATGTAATCAGTATGTTTCCTATTTGCATACTATAAAAACCCTGCTAGTTTCTCTACAGATACTGACTGACAATCTTCTTGTGTATGTCAGTGCAAATATCTAGACTTGTTCTTACCCTTCAACTGTTGAGAATATTGAAGGTTGTATAGGTTGACAGGTATTGCTTTCCAGATGCTGTCGAGATGCAGTTGGAATTTCATTATCGGATAGCACACCTGCGTCGTCTGTTAAAAATCAAGAGGCAATTATTTTCAGGAGAACTACTTCTACCTATTAACTAACAGGTATTATTGCCCATATCATCAAAACAGTTTAAGTGTAATAAAAATTATAATGATGATATCTAAAATGATGACATATAATGCCTCCCTTGGAGGGGAAACAACTTTTATGGTAAGTTTTGAAAAGCGATACAACTATTAATATTATATACCCTGATGTTTCAATTATAAATAACCCCTTTCTTCTTCCTCAAAAGAATTAAATCCTGTACTTATAACTAGAAAATTGGAGGCATTAACACCTAGTGGCTGCTCGTTCACAAGAATGAAGCAGAGAGATTATGTTCTCCAATTCTTGCCTTTAAACAAGTTTTGGGGAAAAATAAACTATCTATTTTATTGTTATTGTTTATTAAAATAAGGAATGTAAACAGTCTGGCCACTGAAATTTCCTCCCTTCACAGTCAGTTTCAGTCTTTCTCCTCTTCTGCACTGTCAAGGTCATAAACAAGACAAAACCACCAAATAAATCCTTGCTACACTGGAAACACCTTGAGTATCCCAAAACAAGGTTTCACAAAGCTTACATATTCCAATGGATATGATGCCCTAGAGCTGCTAGTGAGAAGAACAGCAAAGAGAGAGTGTTTTACCTATTATGGGAGCTGTATTCCATCCATGAACATCAAGAACTATGGTCATGAGAACCTAAGACACCCCTGAGCAAGCTAACTTGATAGCAGACAAACTGAAAATGTAACTTGTCCATAATATAGTAGTACCAGAACATAATACCTTCAACTGGGACATCTGCCTACTCACCTCCATTCTGAGAAGATTCACTGGCTTCTTCTGTAAGATACTCTAACAAACCATCGAATATTTCAAGGAGGTTTCTGATAGATTCCCTTTCCCCTTTCACAATGTTCTCACCTGAAGAGAAGGTACTGCCACATATTAATAATTAGTACTTCACAGAAGAAAAATGCTCAAAAGCAGGAGTTTTCTGGAGAAGAGTGCTTGGAAATTCTTGTGAAGGTGTCAGCTCAGAAGACAGCTGGTCACACATTTTCGGCTACATACATGAGCTTAAGGTATCTTAAAAGTTTCCTAGGATATTTTTGGTTCTAATAATTGCAAGTTCAGTTTATCAATTTAGTATTTTCTTATACATCCTAGCGACAGCATGAACCAAGTCTATTGACCAGCAGGCAGAATTACAAATTGCAGCCATACAGTACAGGTACCAAATCAGAAAGAGATACTTCCTACCAAGCAAGCAGTTTTCATTCTGTGCAGTCTATTTAGTGCAAGGCTATATGTACAAATACTCAATTAAAGCTATTATCTGTAAGTATGAAAGTTTGCTTTATATATGGTGCTTATAAAATGCCTACATCAAGCCACACAGATATTCAGCTGGTGTTTGTCTACATTAAAGCGAGTGCTTACCAGTGATATGCGACAAGCTGACCTGCAAATAGTCCAATGCCAGGGAATCTATTACGGCTTGTACATTATGTGCATCATCCTCTTGGCTTCTAGGAGTAGCTATGAAATCTATTCAAAATAAATAATAGATTTTAGGCTATCTAAATGGATAGCTTGTTGCAGATGTTTTGACTAAACTGCTTTAACTTTCACTTACAAGTTAGTATTTTTTCAATACCTCGTGTGCTTGGTGAAAAGCCCAAATATCATATGGTCATATGAAATCTGTTATAAACACTGAGAACAAACTTAGAACACCCCCTGGGAGATGTGAGGATTTCATCAGCTGAAGGATTACATTTAAGAATAGAGACTACTAAAGGATTTTTCCTCCTTCGCTCCCAGCACACACATCCAGTTCAGATTGTCAAACTGGAATCACAGTTTGTCTGTCTTAAGGTCTCTTCTTCCCCTGCAAGTGACTAGAGTTGGACTGCAATGTATTCCACTTAATTTAGAACAACATTATTTTTAGTTCTGGGCTTATATTTAACAGGACTTCTACCTCCAATAGCTGCCAGTTACCTCAGTGCTATTAAAATCTTCTTTGAGTCTTGAAGCTTCCCAAGCACAACAGTTTACCATGAAGTGAACAAATACAGAATTATATAGCCCTTGCTTTTTGTTGTCACTGAAGTCAAATGGACTTTCCTTAAATCAGTTAAATCCCATTTTAGCTCTTAGCGGACTATAAGTATTAAGCATTTTATGAGAACAGGTTTCAGTATCAAGACTTTTTTAAGAGAAATGAATCAATTCACACCCTTCAAAGGTGTGAATCAAAGAATAGGAAAAGAAATGAAAATAGTGTTGCTCCTGCTATACTAGTGAACTAGGGGACTCTTTGCTGCCATTCATGGCCAATATTACTTAAATCTTCTTAAAGAACGACAACCATGTGTTTGTCTTTGGAAGGACAGAAATACTTTTAAAACCCCACATCTGTAATAAGTTTTGCAAACTGGAATTTGCTCATTACAAAATATACAGAGGAAACAAACAAACAAACAAAAAGCATGTTTAGAAATTCTCATTCCCACCTGGTACTTTTTCTCCTAAGATTGACTCATAAAGATGAACAAACACATCAGCACCACATTCTGAGAGACGCTTTATGTGCTGGTTTATGTGACAACTCCTTAAAAGATCGTTGGCAACATCAACCCAATCTATTAAGAAGTAAAACATATTAACGTCAGAACTGAAAGACACAGAAATTAATGTATGGTTAGTTACAGTGAAAGACAGAACCTGTTTAAGTGTCTTGGACTTCACTAGAAGTGGAGTATGTTTTTTTGAAAAACATGAGCTTCTCTTGTAAATGACAATGCTGCTAATGTAAGTATTCTTCATGAAAACTAAATTCAAGGGCTACTTTTATTAGTTCACTGTTTAGGGATCACAAGTACATGGACCTGGTGCCACCAACTTCACGCTATGTTGAGCACAATGAGATATGTGCACAACCAGACTGGTTTTCCCAGAATTTTGAATCACAAATCCAAAGTACTTTTAAGTACACGTATCCTCTACAGTGTTCCATGTCACACAATTCAAATATCAACTTGGAAAAAAAGCGTCTTTATCTCTGTTAGCCTGTGATCTCTTAAGGTTGGATCTTCCCCCTACATGTTGCTTTTGCAGACAAAACAGTATTTTAACATGTATTATTGAGGACTTTAAATTACTGAGAAGGGCAAAGTTATGTTTGGAAGAAGAAAAACCCAATTACTACAAAGGAAATCAATCTGCCTAAGTTTTACTCTTCTGTACACAGGGAGTATTACTTTTCCACTGCTTTATTCTTCACTTCCAGAAATCCTTATACCCTAAAAGGCTAATAACTTCAGGTGCATGAAAGGTTAAAGCAGAACCTCCTACATTTCACACTGAATAACTTCAGCTGCTGTTCACCTCCAGCTGTACTGATTTAAAAGTGTCACCGGGGGCGAATAAGGCAAGAGGGAGGGGTTTACCATAAAGAGCCACAACACAAGAGAAAGACATCTTTAAAGAAAGGCACGTCTGAAGAAAACAGAGTGTTGGGGATGCGAGCAGCAGGTGGGTGACAAGGAGAGAAGAGGCAGCTCTCGCCTCGGCCTCCCCGCGGACTGGCTGCCCCTCTGGGCCTCGCACCCGCCCCACCGACCGTGCCCCGGTGGCGGGCGCCGAACACATTAAGAAGGGAGAGGCGCCGGCGGTCGGGAGCCCGGCGATCTCCCGGGGAGCCCCGCCGCCCCTACCTCTCTCCTCCGCGCTGCCCATGGCGCGGCGCCTCACGCACCAACGGCCGCCGGGAACCGCCCCCCCGGGGAATTCAAATAGACCTTCCCGGCGTCCTCTGTGCTGATTGGACAGGCTGCGCCGGAAGGGGCGGGTCCCCCCGCCGGGCGTTGTTGTCTTCCAGCGGGTTGTGAAAGAGCCGGTCGTCATGGAAACGGGGGTGGGGGGACTGTAACTCACAGCCACGCCGCAGCGCGGGTCACGTGGCCTCCCCCTCCCCCACTTCCTGGTGCAGGCACCGCGCCTCTGTCACGTGACGAGGGGCCCTCGGTGTGGGAGCCGCGGCCCCCCCGCCATCCCCTCACCCCCCAAACCGGGCCGGGCCGCCCTGCCCGCTTGGAGCCGCCTCCGTGTGCCCCCCAGCCCCGGTGGCTGAGCTGCCGCGGGCACCAGGGTGGGCTGGCCGGGGAGCGGTTCGGCTGCTGAGGGCGGCTGGCGGCACAAAATGGCGGCCGGGAGCCGCGGGGGTTTCCCGCGCTGGGCCCGCCCTGCTCGCCCGCACAGCGCGGCGGTTGTCGGTGTTTGCACAAGAGAAGGGAGCTTGGCCTCGGGCAGGCGGGTGGAGCGGCGAAAGTTCCAGCGCTTGACCTTGCAGGCCTGGCGTGTTTGCTGACAGCCGGAGATGTGTTTACATGAAAGAGGTTAATGTACAGATGGAGAGTTGGTGGTGGAGGTTTGTTTAGGAAATACGGGTGACCTGATGGCTTTTGTGTGTGACAGGGGCTTTATAACCTTTATTAAAAATAAGAGTTACAAGCTTTTGTCCAGTGAAATTTACTACTAACACGTTTTTGGAGACATTGAGTGGGGAAAGTATATTCTCCTCTATACTAAGCAACAGCATTCTGTGCTCCTTAGGAATTATGGAATTTCCACATTGCATGAAGTCACACAAAACTAGAAATAATGATGCCCCTTATCCTTAAACTCCTGGAGCGTCACAGAAGCAGCTGAGATCCCAATTACGACTGTAAGAACAATGACAAGCAGCAAGTAAACATCAGTGACAAAGTGAGCTCTAACAGTAATTTGTAGAGCAATAATTCAAATGCACACCCTGCTTAAATAACCGAGCTTCTGTGTATATAAGCAAATGCATATCTACTAAACTAGAACCTAGATTTCAATTTGATACATGCGCAGCTCTGCAAAGCTGCGTTGATTTGTTATGTGTATGTTGGCTTAAAGTAAGAAGAGAGCTCAGGAAAACCAGCGATGTTTAACTTGAAGGGTGGAACACAAAACGAGGAAGTTGTTTGAAAGAGAAAATCAAAAGGAGCTACTTGCAGACTAAATGTGTGCAGGCGAGACAGAGATGAGGTTTTGTGTTTGTTTAGTCTTTTCAATTCTTTAAAACCTTAGCAAAGTTAAACACCACAGTAACAGGAACCACTAAAATATATACAAACAAAAAAATTAAATATAAGCTACAGTAAATGTAACGTGTACATGAAAAGGTGGGACAATTTGCTGTTTTCACAGCCTTTGCAAAAAGCCTTTTTCAGATGCATTAGAAGCAAGAAGTCTACAGGGTCAGTAGGTAGAGAGTGTCAAGAGGAGTATTTTTGGAGAAGAAATCTATAACAAGCTATATTAAATCACTAACTCCTACTGAAAAGGAGGATCCCCTATTAGAAATTTGCAGGAGATGGTATCAAGGAACCTAGTCAAATTGAAGTGCTACTAAAAGAGCAAATTAGGAAGAAGAAAAAGTGATGGATCAAGGTGGTGTTTCAAATTGCTGAGGGAGGAACAGCTGTGGTTATCCAGAAACAAAGATAAGTCTAACTTAGGTGTTACTTTTGAGGAAGAGATCATGGAAATTGCTTCTAAAGGAGAAAGAATTAGACTGCAGCTTTGGTTTACAAAGGGGGTGACTTAAAAGATATTAATGCCCACAAAGGGTATAAATAAATAGACTATTACCATTTCTAAGAACTCATTTGGTTTGGTTCCCCTTGTTCTCACTAGGCAGTGTTGAAAATGAAAATGAAAGGAAATGTTTTTCATGTTGTGTACAAATAAACTGTGAAACATGTCGTCTTGGTATCTTAGAAGCTAAGAGCATGAATAGAACAAAAATGAGAAGATATAGCCATCGAATCCAGTTACGTTGTGTCTTGGAAAAGCCTTAATGCACAGATTATTTGAGGGTGGCAGGATGTAAATGGGGAGTGTTGTTAACACCACTTCTCGTTCCTTGTTTTCATTTGCATTGGCCACTGCTTAAAACAAGTGGTCTGGCAGTATGGCTGCTTGTAGTTATGTTTCAAGCTTCCCCTTTTGTGTGCTTAAGTCCTTTTGTAGCAAGACATTCAAGTTAGTCCTCAAGCTGGCAAGCAGGTCAGATAAGCAACGCAGTACCCAGGTGTTTATTATCTGTGTGCTCTCCGAACAGCCCTGTCCTTCCGTGCACCGCTGCACTTCTCGTGACCTTTGAATTGCTGCACAAGCCTTGTCGTGGAATTTGAAACGATAAAAATAGTAACTGTTTCGCATCACATGTATTTAATACTTACAAAAGTGCCCAGGCAATGGGTAGCAGTCTAAAGGGGCTGCTCAAAGTAGCGTTTAATAATCTGCTATGATGTGTCCAACCTGTTAATATCACGACGACCTGCACATCTAACTCCTTTAGTGTCTCAGTAATCCCAGGCAGGCATGTGGCTCAATCTACCGTTCCTCCAAGTATCACTTATGAGGTAAAACGTAGCAGTTCCACTTCAGGCTGCGTTTTATCTGTCGGAGCATTCGCAGGCTTTTCACAAACAGTTCAAGCTGTGAGGCTTTGATCTGGGGGAATGTCACTGCCAAAGTGAAGCTCAGATTCCCTCAGCCCAGGCCCACCCTGAGCGCGCTGCCTCCCGGGAGCAGAGCGGGCAAACCAGGGGGCTGAAAGGCATCAGGCTGCGCTTTATCAGCGGGGAGCGGGGAAATCCCCGTCCCTGTACGGCGGATTCGCGGCGCGGAGGCCTCGGGCCGGCGCCGCTGGGCCGCGGCCTCCCGGGGCTCTGAGCATGCGCGGCCCCTCGCGCCCTTCCGTGCGTGGGCGGGCGGGGGGGGGGAGGGGAGCGCGGGCCCCTCCGGGCGGGGCGCTGCGGGCAGTGACGCATTGAAGCCACGCCCCAAAGAGGAGGAGAACTTCCGCCCGGCCCCGCAGAAGCCGGTCAGTCGGCCGAGCCGCGGCCACGCCCACGCGGGCGGAGGGTGGGGCCTGCAGGCGGCTCGGGCCGCTTACATAACAGAGGGGGGCGGGGCCTGCGCTGCGTCAGCAGTCGGTTCCCAGCGGCCCCCGCGGCCCCTTATATAACCGGCATCCGGGCGGCGCGGCGCTCTACACCCAGCAGCCCCCGCCAACGGCACCGGATCCTGTCCAACCTCTCACCACCCGCTTTAAGTGACCGGGATCGTCTCTCCCACCGCCACCATCACCATGCCCGGGTATTCCAGCGACAGGGACAGAGGGTGAGTCCGGGGGCCCGGCTGGCGCTAGCCGCCGCCAGCGTCCGGACTCTTAGACCGACCGTGGGCTTGTGGTGGTTGTTTTTTTCAGCCCTTTAAAATGGCGGCGAGTCTCGGAGGTTGGGCCCTGGCGCCCTTCTCCTCAGCTCTTGCTGTCTCGAGGCCTCCGGAGCTTCGCGGCGGGAAGTCAGGGGAGGGGAACTGGCCTTGGGAGCGCCCAGCGAGGGGGCGGCGGGTGACCCGGGCGGGGCCGGGCCCGTCCTCAGCGCACCCCCTGTGCGAGGGCGCGTTGGAGGGGTGCGCCTCGTGGATTTTTTTTTTGGGGGGGTGGTGGGGAAAGGTTCTCGACCCCCCCACCTCCCCAGGGCCGTACCCCCGAGTGCGGATGCCCCCCGCAGGGCTGGATTCTCCCCGCCCGCCAGCGGGGGTGGGCTGGGGAGCGGCGGCTTTGTGGGTCAGTGGGTTGGCCGGGCGCTCCGGCGGTGCCGAAGCCCCGGGGAGCTCTCGGCAGGGCGGTTCCCTCTTCCTTCCCTTCCCCCTCGCGAGGGACGGCGGCTCCGGCCGCCGCTGGCAGAAGCCGGCCGGCTCCCGCTTTGTGTTGTGTAAGCGGATGTTAATGGCCGGCCCCGCCATGCGGTGACTGAGGGGAAATCAAAATGCCGGCTGCTGCCTTTGTTCCTCCTCCTCCTCCCCCCGCCCAGCTCAGACTCTAAAATGGCAGCGGCTGGAAAATGTGGCGTAGACAGAAATGAGAGACAAAGGAAACAGCGCTGGCAGGAAGCAGCGGCCGCTCGGGCAGGTCCCCTCTGGGAGCGCTGTGTTGTGCTGGGACGATCGTTCCCAGCCCGGCCGAACCCGGGAGCGATCGGGGCCCGTTTAGATCCTCAGATCAGGGCTCGGCGCGGCTGAGCTGCGCCTGGGGGCTGCCAGGACAGGCTTTGGAGATAAACCTCTGCCCAGTGGAGGGGCCTGACCTAAAATGCCGATGTAAACCGCATGGCCGCGTAAAACATGGTGGCTGAGGGAAGTCTGGGTTTTTCGTGCCAGAAAATGGTTTACAGGGAAGTCGTGCCAAGGTTTTATAACTGCCCCCGCCTGCTTTGTGCAGGCTGACACACAAAGAGAGCGCCAATTGGGTGGGAAACCATTTTGACTATGGGGTAATACAAAGCTTTTAATGTCCGTACTTCGCCTGTGTTGGGACTTCTTAATAGACATTTCCATTTCATTTTATAGAAGCTGCAAAGATACGTGTTAAACTTAACACCTGAATATAAGTTGTAGATATACAGGTTGTGGTATCTGTGACTTAAAATATGTTTTTTTGAAGTTTCAGTATCCTGTAGGCGGAGTTTATAAATCTGGATTGTAGAGTTACAGGATAAGCCATAAAGATAGTGGTTAGGTGGTATAAGAGGAGGACCAAAACCATTCTCTTGGATTCTATGTTATGATCTTCTTTAGGTTTGGAGCCCCCCGTTTTGGAGGAAGCAGAGGTGGACCTCTCTCTGGGAAGAAATTTGGAAACCCTGGGGAAAAACTTACAAAAAAGAAATGGAATTTAGATGAGCTGCCCAAATTTGAGAAGAACTTCTATCAAGAACATCCTGATGTAGCTAGACGTACTGTGGTATGTACCCTATCTGACTCATGCAAAAGTAAACAAAAAGTGCAAACATGCTGAGGGTCATGGGGCCCAACAGGCACAGATGGGGTAACTTAAAAGATAATAACGGGATTTTTGCCTTGCAGCAAGAAGTTGAACAGTACAGAGCAAGCAAAGAAGTTACAGTTAGAGGCCATAACTGTCCAAAACCAATTATAAACTTCTATGAAGCTAACTTTCCTGGTAAGTGAAGACTACCATACCGGTCATTCTTCCAGGTTTGATTAAGACCAAGTCTCTAAGCTAATAAGTTTCAATTTTCTCTTCAAGCAAATGTTATGGAAGTAATTCAGAGGCAGAACTTCACTGAACCAACTGCTATTCAGGCACAAGGTTGGCCTGTTGCATTGAGTGGACTGGATATGGTTGGAGTGGCACAGACTGGATCAGGGAAAACACTGTCTGTAAGTTTTGATTGTAGCCTGGAATAATGTTGCATTTTAGCAGTGGAAGCACGGCCTGGCAGAGTGCAGGCTGAGCACTTCTGGGAAGAGATTGTAATGAGACTTTTCTTTCTTCCAAACAGTACTTGTTGCCTGCTATCGTGCATATAAATCATCAGCCATTCCTGGAACGAGGAGATGGACCTATTGTGAGTATCCCGAAGTGAAAGGGGATCTTAATTTCTAGAGAATGCAGATTTTTTTGCAGTCCAGCTGTCCATGCTCATAAGAGTGCATGGCTGTATTCTGTTTCTCTGTATAACTACAGTGATTCCATGTTTTGGTGGTTTCCCAAGAACATTCCATAAAATCTGATTGGATTGTCCTTAAAATTGTACAGAACAGGGCTAGATGTCCCATCTTGGAAACTGCTGTCCTCTGGAAGCTAGTGACTTTCAGATGTCTTACTGCACAGCATAGGTCAGTGTCTGGTAACTGAGATGCCAGGTAATTTAGTTTGGTGGTTTGGGCCACTTGAATCAACTTCAGTCATTCTGGCACTGCAGGAATACATGATAAACTTTTTTCATTTAAAACTAGTGTCAGACTAGAACCTCCAAATAGATATTGAGCTAAAAGATGGGCATCTTATTTCTAGTGTCTTGTGCTGGCACCAACTCGTGAACTGGCTCAACAAGTGCAGCAGGTAGCTGCGGAATATAGCAGAGCGTGCCGTTTGAAGTCTACCTGTATTTATGGAGGTGCTCCAAAGGGACCACAAATTCGTGACTTAGAAAGAGGTATGGATAAGCCTTGATGCTTCTCTGCATGAGGTGATGTCAAAGCCACTTCAGCTGACTTTACTGCTTGTTTTTTAGGTGTGGAAATTTGCATTGCAACACCTGGAAGACTTATAGACTTCTTAGAAGCTGGAAAGACCAATCTCAGGCGGTGTACTTACCTTGTCCTTGACGAAGCTGACAGGATGCTTGACATGGGATTTGAACCTCAGATCAGAAAAATTGTGGATCAGATCAGAGTGAGTATAAATGGCTTGTACATTTATCACTATCACAGAAACGCCACTGTGCTCATTAAAGCAAGGGCAGTGCAGTTAAATATTCAGGCTTGTCTGGGTAGGTTGTGTTTTTTGGTTGGGCATTTGACACAACTGTCTATTGATCTCGTACTGACCTAGTTGTTTCCTGCAGCCCGACAGGCAGACTCTGATGTGGAGCGCCACATGGCCAAAGGAAGTGAGGCAACTGGCTGAAGACTTTCTGAAAGAATACGTGCACATCAACATTGGTGCACTGGAACTAAGTGCAAACCACAACATTCTTCAGATTGTGGATGTGTGTCATGATGTGGAGAAAGATGACAAGTAAGTAGTATGTAGGAGAAAAGCATCCAATATGGTTTTTTGATAGGTTTAGTTCATGAAGTATGACATGAATTTGTCTGTGGATTTTTGGCAGTAGTGTGAGACCACTAAAAAAGCCAAACACAGGCTGAGAAAACCAAACTTGAACAGTACAACTCAATCCTAGCTCTAACAATCATTTCTTCTTGATAGGCTTATCCGTTTGATGGAAGAAATAATGAGCGAGAAGGAAAACAAAACAATTGTTTTTGTGGAAACCAAAAGACGGTGTGATGATCTTACCAGGAAAATGAGGAGAGATGGGTGAGTCTAGTAGCCTGAACTTCCCTGAGCCACCCAGTGGTCTGAGGGTGCTCTTGATTTTTCATGAGTGACCTCTGAACTATGGTGTCAAAACTGTCACATACAGTGACACCAGGTGTCAGTTAAAGTGCTACAACTACCTCTAGGAGCTGTCTGGAGTTTGCCAGTTAGCTGTATTTTTGACTAATCAAGTGACTCAAGGAATGGGCTGAGGTCAATCAAGTTGTGTGTTTTCAGGTGGCCAGCAATGGGCATTCATGGTGATAAAAGTCAGCAGGAGAGGGACTGGGTTCTAAATGGTGAGTATTTCCAGCAATTTCTCCAAGCGTGTCATCTATGTTACTTAATGAGGAAACTGATGAGTTGCTTGTGTTACAGAATTCAAACATGGAAAAGCACCGATCCTGATTGCTACAGATGTTGCATCCAGAGGTCTAGGTTAGTACAACTCGTAATGCCAGTTGCCCAAAGCTTTTTAAAGAAAGTCTATTGCTTTCTTTAACCTCTGCATTTTTCTAAGTTTTCTTCACATAAAGGTGCAGTCTTTGTGGCAAGGCCTAGGCATGACAATCGGAGGACTCGAGGGGGATGGAGGACTAGTGGAAGTGATCGGCTGGCTGCTTCCAGTCAAATAGAGAGGTGAAAGCTGAGAGCATTGTGTGCCAGTAATCTTCAAAAGGCAAAGATCATCTTTTAAACTACTACCCCATAAACTGTTCTCTCATGAAATAAGCAGTTTCATTCACAGTTCACGTTGCCCCTGGTATTTCTCTTCTCTCCATGCTTTGCATGATTTGCCATGGTGCAGTACTGTTAGTTTTGTGCATACTGTCTGCTGTGATCTGTGGGTCTTTGAATTTCAGTGAGTTTGCTGAAATGTCGAAGAAAATAATTACAAACTTCAATGAAATTTTTTTTCCAACCATGAAATGGAGAGAGCAGCTTTAAAATGTACTAAGCCTTGTACAAATTGGTGAGTACTGGCACATGAAATCTGAGAAAAAAAAAGTCCACCTCTCACTGTAGCAAGTGGGGCAGGAAAGCAATGGCTTTTCAAATGCCTTTGAAAGTCGAAGTTCCTCCACCTATACGTAGTCGTCATGTCGAGACCTGCCAGAGAGAGACACATTCTCAAGTGAACCCTGGCTTCTTGGAAGCGCTTGCCTAGACGAGACACAGTGCATAAAAACAACTTGGTGACTTTGGGGGGACAGGTATGTTTTTCTTGCAGCTGCGGTTCAAAGGTCTTGGCAAGACGAGCAGTGTGGCCCCTTTTTTTTGAGCTTCTAATGAGTGTGTATGTGAAGGACCTTGTATGTTTTTACTCTAAGGTCCTCAAATGAGCACATGAAGAGGCTGCTGTGAGCTTTAGTGGCCCTACTGCAAGAAGCATTCAGATGTCACTTGATGATTTGTAAAGGGGACTCTTGAGTTGGGAATGACAAGCAAATGCATACTCCTTTATGGTAAGGTTTTGGATCACAGGGTGGGTGATGAGACGGGAACAGACGGAGTGTGCATAACTTTCACTTCCACAATACTCATGCAGAAATGGATAATTCTAACACACTTCTTTGCAGCCATTATTTCCTTTAAAGTACTATTGTCTAATGTTTATCTTCGATTTGGCTGTTGTGGTGTGCAAAACTTTGTACCTTGCTTTTTGCCACACTGCAACACTTTACAGATGTGGAAGATGTGAAATTTGTCATCAATTATGACTACCCTAACTCCTCAGAGGACTATATCCACCGAATTGGACGAACTGCCCGCAGTACCAAAACAGGCACAGCATACACATTCTTTACTCCTAACAATATTAAGCAAGTAAATGACCTCATCTCTGTGCTTCGTGAGGCTAATCAAGCCATCAACCCCAAATTGCTTCAGTTGATTGAAGACAGAGGTTCAGGTAAGAACAGTTCTTGACCACAGTGCCTAGCTTTCCTCTCGGAACAAAATGGAAACTCAAATTCCACCTCCAACCTCTCTCCAAAATGGATGTGGAAGGTGATTTAGCTCCCAGTTATGGTGACCTGGAAAGGTATTTATTAACACCAATAACAAAAAAACAACACCCTCTTTGTCCCTGAATGCTCCACAGTCATGCTGTGGTGCACCTGTGGCTGGTGTTGGCCAACGATGCACTTTGGAGTATTTGCTCTGAAAGAAACCACTTCAGGGCTTAGTTTTGGGACCTTCTCTCGTATGGATGAGACGTAAGTGTCCTGTTGGCGAGACGTAAGTGTCCTGTTGGCAAGACGGAAGTGACTTTTGGCCTTGATGCCACCACTCAAGTTAGTGGGGAGAGTATATGACTCTCCTCAGAGGTCAGACAGCTTTCTCTGTCTTCATCTAGATAGTAAAAATCCAACTGGAGACTCCAGTTGAATGAAGGCAGCTCTGCAAGGCAAACCTGTGCTATATGAGCTGAAGTAATGTGGTATGTAAAATGAAGCCTATATGGTATAACTATGTCTTGTCTCTTTTGATAGGTCGTTCCCGAGGTGATCGACGTGACAGATACTCTGCGGGCAAAAGGGGTGGATTTAGTAGTTTTAGAGAGAGGGAGAACTTTGAGAGAACCTATGGTGCGCTAGGCAAGAGAGACTTTGGAGCGAAAACTCAAAACGGGGCCTACAGTGCCCAAAGTTTCAGTAACGGAACTCCTTTTGGCAATGGCTTTGCAGCTGCAGGCATGCAGGCCAGCTTCAGGGCCGGCACCCCCGCAGGAGCTTACCAGAATGGCTATGACCAGCAGTACGGCAGTAACATCGCAAACATGCACAATGGCATGAACCAGCAGCAGTATGCGTATCCCGCCACTGGTGCTGCTCCTATGATAGGTTACCCAATGCCAACAAGTTACTCTCAATAACTTAGTGTATTTAAATGTCTCCGTTTTTCATAATTGCTCTTTATATTGTGTGTTATCAAAACAGGATAGTTATTTAAGAAATGGGAAATGCAGAAATGACTGCAGTGCAGCAGTAATTATGGTGCACTTTTTCGCTATTTAAGTTGAATATTTCTCTACATTCCTGAAACAATTTTTAGTTTTTTGTACTAGAAAATGCAGACAGTGTTTTCAAAGTAAATGTACAGTGATTTGAAATACAGTAACAGGAGGCAATGCATGGCCTTCCAATAAAGATATTTGAAGACCGAATTTTCTTTCAGATGGCAATTTTCTCAACATGTGCATAACTTTACATTAATGGAATGTCAAATGTTTTTATATTAAATCCTAGAAAGGTTTCTCAACTGTGTCTGATTAAACATTTAAGCTTATACAAAAAAAAAAACCAACCCAGCCTTGCCTTGATTGGGCTAGATTGCTTAGCATGGCAGGCTCTGCTTCTGTGGGGAAGAAAACTAAAGCTGGCTCCTAAGTAACTGTTGGAACAGGACTCTCTGCCTTGTCTCGCTAGTGTAGGGCCAGTTTTTGGAAGAGATCCACTGGAGTAATGGTTTAGCTGAAAACCTGGCGAACCAGCACTCCACAGTGGTGTTGCTAGTGAGCTGCTCCGAGCGTAGGAAGCTTTTGCAGCACCATAAGTGTCGCCTTCACACGAGCATTATGTGCAGACCAGGCTTGAGCGTGATGTAGCTGCAGCTGTCAGGCCTTGTGAGTTAGCATGCGGGCTTCCTGTGGGCTTCAGAGAAATGGGAAGATCTTAGTATTAAAACTTCAAATTATACTTAAACTGGTATTGAGCAGTGATTTCTTTATGGAAGTGGGAGGAGGGAAGTGGGCTAATTTATGAACATAATGAATTTTTTTCCCCCCCAAGGCTTCTAGTAGATGCAACTGACTCTAAGGCACTGCCCCTGCTGAGCAAAGCAACAGCGTTTCCTTGACTAGGAGCAGAGCTGGAATAATACTTGGTCCTGGGGTTAAAGTACTTAATGCTTTCAAGTACAGGGTATTCAAATTCCAGTTAATACTTTCAGATCCTTCCTCTCACTTGTTTATCAGTAACAATTAGTTTCAAGTTTAACAATGCTTAACTACAGCTTGATGAAAAAGGCTGGATCAGCAAGAATCAAGGCAAGGTTCTGTCTAGGCTATCTTGAACTCAAGTCACACTACTTCTTGTATACTTTATATTTTTTTGCTAGTCTGTGCTCATCTTGTGCTGCTCTTAACCACAGCCTAACCTGCCTCATAATTATGTATTTCTGTCTTTTCTATGGAGTTTTATCAGTTGACAGCAACAGTGAATGACTAAAGTACTGACAACTCCAGATGAAGTCCTGAAATAACTACACTCGAGTCTAAAACTGGTGTTGGCAAGGGAAGGGTCTTTGTAATTTTATTTGCAGAATTCCCCTTCCTAGTGCCATTTGTGTTGAAGACAAGGAGGAAGAGGGTTATTTGTATTTTAAATCTTGTGTGTTAATTGCTGGCTTTCTAGGTCAGTTACCCAAAACAAAACGCATGAAAAGTTTTTGTTGGAAAACTTTCTACTAAAAAACGTACACAAAAAATTCACAACTTGTAAATAAACATTGACAGATTAGGGTAATTTTTAACTAGTGCAAAGAACAAATAAGCCTCTTTCTTCCTGGAGATGGGAGATGGCACAAACCACATCTGTTGAAGTGAAACCTAGATAGGTGTTTGCAGGTCACAGTGGTTGAAAATGTGCTTGGGAAGCTTAATCAGGAAATGATGGGAAGAGCTGCACCTGGTGCCTTCTCAGTACAAGTTGTTCAAGGTTGTAGATTCCTGGTGGACTTCAGTGTAATTAGGTGGAAGCTGGCACCTGCCAAATTACCTTGATAGAAGCTGCAGTAATTTTCAACTTGGCCTCCAAGGTTCTGTCTCCTGCAGGTGTGTTCTGGGTACTTTTTATTCAACTCTGAGGAACAAGGCCCCATCTTACAATTCTTCTGCCCTACAGTGTTTCCAAATGCCCATCACCTAGGGGGAGTGTTCCTGAGGTGGAAGGGACTTGCTCAGGGGAAGGGGGGACACCCTTTAAAATATTTGCACAGAAAAACATATAAAAAAAGAGCTCTGCTACACAGCTTTCACAATAAACTCTGGTAGATTAGAGTTCATGTCCAGTCTGCCACAGAAATGGAAGCTGGAAGTCGTTTGTGCGCGCAGGAGCAGCAGCTCCTCCCGCTGACCCAGTGCCCCACTAACGCGCTGTTTCCAGCCCGCGGGCTGGGGATTAAGCACCGACGCCGAGATGATTCCCGCTCATTGCGACTTTACGGGAATCTTCCGTGACAGCCCGTTCGCAGAACTGTTCCTCCTCTCTGAAGCTCCACCTTCTGGCCCTGGTACAAGATGGTGATTAAGCACGGATGGAAATTTCCACAGCGCTGCTCTGGGCTGTACCGGGAGCCGAGCTCTGCCTTCTGCGGAGAGACACTTTATATTGCCCCAGGCCTGCAAAGCAACGCTCAGCTGCTCTGTACAGCGAGCTCCGTGTGGGGTTTCCCCCCATAAATCTCCCTCTGCAGCGGTGACGTGCTCCCGTGACAGCGAAGGGCAGGGTCTACACACACCACCCGCTTGTAGCCCACGGAGCGGTGCGAGGCTGCCGGGGCGGAGAGGGGAAGATCGGGCGCTGCCCCAGCCAGGCCCCGGCCGCAGAGGACACGACACACGACACACGAGTGAGTGGCCCAGGGGGACACGGGGCGACACGAACGCCGCCCCGGGCGGGTCGCCCAGTGCCACCGCGCATGCGCGGCCGCCGCGCCCCCGCGCCTCCTGACAGACTGCGCATGCGTACCGCCTGGGCTGACACCCCACCCCCACCCCCAGCCATGAGGGCGGCGGGAGGCGCGGAACATGGCGCTGGGCTGCGGCCACGGCGGCCAGTGGTGCCGCCGCGCTCCCGCGTTGAGGCGGCGGCTGAGGGTCGCGGAGGGGCTGGAGGCCGGCTCCCCGGCGCGGCCCTACGCGGCGGCGGTGACCGGCGGCGCTGAGGCGGCGAGCGGGGAGGAGCTGCTGGAGGTTTGCCGGCGGCGGCACTTCCTGCGGGGCGGCGCGGAGCCGCGGCCCTGGCGGGCTTACCTCAGCGGCTGCCCCCCGGCCTTCGGGCCGCTGGGCGTGGGGCTGCGGGACAACCTGGCGGCCCAGTGGTGGGACTCCACGGTGGCTTCCCGGGAGCAGGTGTTCGCGGTGGACGCCCCGCTCCACGGCCCGCCCGCCGCCGGCGCCCCGCGGGCCGGGCCGGGGCTGCGGCTGTTGCACCCGGAGACGCTGCGCGGAGCCCTCCGGGGCGACCCGGCTGCGGAGGAAGAGCTGCGGAGCGCGGGGGCGCTCCGGGAGAGCCTCCTGCCCGGTGGGTCTCTGGTCCTTCAGCGGGGTGAATGGCTCTCCCGGCAGCCCGCTCGCTGTTTTCTTACCGGGAGCGAAGCAGCAGGAAATTTTTCATTGTGTTAAGAGTTCTGGGGATGTTTCGTGTGCGCATTGTGAGGTTGTGTCCTTTTCAAACACCTGAGCAGTAACGAATGCTAAAGTTGCACATCGGATGCTTCTCCTTGTAATTAGGGGAAAGACATGTTGAAGTTGCAGTTGCCAAAGTAGCAGGAGAAATCAGGCTGCACTGCGGAGCTGATCTCTGCAAAGCATCGATGCTAATTGGACTGCACATAGCAACAATAAAAAATCATTTCTTTTCCCCTGTGGCTACTAGAATCAGCAATTTGTCTTTTGACAGGTGCGTTGGCACAATATACAAGCTGCTTAGAATTGACGAACAAAAGGCTGCCGTGTGGCCTGGCTCAGGTTGGAGTTTGTTTTCACTCTCTTCCCGAAAGTGAACAGCACAACAAAAACCTTAGAAGGTAGAGTAGCAGAAGAATTAATCCATTTTTCATACCTAAACAAACTGTTTGCGCTTGTTTCACTCTTGGATTATTTTTGAATAGTGTCTCTTGGTTTTTCCCTGTTGTTTTTTAAGGAGTTAACTTGCTGACCTTGCTATTGTTTAAAGAATAGGCGAAAGGACCACGTCTTTGCTTGCATGGTTTAGTTCTCCCAGAACTGCAGGACAGTGGCTCGATTACTGGTTACGCCAGAGGCTCCAATGGTGGAGAAAGGTAACAGCAGCGTACGAGCGGGAAGTCTTGGCCTGGTCCTTTGTACCTCAAACAGGGGGGATAGACACCCTGATGAATTTGATGGCATTGTGTTGCTTGCCTGTTCTTGTCATGGAATTGCATATATTTCTTGTGAGAAACAAAAAAACTAAGTAAGTTTATGACAAACCTGTTAAGTAGTTTACAACGTGACTTGCAGGCAGGCAAATGTTTTGTGTTTGTAATTGATTTGAGATTAAAATGCTGTGAAACAATAAAGAGATTTGGGCTGTAATTCATCAAAATCTCTTGCTGAAAATCCTAGAGTTGGGCTTGCATTACAGATTATGTGGTTAATACAGCATACACAGTAGTGATCTTCTCCTATGGTTTTGTTTTCAGTTTGCAGTAGGCCCGTCTAACTTCAGCAGCAGCGACTTTCAGGATGAAGAAGGAAGGAGAGGATTTAACTTAAATTACAGATTTCCATGGGGGACAGAAACAATAGAAACTTTGAAGAACCTTGGTGATACTGAACTGTTACTGATGTATCCAGGGGATAATTCAAAATTGCTTGTAAGCTTTACTATATTAAAAACCTTTTTTGATAAAGATGGCAGTGTGTGAGAGAAGTGGTTTCTTTGCTGGTCCACTTGCTTAGCGTGTGACTATCTTTTTATTCTTTTGTTGTAAAAGCAATACAATTGATACTCTGCAGTCAGACCTTCATTTTCAAAAGCAGATAAAATAATATTTTGGGGTTTTTTTTTTGCAATGAGTTAATTCTTTGAAATGAGAAATGAGCTATATTGACAAGACAGCTGTTGTCAGTTATCTGTGAGCAGATGCCAAGACAAGCTCAGTCTATGTTTTGCAGTGTTAAATTCACATCACAAACTGTACATTTTTCTGTAGCTTGTCCAGTTCCATACATGTAGAAGCATATGTGGATTAATGGATTATAAATGCTGTAAATGGCTTTCAAGTCTGTTGGTCATAGATACACATTTATGATCAGAGAGACAGGACAATAATCACATCCTCCTCTGATCTTCTGATTTCCCCAGTATTACAATCTTGGCTAGTTATTGTTACATGTTTGCAATTGTTGGTAACTTTTTAAAATATATGTCTGAATGTATTCTAAATGTTGTAAGTGTGGTTGAGCTCAGTGCCTCATTATACATTTAACATGAGGCACTGTTTGAAGTGTCTCTTTGTGGGTGTGTTTTTTTCTCTCCAGGGCCGAGATGGGAGGAAGAATGTTATTCCCCACGTTCTGTCTGTGAGTGGAAACCTGGACCGAGGAGCACTAGCATACCTCTTTGATTCTCTACAGCTAGCTGAGAATCCGTTAACTAAAAAGAAAAATTCACAGAGAAAGGTAACTTTCTGTTGAAAGTGTGAGGGAGGATGGAGGGCAGGGCCAGGTCTGAGTACAAAACCCACAGCCAACATGCTAAATTTAAGCACAGAAATATCTCCCTTTTCCACATCACCATCACTGTTCCCTTCCCCAGCAGGTGCAGCCATGGGACTGCCTCTGTGAGAAAAATTAATATTTCCTAGGTCTGTTTAGAATTGCATACTAAATATGTTTAGTAATCTGTTGCTTTTTCTAAAATTGTTAGGTGCTTAAGCTTCATCCTTGTTTAGCACCTCTCAAAGTGGCCCTGGATGTAGGTAAAGGTCCAGCAACGGAGATGAGACAGGTACGTTGTAAGAAACTATATTCGTTTTTATAACTCAGACACTGTTTCCATTGGGGAGAAACATACTGTACTTTGATTCTCTGAGGCTGTACGCATTTCAGGTGCTTTCCCTGTGCAGCTTGAGAGTCACTGCCAAAGGAGAACACTGCAAACAGCAGGTTGTAGGTGCCTTCCTCACATTAACACGCTGCTTTTAGTACTGTTAATGGAGCTGATATTTGTTCCATGCAAATTTAAGAAAAATAAATTAAAAAATCCCTCTCAACTTGTTAATCTTTCAGAATTATCTTAATGTGTGGGTCATGTCTTCAGAAGGATTTTTTATAAGTTTTTATTTAAGTCAGTCATTAAGCCAGCCCCCCAACAAAAGGGAGGAAGCTTATGTTGCATGTTTTTAAATAGAAATGGAGATTTAATTGCCAGGCTGCTTTCTACTTTGAGATTATTTCAGCCAGAAAAATTAATACCAGCTAGGAATGCGAATACCACACATACTAGAGTTTTAATGGTTTCTTTGTTATATGATTCCAAACCCTCAAATTCATTTAACTCTTGGTTTTAAACACAGGTTTGTCAAGGATTGTTCAATGAACTGTCAGAAAACAAAATTTCTGTATGGCCGGGTTATCTTGAAACCGTGCATGTATCTCTGGAACAGCTTTATTCAAAGTAAGGAGAAACAGTCTTAAATCAATTGAACTGTGACGGTGAAAAAATACTTTCTGTGGAGTAGTGAAAATATGCCTGTTTCCAATAAAAAGTCATCGAGTGCAGTAACCGCATGACTGAAGGCACATATCCCGAATTATAAACTTGGATTCAATTAATTTTATTACAAAGAGCAATGTTGGATAGTTAATTTCTAAAATGAAGTGCTAGTGTCTAGTGTCTAATCTTGAGCTAAAAGTTTGTCAAGCCTGGAATGATTACCGTAAATAAGTGTATGTGATGGAATGATTTGTGGAGATAGAAACTGCTATTCCAGCGAGGGCTTTATATATGAGCTGTTGATCAAGAGTGAATCTGGAGCAGATTGCTACTCATGTTGATGGATCTTGAGCATATTGATGAATATTTTTTCCATGAGAGAAAAGAAATACAGCTATTTGTTGATGTGCAGTAGTCTCCAGAGTAAGTCTGGCTATTAAGTAACAGAAGAACAATATAGTCTGCTTCTACAAAAATACTCTTGTAACAGGTCACTAAATAACGTTCTTCTTATGTAATAAAGTAACTAAATAATTTGAATAAGTGTAATCAGGAAGGCAAGGAAGGGCAACAAGGAAACTGGTGTTTTCACACCGGGCTTAGCACAGTATAGCAAAAATAAAGATTTACAGCTTATGGTCATTTGTACATAACCTATCTGAATTTTTCGTACACCAAAAGCAGTAGCAGGTGTGCTCTTTTCTTCACAGGTACGATGAGATGAGTGTTCTCTTCACGGTGCTGATAACTGATGCCACTCTGGAGAGTGGAGTGGTCCAGCTGAGGAGCAGAGACACCACGATGAAGGAAATGATGCACATTTCTAGGCTGAAGGACTTTTTATCTAAGTATGTAACAGCAGCCAAAAATGTGTAAATTTAAATTCATTTAATAAAATAGATTTCTTAAATATCTGTGCCTGGACTGGCTTCGATGGCATCACAGACTCTGGTTTCTCTGCAAACAGTTCTGGTGAAAGTTGGTGGTGCATCTGTTTTCTGTCAAATCTAGACGGTGTAGGTCTTCCAGGTTACCTCGAAAAGGGAAGGGATGAACTTGTTCCCCATTAGCAGGGCTAACCATAACTGCTTTCATGTCTTCAGTTTTACTGTCTTACTGAGAATATTCCATCCTAGCCTAAAAATGTATCTTTCATCTGTGTATTGCTGACACAATTAAGGTATCTGTTGGAAAATGGTGTTTTATGTAAAATACTTTCCTGTCTGAAATGTTTTAATAGCATCAGTAAGTATCTTTCTACTATCTGTTTGTAGGGAAGTGTTTGAATCACGTGGCCTCAGTTCTTCAATATTTAAGCTACTTCATCTTGCACTTGATAAATGTAAAAATCAGAAATACATTGTCAGAGGAAATAGAAGAAATAAATGGTAAACTAGTGTGTGCCTAAGAGGACAACACACTAGGGATATTTTTATTTTAATACTTGACTTACAGCCTTTTGTTTATCTTATGTTTGCATACAACCCAGTTTCTGTTTCAGGAGAATTGTTAAATGTAGAGGAGCTTGGGTCTAGGTGAAAGCTTTATGTCAGTTATGCCTTTCTATTTATTCATCAGATGCATATAATGCCAGACTATATATTGTGTCCAGCAGGATCTTACCTGACAGTGATTGTGTTGTTTTGTTTAGTTTTGGTTTTTTATAGAGCTATGTGAGCAATAAGCTGTTGTTTGTCCCACGGGGTTGCTATTTGGGTCTTTGTTAGTTCCAGTTTTTATCCATTCTGCTTTTAAATTGAAATCCATAGAGATTATGACTTGGGGATTTTGCTTGCTAGTAGAAAACGAGCGATATTGCCTGTCTGCTAGGAAACTAGTATCAAAACACCATCTCTTTCTGTGCAGATTTCATGATACTTATCACATCTGAGGACTGAAAGATTCTATAAAAATACATGATTAAGTTAATTACAAAAGACATCTTACCTGGTACTCAGTCTCTGATGAGGACCTTTGAATAGAGTGTAGCACATGTCCTCTTCTCTGCTAAATACCAGAATAACGTCATTCATTATTCATTTATTTTGTTACAGATACACAACAGAAGAATTAATGTACCATCAGTAACCTGGTCACTAATAACATCTCCCGTATGGTTTCATAATGAGGCTTTTGAATTTTTGGGTCATCGTATGTTGATAATATTTTTATTTGGGAGGTTTTGCTTGCTTTTTTCCCCATCAAAAATGTTTCAAAGTTATGTTAATTTCTTTGTAGTAAGCTATTTCAGCATGTAACTGCTGTCTACACCCTGCCTCCCCCCAGCAAAATCCCCCCGAAACATATTGGTGTGTATCAGATATTCCAATATTAGAGCTTGAATTTTTTACCTTTTTCATCTTCTCTTCTAATAACAGAAATGTTGATATATTCTTCTTCTGGTTTAACAGGCTCTAGATTAAAGATGAGCTGCAGTTAATTACAAGACCGACCAGAATTTTTTTTTGTAGTAATCTTGAAATAAAGCAGTGAGATTCCATACTGAATATAAATCTGCTGTGCTTCTGCGGCTGAAATAGCACAATGCCCTAACGTAAGTCAGTTGCTTTGTTGTCTAGTATTGCTTCACAATTTCAGTTTGAACTCAGTCTTGCGAAGCTAAGAAACATGGAATAAAGAACTCTTGTGTACTGAACAACTTTGAACAGAACACAGGAACTATGCACATTTTATTTGACAGCAACTTGCATATGGTCCACTTCTGGCTCTTAGTAAATGGGTGGTGCACCTCTGATCTACTTGCTGTCTTTTCTTTTTCTCCGACTACTCCAATCCTCACCATGAGTTCCCAAACACAACTCCTCATTGTACTTCTGTTTACAGTAGATTCTTGTATGGAACTTCAGTTCATTTAAGCAGTTGCAGGTTTGGCTGCATGGCTGACAGGTAGTGCCAAATATGGATCTGGAGCCTGGGGGACTCCAAATAACACCCTGCCAGGCACAGTCAGTAGTACATTTATTCATGTACTGAGTAGTATTAAGTGTCCACTCTGCTGCTTTTGTAGTGCCTGCGGAAATTTGCCTGTATTACACATAGTACAAAGCATTCTTCAGCCAAACTCCCACAAACAAGTTTCATGACTGCATGGGGAGTAACACGAACTTACCAATCTCTGTGTATATGACATCGTCTTCAGCCTCTTCTGCACTTATTGTTGAAGTAAGGCCAGTTGAGGACCTAGTAGACTTAAATTTTTCTGCAAATTGTAAAAGAAGAACAAACACATGCCTATATACATATATCATTTTTTATTACAGTGAAATAAACAGCTCCACGATATTTTTTTTTAATATTTGAAGATCTCAGATAATGTTATTATCATGACAAAAATTATTTCTTAACCAAGGCCATTTTAAAATAGAATTTCCTTTCTTAACTAAGAACAATGAGGTCCAATTCCTTCCAACATTTATGTGTATTAAATTAGATGTTGTTTTGTATCTCCCATCCCAGACCTGCCATCTAAAACATAACTCGATGGTTTTGCCTTGTCAGTGTCTTGTTAAGTAGGCTATGCTGCTTAAGAGGAGACTTGACAGCATCCTAAAATACCAAGAGTGTAACTTGTAACGTGATGTTTACACACTAAAATATACTGACAACATAAATGAGCACCTCTGGAAAATGAAACAAACATTCAACTCACTTGCTTTATATGAAGGAATTATGAAAAATGCAATTGCCAGAGCAAATCCTATTATGAATAGTAGCAAGATCAGCACGAGAGAAATGATCAGGGGCTGAGAATGGCTTCTCTCTTCTGCCAAGAAGAAAAAAAAATTGTTTATGCAATGAAATGTTGATTCATATTCTAAGTATTTTCTGTAAGTTAAAATCAAGACTGTGCATTTCTTTCAGCTTTTGGATTAACTGTGGTTAATGTAACTACTCAGGAGAGGCCGTGTCGCACGCACACAGCGGGAGGAAGGGAGTTTGCTGGCGCTGGTAGATTCTCCATTTCACAGGACCAGAGAGAAAAATGAAATGAGACCCTCCACGAGGTACACCAGGGGTGTCTTGTAAAAGTGGATCTTTTATAATTAGCCTTCATGGTTAGTTCAACTTCTACCACTATCTAGACTTCATGGAATTCTATCTGTTTGCATTAATCTTAAAAACTAGGGGTTTATTTTTTAATTGTAAAAAAAAAATATCGCTTAAACATTATATTACAGGAACAAAATTTCCAGCTAAAACATTTGCATTGTTACAACAGTCTAAATTTTGTGCAGTCCCTGTTTGTTGACAGTGGTAAATTGTTTCATGCATGCATACCTGCTAATGTAAAGTTGAAACTGTTGCTGTATTTTGTATTATTGCGAAAGCTGTTTTCAGCTCTGCATTTATAAGTTCCAAAGTCACTAGAGGAATTGATATGTAGAAAAATCATAGCTGCTTCCCTCTTCTGCATCTTTACTGGCTGAGAGATGCTTCTTTTTCCTTTGAAGAATATGTATGTGATAGGAAGAGAGCCGTTCACTGAGAGACAAGACAGGGTCACATTCTGGCCTTTCTTTGCTTGAGAGGTGAGCGAGCTCAGCACTGGTTTGGAAATTGGCTCTGTGGAAAGAAAACTGAAAAGGCTGCATCACTGTGTACGGGACAAGCTCCAAAGCAAGACTCGGAGTTAAGCGGCGACATTGGCAAATGAGAATGGGCATCAAGGATGGGCGGTTCAGTGAGCCAGATCAGAACAGCCCTGCCTGCTGACTCCTACGGTAAAAATAGCTGTTTGCAGGAAAGTTCAGCTCTGGAATCAGCGCAGGCGCACACTGCAGTTCAAAACAGTACCTGCTGCGTTGCATGGCTTATGTGCCCCTAAAATAAAACATGCTGAGAAGGTGTACAGCAAGACATACCTATAAGGGTGAAGCTGAGACTGTTGCTGTATTTTCCGCCATTGGTGATGTTATTCTCAGCTTTGCATTTGTATTCACCCACATCACTGGCAGAGTTGATAGTCAAGTTAAACAAACCGGGGGTCAAGTCTGGCCTTTTTAAAGTGGATACCTTCTGATTGTGTTTAAACAGTGTGTATCTGACAGGTGGAGATCCAGAGTCCACGTGGCAGGAGAGGCTCACGTTCTGGTTCATCATGACATTCGAAGTCCCCTCAAGAGGTAAGAGCCTGGGGTTGGACAGCATCTCTGGAAAGGAGAAACTTGTGAGTGAGTTCACTGCTCCTATCATTCAAGAAACTCCCCAAAATATGTTGAGGACCAAGCTATACTTATTTTAGTTGGAATAGCAGGTGATATTTTTTCCACCTCTGGTAGCAGGCAACACAGCTTTGTATTTTTTTCAAAATCAGTATACAGCTTCAAACACTTGAGGAAAAATGTGTGTCTTCATACAAAAGAGAGTTCATGCACAAAGCCAACAGATGTATCCAGATGAACCAACAAAAATACTTTTGAACTACAGCAGCAATGAAAATTATAGAAGTGTAAATTGTAGGAGAAAGTAACTTGATATGCTAGTCGAGAGGTAGCATGTGAAGCTGAAAATAAAAGCAGTATTTTATTTGTGGCCATATGTAAACTGGCAGATTGAACTTTTGAATAGTAGCAGCAGGAGCCTTTCTGATATCAAAGCAGTTTGCTCTTATGAGATTATACAAATAAATTTGTCATTAAAACTTTAGTGTCTTTTCATAGAAAATGGCAAGAAAACAATCATGACTAAGATAAATTATGACACTTATAGGGGTGGAAAAAATATGTTTTAACAACTTAAAGCAGTTTTGATTGCACATACATGTCAGCAAGGTAACAGTTGATAGAAATTTGTAAACTGCCTCACTGCACAGACAGGGGCCAAAGCTTTAATTTTACGTGAAAGCTTTGAACAGTTTTCAATCCTTTTTTGTTGTTGTTAACAGTTGATTTCAGCACCAAAACAAAAAAAAGTGAACCTACCTTTGCCATTTGCAGTAGTTTTCTGAATCTGCTGAGACATTTGAACTAAGAGAAGAAAAGAAAGCTTGCAGACAAGAAACAATGGTTCTTGGTTAGAAGGATTTGTAATGCATAAGAAGTATGTCCTTGGCTTACAGTAGGAAAACAGCAGACTTGCGAGAAATAACATTTTCTTGATACTGAGCAAGGCAGCTGGTGGAGTTACAGTAATGAAATCTTTGAGGAGTGGCTCTAAGGGTTGAGGAAGTCCTAAATACGGAAAATGCTGATCTTCAGTGATGTTTGTGCAAAGACTTTTGTCATATTCCACTTAGATTTAGCCTATAGCAGACAGAGTAGTGGGCAGAGAACAAGCTGTGGAGTGAGGAACAGCCATTTGGGATACAACTATATGTTACATACAGTTGTTGTAAGATAATCAGCATTTTTCTGAGTGAGAGAGCTGAGCTGTGTGGTAGAACTGTGCTGCCATTCAGTATATGAGAGTGTATGTAATTTTTCTAGCACTGTTCTTACAAGGGAATGAGATCACTGATTCATATCAGCCACACGTTTGCTAGAGATAATGCAAGTGATCATATGATGAGACTAAGAGAGTATATGGTACTGTTTATTTTAGCAGCAATATAATTTAAAAAAAAATGTCCCGAAAAAAAGAGTATCAAGTCTCTAGAAGTTTTAAGATGCTAACAAATATTTACAGCTAGCCAGGTTGTTAGGGAAATATTTTGGTCAAGCTTCAAATATTAAGGTGTGAAGATCTTGTCCTAGAAGGTACAAATCTCATCACAAACTTTGAGTTCAACATCACTGCATAAACAAATTTGATAAGTAATTTGATGATCTAATTAGTAATACAAAGCTACATAATCACGGTTACAGGAAGTAGGTGTTGTAATCCTCTGGGCAAAGTAAATGTAATCTTTAGTTACATGTGGGCAATGTCTTCTGAAGAACTCAAGACCCTGTTGTACCTAAGGAAGCAATTACTTGTGCAGAGAATGCCTTAAAAGCGTTGTCGTGATCCTTGTCTTATTTCTTTGTCTCCAGCGTCTGAAGGTGACATGACAAGGTCCTACAAAATCTGTCCTTTCCTCCTCTGTAACACAAAACCCCTCCCAAAGCCTGGCCTGTTGCAGTATTGGAAAGCTTTTTCACAGAATTTTGTGACTTCCTTCCCCCTTATGGTTTTTTTTGTATTTGTTTGATTTCTTTTAAGACAACCTCCACCCTGCCCTCGCAAATGTTTCTTATGTGGAAACGCTGACAACTAACCACAAGACCGGCATATATATATTTATTTTTTGCAGCTGGCAGGAAGCATGTGTAAAAACGCAGCTGGAAGGAGAAGCACAAGGAGCCTTTGCACATTTTCCTGTTGCGGGAGCCTGTTCTTTGTCAGAAACCCACAAAAAAAAGCGCCCTTAAGACAGGCACAGCGAGGTGGTGAAGGCGGAGAGGGGCCGGCAGGAGGAGAGGGCTGGTGAGGGCAGTGGCGGGAAGGGGTTTGGCGGGCTCGTGGAGTTCGGCTCGTTCCTGTGGGCTCTGTCCCTCCCCTGAGGAGCCGCCATGCAGCCCGGTCCGGTGCGTGAGGGGCCGGCTGACGGCCTGTGGAGAGAACGTGGTGCCATTAACCCACCGGGTGACTCCTGCTCTGTAAGGTCACTGAGGGGCGGGCTGGCTCACCCGGAATGGAATGCTTCTCTAAGAAACTGGTTTGTGTGGGGCTAATGGTGGATTGTTATAGTGAGCAGTGAATCCGTGCCTTTTAAAATAGTTTCGTTGTCAGCAGGGTCTCTCAGGTACAGCAGCTTTACGTGGCGTGTGACAGAGCTTGGCCGGTTTCCTCAGGACGCGTGGCCGGGGTGTCCAGGGATGACAAGTGCTGGTCAAGGTGCTGGGCTCTGTTTGGGAAGTGAGGAAGGCACGTTTCAGCAGAATTATAAGTTATTCCCAGTCCTAGTTTCTCATCCTGAGAGGTCTTTTGTGCTGGAAGAGCATCTGCTACAGTAGATGTCTGCAGAAGATGGCAATTAAAAATGACCTCAAGATGTAGAATCAGTCACTTATGCCCGCTACTGGAACAGGAAAGGTTTGACAGGTGGTACCAGAGACTACAGTCCTAATGTAAATCAACAAATAGATTTCACACCTCTGAAAGAAACAATTTCTCTGCTTTTGTCTGAAATAATTTCTAAGGTACACAAAAGTGTGTGCTACATGAAATACAAATCAAGACTAGATTCCAAGCCAAAACTAGATTCTTCCATGTCTAGATTCCTAATTTTCTTTTCAATGTGACACCATATTGATAAGGAAGTGTACAGCCAAATACTAATAATTAGCTCCTCTTCTATCCAAAAGAAAAATTTCTGTATGAAAGCCTTGGTGATATTCTCTCATTATCGGTTCCTGGTTCCTTCTGTTACTTTTCAGATCTAGTTTATATTGCCATTTGGAGGAGGTGTTGGTAATTACAGGTTTCACTGCGAAAGGGGAGGTGAGGGAACCAGCGTGCTTGGCTATAGTGGTCATCTCCCAGTAGATGGTGCAATTGTGAAACACTATTTGTTCAGAGAAGCACAAACTTTTAGCAATCCAGAGTTTCTGTACATTGTACAACTTCTAGACTTCTGGAAAACAAAACAAAAACCAAACCAACACTATTAATTTATTTAATGTTCTTTGTAAATATTCAAATCCAGGGATAAAATTATTTTTTGTTGTTGTTCTTCTGTAGGGAGGTATAAAGAGGCACTTTTAAAATAAAGACAAATGGTGCAAATGTCTCACATTCAAGAGAAGACAATATACCCCAAAAATATTTGCAGAACAAACATAGGTAATTCACAGTTTCCTAGGGATTTATCTAGACTTGTGAAAACAGCTTTGTTACACTTCTATTATCTATGAGAATACTGAAACAGGAGGTGATAATGCAGCAAAATAGTTCACAGTTGCAAGGAACCAGAAAGATTAAAGGATTACACACATCAGGGACTGGGGGATTAGAAATCAGAGCTGCTTTTCTATTCTTGATTTAGATACTGGAAAGCTTGTGTTGACTTCAGTATAGATGGAAACATCTCTGAATTTTTACAAATTTTAAAATAAAATTTAGAATATCTGAAACATTTGTCGATACACCTCTATAGCAATTAATTGCTTTTAAAATCAGTGAACTTATACAACAAATCATGTGGAGCCTCTGTTATGAGGGACAAGATTTAATGACCCCATAATGTTGTGTTAAGGGAGATGTTTTGTCAGTGAATCAGTGAGACAGAACTTGAAGGCAACACACGTAGAGACTTCTTCTTTTCTGAAGAAAGTTAAACTCCCATCAGTTTGAGACCAGGAGACAACGCTGAGGGGCCGTGGAAGATTTGCTGGAATCAGTGAGGAAGCGAGATGTCAGTCCTGAAGATTGGCACTGCCTGCTGCTCTTGCTGTCACGCCTGCCAGCTGGAGAGCAAATGAAAACAAACAGCTGAAATGTGCTGTGAACTCCTGGCTTCCTGTCCTGTCATAAGGGACTGGCTGAAAACACTGTATTTGCAGAGGGAAAAACTTGAAAATCTTATTCAGCATTTTGCGCTTAGTTAGGAAAATAGGCTTTGCCTCTGATTTTAAGCAAAGCTCTCCTCAGATGACAGAGCTGATGGGTGTTAGGAAATGTCATATTAAGCAAGTAGGAGGGGACCCAGCCAGCAGAAACATGAATCATAAATTTCCAGATGACCACAACCTTAGTGTTTAAGGGTCCGATTCCTTGGGCAGTAGGTTAATGGTTCCATAAGTTTCAAAGGGCATTATGTCAGATTAAGGAGGACTATTCTGTCTGCCTCAGGTGGTGTGTTGCATTTTTGAGGTCAATCCTAGTTTTCCTAGAAATATAATAGGGACTGAATAGAATTCTACATGATGTATACTAGGATAACTTATGTATTTCAGAAAAACGTATCTGAAGAGAATAAGATGACTGTTGGGAAAATTTGCAGCTGTATTACTGGCGCAGGTACTTTCAAGTTAAAATTCTTTAAGTCAATCTGATTTCCAGTTTAACAATGGAAGATGACCTCAAAGCCATTCTTTTGCATTTGAAATGCTTTTCTCCTGACTTTCATGATATTTTGACTTCAATTCCTGCAGCTGAATTTACTTCTTGGATTTTGGTCAATACCAGCTAGATTTTCCTTTCCAGGGCACTGTTGAGAGCTTATAAAGAATATGAGAGTCTAATCAGCCTGTGAGATCTTATAGAACATCCTTCACTTGGGAGTGACATCTCACAACAGCCTCAGGTTTTGCAACCATTAAGCCTTACTCCTGACCTAGTTAATCCCAGAAACTGACCTTTCCACTGGAGTCTGCTCCTGAACTCAGCCCTATTGGCTCAGTCTGAAGGATATTGGCCCACATGCACTTTCTCCTTCCCTCTGTGTGGCAGGGAGGAGAGCCTTTGTCCCCTGGTGGGAAACACTAGTGTGGTTTTGCTGAGCTTTGTGTGTCATGCTGAATTCTTTTATGGGGGGAGGGGGAAATCTCCTTCCTTCCTATTTTTTGTTATCAATAGCCGAAGTTGATGTACCTTTGTTCTCCACCTGCCATGTGTCCTCCTTCTCTTTTCCTTTACATGGCTCTGGAGACCATGGTTGGCAAACAGCCAAACCATCAGTCTTTTGTTGGTGGTGTATTTCAAACAGGCTGGAATAAGAAGAACAAACACTATCGCTAGTTAACCGGCTACTTCTTAGTCATTAACGGCTCTGACTATTGTGCCATTCTGTACTCCCTGCAAAACAGCTAGATAGGCGCTTGTTCATACTGCCGATATATTGTTAAACAAATGAGTGTTTCCCTCCTGCTTCCTTTTGCCAAATACCACACTTATGTGTGTAATACAACTATTAAAGTACACTTCTAGCTTTAAACTATTGTTTTGGGGGGAAAATACAGTTTTCATTGACCCCCAGAAAAAGGGTGTTTCACATAACAGTGTAGCTGTATGTCTCATAGAGTTCTGTGGATGTGTTTTAGTAAGCCTGGAAAATGACACTGGAAGTAAAGGAAAGCATTGACTCTGTCTACAAATGAAAGAAACAAAGGGATTTAGAGTAAAATACTTGATCTTCAAGAAGAACTAAATCACTAGTTAGGGAGTTCTGGGACACACAACTTGAGAAAGACTTTTTGAAGGGCATGATTTCAACTCACTTTCTCAAGCCTGTAGACTGAGTCAGTGTTAGGGCTCAAGTGGAATGATGTAACTCTTGCTCCAGAGTATTCTCTGTTTCACATTGCAACAGTGCTGCTTCAGATTTCTGCAGAGAAATGAAACTCCAACCAGTTCTTTTCTTGTGGGATTGAAGTTTTATGATTGTGCATGCCTTGCATTGTCTTAACTACATAAAATAAAATCTTGTGCATTTCTGTGGTTTTGATATATGATGGTAGTATGAGAGGTGCATCTATCAATATTCTCATCTAAGACGACAGTAGCTATGGTTTCTGAGATAATTTGAATTTATTGCGCACCCTACAGTAAAGCTGTTCTTTGCCACAGCAAAGATGAGAGACCTAGAAATGGAGGCAAAAGGGAAAAGTGAATAATTATATACATTAATTATCCGAAAGAGTTCTCCATGTCAGGATGAAGGGAAATATTTTCTCAAGGATCTGCTGAGGTCAAGCAGCAAAGGTAATTTGTGTTTCTAAATGGTTAATTGTGACTTAAAAATACCCGTATTGACAGGAACTACAGGATAAATGTCATTGGAACTTCTTGTTTTTTTAATACACCTTAAGAAATTAAACAAAGCAAATGCATTTGGTGGCGCCCTCAGGAAAAGTCCAGTCACTTCCTGAACCGTAATCTGCCTGTGAGCAGCAGATAGATTCTCATTGTTTCCCATTTCCAGTTTCCAGTAATGGGAACGATTACTTGATCTAGCCAGTTTCTGTTGAAGATCTGGGAAAACTTACAGATTTTAATGGCAAAATTTTATCTGTTTCCATAAAACAACAACAGAAAGAAAACCTCATAACCTGGTTTTGGTACCTCAAGGCATCACCTCTGATGATGAGTATTGTTTTATTTTGGAATTAAGTGTCTGTTCTTCAGGAACGAGATGTATCTTGCTCTTCTGGTGATTTTCTTGCAGTGTAAGTTCGATAACTAAATATCTGGGTGGATACATGTGTTTCTGGTTTGTTTGGGCTTTTTACTGTTTCCCGTTACTGTCTCTCGGTCTGTAAACTTTGAAAACAACATTTCTTTTCATTTTTTTCCAGGTTCAGGACTTTATACTCAGGAGGGAGGTAAGTCATTATGGGTTTTTTTCACATAAAATTTTAAAATAAGTAATTTAACTAATTCCTCAGTTGTTGGTGTGCATCCGTAACAGAGTTTATCTCGTTTTGCTGTATTATAGCTCAGTATGAAATTTGGCCTTGTAAAAACAAATATATATATATATATTACTTGGTGGTGTTTCTTGGTATAGTATGTAAGTGACAGATGTGCTGTTCATATTTTCATAAATGTTTTTTGGTGAAATCAATCCTAATTTGCTTTAGTGTGGCATACAAGAGAAGAGAAAGGAGAGGAAATTTAATGACTAGCATTTTGTTTTGATCTTTAAAAAAACCCCTCTCATACCCAGAAGCAAGGGGGTAGGATAATACTATAGAATATAAGTGAAGGGCACTCTCTTTTGCTCTTTTTATTGCAAAATAAAAGATAATGTCTGAGCAGAGTAGTCAGTGATTCAGTCCCTCAGGACAAAGGCTGAGCAGCTGGACAGCGTGTGCTGTGACAATCAGTAGTTGCCTCTTGTGTGTCTATGTAGGGAAGGTAAAGCTGCTACCGCTCTCAACATCTGTGAGATCTGACCGGGAAAATTAGAACCCCTGCTACTAGGGTAAAAATGAATTAAATTTTGTGACTAAAATGTAGCAGCTTGAGATAACAGTATTATGTTGGACAAGCTGAAAATAAATATAACTTTTTTTTTTTTTCCCCCAAGTTTTTACTTTCAATACAGTTGAAATCAAAGTTCAGCCTTCTGTCAAAGTAAAGAATGGAGCTCCTATGTCAATTGTCTGCCGTGCTGATATTAGCAAAAATACTGATTTCCAGCTGAAGCATAATTTTACGATTTTTAAGGATGGCAAGCTTGTATTCATGACTGTAACAGACAAAGAAGACGCAAAATATGAAATACCTGTGGCTAGATCTTCAGATACAGGAGAGTACGAATGTACCGTGGTAGCACGTGGAAAGACAAAATCTAGTAACGCCTTACATGTTTGGGTGAAAGGTGAGTAGCAGTTTTCTAAGATACAAAAAGAAAACAGCCTTCCGGGGGAAGTAATAATGGTGTTAAATAAGATGCCTTGCAAAGTGTTTTTTATCCATAGACATCACAGTACTTTACAAGAATTTAGTACTAAATCATGTTAAGGCACAGAACTGAAATCATGATCCCAAGGCTACATGGCAGATCAGTGATGGGAGTACAGTCCGTGCCTGCTGTGGCACCATCTCTGTCCTGAGCCTCTGTTCCCTAGACTAGACAAAGCACTATCTGTGAAAACCTGTGCCTACAGATCATAAAAACGGCGAGGGCAGGTAGATTACTGGAAAAGATGGAAATAATGCATAGATATTCTCACTTTGTGACAGCCATTGCCAAAGCTACTATCAGCTGTGGAGTGTTTTTGCAGACAGTGTTATATCAGTCTTGCTCTTTCACCTCTTACAAGAAAAGGGGCCACCTCAATCTAGCCATGTGTTCTTGACTGAAATTCCCCCTAGAAGAGCAAGTCAGAAAGAATTTGTTCAACATTAAATAGTTAGGGGGTTGTGCATGGCCTGTAATTTTTCTTCAGAGCCCTGCGCCTCTAGGTACAAAAGTTGGGATGACATTTACTTTCCTTGCTTGCTCATTTCTAAGTGGCAAGTTTCATACTTCACACATTGCATCAAGATCATATTATACTCCAGAGGGACATTTTGTTCTTCCGAAGGTGCCTTGACATGCACCCACATGTCAAAGGAGCTGCCTTCAAAAGCTCAGTTCTTGTGAATTGTTTGCATCTGTCCATTAACATAAATCGCTACCATAGTCGTCAAGATAGCGTTTCTATCAGGATTGTGAAATGTTCTACTTCTTGTTTTCTGTTCTAAGGAATGACCAAGCCAATCCTGACTGCTGAGAAAGATGAAGTTTTAGAGGGTGAAGTTGTGAAATTACGTTGTGAGCTGCCAGAAGAAGTACCTCCTTTACATTTCTTTTTCCGGAAGATAAAGACAAATTCAACACCTAAAGAAAAACGTGTTTTTGAACCATATAGAAATTTTTCTGAAGTGGAATTTTCTGTTGAAGAGGCAGATAATATTTTACAATTTGATTGCTTTGGTAGAAGATTTGTACAACTCGAATTTGAAGACTCAGAACACAGCAACACAACACTTGTTACGGTCAAGGGTAAGTTGCTTTGCTTTTCTTTTTACATTTCTTCACTTGCTATAGTTAAAACGTTGGGCCACAAGTTTATATATATTCTCTTGCAGAACCATTTATAAAGCCTACTCTGAATGTCAAGCCCTCAAGTAATATTACAGAAGGAGACAGAATACAGTTTGAATGCTCAACTGTCGTAGCCCGAATGCGTGACATTGAAATCCTACTTCAGAAAAACAAAACAATACTGAAGAGTGTACAAGATGAGGTTTTGAAATACTCTACGGTAGCTACTCTAGAAGACAGTGGTGAATACCTGTGTAAGGTGGAGCAAGGGAGAGCATCTAAAACAACCAAACTGAATGTTGTTGTGTCAGGTAACACCTCTGCTCATCTTAGATTTTACTCAATGGATTACTATTCAAATTTAAATCTACTTTGGGTAGAACTCAAGATCCAAGTGTAACCTCCAGAACCAAGTGTAAAGTTTCCCTAAGTTAAAGGCTCTTTAGGTTTAGATTTTGGTTTCCGATTTTTGCCTGCCACTAATACTTTCCAACTAAAATAATACTTTAAAACAACACATATGGGAAGTGGTTTCAAGTGATTGCTAAGTTTCTGTTGTCCCTGAAGATATAATTATATACATGATTATTTTTTCCCCTATTGTAAACTTTCTTTATGTCCTTTATTCTGTATACTTTGGGATAGGTAGTCGTATTCTTTTAGGCTCGATTTGAATTAATTAATTATCTTTTTTATTTTGCAGAGTTGTTCCCCAAGCCAACATTGGCTGCTTCTATGAGTAATCTGGATGAAAATAAAGAATTAACTTTGAGTTGCAGCATTAGTGGTTTTCGGAAAGCTAACTTCTCTATATTGCGAAAAAATTCAAATGGAGACATCTTGTTGAAAAATTCTAGAAACTTAACAATGAGGGTTAATGTGAATGACACTGGATCCTATACCTGTAAAGCTGAAGTAAAAGGAATAGTCAAGGAGAGCAAACCTGTAAGGATAAATGTTTATGGTGAGTTGATACAGAGGCTTAGAACCAAATGGGGCAGGGAGGAGGGAAATACAAACCGTAAGCTTATAAATAAGCACATCTGCTTGCAGAATCAGTCTCTAGTCCTTGAACTAGCAGGCTATTAGTTCTTACAATATTAATTTCTGTGAGCTGTGCTTGTCATCTTTAGCTGTAGAGAATTTGGCCTATCATGATCTAATCAAGTCAGACTTTTCCAGAGCTGGCCCTAGGAGAAGGGAGTTAGCACGTCTTCCTTCTGTTGCCTTGATTCTGTGAGGTGCCAAATAAACCCTCACCCATTACCATTCGCAGAAGCTGAAAATGCTCTGCAAACTTTTCAGTCATTAGTTTGAGCTGAAACTCTGTCTGTGTCTGCCTTGTATCCCTCCCCCTGGCCCTCCAGGCAGAACGCCATGCGAGCCAGAGGTCATCTGGATAGCTCTGCTCCAGAAAAAACACAGGTTTTGCTATCAATAGAAGCCCCTCACCAGCACGCTAACTATAAACACCCCAGTTTCCTTCCCTCTCATGGAACAAGCACAGTCAGTTCTTGGGTCTGTAAAGGGGGAGGAGCTGGGTTGTGACTCACTGTGCTGCAGAAACAGAGCTCCCCAATTAGGTGCTGCAGGGTCTATCTCAGGTAATACATGCGATGGTACTTGCATGTATTTTTGCTCTACACTATTACTCCTTGGGTCAGAGCTAGTTCTGGAGTCTGGATGATCTACAGTTGTGGCACTGACCCTTTTTTTTTGTTGTTTTCCTTTACATTCTCCCCCTATGCTATTTTATTCTAAGTCACGTATGTTTCATTATCTATGTTTTTGTTTTATTCGAGTGACCCCCTGCTTCAATTCTGTCAATGAAGAAAAGCTTCCCAATAGAGGCTATGTGTGCAAACTAGCAAAATATTATGTATTTATATATTTTCTATAAAATAATACTGTATCTTTCAGCCTTATGCAGTGTAATTTGCAACAGCTTTTTCTTTTAATTCTCTTTTAGCTCCAGTCTCCAAGCCGACCCTTTCTGTTGTCAGTGGTTTACCGGAGGTGGTTTTAGGGAAGCCTCTATGGTTAATCTGTCGTTCAGCGATGGGAACGCCACCAATAATATTCACATTCTACAAAGGAAATGAAGTTAAGAAAAGAGTAACTAATGACACATATGCTATGTTCTTGGATGAAAACATTAGACAAAATGACAAAAGAGGATACAAATGTGATGCTAGAAATAATCACTCCAGTGGTATGAAAACTAGCAATATTCTAAACGTCACAGTAATAGGTAAGTCTGTTTAATTCTTCTTCTTGTCTAACGTCATATTTTGATTTTTGAAACTGTAGCAGCAAATGCTGGACTAATCAAAATGGGACTTTTGCTCCCTTGAATTCAAAATAGATGGAGAGCTGTATCACAGACTATTTATCACTAAAGCAAAAATCCCTATAGTAATCTGAATCAATTTAACTACAATTGAGTCTATGTTAATGTTAAAACCAGATCTGACTTGAAATCTTATAGAAGCTGTTTTAGTAAAATTAATGATAAAAAATGCCAGGACCAGATCCATTTGCTTCATGTTTGATTTTCATAGGACTGGATTAAATGTATATAATGATATTGGAGATAGTCTATGATTTTACTCACTAAAATAACTGGGCTAGCAAGATTCCTGGTGAAAGATGTACATCCACAGTTTTGAAAATCTCTTTAAATACCTCAGTTATTAGTTGCAGCTTTGATAGGCACTGAGATTCAACACCAGAAGCTGCAATTGCTAAGTGGCTCTGAAAGTCAGTTTATTGTTATACCTTATTAGCAACTAGGAGTTACTGTAGATAGGCAAAGTCTCTGATCTCTTTTAATACACTATATGCATTTGCCTAGACTATAGGAGTAGGACTGCACCTTAAGTTCATCAGTTCCACCAGGATATGCTTTGCTAACACTAGAGAGAAGCTGAATGATAAAACTCTGATGAGATTTGTCCAGTGAGATTTAAAGTCAAGGTAATTTGAAATACAAGTAACAAACGAATACAAAGCATAATTGTATTTCTTTAACAAACAGGTATTTCTTTGTTGGAAGCAGGGTATCCCAGCTGTTACAGCAGCAGTTTACCTAGTAAACCTAAAAAGTATATTTTGACTATGCATATTCTTACAACTCGAACATTCAAGTGCAAACTAACTTCTCTCATTGTGTTTGCTGTATTCCGTAACCATTAGAATTTGAGACTTGCTTCTGCATTTGAAGAGCTTGATCCATTATCTGCTGATATTCACTATGGTATATTGAATGTTACAAGAAAGGTATAATACAGTTAGCATAACTCTCTACATGACTATGAAGGCATAGTTACATAAATGGGACTAAAATTATTTACACTATTGAACTGCTGAGTGTATTATTTGTGAAAATTAAATAATTTGTAGGTTGGGACCTGAGTGGCATCCAAAGGAGTTTAAGAAAAGAGGCTGAGTGACTTCTGTGTAATGGATTTAGTTTCTTTATTTGTTTATAGTGCCCTCTCTATTTCTGGGTATATAAAAATATTTACTAGATAATGCTGCCTTGCAGAGACTGTTCAGAAAGATTAATACTGTGCATTCAGTCTCTGTTTAGCTAGGAAAAATGGCATTAAAGCAAGTATTTCTAAAATATCATATTTTATCAGCAAAATTATTTCTAATGGAGCTAATACTTGTTTTCTTTGTGCTACCACTCTGTAGTACCAATCAGGGATGCCAGCTTGGGCAGTATTCCATATGGAGAAGTGGAAGACGGTAGTGAGACTGCTTTTCTCTGCTCTGTGAAAGAAGGATCTTGGCCAATTCACTTCAGGCTTTTCAGAAAAACTGATCGTGAAGTTCTTCTATTTGAACAAATTGAAAATGCAGACAGAGTCATGTGGCACAAGAAAGCAATGAAGAGGCAGGACACGGGGACATATTTCTGCATGGCTTCTAATCGGGCTAACGTGGATGTGAAAAGCCATCCAATAACCATCAGTGGTAAGCTAATTTTGATGGTAAGATGCATCTTATGTCATCATGATGGGTGAGGTCATGTTGTCTGGGATGTTAATAACTCCCTTACTTGTTTTTGTACCATCATTGTCGAAAATTAAACAGAGAGATCCGTTTATGAACAGAGATTGTCTAGCTTACATACAACAATTTAAGGCATGCTCAAATGCCAATGGAGCCAGATGCAAACCAAAAGCAACTCGTACTGAGTTTTCAGTCATTAGTGAACTTTGCATGCAAGTCTCCTTAAAGTTCTTCTCCAGTGTGTTAGAAGGTCAATTTGAAATAAAATGAAAGCTCAGGAACGGCAGAAATTGGCAATGATAACCTGTCACTGTACATACTCTCTTAAACATGTCTTTTTTTATTTCCAGTCATCTTAGCGACTTGGAAGAAAGGAGTCATTGCTGCGTTCGCCCTCATACTTATCGTAGGAGCAGTAACTCTCGCTTTATATTGGTTTCTGCGCAAGAAGAAAAAGGGTAATGAATGATTCCCTTCTATTTCTGTGGTGACCAATGTATTGCAGCTGAAAACTTGCATTGGTTTCAGGAGCAAAGGCTTGTGGGGGTGAGGCTTCAGGAGATGACTTACTACAATTTGAAAAACCTAAAAGTCTACTTTAAAATTTTGGGTGGCCCAAATTAAGTTGGAAGCGTGCTGAAGCCTTCCAAGCACATTGGGCAGAATGGAAGGATCTAACTAATGGTGCTGGGAAGGCACTAGTGAAGCAAAGACGGTTGGAAATAGGGCAGAATTGCACTGTTCTGATGCAGTCCTAGGTCTGGAATTCAGTCTCATGCAATATAGAGGCCGACAGGGCCTGAGGAGGTTTTTTATTCCTTATATAGCTATGACAATTTGATTTGGGGTCCCAACTGAGGCATTTAAGATTATTAGGTTGTCGGTGTGATTTTTTTGTTCGTTTTTCTCCCGGCACCATAATACAATTTCACTTAGGAATTTGTCTTTTATCATTAAAGTATTATTTCGGATCTTGTTCTTTCAGAAAATAAGTAGATCTGGTTAAACAAAAATCCTGTGATATGCAGTACGCTGCAAAATCCTGAAGTATGTGGATGTCCCAGACTGCTCGAACTGGCTGGGCTGAAGTCTGGGGTTTTGAATCTGAGGTTCTCTGTGAAAGAGACATTTAAGGGACCTGGGTGATAAATAGGATGTAAGACACTAGGTAATTAATTTTATGATAGCCAAGAGAAATTATTCTGACTTAAGTAGATAATCACTATATTTTTGTTTTGATATTTACTTTGAAATTCTTTTACTTGTACAATCTATTAATAGATGCTTTTATTTTTCTTTGTCAAGCTAAAGGACCATCCCTGGAGATGTCTGGGTAAGATAAGTTGCTTTATGGTAATGGCAAAGTATTTCTGTTATATTCTGTTATGAATATAGTTTATTACGGAACACACCTGCAGACAATAGATGGTCGTGCTTCATGTACCACCTGCTAACACAACAACAACAGGATAAGGAAATACTCTAAAAATAGAAAAAAAAAGGCCAGCTAAGAGAAATAGGAGAATGTCAGGCCTATATGTGAATGCATTTATATATGGAATTAAAAATACAGAGGCCTTAAAGAACAGGAATGCAAGAGGGAACATTTTTGACCGTAAAGTTTGCTTATGATTCTCTTAAAGGCAAAGTTTTCATAAGCTTCAATAGGTAAGAATGTGAGGGAGTCAGCACAGACAGTGACGGGTCTTTGCTTATCATCATGTTGTTGTTTTTGACTGATTTGGGATAATAACATCAACTTCTATTGGTTTGCTTTTCAGTTCTGCCTTGGCTACAAACTTGACAAGTGAAAAACTGACAAGACAGCCCAATGATGGAGACTACTATTCAGGTAGGATAGTTTTTATGTAAGACTGTTAGTGAGTTGGCTTAATTAAATATTTATTTCAAGTTTTGAACTTACATGACTGTTGTTTGGATAGGGCTCTGTGGTTTGGGAATACAGAGGAACACCAATAACATTCTCCCAAGTGTCTCTATCAGTTTTTTATAAGCATATCTTATACAAAGATCAGTTTGTAAGTCTGCTCGTACACTTCTACCAGGCAATCACTGAACAATATTACAGATTGGGAGATCATGGTAAAAGAAAATTACTTTCTGGTTTTGAAACAGCTGAAAGAAAATTATTTCAAAGAGGAAATTTGAGTTGTGGCACATGATCCCATGATCCAGCCACAGTGCAGCGATGTTAACTTGCCATGACAGGGCGCCTTTCATGCCAGGACCTCAGTGCACTTAGAGCACCTGATACCAAGTTACCCCTTGGGTGTTTTTTAGCTGATCACTTTAAAAGCCACGTTCTTCCCACCTGTGTTATATGACTGTCCTAGATGTGAATCTAGAAGTAGAATTCATAAATGAATAGAATGACAATAGGATTTGTAGCTCTGTAACTCATTTATTTGATTTGCTATAATAAATAGTCAGCTCAACTTTTCCTTTAATATTTTAGGATCAGGTTACATTGAAGATAACGAAAATCACGTGAAATCGGCAGATGAGAATAAAGGTAATTTCATATTTGAACAGTAGATTTTAAAATTATTTTATGGCTGAAAGCTGTGGTGTTTTCTAATGGTAGTAATCAGGATTTGATAAATCCAGTCCTTTCCTTTTTCTCTTTGATAGTGGGGAAGACTTTTTCCTTTGCTGAGCTTAATTCTTTTTCCTTATGTGCAAAATGCCAATGATATAATCCATTTACCAACTGCATTATGAAGTACAATTAATTGTGCTGGACTCCAGGCTGTATAATGAAGTATGGTATAAAAATACAACTCACACTCAAAATTTTAAGTTCTAAACAACAAATATTCAGAACTTTAAAAAAAAAAATCTTGTCTACAGACTTCTACTTCTCTTATTTCTCTGTCTCTCATGGGTTAAATGTTTTCGTCAGCTTTCTTTTTTTTTCTTCTCTTGCTCCAAAACTTACCGGTTCTAATCATCAGGTCTTTCTCTAATTTCTGTTCTAAAAAATCCACAGGCAGTTCTGCAAGATTCCAGTCTGGATGACTGTTGTGGTTCCTTCCAACTTTTGCAGAAATCTAGTAGAAAACCATCTCCACCCTAAGGAAAAGACAGAGCAGAAAGCAACAGCTGTTTCTTGTGTCTGTTGTATCCAGGTAGCCAGCACTTGTCAGCCAGTAGTCTGAGTAAATCAGGTGTCTAACTGTTGCCAGGCTCTCTGTGGGCATTGTGGCAGCAAAGCATTTGGATGAAGAAGATGAGTTACCGTTGTAGATGTTCTGTGGAGAGCTTGAAGGGCAATGTAAAAGTGCTGAAATTGCTTATTGGCAAAGCAGAAATTGAGAGTATGAGAGGTGTTGAGGGAGGCCGTGAAAGACTTGGAGAAGGCTTTAAATGTGAGGAAAGCGGAGAATGGGAAGTGTCCTGCCATAAGAGCCATAGAAAAGGAGGAAAAAGTAATGATAGGGGAAGAAACAGAAGAGAGAAGAGCTGGAACAGGAATATGAGAGACTCTCAGATAACTCCCTGCTTTGTTTGTGTTGTGCCACTTTTGAAGGTGTTAAGTTGAAAGTAAAAGTTTTTGGCACAATTTGCATGTCCCACAGTTTCAGAAACCTGTCTTGAGTTGCTCTGCTGCCTTTCAGATTGGGATGAGCCTTAGGAATGGCTTAGCCTTACAACTCTTAGCAGAGTAACTCACATCTGCTGTGAGTAGGGCCTGATCCTGCATCTGTCAAATGAGGACTTGTCCATTAATTGCAGTGGCAGCAGGATCAGGCCCACAGCTCAAATGAAGCGTGCAGTCCTACAAAGAAACATCTTCTTGATATTTTTGGGGCAGGACCTGACCTTGAGAGTGAGGAGGTGGAGTACACTGAAGTTGAAGTGTCAACGCTTGATCCTCACAGAGGTAATAAACTGTCTGGCCTCTATGGTTATGTTTTGGGGGCATGTTGCTACTCCCTGATGCTGGTCCGATATTGGCACTTGTCAAAGTAAGAGCAGGTTGTGTTTTGTGAGCGGGACAGCTTCATGCCAGTAGTGCTCCTTAATCTAGATGATGCTGTGACAACAATGCTGTTGTTCATTGCAGCCCTTCTTCAAAACAAAGACAAAGGATATCACTCACCTTTTTTCTGGGCATGCAGATCTCCTCCTGTAGGCTGCACGTAGAGTCTGATTCCTTCTGCCTTTTGAAGAACTCCAGATTTCTTTGATCTCTCAGGACTAACTTCAGATTAATTTTTCTTCCCAATCCTTTGTTCCTCCTGCCACTGTTGTCACTGTCAATTCTAATGTTCATGTCAGGAGCAGGAGAATCATATTTTGTGTATTGTGAAAGATTGCTGCAATAAGTACTGCAGTGTCTGGGCTAGAACAAGCGGCCTTTTTGTCACTTTTGGGAATCAGGAATAATTGAATGCCACCTCAGAACAAGTTTACGTAATTGTAGAAGGATATACATGTTGTCTTTGACAGTAAAGAACTACTTACATTTAAAAACACTGTTTTCACCCTGTTTTTCCAGCCCTGTTTGCAGTAGCTGGTAATTTCTGAAATACTTTTTGACACAGGACAATGGTGAATAGACTAGTTCATCAAAAACTTTACCTGTACTATGCTTCTCTGTGAGGAGCAAAGAACAGAGTTCATTATGGCGTTACTGATAGTGAGTGGTAAACTTGCTAGAAGCAGAGTTTCACTGCTTTATTTTGAAACTTAAATGTGGGAATAACTTGATAGATGCTTTTTGAAGTTGGGGTGAAGAGGCCAGACAAATATAAGGTGGAGCTGGGGCTACACAGTCCAGCTCTTATTTGAGGTAGTCATAGAGGAATGTTAATTTGATATTTAAAGAGCTGGTAATTCCAGAGAAAGATTAAATTGAATACTTACGGAGATTATATGCTTGACAAAGATATAGTGCTAATTTTTTCTAAAGCTTAGTTGTGCAAAAAGATGGCAAAATTATTTAGACCCTTTATTGTTAATCCAAGCAAAACCAAAGGCCAGTGCTAAAGTAAGATCAGGAAATATCCATGAAGCGAGAAGCAAGAAACGGCTAATCACAGCTGAGTAAGAACATGCTCTCTCTTATAGCTGGTTAGTTATCTGCAGGGTAGCAACATTAGCAAGTTAGAGGGAACAAAATGTCAAATCATCTAAGTAATTCCTCCTTGCACATTTTTTTCAGTGCTGAGATGGCTTTTGGAAGATTGACAAAGAAAATAACATGCGCACTGGCATTATATCGCAATTTAATGAAATTAGTTTGGAGGGGAAAAAAAAGGCAAGCTAAGGAAATGCCTCCCACCAAGTCTTTCCAGCGAGTTCACAGGAGCAGATTCGGGACTGTAATTTGTTACAAATAAGTGTTCCAAATGAAAGAAGCTACCTCTCATTAAAATTCTGAGAAGATTATTTCTTACTTCACTGGTAACTTAATTGATCATTTAAGCTCAAGTCCATAAGCATATGAAATGCCCTTCAAGATCTTCAGACTATTTTGCAAAGAAAGTTCATGCCAAAACTGCAAGTTTGAAAGCTGTGATTAGGCACTCGGTGAAGTGTAACTCCTACTGTCAGTGAAATTAATAGCAGTTTTACAACTCAGTTCTGATGTGTTAGCTCCCAACATTTAAATGATCTTAACAGAATTAAAAACAATGAAATTAACTTTGGGAAATTCAAATGTGGTGCGAGAGACACTTAGGTTCTTCATAGAAATGCAGAACAGTAGCAGTCCTGATTTTGAGTCTGGCCATAGACCAATATGTCGGAATTCTTTAAATGTTTTGTTATAGTTGAAGTACACGACTCTGTACCCAGAAATGTGAATTTTCTTTCCACGTTCTTGCAGAGGGAGAACAACCATGTTCTATTTCTTTAAAAAAACCCTCTAACTAGAAAATTCTAACTTTGAGACTTATTGAAGATCCACAGAAATTGGAGGTGATATTGGTAGAATTCTGAGGTTTTCTAAGAGACTCAGTTTAACTGAAATGAATTAACCTTTCTGAAACACTTTGAGATCCTTCAACAGCCTTTACACCAAATGAAGAAAGTGGTTTTAAATGCACAGAGTTCTGGAGCATTTTGCTTTGTTGCGGTTACCCAGGGATTCTTAATCTCCAGCCATACAAGAAATGAAGGAAATTGTTCTAATCTCCTACGAACCAGAGCTGTGTTTACACTGACTGTAGAGAAACTGAGTTCTTGCTCTTTTCAGGCCTTTAGACAAGGCTCTGGCCTTCCCCTCCTGGGGTAAGTGCCTGTAGTTTGGCATCCAGACTCTATGGATAGGTTTTCACAGGTACCAGACAGCAAAGACGGGAGAGCTTTTTGCTTTCCAGCTCATACAGGAGCAGAGGTTTACAGGGGTTTGTTCCTGAACCCAAGGGACTGAAAAACGAGTGTCTAAGACTAACTGCATTTGTATCCCAGCTGTGTCCTTGAAGGCACAAATCTTCCCTGTCTGCTTGTTCCTCTTTCTGTCTTTCCACAAGTCTTCTTCGCTTTCCCTCCAGCTCTGTTCAGCTGATCTCAGTGCACTGACGGGCAAGTCTGCCACGCTGAGGAACTGAGAGGAGACCTTTCCTAGACAGAACCTCAATAGAAGCTGTCCAGTGGGAAATCTGCAAATATTCCTCTGAGACATTTCACAAAGAACAGCAAATTAGGTTATTTTTGTGCCCATAAGATTTAATCAGGCTGGTTGCCAAAAAGGGGGTGTAGTTAGTCTTGACAGATCTCCTCAGGTCTAGGATCCCTAAATCCTTAGAACAGATTGAAGCTCTTCAAAGTGATCCAGAGAAACTCTTATCTCGTGGTAGATGTCCCTGTAAAATTAAAGCAATATCAATTTGAGAAAGGTATTAGAATGTTAAAGTCAAATTTAGAAAGGGAAGTCTATTTGCATCGTTATTTTTATACAGAGGGAGAGACGCCTCTCACTCTCAGAACCTTGCAGTCTGGGTTTAGGGGAGGGTGTATAGATGCTTGTTCATAGAGACTTCACAGGCTCGTTGCTGCTTATGTGACTCCTTCCTCTGAAAGTGGAACAGTGTGTTCTGTTTAAGGAGTTTTCATAAGGCAAACAAAAAATTAAAAAAAATAAATAAATAAAATAAATTGATTCTCTGCCAATACATTTTCCAGCTCCTGTACAGAAGGGGACTGAAACAGTTTATAGTGAAATCAGAAAAGCTATTAATGGTAAGTAAGCTAGCGAAAAATTAAACATATAAAGGAAGCATTTGTGTAGAGATTAGGGATAGATTTGTGACTGAATAGTTTAGAAGATAAATGCCATAAATAAAGAGATTTGAGTCATATAGGAACATACTGAAGGACAGCTACGGAATCACAGGTGTTGATAAATCGTATAACACCTTCATGGTTTCTCATAAACTGATGATATTTAATGCAGTGAGATTAATATTTGTAATATCTACTTCATCAGGCCATTTGTATTGTATCTGCTGAGTAGCTGGGCCGTACATCTGGATCTGAATCTGGAGCAGAACATACCCTGTTAGGGATGAGGATGCTGTGTTGTGTTATCTCAAACTGCTAACGAACAACACTTTTCCTCTTAGTTGAGCATGTTTGCCATATGTTATAAAATATTACACTAGTTTGTGATATAACTCCAGCAAATATCTGTAAAGCTTCCAATAACAACCTCTAAAAGCCTTTAAAGCATTATGATCACTGCAGTAGGGTGGGCTGTTTGGTTTAAGCACCATCTTGCATTGTATGTGCCAGCCACTCTACCCTCCACCTCCTGTTACAGACTTTTGTACAAAGGCATTAGCTGTTTACTGGCAATTGCTGTCTATAACTGTTCTGTTAGTAATGAATTCAGAAACTAAGTTGAAAGCTTTGATTCACACTTTGTCAAGGACTCATTCAGAAAGGATTTTCTTCTTCTTGTGTTAGGAAGTGTAGATTTGTAAATATTAGGGCTGTAAACTGTTTGGATTTTGTCCCCATCCATGTTGCCATGTGGCTTTGTTATGTGCCATTTTAAATTTTTGATAATTGTGTTTCAATTTGCTATTTTTCTGTTTTATAAGGGATTTCCCACCTGTTCTGACACAGTATTCTGTTTCTAGGGAATCTTTCATGTGAAGGTCTCGAAGTACTTTAGAAAACATTACTTAATTTTGCCTTGTGAGGACTTATAAGGCAATTTTTATCTCCATTTTACAGCTGAATAAATAGAGAGATTAGGTCATTTGTTTAAGGCAATGTGTTTAAAGAGCGACAACACTGCGACCAGAATTTCAGAATCCTGACTGGTGCTGAGCCTGTATGTCGTACTCATTTTTCACAACTTTGCGGTGAAAAGCAGAATATCCTTCACACATTTCGTGCAGGATCACCTGGGGGGAACATGAGAAAACAAAACAAAACAGCTAATTTCAGGGCTGAACCCAAAGACCATTACGTTCTGAAAGGTTTTACTGCGAATGGGACCTCTAACGAGCTGCAGAAGCTGATTGTATAAGCCCTCGCTTGCTTTCTGCCAGGGTGTGAAGCCGATTATTACACCTTTCAGCGTTCCTATTTTAGACATAACGGAAAGTGTTATACACCAGAAGGATGTTTTGTGAGTTGTAGTGTAAACTCAGGGTTGGTACAGCAGAGCTATAACTCAAAGCACTCACCATAAAGTGGGAACTGCAATAAAATGAGATATGATTGAAAGACTGAGCTGAATTAGCCAGATGATATGCAAACGCCCCTTAATCTTGCAGTCCACCTGCTCTCTTATGCATAACATTCTAGAGTTTCAGTTATTCTTGGAAACATAGTAACAGTTTATTGTTTTAATCACGTCTGTTTTTCCTGACTGATACACAGGAAAAGTGTTTCTAATAGATAAGCAGTGCATCACATAGCCGTGCCATTGCTTTGGATAGGGTTACAGTCAGTTTAAATGTAACATTTACTTTGATTTTTGATAGGCTGTGTGATTGCAAGGTGGCAAAGTATAAATACAGTGGAGGATCCCTAGAAAACAGATCTATCTTCTTAAGTACTTTAATATCTATTAGTATAAGTATATTAAAGACCAGTTGTGAAAGATGTTGAACATTACTAGTTGGTGCAGAAGTTGGTTTACCATTATGATTTTCACTACATTTGAATATTCCTAGAGATTTTTGAGCAAATGCCCAAGAGTACAATCTACTTCAGGAAGTTACCGGTTCAGACAAACGTGTCCTCTGGGCAAATTACATTAAGTTGGGAATCGGTGTCAGCTCCACAGTTTGACAGATTTAACACCTAAGACCTATGTAGCATTTTATTATTATTTGTTTGTTGGTTACAGTTGTGGTTTGGGTTTGTTTAATTAGAATTAAGCGCTTCATAAGCAATTTTGTCTTTTCAAGGAATTGTCTGCGCATTCCAGAAATTGTGTCTCCTAGAGAGGAGGCTGAAGAGCTGTCAGTAGTAGTTATGTTCCATGCAATTCATTGTGGCTGAGCTAAAATACTTTGCCTCCTTGTTTTTCTCCTGGCTGTCAGTGCTGTGCCCAGTAAGGCAGATGCCATGTCAGTAACCAACATCTCTTGTATTTTGAATTCTACAGCTATTGCTCGTCCTTATCCCACATCATGAATCCATAGTGCAGATCATGCTCTGATTCTTGCCAAGGCCCAGGTCTTTTGCAGTGTGCTGAGGACCTGCCATTAGTCCTTTTCTTTTTATTTTCCTGGTATTGGCTGTGTTATCTCCTGTTACTATCACTTCAGTGTCTCCATCACATTGTGGTAAGAATTCCCATCCTATCTGCTGTGCTGTTTTCCTTATTCTGAGTACCAGGCCTAAAGAGGTGTTCACATTAAAAATAGACAGAAACAAACTGTCAAATGCACATTTCAAAAGCCAGAAGTCCTGCGTGTGGTTAACTACAGTTAACCCGTTAACAGTAGGAAAAGCAGGTCATTTGTGAAATCCAAGTCTAGTCAGGTGTATTTTGATTGAAAGTCAAATAATAGCACTGTAAATAGAGAATGTCAGTGGCTTTAGTTGGATGCTACATTTCCTCTGATATAACAGGAGGCTCAAGAAGGGTGCTGATCATTCACATTGTCTCTGGAAGCAACTCAGAGAGATGAAATTGTCATCACATTGTTACTGAAACGTTAGTTTAATTCTGAGAAAGATTTGGTGTTTAGGAAGTTCACACAAGTATTGATTTAAAACCTTTTCTAGAGCAATAGGTAGTATAGTATAGTCTAGTCTAGTCTAGTCTAGTCACAATTAGTACCAGTCAGGTCAATAACCTTTGTCTAAAAGTCCTTCACGCTTATCGAGACAAACTAATTTCCTTAAAATACTGCTTTCTCTGGTTGTTCTATGAAAAGGTCAAAGTATATTGAGAGTCAGGATTATCCAACCCAGTCCCAGAGCTGTTGCTTTTTGTTCAGAAAGAACTGAGACAGTTCGAGACTTAAGCAAAACAGGCAATTGTCTAAATCAACAGGCTGCCAAGAAGGATAAACTGACTGTGGCTCCGGTGCCCCTTTGCCTGCGCTGGAGTCCCCAGAGGCCGGGCTGGCGGCTGCTGCTCTTCCCAAGGGAGGGGTCAGGGTGTGTCCCACACCGAGTCTAGCTGGGTGAATGGAGGCTCTTTCAGACAGATTATTTACTTTTATCACCACTTTCATCCTCCCGAGAGGCAGCAGGGGAAGTCCAAGCATCTCCATACTGGTTCTTTATCTCAGCTCCAGCCCTTCCCTCACCCTTGCTCCCAGTTCTGGGGGTAGCACTGTTGTGTTCGTATTGCTGAGAAGAGCAGAGACAACTCCAGTTCACAGAGTTCCTTACAGTTTTCAGGGCATTTCTTGTGGAAGACAATGTTTCAGTAGATTCTTGCTCCTTCAATGAACTCCACCTTTGCTCTGTGTCAGATCCAAAGCTCACAAATACAGGGACAGGCTTTGCACTGGTCTGAATGTGCACTGAGTTGAACTCACAGTGGCTTATTGCAAGACGACTACTCTTCAGTTCTTATCAGGAAAATGGAAATCTAGTGAACAAAATGCAGGGCCAGCCTTTATGCTGCTAAGTCTGGAAAAATGAATTGGTCACTTGGAGGCAACTGCAGTGGTGAGACAGGAAATTCTATGAATCCTATTGCAACCAACAATGTGCTATGGAAAAATAAATATATCCCAGTGGAAAGAGGCATGAGAAATCCCCATTGCATTCAGTGGTTTGGAACAAACTATCAGAAATCAGTTCTAGCAATCCGGAAATCTGCTCAAATACTTTCCTGCTACTGAATCTTGGCTTAACACCTCTATACTTAGCCAGAATTTCCCACTGAATGCCTTTTCTGGTATAGAGAGAGCTTGCAGAGTCTGAGGGTTCAATATGTTATTCATACTCGGGCCTTATGAGCACATGCTAGTTGAATGCAGTCTGAAATCATGCAAATAACTTTTCACTTCTCCAAAACAAAAATTATTTGGATCTTTAGGTTTCAAGACATGTTCTAGACCAAAGGCTGCATCTGTGAGACACTGATTCCAGAGCCAAATGCTTATAATAGCTTCAGCCAAAAATTAGACAAAGCCAGATGTTTGCAGTAAGACTCAAATATGCAGGGAGCTTCTGACCTTGCTTGAACCTAAAATGCGGAGCTGAATTGCGTGCATGCCCTGTGTAAGATCGGTTCCCAAACTGCCTGCCAAGATTCTCTGTTAGAAGCTCCTGCTGCAATAACAGGCTTGGCAGAAGGTTGTATGTGTCTGCAGTTCGGCATCTTCAGTCCATAATCCAGCATCTTAGCTTTAACCAGTATTGGAGGTGGGTTTGAGATGGGTTGTGAACTGTGAATTTTAGGAATATAATCTCTTCTCCTTAACCTCTAGCAACAAGAAAGGGCAGAGCAGGTGGGGATAACAGTGTCTTAAATTCCTGCCATTAATGAGTTCCTTCGTAAAAATGTGTCCTTTGAATTTTAAACCCCAACAACGAAAAGCAATAGCAAGAGTTTAAATCCATCAGAAATCCATCAAACACCTTCCTTTATTAGACTTGGGAATCTTTTAGAAATCACCAGCACCAGACCTCCGATTCCTTTCACAAAATATCCAGTTTGTTTGCCCTGCTATGGAAGCTTGGCCAGTTCTTCTGTATATGACTAGAATCCAGGATATCTCATTTCCCTGTTTTGTTATTAAGGGAAAGCCAGGTGTCATTTGAAGAGCTCTCCTCTTTCCTCACAGTAAAATCAGTGTGTTTCAAGTGAAAAACACTTCACATTTTTAACAGGAATGGAATAAAAAGGTGGTGAAAAGAATGATGTAGCAAAGAATCAACAAAAGCACCGTATCGTTGTGCTTTCATTAGAGGCTACACGCTGGCTCACCTGATCGGTACCTTTTAGAAATCATTTTGCCTTCCAGCGGCATGTTCAAAGGACACAGACGATGACATTTTCCTGGCAGAGATATGATACTTAGCTGGAAAGCCACACGATTTTGAAGCTGGGTGACAGCTAACAAGGAGGTGGGATATCTGTTCTTGTGACCTAGTACCTTTGGGGTAGCAAACATCCCGTTGTTTGAAGTTTGGAATTTATACAAAATTTCTCATTTCCTTCTTCCTGTGAGCACAATACATTGTGACAGAAGACTAAGCTACAGCTCATTAATACCTCACTTCGTAAACCTGACATATAGTTTTGTCCACCTAAAGTCAAGCTTTGATGTAGCACTGGATCAGCAGTGTTTTTGTTCCCTTCTGTCAGCTTTCAGGACACAAAAACCTTGTACATGCTTCCCATGTTACTTTTAAATTTGTTACTTAGCAAAATGACCAGACATGTAGGAATCCCTGTTGCTGAACACTGAGATCAGTTTTATGCTGGCATAAGGAGCACTTCCCCATGTCTCTAAATTGTCTTACTTTCAGAGGGCAAAGAAGTATTTGTTTCAGTATTTGAAGGTATTCTCTGAAACTTCTGAATAGCTAAGTCCACTTAAAAAAAAAGCGGGGGGGGATAAGATCTAATCTTAAAGTCATCCACTGATCCTGAATAGAAAGAGCCTGCTGGCTCGCAGACTTGCCTTGGGAACAAGCATCTTTTTATTAATGATATTTCAGGTGTCTTTGCAGGATCTTATTTGGCTCTGAAAGGTGTATCCAATACTGGATTCCTGCAGTATGTTATTTTCCTGGCAAGGATTGGAAGAGGAAATATAATGCTCATGAGAACTTACCTCTGAAAGGAAGACTCTTTCTTTGTCCAGTAACAGTTTGTGCTTGGAGTAGAGACTTCTGCTCTAAACCAGAACCGGGAAAGCTGTCGAGCATGTACTGTTCCACATGGTCTTTGAAACGTCTGGTCCCACCCATGTACTTGAGTACATGGATACTTCTTAGGACCAGAGCTTGAACCTTAGCTGTAGGTACCATTTTTATATCATTGCAAGGTGAACAAAGAAGGTTAGATTAAACATAAAAGTCTATTTTCTGAAACACAGAACTGATCACTCTGCAATGTGTCATTTCGTAATTTGTACACTGTATTTTATTTTGCAGATTCTGTGGAAAACAGGCATTCTGTAAGTATACATTTCATGTATAGGGGAACTGGATTGAGAGTATTGTGTATCTAGTAAGATAATGTTCAAGTGTTGCTATGTTTTCATTGTTTATTTGTTGTTCAGGACCTTTACCAGACAGCTACTGGGCAATCCCTTTGGATATATTCTTACTGATCAGGCTTTCAGTATGAAGTTTATAGAATGGTCAGCTTTAAAGTCCATGCAACTGACTGCTGTTCGGCAGTGCTGGTACAAATACTGATCTTCCAAACATTTGTGTTGAACACCTGCACAGCTTTGAATATGTACCACAAATCTTCATGCTGACATTTATGGTCCCATCCCTAAATGGAGGATCTCAGTGAAACAATTAGGAGTTCGGTGAAGGTTCTGGAGGCAGTGAACAGCTTTACAGGGCTAAGAAGCCCATGGTATGGATTTTTTTCTTTAAAGAATAGGTGTCTTGAATGAGCTGTCACTCTGCTCTCAAGAGGCAGGGAACATACATTTCAGGAGCACTTTCCTGAATGTGAGATAAACTACCTAATCCAACCTGAAGCCAGGCAGACAGGGTGTTTTTCTGCCATCCACTTTGTGACTTTGGAACTTGTACTTAGGAAAAGAAAAAAAAAGAGAAAGACTCATAAATAAGAATCACAATAGCAGTCGACGTCAGCTTATGGCATCCATTTGAGTTTTGAAAGGCTCCATCAGCACTCACATCCCCATGGGATAAAAAATCAGCCCATTGTATTATTTACAGACAGTGGCAGTGCACTGAAGGTCACAGATTGCGTTACAATAAACAGACATATATTAACAGGCCAGTAGGGTTTATAGTGTCATTGTCTCTCTTAGTTTAAAGGTTTGTTTTTATTCCTTGCTCTCAATTTTCTAAAAATAAATTGAGCTGAACCCTCCAGTGTGTTATACCAGGCGTTCCTTGGAGGGGCACGCAAAGAAGGTTTGTCCAATGCAAAAGGAAAAATGGTCAGGAGTGGCTGTGACAGACATCAGGGTTAAGCTCAGGGAGGAATGATTATCTTTTTTCTTTGTATTTTATTTTTCTCCCCCTCACACCCTGTGTCGTTTTTAATGGACACTGCGTGAAAGACTAAAGTTTTATGAAGATTTTTTTGTTTTATTTTCCTGTGGCCGTAACTGAGTAAAAAGTCTCTTTTGAACTCTCCAGATATTTGATCTGAAGTTGGACTGGATAGATAAATTTCTTTATAGATTTTCTATCCTCACCATTTGCCTCTCAGCACTTTTCAGGCAACACAGATGAGCACAGAAGAGGCAGGGAGCTACTAAGGTGCTTTCTATCATTATTTTCTTGCAACGTTTTTGTTTCTGTAGCTCATTTTCACACAATGCCTAACTTTGATGTACCTCAGAAGTTTGGTCCAAATTAGGATTTGTTGATTCTACTCATGAAAAGGAAAATGCTCCTTATAAAGCGATCAAGTGGCTTAAATTTCCTCCCCAGCTGTTCTGCTTCTTTATAGGCAAATGAAGTATTTGGCTCAGAGGTGAAATCGCTTTCGATCTTCTATTCCCTTAATTTGTGAGTGAAAGGAGCCCTTCAGGAGCCAGGCTGGTCAGCTGCCATCTCAATCACATGAAGTGCCAGATGGATTAGTTTGCTATAGGGACCTGTCAAAACACTTGCAGAATTTGAGCCTGTTTAGGAAGCAATAGGTATTGCAGAAGTGTGGGACACAGGGCACCACAGCAGAGAGAGTGGTGTTTTGCTAAGAGTTTATTTCTGAGACAGGACGACGTGCAACCTTTTTGTTTCAGTAATGATGGTGGAGACTCACCATCAGGTCCTGCTGTCCCTTTCACTCTCGACATTCAAATAACAACGTGGGGTCTACTCCTCAGATAAACTCTGTTATCTTCTAGAAGTGACAGGTGAAACAGAGTGTTGCACTGTGGAAAAGAAAGATGAAGCAAATCATTTTAACGAGTGCTAGCCCTGCTCTTGTGCATTTGCCCAGATGTAGTTTCTGTCAGAATAAATATAACGTGGAAATTTGGGAACTTTGCTTCATCTTCACTGAGAGACTCTTATAAAATTGAGCTCAGGGCTTTAGTAAACACTGTGTACTGACAATAAGTGTTGTGTTACACAAAGGCATTGAAAGTGTTTGTATTATGTCAAGAAAGGTGGTGCACTAGAAAAACAATCAGTTACAGTTTGAATTATTTGAATGTACAATTATTTGAATATACAATTCAAATCTACAAAAAGGCCCAATTGCAGTACAGGTTCTGACCGATTTGCAGTCCAGAGTACCTTGAACCTGAATGTCTTGGACTTTTAGGTCATTTAGAAATGAACCCAAAGTTTTGGGTTGGGGGTTGCTTTCCTCTTTTTCTTCTGTTTCAAAAATTTCTATCTTAAATGCCATCCATAGGAAGTATTTGCAAAAGAAGTGAATTACTTAGAGAGGAACTGGGAGGAGGTTTCCTTCCTGAAATCAGAGCTGGCGATCTTTCTAAGTTATTTAATGGTCCCAGTTTCTGAAAACATATTGAAGGAAATATCTTAACAATGAGATAGCCGCTTCGCCAAATACTAATTGGTATTGTGTCAAATTTACCTCAGCGGTACATTCTGACTTCATATCTCCTGCTCCCCTGTTACCTCTTAGATGTGTGTGTTTGTTTGTTTGTTTCTGTGCTAGGGGTACACGGGCTGGCAGCCTCGGTCGGGACATAGTGTACTTTTAGCTGCCCATTTGTTCAACCTCAGAATGTACCCTTCAAGACAGAAACTTGCACAATTTATATCGATTTCGATAAATTTCTGGCATTTTTTTTCAGCTACTTTCTCATCTTACTCAAGTGACTCCAAAAGCATTTTGTACATTCTCAGAGATAAAGGCATTTCTTCACATTGCCAGCACCACATTGTCTGCTCAGAAGGGGGACCTGGCACGTGTTGAACCGCGCACAGTAACGTGGCACGGTAGTTTCAGACAGGAAATGAAGATGAAGGATGTGTCCATTTAGAATTGGGGGGGATTTCAGGCAGCCAGGATATGAAAACCAAGGTGATACTCTGAAATAAACATTGAATTATAAACCAGGAATTCCTGCCTCTGACTCATGGGGCAAATCCTTTGCGGGTAAGTCCACAAAAGGAATTAGGCGCCTCAGTGCTGACAGACGAAACTATTAGGTGAGAGGCCACCATGTACTCTTAGCAGATATTTGCTGGAGGAAGACTTGCTTTGGCAACTGGTGTCAGGAAAGACTTGACAGTTGTGAATCCTCAGCGGACAGAATTATTTCTGTCATATAATGTAAAGACAATGAAGTTTGGGATCTCTTTTTGCCCTTTCCATTGGCTAGCGTAGGGGACTCCTCCGTCTGCACGCTGCCTTTTGTGGTTCTCCGTGCCAGGTTTCTGTGTCCCTGATGTGTACTGAATAGGTAACTCAAAGCTCAAAGGAACAGACTTTTGTAGAAACATGCTGTGTAAAAGTTGAACAGTGCCTTGCTCACTGTTGAGATACCCACGTGCTTCTTAGGAAAAGGATTTCACTCTTGTGGGACTGGAGATTGAGGTCTAATTGTGGCAACTGGGCACCTACTAGTAAATGTGGGATCTGACTTTCAGATTCGTTGAGTACCATTTCCCATAAGAATCCAACTTCTATCAGTAAGCGCCCAGCTGCCGATGTTGGTGATTAACAGTATTGCCGTCTAGCCTGTGATTATTAACCTAAATCTCCCACTGTCTTATTTCCTTTTTTATCTGATGAAGATAATACTAATATATCCCCCAGGAACTGTATTTATTAGCTCATTGTATAGTACTCTAAGGAATATATTACTAGATTTAAAGTTTTGTATTGATCAAAAAGGACAGGAGAGGGCAGGGGGACATTTATACTCATACCTTTCTTTTTGGTCTTGTTGCCAACAGAGAATACAAGGGCATCCTGATGCTACTTAGAGCAGCCACCTCAAAGATCAGCTGGGAGAAGAAAACAAGCCAAGATGGAAGATGTTGCAAATGTTTCAAAAGCTCTGCAGCACTTATTTATGAGTTTGCCAGGCTCTTCTTTTCAAAGTTTATCTCCTCAGGGGGAACAATAGAGAAGTTCCTAAAGCATTTAACGGAAAAAATTACAAATAAAAATTCTCATAGGAAAGTGGCTTTAGAAACCACTGACCTAGGTTCCCATCTTTAATTTCTCCTGCTAATGCAATTTTGCCTTTCTAGCGTCTGATTCATCACGCTCTGAGGAAATAAAAGGGGAAGCTACAGCTGAGGGAGTGCATTTCTACACTGCACTAACTACTGTGATGCCAGTAGGATGTAGAAATATCTAAGCTTGCTTTAACCTAGCTAACGTAGTTAGCAGTACCCGCTGTGGCAGAACCGAGCTCAGCACGGCTTGGCCAGCCATGTGTGGACTTGGACGTGATCTTGCAGGTTGTGCTGAACTCTCGGTGCTGCAGCAGCTGGACTGCTACCAGTCTTGGAGCCAGCTACTTTATAGCTCCCTTGGACACTACACTGTAACGAGGGCCTAACGGAACAGCGAGCTCTGGGCTCTCTAAAAACTTGAATAACTGTTCAGAGATTCAGTACTTTACCAAGTGCTTCTCTAAGTAGAGGCACACATATGCTTTATTCTTCGCTAAATTGCTTTTCCCTTTAAAAGTTCTGATGCTTGTTGGTTAGTTGGGTGTGATGGCTCTCTCAAGGATTGATTGCCCATCACAGTTATTTTGGATGATGCAAAGTACAAGTCTGGACTGGGTGGATATACTACACCCAGATCAATGAGTTCGTACCTGAAAATCCTGTTATGTGTAATCCTTATTCCTTTGATTTTTAGGAGAGATCTGTAGTTGTACTTGTGGCCAGTTAGTCCAGTATGGAACTTCATGCCTATCCCTTTTCTCTATAGTATCATACACCACTAACATGGATCCAGTCTGGACCTGGATCTAATCTTTGTGGCCCATAGTAATCTCAGTTGCATTAGTTTAAAAAAGAACACAAAACAGAAAAAGGACTGTCCCCAACCTCTTAACCAGCTGATCTTTGACACTGCATTGCTCTCCTTTTCTTACTAAAGATTGAATTACTACAAGATCTGGGCCACAGGTAAGAAGGTTCTCATTTTAATTAGAAAATAGTGAAAGAGAGGACATGGATTTGTATATACATATATAGTTACTGCTTTAAGCATTGCATCAAAGGCGCAAAACCAGCAAGAAATACAAAAGGGTTTTATATCCTCATTCCAAACGTCTAAGTTTTCAAGCTCCAGTTACTGGCTAAGATCTCTAATTTATTGTTCCCTATGCAAATGTTGTTTGTACCAAAAGCCTTTCACAAATGACTGACTTCATAGCACTCTTCTGTTGACAAGTGTTCATTCCAGCATCCCACGAGTGTCCATACAAATGCATGAGTATACGGAATGTGAAAAGGTATTTTAATAAAGAAAACTCTGAATTGAACTTTGCACTGGATCTTGCATGTTCGTGTTGGTGACCCCTTGTCTGTAAAATTTTTTATTAGTGATGAACCATATAGATACATTATATAAATTGGACCATATGGAAGACGTCGTCTCTGCAACAAGTGATTCCAGGCACTTAATCTGTTGTCAGGATCCAGTTTAGCAGCAGGTAAATGAATTAAATTGGTTTGGCTGGAATAATCCTAAACTATTTTGTATTTAGCCTGTAATAAAAGTTGTTTTCCCTACTCAAACATATATGAACTATCCACTTCTTAAAGCACTGTGTGCTGCTTTGAGCACATCTGTTTTGTCTTACAGATATACCAAAAATATTTTAAAATATGGGACATTAGATCAGCAGGCATCTCCAGTGAAGACAAAGTTAATGGGCCCATGAAGTAAAGAGCTACAGAGGAATCCAAATGCTCTGTTGCATGTCTTTTGCATGTCAAGCAAGCCTCATTGTCCCACTGGAAACGTTTGGGAAATAAGTCTTTAATATGTTATTGAAACAGATTAGAGCTCAGATTAGAGCTCAAACAATATGTTCTCAAAAAACAACAAAAAAATCAAATTTTAAAGTTGTGATAAAGTTGAGCTCAGCAAACATAAAATGAGGCGTGTTGCTAAATATTTACTTTTTGAGCAGACAAACGGCTGGAACATCCTCAGCCCCTTTGGGACGTGCCGTGTCCGAGCGGGTCCCTGCCAGCGCCGCACCTCGCTGGCACTGAGCCTGTTCGGAAGGAGTTTTCCTTTACCCATTCCACTGCCTTACTTGCTTAACTTTATAATATTTTTACTATTGCAGAGCAGAGGCTTTAGGGATGAGATACAGAAATGCTTTAAATCAACAGATTCTTCTTCCACTGTTAATTTTTTTGTCATTTCCAACAAACTGGCAGCTGCTTGTTTTCTTGTCTAAAGTAAGTATATTCCTGGGTGCCCTTTCGTGTAAAAATCAGTGAGGATGTGCTGTCTGGGTCGGGCTACAAACTTCCTGACAGAGCGCGGTGGAGCCGCCTGTCCCCAGTGCTTTAGTGTCACCCGCCGGGGGCCGGAGGGACCTTGTTCCCGTCCCCGCTGCCACGTTCCCGCTCCCGCCAGCAGCGCCCGGCACCGATCCGGTGCTGACCCCTGGTGGCAGGTGACCCGCAGGGCGACAGGGCTGGCGACAGGTCCCTCTTGCTCCCTGGGGTGGGGGCTGGTGTGCCGGGGAGGCTGCGGGTCCGACCCTGATTTCTGGGCCAGGTTCTGTTTTACGTCTACCTGTGCAAACTGAGCCTTCTGGCTTTTATTCCTGCAGCGCTATGATCTCTTCATCTGGACCTCCGCCACCCTTTGAGACCGGTTTTCAAAACCCAGTGTAAACCTACCAGCTGTGACTTCTTTCTCACGTAGGTTAGTGAATTGTTTGTAAATGCTGGGGCACTACTTCTGTCCAGAGTAAACATCCTGTTCATCCAAGGTTTATTTACTTTGCTGGAGTGTTATGTGCTTGTTCTAACTGCTCCTTTGTGAACTTGGTTTAGTCCAACTTCTTGATGTTGCAACTCATCACTAAGCTGGTTTGCACCATAAGCTCCCAGCTTTTGGAGCAGGGGAAGTAATGCTGTCAGACTGGCTACAGCCGCTCTTTTGGGAGGGAGAGGACAGGTACAGGGCAAGGAAACAAAGTTTGAGAAAAACAGAGGTATCAAATGAAAGAAAAAACCCACCAACTAAACTAGAATCAAACCGAAAGTAATAAAGTATCAGTGCAGATTTTAAATGCCAGCACATTTTGTTATTTAGAATTTCAAGGCTATTCTGAATAGACCTGGTGAAAGCAGAATAAACATCACTCTTACTGTTATTTGAGAGGTAATAAGCAAGTTGTCATGTCTAAAGAATCACAAAGAATGGGGCTCATTGTCTTCATGCTTTGAAATGCTCCACTTCAAATCGCAGGTGCTCCCATTAAAAAAAGCTGCAAGTCTAGCAATCATGAGACTGTGGCTTGCATGGGAAGCTTTGATTAAATGCGAGCATTTATGTTTCTACAGGCAATTTGTTTTCTCACCAGCCACAGACAGGCTGAGTGGGAAGGCTGAAAAAATTCTCAGCCATTGCAGGAAATAATCACTGTAGTTAAGTTTTACATTTAATAGCAAAAGAAATCAGTTTCCTCAGGGATGGAGCCACCCGCAAAGTCTGATGACAGACAAATAGAATAATTTTCTAGCCACTGGTTGTGCCAGTTAGGTGATCAGGACTACCTGGCCTATATCGCTTCAGTTACTTTGGCCATTAATGACAATACTTCCCACAAACAGTTGGACCTGCTGTGCCTCATACGCACCCCATGTGGCCACTGCCACTTGAGCTGTGGCCTCCAGATAAGAACTGAGCATTTTGCACTGCCCCGGACTCCTGAAAATGCCAGCACATCGGCAAAGAGAACAGGAGTGAGCTACTTCCCTGGCTGCATTTTCCAGACAAATTTGATGAACATTGCTCAGCTCTGACTCAGGGTTTTCCTCAGGGCTGGAAGAACGAATCTAAATGTACTTACAGCACGTGTTGGCACGCTCGAAAAACTGGTTCCACCTGTGGGTGCTGAGCCTGGAACAGCCTCCAAACAACCTGTCCCCCCCGGCTGGAGGTCAGGGACCTTAAGGGAGCAGAGAGGGGAAGTATTTAGACTTATGAAGAGAGATTCACATTCCTCCCAGGGACCTCGGGCACTAGTTGATCTCTGCAGCAGCATGGTATGTTCAGCATGACTGAAAGTATTAGCTGGCTCAGCCCCGAAACCTCAGAACGCTGTGTACGCTGGTTAAATCCAGTTCAGTGATTGCTGGAAGGAGGCAAGGCTGCTCTATTAGAAAACAGCCCTGACACACACCTGTGGTTTGTCAAACAAAAAATGCTGAAAGGGTTTTCTTTACCTTTATTGCCTTTATGTTTTTTTTCTGAAGCCGATCTTTTCCCACTGACTTGATTTCTTTCTGACTGTTTCAGGATGAAACACAATCCTACAAGTCTCTCTGTATATCAAATGGAAAGCAGACCTGACTAACATCCCCTAGAAGGAGAAAATGATAATTGGTGCATTTTAATTACAACTTTCCTGCATTATGGTCTGTTTTTTCAGCTTATTATCATTAACAGAGTATAACAGAGACTTAAGTAAATTGCTGCCTTTTCCTCTTTTGTAGCATATATAGGTCAGATTTTCATGTTTAACGGTTATTATCTCTGACACACTAATTAGTGCACTGACTGGCTGACAAAGGTCAGATCTGTGTTTTCTTCATTGCCTACAATCATGGATAGGGCTGTGTGCTCACACCGAGTGATTCTCCTAATTGCTGTGTCTTCTGGAGTCATTTCCACCAGTGCAAAATCACTAGTTTGACTTGGTAGCTGCTTTACACCGACTTTGTAATTCTGTCAGTGAAAGACAAGGTTGAGGGCAAAGGAGTGTCAGTGATCATCACATCCACAGCACATGTCGCCTGTTCTGCACTTCATAAGTCGTTGCAATCACGCTTCATGCATCCTTGACTTTTCAAGCTCTGTGCAGTTGCCGTCAAAGGGATGAAGTTGTTGCCTTTCCATGAGGAAATGAATGAAGCTTTTATTTCCTGCCTTTGACCAAAGCACTTGAGTGGTTGTAGTCCCAGCGAATTGTTTCTAATAGCAGGCAAAATTGACCATCCAGGTGCTTTGATGCAGCCCTTTTATTTACAAGGGAAGTATAAAATTCTTTTTCCTTGAACAGAAAAGGAATCAGACAATAGGAGATGGTTTTTCTGCATGCAATTTCAGTCCTTTCAGCAGCACTTTATCCAGAAGCCCTCCACCAGATTTTTTTCTCAAGGTCGTTCTTGTAGAGTTTATCTGGTTCTGCCTGGTTTTGAAAGGAGGCTGCTCCAAGCACTGCCCACGTCCTCAAAGCCCAGCATTTCAATCCGGAGAAACCTTGGATGCATTAGCTTCTCCTCCAGGTTAGCCCTTTTGCTGCCTTCCTTAGTGCGGCTGTTCCTCTTTCAGCTGCCTGCTTCTGTACCAGAGCTTGTTTGTTTCTTATACAAAAGAACATGCAATGAAAGACAACGTTAAACCTTTTGGGGTCATAAGCTTTTTGCCTGAACTCTGTGTCTGGGTGGCATTAGACACTCTGCATGTGCCTTTGTGCTGATTGCACACTTACTGTCAGTGACAAGGAGCAGGAATACGTGATGGAATTGGGGCACAATCTGATTCTCACTGCACAACTGAAGTTTTTACTGTACCCTCCCCTTGCCACTGGAGAGAAATAGTGTTGAGCAATAAGCAGTATGCATTGCTAATACTGGGTTGGATTTCTCTGCATTCCTTGCCCTACTCATCATATTTAACCTTGGATTTATTTGTAGAGAAACTTCCTGTTTAAGAAAGGAAGAACCAGAAAGCAAGCCTGGCCATCATATGTTTTCTTGCAATATTGTCCTGGACAATTTCCAATCTATTAATGAATGAACACCGACATCTAAATCAACCCCAAGGGAGGTTCAAGATCCATCTGAGTTCAGTAAGAGGTTTCGAAATAGCTGTAACAAGCTCATACTTCAAAAGAAATACATTTTGCTATTTTAAAAACATGTGAGTGTTGGAAGGCTTTGAATATCAAGATTAATTCTCTGTCTAAATGCAGTAGAAGGCACCCAAGTCTAGAAGGTTTTAATATTGCTGGTAATCTGGATTTGATGTTCTCAAAGTTTAAGGTATGACTGTGTTTAGTTTACTTCCCCCCACCCCCTTGAGCAGACTGTGCATGTACTTATCACATTCCTTAGTATATCACACTGGATTTACATTAAAAATATATTGCATTGTCTATCAGCACTTGTAATGTTGACTCAGGGATCCTGGTTGGATAGATTACTGAGCAATGTTTAATTAAAAGGTTTAATGATACTCTGAAAAAGATATGACTCACTCTTGAACTACAGGGAACAGCTCCTATATATGAAAAAACCCAAGGTCATGTGGAGCCAGATGTTGCCCTGCACAGGGTGACGCTATTTGCCTGTAATAAGTAGTCTAAGGAGCACAGATTCCCTATTTAGCCACCTGAATGATTAGCAGAGTGAGATGTTATTTAATATGTCTCTGTGCTGAGGTCTTCATCCTAAAGTGCTGTACAGTTTATATTATTGGAGAGAAGGAGAATGCTAAGCCCAGAGGAAAAATTCAATTGTGGAGGCACTGAGAACATTCACTGGGTCCAAATTTGTTAGAGAAATGGGCCAGGATGGAGCTCTCACTGGTGTGTGTTTGGTTGCAGGGAGAGCAGGGAAGGATTGAGTCTTGGCTGTGATTATTTTGTATGAATGGATGAGTACTGACTGCTCTTTCAGAGGCAGTTCTTTAACATGGGGAAATACTAGCCCTGGGTTTGCTTTCAAAGCTGTGCTCTTGTTTGTTCCAGGGTGTAACTGCACCTTCACGTTCTCGTTGTTTAAGCCCAGTGTCCTCAGTAAAGCTCAGTGTCTGACTTGCCCCATTTAAAAAAGACCTTGCCGCTGCTTTATTGCGAAACGCTGGTCTGACTGGCATAAACACTTGGGTTTGTTCTGCAATATGCGATGCGACTGCTCTGTTAAAGGTTACTAATTACAGTTGCAGAGATTGCAGTTCCTGACATCTTGATGAAGTTCGTGTAAATAAAGGTTCTAGCAACATTCACGTTTGAAATTACACTATCTAGATACACACAACAGCCTAAATGATATCAGCCTTACAAAACGAATACAGGTTGTTCACACCTTCATAACATGGGAAACACGCTGCCCAGGGGCCCATCTACACAGTTCCCCATCTCAGCTGGATAAACCAAAGTCTCTCCAGTGTTTTGCCCCTCTTTGGTTAACTAAGAATTCACTCACGCTACATTTTCTGATTCCATTTCAGCAGGTATACATTCGGCTCTGGATCAGATGTTAATGCTCTCAGAACAAAGGTATCTGAGCAATTTGTCGCTATTGTTATGGTGCTGTTGATGTTTTGAACCTCATGCCAGCATGATCCAGGAACAATTCCCTTTAAGTCTATTGATGTGAATCTTTCCTCGAAGGGAACACTTAGGAAACCTTACTTGAATTCTCTTTTAAAGTAGATTAGTTAAATTCTATTAAACCCTATGCAGATATTCATATTCAGAATTAAGTGGCATTAATCTGATTTAGGGTACTTCACTCTGAAACTGAAGAAAGCTAAATCAAATGAAGGCCAGTTTAATTCTTAGTAACAGCACTCATGCAGGACTCCAGTGTAGCTTCACTAACCCCTTTCAAGCCATACTTGTCATTAACTTGGATTATTTTTTTCCGACTTTCCCTGGGAAGACAAGGGATAATAAAATGATCACAGATCACCTGACCGTATATTCTGTTTCCCCCTTTTGTCCTCCCCACAAACACTATGGACTTTGCTCCTCCTGAATATTGGGCTGTTGGTTTGAAGGTCTGGATCTGAAGGTTGCTGCTCATTTCCAGGCTATAGTCACTGCTCTTTTCTCTTTGCTAACCATTTATATTAAGAACATCAGCGCAGAACCTCAGCATCTGGCCGGGCAAGGGCAGCAGGGTACTGCTGGCTGGCGTTAATGCTCCTGTGGTAGAGCTGTGCATGTGGAAAAGTTGCAGTGTATGTGCTTGGTTTAAATATGTATCTTCAGCTGTTCTGTACCAGGAGTACTAAATTTACTTGTAGATTTAAAATAGGTGAATGATTTGGCAGCTAAAAGGTCAGGACCCATGCTGTTTATTTTGCGATTTACTTTTCCTGATTGATAGAAAATTGTCTGTAGCAGCTGATATTATTGTCAAGGACTTGTGGTGGAATGTCTGCACAGACAAAATGTGGAACAGTGCCACTGTATCCCCCATACCTTCCGCCAGCTTTGTATTTTGTCACGGTTGCACTCTGAAGTCCTCCAGCACTCAGGCAGCATAGATTCCAACCGACAAAGGTCTCTGCGGAGGGAGGGGTATTGACTTCTCCACCATGTGCAGATCAAATTTCAGGCTTTTAGAGTTTTGTGCATTTGCCAGGTACACTGAAATACAGATACCAGCTCCTGCAACCTTCGTGTGACTTTGGCAGCGTGCACGTGGCTGTTCTGTGCGGCACACGGTCTCAGCTCTTCCCCAGAGATGGACGGCACCGCTGCTCTAGGTACGCACCTGCCATTTTCCCAGTCTGGATTCAGTGTCGGGGGGAGATTAGTCTGTGTGAGAAGCATCATTAAGGTTTTGCAGGCCTGAGAGAAATCAGTGTGAATTCACAGCATTCAAACTACTTGACCTGTCAGTACATTCCCTGGGAACAGGTCTGCTCCTGGGGTCACCTTGGCAGCACGGTTTAGCTCTGCAGGCCCTGCTGACCTTGTTTTAGCTTGTTCTGTGAATCCACTTGACCTCCTGGCAGCCACAGGAGAGGCCCATGCTCTTGTCCTTCTACCAGAACATCAGTCCACAGGGAGACAGGTGGAGGTTGGAACCTCCTCTGTCTCTGGAAATGTGTCTTCTCTGAGCATGTACAAGGACCTGATGTGAGGAGAAGTATAGAGCTGCGTCTCTGCAGATACGTGGCAATCTAGAAACCTTTAATAAATTAGAAAAAAAAAATAGAGAGGAAGATCACAAGGACAAATGAGACGATCTATCCTCAGCTCAGCTTTAAGAAAGAAGCAGCAATACAAAACCAAACAAAAACACACAAAGAAGCAACCAACCACAAAATACTGTGCTTTAGCACAGGAAGCAACAAGAGCTCAGAGCTTGTGCAGGTCCCTGGGGGGTTCAGAGCAGGGCTGGAGCTGCGTGCGGAGGGTGGGCTGGGGAGGCTCTCCAGGCACAATATGACCTGAGATCAGTGGGTGGGGAGCAGTGATGGGTTGGAAGACGAGATGGGCAAATTTGCGACTTACAGAGTGCAGGTCCAAAGACAACAGTGAAGACATCGGGCAGGAGAAGAACTGGGAGGTGCTGAGGACGCTATCATTTCGGTGTTTCACAAGCAGAGACACGCTGCAGAAGGAGTGTGGTGTTAGGAACCTCACACTGTCCTCTGTGCCCACAGTCAGAACTGGGAAGCCTCGACCTTTTGAGTTCTTGTTGGGTTGCTGTACGCACTGAGCGGGCAGGGGATCTTCTTTGTTTTTGCCACGCTAAGCCTCTTGCCATCGTGTTTAATATCATACAGATAACAAACAAAATAACAGCCAGATAACAAACCCATGTATGCCAAGATTCATGTGTTCAGGCACAGCTGCTGCCTCATTCATTTTAAGGCTTCTCAGCAGAAAATTGCAAGCAGGCCTGTCCGGCAGTTCTTGGGTCTTCCCCAGGAGATCAGACAGCAATGAGAGATTTGTGAAAACCATGTGGAAACCCAAATCTCACGTAATGTTCTTTTCTCACAAAACTACAAGCTTTAAACTGTCCTGAGCTGTGAAATTCTGATGGGGGCATTACAGAGAAATGAACTGAGCCTCGCAGTGGCTCGGGAGAGAAATATTACTTCTTATTTTACAGCCTGCTCAAGAACTGCTTTTAAAAGGCATTTAAATTTCTTCCTCACATATTCCAAAAGATTAAAGTCATTTTTTTCAAAAGCAGCTCCTGATTATAGATAGCTACTTCTAGAACCTGCAGGCCTGTTGTTTCTCAGAATTGCTGCATATTTATACGTAGGATACCGAAATATTAAAAATAAATAAGCAATACTTTATTCTCTTGTCTTGCAGGATGGGTGGAAGATAAATTATCCAACAAAAGGATTTACTCTTACAGCACCGAATGTTTCAGAACTTCAAAGATTCTTCCTTTTTCTTCCTTCCATCTGGCTGGGACTTGCCTTTAGAAGAGGATTCCCAAGAGGCCGTAACACCATGAAGCTCAGAAGCAGGTAAGTGGCCAGACACAGCTCGTGCCTGGTTTTTCCTAGTGGGCAGATCCAGCCTTTGCTCAACACGTGTCACTCTATGGGAGAAGCCTCTGCCAAGCACCTGAATTCAGGTGCAAAAATATTTATCTTGAGGCCAAGTCTTGTATGCCATATGCTGCCCAGGTTAGGTGCGAATAGTGGGCAGGAAAAGCTTCAGAAATTCTAGCAAATTTTTTATAGTTTAGCATAGCTAAAACAAACCCATCAGTCACAGTTTTAGCCATAGTCTTTGTTTGTGCGGGGAAAACCTGTTGTAAAAACAACCAACCAACCAACCAACCGTTATCTTTAGACTTTGGACATGCTAACATTAGCTGTATATAATGACTCAAAGGTCTGCCTATATAGTGACAGCTATGAAACGAAACCTATCCCAGATGATGGAATATACTTGTATGTATATTTAAAACACAACATTGTCCTTTTAATTAAAAAAAAAGGGTCTGCAGAATAGAAGCAATCCAGCGATAATCACACAATGCAGTCTTACCCTGCTCTTAGGGTAGCTAAGGCCAACATCAATCTGAGCCGGTGTAGATGTTGTAATCTCATTATTAACTGTCTTCAGAAGCAAGAGCAATTAAGTGAAGGGTAAAAGCAGTGGTAAAGCTGTAATTTATTGCATGAGACCATTTTTGGGAAAACAACCTTTTGACAGGGAGAATTTTTTTTCTCAGTCTGCTTCAAATTGGGAAAGAGCAAATAAAACAACCTCTGACACGGTATGTTTGCTGGGATAACTGCCTAGTTGTTTGGGTAACGTAATTTTTGGCCATTTGTATAACTTGTTGACACCAAACAGCTTTGTCTGATCGCACACACATTTCCTGGAGGCAGCAGCTCCTTCTATGAAATGATTTAGAGATGCCAGCAGTAAACATTCACCTGCAATACCTATGCATGAGTTCATAAGAAAAACCCCAAGCAAACAGTGTTTTCCTGGAACTGGCTGCTTATAGATGTGGTCAACGCAGAAATGAGTGGGAGGTTTAACACCAACGCTGGCGGCAGAGAACGGCCCGCGGTGTCAACGGCCTCACAAACCCGGGCCACTTGTTTTTCACGGACGTTTTCCAAGTGACCGGGAAAGGCCACAATTCCCCAGCCCCTGTGTTGGCCATTTCCCCGAGCGGCTCCTCGTTCCGGGAGGCGTTTCCTCGTGTCACCTCTGCCCGGCTGGCCCAAACTTTGGCAGCGCGCTGCCCGCCGGAGCCACCGCCCGATTCCTCCCTCCCGGGGCGGCCCCCGGACCGGCCGCCCCTTCCCCTTCCCCTCCCTCCGGAGCGCCGCAGCCCCGCCGGCCGCCCCCGCCCCGCCCCTCCGGCCGGCGCTGCGGCGGCTCGGGCAGGCCCGGCCCACCGCGGGGCCCGGATTGGCGGCGCCGGGCAGCGCGGCCGCCTCCCCTCCTGCTGCCGCCGCCCGGCGCGGCGCTGGTGGCGCGGGCCGGGGGACGCCGGGGCCGCGCCGGGCAGTGCCATGAGCGGATGAGGTAGGCGAGGGCAGCGCAGGCTCCGCCGCTCCGCCTGGGCCCGCTCCGGGCAGACCGCGCGCTCCCCGCCGCACCCGCCGGGGCGGGAAGCGCCGCCGCCGCAGCAGCAGCAGCGCCCGGCGTGAGGCGCGGGAGCCCGGCGGGCTCCGCCGGTGTGCGCGGGGCTGGGGGCAGGAGGGGAGGAGGGGGCGGCCGGCGGCCGAGGGAGGCGGGCCGGGCCTGGAGCGGGCGGGGAGGCGGCTCCTGGGGAGCGGCCGGGCCCGGGCAGGGGCTGATGGCGGCCGTGGGGGGCCGGCCGTGGGGAGCCCGGGGGGTCGGGTCGGTCCTGGGGCTGCCGCTGGGTGAGCCGTGCTGGGCCGGGCCGGCCGGGGCTGGGCGGGGGGTTATTTTTGGGCACGGTCGGCGCGATGGAGTGAACGTCCCCGTTCCCTCGGTGTAACTGAGGTGACGGCTTGGCCGAGGGAGGGTTTGCAGTTTGGCAGGAGCTCTGCTGAACTACCAGTGATGCCTTAAAAACAAGCAGCAGAGGAAACAGCGGTAACGTTTTTTCTTTCTGGAACTGGGGGAGGGTTTCTAGTTGGCTTTTAGTATCAAAAGCGAGAGATTTTCAGTCTCCTAGAATTGTTTCCTTCTCTCTTGTCCTGTGTGCCCGTTCTTTAGTTTCTGCCTCTCTTTTAATTCTCAGTATCGTTTGTATTTTATCTCGCTGCTGCAGTTCAGTGTCTAAATCCATTTACATCTCTTCAGCATGTGCTAAAGTTCCTTCCAAATGTCTGTGCTCAACTTCTTGATGATTTGTGTCTGTCAGCAAATGTCTTAAGGAACTCCAGTCCGTAATTTAGGAGAGTTAAGTTTACAGCCGAGTTTAAATTGAACTTCTGTATGTAACTTCCATATTGCAACTGTAAGATGAATTGGTGTAAGACTTCAGTGCTGTAAGATTATCTTCTGTTAAGATGCTTTGTCATACTCTGTCTTCACACAACTCCTCTTTCAAGATGATCTTGCCTGCAGAACTGGAGGAAAAACAAGGCAGGCTCACAGTCTCAGGGGCGTATTTTTTTCCAAGAAGATGTATCTTTTTAAAGAATAACTTCATATTCCTTAGCTCTGTATAAAATTGAGGCAGCGTGAGTATCCTGTTCCAATTTTCTGTGCATTTTAAATGTGCTAAATTAGAGGGAAAGCACTTTAACTTAAGCAAAAGAAAGTAAAACAATGTTTTTGATGTTAGAATTGACTTTTAAAGGCTGACATCGTGTTCTTTTATGATACATGAGAGGTTACTGTTCTGGTTGAGTTCAAAGCTGATCCAACGAGCTGCTCTGTTGTGGGTGGCATGTTTTTGATGCTCCGAGTAGGTGCTGAGGTTTGAGGCGGCGTTTCTAAGGCAGGGCAGGGTAAGATCCTTTCGCTATCGAGCAAAAGACCAAGAAGGTAATTCTGTGCTCAATGGTGTCTTATACTGGACTCTGCCGGTATATTGTATCCCCTGTGAATTGTATTGGTAAGCTGACTACTTGTGAACTTTGCTCTTGATCCGTGCAAATAACTTATTTAAATGACCTATATTGCTTGTCCAGAAAAGAAAATCAGTTAATGAAATCCACAGTGAAAACGTGAAGACACAGCCCAATAGAATACATGTATTAATGCATACTTCTTTTTACATGAAAACAACGCTTAGTAGCTTCAAATATTAATAGCAAATGCTTAGTTCTTTCTAACTAAAAAACTTCTAAGCCAGCTGTTTTAGAATGTGGAGAATGTGGAGGAGGAAACCTTGACAGAATGTATGATACCAATAATTTCCTTGTTGGGGTAGATGTGTAAACAAAGTAATGGAAGGCAGGGAAACTTGTCTGGTAAATAAAAGGTTAAAGTAACCAAAATAAATGGAAAATCATGTAGCTAGAGGACTGAAGATGCATTGTATTCCAACAGCTTCTTAGCTGATAGATTTGGGGATTGTGCTGCTCTAACCTCACCTCTCTGTGCGAACTCAACCAAATCCATGAGACTTCTCTTGTAGTGCGTCCGAAAGGCCACCAGCCGTATACTGTGTGAGTGTGTGGGTGAACATGCTACGGATACGTTTCACGTGCTGTTTTTCCACGGTTCTCTGTGCAGTATCAAGGATCGAGCTTTAGCCTGTTACGGCCCATGTGTGGATAAATTGTGGTGCTGAGTGCACAAGGTGTAGCTGAGACCTGCCCAAGAGCTGAATTAAAGTAAAGGCTGTTTGTTGGGGTAAATTGTAGGTTTAAAAAGAATGAAGAGGAGGGTAAGGACATTCTGGTCTTAAAGGAAGTCTTGAAGCTTGGAAAAGTCCTTCCAATCTCTGGATTTTTATTCTTTTCCTTTGGTAAGACAGGAATTGTGGTATCCAATGTCCACAGTAAGTAGTAAAGTTAATTCAGTGTGCTCTAAAACACTTATCCTTGAATAAAGGCATTGTGTTCTGGAAGCCTGTGCTGCCCTAAATGAAACAATCAAATGACAATGTATGTTGGAAAATAAGAGCGTACTGTAGGCTTAGAGATTAGAGAAATAAAGAAGAGTTAATACGGTGAGCTTTCATGAATGTGTACTTGGTATTAGAAGAGAGATAATGTATTCAGAGTAGAAATCAGCTCTGGAAATGCATAAGGATGCTACGTGTTCCCAATAAAGGGGATGAACAGTGAATTTTCTTACTCTAGGTAATGTGGACACTAGAAAGGATGTGTTGTGATTTTAGGGTAGATCAGTGAAATACTGAGAGGACAATTCCATGTGTCCCAGATGCTGAAGAATGCGGCACGTGAGGGAGTTAATTATGGCAGGGTTGGCTTTGTACCCACTAGATAGCGAGAGACCCGTTCAAAGAACAGCGTCCGTGCAGAGTTGTCTGAACTGTCATGTACTGTCTTGCATTGATGGGCCAAGATCTCTGACCAAACTGGCAATGCTGCCTGTAACCAATCTTATTCCTGGTGTCATCTCCTTGCTACAGAGCTAGAGGTTAAGCCTGTTTTGGACGAGAGGTTGGACCAGACGAGCTCCAGACATCTGTTTCAACATGTTGAGAAACTGGTGAAATTTGTGACATGAAGACAGTTGTCCAAGTATTTTCTGTTGTTGCTTCACTATTTCTAAGTGTTTTCTACTGTTGCTTCATGCCTTTATTGCACTGGTCTGTAGGGGAGGCAGCATCTTCATTAGGCTTACTAGGAAAGGACATAGATTGGGGTTTTTTTTGTAATACAAGTGGTTGAATTCAGCTTCTTTTCTGGATACGTGGGACATAATCCCAATTATTGTGTCATAAAAATATATGACCTGCTGTTCTTGTCAGAATTGTGAATTATCTGTTCTTGGACAGTTTAACCTTTTTTTTAAAGCTTCTGTTAATGTGCAAGCCCAGAAGTTTGAAGGCAGAAAGTTAATAATTATTGATCAAGATCCCGTTTCCAGCCCGAGGCAACAAAACATGAAGTTTGCACGTTGGCGGGGAACATTTAACATCACCAGGTTCCTCGGGAGCGTTGTGAGGACTTCCAATCCCACCAGTTCTCTGGTGCAGTTATTGCCTGTGTGGTTCCTGTGTTACCTGCCTGCTCTGTAGTTTCTTGCTGTGGAATGAGGCTGTTAGAGTGATCAATTATTTTGGATCCCCAGGGCTATGGAAGTGTCCGTTTTAAGACCTGATTAGCAGATGCATCATCATTTCCTTTAATGGGGTCCTTGATGACCGGTATCTCTGGAAAATAAAAAAAACCCAAGTACCTTAAGTTGAAATTGCTCAATAAGGAGTTGGTTAAAAACTTCTTGTGTTGGCCACGGCCAGTCCTGCCCTGGCTGGAAGTCCTGGGAGATGGGAACAAAGGAGCACGTTTTGACAAGAGTGGGTGAAATATCTGCATTATGTAGTAATCCCGGTAAATTTAGCAGGTGTTTTTTTGTTTCCTGCTTCACGGCCTGTGAGAAGAGCAGATTTCTAAGGTGTTGGGTTATTTAACAGTTGTCTTTATCCTGTGGATACTCAGAACTATTGTCTCCAATGACACCGATTATTAGTGTCTTTGGAGGGGCATGGGAGTATCACGGTAAAAAAGGATATATTCTCTGATCTTGCCATCCTGCTTCTCAAAATTCCTAGCTCTCTGTTTGTTGTCTTTTTCTCCTATTTATTTTAACTCTCTCCTTTCTGAACAGCAAGGTGTGTTATTCTGCTGTGCCAAGTCTGAATCAATACACAGCATAGCAGTTACATTAGTGTTCTACAAGACAAGAGGACTGATGGACAAAGCGTAACAGAAAATCAATAAAACATAGTAAACAGTGGTGTTTTCCCATGAAGTCCAGGAGGGTAGCACAAATGAATTGTCGTATGAACTGGACTTTAATATTCATTACCTGGTGTCTCTGTGGTTTATCAGCTGTTGTGCTCTCTGACCCCACCGGTGTTTGATGACAGGAATATTGCAGAAGAATGTCCCTTAGTGCTGGTGAACGTATTGCGTGTCCTGAACCACTTACCCTGTCAATGCAGGATTGTTATCCTGAAGCTGTGAGAAAATGGGATGGTCAAGCTTAAAACAGGATCCCTTAAAAGAGTATGAAAAAGCATATTCAGTAATTGGGGTGCTCTTCTGAGGATCTGTTTAGAGTCCAAAAAATTGCTATATTGGGTTTTAGTAGCTTATGCAGATGACTGAGAGCTATAAGACTCTAGATCTCACTCTGGATTTCATGTGTTTTGTTTAAATTATACTTCAGTTGTAAGATAGGACTGCACAAATACAAGCACAAAGCAAGCTGCTGCCTCCCTTCATAGTGGGAATTTCAAAACAGATCACGGAGGGCTGAGATGCAAATGCAGCCTATCATGGGCTGCAATGGAGTTCTGATCTGAAATTAAACAGAAAGCTGCGAAAATAATTTTGTTTCACTGGAAGTCAGGATTAAGACTGAGGAAATAAAAATATCTGTTTTATGAGCCCAAACAGGCTCGAAGAATAAGGCTCCTTTGAGAGGGAGGTAGTCATGCTCACACGCTTGTGATTGCGGTAACTTGCTGAGGAAATATTGCTTAACACGTGATACTAAAAGCAGGTGGTGAAAGTTGCTGTTTAGGTTGGGTGCTCCCTGGTTTTTGGCTCGTAAGCTGCAGCACGTTGTGTTATGTTCCCCTCCGAAACTTCTGCGTATGGAGACGCTGCCCACCTGGGGCTCTGCCCTGTAGGTCATACAGGGGACGGGCAATCACTGAGAACCCTGGGATGTGTTTTCTCCAGTACCCTAGTGTACCCAACAGGTGTTGCAAGTCCGCTTTGCTGTTTGGGGTGTGCCCCTTTTCTATGGTAGCCAGAACATCACCAGGCACTGCTATGGCTCCCCCTATCCACCAAGCCCTTAGGAATTTAACTTCCTGGCTGGGACCCTGGCACTTGGACGGTGGAATATCTAATCCATTCTGTGTTAATAAATTCCAAAGAGTTTCTGCTACTTGCCCCACCTGTTCCTTATTGTCTCCACCCACTAAGATGTTGTCTATATATTGATATATGCAAATGCCTGAGGGTACCTGTACCGACTCCGGCATTGTTTTGAGTGAAGCCACGTGCATGCACTCTGTGGACCGCCTGTTGTAGTGGTTGCTGCCCCTAAATAATTTTCCTCAACTGATATCCGAACCTTTATTTAAGTCACTTTTGGAATGCTAAAACCCTGTTTCTCACCGGTTTAATAGAAGTTGTTTTGGACCCTGTTGTCCCTTAAATTAACCTTGGGGTAATATTCCGTGACAAGCAGGTGGTGAAAGTTGCTGTCTAGGTTGGGTGCTCCCTGGTTTTTGGCTCGTAGCTGCAGCACGTTGTGTTACGTTCCCCTCCGAAACTTCTGCGTATGGAGACTCTGCCCACCTGGGGCTCTGCCCTGTGTCCAAAAGTATCTTCTAGCCGAGGCAGGGACGATAATCTTGCCACCAAACTACAGAATTCCCGTGGCTTTCCCGTACCCCCTGCCCACCGCTCACCTCCCGCCTCTTGTTCCTGCCTCTCTGCCCCAAAGTAGCCGGTGCAAGGTGAAGATTTCTGCTCTGGAGACCAAGCTGGGGATTGCTCAATACATATCTGTATTTCTGCTGCCCATAGGGGCTTCACTTTCTTTCCTAATACTCTTACGCAACGTTTGGGGTTGAATGCATAAGTAAATGTGTTTTGGTGGTAAATGAAAGGGATCCATACATTTCTTTTCTTGTTTGTAACTGCTGTGAAGTTTGATAAGGCTTATCTTTGTAAGACCTCCTCGGTAGCAGTTCTCTTTGTCTAATCGCTTTCACATTTCTTCCTTTTCAACTTGAAGTATTTAACGAATTAATTGGGAGAAGGGGGCAGAACTAAGGGGGAGATAATCCTAAATGTCTGTCAACTCAAAAATGTGCTAGTTAATAAAAGCTTTGCCAAGCCTTCAATAAACCTTCTGAGCAAATGTGGGACAACTTCACGAAAATATTTTTGTGAAAACAAAGTAAAAAATGTGTACTATTCTATCTATGTGTTATTTTAGTGAATAACAGGAGATGCGGGTGGAGAAGGGACCGGCTGTGCGTGCGGACTGTGCTGCTCTGTAATTCCTGTATGACAACAGGCTGTTTTCCAGGCTGCCGTAGCACTGTCTGGAGGTCACAGACGAGCTGGAGATCTGTGCATAGCACTTGTGGAAAACTGCGAGAGTCTGAAAAGAGTCATTTAGAGGTGTGTTCTATTGAAGAGCATAAATACTTGGTTGTATGGATCTCCATTTCTTTTGTCATGCAGCTTTGAGATGTGGATTGGTAGTGGTTTTTGAGTATTGGAACAGATTTTATGAACCTTTGCTTTTCTGATGAGGTGGAACAACTTTTCAGTTTCATTTTTATTGACTAGATTTTAAACATTCTAGCTAGAAATCTGTTAGTCTTTCTATCAAGCCGAAACTTCACAATTAACATTATAAAAGTGAGTAAATTGCTGTGCTGCACCATGAGTGTTGTTTTAATATTTTTTCAGGATATATTTTTTAAAATCTGCCTCTTGCATCCTCATGCCCTCAGCGGGCAGTGAAAACTGCAATGGGATATTGTCCTGCAGGTTTCTTTCTAGTCCCAAAGTGGGAATGGTGTGAGCAGTGGCCCTTCAGGCCTCCTCCTCCAATACCCCAAGCCAAATAAATGCTGATTTGTGTGGTCTGCTCAGAACTCAGACTATTAAAGAACACATTGTCTATTCCCATCACACTTCTGATGCTTCACGGAGTTCAGGAGAACTTTGGGGGGGTGTGGAGGCTGCTCCATGGTGTAACAGAGAGGTGTTTGTCTCACTGTGTGGTGATGAATGTCAGATTAAAAGATTCCCACCCCATGTCCAGATTTCCACCAGCACTGTGTTTGTTTCATTTTCCCCAAAAGAGCAACTATCGTCTCTAAAGCCTTCATTGAATGTTGCGTGGCAGATCCAGCCCTGCAGGGACAGGTGCAGCTTCCACACGCTTCAGTCATCGCTGTGTTGTCACCTTATCCTGGATGACAACTGGAGTTGCCACCCGTGCTTGGCGTCTCCGCCTTGACCTCCCTCAGCAATTAAACCCAGTTTTAAGCAGCCACACCCGCTGTGCGGTGATGTGTGAGGAAGTGGGTATGGATGTTCCCCCACACTTATTAACAGCGTGTGCAGTTCAGAGCTCGTGAGCTGCCTAACTTGGTTCGATAAACAAATGCGTGGTGGATTTATTAAGCATGTGTATAAGAACATTGCCATATGTCTGAAATTAGAATTTCCTGTATAATACTGTAATTGAACAAGGCAGGATATGGCTCAAAGACACTTTTATTTCCCTTTGCCCTTTTGAATCCATCTGGTGGCTTTTGCTGTTCTTTTATCTCCCAGCAAATCAAGACCTTAAAATTGATGACCTAAAATTAATTTCCTTGAAGCTGTTTTAATTATGCTTTTATTTCTGTGTGTGTGGAGGCACAAAATGTAACCCACATAGAGTGGAGAGCATTTGTTCTCATTTTGTCAGGTAGCTGGGACTACAGACGCTTTTTCTGTCTGCAACAGTAGAAACTTTTACAATGCTGAAGGCACAGGGGAAGGATCCTCTCATATTCTTGCTGTGTGAACAAAAAGGCTTTAAGGTGCGTAAGGAACTTCACTTTGTGTCATCACAGCACGCTGATTTTCATTTTCCTTATGAGAAATATGGTGTCTTTTATATTTACTTTTCTGTACAATAATCCTGTTAATTCGGACTGCTGGCAAAGTTGTTTTTCTTTCGTGTATATACCTGCCATAGTTTCTTAGCAATTAGGATTAGAAAAACATGTTGTGGGAGGTGCTCATCATTTTCTGACTCAGTTGGTTTGAGTCAAGCCTGTAAAGCAGCTGTTAAGGTCAGGCAATCTGTAATTGACCTATCAGATGTTGCAATTAAAATTTGTCAGAGCTTTTAGAAATGAGTTGCCTCGATTGTTTTTGGGGAAATAAAAAACAAAAAACCCTCAAAACTAACAGAAAGCTTTAATACATTAAACCAATACATTAACTATTGCTCTATTCTGTATCTAATGCAAGAAATGGAGGGGAATGCAAATCAAAACAGTGGCTTTGGGTTTAGCATCCTGGTTTTGGCAGGGACCTCCTTCGTGTTCTGGACAACAAGTCCAGGGAGGATTCTTGGCAGCATCTGTCAATAAGTTTATACCTTGAAACATTTAGAGTTATAAATACTGTGTAAAAATAAGAAAACACATTTAAGTGAGAACACACATGTGGATGCTTTTGCCACATACTTCTCCTTCTTTTGCCTTAATACTTTTGTGGATTTTGTAAAATATGTGAATGTACTGTAATAGAATGACTAGGAATTTAGTGGTTGCTGTGCAACTTGAGTGGGTGGGGGGGATGGTTTTGGTCTGTCTGTCATCATTCCCTATTTTTAATAATAAAATGTTTACCACACTCTTTAAAATGAATCTTTGAGACACTATACGGAAATGTGTATGACAGTTACAAGGCTCTAGAAGCTTTTTGACAAGCTGAAAAAAACCCCCAAGACCCCTCACGTCTTGGTACGTAGTTGGGAAGCTGGGAAAACCAGGTTTGTCTGTCCTAAGGTTTTTAATTGAGCCTCACTTAGTATCTTCGCTCATCAAGGTTTTAGAGTTTTTCTGTGTTGTGCGTTTGGTTTTGTGTTTGGGGTTATTTTAATAATCAAAAACTTCATCTTTAGCATGGGAAAAGTTGGGGTTGTTAGGGGTTATCTGGATTCCATTTCAGTCTTGGGGAGGTTTTCCTCTCTGGGATGTTCTGCTGTCTTCCTCCTGGGGACAAGTTGGGTTAGCACTGCTCAACTTGCCCATTTTGGTTTCTAGGTATTTAAGCTAAACATAAACGTGAATGAAATGAGATGAATGTTGCCTTAAGCGAAGGGAGATGGCCGTAACTCGCCAGTTCTGCGCAGTTTGACATTTTGTTTTCATGCTATTCTTAGGACAGGGTTTCTTCACAGTTGACTTTACGTTTTGTAAACCTTCTCTAGTTTCAAAAATGTCTCAGAGAAATAAAGAAACCATGATTCTGTGCTACAGTTTGTCCTGTCAGGTAAAAAAGCCTTAAAAGCACTAGTTGTGCCTTGCGTGCTAATCCCCTGCAAAACATGACGTTAGAATGAATATTGTACGTATGAAATATAAGACTTGATAAATCATTAAAAATCCACTGGGAAATAAAGAACCCTATCTCTTTGGATAGCTGTGGCATGTGGCTTGTAAATCGGTATATTCCGTTCCGTTTGTAATGATATTTCATAACTATATTTTACATGGAGACCTAGAGCTTGAGTTATTCAGTACTGCTGCTCATCTGTGTATCTGTGTTTAGATTTATGTGGACAAACATATTAATTTTTAATATCTTTTCTGCTGTTTTCATAGGAATGTGTGTGGTGGTTTTTTTAACTTCAGGTGCTGTTAATATTGACTGAATTTTTTTGTTAGTGAAATTAATGTAAAAAAAAGTCCTTGAGTTCTGACTTGTTACTTGTAGGGAGTTTGTGCATTTGAATTGTTGGGGAAAATAAGCCTGTAATACAATTCTGCTAAGCCCTTTTTAATTTAAGATTCAGGGCAACTTATTTCACTTCATTTTGGAAACACACTTTTCTGTAAGTCGCTCAGCCAAAATTTCCCCTATAAGATTTTTATAGTGACCTTTAATTTAATCAGTGATGCGAACAGCATTTTCAACTGGGGACTAATCCGCAGAGGTTTTAGATAATCTTCCATCAGATTAATGAGGAGCTGATATTTTTTTCTACCCCGTTTTCTGCTCTTCTATGAGTTACTGTGTGTTTTAAGTTTTGATTTGACTTCTTTTATTGCTTCTATTGGGGAAATGTTCAATTTCCTATAAATACCACTTTACTTCAGCCTTCAGGAAGGCATTAAATAGGAAGAAGTTAATTTTTTTGGAGTTCTCTGGGCAATCTCCAAGCACTTACCTTTTTGTGTTTGTCAAAATTAAAGCGTAGTGCAGCTTTATGAAGTTTTTGGTGTAAATGATGTGTCACAGAAAGAGAACGGGAAAGAACAATAATTAATCTTTTATTCCTGATGGCGTAGAAACGAATGCGGTGGCTGACCTTTCTTGGGCCATTGGGGAAAACGGTCATGTAGAATAGACTGGCTTTGCTGACATTAAACAATTGATTTTATTATTTTTGCAGCATTAGAAATACAAACTTGTATTAAGGACGTTATTAGCCGTGCCTGGCTTAAAAGAAATCAGTAATTTTGAAGACTCCTTATCTGCCATTGCAATTTTATTTGACCTTTCTGCCCTAGATTTTGGTAAACCCCCCCTTATTTGTCTCTCCAAGAGGTCTGTAGTTTTCGTTAAAGTATCATTTCATTGACAATCTTGCTTAGGAGCTGTCATTTAAGTATCTCTAAGTGTACCTAGACATTGGTTATTTAACTGGAATTATTCTTGCCTTAAAAGCATTTGCACAAATATAAATATAGGTTTATTTACTTGTTTTTTCCCCCTGTGAGGCTCAGAAGTCCTGGTTGGAGGTATTTTAATTGTTAACCAGCTCAGTTATGATAACCTGGTTGGCACCTGTTAGAAGGTCTGTGTATGTATATTATAGTGTATATTATGGTCCATAGTGGGTGGCACCATCTATTTTGGCTGCGGTCCTGCTGTTGGCTTTTGAACACATTGGTCTACATTCTTTGAATAGTATTTCATACTGATTTCCCGTTTCTGTGCGTAGATTTAAACCAAGTTTTACTGGGGTTTTTTGGTTCCTCTTCTGTCCCCCATCTGTATCTCAAATCCAGCTGGGCGAGCTTGAAAGGTGAAGCAAAACTTCTTCTTACTCCCGTTGCAAAGTGAGCTTTGAATTGTTACCTTGGGCTGGGTAACTGGATCCCTGACACAAAGATTTCACAGGGCTATTGTGTGCTGGTAATTACCGTCACTTTCTGTGTAGTTCATTTAAAAGTAATGACTAGTGGATGCAAAAGGAATAATAGGTGTTAACCATGGAATACATTAACTCATGGAGATGCCAGGGGAATTTAATTTGTCCTCATTGAATGAGGATAGGAAATTATGTTAAAATATGGGGTTTGTTTCCTTTTTATCTTTTATGGTATAAATCTACTGAATGAGATGGAGTTTTTTTGACAGGTTATGGCCCAGTGGCTGTGATCTCAGCTTCAGTGAGGTCGTTCTGGGCTAAATGGGGGTTTGCTTTCTAGACTCGTAATGATAGCAGAGTATTGGAGATACAAGACTTCTGAGCATTTAAAACATTGCTTAAATAAAGACTGTAAGCAATAAGGATCACTAATACCATGCTTTGTTTTGAAGGACTTGAAAGGAAGCCTTTTCTTTTAAATATGTATAACAAATAGCAACGGTGCTCCCGTATCTCTCTGTGTTGGGAGATACTGGCCGAGCCTCTAGCAAAACAAGTGAAATCTGTAAGTTGAATTTTATTATATTATTGGGGAAATCAGTGACACAATCAGTTAGAAACATCTTTTGCCTTGAACAGCGATGGTTAAACCGCGTGAAGTCAAATTGTTGCATTATCAATAACCAAATTAGCAGCTTCCTGAACAGCATTGTTCTTCTGACCCAACGGAGAGATGCGGGGAAGTATTGCAATGCTTATTAGTAACCTGTAAGACTTCTTCTTCTCAGGAAAGGAATTTCTGTTCTGTGGAAAACACCTTTTTTTGGTTTGTGTTTAGTAGCAACGAACAGGGAAAAATACAAGTTTTGAAACCTTGCTGCAGATTTTGGTGAGAGTGCTTTACTAAACAGCATGCCCCTTCCCCTTGGGGAGTTCTAGTGTTAAGTAAAAGCAATGCGACTGGAATAGTTGGCTGTTGCAATATGTCTGAATATAGTTACCCAATCTGTCCTGTTTCCCCAAATGAATGATTATGAAAAGCATTGAATTGCTTCGTTGAATGTCCCTTAATTAGTAAATGTGACTAAAATGAACTGTGTGTGGGTGGATGAAATAAGTGCGGTATGTGTAACTTTGATCTGTTCTTTTAAGTTAGTTCCTAGTTTGCTGCTTTGTGTATTCGTTGAATAACTTTCTAAATTGTAAGTGTAAAAATAATTGCTGTATCTATGAAGTTGGTAGTTTAGTTGTCTAAAACAGGCACTTCAGTGCACCGTGTGTTTTCTCAGAGCTGTGAAGTTGATGGTTCGGGGCTCAGCCGGAGAAGGATGTGTGCGTGTTTGTCCTCTGCAGGGCACAGGACGAGGGTTTGCCGGTTCTGTTTGCTGTCGGGCAGAAGGACAGATTGCCCGGGCAGAAGGACAGATTGCCCGCGCGCTCGGCTGTTTCTATATTTCTATAAACACTCCCAGTTAGTCACCGAGCACATGTTCCTGTGGTGACACTTTTTCAAAAGGTGTCGTGTCCTGACGTGACCCAGCACTGCCCAGCACCGGCTCCCTCGCTGGGTGTCCCTGTTCCTCGGCCGCTGCATCGTGGTGGGGACGTGTTGTCACCCGGTGTCACTGTCCTCAGCTCCCGCACCGTGCGCTGGGTGAGCAATGTGGTGTATTTCTGGCCTGGCTTGGTGTTTGCTGTTGTAGCACTTTCAAAGCAATGCCTGCAGGTGCGGGTTATAAACTGTTATTGTATGGGTGATGGGCATGCAGTGCCGTAACATCAAAAGTGAAGATATCAGTTGTTAGTTGACAGCTCTCTCATTCCACCTTGCAGAAGCATCCAAAATTCAAACCTTTGGGGGAAAGGAATTATTTTCCTAGCGGTCTCCTTCCCATCCAGGTGAAAATTCATGTTTTGAATAATTTGAAGGATCTAAGATGATTATTCAGACCTTCCTGCCATGTGAATAAAACCGATACCTTACATCTTCAGAATCAACAACAACAAAAACCCTTGAAGAGGCAGCTAGAGAAGGTGGAGACAGTGTGGCTTTTAAAAGGAGGAGCAATTAAAGCCTGGGTTTCTGCAAGTATCAATGTAATCTGTAAGCAGAATTGTGCCCCTTCAGACGAGGAGGCTGGAACACCAGCTCTCCAAACAGCTGGGAGAGGAGTGGAGCGGAAAACGGGGACGCAACAAGTGAGGAAAACGTAGTCGGAAATCAGTAAGAAGTGAATCTGTTGGAATGACTTATGGTGTAAAAACATAGGGGTTCAAGAACCTAAAGAAATATCTTTGCTCTCAAAACCAAACACCTAGTGAAGAGCTGCCAGTAGTGGGAGAAGTCAGCGGTGTTATTGTTGTATTTGCTGTGGAAAAACTTCTTAACGTCTACTTTGGGAAAAAAAATGTAAATATTTCACAATAAAAAAGAGAAATTGTGCTCAGGAATGTATGGGAAATATGGGCCTGCCCGGAGCAGGGAAAAATCTCCCCTGTCTTGTTTGGGGAGGAGAAACTGCTCTCAGCAGGATATCTGGTGTGTTGAGAGGGGTTAGTTGTTTAAAACTTGGAATGATGTAGGGAGCGCACTACTTTTGCCATCCCAATTGATATTCAGAATGCTTGTAATGAAATATCAGCTGTTGGCCAAAACATGTGCTCTCTAAAATATACAGCATTACAATATTTCTCCTGTGTTGTACACTGTTTTGGGTTTTTTTTTAATTGTATAAATTGTTTGAAGATTGGATTCAAGATACAGCTTCGAACAGCTGCGCTTGGGAAAAGCGTGAACTGCCTTGTAGCAAAACCAGCCTGTGAACAGGGTGGGTTCTGAAAGTTCCAGCAATTATTTGCATAAATAGAAATAGTTGTTCCTGGAAGTCAGTCCCCTCAGCTGAAATGTCACTTGGGCCAGATGTTGAGGGCATTGGGTACTACAGAGTTAGCTTGGAAGTCGTGGGCTGAGGATGCCAAAGTGCAAGCAGTTGGATTATGTTGTTGTTATGCGGCTGCCCTGTTGATAGTGCTAATTTAAGAATGTGCTTCTATAAGACAATTTGTGGTATAGTGTCATGTTTAAGGTTAGGCAAATATTGGCTAATCAAGAATTTCCTTTCCGTGTTAACTAGTTAATTGCGATATAAAAAATTTCTTGCTTGTTCCGTAAGCATTAAAATCTCTTTTCTGTACATTTGGTGTGTGCAAGTAAACTTCATCTGTTTCAGGTAATTAGCACCGCATTAGCACAGCATGGCAACTGGTGTTTAAACACAAGATAATTAACCGTGCAGCACAAACAGTGCGTGCTAAAGAGCTAACCAAATCTCTGCATTTCTAGCTGATCGAGAAGAAAACGCTCAGAATGGTATTTGGAGGCAGGGGGAGCAGTGAATATTTTTCTCCTGCTAGATTATTGATGCACAGTTGGTGCCAAATGAGCAGAAGAGAAGGGTCAGGAATTTCAGGCTGATGGCAACAGCATCGTGTGCAAGTGCAGCTCTTGGGTGGCTTTTTTTTGGTGGGTGTGTGTTGTGCTTTGTTTGTTTGTTTTCCTGCCTTAGTTCTAATGACTCGATGACCTGGAAGATGTGTAGTTTTGTGGGTTTTTTGGTACTTTCCAATTTTGGTTTGCCAGCCCTGCCATTTCACAACTGGCACAAGTGTTAGAGATGTGTGATAACAGATGGTCCAGCACAGGGAGATGGAAAAAGACTTGGAGATGTACGTTGTCCAGTAGTGCTTGGTAGTGTGTGGGGTTTTTTTTCTTCTCTCCAAAATATATTTGGATGCATTTGTCTAAAAAACTGGGAAATTTGCAGTCTGAAGTTGTGAAGTGGAACTGTGTCCATGGGAAGCGTGGGTTCTGTGTGCTGCTGGGTCCCAAGTGCGCCAATCCAGTGGAGGAATGGAAGACCAAGTTTCTCACTAACTGTAACAATCGCAAAGATATATATATACATGACTGATAAACTTATATCTAAAATTTTGAATAAGTGAGAGGTCTTACTATTGGGGTAAATAACTACTTGACCCACAGACATGGCAGGAAGGGTAAGAATCTGCTGACACACAAGTGGGCTGGAGGTACAGCTCTGTCACTGGAATTGAGTTTTATGTTTACTCTTTACTGCTGCTTGGTAGGTCAGATGGATTTTTGGGAGGACAGAAGAACCTGATCTGAAGGCAGAATTTTGCCTCTTAAGCCGTTTGTCAGAAAAATGGTGAGGTGGCGAGTGGGAGCGTGACAAGGTTCTGAAAGCTTCTTTTGAATCTTTGAGCCCAAACTGGCTCCCTGACGTATGCACCAGAACCGAGATTGAAGACTGGAATTAATATTTCTGGAGAGTTTGTGTGAAGCAGGACAGAGTCCAGCTCCTCTTGTTCAACCTGATTGGGAAGGTTGCACATGCGAGGTGAGCTAAGGAATAAACTAGTCAGCAATTTAGGAGCCATAAAACAGTCAACTGTAGTGGGTGGGAAGTTGTAGACAAATTGTCGCTGCTGATGTAACATTACTAGATAAGCTGGGTGGCAAAGATCTGCTTTTTGAAAAGGTTTAACCCAGGTCATTTTATTGACAGGCTAAAAATGTTTACATGAGCGTCTCCGTTGGCAAGATAAAGGGCTGTAGCCTTTAGTAGGAAGAGATGACAAAGCGGTGGTGCTGACTTGCTGGGTAATGCAACCTGATGTCACAACTGTTTGTGAAGTGCACATTTCTTCGCCGCCACGTAATCGTTCTTCTGAACTGCTCTTTAAACGTCAGCAAAGGCCTCTCATTAATTCGGCTTGACAATTTAATTACAGCATTTTAGCAGCTTCTTGAGAATAACTCAGTTACTGAAGTGGTGAACTTGCTGCCTTGCCAGTGTGGATAAAGTGCTTCCTCCTGGCTGGAAAGGCAGCGTTAATCTTGTCATTCCTGATCCATCTCTGTGTATGGTCACCAGTGCTGGGTTTTAAATGTGCGATATGTCCTCTCCATGTAAACGTGTGCTAAGTCCACTTCCATGGGTCAATAAAAGGCTAGAAATAACATGTAGATATAATTGATGAAAAAGGCAAGTTTCTTAAGCATATCAAGCTTAACGGTTGAAAATAAAGCTGTGTGAAGGGGAAAGAATGCATTTAACGTAATATTACCTTCTCTTCACAGACTTTGACACATCTCTGGGACCTGCAATGACAAGTCAGAACAGTAGCCATGCAGAGAAAACTGGTGAAATGTCCTCAAAGCAGTCGGCACCAAAAGTGCAGGTCCAACGATCTGTCTCTCGAGAAACCATCACTATTCATTTCTCTGCATTTGGGAAGGAGGAAGAAGAGGAGGAAGAGGAGTTTAAGGAATTTCTTGATGAGGAACTAGATGACCAAAGCATTGTAACAGCACTTGAAGCCAAGGAAGACCTCTGCTTTGAGCATACCGGCCATGAGTTTTCTGGTCCAGCTACCTCGCTTAACATGGCCAACTCCACTTCACTGCTGTCCTCATCGCCTGCAGTTCTGCCAACTGCAGAGACTGTAAAGCTGTTGGATTCTCCTTCCACATCCCAAGTGTTCAGTGCAGTGCCACTAGTCCTATCTCCATTGTCACATTCGTGTCATACAGTTAGCTCAGCAGGTGCACCACCACCTGTGGAACAGAAATCCAGCCTGTCGTCTTCCCCATCCTCATCCCCTTCCAGATCAGTTGTCTCCTCCAGCGGATCACCCACAGTTTCTAGTTCAAAGCCTTTTAAGGGTTTAGTCAAGTCCCTTTCAACAGATGTGGAACCAAAAGAACCCACCCCACCGATGCGACATCGGCAGTTAATGAAAACCTTAGTGAAATCTCTGTCTACAGACACTTCCAAACAAGAATGTGAAGCTGTGTCTTACAGGCCGCCTGACTCAAAGCTGAACTTGCATCTGTTCAAACAGTTCACTCAACCTCGAGCTGCAGGTGGTGATTCTAAAACTGCCCCCTCATCTCCATTAACATCTCCCTCTGACGCTCGTTCCTTTTTTAAAGTACCTGAAATGGAGGCTAAAATTGAAGATACTAAAAGACGCCTTTCTGAAGTGATCTATGAGCCTTTTCAGCTGCTCAGTAAAATAATGGGTGATGAAAGTAGTAGCCACAGGCCCAAAGCCTTATCTTCAAGTGCTTCAGAACTCTCAAACCTTTCCAGTTTGAATGGCCATTTGGAAAGCAATAACAACTACAGCATTAAGGAGGAAGAGTGCGATTCTGAAGGGGATTTTTATGGAAGTGACTCTAACCTGAGTAAGAACAATCAGCCAAAAGTGGCTGAGGAACATGCAAAAGAGACAGAGACCAAAAGCTCTCAGTCTGCAAGCACAAAGGACGTGAGTTCAAAAACTTCACTTGTACTTGAAAAATGTTCGTTGTCTGCACTCGCAAGCAGAGAGGATGAGGAGTTTTGTGAACTGTATGCTGAAGACTTTTCTTTGCTAGAGGATGAAAGCAAAACTGATAAACCCACTGAAACTTCGCTCGATCCAGAGGTGACTGAGGAAGACGGTACTGTGCTCAGTAGTGAAGATGAAAATAATCCATATGTGCAGCAGCCTAAAATACCAGTGAAAACTTTATACTTCTTAACACTGTTAGTCTATGCTTACTTTATTATCCCTCTCCCTGGCTACTTAAGTGGACTGTTACTTGGAATGGCCCTTGGATTTATGATAGCCATCTGTGTGATTTGGCTTCTTACTCCACGTACCCATGAATATCACAAATTGCATAAAAGTATGGAAAAGCGATGGAATACAGGAGCTCTAGACATCAAAGAACCTGAAATACTGAAGGTGAGGTCATGGCGGTTTATGTCTGTGTGCGTTACTTTGGGTAGAAGTAGTAAAATAGATTTATTCTGAAGGTGTAAATGCAGTGATTATGCCCACTGGTAAATGGGGTATTGTTGTAGGGTCAGGTGGCTTTGGCAGGTGCACAAATGGTTTAACACCCAAGAATATGTAGGACTTCCATGTCCTTAAGGATTAGTAGGAAACCAGAATTGCTTCAAAAGTAAAGGAGCTGGTGTTAAGATGGCTCTTTGGGGTGTCAGCTGTTATTCAGGAACCTTTAAACTTTATTTTAATCCTTTTATCCAGGAGATATGTTTTCTGAGAATGATTGGAGGCAAGAAATGAACTGTGCAGAGAAGACTACATGAATGTAGATTTATGTTCTATATGACCTGATGAGTATTTCTTGCCGTCATTAACACACAAAGTAATTGTCCTTAATATGTCAAACCCTGTAAAAGGGCTTTGTAATGCTTCAGGAATTGAAAAACCAGCACAGTGCCCATATCACAGTGGAATATAATGTAGTATGATGTAGCACATTGAAAGTTGTTTTTCTCCCCTCATGCAACTGTTTTCTATTTGCCTGTGTCAAAATGACCCCTGGACAGTTTAGATCCTCTGAAGGATGAGATAAAAGATTGAATTTGTAACAAAACATGAATATAGGAAAATGAAATTTATGCTTTTGCATAGAGATGCTCCTCCAGAACTTGTGGGTCTTGTATTCTGGCCTGAGCTGCTTTCATGCCAATACGGTGAGTACTGTGAGTAACAGCCCTTTATGGGGCTGCAGGACTTGGGATTCTGCCAAACTACTCTCGAGCTATTTTTGTACGAGTACGTGTGCGTTCTCTCCCTTGTCAACATTGTCTGAGAAGTTTGCGTTTCCCCCATTTCAAGGACCAGTGGAAAATTCTCCTCAGCAGTGGCCAAAATACCTGAACATTAATATGGTCTCCCCCAAATTGTTCGTTTGCAACGTGAACGAATGAGGCACTGTTGTGCTGGTTGGGGTGTGCTGCTCTAGATTTCTGTACTTATTGCACTTGGTAGTGAAGGGAGAGCAACACCCCCCTGTCCCCAAAAATGCCCACAACCCCCCTGCTCCTTCACTATATGTTTTCTTATGTTATTCCCTCACTCTTCAGTTCTCTAGCTTCCTTTTTCTCTGCCCACATTGTTTTTTCTGTTTAGTGCATTAGCCTTTTCTAACTTCCTTATTGCCCTTCTCCAGCGTGCATTCCCTTGTGTTTTCCTGGCTGATACAAAAGGATTTAAGTAACAGCTCAAATGGAAATGATAAATTTCCCCTTTCCATTAGAAAGAGCTTTTATGAGCAGACGGTGTTGGCAGCGCCTGCAGCCTGGAGAAATGCAGCTTTTTGAGCCCCGGCAGTACCGAAGGAGGCGGCTTTTAACCGACCTGCTGGTCCTTAACGTCACTCAGGATTTCGTGTTTGATAGCGGCCTCTGGCAGACAAATGCGTTTTCCAATTAAGGTGATGGTGACTTCTGCCCACCCCAGAACTTTCCTGTGTCTTTAAACTCCTTGTCAATAGAAGCTCAAAAAACCACGTTGCATTTTCCCTCACTTACCAAGCAAAATACTATTGAAGTACTGTTGAAGAATACTATTGAAGAACTACTACATAAAATAGTAGTAATGAGCAGGATACTAACGTAGTTAATGTGATTTGAGCGATCAACAGGCTTTCAAGAATTTCAGTGTTGGAGCGTTTGATTATGTAACTTCATGATGATGTGTTTTAATAAATATGTTAATATCACTAAGAAAATCTGGGGGCAGTTGTAAGCCAGATTTGAGCTTTTATTGTGCAGGTGACTTGCTGATTCTTTTATTTATGTATTTGAAAATATCATAGGAGTCATTGTTTTCATTTATTTTCCTTGGAGACCTGTTCTGTGTCCACAGCCCTGTGGGTCCTTCCTAAGGATCTTTTGCAATTCCCCCCAACCTCCCCTCTCAGGTTAAGGTATAAAACATGCCTGACATCTTAAACTACGTAACATTTTAAAGTTCATACACTCTCGGGCCTGACTTTGCAGTTCTTACATGAATTATCCTGTTGAACTGCAGTTCGAATAAAAAATTTACAGCCCAGAGTCATGAAAAAGTAAAAGTAAACCAGTGTGGGCTTTATAAAGTGGTTTTATGCAAGTGCTCCTGTTCAGACCGGTTCAGTCTCTGCTGTCCAACAAACAGGGCAGATCCTGTTAGTGCATGTGTGGGGTTTTGAGTAAGAACTGCCCGATACCATAAGCAGATCTGTTTCCAGGTTAGTGACCAGCCCGATGGTGAAGCGCTTTCTCCTGATTTCAGCTGCGGATCCAGAACAACTGCTGACCTTTACAAGCCCAGATCACAGGATCAGTGCAAATGGCAAAGCAGCTGCAGAGCAGCACATGACTATGGGCATTGTCCTCCCTGAATTACTGTATTTCTCATTTTAACAACTTCACTAGTACAAAAAAGACCCATCATACAGTCACTCTTCTCCTACACAAAGAAATCCGTTGTTATTTCAGTAGTTTGGGAAAATTCGTCTGTTGCTAGCACGTTATGGTCACAACTTCTCTGTTTAGATGCGTTGCAAAATTGGTTCCATAGGCTGTGAATCTTTGGTTCCAATTTCTTTTTGCAAAGAGATGGGTGGAGCTATTTCTGCTAAAACTGTTCTTAAAATGCAGGAACTTTGGAAGTAATTTTGGGGTTTCTTGGATAACCTTCTGAAAAATGTTTTTTATGCTAGATGACACAGCTTACAAAAATGAAAATTGCTGAAGCGAGGAGGTGGATGGTGGGTTGTCCTCCTTTAACACTGTTAGATACATGGGGCAAAAAAATCCTGCAGCTGGCACACATTTTCAGAGTGACTGAAGAGCCATAGTTTGGGGAAGTATTAACGTTTCACACTCAGCTGTACAGTGTTTCTCTGTTACAAAATAATTAGGAAGTTGAGTGTGGAAAGGAAACAGTGGATCCTTAGAGAACTCAAAACGTATGTATGAGGAGGGTTGGGAGTAACGCAGTGTGGTGTCTCTTTCATCCTGACGGTTGACTAGGTACTGTCTGAAAAGAGAACCCCAAATATTTGAATTTTAAATTGTCTTTTGGTTTTTGGGCTATTCCTCAAATACCTGAAGCAGCAAATCTCTTCCTTGTACAGAAATTGCTGTGTAGGTTTCCGTACATAGCAAACCCCACAGAAGTGCCAATGCTGTTTCTCATAGCACAACCATCAGGTTAGCAGTGACTTTTAGTGATTTCCAGCTGCCTGAGGTTCTGCATGTTCAAAATCCAGAATCGACAGAAGATAAATGTATTTACAGCCAGTTCCATTTCAAGCAGCATGTTAAAGAAACTTCAGGCATACTCTGAGCTTCCTTCTTGGGTACCACGCACAGCTGGAGGTTTCCAAATAACATCACAGCTTATTACAGTCAGAAAAAGGGCTCGTGTGGTGAAGCTTCATGCAAAGATCCACTTCCCAAGTATCCCTTTCTCTCGGTGCCAGCCCGTGTGGTCTTCAGCCGAACCGCCTTGCAGGAGAAGGGAATATTGAGGCAGCAATTTTTGTCCATATGTTTGCCTGGCCGCAGGCTCCAGACTTGGGTGTCTGAGCTAGAAATAGCCTGAGATCAGAGCCAGGGGGGGTGGGAGCCGCTCCAGAGATCTGGGGCCAGATGGTGATTGCAGTTCTGCGCAAGGCGAGTGGCTCACAGTGGCTTTAGGCAACGCACGTGATGTCCTTGTGCTTCAGTAAGTCCAGCTGGAGTTTCTGGCTGAAAATTAATTGCTCTCTGCTCAAAGATGTCTTGGTTTAATAATTTCTAGGAAGGAAATGGGATGTGCTCGGACATACATCACCCCTGCTGTGCAGAACCTTGATGGTTCATAGAAAACTTCATGCATTTTGTTTCCGATGTGGTAGTTGGATGTAACACGGTGTAAGCAAGAAACCCAAACACAAGGCTTCTTCAAGGAGCATGCGTTGGTATATAGGTTATATATTTCCGTTCATAAAAGAAGTGGTCTGCTTTGGAGCTGAGCAAAAGTGAATGACTTAATCTTTCCTGAACATAAAAGAAATGCTAATTTATCAAGGTTTTTCAGGATTTATAGTGAAAAGGGAGCTAGATGTTGGAGTAAGCAAAACCTACATATCGCTGTTACTATGGCACCTAAGAAAGTGCATGCTGTCTGCTTTGAGAAATTATATGGCACTGAATGAGCATTAAAATAAATTTTACGTTTCTGTGTGTGGGTGGAAACTTCTTAAAGTGTTGCAGTAATTTCTGGGTTGTTTTGCATAAGGTAGTTGGAACTTTTTTGTTTTGAAGGATAGTGGGGATGCTCGTTCAGCTCTCCCCACCTCCCAGTAGCAGATGCTCTCTCCCTGCTATATGCACCTCGGTGTTTATAAAGATGCCGTCGTACTTTATGCTTTAGGGTATGTCTAAGTCTCTCTCCTTCACGTTCTGTTGACATTAATGAATACTGAGTACTCCAAATTAAGGCTTTGATGCGCAGGTGGAAGTAGTTACCAAAGTATGTTGTAGGGCAGCTTAAGAGCAGGAAAATTTGCCCTTGAATGAGTGTTCTGGCTCGTCTTCTGCCCTGTTTATCATGTTCCATAAGCCGATGTTCGCGGAGTGCCATCGCCCCATGGCGAGAGCCGGCACGTATGGGCTTGTCGCGGCAGGGCTGCTTTGGGTGTTTTCTGCTTCTTTCACTGCACAGAAATGAATGAAATTTAATCCACCTGTGTGACCGACGTGTTGTAACTGGGCGGTTACACAACATGGTAAATCACATTAAACCAAACTCCAGTGTGGTCTTCCACTCGGTCCCGAATTGTTGGTGGTTAAGGTGTCCGTGCTGTGAGCAGCCAGGCTTTTTGTTGGTGATTAAAGGTGGGTGCTGGCTGGGAGCAGCGCTGCCCGTGTCCCCCCGTGTCCCTTCCCAGTGAGTAATTAATGAAGATGAGGTGGGAGAGCACTGCGCTACACACACAAAATTATTGACTGAGCAAAACAAATCATGCACTTGCGATACAGTCCTCATCTCATGCTCTGTCAGTTTGGTGCTACCTCATTGAGGGCGTTTACTGGTTGTTGTATCTGTGCAGTAAGTGAAACAACTTGGGCAAAAGCTTGGTTAATTATTTACAGCTTTTACATACATGCTGTACTTGGTTTTCCAGCAGCTGAAAAGCCTTCTAACAAGTGTTGTCTTCTCTAGGGATGGATGAACGAAATCTATAATTATGATCCAGAAACGTACCATGCTACATTGACTCACTCCGTCTATGTGCGACTTGAAGGAAGCACCTTACGACTTTCAAAACCCAACAAAAATATTTCTAGAAGGGCTGTGTACAATGAGCCAAAGCCTGAAGTCACATATGTCAGCCAGAAAATATATGAACTTACAGAGAGCAAGGTGAGTGTGCCACACTTTTATCTGATTTTAACTTTTAAATGTTGACATTTTGTCATGCCTCTGGTTTGATCTGCTGTCGTCATGTAAATGAAACTGTTGACAGTTAACAAGGGAAAGTGTAGAGTCCTACATCTGGGCAGGAACAACTCCAGGTTCCAGTATAGGTTGGGAAATTACATATTAGAGAGCAGTGTAGGGGAAAGGGACCTGGGGGTCCTGGTGGACAACAGGATGACCATGAGCCAGCACTGGGCCCTTGTGGCCAGGAAGCCAATGGCATCCTGGGGTGTATAAGAAGGTGGGTGGTTAGTAGATCAAGAGAGGTCCTCCTTCCCCTCTACTCTGCCCTGGTGAGACCACATCTGGAATATTGTGTCCAGTTGTGGCCCCTCAGTTCAAGAAGGACCAGGGAACTGCTGGAGAGAGTCCAGCGCAGGGCAACAAAGATGATTAAGGGAGTGGAGCACCTCCCTTATGAGGAAAGGCTGAGGGAGCTGGGTCTCTTTAGTTTGGAGAAGAGGAGACTGAGGGGTGACCTTATTAATGTTTATAAATATATAAAGGGTGAGTGCCATGAGGATGGAGCCAGGCTCTTCTCGTTGGCAAACAATGATAGGACAAGGGGTAATGGGATCAAGCTGGAACACAAGAAGTTCCACTTAAATTTGAGAAAAAACTTCTTCTCAGTAAGGGTGACAGACACTGGAACAGGCTGCCCAGGGGGGTTGTGAAGTCTCTTTCTCTGGAGACATTCAAGACCCACCTGGACATGTTCCTGTGCGACCTCACCTGGGTGTTCCTGCTCCAGCAGGGGGATTGGACTAGATGATCTTTTGAGGTCCCTTCCAATCCCAAACATACTGTGATACTGTGATACTGTGATGTGACTAAATTGCAAAAGATTGTGCTGGGGAGGAAGATTGAGCAGGATTTAGAAAAAATTACGTATTTATGCGGTCAGGGAAAAGCCAGGTTTTCCTCTGCACTTCAAAGCAGAAGATAACACTTGGGAGTTCAGAGAATTGTTCCCCTACATTAGATTAGCGCATGCCTGTTCCGAAGCTTACACCAGAACACGCGATCTTTGGTTGTCTCTGTGCTGAGGCAGTTCGGATGATGTTTGCATCTCACATGAAGAGGGAACATACATTGTACGTGGATGTAAAAGAGGAGAGCGAGAGGTGGCTGGAACAGACTTTTAGTGGGTGCCCACCATCTAGGGAAGGAAATTGGGATTTTTGCAACTGGAAGAGTGAATGAAGAATAATGCTGGGGCAGTTTTCCCACGTGTTATTTGCCTCCCTCAAATCTGTGAAGAGTTGTCGCGTGAAGTTGTCTCCGTTGGCATTGCGTTAAGTAATACATCGATACCACATTATTAAAAGAGTGGATTTTTTTAATGTGCTGCATCACTGGAGAGCCTTGGCAGCACAGGTGGAGGAGGAAACCGCTTCAGTTGACTGGGATTTAGGGAGAGAAGGGACCAAGGCGACGGGGAGGAAAACCTCCCTCGCTTTCCCCAAGTCAGGACGGAACATCTTGCTGTCAGCTCTGCTTTCTGGTAGAGGAAGACGGTGAAAAAGATAAAGCAAAAACATAGATTCCTGCCTACTGCAGATTTGTTTTCCCATAATGAAGACAATCAAAACTATCACATGCTACAAGAGCACTTGACTTGGTGATTGTTCCCCATGGTATCTTAGAAAAACTTCCAGTACTTCCCCCCTCACCCCACACTAAATTGGTTACAGAAGTGCCAAGTTCTTTGAATGTAATAAGCAAATGATGGCTATTCTGCAAAGTAATTACCCGCCATTTTTAGAGAACGCTGTTAAGTTCAGCATCTAGATTAGAATCTGCTCTCTTATCACTCTTACCATCACTTCCATTGTCTCAATTCTCTCTGAATATACAGAATTTGGAATATGGTTATCGGCAAATCATTCTTATTCCTAGATTCTTACTTAATGTAACTATTGCCGACTTCAAACACTCAATTTCATGAGGTGGGCCTGACAAATTGAGTTTTAAAACTTGGTTTGGATTCCCATTACCAACCACATGGTGACAGAGATAAGGTTCTTGTTTTTACTATTTTTTTCTCCGTAACTGTGAGAATAAGATCTTTTAAATGAAAACTGAGTTTCTCCACACGATTGTAGAAGTCTGAGCTACTTAAATGGTCTTTGTTTTCATTTCAAGGCTCACCAAAGACATAATGACATCAACCCCCTGTGAGCTGAGAGTCAGTTAAACCCAACAGATGCGATGTGGGATCTGTATCTCTCACGTTCTTTATGTGACTAGAAACATAGAAGATACAACTGAAAAATAATGTAACCCTTTAATTTATCCTTCAGATTTCCCTGGTTCCTAAGAGTCTGGCACGAAAACGGATTTGGAATAAGAAGTACCCTATTTGCATTGAACTTGCTAGACAGGAGGACTTCATGGCCAAGGCCCAGACTGATAAGGAGAATACAGAAGAAAAGTCAGCTGCTGAAAAAGTGGACTCGAGCAATGAAGAATCCAAGAAGCCTCAGGATGGAGCGAAGTACACTAGCCAAAAGGATCAAGTGCTTTATCTCTTTGGGAGGACAGGCAGGGAGAAGGAGGAATGGTTCCAAAGGTTCCTTCTTGCATCCAAGCTGAAGTCTGAAGCAAAGAAGCCATCCGCTTTGTGTGGGAGCAAGCCAGGTATTCAAATTCCGTGTTCTAGTCAAAGTGTCTATTAAAAAAGAAGAGTTATGTTTTCTAGGTGGTAGTTATAGCAACGGTGGAGCCATAGTGATCTTTACAGACAAATAATAGTAAAGACACTCTTCTGCTCCTTATCTTGGCCTCACATTCCCACCTTCCCACCCTGCCTTTTCCTCTCTTGGCTGTATGCCCTCAACTATTCTTACTATTTTTAGACTGGTTTATGTGAATACACTAGTTTTCAGTGACTGTAACAACTCCTGTCATTTTTGTTCAGTCCTTTTTTCTCCTCTCTGTACTGCTGGAACTAATGTCAGTATTTGCAGTGTTTGACTCAGTGCTCTTACTACATGTTCTTCCTCCTCTGTCCTTCCTTCCACTTCAGTCTCTTGTAAAGACTAAAGCGCTTCCTCCTGGGTTAATGCCACAGCAAACACATTTTTGTGTTTGAATAAGTCCTGTTACCAACAAACGTGTTACTCTACAGTATTGATCAATGTTTGAAATATTAATTTAAAAACATGCTCTGATATAATTTTAAATCTGAATGACTCATGCTTTTCCGTCTTTATCTATTCCCTGATTAAAGATTGGTTAACATCATTATTTCTGGCACATAACTTCTTGAAATGCAAATGCAAAATTAATGGCTAATTAAAATTCTAATGGTTTCGTGCTTTTGACAGTCCTTTTAGTTGCAACAGTCTATAATTAATTTTTTTTTATTTTAAAGTGTGGTTATAGGTACATTTGAATCACCTGACTTTTATTTTAGTCATTCCCTAGCAGGGCTCTTGGGATTCTGCCATATGTTGTACATATGTGAGTGTCCGTATTTAAATATGCTATTGATCAGCTGAGTTTTCCAGTCACACATGCTGCTGAGCACTGAATCATACCAAATATTGACTAATTTGGGTGTAGGACCACCTAAGCACACAGCAGCGGAATTGACTTTTACCCTTCAAAATGAGAAAGCGCTGCTCTGAACGGTCTTTTTTCAGAATAAATTAAACCCACGAGCTAATTTTGTTCCGTTACGTGTTTGTTCATACGCTCTGCTGTTGGACTGTCAGGTTCCTTTTCTGTTAAACGGGTGTTATTGCTTTGGATTTAGGGACGTTGCCGGCGCTGGGCAGAGCCGATGGCCAGCCCGGGCTCACGCACAGCCGCAGCAGCAGCAAGGGGAGCGCGGAGGAGATCGCGTCCCAGCCGAAGCACAAGGACCTGGCTGGCAACGTGCGGCAGAAAATGCTTCTGGACTACAGTATTTACATGGCAAAGTGTGTTCCACACGAAAAGAAAAGCCCTTCGGGTAGCCCTGTCCTCAGTGCAGACAGCAGCCCTACAGCTGTGAAAAAGGTAATACTTTTGTCGCGGTTGAGACGGACAAACGACATGGACCAAGTTCTTTCAAGATGAAAGTAATAGATGCCATTTATTGCTACAAGTGCATTTTTATGCAATTCTACCAGTTCATGTGTCTTTTCACTATTGGTTACAAGTTACAGCACTAATATATCATTGGTTAATTTTTCTATCATCCATGTTATTCTTCTATCCCCTTCTCTCTCACGGGTACATCTCTCCTCTCTCCGGATACTCCTTTACTCCCATCCTTCTCAAGGGTAAATCTTAATATCTCAAGGCTGATCTCTACTCTCATATTTTCTGTCAAGGATTCCACAGACCCGCTGCAGTTTCCCACATACTTTCCACCTCAAATATGCACCACAGGTGGTGATATATTTTATCTTGTTGAGTACTGCTTTCAAAATGAGTTATGTAGAAAGGAAAATTAATTTCTTTAACTATAAGTTAAACTTTTTCTCAAGCCAGTGTGGGTTTTCAGGCTTGCCAGTTCCCCCCTTCACCACAGTTTCTTCTCATTTCTTATCTCCCAAGAACATCTGTGTTTTTTTCTGGCTTTGGCAGTGTCTTGTACCTAACAGATTGTACAGCTGAAGGCAACATGGCTGTAGATTTTCTTCATTAGGAATGCCCAGATGTGTCCTAAACATTGGTCCAAAAAGAACCTATATTTTATGCTTAAGATTAAAACAAACAAAACCCAAACAAATCAAATGAAATTCCACAAACTGCTACTTCCCAATAGTAGTAAAAAGATAATTTTTTCTGTGTATATTCTAAAGTAGATTGAAACAAAAGCACATTTTTGAGGTCCTGGCTTGTTGAAACAATTTAAGTGGATTTTTTTAGTACTTGGTAGTAAAATTGATCTCAATTTTCGTAGGGTGAGTGTGTCTGATGGTCCTCTGGCTGTGGCTTTGCTGGGGGGCAGGTTGTACTGCAGTGTTCCTGCTGCTTGGGGTAACTAGGACAGAAATGGAATTGGCTCTTGTATAGACTACAGGTTGATTTGAACAGTCTTGTTCAAAAGACATAAGCCATGGATAGATGGTTTTTCATTTTTAAATGTTTGGTAAATGGCTGATGTGTTTGTATTGTCAAGTATGTAGCAGTGTGTTAGTGAACAACATCTATAGCTCTAATTCTTGGGCCTCTTGGACTGCATTTGAATCCCTCTTAATAAACAGAACCTTGGCATAAAGTATGACACTCTTAATAAATCAATCCTTAGCACTAACCACAATCACCATTCATTTAAAAGATGTAGTTTATGTCATGCATCTTTGCTGTCAGACTTTCATACGATGTCCAGAAAGGAGTAGGAGGCCATGGTGAAGCATATGAATAAACACATCTTGTGTTCCCGCAGGAAAAAAGCTGTTCTAGCTCCCGACAAGCCCTGAAGCAGCGATGCATTCGCTGCTGAATCTGGCACGTGTCGGGAATCATTCTATAAATAGCTGAACCGTGCCGGCAGGGAACCTGCGTCACAGCGGAGCCGCTGCCCCAGCGACCGGCGTGGGGCTGCGGCCGTGGGGAGCAGCGCGGCCAGAAATGGGGCTCAGGGCTGTGGATCTACCCGCCCGCCCTTAGAAAGCGCTGCTGTTCTGCTGGCTTCAGGAGTTCTGCCTGGACTAACGTGTTTTAATGCAATATATGATAGCATGAGTCAGTGATGAGACATCTGAACATATATCTCCAAGTGTTTTGAAATGGTTCTCAAGTAAACCAAGACGTAATCCTCTTGCACTGTAAACAAAGCCTTTAATGCAGAGAAGGAACAATGTGGTTTCCTCAATCCCATATACAAACCCTGGAAGGAAGGATGTGTTTTCCCTGTACTGCATTTGTTTATCATCTATTTGTGATGTTTCTGAACTGAATTTAAAGATGTACAGTTGAATCTTGTTTCCCTATTTTTTGGTAAAACAGAATAGAGTAGCTGTTCTTCTAGATCGTGTTGTGAGGAGAGTGTCTCTATTACAGACCCATTTCTGTCTGCCCACTCTGGGCTTATCTGCTTTTTCTGCCAGAGGTTAAATTACACACAGCTTTCTCATCTCATTGTCAGAGCTGAATCTGTATCTCTGCAGCCTCATTCACTCTGTTGCATGTCAGGATGATGACAAGCAAGCTCATGTCAGGGCAGCTTACTTTATAGAATTTACAGAGCTGAATAACCTGCTCTGTGTTTTCAGTTGCCAGATGCCCATGTGGAAGCTGAAGAAGAGGAACAGGAGGCCTGGGTGAATGCTTTGCTTGGAAGAATATTTTGGGATTTTTTAGGAGAAAAGTATTGGTCTGATCTAGTGTCAAAGAAGATCCAAATGAAACTCAGCAAAATAAAGGTAACTAATCTGGAGATGTGTGCTGTGCATGCCTTATGGAGGAAAACAAACACATAGTCTTTGAGTTTTAAAACAGTGAAAGAAACAGTTATTTCACACTTACATGTAAAAGATAAGTAAATGTGGTGCAGAGCTCCAGTTCAGCTTCGCTAACCACTTTGCAGTAGGATGTTAACTTCGTAGCTTCAGTTTCAAATGAACTACAGCTGCATGAACTGTTTATGTCTGTGCACTTGTATTACTGTATTTGCTTTAGAGAAAACTGCTTGTCAGGTATGAAATCTGCTTGGGGAAACAGTAGATTGCCCCTAAGACGGAGGAGACTGGAGAACCACAATTCTAATATGCCCCTGTTAACTTCAGACTTGCCCAGCGGGCAGGAGAGGTCGGTGGGTGTGAATCAGGAAAGAGCTGCCTGCCGGTGGTGGGATGTAATTGTGCATCAAGGGCATGAGCTCAGGAGTGAAGGGATGGAATGACTTCTGGGTCTTCCCTTTGCATTCTGTGACTTCTGAACAGCAGCAGTTAATCACAGGGCTGTGCAGCTCCTGATGTTTGGGGAGGAGTTTGCCTGTTCCTAAAGGCAAAGGAGGATGTGGTCTTGCTGACAAAAGCTCTGGAATTGAGCTGCCAGCACCAGCTGTGAGATAGTGTTGCTTGTGCTTTGGGAAATAAGCAGTAACCTAGTTCTGCTCTGCCTGTCTCCGCAGTTGTGACAGCAGGGTACCCAAACAGCGCCTTGGAAGCAGTTCAAGTGGAAAGACTGGGAATGGGGGATAGATGTGTTTTAGATAAGGTTAAAGCACCATCTGTTCACAGGAAACAGAACTTTTATCAATTACGGTAAATAGATACCGAATCACTGTGTTTCTATAAAATATGTGACTGAATTTAAAACTCAAAGGAGTCTTTGATTTTTATTCACAGTAAAACAGGATTTACACTTCATTCTCAAGCTTTTTACAGACTTCGACTAAAAAGGGTGCTGGGGGTTTAAGATCAGCATCTGAACTCCGCGTAGTTTTAAAAGCATTCCAAGTTCAGATGCTGAATTTCTCCCTAAAATATAATTTTGAAACAGATAACTGCAAAATCCTAGAACTGGAAGAAATTTATCTAACTGTGTTTGTGTTCTTTCAATGGTGGCTTTTCAGCTCAGTCCATTCCTTAAGTTTAATGACCTTTCTTCTCTCAGGAAACAATGATGTTTAGTTCCATATCATGGGTTTGATTTTCACACTCTGTTCTTTTAGTTGCCGTACTTCATGAATGAGCTGACTCTAACTGAGCTTGACATGGGGATAGCAGTGCCCAAGATCCTTCAAGCCTTCAAACCCGCTGTTGATCACAGAGGTAAAATACATGTAACTCAACGTGGAGAAGTTTCTAATTGGTCTAAAGGGAAATATTTCCTTGGAGAGCCTGTTGCGGTGCAGCTTTGGATTGCGTGGCAAACAACTTACTTTTGGTTTAAACTGCTCTTTCAATTCTTAGATGAAGATATCAAAATCATTTCTAGATGGTGCTAAAACCAATAAGCTGGTATTGAGATGATAGGAATTTAATTAATTTACTGGCCAGCAATGAGCCAAACTTCTGCAAGTCTCAGTAGCGTATTTAGAACAATAACAACAAATATGAACAGGTAACTAGCTGAAAATCATACCAGGATCAATGTTCACTAGCTCTCCTTGCACAGCGTTTCTAAAGGAGGAACAGATTATTGTGTTCATGTTGTATCTTGGAGCGTGAGGACATGGAAAGTGCAGCGGGTGCTGAGTTTGAGGGGTGTTCTCTTCTCTTCTCCTTCTCTTCTTCTCTTCTCTTCTCCTTCTCTTCTCCTTCTCTTCTCCTTCTCTTCTCCTTCTCTTCTCCTTCTCTTCTCCTTCTCTTCTCCTTCTCTTCTCCTTCTCTTCTCCTTCTCTTCTCCTTCTCTTCTCCTTCTCTTCTCCTTCTCTTCTCCTTCTCTTCTCCTTCTCTTCTCCTATTGTCTCTTCAAGATTGTAGTTTGGCTCCCTATTCTTCATGGTTAACCAACAGTGGTTCCCCAGGATGGGGAACTTTGATAGAATTCAGCGGTACGTCGTTAGCTAATGAGCCAGTTTCTGCTTAGAAGCATTTTAGTCTTCATTTTGCTCATATTATGTAGTTTGGTCCTGATCTTTTTAAGGATTATTTAACTGTGGTTTTGATGTAAGACGCATTCATCTGCCACTCTTACTACACTTCTCTAACTCAGATAACAGTATCATCAGACCTTTGCAAGAACAGCAGATGCATGAAATTTAGGAGGAAATAAAAAACCACCTTTTTCACTAATATTAAAAGTTGTGCCACTCAAATCACTGACTAAGAGTGTGAGAAGGTTCGTAAACTCTAACCTTGCCCTTGTAAAAGTGTGAGCAGAACAGGCTCTGCGGAATGATTAAAATTCTCTTGGACGTACATAACATGTAAACTAATATTGCCTGTTGTATCCAAATGCTATTTTTTGCCCTTATCTCACTTGAGTCTTGCAACTCTTTGGGGAAAACACTGGGTACTTTACTCTCTTGAAAGCACGTTTTCCACTGAGTTTTATAAACAAAGCCTGTTTGAAAAGAGGAAATTGTGTTGCTGAGGAACAAAAACTATCTTTTAAGAGAAATAAAAACTGAATAGAGGGAATAAGCTCGTGCAATTCGAGGAACTAAACCACATTGCTGCTTCTTGTCATGCGGGATCTCCACCGGCCCCCGCTGTTCCCAGCAGCCAAGTGGCTCCACCACTACCAGCAATGTTATTGAGTTACAGAAAACAAAGCGAAAAGCTTTTAAAAATCTTTACATGCATGATGCTTGCCAAGTGGTTTTGCTTCAAAAGAGCGTAGCTTTGGGGCTCTTGTCGGTGTTTCCCTTTGCCTAGAGTTAAACACCTTTTGGATTTCTTTCTCTGCTCTCGTAACTTTAGTTGTAACCCACGACTGTACTTGTGAGTCATGAGGTGGGATATAGGAGACTGCTCAACACTGAGTTACCAGCAGCGCTGAGAACAATCAACTCCTTCAGTTTCTTGTTCCATTAAACTGTGATGCGCAAACATGTATGGCAGAATTAATCCTTGTAACTTCTTTCATATCGTTGAGTGACATGTGAGCTCTTGGTAGATGAGTTTTCGAGGGCTACCATTGAACCATTACTAAAATAATTTGTTTTGCTCTTGTACTTAAAAGGATGTAAACACGGGAGTGATTATTAGAATTGCTTGTTTTCATAGGGATAAATGTATTTGTTGGTAAGTAAGAAAGACCCAGGAATAAACCAAACATGGAAAAAGAATCCTACAGCTTTAGGCCAGTACCTGAAATCAACACAGTATCACAGTATCACAGTATGTTTGGGATTGGAAGGGACCTCAAAAGATCATCTAGTCCAGTCCCCCTGCTGGAGCAGGAACTTTTAAGGGTTTTTTTTTACAGTGCTTGAGACAGTTTGTTGTTTGAGGTGGCTTTTTGTGAGGTTTTAGAACGCAGTTACTCATTGTGATGTACGTTGTTCCATCCATACGTTTTTACCAGTGCTTGATTATGAAGAAATGTTTTTTTGTTATAGCGCTCCTCTGAGTAAATAGATTTGTTAACAGACAATGTTAGGGGAAAAAAGCTTGTTGCTGTTAATACAGTGCTGTTTGGGTGAGAGCATATGCTGTAGCATTTACTGTACTTCTGTCAAGGCTTGGGGACCAGACAGCTGAATGAATGGTACCATCTGCCCAATTCTTTGCGTATTCTCCCTCCCCTACCTCCCGTTTTCCCTCTGGAAAATGCATATGAATGTTTTCTGCCCAAAAGGAACTTTCCCTCTCATCCTTTGCTTAATTTGATCTGCTGTTAAAACAGCGCTGACGTTTGAAACGCGCTGACTTGCTGGTTGTCCAAAAGGTCTGCTTAGCTCTTCTCTTCTTTCTGAGGATTTTACTGCTGCTTTATTACCGTAAAGAGGAAAAAACCTTTATAAGCTTGTGTTTGAGTTCTTGTGTTTTGTTTTAGAACAGTATTAGAAAAATTGTATGGTGGAAAAAGAATAATTTGGGTTAGTAAAGAAGCAGTTTGCCCTCAGTCCAGCTTCCAGCTTGTTATCTCGTAGCGTGTCAATGACCTGGGCTCCAGTAGCTGCGTGTATTTCTGTTAATATAAGTGAGTGGGATTGGGACAATGACATTCTTCTCATGTTTTTGCAGGGAAGAAACCAGTTGGTTTTTAACTGAGAAAGTGTGTCTTTTCTAGGTGAATCAAACCCAAAGAGCTGTTACCATCAATTGCTTCTGAATAAGTAAACAGAAGTAGAAGGCATGAGTGGCTGATGTGGCAGACACTGGGAGGGCATATTGTGTCTGCAAAAGGAATGTGCATAATCTGTGCTTAGTGGAATCTGATTTCTGATCTCTGGATCACAAATACCTTCCAGCTTTTTCTAATCTGTGACACCGCAGGGTGCCACTTAAGAGGCAGAACCTAATCTTGCAGTTATTCCCAAAACAATTCTGTTGGTGATTGCAATAAGCGAATAGTCTGCCCAGACAATAGGATTTAACAATACGACGCATCTAGAATTGTTCTAAGTAATGACCCTGTTCGCTGCAAGTCATAAGAAGAATTTCTATAGCGGAGTTATTGAACCTTTTTGTACTGGGATGCACCATTGTCAAAAGCAAGAGAGGCCACAGGTTGTGATGTGTGACAAGTGATAGTGCTCTGGGATTTCGAGTTTTGCTTCATTTTGCACAAAGTAATATAGAAGTGTCCCCATTACTGTTCGGCTTGGAGCAGTACTATAAACAGTTTTGAAGTGAATCCCTGATTGTATTCTATTTTATTTATCTTGGTTCAGATCTCTTAAGCAGTTTAGTTGTGCGTAAATCACACTTCTTTTTTAAGCTCGTTGGCTGTGCTCACGGATCTGTCTTTCAGTGTGGCTTTGATTCATAGCTGAACATTCAGCTTTGTTCTATGAGCTTAATGTGAACAGAAAACTTGCTTTGATAACCTTTTAATTATTTGTGAATTAATGACATAATTGGTTGATGAAAAAGTAGCTTTTCTCTTTGGAAAATGTGTGATGTATAAACTTTTTCAAAACAAGTTTTGGCTTGACACTAAAATGAATGATTCTGAGTGTTCTTGAAGTAACTTTTTTTTTGCTGTTGTTCATTTCAGGACTTTGGATTGATTTGGAAATGTCCTACAATGGATCTTTTCTAATGACCCTAGAGACCAAGATGAACTTGACCAAATTGGGTAAAGAGCCACTTGGTGAAGCACTTAAAGTTGGAGAAATTGGCAAAGAAGGGTAAGATATTGCAATGGTAGAATCAAGCGAGGGCTTTCATGGTGAAAAGGTGACATTTTCCTTGTATATATGCAGTCCAAGTGAAATGCCTATAGATGAACTAATTAGAAAACACACATACTGGGGCTGATCTAACTTGTGTTTGTGCTTTCCCTCTCGTTTTTCTGATATTGTTTGAATTTCATCCATCTGTCCATTTGGATTAACCTGGTGAGTGACACCCCTGGAATCCGCACCCCGTGAGCTCCGGAGTGCTCATTCTCATTGTATGTCGGAAACCTGCCACCTCACAAAAGTCGGTGGTCTCCGATTTAGTGTGCAACCACTGCCAGCAAATCGTGGAAATATTATCCAAATCTGGCTGTTTGTTTAGATATGAATAAAATGTTGTGGCCTCTCAGAATGAAGCTACTAGATCCTTTATATTCTCATGGTGTTGCTCTGACCATTTATTCTGAGATACCTTGAAGCAGTATGTAGAGCAGCACTATATTACACTGCAGTCGTGACAAGAAAATAGATGTGAAAAAACTAATGGCTGAATGAGCTCATACACTGGTAGAAATGCAGAGGGTTTAAAATTGACCTGGACTCTCGTTGTCACTGCTTGAAATGAATATTCCTGAATTTACATCAGTGTAATTGGTAGGTGTGAATTTTGAAAAATCCCTTTAATCTTGTCCACCCAAAACATGGGGGATAGAGAAGGAAATGTCTATACAAATCAAATTCTTGCTTTTCTTCTCCATGCCTTTAGGATTTTCATTGTGTATTTTTATCTGCCCAGTGCAAGAACAGCTTCAGAAATAATGAGTGAATGCATTGATTTCATATTTAAGAATCAGCTTGGTTCTAGCTGAGCAATAGGCCCCCAGCAACGCAAATGTAAATGTCTGTAGCTAAGCAACCAATTACTTGAAGGTACAAGCATTAACTGTATTGCTCCCTGCACAGGGCTGCGATGTTTCAGATGCTCAGGGCCAGGTACTGTGCCAGCTTTACATGCAGAGCAGTCTAACGTATTCTGGTTTAAACGAGACATTTTTGGTTGCTTGGTTGTCTTTTTTTCCCCCCCCTTAAATGCAATGGATATGATAAACACAAAGACTTGACGTATGGAACAGTGTGATTCTCATCTATGCTTTCCATTGTGTTAATTTCACTGGGTTTTTTAATTATCAGTTGACAGTTGCTGTGACAAATCAAACCATTCTGCATGCGCTTGCATCCACAATCGAATGGTCTGTAAGTGATGCATGGTGGTTGCTTATGCTCATTTTTATCCCTCAAGAGCCCGGAACAAACAGCTTCTTGAGAAGCTGTAGCCACAAACTCATGTAAGAAAAGCATCTACTCATCCAGCAAGAGGAGGGTGAGGAAACCAGCCCTGAGTTTTAACTGTTCCTGGGCACCATCAGTGCAAAGCGAGACAAATGGTTCAGTGTTTCAGTCCATTCTGCTGTTCTGCTGGGTTACCGTTTGAAATAAGAATGAGGTGTGCTGTTAGACAGCTTGATAATGCTCTCGTGTGTGCACTCAGGAAAATGCAGCTCTCAAAAAGGGCAGAAAATAATTTAATTGCCAGTTTTATAAAATAAAAAGCAGTAGCAGGTTCTGCCATACTGGAGAATGCAGACAGGCTAACCCGAAGTTGTCGCAGTTTCTCACCCCTTTTTGCTGTGTTGTGCCAAACAAATCGACAAACGGCAATTCATAAAATATTGTGCAATCTGCTCAGGAACAATACTGTAGCTACAGAGTGTTTTTCTGCCAAGGTTTGTGCCGTATAAATGGTCCATTGTATGCAGAGATCCCCTGAAATCGCACTCAAGCTTATTTATTGTTGCTTTGTGTAATGTGAGGAAGTCTCGTGGCCTGAGCCAGAGGGTGCTGGTGGAGGCACTTTGGAGGGCCCCGTCACATTGGCGAATAAAACACCGTCTTGTAAGAAGGTGACACCTTGGAGAGCCTCGAAAACGCGCTGGAGATGCTTTGAACTGGGTGATACGCGCAGGAAAGTAAAGTGGGGTCACAGCCAGGCAGAAAATATGGAGTTTGACCTAAAAACCTGAACTTGTCTCTGAGAAACAGCCCCAGCATTGCTGTTCGGGACCAGTGACATGAGCCGTGTCCCTGAGTCCTCCGGGAGGAGGTTTGGTTTGCTGTGCCATTTCACTCCTCCGCAGGTACAAAGTGCATCTCTGGGTAAGAAGAAGAAGTTTATGATTCTGATTTTATAGCCTGGGTAGCGAACTCTTCAGTGTGGAGAGGCCGTGGCGCCATGTCCCAGGAGCTGTAGAATATTGTAGTCCCTAGAGCTAAACCCATGTGCTTTTGAGGCTTTTGTATAACCATTTCAAGCTCTTGCATTTGGTAAAGATTTGTTAGTAATGAAGTATATTCCCTGCATCCTTCCCTAATTTTAATCAGTTTAAAAGACTTGAAGTTTTCCTGTGATTGTGTACATAAATTCTTCCATAGTTGAAGTCTAGGAATTAGTTACTACTATGTGATATTTTGTACCCTAAGAGCAGCACTTGTTTGATTCTGTTACTTTATTATTTCCCCTCTTCTCCCCATGACATTCTTTGCCTTATTCCCTCTTTTCCCCATTACATTCTTTGCCTTATTGCCTCTTGGGTTCTTTTCAGAAAACGAAACAAGACGTTAAATCCTGTAAACATCATTCGCTGTGTAGCTGAAAAATTCACAAGCCTGGAGGTCAATTTCCCTATAAATATAGTAGCAAAAGGAGTATTTCCAGCAAAGATACTAAAGGGAGATTATAGCCTCAATTTGTACGGGACAAAAGTATCTCTGCAAAACATCTAAGAAATATTACTTCCCAGGGTTATGGTAGATGAGTTGTTAATAAAATTGCCTTTTTTCTACTCAAAATTGGTAAGTGATGCCACACACAGTGAGGTGAGTCATGAGTTGGATACAACGTCGCTCTGCCAGTGCGATCCTTGTGTTTCCTTTGGGAGGCAGGTGACCAAGATCTGCTTCTCTTGCGCTTTGCGCACGTTGTTATTGCTGGAGATACATCCACGTTGCAAAAATTGCAGGTGTGTGAGTAGACAAAATGGAATTTATTGATTTGGGTTAAAAGTGCTGTGAAGATAAGGTATATACGTTAGCGCTTCAGTTAATGTCTCCGAGGGATTCCGGGATTCAGTCGGTAGATGATGTTTTAAGTTCGAGTGTTGTGTTTGCTTTTAGTACAAGACAGAATCGTATGTTCTCACCTTTCAGTTTAAAATCGTGTTGTTGTCAGTGTGTTAAAAACAAACAAAATTTGTCCAGCCTACGTACTGCTCAACTTTGATGGGAAGCCACAAGCAGCAACAGAGATGTTTTTAAATGTATCTCAATTAATCTTTACATTTGATTTGAGTATGTAGAATAGTCATTCCCCTGCCATCCCCTTCTACGCAGGATTACGTTCCACTGGAGAAAACAAATGTTCTGTTTTGAAGCTCGTTCTGGCAGACTGGCTTCAGTTCTGTTATTTTAGATGGAGTTTATTAAAAAAAAAAAGTGAAGGGGACATTTCAGAGTTTCCACTAGAAACACACGTAATGTCAGCCAAAGCTGTACATGATGAATAGCTATTTAAGAATATTACATTTGACCTGGAAATCGCATTGTTTCAGTTTCAGGCCAAGGGCGTATTGTCTTGCAGACAGCGATGAGGAATCCTCCAGCGCTGGGTCTTCGGAAGAGGATGATGCTGCTGAACTGGCAGGAGAGAAGCAGGTGACTCCAGGAGCAGAAGGGTGAGCTGTGTGCCGTCTTGGTTAATCCTTCCCTCCCAAGCTCCAGACTTGGTGTAACCGATAGCTTGGTCTGGCCCTGTCGTGCTCATTGTTGCCGTGTGAGTATATCCAAGCAATTAAGCAAACACAAGTCACCCATTTCTAGAGCAAAGAGCAGCAATCAGGCGGTGAGTACAGATGGAAGGAAGCTGCTCTGCAGTGCTTTCCTGTGCTGGAGGCGTCGTCCGCCGTACAGCCCTTCACGGTGACCTGTCCAGCGCTCCCTTTGACATCCCGATGGGGTTATAGAGAAAGCAGAGTCTTTGGGGCACAGAACCTGTGGGACTGTCCCCAGCTTTTTGCCTGAGCCAAGGGCAGGATTTTGTGTGTGAACTTTGAAACACCCTGTTCATATACAGCATTATACCCACGCTGATCCTGCTGATCCCATATTTCCAATGTGGTTTTTTTCTCTAAGAACACAACTGTTATTCAAGCCCAGCTTCTTGCTCAGGGTTTTGTGGTTTGTTTTGCTTTTTGTATTCCCCTGGAAGGCTTTGTGTGTCTCGCTGTGCAATGCTGCCCTCCCGTGCCCTGCAGAATTTGAAAGAGAATTTCCCAGCATCAGTTTTGCCATGTCATTCCTTCGTTTGGCTGCTGTCCTGATTGTTTTATTTTGCCTTATACATCTGACTGAAACAATGTCATGCAATGAGCAATCTGTAGTAACACTGAAATGTCTCGGACAATAATGTTTCCTATGTCTGAACACATCTCAGTGATTTTTACAGTGAATATACCAAAAGGCTCCATGACATATTGAAAATACTCATTGGAGTCTCCTCAGAGTTTTATTCCCCAAACCTTTTGAAATCTGTGTGATGAGTTGTTGGAATTATTCCAATAGATGTGTTTTTCCATCTTTAAAAAATACAGTGATCATATAAAGAACCCTTAAAGAGAACAAAGGATTTTTAAATAAAATACTGAATTTCCTTACACCTTTCAAAAATCTGCATTACTGTCCTATAGAATCTTATGAGTAACTGCTGTTTAGAATTTTTATATCAAAAAGTGTAATGATTTAAGAGGAAATCCATGGGTGTCTTAGCAAGCAATAGGTTCAAGGAAATTACCTTCATGTACTCTTTCTATTCTCCATCTAAAGGTATGTTGGAGGACATCGGACAAGTAAGATCATGAGAATCGTGGATAAAATTACTAAGTCAAAATACTTTCAGAAAGCAACAGAGACTGAATTTATTAAGAAGAAAATCGAAGAGGTGTCCAATACTCCATTGCTGCTAACAGTTGAAGTGCAAGAGTGCCGAGGAACACTAGTAATTAACATTCCACCTCCACCTACTGACAGGATATGGTAAGGTGATGTTTCAGGTGTGTGTTACTTAAGGAACTGCTGCTAAAAGGGGTTAAACTCCCCTTTTTGAAAGGGATTCTGGAAGAGATGCAATACAAACTAGTTGTAAATGAGATGAGAACTGCTATTAAGAGAAGTTCACACATAATAAAATCTGTTCTGTTCATAATAAAACCTGCTGTGTCTGCTGTCCTAAGGTACGGCTTTCGGAGACCTCCCTACCTGGAGTTAAAAGCTCGGCCAAAACTTGGTGAGAGAGAAGTGACTCTGGTCCATGTGACTGACTGGATAGAGAGGAAACTGGAACAAGAGTTTCAGGTGTGTTTCCGTTACATTTTCATTTCCTTAATTGTAGTTTTCATCAATTAGAGTGGTGGGGTTTTTAATTTTGTATGTCCCGTGTTTCATTCAAGACTAGTTGGTGTCCTCCACCGCTCTGGTCAGTGGAAAGAAAGGCTATTAGGAATTCAGCTCAAACTGACTTCTGGGATGATCTCAAAACCTAGAAATCTGGTTTACCTCTTGCCAGCAGTATTTTAGAGCTGAAAATGCCGTTTCTTTGAAATAGGTACCATGTCAGAATTTGTGCTACTTAAATAACGTGATCCTAGGTCTTCTTAGATGACAAGATGGCCAAACTGTTGTTTAGAATTAAGAACTGATGAGGCAGTAAGGTGTCTTGTTAGTATTTCCTTTAAAATTATAATTTTTAGAAATCGCATTGACTGTCGTGCAAAATGGGGAAAAAACCTACAAATTTACAAATACTTGTAGGATAGGAAAACAGCTGACTGTCCAGATTAATTCCAGAGCCCAGCCTTTACAATCAACCAGAGACCAAATGTGCTTATTTCATTATAAGTAGTTTGAAAGTGTGTGGGCACAAGCTGAGAAGGCAGCAGAGTTCAGAAAAGTTGGTACATTTCCTGTAGTGCTATTGGAATTTAATGGAAAGTACAAAGTTTGTATTTCTGAGCTTCATCTACAACCGTAACACAGCTAAATGGCTTCAGTACAGCCATCGACTCAAATAATGCTGGACGCAGGAACCTTGTATCTGGAAATGACGAATGAGGAAGCCAAGGTTTCAAGTGGCATATGGAATGTAACTTAATTGCCTCTCTTTTCACAGAAAATCTTTGTCATGCCAAACATGGATGATGTTTATATTCCTTTAATGCACTCGGCCATGGATCCCCGCTCCTCCACGTGCCCTCCTAAAGACCAGGTGGCAGAGGCGCCCGATCAGCCGTGAAGACTCTTGCAGTTTACAGTATTACGAAAGTTAATTCTCATGGTTTTATAAACTGTGCTGTAGTTCTCACCCCTGTGCCACTCTGCCCCCAAGGACCGCCCGTATCCAAACCTTTGTGCTCACTTGCCTGGTGGTTGTTCTGTGCACTTCAGCCACATGAAGTCTCATTCCATTAAGCAGTTGATTTACTTTTGGGTTTTAACGGGGAGGCTGAGATGACCTGTTCTCTGGGGGAGGGAGGAGGAACCGAAATGTAATAGATCAAGGAGCTTATCAACACACCTTTTGTTCAGCTTATGTTTTCATGCTTTGTTAATGTGCATTAAAGCGTTGAAAAGTTGTTTGGCAGCAAAAGGAACTGCATGCCAAATGGAAAAAATCCTAAATAAGGAATGAATTTATAAAACTGGAAGAATATGTTTCTTTCTCAGGCAGTTGGAGGTGTAGAATGAACTGTTTTATGTTCTTTCACTTCTGCAGTCAATAGCTTGTGTCAAGCAATCGAAATATGAAATGCTTTCAGGATAAAAGAATGTAAATTGGATGTATAGGTAATATTGTGATTCAATATGGTATATACATATTACTTTTTTTCATACAGAACTTGTGCTTTTTTTGGGAAGCAAGTAGCCATAAAACACACAACTATCAGTGAAGGTGGGACTCTCAGATTTTTCCAAATGGAGAGAAAAACGTCGGTAAAGCCATGAGACCAAACCATAGCAAGCCGCCTTATAGTGAGGTACAATCACCTTGGTTCATAATTAATTCTGAATGTTTCTAAAGACATGAGCACACACATGAAATGTCTAATACTGCACATGACCAGAAGTACTTGGCCTTCTGTGTACAGAGCCTCCTGCTACAACTGAACACACCCGAGCGTTTCCTTAGAGGACAGTTTGTTGTGAGTCTTTTCCATTGCACTGTGTTTACACACGAAGCCTGGGGCCAAATTCTCAGGTTACAGCTGCTCAATCAGACCTCAACTCACTTGATGTTTGTGCAAACAGCTGTGACTGGAAGATTTTGACCCCCATGCATTGTTTTTTTGGACTTTGTGGTATAGGAACCCAAGCGTTGCAGTTATTCAAGCTGATCGCGATGTAATTGAGGACTGTTTCTGCTAATTAATGGCCAAAACTAAGGGAGGAGGGGGAACTGCCTTTTATTTCTATCTGGTGTAATGATTCAAGACTAAATGTATGCAGTAAATTTAATATTTGAACACTACATATCCACTATTTAACACATGTAATATTTTTCTGATACTCAGTGTTGCCAACTGTTCATTGATGTCAGAAAATGTTTTAGTTTACAAAGAAGGTGAGTTTCGCTCTCCTTTTATAACATGATTTGCTTTTTTTTTTAGGAGTAATTTTTTAAGAACTTTTTTGTATGTTGTGTTGTCACATATGATGAAAATCAAAATTTCCATGTATAACTTGATGATTTACCATCTCTAAATGAAGCTATTATATTGAAGGTTTTTTAAACAGCACCTTGCCTGAAACATAAAAGAAAACTAGCATTTAATATATTTAAAATCAATTCTATATTTGAACACCTATTTTGGTTACCTTTAATTAAAATATTAGTAGGTTATATTTGTTACCTGAACTCCTCCTTGACCATTCCAGGCTGTGTCTATTCTGGGGTTTGCTCTGATTATATAGGCATTATTTGCCTTTCATAAAGTCTGCATGTCTCGTACGCAGGTCTTTTATATGATTTAATTTCTATGTGCAATAACTGAAGTCAGAGGACTAGATGCACTAATGTGTAAACAGATTTAGACTTATTACACAAGATTGTCATATTGCACTTCATAAACTGTGGGTAGCTACAATCTGCTTGCTTTGTTTTATTAAATAAATTTATCCCCTGTCAAACAACTACTTGGTTATTTCTGTGTAGTACTTAGCCACTACCTTTTAATAGTTGTTTTGAAAACTTCATTAGGAAGACAGTGTGCAACATGCTTTTCAGGTATGGATTAAACAATGCTGAGGCTGGTCCAGCTCAAGTTGAGTATTATTACTGGAGTGAAAATAAATTCCACTGCAGCAGTTATTCACAGGAGGAACATGCTTTAAAAATGTTATTTCGTTTTACCCGTGAAAACCTTGGAATGATTACCAGGTATAGATGCCATTTTCTATATGCAAGAAACACTATGCATAAGTCTACCAGTCTACCCTCTGTGGCTGCAGCCAGCACAAGCCCAGCTATTAACAGATGGAAGAAGAGGGAGGCTCTTGAAATTGCTGCAGCAGAGGTTTCTGGATAAACAAAGCGATCATTTTGTTTCAAGTTCTAAGACCCCCCTCCCCAACCACCCGATGTTTTGCTCCTTTAATAACCGGTTTACCTTCACCCAGTTGCTTCGCTCCTGCAACAGCAAAGCGGGAATCCCACAATTTAAGTAGCAAAAGCGCTAGAACGCCCTTTACAAACCGAACCCTGAACTACCTGAGGAGCGCTGGTTCAGTGGGCCAGGCTGGGTTAAAATTGCACATCAGCCCATAGTGCGCCATCAACCTGGGTTCACCCTGGCACGACCCTCCCACTGGAGTCCCAAGGCTCCCTCCCCCGCCTCCCGAGGCCGCGCCGCCATGTCGCTCAGTGGCCGCAGCGCCGGGCCCACCGGGACGAGCTGTCACTTGCTTTTAAAAGGGCCGCCCGGGCCGGGCCGAGCAGCCCCAGTTATGAACAAGCGCTTTGCTGTCGCACTGCAGCTTGGCCGGCGGCGCCGCGGGCAGGGCACCTCGCCGGGTCAAAGGCAGTGCGGGGAGGCAAGAACCAGCCGGACACGTTGGCGGTGCACACAGCTTTATTCACCAGGCCACTCCCCGACGCTCGCCACACAGGCCCTGAAAGACACGAAGGGAAAGGGGGTGGTTACGGACGCTGTGCACCGCAGCCGCCCCGCGGGGCGGGCGGCAGCCTGGGCGCTCAGTAATAGGTTTGCTTCATGCATGTCAGCAGTCTAACACGTGTCAAGAGACATCACCGCGGCCCAGCCCGGCCCAGCCCGCCCGTGCACCCGCCCGCTGCAAGCACTCACCCCCACCAACTGCGCGGAAAGAAAGGCCGAGCTGCCCCCTCGCTCCTTTTTATAGCACTCGGCACCCCGCCCCTCCTTTTCTCGTCCAATAAGAGTTGAACTTGGGACACGTGCTGATCCAAGTGCGCTTGCGCATGAGGGTGGGCGGGGCCGTCGCGCTGGTTGTGGGCGGGGCCGTCTCCCTCAGCGGTGCGCTGGGCGCGTTGCGCTGGCGCTGCTCTGGGGGGCTCTGGAAGCGCTTGGGGAGCCCGCGCACCGCGGCAGCTTCATTGGCCTTTCCAGAGACAACGGTACTCTTTTCTTTAGTAGTTTGTTCTGGCACCTTGTTGTTCTGCAGAAATAGGGCTCAATATTAAAAACGTAAAAGCTTAGGGGGGCAGAGCTGCTACCTCAGCTCCTCGGTGTGCGGGTAACGCGGCTCTTCCCGCCCACCGGGCCTCCCGCCACCTCAGCTCCTGCTTTGGACGTGTTTCCTGCCTCCTGTGAAGTTGCTGAGAGGGACTTGTGTTAAATAACTACAATTTGATAGTGGCATACGCGCTGTTTGCGCAACTGGAAAACTCCTTTAATGTAGCTTGGTGTGAAGTCCAGCTTAAAGCGAATAAAATTGTAGGTAAAGAGGGCAGGACCAGAACCGCGCCATGTTCTCAGGGGAGGCCTCGGTTCTTGCACAACGTGGCGTGTGCTTTCACATGGGCACAAACTCCTGCATGAACTGTTATCTGTGGTTACGAGCACTTTCTGTACCCGGGGCAGAGGTCTGGATGTGTTCCTTGTGGCCATGGCGCACGCAGAGCCGCGTCTTAGGTGGCTCTGCTGGTTCCCAAGTGGCGTGAATGCTTAAAATCTAAGACCACCATAAAGAAACCCATCTGTTGGCACCAGAGAACTGTGGGGTTTGTAGCTCCAGGATGTTTTTATGAATTCAGGCTTGCAGGTTAGGTCATCATTGTGTCTCCTGCCCATATAATCACAGGCACGCCTGTTAAAAGAGGGCGCTGATCTGCGAGGGGCACATGGCACACGTAGTACAGGGTGTGCTCTACAGCGCCGTGAATGATATCAGTATTAAAAAGCAAACAGTGTGTAGCAAGGACAAAGCCACTTTGTTATATAAATAAGCATCTGAAAGCTAGGCCTTTGCCAAGCACTGTAAATTTACTCTCTTCTTTTTAAAGCTTCTTCCATTTTATTCAGTATGTTTTGTGTTTATTTTTATCTCTTCAGATGAGTTTGGACCCTGTTCTCGGTTCAAAGAGGCTTGTTCTTTGTTTTTGCGTTTATTTAAGGCATCGCAAGGCACGCCAGGGTCAACACTGACCTTGTCAAACCAGGAGCTTTGCCAAATAAATTTGGCCTGATCTGCTTTTCAAGTGAAAAATCAATGGGGAAATTATTCCGGGCAGGGCGGTGCTGGAGGAGGGAGGCCCTTTGTTAAGCCTGAAGTTATCCACAAGGTATTTAAAACAAAAACCAGCAGCACCAGCCGGCTGACCTTGCTCCCTGCGGTTTTAAACGTCAAGGGCTCTTGTCCGCCCCCCGGGCAGGCGGGTTTTGTCGGGACTCACACGAACGGGGAGGCCCCGGAGCCCCGCACGGCCTGGGAGGGAGGTGTCGGGGCGGCCCCGGCGCTGCCGCCGGTCCCGGCAGCGCTGCCCGCCCGCGGGGGCGGCGTCCCCGGCCGTACCTGACGTGGTGACCCCGGGCCGGCAGCCCCGCCCCGCCGCGCGGGGAGCGCCGGACACGCTGCGCCGGGCGGGGGAGCCGGGGCCGCCGAGCCCCGGGTGGCAGCCATGGAGCCGCCGCGCCGCCTGCTCGGCCTGGCCGCGCTGCTGCTGCTGTCGCTGCTGTCGCCGGGGCCCGGGGTAAGTGGGGCGGGCCGGGGCTGGCGGGGGGTGTTCTGAGCGGGCAGGGACAGCGGCGGTGTCCCCGGTCCGGCGGGGGCGGGCGAGCTCAGTTCGGTTCGACTCCGCTCGGCTCGGCTCGCCCGGCGTGCGGCGGCGCCCGGGCCGGGGAGGGCCGGGGAGGCCTCGCCCCGCGGAGGCCCCGCGGCCGCAGGGGCGGGAGCGGCGGGCTCGGCACAGCCGCCCCGGTGCGCTCCTGCCGGGGCTTTGCCCGAGTTTACCGGCGGGGTTGGCGAAGCCAGCGCTCCATTTTGCGGTCGTTGCCGCCGGGTGCCCGTGGGTGTGAGCGGGGTTGCGGGGCTGTCAGCCCATAGGGCTCAACAGCTGCTGCTGTGCCCACTGACACCTGGGCTGAACATGCATCGTATCATTGAAACGTAAAAAGACAGGTAATTTCACATGAAGTACTGATAAAAGCAGGACAAAGAAACTTTTAGAAGCTGAAACTATGTAAGTGGATAGAAGAACTAGTGAGACATGCTAGATCATCTTTCTCTGAAAAAAACCTGTTGTATACATGTTGATATCCAAACACGAATGGTTATCTACATGCCTTGTATGCTGTCATGTGGCATTTTGATCATTCTGTTTTCAGAGCAAAGGTGGGAACATGCACTAAAAGTACGTGTGGTTGCTTGGTACTAAAAAAAGGCTACAGTTCTCAATTCAGAGGTGAAAGACAAAGTGCAGGAGTCCCTGCTCTACACCACCTCTTAAGAAATAACCAGGCTGGTTATATGGTATTACATGGAGCAATAAAAGCACGGGGAAACTGGTGCAAAGCAGATGGAATACTGAGCAGATGATTTGTATGGAGATGATAATTTTAAAGTGTACTTTACAATGGGTGCTGTCTGCTGTGTGTGTACTGAGATGGAAAACTAAGTCCTCAAAAATTCAGTTCTGAAAGGTGCTTTTCTTTGTAAATTCTCGGGATCAGGACACAATGAAAAGGTCAGCTGGCATTTACTGTTTCCATTTCACTGAAGGGTAGCAGAGGAAAGTTTTTGGTTATGTTCCTAGATGGATTGTTGTTACCTGGAAGTGCTGGTGTAATATATGGGGTTATAGTTCAGGTTAAGCAAAGCTGGAAGCTTTGGGTTTTTGCCTGAGATATAATAGCACCACTCCTCTTCTTTAAAAGTGAACACATCCAGTAGTGAAGCTGTGTAACATACCTGCTGTTGTTACTTCATTAGGAAACTGGAAAAAATTAAATGCAGTCAACAAAAATTACTTTAAAATCCTTATTGCAGAGTGCTAATGGCTTTGTCTTGCTCTGGACCATAAGGCTGGGCTGAGATCTCTTCATGATCCTGACAGATTTGGGATTCATTTGCATTTGCAAGGAAAACGCTGATTTGCAACTCATGAAGTTTTAAAAATAATGCTTAATAAGAATACTAAGAAATATTTTTAAATAGTAAAAATACTCTTTGAATAATCAGATTATTACTAAATTTTGTATAATTTTACTTGCATAGTAACAAACAGCTCGACTTGGGCCCTGGCAGAATTCAGCCCCGGTTTTCTCCATGTTTCGCTCTCGGTCTTCCTGCCATCTCCCCTCAGATCAGGATCTGACCTCGACTTCTCCACTTCTCTGTTTCTTTTCTGGGCTCTTTTTTTGCTCCACCAGCTGCAGTCCTCACTGTGCCTTCCCAGTTGAAATCCAGTCCGCGCTTCAGCCCCTTTTCATATCTAGTTCTAATTTCTGTGAATGTAGTCCTGCTCATCTTACCTGTGATTAACCCGTTTACCTGGGAAGTCGTATTTAGAACTATTAATGTCACTTGAGTAATAAATTCCCATGAAAAAGACTGGAGTACAATTCTTGGTATTGAGGTACCATGAGAAACATGGAATTGCCTAAAGGTTTTGCAGATTGTTTTTTCTATAGATTTCTTTGTCCGATAAGTGTACTCTTTGTTATTTTATATCCCAACTTTAATATTGTCTTACAATTCATATTCTATATTCCATCAGGGGCTGATTTAACGTCATGTTGTGTCTTTTGATGTGTTCTTGGTGGCAGCGTGAGCTGTTTGGATTATTAACTGATAGGCGTGAAAACCGATGCAAAGGTTTTAAACAGGACGTCTTCAGTCACTATGTTATTTAACGTTTACATGTTTTACTTGAGTTGCAGGTCTCCCTGGTTGCTCAAAAAATATTAGTATGTTAGTTTAGGTGTTTTAGGGGAATGCAGACGTGTGTCACGCACCTAAAATGAGCGCGGACAGCTCTGGCCTGCAGTGTAAATTCATGTGTTTGTCACTCTGCACTTCTGCTCGTTTTGGCTCCTGGTGTTTTTGTGAATATTGTAATAAGTTTGGGTTTTACAGAGTTTTCGGTTTTTCCTGTTGCAGCACACATGGCCAGGTGAATGAACAGTCGCTGGGCCTGGGCTATGGTGGTGGTGAGAAATAGCTGACAAACATATGTTAAAATGTAGTTTAAGATTAAGAGATCTGTAGATTTGATTTCACATTCTAAATAAGATATAAGGTATTGTTTGTCAGCTCTCATATGTTGACTTCATTATTAGTGATACTAGTTTACCAAATTTTACAAAGAGCTTTTTAATGACATGGTTTTCTCATGTGTGGTGAGTTTTAGCCTCTAGCCTGACCATGTAATTAGAAGATAACTGGCAAAGGCAGGGTAATGGATCATACTCTATCTGTGCTTAATGTGCCAGGTGCTTGTGGTGCGTGCTGATGTTGAAAATATTTTGCTTTGCTTCCTTACTGGCTTACCAGTTGTGGTTCCAGTAGCATAAATTATGGTACAGGCCTTTTCTTAGTGAGAGGAAGGTATCTATGTGTTCTCCTGTGCTTTATTCAGGCTTGAAGAACCTCTGCTGGTGTCACCCCCACAGCAAAACAGATTTCTGGGTTACAGAACAATAACCTCAAGGAATGGAGTGGCCCGGTTTTCTTGCTGTTTCCACCAACTTCAGTGGGATTTGTGCACACTTAGTGACCTGCATTTCAAAAATACTGGTTTTAAGAAGATAAATTGATGGAAGAAATTATTTATGCGGGGATCTGCTTTCTTCTAACACAGTAAAACAAAATAGGGCATTGCTCTGCTAACTCTTGACAAAATTTGCAGTGAAAAAAGATAATATCATCTTTGACATTAACTGTACCACAGACACACACAAATGCACCAGAACTTGCTCTGCAGCTTTCCCTGACCTTCCTTTGACTCCATGGGCCTTTCAGGATTGTTCTAGGTCATTTTGTTACGTTGATTTCTAAAACATTTTAACTAAAGATGTGGTAGATCTGGACTGAGGGGGAGATTCTTATGCTAGGGTTAAATACTATTTATAATGTGCATTTGTATTTCTATTTATAAAATGCTGTTTCTATTAGATGGTGTATTTCTAGTGTAACTTAAAAATGCTATTTTCTATTTAGTCCCAGATTTTAGTCTGTTATGGATTAACAACAGTCAGCACTTTCAGAGCATTTGTCGAAGTTCAATTCAATGAGAGCCTGAAAGTTAACAAAAATTGTTTTGAATTAAATTATTGAGAATTAATTCTAAAGCAGTCTTCAAATAACTTCAAAATATTGTAAATCCTGCACTTGACATCAGTGCTGGGGTGGAAGATGTTTATGAGCGCAGACTGTCAAGGCTCTCACTGAATTCCAAATAGGGTGGTTGTGAAAATAGACATTACAGTTTCAGATAAAATAAGACCCAAACTAGGTTTTCCTTCTACCAAAGGATGGTAGCTGGGAGTGGCATGTTTTCCCCCAAACCAAGGATTCTACACTGAAAAGCTTAAAAAAATCTAGTGTAATTTCATGGTCTGAGTCGGATGTCAGAACTTTATAGGTCGTTCTGCCTGTGGGCAACATCCAGGTGCTGGTCTGCTTTTCAACAGAAACTTGGCGTGAATAGCTTCTCCAGCTTTGGTTTTCTTTCCTTATCGTGAGTGAGTGAGTGACCTGCAGGGCAGGTGTATGGAAAAGTTTTCTTAAGGCTGCACAGTGTGTAGAGGAACTTTTTACATATTAGTACCTTCTATGTGATCGCAAGCACTAGCAGCCTTCTAAAACATCCGTAATCTGGAAGACGAAACTAGTTACTGATGTTTTGGTGCGAGTTTCAGAGCTCACATTTAATAATTTCTGTGGCTTTGATGCCACAAAAAATAGATACTGAAACGTTAAATGTGAAAAAGTTAAATCTACAGATCTGCAAGTAGTGTTCCATGTACTATATATTACTGATATTTGATACCCAACCATAGTCATGGTGGTTGTTTCATAGGCACATTTGTGTGAAGACGCTACAGGCTTTATTCACTTCTCAGTAAGAAGGCAGGAAGACAACACGCTTTGTGGAGAATATACTGATTCTGTAAGATAAGATAAAAGATAAGAAGAACTTGCGCAAACAGTAGAAGGTAGACTAGAAAAACAATATTAATCTGTATACATGGAAGATGTGGTGCGTTTGCTATATGTTGCATTTTATTTGTAACTAAACTTCACTAGTCATTCACTGTGGGTGTCAAATTCCCACCTGCAATTTAAAGGAACTTCAGTAATTTTCATTTCTGCCTTTAGCAGTTAAATGCTGTTGCTCAGCTTGCTGTGTTTCACTCTACACTGTGTTTGTGAACTGAAACGATCAGTTTGGATAATGGATGTTTTGGGTGTATCGTTTCTGATAGAAAAGCAAACAGAGTCATTCCAGTCTTTTAAATTAAATGGTTTTGTTCATGGAGCAGGTTTAGGATAGATACATCTTTGTGAATAAACAGGTATTTCTGTGGTGCATAATGTACAGGATTTATACTGTGTAGCATGTTGTATTGAAATGTTGCCTAAAAATGTGTGATGGAAATGTGTGTACATGTGGTGGAAGAGGAATTAAATTCTCCGGAAAGGGGTTTTTTTGTGAGTACAGCTGCATTGAAAATACCCATTTGTTAGGTATGAGAAACCTGACATGTCCTTGCCAAACGTCTGGGTAAAAAACATTTTCTAAGAGGTTCCTGGTGATTTCTCCCTTGAGCTGGTGCAGATCTGTAGTTTGCACTTTGAACGGCTCCCGCTGTCCCGCGTTGGGCAGTGGGTGGCAGCTGGGAATGGTGGTTGGTTAAACGCAGTTAACCTGGCGGGCACGGCTGGTTTGTGCAATTAGTTGAAGTTCAGTGCTGGAATATTCATTCAATGTCTTTGGTTCATGTTTTTTGTTCTGTTTCATAAGCCCAGAGCCCTGCAGACAGCTTTATGCAACCGAGGCTTTCAAGCTATTTCATTAATTACAAAGCTTCTCAGGTAACATTTAAAGAAGTTAAATAACCGTTACATCTTATCTAAAACAAAAGCCTGGAAATACGTATATTTTGTGCGTGTGTGTGTGTGTGCATTAAGTATTTATTAGCTTAAAAGTAAGCTGGCTTTTCAACATTTTTTGTATAAGAGGAAGAAATTCCTTACCTATGATGAATCGTTGTTAGCCAGAATTTTTCTTTTTAAATGCATTGAGATCTTCATGTGAAAATTCATATGAGCGCAAAATGTTACTACACAAAGGTTAATTTGGAATAGATTTTGACCACCATCCATTGCTTCTTGTTTTCATCACAACACTGTTTCCAGTAAATTTTGGGTTTTTTTCCCTTTCTTACTAGCTTGAAACCACAACGATTGGTAATGACGGCATGAGCACCTCAGGGCTGCTGTGTGGCTGTACCTGTACACACATTTTTGCATCTGACTGCTGCTACGTCTCAAGATGGAACCCCTGTACTAACTGAGTGTCAGAAGTTGGCTGTGTTTTGTGTGTTTCGCAGGTTAAGGTGTTCCCCGCTGTTACTGCCTGGGGAAAGCTAAATTCGGCTCCGTCAGAAAGAAAAACAAATGGACAGTTCCCTGTATCCATGCATTTTAATTTGGCAGTTGTGTATTTTGCTTCACAATAATTCTAATGTGACTGATAATTGTTTTTTACAATTTAAGTCCTCGGAGACATTATAACTATGTAACACACACACTTTCATTTCATGAACTGCGGTAGGTTAAAAATTATATTTAACTGTGAAACTGTAACCGTGGCGGGTGGCACGCAGCTGAACAACGCGAGAACAGGCTGCGTTATGGGGACTAAACCTTGGCAAATGGATGTTGTATTGACTCGGCAGTAGCACAGTTTTGACATTAACACTTGGGTTCTCTGAGCTGCTTTGACGTTCCTTAGTCTTGGTGACTTATTGCATAGTCTTTGTGTCAATTCTTGCGTAGGTCAGCCCTGTCTCTGGTTTCTCCTAACTCTAGTGCAGGAAGACTTTGATATCAAATTGAGAACAGAGGTTGAGTTAAAGCGTCTCCCAATTTGTCTCTAGGGGAACTTAGCACAATAGGCAATTCCATAATGTTGGCAGGAAGAAAAAAACCTCACAGGATTCAAAGAGGCAAGAAAGTTGTCCAGTCTGTGCGATTAAAAAGAAGTCATGTTCTAGACAAAGTAGTGTTTGACAGTTATGAGCAAATTCTGTAGTAATAGTCACATTCAGCATATGGGTTTTCCTTTTCCAGAACGCCAGCTCAGTAACGGTGCCAGAAACACTGTTGTTCGTCTCAACCCTCGATGGGAGTCTGCACGCCGTCAGCAAGAGGACAGGGGCGATCAAGTGGACGTTAAAGGAAGGTGAGCAGGAGGTCTCCTGATGCTCCCTACTCAATAACGTTAGTAACAGTCAGATCCATTGATAGTTCAAACTGTTGTCGGGCCTTGTAAATACTTATTTTCTTTCTTAATTTTACTCTTGTTCCAGAATTAAGCTCCAGTGTCTCTGGAGTCATGTTCATCTCCGTGTTTTCACTTGCAAATCTTTTCCATGTTTATGGTTGGAATGTTTAAGCTGCAGTGGCATGGTTGGCAGGTACCATGTTTTATGGGAATGCATGCAATATAAGCAAACACAGAACAGATGTCAAATGAGGGTGTCAGCTGGTGGAACTGGTGGCAAAGGGCTTGCAGGATTCTGTCTCTGTAACCTACATTCACTGGTGCAGTGGCTATCATTCAAACCTTGGGTCTTTTTTTAGTAATAGATTGAGGAAACAAAATAAACAGCACAGTTTGTTTTTTTTTTTTAAACAAAAAAACTACAGTTATGTAAAGAAATATGACATTGGTCAGTGACTGGAAGCAATTTTGTAATTTTAATTACTGAGCGGAGAGAGCTCTCTCTGTTTTCATGAAAAAATTCATATTTAATACAAATTTGTTTTAGTGGAATTCTGTTTACATATGGTAGAAGTGATAGTAGCACCTTCTCTGCACTTCGGGAAATGGAAAGGAGTCACAGTGATTGCATCACCCTGTCCTCTATTTTTAAACCTGTTGTCAGTTTAGTAGGTGAGCTGAAATGGTAGGAAATGGATTCTGTGTATCAGATGTCTGCAGTACAGACCAGTTATTTTATTTGTGAAGCCATTCATATTTGGATGCAAATCTACCAGACAAAATGTTAAATTAATAAACAAGCATAGAATGCTTTTGTAGCTCCTCTTGGAGTAAAAAGGGGTGAGCAACTATTTTCTTGAAGGATCTTCATTAGTAAGTGTGATTACATTTTCTCTCATCTCCTCTTTAAGTTTAGACCTCTCCTTTCCCTGAGCAGGCTTGAATGAAAAAGGATTATCAGCCTCCTAGATTGTTGCTATAGGCTATTGCCGTGTTAAGAGCAGCTTACTGGGTTTTGCTTGTCATTCAGCTGACATGAACATACGCTGCATATTCCCATCCTAGAATATCCTAACTGGCCTTTGTTTGCAGCCAGACTTAGTAAAGTGGCAGGAGGTTTTTTTGAGGAAGAAATGAATGCACTTCAGTAATGAAAAGGCCCTTGGTCGGGGTGTATTGCTCAACGACCTTCCCTTGTTTAAAAAAGAAATGGTTGCAAAACAATTGTTGGTACAGTGGAACTGCCGGACTGGTTAATCTAGTTTTATAGGACTTCTTTTTTTTGCCTCTGTTGCTAACTATGTATTGTTCTGCATCTTATGCACATGAGGTGTGTTCACTTACTTTTTGCAAAGTACTTATTGCCCATTAGTTTATTTCTGTGTAACAGAACAACAGACCAGGGTCAGTGAAGTTGTCATTGTTACAAGATGCTTAATGAGTTGACTTAGTTAATTGTACGTGGAAGAAGGCCTGTACATATAAATTGGATAATTAATTTGTAATTGGAGGGGTTTTATTTTTGCAGATTTGTTGTGTGGCCACCCTGTGGTGGGAAGCCCAACAAAGGTGCAGCAGTGTTAGAAACTAATAGCCTGTAGAAGTCCTTGCATCTTGCTGTGCTAAATCCCTGAAGACATTCAATAGTGCAGAATTCAGCATTAAATGAGTGTCTGAACACAGTTTTTGGGTGCTCTTTCTGTCAGCAATGAGCTTGTATTGCTATAATTCCCCAGGGGGAAGTGGCAGGCGTTGCAAGCACTGGTCTTGCAGGTGCCGTTTTACCCTGATTATCAGACGATGAACCATGTGTTGTGGTTCACGTACTTGGAGAAGTTGTGGCTGTCTCCTGAAACGCTGCAACGGCATTCATCAGGAAGAGAACGTTTTATTGCTGCACTTAGGCAGCAAGGCATTTAACAAAGAGTAATTCATACACGTTTTATTTTCATTGGGGAAAAAACCAAAGCAGTGTTCATTATCAGGCAGTACTTAAACAAACAGGAGAATCTTGCCATGTGTTGTTTGTTTTAATTTGGCACTGAAGCTTATCTTAGGTTTGGAGTGTAAATGAGCCGGTGGTTGTCACCACAATAGTATGCTTGGGTTTCCTGCCTTCATGTGATGCTGGCAGGAGCAGCAGTCTGGGTGCTCGTGTTCCCCATAAAGCAGGCAGAAAAATGGGTCAGGCAGTAACAGGACTGTCTGGTAGTTTAGAAATAAAGCTGCGCTCCCTGCGGTTGTATGTGGCCAGATCACAGCCCTGCTTGTTGAGGGTGCTTAATACCTTCATTTCTGGTTGGCTTCTGTGGGTCCCGCTGTCTGACAGCTCAGGATTTTTTGGTGACCAGGTAACTGTCGCTGCTCATTCCCTGGGCTTTAGAAAGTTCATAGAAAGAACCCCCACTCCTCCTCCCCCACATTTCTGAGAGGCACCTTTTTTCTTGCTGTGACCCCACAAAAACGTTGTACTGAAAGGGTATAGCACACGTTGAAGATCGGAGACCAAACAAGGCTCTTGGTGCCATCTCTGATCAATAAAAAGAGCCATCGGCTCTGAGTGACAGTGTTTACGTAGTCTAGAAAGGGAGCAGCTTTTGGACAGGATCATACCAAAAAGCCTTATGTAGGTTTATTGCAAGAAGTTGGCTTTTCCTCTGCTACAGGGAATGGAAGCTTAAGGGAGAGGCTGATGTACTTTTATCACAATTTTATCACATTTTCTCTATAAAGCTTTTGTTCTGATACGGAATACTTAGTGCTTTGTTCCGTGGTTATCACTGTTGTTGGTTTTGGAACAGATTGGGCCTATTAGAACCACTTACCTAATAACAGAGAACTGCAGTTCAGGGAAGTTTTGAAAGCAGGATTACGCATCCAGTCTCAGCGTGTTAACGCTTGAGTGCTGAGCTGCTGAAGAGAAGAGAAGAGAAGAGAAGAGAAGAGAAGAGAAGAGAAGAGAAGAGAAGAGAACGCCTCAGCTCTCTGACTTTTGCAATAACTTTTTCCGTTTGACCCGTTGTGGAACAAAAGGCGATTTCAGTTATAAACCAACTCATTCTTTTACTAGGCTGTGTTAAAGCATATGAAAACTATTTTAAGACGTGACAATGATAAATTAAACTCAAGAGTCTCTTTTTATCTCCACGTGATTTCTTGTTTCAAAACAAACTTTGAAATAAAGTTGGAATACGTCCCAAACCACATGAAAGTGAACATGAAGAGTTCATTGCCCGTCTTCAAAGTGTCTTCGCAGACCTACAACCTTAGTTCAAGATCATGAAAGTGTTAAGAAAATTTACATCACCCCTGTAGCTCAAAATGTAGAGAAATGGTTCTCCACAGTCCGCCTGTCCAGGTGGAAGGTGCTCGTAGTGAAGAGAATGCCTTTCACTTCAGAAAATAAACTCTTCCATCAGTTTGTGCTCGTTCGTTGTGATAGCCTCATGTGGGGAAGTGAATCACATATTGATCAGATATTGTGGATAAAACTGAGCAAAGAACTTGCGAAGGTTTAAAACTTCTCAGGTACTTTGCAGTTTCCAGTTTTACAAACCTAATTTCACAACCAAACAGGCGATGGTTGAGGCTGCTGAGGTGGCCTCTCTGTGCCTCAGCCTTTTGAAAAGGAGCAAGTTGTTGCAGGCCTGACTAGTCCTGTGTCTGGTGTTCAAGGAATGGAATTGCCAATATTAGGACTTTTTTTTTCTGTTTATGCAGATCCTGTACTCCAGGTGCCAATACATGTGGAAGAGTAAGTCTGTTTCCTTTATCCCATTTACCGCTTGCTTGATTTCACTGACATCTTGAAATCGGGTTTAAACCAAATCTCTCTGTGTTCTAGAAAAGTTGCATGATTTGCATACGTCAACTTAAGGTGGTTTAGGGAGCACAATAAAGAAAGGATATAATTAGCTACATATAATTATCTTATATGTAGTGCTAAGAAGAAATACCCTACCTGCAGAGTGTTCTCTCAAGCCCTTGCTCAGGTTTAGAGATCGAGTGTGTTACTTGTGCCTCAGTCTTAATTGAGCAGCTTTGAAATGACAGAAACAGCCAGGGAGTGTTCTCCAGGTTTTAGGTTTACTCTCTTCAAATAAAAGACTAAAAATAGTGAAGCGCAGGGAACTCCAACAACCACCACCAGAATCTGCAGGTGGAACCCTCCGGCTGCTACTTCAGAGCAGCTCCTCCAGCACTGTAACCTCACCAGAAAATGTGGGGCTTTAACTGTCTCTGAAGTCAGTGGTAACATCATTTCTCTTTTGTGGTTGGTGTTTGATGTTGGGGTTGGGTTTTTCTTCTGTAGTTTGGGTGGGGGGTTGCCTTTACCTCTCAAATTTACACTGTTCTGGCAACTCTTTTATTGTTCCTTGCCTTCCTTATGCTCTCTGGTTTTGTTTATTTGTTTGATTTTAATTCTGTGGCATTTTAAAAGCCTGTCACGTTTGGATCATTGAATTTTCAAATGCATTAGTAATCTTATGTTATATCAGTTCTGCAAGTTTATCTTTTTTCATTTTCGCAGTTAATAAATGAAACTTCAAAAAACGGATAATACAAAGTAAAAAAATTGTTGTCAGATGAGCTTGTCTGTAAAGCCAGTCCTGACCACAGTTGCTTTTCTGTTCTCTGAGAAGTACACTATGCTTTTAATCATTTATAATTGCTGCTTAAACCCTAGGCCAGCATTTCTTCCAGACCCAAATGATGGCAGTTTGTATACGCTTGGTGGCAAGAATAATGAAGGCTTGACTGTAAGTATATATTTTTTAAATATTTTGGAAAAGTGCCCTAATCAGGCTCTTGTGAACGCTAAGGGAACTCCCCAAGGGAACTTCCTTCGTTCTTCACAGTACTGTAAGGGTTTTTTACTCTTTAATGGAAGCGCATCAGTTTCTTGGAAAAGCTCAGTCAGACTGGCCAAAAACCAGGGTCTGCCGACACCTTTAGAAGTTGTCATGATAAGATTTAGTAAGCAGACAAAAATGCTGAACCTTTTCAAAATAATCCCCAATCTGTGTACCCCACAGATACGAGCTAACATTTGACTTTTGTTTTTGAACTTCATGGTGATACTCAGATAAAGCGTTTGGCTTCCCACAAGTTTCTCTTCTCTGGCAGCTGCTATGATTTCCCTTAAGAACTTTAATATTAGTCAAATATTTTAGTATTTACTCACCACTCCCCCCACCTCCCAGTACAGCCAGATCATAACTTACAAAATGATTCTTGGTTCTTTTCCTGGGTGAATCCAGGAAGTAGCAATTTATTTGAACCTATTTCTTCATTCTGCTAATCTCCTCTCATTTTGAATTCAAGTTAATGTCTGGTTAGAGTCACTGTTATAAAAGTTTTAAGCAAACCAGAGTAATTTTAGTATATTGAAGTAAACTGATCTTTGGTGCAGCTTGTGACCTCACCCCGGTAAGTCTCTTAAAGCTCAGTAAGGATGGGCACCCGTTCGGTAAGAGCAGCCCAGGCTTGGTGGCGTCTCAGGAACTCACCAGTCGCAGATTGATGCTTTGCCCTCTCAGCAGTTTCACTTGTATGAAGATATCCGGCCTTTATCAGTGTTACCGTACAGTCCTGTGGAGAACTATTGTATATGTGTTTTAGGTGAGGCAATTAAACCACAGGATGTTGAAGCGCAAACAGTTTATAAGTGATGCTGGTTGACCTTAAAACAACAAGAGTCTTGGCCTCCAAACCTCTGAGCTGCAGGCAGCTACCTGTGTTTCTGCCGGTGTAAACTCACTGAGACAGACTTTGTGGTCTGGGTTTGCAGAGCAGGGCCCCGACCTGAAATTTTGAGTTCTCAGGCACTGCAATAATGCAAACAAACAATATAAAACTGTCATTGGAGATTTCTGAAGTTTTCTGTGAACAAACATGAAGACTATCACACCAACGGGAATAAGCTTTTATTGTTTTTTGTTTCCCTAGAAACTGCCATTCACTATCCCAGAGCTGGTGCAGGCATCTCCCTGTCGCAGTTCTGATGGGATCCTGTACATGGGTGAGCTCAAATTTAATCTCTTTTAGATTATAATATCTTCAGTGACTAGAAAATTTAGAGAGTCCCAGAGAGACTGCAGGGAAATATGCTTTGTTTTAGGTATTAATTACAGTTTTTTTCACAAACCTCTCTGATGACAGGAAATCTGATTAATACAGAATTCAATTACTGTTTGAAGATTAAAAACCAACTTCTCCTGAAGGAGAATAAAGCTTTTCTAAGCAGTAAATAGCCTGTATGGATTTATTTGGTTTCTTGAGATGCTACCTCTCAACAAAAATGACTTCTACTTAAAATTTTCTTACACTTATGGCATTGATTGCCTGACAATTATAATTAAATTAGAAATCCCATTGCAACACGGTTGGACGTCCTCTGTTACCTGAGATACAGTCAGTTCATTTATATTACGAATAATAACAAATGTATGTCTCACTGTCCTGACTCATTCTAGTTGCAGATGGATGTGGGAGGAGAAAGGGAAAAGGAGGGGCAGTTATTACTTCTCTCAACGGTAAATGTGTGATGGATCAGGATGCACTTAGTATTAGTTTTTAACCTCCTGAAGGGCCAATACCTACTTCTCATTCTCAGCTGTCTCTGCACTACGGGAGTGAAAAATGTTGATTTGAAGCTTCTAAATATATGTGTTAGCATCAAAGAAATATTTAAGTCATGGCTCATGTCGTCTTGAGTGGGCTGTTGGGATTACAGTCCTTAATTCAAAATGCGTTAGACCCTCACATTTTTTTTCCACCTACTGCCCTTCAACATTAGCACTTCAGACCCCTGTTCTGCTGCCTCCTGGGATCTCCTACACTCTGAACTCTCTTAGATTTTATCGGTGTGAAAAAATAATTCAGCCAATGGTACTTACCATTCTAAATATTGTGTTTAATTCTCTTGTCAATATTTGGGATCGGCCAATAATGCTAAATGATGAATTGTTTTAAGTTCACGAGCCTGCTAAAGAAAAAAGACTGAAAAGCTTGATGGAAGCGCAGTTTTCCAACTGAATGGTAATGTGGCTTAAATTATCATTTCAGGTAAAAAGCAGGATATTTGGTACGTGATTGACCTCCTGACTGGGGAGAAACAGCAAACCTTGACTTCCTCCTTTGCAGAAAGTCTGTGCCCATCAGCGTCGCTCCTGTATCTCGGGAGAACAGGTCAAGTGCTTTTTTTTCTGCAGCTTAGAAGAACATTTGTTGTTGTCGTTTTTAAAGTTTAGGATCATAACAAATGACCTTGTGATCAGTTCAGGTTTTCACGTTTATTTCTTAGAAAAACTTCTGTAAATTATTATTTTAGGCTGTACACAGAAAAATTAGTAACTATGGCAGTAGAAAGGTAGTGTTTATTTAAACTGGCAGCAGGCACGGTCCATGTCTCTTGTTGACTAAGTGGCATTCAAAATGTATTTACCAGAGCATTCCAGCAGCAGCTGTGAGCCCGTCTGCTCTGTAACATACAGCTCCTGTAGAAACCGTTTGAAGAAAATGGGGATATAGCATATCCACTGACATTACAAATGCCGTATTCTAAAGAACTGTTACAATTAGACCAACAAACACCATATAGGCGTTGGCTAGTAAAAAGAGTAAGTCTTATAGTCTTGTTTTTAACCTTTGTATTAATGTGTTCTTCAAGTGTGATAGTTCAGTTACAGAACATGATATGCTGAATTTTAGAATGCAGGGTTTGGAAACTTTTAAATAAACCAGAGTACATCAGAAGAAGTTGTGCAGTAAAAGAAAATGCTGGTAACGTGGGCAGTAACTCTGCAGGGAGCAGGTCGAGGATTATCTTTAACAGCTACTAAATGTTCGTTTGTCAGGAGTGCTGGGAAAACGAAATGCAGAGAGCAGGAAGTGCTGTGTGTGGTGTTTGGAGGAGTCTCACATTTGAGGTGATCGATTCTATTCTCTCATAGGTTTTTTTGCTTCACAGACTGTGTATCTTTTAACAGAGTACACGATCACAATGTATGACACCAAGAAGAAGGAGCTGCGATGGAATGCCACTTATTTTGACTATGCAGCTAGTCTGCCTGATGAAGACATAAAATACAGTAAGAATTGCTGTCTCTTTTTGTCTTTCCCCCCCCTGCATATTTGCTGTGGGTTTTGCATATCAATATTCTGATTTTTTTCCATAATTAATAGGTCAGCCTGCCTGTCTGATTTTTGTGCAGTTGATTTGCATCTGCCGGTTTTTATCCTATACGTGCTGTAATATCCAGAACTCTTTAGGTAACTTCAGGGAAACCAAATCTAAGGAGGTGCAGCTCTGGAAGATATTCTTTAAAATGTAGCGACAAATGGCAGGAGAGGCAGCAAACCGGAACTGTGGTGCACACTCAGAAAAAGCTGTTGTAATGCTACTGCTGAACTTTTATCATCCTAATTCTGATGACTGATGTGCTCATCAGCTATTCTTTTGCAGTGTAAGGTCTCATGTTACATGAGGTTTGACCTGTTAATATTTTTATTAATATCGCCTGTCTGCAGCAATTCAGGTGATCTGTGTCTTTGTATATTGTAGAAATGTCCCACTTTGTGTCCAATGGAGACGGGCTGGTGGTGACTGTGGACAGCGAGTCCGGGGACGTGCTGTGGATTCAGAATTACGCTTCTCCGGTGGTGGCTTTTTACATCTGGCAGCGTGAGGGGCTGCGGAAGGTTATGCACACGAACGTGGGGATAGAAACTCTGCGCTACCTGACGTTCATGTCCGGGGAGGTTGGACACATCACCAAGTGGAAATATCCTTTCCCAAAGGAAACGGAGACCAAGAGCAAACTCACGTGAGCACCAGTATTCCTGTTATTCTGTCTGTTCAACAGAGCTTTGTTAGTAAAACCTTATTTATGCACATTCAGTTAAGGGTTGTTCTACAAGTTTCAAGATGGTGAAAATACGTAAGAGCAGCTCTAGTTCTCCAGCCGTTATTTCATGACATCTTTGATCTTTTAATGTCTAAAGTCAGAGACCAAAAACCAAAATCTATCATAAACTTAGGAAGTGTATACTTATAAATTTTATCAAATGTTCTGTGTTGAATATTTTCTTATAATATGGAACAGAATTGTTTTTATAATGTAAAGCCTTTCACATTATAAAAAAGGTGCATAGCATTTTGCCAAATACCAGTTATCAAATAGTGCAGAAATAGGACATGAGTTATGTCAAATGAGTAGTTGTGATGTGAATAATCAACTAATAATGCTTTCATAATAAAAATAATGGTTTCATAGTACAGCAGTACTTAAAACAATTTCACAGATCCAAGCTTTTCAAGATACAAATATTGATGATTCGAGAAACTAATGCATTATTTCTGCAGGATTGTGTTGCCAAGGTTTTACCTAGATGGTGAAACATCCATTTGTCTACTTCTTTCTAACACTTACTGTTTTTTCCCAGACCAACTCTATACGTAGGGAAATACTCCACAAGTCTGTATGCGTCGCCATCCATGGTGCATGAAGGAGTAACTGTTGTGGTAAGTTGGGAGCTGCAGGAGTTGAAGGACCCCTGCTGAAAAGTGCCTGTACAGAGCTAGGGCTGTCCTGGGTTTAAAAAGAGTTGAAAAGGAGACATACTTTAAAATACATATTAAAACAGACAACTTTGCCAAAGGGACCTGATGAAAATAGAAAATGAACCACTGAAGGCTGTACATGTACAGAAATTTGGGGTTAAATTGCAGATTGCTGTCAAGAAATGCATAGCAAATTCAGTATGTCATGAAACAATTAACAGAAAAGCCTTGAAATGCATGGAGTAATTCAGGAGTAATTTCAAAAGCTGCAGAGTGGCTGCAGCTCTCGGGGAGTTGTGCCAGGCAAGCTGAGGGGCGTCCAGAGGTTGCCGTGCATTTGGTGCGTTGTGGCTAGTGGTAAAATTGCTGTTTAGTTCATCAAAAGAACTCCACGTAGATAGGAAACTGCATCAGTTTGGTTTTGCTCATGCTGTGGCTCCCCAGGTAGGAAATAAAGATCCTGTTTAACTTTTCTAAAAAAAGAGAGAGTAATCTCCTCTCCCAGGCAACGCGTAACTCAGGTCTAATGTCCAAGGTTGCTGAGGCCGTTGCTGAGGGCGTAATGACACCGTTTACTTACAGTGACTTTGCTGCCAGTAATTTTTGCTCACCCAGTAATTCTGACCTCCATTTGTTAATTTAGTTGCCTATTTAAATATTTCAGGGACACCGTGCTTCCTTAATTGTAACAATAATCTCTTTCTAGCCCCGCGGCAGCGCCATCCCCTTACTGGAGGGTCCAAAAACAGAAGGAGTCACGATTGAAGACAACGGCGAGTGTGTCATCACCCCCAGCACGGATGTGAAGTTTTCGGGCAGACTGAAAGAAAAGAACAAACTGAGCTACTGGAACGACTGGCTTTTAATAGGTGTGTGAGGTGCAGCCCCACTCGTGCGGCATCACATTGCCGTCTGGTGGCCAGTTCTGATCCGACGCTCAGCGCTGGAGTTCAGCTGCTGTAAATCAGTCACAGCGCTGCCCAAACTCAGGCAGTAGTTACTGAAGCCTCGTAATGGTGCGTTCCGCTGGCCAGGAACCAAATCCACAGCCAGTGCTTGAGCACAGAGCCTTCAGGCCTGTGGTGATTCTACCTGTGACTGCTTGGGAAGAATAGAGGGAAACAAAAAGCTTTTGTTCTGTGATGTTCTCAAGCCTTTTGTAAATCAAGTTTTATATATGCTGTTCAGGAAAGATGCTCAAATCAAGGGTATATATCCTAAAAAGGGACAACTTATTATTTCAACATGTGTTTTATTTAAAGGGCACCATGAAACACCATTGTCTGCTCCTACGAAGATCCTGGAGAAATTCCCAAGCAACTTACCTAAGAGGCCTGAAAATGTGATTCCAGCTGACTCAGACAAAGCCGCTATTGAAGAGGTTTGTGATGAGAAGTATCATTTTGCTGGGTGATTGAAGAATGTTGGGGAAGGACTCAGAAGAAAAGCTATGTGGAATTACTTCACACTTTTTGTGTCATATTTTAATGTATTTAGCACGTAGAGTCACTGGTATGATGTATCATTCCTTATTTCAGAATTAGGGCTTTCCGCTGATTTTCTTTTCAACATACAAAACTTCCTTTGACTTTGGTAGGATTAGAAATTATTACAAATTCTTGAGCAGAAAGACGAGTGCATAACTGCTCCATTACCTGTGGAGATGTTGAGCTAACAGAGTTTCCTCTGCCTCTTAGGTTATTGACATGGTTGAAGGGTCCTCGACAGACGTGCCTCCCGCTGCTCCCAAGGATATCGAGGAGAAACCTGCTCGGCCTGTCCCTCGGCCGGAGGCCCCCGTGGACTCCATGCTGAAGGACATGGCCACCATCATCCTCAGCACTTTCCTGCTTGTGGGCTGGGTGGCTTTTATCATCGCTTATCCAATGGTAATGCTGGCTGAGCTTCATGTGCTTTTGAGTTCTGGGAGATCCAGTAACATTTTACAGCCCAAGAAATGATCCAGGAGTTAGAAAGTAACACACTACAGGAGAATTATTTCCTTCCTCACAGACATGCAGGGGGTAACAAAAGATGCAAATTTGATATAACAGTGATTTCTCCAGGCGTATGTGCCAACTCTGGAGACTTTTACATCCTACTGATTCTGGTTTTTGTGTATGTTAACGCTTTTGACGGACATGATCTTAACACCATTGGCTTCACTTCTCTTTTCCTTACCTGAACCGCTGTTGGATTTTCTGGCTTTTGGGATCAAAGCCTTTATCTGTGGTTTAATGACACCCAGTCCACCTATTAACAGTTAGCTTTTGCTACATTAACCAACCAGTGTGATGTCTCAGCTTTGCAATGGAAAATCAGAATGAAAGGGAAAGCGTTCCCCACCCTTCTTGCCTGACAGTGTCATAATAAGAGAGTTTTTCTTCCACCTTTCAGGTGTAGCCACCCCAATAGCTGTAGAGTTTCCTTATGTGACGTGACGATAAGTAACTTTGCTGACAGAACTGTGGTCCTTTCCCGCAGAGTGTACATCAGCAGCAACAGAGGCAGCATCAGCTGGAAGAGAAGATCCAGCTCTTGCAGCAGCAGCAGCTGCCCTTCGGTGCTCCCAGCGACCTGCCCCCAGAAGCGGATTTCTCGGACGCCTCGTGCGGCCGGCCGGAGAACTCGGCTGCCAGCACACCGAATCTGTCCCCAAGGGCGTCAAACCATTCTGCCTACTCCAGCGTCTCCACATCCGACGTTGGGAGCTGCATCTCCACTGAGCAAGAAGAGGGAGGTAAAGTTGATCCAGTGTGTTTTATTGTGAATCTCTGTATTTCCCCAGTCTGTGTGGTGATACAGCACAACTATTAAAATATTTATTGATGCTGCTTCACAGATCAGAAAGCTGAAAAGGACCATTGTTCTCCTTTGGTCTGAGCACTTGCAAAGCACCATGCAGGTGACTCTGAGCAGGATTATTTGCTTGAGGAAAAACATCCAGTTTTTAACTGCCATCTGAGCAATTATGTTGTCCACGGCAGTATATTCTTACAGCATGTAGGGAGGTTCTAGGGAGAGTTTAAATTAAATAAAATATTATAAACTGGAATCAAGATACAAGGATGACGCAGTGCAGCCTTCCTGCCTGATGTTCCTGCGCACTCTCCAGTCCCTCCAGAGGCCGTTCAGGGGAACCACCAGTAACCACCTCTGGAACTGTCAGTCAGCATGTCCCAAATTCAGCAAGACATCTACAGAACTTTCTAGAAAGAGTTTCTCTGAGAACCACCAGTCTCTCATTCTGTCTCGAGTCAGGTGTTGTGTGCACCATGTGTTTGACTCTCTATGTTGGATTATTTGTTCACCAGAGAGCATTTCTCTATGCAGCATCAATACCAAAATGCAGATGTTTATTTGATCATGCGTGTTGTTGGTTTAAACATGAGCAAAAAGACTTTACCAGACTGGCCCAGAAGGATGTGCAGATGTAAAAGGCCAACTTAACCCATCCTAAACCAGTCCTTGTTTCTTGGTTTTTGTTCAGATGAAGACGCAAACAGAGTGATGGTTGGCAAGATTTCGTTTAACCCAAAGGATGTATTGGGACATGGTGCTGAAGGGACAATTGTTTACAGGTAAAAGACAATATGTGTTTTCAACATTAAATAGGCCAATTAATGTCTTATTTGCATTAGGGTTTTGTTGTTTTTTTTTAAAGACCACATATCTAATATGAACAGAAATTAAACTTTTGAAAAAGTACTTTGCATGTGTCTGGACTATTTTCATGCAGTTTCTTCACTAGTTAAACTGCTTTAATTCCCTTAGAAATGTTTAATGACCAAATGCATCTGTTTCCAGCATGAGAAATGCTTTAATATGCCTCTGTTAAATGTTTTCTGTTGTCACGCACTGTTACATACTTTGTCTGCAAAAAGGATGTGTAAAAGGATGATGTGGTTTTCCTTCCTCTTTGCAGGGGCACATTTGATAACCGTGATGTTGCAGTGAAAAGAATTCTTCCCGAGTGCTTCAGCTTCGCAGACCGTGAAGTGCAGCTGCTGCGCGAGTCCGACGAGCATCCCAACGTGATCCGCTATTTCTGCACGGAGAAGGACCGGCAGTTTCAGTACATCGCCATTGAGCTGTGTGCTGCCACCTTACAGGAGGTGATGGCTCACGTGCAAACCTACAAATCTGTGACAGTCTCCCTGGAAGGCCCTTGGTTTCCTTTAGCTTGCGTTGCTGAAGTGCCTGTTCTGTGACAATTGCACACTCCAACAACAGGCTGATTTTAGACCTTTAGAAAGATGGCCCTAACCTTGCACTGATTGAAGGACAGACGTTGTCCTTTGATTTTCCCTTTTGTGGAGGGCTCCCTTTTGGTCACCCAGCCCATCCTACCATCTGGACTTTGAAGATGTGCTACTCTTGCTGCTGGAGCACAGCGCTGCACAGAACTCTAGCTCTGAATGGTATTTTAGAGTTCATCATCTTTAGCCAGAACAAAAACTCTTCAATGTGTGTTACCAGCTAGCATTAGCCTGCAATTTAGACATGGTGTTTTGGCTGAATCTCTTGTTTTTCTGTTGTATTTTATAGTATGTTGAACAGAAGGCCTTCAGTCACCACGGCTTACAGCCCATCACTCTCCTGCAACAGACAACATCTGGTCTTGCTTACCTGCACTCCCTCAGTATTGGTAAGAATGTCTCGTTTCAGTACATTTTCTTAACTAAAGAAGAAAATAAATTGGTCTGGTGCTGGGAACTGGTTTATTCAGTCCAGGAAGGGAGGTGTAGAAGCTCCACCTGATGCTGGCAGCAGTTGTGTTTGTTGTTTGATACTGGGCTTGTCCCTGTGACGTTCTGCTGCACTGCAGTAAACAGGCCCGTCATTACCATTTGTTCAGGGCAGTGCATTTTCTGGAGAGAAGTCATAAAACATGATGACTAGTGATGATGGAATAAAAAAGTGATGAGCCCTTACTGAATGCAATATTTTGAGGTTAGGACTTTGATTTAACAAGCAGTGATTCAGCTTTGTGAAAGGTTTGCAATGCAAATATGTTAAAAAGTTACAACTATCACTGGGATTGCCTGGAGTGGGTAAATGGGCGTTTATAATAGTCCACAGGGACCTGAAGCCCCATAACATCCTCATCTCGATGCCGAACGCCCATGGGAAGGTCAAAGCCATGATTTCGGACTTTGGGCTGTGCAAGAAGCTGGCAGTGGGCAGGCACAGCTTCAGCCGGCGCTCGGGCGTGCCGGGCACCGAGGGATGGATCGCCCCAGAAATGCTGAGTGAAGATTGCAAAGAGAACCCCGTAAGTCTTCGGATTGCTTTTTTCTTAGATACAAAATAACCACCCTGTGATAATGAAAGTCTTCAGGAGGGGGGGGAAAAAAAAGTGTTATTGCCATTAAAGGTTGTTTATTTGCAGACATACACCGTGGACATCTTTTCAGCTGGCTGCGTCTTTTATTACGTGGTATCTGACGGCAGCCATCCCTTCGGCAAATCTCTGCAGCGGCAAGCCAACATTCTGCTGGGTGCTTACAGCCTCGAGTCCTTCAGTGCGGGGAGGCACGGTAAGAAAAGTATGGGAAATGTAAAGTGCTACAGAGTTTAGTGAACTTTCTATGGGTGTTAAAATGCCAACAGAAATTACACAGCTTTGACCCTGGCAAGTGCTGAAAGCTGCATTCCTAAAGTACTCCTGAAGTAAAGCTGCTACAGTTCTTAAAGTTGGAACCCCAAAGCATCTCTAGGATAAGTAATTTGCAACCCTGCAAGCTTCACTGTAGAGTTATTTCATGTATTTAAAGGGTAGGAAAGTACTGAAGTGATCCAACACTAGTGACCTTCTGTTGGTTGCTCAGCATATCTGTGAGGGTGGTATTTGAGCTGGTCGGGGTTGTGTTGGAGAAAGTAGAGAACATAATGATTTTCTGAAGTACAAGAGATTTCTCCCCAGCCTAAGAACTATCACCGTTTTCCTTGCAGGAGACATAGTCGCTCGTGATTTAATAGAGCAAATGATAAACATGGATCCTCAGAAGCGTCCGTCTGCCAGCTGCGTGCTGAAACACCCCTTCTTTTGGAGTTTAGAAAAACAGCTCCAGTTTTTTCAGGTTTGTGTTGACCTTTTCAATCCTTTCTGTTCTAAGGGCTCCTGTAGACATTCTGCAGATCTTGAATTCAGGCTCTTTTGGCTTTGTCCGTGGTTGAGCCAATATAATCCACACCCTTACTGTGAGGAAGAAGCAACTCATCATCTCAAACTCCTGTGTCCCAGTCCCAAGCATAATCCATTATCAGGACAGGCTGTAACTGGCCAGAAGCAGCAGTTATAAATTGTTGTGAAAATCTTGGAAATGAAACTAGAAATAACCTGAATGTCTCTTGCAGGATGTCAGTGACCGGATAGAGAAAGAATCTTTAGATGGTCCAATAGTCAAACAGTTAGAAAGAGGCGGAAGAGAAGTAGTGAAAATGGACTGGAGACAGCACATCACTGTTCCTCTTCAGACAGGTAAGGGATGGTATTTATCAGAATGGGAAGGAATTACCTGCTGTTCCCAGTTTGCCGGGACAGGAAAATAAGGATAACACTGTTTTGGCACCTTTACTTGTCAGCAAAGTATTTCTTCAAATTAAAGTACTTGTATATATTGAAACACGCCTATAAGGATATGTGACTGTGGGCAAGCATACCTTACTTTTGAGATCAGCAACTAAAAGTGCATCAAAACAATAAGATCTTGTAATTTCTTTTGCAGATCTTCGAAAATTCAGATCCTATAAAGGAGGCTCAGTCCGGGATCTACTGAGGGCAATGAGAAATAAGGTGAGGATTTCTTTCCGTAAGCAACATGCAGCCCTGGGTCTGCCTCCCTTTGCTGTTTGTTGCCAGTCTGTCTGTCTTACCTTGGTTTGGTATTGAGCTCCTTTAGGATGGACTGATGCATTTTCATGGATGAAGTAACCTTGTCTCTTGCAGATCCTGGGACACTGACTGAACTCTTCCTGTTCTTTTTGCCTTGACAGAAGCACCACTACAGAGAACTGCCTCCCGAAGTGCAGGAGACCCTGGGCTCCATCCCAGATGAATTTGTATGTTACTTTACAGCTCGTTTCCCTCACCTGCTGCTCCACACCTACCACGCTATGCGCATCTGCTGCCACGAAAGACTGTTCCAGCATTACTATGATCAGGACGCTGCAGAGCTGAGCCTTGCGGGAGATACTGTTTGAGAGAAGGATGGAGCTTTCTGCTCTGGGACCAACTTTGCAAGCACAGGGCTGTGAAACAGGCCCTGCCTTTAGCAGGGAAAATGGGATCAAAGAGCTGAATTTTCTCTCTTTGAAGAAACCAAGCCTCCAAAAAGTGCCTTGTACCTCTGCCTGCGCTGGATCAGGAGATGGAAGGAGCCCAAGGGGCGAGCGGTAACTTCAGCAAAGCGAAGGACCCTGCTGCTGGACTTATTCCGAGGCAGTTTTCAGGACAGTGAAAACAGAGAGCAAAAGCTGGATATAACCATCACCCAGTATCCCTGTACTGTACGTGATTTTACAACCGATGTGTTTTATCACAAAGAATCAAAATACCGTGATTGAAATAATGGATTTACTAGGGACTGGGATCTGCAAAAGGAACCTTTTAGTCATAGCAAATCATCAGAACCTGCCATTGCACTACTGGCACATGATGCATTAGACACCGCACAGTGATCGTAAAGGGAATCATGATTATCCAAAAAACTAGTAGAGTACAATTTCTGCTTAATTAGTACTACCCCAGAAAACTACTCTCTCACACTTGAGCAGATAGAGTAAGTTCTAAAAAATGCTGACTTGAAAAATCAGTTCAAGGTTTACCTACTTGGAAAATAAGCCTCATTGTTTAAACATGTACCAGTATTCACAGAAGAGCTTGAACAGTCCTTGACTTAAATCACAGTATCAGATCTACACAAGTAACTTCAGAACAATCCCCTGATGGCAGTTGTGAGAGGTTACACAGAATCACAGGGTGTCGAGGGGTGGAAGGGCCCTGGAAAGCTCATCCAGTGCAATCCCCCCATGGAGCAGGAACATCCAGATGAGGTTACACAGGAGTGTGAGTCATTATCTACTGCAAGTGTTCCTTGTAAAAAGGGTTCCCAGTGGCAGAGCCAGAGGTAAGATAAGTTCTGGGGAAAAGGGAGTTAAATAGGAAATGGTGAGACATACAGAACAGTGAAAGGAGAGGTCGTGTTTGTAACGGGTGCGATAAAGCTGTAGAGGAACCCCATTTTCTGTTTGGGTTGCTAATTACATCCAAGTGAGCCTGTGTTTTGAAGATGCAGTATTTTCATCAGCCCTAAAGCTGTGACAAAGCATTAAGTGTGCGCAAAGGGTGAAGAAATGCTGAATTCTAATATTAGTGGGGTTTTGTTTTGCAATCTATTTATTTAACATATTTATATTTATTTAATTTTTACTACAACGTGGTATCAAATCCAAGTGGTACAAGTATAACGCATGCCAAATCATTCTTAATTGGGGTTGTGTCTATATTTAATCATAACAACTGGCAGAGGAAAGTGATACTGCATCTTACAATGAAATTATTAAAGGAAAAACCTACAAAATGGGAATTTGTATGACTGTGCCATTGTGTCTTAAAGTAATAAATTATTGACAGTAATGCGTATGATTGGGTATGTACAGCTACTTTTCTGGAGATACTTTAAGGGAAGTTTTTTTTCCCTAGTTTTGCAATGTATGAGAGCAATTTACCTAAGATGCCAACTGTGCAAGTTACATGTTTCTAAAGCTTGAAAAAAAAATAATGGTAGTTTTTACCTGAGAATATTCAAAGCTTATTTCATATTTTTGTAATGTAATGTTATTTTATAAATCCACTAAATAAAGACTTGTACTCAGATGAAAAAACACACACACCCCCCCTCCTCCCTACTCCCCCAACAAACAAAAACCACCCGAACACAGCTTTTAGTGCCAATGTGCGCCTGGGAAAATAAGCAGGACTGTGACCTTGTGTGGACCAACAGAGGAGCTGGGGAGCGGGGAAGGGGTGACGCAGCTACAGCTACACTGGGCCTGCAGCAACCAAATGCATGTGCCTGTGTCCGAGCAGCACCCTGCTAGTCAAACACACTCATTTCTTGGGGCAGGATGAGCATCCAGCCTCCTTGAAGTCACAGGAACCTCATTCATTTCTTCCCAGTTCCCAGACAACAGCCACCTACACATTGGTGGCTGAGGCAGGCGAACAAACACTAAATGGCTGGAGCGATTGCATGCTGCAAAAAAATTGTCGCTGTGCAGTACTGTGATACGTATAAAAATCTGTTGCGTGAAACTGAAAGTTGACAACGAACCACATGATTTACAGGAAAAGAAGCCGATCTGTAATGCAGCTTTGTGTGCTGGGGCACAGAAGGCTGAGTGAGTGCACTCACGGCACAGGTACGGGCACAGCTGCTCTGTGCCCCGGGAACGGCCACACATGCACCTCTTAACCACTATTTACTGTGGTGGGCTGGTCTGGAGCCCACGGGTGGATGGGAGGGTGGGCAGTAAGTGGGGTGGGGATGAGCTCCCTAGTTTAAAAGCAAAACCAAAACCAAACACTCCAGCGCGCCCCCAGCCCAAGCACCCCCACACGTACCATTGTGCTGGGGTGCCCCCACAGCCGTGCAGAGGATGTCACCTGGATTTCAAAAGGCAGCACCACCCAACAACGCCAAACAGGGCAGAAGGGGTGGAGACTCGGCAGAGCAGCAGCAGTTCCCCTTTTATTGCCGGGTATCAGCAGAAACAGTTAAAAGCGACCTACGGGAGCACAGCAGGAACACCCAGAGGACTCAACTGGTCTGGCAGAGCCCGGCCCCGCAGCGGGCTGGCGCGCTGAGCGCTGGCCCCGCAGGCAGCTCCGGCAGCGCAGCGCTGGGTCCGTCCCCTCGGGGAGGTGAGTGCTCCCCGTGTCGTGCTGCTCCTGCGTGGGGAGGCAGGTGGGAGAAAAGGCGGGAGCGGGATGCTCGGGAGGTTATTCGCTGCGTGCTTCGCTGGTAAGCAGGACTAGGAAGAGCGAGAAGCCCCTGCACTGACACCGTCCCACTGGGAAAAGGGCTGCTCAGCAGCTCGGGGGGTGAGAGGGGTTCACTTCTGTCCCCACAGACCCACGGCACCATCTCTTCCCTGGCCACCCACACAGCCAATAGTACCCAAGCCCCACATGCAGGCTGCGGGAACCACAAACCCATTGCTGGGCACCCCCCCGACAGCTCTTTAAAAGGGGCAGGGGCCGGGTCTGCAGCCCCTCAGAGCCAGGCTCTGCAGCCCAGCGCCCTCTCCCCCACGCAGGTTTCTATTCCCCACAGAAAGTTTCGTTTCTGCAGAGTTTCGTTTCCCCGCTGAACCCCCTGACGTCAGCGGTCACAGCGGGACAGGGACGGGCCACCACCCATCGCGCCACTGTGTGAGCCCAGCCCAGGGAAGCGCCGTGGTGACCAAAGGCACAAAAGGCTGGAATTTGAGAGACATTTTTAGCCCCATTTCCAGGGGGGTTAAAGACTCTGCAACCGCGTCATCCTCTGCCTGTTTCCACCCGCTCTGGACAGACCCACTCACACTACGGCACATCAGAGCAGGCCCAGAACAGGTTCCCCTTCCAGACGCTGAAGCCAAAGCTCTTGACCGCGCTGGCGCCTCCAGCAGCTCACAAGCCTTATGCAGAGCTCACCAGGTGCGTAAATGGTAAATACGCACTTGCTCCACGTATCTTCTTTGTCCTAGACCCAGTACCTCCCCAGACCGCCGCCTGCTGCTGAGCTCACCTCTGGCCAAGCCGTGTTGCTGGGGAGCAAGTGCTCCTTGCCGCTCCTTCATTACAAGCCTTGTCCTTTCAAGCGCTGTGTGGAGCTTGCACAGAGCCCCACAGTCACCTCTGACCCTGGCTGGGTGGTGACTGCTCCTACACTCGAGTTCGGAGGCTGTGAGTGTCCCCGTTGTACCGCCACGAGCTGCGGGATGGAGCTGGCCGGGCTGCGGACACCTGCGGAACCCGCACACGGCTGAGCTTCCACAACCCAGGAACATCACCACCAGCACCACCACGGCCCCGCGGTGACCAGCGCTCTCCCCGACCCCTCTGCACCTTGCACAGCAGCCGTGTGGCTGGCAACACCGCGCTTTTAGAGGTACAGAAACTACCTGGGACCAAAAAGGTGGGGAGGGGATTGGGAAAACAGAACGAATAAGTCAGGCTTTACCATAGGAACATTAACTGCAAATCTGAAGACAGTTATTTTCTTCCCCCTCTAGGCTTTTGTTCGTTAACAGCAGGATTTCCCTCATCAAAGGCAACAAAGACAATGGGTATGTGTTGCTTTCAGGAAATTTGTACTTTATATGCAACAATTTGCTTTTTAATATCTGTGTTTTAAGGGTTCATCTCTAGTGGGGAACTGATCAGTACTCTTAACATCTTATGGTTTGTATTGATGCTGTCTTCATTTAGCAGAAAATGAACAGACTCAAGCAGGTAATCAATCTACCCAAACCTCTCTAGTTTAGAGTATTCAGCCCATCAGTTCTGATAACTTCATCACATAATTCCCTTCAAAACATTTTGGGTTATTTCCATGACCGGAAATAACAGAGAGTTTCCTGCTTCACTGATTTGTTTGTCTTGTACCATTGCTTAGGAGTGCTTCAGATTAAGGTTAATGATGCTTTTAGTCATCTGAACTGACATATTTGAGAAGAGACTCTCCCACTAGTAGAAGGAAAACAATCTAGTATTCAGCATGGCCAGTTCTGCAAAGGTTATTATGCCTTGTCAAGCACATTGATGTGTTTTTCATTTTTATTACTAATACATAATTTTTAACTTGTAGATTACAAAACATTACCTGTGGATGAATGGGATGAGAACCATGTCCAGTGCTGGCTGGAATCTACTGGAATCAAGAAAGAGTATGTAGAAAAACTACATGCAGAAGAAGTGACAGGTCCAGTGCTAATGGAACTGGATGAGCCTTTCCTCAAAGGCATCGGCATGAAGAAAGGCCAAATCCACATGTTAATCCGCAAGAGAAATGAACTCCTGCAGCCACGGGAAAACGCACAACCAGCCAAACATCTCAACAGCAAAACATCCGACAGAACTGATCCACAAACAGACTCAGGAATACCCAGAAACGCCTCTGCCCAGAAAACCTCCCATGGGGACAGCTGTGGTCCAGCAGATAAACCCAGAGAAGATAACACAGCTTCTACTTCTGGCAGGAGGCAACGGAGGAGTAACAACTCCCAGCTTCAAAGCACTGATGAAGTTTTAAAGCTCAGCAACTGTCGCCCATTCAGAAGTCACAATACTGATTTCAAATATGTGAAAGACCGACTTCTTGCTCCAGAATCGGGAGTCAATGGTTTAATCACTCCTTGCCATGAATACAAATCTTTTGCCACCGCTGCAGAACTGAACAAAAATCAACTGCAATCAAAATTTGCCTGCGAAGTGATAAGATTTGCTTCAGCCTGCATGAACGTCCGAACAAACGGCACCATACATTTCGGTGTCATGGACAGCGTTGAGGACAGAGGCTGGAAACACGGCCAGATCGTTGGCATAAAGGTCAAAGAGAGAGAATACTACGTTGATGCATTAGATTATATAGAAAAATGTTTTTCCAAACACGTACAAGAAATCGCAAGGAAATGTATCCACCCACCTGTTTTTGTTGAAGTGATTTCAAAAGACTCCGAGGAACAAAGATTTGTGGTGGAGGTTGACATTGAACCAACATCCAGCTTAGTAAAGAACAAACTTTTTGAGGTTTGTTTGCCAAAATACAACGAGGACAAAAAGAAGGTGAATCTGACAGAAACTTCAGTTCTCTACCAGAGACTGGGAGCAAAGTCTGAACCTGTGAAGCACAACGATCTAGCAACTTTTATTCAGGGTTTACGGGACAGGGATGCCGAAAGAGAAAAAGCCGAGCTCTCCAGTGCAGAAGTACATACAGAAATACCTCAAAATTTAGGAAGAAAGTTATCAATTCTACTAAATGATGGCAAAAGCTACATGGATGACTCCCTACGGTACATCCTCGTCACAAACAGGTGCGAAAAGAATGATCTGAACTACATCAACTTTTTAATGCACTTGAACATCTTCTGTGTCTTTGACTTTGATGAAGATTCGAATGTGTCAGGACTGTGTGGCAAGTACAAAGAACACCATGCGGTAAGGTTGTATTTTTTACAGGATTTTTCCAATGAAAGTAAGACTGGCAACCCCCCCGCTCAGAAACATTTGTGCCTGTTTGATCAGACCAGCTGGATATTCTGCAATGGGCGCAGTGACTTCCTCGGGAGCGAAGAACCTTGTGATGAAAACACATGGATTAGAACGAAAAAGAAATACCTTAAGAAAGCAATTACTCGCATTTGTGATGAAATCCTGCCGAAGCGGTCCTTCATTGTGCTCTTCCTATTGCTGTCACCACCGCAGAAACCCCTTGTGGACACTTTTCAGGAGTTCTATACGGAGATGAATGGCACGGAGTACATTGTTTGCATCGCGGAGTCCAGAGAAAATTACAACAAGTGGGCTAATTTAGCTCAGACGTCCTGCAGCATTGAGACACTCGAGCAATGCAGTGTCGTGGGGATGAAACTAAGTCATGTAGATACCACCATTCAGACCATGCTGCCTTCTATAGCACAACCCAGACACCTGCCGGTGTCCTCCAGAGGGCTGTGTACGCTTCCCTCCCTGGAAGAGGAGAAACTCTTCTCCCTAGAAATCCTTTGTGTTGACCAATGCAACGATATCAAACTGGATTGTTTGACTGAAAAGGAAATACAAGAAATGGAACAAAATTTTTACCGAGGGAGAAAAATCATCTGGGAAAATTTCTGGCTTGCTGACACAAGACGCTGTGGGGAAATCATTGAACGCGAAGCATGTACGGATGCTAGCAAACTCCTAGACGACATTTTACAAGGAAGCGGACTCAACTATTCTGTGGCTAAACTAAAAATATTTCACCATCCTGGAAGCGGTGGAAGCACAATAGCACGGCAAGTTCTATGGAAAAGAAGAAAGGACTTAAGATGTGCTGTTATCAAAGCCTCGTATCCTCCTGCAACTGTTTGTGAGCATGCACTTGCATTTAGAGATTATGAAGAAAAAGAATTCAGTCATTGTCTTCCTGTGCTCCTCTTGATTGAGGATTATGATGAAGACTACTTAGAAGAACTAAGGAATGAGTTAATGGATGCTGTATCAACGAGGAAAATTAATTCCCCCAGACCTTACTTCATCCTCATGTGCTGCAGACGATCCAATGACCCCGAAAGGCTTTGCAAGGCTTCTCCACTGGACACAGTTGCTGTCACTCACAAGCTGACGGACACGGAGAAAAGTCTGTTCAAAACTAAACTTGAAAAACTGAAGCAGAAAGACGTCAAGCCAGAATTCATTCTTACATTTGTCCTGATGTGCGAGGAGTTCAATGAAACATACGTGAGAGACTTTGTAGGACACATATTGCAAGGCATAGACCGTTCTTCTCGTGACACCCTTTTGATGCGTTATGTGGCTTTGCTTAGTTTTTATGTACCTAATTCATACGTTTCACTGTCACACTGCGAGGCTTTTCTGGGCCTGGGGGTATACACAGAAAGCAAATCAAGAGCATATGATTTCAAGAGTCACTTGAGTGAACAAGCAAGAATGATTTTTATTGAGCTAAGGGACAGCACCACCTATATTTCATCTGTTCGGATAATACACTGCCTGGTTGCAAAAGAAATTCTGCATCAGCTCTCAGGGGATGAACCTCAAAGTCAACTTGCAATGACTCTTCTTCAGGAAAAGACACTCTTTGGAAACAGATTTGGACGAGACGAATTCATAAAGTTCATCAGAGATCTATTTATTCGACGTGATAAAAGAAGCAGGGGTGACAACACCGACACTCTTTTCTCCCCATTCATTGAACATGTCTGTAAAGTCGAAGACTGTGAAAAAGCTATAGGTGTTTTAAAAGCCGCGTATGAACTCCTTGGAAAAGATCCCTTTTTTGCGCAGCAGCTTGCCAGACTGCATTACAGCAACGAAAAATTCGAAGATGCTGAACGCTGGGCAGGGATCGCAAAATTCCATTTGCCAAATGACTCTTATATTTTAGATACAGAAGGTCAGGTCTACAGAAAATGGTTTAGTTTCATGGTGGATAAAAGGACACAGGAGGACAGTCCTGAACACATCATTCAAAGGATAGAGATGGCTCTTAAAGCTATGAAATGCTTCAGGGCTGCACAACAGGCTGCAAAAGCAGAATGCGACAGCATGAACAACGCCGGCTACTTTGGAGAAGTAGAAGTAGGATGTCGTCTTCTTAGATTTTTGTCCACAGTGCACGTATTTCGCAGGAATCCAGAGGGGGAACATTCTGAGCTTGTGAAATACCTGATCACAGATTACGTTCCTAAAGACATTGAGAAAACATGGGGACGCCTTCACTCCCGCTTAAAAGGCTTACGCCAGAACCTGTACAACGCTCTGGAATGGATTTCGGAAGACTTAAGTTATTTCCAAACAGATAAACACCATGAGAGGGAAGATGAACAAGATGAAAAGGAAGAACAAATTTATAATCCCAGAAAATGGCTAAAAAGACAGTCGGAGGTATATGCCAAATTCTTTGTCTCAGCACCACTTCTTGAGGAAAGCAACGGCCCCGAGAGCCAGCTGATTAGACGCATGAATATTTATAAGAATGGTGGAGGGAGCGTCACTAACATTCTGTCATTCTTAACAGATAAGAAAGAGAGCAGGTCAGCTGATAAACTAGAAAACATCCTTAGTTTCTACACAGAAAACCCGCTAAGGCTGGAGGACAACGACCTGATCAATTACATTCTGTGCCACATCACCTTAGCGTGCTTATCACCAGGATCAGCCAGACTTCTTCCAGCACAAACTCTTCGTGACCTCAGTGCAAGATTCTTTAAAGGAAAAAGACCATTTCCAGCAAGTGCCCATTTTTTGCTCACCTTGTTGTACTGGCCAGATGAGGCATTAGACAAAGAGCCTAATCCAGACAAAGACGAGATTCTGAACTCTGCCCTTCAAACCCTGAAACGTTTATACGACATCAAGATGAAAGATGTTCCTACCAGAAAGAAAAGAATCTACACCCACTTTTTTCTGGGAAAGGGTTATGGCTTAAGTAAGATTGTGCACAAAACTAAAATTGATAAGTTAATTCCTGGGTCCTTAGACGAGAGGAGAATGAAGTGGCTGCATGGAACCGTATGGAATATTGCCAAGATTCGCGACATTCTCAAAAGAGTTTCTGGTTGGACCAGGGACAGAAGTTTATTTATACGTGGTCATGTGAGGGAGTTTCCTATCTTGCCACTCCATCGTGATTCAGTGCCCACTGGAAATGAAAATGTGACCTTCTACTTAGGCTTTTCATTTAATGGTCTTGTTGCTTTCAATATTGAGGTTGAAAACAATGCAAGTCCTGTCAACAGAATATGAGGCCGTTTCCTCTCATCCTGTCACTTGTTACTTGGGAGAAGAGACCAACACCCTCCATGCTACAACCTCCTTTCAGGTAGAGAGTGATAAGGTCTAAGTCTCCTTCTCTCCAGTGCTTGGGCAGGCAGGGGGGATGGCCAGGGGAGATGGGCACGTCCTGGCTGTTCTGTTCTGTTTCCTGGCTGTGTTTGTGTGGCTGGTTGTGCAGAAGGAGTCAGGCTGCTGTCCTGCTCATACGATGCTATTTGGCCCCTGTTTGAACTGATGGCAAAGGTGCGCAGCACACAGGAGCGACACTGTTCATGTGCATTGATTTCAACCCAAACAAATAAATGTCTGTTGGAAGCTTGGTCCGTGGATGGTTTCTGCACCCCTGACCTTTGCAGAGAGATGTCTCAGGCTGTGTCACAGCAGGACGGGTGACACGGAACAGAAACAAGATCCTTTGGGGTTCCCTGGCATTGCAAGAGCACAGAGCAGCGAGATATCCAGCCCTTCCATTCTGGCTCTTGAACTGATGTTTCTCTTTTGGGCCCGGCTGAAAAATCTTTGGAAAAGGCAAGAAACCACTTCCCTGGGTTAATCTCCCTTAATGCTCGAAGCCTTGAAATCTTGATGTATTTGTTCACTGATGGCAGCCTTCTGTCCTCACCAAGCCTCAACGCTGCCGTTTATAGAGGAGTTGTGGAACATCCAGTGTCTTCTATATGTAGCACTTTGCTTAAAGGGGCACTGAAGGGGACTGTACCATCTCTTATCTTGCCTCCTTGACTCTCCCCCACCTGTGTCCCACCCCAGGTGCTCTCAGGTGGAGCAGCAGGACAGCCAGGCCTGAGATGCACCAAAATGAGGGGCAGCTGTGGGTGGAAGGAGCAGGGGCAGCTAGATAGAATGAATGAATGAATGGATGGATGATAGAAAAATTAACCAATGAGATGTTAGTGCTGTAACTTGTAACCAATAGTGAAAAGACACATGAACTGGTAGAATTGTATAAAAATGCACTTGTAGCAATAAATGGCATCTATTACTTTCATCTTGAAAGAACTTGGTCCATGTCGTTTGTCCGTCTCAACCACGACACCCTCCCATCTTTCTCACCTCTCGCTTCTCCTCCAGAGCCTTTTGCACCTGCTCGGCCTCTTTCCTCTTCTCCTGGAGGCGAATAAATGGAGACAGGGAGCCCTCCTCTGTCAGCCTGTGTTTCCTGCCACAGAAGTTTCCATCCAGGTCACACGTTGGGTCTGGTGCCTGGGCAGGGTGCTGGGCTGTGTCCAGGGTGGGACGATGGGCCAGAGCAACCCAGCACCATCTCAGATCCCGTCTGGCAGCATGGCACCCCCAGCAGGGAACCCTCTGACAGAGCAAGGGGGGCACAGGGACGAACAGGGTGGGGAAGGGAGGGAGGAGAGGAGGCTGAAGTGCTGGAGATCGGGGAGTTTGCCTCTGCTAAAAACCAGCCCCCGTGCCCTGTGGTCTCTGCTGCCTTGGGCAGGTGTTTCTGCTCTCCCCCCATCCACGTCCCACGGTCTCAGAGCTCAGGGCCTGAGGCTGCTCCTTCTCTCCCAAACCACCGGATGGAAAGACACTGAGACTGAGGTACGTCCTCAGGGATGTCTGGTCACTGTACTGCCCGTGGTTCCCTGTGTGGCACTGAGGTCTGTCATTCACTAAAAAACAACAACTCTTTTTAAATCGACTCATTTTATTTTTTCCCCAGAACGAGGCATTTGAACAAGGTCCATTGCCCAAAATAAAGCGGAGGTGTTCATGGGCCAGGTGGGGAAAACCCTACAGAGGGTGGTAACTTTCGGCTCCTTCCACAGGACATTTGACCCTTGATGCTCCCTCTGTCAGTCTCTGGCTTAACATACAAGAGTTTCTGTGAGCTACTGAAGCTGAAACGCCCGCCTTGGTGCAAAAGGGTGTATGACTGGGGCAGAAATCTTCCTGTCTGTTAAGCCCTGACTTTCATCAGGGAAATTGTTTTCAGGCAGACGTCACCCCTCGCTCATTATAAACCAGTAGGAGCTGGGGAGGGGCTGCCAGGTCCATCTGGCACTTTAAACAACACGAAGATGTTTTCCTCATTAACCTGTTTTCTTTGTAGGTATCTGTTTAAGCATATTATAGTTTAAATAAGTCTTTGCCTGTTATATGGTATGATAAGTTCACAAACTGTTAAATCATGAGAATCTGTTGACTCAAAATGTGCACTTTGTGATAATACAGAAGACCACGAGTAATTTAGTTCTTTACTACATTAATGTGGTGATAAAATTTTGGATGTAGTAGCTGTTACTTTTCTTTCTAGCACGCTGGCTTTATCCAGCATCCAGACTTGTGCAGCTCTGCGACAGGCTGTGTCTCGTCTCAGTGTACTAAATTCGGCTCTTTTGTATGCGCACCAGATAAAGAATCCTGGTTTTGGGGTGACAGTTGTAGCACCCCAGAGGGGCACTGATAAAAGCCTTGCCCGGCCCAGCTTGCAGCGGCGGGGGGGGCGGGTGCCGATGGGGCTCCAGCCGCACTGACCTGTTTTGTCAGAGACCCAGCGGTGCCTCCACCTGCTGAGCAGTGAGCGGTTCAAAGGTGCGACGCACACATCGAGATATTGTCTTGAATTAGGGTAACTGTGATCTGTTCGCATATTTGAACTTGGTATTTGGTTTGCGTGTCTGAGCTCAGTATTTTAGTTTGTATATTTATATTTGGTATCAAAAGAATTTGTTTGGGGAGGTAAGTATAAAATGAGAACCTGTTCCATTATAAAGTACCACCTTGCTCCCCCTGCAGATGCGTCTGTACACATGCGAGTAAATTAGTGGGGGAAGTGATTTGAATGTGAAATTCTGGGTTAGCTGTATCGCAGTTAGTGTTGTTCTGCGGACAGACCGATTTGGATCTAAAATTAATGTAAGGGATTGATGCTTAATATGCTGTTTATTGACATCTGTAAGAAATTACAGAAGGTAGGAGCTGAGGGATGTGAGTATTGCTCAGCTAACTGAAATTGCATATAAAGTTTATAGTCGCAGGAATTAAATGAAGAAAAAGGGCAAGAGGAGCCCAAGCCTGTGCTGTGAAGTGTGAACATGAAGCTCAGGCCCGGCAGCTCCCCCTCCATAAGCTGCGGCCAGAAGAAAAGAAGTGAAAAGCTGACTGGGGGCTAAAGCGGCGGAAAAAGGTGTCGGGGGCAGAGCGGCGGCTGCTGGAGCTGGAGCTGCAGCTCCTCTCCTCGGGGCTCGCCGCCCGCGGGCGATGAAGCGGGGGGGCAGTCGCCGCCTGGCCTGGAAGCCCCGTCTGATAAGGGACAGATGCTACAATATGTGGATGACATTTTAATCACTACTAGTACCAAGGAGACGTGCATGACCTGGACCCTGTGGACCAGAAACACCTGCAATGCAATAAGGAAGCCACACGAGCCTTTAAGACCTTAAAAAGGCTTTGATGTCAGACCCTGCTCTAGGACTCCCAGATGTGAGTAAACCATTTTCCCTGTTCTCTGTTCCCTATTGTTTGAGGACAACGCTCTGCCCCACAGCCCCGCACACAAACTGCCAGGAGCTCCCACAGGCTCCTTTTAAAGCCCAAGGGAATCCGAGCTGGACCCGTATACGGTCAGTGCTCTAGAAGCTTCTGTGGTCCGAGGCGTTTCATTAAACGAGGGCCCCGTCTGTCAGCCGGGGGGTGTGGGCATGACCAGAGCGCCCACCAGCCAGAACTGCCCGGTGCTTTCCTGCGACTGCAAAGTGCTGCGACATGGCACCGTGGGCACCCCGGGGGGGGCGTGAAGCTGCTGCGTCCCCCCAGTTCTGGATCCCCCGACCCAGAGCAAAGCGCTCCCCTCCTCCGGCTGCCGACAGCCAGCCCGGCTTCTTGCACAGCCCCCTGGTTCCCCCCTCGCCCCGTCCCCCCAGTTAGTACCAGGGGTGTTTCTGAAGCCCATGGACACCTCAGCCCCACCTGGGGTGCAGGATGGGCCTTTGCTGGCTCTGCCCTGGTGCCCACTGGTTTGCTGCCGGTTCTCCCTCTGAGGGGGCCCTGGATACCACTGGATCCACCTGGGCACCCCCAAAGCGCCTTTTTAGCACTTAATTTTCTCCTGAAAAAGCAAACACAGCGGGGCTTTCTGCCATCCTGCCCCAGGGACCCCCACTCAGACCACACCAGTGCTTGGTTGCCCATCGCCATTTATTGCAGCCGCTGCCAGCTCAGCGCCCGGGGCGGTGGGACTGGGGCCGGGACCCCCGTCCTGCCCGGCTGTCAGGAGGTTGATTCGCTGCAGGGGGCTGGATGGGCGGCAGCTGATTCGGTGCCAGGGTGAAGCGTCTGGGAGACGGGACTGGTTGCTTCTTCAGCACAGCTAACAGCAGCGAGGAGATGGTTCCTGGGGGCGAGGGGCAGGGTCAGCCACAGACACACACAAACAGAGTCCTGCCCCCACCCTGAAGCACACAGGCTGTTGTCCCACACCGCCCAGCACCACCCCCCATGTCCCCCCAGCTCCCTCCAGCTCCACCACAGGGACCGGCTGCCCCAGCAGCCAGTGCTGCCCCCACAGCCCAGCCCAGACCCCAGACCCACGTCCCACCCTGCCCAGCTGTGGGCACAGACCCGTCCTCCCAGATAGCAGGGTGTCCTCTGCCCCCCGGTGCCCTGACAGGGCCATACTTGGCCGGTTCCTGGAGGTCGAGGTGTCTGGGGTGGCCGTTGGTGTTGTGGGCAGCTGAGAGCCCCCCATCATGGAGAGCTGCTCATCCTGCTGTTTCCCATCAGTGCCGTCCTGGCCCGACAGCTGCATCATGGCCTTCTGGGAAGGGGAGAGCGTGTGACCCAAACACGGGGCCCCGTTCCGCACCCCCCAGCAACCCTCCCCCAGCCAGCTCTCCCCGGGGAAACTGAGGCACAGATCCCCCCGCAGGCTCAGCATCCCCCTCCCCACCTCCGTCATCCCTACCTTGTTGCGGCTACGGGCACTGGGTTGGGATGGCCGTGGGGTGCTGGGCGGTTGGGGCTGGAAGCGTGGGGGCGTGAGGGTGTGTGGGCCCCCGCAGCTCCGCTGAACAGTGGGGTATCTGCACTCGCCCGTCCGCTCCCTGTGGGACAGGACATGGGGGTGCTCAGTGCCCGGCAGGTGGCACCCCATGTGTCACTCGACGCCAGGGAGGGGTCGGGGGGTGCTCCCTGTTCGGGGCCAGTTACTCACGGTCCAGGTGCCAGCATTTTGAGGGGCCGGTCGCAGGACAGGCAATGGAGATCAGGCAGCAGCTGCCTGGAACAGGGAGAAAAGGGCTGGGGAGCTCCTGGGGGGCACAGCCCCACCTGCACACCTGCCACAAAAAGCCTCTGCACCCACCCCCCCAAGACTGGTTCAGGAGGGCTCCTCCCACGCGTGCCCCCTCATTGTGCCGCCTCTATCGCTGGGAAGCTGCAGCTGGCAGGAGCACAAGGCACAGCCGCTTGCTCAGCATCCCCAGGGGCGCTGCCCACATGGCTCCCACGCCAGATACCACACCGGCACGAGCTGGGACAGCCAGCAGGAACGGGGCCAGCACTGCCAAAGCCACCACTGTCCCCATCGCACTCACTTCCTAATCCCAGCGGCATCGTCACGCTCTGGCTGCAGCGCCTTCTCCTGGAGCTGCTCCCTGAGGCTCTCCCACCGCTCCTCCTGCTGCTGCCGGAACGCCCCCAGCTCCCGGCGGTCCAGCTGTGGACGGGTGACACCCTCAGCCATCTACCCCAGGATGGGACATGGCGGTCCCCGAGGGCACAGCCGGGAGGGGGGACCCTCGCAAGGATGCTGCCTTAGGCTGCCAGGCCCCCAAGGTGCCATTTCTGCGTGGAGGGGACGAGCCCTCACCTTGCAGTCCATCTGTCTCTGGAGCTCTTGCTGGAACTGGTGCCAGCCCTTCTCCTGGCCCGTCACCTGGCTTGTCACCTGGCTCGTCACCTCCTCCATCCTCTCGTTCAGCCGCTCCTCGCACGCCTCAAGCTGGCTGCGACTGACTTTGTCAGCCAGGGCGGCTTTGTCTGCTTTCTAGCAACGGGGAAAGGCAGGAGAGCGGTGGGGACAGGATGCAGGGACAACGGGAGAGGGAGAAGTGGCTATGTGGCCCTGTTCACCCCATCACCCCCGTGGGGTTGGTCCCACAGCCGAAGGGACTCGGGCTCACAGAGGGACCTGGCAAGGGACCCACAGCCGGGCTGGAAATCCTCCCTCCCCCTGGCTGGTTCTGCCAGCTGGCACCCAAGGGACAAGGGGTGTTTGTCAGCCTGCCCAGGACACCCTTGGTTGGCACCAGGGCCCCTTGAGCCTGTACCTCATCAATTCCCAGCACCAGCAGCTGCTCCTTGTCTGCTTTCTTCTTCTCCAGCCTCCCCAGGGCCTGGGACAGAGCCTTCCAAGGCAGACAGCAGCCCGTGATGCCACGGCAGGCTCGGAGCTGCCCCCCGGCCAGCCGAGCACCCCCTGCCTCCCCACCCCGTCAGAAACCTCCAGGAAAGGCATTGGGAAGCTGTGCAGGGCTGCGAGCAGGGTGGCAGGGGGACAGACCCCTTGGGGTCCCAGCCTGGGCTCTGCCTGTGGGTTACAGCCACCCACCTTGATGTCATCCTGCTCCTGCTGGTGATCCTGCTGGAGCTTTGCAAGGGCCGAGCTCAACTTCTCACAGTCCTTTTGGAGCTGCATGATGCTGGCCTGGAGGCACCTGAGCTGCTCGTCCTGCTGCAGGGACTAAGAGGACAAGGCGGTGCTGAGCAAGGGGGTGGCTGCCCTGTGGGGACAGACCCAGGGTATTTTGGCTGGTGGCCACAGGCTCTCAGTGCAAGTAGGACATTTGCACATTTGCTCCAAGGCTTTAATTCCCTTCTGTGCTGCTGACTCTCACAAGCCAATTAGGGGGGCAGTGAGGGGCTCCCCCATGTTACAGCCAAGCAGAAATGCCTGGGGGGTCCTGGCAGCTCAAGCCCCCTACACCGCATCTCCTTACCTGTCTCCTCCACTTCCGATAACTCTCCACCTTGCCGCCCGCCTTCTGGGCCAGGGACTCCACCTGCTCCTCGAGCTTCTCACAGCGCTGGAGGATCTTCCCCAGCAGCACCGTGGTGTCCGTGTTGCAGATGGGGCACCCTGCGTGCTCGTGTCCCCCGCTCTGCGCCGTCGCCCTCGGCTCGTCCACCTGCTGCCAGGGGAGGAGGAATCAGCTCTGAGCCGGGCTGGATGCCGCCCACAAGCCCAGGTGCCGTGGAGGCTCCGTGGCCCCGTCCAGCCAGGACTCCCCCCGAGCCAGCGGGGGCTGGGAGCGCTGCCCCGGGCCTCACCTCTGCCTGCACCTGCTGTGCTGCCTCCATCACCAACTTCTTCACGTTCTCAGCCGCAAACTGCTCCAGCTCGGCCTGGGTCGGCTCCTGCTGCTTCCCCAACTCCTTCCGCTCGGCCTTGACCTTCTGTCCCTTGGGCCTGGCCAGCGAGATGGGGGCAGGGGCAGCTTAGCCTTTCTGGGGGTGTCCCTCGGCCCCCAAACTGGGATGTTCCCAGACCCCAGGCTCCCTCGCAGCCCTGCCGGTAGGAAACCCTCTTCCATCCTTTTACCGCGGCTGTTGGGTCATCTGGCCGCTGCCGTCCGCTTTTCTGTCGGCTCCAGACCCCCTCGTCTTTCTGGGAGCATCCTCCACCTTGCTGATCTGGGAACGGTGGTGGGAGCAGTGAGGGCACAGCCCCCTGTGTCGTTCTGGCACGGGGACCCTTCGGCTGCCCCCTCCCTGATCAAAATAGCATCCCCGCAGCCCCTTGGGGACTGCTGCTGGCTCACCTTCTCCTCCTCCCCGTGGAGAGCCCTGGCCATGTCCTGCAGGAAGGACATCTGGCACTTGAGGTCGGCCAGGATGCTGGTGATGCTCTCCCGGCCTAGAGGGACATGGTGCAAGGGGATGTGCTGTTGGTGAGGGGTTCTCACCCTTGGGGCCAGGCTCTGAGCATGATGAACTCCTGGCCCAGGGTGACCCCACACCAAACAACCCCCACCAGCCTCCCCGTGCTCTCACCTCCCTTCGGGAAGAGCCGGCGCACGTTCTCAAGATCTGCGCTTTCTGCTTTTGTAGATTTGAGCTGCTCCACCTGCTCCTTCAGACCAGCGCAGAGCTGGCCGAGCTGCCCAATCTGTGCCAGAACCTCCCGCATCTCTGACTCGTAGCTTGAGGTGCTGGTGGAGCCCCAGGGCTTGGCCGGCTCTTGGGCATCCCCTGGGATGGTGGCTTTGGAGCTGGAGGACCCAGCCTGCACCCCAGGGGTGGTGGTGTGGGTCCCAGAGGATCCTGCCTGCATCCCCGAGGTGCTGGCCTGGGCATCAGGGGCCCCTGGCTGTGTCCCCAGGTGGGTGGTGGCCTGGGTGCCCAGGGATCCTGGCTGTGTCCCCGGGGTGGTGGCGCCGGCATCAATAGACCTCATGTGATCAGAGGGAGCGCCTGACAACTTCGCAGGGGTCGCTGGTTCCCCCTGTGTCCCTGCTTGCATCCCGGGGGAGCCAAACCCTGCAGTCCCCTGGCTGGTCTCCATCCCAGGCTGTGTCCCACGTCCCTTCGGCCCCAGTGCTGAGCTCCTCCTGGCCTGGCTGTCCATGGGCACCTGGGTGGGCTCAGCGGGGGCAGACTGGCCCCCACTGCCCTCCTGGGAAGAAGAGGCAAAGGGCAGCAGGTTTACTGGCAGCTGGGCAGCCGTGAGGACAGACCCCAGAACCCCCCGCCATGTCCCCAGTCCCTGTCCCCAAACCACCATCTCATGGGGCCAAACTTGTGTTGAACCCGAGAGCCCAAATGCAAAGGGATCACGGGGTCAGCCCGGCCATGGAACCAGAGGGATGGGACCCCCAGGAATGGGACCCCCAGCATCACTGCCCAGCACCCCAACCCACAGGCTGTGCCCCGAGGCAGGAGGGCTGGTGTCCCCGAGGGAGCGGGGGACGCAGCCGCCTCCTGTCCCTGCACAGCCCAGCAGCGTCCTGGGGCTTCCCCTGGAGCTGGGCGAGGAGAGGGACACCCGTTCAGATGTGGGAGCGGGATTTAAAGAGTATCCCCGAGCGAGCTGGGGCACGAGGCAGAGGGACGCTGGGCAGGGCTGTGCCTGGGGGCCGCGGCTGAATTGCACGGGCAGAGCTTTATCTCCCCTCCTCCCCCTCCCATGGTTCTGTTTTGAGGGCTCTCTAGTTCAAAATTGCCTTAGCAACCCCTGGGACACCCTTCCCACTCTTCCCTCCTGCTGCCCTTCACGCTGCTGACACCCATGGCCGTGGGGCAGGGGCACAGTGTGACAGGGCAGCAGGAGCAGGGAGGGACGAGGGCCCAGCTCCCTCCCCCGGAACCAGGGGACGCTCACCAGTCCAAGTTTCTCCTGGATCTCCTGCATGTCCTCCGCGAGGCCGGAATGCGCCTCCTGCAGGGCATGCATGTCCTGTGCCAGGCCGACATGCGCCTCCTTCATCTCCTGGATGTCCTCTGCCAGGCCGGAATGCGCCTCCTTCATCTCCTGCATGTCCTCTGCCAGGCCGACATGCGCCTCCTTCATCTCCTGCATGTCCTGTGCCAGGCCGACATGCGCCTCCTTCATCTCCTGCATGTCCTGTGCCAGGCCGGAATGCGCCTCCTTCATCTCCCGCATGTCCTCTGCCAGGCCGGACTGCGCCTCCTTAAACTTATTCATCTCCTGCCACAGGTCTTGGAGCGAAGGCCTTTTCTGGGAGAGCAGGTGGGGTGTGAGCCCAGGGGAGGGTCCCTGGGGACCTGGACCCCGCCGTGCTCTGCTGCGGGAGCTCGGGCTTAACCCAGCCCTTGGGCTGAGGGCGGCACGACGGCAGCGCGGAGCCCGGAGGAGGGGGCGTCTCGTGGGGGAGCACCCAGGGACCAGCAAGAGCATCTACCTTGGAGACGGCTCTCTCCTCTCCGGTTGTTTTTGGCATGGCCTCCTTGGCCATGGAGGAGACCTCGGCGTTGCTCCCGGTCCCCTCCAGCGTGTCCTTCTCAACCAGCTGCTCCTCTGGTTTCCAGAGCTGCTGCCCTGTGCCCAGGGCTCCGTCCTCCTCCTTCTCCTGGCCAGGCTGGTCCTCGCTGTCCTGGTCCTTTGCCAGGCCGGGGGTCGGGCTCTGCCCTGGCTCCAGGACAGACAGCTGCAGCTGGCCCAGCTGCCCGATTATGGCCTCAAGCAAGTTGTGCAGCGCCACCAAGTCGACAGCCGCCAAATGGGGTGTGCCGATGGCGGCTTTCAGCAACTCCAGCAGTCCGCGTGTGGCCATTGCTGCTGCTCTGACGGAAAACACTGAACTGGATGTGGGAAGATGGGAGCTGCTCTATCCGGAGATGATCTTGGAGGGATGGGCAGCCAGCAGCCTTTCTCCTCCTCCTTCTTGCCACAGAAAGTGATCCAGTCACCAAACTGATCCAAGTGCCAAAAGCAATCCAAGTGATGAAAGTGATCCAGTCGCCAAACAGATCCAAGTTCCGAAAGTGATCAAACCACCGAAAGCGGTTCAACCACCGAAAGCGGTTCAACCACCAGAAGCGGTTCAACCACCAGAAGTCGTTCAACCACCAGAAGTGGTTCAACCACCAATAGCGATCCCACCAACAAAAGTGGTTCAATCACCAATAGCGATCCCACCACCAGAAGTGATTCAACCACCAATAGCGATCCAACCACCAAAAGCGATCCAACTGCCAAATGAGTCCACCACCACAGTGATCCCACCACGGCAAGTGATCCCACCACGGCCAGTGACCAAATGGGCGAGGGACACAGGTGACAGGGGACAATATAGTGTCTCTGTTGCCCGGCAACAGCCGCCCCAGGAGCCAGCGGGCGCCGCCCTGGTCCTTTGTGATGAAGTTGTCCACGGGATGGGAGATGCTGAGGCTCCCTCCTGCCTTTCCCACTTTACCACCTACAATGCAGCTGGTGACACCTCAAATGTTGTGGCAGGTCACTGCAGCCCGTGCCCAGATTCAAAATACAATTGGACAGGTCATGGGGAATGAAATCTCATTTTGCTGAATTAAATACCCTCAGTTTTAACTGCAGAGAGAATGGCTTTATCCGTGTTGTGCACTAAATCAAACTCTCCCGACGTTCCACCCTTTCCTTTCCCCGTGGCACAGTTGGCCTCGGAGGCGATTCCCCTTGGTGGCAGATGTGCAGTGACTGGCTCACGAGTGCACCAGCACCTGGGAACCTGGGCTGAAAACAAGGTCAAGGTGCCTGGTTTAGAATGCCTTTCCCTGCGGTTCATCAAGCAGAAGGATGTCTTTGAGAGGGAGCTGTTCTGAAGGGATTTCTTCTGCCTCTCTTGACTGTTGGCGTGAGCCAGCGGCTGCTGACCGGGAAATGTGCTCATCGCTTGCTCCCTCATGAACACTGTCCTGGGCTTTGCAGCTATAAAGACATAAACCAGAGTATGTTTCCTGTCATCTATGCAAGAAGGTGGTTCAAATGCAAAGGCTGATCTTGCCTGTAAGCAGCACGAACTGCTCTAGAGACAGCTCTTTGATGGGGACGGAGCTGTGAGAGAGGTTCTCCAGCTGGCACGGCTGCCTCCCTTTTGAAACACGGGCAATCTCGTGCTGGGATTCCCGTCCCTCAGCCTGATGGCTCTGACATCTCCTCTGATGCTTCAGAAACGGTGCTGCTATCTACACAGCCATTGCAAGATCCTTTTGCACCGAGAACTGAAGTTGCTCCATAGCTGAAAGGGAGACCCCAACACAGAAAGCAGGGCTGCCATGATTCCTCTGAGAGTGAACCCCACATCCCAAAGAAAGACGGTCCTTAGAGATGGCCAAGTTTGGAGCAGCGCTGTCACACGTGAGCTGCGAGTCACACAAGGAAGAGTTCCAGAGGACGGAGCGTGTCTCCAGATGGTTTTTGCCAGCGCGGACTGAGGAAGAGGTGTCCTGTCCAGGGACCTCTGCACAGACATCTCCAGGCACAGCAAGACACTGGGGGGCAACAGCCCCTCTCAAACCCCAGTTTTGCACCCCAAGTGGCCGCACTGCAATGGGCAAGCCTTCATCCTGGGCCAGAGATGCTGGCTCCAGAAGTCATGGCTTGCTCCTGGGAGGGTCTTTTCGTGTCAGAACCTCCTGTGTTTCGCCACACATTTTTCACTGTCATTGACTTTCATTTCTTTTCCCTCTATGCTCTCCTCCGGTTTTGCCGTGGAGAGCAGATGCCAACAGTCTATTCCAGCCTTACGGGATCTTGCAGACTTCTCCTTTGCTGTCTGTGGTGCTGGTGATTGCCTTCTGCTGCCCCTGGTTCATGTTGGAGACTAATTCCTGACAGATGTGGTTGGTGTTGCTGAGCAACACTCTTGGCTTTTTGCTAGTGCTCAGTAGGACACCTACAGGGAAGCAGGTGTCAAAAACCTCTCAGTTCTTGTGTTGAATGGTGTTGTGAGGAATCATTTAACTTCTCATTTTCATCGTGAGCTCCTGGGGTTTTTGGCAAGATTGGCCTCAAAAAGGGCCGGGTCTGTCCTGGGGGGAGGTGGGGAGGGCACTAAATTCGGCTCAGTGCGCAGAAAGCAGGGGCCATACCGGGAACCGCGAGGGGCCCGGCCAGCGCCTCGTGTCCCGGGGGCCCTGCCTGACTTTCTGTGCCCTAATGGGGTGCGAAGCGGAGCAGGGGACAGGGAGCTGGGTGAAGAGGGTCCTGTGGGACCCCAAAACTCTCTCCACCTATCGTGCTGGTCCTCATTGCATCACCCCGTCCCTGCTGCTCCCTGCACGAGGCAGCTGGCATCAGAGCAGTGTCCCCTCCCCAAACCTGCTGCACCCCAGCGCTTTGAGCACCCTGCATGGTCCAAAATGTTCTTCGCAGCCCGAGCTGGCCCTGCCTGGGCTGGAGATCCTCCCCAGGCAGCCCCCATGTTCTGGGGGTGCCACCCAGACCCTGCAGCGCTGGGTACCCCAATACCCGCCAGAGCTGGGCTTCGAGCAGCCCCTGGTGTGGGATGCAGCCAGATCTCCAGTGATGGGGAGGTTGGCAGGTTGGGACTCCAAAAACCATCCATGGCCGATCTGACACCCCGCAGATGTGCACCCCCAGCAACACGCTGGCCACGCCGCCCAACTTCCCTGACGCTCTGGCCACGTTCTCCAAGCTGCGAACCCCCGAGAGCCACAGAGCAGCAACAGCCCCATCACCTCCATGGCCTGTGCCCCCGGGAGCTTCAGTCCCTACTGGGCTTCCTCGCCCACAACCCCCAGCCCACCTGGCTGCCCCCTCCTCACCCACCGCCCACGGCCTCCACCACCCCCTGCGCCCCAGAAAGCCACGGCCACCATGGACGGCCAGAGATCAGACTGGGTTGGCGGAGGTCGGGGGGCCAGGGGGGTCCCGGGCCAGGGCGTTGGGAGCGGGGGCTCCCTGAGAATCGCACTGGAAGAATTTTCTAGGTATTATTTGGGGGGGTGGGGGCACACACTGCTAGGGAGGGCACTGGCCCTTGAGAGCCTCTAGATGGTCTTTTCTCCCCTCATTTTTAAAAAATATATATCTAATGTATATAAATCCAGAGAGAAGGAGCAGCAGCACAGGGGTGGGTGCTGGGTAGGGGGGTTTCTTAATGCCCCTTCCCACCAGCATCGCTGCAGCGGGGCGGGAGAGCGAAGGGGACGCAAGTAACGAAGAAATCAATGGCTGGAGGCAGCTGTCGGCACCCAGATCATGGCTATGGGGGCACCCTGGATTGGGGGCACACAGCCGCTGGGCCCCCTGCCTCTGCATGTCCCAGACCCCTGATGAAGCCCCCAAAGCGCTCCCCTCCTCCGGCTCCCGAAATCAGCCCGGCTTCTTGCACAGCCCCCCCAGGGCCCCCTCACCCCGTCCTCCCTCCCTTGACACCCCCAGGGCCCAGGGGGATTTTACAAGGTGATGTCCCCCCTGTCACTGCCGCTGCCACTCCCGGCCCTTCCCAGGGGAGGGGGGAGCTGGGGGGGTTTTTAGGCTTCAAATCAATCTTGCTTATAAAAAGAAAACAAAAATACAACCAAGACAGGTGGAAGGTTTATTATTAATGCAAAAATAAGAAAAATAATTTAAAGAAACCCCCACTTTTTAAACCCCAGCTGCCCCACGCTCCGTACACAGCACGGGGACCGATCCCCTCCCCAGCTCCTGCGGCTCTGACTGGGCAGGCCGGGCTCCATTGATGGATCCTCTGCTGTGCACCAACCGGGTACAACTGCCCAAGGGAAACCCCATTGTTCAGGGTTCCACCACCCACTGTCCTTCATGTGTATTTTAGCAGCCCAGTTTACGGCTCCATTCCCTAGAGGCTGGTGCACGGCAGGGGACGTGATCCATCCACGCAGTGCCACGCTCTGGCCCACGTGTCTGAGCTTGTTTCAGAAATGAGTCGCACTGCGAGACTCAGCTCCTTCTGGGTGCTGTGTCAGCACAGCCTTGCTGTCCACGGCCCCGGACACTGCTCCGGGCAGCGGCATCAGGCACCGGGCATCTTTCCAGCCATCCAGCGGTTGCTTCCACTATTGTCAGCACATCGTGTTTACCTTGGCAGGTTTGCGGGAGTGTGATCCAGTCAATCTGCCAGGCCTGCCCAGATTTGTATTGAAACCACCACCCTCCATCCCACAGCAGCTTTAACCATTTGTCTTGTTTAATTGCAGCACAACAATGTCCGTAGCGAAGCCCACCCCTCGATCTCAAGCCCGTGTACGTGTTGCAGCTCTGATGACCTGAGCCATCAGGGCTCACCGGGTACCAACAGCTGCTACTTCGCATCCACCTCAGCCACTTTCATTTTAGCAGCCGCATCCCCCTGCTGGTTCATGTTCCTCAGTGGCCACAGGGCCACTTAAACACAGAGTTGGGAAGTTGAAGATGATGCTAAAGTGAACGAAGCAAAAATAATCACTACTCTACTGTAAGGGGAGTTTCCCAGAGTGAAACTGCTGCTTACAGCACCCCATCATCCACATCGTTAATTAACAAACGTGTTAGACAAAATCAGACCCGGGATTGACCTGTGTGCTACACCACTAGTTACTGGCCTCCAAGTAGATTTTGCGACACTGATCACCACCCCCAGGCTCAGCCCACACTTCTTCAGCTTATAAACTCTAATAAATCCACACAATCTCCAATAAGATTTATTATCTTTGAGACATATGTTGAGCTTTATTAGTGTCTGTATTACCAGCAGGTCTAGCAAGATAAATCTAGGACAGGACTCAGTCCACTCACTGCCCTGAGAAATAGCTGAATATACCAAGAATATCTCTTAAAAAAAAACATAAAGGGGATACATCTTTTATACTTAGAAACTACATGGATCATGGCAGCTGGACACCAGAATCCTCAGATAACGGTTGGTTGTTGGACTAAGGGCTCAGCTCAGATAAACGTATTAAAGCCCAGTTCAGGAGCAGGTATCTTCCCCTTCCCAGTAAAAGAGTCCACAGGCAGGTCTTTCACTTTCCGTAGCCAGGCTTTCCTGCACGCTCTCTCCTGTTGTTCCGTGAGCTGCTGCTCTGCCTTATACTGAGCTGCAATAGCTGCCTTGTGCCGCTCCTTCTGTTTTTCTGTCAGAAGCCTGAACCCGCCATTAGGCTGGGAAGGGTGTGCAGCATCCGTGCAAAAAGAGATTTTCCTCCTGGAAACCACTCCATTTTCCATTTGTGCAATGGTCGCATGTGTTGGTTTGGTCCGCTCAGCAGCAGCTGTAATGGGATCAACAACCTGAACCCCATCTCCAGGGGGAGGAATGACTTCATCAGGAGCTTTCTTTTCCTCCAGCAAACCAGAGCAAGTCTTGGGCCGCACAACAGAGGGAGCAGGGATGGAGGACTTCACAGTGGGTCCATACAAAGAGTTTTTCAGCTTGAGCTGCAGCATTTTGGTTTCAAAGGGTACAGAGATTCTCCTTGGGGTCAGAGAATCACTGCGCAATTTTGCCTGTCTGAGCTGGGCTGCCTGATCATTTTTGCGTTGCAGGGAGGGTTTGTGTATTTGTACCTTTCCAGGGTGGTGGTGCTCACGTTCCCCGGCTTCCTTGCCTTTCGCATGACGATGAACGTGGTACCTGACCGGGGCTGCCTTGCAGGCATTCTGCAGCGTGCTGAGTGTTAAGAGGAATTTGTCAAAGGACATGGGACGACTTTGACCTCTGCTCTTTCCAAATTGACAAGTGGATTCTGCCTTGCGAAGCTGTGCAAATACCGTAGAAGTGCCATGTTCGAGTCTGCTACCTGTTCCCAAAAATACAACACAGCAGGAGTCAAATATAGTTTTTCTGATCATCATTGGCAGGTTGTGCGATTGTGCCCTTGACTAAGAACTGGACAGGGATTGTGTAAAATGCTCAGCCCCACAGACTTTGCCATAGTGACACATTTGTCACTTGGTTTTGCCATGTCATTCCCATGTCAGTGCTTTGCAATACAATTCTCTTTTTCCAGTCTGGCCAACTGGAACTTCTGCCCCCTGGAAATATATTTCAGAAAACGTTAAGTGCAGAAAGGCAGAACACGGCAAACAAACTAGTGAAAGTTAGTGCTTGATCCTCATTTACGGAATTTAGAACTGTTTAATCTGCACATACACATGACCCTGCTTCTTGGTTACAAACATGGGAATGTGGGGTTAGAGATTTTTGATGGGCACAGTTCTCTGAAGTTCTATTTCAGAGTCTGCCTTAAACTTCAAGGGCCCAAAACATTCTGAATATAAGACTTTACAGAAATGAACTTGGGACAAATGCCATATGGTCACAGGCCACATTTGCGGTCCCAGTGCTCTCTCGTTCTCATGTCTCAGGCTGCCATGTCACTGTTGGCTGAGACAATTCACAAATAATTTTTTAAAACAATTTTCTGAGTTGCTGCTATTGATCAGGTACCAACTACTCAAATTTTGTGCATGGTTCTGCTACACCTGTTAAAGAAAGAAAAAATAGAACAAGGAGATAACAAAATCCCCTAGACAGCAGAGAAGTAAGCCGTACAGCTAGAGCTGAGCACTTGTCCTGTTTCTTCAATGTACAGCAGGTTCTGTAGCCATCACAGGCTCTGCCAGTGATGTGTGTGACCACTGCAAACCTTCCATCCAGAACAGGCCTGGCCTCCAGAGATCCTCGTGTTTCATTCTTTAGTTTATCTTAGGTGCACTTGTTTGACGCATTGCTGCCCTACCTACCTGCCAAGTGTCCTTACCAGGCATATTTGCCAGGAATCCTATAGAATGTGCTCTCGCCACGTTGCCCAAGGTGAGGGCGGAGGGTTGTGTGGTGTCAGGACCACACAGTTTATTCTGCTGCTCTGCCTGAACATGAGAACTCTTCTTCATCTTGAGCAAATGCACGTGCTGCTGGCAAGCTGCTGATCTCAGTTTATTGCAGAGAGCTAGAAAACAACAAAAGATTAATCTCAACTTCACTGGTGTCAAACCTTTAAAAATAAAATAAAATGTGCATAACCGTTGGGCTTTAAGTCTTTGGTTACAGTTTTGCCTCTTATCACAGCTTCTGAAGGTCTAGGGATTAGAAACAATCCAAACATTTGTTTAGCAGAAAACTTCACAACATTCAAATATGACGGTGAATGTAGATCTTTTAAAATATTAAGTATCCGCACACAGCCCATACTTTTTTGCCACTAGAATTACAATACACTGCACTCCTATTTGTTTCCTGTTTCTACAAACTGTGCGTCCCTTACCAAGTAGAGCCACATTAGTGAGGTCAACACCTGGTGGCCTTCAAAGCATGAAAACTTTCTCAGTTTACCTGCAATACACAGTTTGACTGTGGATCTGTGATACATACTGCATTAAATAACTGCTGATTAAAAAAAAATCACTGTGTTACAATTTAAAAGGTGCCTGCTCACGTGCAATCGCATTTCCCACGGATGGCAGGTCCCGAACACAGGTGTCCTGTGACTTTCTGGAATATTTTCTAATAAGAACTGAACCAGCAGCCTGTTTCCCTGCACACCAGCTGTAATGATGTGAATAATACTGATTTCTCTGTTACTGAGCTGGAAAAACGACAGTGCCTGTCTGTATGGGGATATAGCGGAAGATTTGACGAGGGGGTTAGTTAAATGTAAATACACTCAAGTGACTTGCACCTATCTGTAGAAAAAGCACACACATCACACTAATTGTTTTACTGACCTTGTGTGCTTGACGAGCAGAACCTCTGTGTTAGATAACATAGGCCTGTGAGAAACTCCAGGCACCTCATCACTATGGCTGAGATTCCTGCTTTGTTGTAAGAGCGTGAGGCTGTGCCTGCCTGGAGCCGTGAAATACAGGCGAGCTCAGCGGGCCCAGTGACCTTCCAGCAGGGCTGAACTTGACCAGCGCCTGCGTCCCCGCTGCTGTCACCTCTGCCTGGGAGCTCAGGTGCGGCTTCAGAGATCCCCCAGTAGAGAGGGAACTAATGTAAAACTTGCTCTTTGCAAATGCATCCGTGGCCTCTGGCTCCTCCTGCGACGTGCACACGCTGTCTTGACAAATGTCTCCAATTTATACCAAACCTTTCTAAAAAGGCACAAAAGTTTTACAAAAGCCTGCAAGTGACGGAACCATTGAAACCAACAGCACACCTCCCAGACTGCGCTTTTGAAAAGCGGAGAGTCCGTATATTGATTAAGACGAAGGCAGCCATGTACTGGCAATGATTTCAAATTCATTTTAGGAAATGCCAGCGTGATGCAGAGGCTGTTTGTAATATTTTGAGGTGTTCCCCAGCCTTTCAGTGACCGGCAGTGGACCCAGGTTGAGAACAGGAGCTGTCAGCACCTTCTGGTTCCAGAGCCAGGCGGCGCATCTGGTCGTGGTGCTGCCTTCGCCGGCGCGGAACCGGGGCTCTGCTCCAAGTCACCTGCTGCTGGTTGTTCTTCCCCGCCACCTCTCGGTCGGCATCCAAGGTGTAGTCCCACTTGACATCCTCAAACTGGAACACCAGCAGTACGGCTGGAGAATTTATCACCATCCTGAAGGAGGGAAGGAAAAGCTGTGAAGAGCACGAATACCATTAACCCAGCCCTTAGTGCCTGCGGGCACTTCAACAGCTCTGAGATGACCTGCACTTGTTTAAGGGAGAGGGAACAATTAACCCATCGATGGTGCTGCACATTGTGACCCAACCTTTGTGTGAGCTCTGTAGGGCTCTTTTCATTCAGCTCTATAACAAATTTAGTTGTAAAATGATTAGGATGAAAACTTGCAGCAGTAGAGTGAGCTAGATCAGTGCAATGCCAAAAGAAACTGGAGATACTATATTATTAGGGACATTTAATATAAATTGGAGGGGTGTGATGGGCCTGGCTGTGATGAGTTTTCTTCATAGCAGCCCATATTTTGCTGTGGTTCGGAGCTGTGACCAAAACACCAGCATTTGAGCCATTGCTTATGAAGAAGCTGGGAACTACCTTCGGTGTAGAGGTGTGGATGTGAGGAGACCTGGGAGAACTTTCCACTGTTGGCTTTTATGAAGAGGCAGTAAGGCAGGGAACAGGTAAAGGCTTTGTCAGGCCTTGGCTTGAGTCCCCAACCTGCTGAGAAATTTGGGTGCTCAATTCAACTTTACAGTTGATCCATAGAACCTTTTAGGTTGGAAAAAACCGTTAAGATCATGAAGTCCAACCATAAACTCGGCACTGCCGAGTCCACTGCTGAGCCATGGCCTGAAGTGCCACATCTTTAAAATACCTTAGGGGATGGGGACTCCACCACTTGCCCGGGCAGACAGTTCCGCTGTGTGTCTTAAGTTGGAAAGAAATGGGAAATTGTCAATCGCTGGATGGAGTAAACAAATCTATTTTTAGCCACTGCTAACAAAACCAAGTTATGAAAGCAGTCAACAAGCAGTAGAGCCCTTTAAAGCTTGTTTGTGAGAAGGAAAAATGCTTAATTCCTTAAATTACCAACTTATCTACCTAGTTTATTTCAGAGACTACAGCTGCCGTCACCAACCTGTTTTCTGACACATGGACAGAAGAGATGGGGCCCCCGCTGGTATTGGCCGTCAGCACTTTCAGGCAGGTCCCAGTCAGGAAGTTAAATACACGGATGTTCCCATCAGCGCAGCCGCTGATGACTCGAAGATAGAGGAACTGCAGAGACACGACTTCCCTGGAAACACAACGTGGCAGAGCTGGGACACCCATTGTGCTTTCCCAAGGAGACGTGATCAGCTCCCTCTTTTGTCCCGGAGGAGATGCAGAGCTCTGCCCCCATCAACAGGCTGAATAAAGAAGCTCATGGAGATATTTCCAGGGCCTGGAAGTGAAGTCCTTCATAATCCCTCCCTGCCCAAACTAACCGACCCAGAGCATCCTCAGAGCAGCCACTGTGGCTGTGGCCATCTGCCGTGTTTTAAATTGCATTTTTATGTCTAGGAAAGTAAAAGAAAATAATATGATGGTACAGCTCTCACAGTTCTAATGAGTATTAGAAATAACATAGTACACAGTTGGCAGGGGTCAGCATGTAACTTGGCCACCTCTGACATAGACCGTGTCTTCTCTTGACCAGGTAGCATGACACCCTCTTGCATACAGATTATGATCCTTGAATTAGACTACGCCCTGTCATCCCTGTTTGTGAACAAGCGGTTGCAATATTTGCATTTTAGGTTGTTACAGGTCTTAACTGACAAACACTGGTTATGAACACGTAGTGCCTGACATTTTAAAGATGAAGATTGTTGAATGTGGGGATATTTCAGATACCAAGCTTGATAATTAAGGCATTCTGTGTTTCTATAAGGGAGATGTTTTGTTTACAGACTTAGTAGATTGATGAATACAACTTGAAATGCATCCGATTCCTACTTTGGGTGGTAGAAAGCTGTGAGGCATCTCCTCAGGTTTCCCAACATGCTCCATCCCAGGGCGTTCCCATCAGTGCTGCCTGTGACAAGGTGCCACTGGTCAAAGGACAAGCACTTCACTGGGCCTTGGTGCCCCTTTAATGTCTGCAAAGTAAAAGAAATAGGTGTAACACTCAGTAATCTAGATGTAAATATGCCAAGGTATCTTATGGCATTCACAATACCAGCCTCATGTACTATATTGTAGTTTTATCAGGTGTTATTCTAATATACCAATATATTCCTTGGATAACTGTTAGTTTTATAGTCACAAGAAATATTCTGGGCTTGCTACTGATAATGAGCTGCTGGTGTAGAATTAACATCAATTTTCCATCTTTATTTATGTGCTCAATAGATGCCACCACACCAAGACCTTTATCATCCATTGAAGGAGAGAAGAGACCCAATGGCCCTGACTGTAATGAAAGGGACAATCGCAAATGTAGCTCAGCTGGAGCCGGGAAATCCTGCATCTGAGATTCCTCTCAGTTTGCAGCTCTGTTCCCTGCAGATAGAAAGAGCTTCACTCCTCTCAGATGTGGACTAACACTGATTCTAAAGGCTAAAAGCCTCGACCTTTAAAATGCAGAGCAGCCATCCAGCTGCTTCAGCTGTTACCAGTTGTGAAGGTTTCATGTTTTCAGCTGACAGGTGAGACTCAACCCCAAGAGCTGTTGGTCAGACCCCAACCTCTTCCAGGGTCTGAACGTTCCTGCAGGAGCAAAGGTGGATGTTTCTACAGGAATGATGGGGTCGGGCACAGCAAATCAAACCCTGCATTAAAATTGACACTTGTTTGCAAACAAATTTTATATTATTTGCTTACAAATAAATCTGTGGTTTCTTTTACCAGTTTAGGCTGCCTCTAGTTTGGGGCTTTTTTTTTTTTAGAAAGTCTTTGGCAAGAACAAAAGGCTGTGATAAACTAGCACAGATTTTTAAACATTTAGCACCAAATGATCCACCTAAGAAGAAACTCACTTTGATCAGAGCGCCCGTATCCGCAGCCCAGACTCTGACCAGCCCTCGCTCGCACCCGCTGACAACGCGGGCACCGTCTGTTCTAACCACCCAGACGACGCTGTTGTGCTGCAGGGTCTGGAGACATTTCCCACTCTCCAGATTCCACACTGTTGAGAGCAAAGGGGAGAAATGTCACAATAGTAAAGAAACCTCTGGCAAAGCTGCAAGTTGATACCATTTTCCCAAGAGCTGGTGTGGCCTTATAGCCACAAAACCTTTAAAAGTGAATAAAAGCAGAAGTAACAAGAATTTATGCAGTGACACAGAGACCTTGCATGTGCAAGTGGCCACAGCTTCGGCTGCTCTGGAATCAAAAAGAGACACTAAACTCCACCCTCCAGTTTATGCCCTTGCTTTATTCAGACGCTGCCCGTGTCATCCGTCACACCTCCAGCACTCTGCCCATCGCCCTATTACTGTCCTTTGTCTGGAAGCTCCTGGTCTCACCTTTTACCATCCCATCCCTGGCTCCCGACACGAACTGCTCTTCGTGTAAATCCAAGCAGGTGACTGTCCCATAGTGACCATTGAAGACTTTCACACAAGCACCACTGTAGATATTCCAGCACCTACAAAGGACCAACCAAAAAGGGAATGCGGTGATTAACTTAATTGGTGGCTTATTCATCTTATTATTTCCTACTTAACAGACCTAGCTTTTCTCCTCTACACACTAGGCTGAAGTCAGGAGTCATTCCACTAAGGTGTCAGAGTATTTAGAACGATCAAGTCAGGATTAGTATTAAATTTTTACCAATATAATTTATTCTACCTGCAGACTACCTGGAAACACATGTCCAGATTCCACCTTAGGCACAGTTACCTCCAAATGACCTTAAAATGTAGAGCTTTGCAGATAACATTGTTTTTTTAGTGGCTGGTGCCAACCTGATTTCTGTTGGCCTCAGAGAACACCAGCACGTGTTCAAACATACATTTTGGAGCAGGGAAGAGCAGGGGGGTCAGAGCCTCTTTCCCTTTTTAAGTGCTGCCTTTCATGAATTTCTGGTATTGCCGTGCCAGAGCCAGACAACCTGCTGTTCAGCTTTTACCCCGCATCGTGATCCTCTTGAGATGTAGAGATAAACAACACGTAAGGGCTGAGCATCTCCTGTCTGAGGGTGCAGTGTCTGCAAAGGAGCAGCTGTGCAGCGGGTACCAGGGTGTTAAACCTGCTCAGCCAAACTGTCACAGATAAATCCAGCCTTGCTGAACTCAGTGCTGACCTTAGCAAGTGCCTATGGGAAACATCTGGTGTTTTGAGGCACTTTAGGAAAACCTGTGCGTCACCGGGTGAAACTGGAAAAGAGAAGCTGTCCTATGTGAGTGGGGGGTGTTTCCTTATCTACTGTCCTTTCCTCGTTACTATAACAAAAGTGAGGGCAGGAAGATTCCGAAGATGGGCTGGAAGGACAACAGATGAATGTTTTCCTGGGTATCCCAAGAGGCTGGTATCCTATGGCACAGTCCCTGCGCTGCTCACCTGATGCTGAGATCAAAGCCTGTGCTGAGGACGAAGCCTTTTTTCTCGTTGAGGAGCAGAGCTTTGCTCCCAGCACGACCAGAGAGCAGAGGCGGCACTTCTTTCGTCCTCGGCATTGCAAGGAACCTCACTTTTTGGTCTGCAGAGCCAACGGCTACCAAGTCACCACCACTGTAGTGGATTATCCTGCTCTGGTCTGATCTGGATAAGAAACAGCGACTGAGATGAGCTTTAGCCAGCTGACAAGGTACAACAGGTCTAAGGTGTGACAGGAATTTCTGTGATGCTGAACGGTCTTCACTGAGCAGCCTGACACACAACACGCTTAATTGGGTGAATCCTTCACAGGGCACCACAGCCAGGGTCCCTAATTCTGCATACTCAGGGTTCTATCTGGAGAATAAGCTCAATAGGTGCTGGAGCGAGTTGAGAGAAGGGAACGGAGCTGGTGAGGGGCTGGAGCACAAGTGTGATGGGAGCGGCTGAGGGACCTGGGGGGTTCAGCTGGAGAACAGGAGCTGAGGGGAGACCTTCTGATCTCTGAACTGCCTGAAAGGAGCTTGGAGCCAGGGGGGTCGGGCTCTGCTCCCCAGGAACAAGCGCCAGGAGCAGAGGAAACGGCCTCAAGTTGCACCAGGGGAGGTTGAGGTTGGATCTTGGAACAATTTCTTCCCCAAAGGGCTGTGGGGCATTGGAACAGGCTGCCCAGGGCAGTGCTGGAGTCACCATCCCTGGAGGGTTGGACAGACAGACATGAGGTTCTCAGGACATGAGGCAGTGCCAGGAGTGGGTTATGGTTGGACTCCATGATCTTGAGGGTCTTTTCCAACCAAAACGATTCTGTGATTCTAAAACGGGGAGAGTGCTCTGTACCCTTTGTGAAACACTGGGGATCACTAACCCTTACATCTTTAAAAATTACCCTGCTATCTTTATTAAAAACTGGATTAGACACTGAGGATTTTCCAACATTGATGCTGAGTGACTCTCCCCTCCAGCCACACGTTCCCACAGAAGGACCGTGGGGAACAGAACAGGTTTGCAGAAGCCGCTGTTGGGCCCTACAGGGTTAGTGCAGAGAGCAGCCAGGCAATCTACTCACCGGTCCATGAGGACATGAACACTGTAGGAGCCACAGAAGACATTTCTCTCTTCCAGTTGGATTGTGTCTGTTTTCAGATCGCAATAGGCTTCCTGCAGATTGTCTTTCTCCTGCCGTCTTTCTCCTCTCTGTCCAAAGAGAAACAGGGAAAAGTAACTCAGGGAGGGAGGAATGTAGCATTATTCCGCAGTATTAAACATACTGGCTTGGTACCTACTATAGTGACGAGACCAGAGACAGAATGTGTCGGTAAGGAACACCCAGAGTGCAGGAGCTTCCTGCTTGGTGCAGAAACAAGGGTTGTTCCTCAGCAAAAATGCAAGACCTGACATCTGCACCCTTTATTTCTGGGGAAAATGCTGTGTCCTTGGGATGCTGCCCAGCCCTGCTCGCAGCCCTGGCCCCAAGGCTGCACCTGCGAGATGCATTAGGACAAGGCAGGATTTAGGGATGCAGGCTCCTGCTCGTGACCGAAGGTGCTGAGCAAGCTCTGGTCCTTAGGAGTTGCTCACAATGGTACAAACCAGAAGAACAAAGCAACTCCAAATTCACTGTCACATCTTCCAAGATGTGTCCCCCTTCTTGCCCAAATGCTGAAATGCAGGATCCATGGAAGGCAAACACCTTCCAACATACCTGCGGTTTACTTTCACAGTCATGGTCTTCAATGACATGCCCCTCTTCGTTTAACACTGGAACTGTCACATCGACTCTTTTGGCATAGGTTGGAACTGCTCTTTTGGGACACAACCCCTGGAATGAACCGGCAGAGGCACCACAGTCACCGCAGAGCCCGAGTGCACAGAGGACGCTGCTCACGGGTGGGTGCTCCAGCATCTCCATGGGACACTGAAGCCACACACAAATCTGAACTGCACATGCTGGTTTACTGTTCCTTAAGAGACTGGACTTGCATTTACCACCTTGTTGGTATATGACTTAACTGCTTGTGAAAAATCATTGCTCTTTCTTTTTCCCTCCAAAATCCAGTCTTGAGCTTCTAAGAATCCGCAAAACTTTTCCATTTCAACAGAAAAAAAGTTTGAAAGTGCATCTCATCTCTGGTGAGCGCTCAGTTGGTTCAGAATCCAAACCCACTGAGATGAGAGGCTCTCAAAACATCTTTAGCAATATTTAAGTTTCGTTTGTAATGCGCAAAACCTTACATGAAGCAGTCTTTAAATGTTGGCCCAGAGCTGAGATTTCAATGCTCTCTTCACAAATCAAAGCACACAAAGATCTCCTACTTTTTCTCTTTGGAGATTTACCTTTACACTTAGCTTGGTCTATGGTAAGTCTGTTCTAAGCAGGACAAGCATTTCCTAGCAGTTCTGCTTTACTGTGTCCCAACTGCTGTGACTTCTCAAAGTCATCTCATCTTTCCATCTTCCTTGGTGGAGCAAATAAAGCTCAGGGAACTGTTGCAGCTCTGCCAAATTGTCACCAGATCCTGGAAGTATAGGATTTGCATTCCTGACCAAACCCTGTTTTCTTCGTTACAAGAGTGTTTTGGTCCATTTTTAGAGTCGCAGGCTTCCTGAAGGTCAGTAAAGGCACTTGTGTTGTGCTTACTTGTGATAGTATGAACATCTAACCTGGCTTAACTCTGCAAATGGAAGAATAAGACAAAGGTGGGAGGTGGCCTCTAGTAAAAGCATTTCCATCTAATGGCTTGGGCAGTAGCAGGAAAACTCTCTTTTTAAAGCACATCATAATGGCAGAAGCCCAGACATCATACCTGCAAATATAGGATCCTCTCCTGCACTATTTTTCGACATGCACGTTCCTTATTGACTTCTTCGGCCAGATAAGCCCAGAATCTATTCACAGACGCACATGCTTTGAGGGATTTTTGATCCAAAAGTCCTGAGGAATTAAAAGCACAGAATGGTTAACCAAGATCCACATTAGAGGCCATCCATGGCCCTCGGGGGAAACCATCCTTGGGAAAATCAGGGCAGCTTTACCAAAGATGTATATGGACAGGTGAGATGGCAGGCAGCTGATTAAGTTCTTGGACCCAAAGACATTAGAGGGTGACTGGTGGGCAGCAGGACCCACAGCCTCATCTCGACCAGTCAAGGGGCTCAGCAGGCAAGTTCTCCTTTGCATCAGGACCCTCCCGGGGGAGTCACTTGGTGCTGTGGGGCCAGCGGCTCAGTGCTGGTGGGTGACCACCTAGAAAACAGAGGAACTGACAGTTTCGTAAGCACTTGAGCTGCAGTGGCTGTAAATGGTGCTGTTGTTAGCAGTGCACCACAAGAGCCGGTTGATTTTCCTTAAACCCTTCAGTATCGCACTGTTGAAAGGAAAACACTGGACACTCAGTGTCTTGCAGGACAATTCAACCCAGCAAGGCTGAGGGGCAGAAGTGTGTGGGATGACAACTCTTCCCACTGCCCTTTGTCCCGCGGAGCAGGCAGGGGCTCCCAAACAGCCCGGAATCCCAGTTCTAGTCTGCAAACAAAAGCTCCCTCCCCAGAGAAGGGAGGGCTGTGTGCTGCTCCTCCCCACCGCTGGCCCTGCAGGGAAGGGCTCTGACAGGTGACATCTTCCTGCCTGGGCACAGTTGCTTGCAGTTTGTGTTAAATTCAGCCACTTTAAGTCTCAGCTGGGAGAAATCAAGAGGATATTCGCAGCTCAGGGGAATCCAGCACAAGACCCAGCAAAGCCGTAATCGCTTTTCCTACACCCTTAACCCTCAAAAGACACTAAAGGGAAAACCAGCACGGCAACAGCACCCAGAACACCCAACCCCGCCGGCCTGGCTGCCCTCGGGGCGAGGTTTCGGTCCCCTCCAAGCAGCCCGTGAAGCATCAAGCGGTGCCCCCAGGCCCGGGTGCAGACAAACCCCTTTGTCCACGCGTCCCACCCGCGCCCACCGGCCCCTTCCCCGGCCCCGGGGGTCCCGCAGCCCCCCCGCCCTGCTCACCCGTCCCGCTGTCCCCATCGCGTCCCGTTGCCAGGAGACACCGCTTAACGGAAACCTCCGCCCGCATTGCCGCTAATAGCCGCGGTGGTTCGTGCCGAGGATGGGAACCCGCGGCGGGGCAGGGGGCACAGCCCCCGGAGCACAAGGCAGCTGGAAAGTGAAGCAGAGGGGCTGTGAAAAGACCTCAGAGAAGTGGGAGAGAAGAGAGGGGTAAAACAACAACAGCCGAACACCACACACACTCCAAAACAACGACCAACAAACCGCACTTATTTAGCCATCTAATGATTCAAAAATGCATGTAGATTAAGATTAAAGACCTGATCATCTATCATTCGCAAGAATGTAGGAGGATTAAATAGGTTGTTAAAAAAAAAACCTTTTGAAAAGAAGATCAAGTGCTGCAGAACAGCCTGCAAAGGCCAGGATGAACTTGTACCTCCCCAGGGACTCCCCTCAGCCCTGCAGGGACAGGCTCAGATGCATCAGGACAGCAGTGGCACGTCCCTGGGTCATGATCTGTGCACAGCAAGTTTGGGGTTATCGCTGTGCCTCTTCAGCTCTTTCACTTACTGTGAGCAGGAGTGGAAATGATGGTGCTGGATGGGAGCACAACAGTCTCTGCCCTGCGGAGATCTCAGCACTGTGCAAAGCACTCGAGGCACCATCCCATGCACATCCCCATGGTCATGTTTGCCATGCAGGATTTTAACACAGCTCTCAGGCTGAGCAAGCAGAGAAATGCAATGCTCCAGCCCCAGCTATTTCTCCAGCGCTGGGTTGTTTTCCTGCCCCAAAGAGCTACTTACAACAAATCCACCCCTTTTCACCAGTATCAAGCACTGCTCTAGGGTCTCTCTGTGTGCTTGCTCAACTAGATCAAAGCTTGGAGCTTTGCCCAGATCACAAACCCCTCCAGAAATACGTTTTACTCCCTATGCACAAAAATGCTTATCTTACCTACCTTCCTGGATATCTAGTGGTATCTCATAAATAATATTTTCTAGCAAAACGGTCCATTGGGGATTACAGCACCCAGCACTGAGAGAAGCTCTCAAGACCCCAGATCTCACATTCCTCCAGGAGGGCTCTGGAGGGAGCAGCCACCTCTCCCTGGGGCAGATTCTATTCTGTCCCCTTCTTCAGGTTCACAAGAAGGTGCAAGCACCCTGATAAGGCAGCTCCTACTAAACCCAGCCCTGAGACCCTCATACAACCCCCCATGACCTCCTGGCTTTCACAGAGACCCCCAGCCCCACTGCTGAGATGTCACCCTCTGCACCAAACCTGCACCCTGCCAGGGGAACCAGGAGCACATCCCACCCTGCCAGCTCTGCTCAGATAACCCAGAGTTACTTTCCCAGCTGCACATGAGCACACAGCACTGAACTGACACCCACAGCTATTTGTTAGAGATAAATATTGACATGAAGGGACCTCAGCCCAGCCCCTGGGAGAGCAAACTGATATATACTTTTTTCAAGCTATTCTACTCTCCCACACACTCCTCCCAAGCTCCAGCTCTTCTAAGCTGCAGCTCAGCCCTTTTATTGGAAAGCTGGGTTCCTTCCCCATCTGAAATGATTTTGCTGCTGAGCTCAGGTGTTTCTGCCTGTCCACGGCTGGGGAACCCTCATTCTCCGTGGTCAGAGCCATGGGGATTAGAGGCAGGTAATAAATTCCTGAGATGTGTAACATTCATGTGAAGATTAAAGCTGGGGAGGCAAATCAGCTGAAGCAAACAGAATGTTTTCCTGGCTCAGTCTGTCCTGGGACACAAAGAACCTTGGGAAGATGAAGACAGCCTGGGAACAGACGTGGAGGTGAAGTTCTGTGTCTGGGAGATTTGTACTGGGAAGAACTGGACACAATGGGGAACATACTGGTTTTCTGAGGGCTGAAGGCACGTTCAGCCGCCTGCCAGTGGAAGGAGGAGCCCAGGCTGCCGCTGAAGCCAGGCAGGGTGGGCATGTGTCTGGCTCCTTTTTCTCTTGCTCAAGCATTTAAAGAAAAAAAACCCCTTTTATTTAAAATCCTGATGTTTCGGAATAAAGGCTGGAGCGTGTCTGGCGCTCACAAGTAAATCCCTCTCTGTGCAGGGCTGGTTAAGGCAGCACAAGCACAGATGGCACATGGAGCACCCTGAGAAGGAAGCAGGGACTTTGATGGCAAAATACTCCTTGTTTCCAAGCACAGCTCCCTTTTCCTACAGCACATTTCCCCCTGTGCATCATTTTGTAACATTTGGATGCCCTAAAGGGTTTTCACAAGGGCTTCATCCCTGTGAGGAGGGATGTGGAGTGAGTGTGACTTGCAGTGTCATGGACCTTGTGTCAATCTGGTGGGTACAGAGAGGGGACAAAGCAGGGCAGCACGGGTATTGGGTGCTCATCACCTTGCCTGAGCACTGCGGCATGTCCAGAGACATCACGAGTGTCCTTACAAACACCAGCATCCAGCTGGGATGGTTGTTTTTATTGCAGAAGTACCAAAAGGAGGGAGCACCCAGCTGAGCTGGGGAACCACAGACTCCACAATGAGCCAGAGGCTCAACCAGAGCCCGTAGATACGAGAGGAGGAACACTAGTGCTGTCTTCTGGATGTTACTGGGATGAAGGAGGGAAAATTGGATATTAAGAAAAATTTCTTCATAGGAAGGGCTGTGGGGCATTGGAACAGGCTGCCCAGGGCAGTGCTGGAGTCACCATCCCTGGAGGGTTGGACAGACGGACATGAAGTTCACATGGGGCAGTGCCAGGGGTGGGTTAATGGTTGGAACTGATGATTTTGAGGGTCTCTTCCAGCCAAAATGATTCTGTGATTATACACGGGTTGGCAGCTGGGATGCCCATGGAGGTGGTGGCAGAGCTGCCTGACAGATCCAGCACAAGTTCAAATGGACCCTTCTGCTTGGTGGTTGCTGCTGTAGTGCTTGTGGTTGTGCGATTTGCTCTGGTTTGGGAAGAAATGAAAGCATCTGGATGAGCCTTTCCTTCTCCCCTCTGCTCTCTGCTTAAGAGGACACCATACGCTGAGTAGCAAAGAACTCGCCCAGTATCACCCCCCTCTCTATCTTGAGCCATAGGGAGAACAAATCCGTTTCCTTGTACTCGACAGCCAGTTGGAAGGTGAAGCTCTGCAACAGCGTGGTGAGGAAGAGGAAGAGCTCGATGCGGGCCAGCGCCTCGCCAGGGCACATCCGCTTCCCTGGGGACACAGAAAGGAGAGGGTGAGCACCAGGCTGGTGGCCTCACCCAGCATTTGGGGAGAAAAAGGGCATAAAAGGGTGAGAAAGCTCATATTAAAGGTATAACTTTGGTGCCAACCAATTCTGTGGTCCCTAGAGTGGAGCCACTGCAGGCAGGGCTGAGCACTGACCTACTGAGAAAGGCATGAAGGCTTCGCGCTTCCTGAACTCGCCCTTCTCATCCAAGAAGTGGCCTGGGTCGAATTCTTTGGGGTTTTCCCACTGACTCGGATCCATATGCACAGAAGAAAACACCGGAATAACAGCTGTGCCCTGCAGGAGAGGGCCAGGGCAGGGGAGTGAGGAGGGACATAGGTGCTGCAGCATCGGGCTCTGCTGAGCTGAATGAGGAGCATCGGGTGGGCATGGGGGAGACTGAGCGTGCATCCCGGAGAGGTGGCTCTGTGCCAGGCAGGGGCAGTCAACATGGGGCTCCACTGCCTCCATGGTCCTGCCAGTCTTTGTGTGGCTCATGAGACAGAAATTATTGAGTTATTCCCATTGATTTATGTTAAAACCCCTCTCACTGCTCAAAGTGTGGTGAGAGCCTGGCCCAGGTTGGCCAGAGAGGTGGTAGATGAACCATCCCTGGAGACATCCCAGGCCAGGCTGGATGGGGCTCTGAGCAACCTGAGCTGGTGCAGATGTCCCTGCTCATGGCAGGGGGGCACTGGGGGAGCTGGGACGGTCCCTTCAACACAAAATATTCTATGATTCTATGATCTGCTGAGATGGGGGCTGGCGTGGCCCCACACCAGGGCAAGCCCAGCTCCCAGCCCCAGCAGCCCTGCACATCTGCCTGGTGACAAGAGGTGTTTTCCAGAACAGGTAAGGGACATGAATGTGGGCAGAACTGGCAGCAGTTCTCTGCTCCTCAGGTGAAAGGTTATCACCACCTCTCCACACCAAGGATTGGGAAAGACCTGGGACCTTCACAAGTGAGCAAATAGTCCAGGGGCAAAAGCAAATCTTGTTCAAGGTTCCCTGCCACCCCTCCTCTTAGGGTCACCGAGAGTCCAGGGCCACGTCACCTTTGGGATGGTGTGGCCTCTGAATACGATGTCCTGTGTCATCATCCGAGGGAAGTTCTCGATGCGGGACTTGTGCAAGCGCTGCAGCTCGTGGATCACGGCGTTGGTGTACGGCATCCTCAGCTTGTCCTCCGTGCTGGGAGCACGGCCAGTGCCCACCACCGCATCAATCTCCTCTTGGACCTTGGCTGGGGAAAGGACAGGCATGGAGCTGCAGTCTTGGCCATGCAGAGCCACCCCCTTGGTTTCTCACTGCACCCCATGGCACCTGTCTTAGAGCCAAAGGACAACCTAGCAGAGAGGGAGCAACCTGGTGTAACTCCTGGCAGAGACCAGAAATAACAGTCTCGGTCCACACACCTGCCCAGATCAAGGTTCAAGGCATCTCTGGTAGGCCAGTTCAGGGCCATCTGCACGTGCAAGGACAGGGAGCACTACCCTCTGACCTGTGCATATCTCTATCTGATGGCTATCACCCTTGGGTGACCCAAGCAGGATGATTTTGGTCTCTTCCTGAACAGGAACCGCCAGGGCTGGAACTCTCTGTCTGCACCTTTGCTGTACCATGGCCTCCTCAGGCATGGGAAACAGTTGCATTTTGCTGCCCTTACCTTGAATATGGGGGTATTTTGACAGGACCAAGAGGAAAAAGACCAGGGTGTTGCTAGTGGTCACTGTCCCAGCACCAAAGAGGCTGAATACCGACATGACCAAGTCTTCATTGCTGTACATGGTGTCTGGGCTGCTCTTCCCCTGCAACGATGTGGTGGGGAGGGGATTCAGCACCATCTGCAGGCAGGTCTGGAGGGCAGCCCTCACCCCCCTTGGCACCACCTCTACCTTCTCCGCCCTCAGAAGGAAACAGTCGATGTAGTCCCGGGGGCAGCTGGGATCCAGCGTCAGCTTGTGATGCTCCACTCTTTCTCGGATGTAGTCCTTCAGCTTCTCGCACTCGGCCAGGGCTTTCCTGTGTGGCCCTGGGAGGTGGTGCATGATGTTGGGGAAGGTGTTGTAGATCTGCAGGAGAAGGAGACACAGGAGGGCTCAGGTGCCTAGACAGAGCCTCCCACACCTTGCCCCAAATCCATGCTGTAGTACCAAAGCCAAAGTAGCATCCTTTGATCGCCCAAGCATGTGGGACAGGAGGGCACAGAGCACAGAAGGATGCCTACCATGGCAACAGGGGAGAGGAAAAAGCTGATGTAATTCCCGATCACATTCAGTAGCTCCAGAAAGGCCTTGTCGCTGTAGCTGTAACGGCTCCCAAAGACAACAGAGCAGATCACGTTGGAAACTGCGTATCTGAACATTGTCATTGGCACAAAGGTGCTTCCTGAAGCCAAAGAAGGGTCAAAAAAGGCATCAAAAGACCAACAGTTATTTAACTGCTTCAACACAGAAAACACCCTTCATCCCCCTCCCTTTGAGCTCTGAGCCCTGGTTGAGTCTGCCAGGTCTAACAGCCAAAGCAAAAAGCCCTCCTGAACTGTGGGCTCCTAAATCTACCTCCTTGCTCCTAAAGTGCTTGGGACTGAGGAAAGCAGAGGTACCTGCAGGTGCTTTGGGCTCCCACCGATGTGCCCTGGGGATGTGGGGGGCTGCAGAGCATCTCCCTGTGGCAACCAGCCCCCCAGAGATGGTGACCAGCCCCTCACCAGCCCTGCACATCGAAGTCAGAGGGGTCAGCCTACAACTGAGCCGCCATCTCCTCTGATATTCAGGAAGCCCCAGAAGAGGTGGTGGCACTGGTAGCAGATCAGTTTTGTTGGAGAAGAGGACATTAACCCAGTAACCCTCCATCACCAGGGCAGTATCTTATTTGTGCATTCTCAATGCCACACAGTTTAGTTTTCTATTTCTGTTCTTTCGGCATGAAATGTTCCTCAGTGGTCCCCCACCCCATGCAGGGTCTTCCACCCTGGGTCAAGCCATGACCATACCACGTCCCTCCTGCCCTCTCTGGGTGGGATGGCAATGGTCTAAGCCCTCTCTACAAGAACCATCCACAACAGTGTTTGCAAAAAGCTCCAGAAACCACACATATCCCACGAGGCTGTTGTGTGTCCTCCACCTGCGCTGGGGACCAGAGTGGACAGGACACTTGTCACCTTTGAGTTTTTCCAGCAGTTTCACCAGGTGCTGGGCCTCCTCTTGCACCCGCTGCGACATGGAGCTCTTCCCCATCCCGAAGTCCCGCAGGGTGCTGAGCGTGAACCTCCGCAGCTCCCGCCACTTCTTCTCATTGTTGGAGACAAAACCTGGAGGGAGGCAGTGGAGACCACTCACCTGCCCACCCCACGGAACCTCCTCGGGAACAGGGACCCTGCTTGGAGCTTGGCTGAAGAGCAGCAGGGCACTGAGGCAGGACATGACCCTGGGGCATACATAGAGTCCTTGAAAAGCTCAAAACAAAGCTGCAACTGACTAACTGGACCTAATGCTGTCCTCAGACAAGAGGTCAATAGTTGGAGGGACTTGTAGAGTGGGAAATGGGTGTTTAAATCAGAGAATCACAGAATCATTTTGATTGAAAGAGACCCTCAAGATCATCCAGTCCAACCATAACCCGCCCCTGGCACTGCCTCATGTCCTCAGAACCTCATGTCCGTCTGTCCAACCCTCCAGGGATGGTGACTCCAGCACTGCCCTGGGCAGCCTGTTCCAATGCCCCACAGCCCTTTGGGGAAGAAATTGTTCCAAGATCCAACCTCAACCTCCCCTGGTGCAACTTGAGGCCGTTTCCTCTGGTCCTGGTGCTTGTTCCTGGGGAGCAGAGCCTGACCCCCCTGGCTCCAAGCTCCTTTCAGGCAGTTCAGAGATCAGAAGGTCTCCCCTCAGCTCCTGTTCTCCAGCTGAACCCCCCAGGTCCCTCAGCCGCTCCCATCACACTTGTGCTCCAGCCCCTCACCAGCTCCGTTCCCTTCTCTCCACTCGCTCCAGCACCTCAAGGCCTTTCTTGGTGTGAGGGGCCCAAAACTGCCCCCAGAATTCAAGGTTTGACCTCCCCAGTGCCCAGCACAGAAACGGTCACTGTCCTAGTCCTGCTGGCCACACCAGTGCTGGTACCAGCCAGGATGCTGGTACCAGCCAGGATGCTGGTGGCCTTTTTAGACACCTGTGCTCACCCAGAGAGTAATAAAGTGCCTAGAGGAACTCCAGATACCTACCATAGTTTTTTGTTAGCTGCACCAGGAGAGGGATTTCAGGTCTCCCTCCAAACTCCTCGGAGTGGCCCAGCAGAGCATCCTTCACCACCTCGTACCCGCAGAGCACCACTGCCGGCTTCAGCCCCAGCCAGATGGTGAAGACGGGGCCGTATGTGCTGCTGAGCTGCAGGAGGATGGGAAAGCTGTTGTGGATGAGGGTCCTGCATCCCAGACATCCATTTAATTTTAAATTTGGTTTTGTGGCCACAACGCTGGTGAACGCACTGGCAGGGAGAGGAAGCACCTCTCGTGAAGCCAGTGTCCTCCTCCTGCCCCCACCCAGACCAGTCCCTGCGGGATTCTGATCCCGATGACACTTTGAGGGTTCAAAGCATCATCCCCAGGAAGCAGCTCTGGATGTCGGCAGTGCCACAGCCCCAAGAGGGATTAGTGTCAGCACCACAAGTCCCTTACAGGAGGAGAAGGGCTTCCATAACAGTAGTGATTATGCTCCCAGTAGCAGGGATTTAGGCAAATACACAATTCCCCTTTGTTTTTGATACATGATATTCCTGCTTTCTCTCCTGCTGCCCTGCTGGGGCTGGGAGTGGGTCCAGCACCACCACCTCCTCTCTTACCTTCGCATGGGTCCTGTCGAGGGGCACAATGTCCTTTTGCCATAGGTTGCCCAGAATGGGCCATGGGGCTGGTCCTGGGGGCAGATGCCTTCTCACCCTGCTGGTTCTCCAGACCAGGAACCACAGGATGGAGAGGAGAAGGAGGGTAACGAGCACCCCAGCCGATCCAGCATCCATCTCACTATGTGCCACTGAGCAGGGAAAAAGTCAAGAAAATCCCCTTCCAAGGAGAAAATCACAACAGAGCGGTGAGCAGAGAGAGGTCCAGACCTGCTGCCTTGGTGCTGCCTCGCGCTCTGTATAGGCACAGCCCCTCCTGCATCCCTGGGGTCATCTGCGTGTCCCCCACCCCTCCCCGGAAGGTCAGTGACACAGAGACTCAGGTTTATCTTGGACAAGCACATACCGGCCCCCAACGTGTTGTGTCAAAGAGCTGACACAGGACATTGCAAAACCCCGTGGGCTGCCAGGGGGAGAGCAGTTGAATCACTTTTTGCTCAGTGCTCTGTTTTGGTGGCACCACCCTGACAAAAGCTCACGTGTCACCACCAGGTCATTGCTCATCTTGTCACTGCCTCACTTACCAGTACAGTGACGCAAGAGGGACGTTCTTGTAAAGGGAAACTGAGGTAGCCCAGGGAGCGGGACACGTGCAGCTGGTCAAGTACTTGTTGGGTGACAGTTTTCCATCCAATGCCTTTCTGATGGAAAATAGGTCAGTCCTGGGAAAAACAACAATTTTATTCTGAAAGATCCTGAGGTTCCTTTTGGATTTTGCAGGAACATCAGCCCAAGGTGTTGCGGTTGTTGCAGGCGTGGGGTTAACATTTCCATGGGCTCCTCCAGCCACTTCAGTGTTCCTCTGATGCTCTGGAGCATCTCGCTCCAAACACTAGCACATCTGGCTGCACATGAGCACATCTGGCACCAGCTCAGCCGCCACACCTCTGGTCAGGAGCGCTCGCAGCCCTTGGCCAAGCGAGCTGGTCACAAGCCAGTTCCCAGCAAAGGGTGGGATTTCTCCTGGAGGACAGGGACAGATGAAAAGAGGGTGGAGGTTCGAGTTCATGCATTTCTCTGCAGTGGAAGGAGACCCTTGGCTAAGGGTATTGAATACTAATAATTCTAGAACCTGAATTATTATGTCCACCTGGAACAGAGCAAGGCAACATCCCCCAGTGTCCGGTCTGGCAGAGCCAGGACTGTGTTTGGGCAGGGCTGATGGGAACAGCCAGGACCAGCTGCACTTGCACCCTTTTTTAGCCACAAAGTGGGACATTTCATGGGTGTCAGACCAGGGATGCTGGGTGCTGCCAGCCCGGCTCGTCCCAGCTGGGCTCTGCGGGATGCTCTCTGCAGCCACGCTGCAATTCCATACACATATGCACCAACTCTCTCCCAAATCACCAAAAAGCAACTGGCAATGACTCACTTGTTCACCCCGTCCCACCACGTCTCGTCTCTGCTCTTCCCACTGACCTCTCTAAATTCTTGGCTTGGGTGCCCGCAGTGGGGAACTTTGCTCAGGAAGGTGACGTGGTGACTGGGATTTTGGCAGGCGCTTGACCAGCCTTGCAGTGACTGACACCATTTTTTCCCATGGCAGCCAAACAATACAAAGGAATCACTCGAATAACAGGAAAATAAATGGCCATGGGGATTAATTGGAGCTGCAAAGTTTAAATGCTATGTAAAATTTCGTCTTTGGTGGGTGAGCTCAGGCAGAACCCGTGGCCGCCTGCCTGGACACCGATAGTGTTTAAGGGCAACACCCATTCCTACAGCAAGTTTTTTAAAGATTAATGGCTCTAATGCTACAAAAAAATACATATTATATCACATTTTATAATAAAATAGAGAAAATAAAACAAAATCACCCTGGGATTTGTGAGTCCAGGTTACCAGACAAGCAGTATAACAAGAAGTAACTCCCAGGGATGATGAAATGTTGCATTTGTCTTCTTGAGCTGCTTGATGAAACTTTGGTTTCTCTTCACAATCTATAGAATAAACTGAAGCAAAAGACCCACAGTGTTGTGTCCCTGTACTATCTCTTATCAAGTGTGCATTAAAAAGAAGGGAAAAACCTTAACTTTTAGCAGCTGAATGCCCCTTTTCCTGAAGACAACTCAGGAGGGAAGAGCACAGATGGGCTTTGGTGCAGCCGTGTCAGCACTCTGGGGAGCTGGGACCCAACGTGAGCTCAAACCGCTTCATATGGACCCAAAATCGTTGGTACTTTGTCTGTCTTTCACACGTCTGTAGCGAAGCAGAATGCTGCAAGGCTTTGGGATCCCTTCAGGAGCAGGTGGTGAGACCTTTCTGCCCCAAAATCTGAAACAGTAGGAAAGGGTCAGCTAAAAAACCCACATGTGACGTGACCAAGACAAAGGAGAATATTCTGACTTCTAAAAAAAATTTTAAGATCCATTTAGAGATTGCCAGGGCCTTTGGATTTTAGTTCAAAGTCACATTTTGGGACTAAACTCATGGAGAAATGTAACATGTAAGAGCACTGGGGGAGCAGAGCAGCCCATGCTGGCCCCGCTACAGCGGGGACGTCTGGTCCCTGTGCCATGATGGAGCCGGCTCCTGCCTACCCGGCTGCAAGAGACAGGGAAAAGCATCACTCAATTAAAGGGTTGTGTTGCTGAATCAGAACGTACATGTATCTAATCAAAGAATTAGAAGAAATTATGCTCATGGGGTATTTTTTGGTGCAGACGTGTATTTGGAAAAGCTGCAAAGCAAACACGCCAGCGCAGAAGTGAGAGAAGTCAATAAACTGCTGGGGTTATTAGATCTGGGAAGATCTGCCGGAGGAAATCATAACGATTGTTCCTGTCTCTCTGCTAACGCTTCTCTGCAGACGGTGTGAAAACTGCGGGGAGGAGCGGGACACATCCAGTATCACAGAGAGGAGGATGGGGAGCAGAGCTAATTGTCTTAGCCTAAGAGCTTACTCTAAGCCAGCAGAGCAGGGGAACCTGCAGTCATAGCTTCGCTTCATACCCATGGTGGGATCTGGCCACGAGCCTTGAAAAATGGCTTCAAAGTGAAGAGTGTGGGGTGGAAGGCATGGAGGTGGGGTGGGCTTTGCAAAGCCCAGGCTGGAATCTCGCACAGCTCCCCACCGGTGCTGCCATCTCCCTGAGCCACCTCCTCTCCAAGCTGAATGGTCCCAGCTCTCTCAGCCTCTTCTCCTCGCAGAGATCCTCCAGGCCTTCAGTCTTGGCTGAGCTTGCTCCAGCATGTCCATGCCTCTGTTCTACTGGGGTGACCAACATGGGACACAACAGCCAGATGTGTCTCCCCAGTGCTGAGCAGTGGGGCAGGATCTGTCCCCTGCCCTCTACCTGATGCAGCTCAGGAAGCTGGTGGCCTTTTTGCTGTAAGAGTGCATTGCTGGCCCATAGAATCACAGAATCATTTGGGTTGGAAGAGACCCTCAAGACCATCAAGTTCAACCATAACCCACCCCTGGCACTGCCCCCTGTCCTGAGAACCTCATCTCTGTCTGTCCAACCCTCCAGGGATGGTGACTCCAGCACTGCCCTGGGCAGCCTGTTCCAATGCCCCACAGCCCTTTGGGGAAGAAATTGTTCCCCAGATCCAACCTCAACCTCCCCTGGTGCAACTTGAGGCGTGGCCCATGGTCAGCTTGGTGTCCTCCAAGACCCCTGGGGCCTTCTCTGCCAAGCTGCTTTCCAGCTGGGTGACCCCCGCATGTCCCGGTGCCTGGGGCTGTCCCTCCCCAGGGGCACCACTGGGCACAGCCCCTGGCTGAATGTCTCCAGGTCTCTCTCAGCCCATTTCTTCAGCCTGTCCAGGTCCCTTGGGATGGCAGCATCAGCCACTCCTCCCCATGTGGTGGCATCTGCCCCCTTGCTGGGGGTGCACCCTGCCCCATCATCCGTGTCATGTCATAAAGATGTCAAACAACATTTCTGGAGACTTCTGGTCCATAGGCTTTCAGACACAGTCTTGGTGGCAGCACCGGTGGGGAGCTGTGCGAGATTCCAGCCTGGGCTTTGCAAAGCCCACCCCACCTCCATGCCCTCCTCCTCTAACCCTCCGCTTTGAAGCCATTTTTCAAGGCTGATGCCCAGATCCTACCATGGGTATGAAGCAAAGCTATGACTGCAGGTTCCCCTGCTCTGCTGGCTTAGAGTAAGCTCTTACACTTACGCTAAGGCAATTAATATTATCCTAATGCAATTTTCCCCGTCAGCAGCCCAAAGGCTCTGGAAGTGCTCTGCCCACCCTGGGGCCTCCCCCGCGCAGAACGAAGGATGTGCAGACAGCTGTGAACGGTTCCAGCCTCTCCCCTTTTCCCCTTGTAAGCACAGGGGTGAGACAGCCCCGGCAGCCGCTTGCTGCGCAGCTCAGGCCAGCTAATGACTAAGCTGGGAGTATTTTTGGTTGCTCTTAATAATGCAGCAGTACTCAGTGCATCGGAGCCTGGCCGTAATTATAGGGCGAATGTCATTTGTCATCGTTGTCGTCTCCTCTTGCTGGGATATAGCTCCAAGGCAGTGTGATGCTAAAGCCCCTTTCACACTCCTGGGACATTGTTTCTGGGGCTTGCTATGGGATCCCTCAAGAAAATCCAGTTTTACACCACTGAACAACCCAGAACTGCCCCAGCGTGTGGGAGAGTTACGGTTTGATTTGTTTCAGTAATAAAATTGTTTTGGTTTGGTCCCAGAGATTTTGCGATAGGACGAGGGTGATGGTTTTAAACTAAAGGAGGGAGATTCAGGCTGGATGTGAGGAAGGAATTGTTGCCCTGAGGGTGGTGAGAGCCTGTCCCAGGTTGGCCAGAGAGGTGGTGGATGAACCATCCCTGGAGACATCCCAGGCCAGGCTGGACGGGGCTCTGAGCAACCTGAGCTGGTGCAGATGTCCCTGCTCATGGCAGGGGGGGCACTGGGGGAGCTGGGAAGGTCTCTTCACCCCAAACTGTTCTGTGATTCTATGACTTCTCCAGGTCCTGCTGCAAGTGGGAGATGTGGGCAAGTACTCCTGCTGCCTGTCTTGCCAGGTAGAAAAACATAATTCCAGCAAGAAGATTAAAAAAATCCCATTTGCATTCAATAATATCATCATCAACTTGCTTCTAGTCTACCATGGCTTATTTTTAATACAGTGGCAACAGCGGGTGATCTGTACAGCAGTGGCAAAGGAGAGCAGAGCATGATCCCAGGACTGGGAACAGCCGTGGAAAGGGTAATGGTTAATCAGGGACTGCCAGTCTTCATTTTCATTCCTCCAGTGGTCAGAAACAAAAAAAAGAGACAGACGTTTTGCCCGTTAATCAGAGCTTGCACAGAAGGCAAACAAAAGCAGACTGTATTTGAAGTGCCTGCTCCAAAGCGATGCACATCAGAGGCAGGCATGCCCTGAAGGTCACTCAACTGGGTGAGCCAGGCACAAAGACAGCCCAAATATCTATTAATACTTGGCTGGCGACACAGAGCGTGGTCCTGGTCTCCGGGTGCACGTACAGCCCTGTTGCCACATGGTGAATCAAATGAGCCTGATGAATCAGCGAGGGGTGGAAATTCGTCCCCACCATGGGAAACTACCTCAAACCGTGCTTGTGATTGAAAAAATATGTGATTAACTTTCTTATAATGTTGTAATTTTTAATCTTCCCCCTCTTCCTCGTGCTGCCTGTCCGATGTGTGTCGACTGCGGTCGGGCATGAGGAGCAAGGGGTGAATGTGGTGGACTTACAGCTGCACCAGGCGCCCCATGTACGGCCTGCGCTTGCTTAATTACACAGCATTAATCTCCCCCTGTAATTCCATGGGGAGCAAGGCTGGCTGCAGCAGGGAGGATCAGTTTGTGCTGCTGGTACTGGGTCTGGATTATGGACAAAAGATGCAATTCTGTGCTCCAGATCACTCCGGAAAGGATCCTGCTGTTGTCCCTGCACCCTCGCTTCTAATGGGACCACTTGCACTGGTCCTGATCCCAGTTCCTTGTAAACATGGCTCTGTTGTTAAACAAGATGATTTCCAGTGGGGGTTGGCAAGGAGAACATGCCAGGAGCCCAAGTACCATCCAGAATGTCTGGAGAGAGGAAATATTGTGCTGTGCACATGGAAAATTAGCCGAGCCTTAACCATGCTCCCATTTTCTCTGTTAGTGAGATGGGCATCCCAGCGGGGACGTGAGTTGTTATGAAAATCACTTAAAGGATGTAAAATACATGGGATTTCTTAGAACAGCTGCACTGACCTGAAATCTTCCCATCCTGCTGTAATAATTACAGAGAAAAAAATCCCTCCCTCCTCCTCTGCCACCTTGCAAACACATCACATCCTTACCCAGGGCACGCCATTCCTCTGCTCTGAGCGCGTGTGTTTTCACCACATCTATAAACCTCATTAATACAGGTTGATTCCAAGAAAGGGGAAAAACAGCACTTGCACTCAATGCAGCCAAGCACGATGCTGCACCCGCCCGAGCACGTCTGGGAGAGACGCAGCTCGGAGCCAGGCGGGCGACCTGGCACCGGCACCGTGTCCCTGCAGACGGGACAGCACACTCCCCGGGGACAGGGAGCAGCTCTGTCGGGGATTTGCCAGCAAAAACCTTTCTCTGTGTTTCTCTAACCGGGTAACAGGTCCTGGTTTGGGGCTCAGGGCTCCCTCTCCCCTCCAGCCAGGGAGGGCAGAGTGGGGTTCGCTGTGCCTTGTGCACTTGCATGACCAACCCATATGTCTTTGGGGTGGGGACAAGGGGCTCTGGCCACATCTGTGTGTCAGCCAGGTCTCTCTCCCAGGGGATTTAACCCCCAGTATCTCTGTCACCGTCAGCCACAGGTGAGCAGGACACGTTCCCTGCAGAAGGGACCCATGAGCTGGAACCTCCGCAGGAGCCACCGGCACGGCCCCGAGCAGCAGCATCCCTCGTTACCCGTCCAAAAAGGGGCCTCTCCAGTGCCATATGTGACACAGCAGGACAGGCGCCGTGGAGCCAGGTGAGCAGATGGCAGGTGGAGCAGAGCTGCCCTTCCCCGGCGAATGGCTCCGGGGCACGGCAGTGTGCCAGGCGGCAGCAGCCAGATCCGAGCAGGCGTGGGGAGCAGAGGGATGCGGCACAGGCATGGCAGCAAAGCCCTGCTGCTTGGGAATGTGTTCCTTTGCACTCCTTTGGGTCCAAATTGGTATTTACACTTGCACAGGAATAAACCTGAAATCAGAGTCTGGTGCTTCCTGTTTTTTGGGCAGCAGTGCCCTTTGTTGTATGAAGGTTTGTGTTCCAGCAGCAGCTCAGCCACAGGGGTTTGGTGATGGTAAGGATGGTGGGTGCCAGCCGGGTTTGGCCGGGCTTGCCTGCTGCAGGCAGGTGCCAGTAAACCAAATGATGAGGGATGGGACGTCACTGGGAGCTGTCTGGTTGGTCTTTTCTCCCAAGCAGCAAGCGATAGGACGAGAGGAAACAGCCTCAAGTTGCACCGGGGGAGGTTGAGGTTGGATCTGGGGAATAATTTCTTCCCCAAAGGGCTGTGGGGCATTGGAACAGGCTGCCCAGGGCAGTGCTGGAGTCACCATCCCTGGAGGGTTGGACAGACAGAGATGAGGTTCTGAGGACATGGGGCAGTGCCAGGGGTGGGTTATGGTTGGACTTGATAATCTTGAGGGTCTCTTCCAAAGAAAATGACTCTATGATTCCCCAGCTCCCCACCTCCCTTTCCTCCTGTTTTCCTGCGGTGGGGATTGCAAGGCACTGCTTCCACCATGGCCTTTGTCATCTCTGCCTCCTGGAACAGAAAACAGGGGAATATGATTAAAGCCTTTTCACAGAGGAATTTATCACCCTGCAGAAAGGACATCAGCTTCATCGCTGCTGGGAGAGAGCATCCCTGGGCCCCCAGGGCTGTCATCAGCACAGCAGGAGGTATTGCTCTTCCTCCAACACATAGCCCAAGCTCAGCACCCACCAAAGCCCAAAGAGAGGCTCAGTGGGATGTGACCTTTGCTTGTGATGTATTTTGGGAGCAGGTCAGGTCATGAAGTGATGGATGTGGGTCAGGAGGAGCCTGTGCTGGACCTGCGGGTAGGGGCAACTGGGCCAGTGCCCAGTTCACGTCAGTGCTGTTAACTATCATATGGTTTTCCACTAAAATGGGTTGTTTTGATGCTAATTAGCTTTGACCCATCTGGGCCGACACTATCTGATCTTGGAGGTTCAACGACGCCAAGATGGTGGGGGCTGGATGCGGGGCTCAGCTCGGTCTGGCTTGAGGAGCTTGTGAGAGACAGTTCAGGCAGCTGTCCGAAACAGGGACCGGGGAGGCGGGTTGCGGTGCTGCCCGCGGGCGTGGGGTTTGCGAGAAAACCATAACGGGGAGGGAGGACCATTATTTTACAAATAACATAGAACCCCACAAAGCTTGGGAATTCCCTCAGATGGCACCAAGCAGAATGGGAGGAGAGGGTCACAGCACAACGTGGGGAGCAAGCAAGTGCTGCCCCCAGCATGGACCACCCAGGGCAGCTTTGTTCTTCTCCGTTAACGCAAAATTTCTTAGATCTTTCTGTTAGATGAGCATTGTTTTCTTTTTTTTTTCCTTGGGTTTTCAGAGAGCTGGGACGAGAACAGCTGAGGCTTGATCATTTACTTAAGGAATTGTGCCCCACAAATGCTCCCGTGTCCAGCGTGCATCAGCCGCCCTCCACACGCCTGGTGGGCAGCATGCCCTGCCTGCAATGAGCATCACCCTGGAGCTGGCGGGGGAGACGCTATTTCGGGGATTTGTTTGGACTGACCGAAATAGCAGCTACAGCATCCTGTCGTCTTATTTTGGGGGGGTTATTGACAGTGCCCATAGAAACTTGTGGGAGCTGCTGACTACCAGAAAGTCCCATCAGCCCCAGAAGAGGATGTAAAAATCCCGGGAGCACCTTTCTAGCCCCATTTCACAAACAGGAAGATTGAGACCGAGGGTTGAGCGGCTGTGATGGAGCAGATGCTTCAAGAGTCCAAGAGCGAGCATGGGTTTCCTGAGCCCATTTTAGCAGAGTGAAACATGGACATATGGAAACTGTCTGGGGGTAGCAGTGTTTCAAAGTGGATCTCGCAGCCCAGTGCAGGGGCTGCGCAAGTGCTCTTGCTACCTGAGCCTGGCTGCTGCTGTGGAGAGAGCAGCTGCTGGCACAGCTCTGCGGGCAGCACTGCCCTCCGAGGGCGTCTCTGGGGGTCGGATCCAGATGCAGGATGGGGAGGATGCAGGTGCCTTTAGAGAGTGTTAGTGGAGCTTTTGCTAAGCCGGTCACAGGCATCAGTGCCTAAGAGATTTTTATTCCACACCAAGAAGCTACAGAGAAGTTAAATCAATCAAGTGCCCTTTAAACTGGGAGTGATGCCAATATGGGTAGAGCTGCCCTTCCAGGGCTCAGCGCTGTGCAGGCCCTGCGCAGGCAGCTGGGGTGATGGTACCAGGGTGAGCATCACCCATCCTTCCCCTCGGGGTGTGCAGAGCAGACACGGAGCAGCTGGGTGGTGACGTCCCAGCCACCCCAGCCCTGTCCCAGCTGGGACCGGCTCCTGTTGCCCTGCCCGCAGGCTGCAGGCAGGTTCCTGCTCCTCCCATAGAACCACAGAACAGTTTGGGTTGAAGGACCTTCCCAGCTCCCCCAGTGCCCCTCTGCCATGGGCAGGGACATCTGCACCAGCTCAGGGTGCTCAGAGCCCCATCCAGCCAGGCCTGGGATGTCTCCAGGGATGGTTCATCCATCACCTCTCTGGCCAACCTGGGCCAGGCTCTCACCACCCTTAGGGCCAACAATTTCTTCCTTATGTCTAGGGACACGCAGCAGTGAGTTGCTGCTTAAACCTGCCACAGCCCTGACTGACCCAAATCCCCAGGGCTTTGGAGAGCAGTGATGGGGGCTGCTGGGGGGGTCGCAGGGGGTTCCTATGGGAATGCTGGCGGGATGCTGGGGATGCCAAGTAATGCCAGGGGATGCTGGGGGGATGCCAGGAGGTGCTGAGGGATGCTCGGGGCCAGGGCCACTCCAAGGGCCCCTCTGCCCGGCAGAGCCCTCCAGGGCGGGCGGCTCCAGACTACATTTCCCATCGCCGCCGCGGCCGGGGGCGGTGCGGGGCGGTGCGGCGCGGAGCGGGGGGCGCGGAACGCAGGCGGAGGCGCGGAGCCGCGCAGGGGCGGCGGGCCCGGCCCGGCTCGGCCCGGCTCAGCCCAGCCCGGCTCGGCCCAGCCCGGCTCGGCCCAGCCCGGCTCAGCCCAGCCCGGCTCAGCCCGGGCGAGGATGCGGGAGGGGCGGCCCGCGGCCCCCGCTGCCCGCCCGCGCTGCCCGGGCGAGGGGCGCCCGCCCCGCCGCCACCATGAAGAAGCAATTCAACCGCATGCGCCAGCTCGCCAACCAGACCGTGGGCAGGTAGGGATGAGGACGGGCCCTGCCCTCACCCTGCCTGCTCCCTGCCCTGATCCTGCATCCTAGCGATGTCCTGCCTGCCCCACTGCGCCTGCATCCTGCCCCCTCTCTGCCTGTTCTGCTGCCCCTGCTCCCTGTACACTCGTGCCTGCCCCACTGCCCCAGACCTGCACCCCACCTGTGTCCTGCCTGCCCTACTGCCACTCTACATTGCCCAGTCCCTGCCTGCTCCACTGCCCCTGCTCCCTGCCTGTACCCTGCCACCCCACGGCCACTAATCCCACCCCCTGCCCGCTCCCTCCCTGCCCCACTGCCCCTGCGCATCCCCCGCCCACCCACCGGGCTGCCTCCTGCCACCCCACTGCTCCTGCTCCCTTCCTGCACCCTGCCTGCTCCCTGCCCTCTTCCTGCTGCCCCTGTTCTTCCCACACTGCCCACCCTGCTGCCCCTGCCTGCCCCACTGCCTGTGCGCCCAGCCCTCAACCTTCCTGCTCCCTGTGTGCCACTTGCCCTGCTGCCCTCATCCTGCCTGCTCCCTGCCTGCTCCCTGCCTGCCCCACTGTCTGCCTGTTAACCCCTGCTTGTCCTCCTGCACACACCCTGCCCCACTGCCCCCTTGACCTGCCCCACTGCCCCCTTTATCTGCTGCTCCCCTGCCTGCCCCACTGCCCTTTCCCTGTGTCCCAGGGTCACCTGCCGTCTGGACACCTCAGCCCTGGTGCTGTCGGGTGGCCCACTGGCTTGCGCCACCCCAGCACCCATGGGTGGCCCTGGCTGGCTGTGGGGCAGGGGTGCAGGGGGTGCACTGGGGCGTGGGTGGAGGGGCCATGCCCACGGGGATGCCTGTGTGTGCCAGTTCCCAGCTACACACAGGGTTTGGTGGTGGCTCTTGTGTAATTCCTGGAGATTTTGCAGCTGGGGGGACTTTATTTATGTTTTCATTCCCAGTGCGGCACTGGGGCGCTGGCACTGCCACGGCTGGGGTGTCGGGCTCAGCATCCCCTCCTGGAGTCGAGGGCTTGAACTTCTGCTGGTGTTCCCCGCATCCCCCCTCACCGTGTCCCCCATGGTTATGGGGACACTGCGCTGGCTCTACATCCCCAGCCAGGCTGGAGGGGGTGGGTGGCAGCAGCTCCTGCCCCAGCACACGGGCACAGGGCTGGGGTGGCCGCAGGACACCATCCCGGGGCTGCAGTGGCTGCGCGGGAGCGTGGTGCAAGAATAGGATGTGGGAACGCGGTTTGGGAGCGAGCTGCTGGAATCCAGCGCGGGAGCGTGGTGTGGGAATTCGGTGTGGGAGTGCAGTGCGGGAGCAAGCACGGTGTGGGAATGTGGTGCGGGAGCGGTGTGCGGCGGCACGGTGCAGCGGCACAGCGGCAGGAACATGGTGCGGGAACACGTTTGGGAGCGTGCTGCAGGAATCTGGTGCGGGATCACGGTGTGGGAGCGTGGTGTGGGAACGTGGTGTGGGAACGTGGTGCGGGAACACGGTGTGGGAACATGGTGCAGGAATATGGTGTGGGAATGCGGTGCAGGAACATGGTGCTGGAGCACGGTGTGGGAGCGCGGTACAGGAACCTGATGCAAGAACGTAGTGTGGGAGCACTGTGTGGGAGTGTGGTACAGGGAACATGGTGTGGGAGACCAGCTCCCTTGGGGGAGCAGCAGGAGGAGGCTATTTTGAGGACACAGCATGTGAATATCCCCTTGTGTCTGCACTGGGCTGTGTTTGCTCTCCGGACAGGCGGAGGGGGTTTGATGCGTCTCCAGCGCGGCTGGGGGCTGCAGGGGAGGGAGGGCTGTCCCCAGGTCCCTCCACCGCGGCGTGGGAGACGTGAGCCGGGCACTGCTCGCACGCCTTCAAAATGGTGCCGCTGCCGAGGCGAGCATCCTCATCCTCCTTCCCGCATCCCTGGGAGCGCGGGGCCGCGCCGGGTCCCTGCGGTGCCCGACTGGCAGCCTGGGGAGCGGGGATGGTGGCCGGGGGGGCTCGGAGCCACTAAACCCCTAATCCTCTTAGGGGCTCGCTGCGACGGCGGCTCGTGACAGTGCCCTGGCACGTCTGCTGCCTGCAGGGCTGCCTGCGCTGCCGGCTCTTCAGGCTGGTTTAACGGGGTGGGGGTGTGGGCCCCTCTTTGCTCAGCACTGGGATGGGGTGGCTGGAGGCTCCAAGGGCTCCGCAGGAGCTCAGGGACCATCCTCTTCCTCTGCCTGTCTGTCAGTCCTGTCTGGAGCATGGGCTGACTCTTTATCCCTCTTCTCCACTGCAGAGCCCTGAGCAGCCTTCTCCAGCTGGCTGGAAATAGAGAATAATAGATGGGAATAAGGAATAACAAGGAATAATAAATGGAAATAAAGAATAATTAATGTAAATGAGGAATAATTAATGTAAATGAGGAGTAATGAATGGAGATTAGGAATAATAAATGAAAATAAGGAATAATAAATGGAAACAAGGAATAATAATAGAAACTTGGTGTTTTGTCTCCCCTGGGAGCAGCTCACTGAGATCCCGTGGCAGGGGACAGGCAGGAGGAGCCTTTGTCCCTGCGAGGCGGCCACAGCTGGCACTTGTGCGGGGGGGCGGGGCGGGTGGCCAAGGGACAGGGTCACCTGTGCAGGAACAGCAGAGATGGGCCGGGCTCAAGGTTAGGGCTGGGGTCAGGGTTAGGGTCAGGATCAGGGTCATCCAGGGCCAACCGGAGCAGACCGTGCTCTGCTGTGCCCTGGGCACTTTATTTATGTTGTTTAGGTCGTTTCACCAGATACAAAGAACTGGGGATGCTCATCCCAGCCCAGACCTGTGCTTCATACCCAACCTTCGGGAGAATTACTGCCCCTGGTCTTTAGGGGGCCATAATAGCTCCATAGGGTGCAAAAAGGGAAGAGAAATCGCTAAATGGCTGTAAAACATTTTGAAGATGCTCCCTGCAAAGCACTTTAAAAAACCAAATTCTATTTATTCACCTGTTCCGTTGGCAGGAGCTCGTGTCCTCGCCTCGAGGCCATGGGACCGTGCGCACATACGTGTGGCAGCGCTGGCTCCAGCAGCAGAAGAACCCCATGAATTTTCTAGAATTGGCTCAGTATGATTTGTTTTCCCCATCAGGAATAAAACAGGCGCATGGGGATGGGGAATGGCACGGCGGTGCTGCCGAACGGGGGTACACTGGGAGGGACACTATGGGGGACGCTGGGGAGGACAGTGCCGCTGTCAGCGGGGGTTGTTCTGTCCTCCTGGTCCTTTCTGAGCATCCCCAAGCCGTATCCCTCATGCCGGGGGACAGCAGTGGCTTTTCAGAGTGCACGTCACTTTGGCGGCTCTCAGGGCAGATGATTTTCCAAGCACCAGGACGTCTGCATGTAAATGTAAAGCCTTTAAGTACCGAGGTTTTATTCTTGGTGCAGCAAGAATATTCTGCAAGGAACAGGGATGTCTTATTCTGCGTGTATGAAATAAGGACAGAGGGAATAAAACCACCACCTGGGATGTTTCCGAGGGGATTTGCAGGAGGGAACAACGCGCTTTAAATAGCTGGTTTCCCCGTCTGCACTTTGGGCTGCTGGGGCTCACCGTCAGCCGACCCTCCTTGGGTTTTTGGCTTTACCGAGTGCCGCCGCACCCCTCAGATGGTGCCAGCAGCATCCTCACAGCCCGGAGGATATTTTTATCCTCCTGGCGAGGCGGCAGCGCTGACAAACTGCAGTATGCATGGAGCAGCCTGAAGGTTTTGTCCTCGCAGCAGCAACCTCCGGGCCCCAGGCTTTGTGGAGGCTTTGCCGTGATTTTCAAATGGGGACTGCAGTGTGGTCAGGGTGGAACCCTGGGGTGGGTTTTCCTTTGCTGGGGATGCACCAGGAGCAAGGGAGATGAGGAAAAAAGGCTTTTCTGCCTTTAAAACTCCATCCCCCATTTTGCCTTGAGTCCTTTGGTTTTCCCAGTGGTGGGCAGAAGGACGGAGGAAAGCTGGACCAGCCTTCCCCACTCCTTTCATCCCACTTTTCCAGCCTGGCTTGGTCAGTGGGCGAGCTGCTGGGGCGACCCTGGCCCCGTGCCCGCTGGGTGGGCATTGCCGCCCTCAGCTGTGGCTTTGGGACACAGGGACCGTCACTCTGAGTCACCCGCTGGGGCAGGACACGCCTGGGCTGCGCTGGAAGAGGCGCCGGCGGGGCCGTCTCACCGCGTCTCGCTGGATGTTGCAGCTCGCAGTTGTCTCCCCGAGGGATCTGAGCAGCGATTTGAGGATATAAATATTTGATGTTTCGCTTCTCGTCTGCTAAAAACGCACTGGAAAAAAAATCCGCGGCCCTGTTTGGCCTCTGCTGGATCCTGGTTACGAGCCGTCGGGCTGCGTGTCCCCGGGGACGTGGTGGCTGGAGCGCTCAGCCGGTGCCGGCGCTGGGACAGCATGGTCCTTGGAGCAGTATCCAGCCCAGAGCGCAATGCCCAGCGCTTCCAGGGGTTGCCCGGATGAGACCCAAGGGGCTTCCACCTCCATCCAGCTGCGTGGTTGAACCTCACCACACCAGCCTCACCTCTGAGCTCTGGGGGCTCAAGGACCTTGTGTTTTCCCGCAGGTACCAGCCCCCAGGCACGTGTGGCGGCACAGGAGGGGGATGCAGCAGGACCGGGATGGAGCCGGGCACCATCCTCATCCCCGTGTGGGATGGCAGGACATACCCGTCCAGGGGGGTTAACCCTCCTGCTGCGGGATGACCTTGGCCGCATTTTTGTGCCTCCGTCTGCCCACGAGGCTATTTTTAGGCTGGAGCAAACAGAAATCGGAAGACACGGCTGGCATCAGTACTTCAATAGTGAAGACATATTTATGGGCATGTTGCAGCAAAGGGGTGGCCAGGCATGGGGGCGAAAGGGGTGTTTTGCGCAGGAGGCATGGGCAAAGGCCTTCTCAGGGCATCACGGACACTTGACCTCCAGAGACACGTCCTGGCTCCTGCCCATCCGCACACCAGCCAAAGTGTTGCCTGAGTTGGGTGTCGTGGTTTTCCCATTCAGACAGAATATCACCGTGAAATCCCCGTCATGCTTTGAGTTTTGCTGGCTCAGGGTCAGATCCAAGACGGGGAGCTCCTTGTCTTGGGTGGTTTGAGCATCAGAAGGGGGATGGTGGTGGGGACACAGGGTGGATGCTGGCGATGGATGATCCAACGAGATAGAGATATCTGACATTGGGAGATACTCCAGAGAAGCACCAGCTTTGCTATAACTCCCCAGGTCAAGACACTGGCAGCTCATGTAGTATTTATTTGGAAATCAACTTAATTTGCTTGATTGGTGTTGATTCCTGCTGGCAGCAATTAGTTTTTTGCAGAAGTGAACGCCCAACCAAATTGCAGCTGCATTCCCTGCTCGTTTGCTTTCAACTCTCCATATTAATTGTCCTTTTCTTCTGGCTGTTTGCAGGGATGTGAGTGCTGACTGAGGCTGAGCATTGTCTGGATTTGTGCTGAGAGAAACAGCTTCAGGGTGGAAATCTGGAGGGGAAAGGGAGGAATGAGTTTTTATTTGCCTAAAGGAAAGATGAAAGTGCTGAAAGCCAGTAATCTTGTCTGCCTCGCTAAGGGTTGCTCCCACAGGATGCATGTAACTCCTAAGGCATAAAGTTTTGGGGGATTAGGGACCAGCCAGGGAAATTGCGGGGTCCCTGCCTCTTCTTCTGGGTGCTGTTGTTTGCTGAGGTCACCTTGCATAAGCAAAACCAGTTTCTGGTTCCCCAAGAAAGGCTGTGGCTCAGTGGGGGAGCTCTGAGACACAAGGCTGGAAACACCCACATGAAAATGAATGGGTGAAAGGAATTGCCCAGAGCTGACACTGGTTTAAACTGGTGCATAGAAATGCTGAGGATGGACTGGTGGGTGCTGGGGTGGACTGGAGGGGCTGGGGGTTCATTGCTTGGGAGCAAGATGCCAGGCTGGAACAGAGAGAGCATCTCTGCTGGAGCGCGACGCGTTTCCCAGCGTCAGTTGCATCCGAACTGGTTCCTCTCAACGCTATTGATGAGTTTCTGTAGGGCTGCAGTTCAGAAGCAGCACTGTGCTTTGGGCTCCCGCGTGGTCTGAACTGAGCACTTGAGAGCAAACCGGGAGCTGGGGCTCCGGAATCCCAGGGGGTTCAGCGAGTGGGTCTGCCTGGGGATGGCAAGCCAAGGTGAGAGGGCCTGGGGGGGACGTGGGGACGCACAGCTGTCCGTGGGTGGGATGCTAAGGTGAGCATGATATGGGGAGGGAGAATAAAGCACAAACCAGAAAGGTTTGTTGAAGAGGAAGGGCCGAGCCCGCTGAAGGTGCTTTGCCAAAATCCTCGAAAAGATGCTGCCAACTGGCTCCAATATAAGGCAAGTGGGATGATATTTCTCCATCCCCCCGGGTGCCCCAGGGAAACCCCTGGGTACCAGGGAGGTGACACTGGGACACCAGGATCTCCCTGAGCATCTCTGAGTGCCGGCCAGGGCTCAGCACCCAAAAAACACCCTACCCAGGCAGGATGGAGCCTGGGGGGAGCAGGAGAGTCTCCATGTCCCCAACTGCTCCCTGGCAGGACACGCACGCTGGTGCTTTGCCGCCAAGCGTCACCTGCTGCAGGTTCGCAGGATGGCTCATAAAACCATCTAAGCTCCTGTGAAACCATATTATCTTTAGACTGAGACTTTAGAAACATAACGGATATAATGGGATTTCTCCTGGTGGCATTAGCACGGAGGTGTAATGCAGCATGATGTCAGTGCAGTAGGATGACGTTATTTTTCAGTCTTTGCAGAAAACGTGACCATGCGGAGCAGCCTGGGCTGGGCGCTCTGTGGGTTTGGAGGCACTACCAAGTTCTCACGCTCCTGGATATTATTTGCAGTTTTTGCAGTGCTGCTGGTGCAAGTGCAGAGACAAGGGCAATTATTTGTATTTATTTGATACATTCTTGGAAATTAATAAGGAGCTTTAGAGGGGGTTTCAGGACGTTGGTCAACAGGACTGTGCGTGGGTACAGGAGCAGGATCTGTCTCACCTGCAGCTGCTAAACCGCATTCGGTGGAGCCGGGACCAGGCTCTTGGCCGTGGCTGCTGGTGGCATCACCCGCAGGGTCCAGGTGCCCCAAGGCAGGAGACTTGTCCCCTGCTCTGGCTTTCCAAAAACACCCTGTGGTGGCTTCTGGGGACACACGTTGCCCTGTTCCGCACAACAAGGCGTGGGAGCAGTGGGATGCCTGGGGACGTGGTACCTGCTCCCGCTGCCACAGGTGACACCAGAGTGCCACATCCAGCCCTGTGCCACTGCGGCGTGTCCCCGAGACCACAGAGAGAGCCCCATCCCCATCACAAGCCGGAGGGGAGGAGGGAGCATCCCGGCTCCTGCAGACGCCAAAACCAGGCAGGAAAAACTGTGCTCCCGCTGTGTGCCTGTCACTCCACCCGGCCCTGGGCGGCTGTCGAGTGGCTCCAGCAGCCTCTGTGGTTGTTCCTGTCCATTAGATGCTGCAGACTTCTTTTGCCCCCGTTTTTAAAGCCAAGTTAATCTCTGGCAGGCCCCACAACCCAATGGAGCATCCCGGGACGTGGCAGGGCTGGCGCAGGTGTCCGTGCCGGGGCTGTGGGTGCGGGACACTGAGATTTCTCATGCTGATGATGTGCTGATAAGCAAAACGATGGCAGATTTTTGTTATCCTGTTTGAAATGTTGTTTTCTGCTTCCAAAATGTGTGTGAGAGCGTAGCACGTGTTGGTTTGTGGCTGCTGGGAGAGAGATGTGCTGGTGTAGGACTATGGGATGTGCAAAGCCTACCCAGCAGCTCGGCTGGAAGAGGGGAAAACATGCTAAAAACATCACTTTTTGGGGGAGTGTTTTCCCAACAGTGCAAGGATGCAGGGACTTGGTTCTCCTCCAGCCTTTGTGAAGTTTGGCAGCGATTTCTGGGGTGCAGAGCAGCGATGTGTGCTGGCGCTGCCTGCGCGTGGGTGCGCGCTGCTCGCCTGCTTCCCTGCCACCTCCTCCTTCGGGATGCTAAATATACCCCGAGCAGGGAAGTGGGGACGGCCGCGGTGGCTGTGCCAGTGAATATTTGCTGCTCTTTTCCCCGTTTCTGCTAATTCTGCAGCTTTTTCAGCCCTGTCTGTAAATGATAGCAGAGGCGATTTGCAGAAGAGGAGGAAAACCTGCTCCCAGGTGGCCAGCACATCACTGGCATTTCAGATAGAAGATATAACCATGCGTTCATTTAACCCCTTTCTTTTACAAAGAAACAAATAAAATAAATAGCACTTTTTTCATTTTTAAAACCAACGTCAGATTTAGCGCAGTTAATTTACACTTTTTAAACGTCTTTGGACACTGTGTACTTGGGGATGAGCCCACAGCCCAAGCCTGGCCCTGCCTGGTGCCGCTGCTGCTCTTTGAACCCGGCTCTGCTGGTGCTTGCTCCTTGTGTCCTTTTTCAATACTTTACTTAGTCTCTCAAAGCTGAGAAAGCAGCTTGGACAGCAGAAAGCATCCAGGGCTCAGGCGGTAAAGGTGTTATTTTAAGAAAGATGAGAGCACCAAGCTTTTGTTACTTGTTAATGAATTTTTAGGGACTAATTGACTACATCACAGTTCTGCCCAAGCGCATCTTGACGGAGGTCATTTTTCGAAGAGAAATGATGCGTTAAAATGGTAAAAAACAAACAAACATAAAGAAATGAGTAAATGATCCAGAGTGTGATGGTTTAACTAAGCCTGAGCAGCCGTGGGGCTGCGCGGGCAGGGATGCTGCGGGGCCAGGGAGGGTCTGGCAGCAGGTTTGTGTCTCTTCCTGCATCCGCGGCTCCTCCCTAGAACAGACAGCGGTAACACGAGCTCTGGAGCGGTAAATCCGCTCCGACGAGCAGCAGGGAGGGTTGCGGCGAAGCCCCGGGTGGCAGCTGCCGCTGCAGATTCGGTGGCTGCGTCGGAGCGAAGCGGCTCAGTCGTGCAGATGGGTTGTGTCCTTGAAATCCCCGGCTCGGCCCCGGGAGCTGCTTGTGTGCGTAGATACACCCGCTCCTCCGCGTTCTGCTGGGAATCTAGCATCCCTGTTCTGCTGAGGATGATGGAGGAGTAAGAGGGAGGTGAGGGGAGGACCCTGGGTTCTGGCATGGTCACAGTGAGCCATGAAGATGCTCCATCCCTTGCTTATTTAGGAGATGAGGTGATGGCTGGTGGACCCAGAGAGCTGTAAATCACCGGCTGCATCCGGATGGCAGAGCACGTTCAGCCGTGCCCGGTACCGCAGCGTGCAGCCCTGGCACTGCCGCCTGTGCCGGACCCTTCGCCAACACTGAGTGTTCTCTCTTGTCTCGCAGGGCTGAGAAGACGGAGGTGTTGAGTGAAGATCTCCTGCAGGTGAGATGCTCTGCAGCTGGTCCAACCCACCCTGGGTGCCCGGGTACCCACCCGTGGGTGTGGGATGTGGCAGCTGGTCGGCGCCGCGGTGCCCGGCGGTGATGAGAGGAGCTGAGAGGAGGCTGGGAGCGTGGGAAGCGGCATCAACTCCCTCCCACACGCCCTCCCAGCCCTTTCCCAGCCTGGTTTTCAGGTCAGCTGGAATCTGATCCAGTCTTGGCTCTGTCAGGATGGCGATGTGATACCGCTGGCCGGATTGCGGGCACCCGGGTCTCCCATCTGTGCTGCAGAACCTGCCCTGGGGGGCGGTACGTGTGACAGCAGGGGACAGTTCCCAAAGCTGATGGGTTGAGTTTCCCATAAAGCTGATGGTTTGGGCGACTTCAGCAAAACAGCCCAAGCCAAAAAGCTCACGTGGTGCCCTGGAGCACGGCTGTGATGTGGCAGGTCATGGTCTCTCGGGGACATCTCAGCTTGGTGCGTTTTGCTCCAGAGATGGAGGCAGCTGAGAAGGTGCCAGCAAAGGGGCATGAATTCCCAAATCCACCACTGCATTTATGAGGTTTCCAACTCACAGATTCTCTAAATCATGACTGGTAACTCGGGCACAGATGAGCAAAACCGCTGCCCAGCCCTCGGCGAGGGTGCTCACCTTCCTCTTCCATCACGGTGCAGTGGCAGCCAGGCCGGCTGCTGTTGGATCCACTTCAAAACCTTATTTTGAGGGTAAATTGGTGTATTTCTACCTTCCGGCTTGGGAATTTGGTGCATGCCGTTGCTATCAGGTAGCAAATTGTGCAGGAACAGCCAGCAAACCGGAGTGCAAGGATGCTGGTGACAGGAGGCAGCGACCTGCGGGTGACAGTGGCTGCAGAGTGACCTTTAACTCCTTCTGGCCACCACAGCACAGAATGAGAGACTCAGAGAATCCTGGGTTGGAAGGGACCTCCAGGATCATCTGGTCCAACCTTCTTGGCAAAAGTGATGACATGTCCTGCTGTCCCCAGGGATGGGCAGGGCGCATGATTTGTAGATCATATATACGAATAGTATGCATACTTTATATAAAAATTATATATATATATATATACACACATGTCCATGTATATGTTGAAAGGATCATGTATATGTTGCAGAGATGGCAAAGGCTGCTCTGCCTCAGCTGGGCATCATAGAGATCTATTAGTTATATATATAAAATATTTTTATATATAGTGTCTAACACATATTATTGTTATATTAGCATATATAATACATATGATTATATAGCTATAAGTGCAGTGGCAGAGGGCAGCTTGGCTGCAGTGCCAGGCTCTGCGAGGTGCCTCCAGGACTCTCTGTGGCCTCAGCGCTTCCCACGCTGCCCCCGGGCAGGGAGTATTTTGTTTTGCAGATCATTTCCCAAGATTTCAAACTTCAGGGACTTTTTTGTTTCCAGACTTTGAGATTTCCATGTTTTCCCTGAGTCTCTCAGCTTTGGTTTTCAGCAGGTCTTGGTTGCTGATATTTAATGTCTCATCTCGCTGAGTTTTGGGATTAAATTGTTAATTTGTTCAATGCAGAGGCAAATAAGCAATTTCCAGCCCTGCGTTGGAGCTGCAGCCGGTTTGGTTTGTCAGACACCTCCTGCCCTTGCCCAGGGACATGTGGCTGCTCTGGATCTGGCCCTTGGGGTTGCGATGGGGCAGCATCATCCTTGTGAAACCTCAAGGCATCCCTGCCCGCGGGGGTGCTGGGCTCCGAGGCCATTGCATCCAATACAGCAGCAATTAAAATGGCTTTGATTGACCGGCAAGAAGTCCCTTATGTCCCTGCACGGTGGGTGCGGGACCAGGCGGGACACCCCGGTGATGGGCAGCGCTGTCCGCAGGTGGAGAAGCGGCTGGAGCTGGTGAAGCAGGTCTCACACAGCACCCACAAGAAGCTGACGGCATGTCTGCAGGGCCAGCAAGGCGTGGACGCCGACAAGCGCTCGGTGAGGCTGCGGCAGGGCCGGGGGGCTGGGGGACGGTGCGGTGGGGAACGCAGCCCTGTCTTTGCAGAAGAAGCTGCCGCTGACCACGCTGGCACAGTGTTTGATGGAGGGATCGGCTGTGCTGGGCGACGACTCCCTGCTGGGGTAAGGGGGCCTGGCTGCTCTGCTGCAGCTGGGATGATGCTGGGATGTTGTTGCTGAGAATTGCTGTGGTTCTCTCTCTGTGGTGTCGGACAACGAGGGGTTTCACAGCGGTGTCAGAGGGGCTGGGATGCTGGTGTGATCTTGGTAGTCATAGAATTATAGAATCACAGAATGGTTTGGGTTGAAGGGACCTTCCCAGCTCCCCCAGTGCCCCCCTGCCATAAGCAGGGACATCTTCACCAGCTCAGGTTGCTCAGAGCCCCGTCCAGCCTGGCCTGGGATGTCTCCAGGGATGGTTCATCCACCACCTCTCTGGCCAGCCTGGGCCAGGCTCTCACCACCCTCAGGGCCAACAGTTCCTCATGTCCAGCCTGAATCTCCCTCCTTTAGTTTAAAACCATCACCCCTTGTCCTGTTGTAACAGACCCTGCTCACAAGTCTGTCCCCATCCTTCTTACAGGCACCTTTATAGTCCAGGAGTTTTCTTTATTCTTCTCCTCCTTGTGATAAGTTGGGGTCCTTTAGTCACACACTATATAATATAATCTATATTAAGAAAGTCCGTACGATTTCTGACTATAATTAGTACAAAAGTCAGGAAACGAGATTTTCCTAACACGCAGGATGCCCACAGTCCCTGCACTGCCACCCTCCCTCCATCCCACTGCTGCCACCCCCAGGGGCTTTGGGTGACCGTCACCCACACTGGTGGGTGTGGGATGGCTGCCTGTCCCCTGTGGTGCCCAGCGCTGCCGCTGCCCTTGCAGGAAGATGCTGCGGCTGTGCGGGGAGGCGGAGGACAGGCTGGCGCAGGAGCTCATCCACTTCGAGCTGCAGGTGGAGCGGGACGTCATCGAGCCCCTCTTCGTGCTGGCTGAGGTGAGCGGTGGGTAGGGGTCCTGGGCTCAGGGTGTCACCGTGCTGGGGACTCACACCCCAAACAAGCCCGGGGAACACAGGGTTTCGCTGCTCCAGCGGTGTGTTTGGTTCCTGGCTCCGGTGAGTGACTTTTCTCTCGGAGCCGTTTGCTGGAGCTTCCCCTGGGGCAGCGTTTGCTCCATCGCTGGGCTGCTGTGTGGCCATCGTCCCCCCAAGCTCCACTCTTGCTGCCCGTGCTCCTTTCTGCCTCTCCTGAAGGCAGAGGTACTAACACTCTTATTTCTGACCCATTCTTGTTTGATATATTATATAAAGTTTTTCCCCCTTTTCCCCTCTGCTGCCAACTTTGTTTTTCTATTTCACCCAACACTTTTTGGCCCCACTTTAACATCTCACAAAATGTCTTAGGCTTGGTTCTGATTTTCTTTTCCCCAGCAGAAACAAGAGCTTTATCACTGTGCTGATGTTCAGGGCTTTCAGCCTTTTCTGTCTCCTTTTCCAAGCGGTGTCTGTGCATGGGGGCTTCATATTTGCTGTCCCTAAAAGCCCTTTTCGTGCCTTCCCCCCGCTCCCCAGTGCAGGGAGCTTTGGTCCCCCAAGGATGCTCCTCTTGGGGATGCGGGTTCTACAGTCAGGGATGTCAGGGGGGTGACACAGCCCAGGTGGGGACATGGAGGAGGGACAAATGGTGCCATCTCCTTAATGATGTTAAACTAATGAGCTCCATCCTTATCCACCAGGCTGGCACCAGCCCAATCTTGCAGTGTCACAGTCAGGTCCCCCCTGTCCCTGTCACCTCTCCAGGGTGTTTATCTCCTCCCATTCCTGTGTGTTGCTGCAGGTGGAAATCCCAAATATCCAAAAGCAGAGGAAGCACTTGGCAAAGCTTGTGCTGGACATGGACTCCTCCAGGACACGGTAAGAAGCAGCTTCAAAGCTGCTTTATAAAACAGAAAAACTCCCAAGTGATGGGTAGCGCCAGAGAGGGCACGTCCCATAGCCCTGGTACCACAGCTCCCTTGGGACAATAAGTCTGGGCCGTGTCACCATGTGCCTTGAAGCCAAGCTCTGTGATGAGCCAAGATTTCTGCTCATCTGCAGAGTTTGCAGATCCCTTTTTCTTGCCTGTACTTTTTACTGGCACAAATCTTTATTTTTTTCCTCTTTTCCCTACCTGGGTGAGTTCTTACATGAGCTCAAAGAGCCGGGTGCTCCTGCGGCTGTAGAGTAGTGCTGGGATGGCGCAGGGCTGTCCCTTGGGATTGTTCTGTGTCCCAGACACTGTGGTGGGACTTTGGGCTGGACTCTGGCTTCTGTCATTGAGTTGGCCAAGCCCTGGGGAGAGGTCTGGGAGGTGTCCGTTGTCCCCAACATCATGTCCAGGCTCTTCTATCACCTTCCTCTCTCCTCCTGCCTGGATGAGGCTCGTTCTACTGAAATAAACTGCTTTATCAGAGCTGGGTGCATGCAACTGGTTGCGGGGAGTGGGGATGCTGAGGTTGGGAGTGGGTGCTGCACCCCATCCTGGGTTGGGACCATCTCCATGGGCTCAGCCCTGGGGACCGTGGTGGCCTTGGCTGAGATGGGGCCCTGGGTTCCAGACACTGCTCTGCGCAGGTCCCCGTCCCCCCGTGACAGCCCTGTCTTCTCTCCGCAGGTGGCAACAGTCGGCCAAGTCCTCGGGTCTGGCCAGCAACCTGCAGCCCTCGGGCGCCAAAGCCGACGCTCTGCGGGAGGAGATGGAGGAGGCAGCCAACAGAGTGGAGATCTGCAGGGTACCGGGGAGCCACTCCTTGCTGGGATGGGGAGACCTTCGGATCCCGGGGACCGCAGAAAACCTGCAGCCTTTCCTCTTATCCCGGTCTTCACCCTCTTGGGTTTTAATTTGTGCTGGGATGTGCAACCTTTGGCTGTGGCTTGTTTCCAACTAACTCCTGTTGTCACTGAGCTGGTCCCTCCCGGTGGCCTCAGAAAGGGCCATCATGGTGGCATCAGGGTGACACGAGTGGGACAGTGACTAATTCTCTGCTCTCTGCAGGACCAGCTCTCGGCTGACATGTACAATTTTGTGGCCAAAGAAGTAGACTATGCAAACTATTTTCAAACCGTAAGTGCCACCCGTCCCCACGAGACTCCTCTGTACCAGGCCAGGGGGTGACAGCTGGTGCCATCTCCCCACAGCTGATCGAGGTGCAGGCAGAGTACCATCGGAAATCCTTAGCGCTTCTGCAGAATGTTCTGCCACAGATTAAAGCCCAGCAGGGTAAGTGCCCGTGGGCTCTGTCCCGCTCCTACCCATGAGGCCAAGGGCTCTGTGTCACGCCGGAGCCGTGCGGGGCTTCACCGTGGTGGTGAGCGGTTGCGTTGTCACCCTGTGGCGTGGTGCTGGGTTTGCAGCTGAGCATTCTCCCTGTGCTCCACAATCTGCATCCCACCTGTCCTGGCACTGGAGAGGGCATCCCATCCCGTCCCCATCTTATCCCATCCTCATCCCATCTCATCCCATCCCTCTCAGTCGCAGGGCACAGGATCCAACCAGCGTCCTGGGGATGGGGGGAGGAACCTGCCAGCATATTGAGCTCAACACAGGGTGGGGAACCCAGCGCCAAGGTGGGATCTGGGAGCTTCGCTTTGCAGCTTGGGGCTGGGACACCGAGGCTGGGGACAGCCCCACACGATGGCCCGAGGACAGCGCGTTTCCCGGGGCAGGGCTTGGGGTGCTGCCATCACTGCAGCACAGCAGGGAGTGATTTGTATTCTATTTTTTTCTCTCAATCCCACAAAATATTCCTGCCTCAAACTGTGATGGAAGAAGGGGGAATATATTGCAAAGGTTTGCCTGTGATTGCTCCCTCCGGAAAACATTATCCAGCCCCTTTGAAAATGTCCTGTGTGGTGACTGGAAAACATTTTGTTTGGATTTCATCTTTAAAAAGCCCTTCCCGAGCCACCCAGGACAGCGGTGTGGGGTCCTGTTGTTTTAACAACATCCACGTGGAATATTCTGCTGCCAAAATGCTGTGATCCAAGCACCTTTTTGGGGAGGGGATGCTGGATCCAGTCCTGTCCCCTCCTGTCACCCCCTCTGCCCGTCACAGAGGCGTGGATGGAGAAGCCGTCCTTTGGGAAGCCCTTGGAGGAGCACCTGGCCGTCAGCGGGCGGGAGATCGCCTTCCCGGTGGAGGCGTGTGTCACCATGCTGCTGGAGTGCGGCATGCAGGAGGAGGTGCGTCCGCGCCCCACCACCTGCCGCTGGCCATGATGGAGGGGGATGAGGAACCGGGGGGCCTTTGGGGACATCGCCGGTCCCAAAGCTTCTCTGATACCTTCCTGTGTCCTCTGCAAAGGGTCTGTTCCGAGTGGCTCCCTCGGCCTCCAAGCTGAAGAAGCTGAAGGCTGCACTGGACTGCTGCGTGGTGGACGTGCAGGAGTACTCGGCTGACCCACACGCCATCGCAGGTACCGCTCCTCGGTGCGGGGGTGCTGTGGTGGCCCCTGCAGCCCACAGGCACTGACCCAGAGGGTGGTCATTGCTGGTGTGGGGTCTAGTTGGAGGCCAGTAATTAGCGGTGTAGTTGGTACTATGTGTGTGATTAACATCTTCATGTTCATTGGAACAGGCTGCCCAGGGCAGTGGTGGAGTCACCATCCCTGGAGGGGTTGGACAGTCGGAGATGAGGTTCTCAGGGACATGGGGCAGTGCCAGGGTTGGGTTATGTTTGGACTTGATGATCTTGAGGGTCTCTTCCAACCCAAATGATTCTGTGATTCCCCTCTGCTGAACACTGGGGAGGCCCCACCTGCAGCGCTGGGTCCAGTGCTGGGTGCAACAAGAGAGACCTGGACATAATGGAGTGTTCAGTGAAAGGCTGTGAAGATGCTGAAGGGCCTGGAGCATCTGTCCTAGGAGGAAGGGCTGGAGGAGCTGGGACAGTAGGAGCAGAGAAGGCTCAGGATGGATATAAAGCCATGCAGGGAGGGTGCGAAGCAGCACAGACCTCTTTCTGGTGGTGCCCAGTGCCAGGACCAGAGGCCATGGGCACCAGGTGAACCATGGGAGGTTCCTTCTGGACATCAGGAGACACTTTGTCACTGTGTGGGTGACTGAGCACTGGCACAGGTTGCCCAGGAAGGTGATGGAGTCTCCATCCTTAGAGACACTCCAAAGCCATCAGGACATGGTCATGGGCAACCAGCTCTGAGTGGTCCTGCTGGAGCAGGGCGTGGGACCAGGGGACCATCTAGTGGTCCCTTCCCACCTCACCCCTTCTCTGATTTGTTCCAAAGCCTTTGAACAGCAAAGACAGAGTGTACAGGAGGACAAATGCAGGTGCAGAGATACAGCTCTTGGTGGCAGTTGGGACATTTAGGAGTTGCCATCACCGAGGAGCACAAAACCCAACCCATATGTCCCCTCCAGCCAAGGGCTTGAGCTGCACTTTTGGGCACAAGTGAGGAAGAAAACAGGGATGCAGTTGTAATCTGAGGTGACCTCAGGGCCCTGGTGACACTAATGAGGGTGGTGACACTAATGAGGGTGGTGACGCTGATGAGGTGATGCTGATCAGGAGAGACTCTGTGGGAACCTCCACCAGGCTGGAGGGACTAACGGGTGCTGGGGGACATGTGGGTGGGGAGGGTTGGGAGTCAAAATGCTGAAGAGCAAAACTGCTTGGTTACTGCTGGCCAGTGCCACCCGCAGCACCTCCTACTTTGCTGAGCCCTTGTCCCCCGTGTGTCACAGGAGCCCTCAAGTCCTACCTGCGAGAGCTGCCAGAGCCCCTCATGACGTTTGAGCTGTATGAGGAGTGGATCCAGGCCTCCAAGTGAGTCTGGGGCATCTCCACCACTCCTCCGTGACACGGGGGGTGGCATCTTGGGTCCCCATGGATGGTCTGGGGGTCATGAGTTATTTCTGATGTGGCTCACAGCATTTGGGATGTTTCCTCTGGAATCTGAGAGCCTGGAGGGTTTCAGTGATGCTCCTTGAACATCATGGCTCCCAGCAGCAAGAGTGACCTCAATGTCCCCCATGGTGTCCCCACCATGGTCCAGAGCACCCTGGGCGAGGTGGCTGAGCTCTCTCAGCAGCTTAGGGTGAGCCCTTGGTGCCATTTCTGGACAGGTGTGCTGACCCTGGGGACAGCTGGCCAAGGGAGCTCCCACCTGCTTTGCTGGGGTGCTCTGCACCCTGGAACCCCCAAACCCGGCAGGATTGGGCCAGCTGAGGTGGCACCAACCTGTGCCACCACGGGAGGTGACAGAGGGGCAGAGAGCGGTAGGAAAAGGAGCATCACTTTTGGGGTGGGACCCACCTCGATGGTATCTGAATATGGATCTGACCATGTCCCCCACCTGCCCTGGGAGTGCTGGAGCGCAGCAGGGACATGGTGGTGGCTCAACGGAGGGAACGGTCCCCAAGGGTGGCACATGGGGGAGAGGGCTGTTGTTTTGGGGGACTGTTTGCAGTAATTTCCCCTTCCAAAGCGAATACATCCCCAAAAGACAAACCTTGGGGGGACTGCACAGAAGTGAGGAGAGGACCAGTATCCACCCTGCAGCTGAACGATTCCCTTCTCATTTTGCCTGAGTTTTGGGGGTTAATTTACTGACATAATGTTGGCAGCAGCCCAAGGGTCTGGCTGGGTCCCCAAAGGCAGGGCTGCAGGGGTCAAAAGCCCCAGGGTGGGTTGGGGATGGGGATGAGCCTCTCGCCCACCTCTCCGCAGCATCCCGGAGCAGGAGAAGCGGCTGCAGGCTCTCTGGAGCGCCTGCGAGAAGCTGCCCAAAGCCAACTACAACAACATCAGGTGAGCCTGGGGACAGTGGGACCCGGGGAGGGGACAGGGCAGCTGTGATTCTGATACACCGACACATCTTGGCTCTGCTTTCCAGGTACCTGATTAAATTCCTGGCCAAGCTGACCGAGTACCAGGACACAAATAAAATGACACCGAGCAATGTGGCCATTGTGCTGGGGCCCAACCTCCTCTGGCCACAGGCGGACGGGTAAGGGATCCGTTTGTGCCACAGGGATGCTGGGGATGGAGGTCGAGGGGGCAAAAATCCCACCGGGAATAAGGCCAGGCTGTGGTGAGGTTGCTGAGCTGCTGCCCACCACCTCTCAGGAACATGACGGAGATGATGACAACTGTCTCGCTGCAGATCGTGGGCATCATCGAGCCGCTCATCCAGCATGCAGACTGGTTCTTCCCCGGAGGTAGGCTGTGTCCCTTGGCCATGGCGGGGGGGTGGGCTCTGGGGGACTCCCCGGCCCTCCCTGGGGAGCGGGAGCTGAATCACAGCATCCCAAGCTGGTGTTGTCTGAAGGGACCTCTGCAGATCCCCCAGTCCAGCCCCTGCTCACGCAGGGTCACAGAGCAGATCACACAGGTGGGTCCAGGGGGTTTGGATGTCTCAGAGAAGGAGACTCCACACCCGCTCTGGGCAGCCTGGGCCAGGCTCTGGCACCTCCCAGCAAACAAGTTTCTCCTCCTGTTCAGATGGAGCCTCCTGTGCTTCAGTCTGTGCTCGTTGCCCCTCACCCTGGCGTTGGGCACCACTGAACAGAGTCTGGTCCATCCTCTGACACCCACCCTGAGATATTGATCCCATTGATCAGACCCCTCTCAGCTTCTCTTCTCCAGCTCAACAGCCCCAGCTCTCTCAGCCTTTCCTTGTAAGAAAAATGCTCCAGACCCTCAGCATCTTTGTAGCTGGACTCTCTCCAGTAATTCCTTGTCCTATTGTCCTTCTGCTGAGCTTCCATATTTCTTTTCACCAGCCCCCACTTGCCTTGGTTTGGTTGGGGCTCAAGGGGAGATCTGGCAAGACTCATCACAGCAGTGAGCCCAACCAGCCGCTCCCGCACCCCCTGAGAATTCCTGCAGTGCCAATACCCACATCCCACCCCTCGCTGAGGACCCACAACCCAACATCGCCCCTTCTCCTTTCTTCCTGCACTCCCCAGACATTGAGTTCAATGTGACGGGGAACTACGGCAGCCCCATGCACGTCAACCACAACGCCAACTACAGCTCCATGCCCTCCCCGGACATGGACCACGCCGACCGGCGGCAGCACGACCAGGCTCGGCGGCCCCTCAGTGTGGCCACAGACAACATGATGCTGGAATTTTACAAGAAGGATGGGTAGGGTCTCCGCAGGGCCAGGGTTTTGGGAGAGGGAGACAGTGGCATTGCCATCACCCTTGGTGGGAGTGGCACTGAGCTGGTGGATGTTGGGTGCTCCTGGGGTGGGAGGACCCCCCTGCTCTCCTGCTCTTGGGAATGCTCAGGTGAGCACAGGGCTTGATGTCTGTCCCCAGCCTGCTGGTGATGGCAGTGGGGTGGCCTGTGCCATGATGGGGTCAGATGCCCTGGTGTCCCCAAGGTCTGTGGGCTCTGCTCCTGGGGAAAGCTCTGCACTGTGCATGACCACCCCCATGCATCTCACAGGGACAGCAGCCGGTCAGGTCGGCTCCAAAAAACACCCCCAGGGCTCTCCCCATCTCCAAAAAACGTTCCCAGGGCTTTCCCCATCACCAACATAGCCTGGTCCCTGCTGTGCCCCCTGCCCCCTCCCTCAAAGCCCCATGACCTCGCAGCTCCTTTTCCAGGCACTGTGCTCTCACCCTGTGCATTGTATGGTTTTAGGGCTATTTTTTACACTAATAATCATGTGTTTCTGCCCATGCAGCCTTAGGAAAATCCAAAGGTACTGTATCCTCTGCAGTGGTGCTGGGAGGATGCTGGGTGGTTGCTGGAAGGATGCTGGGTGGTTACTGGGAGGATGCTGGTACCTGTTGGTACCTGGGGAAGGGGGAGGTGGCTGATGGGTCCCACACTGCCACCCCCACCCTGTTGCCGTGGAGGTTCATTCCCAGCAGCTTCCCGGTGGAAGAGAAGTTCTTAGGGACCAGGCACCCCAAAGGAGCCTTGACACAGTGCCAGCGGTCCCTTCCCACCAGGCTGACAGCCTGTCTCTGTGTCCCCCCCAGCATGGGCGTCAGGGTGATGGACACCTCGTGGGTGGCTCGCCGAGGCACCTCGGGGGTGCGCAAGGCATCATCCACCCCACCGGCCGCTCAGCCCCCCGCGCCGCCCGCCGAGCTCCCCGCCGTGCCCCACTCACCCATTCCCGAGCAGTCACCGGATATTTCAGCCACCCCCTCCCCACCTCCCACCAGCTTCGGCTTCCCCCCAGGAGCCGAGCGGACAAGGTAAGGCCACCGGCACCCCCGTGTCCCCAGCCTGGGTGTCATCTCTGTGTGTGAATCAAGCAGCAAAACAACCCCACAGCCATGCTGGAGGCAGCAGGAGAGGATGCTCCGCATCCCAGGCAGAGGAGCAGCAGCCCAGGGACAGTGGGAGCAGAGGATGCTCAGCATCCCTGGGAGAGGAGCCACATCCGGGGGGCAGAGGATGCTCAGCATCCCTGCAGCCACCACAGTGTCCCTGTCCCGCCGGACCTGTGCTACCTTCAGGGATTTTCCTGTGGGTCCCTTGTCTGTCTCACTTTGGGTGTTGCTGGGCTGTAGTGAAATTTGGGCTGGAGGTGCAAGGAAAAGACTGAAGGAGCCCAGAGTCCCCCAAGCCCTTCCTCTGCCCACAGTCTGTGTCTGGCTGTAATTTGTATGGGCCAGATATGAGAAAGCACCTAAATTCCACTTTTCTGCCCCCAAAAGAGGAGCTGAGCACTGCAGCAGCCTGCAAGCCGGGCTCTGCCCTGGGGTGCACCCATGGGTGGGGTGGCAGCCCTGGCTGGGGTCATGCTGTGGATGGGACGAGGTGGGGGGATTTCAGCACCGTGAGGGCTCCACCACTGCTCTCCCCTGTCCCCCCCTCGCCAATGCTTCTGCTCTTTTATTATTTTTCCCTCCTTTTTTGTTCTTTTGCCTCTTTTCTGCCGTTTCTGGACATTTTGCAGCAGGGCTAACCTGGTGTCTGCCTGGCTGGATGGCGGGTGCAGCCGCCCCCGCCCCGAGGACGAGCGGGTCCCCCTGTCCCCCCACTGCTGGCCCCGTCCCCTCTGGCCGGGCTGCACCCGGAGCCTTCCCCCGCCCCGCTCCTCCTCCTCGCCGCTCAGTCCCCTCCCCCCCGCCCAGCCCTGCGCCCCCCGCTGCTCCCGCTCCCCCTGGCACTGCTCCCCCATCTGGCTCCCCCCCGGGCCGCCCCCCCGGGGCAGCCGCCCCGCCGCCCACGCCGCGGGACTCGGCCCGGAGAGGTAACGGGGAACCGCACCGGGGTGGGGGGGGGAACCTGTCACCGGGGGCCCCGCGCCCCGCAGCCGGGCTGGGCGCCGAGAAACACGCGCTAAGGCGGGAGCGACCCCCCCGGCCCTGCCCGGGATGCGCGGGGGGGCAGCGGGAGGAGCGGCGGGGGGGGCGGGGGGGCAGGACCTCGCGGCTCTGCCGCCTTCCTTCCCTATTTTTTTTGCTTTTCCTTTTTCTATTTTTTATTATTAATTTTATTTTAATTTACATTTTATTTTCATTTGGATTTTAATTTGAGGGGGTTCCATTTTTTTAAATTCATATTTTTATTTTATATTATTTTATTTTCCTTTAATGTTTATTCTTTTATTTTTCATTTTATTATTGCATTCCATTTTTTGTTTCTAGTTCAGATCTTTTTGTATTATTTTGCATTATATTCTTTTATTTCTATTTTCCTGTTCAAGTTATTTTTATAATTTTCTTTTCCTTGTTTCTTTTCTTTTCTTTCTTTTCTTTTTTCTTTTCTTTTCTTTTCTTTTCTTTTCTTTTCTTTTTCTTTTCTTTTCTTTTCCTTTTCTTTTCTTTTCTTTTCTTTTCTTTTCTTTTCTTTTCTTTTCTTTTCTTTTCTTTTCTTTTCTTTTCTTTTCTTTTTTTCTTTTCTTTTCGTTTTTTTCTTTTCTTTTTTTTTTCCTTTTCTTTTCTTTTCTCTTTTCTTTTCCTCTCTTTTCCTCTCTTTTCCTCTCTTTTCCTCTCCTCTCTTCTCCTCTTCTCTTCTCTTCTCTTCTCTTCTCTTCTCTTCTCTTCTCTTCTTTCTCCTCTCCTCTCCTCTCCTCTCCTCTCCTCTCCTCTCCTCTCCTCTCCTCTCCTCTCCTCTCCTCTCCTCTCCTCTCCTCTCCTCTCCTCTCCTCTCCTCTCCTCTCCTCTCCTCTCCTCTCCTCTCCTCTCCTCTCCTCTCCTCTCCTCTCCTCTCCTCCTCTCCTCTCCCTCTCCCTCTCCCTCTCCCTCTCCCTCTCCCTCTCCCTCTCCCTCTCCCTCTCCCTCTCCCTCTCCCTCTCCCTCTCCCTCTCCCTCTTCCTCTTCCTCTTCCTCTTCCTCTTCCTCTCCTCTCCTCTCCTCTTCTCTTTTCTCTTCTCTTCTTTTTCCTTTAATTCTATTTTTCCTTTTTCATTATTTGATTATTTTTATTGTTTACTTTTTTTTTAAATTTTGCATTATTTTATTTCAAATTGTTTATTTTTATTCTTCTTTTTATTATTATTTTGTCTTCTTATTTTCTTTAAATTTGTCTTTAATTTCCTTTTTACAAGTATTGTTATTTCATTGCTGCTCTTCTCCGGTCCGTTCTCTCTCCGCTCCATTTCCGCCCGTCTCCCCCCAGCACTTTAAAGCCCAAGGAGCTCTCCCCCGGGCCTGGGCAGCCGCCGCCTGCCGCCCCCCCCGCGCCCGCCGAGCAGAGCCCGCACGCCCCGCGCAAAGGTAGGAGCGGGGCGGGGGGTGTGGGGGTGTACGGGGGTCCCGCTCGCTGTGACCCCCCCGCACCCTGACCCCCCGTGTCTCTCTCGCAGTGGCCAAGAAGCTGGCGCCCATCACGCCGCAGGGGGGGACACAGCCCTCCCCCGCCAGCCTCTCCCCCACGCCCCCTAGCACCCCCTCCCCTTACGGCCCCCCCGCGCCCTCCCCGGGGCCCTGCCTGTTCCCCCCGCAGCCCTCCCCGCCCCCCCCGCCGCCTCCCCCGCCCCCCCCGCTCCTGCCCCCGCCCGCCAGCACCGCCCCTAAGTCTCGCCCCACCCCCAAAACGCGGCCCCGCCCCTCGCTGCCCCCGCCCCCCCAGCCTCCCCCTACCCCCGCCCCCCCCCAAACCCCGGAGCTGCCCCGCACGGACACCGCGGGGGACGGAGCCCTGACAGGTAACCCGGGGGGGCGGCTGCTGGTGGCCCCGGGTTCGGTGGTGCTGGTGGCCCCGGGAGGGTGGCAGTGTCACTGGAAAAGTGGAACTGTCACCAGGAAGGTGACTATGTCCCCTGGAAAAGGTGGTGATGTCCCTGAGAAGGTCACAGTGTCCCCAAGAAAGTGGCAACATCCCTGGGAGGGTGACAGTGTCCTCAGGAAGGTGACAGTGTGCTCGAGAATGGTAGCATCCTCGGGAAGTTGGCTATGTCCCCAGGAAGGTGGCATCCTCCCTGGAAAGGTGGAACTGTCCCCGGAAAGGTGATGATGACCCCAGGAAGGTGACAGTGTACAGTGGCAACATCCTTGGAAAGTTGGCTGTGTCCATGGGAGGGTGACAATGTCCCTGGAAAGGTAGAAGTGTCACTGGGAAGGTGGCAGCATCCTCAAGTGGAAGGTGGCAATGTGCTCAAGAAGGTGGCAATGTCCCTTGCAAGGTAATAATGACCCTGGGAAGGCAACAGTGTCCCCAGGAGGGTGGCAATGTTTCTGACATGGCAGAACTGTCCCCAGGAAGATGGCAGTGTCCCATGGAAGGTGGCATCATCCCCGTGGAGCACAAGCCAATGCTGCTGTCCCAACCTCCCTGTCCCTGGGGTTTGTTGCGGTGTGTCCCCACGGTGTCCTCGCAGCAGTGGGGCTGTTGGAGGGGACAGTCAGGGGCATGCTTTGGAAGTGCCAGGTGGCGTCAGGGACACCGTGGGACACAGAGGCTGGGGGAGTGAGGGCACAGCTGGGAGCCCCTGGCTCTGGCCAAGCTGGGCATGGGGACTCTGCTCCTCTGGGGACCTACGAGATGGGGACAGCCCAGGTGACACTGAGCCCCTGTGGACCCCGCAGAGCCAGGCTGCACTGTTCTCCAGGGGGGCTGCGGCCCTGGCACCAGTGCAGCCCCAATATGGCACCTGCACAGGCAGCATGCGGGGACATCAGTGCTGGTGTCACAGGCTCTGGCCAGGATGGGGTGGCACAGAGCAGGAAGCAGCAGTGACATCCCTGCTGGTGGCACTAACATGGTACCAGCCCTGGTGAGGCGTCCTGCCGCAGTGTCCCCCATGGCTCTGCCCTCCCGCAGGTCTGCTCCGTTTTGAGGTCCCCTCGCTCCATGTCCCCCCGGATGCCACCATGCGCCGGGACCCGCCGGAGGCATCGCAGAGACTCTCGGGGCTGCAGCAGCAGGAGGAGGAGGAATCGGAGAGCACAGCTCTATGACAGTGTCCCTGGCCCCCAGCTCACCCATGTGGCACCCAGGGGCCAGCACCGGCCACCGGCACCGAGGGCCACCGGCAAGGCACCCAGTTTGGGGGTGGTCGCTGCTCTTTATTTCATTTTTTTTTCGCCTTATCCAAGACTTTGCCTTTCAACTGGGTGCCTGTGCCTCCTCTCCCACCCCCACCCCGCAGCACCCACGGTCCTGCGGTGATGCCACCGTCTCCTCTGTGTCCCCATGGTGGGTGGCGCTGGGTACCGGCCAGGTTACAACGAGCTTGCCAGCGCTTTGCAGCGGAATTTCATTTCTTTGGCTTCTTCCCCCTCCGCTTGTTTGCCGGAGCAGGACGGGACCTGATCAGCAATAACCTGGGGATGCAGGATGTGGCCCCCTGGGCTCTCGGGGTGCCGGTGGGCGAGGGCATGCATCCCTTGGCACCCGCTGTCCCCATGGGTTGATGGCTTTGGTTGTGCATGTGAAGAGAAATTAACCTTTTATCCTTTCCAGAGAGACAGAAGAGAGATATATATATATATCGGCAGAGATATATATATTATATATTTGTATATATATAGAAAAAATATATAGAGATTTGTTTTACTTGGAGCCATTCCCACCCACCCGGTGCACAGAGGGAGGATGGAAATGACAGCGCTTTGCCCCCCCCAACCCTGCTCGCCCTGTGTCCCTCGCCCCAGGCGGGTACCAGGGGCACCAGCACCCCAAAGCGATCAATAAATCCATGTGCCACCTGCTCTGACCCCCCTGGCAGCGCTGGCCTTTGGTTAATGCACCCGTGTCACCACGGGGGGGAAGCATTGGTGAGGAGGGATGAGAGTTGGGGGGGTAAAAGGGTGGAGTAGGGGCTGTGTGGGATGTTGGGGTCCTGGTAAGGTGGGATGGGGCAGTGCCAGGCAGGGGGTGGTTCCAGCACAGATTTGGAGTGGTCCCACCCGAGATTCTGGGTGGTCTGAGCCCAGATTTGGAGTAGTTCGAGCCTGGATTTAAGGTGGTCTGAGCCTGGATTTGGGGTGGTTCCAGACCACATTTGTGCCCACTGGTGGATTTAGGACACAGGCTCTTGGAAGATGCTTTTTTTTTTGCAAGAAATGGGCTTTTCTGGAGGTTTGGTTGATAGAATGGTGGCTTTTACTCTATGTGGGCTGTCATGGTCCCAAGGGATGGGGCAGCATCAGGCCCTGGGTGGTCTCAGCCTGGATTTGAGTGGTGGGGAGGTGCCTCTGGACCATCACTACTGTGGGCAGACACAGATGCTGGGGAAGGCTGGGTGCCCTGGATACATCTCCTGGGATGGACACTGTCCCCAAGCACCACACCAGGCTCCTTTCACGTGTCTTTAATAGAAACCGCCGGCGGTGGGGCCACAGCCCCCACATAAAAAAGCTGGCTGGAAGAATCGCGTATTGCATAGACCGTGGTGTGGGGGACCCGCCCGCCCCCCCAAAAATAGTCGCCTTTTAGAAAACAAAAAGCGTCTCTGAATAAAACTCTCCTGGTACAATAAATAACTCTCATGCCTTAGAGGTGGCGGAGCCGGGAGCCAATGCCTGCCCCCCTGCTCCCTGGGAAGGGACGTGAGGAGGTGAGTGGGTGATGTCCCCAGTTCAGGATGCCCCTGGGTTGGGATACCCCTATTTTCAGAGCCACCGGTTTGCAATGACCCCTGTTTGGGACGCCCCAGGGTCATGAACCCCCATTTGGGGATGCCCCCAGTCTGGAATGCCCTGGGTTGGCATGACCTGCATCAGGATGCCCCTATTTGGGAGCCCTCAGGTCAGGATTCCCTGTTTGGGATGCCCAGGTTCGGGATTTCCCCTGGGTCAGGAGCCCCCAGGATGGGATGCCGCTGGGTTGGGAGCTTCTATTTCAGGCTGCTCCAGGTTTGGGATGCTCCTGCATTGGGATGCGCCCAGGCTGGGAGCCTTCAGTTTGGGATGACCCAGCTTCAAGATACCTGAATGCCTCCAGTTTGGGGATGCCTCAGTTTGGGAGCCCCCAGGTTGGGGTGTCCCACTTGGGGTGGTTCCCAGCTCAGGATGACCCTGCTTTGGGATGCCCTGGTTTGGGGTCCCCTGGCTCAGGACCTCTTGGGTTGAGATACCTCCAGTTTGGGAGCCCTGTTTTGGGATGCCCGGGGGGGTGCTGCCGGGGGCTGTGGCTCAGAAGCTGGACTCTGGCACGGCCAGGCGGCACAGAGAGCCCACGGGCTGCCGTCCTCGCTGCAGCGTGGTGCTGGGGGGACCCCAGGCGGGCAGGGGTGGCTCCCTCACACCCCTGCCCAGTGAGGCTGAGCGCCACAGGCCTCTCTCGGGGCGCAGGGGCAGGCTGGCCGAGCTCTGTGAGCGATTTATGGCCACCGGGCTGGAGGACAGATGTGCTGGAGGGACACCCACATCCCCCTCCGGCTGCGGCCGCCTGGGGTGGTGGAGCCCCCCTGTCCCCTCCCCACTCTGCTTCGGGCTGCTCTGTTTTTTGGGGGGTTGGCGCGGGGTCCTCTCGGCACCAGCACTGGCGGCTCGTCGCAGTGTGGGTACACGGAGGGGCTGGCGGGGGGCTCGGGGAGCGCCCGGCTCCTCCTGCCCCTTGCCGGGCTGTTTTAGGGGGCCACCTGGCGGGGGGCTGGGGGTTGGAGGGGTGGCGGGGTCACTCTCCCCACCCGTGCCAAGCGGGAGGAGGGAGCGGCGGGCACAGGAAGGCCAGCGCCCTGACTCCAGATATGCCACCAGCCCCCCTGGGACCCCCAGCCGGCCCCGCTCCTTGCTGGAGAAAGACCAGCGGGGGCGCACAGCCATTGAGGGGGCACTGGCGGGTGGGAGCTTCACACTGAGGCTGCGGCCCTGGACACCCCGAACCAAGGGTCTGGCCTCGAAGCCACCTGCAATTAGAAAAAATAATAAGTGGGGGGTTCTGGAGCCACCCTGGGGTGCTGGGAGTGGTGAGGGGGATCAGTATCACCTTTCTCCAGGGCAGTGGTGGCATCAGGGGTGCCAGGCGGCGAGGGCCGGGTGGCCGAGTGACCCACAGCTGCGGTGTCTCCTGTGCTGGTGCTCAGGCGCGTCAGCCAGTGGGAACCTGCGGGAGCAGGAGGGTGGGGAGGGTGACAGCAACCCTGCACCCCGGGGTGCCCAGCAATGGGGAGCACTGGGCTGCACCAGGTGCAAGTCCCTGTGTGAATCTGCACAAGTACATGGTGGGTGTGAGCGGGCTGTGCTGTGTGTGCCGTGTGGCTGCAGTTCGAAGATTTGTGTGCACTTGCCACACCATGTGCTAGCGTGTGTGCCCACTCTGGTGTGTAGCTCCATGCACAGGTATGTGCACGTGCACACCTGGCTTGCTGGGACAGCACACGTGCACCTGGTCGTGCATGTGCATGCCAGGGCATGTTCAGCTGTACTGCGTGTGCTCAACACTGCATACGTAGGTGTGTGTGTATCTCTGTGTGTGCCTGTCTGCCTTACTGTCCCTGCATAGGTGTGCACATATGTCTGTGTGCATGCACTACTCTGTGTGTGCAAGTGCTGAACACATATGCCCTTAGTGGTGCTGTATGTGCACATACAACACCGCACATGTGTGCATGTGACTGTGCCATCTGTGCATGTGCACCTATCACAGTGGTTGTGCATGTGTGCACAAGGGGGTGCAGGTGGCTGTGCTGTCTGTGCAAAACCCTGTGCATGCTTGTGTGCATGGGCATGCACATGTGCACACTTGGCTATGCCATATGTGTGCCTGCCTGCCATACAACCCATGCACAGGTGTGCACACCTGTCCATGTGCATGCATGTCTGTGCATGCAGCTGTGCTATGCACACACTATGCTGCATGTGTTGAATGCGCACGTGCTCAGCTCTGCTGCAGGTACCATGCTGTGTGCACGTGTGTGCACTCAGCTGTGCTGTGTGACAGTGCATGTGCACCTCCCACACTGTTCATGTGTCTGCAAACGTGTGCATTAGCCTGTGCTATGTGTGCACAACACCGTGCATGCCAATGTGCACAGGCAAGCATGTGCATGTGTGTATGCATCTGCAGGCCATCCAGTTCATGCATGGGTGTGCATGTGTGCCTGTATGCATGTGTGCATGCACACACCATTCCATGTGCACATGCATTAGTGCTCTGCATGTGTGCACATCACCCTGTGTACACCTGCACCTACGCTCTGTGTGCACTCCCACGCTGCACGTGCACATGCTGAACGCACACACCTGTGGCTCTGCTGCACGTTTACTGCACCCTGTGTCACATACGTGCACCCAGCCGTGCCACACGTGCCCGGGGCGGCAGCCTTAGGGTTTGTGGGTGCTGTGGGGTGCAGGCGGGCAGGGAGGTGGGTGCTCACCCCGGAGAGAGCTGCCGGCCGCCCAGGTGGGCGCAGCGTTGCGGCGCTGGTAGAAGAGGATGTAGGCGCTGCGGGTGCTCACCTCGGCCTCCCGCACCCCCTCCACCCGGCTGTCGTCGTAGCTGTACCAGCGCCCGTCCAGGGCATTGCAGCAGTAGGCTGGGGCAGGGGGTGAGGGGGGAGACACAGGGGGTGGGGCGGGATCAGGCTCTGCCTTTGTCCCCCCTGGCCACCCCACAGTGCAGGGACAGCCTGGGGGTGCAGGACGCTGCTGGGGGATACATCCCTGTGCCACGGCTGCAGCACCGTCCTGTGTGTCCCCTATGCCCCTGCTCCCTGGTGCTCTGCCCCACAGCAGATACCCCTGAGCTGCCCCTCAACCCCATGCTGTGCCCCCACACATCACCGAGGTGGCCCCCCCCAAACCCACACTGTGCCCTATGGCATATCCCTCTGATGTGGCCCCTAAGCCCACAATGTGCCCCACAGCACAGCCCCTTTAGTGCTCCTGCAAACCCCACGCTGTGCCCCCCAAAGTGCCCCCCATTCTGCTGCCAAGCTGCATGGCACACCTTCTGCAGTGCCCCTCCAAACCCCATATCACAGCCCCTCCAGCACCCCTTTTGCAGTGCCCCCCATGGCACACCCCTGCAGTGCCCCAGCCCTACAGCACATCCCCTGCTTCCCAAACCCACACCTTGCCCCACGGCACACCCTCTGCAGTACCCCCATGAACCCCATAACATGCCCCCAGCACAGCTCTTGCAGTGCCCCCCAACTGCACAGCACACCCCATGGCACAACCCTGCAGGACCCCAAACCCCACCCCAGGCCCCACACCCCTGCAGTGCCCCACCCCACTCACCGGTGTAGTGCCCCCCCTGCATGCTGCCGTGGTGGTTGCAGACTGCATACAGGTCGTAGAGGTAGTCGCTGGGGGAGCAAGGCGGGGGCTGCCAGGGCACCCAGCGCCCCAACATCTGCCCGCTGGCCTGGCCCCGCTGTGCCACATGGGGGGCCATGTCCAGGCCCCGCAGCGGGAACCTCACCAGCGTGGTGAGTTTGTGCCGGTGCTCAGCCACCTGCCGAAAGCGCTTGAGGTGGATGATGAGGATGTCGGGCAGCGTCCAGAGGCTCAGCTTCACCGTGCCCTGCTGCAGCACCTTGCAGTGCGGGCAGCGCCAGGCGTCGTCTGGGGCCAGCTGGGGACAACACATAGAACCACAGAGTGTCCTGAGCTGGAAGGACCCACCAGGATCATGGAGTCCAGCTCCTGTCCCTGCACAGGACACCCCACAGGTCACACCGTGTGTCTGAGGACGTCGGCCAGTCTCTCCTTCAACACTGTCAGGTTGGGGCCATGACACCTCCCTGGGGAGCCTGTTCAGTGTCCAGCACCTCTGGGTGAAGAACCTTTTCCTCACGTCCCACTGACCCTCCCTGGCACATCTTCTGCCATTCCCTGAGCTCTGTCACTGTCACAGAGAAGAGCTCAGCCCTGCCCCTCCTGCTCCTACTGAGGAATCTGCAGCCCATGAGCTCTGCCCTCAGTCTGCTCTGCTCCAGCTCAACAAACCCAGGGACTCCAGCCGCTCCTCACAGTTTCCCCTCCAAACCCTTCACCAACTTGGTGTCCCTCCTCTGGACACTCTCCAGTAGCTTTATCTCCTTTTCTCCTCTGTCCTCAGCCCTGCACACAGTGAATGCTCCAGGTGAGTACTGTGCCACAGCCACCTCTGAAGCACCCCCGACCCCGCCAAAGCCACCCCTGGCCCCGCGGACAGGCAAGGTGTGCGGTACCTGCTCCTCCTTGGTGTAGAGCTGGAAGCACTCGTCCAGCGTGCAGCTGTGCTGCTGCCGGTGCGCTTGCTGCTGCAGCCGCACGCTCTCCGCGTCCTGCACCTCCTCCTTCTGGATGTCCCCAAAAAGGCTGTGGGGACAGGGGGGTGACATAAAGTCAGGCAGGGTCAGTGACCTGGGTGCTGGGTTGTCCCCCGCCAGCCCTGAGTGCACGTGACTCACCGCTCTTTGGTGCTCATGTCCCACTCCACCGTTAGCTTCACGTGGGGAGGACCACCCCCCTGGCTCAGCTGCAGGGCTCTGGGGGACAATGACAAAGTGAGATGGCCCCCTGAAGTCCCCCGTACCCACAGGGCCACTTCTCTGCAGCCCATAGTGGCAGTTGGGGACAGCCACTGCTTCCCCATGCAGCATCCATGGCATGGACGTAGGGCTGGGGACCTAGTCCCCAGGGAGGGGGGTGGCCACCATAGTGACAACCCATGGTGACACCACTGGCCACACACAGGGACACTGGCCAGCCACAGGGACACCTCTGGCCCCACATGGTGCCAACACAACCACACACAGGGACATGACGGCCGCCCACAGGGACACTGTGATCTGCCACTGTGACCACTACTGGCCAGCCCTGGGGAGTGAGGGGACATCCTGGGGACAATCCTGTCCCTGCAGCGCCCTTACCTGTCGACAGCGGGGTGGCAGAGGGGGTAGGGGTCCTGCGGGGACAGGTAGGCACAGGTGGCCAAGCCCCCTGCCAGGCGGATGCGGAAGAGGGTCCCTGCGCCCTGCAAGGGGAGAAGGGGCTGTGGGGTGCGTGGGGCACAGCCCCCCCACCCTCTGGTGTCACCCATGGGGAGCCATGCCTTGTGACACAGGACAAAAAAAGCCCCAAAAACCAGATTCCTTTAGTCCCTGTGACAGGGCTGGCAGGGGACACCCATGGAGTTGGGGACGCAGGGCTAAGGGATGGCCTGTCCCACCGCTGCAGTGCGGCTGGGGACAAAGGGGCAGCGCGGGGACACCAGCACCTGTGGGATGGTGGCACCTGGGCGCTGGAGAGGGCGGCTGGGCTGGGGTGGCTCTGCCGTGGGAGCCGGCTGGCACTGCGGGCAGCCATGGCCATGCCGTGCCCACCCACGGTGACACCACTCGCTGCCTGCAGCAACAACACAACCACCTGCAGGAACACCAGAGCTACCCACAGAAACAGTGTGGCCACCCATGGTGACACCACCGGCCAGCTGTGGTGACAACATGACCACCCACAGGGAGACCACTGCCACGCAGAGACACACTGTGACACCACTGGCTGCCTGCAGTGCAAATATGATCACCCCCAGGGACAGCATGGCCCCCCGCTAGGGACCATCAGCAGCAACAACACAACCACCCCAAGGCCACCACAAACAGCCATGATGACACCACTGGTGACCTTGCAGCCAAGCACAGTTCCACCATCGTCACCCATGGTGCCACTACAGCCAGTGATGGTGCCACCCATGGTCACCCACAGCTCTACCATGGCCATCCATGGAGACACCCACCATGGGCACCAACAGCTCTACCACAGACACCCATGGAGACACCATAGGCACTCAAAGCTCTACCCTGGCCACCTGTAGCCCATCCCCACCATGGCTGCAGTGCTAGCAGCCCTGTCCAGCGGTGTCCCCAGCAGGGGACAGCAGTGTCCCCTCTCCTGCTCACCTGTGCCCGCACCTCTCCCCGCAGCAGCGCCCGCAGCTGGGCCAGGATGCTCTGCTGGAGCTGCTCCCAGGAGACGCCCCGCTCCTCCCGCAGCACCAGCGGGGGCCCGAACCTGGGGACAACAGGGGACACTGGGTGAGGAGGGGACACCTCCGGGGCCCCTCCCGCCAGGGCAAGGCAGGCGCGGGCAGGGCGGGCAGGTACCTGGCGAGGCGGGGGCCGGTGCCCGCCGTGTTGCAGAGCAGCAGCAGGATGCGGCCGCCCGGGCCGTGCAGGCAGCCGTGCAGGCAGTCGCAGGAGCGGGTGGCAGCGGGCAGCAGGCGCTGTCCCTCGGGCTGGGCCCCCCCGGGGGAGGCGGGCAGGCTGCGGGGACACCCTGCAGACAGGGCCAGGGTCAGCCAGTGACTCTCGTTTAGTATTAATTAGGTGTTAATTAGCATCCATGCTCCTCTCCCGCAGCAACCTCCCCACGGGGGCCCTGCCTGCAGCGCTGCCTCCTGCCCACCAACCACAGCCTCTACCAATCACAGCAGAGCATGCCTGCCTCCCACCAATCAAAGGACAGGGGGAGAGAGGGAAAAGACTCCCACCAATAAGAGCAGAGCACACTAACCTCCCACCAATCACGAGGCAGGGGGAGAGCAGGAAAACAAGACTCACACCAATCAGAACAGAGGACACCTGCCTCCAACCAATTGGGGAGGGGGACGGGGGGGAAGGCTCCCACCAATCAGAGCAGAGCACAACCTGCCTCCCACCAACCATAGCATGAGTGCCAAGATTCCCACCAATCACAGCAGAGGACGCAGCTCCCACCAATCACAGCAGTGCAGGCATGCAACCCACAGCGAAGGATATCAGCCTCCCACCAATCCCAGTGGAGAGCAGCTGCCCCTGACCAATCACAACAGACAGGACACCACTCCCCCGCCAATCACAGTGAGAGGAACCACCAATCCCAAGGATGCCCCCACCACCCACAAGCCGCTCCCAACCAATCAGCACTCTGCAGGTGCCAGCCGCAGCCAATGGGGATGGGGGAGCGGTACCTGTGTGGCGGGCAGGGGGCGGCTGGAAGGCGTAGAGCGGCGCCCCCTCCCCGGCCCCGCCCAGCGCGTCCGAGTCACCCAGGGAGCGCAGGAACCCCCGCGGGGACACCTCGGCCAGGATCACCTGCGGGGTGGCACCTCAGTGTCCCTTGGAGGATGTCCCCTCCCATGTCCCCAACACTAGGGGACAGCACTGTCAGTGTCCCCCAGGAGGGGTGTCCCCTCCCATGTCCCCGTTACCTGCTCCGGGGGGATGTGTCCCTCCCGCGCCACCATCTCCCGCAGCTCAGCCACGGTGCCCAACAGGGGCACGGCCAGGCCCACCCGCACGAACCGCCAGCGCTCGCACTGCAGCACCAGGGTGACGTTGAGAGCCCTGGGGACACCGGGGGACACACACGCACAGCTCAGCGGAGAAGCCACTGCGCACCGCACCGAGACCTGATGCCACTCATAACCACGCCGGAGGAACCCATTGCACGGCAGCTCTGACCCCGGGACAGCAAACACCCATCGGACACAGCTCCGTGGCGGTGGCTGTCACTTGTCCCAACATTGCCACCACCTCCTGAATTAATGATTTACCCCAAAATACACACATTTCTCTCACTGAAGCCAAAACCCTGCTGGGCTGCAGCCATGTCTCTCACCGCACCGAGCAGCTGGGGGGGGCAGGGCCGGGCTCACCTGGTCTGGCGCAGCGGGATGGGCAGGGAGATGCACAGGAAGGGGTCGAAGGTGTTGCTCTGCTTCAGGCAATGCGGGCACGTGAGGGAGGACCTGAGGAACATAGCCGCAGCATGTCACTGGCATGGGGACAGCACCCCAGGGTCCCCACCGGGGGCCGCACCACCCTGCTGGCAGTACCACATCCCAGGTACTGTATCCCGGGTACCGCATCCCGGGGACCGCATCCTGGGTACCACATTCCTGGCAGGATGGAGGGTGGGAGGGATGGATGGAGCCTCTCTGCAGGGCTGAGTGCTCCTGGCTCATCCCTTCGCTAGGCTGGCAGAGTCCGGCCACCCCCCAGCACAGCCCCGTTGGGGCAGGACTGTCCGCCCCCCTCACCTGTACTGTGCCTGGAAGTGGCTCTGCACAAAGCTCTGCCCACGGGGCTGCCAGGCGGCCGGTGGGGAACTGCTGGCATCGATGATCCCATCCTTGCCAGCCTGTGGGGACAAGAGACAAGTGAGCAAGGTGCAGAGGTGACCCCCCACCACTGAGGGGCTGGGGACTCGTCCCAGTGAACCAAGCCCAGCTTTGGTGTCCTCGTGGCATCCATCCCGAGGAAAGGCAGGACACTCAGCCAGGGAGGCAGCCGCTTTTGCCATATTCAGGGGCTGCCAGAACCGGCTGTGGGAGGTGAGAACCTGCACCCAGGATGCCCAAGAGGAACCAGGTCCTCTGCTCTGCTCCACAGGGAACAGGGACACTGGGACATGACCACATTATGCAGCCAGACCTGCCCGGTTAGGAGACACAGAATAACAGAATTGTACAATCATTTTGGTTGGAAAAGACCCTCAGGATCATGGAGTCCAACCATAACCCACCCCTGGCGCTGCCCCATGTCCTGGGAACCTCATGTCCATCTGTCCAGCCCTCCAGGGCTGGTGACTCCAGCACTGCCCTGGGCAGCCTGTTCCAATGCCCCACAGCCCTTTGGGGAAGAAATTGTTCCAAGATCCAACCTCAACCTCCCCTGGTGCAACTTGAGGCCATTTCCTCTCATCCTGTCTCTTGTTACTTGGGTTTTTGGTCCAACATCTCCCTGACGCAATCTCTCTGGCACCCGCTGCCCTGGGAACCACAGGGAGTCCCTGTCCCCACAAACACAGGACAGAAGCCACGAGCTTCACCCCCTGCTATGGGCACACAAAGCCTGATGGCAGAAGAGATGTCACAGAAAGGAGCCTCAATAGACTGGGAAAGGACTGAGCTGTTTTGGGGCAAGAGGGAAGATTTTTGGAGTCGCAATGAGCAAGACTGAAAATCAGTGAGCTATCTGGCTGGGAGGTAGATTTTCCTCGTGCCATCTGCTGGCACCGGGTCCTGCTGTGCCTGACGTGTCCTCACAGTCTGTGCAGGGCCAGGGTCCATGTGCTGTGGACCTGGACTCTGTGCCCCACGTCATCCCAGACTCTGTGCCCCACGTGGCCCCCAAAATCCCCCCAAAACCCAAGGGGATACCTCCTCCTCCATCAGCCCTCCCAGCAGCCAAACCTTGGTCCCCACCAGGGTGGCCCCAGAGCCGCTGTGTACCAGGGCAGCCACCAAACACCCAGGAGGGTATTTAGAATCATAGAATCATTTGGTTGGAAAAAACCCTCTAGATCATCAAGTCCAAACATAACCCACCCCTGGCACTCCCCATGTCCCGAGAACCTCATCTCCATCTGTCCAGCCCTGTAGGGATGGTGACTCCAGCACTGCCCTGGGCAGCCTGTTCCAATGCCCGACAACCCCTCCTGAACCAGGATGGGCACATGTGTGCCCAGCTCCAGCCAGGCACTTCAGAGCCATTTACGCATGCTCGTGGCCCCCACGGGACACCCCGTCCCCGTGGACACAAGCACACGGGTGACACTTGGGTGGCACACCCCAAAAGGGGACAAGACCACAATGAGGGGCTGGGGGAGGCTGAGCCAAACTGCGGGTGCTGGGGGGACACAGAGTCCCGTCCCTGGAGCCAGGCGGGCATCTCGGGCATTGCCACAGCACCGCCAGCGGTGTCACACCATAGCCCATGGCAGCTGGTGGCACCTCGCATTAAACAAGCTGCTCGCTGCCAGGCTCTCCCTGAGAGCCGAGGGGATCCACACACCCCCAGGGAAAGGCGCGCAGGGCTGGGAACAACTCAGCTCAGTGCACGGACGGCTGCAGACCCTGCTCAAGGAGCTCTAGGAGCCACAGGGCTGCCCCAGCCCCAGGGTTTGGGGACGGGCACTGCAGCTGAGCTCTCCCATGGGGACAGAGCCCAGGCAAGGCTGGGGTACGGGCAGGGGCTGCCCGCGGGGTCCCCGGCCCCCGCCCCTCAGCCACAGCCACCGCGTCCCACGCTGGGGACACGGAGCACAAAGATGGTCCCAGGAGCCCTGTGCCCCAGGTTGGCATCACCCCCAAAACGGGGACAGCACTGCCGAGCACAACCACCCCCAGCACAAACCCATCCGCTGCAACAGGTGAAGCCGTGCGCGCAGATGGATGGAGGGAGACTTCATTACTGGGTTTGCCAGCAGCAAAGCTGCCAAGCGCTGTAATTACAGCTTAGCTGGAGGTGGGGAAGCACGGGGGGTGCATCTCCTCCCAGCCAAGCAACCCCAAGAACTGCGGTGCCCACCAGAACTGGGGTGCTCACCCCGACAGACCAGCTCCTGCTGACAGCCCTGCGCTCTCCCAGCACCCAACCACCCTACCCAGCCCCGCAGCACCCAGATCCCAACAGCCTCCCCCCTCCCACACGGGCCAAACCACATCACCCGCATCCCCATTCCATACCAGTATGGGGGACAACTCCAGCCTGGCCCCTCCCAGCACATCTCGGCTTCCCCAGGCCCAGGCCCAGCATGGACATCCCCCCCAAAGCCAGGGGGTGCAGCCACTCGGCAAGGGCCACCCACCTCCTCGGGGACACGAGGGTGCTGGGTGGGGGACGCAGCACCCAGGTCCTCGTGCATGCGGTCCAGCAGCCAGAGCAGGAACTCGAGCGCGTCGTGCTGCGCGTTGCCCCGGAACTGCGCGCTGTGCTTGGAGACGATGTTCTGCAAGAGACGGGCAGGGACGGCGCTGAGCCTGGCGCTAACGAACGGCAAGTTCATTAGCACCCGTCACAAAAACCCCTCCCTGCTTCCTGCCTCCGCAGGGACACTGCGGCCACCCTGGGGACAGCTGAGCACACACAGCCAGAACGGCCCTACAAGAGACAAGGGCTGTTCATACAGCCAAGCAAAAGTGTGGCCCGTGGGCAGGGGAGCTGCCAGCCCTGCCTGCCCTGCCTGCACAGGCAGGAGGAAAGCCCCTGAGCAAACCTCCTGCACCCAAAACCGGGGGTGCTCAGCCCAGCAGAGCTGGCACTCTGCACTCTCCAACTGAAGCGGAGCAGCTGAGAGCGGGGAGTGGACCAGACATGTCCCTGATGGAGCCACGTGCCAGGGGGTTCCCACCAGCCCCCCAAGGGCAGTGCTGGGGTGCTGCCTGCCCTGCCAAGCTCTGCCCCTCCACCCAAGGCCCTGCCAGCTCCCCCTCCCCGAGGCTGCCCCCTCCTTGTCCCCTCTCCTCCTTCCCCCCAGCCCCTCAGGGGGTCCCCAGCTGCTGACAGGGTTCCCCAGAGCGTTCTGCCCCCATCTCCCCCATGGAGCTCCCCAAAAGGCAGAGCTTGGGGTCCCCAAGGACCTGTCTCCAAGCCTGGGCTGGCAGCAGCTGCTCAGAGCCAACAGAGAAAGCACAAACCAGCACGTCAGGGCAGGGGTCAGAGCTCCAGCACCACCGGGACCCCCCAGAGCCAAGACCCCTCTGGCCACCACCCCGCCTGTCCCAGCCCCGCTCTCCTGGCAGCAGAGGGAGCAAGGCCACCCCGATGGCCTTAAACAACATGAGCCACAGACTCGCTTCTGATTTTTAAAATCTTATTTAGACAGATTAAATACAATTAAAATAAGGTGGCAATACATGGCAGATGGAGATAACCACCTGAAGGGAGGAAATTCAAAGCAAAGGCTGCAAGTTTGGGGTGTTTTTTTCTGTTTGGTTGGGTTTGTTTGCCTCTCTGTGCCCAAGAAACCTGCGTGTTTGGGAGCAGAGGGCATGGAAACCCTGTGCCCAGTGCTGCAAGAGCTGGTTACTTTGCTACAGGGAAATTAAAGGCGATGAGCTCTCCCAGCAGCGCCAGAAACCCTGACCAGGGCAGGTCCAGCCCCTCAGCAGCTCCTCTGAGCACTTTGCAAAGTTTAATGGCAGCAGCAGTTTAATTGCAGCAGCAAGTCCCTGGGGAAATGTCACCCCACAGGCGTGTGTCCCTGAGCACAGGCGGCTGCCACACCAGGATCAAAGTGCTGTCCTGTCCTTGTCCCTAAAATGGGTGCAGGTCTGCAGCACACTGGCCTGTGCCCTGCAGGGATGTGACATGCACTCAGCCACAGGGCCTGAGGCCACTGGGTTGGGCTCCCATGGCACCATCCCCTGGTGGCACCATCCCCTGGTGGCGCCACCAAGACCAGCATGGCGCTCACTCTTGGGCTCCGTGACGGTGGCCGGGACAGTGAGTTCGCCCACCCAAGGGAGGTCAGAGCTCAGCTGAAGGCAGGAGGTGGGTGACGGCAGTGGGGCTGGAGGGACAGCAGGGCTGGGGGGCATTTGGCAGGGCAGAGCAAGGCCCATGGGGAGGACGTGGCACAGGAGACGGTGCTGGGAGCTGGGTGTGCTGGGAGCAGCAGGAGGTCCCAGTGAGTGCGGGGGGCACGGGGTGCAGGTGGGATGTGCAGGGCAGGGGGTGTGGTGGGTGCCGGAGGCAGGAGATGCAGGTGGGTGCCAGAGTTGGGGGATGCTGGGAGCAGGAGATGCTGGTGGGTCCTGTGAGCTGGGGTGCCAGTGGGTGCTGTGGGGCAGGGGCTTTGAGTAGGATGCGCAGGGCAGTGGGTGCATTGGGTGCTGATGGCAGGGGATGCTGGTGGGTGCTGGGACAGGCGATCCGGGCAGGATGCACAGGGCAGAGGGGGCCGGTGGGTGCGTGGGGCCGGGGATGCCGGTGGGTGCTGGAGGTTCCTGTGGGTGCGCAGGGCAGGGGATGCCGGTGGGTGCGGGAGGTGCCGGTGGGTGCGGGGCCGGGCGCGGTGCGCGGGGTCCCGCTGTGCCGGGCCGTACCTTGAACTCCGCGGAGAGCTGCGGGGTGTAGTCGCGGGTCCAGAGGGCGCGGACCAGCGCCGCCAGCCGGTGCGTGACCTCGGCGCGGGCCCCGCGGGCGCGGTACCGGCCCAGCGCCAGGAACTCGGCCAGCGGCGCCGTGTTGCTGAGGCACTGCACCACCGCGTTCATGAAGCAGGTGTTCCCGTGGTTCCGCAGCCCCTGCGCGCCCGGCGGCCGCTCCGCGCCGCCGCTCCCGCCGCCCCACGCCTCCGCCACCGCTCCCCCCGGCCGCCGCCTCCGGCCCCCCACCCCCGGGCCGCCGCCCCCCCGGAACCCGCCTTCATCGTCCTCCGGCACGGCTCGGCGCCTCCCGCGGCCCCCGGCCAGGCGCGCCCAGGTGCGGAGCAGCCGCCCGGCCAGGCTGCCCAGGGAGCGCAGGGCGCGGCGCCGCCGCCCGCCCCCCGCCCGCCGCCCCGCCGGGCTCCCCCCGCCGCCCCGCCGCCGCCCGGGGCCGCTTCGCCCCCCCGCCGCCGCCGCGCTCATGGCCCCGGGCGGCCGCCGCCCTCCCCCGGCACCTCCGGCTCCGGCCCCGGCCCCGCCGCGGCGCGCATGGCCCCGGGCGGGCGCTGGGCAGCCCCGCCGCCGGTGCCGGTGCCGCTGCGGGGGCCGGAGGGACCGGCCGGGCGGTTTTGTGCGCGGCCGGCTCCTCCCCCGGCCGGGCTGGGGCTGCGAGCGGGGAGAGGGACGGGAGGAGGAGGACGAGGAGGAGGAGGAGGAGGGAGCGGCAGCGGGAGCTGCTGCTGCCGCTGGCGGCGGGCGGCACCGGCTGCCCCGGTGTCCCCAGCATCACCGCGGGTACCCCAGCCTGATGTCCCCAGCATCACACCAGGGCTTTCCCGGGAGTCCCAGCCATGTCCCATCAGCACCTCCCAGCATCACTCCAGGGCTTTCTCCAGAGCCCCAGCATCACCACGGGGTACCCCAGCCTGATGTCCCCAGCATCACCCCAGGGTGTCACAGCATCGCTGTGGGGTTCTCTGATCCTGCCACCTCGGGATGCTCTTAGCTGGGACAGTGGCACAGTGGCCACCTCTGCACCCACCACACTGAGGTTTTGAGACCTAATGAAGCTCCCTCCACAAAGAGCCACAAAACAAGGGTGGCCACCCCAGCGCTGGCACAGCCCGGAGGCTTTGGCTGCTTCCTGCCCACCCCACACCAGCTGGCGCCATGTGTGGGTGCTCGTTTGGGGTCCGGCAGAGCTTGGCTGAGGAGGGACAGTGTCACCTTCCCCCCGCTGCAGGGATCAGCCCCTGAGCCTTCCCTATGTGGCCAGGGGGGACACAGGATGGCTGAGGCCACTGGGTCAGCTCCTCCTCCCCACCTGCAGCGCCGCCAGCAGAGGAAACCCACTCTGGTTTTGACAAGCAGTTTTCAACCGGATCAGTCCCATGGTCCAGCTGGATCTGTCCCACAGCATCACGCATGTGGCACCAGCTGTTTCTGCAGCAACTCGCCCTGGACTGCGACCCGGTGGCAACATGTGGTTCTTCGCACAGCTCTGAGAGACTCGCAGCCCCAACCAAGTCCAGCCATGTGAGGCTGGGACCCACCTGTCTGTGCCAACAACCTGGAGATGAACCCTGGCCTGGGTTGCTTTGACAGCTCCCAGCACTGCTGAGACAACAGCCCCAGCGCTGCCCTGTGCCCAGGAGCCTGGGCACATCTCGGGCAGAGCTGTCCTTAACCAGGGCCAAGGGGCTGGCAAGGGATGGAGTGGGAAGGAGGTCCCTGTGCCAGGCATGGGTGTCACTGAGGGGCTGAGCTGGGGAGAACCGGTGGGGCTGGAAGACTGGGCACAGTCCAGCTCAGCCTGTGTGCTGCCTGTGCGCTGCCTGTGCGCTGCCTGTGCTCTGCCTGTGCTCTGCCTGTGTGCTGCCTGTGCTCTGCCTGTGCTCTGCCTGTGCTCTGCCTGTGTGCTGCCTGTGCTCTGCCTGTGCTCTGCCTGTGCGCTGCCTGTGCTCTGCCTGTACGCTGCCTGTGCTCTGCCTGTGCGCTGCCTGCACCGCTGCCTGTGCTCTGCCTGTGCGCTGCCTGTGCGCTGCCTGTGCTCTGCCTGTGTGCTGCCTGTGCTCTGCCTGTGTGCTGCCCGTGTGCTGCCTGTACGCTGCCTGTGCTCTGCCTGTGCGCTGCCTGCACCGCTGCCTGTGTGCTGCCTGTGCGCTGCCTGTGCTCTGCCTGTGCTCTGCCTGTGCGCTGCCTGTGCTCTGCCTGTGCTTTGCCTGTGTGCTGCCTGTGCTCTGCCTGTGCGCTGCCTGTGCTCTGCCTGTGTGCTGCCTGTGCTCTGCCTGTATGCTGCCTGTGTGCTGCCTGTACGCTGCCTGTGCTCTGCCTGTGCGCTGCCTGCACCGCTGCCTGTGTGCTGCCTGTGCGCTGCCTGTGCTCTGCCTGTGCGCTGCCTGTGCGCTGCCTGTGCTCTGCCTGTGCTCTGCCTGTGCGCTGCCTGTGCGCTGCCTGTGCGCTGCCTACACTGCTGCCTGTGCGCTGTTTGCACCGCTGCCTGTGCACTGCCTGCACCACTGTCTGCACCACTGCCTGCACTACTGTCTGCACTGGCTGGATCGGGCAGCGATGTCGTCTCCAGGGCTCTCCAGACTCATGCAACAAGTGCTTTCTGGGTGCAAGTGAGATTGAAGCCTGTGGTGATTTTTAGGAGATTGGTCAATGCCCAAGGAAATCTGTAATGCTGGTCTGCTGGTAAAACACGGCTGAGAATGTGACCGCATCATTATTGGGGGTGATTATACAATCGCCAGCAACCCCCCACCCACCGGTGACCTCTGATTTTATGGCTCAAGGCAGAAGGAGAAAGCTTCCCCCTGCAGAAGACGCCTCCTTCTTCACCCTCTGCAACTACAATTAAATTATAGATGGCAAGCTAAGTTATTCAGCACCCCTATTAAAGATGCATGGGCCTGCCTGCTCTTGGAGTGTGTTGGAGGAGGAACAGCATCGAGAAGGCAAACGCTGCTTTCCCGAGGATCCCGCATTGTGCTGATGAATAGCGGTGAACATGCTCCGTCAGTTCGGAACACGAGGGCCGGCAGAAAACCCTGAGCTGCGGGAACTGCTGCACTTTGTTTGCAGCAATTTTGCTCTGGTTTTAATGCATATGTCTGGTCCCTGGCTGCCTCGCTGAGCAGGTATCTCCGGGCTATTTTCGCCCATTATCCCCTGTGATTGAAGCAGATGTGATCTCTGCAGCAGGCACTGAAACTGGGGGTGGGAAGGGAGAGCCCAATACAGCAGCGGCGAGCGGGGTTTGTGCTGTGCAAACCACTCGGGTCTCTGCTGGGTGTCACAGCCGGACCAGGGGAGTGCAGTGGGAACAGCCTCACACCTTGGGTGTCTCCACCAGGAGACAAGGAGGCTGTAGCTGCTTGAGGTTAGAATCACGGAATTGTTTTGGTTGGAAAAGACCCTCAAGATCATCGGAGGGCCCTTCCCAGCTCCCCTAGTGCCCCCCTGCCATGAGCAGGGACATCTGCACCAGCTCAGGTTGCTCAGAGCCCCGTCCAGCCTGGCCTGGGATGTCTCCAGGGATGGTTCATCCACCAACTCCCTGGGCAACCTGGGCCAGGCTCTCACCACCCTCAGGGCCAACAGTTCCTTCCTCATGTCCAGCCTGAATCTCCCTCCTTTAGTTTAAAACCATCAGCCCTTGTCCTATCCCAACAGGCCTGCTCACAAGTCTGTCCCCATCTTTCTTATCAGCCCCTTTTAAGTCCAGAAAGGCCACAATAAGGTCTCCTTGGAGCTTCTCCAGCTGAACACCCCAGCTCTCTCAGCCTTAGTGCAGCTGATTCCCTGTACCGGTGCTGCAAATCTCCATTATTGATAGGGCTGTTCCTCATGACTAATGACAGTGTAATGAGTACATTCGCGCCGCAAAATACAACGTGCCTGCCGTCAGGCAAATGCATAATGGAGACATTGGTGAGTGCAGCTCGTGTTATCCAAACACGAGCTGACTTGTGGAGGAAGAGCAGCACAGGTTGCTCTGCTCATCTGCCTCTCGGTGTTATTCATGTAGGTCACGTCCATTTGTAAAGCTGCGGGGGCTCCCTGGCCCCGCCGTGCTGGTGAGGAGCGTGTGTGGCTCCCAGCGCTGGGTGGCTGTGCGGGAGGGGACGATGTGCGGGGCAGGAGCTGCCCAGCTGCAATGGACCAGCCACCCCGGGCAGGGACCTGCAGCAGCTGGCTGTGCTGGAGCAAGTGAATTCACAGGATCACACAATCATTTTGCTTGGAAAAGACACTCAGGATCATGGAGTCCAACCATAACCCACCCCTGGCACTGCCCCGTGTCCTGAGAACCTCATGTCCGTCTGCCCAACCCTCCAGGGATGGTGACTCCAGCACTGCCCTGGGCAGCCTGTTCCAATGCCCAACAGCCCTTTGGGGAAGAAATTGTTCCCAGATCCAACCTCAACCTCCTCTGGCACAACTTGAGGCCGTTTCCTCTGGTCCTGGCGCTTGTTCCTGGGGAGCAGAGCCTGACCCCCCTGGCTCCAAGCTCCTTTCAGGCAGTTCAGAGATCAGAAGGTCTCCCCTCAGCTCCTGTTCTCCAGCTGAACCCCCCAGGTCCCTCAGCCGCTCCCATCACACTTGTGCTCCAGCCCCTCACCAGCTCCGTTCCCTTCTCTCCACTCGCTCCAGCACCTCAAGGCCTTTCTTGGCGTGAGGGGCCCAAATTGCCCCCAGGATTCACGGTTTGGCCTCCTCAGTGGGACAGTCGCTGCCCTGGGCCTGCTGGCCACACTAGTGCTGGTACCAGCCAGGATACTGGTGGCCTCTTGGCCACCTGGACACACAATTCAGCCTGTGCCCATGAAATTTGGGCTGGTTTTGATAAAGTGATGCTGCTTCCTACTGAAAAGAAAGCTGGGCAGGATGGGCCATCTCCACAGGCTCTGCTCCCGTTTTCAGAGCTGCCAGGTGACAGAGCTGGGGCTCGAGCCCCTGCCTGGCTGTCACAAACCCTGGGGCTCAGCAGCCTTTGCTCTCACCGTGCCAGCTCCTCCGGGCTGTGCAGAACCAGCTGGTGCAGGAGGAGCACACGGGGCTTTGGTCCTTACAGCCCAGAACAGCCACACTGAAACACGACGTGCGATCCCCCATGGTATGTGGATTCTCCTTCTGCCTGTAATGACAGGTCTGGTGGGATCTGGTGGGGATGGAATGCTTTCCAAGACTTTGTCAAATGCCGAAGCACAAATTTTTACGCTAACGCAATAAACAAACTTATTTCTTGTTGGCAAAAATGTGTTGATTGTAATGGTTCCTATATTGATTAATAAAGATGTATTTGAGCCTAGTTAGAATGAAGTTCATGGTCCAAAACCGCCATTACTTTTGCAGCGAGTGAACACTTTGCTGGCACGGGGGATCTGCATCTCCAGCCCGGAGCTGGTGCTGACACGAATCTGCAGGGCTGCTCAGCTCTCACAGGCTCCTCTGCTGTTTCCACCCCTGCACAAGCACAAACGTTGTGTCTGTCCCACATTCCAGGGTTTGCTCCTGCCTTCCAAACCACAGCCACTGCTGCTGCAGAGCTTGTGAAACCTGCCCGAGCGCTCATCGCCCACAGCATTGAGTCTGGACGGCAAAGAGACAGAGAACGGAATGACTTGATTCCTTTGCTCCAGACTCCGTTAATAACAGCAGAGATCTTTCAGTCAGAAGGAATGTGACTTGCTTAGTGCTTGGTGGACAGCGGATGTGCACAGATACTGTTTGAGCCGATCCAAAAGGATCCACTCCTATTGTGCTACGAGCAGTAAATATTTTTAGTGGTGTATAAGGAATAAAATCCAATCACACCTTTAAATTGCCATCCCCTGTTGCCTACCAGAACAGCTGATACTATCAAGACAGGTATGGCCCTGTCTAGCTGACACTGCCTTTAAATCACCATCTTCGTTCACTAAAATGTCTGTGAGCCCTCACACTAAGGAATGCCACATTTGCTACCATTTGAATTTGTGACAGAATTCTCACAGCCCTTCAATGCCCGCAAAAGCAATATTTCCTGCACTCGCATCACTTCACAGGCTGGCTGCCTACACTGATCTTTGAACAAACAGTATCTGCAGAGCGGTTTGTTTGAACAGCAGATACAATACTGGGTGCTCATTCTCAGACAAAATATGTATTTCATGCCAATCTGGAGCCTGGTTGAAAAATGAGGCCAATGACGAGGAGTTCGAGTGTGTCTGGCTGGAAACATCCAGGCATGTTCAGAAACGAGTGGAAACCAGGCTCCTCAAGAGAGCTGTAAATTGGACACCGCAACTGAAGCAGCCCCGACGTCCCTGTATTCCTCTGAGAGCACTGAGTTAAAAGTTGGACTCACAAGAGCTTCCCCGTTAAACGCCTGAGTTGGAGCTGAGAGCTTTTTCCTTCATCAGGACCAGACAAATTAAAATGAACACAGCAGACTGAATTTAAACAACAAGTTATTCATTAAATAAGAGACAGAAGAGTGAAGAGAAGAGAGAGACCATGTGAAAGCTAACAGAACAAACGATTTATAACAAACTCAGTGGAGAGAAAAGAGCATTTCCAGGGCTGGCCGGGGAAGCAGCAGCCCAGCAGCTCCGGCACCGGCTGTCAGCCCGAGCTGGGGTATTTCCAGATAAGGATGGCACCGTCTGTGCTCACGCTCACAATGTGCTTGTTCGCGGGGCAGATCTTGAGGCGGGTGATGCTGCCGCTGTGGCCCACTCCCACGTGAGTCACCGCACCCTCCTTATAGTCCCACAGCTTCACCAGATGGTCGTCACCACCTGCGTCAGGCACAGAGGAAGAACAAACGATTACACCGAGTTCTGCTGCTTTTTGTTCCCCGCTCCCAGGCAGGGGAACGCTTTGGTGTTCCTAGGAAGAGCAGGATATGTTTTCTTGGGCATTATGGCAAAAACTGCTTCTGTTCTACTGGGGTCAGTGTCCAGTGAAGGGCTCAGGACCTTCACCAGCAGATCCCAGTGAGCTACAGCAGCATCTTCCCAGTCCGAACTACAGCCTGAACCACAGTATTTTTCTTCGGTGATTCATGTTCTTTTCCCCTTTAGCTGACCCCTTTTTTCAGCTTTTTCGCACTGTACTGAGATCCTTGGTTCACTGCCTTGCTTTTCCTGGTCTTAATACGACCTCCTTTCTCCAGCTCCAACCACGCACTCACCTGTGACAAAGTACGCCCCGTCTGACGTGATGTCCATCCCGTTGATGGAACTCGACAGAGAGCCTTGCACTTCTCTGATTGCGGAGCCATCGACCACTTCCCAGTACACAATCTAGAGAGCAGAGCAGAGCGGGGCGCTCAGCTGGCCGTGAGCAGCACACGGGTTTCAGCACCGCCCTGGGACACAACCTTCTGTGCAGGGACAGCAGTTTCACCACAGAACCAGCGCCAGACTGTGTGTTGTGCACTGCAAACAGAGTTCCTGCAGCTTTGCTCACCTTTCTGTCTGTTCCACTGGTGATTAGCTGGTACTCTCCGGGATGGTAACACACGCATTTGAACAATGTGTTGCCTAGGATCATTTGTTTTCTTACGTAACGCCTGCAAAACACCCCAAAATGAGACAGAGCAACAGCGTCAAAACCCAAACTTTGCCTGCCTGGAATGTCTCTGCCTGTGCTGTACATCAGATCTCTCTCCTTGGATATTCTCAGGCACTGCTCTGAGTTCAGGGTTCCATGAAGCCCATTAGGCTATCAGTTCTGTTTCCATCACAGCTGCCCTGTAGGACTCTTGATCTGCTGTCATATGAAATGAAATGTTTAAACCCAGAATGCTTTCCAGGTGCTGTTCCCTATGCCAAGGTGTCCTTGGCCTTACCCCAGTGCAGAAAGTCTGCAGATCCGCAAGAGCTCGACTCGAGTAACAAAGTTCTGGAAAACAGAGCTAGTGGGAAACTTGGGAACTCACCCGCTCCACCTTGGCCAAGCAGGATCCCACACAAGAAAACAACTGCAGACAAAGGTTTGTCTGAGCTTTTCCGAAAAGTTTCTCGAATTGGAGGTTCTACATTCCCCCTGACTTGATTGTTCCTTCTAGAATTTTTTATCTCTTACTGTTCTTTTTCCCCTCCTCCTCACTATGTGCTGTCCCAAACCGGGCACAGTGACCCTACAGATATTACCAGCACTCTAAGTGCCTTCGCAATACTAATCTGTCGCCTTACACAAGATCCCAGATGATGCACGTTCCGTCCAGGCTGGCTGTAACACCCTCTTTGTCGTTCTTATTAATCTTGATGCAGGACACGGCACCTCTGTGCTCCTTCAGAACTTCCCGCAGCTTCTGGGTTTTCTCACCAATATTCCAGATCCTCACCTGAAAATCAGCAACACACATCTGCTCTGGTACCAGCTGGTCCTGCCGGAGCTCAGGAGGAGCTTTCCTGAACTCTGCCTTTCTCTGCCAACACGTACAGCAGCTCAGTCCCAACCGTCCCCATTGGCCTGTGGGTTATTGGTGCAGCTGACCTGTGAAGCTGAACTGAGTTCTCCACAGTGTAATCCACTTGCTTCAGGAATTCGTGACCATCAACCCCAGACCTTGGTTTTGCCAAGTGCCCGCTCTCCCATGCTTCATTTTACACAGCTCTTGATCAGGAAAAACCACCCAGTCCATGATCTATTGCCAGCGGTGCTTTAAAGATCAAAGCACAAAGCTGCTGCAATGGAATAGAAAGGAGCCACCTGCTATTTGTCCTACATAGAATGCCAGGAAGTAAATACAAAACAGCTCTTTAAAGCTTTGATGTGAAACACGTGCCTGAAAGCATCTATTTTCCCTGTGCTGGTAACAGCAAAAATCTTTCTGCTTTGAGGACTTGATCCTTCACACCTTGCACGTCCTGTCCCACTAGTGCCAAACATTGCAATGTCTGTTCACCTCGACATTCCACTAAGGCCAAATCTCAGTGAAAATTCAGACATTTAGACACAGGCATCAAAGGCAGAGAAGAGCTGACCTTCCACGCTTTCGAGGCTGATGCCGAGTTCCTGAAGGGATCTGGATGTCCAGTTGCCACTTGCTCAAAGCTCAGAGCATCCAGATCCCTTCAGCAACCCTGAAGTCACAGCTTCCTGAGGATTGATTCTGACAGAACCATTAGCATCGCAGAGCGGCTTTTTTGTGTTCCGAACGAGTACTGCAGGTGCGCCCCTGCAGTTCTCCTTTCTGCTTAACCAACCTTTAGCTGTAATTCTGTCTCAGCTGCCTTTTTAATCTAGAGATCAACTACCTAGAGCCCGGGCCCTTCTGTGTGTGTTGATACAGAATCCAGATCCTTGTCTTTGCATCCTCTGGCCCTGATCACCCAGGGTACTTAACTGCTCTTTTATTAGTGAAGGGCTGGAATTGCTTATCACCCCTGACGTCTCCGTGCAGCGAGACGAGGCAGCGCTGCCCTTATTGCTCTACAGCAGATTGTGTGGCCAGAAAAGAAGTTAATTGAACTGCACAGGTATGATGCCTACAACATGCTTTCTGATGTTTACTCTTATTTGTATCGGAATGTTTCCATAAGTGTATTAGGAACTGAGTTCTTATTAGAGCCTTTTATTAACACCATCACCTAAAGTAGATGGTACCATCCCAGAAAATTAGGAAGTTACCTCATAGAACCTCTGGAGACATAAAGTGAACTTTGTGCCACTAAATGAACTCATACAGGTCAATTTGGACAAGACTAGGACGTCCAAAGCAACGACAGAAAGGAACTCTGTGCTAGAGCATAGTTACACGGAGGCTTGCAAACAATGGCTAATGCAGATAAGCCAAATATAGGGGAGAGACAAATGAACAAAAGGGATTAAGAGCGTATTCTGCATTAGAAGGATTTCCAAAACTACGGTGCCAGAAGAAATCGGGGCATTGTTTTACATGATGCCCTCTGAGAGCAAGAGATTTGCACACCTCAAAAGCTGATATCTTTGAACTCAGTCCTTGGCTCAAGCGGCAGCTCAGAACAGCTCCCGTTCTGACTGAGCAGTTCCAGACAATTTGCAGGCCCTGTGATGAGCACACGAAGCTGCTCCAGGTTTTTAAGCACAAATTACCTGCCCGTCACCTCCTCCGCTAATGATCTGTTTGCAGTCGCTGGTCGCAGCAATTGCCGTCACTCCCAGGTTATGGGCATTGTTGATCTCATACATTGGCTGTCCCGTAGCTGGCACGAAGGCGCGGATTTTCCCGTCATTCCAAGCTGATGAACAGAAAGAAACAGACTGCCCGGGCGCACAGACTTTCCTCACATTGTTGTCGCTCTTTCCTTTCCAAACGAACCCGTTTTTGTAATTAAGTTCCCGCATTAGGCCCACGCTGTTAGATCACCAGCATACCCGTGAAAACCACTGTACTGCAGACGAGTCCGCAGAGCTACGGTCCCAAACACACTATTGAAATTTAATTGCTTTTGGATTCTGGCTATGGACAAAGTGGTTTGGTAACCATGGGGAGGCTGAACGGCTGCTCTAGGACTGCAGGAGTCCCTGTGTCAGCAACTTGCACATGGCAATGGACGGCGGCTTTATGCAAACGTGCTCTACATACATCACAGGTGAAGCTGCTGCACACAACAAGGTTGATATTTTAGAATTAGGTAATTTAAATAAGACTGAACCGCATTCTGGATTGCTGGAATTCACTGATCCAAAGCCAGGTCTCCAGCCCTTGCCTTCTACCCTCACCGCAACTGCAGCACCAGGACAGCGGGGCTGCCAGCAAAGTTCATCGGACCAGCTGCAAGCAAAGAGGCCTTTGGGTCACACCATGAACTCAATTTAAATGCTTTCCCAATTTAACCTTCTCTTCGTTTTAACATACTGATGTTTATTAAGTTGAGCAACCACGGCTCTGGACTGACCATTACCTGAAATGATGACCATGCCGTCCCTCGTCACCTCGACCGCGTGGCAGGTGACGTTGGGGACGGTGATTCGCAGCCGCTCCCAGCGTTCCGGCGTGTACCACACTCGAATGTCGTTTGTGGAGCAGGTAACAAACAAGTCTGAATGTCCCCTGGAGAGTTCAGAGAGGAGAGGTAATGAGGAGGGGCACACAGAAACGCTCCTTGCTTTGTCACAGCTTAAATCGTCCTCCAAAGCTTGGCTTTGCTAACCTGCAGCTGGGATCTGCCCCACAGGGATCCCCATGGCTAAGACAAAGGCCTTTTTTGGAGGATCACCTTTCTCACATGAAATTCCCCTGGTTTGGGTTCTCTTCAAAGACTCATTTTAAGGAACAGTTGAAGGGAAACTAAAAGAACTCTTTCTGCTGAAGTTGTGACATTTATTTCCCATATTCAGTCTCTAATTCATGTGTTATATAGAATAGACACAAAAGTGTGTGTAAAAGTGCTGACCGCCCAGATTTAACATCAGGGACTAAGAGCAGCCTCACATTGTAAAGATGTCATTTTTTATCTTGCTTACTGGATGATTCCCATTCAACAGCACTGAAGGCAATAGAAACGATGGCAAAAGTCTGTTCATAATATACTTGTTATAAATGTCGGAATAAAACAAGACCTGCAGCATTTCAAAAGCCATGGGACACAGTGCTTTGAAATAAGCTCTAAGCCACACATCCTAGGGATACAACAGAAAGTGACATCTAGAAAGGTACTGCGAGCTTTTGTTCAACAGCACCATCAATGCCCAGAAAGACGAACCAGGATAGAGAAAACCGGCACAACAAAAGTGTGGCCTCTTGCACGGGTGCTTTATCAACCAGGATAACGTCAGCAAGTGAAGGATTCTGAACTAAGCCAGAACAGAGAAATTTAGCCCGTATTTCCCAATCAGCAATAGGCTTTGTTCAAGAGCAGGTAACAGATAAGAAGTTTAAACATCTACGCAAGGATGTAGTCCTGTAGTCCTTACAGTCAGCACTAATGGCTGTGACACAGGTGTGTCAATCAGTGGTATCGGCATCAGATCACCCTAAAGCTCCACCTGATTTTCTCATTAAATGAGAAGATGTGGTTTTGAGGCTGGCGGCAGGCAGGGAGGAGCGCTTCCTGCACCCTGCACTCACTGCACCTCGGTGACATCTGATCCTTTGTGCTGTGTCGAGAAGCAAAGCAATAAAAATATGCCAAAAACGTTCATTGGATCAAAATCCCATTTTCTATCTGGAGAGATGATCCATTGTGGGTTTAAAAAAAATAAAATAAAGTGTCACGATGCTACTACCCAGGAATGGAACATTTGCTGTGTGTTCACAAGACAAATGCAGAGCGACCCTGGGACGAAAGGGGGAGGCTGCCATCCCTGCCGGTGCCCAAACATCAGTAATTCAGGTCTTTTTACTTATCATCCTTTCTGTAGATCAGTGATTTTTCCAGTTCTCCAACTGAACTGCTGCCTTCTGCTTTGAAGCAGCTGCTCACCGTCACCCCGGCGTTTTTTGGGCAGGTGACAGCATCGCCTGTATCAATCATCCCGTACAGATGGTACCAGGCTCTGGGTTCCTGTGGTAAAAGCTGTGCACACAGGCACCCTGACCTCAGCGGCAGCTCCTCAGGCTTCTGCACCAGCCAAATACAGCCCAGCCCGTTATACTCACGCAGGAAAAACAATGTCATTGACGGCTTTGGTGTGACAGACGGCGACCAACTCCTCTTTAAATGTAGTGTAGGCACTGCGATACATCTGGCATTTATTTGTCCCTATAAAGAACTGGTCGTCCCGACCTCTACACGTCAGGGAAGTGACACCACCTTCAACTTGCATTCTCCTGTGCAAAGAAAGCAGAGGTTTGGCCTGACATTGACCTCGAGGAACTTTCATTTTCCAGCTTCTAGAGAATTTGACTTTCGCTGTTTCCCCAAAAAGCTCCGCACTAGGCTGTGATATCAAGATGCAAGAGCATGGTCAGGACTAACATTTCATTCCCAGTCACGTTTACTACTTCCCATGATCTTGCCCATCCCACCTGCTGCTCTGCCAGGGCTGGCACAGGCAGCGCTTTGGAGACTTGATTTTCTGGACCAGGGCCTAAGGTAACAACAGCTTTGTTGATATTCTTGCCCAAGTGCACTTCAATATCCCACTTTCAAGGATATTTCCAGACAGTTTAGACCTTCTGCGAATAGTTTCAGTTGTACAAAGCTAAGCTTGCAGAACTGTACACTTGAATGGGATATTCAAGCAATGCCAAACGAGTAGGTGTGAGCCCAATTTTCAAATCACGTATGGGGAAATGACGCCTGCAGCTTTCTATTTGGTATGCAGAAAAAAGCCTTGCAAATACTCCAGCACTTCCAGACATGTGCCTATAAAATTAGCAGAGCCCTCCTTTACAATCCCATGTCCCCCAACAAAGCCTTTTGGAGATGGCAACTACTACTCTTTCTCACCCAGCGTAAATAAGCATCGTTCTATTGACTTCAACAAATCTGTCTGGCTTTGCGTCAATTTAGGATCTGACTCCTACTGCTCCAAAGGAAACAACAGTCATTTACAAGGAAGGATCAGAGGGCACTTCCGTGTAAATGCACGCAGTGATTTTCAGTTTGCTCCAACCTCGTGACGCTGGAACCATCCTGTGTATTGTGTCTGCAGGACTGAAAAACTGAGATTGACTTGGATTATGCCTTTCCATAGAAATGATTGGTTCTTATACCGTGACCCTTTTGGAGGAATTGTCACCTCTCCCCTCCTGATTCTTCCATCTACAAACTCACTTCTTTACTTGGAAGTCTGAGCCTGTACAGAGAGCTACAGCCCCTTCTCCGGTGCCGACTATTAAACCTCCTGTCTTCAGCAAAAGCAAAGCTGTGACTCCCTAGGAGAAAACAGGATTAAAACACAATCGGATGGGAGCAGAGGCTCCTTGCTGCTGCAGCCACGCTGAACAGCACAACGGAGTCTCTACTGGGCTCCCGACGGCGGTGCTTATCTCACTCCAATATGGCTTTGTCAGTATTTTGTCACTGACCTGGGCTAAAGAGTGGCTCTCTAGAGGGGGAAGGGAGAAAAGAGTTATTAATTGCAGGACAACAAAATCAACAAAAACCACCCAAAAAAATGAAAACAGTCCTCAGCCTTCCACAAAATACAAGTGTAAGAAGAGTCAGATCTGCTTCCCTTCTGCTACCTGTGAAGAAGTATTACTGCTCCCTATACAACAGATTAACTCTTGAAAATCACCAAGAAACTCCAAGATAGGCTGCCAGAGGAGTGAAATGACTTCTGTGGGCTTAAATCCTGATATTCTAACTTGGGAAAATAGCCCTACGAGCTTGGGGGAACTTCTGCACGAGTGAAATGGAAAGGACAAAACAATGAACTAAAGGAGCTTTATGCCACCAAACTGGAATTGAAAACGAAGTTCCCGTCCCAGAGGCGCCTGCAGAACCTGTGGCCGGTGGCTGTTCCGCCCAGACAGACCCGCAGGGACGGGCAGGAGCTGTTGGACTGACACCGTAAGTCACAGTCCAGACTCGAGCAGCATTTGCCGCTCCCAGGTTCATAAGCACTATTGCCAGCCCTTGGGATCCCAACAGCAGGTTCGCAATGTTCAGATTGTTTTTCTTTTAAGCCCGAGCCATTATGTGAAACCAACAATTTCTGTTTGGTGGTGGCTCTTCTGGGATAAACAATGCCCAGCTCCAGCATTTAGTGTTGTGAAAGCACCAAGAAGTCATTTCTCAAAGAGCAACGAAGAGGCGACTCAGAGTAATTCTGTATTTATTTCCCAGGAAGAAACCCCTGTTGTGGGCTTGACTTGTGACTGGGGAACACACACAGATGTCGCTGGTTAGGATTCAAAGTTTGACATCTAAGCAGCACTCCCAGCCTTCCTGTGCTTCTCAAGTATTAATCTTACCTAAGCCCAGGAAATGTTCAGCATTTAACACTTTCAGAGGGTTTAGAAAAACGAAAGCCACAAAGTGTTGGTCTTCTGCGCGGAAAGGACTGAAGGTCTAAGGAAGGAGAGAGAAGAAGCGAAGAAAGAAGAGAAAACAAAATGGACATCTGAGCTGTTTAGACCCAGAAAGGACGTTGCAAAAGCCACAGGCGAGGTCTGATGAATCTGGGAAAATTACTTTGCTTCGATTATCCACGCAAATAGAAGAAATCGGTTGTTTTTAAAGGCTTGCTTATACGTTTTAAAGGAAAAAACCTCAAATCACCGTCAGCGTAACTGTGCATTCCAGCGCTGGCAATGCAGGCAGCCTCACACCCACCTACGCACAAGCAAATAAAGGGATTCTTTTTCATTAGAAAGACGTTCCACAAGCAGAGCGGTTTCTGAGCAATGCTTCTGGAAACTTCCTCCGAGGTGCTGGCAGTGTTTGGCGAGTCCCCTGTTATCACGGGCCCATCACCTGGCTGTTGAGCTCCTGGTGTGCGGTTTTGCCTGTAAAATCTTCCACCTCAGATGCCCTTTGGGTTCAGTGTTATGGCAGGTGGCAGCATTACAAATCCAACCTATAACTATGGAGTTTATCTGATTACAGCTCCTTGCTAATAAATTAAAGCTTTGGCGGCGCTGCCAACACTGCTCTGATTGTTCCAAGCTGTTCTCTTCAGTTCTTCAATTGGAGAGGGAAGCAGGTGTTATTAAGATAGAAAAAAACCCCAAACACCCCAAACCTTAGAACGGCCAGGATTCATTGCCAGGCTCTCAAAATCATCAGAGTTCCACTTCAACCTTAATTTGACAATTGTGCTTCTTTCTTGTCCAGCCTGTTCTTTGATTTACCATTAGTAAACAGCTTTATAAGCTTTAAAAGCTGCACTTGTTATTCATAGAGTCAAGTAGTCCACATTAATGATGCGATGAATACTCTATTTCATACCCTGCCAGTCCTCTTGTAGGTGAAATGCAGAGTCTAACGTAGGAGGTTAAAAATATCACCATTCATTATTGACTTCTTACCCAAAGAAACCAGCGCTTTCAAGTACAACTATAAATAAAAACACCATCAAAACTGCAGCCTGCCCGGTCCCTTCCTGCAGGGATTCCTGCTCTTTGTCCCACTCGGATCTCTTGCAAAGTTCTTGAGCGCTCTGTGAACTCTTCCAGTGCATCTCCTGTCAATATTTATTTCTTTTTACATCCAGGTAGATGGAAAACAAGTAGCTTCATCATAACAAACTATTTTGCCACTCCTCTTCAAAACAGAAACAAAGAAATCCTCAGATCGTGTTTATACAATAAACACATTCTTATGTATCTAAAGGCAAAGTTCCTTTAAGGTTGCCCCAACTTGTTTTCAATAGGATCTCCTCCTCACCCCGCAGTATCTAAAACCTTTACAGATGTTCTCGGTGTGGGGCGGCTGTGGATTCCAGGTTTGCAGTTTCATGCTTTGTCACCGGATCGTAATTCCCCGGTGAACATGGTTTGCAGAGGTTTGTTCACAAACACAGACAGAATTGCAATGCGTGGCTCCAGAGGGGAGAAGTTTTGGTACAAGTGCTAATGCAAGGGACATTTTCAAGAAAGATACACAAGATGTCTTGGTTAGCAACGGGATGGACTAAATTGTGTGGAAACAAGGATGCAAATAGTTTTGTTTTGATAAATGCTGTGGTTTCGACTTGAAAAAACATCTGCAAAATACCTCTTTCGGCACTGGAGGTGAGGCTACAACTGGAAATTTCTGCCACAAAGCACGAGATCCTACATGTGTTCAGCGAGCACTGGTTGACAGTCTAGTGACAAGGTATGATTTGTGTGCAGAGATGTACAGTGGGTGGGCGGAAAGGGAATCACAGCACGGAGCTGGGAAAGAGAGCTGCAAAGCATGAGAGGGGATCAGTGGCCGAGGCACTGACAGTAACTGCAGAGAAAAGCACACCAGCATCTTCCCAGTGACGGCAACAACACGGGTTTGCCCTGGTGAATTCCCCACCTCGGGCACAAGGGAAGCGCATTGGGAAGAGCGAGGGAAGAGAGCAAGAGGAGAAGGGGTGACGGGGCTGCGCGCGTCTGACCAAAAAGCCTGTGAACAGCAATGCCTGTTTGAAGCGGGAGGGGAAAGGAGGAGACTGGGAGGACTCCTCGCTATTTCCATCCAATGTGAATGTCTCCTTTTCTCTCCCGGCTCCCCCAACGACCAGTGCCACATCCTAAGAAGCTGCCACGACGTTACACGAATAAACCCAAGTTGAAGCCAGATCAGCACCTACCAGCTCAGGGCTTGTCCACAAGGCTGGCAGGTGGCTGTGATGAGACCCACTTCTGGATCTTCCCTTCTCCTCAACACCTTGTCAGCTGAAGCTCATGATGCTCCAAGGGTCTCTGCCACAAACTGCGGTTCCTATGGATTTGCCTTACGATAAAACCCCTCACAGTACGGACTGGACTGTGGTCTGGCTTTGAGCCTTGGCTTTTTCTTTTGGACCCCCAAACGGCACAGCATCTTGCTCGTGACCCTGCGTGACGGCTTCTTTAGCAGTGCTCTCAGAAGCGTATTTTTGGTGAAGTTTTGTTTCAAGTGCATTTGGCACCTTTCCCTCAGCCCTGAGGACAAGGGAGTTCAGGCCCTCGGGTGGCTTCAACCAGGGGCTCTGGGCGAGGTGCACGTGCTGCGAGATGGAGAAGGACTCAAAGCACGCAGGCATTGAAAGGGGAGGTGACAGTCACCAAGGCCTTGGCCTAAGAGACAGCACAGAGCAGCCACGGGTCCTGCGTGGACGCAAAGCCCTGCAGGGGGGCAGCCGGACAAGGGGCTCAACCCTGGCCAGTGCAGGTGTCCCCACACGGGGACACACCTGCAGCGAACTTAACATTGCCAGCAGGAAAACAAAACACATCCATTCGTGTCCTTTAAGATGTACACAGAAAAAAACTACTTGCATTCCTACAATATAAGTGGGAAAAACAAGTAATAACTTCTCCACCCTTCTGGAATAGATAAACATTGAACTGTATTTCAAAGGATTCAGTGGGTCCAAGTTATCCCAGAGACATGGGCCTGCATTTGTAACGCAATAAATATTTCAGCTGGAACGGGCACGTACATGGTTTGGATGCACCTGTCCAAGCAAAGTTCAGGAGGTTGAGAGAAACAAGCCCAGAGGAGCTTTTTCTTTGGGGCTGACTGCTGAACTGCTCTTACAGCCCCTGTGGGGCTTGTGCTGCTCTCAGAGCAGATCTGCTGCCCCTGCTGCTCGCTGCTGGGCATGTTGCTAACATAGTCGCAAAACACATCCCAGCTTGGGCAAGGTATAAACCGAGAAGCTACAAGAAGCCTTTTATAGCACCAAATAACGAGAAATCAACAACAAGTGTACTAGCTGGTGCCAATTGTTTTATCATTACAGCTCCCTGCATGCAGAATTCTTGTACAACCACAGGTCAAAAGATCCTTATTCAGGAGATAACTCCTGTTTGAGGATGCTCATACCCACGAGTCCCAATTAAAGAAAAAAAACCTAAGTTAATAAAACCCTTGGGGTTATGAAGTCAAGAACTCAGAAGTTAAAAAGCAACAGAATCAATGTACCCTGTGCAACCTTGTTTTGTCCAAATTGTACATATGCATTACAATAAACTCTTGAATTATATTATTTATACTGCCTTTTTCAGTAAGATCTCTGCCTCATCAGTGGCAGAATCAGAACTGCAAAAAGACGAAGGGAAGCGGGGGAATGGGATGGGGAACAAACACAAAAAGAAAAGTTCAGTCCAGACAATTTAACACATTTGTGAGATCTGACTATAGGACCTTACAGCAGTAAGTGCGGGAAAGCCTCTCAAATAAGCGCTTCTACCAGCCTTCCCAGAAATGTCCTCTGTCTCACTCCAGCTCGTATCTTCTTAAAAGAAGCAAAAAAGTCAGGAACTACTCCATTTTTATTACTGCTTTTCACTTTCTATGACGTTTACTAGATTAATTGTACAAGAGTTTGTGGGATGACACACGAGATTCAAGTAAAACCCAAATTCTGAGCCAAATGAAGCTCAACAAAGCCGGGACAGCGGTTTCAGCCTTCAGCATCAAGACCGAGACACAAGGAACTGACAGCGCAGGAAAAGGGTTAGTCTGAGAATCTGCTTTGTGATGCTTCTCCCACAGGTTGCTCTACTTTCAGTCACTAACAAAGAGCAGGAGAAGGACAGAATTGGAGTCACAGAGCTGCTACTCACCATGCTAAACTTCTTCTTCTGGGGCCCACAGGCAGTCACCACCTTGCTGCTTGTATTCATTTTCAGGACATCTCCACTCGTTGTGCCAAGATAAAAATCATCATCATCATCTGTAATCTATAAGAAAGCATAAAAATAAAAAGGGATCACGGTCTGGATACTGAGACCCGTGTCCCACGCCTGACACTGGGCTGCATCAACAGCTTTAGTTCAGTGGATTGCCAAGATTTCACCTGGGGGAATCCAGCCAATGTTCCTGTTCCATCACACGCACAGATCCAGAACACTGCTGAACGCCAGACATTTTCTAACCAAATCTAGATCATAGTTTGAAGCATAAAAATCTGGGTGCTGGAGCCCGTGACCGTAATACGTGCTGCTTCTCTTCAGGAGCATCCAGAACACTCTTTCCCAGAGGCCATGGGAGATCATCTGCCATGGCCAATGCTGAGGAACTTCACTGCCGTCACGCGCTTGGGACCAAAATTTCTAGCATTATTAGAGAAACTCGTGGTTTTTCTCTAGTCTGCACAGAGTTTCTTAGTTTAGCAAAGTCATCGTGGCTGAAACGTACCTGAACACACACGGCGATTCTTTTCAGCTGCCCCATGTAGCATTCAGATGGATGGATTTTTTTAGTTGCTGTATCGAGTTCCCACACTCGAATGGTGAAACTATAAGAACAAATAGAGTGGGATCAATTCCATATATGCAGAAACCTCCACGTTTTTTCAGTACTACAAGAAGTAAAAAGCCTTCACAAGGCTCCATTATTCTGATCTTTTAATAAGGAGAAAAAGAACAATATCAGAGAAGTCTCTTATGGAAACTTTTTCCAGGTAAATCAAAAATCTTAAGGGTTCAGCAAAAACATATGTGAGGATATGTGAGGACACTTTCAACTCTTTTCTAGTGCAATTTAATTGACGATGTCAGAGATGATGTAATATCTTTAAGCAGAGTCACCCTTACATTTAACAAAGTGCTAAAATTGCAAAGACGAGCACTCATAAGTGCAAGTGCAGCCAAGAGCATCCAAAGCCGTCCCTGACGTACAGGGAGGTGCAGGCCCTCAACACGTTTAAACGTCAGCCTGGATATATGGGCGCTGCTGCAAATCCTTGCAAAACGTGACATTTTGTACAACTTTTGTTACAAGCCAGTGACCAACTGTACATCACATCTGGTGAGGACAGGAGATCATCCAACGACTGGCAAGACATCATTGTTTCAACATTAATTAACCATTGTTCAGGGGCACTCATTGACTGCTTTTCTTGTGTAAACACTGGCAACTAAATATTTTAAACACTGCATGGGGAATGCTGAGTACAAAATCCTGCTATCAGGAGCAGAAGTGACGCATGTGGGTCCCTGTGTGCTGCTCTGAAAACATATTGTTACATGGAGAACAAGCAGAAATGCCTTAAAGGTACAAGCTGACGGATATTCATGAGTCCATTCAGAGTATAAAGAAACAACACAAGCACACAGTTGCTTAAGTTTCCTTGTAGTTAAATAAAGACTCTTTGTAAAAGGAAATAGGGCCAGGGGTTCTCTCGCTCTGTTCGTTCCTCTCAATAAACCCTTACTTTCCAGCAGTGACAAACATCTCGTCTCTGCAGCTGGAGCACATGATGACGTTGGCATTGCCGGCGCTGCGCGGCGAGGCCGGGCTCCCGCACACAGCCTCTCTCTTACTGACGTCCCACACCGTCACCCTGCAGGAGAAGAAAGCCTTGAAACAGCTTTGCTTTTTGACATTACTTGAAAGTCAATTACTGAAAAACAAAAGCAAGACAAAATCTATTGTCCTGCAGTCTGTTCCTACCAGGACACACAACAGAAGTAACTTTGTAGAGATTCTACCCAAGAAAAAGCTGACCATCAAAGTGTGGAATTGCAGTTTACATCTCCTGCTCCTGAAGCAAGGCTACATGGATTTATCAGATTCCTTCTGTGGAGCACGACTCAAATCATATAGAATCACAGAACAGTTTGGGTTGGAGGGATCTTCCCAGCTTCCCAGTGCCCCCCTGCCATGAGCAGGGACATCTTCACCAGCTCAGGTTGCTCAGAGCCCTGTCCAGCCTGGCCTGGGATGTCTCCAGGGATGGTTCATCCACCACCTCTCTGGCCAACCTGGGACAGGCTCTCACCACCCTCACTGGAAAAACGTCTCAGGCCGCTCATAGAATCTGATTCTTGTCAAAAATCTTGTGCCAAGAAGTGGAAATCCTTACCTGCCGTCGTCCTGGCCTCCCAGGGACACAAGATAAATGCCTCTGGGCGAGAACGAGAGTCCCTCAACTTTGCCCTCATGCAGCGAGAGCCGAGCAAGTAACTCCTGCTTTGGGAAATCCCAGAGGATGATGTCTGCCTGTGGGGCAAAGCAGAAGAGGGGGACGGCAGAGCATGAGATGTAACACGCAGGATCAGGGAGAACAACGTTCTCTGGCAGGAAAGTTGTTAGAAGGAGCCCAGCCCAAGCTTCTCTGCAGCCCTGGGCACCACTGACACAAAGAGGCTTCAGACTGGGTGCTGTAAGAAGCATTATTCCAGTTGAGCACTTCAGTAGCTCTGCTTCATTTTAGCACCTAAATTTACCCTGAGACACTGAGTATTTGACTTAGATTGTAAAATACTGAAAATACTAAAACCTGATTCCTTCCAAGTGTCTTGGGGTCTTTCAAATAGGCAAAAAATAAAACATAAAGAACTTCAGAGGTCTAAAAATGCAGGTAGGTACCTGTCAAGGGCTTTTGAAAGTCCTAAGCAGCTCTGGAACTCAGGTCTCACTTGAAATAGAACAGCATTTATTAATTAATAAGATTTAGGCTGCCACACGCCCACAACACTTTGGATAGGAAGGACTGGAACTAAAAATCCCTCAATCCTAGAGAGACTGCTTAATGTTTTACAAAAACATAAAGGCATATCCAGCAATGGAGTAACTACAATTTCCCATTCCCTTCAACATCTTCCCATTGCAGATATTTGTTTTCCAACAAAAAACCACTGGCAAGCCAACTCCAATTTCTTTGGTCAATACTAAGCGGTTAAAATCAGAGCATTATCCACCTTGAATCCAATGCAGGTGACTTGTCCTGAAGCGACGTACATCCCATCCCCGGACACGACAACGCAGGACACGTTATCGGTGTGGCCATGCAAGAAACTCTGTTTCTTAGTGTCCAGGTGCTGAATCACCACAGTACAGCCCAGGGGGTACAGGATGTGCTCCGTGTCGGGGTGGCAGATGAGGCCACAGGGAACATGTCCTGCAAGAGAAACGGTTGAAAGATCCGCTGGCTGCCAGCAGTTCAGGGGCTGCAGAAATCACCGGCTCCCCACGGTTTACCTCACAAGGCGAGGTGGCGGGGGGTGGGTGGAAGGAAAAGAACCTTCCAGTTCTCCCCAAAGCTGTTCAGCAGAACAACCCCGTGCTGAAGAGCAGGGTCACCCTGACAAGGTTTGGACCACGCTGTGGCTCCTGCAGCTCTGTGGATTCACACGGCGCAGAGGCCCCAGCGCTCCAGCACACAGGGCTCTGAGGACACCGCACCCAGCCCTGGTTGCCATGACCTCAAAAGAGCGGCAAGGCCGCGCATTCCCTTGGCGCCCAGCCCCATCCCCAGTGCCCACAACAGTGTCTGTGCAACCTGAGCTGGTTTCATGTGGAAATGAAACTCTTCTCATTCTGGGAAGCTGCGTAATTAGAAAACAAACAAAAAAACCCTGCAATTCAGTCAAACTTTTCCTGTTCTTCACTTGGCATCGGTCCCTGGCAGCGCTGCCCCTGCGGCGCCGGGCACGGGGAGGGGGCGAGGGCGGCGGGAGCGCCCAGGACCCCCCTGCTCACCCCACGGTGCCCCACGCCGGCCCCACGGTGCCCCCCGCCCGGCCCGCGGTACCGTTGAAGCCGATGGCCGCCTGCAGCTCCAGCGCCCCCACCGCCCCGTCTCCCTTGGCCGTCGCCATCGCCAACGGGCCCGGACGCGCGCCAGCGCAACGGCGCCTGCGCACCAGCCCTGCGCGCCCCGGCCACCAGGGGGCGCTGTTGGGCGGCGGGCGTCCCCCGGCGCCAGGCGGGAGGTCCCGGCGCGTGTCCGCGCGGCCGAGGCGGGAACGCGCGGAGCGGCCGCGCGCGTGGGTGCCGCTGCAGCCCGGGGCGGGCGGGACGCGGATGAGCGAGCTCTGCGCGTCCCCTCACGCGTCCCCTGCGCGGTTTCAGGATTGTGTTTCGTTCTCCAAGAGTTCTGAACTGGATGCGAAGCGGGGGGGCGGTAGCTGGGCTGGCACCTGTGGGGCTGCACTCCAGAGTGGATGAGGCCCGGGAGGCCGCCCATCCCCCTGGGTGAAATGGGTGCGCTCAGCTCGCTCTCTGAAATGCCTGCACACCAAGGCACAGCGTGGGGAGCAAGCAGGAGGAGGCAGAAACCTGTGTTCAGACAGGAGATCATGACCTGGTGGCAGTCAGAGGGACACGGTGGGACAGCTCACACGGCGGGACTGGGCTCATGGATGGCTCCTCAGGAAAGACAGGCCAGCCAGTGCTGGTGGAGTTGCTCCTCATGTGAGAGAGCAACTACATACATTGAGTGTTGTCCAGGCACGGATGAGGAGCGAGCTGAGCGTCTATGGGCGAAAGTTAAGGGGCAGGCTGGCAAGGGGGATACTGGTGTGGGGGTCTGTTACAGGCCACCAGATCAGGGTGAGGAGGTTGGCGAGGCCTCCTGCCCTCGTCCTCCTGCAGTCGCTGGCAGCTGGCACTGAGGCAGCGACAGCTCCTGCTCGGAATAGCTCGAGCAGTGGAATATATGAAAGAGAAAACCACAAGTGCACAGTCTATTTGGACATGGGAGACATTTTCCTCCTGCAGCCAGAATGATGCCTCTACATCAGTGACCGTCCTGCGAGGGCTGCCTTTGCTGGCCGAGCTGCACCTGCACTCTCCTGTTTGGGTTTTCAAACGGCACTCGGGGCGTTGGTCAAAGCTCGTGTGTATTCACTGCTCACAGTCTCACATCAGCCCTTTGTGGCGAATATAGATCTTCAGTTTAATACAAAATGACACAGTTGGGGGTTCTTGTTGGGTGCAGGTGTCTAAATACCAGATTGGTCTTTGCTAGTTGCGGATGAGCAATTTGACCCGTGAACAAGGAATCTTTTGCCCTGTGCTGGATGGTGATCAGCAAGTGATCCCAGGGGACTCCTGGTATTCTGCAGAGGCTACAAAATTCTGCATATGACCTGAAGTGTGTTGCTGGGCTTGGGACCACGGGGAAGCAGGGACTGAGAGTGTTTCTGCTGAGCTTTATACGGCTGCAGACCCTGCCCAAGGACGTCTAGGAGCCACAGGGCTGCCCTAGCCCCAGGGTTTGGGGATGGGCACTGCAGCTGAGCTCTCCCATGGGGACAGAGCCCAGGCGAGGCTGGGGTACGGGCAGGGGCTGCCCGTGGGGTCCCTGGCCCCCGCCCCTCAGCCACAGCCACCGTGCCCCACGCTGGGGACACGGAGCACAAAGATGGTCCCAGGAGCCCTGTGCCCCCGGTGGGCATCACCCCCAAAACGGGGACAGCACTGCCGAGCACAACCACCCCCAGCACAAACCCATCCGCTGCAACAGGTGATGCCGTGCACGCAGATGGATGGCTGGCAGCAGCTGCTCAGAGCCAACAGAGAAAGCACTAAGAACCAGCTTTCTTTGGGATGTGAGGTTCACTCTCAGAGGAATCATGGCAGCCCTGCTTTCTGTGTTGGGGTCTCCCTTTCAGCTATGGAGCAACTTCAGTTCTCGGTGCAAAAGGATCTTGCAATGGCTGTGTAGATAGCAGCACCGTTTCTGAAGCATCAGAGGAGATGTCAGAGCCATCAGGCTGAGGGACGGGAATCCCAGCACGAGATTGCCCGTGTTTCAAAAGGGAGGCAGCCGTGCCAGCTGCAGAACCTCTCTCACAGCTCCGTCCCCATCAAAGAGCTGTCTCTAGAGCAGTTTGTGCTGCTTACAGGCAAGATCAGCCTTTGCATTTGAACCACCTTCTTGCACAGGTGACAGGAAACATACTCTGGTTTATGTCTTTATAGCTGCAAAGCCTGGGACAGTGTTCATGAGGGAGCAAGCGATGAGCACATTTCCCGGTCAGCAGCCGCTGGCTCACGCCAACGGTCAAGAGAGGCAGAAGAAATCCCTTCAGAACAGCTCCCTCTCAAAGACATCCTTCTGCTTGATGAACCGCAGGGAAAGGCATCCTAAACCAGGCACTTTGACCTTGTTTTCAGCCCAGGTTCCCAGGTGCTGGTGCACTCGTGAGCCAGTCACTGCACATCTGCCACCAAGGGGAATCGCATCCAAGGCCAACTGTGCCACGGGGAAAGGAAAGGGTGGAACGTCGGGAGAGTTTGATTTAGTGCACAACACGGATAAAGCCATTCTCTCTGCAGTTAAAACTGAGGGTATTTAATTCAGCGAAATGAGATTTCATTCCCCATGACCTGTCCAATTGTATTTTGAATCTGGGCACGGGCTGCAGTGACCTGCCACAACATTTGAGGTGTCACCAGCTGCATTGTAGGTGGTAAAGTGGGAAAGGCAGGAGGGAGCCTCAGCATCTCCCATCCCGTGGACAACTTCATCACAAAGGACCAGGGCGGCGCCCGCTGGCTCCTGAGACGGCTGTTGCCGGGCAACAGAGACACTATATTGTCCCCTGTCACCTGTGTCCCTCGCCCATTTGGTCACTGGCCGTGGTGGGATCACTTGCCGTGGTGGGATCACTGTGGTGGTGGACTCATTTGGCAGTTGGATCGCTTTTGGTGGTTGGATCGCTATTGGTGGTTGAACCACTTCTGGTGGTGGGATCGCTATTGGTGATTGAACCACTTTTGTTGGTGGGATCGCTATTGGTGGTTGAACCGCTTCTGGTGGTTGAACCGCTTTCGGTGGTTTGATCACTTTCGGAACTTGGATCTGTTTGGCAATTGGATCACTTTCATCACTTGGATCGCTTTTGGCACTTGGATCAGTTTGGTGACTGGATCACTTTCTGTGGCAAGAAGGAGGAGGAGAAAGGCTGCTGGCTGCCCATCCCTCCAAGATCATCTCCGGACAGAGCAGCTCCCATCTTCCCACATCCAGTTCAGTGTTTTCCGTCAGAGCAGCAGCAATGGCCACACGCGGACTGCTGGAGTTGCTGAAAGCCGCCATCGGCACACCCCATTTGGCGGCTGTCGACTTGGTGGCGCTGCACAACTTGCTTGAGGCCATAATCGGGCAGCTGGGCCAGCTGCAGCTGTCTGTCCTGGAGCCAGGGCAGAGCCCGACCCCCGGCCTGGCAAAGGACCAGGACAGCGAGGACCAGCCTGGCCAGGAGAAGGAGGAGGACGGAGCCCTGGGCACAGGGCAGCAGCTCTGGAAACCAGAGGAGCAGCTGGTTGAGAAGGACACGCTGGAGGGGACCGGGAGCAACGCCGAGGTCTCCTCCATGGCCAAGGAGGCCATGCCAAAAACAACCGGAGAGGAGAGAGCCGTCTCCAAGGTAGATGCTCTTGCTGGTCCCTGGGTGCTCCCCCACGAGACGCCCCCTCCTCCGGGCTCCGCGCTGCCGTCGTGCCGCCCTCAGCCCAAGGGCTGGGTTAAGCCCGAGCTCCCGCAGCAGAGCACAGCGGGGTCCAGGTCCCCAGGGACCCTCCCCTGGGCTCACCCCCCACCCGCTCTCCCAGAAAAGGCCTTCGCTCCAGGACCTGTGGCAGGAGATGAATAAGTTTAAGGAGGCGCAGTCCGGCCTGGCACAGGACATGCGGGAGATGAAGGAGGCGCATTCCGGCCTGGCAGAAGACATGCAGGAGATGAAGGAGGCGCATTCTGGCCTGGCAGAAGACATGCAGGAGATGAAGGAGGCGCATGTCGGCCTGGCACAGGACATGCAGGAGATGAAGGAGGCGCATTCCGGCCTGGCACAGGACATGCAGGAGATGAAGGAGGCGCATGTCGGCCTGGCACAGGACGTGCGGGAGATGAAGGAGGCGCATGTCGGCCTGGCACAGGACGTGCGGGAGATGAAGGAGGCGCATGTCGGCCTGGCACAGGACATGCAGGAGATGAAGGAGGCGCATGTCGGCCTGGCACAGGACATGCATGCCCTGCAGGAGGCGCATTCCGGCCTCGCGGAGGACATGCAGGAGATCCAGGAGAAACTTGGACTGGTGAGCGTCCCCTGGTTCCGGGGGAGGGAGCTGGGCCCTCGTCCCTCCCTGCTCCTGCTGCCCTGTCACACTGTGCCCCTGCCCCACGGCCATGGGTGTCAGCAGCGTGAAGGGCAGCAGGAGGGAAGAGTGGGAAGGGTGTCCCAGGGGTTGCTAAGGCAATTTTGAACTAGAGAGCCCTCAAAACAGAACCATGGGAGGGGGAGGAGGGGAGATAAAGCTCTGCCCGTGCAATTCAGCCGCGGCCCCCGGGCACAGCCCTGCCCAGCGTCCCTCTGCCTCGTGCCCCAGCTCGCTCGGGGATACTCTTTAAATCTCGCTCCCACATCTGAACGAGTGTCCCTCTCCTCGCCCAGCTCCAGGGGAAGCCCCAGGACGCTGCCGGGCTGCGCAGGGACAGGAGGCGGCTGCGTCCCCCGCTCCCTCGGGGACACCAGCCCTCCTGCCTTGGGGCACAGCCTGTGGGTTGGGGTGCTGGGCAGTGATGCTGGGGGTCCCATTCCTGGGGGTCCCATCCCTCTTGTTCCATGGCCAGGCTGACCCCGTGATCCCTTTGCATTTGGGCTCTCGGGTTCAACACAAGTTTGGCCCCATGAGATGGTGGTTTGGGGACAGGGACTGGGGACATGGCGGAGGGTTCTGGGGTCTGTCCTCACGGCTGCCCAGCTGCCAGTAAACCTGCTGCCCTTTGCCTCTTCTTCCCAGGAGGGCAGTGGGGGCCAGTCTGCCCCCGCTGAGCCCACCCAGGTGCCCATGGACAGCCAGGCCAGGAGGAGCTCAGCACTGGGGCCGAAGGGACGTGGGACACAGCCTGGGATGGAGACCAGCAAGGGGCCTGCAGGGTTTGGCTCCCCCGGGATGCAAGCAGGGACACAGGGGGAACCAGCGACCCCTGCGAAGTTGTCAGGCGCTCCCTCTGATCACATGAGGTCTATTGATGCCAGCGCCACCACCCCGGGGACACAGCCAGGATCCCCGGGCACCCAGGCCACCACCCACCTGGGGACACAGCCAAGGGCCCCTGATGCCCAGGCCAGCACCTCGGGGATGCAGGCAGGATCCCCTGGGACCCACACCACCACCCCTGGGGTGCAGGCTGGGTCCTCCAGCTCCAAAGCCACCATCCCAGGGGATGCCCAAGAGCCGGCCAAGCCCTGGGGCTCCACCAGCACCTCAAGCTACGAGTCAGAGATGCGGGAGGTTCTGGCACAGATTGGGCAGCTCGGCCAGCTCTGCGCTGGTCTGAAGGAGCAGGTGGAGCAGCTCAAATCTACAAAAGCAGAAAGCGCAGATCTTGAGAACGTGCGCCGGCTCTTCCCGAAGGGAGGTGAGAGCACGGCGGGGCTGGCGGGGGTTGTTTGGTGTGGGGTCACCCTGTGCCAGGGGCTCGTCATGCTCAGAGCCTGGCCCCAAGGGTGAGAACCCCTCACCGACAGCACATCCCCTTGCACCATGTCCCTCTAGGCCGGGAGAGCATCACCAGCATCCTGGCCGACCTCAAGTGCCAGATGTCCTTCCTGCAGGACATGGCCAGGGCTCTCCACGGGGAGGAGGAGAAGGTGAGCCGGCAGCAGTCCCCGAGGGGCTGCGGGGATGCTATTTTGACCAGGGAGGGGGCAGCCGAAGGGTCCCCATGCCAGAAAGACACAGGGGGCTGTGCCCTCACTGCCCCCACTGCCGTTCCCAGATCAGCAAGGTGGAGGATGCTCCCAGAAAGACGAGGGGGTCTGGAGCCGACAGAAAAGCGGACGGCAGCGGCCAGATGACCCAACAGCCGCGGTAAAAGGATGGAAGAGGGTTTCCTACCTGCAGGGCTGCGAGGGAGCCTGGGGTCTGGGAGCATCCCAGTTTAGGGGCCGAGGGACACCCCCAGAAAGGCTAAGCCGCCCCATCTCGCTGGCCAGGCCCAAGGGACAGAAGGTCAAGGCCGAGCGGAAGGAGTTGGGGAAGCAGCAGGAGCCGACCCAGGCCGAGCTGGAGCAGTTTGCGGCTGAGAACGTGAAGAAGTTGGTGATGGAGGCAGCACAGCAGGTGCAGGCAGAGGTGAGGCCCGGGGCAGCGCTCCCAGCCCCCGCTGGCTCGGGGGGAGTCCTGGCGGGGTCCCGGCCACGTCCCCTGGCTGGACGGGGCCACGGAGCCTCCACGGCACCTGGGCTTGTGGGCGGCATCCAGCCCGGCTCAGAGCTGATTCCTCCTCCCCTGGAAGCAGGTGGACGAGCCGAGGGCGACGGCGCGGAGCGGGAGACACGAGCACGCAGGGTGCCCCATCTGCAACACGGACGCCGGGGTGCTGCTGGGGAAGATCCTCCAGCGCTGTGAGAAGCTCGAGGAGCAGGTGGAGTCCCTGGCCCAGAAGGGGGGCGGCAAGGTGGAGAGTTATCGGAAATGGAGGAGACAGGTAAGGAGATGCGGTGTAGGGGGCTTGAGCTGCCAGGACCCCCCAGGCATTTCTGCTTTGCTGTAACGTGGGGGAGCCCCTCACTGCCCCCCTAATTGGCTTGTGAGAGTCAGCAGCACAGAAGGGAATTAAAGCCTTGGAGCAAATGTCCAAATGTCCTACTTGCACTGAGAGCCTGTGGCCACCAGCCAAAATACCCTGGGTCTGTCCCCACGGGGCAGCCACCCCCTTGCTCAGCACCACCTTGTCCTCTTAGTCCCTGCAGCAGGACGAACAGCTCAGGTGCCTCCAGGCCAGCATCATGCAGCTCCAAAAGGACTGTGAGAAGTTGAGCTCGGCCCTTGCAAAGCTCCAGCAGGATCACCAGCAGGAGCAGGATGACATCAAGGTGGGTGGCTGTAACCCACAGGCAGAGCCCAGGCTGGGACCCCAAGGGGTCTGTCCCCCTGCCACCCTGCTTGCAGCCCTGCACAGCTTCCCAATGCCTTTCCTGGAGGTTTCTGACGGGGTGGGGAGGCAGGGGGTGCTCGGCTGGCCGGGGGGCAGCTCCGACCCTGCCGTGGCATCACGGGCTGCTGTCTGCCTTGGAAGGCTCTGTCCCAGGCCCTGGGGAGGCTGGAGAAGAAGAAAGCAGACAAGGAGCAGCTGCTGGTGCTGGGAATTGATGAGGTACAGGCTCAAGGGGCCCTGGTGCCAACCAAGGGTGTCCCGGGCAGGGTGACAAACACCCCTTGTCCCTTGGGTGCCAGCTGGCAGAACCAGCCAGGGGGAGGGAGGATTTCCAGCCCGGCTGCGGGTCCCTTGCCAGGTCCCTCTGTGAGCCCGAGTCCCTTCGGCTGTGGGACCAACCCCACGGGGGTGATGGAGTGAACAGGGCCACATAGCCACTTCTCCCTCTCCCGTTGTCCCTGCATCCTGTCCCCACCGCTCTCCTGCCTTTCCCCGTTGCTAGAAAGCAGACAAAGCCGCCCTGGCTGACAAAGTCAGTCGCAGCCAGCTTGAGGCGTGCGAGGAGCGGCTGAACGAGAGGATGGAGGAGGTGACGAGCCAGGTGACGAGCCAGGTGACGGGCCAGGAGAAGGGCTGGCACCAGTTCCAGCAAGAGCTCCAGAGACAGATGGACTGCAAGGTGAGGGCTCGTCCCCTCCACGCAGAACTGGCACCTTGGGGGCCTGGCAGCCTAAGGCAGCATCCTTGCGAGGGTCCCCCCTCCCGGCTGTGCCCCCGGGGACCGCCATGTCCCATCCTGGGGTAGATGGCTGAGGGTGTCACCCGTCCACAGCTGGACCGCCGGGAGCTGGGGGCGTTCCGGCAGCAGCAGGAGGAGCGGTGGGAGAGCCTCAGGGAGCAGCTCCAGGAGAAGGCGCTGCAGCCAGAGCGTGACGATGCCGCTGGGATTAGGAAGTGAGTGCGATGGGGACAGTGGTGGCTTTGGCAGTGCTGGCCCCGTTCCTGCTGGCTGTCCCAGCTCGTGCCAGTGTGGTACCCTGGCGTGGGAGCCATGTGGGCAGCGCCCCTGGGGATGCTGAGCAAGCGGCTGTGCCTTGTGCTCCTGCCAGCTGCAGCTTCCCAGCGATAGAGGCGGCACAATGAGGGGGCACGTGTGGGAGGAGCCCTCCTGAACCAATCTTGGGGGGTGGGTGCAGAGGCTTTTTGTGGCAGGTGTGCAGGTGGGGCTGTGCCCCCCAGGAGCTCCCCAGCCCTTTTCTCCCTGTTCCAGGCAGCTGCTGCCTGATCTCCATTGCCTGTCCTGCGACCGGCCCCTCAAAATGCTGGCACCTGGACCGTGAGTAACTGCCCCCCGAACAGGGAGCACCCCCTGACCCCTCCCTGGCGTCGAGTGACACATGGGGTGCCACCTGCCGGGCACTGAGCACCCCCATGTCCTGTCCCACAGGGAGCGGACGGGCGAGTGCAGATACCCCACTGTTCAGCGGAGTTGCGGGGGCCCACACACCCTCACGCCCCCGCGCTTCCAGCCCCAACCGCCCAGCACCCCACGGCCATCCCAACCCAGCGCCCGCAGCCGCAACAAGGTAGGGATGACGGAGGTGGGGAGGGGGATGCTGAGCCTGTGGGGAGATCTGTGCCTCAGTTTCCCCGGGGAGAGCTGGCTGGGGGAGGGTTGCTGAGGGGTGCGGAACGGGGCCCCGTGTTTGGGTCACACGCTCTCCCCTTCCCAGAAGGCCGTGATGCAGCTGTCGGGCCAGGACGGCACTGATGGGAAACAGCAGGATGAGCAGCTCTCCATGATGGGGGCTTCTCAGCTGCCCACAACACCAACGGCCACCCCAGACACCTCGACCTCCAGGAGCCGGCCAAGTATGGCCCTGTCAGGGCACCGGGGGGCAGAGGACACCCTGCTGTCTGGGGGGACGGGTCTGTGCCCACAGCTGGGCAGGGTGGGACAGGGGTCTGGGGTCTGGGCTGGGCTGTGGGGGCAGCACTGGCTGCTGGGGCAGCCGGTCCCTGTGGTGGAGCTGGAGGGAGCTGGGGGGACATGAGGGGTGGTGCTGGGCGGTGTGGGACAACAGCCTGTGTGCTTCAGGGTGGGGGCAGGACCCTGTTTGTGTGTGTCTGTGGCTGACCCTGCCCCTCGCCCCCAGGAACCATCTCCTCGCTGCTGTTAGCTGTGCTGAAGAAGCAACCAGTCCCGTCTCCCAGACGCTTCACCCTGGCACCGAATCAGCTGCCGCCCATCCAGCCCCCTGCAGGGAATCAACCTCCTGACAGCCGGGCAGGACGGGGGTCCCGGCCCCAGTCCCACCGCCCCGGGCGCTGAGCTGGCAGCGGCTGCAATAAATGGCGATGGGCAACCAAGCACCGGTGTGGTCTGAGTGGGGGTCCCTGGGGCAGGATGGCAGAAAGCCCCACTGTGTTTGCTTTTTCAGGAGAAAATTAAGTGCTAAAAAGGTGCTTTGGGGGTGCCTAGGTGGATCCAGTGGTATCCAGGGCCCCCCCAGAGGGACCACCGGGTGCAAACCAGTGGGCACCAGGGCAGAGCCAGCAAAGGCCCATCCTGCACCCCAGGTGGGGCTGAGGTGTCCATGGGCTTCAGAAACACCCCTGGTACTAACTGGGGGGACGGGGCGAGGGGGGAACCAGGGGGCTGTGCAAGAAGCCGGGCTGGCTGTCGGCAGCCGGAGGAGGGGAGCGCTTTGCTCTGGGTCGGGGGATCTAGAACTGGGGGGACGCAGCAGCTTCGCGCCCCCCCCGGGGTGCCCACGGTGCCATGTCGCAGCACTTTGCAGTCGCAGGAAAGCACCGGGCAGTTCTGGCTGGTGGGCGCTCTGGTCATGCCCACACCCCCCGGCTGACAGACGGGGCCCTCGTTTAATGAAATGCCTCGGACCACAGAAGCTTCTAGAGCACTGACCGTATACGGGTCCAGCTCGGATTCCCTTGGGCTTTAAAAGGAGCCTGTGGGAGCTCCTGGCAGTTTGTGTGCGGGGCTGTGGGGCAGAGCGTTGTCCTCAAACAATAGGGAACAGAGAACATTCAAATCACTTCCCCCACTAATTTACTCGCATGTGTACAGACGCATCTGAAGGGGGAGCAAGGTGTAACGGAACCGGTTCTCATTTTATACTTACCTTCCCAAACAAATTCTTTTGATACCAAATATAAATATACAAACTAAAATACTGAGCTCAGACACGCAAATCAAATACCAAGTTCAAATATGCGAACAGATCACAGTTACCCTAATTCAAGACAATATCTCGATGTGTGCGTCGCACCTTTGAACCGCTCACTGCTCAGCAGGTGGAGGCACCGCTGGGTCTCTGACAAAACAGGTCAGTGTGGCTGGAGCCCCATCGGCACCCGCCCCCCCCGCCGCTGCAAGCTGGGCCGGGCAAGGCTTTTATCAGTGCCCCTCTGGGGTCACCCCAAAACCAGGATTCTTCATCCGGTGCACATACAAAAGAGCCGAATTTAGTACACCGAGACGAGACACAGCCTGTCGCAGAGCTGCGCAAGTCTGGATGCTGGATAAAGCCAGCGTGCTAGAAAGAAAAGTAACAGCTACTGCACACAAAGTTTTATCACCACATTAATGTAGTAAAGAACTAAATTACTCGTGGTCTTCTGTATTATCACAAAGTGCACATTTTGAGTCAACAGATTCTCATGATTTAACAGTTTGTGAACTTATCATACCATATAACAGGCAAAGACTTATTTAAACTATAATATGCTTAAACAGATACCTACAAAGAAAACAGGTTAATGAGGAAAACATCTTCGTGTTGTTTAAAGTGCCAGATGGACCTGGCAGCCCCTCCCCAGCTCCTACTGGTTTATAATGAGCGAGGGGTGACGTCTGCCTGAAAACAATTTCCCTGATGAAAGTCAGGGCTTAACAGACAGGAAGATTTCTGCCCCAGTCATACACCCTTTTGCACCAAGGCGGGCGTTTCAGCTTCAGTAGCTCACAGAAACTCTTGTATGTTAAGCCAGAGACTGACAGAGGGAGCATCAAGGGTCAAATGTCCTGTGGAAGGAGCCGAAAGTTACCACCCTCTGTAGGGTTTTCCCCACCTGGCCCATGAACACCTCCGCTTTATTTTGGGCAATGGACCTTGTTCAAATGCCTCGTTCTGGGGAAAAAATAAAATGAGTCGATTTAAAAAGAGTTGTTGTTTTTTAGTGAATGACAGACCTCAGTGCCACACAGGGAACCACGGGCAGTACAGTGACCAGACATCCCTGAGGACGTACCTCAGTCTCAGTGTCTTTCCATCCGGTGGTTTGGGAGAGAAGGAGCAGCCTCAGGCCCTGAGCTCTGAGACCGTGGGACGTGGATGGGGGGAGTGCAGGAACACCTACCCAAGGCAGCAGAGACCACAGGGCACGGGGGCTGGTTTTTAGCAGAGGAAAAATGGGGAAAAATGAGAGGAAGGGAAAGAAATCTGAGTTTGTTTAGATTTCCTTCAGTGCGGAAGGGTCCTGGCGCTGGACGCAGTGGTCAGGCCCCCTCGCTGGTGAGTGGGCATCACCCGCTTCGGTTGCCAAGGAGCCGTTAGCCGAGCGTAATCCAGCTGCTCCTGGCAAACGTTCCGCACCAACTGGGCACCAGCAGCTGGTGGCCACAGGCAGGACCGAGGCGAGGAAGGTCCTGGGAAAGCAGAGGGAAGAGGCACCCAGGGGCTCATCCCCTGCCCGGCTGCCGCTCCCGGGCTCGCAGAGCAGTTCCTGGGTGACCCGCTCGAGCAGCGGTGCCAGGAGGGCCTGGGCTTCCTGGGCCCTGCTGGTGGCTGAAGCGATGGCCGCCAAAGATGAGGAGGACCTGCCAGCCTATTTCCTCAAGCAGTACAGGCAGAACCTCCTGCCCTTGCTCAGGTGAGGGGCTCCTCCACCCACCTCCATGCCCTCCATCCTCTTCTCCTGTTTCCTCCATCCCTCCTTCCCCCACGGCGGCAAACTCCCCGATCTCCAGCACTTCAGCCTCCTCTCCTCCCTCCCTTCCCCACCCTGTTCGTCCCTGTGCCCCCCTTGCTCTGTCAGAGGGTTCCCTGCTGGGGGTGCCATGCTGCCAGACGGGATCTGAGATGGTGCTGGGTTGCTCTGGCCCGTCGTCCCACCCTGGACACAGCCCAGCACCCTGCCCAGGCACCAGACCCAACGTGTGACCTGGATGGAAACTTCTGTGGCAGGAAACACAGGCTGACAGAGGAGGGCTCCCTGTCTCCATTTATTCGCCTCCAGGAGAAGAGGAAAGAGGCCGAGCAGGTGCAAAAGGCTCTGGAGGAGAAGCGAGAGGTGAGAAAGATGGGAGGGTGTCGTGGTTGAGACGGACAAACGACATGGACCAAGTTCTTTCAAGATGAAAGTAATAGATGCCATTTATTGCTACAAGTGCATTTTTATACAATTCTACCAGTTCATGTGTCTTTTCACTATTGGTTACAAGTTACAGCACTAATATCTCATTGGTTAATTTTTCTATCATCCATGTTATTCTTCTATCCCCTCCTCTCTCACGGGTACATCTCTCCTCTCTCCGGATACTCCTTTACTCCCATCCTTCTCAAGGGTAAATCTTAATATCTCAAGGCTGATCTCTACTCTCATATTTTCTGTCAAGGATTCCACAGACCCGCTGCAGTTTCCCACAGGGGGGTGCTGGGGCATGGTGGGGGTTGGGTGGTTTTTTGGGGGGCAGCAACGGGCAGGTGAGTGGCTCCAGGTGCGGGCGGCCACGTCACGCCCGCTCTGGTGCTGCCAGGCCTTCAAGGAGAAGATGGCCAACATAGCCCGCCGGTGGAGGGAACTCCATGCCAAGGAGGACCAGCTGAAAACCTACATGGAGAAATCTATGAGGAGGTTAAAGGTACGCCTGCTCCTGATCAGCTCCTCTGGCGTGACCCTAAGCCACAGCGCCACCCTCTCCCCTTCCCTGGGAGACAGTCTTGGGCCAGCACTTGTGTCCAAGCCTCCCTTGAGCCTGGAGCGGTGAGGAACAGGACTGGCCGGGCATGGGGGTTTGTACTACAGATGCGGAAAGCCCTGATAGCGTTTGGGCAGCAGAGAGCTTGTCCAGTACCAGTGTGATCTCCTGAGGGCCCCAAACATCCCCCAAGAAGGATCTCAGCCTGTCCCCACTGTTGGCACGCAGGTGACTCCCAAGGGCAGATCCTCGTAGGTCTGAAAATTAGAGTTCTGCCCCAGGTGCCTGTCTCCAAGAGCAAAGGGTCAGTGCAAGAGGGGTGGCCGTGTGTCATGGGGGAGTAATTTAGGGTTCTGCTTACTGCAGAACAACGCTTAGATTTCTCAAAGAGAAGTGCGACTTGAAAGAGTTCGGTGGCAGGTTCACTCTGTTATTTACTGCCTGGGGGAAATATGTCAAGCCAAATGCTGCTGACCTTCTCTCCAGGAGCCTGTACCCTGATAACCGTTCACTGCGGAGTCTGTGTCTTGAGCTCCAGAGGTGAACTTTGAGGCGAGGCCGTATCCGTCACAGTGCAAACTCTCAGGATTCTTCTCTCCCTGATAACAGTTTGCTTCAGAGTCTGCATTTTGGAGCTCTGGAAGCAAAGTTTCAGGGCGGGCCTGTACCACACCATGTTAAACAGGGAGTGAGGATGTTCCCAGGGGTGCTGCAGCACTGGTCTGTCCCCTGTCAATGTATCTGCTCCCAGTGCTGCTGGCTGACCCAGCTCCATCTTCCCTTGCCTTCCTTTCCTTCTCTGTGTGTGTATTGGTGGGGGAAACATCACTAGGAAGATGATAAGCTGCGAGTCCAGGCTCTGAAGAAAGCCATGAGAGAAAGAGACCAGAGAACACAAAAGGAGATGGAGCTTTTGACGGCTAAGAAGAAACTCGAAGCTCTGAAAAAGGAACACCAGAAGCTGAGCAACCAAGTGCAGAAGTACTCCATCTTCAAAAAATACCTGGAGGATGTGGTGAAGATCTCACCACAGGTGAGTCTGGACATGAGAGAGACAGATCGTGGCCTCAGGGAGGGCTTTATGTGGATGTTAAACCTGGAGGAGATAAGGCAAGTCCAGGGAAATCATGACACTTGGTCAAACCCAGAGACCTCAGGTGGGATGGGAGGAGGTTCCCTGCAAGCAAGGTGAGCCAAGGGGACTGGAGTGAGGGGAGGAAAACCAGAGAAGGAGATGAAGGCTTGAGAAAACCAAAGAAAAAGTGTTAGAAGGGGGAAAGGCACAGAGTTGAGGGGAATGGGGACCCCTTTGTGTCACTGTTTCATGTGACATGGATGGTTTGGGAGAAGTGCAAAGCTGCCCAAGAATGGGAGCCCAGGCAGCTGTCAGAAAAGCTGTGCCCTCTCTCAAGGGTGTCCGGGCGTCCCTCCCTGCATCGCTCACACTCCTGCGCTCCGGCTGCCCCACTCCCATGGCTGGGTGACTTGGCACTGGCAGCTGCAGTTGTGCTTTGTTTCCTATCAGAGCACTTCTCACCTGGGGAGTGGTACAACATCTCCCCTTGCTGCTGGCAGTGGCAGCTCTGGGACCGGCACAATGGGGTGTCATCAAACAGGGAATGTGGCTGCTCACAAAGCAGCTGGGGCAACAGGCTCCTCAAGAGGGGAAGACCTTTCAGCTGGGGGAGGTGTTGTCCCTGGTCAGGACAGGGTGCCAAACAGCATGAGACTTGCAGTCATGAGGGGAGGGCAGGGGGATAACTAAACCCAAGATCCTTGTGCTGCAGTTTGAGGACATCCAGGACATCCTTTCCCGCTACAAGCTGTTGGTGAGGATGCGCAAGGACCTGCAGCAGTCTCAAGAGAAGGACAAGGAAATGATTAAGCAAACCAAGGTGCTCCTGGATCGGTACGAGGCAGAGAAAGCAGCTGAGACCCTGCAGTACCAAAATGAGCTGGAGCAGCTCCAACAACGTTTTGCGCAGGCTCAAAGTGATGTCCGCTTCTGGGTGAGGAACTGCGGGATGGGCAGGGGAAGATCTCCCAAGGCCTGGCTGCGTTAAGCCACAGGGTCATGGCAAGGCACAGTGGCAGACTTTGTAATTGGAGGCGATGCCTCATTTCATCCCTGCAGGGGGCTGCAGAAGGACAAATGACAGACAGGTCTGGAGCAGGTTATGTCAGGGGTTAAAACAAGGCCCTCACAAAACTGCCGGGATCTTTCCCTTCTTGTTTGAACTCACAGTCAAAAGAGATCTGCTACCCAGGCTATGGGGAGGTTTGCCTTGGCACAAAACCCAAGCATGCTCCATCACATGCCTGTTGGGTTTGTGTAGCCTGGTCAGACTCATTTCCATTCACCATTCCTTGCAGCATCATCCCTGTAATGGGGCTTCAGTGTGGAACATCTCGTGGTCTCCACTGTTCATGGCTCGGGCCTCAGAGTGAAGCTGGTTTTGCTGATTTTTTATTTGTTTTCATCCTTTGCACAGCATCTGCACGCCAGGGCTCAGCCCTTCTCCTCCCTCCTTACCAGTCCAAAAATGACCAAACTGGTGGTCATCTGGGCTGTAACAAGGCACATCAATGTCTAGAAATGCCCGCAGCCCCACTGGCCTCTGTTCCCTTTGCATCACTCTGAGGAGGCCTTGCCAAATTCCCTTCCTGGAGACTCCCAGCTGCAGGAGTCGAGTCCCACCAGGCAAAGCTGGAAAGCGCCTGGTCCGGGCGGATGGTGGTGGGATGTGCTGCCCCCAGGGTGTCAACCACCTCCAGCACAGCCCTGGGCAAGGGCAGGTTCTTCCTAGCAAAACAAAGGAGTGTGGAAGCCAAGGTCTCCAGCACTGAAGCAGCATCTTTGCTGGGACATATCACCATGCTGTGTGTCTCTCCTCCTTCTTTCTCCTTCTCCTTCTCCTTCTCCTTCTCCTTCTCCTTCTCCTTCTCCTTCTCCTTCTCCTCCCCTCCTCAGACTGCTCGCTGGGCCGACATGCAGAACAGGAATGCCAAGAATGCCCTGATGCTGACGACTATGAAGATGGCCATCCACAACCTCTTCCAGTGCGTGAACACGCAGCTGAAAGCAAAAGTGCATGTGCCGGAGGATGACAGCCTCAGACAGCTGGACATGGTAGAGCCAAGCCAGAACCCCCTCCCTGCCCAGAAAGAGCAGCAGTAATGACCCTCAGCTGCCCAAAGGGAGGGGAAAGCCCAGAGAAATCAAGGTGCCCAACAGACACTTTCTGTTCCACCTGGGCTGTCTCTTGGGCACGGGGAATGGGCGGAGGACACCAGGCAAACCTGTCTCGTCCCAGGAGGCAGAGCAGGGGGTGGGTGCCTGTTGGGAGCTGGGCAGGCTGGGGCAGGGGGTGCAGATCCACCCATGGCTACAGTCTGGCTTCATTCACCCCTCTGACTCACCTGTGAAAGCCCATTCTGGTGGTGCAGATCCAGCAGGGCAATTGCCTTTATCCTCCCGCTCACTTTGGTTGGCGAAATTCGCACTCCAGAAGGGCCAATGGGCTCCTCTCTGCCTCCTGTTCCCACCCCTGCTCTGACCTCTACCATTTCTCTTCCCTACCTTAGATTCAGCAGTCTATCCTAGACCTCAAAGACATCGCTATGGAGGTTGAAACGAAGGACATGGAGAGCCACCGGCGAGCAGCTAAGCACAAGCATTAAGGGCAAGAGGAGGACAGAGAGCCCTATGGATGTTGTGTTACGTCTGTGAAGTTTCAAAACCTTTCTAGCTCTTTTGTCCTGCCCAGCTGATGAGTCCCTTTCATACTATTAAAATAACCAAAGATTTTGAAGTGTCTCTCTGTTTCCTGGGAGGGTTGGAAGCATCAGAGCATCTTCACCCCAGAGGCCATGGAGTGCCTTTTCTGGTAGGTGGGATTCTGGTTGCAGGAGACAATATCCCAGCAAAGCAGGCAAAATAGGGAGAGCAGGCCAGGACAGGAGTAGAGTTTCAAATCAGGATTAGTACTGGTGTTCACATTCGGACCTTCCACCCAGACTAAGCTCTGAGATGTTTAAGAGGGACGTCACAGCAGGGTGGGGGATGGTGCTTTGGAAGAGCTTCAGAGATCTTCCACCACCACACCCAGCACATCTACAGATGTGGATTTTGCTGCACAGCCATGCGCTGCGTACTGAAACTCACCTTCCCCCTCAAGATGTTGGGAAAGTGTGGAGAATGGATATAGGTGAAGGATGAACCACTCAGGTGGTTACACCAAGCATTTGGCTGTTCATGGTGAGTGCTGACCTGACGAATGCAGAACAAGAGGCCTAAAAATGGCTCTGGAGTCCCACTGTGGAGTTCAGGCTGGGCTCAGAGTCTGTTAGGGAGGACATTCGAATGGACCAAAGACCCAATGACATAAGCTTACAGATTTGTGCATCAAAGAGACCATTGATCACATACCTGCTCCCTTCTCTCCAGTGGTTTTTCCTGTCCTGAGCCCAGAGAAGTGGATTCAGCTAATGCATCCTCCAGGAAAGTCTGAGTGCAGTTGGTCTGTGTTTATAATGCCTAGAGGCTGCTCAGGCACCTGATCCCTTTGAGAGTGAGGAAGACACGGATTAATCCCCTCCCTTCCCCAAATCTGCGCTTCCGTGAGCGACAAGGAAAAGAGATGTACTGCAGGGCTGGTGCTGCTGCTCGTTGGGGCAGCAGAGGAAGGGGGAGCTCAGGGTGGGAGCACTGGATGCAGAGTCAGCTGAGGACATTCCCTCTGTGTCTTTGCTGTCACTTTCTCTACAGGCTCAAATTGATAGGAATAAAGTCAATTAGAAACACGGTACTTTGGTTCAGGTCTCAGCAAGAACTCATCCCGGAAACCCAATTTCCCTCGAGCCTCTTGAGCTCAGCCCCATGTTGGGCCACTGAAGCTCAGTGAGTTACCACCCATCAGCAGAAAAATGACCCTGTGCAGTGTGATGCTCGTGCAGAAGAAAACAATAGCGAAAACCTTTGTTGCAGAGGCAAGGGCAGTAATTGTTTCTCAGCTGTGGAAGCGGAGCTCATTTCTTTCTGAAACCTTGACATGTAAGTGCAGTGTGGGCCACGACATGTCTCGTGTTCTTCTGAATAGATCCCCGGCGCAGTGGGAGATGAGTGACAGTTTGCAGTTCAGCTGGCAAGGAAAAGTAAAAGCTGATGCAACTTTCTGCAGCCACCATGTGCCTACACTTTAATGATTACATTGAATTCAGTCTGTAAAGCGGGGATAATAACTGCCAGGGAGGGGCAGAGTGGGCTGCTCCTCAAGGGAAGGCGCTAAGGTGCCAGCAAAGCAGGCAGGAGGATGTCCCCACCGATGGGATGCAGCCCCATGGTACACGAGCAAGAGCAGAGAGGTTCAGCTGATCTCTCTAGTGACCAGTGACAGAGCCCAGGGAACGGCAGAAGATGGAAGGTCAGGTTGGACATGAGGAAAAGGTTCTTCACCCAGAGGTGCTGGACACTGAACAGGCTCCCCAGGGAGGGGTCACGGCCCCAAGAGTGAAAATATTCAAGAAGCGACTGGACAACGTCCTCAGACACGTGGCGTGAATTCTGGAGTTGTCCTGTGCAGGGACAGGAGCTGGACTCAGTGACCCCTGTGGGTCCCTTCCAACTCAGGGCATTCTATGGTTCTATGATTCTCTGTTTCTATGGCTGCGTCCAGTGATTTCCACGCTGATTTCTCAAGGGACCGGCCTCATGAGGAGCATGTCACCTCCTTGGGGACAGCAGCTCTCTGTGCCAGGGCTGGATCTGAAAGCCTTCGCTCCCCAGCCAGCAGCATCCTCAGATGCCTTCCTTGCTGTTCTGTCAGACTCAACGCACAGCAGCAGCAAAGAGAAACCAAACAAGCAGGAGAGAGCGAACTTTGCTGTGGCCCTCAGGGGTCCCAGAGGTTGGTAAATGTCTCATAGAAGCACCGGTGATGAAACCAAGAGCTGCTGCCTGTGCTGGAAAAGTCAACTCATGACTCATCCAGCAGAAAAAATGTGCGTTTGTGCCCTTGCATCTCGTCTCAGCACTGACATATTCAAAGGGACCGGGAGCGTTTATACCCGTCCTGAGAGGTGACTCAGCTGCCCCTGCTCCTTCCACCCACAGCTGCCCCTCATTTTGATGCATCTCACTGGTGGCAGCTGGTGGGAGCTGATGGGAGCTACTGGGAGAGGAGCAGCTCTTCCCAGTCCCTGAGGAAGACAGGGGCTGCAGCTCTGAGCCTGACGCTCGGTGGGTGAAGGCCTGAGGACATGGCTGTCTTCAGGCTGGGCTTATGGAGAGGACAGACCGATGGCTCAGGTTTCCTGAAGTCCTTTGGACACTGAGCACTGGCCATTTTGGAGACTTGCCTCTTATCTGGATGCCTGAGCTGAGCTCTTGAGGAACCTTCAGCATGGGACAGAAAGACAATGAGATGCATTGGTCCAACCAGGCAGGAGCTGTGCTGGTCCTGAAGTCCTGCTCCAGAGACGGGACTAGCACAGTTGCCAGGGTTTCCCGGACCATCCACCATGCACCCTTCTCCTGCCTGCTGGAGCCATCCTGCTGGCCCAGGGTCCCAGCACCAGCAGAGGAGAGGGCAGGACCTGCTGCTGAGCACGGGGTGCTGAGCACCGCAAAGGTGCAGCTCCTACCAGCTCTATTCGCTTTCTTGGGCAAAGAGAAACCGTATGACTCATGATGCCACTGGATATGGAGAAAAAGACTGAAATTACCTAATCAGGCACCGGGGTTTCAGTTCTGTGATGCTGTGTATAATAATTGGTTTCTGTTAATAGCCTGCCTTCTCCTTGGGGAGTTGCAGAGTTTGAATTTGTTTGCGTGATGTTTTTTGGGCTTGGACGAGGGGTTTTTTGCAAGATTTCTTCTTCTTGGCACAGAGAAGAGATGATTAAAGCATTGGCTAAATCTGCAGCCTGTTTTGCCTGTTGTTGATGGAAAATCCCCAGCACATTGAGAGGTTGTTATTGGTTTAGTCTGGACGCTGTCAGCGTTTCCCGTGAGCAGCCTGCTCTGCCATGGGTGCGGACACAAGGCAGCAAGGCCGGTGCTCGCTGCTGCGCGCTGCCCTGCCCAGCACCGACCGTGGGATTCCCACTGCAGGGGCTTGTGCCCAGAGCAGCCCGAGGGACAGGGACGCGCTCTGCCCCGGCACGGCGGGCACTGCAGCTCCAGATCCTGTAGGATGGTCCCACCTGCAGACCTGCCAGTTCCGCTCTTGGGCACGTTGCAAGGAGGCCCGGGGACAACCCTGGGCCAGCACCGACCGCTGCCTTCTGCAGTGACTTGAGGAGACATGGCTGGCTTGTTCACACCATGATCAGCACTTATCCAGGGCTCAGCATGCCAAGAACTATCGGCTGCCAGATGGCAGAGACACAGAAGTCATTAAACTCAAATTAGAGCATTGTTTTTGTACATGCAGCTTCCAGACACCTGATCCAAGGGAGGATGGGGGTGCCAGAGCTGCCTGGTCCCTCTCAGCAGTGGCTGGCGTGGCAGCATGTTGCATCTGAGAGCGACTGCAAGTTTCCCTGGTCCTGCACAGCCAACGAGACCCAGCAGAGCACAAACTCCATCCTACTTCTCTGCTCTTAGCCCATTTCCCTCCTCTTTGTCTTCTCCAGCACGTCCACCACAAGGTGCTTCTCCTATGTTCCCACCCTAAGGACAGGAAACACCAAAACCCACCAGACCCAGCAGTTTGCAGGCCTGGCTGTCCTGCTGCTCCACCTGAGAGCACCTGGGGTGGGACACAGGTGGGGGAGAGTCAAGGAGGCAAGATAAGAGATGGTACAGTCCCCTTCAGTGCCCCTTTAAGCAAAGTGCTACATGTAGAAGACACTGGATGTTCCACAACTCCTCTATAAACGGCAGCGTTGAGGCTTGGTGAGGACAGAAGGCTGCCATCAGTGAACAAATACATCAAGATTTCAGGGCTTCAAGCATTAAGGGAGATTAACCCAGGGAGGCAGTTTCTTGCCTTTCTGAAGATTTTTCAGCCGGGCCCAAAAGAGAAACATCAGTTCAAGAGCCAGAATGGAAGGGCTGGATATCTCGCTGCTCTGTGCTCTTGCAATGCCAGGGAACCCCAAAGGATCTTGTTTCTGTTCCGCGTCACCCGCCCTGCTGTGACACAGCCTGAGACATCTCTCTGCAAAGGTCAGAGGTGCAGAAACCATCCACGGACCAAGCTTCCAACAGACATTTATTTGTTTGGGTTGAAATCAATGTACATGAACAGTGTCGCTCCTGTGTGCTGCGCACCTTTGCCATCAGTTCAAACAGGGGCCAAATAGCATCGTATGAGCAGGACAGCAGCCTGACTCCTTCTGCACAACCAGCCACACAAACACAGCCAGGAAACAGAACAGAACAGCCAGGACGTGCCCATCTCCCCTGGCCATCCCCCCTGCCTGCCCAAGCACTAGAGAGAAGGAGACTTAGACCTTATCACTCTCTACCTGAAAGGAGGTTGTAGCATGGAGGGTGTTGGTCTCTTCTCCCAAGTAACAAGTGACGGGATGAGAGGAAACGGCCTCAAGTTGCATCAGGGGAGGTTGAGGTTGGATCTGGGGAACAATTTCTTCCCCAAAGGGCTGTAGGGCATTGGAACAGGCTGCCCAGGGCAGTGCTGGAGTCGCCATCCCTGGAGGGTTGGACAGACGGACATGAGGTTCTCAGGACATGGGGCAGTGCCAGGGTGGGTTATGGTTGGGCCCAATGATCTTGAGGGTTTCTTCCAACTAAAATGATTCCATGATTCCAAGTCTGGCTCTTAGGGCTTTGTGGGGTGGAGGTAGGGATGAATTAGAGGAGCAGGTTTTGAAACATGGGCCCTTCCTTGCCTTTGGCTCCCTCTCAGTCCAACCATATAAACTATTTCAGTCGAGCATCCCTCCCAAGGCCCTGGGGAAGGCAGGGACAGTGAGGGGGGGGCTTGTAGATCTCAAGCCTTTGGTCTCTGTGAATCGAAGCAAACACCTGCACTGCACCATGTGTGTGGCTGCAGACACCAGGCACAGGAGACACCGGACAGTTTCTGGAAGAGCAAGGAGTGAGTGGCCCTCCAGGATGGATGGTACTGATGACAGCGTGTCACCCCTGCGTGGACAACAGCCTCAACTGTGTACTGCACCTCACCCCGTTACACAGGGTGGGCAAAGCAGAGAGGAGCTTTATTTGCCTCTGTGATCTACAGGGTGCCTCCAGCCCACACTGAAGCCTCTCCCAAGCACGGAGAGCACCAGGAACCGGCAGGTGGTCGTTGTAGGATGCTGTAGGACATTAACAATAAGCAGCACAAATTCGGCTTCAGATTGAGACCATTGAAGTCAACTCAGAGCTGACGAGAACCAAAGCATGGTCTGTTTTGCTAGAGATGACCCTTTGAGCCCTGCACCCTGGTCTGTGAGCGCAGAGGGACTGGTTTAGTTTGTGGACCTTTCTGGCTGCTGGTAAGAGCCACATGGGAGGAGATTGCTCAGGAGGGATGAGTGAAAACCCCTTTGCAAAGGTTAGAGAACAGGTTCCCACACATTGGGTTGCTGTGCTGGTAAAGAAATGCAGGAGGGACTTGGATCTGCTTATGATATGGCACTAGGAAGGATCCCACCTGCATTGTGTTTTATAAGGATGAATGTGCTATTAGGTACAGTGGAAAGAGTCAAATGGGTTGTGACCATCTCACTGACATGTGCATGTTGGACAGTGACCCGGGCAGGAACACCATCTTAAGACCCCACAGCAACTGCAGCAACTGAGCTGGAGGAGTCAGGGTTTTGGCCAGAAGGCAGCCAGAGCTCTTGAGCAGCCACCCAGATGGGAGACCACCCCAGGCCACCAGTGAAGCTGTAGCAGCCTACAGGGCAGAAGATATGAGAGGGCTTCACACCCAGCGAGAGAGTCCCTGTCCTGTCGTGGTGGCCTGGCTGTGCCACCTCGGCACGCTCAGAAGGGACAACAGGAACCGAGACAGTGGGTGACGTCAGGGTGCCATGAGTCTTTGCACAGGACTTTATCTCCAGCTCATGGCACCAAGCCCAGCAGCACTGGCTGAGGCACTGCAGGGCAGCACCGAGTGCCCTCTTGGCAGTGAGAGTGTCTCTCACCCGCTGTCTCCAGCTTCCCCTGCCACTTTTTGAGTCTCCTGTTCAGTTTTCATTTCCTTCTGCATGTTATCTTGTTCTTCTGAATTTTTTTCCTTTTCTCTTTTGGTCTAATTTCCTCCTTTGTCTTGGAGCTGAAAACTAAACCCAGTGAGGTGAGGACAGCAGCTCGTCTGTCTGTAGTAAACCACACCAGGTCTGTGTTCAGGTGGCAACTTCACAAGCATTAGCCCTTCACTCAGCCGGCTCTGGGCACTGCCCTGCACGCCTTGCTCAGCTCCCCCAGTGCCACAGAGCACCTCGCAATAAAACTGATGCAAACACAGCGAAACCCAGACCAGAGACATTCCCCACCAAGAATCCTCTGGAATTATCCCACAGAGACTCACAAGGTGGTACAAGGCTAAGGATGAGACATCGTCTGTGGCCTCAGCATGTCTTGGATGGTGGAGCACAATGTTCTCCAAACATCAGCTCCCTGTGCTTTTTTTATTACTCTGTCCAGGTGAAGGACCGCACTGCTCCTCTTTGTCACGGACTCGCTTGCTGCTGCTGCACACACCTCTTCCAAGCTGAGCTCAGGTGGAATTCGGTGTTCGTTGATGTCATGGGGGAGATGACTGTTGATGTGGCACAAGGACACATGCCATCATTCAAGCTCGCACCAGCCTTCTTGGGAAGTCTCTTTGACGGTGGTGCTGCAGTGGGAAGCATGAACAATGACGGGAAGTTGAACCTCTCGGAGAAGAGCAGATCGTGGACTCTGGCTGGAGACCTGGGAGGAAAGGCAAGAGATAGGAAACCATGGGTTGCAACCAAGGGATCGCCTTGAGACCTCCCTCCTGCAATGGCTGGAGAGCCAGCCCTGCTTTATGGAGCGCCCAATGCCAATGAGACTAACTCGTGTCTGTCAGGCCGCCTGCCACAGTGGAAGTCTCCAGTAATATTACAGATGAGATGTATCTTCCCACAGAGATTACAACCCACCAGACCTCCATTACCATCATCTTCCTCTTCCGCAGTGCTTGTCGCACGTGCTGTCAGCCGGGACCTGGCGCTCGGGTCTGGCCGTGCTCATCACCTGCTGGGTGAAGCCCAGGCATGGAGGAAGGTGGCAGCTCAGTGGCAGGGTGGTTTCACCTCCTTGCCAGCTGCCCTATGATGAGCCGTGAGGTCTGGACTCACATTTGTGGTGCTGGAAAGCAGAATTTCCCTTCAACTGTATGGAAGCACATCCTTATAGACATAACTTACTCTCAACTGGGACTTGCTTCACCTGTGTCACCACACTCTGGCAGGATTGAGCTCTTCTCACAAGGTCAATCTTTGCTACCTCCCACACCAAGCTGCTTAGGCCTTGCTTGACTTGTCTACACCCCACAGACACCCACTTTGGCATGTGGGCATAAGCTTGGGCCAAGCAGAGCTGGTCCAGTGAGGATCCATCCATCCATCCACCTCTGTGAGCCCGGTCACTTCAGCCTCCACCTGGGACAACGTGGGTGTTAGTGGGGAGATCCACACTGGCAAGAAGCACCTCTCTATGGGTCTGCTGCTCCCTGAGACTTCTACAAAGTGACAACCTTTAGAATGAGTTTATGTCCTGAACCACTGGCAAACGGACGGGGATGTCTGATTGCCCAGAGGATAGTCCTGTACAACTGACACTGCCTGGGTCAAACCCTGTTTTAAAAGTAACCACTTTATGGTTGGGCATCTGAGGCTGCAGCAGGTGCCAGTGATTTAACTGCAACCTGCTGAAGAGGAGCAGGCAGGAGAAGGCGTGTGAGGAGGCACATGAAGACCCTCAAGGACAGAAAGGCCGGATGCTTTCTTAGGTTTTCAGAGAAGATATTACACGAAGACAAAGTCATCGGTGGTGTAACTCCATGAGTACCAGGTGTGCACAGCAGTGGTGCCTTTGACCAACAGCTCCCTCCTGTACGTGCCTGCACCAGATGTCTTGGTCCCTGGGGGATGCTGCTCGCAGTGTGCCTGGCCCCGCTCCTCCCTGCTCCACCCAACTCCAGCCCCTCGTCCTCCTCCCTGCTGCCGTTTCCCGCCCAGCCCCGCTCCCAGGACCCAGCGCTGCTCCAGCATGCAGGGCTGCAGCCTGGTGGTCCCTCGCGCCCCACGCCTGCAGCACCAGGAGCTGTGCATGTCCCAGGCGCTGATGCTCACACACCGTGCACCGGCACTTGGCCGCTCCAGCACAGCGAGGAAGCCCCTCTTGCCCAGCCCAGCTTCCCAGGACATGCACCCTACCATGGTCATGTCCTGTGCAGAGGAGCTGGGCTGGCCTACATGATGGAGCAGGTGAAGCCACAGCACTCCTTGAGCAAGGTGAGGCCTGTCTTGGTCATGTAAGGTGCAGAGGTTTGCTGCCCCCTGGAAGTCATTTTCTTCTCTTTGACAGGAGCTACGGAAAGAGGAATCGGTGTCTGCCTGGTGACAAGAGCACAAGCCCATCACTCGTACTTAGAGCTCCTTTCAGGGATAAGATGCTGACCCTTCTTGGACCAACAGCTGGGCAGGAGCTCCTGCATCCAGGAGGCACCTCACCACGTACAGACACAGGGACCCTGGGCTGGAAACGCCTCCCACTGCACTGGCAGGTGTTTCTCCAGCAATGACGGAGGCACAGGAAGGGGGTAGCCACCAGAGGTCATGGATGGATACCACAACTTGTGACCTTAGCTAATGGTGTGATGAAATGTAAGGAGCTGGTTGGACAGGGTCAGATGAAGTACATCAGCCATAAAAGGACACCTACCCGTCCCCATTCTCATAGGACTTGATGGCTGGGAAATACCGATTTGGGATATTTTCACAACGTTATCTCAAGAACCAGCACCCTCCAGCTGCTATTTCCCCACACCTGCCTCCAGCAGCAGATGGCCTGCAGGTAAGCTAGTCCCATGTAGAGCAATGAAATCTTGAAGAGTGCTTAGGGAAGGGGAGAAAGTGCCAGGGAGGCTGATTACAAGGAATAAAACTCATCAGCAACTTACTTGCTTTCTGGAGGTAGCTTTTGGAGAGCTTACTTTGCAGGAACTCTGCCATTTCCTTGTCTTCTTCCCTTTCCCTGTGATAAAGAGATCTGTTAGCGCTCAGGAAAGGAGCGGCGAGACATCCAGGACCGTCTGGCAAGGCATGATACAGATCTGAGGACACCCAGCACTGTCCTCAGCACAAGGGATGAACTGAAGGCGGCTACCTGAGCCTCTCAAACTCCACATCGTCCACCAGGAAATCCCGCGTTTCCACCAGCTTGTGTATCTGCTGCACCAGCTCCTCTTCCCTCTGCTTCTCCTCGTTGGACTTCTCATTCTCTGCAGCACAGGGAACATGTTTCACACATCAACAGGGGCCATCCCTCCCATGCCAAGGCCAAGCTTACTCTGTTTCTGCTCAATCCAGATGTGAGAGTGGAGGTAACAGCCAGTAATCCACATACAGGCTGCTAAATAAGCAACAGCCCCATCCCCAGTCTCCCTGACTGGAAGGAAACAGGTTTGCTGTCATCAAACTTTGAATATTTCACTTCTCCCCAGGATTTTCATGGTGCTGAGCTCTGCCAGATGCACCTGCGAGCTTTGCAGAGCAGAGGAAGAGCCCCTCGATGAGGTGACCACTCTGGTGCGAGACAACCATGAGTACCCTGGGGTCTTCACCCTGCTCTGCTGAAGGGGCTGGGTACCAGATCTCAACAGGTCCGAACTGTCAGACAGATGTCACCCCTCAGCCCGGCCGTGCTGAACCTTGCTGTCCCAGGCCAGCACAGCCCACCCGTCAGCTCAGCCTTGAGCTGCGTCGTGCTCCAGAGAGACCTCCGAGCCAGGTCCTCCACGCGGTGAGAAACCAGCCGGGACCTCAGGTGTACCGGGAATTATCAACAACACCCAGGAGCCTTGGAAACACCTCACACCACCATACGTATCCCATGCACACAGAGACACAAAACCCAATACCATCCACTGGTTTCAAATCCTTATTCCCTGCTGAACATGGTCGCAAGGATCTCAAGCTCTACCTCTGACCTTCCAAACCACTGTCAGCCACATTCCCATCCCAGGGACAAGCATGACCACAAGTTTCTGACAGGTTATTTTGAATGCCCTTGGTTGCCACTTGAAGCTCCAGAAGGACCCACCCTGAGCACGGTGGGACTCGCTTGTGCCACATATCTTTGGGCAGTGAGTGAGTGAGTGAAGACCTGGAAAACTCTCACATCACTACAAAGTCATGTCCTATATAAAATGGTACATAAGGGTAAGCGGGACACATGAAGATGATCGAGACAGGGCTGAGAAGTGTTAAATATAAATGGAAAGCTGCCTTAGGAGGAGACTGTGACTGTCTGTGCTACAGCCATTTAACACTGTTTCTGAATTCAGCAGCCAGCTCCAAAATCAATCCAGCACAGGGTGGATCAATCTCCTGTCTTCCTCAAGCCAAATAAAAATGCAGCAAAATTCATAGTACGGAGCAAACCCTGTAGGCTGGATCGCGGCAGTTACCTAAACTATGTATTGATTTGTAGTTTAAAGTCTGCTACATATTGATCGGAGGTGCTGCTGCACGGTCTGAGTAGGAAGAACTTCTCATAATCACCATGTTGTTAGAAACATCCACAGCAAGCAAAGGTTTCTCCTGCAATTGCGGTCTCGTACAAGGCCTGAGCTCAAGCTTCTTGGTAGAGAAAGCTGATCTGGACTGAGCCCTGGACCACAGCTGCTGCTTTTCTACCATGAAGAGGCAATGCAAAGCCATCTGGCCATGGGCACTGTCTCCATGCAGCAGCTCCCACCTGCCTGGTGGGAACAGGAGCACGTCACAGTGTCATTTGAATGCCACACAAGTTGGAAACATCAGGCTGCACGCACACACAACAGCTATTTGGAGTTAATTAACAATCTGCATTCCTGAGTTGGAGCATGTCAGAGTCAACGTACCCACACGGCACCTTTTTTTCCGACTTGCTGATGTCAGAGTCCATCCTGACCACGGCACCTCTCTGAACTGGTAAAGGCGCCTTGGTCTGGTGAGGTTTCAAGCCACAGCTCTGGCTGAGCTCTGAGTAAGCACTGACACGTTTCAATTTTTATCCAAACTACAGTTCAATGCCCATTTTTACAGATTATCTGCCGTGACAGTCTCACAAGACCAGCAATTTGCAGGGTTTTTCCAGTACAATCTGATTCGAGCCAAGTTCTAAGAAGACCTTTCTGCTAACTGCAGCAGCAGGGTGCAGCTCTCCAAACCTCTCCAAAGCCTTACCTGGAAGGGCTATGAGTTTTTGAAGCTCTTTTTTCAGCCGGCTGATTTCTTTGCAAAGCTGAATGTCGTCCATCCTGTAGAGACACAAATGACAGCACTGAGGGAAAGACTGGGAGAGGAAAGGTTCAGAACCTCCAGAGCAACACTGCAAGGCGATGTGCTCGGTGTCTGCAGCGGGGAGCACAGATTTACCCGCCCGTCCATGGGAAAACTGCAGCCGCTTCATCTCAGAGCTTCTGTTGGCACTACATGGACTGTGTTACCGGTTGTTGGCAAAGCAGAAGTTTCATTGCTCTAATGACAGTGAAGCCTTGTTAGAACCTGGCACATCCACCATGCAGCAGCATCTGTGTTTCTTCTTCTCCCTCAAAATAATCCCCAAACAGCAAAATCCGAAAACAAATGGAAGTTGCTGCCACAGGAAAAGATCTGACATTTTTACGCTGACTTTCTACAGAAATAAAAAAGGTAGAAAAGCGAAACACAACAGAGGGGGAAAATGTGCAAACTTTGCAGGTGTCCACTGAGAAACAAGGTCATTTTCACAGGAGAAAAGGTGCCTGCCGAAGCTGCAGGCAACAAAGTCATCTCTGGATCGAACCACACAAGAGCAGCAAGATACCAATGGGGACACTCTCAGCTCCGGGGTCAGAGGCGGCTGCTGATGGTGCAGATGGGGACGCGCAGCCCGGTCTGTGCTGGAGGCAGCTGGATGGTCTCTCAGAAGCACCACAGACACTCAGCCCCTCCATGGGTGTCCCAGCTCCAGCGCTGCTCGCTGCTCACTAGGGCTGACAGGGAAGACGTAACCCAGTTTATTGATTGATTTATTTCAAAAATGCACATGCCTATGGCCTCTCTAAAGCCCTGCTTAGACAAGACTGAGGTACGACAGTGTGTGGCTATGATGAGCATTGGTGCTTCAGTGTGAAGAGCTTTACGCACTGACCTGTGGTGAGGGAAACCCCCCGAGCAGACAGAACTCATGGCTGAGCCCTCTCTCCAGCACGAATCCAGCCACCCCTGCGGATCTCCCGTGGGCAGGTGACACCACAGCAGACAAGTCACATCTCCAGTGACCCCCAGAGCTGCCTCTGCTCCGCAGGCCGTGCTCCCCACCTCTCAACCGCCCCCATCAGCAGCCTCTGGCTTTGGACACCTCCTTGCTTTGCCCTTTACAGTTCAACCTGGAAGAGCACAGGTGCAATTTCTAGCAAGCTCCACGGCCGTAAGTGATGAGAAACCCTAATACACCATCTGTGTCTACAGATAAAACATGACTGACTCATCAGCGGGCACCACCTCCAACAGATGTGCCTCCGGTTCCTTTTGAAGTGTGCGTTACTAAAAGCCCTGTCTGCATCTTCAATAATCCTGCTGGCCCCTCCACTGACTCACGCTGTCCACCCCTTCTGGGATGAGTCATATTTGCTGGAGCTACTCGAAGATGCAGCTTCATCAGCTGCACCGAGGACACCAGAAATATTAATAAGGGAAAGGAAAATAAACAGACTGACAAAGAGGAACCCTGTGAGAAATTACTGTAGGATGAGAAGACTTCCTCTTGGCTCTGCCAGGTTTTTGCTCCATCTGACAGTGTCTTCTGTTGTTTGCAGACCACTCTGGGCAGGTCTGCTGATGCAGATCTGGGAGCTGCATGCGGAGAACAGGGAGGTCTGTTTGTCCTTTTATTGCAGTTCATGGTCCTGTGGTGAGTGAGCCCTGAGCTGCTACAAAGAGCATCAGTGGGGGGGTCGGCGTGGGACACGTGGGCAACAGGGCAATTGCTAGTGATACGCTTCTTAAAATTAAAATAAGCAGTCCAATGATAACTGAAATATTCAAATTAAATTGGAATTTAATTGAAGCTGATAGTGAGAATAATAAATGGCCAATCATAAACATTTTCATTTCAACAAATCTTGGGAGAGATGGCAAAGACAAGCACCCAGAAGGCTGTTGCTGGGGCTGAGATGACTTCTACCACCAGTAATAAAGCTTATTTCAGCATCAGGCAGAGCTGCGCTCCCCTGTGTGGCCCCAGGAGCAGATCAGAGCACTGAGCTGTAGGTGTGGAGCTGAATGTCTCAAAGGAATTTCAGACCTTTCTTTTTTCCCTATAAAAAGACAAATATTGCGAGCTTCATTGTTTTCCAGAGCACAGACATCTCAGAAACATTGGAATGTTTTAGTTGGACATTTCCAACGAGAAGAAAACACTGATCGCTGTCGCCTGACCAGACGGGTCACTCCTCCATTTGGTAAGACATCAACATCCATCTCCCCGAGCCTCATAGTCCAACCATCCTAAATATCACATTATTTTCCTAATTGGGGAAAAAAAGGCCATTACAACCCCGGATCCCCATCCTTTTCAACCCTGTCCCACAGAACCCATGTCTCAGATCTCTCTTCTCCAGCTGTGATGCTCACAGAAGCCCTGAGCCTTCCCTGCCCTGCCGAGCTGATGCTCCTGCTGCTGCGCCCCACAGAATCACAGAATGGTTTGGATTGCAAGGGACCCTCAAAGCTCAGCCCCTGCCATGAGCAGGGACATCTGCACCAGCTCAGGTTGTTCAGAGCCCCGTCCAGCCTGGCCTGGGATGTCTCCAGGGATGGTTCATCCACCACCTCTCTGGCCAACCTGGGCCAGGCTCTCACCACCCTCAGGGACAACAGTTCCTTCCTCACGTCCAGCCTGAATCTCCCTCCTTTAGTTTAAAACCATCACCCCTTGTGCTATCCCAACAGGCCCTGCCCAAAAGTCTGTCCCCATCTTTCTTATTGGCCCCTTTTAAGTACAGAAAGGAACTTGATGCCCGAGGTCCCCATAGCTCCTCCAAACCACTCAGATATGTAACCCTGGCATTTCCAAACTTCCAAATGATCGCTTTTGCAGCCATGCCCACCCCGGTATGCGGTTTCTGTAGATAATTTCCTTTTGTTTTCCAAGTGCAAGCCAAGGAAGAAAACAAATAAAGAAAAAAAAATAAGAAAAAGCAAGAGATGTTGAGTTTTGACAGCACCTGTGAGATTTAGGTACTGGTTGCCATGGAAAGCATTTAAGAACTACACTGTTTATGACTTCCAAAAATCCTTTTCAACAATTTATTCAGGGTGAACTCTGCCTCAAAGAAGGTGTGGCTCCAAACCTGAGCCTCTAAACCACAGTCCAGCTCCCAGCTGGTGCCATGAGGGCGACAAGGCTGGTGAGGGGCTGGAGCACAAGTGTGACGGGAACGGCTGAGGGACCTGGGGGGTTCAGCTGGAGAACAGGAGCTGAGGGGAGACCTTCTGATCTCTGAACTGCCTGAAAGGAGCTTGGAGCCAGGGGGGGTCGGGCTCTGCTCCCAAGCAGCAGTGACACTTCAGGTCACAGCATCAGCGGCAGGTTGGTAACAGGGACCTGTTCAAGGCCAGAGCGGTGGGAGAGGCTGCGCTTCCAGGTGGAGAACAAGGTGGAAAGTGGCCTCAGCTCTGCCCATCCCTGGGACGATCTGTGTTTGATCAGGCAAGCGGAGATGCTGGGGGGACTGTGGGAAGGGGGGACAGTTCAGGGGTGGACAGGTACTCACATGTACCGCAGCTCGGACTCCCTCCTCACCAGGATCTCCCTGATCCTCTCGATTTTGAAGAGTTCTCCTTCGATGTCATCAATGGTGGTGGTTGAATCAGCCATGGAAACAATCTCATCCTCTGCAGGTGAAACAGGAGCCACGTTAGCCAGTGGGAGATGTCAAATGGGTGCTGGGGACAACAGGGACCATGGGGCTGTCATGGGGACCTCCTACAAACACCAGACCATAAAAATCAGAGAATCATAGAACAGTTTGGGTTGGAGGACCTTCCCAGTTCTCCCAGTGCCCCCCTGCCATGAGCAGGGACATCTTCACCAGCTCAGGTTGCTCAGAGCCCCATCCAGCCTGGACTGGGATGTCTCCAGGGATGGTTCATCCACCACCTCTCTGGCCAACCTGGGACAGTATTTTACAGCATAACCACTAAGCACATGCACAGTTTTAAATTCATTTCCAGACTTCTTGCTGCTCTGCTGGGTGCTGCGAGAAGACACAGCCCAACAGACACACAGAAAGTCACCCATGTGCAAGGGCATTGAGCTGCCAGCGACTGTTTTGCCTCTGTTTCTGCTTTCTGTGAGTCCGGGCGCTGGAACAGCTCTGCTCATCGCTGCCTCAGCACCAGAGCCAGCCCGTCTTGCTGAGCGCAGCTCCCAACACCCATGCAATATGCATGAAGTGTCTGCAGGAGAGGCCCTGGGAGGCCAGCGGGACACCTCGCCTGAACTCGCAGCTCTCTGAGCCTTTGGAACACGCAGCATTTCGCCTGCTTGTGCGTCTCTGCAGCACACCCTGCTCACATCAGTGCTGTGCTGGGTTCTGCGCTGCTGAGAAAGCCCCAAATTTCCAGGGTTCTCCCCTTTGCTGAACAGCAGAAGCTAAAAACTGCTGGAAGGAAGGACAGGAACGTCTCTCTCTTTTCCAGAGCCATGTAACCTTCAGGCATCTCTAGCACAGAGACATGAGCCTGTGTGTGCATCCTCCTGCCGTACCTGCCAGGAACAAATGCCGGGCTGACATAGCACAGACCTGAGTCATGGAGGTGAAGTTCCTACAGCTGCTGCCCTTCCAGCACAAACTGGATCCTTCCCCGTCCTTCCCAGTGCACTGGAGGGAGAAGCCCCCATGGTACCCAGCAGACCAGCTGGGCATCCTCATCCTCATCCTCCGGTGTGCTGAGCATCACGTCTATAACCCACTTGGGGAAACTGAGGCAGGGAAAGGGGATATCTCCTGCTCAGGGCAAGAAGCAAGAGCCTCACAGCAAAATACATGAAAAGAAGAGCTGTAACTGATATTTTAGAAGCGCGCAGTGGCCAACCCAGGGACGGATGAGGACCCAGCAACCTTGATCCATCGCACTGACCACCAGCTCCATCCCCAAACCCTGACCGATTTACACACAGATGTCCATGTGATCTCCCATGGGTTTGCAGTATCACACCAATTTACACGAGGATGATGTGCACGGAGCCTGCCAGCCCGCACAGCCCACAGCAGCTCCCATCCCTTTACCGGGAGCTGAGGTTTTGCCCCCGGGTCCAGCTCTCAGACACATTATCGAGCTCGTTATCAGCGACACGCAGCAGCACATTTATCACCCCTGGGCTCACCTGCTCTGTGGTGATGTACACTCAGCACAGGCTGGGGAGAGGGGGCTTAGGAGCTACCGCAAAGCCACGCTATGAGAAAACATGAAAAATCACGAGCATCGTGGCAAATTTTCCTTCCTTTGAATCTTCCAAGGGCACATCTCTGCCTTCCCACAGCCCTGGGGCTGTCCCCATGCAGTGAGAGGGGAAAGCACAGCTGGGGAACACCAGCTCCGGGAGCAGGATTTGCTGGCAACTGGAGATGTTGGAGCTGGAACGTATGTCCTGGGGATCCCAAAGGTGGCCCAGGCCAGTGCGGATGGGGACAGGGCAGGAACACACCAGCACTAAGGCACAAGGGAAACCACTCTGCACCCTCTGGTCCTCTACCCATCACATAACCTGCTGAGACATCATTTCCAGAGAAAGGCACATTACCAGCATAAAATTCGGAGGCCCCTCCATCCGCTGATCCACTTTCATAGATTCTTTATCACTATGCTGTATTCATAGTAAGAGAAGAGCATTACAAAAAATATAACCCCCAGCTTAATCCCTGGATTAGGATCGTACTGTTAGCATGAAGTCCCTATTAGTCTCCTGTCTTTTACTAATTTCTTTATTTCCAACTTGAATGTGGATGGATGTATTAGTTTCACCTATGCTGAAGTTCATATTCATGAGTATATTTGTTTCGACGTGTTCTTGGCATCATGAAGTTAACAGCAATTTAAATATTCTGCATAACAGGGGCTCTAAAATTTCATAGTAGTGGACATGCTAGCATTGAACTTAAACATGTGTGGAATGTTATTAAAAGCTTTCCACACAAAAGCCGCCATTTTCTGTTGAGATCCTAGCAGCTGGATATCGAGATTGCTAACAGTTGGAGTGATGATCTTGAAGGTCTTTTCCAGCTAAAATGATTCTAGGGTTCTAAGGTTTATTAGCAAAAGTATGAGTGGTTTGGGTTAGTGTGACTGGTTTGGATAACAGTTTTATGCTGTTTCTGGCTTAGAAGCTCCTGAGGACAACTTGGTGATTATCTCCCTCTCCCCGCAGCCACGTCCAGCCAATGCCAGCATGCTGAATCCTCCATCATTCCCCATTATAAACTATCAGGATGCTCCCAGGAGCCAGGGCCTGCTCAGGACAGACTGACGGATCCAGAGGCTGGACAAAGCGTGGGGCTGGATGCGCTGCCCTCCCTCAGCTCTTGCTCATTGGCTTTACTACAAATTTGCACAGAACCCCTCCCTGAGCCTTGTTTCTACGGGCCTGACAGGGGTTGCTAGGGGACCGGACTGTGGTTGCTACAGGACCAGGATGCGGTTGCTAGGGGACCAGAGCATGGTTGCTAGGGGACCGGGATGCTGAGGTCTGTTGTCCCAAGCATCCCACTGCTCTGCCACCCCAGAGCTCCTCTAGCCCCAGGTATTTTACTGCACTCACACCCAGCATTGCTGGCAGCTGGGGACAGGCAGGACCTGCCCGCAGGTGACAGCAGGCGCACAGGTAACAACACACATGAAGGTACAGCCGGTGCGTGGTTGCAGCAGCTGCTCCCCAGGGTTCGGCTGTACTTCAGTGCAGCTCTAGACCCCTCAGGAAAAAGCTGCATTGCTCCAAGTGTCACTTCTGTGACCAGGCTGAAGTGACAAGGCTGATTATTTTACAGATGCGCCAATAAACAAAGATATGAGCTCACCGCAGCTTTCATTAGCTGGACAATGCTAATCACAGGGGTGGGTTTGGGGGATGGGGACTGTCACTCCTGGCCTGGGTGAGTGAATTACCCAGAATATCTTTGATCGCTGGTGGCAGGAGTGTTTGGCTGAGGTTACCAGCCAGCTGCTTCCCAGTGGGTGAGTGCAAAGGTTTGAAACAGATGCTGGCATCGTTGCTTCTCCCTCCTCATGCCAGAAACTCATTAGCAGAAGCCACCTCAGACAGGAGAGGTGAATCTTTGCCTGTGTACACCAAGAGAGGAGGTGGCGGTGCTGGGTTCCTCTCCCCTGTCTGCGGCAGGAGGCTGGGATTGATTTCAGCCCACAAGAGCGAGAAAGCTCCTGGCTCAACTGTGGGTGGGTTCCCATCAGAGATGGGGAATCCAGCATGGCTGGGACCACCCTGCTCAGATAGAGGCTTCCCTTATGCACCCTCCTCCTTGGGCACAGTCACAGAGTCCCAGGCTGGTGTGGGCTGAAGGGACCTCTGCAGATCCCCCAGTGCAACCCCTGCTCACGCAGGGTCACAGAGCAGATCACACAGGTGGGGCCAGGGAGTTTGAATGTCTCAGAGAAGGAGACTCCACACCCGCTCTGGGCAGCCTGGGCCAGGCTCTGGCACCTCCCAGCAAACAAGTTTCTGCTCATGTTCAGATGGAGCCTCCTGTGTTTCAGTTTGTGCCCGTTGCCCCTCACCCTGGCGTTGGGCACCACTGAACAGAGTCTGATCCATCCTCTGACACCCACCCTGAGATACTGATCCCATTGATCAGATCCCTCTCAGCTTCTCTTCTCCAGCTCAACAGCCCCAGCTCTCTCAGCCTCTCCTCACAAGAAAGATGCTCCAGACCCCTCAGCATCTTCGTAGCCCAGCGCTGGACTCTCCCCAGTAATTCCTTGTCCTTCTTAAACTGGGGTGCCCAGAACTGGACACACAACTTCAGATGTGGCCTCACCAGAGCAGAGGGGGAGGAACAATCTCCCTGACCTGTGTGTATGACACTTCCAGCAGCCTTTGACTGCAGGTCAGGAGCATCCTGTGAGGTGGGGACAGCGCCAGGTCTGCAGCACGCAGCAGAGTGATGGCTGCAGGACCGGAGCTGGAAGCTCCTCAGCTGTGGCTTCAGGGTGGTGGGGTCAGGGTCACTGTGCACCCCTCAGGCAAGGTACAGCCTCAGCCATGCCAGGGATCTGCTCGCCACAGCAGTCAGGCCTGGACAAGAAGCTCTAAGAGGACAGTTGTCCCTGGAGCTGCTTGACTCAGGGCAGAAACAGAGGGAGGGCAGGCCCGGGCTGGTGCTCCTGCAAAATGAAGCCCAAGACCCCTGGGAGGGAGCAGCTGGACAAGGGGGCCCAGAGCTAAGCCTCTGCACCAAAATCAGACACTACACTTCTCAAGAAACCAGGTGACTAATTTGCAGCTGAGAGGATAAGATGGACTTGCCGATGGAGACTCCTTCCATCTGCCAGCATCTGCCCAGGCCCACAGCCCATCATGCCGAGACCTGAACATCTGAGTGAGGGCAAGGGCAGCAGCATGGGATGGATGAGGAGAGGCTGAGAGAAGGAGGCTGAAGGGTTGTTCAGATGCCGAAGCAGGGATCAGAGAGATTGTGGGATCTCCATCTTTGGTCCAAGATACCTCCTGAACAAGGTTGTGAGCAACCTGATTTAACTACTAAGCCTGTCTTGAGCAAGGAGTTGGACTTGATATCTCCAGAGGTCCCTCCTGATCCAAATTCCTCTGTGATTCTATGTAATGAGATCAGTCTGACTGACTGGGCTGTGCATGGATCTTCCCTGCTAGCTCAGGAGATGCTTTCTCCAGGCAGATACAGGTGACACAGAGTTCCCAAACCCCAGCACTCACAGATGTGGGCCAGATCACAGCTTCCCTGAGACAGCGGTGAAACCAAAGGGCGCTGTGCACCCACAAACCTGCACGATGGCAGCGACACCATACAGCAGCGCAAATGGCAAGTGCAGACTCTCGGAGTTCACAACGGATTAAAACCCAGCACGTCCTGCAAAAGATTTCCCTGGAGGTGGTTTTGCCAAAGCTGAGATGGGTTTCTTACACCCTTCCTAAGTGCTTGGCACCAGCGGGGGCCTAGGGAAGGAATGTAAACGTTATTAAAGCTCTGGTCAAGCTCAGAGTCCTGAGTCTCCCTTCCAGGATGGAGAGGGATGACGCCCATGTGAAACCACACTGCCACCGGGTCCCTTTGCTCCCGCAGCTGCGCACACACTAGCAGAGCCAGACACAGAAACCAGCCCAAGCAAAAGGACCCCTGACTGGCACCATTTCAACCCAGCAAACTAAGGAAGGGCAGAAAGCTTCAGTTTAAACTTAGCAATGCTTTAATCACCACACATGGCCCAGGGGAAGCGAGTATCGTTAATGAGGAGTGTAATAGCCAGAGACTTCCACTCCATACGGCTTTGGCGAAAACATTTAGACAGCCAGCAGCAAGCCTGAGATGAGTCACGGCAGCAACCAGCATGGGGTTGAGTTCCAAGTGATTTAGTTCATGATTGAAAGTGGGCAATTGATTGAGAGCTCCCTGGGGATGGAGTCGGAGCTCTTTCCTTGGGCTCCATCCCAAGAGGCCTATTTAACTCAGACACGTGCTGTTCTCTGCCATGGAAAGCAGCACGGGCAGGGGCACTGAGCCCGTCAAAATCAGCCCTTGCTCCACAAGCTCCATAAGTGACAGTAACCGGCTACCTGACTGTGGGGCAACCTTGTCAGTGGTGACATGGTCCCCACCACCTGGCAGGAGGGACACAAGCCTCCAGGACCGCCAACATACGGCCAAGCACGCTGGTCCCTGAGGACAGCATTGTGCTCAGATGGGAAAATCACAGCTACTGGCAGCCTGCAAACCAAGGTAGGTACCATTTCCCTGCAAACCATGACACCGTTTCCCTGCCAGTGCCCCAGCTGCCCCTCCAGTAAACCAGGGACAAACGTGCAGCCTTTGCCCGTCGCAGCCAGGGGGATCACTCTGGCTGTGTTTGTGCAGCCCCCCGCACAGCCAGCACCACTAGGACTACGTTAGACAGATCGAAAAAGGACCAGAGTTGACAGGTGAGGTAGCCGAGGATGATTTACGGGGTATGAGCAGGGGTGTAGCCCCTGTGTGCCACCTGCTGCTGTGTGCGCTCCCCGGGGTCACCTGAGCTCGCGCAGGGCAGGAGGCTGCATGTGCTCAGCACTGTGCAGGGTTGCCCTGAGATTTCCTTGGTGGTAGCAAACAGCAGAGCAGCGTTCGGAAAACAGACACCGACTGTTGCCACGTTCTCGCCCATCCTGAGGGTCCCCCAGGATTCGGGAATATACAGAACTGCATTGAATCAGCAAACACAGCAGGCACCACAATCCCGGTCACAGGCGTGTGAGGAGGGGTGGCAAGGCCATACCCAGCACCCCGAGCCCAGTGAGTGTTTGACCTGTCCCTGGAGCACCCTGATGTCACCCGGCAGCTGGGAGCAGAGGATCCAGGCGATGGACGTGCCCAGACCAACCTCAAGGACAGGGTCACTCTTCCCAGGCAGGGAAGCCGGGGGAAGGATACATGTTGCTGTATTGGAAGGCACAAAGGAGAAGGACTAAAACTTTGGGCAGCTCACCAGGGAGCTGAGCAGCGTTGCAGGCAGCACCCCACACAGTAGTACCAAGCGGGATGCTTGTGTTTGCTCCATCCTTCCTTCCCTGCCTTTCCAGCTGCCTGTCCCTGCCCTGCTGGGGGCCAGGGGCTCAGGGGGAGCAGAAAGGGCTGAGGAAGGGGAGAGGTCATAGGGATGTCACGGCAGAGGGGCTGCAGGACCTTTCCCTCCTCAGGGTGCTGCCCACAGCCCAGCATTGGGCCCCCTCCACCCCACAGCTGGGGACTCTGCCCTGGACAATCCCTCTGGTCGTGTCCCCCTCCTCTGTCCCCCACCCTGTTTCGTGCTGGAGGAACTGGTCAGTGAGGGGAAAAGGCAGCCAAGGACAGGGTGGGCACCTCGGTCTCCGGGTCACAGCCATGACCACAGCCAGGTATGACAGCACCGCGGCCCCGCGTCTCTCTGGGCAGCACCAGCCTCCATCCCTCCTTCCACCGGTTCGTTCCCTCCAGCCATCCCTCCTCACAGCCGCTCCCTTCCCTCCGTCCTTTCTCTCCTCCATCCACCCCTCCTCTCCTTCCATTCACTCCTCTCCTCCATCCAGCCCTTCCCTCCCTCCCTCCATCCCCTCCCGTTCATCTCTCCCCTCCATCCACCCCTTCCTTCCCCTCCCCGCCCGACTCCCGGTGTCCGCGGCGCGGGGGCTCCGGCGATGCCGGTACCGGGAGCACCCCCTGGGCTCCGCTTGGTGGATGAAGGTGCCCGGGGAGTCCCGGAACCACCGCTAATCGGGGAGAAGTGGCGGGGGGGGCGGGGAAAGTTTGGGTCCAGCGGTGCCGCTGCCCGTCCCGGTCCCGCCGCGCTCACCTGGCCCCGCGCCGGCGGGCGGCCAGCGAGTGGACTCCAGCGATCCGTATCGGGGAGGGGTCCGGGTGTCCTCCATGCTGCAGGGCGCTCCCGCCGCTCCCGCCGCTCCCGCCGCTCCCGCCGCTCCCGCCGCTCCCGCCGCTCCCGCCGCTCCCGCCGCTCCCGCCGCTCCCGCCGCTCCTCGCCCTCTGCCGGCCGCCGCTCGGAGAACACGGGGCCGGACACGGTCACTGGAAGCTCCTTAAAGCCACAGCCCGAGCAGGGAACAGCGAACAGCAGATCTCGCCGAGGCACGTTCAGCAGATTCAGAGTCAAAAAGCGCTTCCAGGGCGATGTTCGAAGGGCTTTCGCCGCCCGCTCAACCAGGCGCATCCTCATGGCAGGAGGGAGCTGAGCGTTTGAATTTGTCACTTGCTGAGAAAGGATCGTGGTCCCTATTCCTGCAGAGGGATGTGCGTCAGAGTAAATGGTTTGGAAGTTTATTTTCCTTAGGTTTTATCAAAAAAACAGGTTCACATTTCACAGAATCACAGAATCATTAGGGTTGAAGGGACCTCTGCAGATCCCCCAGTGCAACCCCTGCTCATGCAGGGTCACAGAGCAGATCACACAGGTGGGTCCAGGGGGTTTGAATGTCTCAAAGAAGGAGACTCCACACCCGCTCTGGGCAGCCTGGGCCAGGCTCTGGCACCTCCCAGCAAACAAGTTTCTGTTCGTGTTCAGATGGAGCCTCCTGTGTTTCAGTCTGTGCCCGTTGCCCCTCACCCTGGCGTTGGGCACCGCTGAACAGAGTCTGGTCCATCCTCTGACACTCACCCTGGAGATATTTATCACCATTTATAAGATCCAACAGCTTCTCTTCTCCAGGCTGAACAGCCCCAGCTCTCTCAGTTTCTCCAGTCATGCTTTGACTACTGTAGTTCAGCATGTGATTGTGCTTCCTGGCTCAAAATTCCTTTTACTAACAAAAACCCACAAGTTAACACAAGCCTACTATTTTCAGTGTTGTAACTACCTCCGGAGTTCTGATCTTTCAACCTGATTAGAGGCAGAAATGTTCTCAAAGTTTCAAAAATGAAGCCACGTTACCAACAACTTCCCTCGCTGCTGCACTGGTGAGGCCGAGCTAAGGTAACTCTGTTTTCTATTCCTTGATTTCTTCAGGCAAGATTTCTAAATATTGAAGGTGAAGTAAAGGTTAATTTTAAAATTGCCTCACACTCACCTCTACATTTGCATTTACAGCTTTATGGTCTCGACACACTCAATTTAAACTAAAAAATGGCCCTTGGCCAGGAAAGTCATTAATATTACACCAAAAACAGGCCACGGGGAGAAAAAAATGCATCTCTTCCCAGAGAAATGCAGAGTTTAAATTAGCAGAGATTCCTTTACATTGGCTCCCTCTTGAGAAATACAGCAATAGTGATGGGAGTCAGGATATTTCAAGACAGACTTTTTTTCCCCTGCTTTAGCACTGCTTAGTGCTCATGCCGGTAACGGTCAGGACCTGCCTAATACTTTTAAGAAGTCTATATGGGTCTCATATTGTAAAGGTACAGAATTTTGGTATCATGCTGTCATAATTCAGCGAAGAGCTCAAACCAGACTGGTAATGCCTTGTGTGGACTCTGAAGATGAACAAAACAAGTGACACTTTTACCCACGGCACCCAAGACAGGACGGACCGTGCCCTGGAGGCATCACACCCACCACGGAACAACAGGCAATTCAGGAGCTCTTGCTTTTAGTATTTAGAACATGCAGAATAACCCCACAGCTCTCAAAACCATCACTGCCCCCTTGTGAAACCACAGCTAAACGGACTCACCTTCAATGGACCATATCTATGATTTTGGGAAACAACTCTACAAAAATACAAAGAAGCTCTCGGTGAATTAATCTGGGCAGATTTCACTCGGTCCACAAAGAAACGTGCTGTGGTTTCTTGCCGAATTATAGAAATCTTTGGAGAACACTGGAAAGGATCTTACTATGCTGATCAGATCCACGACAAAAATAAGTGTTTAGAGATCAGCGCCTACTGAGTTTTACCCAATTCTGTATTCTGAACGTGCTACACTATTTAAGTCAGACGCAGATGTGAGGTGCACATTGAGAAGAGCTGAAAGAAACACCTGCAATATCCCACCATAAAATAACTGACAGAAAGCCAGATAAGGCATCTGATGCAACGAGTGACTCAGATTCCAGTTCAGCTGCATCAGCCGTGTATTGAACCTACCTGCAGGGCCTGGGAGTTGTTTCCTGATAAGCAAAGAGGCCTTTGTCATTTTTCGGCAAATGATGTCCCATCTAATAAAACCGATTTACTTAGATCCTTTGAAACCTCTTGCAAAGTATGCACACATGGAGACATGTGAAATTTAAAATCCAAGAGCTACAAAGACCTTCACTGTGCAGAACACGTTCCTCAGCGCTAACTATGGTTTGCCTCCCGAGCTCTATTAAATCAAATTGTATTTAGAGGACACAGCTTGACTTAAGACCCTGGACTGAAGTGTTTCTACATAGAAGCCTCTGAAATTTGCTTGGAGTTCACCATAAAGAAGGCAAACAGTAAAATCTTCTGTGATTTTATAATAATGTTTAACCTTACAATTGTCGCTTAAGTATAAAAACTTACGGAAACAGAACTTTTGACATCAATTTATTGGAAAACGGTTGCAAAGTAGTGCAAAAATAACCACTGATGTGGCTGGGAGTACATCATGAGAAACTCTTTTCCCCACAGGCAGTTTGGTTCTTCTCACTTACATCTCGTTCCCAATGGCATTCAATTCCTTCGCGTGTTCTGACTTCTGCGAGAACAATAAAGCCGCGCAGTCTCACATACGACAACATAAATGCACCTCCCGCCTCACCCGTTCAGTATGCAGGGTCTGTGACCATCAGAGAACTTGAGTCACTGATGCTGTAGGGTTACACCGTTCCCAGAGGAAAATGATTTAACCAAATCAGTGCAATTTCTTCAGCACATGAGCTCTCTGCCACGTCCGCTTCCACAGCAGTTCGTAATTCAGAATATATTTCAAACTGTATAAATATGATTCTCCCTCAAATCAGCACCAAATGTATTTATTGGATTAATAACTTGAACACCCCCCCATTTTTATGCAAGATTATTACACTGAAGTTAAGCTTTGGGCCATACCTTAAATCCTCCCTGTTCTTAGCGGCAGTGGCTGAGCCACCCAAAACCAACCCCGGAGGCTGTCACCTCTCCCTCCCGGTCACAGGACGGATCACACACACACATTTGAAGGCTCCTCTTTGCAAAACTGGAACTACAACAGCTGATTTGGTGCTGAAGCAGATAAAAAGAGCAGATAAGACCCATTTAATTGGCTTCAAATGAGGGCAGTCACTTCCAGCTAAAGAAGCAACCGCATTTTAAACCATTTCGGCTGTTCCTGCAGCGTTCACTTCACAAAAGCACGAACGGCTCCAGGATGTGCTGCTTGCAGTTCTGTTACTCAAGACTCAAGTCTCTATTAACAAGTGATTAGAGCTCCTGAGGTATTGTATGATAATAAGGCTGGGATAAATTCTTGACAATAAAATTGTTCTCAACTTGAGTTTGAATTCCTGGGAGAAAGTAACATCTTAATAAAAAGCCCCAGCTATTCTTGGCATGAGGACAATTCTATAGATAGAGTCATTCTAGTAGAGTATTCTGCACGGCGCAGTGATTTGTGCCAGGAAAACAGTGAGCTAATTGCCCTGAAAGCATCTGATATACAGATAATCTGGAATCGATGCATACAGAGAAAAAAATTACCTTAAACGGCATTTCTCTGTCTTGTCTCCAACCGCTTGCTACCGAGCCCAGAATGCAGCAGGGTGACAGACTGCAACGCCACTTACATATGACATATTAAATATGCATTTCAATAAATATTCTGCTTTTTGCAGCTGTCGCATGGCTTCTATGAAATTAGGAAGGTGTTATTAAAATCTATCCCTCTGCAAATGAGTGATGTCGGCACTTGACCGAGGAAGCACCTAACAAACCACCAGCAGATTTTGATGGCAGCTGAAAGGACTGCGAGGCTCGAAGCTTCTCCGCCCGCCCTGTTTGAGGTCTGACACATCCTTTAATGAGATCAGACCGCTAATTCTTCACTTGTAAGCAAAATCTTACCTACTGCAGAGGTGTTGAAATCTGAGTGCTTTTGAGGTTAAGGCAAGGTAGATAAGGCAGCTCCAGGATCCTCCAGGATCAGGATGTGGAGTTAGTTCTAAATAGGAACTGTGAGAAGAGGGCTGCCCAGCGAGGATCAGTCTGATCAACTCAGCCCATGCCAAGTTCCTTCCGGGTGAATATTGCCCTACGTCACTCCAAGCAGGAGGGCAGGCTGTGTCCTGGTCACCCCAGGCACACAACAGGCTGCTCTGCTGAATCTGGGCAGCCAGCAGCACCGGCTGGTTTCTTCCAATAGATGCCAGTGCAGAAGCCTATTTAAATCCCAAAACACAAAAAGACAATCTGCAGCAAAACCTGATTTTACAAATCAAAGCAAAAGTGAATAAACCATTTTTTTAATTCACATCCCCTATTCAGAGAAAGGAGTTCACAGACACAGCACCTGGAAAACGTTTTGTGTGCTGTTAGCATTACAATATTTTTCATTCGGTTGTGTACAGGTCGCAGCTTTCGCTCACTGTTTCCACAGCATCAGCTCTGGTGAGCAAGAATTCAATCTAGGTTTGCTTTTTCACTAAAAACTTAGCTACATTCATTTCAGCAAATGTATATCTGAAATACCTTGTGATGATTTTGGAAACAAAATCATTAAGTTAAAAAGGAAAAGTTACTGCAAGAGTGCTATAAATTAAGAAAATAAAAAGATCTATAAAATTTTTTTACATAAAAATCTGTCCTGTCAGATATACACCATATATATTCAGCACTTTAGAATTAATGGTCATTTCCGGGCATCATCATCCGACCACATGACCATTCCAACCCCTGCATCCAAGTACAGATCACTTGATCCCATGCTGTTGTGACCAATTCCTAGTAAAACTTTCATCCTTCATCGCTTTTACCAGCCAGTCCCTCTCGTTCTCCTCATCAGAGTCGCTCATATCACTGGAATCCGCAGCCAGGAGACGAGAATAATTAATTTTTTTCTGCCGTGGCAATTTAGATTGGACAATTAAGAACAAGAAGAGCCACAGCACCAGGCACACGCAGCACGCCCTGTACAGAACTGCCAGGCTGAAGTATTTCACAACGAATCCCCCCACGGAACTGCCCAAACTCGCTCCTCCGCCATAGCAGAGGCCCTGGAGAGCAGCGCGCAGGGACCTCTCCATACCAGGAGTGGCCACGTCATCCACCCTCATGTTAACCACCCACCACAAAGCACCACTACTGAAGGCGGATAAAACCTGGATGAGAAGAACAGACCACGCAGCCCACAGGAAGGAGTAGCACAGAAGCTGCACTGCCAGGAGGCTCAGGCTGACTGCAACAATATTGCTGCTCGAGAAAGTCCTCAGCAACTTCCCTTTGAAGACATAAAGCAACATTTCGGCAAGTAGCCCAACAGCCACAGAGAGCCCCATGTACAGCTCGCTGCTGCCTTGGTCCTGCATCTGCCAGAAGAGAAAGTTGTGCACGGCAGAGCCAGCCGCGCCGGCCAGGAAGACGGTGATGGCGTACAGGATCGCTTGGCCGTCGCTCCACAGCAGGGCCAGGGCTTTGGCAGTTTTGTTAACGTGGTCATTCTTCTTGGGAACGTGGATGGGAAAAAAGACAGTGACAAGCAAGGAGAGCGTTATCAGGAGCGCATAGCCATAGAAGTGGACAGCGAGGCGGGCGACTGCACTGCTGAGGAAGCAATTCAGTTGATCCACAAATACGGCGATGCTGCAGGCGCCTGCAGATGCACCCACGTAACTCCAAATCCACAGCTTGCCGTACCTGTCGGTCGCGTCAACGAAGTCGAGATATTCATAGAGACTCTCATCCACTGTCCGTTCGAGAGAAGTAGCCAACAGCTCCCAAAGCACAACGGCACCCAGCACCATAAGAAAAATCTGATGCTCTCTGTCCTGAAAGATGTTCTGCATGGCCTCGAAGCTGACATCCTGAGCATCTTTCTGGTGGTCTGAAAGGCTTCCAGACACATAAGCATCTCCAGCAGTTGGAAGAGTTGTTTTAAACACAGAAAGCTCATTATTTTTAGTAGTATAAAGGCTTTCTTCAGCATTATCAACAAGATCTATTGCAGAAGAACCCTGGCTGCTTGTTTCCCTCTTGAGTCCATGAGAGGGAGGTCTGTAGGAACCCAGCATTTCTGGTTCTCGTGTCCCCTGGTTAACTGCTTTCACAGCTGTCCAGCCGGAGGGACCATCGGAGAAGTCATTTGCCTTTGTACCAACCCCACTGCCTTTCTTCTCAAGTGTATCTATCAGGCCAGACAACCCCTGGAAGGCCGAACTGGTTAGCGCTGGCCTTACGCTCGTTGTCAAAGCATCAGCAGTTGTCTTCACCGCTTCTCCGGACGCAGCTTTCACGTTGGGAACAGCACTCACGCTCAGAGCGCGGTAGCTGCTCGTGGCTGGACTGGGCACCGCGGTGGCGGCCGCCGGGTCACCCGGCTGCTGGCTGGCGTTACAGTACCGGTCCCCCGGGTGCCCCGCGTCCCCGCAGGCGGGCGGGATGAGGGTGAGCAGCAGGCTGGCCCCCGCCGAGCCCAGCAGGGAGCCGGCGATCAGGAGGCGCCTTCTCCTGCGGCCCTTGGGCCAGCGGGGGCAGAGGGGCGCCCAGAGCGCTGCCGCCAGGTGCTTGGCTCCGGCCACCAGCCCCACGAGCGGGGCGGGCAGCCCCAGGTGCCGCAGGTACAGCGTGAGGAACGGGGCCGCGCAGGCCCGGCCCGCGCCCTGCAGCAGGCGGAACAGGCCGGACAGCGCCAGGGCCCGCCCGACGTCCCACTGCTCGCCCATGGCGCCGCCGCATGCTCCTCGGGAGGCGGCCACGTACCTCCGGGGATCCTCCCACCCCTCCGGGCCGCGGGGACCGTACCTGCACGGCTCGGGGCTCCGCCCGCCCGGCCTGCACCTGCCGCACCGCCGGGCCGCGCCGTTGCCAGGAGACGGCGGGCGGGGGGGACAGCGCCGCCTGCCGGCCGGGAGGGGAACAGCCGCGGCCGCCCCGTTCCCGCGCTGCGGGCTCCTCAGGGCGGCCGCCTCAGCCCCGGCCCCTTCAGCCTCCTCGGCCCCACCAACCCCGGCCCCTTCAGCCTCCTCGGCCCCACCAACCCCGGCCCCTTCAGCCCCGACCCCTTCAGCCCCCTCAGTCCCAGCCCCTTCAGCCCCCTCAGCCTCATCTATCCCGGCCTCTTCAGCCCCCAGCCACATGCAAACATAAAAAACCCAAAACCAACCAAAACACACCCACCCACACACAAAGCACAAAACGTCCAAACAACCAAAAAAATCTGACAATTTCTGCCTTTTTTTTTTTTTTTCCCTATTTTTGTTTTAATTGGCATTAAAAGGACTGCACCTTCTGATGCAGAGCATCTCTGGCGCCTGTACAAATAACTTACAATCCATCTACATCATGTACAACTGTACAGAGGGAACTCTGGACTCCGCAGACCACGCTCCGACCCAGCGCAGTCTCTTGGCTGTGTGTTTGCCTTGTGTGCCGGGGGACACGCCAAGGGACGTGCCAGGGACATGTCAGGGGACACAACCCCCCAGGGAAGCCCCAAGCAGGCAGAGGTGTGAGGAGCTGCTGGTCACCCAGTGTCACCCTACGCAGCGGCTCACAGAGGAAACCAACTGGTGCAAGTCGGCGTTTAGTGACTTGTTTCTGAGCATCCTGGCAAACTTCAGCCTCCTTCAGGGCCCAAATGTTTGCTGCCCAAGTCTGGCATTGAAGGCATCAATGATTTGTTGTTTGTGAGCAAATGGAGGTGAAAAACAGCATGGAAGAACTGAACGATGTTGCCGCTTTGTGACTCCTGTGGGGTGATGTTAAAGCTCAAGGACTGTGCTTGGCTCAGCCAAGAGCAAAAGGCTATGCCAGAATTTCCAGGCAGCCTCCTTAGGAAAGGGTTGCGTTGCTGTTGCCCAACGTGATCTTTCAACTGTTGATGCTGGTATGGGACGAAATATTTCTTTGGAACCTGGAGGCCTTAAACACTGTTAAATAACCTATCACCCACCGACAGCCCTAGAGCCGCTGTGCCCCAGTAGTGTAATGCAGTGGCTGGTCTGGACTGCATGGTACGTTCACAGGGAGAGTGAATGAACCTTGAGCTTGGGAACAGAAAGCAAAAGTGCCACCTGTGCCAGGTGACAGTGTGGGACAAGAGCAGGAATACAGCAGCCCGTGCTGGTTGGAAAAGAGGGAGACCCTGGAAATCTGAGAGTTGAACCAGACTGCTGTGGGCTGAAGGGACCTCTGCAGATCCCCCAGTGCAGCCCCTGCTCACGCAGGGTCACAGGGCAGATCACACAGGTGGGTCCGGGGGGTTTGAATGTCTCAGAGAAGGAGACTCCACACCCGCTCTGGGCAGCCTGGGCCAGGCTCTGGCACCTCCCAGCAAACAAGTTTCTCCTCCTGTTCAGATGGAACCTCCTGTGTTTCAGTCTGTGCCCATTGCTCCTCACCCTGGCGTTGGGCACCGCTGAACAGAGTCTGGTCCATCCTCTGACACCCACCCTGGAGATATTTATCACCATTTATAAGATCCAACAGCTTCTCTTCTTCAGGCTGAACAGCCCCAGCTCTCTCAGCCTTTCCTCATAAGAAAGATGCTCCAGACCCCTCAGCATCTTTGTAGCTTTCCCTGAACTCCCTCCAGTAATTCCTTATCCTAAAGCCTTGTGCATGTGGCAAGATATGCAAAGATTTCCATGGGGCCTGAGCAGCCAGGAGGAGCCACAAGCTCAGGGCAGTTCTGCAGAAGGGACACTCCTCCACAGTACCCCAGACTGAAACACCTGGAGGTGGCCTCCTTGTCCCAGGTGTGGGGGTTAAACAGGGGTGACTCTCCAGAGGTTGCAGCTCCCCAGGGCTGGGCAGAGCTGGCACGGACAGGACAGAGAGGTGGATTTGTCCCCAGCCGTCTGGGCTAGCACAAGGGTCTGGCAGTGCCACCGCAGCTGGGTCAGCATCCCCCTGTAGCAGAGAGCTGGCTCCAGGGACTCCCCATCGGTGACAGCCAGAGATGACTGGGTACAGCTGCTATGCACATAGACAGAGCTAAAGGACACTTTCTTTTGGCTCCTGATCCTGAGTAAAGGCAACCCAGGTAACAAGTTATCTGGGAGCTGAGAGAATAAAAAAAAAGTGATAGTGTCGTAGAAGGAATGCCCCCAGATCCTCTCCAATGTGAATTTAGGGAAGACTCCCCAGAGACACCCCAGATCACATTCAGTCAATAAATACACACTGTGTTTCTTCCATTCTTTCAGTCAGCCACAAGCTGGGATGAAACCAGGGACCTTCTACGTGATCATCCTTAACACCAGGTTAGTCTGAGCCTGGCTGGAGGCAGGAGCTGTGCGGCTGCTGCTCACCTGGCCCATCTGCAAACAGGGGAGGGTTTCTACACTGTGGTGGCAGCAGAGGCGAGGAACAGAGAAGTCTTGCAGGCATCCTGCCCAACCACCATTCCCAGGAGCACCACTCTGCTCTTCTGCATCTCTTACCTCCACAGCACAGACCAAAGCAGGGCTGCAAGGAGGAGATCCACCTATCCTGGGCTTGTAGGTGTTTGCTCGCAGGACATACAGCTGGAGGAGCACAACCAGTGCTTGTGAGGCTCCAAACCAGACGCAAAGAGGTTGCAGGGTGAAACAACAGTGAAATCCCAGGTAAGCTCAAATGCACGACTCAGATGTCAACGAGCTGTTGTGCAGCCTCCGTTGTCCACTCAAAGGTTTCTTCTTCAAACAGATCTACAGCATTCAGAGCTGAGCATACCCCACATCACTGCCCAGGCAGCCCGAGCTGTTTTTGCCCTGTTGATCATCACCAAATACTGCACTGGATTTCCTGTGTCCCTGTTTCCCACCATTCGTCATTACTTTGTGTGGTCTCTTCGAAACAACAGTGAGTTTTCACCCGTGTAAAACAATGTGCTCTCCCAGCTGTGGTCAGGCTTACAATGAGGTTTCCCAACTCAGCCAGGGGAATAATTGCTGGTTTGCCCAAAAAACATCACCCTGTGTCAGAATTAAGAGTTTGTTGTGCAGAACCCTGCCAGACTCTGAGACATCACCATAACAAATGATACCGGTAGCGGCTGCTCTGTGATCCACAAGCACAGCAAGCACCATCACCACAGCTGTGTTTTCCTCAGTCTTCCTGAAATTAAGACACTGAAAGGTTTTCCCTGACTCGTGCAAAAGGCTGAAACTCAGATCTCCAGCAACACTACATCCCTTGGCAGGAGCTGTTGCTGTGTTCATCACTGGCATTCAGCAGGGCACGGCTGTCCTCCCTGAGCCCTATCAGCCTCTGCCCTTGCAGCTTTTTACGCCATTACCATTGTAAAATCACTGTTGCCAGCTTTTAGTGTGTTTTCTTTTTCCATCTCCTCTGCGATGACCCAGTGTCACATCTCTCACACCAGCTTTTTCTTGTTTTCTTCATTGTATGACACCTGCAAATGTGTTGATGGGCAACAGCAGAGACTTGGGCATGTATTTCACAAACCCCACATCTTCTGTTTCATGCACACTGAATTTCATTGTCCTTGTCTTTTGTAAACAGTAGCTGGGCTCTAGGCAAGGAGACACTTCCACGCTGCAAAAGCACAAGAATATGTTTAGTGCCTGTGCAAATCTGCCCTTGAGGTCCCGAGTTTGATCTTAAACTAAACATCAGCTCTCTGCACTGACTGCTGAGGAGAGCAGTTATACTGAGATGTGCAGCTGTTTTTGTGCTTTTTCAACCAGTTTTGGCTGGAAAGATGAGCTGATGTGTATTAGTGCTTGACCACAAACCCAGTGTCCTAAGCCTGGCTCAGTTTGATTCTCACAAATTCACAATTCACATATGTTCAATGCAGACCACAAACCACCTGTCTGTTTGCTTCCAACACATCGTATGCCACTGCAACTACTACAAGCACACTGATCCCTGCTATTTTCACAGGGCTGAATTCCTTCTCTCTGCCTTCATATGCTTGAGATACCATGGTGAGGGACGCAGTCAGTGATAAAGCATCAGCTCTGTGATGTAATTAAGGAGATCGAAGGTCTCAGTTTGTCCCTGGAGGTACTTATCCTCCTGCTGTCCTAACGACAGCACCTTACTCAAAATGGAAGAACCATTTTGGTTTTCACACCATCAACCAAACCCACGAAGGCAGGAGAGCACCGCTCTGCTCTGCTTTCCCTGGAAATGCAAAGTATTTGCCCATGGGTTTTTTGTCACATCTGAGGGTCAGGACTAGGACTCCCTGGGAAACAGCTCAGCACTGTGCTGGTTTTGGCTGCGAGAGAGTTAATTTCTTCGTCATAGCTAGTATGGGGCTACGTTTTGGATTTGTGCTGAAAACAGTGTTGATAGCACAGAGAGTTTTTAATTACTGCTGAGCAGCGCTTAGGCAGCGTCAAGGCCTTTTCTGCTCCTCATACCGACAAATGGGTTGGGAGTGCACGAGAAATTGGGAGGGGGCACAGATGCAACAGCTGACCTCAAGTGACCCAAACAATGTCCCATATCATATGACATCATGCTCAGTATATATTTTGGGGAGAAGAAGGAAGAAGGGGATGTTTGGAGTGATGGTGTTTGTCTTCCTACGCCACCATCACACGTGACAGAGCCCTGCTGTCCTGGGGATGGCTGAACCCCTGCTTGCGATGGGAAGCAGTGAATGGATCCCTTGGTTTGCTTTGCTTGCACATGTGGCTTTTGCTTTACCTGTTAAACTGCCTTTATCTCAACCCACGTGTTTTCTTCATTTTACCCTTCCGATTCTCTCCCCCATCCCACCACGGGGAGCAATCGAGCGGCTGTGTGGTACTTGGTTGCTGTTCGGGGTTAAACCACAACAGCCACCTCGCAGCCCTTCCAGGGAGGGATGCAAGGTCACCGGCAAGAAGCACAGAGCCCGGCACATGTGACATTCTCACCTGATCACGTTCCTGTAGGTTCTTCTGCTGTCCTTGTCCAGACACACCGTGAAGGGCCTCTGCTCTGTGCTCCTGATCTGGATATTGCGTGTTTTCAACCTGTTTGCCACAGCCTGGAGTGAGAGAGGAGGAAGAGCCCAGTGAAACTGTGTCTCACTTCCCTTTCCTGGGCTCCGCGGTGCTGGGTGGTGTGTGCATAGTGGGTGTGAAAGGGATAGATGATGACATTTCCCTCTTTTTTTAATCTCAGATGTGACACAAGGTGACATCTTTAAGGAGGGAATTGTCTGTCTTGTCCTTTTTCTATAATCACAACCTGGTCAAATTTTGCAAGGGCAAACGTTCCAAACTGGCAATGCTTGCACAGGTTGCAAGGTTTAGGATGTCTGATGTGGGGCATGGTCTGTTCTTCAAGGTCGTGGTGTATCTTGGTGGGCAGCATGGCCTGAAATACCTTGTTTTTCCAAAATCCAGGTGAAAATAAGCAAAAGTGTGCTGGCTAGCTAAAAATACCAGCTGAGAGCCTGGGGGCTCCAGGACCCAAATGACCAAGGTACAGTAATACTTAATGCTACCCAAACTGCAGTGACACATTTGCACGGGGCAGCGTGTCCTCTGGGGTCTACTTGAACTCTCATATAAAACATAAAGCACAGGAGCCCAAATTTTCAGTCCCATTTCTTTTGTATCCTTCTTTCTGAGTTGGTAAGTAGTTTCATTGAAGTTCCTGCTTCTTGTTTATGCTTCATTAAAATATTTCTCCAATCACCTCTATTCTCATGGCCTCTGTGGGGATCAACACGTGGGGCCTGGGGAGGTGTGGAGCTAACAGAGTTGTTGATCGCAAAATTATAGCCCCTCCCCAGCACCCAGGTGGAGCCACAATGGCCAGGGCAAAGCCTTATTTCTCCAGTTCATCCCTGGGCTCACAGAACCATCCCAGCAGCAGCTCAGTCCTTCATGGTCTCCTGAGATAGGATTCAATGTGTCATTGAGCAGCAAGTTGGTGTTTGGGGCTTTGGCTCAAAAATCTAGACTAGAAGTAATTGCAAAACACCCCAAGCAGGGTGGCCCCAGAACTTTCTTCTCCCCACAGTATTTCCCCTTTCACTGTTGTTAAGAGATTTCCACGCACCAGGGCTGTGAGCACCCACGGCTACTTACTGAGAATGATCGTCCTGACAAGTTGTTGATCTTAATGATTTCCGTGATGTTCACATTCAGACACACCAAGTCTGCAACAGAAGCACCGCGTTAGCCATAGGCCATGGCAGGATCTCAGCTCAGCTTCATGTGGGTACACTGCCAGGTCCCACACTTGGGGGCACAGCCAGAGCTCCATGAGGTGGGCAGAAGAGGACTCTAGCAAGCTCCACGGGGTAAGGGTTTGCGTGGGATCATGTCAGCGTGGAAACCTCAGAGGCGATGCTAAGGGCAAGGCGAAAGAGGAAGGCTGCAGCAAGAGGAAGGTGCTGCCAAGCCTAGATTATGGTTAAGCTGAATCCCGCCTTGCAGGCAGCCCCAGGCACGTCATTCACAAGAAAACACACAACCACAGCCTGTGGTAACACCCATAAATGCACGTCACTGATTCACCTCCACAGCCCAGGCACAATTGGCATTAAGGACTGTGGCCAGATTTACTCTATCGAGCACCAGAAAACTTATCAAACCCTCTTCCAAGCAGGAGGAACTCACCTTCAGCCTCATCGGCAGGGATGGCTTTCATCACCAGGCCTGTGGAGCGCAGGGACATTGCCAGCTCCTTTGCCCGCTCACTCACCACGACCTGCAGGAAAGGCTCTGTTAATTCACCCTGCAGAAAGGTTGGACATGGAGAGGTTTGGGGCAGTTTTTCACAAAAGCTGGATTAGTTGCCAGGCTTTTAAAGTTCACCATGACCTCTCTGGCCTCTCCTGGAGTGCAGTTCCAGAGGAAAGGAGGGCCAGTGCATTCCTTTTGGGAGATCTGTGTTATGCTAGGGATCCCTGTGAGCAGAGACATTGCAGGCTGCCAAGAGCCTCCTTTACTTACCTTTCTGTACGTTACTGTGAGATCTATGCCAGGGCCATCCAGGGTCGTTTTCTTCTTGGTTGTGCTTAACTCTGCAAGGAGGGAACAGGGTAGGACTGAGATTCACCCATCCTGCCTGTCTGTGGTCAGCAGGGAGGGGTCCTCTCATGGGACAAGCCATTCCCTCTGTCATGCAGCAGTCGTGGTCTGGCACATCAGCCCTCCTCTCCTCGCCTATGGGAGCTGAGGCTCTGTGAACTTAACAGGTCCAGTGAGATGCATGCATTTGAGGGTCTGTCCACAACCACAATGGCAAACATGCGTTGTATCGACAGCGGGGTGCACTGATGGAAGGGCTGGCTGTGACCTCTGTAACGGTCCAGCCTTCAAGCACCCTTGTCCCATCACTGGCAGCTTAAGGAAGCCAAATACCTAACAGGGAAACCACCTGGGAAAGGAATGGCTGTAAAGCCCAGCGTGTTTCCTTGACAAAAATATGATGTTGGTTCAACTCCAGGGAGTCATGGAGCCAAACAAAGGCACAGTCTACAAAACCTGGTTGAGACCAGGAACCAGTGACCACAAGGTCTCTCATCTAGCCTGGTGTCATGTGCCCGAGAGGGAGATGGAGATATTTAGGGAGGCCTTCAGCTCATCAGGAACAAGGCACAGTGCCCCATGGCATGGCCTTGTTGGCTGCAGGCTGAGGGACAGGACGAGTGGGAGCTGGGGACAGAGGACCCTGTGCAGGATGGCAGCCCCTGTTGCAGGGACACTGTGGGGACACACACACACCTCTGGGGGAGATGCTCTCCTGCACCTGGGTGCACAGCTCCGTGAGGAACACGTCCTCGGCCGGCTCCTGTGTTGGGTCATTGAAGAAAATCTGAAAGAGAGGAAAAAATCTTGAATCACCCTGTGACGTCACACTGGGCTGGTGACATCAAAAGGTTCTCCAGAGCACCCAGCTGTGACACCATCAAAGGGCACCTATGACCTCCTCATGGCAGCCAGGAGGCCCATGGGATGGGGAGAACTGCTGTTGCTTTGCTCCCTGCAGCCCAGGAGCACGGCTGGTCCTGCAGGAGGGCACAGCACCCGGCCAGCAGAGCCACGGGCAGTGTCCCCTGTCATGGGGTGTCACTGCAGGCTCACAGATCAGTCTGCTCCCAGCCACTCACCCAGAGACAGCTCAGGGCATGGGCAGCAGCATCCCAGGCTTGACTGCAGATGCTGGCTTAGCTTCAAGGTTTCTCTCTGATACACCTAAATCAACTGGTCACTTCAGACTTAGTTTTATTTCCATGGGCTTGTTTTGGGCGAAATATAAAGATGAGGTCCTGGAGAACCTCTCCTAACCACTCCTAGCCCTACATCCAGCTCCTGTAGGATCTGACCCTCACTTCCAGGAAAACCCTCTGCAACCAAAGAGGAACAACACGGTTCTTAGCCAAAAAAGCCAAACAGGTTTGGTGTTTCCAGATGAAGTGGCATCACAGCCTGTGTGACAGCAGGATAGGTTAGGTGCCTCTATCTGAAAACCACATCTGGACTCAGTTCCTCTTCCCCTGCTTGAGTCACCCACTCTCTCACTTGCTTTTGATGTCTGTCTGGGAGGAGAAATGAGTGAAATAAAAACTCACCAAAAAACCCAAATTCCCAGTCAGACAAGCTGAGGACTAGGTGCTCCAAGTGTTTATGAGCTACATGTTACTAGTTCAAGCCCTGGTGATGCTCTACCACTAATTAACAAAGTTTTCCCAGCTCTTTGCAAGCCACACGACAGTTTGCTCAGTGGCTGCTCCTTTGCTGCAATGAGTTACCACAGTGGCCACGGGTAGATTAAGAGGAGAGATGTGCATCAGTGCCACTCTGAGCTTTGAAGGGAGAGAACTGCCAGAGAAGCGGATGAGGGGGTTGATGTTACATGACCAAATACAGCAGTTCTTTGCTTTTGTATCAAGTGCCAGGTCTCACTCTGATACCATTTCAGAGAAAAGCTCTCAGGAAATAAATAAAATGGTGCTTCAGGAAGCCCTGCAAAGCCCCTGCAAGGTACAGGGTCGTTTTGCAAAGCCACTCAGTAAACTCCTGTTTGCTCACAGCATCCAAAGCAGCAGGAGGTGCCAGAGCTCCTGCGAAACCTGAGACCAGCAGAGCAGGAAATATGTGTCCTTATGGGGTAATTCCAAAGTTCATTTTGCTGACCTGTGTCATGATGAAATCTAGAATCACAGAATGGTTTGGGTTGAAGGGCCCTCCCCAGCTCCCCCAGTGCCCCCCCTGCCATGAGCAGGGACATCTTCACCAGCTCAGGTTGCTCAGAGCCCCGTCCAGCCTGGCCTGGGATGTCTCCAGGGATGGTTCATCCACCACCTCTCTGGCCAACCTGGGCCAGGCTCTCACCACCCTCAGGGCCAACAATTCCTTCCTCATGTCCAGCCTGAATCTCCCTCCTTTAGTTTAAACCATCACCCCTTGTCCTATCACCACAGGCCCAGCTACATAGTCTGTCCCCATCTTTCCTATTGGCCCCTTTAAGTATGGAAAGGCTGCACTAAGGTCTCCCCGGAGCTTCTCTTCTCCAGCTGAACCCCCCAGCTCTCTCAGCCTGTCCTCCAGCAGAGCTGTTCCACCCTCGGGTCATTTCTGGGGCTCCTCTGGCCCCTCTCCAGCAGGTCTGTGCCTTCCTGGATCACTGATGCTGGCTGAGCTGTGCTACAGGGGTCACTGGATCCAGGAGACTGGCAAAGAGGGGGTGGCTGTGGGGCACAGAGATCCCGGCTCAGATCTGCTGAAAGCCCCCAGACCCTGTTGATTTTATGCAGCTCTGCAGACCCTTGCAGGGCCGTGTCATGGCACAAGAGACGTGGCACGAACCTTCACAGCGTAGACCTGGAAGCAGACGGGCTGGATGCCCATGCGGACGTAGTACGCGATCACATCAGTGATGAACAGATCAGTCACAAGATGTTTGCTTGGAGAGGAAGGCTGGGGGGCAAATCACATTATGATCAGCCACAGTCACTTCTCAAAAACACGGCCACTAACCCTCACGCCTTTCCAGATAAATAATGAGCAATGAGCTGTTGCTCAGGGCAGTGCTGAGCTGCTCTGCCACAACTAGTCAAAGTGAATGGCAGAAGTGAAGGCTTGCACCCACCTACCAGCCTTTTCTGTACCTTATTGATGGTGGCTCAAACTGCCGGGAAATAAGAGCTCAGGGTATTTCAGCAAATGCTTCATTTACATTTTCGCTCTTGAAATCTGCCATTTCCTGTCCCTTGGCCAAAAAAACCCATTGCAGAAAATGGGTCTTGTGGGCTGGGGCAGCGTCAGCCACAAGCACCTTCCTGGCTGTGGGCCCCAGGGTGGGTTTGCAGGGAGAAAGCCCCTGTCTGGGTCACGGAGGAGCCTTGCAGGGCATGAGCTTATGCTCAGGTACCACAGATGCGTTTGGGAAACGGGCCAGGTGGGGAGGTGGACGTTTTCTCTCGTACCATGGTGGCCAGCTTGGGAATCATGTGGCACAGCGTGTTGATGTTGCTCTCATACCACGGGTCAGCCCTGCCCAGGTACGCGGCCACCTCACAGAGCTCCTCTTGGCCGGTGGCAGCTTGGTCCTGAGGGAGAAACACACAGCTCAGAGTGCGATCATGGCTGAAAATACCAGGAGCCATAGAGCAGGCAGAGGGAGCTGGGGTGCAAATGCCCCGTGAGCAGCTCCTCTGTCCCTCTCCTTTCCCTGTGTGGTCCAGAGAAGGTGGCAAAACATTTCTTGCAACATTCACTTAGCAGGTGCTCAAGAACAGGTGAAGAATGAAAAGAAATACCCATTTTCCTACTGTCACGTTTGTCAGGACGCACAGCCAGCTCTGGGCCAGCTTAAAATATTGTGAGAAGTGTGACTGTTTATTTATCGCTGTCTCTAGGACGCCAAAGAGGAAGAGATTTGCCCAAGATAAACTGCAAGGTAGTGACTTGCAGAACTAAAACTGGGCCCATGACCAAGCAAGGCAAAGGTCTCAGTAAGGGGTGACCAGTTTCCCTAAGCATTTGGGAGGTAAGAAAAGCATTAATCCTTTGCTAAAGCTCCCTTGATCCTCCTACAGCTGGGGCATAGCAGCAAAACTGAACACCAGTTCTAGGCTGTGGGTTATCATCTGTCAGGGTGGCTGAAGCAACGCGAACATCTCTGGAGCTGACAGATCCCCAAAGTCAGCCTGCAAACTGAGCCCAGCTGCCCTGTCTCGGCCCCCATCCTCCTTGTTCTAGGAACAAGGAACTAACCACTGTGAGCTTCTGTAAAGCTCCCGGCTCTGTCTCTGAAATCACTGTCAGCCCCTTGCAGCTGGCGGCAGCACCCAGAGATGACAAATCCAGACTCACCACAGTGGCCAAGGTGTTCGTCTGCTCAGTCACGACCGGGATGTAGTAGAACTGCAGGTTCAACCTGGGAGTCAGGAAAACTCGCCGTGTTTCTCGTTTCCTTGAAATGGAAAAATAAATAGTTGTGTCACAAGGGGAAGGTGGAGAAAAATGGCTCTTGGCCAAGACTGGGCAATGCTAGGAGTCACGGCTGCTCTGCAACAGCAGATCATGCTCTCCTCGCATGCCTCCTTTGCCCAGTGTGACAGGATGGCATTAATGTCGCCGGGTTCCCAAATGCATCAAGGGGAGCTGATGGGGTACGGGGTGTCCACAGACAGGTTCCCAGCTGGGACTAGTGGTCCCCTCTGCACCAGCTCTGCTCCCCAAGCTGCTGCTTGCACCACAACCCCCCCCACGTTGGTGTCCTGGCCCGTGTGAGCTGCTGGGAAAGCTGGAAAACAGCTTTTCTTTAGGATTTTTCCCTTTTACATAAGAAAACTTCTTGCCTCATCTATTGTTCATTTAACCCATTCCATGGACAGAAGAGGAAAACTCCCTGTGTGCAGCATTTGGGCCAAAAGAGCCAAACGCTGCCATGCAGCTGGTGAAGTCAGACACATTTGGGTGCAAAACACCTACATCCCATAGAATCACAGAATCATTTTGGTTGGAAGAGACCAACAGTTAACCCACCCCTGGCACTGCCCCATGTCCCTGAGAACCTCGTCTCCACATCTGTTAAACCCCTCCAGGGATGGTGACTCCAGCACTGCCCTGGGCAGCCTGTTCCAATGCCCAACAGCCCTTTGGGGAAGAAATTGTTCCAAGATCCAACCTCAACCTCCCCTGGTACAACTTGAGGCCGTTTCCTCTGCTCCTGGTGCTTGTTCCTGGGGAGCAGAGCCCGACCCCCCCTGGCTCCAAGCTCCTTTCAGGCAGTTCAGAGATCAGAAGGTCTCCCCTCAGCTCCTGTTCTCCAGCTGAACCCCCCAGGTCCCTCAGCCGCTCCCATCACACTTGTGCTCCAGCCCCTCACCAGCTCCGTTCCCTTCTCTCCACTCGCTCCAGCACCTCAAGGGTTTTCCTATAGTGAGCCTCATCCTGTCTCAGGTGACACTGGAACCCAACCCCATCCCCAGCCGTCTCAGCCCCTTCAAGAGGCTGAAGAGCAAAGCCCCCGCTCTGTCCTCCCTGTCCCCAAGCCCCCGGAGCCAAACCAGCTGTGGGTACCTCAGGGAGCGGTAGGCTTGGGCCAGGCGCCCCAGGATCCGATCGTCCCCCAGCAGCACGATGCGGGCAGTGTGCAGCCTCTGCGGGGGGGCTGCAGGCTCCGGGGGGGTCCCCGGTCTCCTCTGTGGCCTCACCGGGGACTTTGCCCCAGGACCGTTGCAGCCAGCCTGCAGGAAAGCCACGCTCTCCAGTGGCGATGGCTTTTTTTTGATGCCACCCTTCCTCTGCAGCCGGGATTGCTCCGTCTCAGTGCCAAAAGGGGCAAACGGCTCCTCGGCTGCCGCGGGCAGGTCCCGCTCGATGCCGCTGTCGGTGGAGAGCACGGAGAAGCGGGTCTGCTCGCAGCACTCGCAGTCCGAGATAATGTCCTGGATCTCGAAGTTGTCCAGGTCCTGGCTTAGGCAGCTGGGCTCGCAGCTCTGTGACAGCGGGCGGATGAACAGCACCAATTCCTTCCCTGCGAGCAGAAGGGAGCTTGAGCAGGGAAATACAACTAAACCCAGGTTGAGCCCAAATCCTGCCCCAGCTCCCTCTTCTCATGCAAGCCGAAGAGCAAATATCTCCACCAGCGAGTCCAAGAGGAGTCAGTCTTTCAGTCCAATTTCACATTGCACCATGGAAAAAGCTCAATATCACTCAGATCAGATACTTTGGATACGTCCCCTGCAGCCTGTCCCACAGGGATCCTCCTCTGATCTCCTTCACCCCTCTTTCCCCCTAATGCCCTGACCTGACCCCAGCACCCCACAGAATGAAGGCTGGTGCAGTCAGGACGAGCCTCCCCAAGCTCAGCCCTTGGGCGATGGTTGTGAAACTCACTGCCCAAGGACCAGGGCTAAACAACACGTTCTGCAAAGGCTCCCCAGGCTCAGGCACTGTTCGAACTCGCTGCAGCCCCAGGGCACTCACAGAGCTGGTCCTCTTCTGTCCAGAGGTGAAAGCTGATGTTGGGGTTGGGCAGAGGGGTGCCCTGCAGCCCTCCCAGGGGAGCATCACCTGGAGGAAACAAGGATGCTTGTAATGCACAGGAGAAGACAGTTTTCCCCCGCAGGTGTATGATCCCCACCGGTGCTGTGCTCCTGAGAGAGACTCTGCCACCCTGGTCACCTGCTGGGCTGACCTGAGACTGTAATCACAGACCTCTGGTCTCACAAAGTGAGCCAGAATCATAGAACCACAGGATGGTTTGTGTTGAAGGGCCCTTCCCAGCTCTCCCAGTGCCCCCCTGCCATGAGCAGGGACATCTTCACCAGCTCAGGTTGCTCAGAGCCCCGTCCAGCCTGGCCTGGGATGTCTCCAGGGATGGTTCATCCACCATCTCTCTGGCCAACCTGGGCCAGGCTCTCACCACCCTCAGGGCCAACAATTTCTCCCACATGTCCAGCCTGAATCTCCCCTCCTAAGAAGGCACCTACACCATCAGTGAAAGCAAGAATGAAGATGGGGAAACAGGCACAGGCAAGAGAAGGACCTGGCTTCACTGCAGCAAGCACCGAGCTGGAACACAGCACTGCCAGCAATGGAAGGGGATGGAGCACCACTGTCCACCACATCAATTCCAGGAGGTTTCTGGGAATGGTGACAGTGTCTCCACAGCCCAGGCCATGGCAAGATGTATCTTACACCAACAGAGCACTGGAGAGTCTGTCCAGCCTCCCCTTGTTGATATCTATATCACTCTTTGCAAATGATGGAGACATATGGAACATGTGGAACAGGCTGCCTAGGGCAGTGGTGGAATCATCATCCCTGGAGGGGTTGAACAGACACGGAGATGAGGTTCTCAGGGACACGGGTTAGTGCCAGAGTTAGATTATGGTTGGACTCGATGATCTTAAAGGTCTCTTCCAACTAAAATGATTCTATGATTCTATGTCTCTGGGCCTTGAGGCAGCTGAATTAGCAGCAGAGATTGCCACAGTCCCTTGCCTGAGGTGATATATCTGCCTCCCAGTGCCACACGCAGTTTGCCACCCTGGACATCAGGTCACTGCAAAGAGCCAGGCTGCAAGGACCTGATCCTGGTGGCAGATGTTGCTACTGGGGAGGCAGACGGGAGGTGGGGATGGATGGACAGCTGAGAGAGTGCAACAGAAAGGGCATCTTCACCACTCCCTCACCCCACCATGCACGCCTGGCTTGGAGCTCACCCGCTTGCCAGGAGCTGAGGATGGCGCAGTAGATCTTCTCCAGCCTGGCTGCGTGCTGGCTGCGGTCTGCGCTTGCCTCGGCTCCTGGACACTCCACTGCCGACACCACTTGCTGGAACCAGTGCTCAAGGTCACTTGTGGGCATGTCCTGTCGTGAGGAGCAGATATTAACACCCGGCAGTGTGAAAAGAGGTGATGCTCCACTGGAGAAGGAGAGCAAATGAGTCCTGCAGTAATGTTTTGTCACAACAGAGGACACAAACGTCCTCCTCTCCCCAGGGAAGGCTGGAGTAGGAGAGATGCTGGCTGTGCTGTCTGCTTAAAGACTTTCACGGGCCGGTTTGCAGTGGATGGGCACTGTGCTCCAGCTGCCATGAGCTCAAGGAGTCAGTAGCAGAGCCGGCAGCTCAAGTGACCCTCGGGAGATGGGCACAGCAGACACACAAAGGTGTCCTTGGAGTGGAAATCACTGAGAGCCCCTGCAGGCTTGCCTTTCTGAACCAGACTTTTGTCTTACTGTGGCCTCATGGCTCCTTGAAGGAGATTTTTGAGAAAACTGGTGGAAACATTTCCACCGTGATGTTTTTGCAATGACCAGTGGCTCACAGAGGAGCCCGTATTTCAGCCGCAGAGCCCAGCTCTGCTGTGCCAAACTGAAGACTCAAACTGAAGATTCTAAACCTATGGGTCCTGCTGTAGTAACTCTTAATATTTGAAGAATTCTTTAGTTTAACACCAGCTCTGCGTGCAGCCCAGGCTTGCAAGTATCACCAGGGCTACTGGGGATGGAGACCAGCGGTGAGGAGCCGTGGGGGTGAGTCTCTCCACTTGCTAAATACCTTCCCCTGCTTTAAGATGCTCAGCAAGAACAAGACCATTGCAAAACCCTATGTGGTGCTGCAGAAGTGGCGCCACTTACCTGGAGGCTCCTCTTCAAGCCGCTGATGTCACAGCCCTCGCCCAGGGCCGCCTGCATAGCGTGGACGATCACATAGGACATGCATGCCCGGGGGCTCTGCGAGACCCGAGCTGCCTCCGTGTCGGTGACCAGCGCGTTGCAGATGGCTTCAGAGAGCAGCTCGGGATCAGCAAAGATGAAAATCCTGCATGGGGTGGGAAAATGGGTAGAAAAAGGGAATGATGAGATGAGATGAGATGAGATGACTGTTACTGACACCCATACAGAGAAAAAAGGTTGTTGCTGATATTCCGCCTCTCTGCTCTGTCTCCCTGCCAAGGGAAGCTCCCTCACTCCCAGGACCACAGAAATAAATTGGAACACATCAGAGGAATGTGCTCCCCCCAGTGCAAAACATATTTTAATGAGGCACTGGATGCCACCAAATCGCATCCCTCAAGACCACGTGCTGCCATGTGGTTTCCATCCGAATTGTCCATTCCATCCCACATTAAATCAGAGCACAGGACAAGGACAGATTTCACTATGAGACTTAGAGTTTCTGAAATAAATGAAAGTAACACCACATTCAAGAGGCACTACTCACTTTTCCTGATAAGGGTACGGGTCGCTTTTAAGACTTTGTTCGGAAATGACCATTCTTTGGTACAACATACCTAACAAATGCAAGAAGATAAACAAAGAAGATTCAGAGCGTGAGAAATAACAACACAGCTCACAGGAGCAGCTCAGCATGGCTCCCGGTTGTGGAGGCTGGCAGCGGGTCTGCAAACTCAGAGAACATGCATTGCTGGAGAAATGATGTCAAAGAGCCAAGAACTGGGCCTAGAGCTAAAAATAGTCAAGGACAAAGATAGGCCATGCTACATAAAAAGAAACCCCCTTCTATTCAAGGATTATTTCCTGTATTTCACTTCCTTTGTTTAGTGGATTATGAGCTTGGGAGCGCAGTCGGAAGCAGGAGGAAGAGCCTTACTCCTGGCCTCTGCTCCTGGGGCCACATCAGGGACAGTGCTTGGGTGGGTATGAAGAGCACAAGATGTTTCTGAATTGGGAGAGATGTACTTCACCCTCACCCAGCCATGGTCTTGGTTCATGGATCCAACCTAAGACCCTGAGACCCCCAAGCACTTGGCCAGCTCCATGCAGAAATCCCTGCCATGGCTCAGTGCATTAGGCAAAGGTCAGCTCAGGGATGGAACTCCCCAAAGTCCCCATGATCATAATCTTGAGGACCAAAGCCATTCACCGAGCCCTGCACGGGCAGAGTGGAGAAGCCTCACACCTGGTGCTGTCCTTTCCATCTTCAGCCTGGTGGCATAGTCCAAACCGATGGTGCAGAAAGGCTTGGGCAGGGTAAGCAGCTTCTTACAGAAATCGTACACTCTGCTGCAGAGCTCGTCGGAGATGCCGGGAGCCTGGGGCAAGAAAAGGGCAGATCAGGAGATGCCACAACCAGTGGTTCCTAAGGGTGTTCGCCCCACCACAGACCCCAGGGTGAGAGAGCACAGAGCTATACCAAATTCAGTATGGATGTCAATGCAATATCTGAAAAAGAACCAGGCCCTAGAATGGTTTGGAAACCTCCAGTAATACCCACTGTAGGGCTGTGGGCATATATTATTGCTGGGTTGTGGCTTCCTGCACCATCTGGCACCTCAGCATCTCCAGAAAAGGGGCCAGCTGGAAGGACTCATGTGTGTCACCGGTGCCAGTGTCTCAGCCAAAAAACACCACACTGGGAAACACACAGTAGCATCCACCCATGGTTGTCCCAGGTGTTTACTGGGCAGCTACTGGGATATTTTGGCACAGGAAGAGGTGCTGAGCAGCTTCAGGTCTGTGGCTTCCAATTTCCCTGGCTCTTGCCCCGACGAAACCAGCGGTAGGTTACCTTTATCAAGGTGTACATCAGCGTGTGCAGCAAGGGAATGATGTAATGCCTGAAGTCACCTCGTTCCGCCTGTGGGACCAAAAGGCACAGTCAGCATTGGGTGCTGGGATGGGCAGCAGCAGAGACCAGAGCTGGGGAAGCCACCGCGGCCCCCGGGATCACAGAATCATGGAATGGTTGTGGTTGGAAGGGACCTCTGGTGACCACCCTAGTGCAACCCCTGCTCACGCAGGGTCACAGAGCAGATCACACAGGTCGGTCCAGGCGGGTTTGAATGTCTCAGAGAAGGAGACTCCACACCAGGTGCCGTTTGCCTTCTTGGCCAAGGATGTGCTGGGTCCCAGCTGCTCCGCGGCTCAGACACACAGGGAGAGCACAGGAACTCGCCCTGGCCTGGGGGTGATGCTCCCCAGGTCAAGGTGGGGCTTGGGGTCCCTCCACAGGCCATCAGGGTGGGCAGGACATCACTGGACAGACAGGTCCTGCCTGGTGGGCATCTCCTGCAAGCCAGGCCGTGGGGAAGAGGTTGGGGGTGGACCACACTGCTGTGTCCACCACCACATCGCAGGGCTGGAGATGGCTGTGGAGCTGCTGCGGGAGCGTGGGCTGCACACCGAGAGCTGTGATGCGCATACGCAGTAGTCGTGGTGGGAGAGAGCAAGTGAAAGTTTCTAACAGCTTATTAACGAGCTCCTTTCTGTCACAAAAATTCATGTGAAAATAGAAAACCACTGGGAACCCTCTGAAAAAAGCGTTTTTTACGTTGGGTGGGTGTGGGACCAGAGAGGACATAGAGGAGAGATGCTCCCGCAGCCAGATGGATGCTCAAGCCCACACAGCCCTGGCCCCTGCCTGCAGCCTGGCTCTGACAGCTCCAGCAACAGGAATGCCCCTGGATAGACCTGGGAAAGGTGTTTCCATCCCAAAGATATTCCTAGCACCTTTCTTCAGGGCTGCTGTGCTGACAGATCTGAGTTAAATGGAACCAATGGCAGCAAAGCTTTACAAATGATCAATGAAATCAGTAGCACTGAATTGCTGAGACCAGCTGATATTTGCCCAGAGCTCCAGAGGACCTCAAGCATGAAATCACTAAATTGTTATCTGTGGTTGGCACTGACTGAATTACAGACCAGGAGGCCTGACATCCCTCCTGGGCAAGGAAAGAGCAGAGTGGTAATAGGGAGGGACTGACACGAATTTTGCAGAGGGAAGCAGAGCTCCAGCCCTCTGGGGAACCCCTGCATCCACAGCCAGGGGGATGTGGGTGTTCCTGTCTGTCTGGATTTGCAAAAGGTGCTTGATCAGATCCCTACTGAGGTGCTGGTGGAAGCTGAACTGCTATAGCACAAGGGAGACAAAATAGCATCTGAGCTCCTAAAAAGGCAGGAAAAAAGATAAGGAATAATTGGTTAATGTTCACAGTGTTGGGATTTGTGCACAGGGATCCAAACTGGACTGATACAGCCCAAGGGTGTGATACAGGAGTGATGATGGAGGGAGGTGACAAACTCTGCAGAGGGTGTTTGTCCCCTTTGGGGCTGAGCAGCAGCCAGCAGGAGACATAGGAGCTGAGCAATGCTGAGCAAGGCGGTTCCATCCTGCCAGAGAAATGGCAAAGATGCAGAGAAAAAGGTACAGGGAGGTTTTTGCACAAAGGATGACAAGCAGGGGCTCTTCACCAGGGTGGGGAGAAGGAGGACACGGGCTCTTCTTCCCCGCATCGGAATGAGAGGGCGCTGCATAAAACGAGGCAGACTCATCGGAAAGAAAAGGTGCTACTTCTACACATGACATCAAACCACAAACCATGCCACACCAGGATGCTGAGGGTGCTAGAGATTCACATAGGACCAGAAAATGACATGACACATCAATGAAACAAAAAATCCATCAGGTTTGAGTTAGATGCTCTCAGGACAGGATGTTTCTGCTCTGACACGCCCTGCAGCAGAAATGAGTGACATGGAGGAGAGATTTCCACCGTACCTGTGACTACAGCTGGCTGGGGTGGGATTTGGGGGATGTGAGGGTGACCAGAAGTGTTTTGCACTCTGCTATTTGTGAGCTGCAAGGGCCAGCTGCGTTTGGCTGCTGTGGCACAGAGGAGCCCGGAGAAGTTCCCTGCTCTGCTCGTGCCCCGCTGCCACTCCTGGGCAAACCTTGGTCCCTGCAGCCACCAGCTGGGGACGAGCTGCAGCTCTGCCATGGTGTCCCATGGAGTTTTCCACACCTTGCTATGAGCCACAGGCCCCAGCCAGGCTAAAGGTCCCTAAAACATCCAGAGGGTGGAACAGCTCTGCTGGAGGACAGGCTGAGAGAGCTGGGGTGCTCAGCTGGAGAAGAAAAGCTCCAGGGAGACCTTAGTGCAGCTTTCAGTGCTTAAAAGGGGCCGATAAGAAAGATGGAGACAGACTTTTGAGTGGGGCTTGTTGCAATAGGACAAGGGGTGATGGTTTTAAACTAAAGGAGGGAGATTCAGGCTGGACATGAGGGAGGAATTGTTGCCCTGAGGGTGGTGAGAGCCTGGCCCAGGTTGGCCAGAGAGGTGGTGAATGAACCATCCCTGGGACATCCCAGGCCAGGCTGGACGGGGCTCTGAGCAACCTGAGCTGGTGAAGATGTCCCTGCTCATGGCAGGGGGGCACTGGGGAGCTGGGAAGGGCCCTTCAACACAAACCATTTATGTTTCTATGAAAACCAGCTCAGCCATCTGGAGCGATGCCCCAGGGGGAGGCAGAGCCCTGGGCTCCCCCTCCCTCTGCTCCCCCCAGCCCCACAGCAGGGCCCACACCACAGAGGGGCCCATCTCAGTGTTCTGGGGGTGTCTCCAGGGCAGCACTCACCCTTTCCAGCTCCTTCACCAGGATCCTGACCAGGACAGAGCTGTTACTGGGATTCTGGTCGATTTTTTTATGAAGGGTCCATCGCAGCATCCCTGAGAAATTAAAGCCGAGAAAGAGGTCGGGTCACAGAGCAGCGATGGGTCAGGGACAGCATTTGACAGAGGAATCAGGAGACCTGGGAACCGTTGCTGCAAAAATCACTCAGTGGGATGCTACATTGATACCACTGTCAGAGCTAAACCGGGTTTCTCTGCCCTCTGCAAGGAACAACTTGCCCTGCTGCCCTGATTCCACATTCAGCATTGGTGTATTATACCTCTAACACTGGGAAACGCTTGGAAAAAGGTCCCAGAGATCCTAGAAAAGGGACTGAAGAAAAACATGGCAGGGCAACGGACACGAAGTTTGTTTCCTGCTCCCTCTCTTGCTCTGTTTATGACCGTCTGCTCTCACCACCTGCACCCAGGGGTTTGGGCTCCTGCTTGTCCCAGCACGCAGCACCCGCCCCCTGGCTGCCCATCGCTCACAGAGCAAGGACCACAAAGCACCTCAGTCCTGCAGACGTGAAGGCTCATTCCAGACAAAATCGAACATGATTAACTGTAAAATAATCTGCGCACTCCAAGTAAAATCAATTTTTCAGAATTAAATAAGTTTCCTAAGGATGTAGCCGTCCAGTTGCTGGGTCAGCTAGAGTTTCACTCTCCAACACGTAACACAGGGATTTCAAGTGCCTCTATAGCCGGGAGCTGAGCGGTGCGTGGCAAAGTGATGTCCCCAATATCCCCAAAGTGATGTCCCCGCGGGACAGACGGGCAGACTCCGGCTCAGAGGTGTGAAGCGGGTTGTCCGGGGCTGCGCGGTGACTCAGTGTCAGCGCTGGGAGCAGCAGCACCAGCTCTGGCATTTGCTGGCTGAGCGAAGGGCGTGAAGGACGGAGCAGCTGCGCAGAGGAGGGACGAAAGCTGCTGAGGTCGTGCACGGCAGACACCAGGAGCTTGCCAAAGATCAACCACCTCCAGAGTGGGATAGAAAGGGCAGAGCAGCGCCAGGGGCCACCCCGTGTCCCCCCACCCTGTCATCCACCGAGAGTTGGGAGTGGTGGGGGTTTGGGGCCAAGCGATACCGCAGGGGGAAAATCGGGGTCCGTCTCACCTCGGTCACACTGGCAGGCAGGGTGGTGCCCGTCCAGCTCTCGCAGCAGCGTGCGGACGCGGCGCAGGATGTCCGACTCCACCTCTGCGGGGACAAAGAGGACGTGAGCGGCCAGGCCAGCAGCCCTGGGACACCGGCTGTGAGAGACGGTGCCTCTCAGCGCACGGGTTGAGCGTGTGTGAAGGTGTGTCCTTAACACACGGCTGAGACACTGTGAATTGTTTGTCTCAAAGCTTGCCTGTTAAAATAATATGCTTAAGGCCTGCTTGTTACAGAAAAATGCTTGCTCACACTACTTGCTTAATTGGGCCTGCTGTAAAAGCCTAAATACAGTGGATTAAAGTGCAAAATGCATGATCACTGTGGATTGCTAAAGCTCAAAGTCTACTTGAAGCTTACGTAAGCTCAAGTGAGGCCCCAGCGATATCAGCCACCAGCATCTGTGCCTGGGCCTGCGGTGTGATCAGGCAGCGCCTGCCGCCAACTGCCATCAAATCGCCAAGTTATGACTTGCAAGTGTGGCCACGCACCACCAGGACCAAAACCTGTCCCCTGGGACCGGCGGACCTGAGACCTGAGTGCTGCCAGCACCTGTCGGGACCTGGACTCTGATGCCGCACAACCCAAGACCTGCAAACTGCCGGTATTACCAGGACCTGAGACCTGCAAACTGCCAGCATTAATGAGGTCCAAAACCTGAGAGCTGCCCCTGATGGTGACTATCTCTTGCTTATCTCTTGCTTATCTTCTTGCATGCTTTCCTCCTAATTTCTCCCCCTTTGTCTCTGTTGCTCCAGCTTTATGTGTGAAGATGAAATAGATTTACTTTGTCTTTAGGCATAAAAGTAAGATAAGATTGTTAAGCAGCATCTGACCTCATCTGTGTCTTAATCTCACTCTTGGAATAATTTTTGAACCTTCCTAAGTCCAAAATTGGGTGGGGACCCCACACTGGCACCCAGGGCCAAGCCCAGGGGTGCAGGCACTGGTTTGGGTGAGCACGGGGACTGCACCCTGGGGATGGCTCTCTCAGCGGGTTTCAAGCCTGGATGAGCTTTAATGCAAACAGGGTAGAGCTCTCCCCGGGGCCACTGGAGCTGGGGACAAATGCTGCCCCTAGACTGGTGGCCCCTGGGGCCAAAGTGGAGAGCAAAGTGCTCCTGCAGGGACGTGGTGGTAGACAAGCTCTGCAGAGGACTTGCTCATGCATGAGCTCTGCAGAGCCCCTCTCTTCCCTCCTCCAATAAAAAATATCACACATTAAATATAGAATCTAACAAAATTAAACCACAGCTTGGCATCATGAAAGAGCAGAAACACCTCTGCATTTTGGCACCGTGTGGATTCAGCCTCAACCTCACACCTGGCACAAGGAACGCTCTTGCAACAAGGTCTGCTGGACACCGGCAGCTCAAACCTCGCGGGAAACCCCGGCAGAGCCACCAGGCTGGCATGTCACCTCCTGCCTCCACCATGACCCTTGCAGCCACCCACTCGTGGCCCCGAGCACCTTCTGCTCCCCACGCAGGGACCCAAGGTCAGTGCTTCTGCTCAGTAACCACCACACATGCCTTGTATGCATCAAAACCAAACTGCATCCTGCTCTCAGCCAAAAATAAGTCAGACGACCTCAGACCCAGTTTGGGGTATGACTCGTACATGGGGTGAGGGCTCGTGATCACGAGCTCGCCCGCAGGACAGCTGGCTGGCCACGTGCACCAACACATCGCAGATGTGAAATAAAAGTCAGTCCTGAAAGCATGTGGGGTGTAAGCCAGGAACGCTGCAACGTTCCTCTTCTCCACCGTGGCCTGTGTTCCTCCTTACACTGGGTTACTCTGCTGGTAAAATGATTCTTGCTCCTTTGTAATTAAAAAAGAAAGCATTGTGAAGTTGGGTATGATGTTCTTGTGTAGGAAGCTGTAGGCTGGAGAAGCCAGAACATGGCTTGATCCAGGGGAACATCTCAGATGTTTGTGGTGTCCCATGGCCCTTCCTGGGGCCTCTGTGGTGACTGGTGGGGTCTGGACATCGCCAGCAGTGGTGGAGCACATCTCACCTGCAGGGCAAGGAGCAGTTCATGCAGGTCCCGTGGGAGCTCCAGACATGTACTGCCCGGTCGGAGTTGTCTCATGCACGCGAGATTGCCTTTTGGGATCGGTGTCACTACCACCACATTTCCTGCCCAGTTTTGCTCCTGCATTTTCTCATTCCCTCCACACCCTCTTCTGCCACAGCTCCATCTTCCTAAAGGGGCGACAGCAGGACAGTGCTGGGCACGCACCTGTACCCGCAGCGAACAGGAGGCAGCCAGGGTGACGCTATTTTAGAGCTGTGCTCAACAGCCAAAACAGTTGTATTTACTGACACCAGGGAAGAGCCTCGTACGGAGGATTCATCCCATTCAGGCTTCCTCCGCAGAAAAGCACTTACTGCTGGGGTTGCAGTGGAAACTGTGTCAGAAAACAACACACACTGGGGTTCACAATTATTCACATGTGTACACCCGTGCACAGGGCAAGTCCCATCGCTGCCAGCACAGTTCACACCATCATACCCACACAGGGAGAAACTACTGTGCAAAAATGTCATTCCAAATGGGATTTTTCCTCATTTTGAAACTGTCATTTGGGGAAATGTCTTGGAAATTTGTATTTTCTCTCCCTTTGTATTTTTTTTTTCTCTCCAGTGATTTTGCAAAGCTCCTCAATTTCACTATCATGTATATTGGTTTTACACTAGGGAATTATGCAATAATGGACTATTTGAAATTTCCTATTCTTTTCATTTGTGTATGTTTTTAATTACCAAGGTAAGTCTTTCCTGAGCACTGATAAAAATACCGTCCTCTTTCTAAATCAAAACAACTACAGTCATGATACACTGAGGTTTCTTCATGGGGAGCAGAGTGCTGAAGCATTAGATCTAACACAAACACGAGGCACTTTGATCTAAAAACAGTCTCAGCCTACCAGGGACAAACAGCAGTGGCTTAGAAATGAAATAAAACATCTCAGCATTCATATCCTGACCTCAGGGTGCCGGGAGAACAACACCACCTCGTGCAACAGCGTGAAAATAAAACACAGATGGGGAAAAGATGGATATACAAAAATACAATAAAACGTAAAACTGCCTTAGAACTCAAATGGGAACTGGGAGACATTATTGTGGCCTTTCAGTGCTTAAAATTGAAAGGGGCTGATAAGAAAGATGGGGACAGACTTTTGAGTGGGGCCTGTTGGGATAGGTCAAGGGGTGATGGTTTTAAACTAAAGGAGGGAGATTCAGGCTGGACATGAGGAAGAAATTGTTGTCCCTGAGGGTGGTGAGAGCCTGGCCCAGGTTGCCCAGAGAGGTGGTGGATGAACCATCCCTGGAGACATCCCAGGCCAGGCTGGACGGGGCTCTGAGCAACCTGAGCTGGTGAAGATGTCCCTGCTCATGGCAGGGGGGGCACTGGGAGAGCTGGGAAGGTCCCTTCAACCCAAACCACCTGTGATTCTATGATTCTATGGTTGACAGACCTGGTGCTTTCACAATGCTTCTCTACAGCAAATCTTTTGGCCACCCCTCAGTTGCTTTGTGCCTCATTTCCCACCTCTCCACCCACACCTTGCGAAGAGTAAGATCTGCCCAGCAGCAGGGAATTCTCCTTAGATATCCATCTAAATTATCAGAGGGTAATCAAGGCACAAGAAGGTGGATTAATTAGGCTGGGAACCCTCATGCCAGCACTCCAAGGGCTCAGCATCACCCACCTGTGCTCTCCATGGCTGGGCCGAGGCTGCAGCGCGGGGCAGGCAGGGCGGGCAGTGACGGGGTCTGTAGTGACGGGGTCTGCGGTGACAGGGTCTGCAGTGATGGGCTGAGTGCGCAGCTGCTCCTCACGCCCCACACACATGGCCTTGGGTCCAGGGTCTTGCCTGCAAAAAAATAGGGCACACCCAGCTCAGGCTGGCGGTGGAGATGAGGATCAGCCTGAACCCCAGTGGGGACACAAAGCCACCAAGACACTGTGGGACGCCAGCGTGAAGGATGTCTAGCAAGGAGCCAGAGCCCTAAGGATGAGCACAGTGTATCTCAGGGGCTGTGTTTTGCTGGAGAGAGCTTCAGCTCAAAGCTGAACTCGTCTGAGCACTCAGCTCCCAAAGCCTCATGCAGCAACGAGGTCCCCAGGGATGAGCATCAGCATCACCAAGGAGGGCAGAATTGACAACATCATCCTCCCCAAGATTTAAGACGAAATCTTCAAGTTAAAGCGAACTGAGTCTGAAATGCAAAGTTCAACCAGCAAATGGAAAGGAAAAATAAAGCTCAAATTTCCATGAGGTTTCTCTGCTTGTGCTGATCCGCTGCCATCCTGATCCAGCATCCCAGCGAAACAAATCCTGAGGAAAACTCAAGAGCTGGTTACACTGCAGAGAGAAGCCAGGCTGGAGCCGGACAGCTTCCCTTGCCCTCGAGCATTGTTCTCTCCAAAGAAAGAGGAAAATAATAATCCAGATAGCTGAGGAGGAAGGAAGGGAGATTTGCCGGTGACACGAGCATGGGCAGGCTGAGGGGCTGACATGAGGCAGCCACGGGGGAGAAGAGGAGACACCGGCACGTTCTATATGAAATATCACCGCTGAGATGCTCAGCTGTAGCCATCTGCCCCACAGCTGGGTCCCACACAGCCCACAGCTCTGTTTCCTCGTGGTCCTGCCCCCCTGGTGCCCACAGAAAGGCAGTATCTCCTTGCTCCCGTCTCCCCATCCACGGGCACAGCAGCACTGTAGGACTGTGCTGCCTGTATTTACAGCCTGAGTGAGCCGTGACACCTCTTTCAGCTTTTCTAGATGGAGGCTTTTCCCACCTGCAGGTTTTGTTCTCTCTTCTTGCCTTTAGGGATGGAAAAAAACCCCAGCCCACAGCTCTGAATTCTGTGATTTCCCTGAAACACCCACATTTGTGGCTGATAAGAGGGAGCCCACATCCAGCGGTCCCCAAACCAGCAAAGGCAGTGATAACAACGCGGCCCATCAGTCCTCCGCATCCCGCCCAGCACAGTCAGACCATCAGCCCACGCTTGTGCTCGTGTCTTTGCTCTATTGAGGATTCACTCTGTTTAGGATTCACTCTATTTAATTTGTAGATTTAGGACCTAACTCTACTCACCTAAGTCCTAAACCTGTAAATATCCATCGCCAAACCCAACAGCTCTGCAGCTGCACGGGGAGACGGACGGACACGCGTGGGAACACCCCGCCACACACCGCTCCAGCCCCGCGAGCATCCTGCTCCCAGCAGCTTTCAGAAGCTCATTAAAGGTTTCCTGCAGCATGCAAAGTTTTCAAAACCCACCCCAGACCCGTGTGGCATTTATTTCTGGTCCCGGGGCTGGATAACAAGGTCTGGCACCCAGCCACCACGGCGGATTTCCACCGCCTGCTGAGCATCAGCTCTGCTGGAAGTGGAGAGGACAAGAGAGGGGAACACACGGGTCCTTCTGCAGGCCAGGGGCTTAACAGAGCAAACACCCTGTCTCTGCTTGCACAGTGCGCAGGCAGCTGGGTCCAGGGCTGCGAGTGGGGAGGAGCTGCCCACCCTCCTCTGGATGCCTGCTACCAACCTCAGAATCACATCTCTGCGGCACGTGGACATGCCCTTTCCTCCAAGGTGACCGCCCTGGGGTGCACCAGGGGTTCACAGCAGGGCAGAAACTGTCTGCTAAGGTCAGTAAACCATTTCCCACTCTACACCCCACGCTGACGGCACCGGCGCTGCCCGTGGGTGAGTTGCGGTGATACCCATGGGTTGTTCCTGCCTATGGCACACACACCTGCCTCCCCCCACAGCCACGCTGCCTGCCCCGCTGGGACACGGGTGACCCTCTGGGGACACTCAGCACCCTGGGTGCAGGGTGACGAGTGAGGGCAGGATGCTCTCACATTCCAGGCAGAGCCAAGCGCTGTGCTGAGCCTGCACTGAGCATCAGCATGTCTACAACAGACGGGGCTCTGTGTCTGCAGGAGGCAATGGGATGTGCCTCCTGGAATGATGGGATCTGGTCTGGAGAACATCAATTAATCTTCCTAGATTCAAAAATCAGAGATCGCCCTCTTGAATCACTGGCTACAGAAGGAAAGTGAATGATTCTCCTAATCCTTTGCATGCATAAGAGCACCAAATGGAGACTGAGGGCAGAGCTCATGGGCTGCAGGTTCCTCAGCAGGAGCAGAAGGGGCAGGGTGAGCTCTGGTGACAGTGACAGAGCCCAGGGAATGGCAGAAGATGTGCCAGGGAGGGTCAGTGGGACGTGAGGAAAAGGTTCTTCACCCAGGGGTGCTGGACACTGAACAGGCTCCCCAGGGAGGTGTCACGGCCCCAACCTGACAGTGTTCAAGGAGAGACTGGACAACATCCTCAGACACACGGTGTGACCTGTGGCGTGTCCTGTGCAGGGACAGGAGCTGGACTCCATGATACGGCACAGCAGCGTTACACAGCCAGTGAGCTGGCTGGCACCACAGGTCTCAAATCATGTTTCCTGCTGGGAAAAGCACTGGGGTTTCCAACGCCACGGCAGACCCGCGGTGCCTGCACCGAGCAGCGGAGCTGGGCTGGATGCCGAGCTGCTCTGACACGCCTGCACACAAACAGCCCGCTGCTAATTGCGTCCGTGGTTTTCCACATCCGCATCCTACCTGCCCGTGCGTGGGAGGGGAGCTACCGACCAAACCTGGCACCCGCTCACCAGCGCTCCGTTTCCAGATTTAGAACAGGGCTCAGCAGAGCAATGTGAGCTCCTCCTGCCTGAGGAACTTTGGTTCTCAGTTCTCCTGCCTGCTTAGAGAGCGCTGGCTTTCCTCACTGTCGGCAAGGAGGAGCCGAGATTGAATCCATAGTCCCCCTGCCTGCTGGGGTCTCCCAAGAAAATTCAATATAAAATGTCAAAAACTAGCTTCCAGCATGCTCCAAGTCCAGTCACACCGTCTGTAGGAGGACAGGTAAATGTTGTACGAGAAGAGGCATGAAAGGACGTACACGGATCCAGGCTGGTGAGGAAGACTGGGGTCAGTCTCATTCCAGGCACCAGCTGCTGGTTCTCGCTTGGCCATAACCAGCACAGGAACCTAAATTAGGAAAAAATCACCCATTTTCAGTGGGGACGTCTGCTGCTTGCTTTGCTGCCCAAGGGTGAGGGTAGCAGGGCTATCAAAGGAGGAGGAGGGATGCAGGGCTGAGGATGTGGAGGGCTGGTGCATTCCTTGCACACTGCTGGTGTCTCATGCAGGGACACTCAGTCAAGGGGGCTTTACCAAGTGTCCAGCACCTTCAGCATTAACTGTGCCACATCCCAGCGCAGCAGAGGTTGCTGCTGACAGCACGTGTCAGTGCAGTCCCCAGAGAAGGGGAGCACAAGGCACAAGAGCCCCTCAGTATAGACAGCCCTCTCTGCCTGCCTCGCCTGACCCCTGGCACAAGCAGGGGGATATTGTCACCATTTCTGAGGATAGTCCTAGTACCTGGTGGACTAACTCAGACCTGCAAGAGAGGAGGTCACAAGCTTTCACCTGGGACCCTCTGCCCTGTCCCCCAAGGCTGAGGACAGGTTCCCCCCCAACATCCTGACCCTGCACTGTCCCTGCTGGGACCAGGAGCAGAGGGACCATGCAAGGAGGACCTGTCCCAAACCTGCCCCGCTCCAGGCTGCACTCACCTTCCCTTATGTCATTCCAGCGCCCAGGATCACAGCTCCCGTCGGGGCACAGGACCGTCCCAGCGGGAACAGTGCGAGGAGGAGGAGGTGGATCAGGTGCAGCCGAAGGGCACCGGCCCCTTGGCCAAGGTGCCGCGGGTGGGAGCCCGATGGCGCAGCAGCGATGTCTGCGGGATCTGCGCCAGAGCTGAGCACCAACGGGGCTCGCGACTGCTCTGCATCCGCGTGTCTGAGCTCACCGTGACCACGAACCTTCCACCCAGGAACAGGAAAGGCTCATGGGTCCCAGTCAACACACACGACTGTGGGGAGATGATAGATGAGCCAAGGGGAAATGTGACGGTGCGGGGTGGGAAAGCAAGTCCTGCAGAAGCGGCTCCATTCCCTGATCCACACCGGTGAGGGCTCTTCTGCTTTCTGTCCCCCTCCTCCCCCCTTGGATCTCTTCCCTCCTCTGCAGCAGACACAAGACACATTTCATCCCCTAACTGGTTATTTTGCTGTCTGCCAGCTCAGCAAGACCAGAGTCTTCTCTGCATTCATCCCACTTCTTTGCAGAGCTGCAAATCCCCACTTCCTCTCTGCAATTCTTAAAATACCCACCACATCAGCTGTATTTTATTTCATTTGCAAGAAGAAAATAAAAAGGAAGGGTGAGAAGGGAATTCACATTTCTCCCTTCAGTTTTCAATAACTCGGAGGTTTTTTAGTGACTCCTAAGCCACCTCTCCCAACAGTTGGGAGTAGTTAAGGTTATATTTTTAAAAATTCAGAACTTTGTATTAAAAGCACAGTTCACCCCAGAAACTGGCAGATAAGACCATGGGTTAAATGGCTTTGCAGCCTCATCCTCCTTCCCCAAATTACCAGGGTGACGGAGAGAGCGTGAGCAGGGCCTAGCTGAGCATCAGGTGCTGGGCACCCCATAACCCACCCTCAGTGTCCCCCTTCTGCAGGGCAGCAGGTAATGGGGACCCAGAGGTGGGAACAGTTGGTGACAGCTGCTCTGTTTCAGCCCAGCTAACACACAAGGAAGCACAGTCCCACGTGGAGGCGACGCCACTGCTGCCGGGACCCTCCAGTCCACCTCCCTCCCCACTTCTCCATCCTCCCAGTGCTCACCCCATGGAACCACCTCCTTCCAGAGCAGAGGTTCCCCATTTTTGCCATGCTCTGGCTCAGGCCTGTGCAAGGAAATGGTCACCTTCCTCCGGGGATGTCCCCTCCCCGGTGCTCACCGGCATGGTGGGGAGACCACAGCTATGCCCTCTCCTTTCTCTGAGGACATGACCAGGGCACAGAGCAAAGACACTGCGACGAGGAAGCTTTCAGCAGATCACGCACTACCCTGTTTGCTTTTTGGATGTGCCTGGAGCATCCCAGCTGCGGCTGGGTGTGCACCACCACCTTGTACAGGCAGAAGGTCTTTGGTCACCTGTAGGGTCACCTGTATGGTCACCTGTATGGCACACAGAGACCAGGCTGGGCCACATCAGCTGCTCTTGTCCTCCATGAAGAAGGAGCCGGGCTCGCTCTGCCCTTGTTAGCCCTGCTAGATTATTTTAATTGCAACATGGGCTAGCATCCTTAGGGTTGTCGGGATCCATCACCCGCAGTCCCAAAGGGCCCTGGGTCAGGCTCAGAGGTATGTTTGGGACAGACTTTTGGGCTGGGCCTGTTACAACAGGAGTGATGGTTTAAAACTAAAGGAGGGAGATTCAGGCTGGACATGAGGGAGGAATTGCTGCCCCTGAGGGTGGTGAGAGCCTGGCCCAGGTTGGCCAGAGAGGTGGTGGATGAACCATCCCTGGAGACATCCCAGGCCAGGCTGGACAGGGCTCTGAGCAACCTGAGCTGGTGCAGATGTCCCTGCTCATGGCAGGGGGACACTGGGGAGCTGGGAAGGGCCCTATGAAATTCCAACCCAAACCATTCTGTAATTCTATGTGGTGCCACCAGCTCCCACACAGCCCTGAGCTGTGTGTCAGAGCAGGGCATGGCACAGCCACAGCCTCAGCACCAGGACAGCCGGGGGATTTTGTATGTGATACCAACACACTGCCAGCAAACACCCAAGAGCTTCTATGAGTTGCAGGGGAATCTGGTCTGACCAAGACTAGCACTTGGTCCCAGGAGGACACCCAGGCCCACCCCACAGCAGCCCAGCTTCCCCAGCCTGGTCCATTCTGCTGACCATTAGGACAAAGTCAAGCCAGGAGAACTTCCCCATGAGCACATGGCACAGCAATGGGACTGTCTCCCGCTGGAGTAACAGTCCAGCTCTGCAGGAAAGCATGTCCCGTCCCAAGGAACGAATGTTTCCCTTTCGATCCACAGCAGGAATTCTATCTCATTCATTTTTAAGCCCTCAGTATGTGAGGATACAGGGGTGGGATTGAAAATCCCTTGGCAGAAGGATGGAGATGTGTCCATCCACTTGAGTCATGTCGACCTCATCATACTTAATGGAGACAAGTGACTCTGGCTGTCTCCTGGAGCCGTTCAACATGGGGACGCACAGAGTCCCCAGAAGACCCCCTGCTCTGTCTCACAGGTCACCAAAAGCTGGCGGAAATCACTAAAACCCAGAACCTCTAGACTAGGTGAAACACGTGAGACACAGACCGAGCAACACAGAAATACCTGAAGCTGTGAAAGAAAACCTAAAGCCAAACCCTTTGGCGGTGGGAGCTGGACTGGCAGTGGATGGTCGGGCTCCTCGGGAACCTTGGTCACACCGTCCTGCCCCAGGTCCCCAAGATGCCCGAGCAGCCCCCGCTGCCCAGCACACCCTGGCTGTGTCTCCACCACCACTGCCTGGAGCCATGGTGGCCATGGCCAGCGCTGGGGATGTCCCCTGTCCCACCTCCCCGCTTTGCCCAGGACAGCAGTGACACCGAGGGCAAGCACGGCCTGTGGCGCGCACACGCTCACTTTCCCCAAGTTATATTTAGTGCTGCTCCAAAGCCGGTCTCTCCATGCCTTCTGCAGCCCTGTATTTAGTTACAAATTCACTACATGGGGAAGTCTGAGGTTTCCTGTGGTTGTTTATCAGCTCAACTACAGGCACTCACAAATTAAAACCCGCGTATTGCACAGGAACGAAGCGTGGAAAGCTGCTCCCCCCGGCCGCACTCCTCCTCTCCCCTCTCTCCCATCCCACCACCAGTTATCACCCTGATCCCAACTCTTCCCATTCCCGCAGCAGAAACCCCGGCTTGCTCCCGGTGCAAGGAAGGATCATACAAATACCATCAGCAGCGGCGAGCGAGCTGTTCAGCGCTGGAGTGTCCTGAAGGGAGAGACGGCAAGTGCTGAGCTGTAGGGGAGACACACGAGCACACGTACTTGCGGCTTTTCGTCATGAGATGACAGATGTCCTGTCAAGCAGACCAGAATTCACCACCCCCTTGCGCTGCCCTCCCCCTTCTCCCTGCAGTTGCCTCTGAGCGAGATCAGTTATGAAAGTAGCACATCAAAGGCTTCATCTAACATTACAAAGCTCCGCGGCAGCTGCCCAGCCCGCGTTTCCTTTTAGCTCTGGCAAAGAGTGACCAGAGAACAAGTATCGAATATGAGCCAAAGGGGGAATTTCTTCACCGCATGAGCTGAGGGCAGCTTTGAGCATGCCAGTTCCCCTACGCCAATCTGAGTATCTGACGTTGCATCCTCTGGGCTGTAGCCAACAGCCCCCAAAACCACTCCACTGGATGCAGGGTCACCACTTACACCAGGACAAGGTAACTGATGCTACAGCAACATCACCATGGGGAGACCATCAGCATAAGTTTGACATCCTGCTTGCATTCTCCTCTTAAACCATGTCCATCTGCCAGTGGAGCAGAGGCTGGTTTTGGCCCTAATCCTGATCTCCAGCCCAGCTGCACAGCCCAGGTTAGGATATGGGGAAAAATGCAGCTTTCCAGCCTCCAGCCCTGCTCACTGTCCCACTGACAGCAGCTCCAGGCTCCGTGAGGACCCGAACCATGGCCAGGGACAAACGCACAGGGCAGGCTCTGGCTCCAACTCACATCAGCCACCCTGGAGCAAGGTGTCTCAGTTAAAATAAAAACTAAGCAAAACTTTCATCGTGAAATTCAAAACCCACATAAAAGTCATCTGCCAGGTTGCGATTAAAAGCCTCATTTCTGGCCCCAGGGCGGAGGAGACCTGCAGAAGATGCAGGGGGACGGTGCGTGCTGCAGACCAGCCTGGAGCTCCCCTTCTGGACTGATTTTTACTGTCAGCTCCAAACCTGGCAGGGCTTGCAGCTCTGATAGCAAACCAGATGCTCTCCCTCAGGCTCTCCCTGCCAAGGAAAAGCATCTTGAGCTCAGACTCCGCTTTCCAGCAACACTTTGCCGCGCCGCCTGCCTGCTGGCTGCTCCGCAAGGCACGTCCCTGACAGCAGCCTCATGCCCATGGAGGGAGAAGGCAAGAACTTCTTTTACAGCCACGACACTAATGAAACACGTTTGCAGCTCACGCTGTGGCGGACGTTCATCTGCCCGGGACTGAACGAGCCCTGGAGCCCTTTGCTAAAGCTGGCGTGGAAGTCGAGCGGCTTCCTGGACACTAACGACTCTTTGGAGACTTCCTCGCCAACGTCACTTTTCATTCTTTCTAAGGAAAGGAACGAGTTTTCCGGAAGCATCAGCTTTTTAGATTTAGCATCTTTCTTTCCATTCCCAGTGCTGGCTTTGGAAAAAACAATCGTAGGGAAAAAATAAGTGCATTTTGGAAACTGCTGCCAGGTTTTCTTGCACAAACAGGCCAAGTGCCGTTCACATGAGGGCAAAATACAAGCGGGAAGAGCTCAGGCTCCCAAATGTGGCCAGCCCGGGGAGGCCAGGTGGGGAGCTGGCTTCTTTTTACGGGTGGAAGGGGCTGTAGGTTGGCACAACTGCCCCCTGCATCCATGCAGTCCCATCCCTGATGGGACTAACAATACTCCTTTGCACAGCACCTTCACCAGCACAGCCCCTTCGCTCTACAGACACACTCCATGTCACCATCTGGGAGAGAAGAGTTGTATGCTGACAGCAAATCCTTTACTCCTCACAATAAAAACTGGGGTTTAAGCAGCAGTTTCAGAGTGTGTTCAGCGTCTCGTGCTGCAGAGCCAGCAGCTCGCACCGGGCTGCAGCGGGATGTGCGCAGGCAGGAGCTCAGGAACTCGGCTGAGCTGATGCCACCATGTCACACTGCTGTTCCTGGCAGTGTCCCATCAGTGCAGCTGGTGGTGGCACATCGGTACCCATCTATCCACCTCGCCTCCCTCCAGCCACGATCTGCAGACCAGAGGATGAAGGATCACCATGGGTGGACTTATATCTAGAAGACTCGGTGGTAAATCCAGCACTGGTTATCACTTATCCTTTTCTGCTCCAGGCGAAGCAGCAGTGTCTCAGTGCACAGCTCTGCGCAGGGACACAGTGCTGCTCCTCTCCATTGCGGAGAAGGTTTCACCTGGCCTGTGCTGGACGCTGCGGTCGGGTGGCCACATCTGTCCAACAGCGTACAGGAGGTCACTGGGGCTCAGGAAGGGCACAGAGCGATGGACCATGGGCTTGGGAGGTGATCAGGAGGGTGACCAGACCCAGAGTGACCCCGGCATGTTGTGCATGGCACCTCCCCCCGGTGTCAGCAGATGACAAGAGGCAAAGAGGAAATGGCCTTAAGTTGCATCAGGGGAGGTTGAGGTTGGATGTGGGAACAATTTCTTCCCCAAAGGGCTGTGGGGCATGGGAACAGGCTGCCCAGAGCAGTGCTGGAGTCACCAGCCCTGGAGGGGTTTAAAAGACATCTAGATGAGGTTCTCGGGGACATGGTTTAGTGCTAGAGTTAGGTTAGGTTGTGGTTGGACTTTATGATCCTGAGGGTCTCTTCCAACCAAAATGATTCTATGATTCCATGACCAGGCTGGTGTTCTCCTGGCATTGGCCTGGAAGTGGGGAACTAACAACGCGGCAGCTGCTGGCAGGGCTAACACAGAGAGGGAAGAGAAGCAGATTAGCAAGGAAGGGGTGAGTATATAATGTTGTATCAAGCAGACAAGGTCAATAACAAGATTTAATTACACAGGACGAGCAATAACAGAAACCACTGCTTTCAGTAGGACCACAAACACTCCCCAGTAACGCCAGTCTGGACTGAAGAATCACACTAGAGACTCACCAGCAGAACCTGTCTCAGCACAGATCACTCACAACAGCAGCTCCCTTGGAGAGCTCCTGCCCAAACCATGTTTGATGGACGGCGCTGTCTTCAAGGCATGTCACACCTCAAAATAGAAAGACATGACTCAGCCAACACAGCATCTGCCTTCAGAACAGCCATTAACACCAGCAAAGCTCACAAAAGCAAGAAAGCAACTGGGAAAGCAACTCCTGAGAGCCCTCACCTCCAGGTAGGAGATGTGGTCAGCATTAGGATGGCTGGACACAAGGAAACCAAGAGTCCTCTCAGGTCAACTCCTTCCCAAACGCTTGGAGCAGAGGAATTCCCATTTCTTGGGAAAATCAGAGCTTCCCTCTGTTAAATCCCCACCAAGGCTGGGCACTTGGGGATGCTGGGGGGGATACTGGGCACTCGGGGACACTGCAGGGGGATACTGGAGAGCAGGGTTGCAGCTGCCCACATCCAACAGTGGCTGCAAACCCCTACAATGGTGACTGATATAAGGTCATATTGGTCCTGACACCACAATAACCATGCTCACCCCACGTATCAGAGGGGAGGTGGGAGTTCAGCATATCCCAGTGAGATGGCACACAGAGCATCCCCTGCCAAAGTAGCCACAAATAGGTTTTGCATCAAGGTCTCTGTCACCTGTGGAGTGAGGTGGTGTCCAACAAGAGCACGACTGCCCTGAGACAGCATTCACAGGAACCCTGGGGGAAACCATCTGAACAGGAAAGACAAAATGGCAACCGCTGCAATGGGAATGTGCAAGTCGGTGTCTGGCAATGGGGAACAGTGGCCAGTCATCTTCCCCAAAGCCCCTCCATGAATCAGAGATTATCTTCTTGTAGCAAATAAGAAAGCAATGTTTCTCTCATCCAACAGTCTGAGCATGTTGTCTCATAAGGAAACCCAAATAAAACCATGGCCAGCTACCCTGTGCTACCGCGTTCTGTGCCAAGAAGTCTGCTCCTGTCAGATTTGGGGCCATCCAGGGGGGATGTGGGCTGTCCCCAACAGACTGACCAACAGGCAACAGACAGTGCGGTCTCATCGCTCTGCCTCTTTAAGAAACAGGACTAAAAGCACCAAAGCCTCAGAGTCATGTCCTCACTCTACAAGGAAAGTACCAAACAAGTACACACCTAAAAAGTTTGTGTAATACTCAGAGTTAATAAATCAGTCCTTGAGTGCAGAGGAATTTGTTTCTGCGTTCAGACTTAGTCAAAAGGCAGAGAAGAAAAACACAGCCATTGCACGGACAGGCGGCTCTCATGGGAGGGCAGCAGCACCCCAGGGAGGTGAGCGGTCACGGGGCGGCTGCCAGAGGAAAATACTCGGGAGGGGAGGAGGACTGAAACGCCTGCTGCAGAGAGTTGGCTCATCCACATGTTTTTTTCAAGATCTGCCCCCAAGCACTCTCCTTTTTGTTTCCCTTTTGGACGGGGCTGCTGCACTCTCCTCATTATCGCTGCTGCCATCGCTGTGTATTGCCATGTGGCTGCTGCCGCGTTCAGGGTCCCCAAGGGACACGTCGGGCCCTGGGCCAAGGGGAGGGGAAGCCGGGCGGCCGCACGACTGCAGGAACGGCCAGCGCTGGAGCGTGCGCCAGCCCGGCACCCCGGCTGCGGCAAAACCGGGGCACCCCTGGGGCTCGGCAATGGATGCACGAGCACTGCCCGCCCCATGGGGCAAGGAGCTGGAACGGGGGAGCCCCAGCAATGCCAGCGCTGGCCGGGAGCAGCTCTGGGCAGGTGACTCTGTTCCGTGCAACTGGGAGTTGTTTCACACAGAGCAAAATGAATAAGCATGAGCTAGTGCTGAAACAGCCCCAAATCAGTGATGCAATTCACTCACCCATCTGGGCTGTTGCCGGCTGCCTGTGGGGTGTGCACGGCGGACGTGTGTGCAACGAGCGGCCGGGGGCCTTGAACGAGTGCCAGGGCGTAACAACACCTAACTACCCGTGTCCTCCCCGGGGCACAGGCAGCAAAGTCCCCACGCTCCGCCCTGGGACAGGCTCCAAGGCAAACCCTGTGTGTCCCACCACGATCCCGCTTGCTGGTGGGGTGCAGCAGGGGAAGTTCGCATAAATATTCCCTTCCTGCACAGAAGCAGCACGTTCCTCTTCTCCAGCACCACCAGCAGCTCTCCTCTAGTTCACCCAGGAAAGAAAACCGCACCGACACTGTTCAAGTGCTTTCCAGGGTCTTTCGCCCACAGGGATGCAGCACTAAGACCAAGCTCTCTCCAGCAAAAGCCCAGCACTGGGGACCCACAGAGCAGCCGATTCCCCCGAAGGAGCATGGAAAGGATGCAGCAGAGGACGAGCACCGCATTTCCCCACGCACGGACCCAGGAGCAACGCGCCCTCCAGGACTCTTACCTGCTTCTTCAGGGCAGGCACCAGGGAGCCTGGTGAGTCACACGTGTGCCCGAGGTCCTGTCCAGCACGGGGGGACAGAGCGGGGTCCTGGAGGAGTCATCGTGGGTCTGCTCTGCTTGGCAAGGAGGTTGGGGGTGCCGGGAGAGCACCAGGGCGGCTGCCGGGCTCCGCAGCACACTTCAAAGTCTGCAAAGCGAAAAGGGAAGCACCGGAGTTATTTTGAGTCGACTTCCTCTTTCACAGAGAAGTCCCCGAAGGAGAAAGCTGTCCCTGCGCGAGTCGTGCTCGGCCGGTGATCTCCGGACATGCAGGAGCAGGAGAAAGAGGGCTCAGCCGTGCCCTGCCCCTAATCCCCAAAAACCAGCCGCGCCGGTCAGGCTGCTCTGGGACGAGCCTGTAGCCTGTCCGGGGGCAGACATGACAAGCCCGACGCTGGCACAGCCTCCGCTGTGTCACCCACCACCCAGCGTGGGGACAACTGCTCCAGTGCTGCCGCCTCCCAGCCCAGCAGAGAGTGCCTGAAGCTGCACTCCCAGCACCTCAAAATAAACAGTGTTGCTACGAGAGACAAGGAGAAGTCTGTCCAAGGAGACACTTTTCCAGCTCCCCGTTCCAAGCACGGCATTTTGTGCCTCTGCCAGCGCCTCCCGCCCGCAGCATCTCGCTCACATCTGCCTTTGCTCAATGCCAGCGCTGTCCCCGCAGCTGCCCAGAGCAGCCCTGCCCGCTGCCAGGGGATGCCCGGCCCCTTCTGGAACGTGTTCACGGAAAAAATTGCCATTGCCCTGACGAAGGTGTTGGCTGCGCATTGGTTGGAGCAGGTCTGGCTTTGCTCAGCAGGGCATCACATTGTCACCACCCATGACAGGAGCGCAGCTCCCGGGATGAGCTCGAACGGCCCCAGGTGAGGCTGCTGAGGGCTGCCGGGGTCTGTCCCTGCATCAGTGCTCAGGGCTGAGATGCATTTGCACGTTGGCACAAACCCAGGTTGGCACATGGGAGGGACACGTGGATCCATCCAGCCCACCCAGGAGATGAAGGCTCATCTCTGCGGGATGTGGGTGCAGGGTTAGGGTGAACCTGCCAGCTCTGTCAGCCCAGACAGCTGAGGGGGTGACACAATTCACTGCGCTCAGGAAAGCTCAATAGCATTGGCCAGCCCCTCCAGCGAGGGACTGCCACAAGCTGTGACATCCCCGCTCATGGCCAGGGCCCTGCTAGACCAGCTCAACACCCCACAGGTTATCTAGAGCAGTGCTAGAGGCGCTGAGCTTTTCTGGAGTAAGTGGGTTGCAGGGAGAAAGTACTTCTAGACGGAGCGTGGGAACTGCAGCTGATACCGTATCACTTCCCATCTTCTTTTACACAAGAAACAGCATTAGGTATAGTTACATACCTGGGCCCCAGACTTAAAAATAACCGACTTCCTTCCTGACTAGGAGAGAAAGGCAGGAGGAGGCAGTTTAACTGGCTGTCAGCGTTACTCGCATTCAATTCCCACCCGCTGCACTGGTGCCAAGCTGCTGCACTGAGCATCCCTTCCCCGGCGCGCTGCGCCGGGAGCAGCCGTCCCCGGGCAGGAAGGCTCCGGGGAAACGGCAGCAGCACACAACAGTGGATGATAACATCCTCATTTCCCCTGTCCTGTTTTCATTCATAGTTGCTCCCATTCACGAAGGACACACAGACACACGTGTCCTGGCGCCGGTGCAGAATCGCTGCAGAGCACAGCAGTGCCAGTGGACCTCAGGCCAGCCCTGTGGAAAGCATGGTTATGGCATATACACAAGCGATCCTGTTTGCAAAAGCTTTGTCCCCCCTAGCATCGGGATTAGCTTCATCAGCACGCCTTAGCTAAGGTTTTGGGTGGCACTGTTCAAAAGCTTGTTGTCCTGTGTCAATCTCTCAGTCTTGATAATAGAATCATAAAATAGTTTGTGTTGAAGAGCCCTCCCCAGCTCCCCCAGTGCCCCCCCTGCCATGAGCAGGGACATCTTCACCAGCTCAGGTTGCTCAGAGCCCCATCCAGCCTGGCCTGGGATGTCTCCAGGGATGGTTCATCCACCACCTCTCTGGCCAACCTGGGCCAGGCTCTCACCACCCTCAGTTCCCTCCTCACATCTAGCCTGAATCTCCCTCCTTTAGTTTAAAACCATCACCCCTTGTCCTATCCCAACAGGCCCTGCTCAAAAGTCTGTCCCCATCTTTCTTATCGGTCCCTTTTAAGTACGGAAAGGCTGCACTAAGGTCTCCCCAGAGCTTCTCTTCTCCAGCTGAGCACCCCAGCTCTCTCAGTCGGTTGGTTCTCCATGTTTTCTGTAATGAGCTGCCCGCTAGCAGCTACTATCATTAGATACCAAAACACAGAGACCAATGTCACCCTGGGAACAAGATGAGAAACTGTCATATCACCCCAGATGACATCACACCTCTGACAACCTGTGCTGGCAACAGCAAGAGGAAGAGCCAGGTATGACCCTGACCCTGCTCAAACAAAGGCTTCAGTCAGAAGACTCAAAAAAATAGGAAAGAACCAAAACCGAGTAGAGAGAGAACCTCTTGTGCAGCAAGAAGTGTGGACCAGGTACTAAGCTGTCCTCTGTGATTTACAGGTATTGCAGGAGACCTGTACACTTCTGTGCATCAATGGAATACACAACAGTTCTAAACCGGTCTGAATCCCCCTGACATGGAAGGAGTTTGTCTCCTGAATTACAGAAAAGGAGCTGTTTGAGCTCCGCTCCTTCTAAACCAGCCTTCCCGCAGGAAACCTCCTCGTGGCCCGTGTCCAAACCCCCAGCGCGTCAGTCAATGGATGATTTCTTTTCCAGTTTATAAGGGAACAGGTCACAAACCAAGCAATATTTTGATGTCACAACTCTATTTTCCACCCTGAAATTCAACCAAATTCTAGTCTTACTCCACCTTTAGCAAACAGAGAAAAGGGAGGGATCTGGGGGAAAGCCAAAGCAAACAGCCAGTTTGATAAGTCTTCAACTTCCCTTTCTCATTTCTCCAAACTAAGTCATCTCCAACATTTATTTTTTTTTGTCTTGAAAAAAAATCATAATAAGGAGCTAAAAGTAAGCAGAAGATAATAGTAATAAATCCTGGATTGTTCAAGTCTGAGCAGCATTTCAGTATGTCCTGCAAGGGTGGAAAATGTCATTTTATCTGATAAAAACTGTACAGGTACCAGCACCAGGAGACACGACTGCCCATCAACAGGTTAATTACAGGCTTGGAAATTCAAGAGAATTGATTGCGACAAGCATGAGCAAACCAGCAAGCTCTGTCCTTTCACCCCACATAGAGACCAGCTCCCTCCATCTGCAATTGCACAGCTGGTATCACGGAACCAATTGCCCAGCAGTGCAACGAAAAACCCGCTGCGAGTCGAGGTCACACACTCGTGAGCAGGAAACTTTTGAGGTCCCCGTAGGAAGCGCGTCCGGCGCGGCCGGTGGTGCTGCGGCCGCCTCGCGCCGATGAGCGCGCCGGCGCTGGCATGGGGTGCTGGTGACATGCCGGTGCTGAGAATAGATCGGCTGCTTCAAGCGGTGAGAGATTGTTTTTGGTTTAAATTTGAAGCGCTACATGTATGCCAAGGGCTATAGGTTTCTGTGGACACCTCCCAGGATATTTTTCCCAGAATTTACATCTCTTCTGTGGGTACCGAGGTGACAGTTTTGGAACAAGATCAAATCCTCAAGCTTATCGGTTCTGCCAGAGATAACGCGCAGCAGGAAACAGCTCTTTTTAATCACAGTCACTCTGATTCACTTGTTGAGCTGATAAGCTGAGTGGAGAAGCTGTTTCCACACTTGTTTTTCAGGATCCCTTTTTCCAGGTCCCTTCCAACCCCTGACATTCTGGGATTCTGTGATGCTGTGGACCCAGGTGCTCCCTGCCCTCCTCGTGGAGACACAAACCCTCTTGTGCCTCCCACCTGCTCAGGAATTACTTGACTCAAACGCTGTACTTGAAATAAATCAACATTTAATATTTTACAATTACCTTAAAAGTTCTTTGAACAGTATTTTACAGATCAGCACAGACTTTACACGGCTGCACATATGTACAAGGATGACCTGAAAGAACCTCGGACTTCTTTCATTTCCAGAAAGCATCAGAGGTCAAAACCTTAATCAGGATTATGAGTCCCCAGAGTTTGCGCTTGTTTTTCTCTATGAGACGGAAATTCTCTTCTCTAGTATTTCTATAAGGCCGGCTGAAACCAAGGAGGTTTATATCATTAACGGTAGCAGGCATATATTTAGCCATGGATATCACAATCACAAATAGCAATGTTTTGACAGGATAAGGTGCTATTTTGAAGTATTGAACAAAAAAACCCACCACCAGCTGTCAAACTTCAGCCCCATTTGAGAAGACGCACACAAACCTGTTTGGGAAATGAAAAGTCAGTGAAGAAACTTTTTCCAAGTGCATGGAAAGAGCTATTAAAATGCGTTTCTGATCCCTTGAGCCTATTTGACTTAAAATACCGATGTGCAGGAGTGCACGGCAGCGACCTCAGCGTGTGCTGTCCCCCTGCGAGAGCAGGGACGGCCCAGAAGCACCCAGCAGGGGCTCCGTGTCCCCGCTGCCCGCAAGGACAGGCGCTGCTCCACGCACACAGGAGACGATGGGAGCTCCTGGAGCTGCTCTGTGGCCAGGGAAGGTGGGTCCTTGCTGGGTGTCCAAGCTGTGTTTGCATCACGGTGGAGCCAGAGCACCCGCTTACGTTCAAGTGATGCTTCACCCCACTCTAAAGTCTTTTCTCGGAGTCCACAATGCAACACCATCCTTGGGATGGTTTATTCAAGTAGAAAGATGAAGCGCAGAGGCCCCAGGACCATGTTCACATCCCATTTTGCTTATTTCTGGCCATTGGCAGAAGCTGCACCCAGAGCTGCTGAGGCCACCAAGGAGCCAGCTGGCACCTTCTCAACCCACGATGGTCACCACTAGGCCCAGACCAAGCTGTCCCCAAACGACAAAGGCAGCAGGGACGGAAAGCAGGTTCCGTGTGGCCAGGATCAGAGTGGACAGCACAGCAGGGATCCCCAGACACTTCAACCTCAAATGACACCAGCCCTCGGGGACAGGACCCAACCTTGTTCTAACTAGTGCTAAGAGCTGATCAGGTCCTGTTCTCAGGAGGATCAGGGGACCCGTGCTGAACTGATCATACTGTGGCTGAGCCCTGCAGACCCCAGCAGCATCGAGGGTCCCTTCCAGACTTTTCCAGGGATCTGATGTCCTCAGTGTTAAGCTCCTTTTAGCCTGTAGCAGGCAGCATGTGCTTCTGCCTGTTACCATTAGTGCAACCACCAAAAACAACTGAGAAACAGCTTGAGAGCTATGAAACCAGGCAAGGGTCAGAATACCTCTAAAACCTCTCAAATATTGCACCTTTCTGTACCTACAGCCTTGCAGAGGAGGATGGAAAGCCTCTTTGCAGGGGATGGGGGGATCTCAAATCCTATTGTCACTTACAAGTGTCACTAGTGTTTTTGGTGCTGGGTCCTTCTCTAGCAAAGCTGCCTCTTTGGGTGAGCTTAAGGCAATCCCAGTCATTTCCCCGGTATTTCCCTCCCTCTTGTGAGTGCGAGCATGGTTCCTGTCATATTTCAAGCAACTATTGCGGATTCAGGCTCTGGGATATCTCTAGGGTACAGTGCTGGTGAGCAGGACACAAGAACGTGAGCTGATCAGGGAGTACATCTCATAGGTGAATTCTGCAGAAATTGGAAGTTCATCTCCTGCAGGTCCTGGATTTACAGTAAACACACATATATACGGGACAAGCTGTCCATGCCCTGGTATGTCTTATTGCACTGGATTCACTGGAATGCAAACAGTCTACAACCCACGCCAAGGTCTTCCTGGATTCAACTAGGTCACTCTGTTCTGCAAGATACCCAACCTTCAGAATTTAAATGAAATGTTAAGAAACTCTGTCCCTGTCCTTCAAGAAGTGCCCTGAGCATCCGTGACCTGTTACGGGTGACATGCCATCAGGACTTCAGTTGGGTGGCCTGCACCTCCGTGTGCATTGAAGGCCACCTACCACCACTCAGCCAAGGACATTCATTTTCCAAAATTTCCCTCCACGAGCCCCCCAAGATCACGCTGGTCTTGCAGCTGCTGTCACATACAGCCACAGAACCCTTTGCTGGCAGGAAAATCTCACTGCCCTCGCCTTGCCCTCCCAATCAGGTGTTGGCAGTCCGCTGAACCAGGTGAAGATCTCAAGGAAACCACTTTCCTCCCATTGCTGAGGAACCCTGAGAGATACCAGAGCACAAGAGCAACGCTCCCATTCCCCAAGCATGGGCTAAGCCCAACCCAGGAGCAGCTCAGTCACCGCTCTAACGCTTTGGGCTGCAGGATGTCTTGGACAAGAACAGATGGGTCTCCAACCCAAAGGAGGACGGTCAGCTTTCTTTTCCTGAGGCTATATTGCTGTTGGACATGAGTCTGTCCTGAGAGGACACAGGGTGCTTCTACGGCAGTGCTCCACTGAAGGTGGCAATGGGTAAACACAGGAGAGAATGAAACTCGGAGTGGTCCTGGGGAGGCAATGAGGACCTTCTCAGTGCAAAGAGATCGCTGTCCCTGGGTTTGTAGCACACAGAGATCTCACACCTGCAGGGAAACAAAAAGAAACCAAATTATAAGTAAGGTGTGTGGTTGAGAACCACGGCCCTTGGGTGCAGCAGAAATATCTGCAAACAAACAGGAACCAGTGCATTCTTTAGTAGGTCTGGAGTTAGAGAGCTGAGAGTTCAGGTCTTTAATCTGGCTCAGATTAGGATCCAGAGCAGAAGCATCCATAACGAGTAATTTTTGATATTCATTAGAGAAAATGAGAACTTTTGCATCCCCCATGTTTTGGGGACAGGGAAGCAGCTCTTTTTCCATCTCGTCTCATGAACTCTCCCACTAGTCCCCTGAGTTACACAACAAACAAGTTAAGTAAAACACTTATCTTTAGGGTTATTTAAAAAAAGAGAAACCTCCTGTGTTTCAGTCTGTGCCCGTTGTCCCTCACCCTGGCGATGGGCACCACTGAACAGAGTCTGGTCCGTCCTCTGACACCCACCCTGAGATATTGATCCCATTGATCAGACCCCTCTCAGCTTCTCTTCTCCAGCTCAACAGCCCCAGCTCTCTCAGTCTCTCCTCACAAGAAAACTGCTCCAGACCCCTCAACAACTTTGTAGCCCGTTGTTCTTACCGTGTTACACTCTGCAGGATCTTCTGCTCATCCTGGTCTAGGCACACAGCGAAGGAGGACTGGAGACCGATAATCTGGACCTTGTCTACTTTGATCTGGGACACACTGATCTGCTGATAGAAAAAGAGTCCGAGTGAGGGAGCTGCCAGGCTCGGTGCGTTGTCCCTGTGCAGGAATGGGGAGCTGGGCACCCCTAGGCCAGGCCTGGTGGCCAACAGAAAGTTTTCCCAAGGAGCTGCTCTCCTGCCCTGCTCCCCTCCCAGCTGAGTCAGGCTGACGTCCTGTTTCCAAAAGCAAAAGCACCATGATTTGAGTTACCTGGTTGAAGCTTTTTTTGGATTTGGAGTTTTGCCTTTTGACCACCTCTGTCATGGTCAGGTTGAGACACTCTGTCTTTGAGGCTGTAACAAAAGAAAACAGTTATCACTCGGGGCTTCTGGGGCACTGGTGACAACCCAAGTGGTCCCTCCACCCCTCAGAGCATCCCAGAGCGCGCGGCTCTCAGCAAGACCCCACTGCTGGGGAATGTGCAATTCCAGCTTTCCTCTCCTCGTGCTGACCCAGACGGAAGGAAAACCACCAAAGACACCGAGGTAAACGTCCTCTGTAATTTCCAAATGCTTTCTAAACATAGCAGAAAAGGACATTTAACTGTCTTAGGACCTAGACAGGAAAAAAAGCGTTGTCCCATCACCAGGAGAAAATTCTAGCTCTCCCAGCGTGGCCTGTCCTGCAATCCACCCAGGGAACGCTTTTTTGTGTCTGGAATTACAGTGACATCCTGTGGTCAAACTGCTGGATGGGAAAACCAGAGACGACCAAAGGGACCTGTTTTCTCTTAAAAGGATGGAGATTGATGAAGTTTCTCCACAGTGTGAACCTGAGGACACCCCCTGAAGCAAACCCAGAGTACTGGCAGCACAAGTGAAGCTCCTGAACTAGCACAGAAACACCCAACACAAGTGTATAGAGGAGGTAAAAAACTAATTCCTGCCGATTTTGTTTGCTTGTTTTCATTTTTCAGGATTGTCTGTTGGGCTTCATGGACAGGGCAGCAACAGTAGGGACAGAGGTTTAGGTTGAGCTCCATGGGGCATGTAGGAGCTGTCTTGTATTGGTACATCACTCACTTGCCCCAACTACTCCTCTCACAAACCACACAGCTGCCAGACACAAAGCACACGAGGACAGAAGAGCTAAAGAAAACTCACTTTACTCAGAACTAGATGTCTGATTGCCAAACCAGCAATTATCAAGCAACAATGAACAGACATTGTTCTGAAACACACAGACACAAAATAAAAGTCTTGCTGCTTTTAAAAGGCCCAAAGCCTTATAAATACCCCATCGGAAACCTGATTAGAAAAGAAGTTATGAAGCAAAACCAGATATCTCCGAGCTGCAGGAAGGAAACCGGGCTGAAGTTTGTCTGCAAGGCACAGCTGCTGGGTGGCAGGACACGCACCCCCTCCCTGGGTCCTGCTTCACTTCAGAACAGTTTTACCCGTCTCTCCTCCCCAAACAAGTGTTATCCTGGAAACTGCCGCCCTCCAGTGATCATCCTGCTGTTTGGACAGCACTGTCCCTGCCAGACATTGCATTTCCCCAGCTGGAAGCTTGGGAAATCAAACTCTCTCCATCCTGGACATGGTTCTAAGCACAGCCAAGGACTACAGGATGCCCCAGGGATCACCAGGCACCTCCCACGTGTCTTCTCCTGAAGTCGCACATCCCCGCTTTGCTCCATCCAGAAGATCCACATGCTCCACCGGTTCCTCCTGTTGCTCCCTACACAAAGCCTCCGAGACCGCCTCTACCCACCTAGTTCTTCATACTTCTTGCAGGCTTTGCTAAGGTTGACGGATGTGCAGACCTTCTCCACGTCATGCCAGTGACTTCTCCCACTGATGGCTGTCTGCAGAGACCAACCAAAGCCCGTGAGATGCCACGCTCCAGCTTGATATCACCCTCCCTCCCACCCCAACCGCCTGGCTGGACTAGCTTGGATATGGATTTACCTGGATCTGCACAGACAGTAGGCAATAAAATTCATTTAATCTCGGATTACTGAGAGTACAGACTGACTAAAAGTATGAGAGCATATGATAAATGATGCAAAGTTAATAACTTTGGAATTAAATACATAGCAAGATTATTACCACCTTCATGCTCAGTCTATAACCTAAGTAGGTTTCCATTACATGCAGGAATTGTGCTGCTAATTATAAGAAAAGTAAGCAGTACTTTAAGTTATACCTAACAATGTATGGTATGGGCAGTACCCATATTTTCTCACAGTGTTGTTTTTATCTAAAACAAGGGACATGAACAGCAGGCAAGGCACTTGTTGCTTCTATTCATATCAATATTTCAAAGGTGCTAACCTATTTTGAAGGTTACCAAGCAGCTGTTTTCTCAATAGTAGGTAGGTGAGGTAGAATAATGTTCCGTACTCTTCTTCATTATTTAGCAGTACAGGTTCTTCGAGAGAGTAAGACTATTTCCAACTTGATCTCAAACATAATTTACATATAGTTGCCCAGCACAGTTAATTTTGTGACGTGATGTATGGATTAGACAGTGAACCTGACTAACAGGGAAGAAAGGATCTATAGTGTCCTTGTTCAGGCTTAACACTAAATAACTGCAGAGGAACCAACAAAGCAGGAGGACTGCTGTGCCCTGCACAAGATCGTGGGCCCACCAGTGTAAAGGGGCACCAAGTACAAGTCCAGTCTCTGGAACCTGGCTGCACGTTCCCTATTTTACTGGGCTGAGCAGGAGTGGAAATCCACCCCCAATTAGCCAGTAAGTAAGCAATTAGTTTGAGTTTGGCTCGTCTGGGCTCGGATTCAGGCTACTCCAGCAGCCTGTCAGCATCTGCCTCTCTCAGCCCCCTGCAGAGATACGTTTGCCCAGCACTAAAGCGTTTTTCTGCCCCATTTGTCTTTGTGAAGCCCCACGCACTCACCTTGCTGTAGGCGATCTGTAGTGTTAGCGGGATGGCTTCTCTGTCTCCATCGATGCCCAGTCTTTTGCTGCCTGGACCTGCACAAAACAAGGAGCAAATGTCACACGGCACCTTTTATCCCCATTCTTCAATGGGCTACTGATACAGCAGCACACTCGGTCCCTACAGAAAATGGATTAAAAGTGGTTTGCTGAACACAGCTGTGGAGCAAAAAGAAAAGGTGGTTTAAAAGCTGCCAGAAAGCAATGAATCCAGTGCAGAGATTTCAACATAAAGCACAACAAGCAGCTCTGCAAAACTGAAAGTGGCACTGGCTTAGCCAGAGCAGAGGGGTCAGTGCTCAAGGGAAAACACAAAGCCATCAAAGGCCACATTGCTCCTGTTTTTCCAGGCATATTTGTGCCCACATTAAATTAGCCTTGAAATACTGTGCCCAACACTTGCTAACTTCTTCTCCCCCCTGGATAATGCTTTGCAGATGTTGAGTGGTGTGTTGCCAGACAATCCAGGGATAAAATAATCCAAGTCAGAAAGGATTGGTGGTTCCATGAGTTACTGCAAAGAGATCTTGGCCAAGCCTGTATTTTGAGGGAGTGGGGTGGTGACACTTTATATGGAAGATATTTTATGAGCTCTGTTTAGAAAGACAAGGCGAGATCACAGAAAAGCAATTGGTTAAAAAAACCTGTGTTTAAATGCAGTATCGTTGGTTGGCCATGAGATGTCTCCACAAGCACCAGACAACATTTCTCCTTGGTACCCAGGAGAGCTGGGGACAACACTGCTGGCAGATGCTTCTGCCACTGCTGCTTGTCTCTACTAATTTTACAAATCGCTAGTGTAAAAGCTCATGGATCTCCCTTGCAGGGAGGCTACAAACACATGCACAAACCTTGCTTTGCCCAGTAATCTTAGGAAAATGGAAAGAGGGGTTTTATAAGTGACGCTCCTGGACAAAGCACAACGGACAGAAAGCAGCAAAATTAAAGATGAAGAGCTGCACTTGGCCAGGTGCTGATGAGAGGAAGGAAATGGGCTTGTAGCTGGTTTATTGCAAATACACTTTAGAGTTGACAGCAGTAAAAACAACAAGGCACAACTTTGCTCTTCAAGAGGGATGCGAGAACCATGACGCCTCGCTTCCAAATTTGTGAAAGGATGCCTGGACCTTTGCTCACGATGCAGCCTGGGTTCACACATCTCTTGCAGCCCACGGTCCCCTCAGCGCCCCCAGTGTGCAGACCCTTGTGCCGAGGCTGCAGGTGCAGAAGCAGGTACAGACCTGATGCTTTGATGGCCCGTGTGGCCGCTGAGTGGCCCAGCTCGAGGGAATGGATGAAGACTTCGGTCATCTTTTCTCCCCCGATGAAGGTGAGCTGCCAGGGAGAAGAGGGAAGATGTGGTGAGGAGACCCAGCCTGCACCAGGCACTGTTCACCCCTCTCACTCCTTTCTACAGGTAACTGGTCAGTTTGGGAGAATCCTTTCACGTTTTGAAAATACACCTTTTTGACAACCGCCTGGGGTGACACTTGCCTTTAGCTGTACTTCTGACTGTTTTAACAGACCACCAGCAAACTGAACAAACCAAAAACCTGATTTTCATATAAAGAAAACTCCCCACCCCACCGGAAAGGAAACCTACGACGAGCCTAACAGCTGGGTCTGGGCATCGCTTTGGGTGACGAAATCCCATGGACAGCAACTCTGCTTGCCACGGCCTCACTGCAGCTGGTCCCATGCCACCAAACCAAAGTGGTTGTTGCAGCTATGCTCTCAACCTGCCCCAGTGCGTTTGTGCCATGCACACAGTGGGGTGTGCAAAACAGGCTTTGTGGAGGGGCTTGGTTTGGAAAGCAGAGCACTGGAGGGACTTCCAGTGATGTAAATAACCTGACAGAAGTCACTTGTGTCACAGGGAAAGGTACTTGGATGGAAAACTGCTCGTGTGACTTAAGGATTGTCTGGGCAGGACCTGCACCTCTCAGTCCTTGAGCCAGGAGCTCATGTACAAGGGAACAAGAAGGGACCCAGCTCAGGCTTACCAGCACATGGTGGCTGTGCCAGACCCCAACCTGCTTCATAGGCAGATTCCCGGTTGGTGGCACCAGCAGAAAATCCCCCTTTTCCCTTCACCAAGAAAGTGCCAAGCCCCTTCACCCACCTCTGTCTGGTAGAGCTGCAGCAGGACGGGGCGTGTGGCGAAGCGGCAGTAGTAGAGGATCATGTCAGCCAGGATGGGCAGCTGCTCCGGGGAGTCCTCCTGGGGCTCAGCCTCCGGCTTGGCCGACTGCAGCAAGAGGGTGAGTCACAACCCTGAAGAAGTGCATGGTACCCACAGCCCACACAGCACGGCTCATCCCACCCCATCGGGGCCAAAAACTATCCTCCTGATCAGCCAGTGTCCAGTTCTGGTCTCTCCAGTGTAAGGACAGGGAATTACTGGAGAGAGTCCAGCGGATGGCTACGAAGATGCTGAGGGATCTGGAGCAACTTTCTTGTGAGGAGAGACAGAGAGAGCTGGGGCTGTTGAGCTGGAGAAGAGAAGCTGAGAAGGATCTGATCAATGGGATCAATATCTCAGGGTGGGTGTCAGAGGATGGACCAGACTCTGTTCAGTGGTGCCCAACGCCAGGGTGAGGGGCAACGGGCACAGACTGAAACACAGGAGGCTCCATGTGAACATGAGCAGAACCTTGTTTGCTGGGAGGTGCCAGAGCCTGGCCCAGGCTGCCCAGAGCGGGTGTGGAGTCTCCTTCTCTGAGACATTCAAACCCCCTGGACCCACCTGTGTGATCTGCTCTGTGACCCTGTGTGAGCAGGGGTTGCACTGGGGGATCTGCAGAGGTCCCTTCAGCCCCTCCAGTCTGGGTTTCTATGATTCTGTGACTGTGTAGCCCAGTGCTAACAGAAGCTCTCCTCTCAGCTATCCTGTCCTTCAGGGCAGGGGGACGCTGAGCCCCGTCAGCTCACACACACATACCTGACACAGGACGTCCATGGGCAGGTTCATCAGTCCCAGAACATTGCGCTCGTACCATGGGTCCAACATGCCGATGTAGTGGGAGATGTCGTTGGTGCTGCTCTCCGTTCGAGCCAAGGTGGGATCCTGAAACCAGACACACCAGGGTCACACTGGGGCTGCCCCCAGGCTCCTCATCCCATGCTTGGAGCTGGTGGAAGATCCAGCAATGCTCCTCAGCCTGCCCTGCCTTACACTCTGCCTTACACTCTGCCTTACACTCTGCCTTACACTCTGCCTTACACTCTGCCTTACACTCTGCCTTACACTCTGCCTTACACTCTGCCTTACACTCTGCTCGTGGGGCCAAGCAGAGCACCGGTGGCACCGTGGGCCCCGGGCCAGCAGGACACCTACCAGCTGTGGCGAGGCCCGGAGCTGCGGGTCCCCCAGGGACGGAGACGGATGCATCAGTGGCGTCGATGGAGCCAAGCAGCTCCTCTTCACAGGGACGTAGAAAAACTGCAGCTTGAAGTACCTTGTCAGTGAGGGGCAGGTGCTCTCCTTGAGCCTGGGAGAAGGCAGGAGAGGCCTGGGTGAGTGAAGCTCTTCCGTGTGTCCCAGCAGGGCCAGGTACCTGCACAGGGTCCCCCGCACCGCCCAGCTCACCTGAGGTTGCTGTAGGCTCGGGCCACTTTCCCCGAGATGCGGTCGGAGCCGAAGACCACGATGCGCAGCGTGGACACCTTGGTGTCCTCATCGTAGCTGAGGAAGGGCCGCCGGGGGAGGCTGAGCTGGCGCGGGGCGAGCGGGGCCGGCAGCCGCTGGCTCAGGACATGCTGCGGCAGCGAGTGGGCGCGCCGGGAGCGCGCCGGGACGCGGTGCTTGGCCTGCGGGGTGCACAGGCTCTCGGCCCGGCGCAGGGGCAGCGGGAGCGAGCCCGTGTCCGGGCAGTCCTTCAGGTCCCTCCTCAAGACCAGCTGGCTTTTGCTTTTGAAGAGTTTGTAGATCTTAGTGGTCAGGGTTTGTCTGTATTTGTGGTGGGTTTTCTCCACCTTCAGCTCCAGCCGCCCCGCCGTGTCCAGGGAGCTTTCGTCACTGTCCTCCGCGTACCCACTGTCCATGCAGTCCTTCAGGCTGGAGACAAATGACTTCAGGGACTTTCTGGAGACCACCGTCAGTTCTGAGATGGAGTCCTTGGAGGTGTTGAAGAGAGACACTCGTGAGGACTTCAATCCCTCTTCCGACAGCGCTGAGTAAACGGAGTCTTTGGAAATTGCACAGATGGGGGAAAGCAGCGAGTCCCGCTCGGGGGAACAGCCATCGGTTTCCACCTCCTCCTCTTCATCTTCCTCCTCGTTCTCCGAGGCCATGTGCTCAACAACGCTGCACTCTTTGCTGAGGACATCACTGAGGATATCTGAAAGGCAATCAGGAGATCACATCTGGCATGGGCTCCAGAATAATCACTGGAAACGTGATGACCCCAGACAACAGCACTGCTACAGTACAGCCAATGCTCCCTTTGATCCTGCACAGTTTCAAAAAGGAGCTGAAAACTTCCGACTGAACATTTTTACGTTTCCAGAAGGTGCTCAGATGCAATGCAAACCAAAATGTGTTTCTCTCCTTGAGGTCACATTCTGTTTAGGTTCTCGAAAAGCAAACACCAGTTGGGGTTTTGCTTCCTTCCTACACAGATTTCACAACGTGCTCATGTCTGATGCGGGTTTAACCAGAGGGCAGGAGGAAAGCGAGGGATTTGGCTTATCAAACCCAAATCACCCCACTGAGAGTGGCCTCCCAGCAAGGCTGGACCCACTGCAAAGCCCAAGCCAGAGCTCTGGTCCAGCTCGCGGCAATGAACACGAAACCTTTATAAGAACAGAAAGGGTCTTCCAGGAATGGGGAAGCCAGAGGGATCAGCTCAGCAGACAGGGAAACCACGGCTTCCCCTGAAAAACTGCTGCGGCCAGGCTGAGAGCACGGCAGAGGCACTGGCTCCCTGGCCAGCCCTGCTGGGGGGTGGAAGAGCCACAACGTCCCAGGGGTCTCAGCCCCACTGTGCCCTGACATCTCACTCTGGTCAGGCCTTCCCAGCAACAATTATTTCCAGGGCATGAGCTCCTTACAGAGGAGCTTTCTACCAAATAAGGTCTCCATCCTACCAGTGTCACCACAGACTTGGGTACAATAAATCTGTCCCAGCCTAATGCAAGGTACAATTTTGCTCAGCAGATTAAGTGCTCAAGCTAGGAAAGGCCTTGAGGAGCTGGAGCGAGTTGAGAGAAGGGAACGGAGTTGGTGAGGGGCTGGAGCACAAGTGTGATGGGAGCGGCTGAGAGACCTGGGGGGTTCAGCTGGAGAACAGGAGCTGAGAGGAGACCTTCTGATCTCTGAACTGCCTGAAAGGAGCTTGGAGCCAGGGGGGGTCGGGCTCTGCTCCCCAGGAACAAGCACCAGGAGCAGAGGAAACCGCCTCAAGTTGCGCCCGGGGAGGTTGAGGTTGGATCTGGGGAACAATTTCTTCCCCAAAGGGCTGTGGGGCATTGGAACAGGCTGCCCAGGGCAGTGCTGGAGTCACCATCCCTGGAGGGTTGGGCAGACGGAGAAGACGTTCTGAGGACATGGGGCAGTGCCAGGGGGGGTTAACAATTGGACTTGATGATCTTGAGGGTCTTTTCCAACCAAAATGATTATGTGTTTCTATGATTTGTCTCTGTCAAAACACGTTTGGGGGATGCTAGTGTCTTGCACCCACTGCTTGGATGAGGACACTGCTTGCAATATCACAGCAGGTGTCACGCCTGAGCTGACACCCACATCCTGTCCCACCTAAGGGACACAGGCATCCACTGTGTCACCTCCTCCTCCAACATCAACAATTCATTACTGGCTTTTTCAGGCTCCAGTCACAGCTTGTGTCATGTACCCAGCTCCACGTGGCAGCCCCAGCCAAGACGAAACGCTGCTCAGCCCCCGCTGTGACGGGGAGCAGCGGGCTGCGCTCTCATCAGGAGGGATGGGGACACCCCCCACTTACCAAAGTTATCCTGATCCCAGCTGTACGTGTAGCAGCGAGCGGCAGGGATGGGGATGGGGTGGAGTTTGCGGGGCTGAGCCTCTCCTGGGAAGAGAGCAGAGGAGTTAGTTTGCAGGAACCCCAATACCTCTCCTGACAGCTCTCCTGGCCGGTGGGACACACCACCCACCCCACATGTGTTCTGGGCAGCCCAGGTCATGCAGAACACCAACACTGCTGTCATTATCACCCCAAAGTCACATGCAACTGGGACAAGGGGACATTTCACACCTCTAAGAGCCATCAGACATCAGTGCTACCATCAGTTTCTGATTTCATGTTTTCATCTTGCCCACAAAGGCTGGAGAAATTGTTTCTCATCTTTCATGAAAACAGCAACAAAAAAAAATTTCTGGCTCATCACATACTTGTGAAACAGGACCTGCATTGGTGGGTTTTTTTGCTGTAGTTGTTGCACTAGGTTGAAATTTTGCACCTCAAGGGGCTGGTTCAGAGCACAGGGCTCATCGCCGCAGCAGGGGCTGAGCCAGCAGAAATCCCTGCAGGAAAGAGGGGCCGGGGGGGACTCTCACCCACGATGGCCGGGAAGGACGCGGCGCCAGCGATGTCCCGCAGCACGGACTGCAGCCGCTCCCGGGCCAGGACCGGGTCGCTGCTGGCGGCTGCGATCTCCTGCGCATCGGTGGCACTGGCGTAGATCTCCAGGAGCTCTTCCAGTGTCTTGGACTGGGGGAAGCGAGGACAAGGCAAGAGATCGAGGGGGTCTCTCCGCAGAGGCAACACAGGTTTTTGAGGAAGGTCACTACCTACTCCACTGGGTAAATCTCTCTCCCTTCTCTACCTCCTACCCACTTCAAGTCCCCCCAAAACTTCCGCAAAGAGAAATATGTGTTTGAACACACCTGAGGGGTTTTCTTCACAGGTTTCTGCTCCCACCCCAAACATCAAAGCAAAGTGTTTCACTGGCTAAACAAACACTTTTGCTGCGTTTCGAATCCAGGGGCTCTTTCTCCATTTAGGGATGGGGAAAGGAGTAAAAGGTTAAAAGGCGAGTTACCCCACATCGTGCTTCACAAAACAGAAGCATAGACCTCAGGTCTAAGCTGAAAAGGCAAAGACACATATTTTTTCTACAAGAAGTGTTATCAAAACTTCTTTCCTTTCATCAATCCACTATTATTTCGGTCAGGAAATCCACCAGCCAACTGCATGAAGCTGCTCCCAAAGGCATCGTGGCATCCCCGAAGCTCTCTGGCCTACCTTGAGGAGGTGGTGCAGGCTGCCCAGGTCGCAGCGGGTGCCGAAGTTGGCCTGGTAGAGGTGCTCGAGGAGCAGGACGAGGGTGCCGTGCCGCGGGTGCTTGCTGGCGCTCAGCTTCTCGGCGATGGAGAGGAACTCGCTCTGCACCTCGGAGCGGTTGAGCAGCAGCACCGTCCTGAGGACAAGGAGACAGCAGTTAGACTGGGTAGGCAGGGTCAGATGCCGGTGGTGCAGGAAATTCTTGGACAAATTCACACTAGATGGCAGTGGCCCCTCATGTTAGTCGCTGTTGAAGGGTCTTGGGGCTATTCCAGACCCAACCTGCAGTGCCAAATAGATGAGCATCCTCCAGCCTGCCCCTCAGCACCACCTCTCCTGCCACATCTGCAATATCACCAGCACAATGATGGTTCAATCAGCCCCAAATAGGGGTCCAGCTCAGCAGCCAGTTGTTCAGCACATACAGTGAAAGGGGGGATAGAAAATCAGAGTGGTCCCCAGAACACCTTCCCCCTGCAAAGTGCAGGTCAGAGCATCGCTCTGGGCTATAAGGAGAACAGCCATGTTCAAGCGGCCTGAGACCGTGGGGATGCTACCGAGCGGCACCAGCGATGCCCACGGCCACACTTACACGGTGGAGCTCTGGTGGTTCTTCACGGGCAGCCCCTGCTCCGTCCTCACCAGCCTCTGGAAGGAGATCCCTGGGGGAGAGAGCAGAGGACATGAGACGCGGCACCACTGCAGATCCCTCTGCCTCAGGTACACATTGACTTTGTCCCCTAATGCAGTGCTGAGCTGCCTGGGCTGCTGCTCGAAGCATGCATGGCAGCTCCAAAAGTCCTTATGGGGACAAGGCACAGCCACTGTGTCAGGGGACCAGCCCAGGAGCGGGGGAGCCTTGGGATATCAAGGGAAAATGCCCAGAACAGTGTGAAAGTAACCAAAGGGCAGGAGAGCTGCTCCGTTCCCAGTCCCTTCTGCCCCATGGCTACGTGGGTTGTGAAGTGTGTGGATGATATTTAGCAGCTTCTGCCACTTGCTTTAGCCCCAACAGGCCCCGGGAGTCACTCGTGGACAGCAGGTCATGGCCACCTTCCCTCCCGCAGGGATGGAGCCCAGATTGGCCCCAGCAGAAGGGAGGCTGGTGTGGGCAGCCCATGTTCCTGGGACTGTCTCCAGAAGGCCATCGGAAACCCCAACCAGGTGACACTGGATGGAGCTGGACTGGGTGGCAACAGCAGAGCCCATGTCACCCCCAAACAGCAGAAGGACTGGGATACATCTTGGGAAATATCTGATGGCATCAAGAAGATCCAGCACCCTTATTACTGCCAGCAGCCACATCCCAACCCCAGCTGCTGCCCATAGGGGGAGCCCAGTACTCATGGGGGGGCCCAGCACCCACAGGAATCTCATACTGATCTACACAGGCCCCTCAACTATGGCAGCGTTCACCCCTCCTGCAGAGACATCAGCCCATTTGCAAATAAAGCTATCGCATTCTTGGCAAATATTGACAGCAGCTTGTTCCCAGTTAATATTTACCCTCATCTCAATAAAAAGCTTTTGCTTCAGCCTGGCGGCAAGTCACAGAGGCCGTGCAACAAGCGTATAAGGTCCTGGCTCCATTTCCAGCAGAGGACATGTTTTCACTGTTCTTGGCTCCAGCTGGGGGCAGCGACCACAGCGAGGGGCAGCACTGGGCTCCCCATCAGCCCAACACCTCCCACATGGCATCTTTGGGCAGGGGTGGGGGAATCTCATATGCTTATAGAAGGGGAAAAGCTTTTGGACCAAAGTCCCCAGCTCAGGCAGGCCCAGGCACCGGTGATTTAGGAACATCCCCCCAGTGCTGGGGCTTTCCCAGCACTCCGCAAAACACAGCCCTGACCTGTGTCACAGCAATAAGGGACCGGGACAGAGCTGGGAGAGTCCAGGGCTGCAGCAGCATGAGACGAGCGTCCCCATGTCCATGCTGGCCCTGCAGCTCTGAGCTGGAGGCTGGACGAGCACAACAGCCCAGCCAGACCTTGCCTGGTGGCCACGGCCATTTATGCTGGTGAAGCCTCAAGCTGGGGATAAATCGGCAAGTCCAGTGCCAACACTGCAGAGGGTTCTGGGGTTTTTTTTAATAATTTTGTTCCTTTGAAAGCACCTTTCATGTCTTCTGCACCTACAAGTTCTCATCTCCACAGGATGCTGCTGCTGTGATGGAGACCCTGAGTTCTACATCCCATCAGGGCTCTCCAAAACAGGTGCCTGGTTTAAGGACAGGGTGAAGTACCCCCAGCCTCAGCCACAGCCCATGTACTCATCTGAGGCATCCCAGGTCCTGCTCATAGCCCTGCACAGGATTAAACAAGGGATGAAATCTGCTCTGTGTGATAACAGTTCTCCATAAGCCACCAAAAGACAGGGAGATTAGGAGAAATGGCCTTTTGGAAATAATTGGAAGAGCCGCTCCATTGGGAACAACAGGACATCTACGAGGAGCCCTTAATTAAGAGGAGCACTGCTGCTGCCCATGGATGTGCCCAAAGCTGTGTCACAAGGTAGTGTCTCAGCTGTAAAGAAAGAGCTGGGGAGTCACTCAGCCCTATAGAAATCTCCATGCAAGGGCAGGCTTGAAGGCTCTGGCCACCTTGATGCCAATGAATGGAGTCACTGTTATCTCCCCAGTTCCACCACTGACAAACTGAGCATCTCAAACAAAGCCCAGGGCAGGGCAGGGCAGAGCAGCCAGCACGTGCTTAGTCATGGGAAAGACCTCTCGAACTGAAAGGCAGCTAGGAAATAGTTACACGTTTTGCTAATCCATACTGGTCCGGAGCTGAGAGTCCCCAGGATGCTCCCACCACCTTGCACCCAAAGCAGACACCAAAAACAACCCTGCCCTGATCTTCCTGAGAAATCTGGTCTCATCCTGTGCTGGACCACCAGTGAAAATCATCCAGAGGATGGAGGGCAGAGGTCATAGAATCACAGAACAGTTTGGGTTGGAGGGACCTTCCCAGCTCCCCCAGTGCCCCCCCTGCCATGAGCAGGGACATCTGCACCAGCTCAGGTTGCTCAGAGCCCCGTCCAGCCTGGCCTGGGATGTCTCCAGGGATGGTTCATCCACCACCTCTCTGGCCAACCTGGGCCAGGCTCTCACCACCCTCACGGCCAACAATTCCTTCCTCATGTCCAGCCTGAATCTCCCTCCTTTAGTTTAAACCATCACTCCTTGTCCTATCACCACAGGCCCAGCTACATAGTCTGTCCCCATCTTTCCTATTGGCCCCTTTAAGTCTGGAAAGGCTGCACTAAGGTCTCCCCAGAGCTTCTCTTCTCCAGCTGAACCCCCCAGCTCTCTCAGCCTGTCCTCCAGCAGAGCTGTTCCAGCCTCGGGTCATTCCTGTGTCTCCTCTGGCCCCTCTCCAGCAGGTCCCCATCTCCCAGCAGAGCTGAGGTTCGGGATGCACAAGGTGAGGGTGGACACCACGCTCAAGGAATTCATGAAGTAACTGGGGTAGGACCCAGCAACACCAGGAGAGTCTCGGGAACAAAGCCAGGGTGGGGGTGGCAGCGGGTACTTTTGGGGACACAGGAGAAAGCCCCGCGGCGGGTGGGAGGGCTCACCGGGGGCTTTGAGCTCGTCGCTGATGAAGGTGAGCAGCTCGCGGAAGATGTCGCAGTAGGGCACGGGCCAGGTCAGGAAGCTGTGGTACACGCTGGCGGCTTTCAGGAGCAGGTCGGAGCCTGGTGGGAAGTGAGGAGCCTGCGGGGGACAGCGAGACGGTTAGAAAAGGGAGGAAGGTCGTGGACCTCGAGCACTGCATAAAAACTCAAGGGCTCAGGATGGAAGCGGGAGGAGAGGCCGCAGATCAGTTCACCCTGTGACATCCCGTCCTCTCCCAAGGAAGGGTCAAAGGATCCCCACTGAGAAACCTTCATCCGCTCTGCACCTCCCCAGCCTCCCGCTGTGGATCACGTGCCAAAACCTATATATAAATTTCTTTTTAACCACCATAGATCCATAGAGATGAATCGTATTCCAGTCTGTGCTTTTGCAAGATCTGGCAGCAATGATTTCCTTGGGATAATGATGCATTGTGCTAATAATAATAATAATAAAAAAAGCATTTCCTGTGAGGGTTCCACTCCTCCTTTTCATTACTGTTGCCTATATATTTTGCACAAGTATAAAGGGTAACGAAAAAAAATTGCCTTCTCTGCACAGAGATATTGTCCATCTCCCTTTCTGATTAGGTCATCTTTAAATAAAAAGATTAAGAACACTGAAGCTCATTTTTTCATCTCTCAGCTTGTGCAATTGCTGCCTGGTCTTGATCTCTGTAGATTCATACAGGATTTTTTTCTGTGAGATGGATTGATCAAAGCAGACTGTGATGTTTCAGACAAAAGCCGCCTTGATTTCGGTGACCATCGAGCACAGCCCCGATCCCCATGTCTGCCCCAGGGCTGGGATCAGGATACGCGCAGCAGCCTCAGGACTTACATACAGCACCGCGTAGTAGGAGAGCAGAGCCAGGGGCGTCACGAGATCGTAGTCGCAATTCTCCTGCACCTGTAGGAAACAAGCCGAGGGCAGAGGGATGAGCCGGGCTGCTCGCCCATTAGCATCACTCAAAAGCAACCTGCACCATCACATCCCCATCCCCAGCAGATTCCCTTCTCTCCATGGGAAAATAACCCCTGAAGGCCCAGTCGCCCACACCGATGGGATGGGTGGACCGGCACAGATGGATGCTCTGTCTTTACCCTCAAGAAGTTGGATTTGGGCAAGATCCTGATGCTCCTGATCCTTGCAGAGTTGCACGAAAGCGACTCAAAGCAGTCAAGGCAGCAGGCAGCCCTGTAAGCTGCCTGCAAAGCTCAGCAGCATGGTGCAAACCACAGATGTTCGTCCCAGGGAATAGCCAGTGGAATTATTTCTCCAAGGGATTTAGTGGTGGCTCTAAGATATGCTTGCAGACACTGTCTCCCATTGTTCATGAGCACACCACGAAGTGCAACAACCCTTCCGTAAACCCTAATGTAATAAAATGCTATCTGCAACTAGGTCCATTCCAGCCATCGAAAAAAAGAAAAAAAAAGAAAAAGATTAAACTGAATTGTGCTGATCTGAAGTGGTATCAGCTCTGCAGCCTGGCAGTTGGACCCCAGAAAATGAAAGGCAGCATTCACCCCATCACATGAATCCCAGCGCTGAGGATTCAGGAAACACATCACTGTTTCCTGCCACATCAAGGGAGTCCTCTGAGGTCTTCCCGGTCACAGGCCGAGTCAACCCTGTTCAACCAACGATGCCTCGAGCTCCTGCAGCACATGACGGGACCGCGGCAGGCTGATACCATCGGCCCCGCTGCCTTTTCCCTCCCTGCTGTACCTGACCTGACTGCCGGGATGCTGCACGGTGCAAACCTGCCCTTGGTCCCCAGCGTTCCAGCTCCCGGCCCTGCAGAAAGCCCAGCAGAGCCGCTGCAAAGTTTCCATTAAAAACATCGTGAAACCTTCAATTTGCTCTGATTTGGACTAGCAGCTCCCACCTTGCAGTGGGGGAAGGTCTGCAGAACGCCGGCTCCATCCACACAGCCCTACGAGCTGGGCTGTTGCTGCACGGCGCCGAGGGGCGCTTTGGGAAATCCAAACCCTTCCGTGTGGATCTGTGGTGCTGCCCAAAGAGCCCATATTGGGAGCTGGCGTTTTCCCTTGCAGCTCCCATGGGATGAAAGCCAGGGGACACACAGGGCTGCTCCCACCAGCATTTTGGACCTGCTGACGCACCATCACCTGACGCCAAGCCCCAGCGCTCCAGCAACACCTTCCCACAACCCCAAATCACCCACTGAGCTTTGCAAAACTCCCCTTTGGGCAATCCCCAGAGCTGACACCACGTCAAAGGCTGCAGGTCTCCACACAGCCCCCCGACTCACCTCTTTGGCCTTGGCGAGTATCTTCTCCACCAGGATGAGGTAGTTGCCAGCGTCCCGGCTCACCAGCTCCTGCAGGCTCCAGCAGTTCAGGCACAGCCCAGCTGCAGGGAGACAGAGTCACTGTCACCCACAGCCCCACCACCACCCGCAGCCCCCTTCAAGAAGGTTGCAGGAGGGACCAACAGCAGGAAGAGGTCAGGGCGAAGGTGTCTGCCATCTATATCGAATCAGATGGAGGGTGTTGGTCTCTTCTCCCAAGTAACAAGCAATAGAATAAGAGGGAATGGCCTCAAGTTGCACCAGGGAAGGTTTAAGTTGGATGTTGGGAACAATTTCTTTCCCAAAGGGCTGTGGGGCATTGGAACAGGCTGCCCAGGGCAGTGCTGGAGTCACCGTCCCTGGAGGGCTGGACAGACGGACATGAGGTTCTCAGGGATACGGTTTAATAACCATGTTGAGTTAACGAAACAGTTGGACTCAATGATCTTAAGAGTCTCTTCCAACCAAAATGATTCTATGATATTATGATTCTATCGTGGCAGAGGAAAAAAAACCTGGTGCCCACATTCTGTACAAGATCTAATCTTGCCAAGTGATGTTTATCACAGCGGCATCACATTGTACCCAAGTGCCTTCATGCTCCGGCTCATGCAGCCCAACATTCTCAGCTCTCCCGGGGCAGGCTGGGAAGCGGAGGTGCCTGTGCCGCCATGTGCCCCTGCAGAGATCAGAGGGATGGACATGGTGCCCACCTTCAGTCTGCCCCAGCACGGAAAACCCACTGGTGCAACCCCTTTCCCTGCTGCACCCAGGCTCAAATACCCTAGATGCACTATCCTGAGTATAAACTCACTCAAACCCTGTAAAATTCAGCCGCTTGCCAGGCACACATCCAACCCCCTCCAGCTGCATCGCACCTGAGGGAAGACTTTGCCTCCCCAGGCCCTGCAGACGCACCAGCACATCAGCATCATGGCAGCCGGAGCTCATATCAGCATCATTGTTAAGCATGCCCAGCGTATATTCCATCTCTTAGCACCTTTAAATTGTCATTAGATGTGTTCAAACCTCAAAAGAAGAACAGCCAGACTGAGAGAGGAGAAACGCCATGCCAAAGGACTGAAGGTCCTTCACCCCAGTTGATGAAAACCCCCCGGCCCCATTCCCAGACATCTGCTGGGACCTGACCAGTGACAATGGCCCAAGGTGTTTCCCGAGGCCGTCGCTGCTCTTGGCGGTCAGGGCCACATCCCAGATGGTCTTGGAGGAAATGATGTGTACAAAGGCTGCCGGGTGCCTCCATTCATCCCAGCCCCACGTCCCAGGGGAGAAGGCAGCGATCACCGGCGGACGGGGATCTGTGGAACGGGAGAGACCAGCACCTCTTCCTCCTCCTTCCTCCCAGGGACATGGGCACTGCACGCAGCCCCACGGAGAAAAGTTACGGGGAAATTTCAAACAAATGGCCTAACAAATATCCAAGAAGGGTCCATGTTTGCATCTCCCCCATCCCACATCACCATGGGTTTTTGCACCAGGAGCAGATGCAGCGCAGACATCACGTGCATCTCGGGCAGCCCCATGGCAAGGATCAGTGGGTTCTTCCAAACCCCGTCCAAAAGCAAACCCAAAAGAAACAGAGAATCTCTCACCGCAGGGAAGTGGGGCTAATGATCAGAGAGGAAAAAGTAAACACAAATCCAGCCGCTCTTCACTCACATGGTCTATTAAGTGGCACAAAAACATAACGAATGCCAAGCCATGCATGTTGGCTGTCGCATTGGAGCTAACAAGGAAGAAACAAAGCCGTGAGCTGGCAAGGGGACAGCGGTATTCATCGCAAATCTACAGGTCACGCTGTCTGTCCCTCAAACATGATTCCCAGCTGCAGAGGCTACAAATTCATCAAGTATACAGACACGTAAATGCCATAAAAATACCTTTACACACCTTCTAGGTGTTAAAGAAGATGAATTCAAACCAGGGGAGAGGTGTGCCATAGCCCGGCTGGAACAAGGACGATGCCAAGACAAGCAAAAGCAGTGCTAAGGTTGCACAACCAGCCTTCACTTGTCGCCCCTCCATGGACATGCCTTTGCTCATCAGGACACATGCTATTTCTGTGGCATTATGCCCAGCTTGGAGCTGAATTAACAGGGCAGGAGCCTTCCCCCAAGGGAAAGCCCCCTCCCCGCCATACAACTTTTTACTTTTGGTGAATCAACATTTTCCAGCAGAGAAAGATCCTGCTGGCAAGTTTCCAAGGAGCTCAGATGCGCCTGCTGTTAATCACAGTTGCAATTTTTAATTTGCTGCTGGTACTCCTGGCATCTTGCTGGTTTTGCTGAGATCTGGATATCTTGTCCGTGAGGGCACGGCCACAGCCACCCAGTAATTCAGCCATAAATCAGATTTCCTTTGAGCCCCTTCCATGAGCCAGCACAATGGCACAAAGCCACAGCCCTGCCGGCACACGGCTCAAATAAATCAATATTGCCCCAGAGCGTGGCGTCCTCCAGGGAAACCCCAGCACCTGTGAGACAGTCTAGAAAACCACTGACCCAGCAGAAGCGGTCAGAGCTGCCAGGAGCTTTGCTGACCTCGCAAGAAGCAGCTGAGCTCATGTGATGCCTCAAAACAACGTGTCCTGCTTCGTCCGGAGGTTTATTTCAGCCCAAAGAGCGCGGCCGTGCGGGGCAGGATCAGCGAGAGCAGCGGAGCTGAGCTGCCCCGGGTGCATCGCCCGACGAGGAGATCGCCGCTTCCTGCACCCGCGTAACCGCAAATACAAACAGCCCATGAGACGCAGGCTCTTTCCTTCCTCTCGCTTCTAGCGAGAGAGGAGGAAATTGCGGCGGCTCGCTGCTTTATTCTGTGCTGAACGGAGCAGGCACAGAGCTGCTGCGCCCCGAGGAGCTGGGGAAAAGCCGCCCTGAACAGGCTGGAGGGACAAACAGGGCAAGGGCAAGGGCAGGACTTGAGGGAAGTATCTTACAAATATAATTTAGACCTGAGGTCTTCTGACCCATTTTTGGGTCTTCTACAGTAATCGTGAGCTCAAGAGCAAGTATGTGGCCAGGTGTATTTGAATATCACTATAAGCAGAATGGGTATGGCAAGAAGAAATGCTTCAAATTGCACCAGGGAAGGTTCAGATTGGATATTAGGAAACATTTCTTCACAAAAAGGGCCGTCGGGCATTGGAACAGGCTGCCCAGGGCAGTGCTGGAGTCACCATCCCTGGAGGGTTGGACAGACAGAGATGAGGTTCTGAGGACATGGGGCAGTGCCAGGGGTGGGTTATGGTTGGACTCGATCTTGAAGGTCTTTTCCAACCTAAACGATTCCATGATTCCACAGCAAGGCACTGGGATTCCCCTGGGATTAAGCCAAACGGTGCTGGGAAGCAGCAAACTGCCAGGGTCTGAGCTCCTAAATCAAAGCAGCATTAACGAAAGACACACCAAAACAGCTGTGTCCTTGCTAAAATTAGTCTCAAGCACAAAACACAGTTCGGAAATCCTGAGCACCATAAACAAAGGCCACGTGGTGAAGTTAAGTGTCCGGCAGCACCAGGACCGGAGATCCAGACCTGGGTGGGGATTCCCTTCCCTCTCCACACAGTCCAGGTCATGAGCATCCACTTTCCAACCACTGGGACCAGAGCGAGTCCCTGCAGCCACATCCCCTGTATCCAGGCTATAAAGGTTATTTGGGCATGGACAGTGATGCTCCCAACACGCACAGGTCAAGAACAAAAGCCCCAGGTGACACTAAGAGCAGAAAGGAGTCACCCACCTCCAAGTGTTCTCTCCGCCCCTCTGCAGATGTCCCGGGACACAGCTGGGTGCTGTGGCGGCACCCAGGGACTTTATGAACTGCAGAGCAGCACTTGGTTTATTCCCATGCCAGAGAGAGGTTGCAGACAGGGAGAAAACCACTCCAGAAAGTGTTATTTGCAGTGACTCCACCTCAGTGCACCCAAGCAGATGCTGGTTTGCTGCCATGGCAAGTCATGCCACCACACCGGGTCAGGTCACAAATCACAGGGACAACTCAGCAGCAGCGTTTTATAGCGAGTCAGAGCAGCACAGAGCACAGTCCAAACTGTGTTTGTTCTACTGTGCCAGGTATGCTCAAAACCAGCAGCACCAGCGCGCGCTGGGCACCCTCCCTGTCCCGGGGTGGATGAGGGCGGGATGTGCATCAAGGAAAGATGTACAGAAAGCTTGAACCATGCTTTCTCCTGGACTTTGCACTTGCTCTTTAATTCCCCCAAAAATACCCTTTCTCATGAGGAGATGCAAGGGAGCCCTGGATCTGTGTGGAGCACACAGCTTAGGGATGCCCTGGGATGTCCTGGAGGGCGAGCAGAGGGATGCTCCTGTCACCACTGCCAGCAGGAGCCGGGCTCCCCATTACCCCACCTCTGTCAAGCTGTGCAAGCACTGGGAAGTCCTGTGTCGGTGGGGAAACACTTCACCTCGCTCACCTAAACCCATAGCAAGGTGGGGTTTGCAGAGCCCAGGCTGAGGGAAGAGGGCAGCAAAAATCAGAGAAACTGCTCAGTGCCTCAAAGGAGAGTGGCCCATGCAGGAGCTGCAGGGTGAGCTCCGGCTCTGGAGGTGTTGAGATCAGCTTTTAAAGATGCACCTTGTGCAGGCAGCACAAACCAGAACTTCACCTTCCAGCTCCTAAATCCTACGAATTGGTCACAAAAGGCACAGGAGAACTCCCAGCAGGGCAGCAGGAAGCCCCACAGTGAAAAAAACTGCTTATATCCACCCTGCCCTCATGCTCATCCAGCTGGTTTTGCACCACTAAAACAGCGCCCTAGTGCTGTTCGTTTTTTCTTTATACATGGAGAATGAGTCAGATTTATCCACCAGCATCCCAGAGAACATCATGGCCCTGGCTGTGGGATGCTGCGGCTGTGACACACGGAGCCGCAGCGTAAGCAGGACCAAGCTGTGCTTATCCCAGCACCCAACACGCTTAGACTGAGCCCAACATGACACAGACCCTAAGAAAAATCTCCTTTTGGGAGAGCAGAACCCACAGCAAGGGCTCCGAGCAGGGACCCGATGTGGGGCAGGGGCTGCAGCAAGACCTCTGCAGCAGGAGGGACCCGGCGCAGCTCTCGCTTTGATCGCTATCGGCGCTGCTGAAGGTGCCGGCAGCGTGCCAGGAGTGGGCGGCAGCGGCCCCGTGGGCGGCAGCGGCCCCGTGGGCGGCCTCGGAAGGATGAGGCTTCACGATTTCTTTTCTGAGAAGTGCTCCGAGACAACCTCCTCCCAGCGCTGCTCCTTCCTGACCTCCGTGGTTGACGTTTCCCCCCCACCGCTCTTCATACGGGGCAACTGCCAAGTCGGAACAGAAAAATAAAAGAAATAAAGCAGAAATAGCGCATGGCCAAGCGGCCTTCGCCCACGGCGCTTGGGCTGGGCGTCAGCTCCCGGTGCTGTCAGAAGCAACAGAGTTGGAGGGGTGAAAAGCAGAAGTCTGTGTTTCCTCCCTCCCGCAGACCCGCTGCCCCCATTTCCACTATGTCCTCACCAGAAGAAGGTGGGTTTCTCCAGGGGGTTGCCCAGAGGAAGGGCCAACTCACAGAAGTTTGTAAGCAGAGGGTTGGAGGTGCCCAAAACGCACGGGACAGCGCAAGTCCTGCAGTCACAGCATCACCTTGGGATGCAGCCCGCATTGCACAGGAGTCTGACCTACAGCTCCAATTTCCAGCCTGCAGCTCCCACCTCCAACTGGCATCTGAGTCCCCTGAGCAGGGCACAGCGGGATCTGCCTGGGCCAGAGCTACCCCAACACTTCCACCCAGCCTGGGACGTCACTTGAGCGTGAAACGCCGCCCCAAGCCTGGAGAAATCACTTCCAAATTAACATTTGCAAGGTTGAGCAACCAGCACACCCTAATTCTGCACTTAGGGCTGGATGCATTTCAGATGTTGCATTTTGCTGCTTTGTGATCAAGTTGGAGCATCCCCACGCAGGACTACTGTTCATTCCCTATGTGGGTATTTACATGACCACAAATGAACAGGGTTAAGCTTCCCCTTGTTAGAGCTGAGCAGACTGAACTGCCAAGGCACCATGCAAGCCATATCATCAAATGTTCCTCTCCTCCAACCATCCCCCCCCTCACCAGCATCCTTCATCCTCTCTGGCTCACACCCAGCCCCATAGCAGAGATACAACAGCACCTTCCCATCCGCACAACTTTGGGGCACCGGGCTGCCCCACAGCATCTCCCCATCCACCCCGACCCGCTCACACCTACGACATCCCCAGTACCGCCTGCAGCCAGACCCAAGCACTCTCACCAAAATCTCCTCATTTCACTGCTCACCAGCAAGAAATAAGAGTATTTTCCTTCCTTTTGCACACTGATTTGACTGTCGTCTCTCTCCAGCAACGTGAAGGCAAACTCTCTGAAGAGGTTCTCCATGAGGAAAAGGAGGGTGTCTTCCCTAGCACTTTTCTAACAGGGTTTTTGTGAGTCAGGGACAACTCATTTCAATTTGTTCCTCCAATGAATGTTTCAGTTCAGGGAAGATTTTCTGTTTAGACCCCAGAGCTGCCCCTGAGCTCAGCCAGGGTACAAATCTGTGATGGCCAAAGCACTCACGCTTCTCTGCTGAGCTACGCAGCCACTCATGCAGAGGGGAAACAACACATTGGAAGCGATTACTCACCCACTCTGGAGCAACATCCTGTAAAATTATCATACAGAAATAAAGCATTCAATAATTTAAAAATGAACAAAATTCTATCAAGGTCTCAGCCCAAACACCTGCAATGTGGTGCATGTTATTGTGGTCTGTGGAAATGGTAGAAAGGAGGGGAAAGCAAATAACTTGGGAAATATAAGTGCTATAAGAAGTTAAAGACGAGAAAGGAGAAGGCTATTGCACAGTTAAGAACAAGATGGGGGGATTCATTGACTATATGAGGAGCAGAGTCCTGCCATAAATAGCCTGGATCTGCCACATGTCAGCAATAATTAAACTGTTGCTTTTAACATGGGGAAGACAGAAGAATGTGAGAACATTTCTGCTGTTTTTGAAAAGAAACAGAATACACTATTAAGGGGCATAGACATATGTGTGCATTAAGCTCTGTTTTCCTGAAATCGTATCTGTTGCTGCAATTATGAAATACTTCCTACCCCGACGGCAAGGGGGTAGGATGTGAAGCAGCAGCTTTTCAAAGCAAACATGTTAAAATGAGCAGGGCTGGACAGCCCACGTGGAAAAGCACTAAAAGCACTGGCCAAGCAGCACCGCCCGGGGTGTCCCCAGGAGGTCCCGGGGTGTCCCCAAGCGGTACCGGCACAGCAGAGCTGTTATCATCACATCCACCGACTGCTGCGGAAACAGGGTTTGCTGGTGACGCTGAAGATTTTTGGCAACGGCACAAACGCTTTTAATGAAAGGGAACTTTCTGATGTGTAAAATGGCCGAGATTCTCCCAAGAACACCAGGTCATTGTGCCAAACCCCACAAAACCCACATGAAGAGGACTGGGAGGCAGCAGGCAGAGAGATATGGGAAAATCATTACAAATGAGGAATGGCTGGGCAGCACGGCTGCTTCCAGCAGAGCCCACCGCCACCCCCCCGTTCCGTACGGCCGCGTCTGTGCTCATGAGCCGGGAAAATGATTGGTTTTTACACTAACACAAACACCAGCACCGAGGGGCTGGGATTAGAGAAGGGCAGAGCTTGTGAGTGACACAGGAATTGATTAATTATAATTACAGGAAGAGGTGAGTTATGTGGTGCACAATGAGTTGCTCAGGAGATGGGCTCCTCTGTAACTGTGCCAGACACAAGGTGGCACTTTCGGGAACCAGGAATGTAGGTCACACTTCAGGGCCTGTTCCCCAGAACGCCGGGAATCCAAAAGGACCCAGGAGTGCTGTCACAGCTGCACAAACCGAGAGCCAGGGCCATGCTACAGCACACGGAGCTGGCATCGCTCCAGTCACTGCGAGGAAACAGGCACAGCCAAAGGGATTTCTCCAATATTTGGCAGCAGGTAGGACACCCTTTGCATCTCTTTCTTGACTTACAAGTAAACAGAAAAGCAGAGGGGGTTGAAAGAACTGCACAGGCAAATGGAAATCCAAATCTGACAGCCTCACCAATTAATTTCTTTCATCTGCAAGACAATTTGGGAACAATTTAATTGCAGCCTACAAGCGCGAGTATGAAGAAGAGAGGTCAAAATGATCTTCAGAAATAACTTCTAGGCATTGGTGCTCTGCCCTCACCATCCGTCATCTCATAAACCTTCACAACCCTCTGACCACAGCTCACATCTTTACAGCCACCATGGTATCTGGTCTAGATATAAATAAAGTCGATAACATTATCTCCACACTTGCTTCTGACAATGTCACAGAGGTTACACCCATGGGTTTTGAGGACTCTATGCATCTAAGCAAGGCAAGGGTGGCTGATTACACAGAGGAGTCGTTCCTCGTGGTGAATGAAGACTCCTCTCCAGCAAGTGGACATAGACAACTGGCAAGACACACAACTTCTCTGCTGAGTCTTTACATATGTAAGACCTAACGTGACTTATTCAGCGTCTTGGTACATCTTCCTACTGCAACAAGAGGTTCAGGAAGACCAACTAGGTTGGATCCACCTCTAACTTTGAACTTTGGAAGGAAGAAAAGGCCTCCAAGCCTCTAGTAGAACCAGCAGCTCAGTCTTACCCAGGTGTCCAGGTAGGTCAGCAGATCATGCCAAGACAGAAGAACAAGTTCATGCTTAACAGGTCACCTACCAGCCCATCTGCTGGAGACAGCATCTCTGCTAAGCCCGTGTAGACATCGTTCCAGTGCGTGGTAGATCCTGTCCTCTGTGCACGTGGTGTGCTGCATCTTAATTCATCTCCTAAAGAGAAAGAAGGAAGAAAGTTAGTGCACTTTAATTAAGCTCAAGGAAGAGCACACTGTGACACTTCTACTGTAGTGCAGACAAGATGCTCCTTGGTGAATCGTCACCCCGTTACTGCCTCCTGTCACCCATTCTGATACCAAAGCCAACAACGCGCCCCAATGTGCTGGCTGTCGTCTTCCCCTCTGCTTCCTTAATCCCTCCCAACTTTGACAAAGCAAAGGAAGTGCACACATCCACAACCCCATCACGAGAGGCTGTGGGGCCAAGGAATCCGCTCCCTGACCTGCTGCAGGCTTATTTGCCTTTCACAGCTTCTGTCTGCAGGACTGATCGTCTCGCTCACGTGTTTGTGGCAAGGAGGTATCTTGGGTTAGCCTCCATCAAAGATAATGCTGCAAGAGATTACAGCTGCAGCACCTTGCAATGGGCTTGGATGGGAACCATGGAACAGCCCAGGATGGAAGGGACCTCAAAAGATCATCTGGTCCAACACAGGAAAACTGACAGCAGAGCCCAAGCTCCTACTCCTTGTGTTAGACATGGATTGTCCTTGACAGCTTTAGAGTCCACTGGTGATGGTCACAGACGCACTCCCAAGTGCCAACTTCATACTAGCCAGGAAAGCTGCCAGTACTGTCACCTCACTGTCACACCAGCCAACGGGAAGAAAAGGTTCACGTGCCCTTGTGGCAATGCAGGAAAATACAGAGGGAAGCTCAGCCCCAACATCCGAGAACATTGTGAAACTGTGGATTGCGTGCCTGGCTGCAAGCTTTTCACAACGCGGCTCGGGGCATCTTCAGCTCTGCTCCATGGCTCAGGGTGCAAACCTAAACCTCGGGCTGGCAGAGACTGTGCTGGGGAGGAAGGTTTTACCCCACTCAGTTTATACACGTCTGTCTGGGACACCATGAAAATAAATGCAACTTGCCCAGAAGGTTCGCTGCTCAGATCTGCCCACCCATGGCCAACCCAAGCAATGCCCGGGCAGATGATCTTTCAAGGTCCCTTCCAATCCCTAGCATTCTGATTCCCACCTCCCCTGGGGTAACAGACCTGGTGTCCAGAGCGACCCTGGGCAGGGACACCCCTCTCCCAACACACAGAGAAGGGTTCATCCCAAAAGCTCTTTGCCTCTTGGTTAGAGGCAACGTAAACACACAAAAATAATACAGAAAGAAGAAATAAAACCTTCCAATACTAAGAAAAACACTGTCCAAGGAGGCATTTGCTTTCATCCTGCACAGCACATTCCTGTACCTATGCCACATGCTTGTGCAGTTCCCAGCACTAACCCAAAATGCTCAGTTCTTTGCTTATTTGGTCAACATTTGATGCTCAGTATTCAATGGTGGCTGCACCCATCCCAGCTCCCCACCTGCACCCTGGCAGGAGCAAAAGCTGCTGTGATAGAACCTCTCAGCAGAGGTTCCACCCGGCCCCTCCTGCTTCATGGACTTAGCTTGGTCACCTCCATCCCCACTTAATTCCTAGTAATTCCCCAAAAAAGGTTCAGTAAAGCTGCACCGGCTGCTGGAGCTTCCCGAGAGCCAAGGGAGCAGCCAGGCCAGCTCCAGCCCCACCGCTCGGTCCTTCCTGCACTGGAGAGAAGCCACCGATGGTTCCAAAGAGATTAAAGCAAATGCACAACAAGGAACCACTGCCCTGTCAAATTCAAGCGCTCTCCCTTACCTCAAAGCGGCTCATGGGCTCTGGCCTCTTCTGTCCTGCTGCCACAGCCTGTTATTATGGTCTTCACCAAAAGTTTTATCCACGCACTGTGTGCGCACAAGGAACACCCGAGAAGCACTCAACCACGGCACCAGGGACTGAATGAGCGGGGAATCTGCACATCAGCACCTTAGTCATGACTTGCGGCAAGAGGAAAGCAGTAAGCACGAGCACGGCGTGACTCATAAGCACCCTTTACAACACCCGGCTCACAAAAATACTTCTCCCCACACATCAGCATGTTCGAGAGCACAGCTCGGTCCTCGGAGGGGAACACGCCCCTCACTGCACTCCGGCCCAGCCAGCCCTTCCCAAAGCCCAGCACAAAACAGGCAGGGAATTTAAGGACAAAATATGGCAAAGATATTACCATAACATTCAAACCACAAAACAAACTTTTATTGTTGTTTTTTTGTTTGTTTTCCTAGTGTTCTACAGACCACACATGAACCTAAACCTCCTCTCCCAAGGCAGTGCTTACGGAAGCACCTTTCATGGGAGAAAACTCTGTTTGCCCACCACAACCAAGCAGAAACTTTTCAATCTCTTCTACTGTTTATTCCCCAAACTCTCCCTTCCCTCCCACCCACACTGTGCAAAATGACAAGGCAGGGACAGTTCTGGAGCACGTCATCAGACTTTCCCAGGAGCTCTGTTAAGCATCTCAAGAGCACTAGAAAAAAAACAAGTGCTGAGGTCAAAGTCTTTAAGTGATGCTTTGCAACGGTTTATGAGAGTGTTCGGCAACTCCGCGGGGAAAATATCTGTCCCTTCATCGTCTCCCAGTAACAGAGCTGCTAAAGGAGAGCTGCTTTGGCAAAATGGCAAGGTGCAAGCTATTGGGAGCGGGTGGAAGGGATGGCACAGTGAACTGCCTGCGGTCACATTTCACAAGCACCCAGTGCAAACGCGAAAAGCGGTGATGGCCCGGCAGCCTTCAGGGACACCTTCGTCACCGAGGCTGCTCTGCGCATTTCCAAGCACAGCAACGTGTTGCGAAAGATGTGGGTTTCCCTGCCTTCTCCCCAGGTGCCAATAGTGCTTCTGAGAGAGCACAACCACCACCCAAGGGAAGAAAGGAGGGTTTTGATGGACCAATTGACACGAAACAACAAGGAGGATAACAAGAGACCTTCCGACGCTGGCTTGTCACAGATCTCCTGACAGCAACTCTGCAGGCAATGCAACATGGTACCCACACATCTGTTCAACCCTAGAGATATTGCTCCTAGGAGGCAGAAACAGAGGGGACACCACAGCAGTCGTGAGGAACATCTTCAGGCAACGACTAAATATCACCCTTGGACAAGGCACTGACTAAATCCATTCAGAGAGCATTGCATACGGAAAAGTATGGCCAGATTGACTGTCACCTTGCTCCGCAAAGTCGTAGCACGAGCTGAGCAAAGCAAGCAGAAGGGCTTTATCCCACCACATCTCGCTCATACATCGTACTCCAGCCCTACAAAATCAAGCTGCGGGACTTCAAACTCTGAATGTTCTCCAAGGTGAGATTGGCTTCCCTTCTCCAGTAACTCTGCACTTTAAAAGCACTCTGTGAACCATACAGTTGCCATTTAAGAGGTAAAGAAGCCAAAGTTTGGAAAGGTTAAGCAATTTTCCTGCTGGGAGCAGAAGGCACGTCTCCAGCTCTCCAGGCACGTTCCTTACCCTCCATGTCATCCTCGTGCCACTTGCAGCATCAGCACAGCCAGAAAGGACTGGACTTCTAGCAAGAAGATAGTTATATCTCACGTAAAGGGAGTCCACATCACCTCACATCGCTCTGGTCCATACACAGAGCTGACCAAGCAAGATAAACATCTACAACCAGGGCACAGGGGGCGGTCAGATCACAAACAGCTCCAGGACAAGGCAGGCAGAAAGCAAGGATTGCTGTCGTTAACGTTGCATCATTCTGGTAATATCACAGCCCTCCCAGCCACAGCAGCGACAACACTTAAACCCTCTGGGTTTAAGAATCTCATGTTCTGAGGGAAACCAATTTGCCTCGAGGTTTTGCCCTGCTTTTGTCAAATGGCCAACAATTAGCCACATCATGGGCATGGGGCCAAGTCAAACCCACCCCCTTAAAAAGCCTGATTGCCCAAAAGGCACCTGATAATTGTCTAACAACAAAAAAATAACTATTAAAATGAGTGAGAAAAGACACAGCACACAAAAGCTCCGTTTGGAAAGTATCTTAAGAGTGTGAAATTGTCACAGCACCTTCCATGGATGCAAGATGTCTAGAGAATTTCCATCTGAGATTGCTTAGCTAGAGGTCTTCGTTCATCTCTGCACGGGAATCCCTCAGGGTGTCACAGCGCCATGACAGAGACTTTCCGCTCAGCTGGGACAGACTGTGGTTCCCCACTTGCATTGATCACATTGCGGCCTTTCCCTTTCATGGTTTTTCTCCTGCTCAGTATCCCAGTGAGGACGAACACCTCAACACCTCAACTCCTTCCTGCCCAGGATGATGCTGCCCCGGGGCAGAAGGTCCCTCTGCACACAGCAGCCAAGCCCAGGAGATGACCAAGGCCACTCGCAGTTCCCACATGGAGGGGACAGGGCATGTGAGAAGCAGAATTGGGGGTCACACGGGCTTTTCTGCAGGGAGAAGCACTGTTCTTGTATTAAGGTCCACATGAGTCCTATCTTGAACATCCAAAGGACGTCTCCTCCTGCAGTGGTGGAGCCCAGGACACCCACCATTAGAGCACCTCAAAGGTCAAGTCCAAAGTTGGTGTTCCCAAACAAAGGGAATTAGACTACCCCCTCCTGGGACACCAACCACCTTCGATCCAACCAGCAGGGCAAATCCCTGCTCACCCACCGCAGACAGCTCCACCACGATGTCCTGGAGAGGCACCACCAGCAGCGTCCTGCTCTGCTCTAATCCACCCCTCCCAAGAGAGGAAACCCAGGTGGCCAGGTAATAAGCTTAGATTTCCCTTTCCATGATAGCAAATCCCAGCAGCATCTCCTCGAGACACCCATGGGTGGGAAAGGACCTGGCTGAAAGTCCTCTACCTTCTCAGAGGGGTCGTTGCATTAGGGAAGCAAGACATCGCTCCACCAGCACCGGAGGAAGCGCCCAGGTACCTTGATGGCAGGATAATGCCCTTTCCTGTCCTGATTGTTCTGAGGCTGCCACCTGAGCATCCCGGGCAGGAAACAGCAGAAAAACAAGGCCTTTGGTTCATGGGATCAGGTCATAAACACGCTGCCCAGGATTGCTGGCAATCACAGGGGATGGAGGGACATGGATTGCCTTGCAGAGATGGCAACACCTGGGTTTGTGTGACGAGGTGGCTCAGTGCCGGCTCCCTGCTGCAATAGGGCTTGGGGCAAGAAGTGTGATGAGGCTAAAGAATAAAGGAGCTTCGTCTTATGCTGCGATAGAAGGAAAAACACTTAACTGGGAATTAAAGCCAATGGGTTGTAATCGGTGCTTTTCTCAGGGTAAGATCCTCATACAAGCACCCCAGCAAAATCATCATCTCTCTCAAGCTACAGCTCAGCTTTCTGAACCCTCCATTTCATCCCCAAAATGGGCAGCAGGTAACAGGCAGCACAGGAGCTTTGGGAGGAGCTGGATACGCAGCTGTGCCCATGTGCAACCTGCTCCTCCAATGAAAGTGTCTGTTATTCTTAGATTACAGAAGAAATCTTGGGTTTTAACTATCCTTAACTTGCAGGATTTTACTGCCTCCTCTACACCCCATGCAGGAGCCAAAGATAGAAACTCGGAGCTGAGAGAGGGAGCAGCTGGAGGAAGTCTTGGTAGAAATCGGGGCAACAACTTGCAATTCTTAAGATTCAAGCTTCGCCCTTCATGTGTTTACTACTCAAGTAAGTGCTCTGCAAAGAGGAGGGAGATGAAGGTGATAAGATGTTCGTTCAAACCACACAAAGGCAGCATATCAAAAGATCCAGGAGGCAACTGGTTTGACAAACATCCTTTCAGGGTGCTCACAAAGGAGCGTGTACCATCCAAACACCCTGGTACCACGCGACGGCCTTATAGGGCCTCGGGTTCCTGTCCCGCTGAGCAAGGATGAAAGTTGCTCTTACCCTCAGGAGGAAGAGCACACCAAGCCATGGCAGGGATCATAGAACCACAGAATGGTTTGGGTTGGAGGGAGCTCCCCAGCTCCCCCAGTGCCACCCCTGCCATGAGCAGGGACATCTTCACCAGCTCACGTTGCTCAGAGCCTCGTCCAGCTTCAGCAATCACATCGATATGCAAAACTGCAGCCAGGAACAAACCGCCCAGCTCATTGCTGGCAAGCTGCACATTTCAGGTGTCCTGCTACAGCCACACGTGTCTGCTGGGAAAGATGGGACTGTCCACTGGGAGATCCCAGCAACTGCTGCAACCTATTTCAACTGCTCTGCAAAGAAGATTTTTCACAGCAATTAGCCCCCTGCTCTGGGACAGCTGGAGGAGCACACATAAGAAGTCTTCGTGTAATAGATGAGCAACAAACCATTATATGCACAGACAACCTTAAAATTGCTGTGGGATTTACACATAATGCAGGATTCTGAGCGAACTGCAGTATTTGGAAGTGAAACGGCAAAGAAAGGTTTAAACAGGGATTTCATCTTAAAGCAGAAGATAAAACTCACAGCACAAGAAGAAAACCTGGTTCGGGAATAACAACAGCATCTGTGCCCACAGGACAACTGTGCTCAGGGGTGTTACTTCCCTGTGGTGCAGGTCATCCCTAAGCGCTAACAGTAGGAGATGAAGATCTGGTTTATCAGTGGTAGAGGTACCAGCCTGGCAGGTCCCTCGACATGAAGATCTGCAGCGCACAGCAGCACCGCGGGACTCGAGTCCTCGAGAACCAGGGCAATGCTGTTGTCTTGCCAAACTGCAAAGCCTCGCTTACACCAAAAAAAAGTGAGAACTGGAAAGCTTACTAAGAGGCAGAGATCGCTTCTTGTTCTCACTGTGTCTGAGAACACGGCTGAACGAGAGGCTCCCACCACAGAGCAGGGAAACCACCTAAAGCGCAAAAGCAGTTTCGGAGTCCTTTTAATATCAAACAGCACCTACAGAAGGTAACAAAAAGGGGGCAAAGCAGCGCCCAGGTTTCATGCCCAGGTTTGGCTGCCTGCTCCCCTCCGGTGCCAGCCGGGCAGTCTCCATCGGGCACAGCAGTGCAGGCTGGGGGGCTCAGCCCAGCCCGAGAAACCGAAACACAAGATGTGATTCATCTCACCAAACTGCCGACAGCTAAATTCAGCCACCGCTTTGTGAACTGCTTACCCGGGGCTGTGCTGGGGGGGTCTCTAAAATGGTCACTTGTGCCCCTGCCAGAACACACATGTCCATCGACACTAAAGGTAAAGTGATGAAGCTCCAGAGCTCCAACGCGGTCACTCAGCTGGTGGCTGAGCAGAGCTGGACTGGGTGAGCCCAGCCATAGACTTAGACCACGAAACACTTCTTTGCAGAAAGAAGTGGCCTCAAGCTGCACCAGGGAAGGTTCAGATTGGACATTAGGAAGCATTTCTTCACAAAAAGGGTTGTGAACCAGTGGAACAGGCTGTCCAGGGCCATGGTGGAGTCACCATCCATGGAGGGGTTTAAAAGGTGTACAGACGAGGCTCTCAAGGACACGGTTTAGTGCTACAGTTAGGTTGGACTCTATGATCTTAAGGGTCTCTTCCAACCAAAATGATTCTGTAATTCTAAGTCCAAACGAGTGTACAAAACACATTCACGAAAGAAAACAGCTCTGTGGGAAGGCACAGTGGTGGCCAACATATAGTCCAGAGCAGGGCACAGAGAACATCCCTAAGCAGCAGAGTGCAAGACAGTTTGAAAGTTAAGTCTCACCTAACAGCTGCAAGTCTATACGGTCCCTTCTGCTGACCATGGACACAGCACACCAGCGTGCAGCAGAAAACATCTGTGGTCAGAGGGGAAAGCTTAGAAAAGAGCTTAAAAACATACTGCAAACGAAGGATGAAGCGTTGTCCAAGCTGGGGGCAAGGAAAAAACCAGACATCCAGGAGAGGCAGAAACAAGGGAAACTGCTCTGTCCCCTTGCTGTAATAAACAGCCTCTGATCCTCAATTTTGTGTCTAGTACTTTGCCTGCAACAGCAAACCCACCAAGAAAGCATCTAAGGTGACACACAACAGTTAAAATCTGGAGACAGGGAGCACTGTGCGCCCCAGGGCCGTGCCGAGGGAGCCAAGGGGGGCTAGAAGTTACAAATCCAGACAGGGACTCTCCCAAATACAGGGCAGGATCGACTTTCTATTGCTCCGTGTGACTTTCCCAGCACGGCATCACAGGCCACGCTGATGCTGTGCTCTCAGGAAGGACGAAGGCGCTGCAGGGGATGCAGAGAGCACAGCGCGGGGAGGGTGAGAGAGGGGAACAGAGCAACCACCAACCTCCCCACACACACGTGTGACGTGGGGGCCGGCAGCACTCGGCATCACGGAGCCCTGAGCGACACCACCAAAAGAAAAAGAAATAAAATACAACACCCGGTGCATGGAGAGCAGGATGGGACCGCGTGGTGATGGGCAGCGGGTTTCCCGGGGCACAGCTCTGCATGGTCGCCCCAGCACCACCGTGCAAACAACCCCCAGGGGGAGACGCTTCCGTGGCCGCTGGGGATAAATATTTCGAACCTCCGGTGAAGTAGAGTAAGTGGATTTGGGCTGTAGATCCCACAGTACCAGCGCTTTTTAGTGGCAATCACAAGTGGTTTATCGCCCTCTGGTACAGCTTTGCTCTGTTCAGCCAAACTAAGTACCCCCGGCTCAGGGGATCAGAAGAGAAAGCCAACAGGAAGCTGAGAAATGCCTAAGACGTGTCAGCTCCACACAAACACCTTAATCCAAGCCCTTCATGCTGCTGTAAATGGGAATTATTTAATGGGATTTCCCAAATTCCATCCCCAAGATTACCTGCATTAGCAGCCTGAGCTTAAGGCTAAGGCTTATAAGATGAAGATGCTGTGAACTCTAAGAAAATAAAACCAAGAGGAGCAAAAAAGCATCAGCTCCAAATTGCAATGGCTTTTTGTTTTGGAGACTCAGAGACATAAGTTCCACAGAAAGAAAGGAAAAAACCTAAAAATATGACAAGCAGCATCCCAATACTGCTCACCTTAGCCATCTTTCGCTCCGGGATCTGCTATCCTTGAGCTGCAAACCTCTCAGAGCACCAGGAGCAGGACTAGTAGCACAAGCATTGGGTACCAGCTGTCGAGGATGCAGCTTTGCCATGTCCCACCTGTGGGTCAGACTGTGGGGTGGCCTTAGGACCAGCCCCAATGGCAACGGAGATACTGCTTTAGGGTCAAGTTTTTAGAAGGGAGTGCGATGAAAGCACCAAATTAGGTCACCGTAGAAGCAAAACCAGGGCTGCGAGGAACACAGCAAAAAGAACAAAATAATAGGAGAAACTGTTTCAAGGCAAGCAGATTCCTCAGTGAACCGAACTGGGTTTCAGCAAAATGCATCTGCTCGTAGGGTACGCAAGACGAGGAGTGGAGAGCCGGGGGGGACTCGAGGACTCAGAACGAAACCTTTCAACTCATCATTTCGAAACACTGTTTGCACTCATCAGACTGTGATTCAAAAAGTAAAAATCAAGCCAGAAAGAAAAAAACAACCACCAAACTTCTCATTTCTGATCAAATGAGAGACATTTTCCTCCACTCACCAGTGTTTAGCTTCACATTGCAATGAGCACCCAGGGAGAGCCGGCTTGGTGGGACCAGCATCGTGCCCGTTTTCAATGGCACTGGCTGGGAACAGCAATACCAAGGCTGGGACCTGACCCCAGGGCGCTCTGTGCTGGTTCCAGCATCCCCGAGCAGCTGTATCCCCAGCACTGCTGGCGCTCCTGCGCCTCCCGAGCTCCCCGGCCACCGCTGCTCGCTTCTTCCCCCACTATGGAAACACTCGTGGCTTCTTCGGTGCTGGGACACGGCATTAACCCCCTGGCACGGGCAGGAGAAACGTCTTGCCCACATCAGAGCACATCCCAGCAGAGCGCGCTCGGAGGACGAGAGCCGGCTGCTCAGCTCACACCCTAAGCTCTTTTTTTATGAATGAAAAGCTTTTCAATCATTTCCCTGCTGGGAAGGGCTGACCAGGAGAAACGGGCTCTCCCGAGCCCCAGCGCGGACTCGCCAGATGGTTGTGAGCAGGAAGGAGCTCAGCCCCGCGCCAGCAGCACCGCAGTGTTGTTTATCTGCTGGTTCCTGGTTTTAGTTTTGCCTCTGTTTTCTTTCTTTGTTCTAAAATTGTGTTGCAATGGCGATACCTGGTCTGAACAACGTGGGGATTACTTTGAAGTCTGAATCAGCCCAACGCTTCATGCGCTTGAATTTTCTTATCTAATAAAAACCTAGAGACCCCAAGCCCAAAGCAAACTATGATCAGATTAGCCCCCACATCCTTTGTTTTTAAGCTGAATAGGAACAGAGATTACCAGCACTCGGGAGCCCCTGGTATGAAGGCACAGCCCTTGCATGTCCGACCCTCCCAAATCTGGGGCTGTCAGCAGGGACACGTCTGCTGGGATGAAGCAGAGCCCCCACGGGCTCTCCATATTGGAAGATCAGTTCAAATGACGATGGGATTTGTCACCAGCATCTGTCTGGGAGTGGGGAGCCGATCAGCAAACTGTCACCCAAGTGCGTCCTCATGGCAAAGGGTAACTCCAGGGGCACCACTGGAGCTGACAGGTCTGCTGGTGGTGGGCACTCAAATCCTCCTGCGGTTCCACCTGCCAGGGTTTCCTCCAAGTGTCAAGCATGAAGCAGATGTGAATGGGCTTCATCAGGAGGATGCTGCCAGCAAAGACCTCCTGGTCATGTCCCTCACGGGCTCCTCACCAGGGCCCTTCGCCTCTGACCAAGACAAACAGCGGTCAAAGAGGTGGCCTGCGGGCAAGGAATTTGATGCTCCTTGATTTTAGGTCCCAGAAGACCAGAAAAAGCCCTTTAGCCCCCCAGAGACAGCAGCACCCCTGTAGGACATGGGGACACTGATGCCACAGGCTCCCCCTGTGTTCCCATCACAGTGCTGACCCCCTTGAGCAGAACCAGCCACATCCCCCTCCCAGGGGGCAGAGGAGAGCTCGGAGCCCCTTTTGGGAAGGCTGGGTGTGCGGCTGAGGCCGACGGCACCCCACAATGGCCAATGGCACCCCACAATGGCCAATGGCACCCCACAACAAGCAATGGCACCCCCCGTGGCCAATGGCAGCTCTCAGGTACTGAAAGCCCAAGCCCTCGCAGCCCCAAGCCACAAGCACAGATGGGAGCGAGTTCCACTCCAGCTGTAGCTCACAAACACAACTCCTGCTGCTCGCCGAGGAGGGGCTGGGCTACGACAAGGTGTATTTTTAGCAAACCAGGACTGAGCCCCCAAAAAACACAGCAGCCCAATGGTACTCCACTCCACTCCACTCCACTCCTGCATGGCTCTGAAGACTATGACCTTAGTTTCAAGGCTGCGGGTCCCTCACTCCCACCCTGCACCCTCACAGCATGGGTGCCAGTCTCAAACCTCTCCATTCCCATAACGTTTTTCCTGCATTCCCAACTCCATGCCCAGCGGTTCCCACCGTCCTGCTGGCCACAGCCACCTCCTGGAGCAGCTTCAGTTCGGGGCGATGCATTAGAGCCCTGTGATGGGCGAGGGTTTGGGCAGAGCCCCTTCAATGGACACATCCCACTTTATGAACAGAATGAGGAAACAGCCCCAATGCTGGCAGAACTTTTAGAGTTAATAAAAAAAATGCAGTTTCCGAGCTGTGCAGGAGAAACCAGACGTCACAGCCCTAAGGTTGAAACACTTGATTTCCAAAGCCCAGATTAGCACCAGCTTCCCCCAGGAGCCAAAATCTTTGGATATTATTCACCCCCCCATTCCCCCAGCACCAGAACTGGACATTATTTAATGCCCTTATCCTCGAATCACCCCTCCGAGGAAGAAAAACACACTACTATCCATGCAGCCATAGGGAACCGAGACTGATGGGGAAAGACAAAGTGACTTTGCCCAGGTCGACTGTGGCAGGACAAGCATCACACCAGAGTTTACCCGGTCACTCGGGGACTGCTCCTTATTTCTGAGAAGGGCCTAGATCGGTCTTTTTTGACAAATTTCTTTAAAAGAAGAAAAAGAAACAGAAGAGATTCAGCAAAGGGAAGGCCCTCTGCTCTGCAGGCACGCAGCTTTGGGAGGCTTGGAGCAGATCTCACGGGCTGGCAGCAACATATTCCCTTTCTCTCTTACCTCCAGGGAGACCTTGAGTTGTTTCTTTGCTTTTAACTTCAAAAATGACTGTGGGGTGATTTTGACAGAGTTCGAGCTGGTGTCTCTCATCTGCCGGCTCACCCCCGGGAGGGATCAAAAGGCACAGAAGCGATCGGGTCACCTACCTGGGACACCCGCCTCCCTCGGGGAACATGCTCCGCTCTCCAAATTAACTGGGGAGATGTAAAGCCCTGGCTAATTAGCTGGCCTGACCCCTCTGCCTTCAGCAGAAAGACCAATTAGCAGGCAATTTGCCTCTGCCAGCGGTGGGTCCTTGCTAGATAAACACTTGCTACTTTTCTGAGAGGGCAGCTCTCCAGTGGGTTAAGTGCAAATTGCTTTTGGTCACAGCTCTCTGACGTTGTGCAGCTATTTCTGCTCTCCTCCTCCAGCTCTTTGCCTACAAAACTCCTTCCAGTAACTACAGCAGCTCTTCGGCTCTAAACGCTGTGATCATTTTTACAAGCACGAGTGGTGCCAGCCCCAAATCACCATTGGGTTTTGCTCTTTGTACCAGCCAAGGCACAAGCCAGCCCAATTTGAAATGAGTTTGCAGGAAGGGTAACGAGATGAGGCATCTAACAAGGAGATACAGCATCCGGGGGTGGTTTTGCGGGCAGTCACAGACAGATGCCCCGGAGCCACAGGGGCAGAGTGGCTCCAGGAGCCAGGGATGTGACAGCAAAGCCCTTTCCCCAGGCAGCCTGGCTGGGTCTGGCTGTTGAACCTGGCACCAACCCTGGCTTTTAAAAACTGCCAAACACGCTCCTGCCTTCAGAGGTTTCAAATAGTTGTCTCCCGTTGGACATAGCATCATAAAAGTTAATAGAGAGAGTCACTTTAGGAAGCCTGTGCTAAGAGCGTTGACCTCCTCTCCATGAGCACAGGCTTTGCAGCACTTCACCCACTGCTCCCAGTCAGGAACGGGATGCAGTGACCAGGAAGGAGAACCAGACCCCCTCCTGTCTAGCGACAGCAGCCGATGGGGCAGACCCTGCGCTGGGCACGGGCTGGAGCAGCCACGGGGCTGCACGGAGTCTCCAGCACTGCGGGCCGTGCCAGGACAGATCACCCTCCCGAGATCACAGAATCACCTTGGTTGGAAAAGACCCTCAAGATAGAGCCCAACCATAACCCACCCCTGGCGCTGCCCCATGTCCTGGGAACCTCATGTCCGTCTGCCCAGCCCTCCAGGGATGGTGACTCCAGCACTGCCCTGGGCAGCCTGTTCCAATGCCCCACAGCCCTTTGGGGAAGAAATTGTTCCTAAATCCAACCTCAGCCTCCCCTGGCGCAACTTGAGGCTGTTTCCTCTGCTCCTGGCGCTTGTTCCTGGGGAGCAGAGCCCGACCCCCCTGGCTCCAAGCTCCTTTCAGGCAGTTCAGAGATCACAAGGTCTCCCCTCAGCTCCTGTTCTCCAGAATGTCCTATTTCACGTCATGCAGCACCCGCTTCCACACCTGCTGCTCCACATGTACCTGACTCCAATCTTCTCCTGTATATCACTTTACAAGGAAAGTCTCTGCAATCTCAAGGAACAGGAGACCAAGGCAGAACCACCCCCTGTAGACATGCAAGATATATCTATCAGGATTTTACCCTATCTAGTCATGGGCAAGTCATTAATTTTAAACGTTTACACCGAGAAATACAGTGTCCTATACACAAGGCGCTTAAATACTGCCCACTTTAGCACTGCTGTTCTTTGGAGTGACCCTTCCCCTTGTCCAAAGCACAGGCTGAGCAACCCCCCGTCTGGTGCCTCCAAGATGCCTGTTTGTACACAGGATTACAGCTGCAGCAGCACATCAACATCACGAGCATCCACAGGGTGCCCCAATACCCTGGCGCTGGGTTCCCTGCTTGCAAGAGATGACAAAATGACTACATGACGAGACCCCCAACGTTCACCTCGCACACAGACCTCAAGCCAAGAAAAGGCCAGTGTTGTCTGGTGGTTACAGAGGGAACCGAAAGTCCGCAATAGAAACCAAGAGCTCTGGTGCCATGGCATGGCGAGTGACCTCTCTGTGCCTCAGTTTCCTCCTCCAAAAGCAGAGAGCGGCTCCTGCTGCAGCGTGCTCCGTCAGGCAGATAAAGCAGCATGTTCTTTCAACTTGTTATTTTTATTTCCTAATGTAGCCTTCACAATCCCATTTATAGCCCTCGCAGGTAGGGCTGGCAGAGCAGGACACATCAAGAAGTATATTTATAATACATTAAAACATACTAATATTTCATAGAGGTTATTTCTTTCTAACCCACAAGAACCACTTGCCTTAACCGAGATATCCTGCCACAGGCTCCTCGAGAGCACAGTACCCAGATACCCGTTCTCAACGTTTTTGAGCAGTAAAACAATGACAGGCAATCGGAACTGATCAGGCAGCAGTAAATTGCAGAAATAAAGCTATGCAAGAGAAAACCACATTTTTCTCAACAGCAGTACCTGCAGGGGATCACGGATTTGACCACTAGTACCAGAGCTTCCTTAGAGCGCTAGTTTTTCAAAAACCCAAATTCCTAAGAAACAAAATACAGAACTGCCTTGTCCAGACTATTGCAACAGCAGCAATCACTCAGGTCAGTAAATCTAATTAATGAGCCAAGAAAAGTGTCATTCGTTTGCTAACTACTTCGCCCAGGGTTGCCAAATAGACAGATAAAGGATTTAGCTGGGGCGTATTCCAGCCAAGGGAGCTGGGAACCTGGCAGAGAGCATAGGAGATTAGAGAGGGCTGAAAAGGAAAAGGGAGGGGGAAGTACCAAAAAATCCAAATAGATTAGCACTTTCAAAATGCAAGCATGTAAATCAGCTTACGCTGTAGATAATGCCGCCCTTGTGAGCTCCTGGCCACGGGTCCGATCGCGGCACCGCAAGGCAGCGCACGAGAAGCCTCAGCTGAGCCGCGTTCTATTTGGGCTCAGGAATCTCATGCCACCAACTCCCTCACAAAAAACAGCAGTTTTGTTTTTACCAGCTCTGTAAATTCTCACAGGAAGCCAATTAGGGGAAACCTGGGAACAGAGGAAGATTCATAACTGCAATTAAGGCTTCAAAGTGCTTCTCCAAAGCGTGGCTGTTAAAATTAGAGCTGGGGAATTAAAAAACAAACAACAACTTTGAAACGTGGAGCTTTCAGATGCCCCCCCGGGCTGGAGGAGCTTCTCAGCCCCAGAACAAGGCATCGCTGGCAGACAGGAGCTCAGCCCACGGGGACCGGAGCAGCACAGGCTCCCGGCTGTCACCTCCCGTCACCAGCGATGCTCCAAGGCTGGCAGGAGGCACACAGGCTGCCCGCGGTTACCTCCTGCCTTCTGCTTTGGGGAAGAAACTTCAGTCCTTTATCACAGTACGTTTGGGATTGGAAGGGACCTCAGAAGATCATCTAGTCCACTCCCCCTGCCAGAGCAGGAATGCCCAGGTGAGGTTGCACAGGAACATGTCCAGGTGGGTTTTGAATGTCTCCAGGGAAGGAGACTCCACAACCCCCCTGGGCAGCCTGTTCCAGTGTCTGTCACCCTTGCTGAGAAGAAGTTTCTTCTCAAATTTAAGTGGAACCTCTTGTGTTCCAGCTTGATCCCATCACCCCTTTGTCCTATCATTGTTTGCCACCGAGAAGAGCCTGGCTCCATCCTCATGGCACTCACCCTTTATATATTTATAAACATTAATAAGGTCACCCCTCAGTCTCCTCTTCTCCAAACTAAAGACACCCATCTCCCTCAGCCTTTCTTCATAAGGGAGGTGCTCCACTCCCTTAATCATCTTTGTTGCCCTATATATGAAACTTTTCCCCACTGAAAATTTCGGTGTCAAACAAAGCCTTTGCTTCATCTATTTGATGTTCTCCACTCCCAGGACCACTCCTAAACCACTGCAGTACCCCGGCAAGGACAGAATGGCCTTGCAGACTAGGCTGCCTGCTGGGATATGGAAGATTTGGGTTTAAATCTACTGCCAAAGTGACAAAACATTTATCATTCAGTGCTACAGACCATGATCCTTCATCCCATCACAAATTAAGACATCCTCTTAGGAGTTCAGCAGTTTCAGCAGTGATCTGGGTGCTAAGAACTGCGTCTAAACATCCAAATAATTGTGTTTGCATCACGGCAGAGCTGCTCTGCCTGCCTGCAATCAAACCTGCACCACAGCAGCTCACTAACCCAACACAAACACGGCTGCAGCTACACCGAGAGCTGGGAAATCCAGCCCCGCAGACACACCAACAGCAACATTCACGTGGACTTCACTGTCACGACGGGATGGGGGTGGTTCTTCAGGTTTTGCTTTGACTTTCAAAGGCAGAAGTCCCCCGTTCAAGGAAAAATATCACCGGGGAGACACTCTCCATGCTCGAGTTTCCCCCACCCTCTCATGCAGAAAGCTGCAGCCATTTGTCTTGGCTTGAGATTCACAACCCAACCAAGCAAGTGACGGGAGCTGAACCACAGCTGCTCATACTAGCAAGCCCGAGGCAGGCAAAACCTGAAAACACTCTACGATCTGCCCAAATGGAACGTGTTTTAGCCCATACCCTGGTCTTGGCCATTTCAGCTTGGAGCAGAGCAGAACAGCCCTACTTGTAGAATTTCAGTCCTCCAGCAGCAGCTGATCTAGATCAGGGCTTTTGCATGTTGGAAGATGTCAATGATACAAGAGTGGACAGACACTTCTAACCAGGGCTACAAACTTCTTACATCTGGGGGATGTGTGTATATATATATTCCAAAATCATCTATCTTCCACAATCTTATATCTAGTCCTTGTCTTGCTGAAAAGCTCCAGTAGAGGAAGCACAACGTGCAGGAATAACACATCTCCACTAGGACATCTTGCAGCTCAGCACTGTCAGTTATGGATTGTCCCACTTCACATCCTTCACGGGCAGAAATGGTGGTGGCAGCCTGTGCTACGGCCACAAAGACGTGGACTCACTGTTCCTGTGTGCCCTTGGCAGGAAAAAAGGTGGAGAAGAACCAAGAGGAGAAAAAGTAACTCACCCAAGGTGTCGGGGCAAAGCCCTGGTAGATCTCGGAAAAGACGGCGAAGGTCCTGCACCAGCTGTAGCATCGGACCCACAACCGCTGCGCTCTGCCTGTTCTCACTGCCAACACACACAGACACTTCCCTCGTGACGGCACCTCCTCTCTAGACAACACTCCCAACAACAGCTTTTCTTCCAGCCCCTCCCAACCTCACCCTCTCTCTAAACAGACTGAGAACATCGTGCTCCAGCAGGCAGCAGAGCCGAGCTAAGAGATGCGATGGCTCTTTGGTGGGGACACAGGCTCTTCCTCTCACCAGACCCACCAAAGCTCCCGGAGCTGCAGCAACCCCTGTGCCCAGTGCAGGCTGGAGGAGGAAAGATCTGCCGAGGCTGTGCGAGGACCCAGGAGCTCACACAGGCAAAGTGACCCTCAGTCATCTTCACCCATAGCGTGTCCTTAATGTCATCTGCTTTCCCCCATGCGTCCACCTCTACTGTCCGCACATGGGCTCGCACACCCCATCAGGTGCCTTGCACCACGGCTGAGTCCTTCTCAAATACATTGGGGGGGGTCTACTGCAGGATCTGCCGTGTGACTTAGGAAAGTCATCTGTGTATCTGGAAATGCATTGGCTCCAGGTGTTTTTGCATGAGCCACTTTCCCTATGCTGTTTTTGCCCCACAGCTGAGCAGGTAGGACTCAGTAATCAAATGGGGTCAATGAAAATTCCAGCCAAAAACTCAGCAGCACCTGCTGCAAACAGTCAACAGCATCTGAATGAGCACAGCTGGGGCTTGGACGATGGCTCCGCCTCTCCAGTAGCACAAAACAAATCATCACAAAAAGCGGGAATAACCCTGTGGGATTAAGCAATGAGCAGGGCTGACATCGAAGACAACACACGGGTAAGCAGGGACACGTTCCCAAGGGGAGAAGAACTGGAGAAAGCAACTCTCTGGAGTGAAACCTGCAGAGCCCACAGCCCACCCATCCTCTGCCTCTCATTACGCACCGAGGAGACTTCCCATCTGAAGAGGAAGGCACCGGCCTGAATCCATCTGCACAAAAACATACCCCTCCCCACCGGCCGAAGCCGAGGGCTCCGCCATGGGCTCATGATGGTTTCCAAGAGCAACCTGCACTTCTGCATTTTCAACAGAGATCTTCTTACTTCGCCTTCCCGCATGCTGGTGCCAAAAAGAGAAGTGCTCTGGAGCCGGGGGGAAGTTGTGCCACCGCTTCCTATTCTGGAGGATGATTTCACTCTCCTGCAACATCCGAGAGCCACACGTGGCACCCGCCACGCTGCACAAACGAGCTGTGAGGTTATTAACATGCAAAGGACTCTGGTTTGGGCCAAACAGTTCCAGGAAACTCAACAGTTGTGTTCGAGAAAATACAAAAATAAAGACTGCACACAAATGATCTGGTCAGAAATAACCATGCTGTCCCTTGGCGCTCGTGAGGCTGCAAGATGCCACAGCAGGACATGTGGCTCGGTGACGGAGAGGCTGGGGAAGGAGAGATGTGTGGAGGCAGCAGTCCAGGGCCAAGCAATGACTGTCTGTGCTCCACTAAATGAAAACACATACAGCAAGGCTGGGCTCAAGCAACCCTGGGGCCCCGTCTGCTTGTTTAAAGCGGGTCAGTTCTCTTGGCCACGTAGCAATGTCTAGTGATGGGGAGAGAAGATCCAGAGCAGCCAAGAGATCTGCTCCTCCCCACACAATGGGCTGGACTCTTCCCGCCTGGATGCTAAAGGAACAGCTATGTACCAACCACTGACAAATGTCTGAATGAAAGACTCTTTCCACTGTTCATCGCCAGGGTTTCCCCCCATTTGCCCAGCATGGGAATGGAGGGCAGGGCTTACACTCTACCCAAGCAGCTTGGGTCTGTCTTCCAGCGTGGATGGCAGATTCAAGCATCACTCCACAAGCTTTCTTTACAGCCATACAGCTTGGGTTTCCGTTCACATCAACACAAATGTCATCACCGTTTAGAGCGTGAAATCTCCTGCCTCTCTTCCCCAAGAGAGTTTGATAAGCCCCATTACCAGAAACTTTCTGCGGCACAGCTAAAGAGTGGATCAGGCCTTACCATATTCCCTGCTTAAAACTTATTGCTGTGGCCTTACCACCAGAGAGGCACCTCTAGATATTTTTAGAGGTAATATCTGCTAGCACAGGAATTACAGTGCATTAATCAGCAGAGAGACACATATTAACAGTCACAAGGTCAAAACACAACATCCATAATTCGCACCTCGTTGGGAGTTACTGAGAAAACAGAACACAGAGGAGCCATCACAAGATCTGCCATCTCTACGGGCGCGGAGGTTCGCACCTCCCCAGAACACGCCAGGGAAAATGTACTTTCTCAGATGGACCAAATCCTCATGAACAGCAAAACTCAGCAGGGGCTCTACGGGTACGTTGAGTCCCTAGAAGGTAACGCATCGGTTTGCAAGGCCACATGTCCAGTCATGAAAGTTATAAGTTGATTGGTCATACAGATGGTCAGATTCACTTTCCTGAGCTATCTAGATTGTTCCTCAAGAAGTTCATAACCTGAGCCCACCCTAACCAGCCCCTTCTTCCAGAGCTTCCTCCGCTGGGTACAAGTTATGGGCAAGGAGGCACCGGGGTAAGTCAAGACTTCCCGCACTGCTGGCACAGACATCAACAGCACCAACCAGCTGCAACCTCAGAGCAGTGGACCAAGGGAAGGGATCATTCAGGTCTCACCACTGCTGAGCAGGACAACCCTACCAGACGAGTGGATTAAGCAGGATAACTCAGTTCCCCTCCAAAGAATGCCCCAGGCGCAGCTGCTCAGGGAGGGAACTGCTGGGGGATGCAAATCAACACTCACCACCATCTAAAGAAGAAAACGGTGCCATTATTTGTCTACAAAATGCTTGATCACTACAAGGATTCAGATGAAATTAAGTCACCCAGAGCTGGTTGATGGTTCAGTCAGGTGCACTGGGCTTAGGTCCAGAAGGGGGTTTATACATATGCAGGATGACTTTCTGCCAGAGTGGTTGACCCTTTCTTCTCCGAACACCCTGGACCACCAGCAGCTCTGCTGGCATCCCCACCAAGGCTCTTACCGGCACACCAAAGCGCACAGCAAAATGAAGAAAGCCTCTCACACCCTGAAAACATTTGTGAACCCGCTGCACAGCCAACAAAACATAACAAGGCAAAACAGACCAGCCAAAGCTCTTGGTCTCTTGTTTCTTACAACTTCAGGATTATCATCCTGAGCCAAAAAAGAAATCACAATAGAATCCAAGGCAAGATAACTGAGCATAAAAAGCATCCAGCGACTGTGGAGAAGCCACATCAACTGTTTGCTCTGCCACAAAGCTCCATGGTGACACTGGGTCTATCACAGAGGTAGGATCTGTTGCCTCTAACTTTACCTATGCAAAAACGAGGTGAACCTCTAAGCAAATCGACATCTACAGGCAGAAGGAGCACCTGGTATGGAGGTCAGCTCATCCCATCCAACTTGAACCGCTCTTCAGGGGTAGCCCATGGACTAAGTTAAATCAGAGGCCTAGATTTTTAGGCAGGTGTCCTTACCAAGAAAACTCATACCCTTATTCTCCTAAGCAGCTTCCCACATGCAAATTGGGAATAATCACACTTCCTTCCTTAGGCAGCAGTTGCACAAACAAAGGTTTCAAAGCCTGTAAGAACGTCTGATAGTGCAATAATGGGAACACGGAAATTGCGATAGACTCAGTTTAGCTTTCACTTCTTTACCCCAAAATTTGATTCATAACAAAAAAAAAAGCAGAAGCCAACATTTTTGCAAGTGACTTTGTCTGTTCAAGGTCCCCAGGACTCCTCACTAGACTTCCACTTCTGGACAACCAGGTGTAAGCTCTGAGGAACAGTGCCAGAGGTTGGCATGAGCAGCTCTCAATAAACCACTGTCCAAGAAAGCTTTAGGAGTGCACCACTATAAAGTCTCTGCTGTAAAACCAGAGAGTTCTTTCCACCTTCGAAGATGGAGTGTGTGCTTTAAAACTGCCCAAGGTCAATTTTACCAGGTTATTTCACAGATTAACTACATTAGAGTACTGATAATCTAGAATACACGCACTGTTACTTACTTAGTTGGAGCACATGAGGGCTAGCAAAAGACAGTCACAGACACCAGTGGTGTGTGGGCCAAGGCAGGAGAGGTCTCATTTCCACGCCAAAGCTGCATTAGCTCTTCAGCTAATTCCCACCAGCCGTGGCAGGACCAGCCGTGGACCCTCACCTGAGGTTACTGAAGAAATCAGCTGAACTGCGCCTATAACCAAGCACCTCCCCATCGCTCCCAGAGGGAAGATGTGATCTCTTGCCCACCCTGCTAAGGCTGGGTAAGCAGGATCTGAAGTGATGGCAGAGGAGCCAGGAAGGCCCCAGCACCCAAGTGCCCATGGGAAGATCGTATCATCACCGAATGCTGCTGCTGGGGCTGTCGCTGCCTCTCCTTTCTTGAGTCACAGGTTTCTTTCAGTCATTTTTTAACAAGTCAGACAAGCAGGTGGGGCTGCCCCTAAAATGTACAAAATGCAACCACAACAAAATTTTAGTGATTTAAGATTGAAACTGCCTTTATGTTGTTGGATGCCTGTATCTAGTGAAGTCCCACAAGGGTCGGTACTGGGACCAGTACTATTCAATATACTCATTGATGACTTGGATGAGGGAATAGAGTGACTGTCAGCGAGTTTGCTGGTGACTCCAAGCTGGGAGGAGTGGCTGACACTGGAAGCTGTGCTGCCATCCAGAGACCTGGACAGGCTGGAGAGTTGGGCGGGGAGAAATTTAAGGAAATATAATAAGGGCAGGTGTAGGGTGTTGTATCTGGGCAGGAACAACCCCAGGTTCCAGTGTAAGTTGGCGAATGACCCATTAGAGAGCAGCGTAGGGGAAAGGGACCTGGGGGTCCTGGGACAGCAGGGTGACCACGAGCCAGCACTGGGCCCTTGTGGCCAGGAAGCCAATGGTACCTGGGGTGGGTTAGAAGGAGGGTGATCAGTAGGTCAGAGAGACATCACAGATACATACAAGCTGATACATCACAGACTCATACAAGCTGAAGGTACTTGTAACTTATTCTGGGACTTTCTGTAAGCGAACATCTTCCCTGCTGCAAGGTTAGCGATGTGAACAGGCGGCTACGTTGAGACCATGACCAGCTTTATACCCGAGCAGCAACACTTAGGGGAAACTGAAACCACAACAGTGCGATAGTGTCCAGTGCAGAATTATCTGCAAACCTCCCTACCACCCATTCTGCAAACTGAGACTTCCTCTTGACTTATTTTTAAAATGTTCTTTTTTACAATTACCATTTTTCAGGACAAGATCTAGTGTATTCTTGACAAACAGATAACAGGGGAATTCCACTCACTGCCCCTTTAAAGCTGTGATGTATTTTGATGCCGAGAAATACAAACCTCTAAATTAGTCCCACCGAGCCATCACTGAGAACAGTTCCGATGGTACCTTCTCTTTCTCCAAAAAGACACTTATCTGTACGCAGCCCCAGTGACTCACTGCAGGCCCTTTCAATTGGAGATGTTCTTACCATTGGCAAGATGCTGCCTTCATCTCCAGCTAAAAACAAGGGCTGAGCTCTTCATCTCCATATTCCATTATTTTTAGCTGCTGTAATGCAATACTCTTGAACTGTTGAAGTACTGAGCTTCGGGAAGTCAAAGGCACAGGGAGGAATGTTGTTAGATTAAGGTCCATTACTTTTTGCAATGGTTTCTGCAGGAAACTGCAAAAGACTCATTCCTGGAGATGCTGAAGGACAAGCTTCAAACTGAAGCCCTGCTCTGCTGGGGGTGGGAAATGGGATAAGCTCCATTACAGAAACGCTGCTGTAAAGAGGAGACCTATCTGTGCCCATGTCCTTGAAGACAGAACAAGCAAAACCAGACTCAAACTGAATGGCAGAGGGACAGTGGTCCCTGCCGTAAGGCCAGGGAGACCTTCAGCAGCCCTGCCAGTCCTGATGACCCTTCCAATCTGCCCTCCTTGTCCCCATTGCCTTGACAGTCCTCCTGCCTCCAGGCAGAGGAGCAGCTACAGAGGTCTGTGGGAATTTCCTGGACTTCACTATTGCAAAGTACATCTTGATGCTGAACAATAACTTCTTGAAAAAAAAATCCAGCCCTACCCTGTGCTTCTTTTCCTCTCCCCTCCATCAATGCTTTGCTCACCTTAGAACCACAGAATCATTTTGGCTGGAAGAGACCCTTAAAATCATTCAGTCCAACCATTAGCCCAACACCAGCACTAACCCACGTCCCTGAGAACCTCATCTCCATGCCTGTTCAACCCCTCCAGGGTCTGACACCCCAGACTAAGGCTGGCAGGTTTCTGCAGCCCGTGCTTTGCTTTCTGGCCAGGAGCACGAAGCCAAGCCCGTCTCCTCTCCTCTGGCTTTCATCAGCAATAGCACCTCTGCCGCCAGCATCACCTCCCTGGCACCCAAACCCTGCTCTCGCCCAGCCTGCGATGGGTGCAGAGAGACAGCCCAGGACACCAGCAACCCCAGCCCATCCACAACCAGTCCATGGGTGTGTGGCTTTGGCAAAACTCAACCAGGGTAAGAAAACTCTCTATCTTTCTTCTCAAAAGACAGCAGAAATGACACATGGCTGATCTGAGTAAAAAAAGACCAGTTATACATACTTGCTTTTCAGAGAGAAACTGTACTTCTTCCTGGCACCAACTATGAAAACCCCTCACCACATGATGCAAGAGTTAATTTTAACTTGTATCAGTCTTTATCACAGCAGTGAAGGTTAAAGTTTTGTCCAGTATCAGAGTCCATTACAAGCCCAGTGTCAAGTTAAGCCCCAAGAAGATTTAGGCTGGAGGTAGCGGTGGTGGTTGGCAGAGTCGTGCTGGGTGCCGGATGCCGTCAGCCCTATGTCACGGAAACTCCAGGGAAGGTGGAAGTTCAGCAGAGAAGTGGCTGTGTGTCACAGGAGACAACCAAGGGGAAAAACCACCAAAACAAAAGCAGCAAATGCATAATTTAGAGAAAAAAAAAGGTGCTTCCCAAAATAAAGGCAGCAGCCCAAGCTGTCCCTGCTAAGAAGGAAGTGAATGACACAACAGTGTCAAATGGTTCCTCCCAACACTCCCTGGGGTGGCTGCTCATCCTGGTGGGACAGACCGAAAGGAGACATCTCCGTGGGAAGGGTCTTACGGCCACTCATGTGGGGCAAAGGGGACAAGACTCCAGGTGTTCCCATGCTCAGCAGGAGACACCCTCCCAAAAGCATGTGGGACAGCTGGGGATGAGGTCCATGCTGAGCTCCTTCCCAAGCTGAAGGCTTCACTATGGCTAAAGACACTGGGTTCCTTACCAAGCTGAGGATGCTGCAACAAAGCCCTCAGCTTGGGAGGGAGCCCAGCACCAACCACCTCTGGGTACAGACCTCAACCCCAGCTCTCCTACACACTTCCTATGATGGTTGCTGCGTGCATTTGGCTTCTTTGGACATGGCCCTCGAGGAAAATCCATTTTTACTGTGCAAGAATACACGTGGGTGGCACTATCATATTTAGGATAGCATCAAACACAAAGGGAAACAGTGACATCATGAAAAATTCTCATCAGCTATTCTTTGTTCCACTGACTTTCTAGTGCCTCTCCAAACTCTTCCTAAGACTTCCTGACTGACCCCCCCCCAAAATATATGTCATGTTGCTCCCTACTCCACAGGGTTGGGTTCTGGATTGGTTTTTATGGTGTCTTTTTTTTTGTTTTTGGGTCTGTCACTCCCCCATCCCCTTTTTTTTCCTATTGCCAAATCATCTTTTAGCCTCAACAGGGCCAGGGACCATCTCCATTCTGCACCCGAGCGGAGTGGCACAGAGCACACACAAACAAGGGGCCCTCCCAGAGGGGACCCCGACCCGCTGCCCCGCAGCTCCCTTGCACTGAAGGACAGCGAGAGCTGATGCTAATTCCTTCAGCCTCTTCAGAAAAACAAGTTTACACGGGAGATTTCAATTGGCTCTGTCTCTCTGCTTAACTACTCCAGCTGTGAAACAAAGTGAGTGAGAGACAAAGCGCTACAAACAAGCGGCATGACCATTTCAGAGGGCTTTTTGTGAGCTTTAATGCCAAACCCACTAAATAGATTAACTTACAGCATAAACAAGCAAGTAAATCTTTCCCCCAAGGCCTTGTGTATCCAAAGGAAGCTTTAGAAGTTGCTTCCTGCCATTGTGGAGGCCCTGCTGGGAACCCAGGAGCCTTTTCAGTCCCTGGCTTGGTTGCCCAAAACCTTCAATTCCCTCCCAGCACCGCTGGCTGCAGCACCACAACAGACACATGATGGCAAGGACAGGTTTTGCTGTTCCCCATCACTCTCAGGCCAAGGAACTGGGATTCATGTGCTTCCAGAGCTCATAGAAGGGTGTGAGCCCGTCTTTGACCAGACTACTCATTACAGCCGCAGAACCACCATCATAATCAACAAGAAGAAAGGAAGTCTCCAAACAAAGAGACAGACCAAGAAGGGGTGGGCATCCATCCAACAACAGGATGACCAGCAGTGGCCAACCCCACCATGTTGTTCAGCTCCCAAACATCTTTAAAAAGCCCACAGCGCTGAAATATCACAGCAGCATCCGCACTTGCCATTGGGCACAAAACCTTTCCAAGCCTCTGGGAAGAAGCAGGCTCAAGCTGTGCTGGAGGCCACCACTGCAACCCAGATGTGCCAAACCCTGCAGATGTGGAGACAGGCAGGCTGCACAAAGGGAAGATGCTGGGGCTGGAGAGCTCAGGGCCATCCCAACACAACAAGCAAGGTTCAAGCTCCATGGCTGAGGGCAAGACCCTGAGCTGGACCATCCTTGGCCCCAAAAGCCATGGAGAAGACAAGCTGAAAGGTATCCTCTTCACATGAAGACCCTACCCACAACTATCCATCCTTTCTTCTTGGCACAGTGATTACAGTTTGGCAGCTACAAGGGACACTGAGAGCACCCCATCCCTAAAGTACCTCCAGCCAGGTTGGCACAGCCCCATGGCTGGTCTCCCACATGTGCAGCAAGTCCCCAGATCCCTCCAGTCACACATCACAGGAGCAAGGGGTGTAACAGTTCAAGCAGCAATGTAGCCTGAATCCCGTCCAGCCCCCGGTCCCTCCCATGATGGGCAGGAGCATCACGGCAGATGGGGCTGGTCCTTTGGCTCAGATCTTCACTAAGAGCCAAGGAGGCACGACAGTGACTGCAGGTGCCCAGCTTCTGCAGAGTCGAAGGCTACTCCCAGCATCCTAGAGCATCCTGCTCGTGGTAGTGTTCTGGTTGGACACCACAGGGAGCAGGTGGGGCGCCTTAAATACCTGCCAGCCTGTCATCACTTCTAAACCCAAAGCCACAATCCAGCAGCTCAGGGCACACCATGAAGGAGGTCCCCCAGGCTCTAGATGTGCCCTGCACTGGCGAAAGTGGGTTTAGACCCACGTAGCCATTCCTTCACACCACCCAACTTCCCTAAAGGCTCAGACATCCACTGGCTTCCAGACCAGATCAACCTGGGAACAATTTGTGGTTAATGACCAGTCCTTTGGGCAACTTAGGCTTCTGGGCTTTGATTGCAATCCAGTTAATTGATCTGCGGAGGCAAACGTCAAGCAGGAACCCCCTCAGACAAGCAGGATTCACGCACACGGATGAGGAGCAGCAGGGATGTAGCCAAGCCAGGGTCTGCAAGGCTGGACTTTGCTGGGTCAGACTGCAAAGCCTCCACACCCAGGAGCTGCTGTATCTCCGTCACGCAGCCGCAGGAGGTGGGAGGTTGCACATGGCGTGTGTACCGATGTGCAAGGTTTAATAACACAAAGACACCGAGAATGAAGAAACATTTCTGAAGTTTCACATGTACAGAGTGCCAGAAACAATGAGAAAAGGGAAATGCCACCTGAAAGGATGAGAGCTTGTTTGCAGAGAAGCCTCTGAGCCCTGGGTTTAAATAGACATAGAGCGATGGGGGAAGCAGCTGAAAGGGGAAGCATTTCATCCTAATTTGAGACAACAAAGAATGGGCCTTTGTGGAAGGGATGAAAAACACTTTGGCAAGCTCAAGACAACACCATCTTTCCTAAAGCGTGCACACACCAGCTGTACATCCATCCACACAACACTGCATCGCAACAGACTTTAACACAATATTGAAAATATCTTGATGTTACAGCTCAAACCCCTCCAACATAGGATAAAAAAAGGTGATGAATTCCCTGCCACAGCAGCTGCTAAAGACAGTCATGAGATGGGTTTGAAGCCGAGCCTTTCCTGCAGCGCCGGGCAGCTGTGAGCAGTGTGACCGAGGGACGGTGCTCCAGTGTGCCCTTCCATTCCCAGGCATCGCTTCTGCTTAAACCCACCCCAAAATAAGGACCAGCAGCATTTTAGGAGCTCTCAACTCAAGCACTGTGGGAAATTTGGGCAATGAAAGAAAGCATTTGAGGGAAAGTCAAGCCCCATTGCTGTCTCTGCAGCACTGAGAGTCACTAATAATTGTCCCAGCACTACAGGACCATGTCACCCAGCCAGGTAGCGTTTTCCCATTCCCCTTTCAACTCAGCAAGAGGCTCACGCTCACATCTGTCGGCTAAAAACATCTGCAGCCCTTTTCACTGCCCGGCACAGCTGGGCAGGGAGCGCTGGAGCCCACAGCTCCCCAGGCACACACCGGAGGGGTCAGCAGCCCCGTTCCGGGAACGCAGCGGCGCAGGTGGGAGCTGAACCTCACAGCTGCCCCGGCAGGAACCGGCCTCGGGGCTCTTCTTACCCGCACGAGACTGGAACCTAGGTGAACTCTCACACGTGGCAGGTTAAACACAGCAATCCCACTCGCAAGGAGAGGACATCCGAGATGAAAACAGCCAAGCCTCGAACACGGAACCCCGCCACGCTGCTTCCAAACAAACCGCGCTTCCCGTAGCATCGCGCTGCCTTCTCACTCGACGGAGCCACCTCTCTTCCAGCCACACACCTGCAAACTCAGCCGAGCATCTCCCGCGGTGCTGGGGAGGATCATCTGACCGCAAGCTGAAGTTGCCTTTATTTTTTAATTCTTTTCTGTTTTCTTTTCTATTTTTCTTTCCAGCAGCAGAGCTTGAAATCAGAGCTTAACAAGTCTGAAGGAGCTCATGCCTGGCCACTCATGTATTCCAGATGCACATGCTATAATCGCAGCTTGCCAAACAGGATATGAGGCGTAAGAAAATAAAGCATCTTATCTTCAAGCTTTTCCAAGAGGGTATTAGAAACAATGGAGAGGAAATACAAAATTAACACTAGAGAAGAGCAATTGGCAATGCCCCTCACAAGTCTGTTCTTCATTACAAGGCTGCCTATTCAGTAGCTTTCATTAGGAAAATCGCATCACAGAGCCATTCCCAACAGTGTCCCTATTTCCTAATTAAGCTCCACCAAAGAGCCACGTCTCTTACTTACCGCACAGAATACAATCACAACAATTACCATTTCATCGTGCTCTGGCTGCTGAAAACCCTGCAATTAAAGCATCCAAGGAGTCACACAGGCGCGTCATCAGGGAGACAAGTTCTCACGTCGTGCTAATTGGCGACCAAAGACGAGATCAGAAGAAACAGGAACACGGGCTTTTTGGCCTCTGTGCTGGGAAAGGCGCTCGGGAGCTGCAGCCGCCCCCCAGGCTCCCACCCGGTGCAGAGGGCTCAGTGCCCGCACTGGTGACAAGCCCTGGACACCCCTCCAGCCTGCAGTGCAGGACATTGTCACCAAATCCTCCTGCATGTCATGCCCAGAGGTCACCCGTAGACCCCCGATGATGGATTTGGATGGGTGTGACCCTCGCAAAGAAAAGGCTGGCAGTGGACTGGTGACAAAAATGTCCCCACACCACCTACAGCCATGACAGATAAGGCAAGGATAGGGAGTCCTGCGGTACCGAACCTCTTGGGGAAGCAGAAAGGAAATCTCGTAGAGAGGAGGGAAAGAGCGTGAACTGCAGCTCTGGAGCCTGGACTGCATCCCCGTTTTCCTCCATTATAGCCAGAGGTGACATTTCCAGCCCAAAACAACACCCTGGCTGAGCACAGCTGCAAAGCGCAGAGCTGCAGCAAGGGAGACCTGCCGGGCTGCAGCGCCATGCCCGCAGGGTGGGCACAGTTTCCATAGGAACCTCATCCCCCCTCCCCATTCTCTCACCTACTGCCCAGCACAAGTGCAAAGAGCTTATGGGAGCGGAGTTTGGATACAGCAGAAGCGTCCAATCACTCAAAACCAGCCTCAGGGCACCCACCTCAGTGGCTCTCCCCAAACAAACCCATGCGCAATTTTCCCCTTGCAAAAAAATAATGCAAAAGTGGGCAGCCCCATCGTGCCAGGAACAGCTCAGCAGTCACCCAAAAAGAGAAGTTGAAACTACCCCAGGTGAGCTGCAGCATAGCAAGGCCACTGCGGTCCCCATGCCACCGAGCGGGTGTCACAGCCCGGTCTCCGCTGCAGCCAGAGCGCTGTACCGACAGCACCACCACGTTCGGCATCCCTCTGCCCCGAGGCTGCTGCAGCACGGGGAGCACATGCTGCCCGAGCGGCAAACGGTACCTCTGCCAATGCTTTCAGCTGGGTTTAGCTCTTCTTTCTCAATGCAAAATTCACGTCTTCATTTTCACGTTCAGCAAAAGGCACCAAGTGACAAGTTTTGGGTTGCTTTTCTCCAAACTAGGGTGTCCTGATCTCCAGGGGGAAGGAGGGACTGGCCAGCTGCACCATCCTACAGCACCAGAGCTGCAGGTGAGGAGCCCCAGCCCGCCTCCCCAAATCAATGCATGCCAGCATTACAGCTTCCCCTCTGTATGAGCACCTCCAACACTTTTCATCCCCCTTGCTCTTGCTGGGGGCTGTGGAGCTGCAGGGAGCAGGGGAGCAATGGCCACACGATACCAGGGAAGGCAGACCAGTGGGCTCCCCGTTTCAGTCCGGCAGGACAACATCGTGAGGATGGAGTTGGCCTCGGACCAGACGCACCCCTGGCTCACAGTGCAGCATCCTGGGCTTCGTGCTGCCCAGAAACCCGCAGCGCATCGTCCAGCTCCACAGGACACGCCAGCCGTCCCCTGCACCCTCCAGCCTGGCACAGCCACTGCGACCGAGGGAGGCAACCACTGCAACCACCACCGCCAGGCTCTCGCTCTTTATCTTCTCATCTTTCTAGGTTTAAACTCTAATCTGAGCAACACCCAGAGCTTCAAAACAATTTGCAACCATGTTTTGGAAACCATTTGCAACTGCGTGCAAGTTTTTGTTCTGAACAAGAAAAGAAAAAAACAGACCCCTGCAGCAAACACAAAAATTAAAGCATTGATGACCTGCATATCCCTGGAGTTTGCAGGTTCTGCATCAAACCAAGATTTAGAAAACTCGTCTAAACGGGAAACCTAAATGAATTGCAGCTGTTCAGCAGCAGGGTGAGCAGCAGCAGCCTGCAGCTGCCTCAGCACAGCTTGGCTGCATTGAGAGCAGCAGCACTGAAAACAAACCATTAGCAAGGTTAACGGCTGGGGTAACAGCAGTGAGATGTTAATAAACACGGAAACAAAGGTCTGAAATCTCTTTTCTCCCGCTTTGGTTGGTGATTTGAATCAGCCTAGCCTTTTCCTCCCTGAGGGCTTACACCGTCCAAAACAGCTAAACATCCTTTTGGGGAGGTTGTTGCAGAAGTGAGTGCAGCGGGAGGCCCAGCTGGGTCTGGGCACCCTGCAGTCACCACTGGCCGCTAAACAGGAGCTGCTGGTGGCACCAGAAGGCCACAGAAGCACCTGATGGAAGATGCTTCTTTGCAGGCACAACTACCAGCCCAGGCTGGTGCACGAAGCAGCACAGGAACACCTCTGGACTGGTGGATGTCCACACTCTGATGCCGGAGGGATGACACGCTGCTGGGCTTGTCACATCCCAAACCACATCCTATTGTCAAAGCAGAGACCTCCGGGGGTTACACCTCCACCCTCTTGGACTGGGGGGACCCAGTCGAGGGTGACAGGCGCAATAGGTGACTTGTCCTGGCTGGGGGAGCTCCTGCTGCAGTGACACGAAGTGACTCACTGCCACCCCCGCCAGCGGCCCTGCCAAAACTCCAGGCGGGTGCTGGAGAGCCCCCGGGATTTCCCAGGGACCCAGGCACAGCGGGGTGTCCCCTGGGGCCCCACACCTGGGTCACAAGCGGCAGCTCCGTGGGGTGGTGTGGAGGCAAACAAGTCTGCAGTCCAGAAATGAGTCACAGCAGTGCGGCTCGGCCCCATCTGTGGGGTGACACCGGCTCCTTCTGGCCAGGGGTGCAGGGGGCCGGGGAACCCGCTGAGCTGCAAGGGGACCCAGAGGGAGACATGGTGCAGGGTGCCCCTTCCAACCTTGCAAGGGAAAGCCAGCACCCCGGGGCTGCTGACACCCCCGTAGGTGAGTTTAGCCCCCAGCTACATGGGACCCCCCCATGACACCAGGTTCATTTTCCCCCTGTTCCCTGGACACCCCGTTAATAAGTAGCCTTCCCAAAATTCCACAGCCCGCCCCGGGCACACGGGTGCAGAGCGCTCTCCCCCCGCACCGCCGGCTGCACAGGCTCCTCGCTTACACGGACACCCCGCTTATAAACAACCCCCCTGCTCACCCGCCTCCTCCACAGCCACAGGTATACAGACCCCCCTTCCCCCGCCTCATTTACACAGCCCCCACCCGGGAATACAGAACTTCCCGGTGACACGGCCACCCCCCGGTTCTCCCCACCTGCAGGGCCGCTGCCGCCGGGGCTCCCTGCCCATCCTCGGCGTGCCCCGCGGGGCTCCGCGCCGGGCTCTGCTCCGCTCCCTGCGGCGGGCGGCACCGGGCGGGCGGGGCTGCCGGCGGGACCCGCCCCACACGTGTGCGCAGACCGGCCCCGGGCACTGCCCGGCCCGCCCCCGGCCCGCCCTCATCCGTGCCCCCAGTACCCAGCCCGCGGCACCTGCGCGACTCCCAGCCCTGCTGCCGCCCTTCCCTGCGCCCTGCCACCCTCCATCCATCCCTCCATCCATCCCTCCATCCATCCTTCCATCCATCCTTCCCTCCCGCCCACCACCGTGCTGTTCATCTAGCTAGCCATCCGTTCAGACACCCGCCCTTCCATCCGTCCATCCTCACACCCATCTGTCCCCCCACCACTTTCCCATCCACTCTTCGCTCTTCCATTTGTCCACTCCTCCATCCTTCCCTCCCTCCTGCCATTCCTCTGTCCATCCACACATCCATCCCACCATCCTGCAATTCATCCATCTACCCTTCTCTCCATCAATCTCTCCTTCTCCTCCATCCATGCATCTTTCCAACCCTCCATCCACCACTCCATTCATCCATCTGTCCATCACTCCAGCCATCCACCTCGCCCTCCCTCTCCCATCCCTCTCTCCCTTCCTCCATGCCTCCATCCTGCGTATTTCGTGACCTTGTTTTCTTCCCTCCCTATGCATCCCTTCACCCCATCTCTGCTGGAAAAGCCCTCAGTAGCTTTCAACAAAGCCACCAACATCCTGAGCTGGGCAACACCAGGCTGGAGCCATGCTGCTGACTTCTGCTCTGGTGGCACTTGGGAATGGCCTTTTTCTTCTGCCTTCGAATTTGTTCCTGAGAAAGGGCCTGTGCCACCTCTATCGCTGGCAATACTCAACCCCCATGCCTTCCCGCTGGTTCGTCTGCCGCAGGGGGCTTGCGGCCACATCCAGCCCAGCTGATATCGCAGACAGGGGCAAGGATCTGCCTTTGGGTTTCTTTGCGGGTTTCGGTTTTTCAAAAGAGAGTGACTCTTGCTGCTGATGCTCTGAGATTCGAAAGCTGCTCAGGGGCCGAAATAGATGTGGGTTTCACAGTGAGATTCCAGTGAATTTTAAAAGAAAAAGCAAACCCAGTCAGAGCCAAAATTGTCTTTAATTGGTGACCCATTGAGACAACCACCTGCCATACAAGCCATGTAGGACGCCAGCGCTCAGAGCCAGCTGCCTCCTGCTCCGGGAGGGCTGGAGCATCACTCTGTACCCAGTCAAATCCCCACGGACAGGGGACGTGGACTCGACCTTCACCAGCCAAGTGGCTGCCAGCAATTGAGAAGAAATTATCTGGTGGTAAAAATAACAGGAAGAGGAAAGTCTCATGTCTATGTGTTTGTGACACTTGCTACAAGGCACTACCCTGCAAAATAGCCAAATGTTCGGGTGGAGCAGGCTTTGTGACACAGCATCCTCTGAGCTTGGGCTCTTCACGCCAGATTTAAAGGCTGGGTTCTGTCTTTGGGATGCCAACCTGAGCTTTCCCATCCCTTCTGCCCCATTCCCACCTCCTGGTTTCAGACCCAGCTTTTCAGGTGTATCCCTGAACCAGAGGACTTGGGATGTGTCAGAGGGCTAAATCTGGAGAGGCCAAACTTCTGCAGGTGTTGGGCCTGCAGCATGTCCCCTCCTGCCCCATACCCTCCGCACCTGCTGTGCTGTGAGCTGCTTGTTTTTCTACTCGGGGCACGCTGCAGCCTGAGGAAGTTACCAAAAATGGTGGCTTGGGGGCTCGTGCCGGCGGAAGGAAGCGGAGGAGCTCAGGGAGGTGCCGTGTCCCCGGCACCGCCAAGGAGGTTGCTGCAGCTTGCAGTGACAAGAGTGACAAACAGCAGGGTGGTGGCCACCAGGCTGGAGCAGCCGCCTCGGGGAAAGGGCTCCAGAGCAAAGGCATCTCCAAGGGCTGGTGACACCAGCGTGTGAACGGGAGCTCCTGGGAGCAGGGGGCTGCGCTGCTCCTTATCTTGGAGATGTTCTCATTTGGGTCCAGGACATCCTAGGGACACCGGTGCCACACTTCAGGGTGACAGCAGGACAGCGGGAAAGGATCCCAGGTGGCTTTTAGTGGCCACACGCAGAGCAGGGGAGGCAGCCCAAGTCACTCCCCACCACACGGCGGGGTTGCATTCAGTGTGGCTGTGGTGACACCGGCAGCAATGTCACACTGAAGGAGCGGTACCACCGAGCACGCCGGCAGCTCGCTGGGTGCATCTCAGCTCCGGAGCTCGGTTCCTTCCCCTGGAGCTGTCCCATCAGCCCCGCTGGGGAGGAGGAAGCTGAGGCTGCACCCTGACGACGCTCTTGTTCAGACCTTTGGGTTCTTGGTAGCGGGGTAAACACACCAGCCGCATGTGATGCGAAACACTGACCTGGGGTAACACCCTCTGCCAGAGAAACCACAGGGCCGGTGGCTGCGATGGGCGAGCTTCATACCAGAGACTGTCAGCACTGCTCCGCCTTCCTGTTCACCCTGCCTGCTTTGTCCTTCCACAGCTAATCTGTCAAGGTAAAAAGACCCAAATACCAAACTGCGAGTTCCAGCTAACTCAGCAGGAAAGCCCCTGCCGATGCAAATTCAGAGGGCAGAGATCAGGCAGCATTGTTGCTTCCAGGTGCCCAGGGGACAACACCTCTGCTCTGAAGGATGCTCAGCAGCCAATAAGGGGCTAGTGAGAAAGTATTTAAATATAAATGTAATTTTTCCACAAGAGACTCCAAAGCAACTCATGGAAACACTTGCCTGGGAGAAGAGCAAAATAATTGCTACATAAAGCCCCTTTGGTGATGGATAGTGATTTCCATAGAGAACATTCCTAAGCAAATCAGGTTTCCGAGGTATGCAAAGGGACTGGGGTACGTGAGGGCCAGCGGGCTGCAAACATTTCCCACAAGAGCAATCGTTCTGTTTCGGTCAAATCCTTCTTCATTTCCAGGAATGTGAACTCACAACCCCAAATCTCCTTTTTCTGACTTCTATTTTGGTTCCTCATCCTCCAAATCAGCACAAAGGCACCTCCTAGATGGCTGCTGGAGATGGGGCTTACCCCTAATGTGCAGGTGTGCTCAGGGTCATGTTTTCATTCCTCTCTACTCAACACTTTTCTGTATTTGTGCCACACACATACGCACTTCTCTGAACCAACAACACGTTGCTGAGTCAGGCTTAGCAGAGTGGAGTATATCCAACTTTCTATAATAAATACCTGGAAGACAGTTGTACTGTCTCAAATCTTGTAACATAGATTTCTCCTTAGAACACAGTATTTATAGGCCAAACATAAGAATATTGCTCATGGTGCGATGGCCATCAGTCAGGATATTTAGCGCGCCTAGGAACGTCCTGTTGACAAAAATGGTCAAAATCCAACTAGAAAAAGTCTGTGGGTAAAGACTCATTGCCCAGCTCATCGCTGAAGGGCTCAGCAACTCCCACTCTCCATCTCCACATCCTTCACAGCAAAATCAGGAGCGGCTTTAATGTTGTGAGATCTCAAACCAAGCACCTACCGCTCTCTGCAAATACATCTTTGGAAAGATGGTAGTTTGTTTTCCTTAACCCCCTCCAGAAGCAGTTCCCATCCAGCCGATGGATGGAGACTGAGGGACAGAAGGGATGGGGATGCTGCCCCAAGGGAGCTGTGGGTTTGGTGACCCCCCAGTGCTGCAGCGGCAAGAAAGCTCCTTTCACAGCCTCCCACCTCCCCAGGGATTTGCACAAGCACCAGCTCACCCCTCGCTGGGCTCCTCTCACATGCCGGGAGGCTGTGAGGCAAAGCTGACCCAGGGTAACCCCTCACACTGCTGCATTATCATAGAGTCGTAGAATGACAGAATGGTTTTGGTTGAAGGGACCTTCTCAGTGTCCCCAGTGCCCCCCTGCCATGAGCAGGGACATCTTCACCAGCTCAGGTTGCTCAGAGCCCCGTCCAGCCTGGCCTGGGATGTCTCCAGGGATGGTTCATCCACCACCTCTCTGGCCAACCTGGGCCAGGCTCTCACCACCCTCAGGGACAACAATTTCTTCCTCATTACCCCAGTTAATGCCCCTCACTCATCTGTCCCCTGACTAATCTGTCCCCTGTGTCTAAACAAGGGATGAGTGGCAGGCTCAGGATCCGAAAAGTGCCAAAAAATCCAACACAGGCTTCCTTCTTCATCCTCCACCAGCAGCTTTCCACTGGCTTTCTGCAAGCAGGCACTGTGTTTCTGCAGGAAGGCCGGTGGAAGGTCCCTCTCCCCGGGCAGCACCCCTGCAAATGCAGCCGTGCAGAGAAAATCTCCCTCTGCAGGCTGTGATCTCCCTTGGCCAGGTCAAATTCCCCCACACAGGTCCACAGCTGTCCTGAAACCTCTCCTCCCCTCCCAAATCCACCCCAGCCTGGTGCACTCCCCATGGATATGCTGCTGTCCAGAGACCTGGGCAGGACCCCAGCGGCATCACTTGGGATGCAGCAGGCAGAGGGATGCAGGACTCAGCTGAACATCGTCCAGGGAATGCGCAGGAGGGAGCAAAACGGGCTGACATCTCAGCCAGAGAGGTGCTGGGGTGTCCTTGCTGGACTCGGACCAGGCCACACACTGGAGATACAATAATTCAGCCCCCCCTAAAATGCCATAAAGCCAACATCTCCAGGCACAGGCCAAGGGCTGCAGACTGCAGCCAGCACAGCTCCCCCGGATGCTTTCACTGCTGTCTGGACTGGGGGTTTCCTAGATTTGAGGTGTTTAATTCTGTCCTTACATAGACATTGCATATGGCTCTGCCCGTGGCTGCAAAGGCTCTAGGTGTGCTTATTGTCCCTTTTCCCCACGTTCACATAATGATGGAGCTTCACAGCCCCAGGTGGAGCATCTCTGCAGCCTCTCCCTGCTGCCTGTGTAGCTTGGGAGGGAAGGGGAAGCAAGATCCACCAAAAAGGGAACTTGCTTTTTCTCACTGCTTCCCCTCACAACTTGTGTTTTCCATTTCTCTGGTGGAACCCAAAGGATCCTGAAAGAGCGCCCGACCCTGGGAAATGAAAATGGGCTGTAGACTTCAGTGGCGTCAGATCTGACCCCAGATGTTCCCCTTCCGCCTCCTATGCAGGAGGTGACAATATCACCTTAAATGACCCAATCTGCCGCAGGTTTCCTGGCTGGCTCTGAGGTGGAAGGACTCCAGAGCTGTCAGATTTCCAGCAGGCGAAGACTTGTCTGATCTGCACTTTTCTGTTCTCCTGCCCCATACAAGGGATTGGGGTCTCTGGAGCAAACCCACACTCACTCCTGCCTCTCTTCCACCTCCTTTCTCAGGTGTCTTCTTCCACTGAGAAAGTCTGATCCTGGTTTTGGAAGGGCACAGCTCAGCTCTCCACTCTGCCACTGATGCCCTGGAGGACATGAGCAGGTCACTCAGCCCTCTGTGCCTCAGTTTTCCATCTGTGAGGGGGCAATGCAATGGGTCTCACTATGGCAGATCCATCCCGCACCCCTTGGGACTATTTTCTCTGATTTTTGCATGCTCAAAGCCACATAGAAGCTTGCTAGAAACCATCCACGCTTGTCACAGGGAGAAGCAAGACAAGTAAAAGTGTGGGCAAAACTTTGATGGAGTAAAACCAAACATTTTCCCCACTGTAATATTAACAATTATAGTGGTAATTGTAAGAGAAGGAGACACACATCCTTCCTGCCCCTGTGGCCACATCACGCTGTGGTTAGGGTCTCCGGGTGAGCTGTGCATTGCTGTGCGAGTGGCCAGTGCTCATTCCAGAGCCCAGTTTGTAACTGGCAGTGGGTGAGGCAGAGCTGTGGCAGATGACAGGTGCCCTTTCCTGGGTGCAGAAATCAGGGCTGGGCTGGAAGCCAAGGAAACAACTGGACAGTAAGGGTCCATCACTGGCACCGGGGCAGAACTGCTGCAATAACCATCCCTGACAGACATTTATTAACATCTGCCCTGTTCTGGAGTCCACCAAGGACAGGGATCTCCAGAGTCACCTGCAGTGTCAGCACAGCTCTGTCATTACTGCTAGAAAGCCTTTCCCAGAGCCAGTCCTAACCTCCTTGGTGCCAGTTCTAACTTCTCCCTGTGCCAGCCCCATGACTTCTCATACTGCTAGTGGCTTATGGAGGAGACCACTTCATCACACTCTATGATGACCTTTTCTTTGTGTCCAAACATCTACCTTGGCTCAGTCCATATGTGAGCCCACAGTCCCGGTGCTGCCTGGTTTCCCAGCCCTCTGCTCCCCCAATTCGGCTGGAGCCACAGCCCCAGAGGGGCTGCAGCACCATGAGGACACTTCCCAGCACTGAGCTGAGCAGAGGGTCGGTTTGCACAACCTCCTCTCCTTTCAGCTTGGTGAGCATTAGTCCTCTCGCACAAGAGCACACTTAGCAGGTAAAGACCCTCAGCTGCCCCAACATGTGGCTGTGTTGCTCAGCTGCTGCCTTTTTGCCTGCCGCAGGTGCATCGTGGCTTTACTCAATGACTCCTCGACGTAAGATGCCGCAAAAAGTCGCCCTACATGCAGAGACCTGGTCTTGTCCCAGCTTGCCTCGAGACACCCCAAACTATTCTATGATTCTGATTCTGTCCTGCCCCGCATTCCCCAGTTTTGCAGCAGAGTGGAGCGGGGCTGCGGGGGGAGCTGCTGCCGCACGGGGTGAGGTTTCCCCCTTGTGTCCCGTCCGAGAACTGCAGGGACGGGGAGGGGGGGGCTGAGCATCTCTCTTGGGGGTGGAACAGCCGCTCCTCCTGCAGCCCCCTGCGGTTTGCATCCCTGGAAGCACCTACGCGGGCTGGGGTGGGGGGAAAGGAGGCTCTGCCTCTGGCAGTCAGCATGGGGGAGAGACCGTGTGAGGCCGGAGAGAGTTGGTGGGTACCATAGAATCGCAGAACAATTTAGGTTGAAGGGACCTTCTCAGCTCCCCTAGTGCCCCCCCTGCCATGAGCAGGGACATCTTCACCAGCTCAGGTTGCTCAGAGCCCCGTCCAGCCTGGCCTGGGATGTCTCCAGGGATGGTTCATCCACCACCTCTCTGGCCAACCTGGGCCAGGCTCTCACCACCCTCAGGGCCAACAATTTCTTCCTCATGTCCAGCCTGAATCTCCCTCCTTTAGTTTAAAGCCATCACCCCTTGTCCTATCACAACAGGCCCTGCTCAAAAGTCCATCCCCATCTTTCTTATTGGCCCCTTTTAAGCACTGAAAGGCCACACTAAGGTCTCCCTGGAGCTTCTCTTCTCCAGCTGAACCCCCCAGCTCTCTCAGCCTGTCCTCCAGCAGAGCTGTTCCAGCCTCGGGTCATTCCTGTGGCTCCTCTGGCCCCTCTCCAGCAGGCCCATGTGTGTCCTGTGCTGAGGACCCAGAGCTGGATGCAGCACTCCATGACAGCTGGGACCATGGTGACCCTCAGCCCAGCACCCTCTGTCCCAGCCACCTCTGAGCCTCCAGAGCCACCACCACCTTCCACACACCAGAGCATCACAGCTCCTTGTGACCCCCGTCCCCTATCCCTCTCCCATGATCAATGCGTTCAGGTGCCAAAGCCTGGATTTAGGCACTTGTTCTGGGCACTGCAAGTGGAAGATGTGGCCATAACCAGTTGCCCTTGCTTCATGTATGATGGAGCTGAATAAACCTTATGGGAAACTACTAGAGCTGCTTGCACATTGGCAGTATGCTGTGCTACCCCAGCCTGGGGGCAGCCAGCCAGGCTCCTGGGCAGCCCACACATCCAGATGTGAGGGTGGCATCATTCAAAGGATGCTATGAGCCTGGAGCATCTGCAATCTCAGCTTCTTCCCCAGCTTACAGCCCTGCAACTCAGGGGAGCCATGAAGTCCCCCAGGCAGTGCCCACCCAGCCATGCCCACACCCCTGTCACCCCTGCTGCCCAAAAGGAGAGGCATGATTTGGAAACACATTTTATGATGGCATCGACTGTAAATCAGAAAATCACACCAGCAAGTAGAAACCACAGGTGCCTGCATCCTTCTGGAGCTGGGCTCTGTCTCCCCAAATACAGGGGCCAAAATACTTCTGCAAGTCCCAGCCCAGAGGAGCAGGGAACAGCCAGGCTCCACAGCCAGGATGCTCCAGGCTGCTGGGGCTCTCCAGTGGATTTGCTCCCAAATCATAATATCACAGGTTCATTTTGGTTGGAAGAGACCCTCAAGGTCATCAAGTCCAAACATAACCCACCCCTGGCACTGCCCCATGTCCCTCAGAACCTCATGTCCGTCTGTCCAACCCTCCAGGGATGGTGACTCCAGCACTGCCCTGGGCAGCCTGTTCCAATGCCCCACAGCCCTTTGGGGAAGAAATTGTTCCAAGATCCAACCTCAACCTCCCCTGGCACAACTTTAGGCGGTTTCCTCTGCTCCTGGCGCTTGTTCCTGGGGAGCAGAGCCCGACCCCCCCTGGCTCCAAGCTCCTTTCAGGCAGTTCAGAGATCAGAAGGTCTCCTCTCAGTTCCTGTTCTCAGCTGAACCCCCCAGGTCCCTCAGCCGCTCCCATCACACTTGTAACGAGGTTGCAGTAGGAGGGGGCCGGATCCAGGACAGCAAGGGCGGGGACACCCCCCCTCCCCAGCGCCCTGGAGGGGTCTGTCCCCCCGGTCCCAGCCCAGCCCGGGGCTGGCGCAGGCGGCTCAGTGCCCGGCCCCCGGTAGATGGCAGCAGGGCCTCAGGGGGAGCTCCGATGGAGGGGTTTTCGTGAATTTCTTTTTTTTCTGTTTGTGTTAAATAAAAATAGCCACCCCGTGCAAATCCACTGCAGATGCATCTTGGGATAAGCCAAAAAGGGAGAAGGACATTTGCCCAGCTCAGCTGTGTCAGAGTCACCTCTCCAGGTGACAAACTCAGCATCCTCTGCAGGCATCTGAAGTACGTGCCCAGATGAGTAGTGAGGAGAAAATGGTATTTTTAGGCAGGGTTTATCTCCCTCTGGGTAGATGACAAAAATGAGACAGAGGTCTCACCCTCTGAACATGCCATCCCATCCAACCCAACTGGAAAGGTCCCAAAGCAGGACAGAGCTGGCTGTGCCAGCCAGGGGAGGTCTCTGCTGCACAGGGATTGCTTCGGTGGCCTCCAAGAGGGGGTTTGCTGCACAGAGCCAGGTAACACAGACAAAAGGAGATATCAAGGTGGCAGCCACACCATTTGAGGTCATTGCTTCCGTTGAAGATCAATGGAAGAGGTTTGGAGCCACCTTGCTTCACCTGGAAGGACAAAGTCCTGATGCCAGCATCAGCCAGAGATGCTTTCACCAAAGGTCTGGGGAGGACCTGACAGTGGCTGGAAGTGCACAGAGACTGCAGGAGGCGCGGAAATGCCAGTGTCCATCTCCTGAACAGCCCTCAGCCCTTGGCACACAAAACCCCCAGGGGAAGCCTGCCATGGGCAGCAAGACCTTCCCATGCTGGGATTCAGCTCCTATGCATGAGCCACTGCTGGAGTTGCATTGACTTCAATGTGCTTTCAAACATGTATTTACTGTTAAACATGTGCTTTAAGGGCTTTTCTGGAGGGGTGCAGGTGGAAGGATGTTTTGAGGAAAGCAAGTTGTGATAGTAGCAGCTCCTCACAAACCTTTCAGAGATCCCCCCCAGTCCTCTCACCTTCAGACCCCAAGCTGGAGTGGCTCTTGTGGTAAAGGGCAGGGGAAGGGGACACAGCAGCCATGTCCCCTCTGGATAGTGATTTGCAGATCCCAGGGTAGGAAAAGGTGGATGTGCGGACCAGGGAGCAGTGGAGAATGCCTGAGAGTTGCCATGGCCATTCTGGCTTCCACAAGCCAGTCACCACAATGGGGAGCTGGCTGCAAGCTGGGGGTGACCCCAGCAAGGCTTTCTTGGGGACACCTCATTGTTGTAACCACAGCATTTCCTCGAGCCATGGATTAAACACCATTGTCACTTCTCCTGGCTGCAAAAACTGTATCAAGTTCACCGAGGGAACACATGGATTTTGGGAGCTTGTCATGAAGATTCCAGAAAGTCGGCTCTACCAGGTGACCCAGCAATGCCCTGGGTAGCCCCTTGTGATCTTCCTTTGGGCACAACAGCCAGGGATGTTCACAGGTGGGCAGCAGGAGCCCTGAGCAAGGACCACTGCCAGTACAGAACCTCTCCACGCATGAGACCCCACAGACGCTGCTATCCTTAGATCCTTAAACCGCAGTCAGCTCCGCATCCCTGCCAGGGGCTAGTTTCATCATGATGCTCTAATTCACATTTACAGTAAAGCCACTCCATGCTTGGAAAATCCTTCGAGGTCCCTTTGGTGTTTCTAGGCTCATATTTGCAAACTCATGTTTAAATTGATGATTATAACACCAAATCCACTGTTCTCTTGGAGACCAGCAAGGGTGGATGTGCTACAGATATCTCTGTGCTCTCTGGGTCTCAGGCAGTGCAGCACTGTGTACCTTCATCTATGCATTTTGGGGTGGCACAGGAACAGCTTACACCATACATTAACTCTGAGAGCAGTAACATTTTATTGCATCCGACACCACACAACTATCAATGTCCTCAAGCAACAAGGGGACCCATGTCAGGGACAGAAGGAGGGAGCAGTGACATAGGCAGTGATGTGCTGGTGTGGCATTTGATGGATGTGAGGTGGTCACAGCTGGGATTCCTCCTCCGATGGGCAGCATCGCTGTGCATCGATCGGGGTGGCGGGGACAGGCGGAGCCCTGGAGATAAGGGTGTTTTCCAGCAGAATCAAAACCAGGCCGTGTGCTGGGAGAATGGGTTTGTTTTTCTTGAGCACATGACAAAACACTGGAAAACAATAAGGCATTATTGAAGCCATAGAGGGTAGGGATAGGGCATTAACATGCCAGGACAGAAAAAGAAGCTTCTGCCCTCTCCTACCCCTTGCTGCTGAGACATCTGGGAGCAGGGATGAGAACTGCAACCCCCAGCTGGCAGAACTTCATAGCAGCCTATTCTGCCCCACACAGCAAAGAGCTTTATAAAGGGTGCGATTATCATTCCCCTGCTGAATATCTGGGGAAACTGAGGCAGACCCAGAGTCTCCCATTCGCCTTCTCTCAGCATTACTTCAATCCCCTCCGTCACCCTTCTCACCCCGTTTCTCAGTCCCGGTGCTCGGGCATGCTGGGCTGTGCGCGCTGGGGATCAGCTTCCAGGCGGGCGACGGTGCCGCTGAGCAGCAGTCGACAGGGAGGAATTCAGCTCAGCAAACAAGCATCCCCAGCTGCTTTGCCCTCACATGGAGCCGGATGAGACAGGGCGATGCTTGCCGCCAGGCACTGGCCCCCCCATGCACGGGCAAGAGGAGTCCTGGGTGGGTTTGAGGGGTGCGGGCCCCCCAAAGTGCAGGGAGGGTGTGCAGAGAGTGCTGTGCTGGGGCAGATGTGATGCTTGTTAGTTCTGCTCACTCAGATGCATCCGCCTCCCATCACTGACCTCCATGAGTGCAACACGCATTCATGACACTGATAATGGCTGGAAGTGTGGAAACAGCCCCTGGATAGAATCATAGTATCATAGAATAGTTTGGGTTGAAGGGACCTTCCCAGCTCCCCCAGTGCCCCCCTGCCATGAGCAGGGACATCTGCACCAGCTCAGGTTGCTCAGAGCCCCGTCCAGCCTGGCCTGGGATGTCTCCAGGGATGGTTCATCCACCACCTCTCTGGCCAACCTGGGCCAGGCTCTCACCACCCTCAGGGCAACAATTTCTTCCTCATGTCCAGCCTGAATCTCCCTCCTTTAGTTTAAAACCATCACCCCTTGTCCTATCACAACAGGACCTTCTCAAAAGTCTGTCCCCATCTTTCTTATCGGCCCCTTTTAAGCACTGAAAGGCCACAATAAGGTCTCCCCGGAGCTTCTCTTCTCCAGCTGAACCCCCCAGCTCTCTCAGCCTGTCCTCCAGCAGAGCTGTTCCAGCCTCGGATCATTCCTGTGGCTCCTCTGGCCCCTCTCCAGCAGGTCCATGTGTGTCCTGTGCTGAGGACCCAGAGCTGAACCAGCACTGCAGGGGGTCTCACCAGAGCAGTGGGGCAGAAATGATGAGGAGCAGATGGGGCTCTGTCCTGGTGCTGGGGTGCACAGCCCTGCATATCCGGGGTCTCTGTGTCCCCCAGCCCTGCGATGGAGCTCTGTGTCCTCGGGACGGACACACAGGCAGGTTCTTCCCGTGGAGCTGTTGGCCCCATCCCCAACATGCTGCATCCAGGGCTCACATTGCCCTGGCCTGAGCCGTGGTCCTGCTGCCTTACTGCAAGTTCCCCTATTAAAAGGTTATAGCCACTTGAAGGCCACTTCATCCCAGCTTAATACATACTTAATTATAATTAGGTTAGGAGAGCTGCCAAAGAGAGACCGAATGCTGCGAAGCGCTCTGGGTAAGGCTCCTGAAAAACAGGTTTCCCGTGGTCCTGATGAGCCTTCAAATACAGCTGGGCATGGTCTCAGCAGCTGCCCTTGGCAAAGGTGGGTTGGGGTGCCAGGAAGCCCCCCAGCACCTGCCATGCCCTGTCCCATGTCAAGAGGATACTCTGCTTAAGGAAAGTATAAATCCAAACCCTGAATGGCTGTTCGCATGCTCCTCTTTGCCCAAACCCATGGATAAACCCAGCCTTGCTGGCTCATTCCCTACAGATACCCCGTTTCTTCCCTAAGGGAACAGGATGCTTTCTGGAATATGCTTTTAAAAAGATTTTTTTAAACAAAGAAAGCAATAAAACACCCACTTTGTCTGCAATGCTGAAATAGACCCTGCCCCAGGACTGGCACCGCTGCAAACAGCGCTGAGTCCCATGAGCCCACTCATCACTGCAAAGCAAATGCTGGAGAAGAGGTAATTATTTGGCGAAGAGAGCTATTAGGTGGTAGGAATTCAGCAGCTCTGAGGACCCACATATCAATAATCCTGCTCCCTATATGCCCGGTCCTGTCTGCCCTGGCCCCGGCCTCAGCCACTCGCCTTCTCTCTCCCCCTGAAGCTCTGCCCAGGTTCCGTCTTTACCTTAACACCGGCTTAAAAAGATCAAATTCCTTTTCACGGCTCTATTCTAACTCAGTGGGCAGGAAAATTCCCAGCAAGACGATCAGCATTTCAGCTTCATAGCCTTTTCCAGGTTCTGTATAAAATTATCATCTTGGGTTCTCTTAAATGGTAGAAAATGTCTACATGGGCCGCTTTCTTATGGCAGGGCCAAAGAAACTCCCACACTGAGTTTATGTCAAGAGTGTCCATTGTGCCCAGTAATGTAGGAGAGGAGCTGTCTCTGCTCCAGCTGGTTATTTTAAAGGAATGTTAGTTATCTTCATTGCTCACTGGACATTGCTCGCTGCAGTGTCCCTGCCCCTGGTGCGGCTGAGGTTCTGCTGTCCCGGTGCTCTCTCCTTGCTCTGGGCAGGGTTTAGCCACTGCCACAACACAGACAAGTTTCTCTCTCTGAGTTCCTCTGGCACCACAAGGCTTGTGTTTGAATTGCTGCTCGGATTTTGCTAAAGCTCGGCAGAGCAGAGAATAAAAGGATCCATTTCCTAAAATCAAGAGAAAGGGACTTTGCTGTTGTTCCCCCCAAAAAACAGGGCCCGGGGGCAGATGCTTCTGAATCAAGGCTGTTTTCCTTTCGAAACAGCAGCAGGCAGCTCAGGGCAGCCAGGACTCCTCCCAAGGCAGCCCCGCTCACCCTGGGCTCAGCTTTGCTCCTGCTCTGCAGGCAGCAGAGAAACTTTGCTTTGCTCCCTGCAGAGCCACAGCACGTGCAAGAAAAAGTAGAAACCATAAAAAAAACCCCGAGACATCGAGGATGATTGATGGCTGTGGAGGTTAGACTGCACCCAAGGAGCCCACCCTAAGCATCTTCCCTTCTGCTCCGTTTGCTGCCAATTGCCCATAAAGAAGAGCAGGGATGGGCAAGCAGTCACCATGGGGCAGTGACATCCCTCTGCCCAAGGGACAGCCGGGGTCAGCAGCTGCTGCCAAAGCGCTTGAGTCCACTGCGTTATCTCCAAAGAGCACAAATGTCAGCAAGACCCAGAGCCCCTTCCATGGGGAGCAGAGGGGCAGCTGGAGAGAAGAAACTCAGCCCCTGTACAAAACACAATGTGCAGAGCTGGGTACTGCAGGATAATAGTAGAAAGTTATTTGCAAAGGGTGGACTTGCTCCTAGGTTCCCTGAGATCCAGGTAAATGCTTCCACCATCTAAAAATAAGATCTACAGTGATGGCTCCCCCTGCACTGCTAAAACTGGGCAGGACAAACACTGCTCGTTTTTGTCCTTGCCTTCCCAAAGCCCCAGGAACACAACAGAAGTCTTGCTTACTGAATAAACGCCATGTCCCCATCCTCTCCTCTGCCCACAACTCCCCAGCCAAGTTTGTGCAAGAATCTGCCTCCCCCAAACAAAAACCTGTTTTCTTCACCCCACGTCTCCCATATCTCACCCTGGCAGCAGGGTCCTCCAGAGCCATAGTATTTTTTCCCTGTTCTGCTCAGAACATTGTTGTAAGGTCACTGTGCTCCTCTTGCCCCATGCCCTGTCATATATTGCTCAGCAAAGTAATTTTACCTTAGAAATAGCTTGAAAATGTAGGGTAGCCTTCCTTGGGTTGCCTAAGTAACTCAAGTCTGGAGGGTTCATGCATGTTGCTGGGCTATGCCATGTAAAATCCAATCTTTCACTCCAACGATACTGTGATAGTATGTCCAGTATACAGAACACGGCAGCATTATCCAGGCTAACCTGTGCTATTTTTTGTTCTGCTACCTCTGCACCTATCCAAGTTAAACGGTTGTTTCTGCAGAGAAGCACACAAGTAAATCACACGCTTTGACAAATTTCATCTCAAGGAGTGACTCTGTTTTCTTGGGTGTACTTGGCATCCACAGTGCTGTAGATCCCTACGGTGGTTGAATGCACCTGAGCATCCCCAGGAGTGCGAGAGCTGTTTGGGCACCTGTTTGGAATGGCTGGGAGCCCTCCGGGCTGCTGGGTGTCAGGCTGTCTGCTGAAAATAAATGAAATATTACAAACAGAGCTTTCTAGTCTGCCTGCCCTAAAGAAAACGTTCTTGCAAGAGAAAATATAGTATTCCAGAGGCTTATCTCACTTGGTGGCAATTCTGGGTGTATAATTGAAAACTGAGTTGATCATTAGAGGTTCACAGAGATGCTGAATAGCCCAGTGTTCGGTGGTCTCTGCCAGACACGGCCAATTTACATTAAAGGCTTGATTCCTTCTACAGCGCACTTCTCAGCCCCTGGGAAATCTCCTCATTGCTTATTTCTCGTTTGAAGGTTTGTCCAGTGTAAGGAAAACTCTTGCCTAGCTCTGCTTTCACTGCTGCCAGCAGCTCTGCCTGCGGTTTCAGCGGCTGAACCGGGATAGAACTGGCCGTGTGCATTTGCTGCAGAAGCATCATGTCCACCTCTCCTCTCATCAAAAATTTATAGTCAGGCCCTCAAGGTCTTTTTGGGTTTTTTTTTTTTTTTGCATAAAATTGGCACAGTATTTTGCACAAATGAGAGGAGTCAGAGGTGTGCTTTCCCAGGAACTGAAGAGAAAACTGGATTACAGGCCGGGCATCTACAACATGCTCAGGGTTTATGCGCAAATCATAGTTGTATGGGAGAAAAGTATAAATATTAGAGCGTCAATAATAACAATAACTGCCTGCCGAGAGCCAAAGAGCTTTAGGGTTGGGGATTAAATGTCATGTGCAAATGTGATCTGTACTGGCAGAGACATCATCCCGGCATGAGCCTGTTTCCCTTGGGACATCTTGGGGGACCGATCAATCTTCCTCCTCTCCCCCCTTTCTTCGCGGTGTCTTTTTAATCCTCCAAGCCAGGCAGTGCGAGCCATACAGGTATGCCTGCGCCCGAGAGGTTATGGAACAGCATCTCTGCACACACACACTCCCTTCTTCTTCCCCCTCTCACCGCAAACACCACCAGCCCGCAAGAAGCGACCGGCTGATCACTTTTTGCATCCGCGAGCCGGCTCTTTGGAGCTCAGGGAAGCATGAAATCCCCCGAGGTCCCTCCGCGGCAAAGCGTGGGGAGAGCCTGGCCGGGGGAAGCCGGGCTGCTCCCCACTTCGCCCCGGAGGCCGGCGGGCAGGTAGAGGCGAACCCGCCGGGAGCGCCCGGAAGGGTCCGGCCGGACCTCTGAGCATCCAGCGAGGAGCAGCGGCCGCGGCCCCGGCTCAACCCTCTCCGGAGACCCGCAGGACCCGGCGGCCCCGGAGCTCCTCGCCTCACCGGAGGTAAGAGATGCGGCAGCCGGCGGGGCCGTGCCGGGGTCGGTACGGGGGAGCCGGACCCCGCGGGGTCTCCTTGTCCTCCCCGCCCGCCTGGGACCGATCCGGCCACCGCTGTCCCCCCGCACCTGCGGAGCGAAGCGGGGGGAGTTATACCCCGGGCCGCCCCCGGTGCCAGGGTTTAAAAGATCCTGGAGATATTTTCACACCTCAAACCGCCGCACCCCCCACCTCCAGCCCCCGTCGCCTTGATTTAGCCCTTGGTAATTAATTTGGCATTTCAGAATAGCTACTGGGCTGGATAATGGCCTCATTCATCTCCCCAGCCTAATCTGAACAGAATCTGGAAGAAAAGCTTTCAGAAAGACAGAAACTGCCATTCGGCAACTGCTCAAAAGAACTGTCACTCCAGGGGAATAAATCGCTCCTGATTATTTCAACCCGGGTCTTCTCTGCTTTTCCAGCCGCTCCGGTCCCCGCCGGGGGAACGGCCCCCAGACATTTGAGGAGGGGAATATCTGGTTGGGTTTTCCCCCTCCCTTCTCCAAAACCCGAGGCCTGGCGATGGCAGGGGGAGGTGGGCCCGGAGCAGCGCATTGTTCCCGGGGAGGTGGACGAGCTCCGGCACCCGAAGCGATTTGACTTTTAAAACAGGCTCCGAGCTTCAGGGCTGCCTTTACCGGCTACCGCGGAGGGGCTGAAATAAAGCCGTTCTCTCTCCTTCATCGGGGCTTTTCCCCGGCTAAACACAGGGGGAAAGGGCCGCTCCGCTTTGCCCTGGACGGGCCCGGCTGTGCCCCACGGCCGTTCAGCCCAGCACGTCGACCGGCCGCGGTCCCGGTGGAGGCACCGGAGATACCGGAAATGCTCCGACCCGGTGTAGGTACGGGAGATGCTCCGTTCCCAGTGAAGCTACCGGAGATGCTCCGGTAGGCACCGGAGATACAGGAGATGCTCCGACCCCGGTGCAGGTGTTGGAAATGCTCTGCACCCGGTGCTGGTACCGACGATGCTGCGGCCCCGGTGGGAGCGAGAGCGCAGCGGGCTCGTACCGGGGCTGGAGCCGATAAGGATTCATAACCCCCCAGGCCAACGCAAGGCCAGGGCCAGCTGGTTCTTAGTGCCAGGAAAATCAAATTCGAAGTGGGAGGGCAAGCCGAGGTGGGGGGCATGGCCTGCTGCCCCGAGTATCCCCCCTACTCCATCCGCCCGGAACGGCCCCAGGCCCCCCCTGCCCCGGAGGGAGCGGACAGACTCGGGACCGGCCCTCGGGGAGCTACGCCTCGTCCCCGCGGAGCTGCTTACATGCATTTAATAGCTCGAGGGCGAGGCAATTAGAGAAAAGCCTCAGTAAATCACGTTAATGACCGCAAGAGCCATTACAAACCCCGGGAGTTGTGAAACACCGAATAAACTCAGCGAGAAGGGCAGGATGGAGGCGAGAGCCATAACCTGCGCCCCGGCCGGCGGGCAGCACGGTCTCCCCGTGCTCGGTAGCGCCGGATGGTTGTTAAATTAACACCCTGGTAATGGGATTAAGCAGCACCTCGGGTTTGCGGGGAGTTTAGCGTGGGGCATGTTTTCTTAGACCCACTCCCCATGTTTTGCGGCGAAACGCTAAAGACCAGTGCGGGCTGGAGGGGTCGGGGGGGGAGTGCCCTTTAAAAACCCTCCTGGATTTTAAAGAAATGCCGAAATTTCAGCCCTTCCCTGTGCCCAGCGTCGGCGAGAAGATCGCGGTGGGTCGGGGGCAGCCGAAGCTAAAACCGCGTCTTCTCCAGGGGGAAACGCCGGTCGTGGCAGCGGCACCTGCTGCTCTCGGAGCCGGACACGCCTGTCCCCCTCCGGCACGGCTCGAACACGGGCGGGAGGGATCCCTTCGGGGAAAGGCTGGTCTCGGACACGAGTAGCAGGAGGAGAAGCACCAGGCTTGCAGAGCGGGGACTCAGACAAGACGAGCGGCGATAGTCATAGCAGGCACCCGAGGGGTTTACGGGTCCGGGTTTGGGGCGCCCGGCGGGACAAAGCGGAGCTCGGGTCCCCGCGGTCCCGCCAGATGCACCAGCGGGTGTCACCTGGGCAGGCTTGAGGGGCACAGCCCGGGCCTGTCCCCGTCCCGGCTGTGCCCGGACGAGCCAAGGAGAATCCGCTTGGGGCGACGCTGTCCCCGGGGGGACCCGCAGTGGCTGCCTCAGCCTGTCCCCGACGGCCCGGTACAGTTTGGTTCGAATTCCCGCCCCCGCTCCTTAGAGGTGGACACGATCACCGGGCCCTGTCCTTCCTGCAAACCGGCTGCAAGTCAAGAACGGGGAGAAAAATCTCTCCGGGACTGTGTATGTGTGTCCCGGGTGCACCGGGCTGCGTTCCTGGGTGGCTCGGGTGGGACCAGCAGGACTGGGACTCCTCCAGTCCTGCGTCGATCGCATCCCCTCACACACACCTCTTCCCCCGGCCAAGGAGCAGCGAGGGCGCCGGGAGCAGGACGGAGGGGCTGTTTCCCGGGGAAGAGTTAACAAATCCCCGCAGCGGCGGGGCTGGGGGAGCGGGTGGGGAGTCCGGGGGGAGTGGTGGGGGCAGGGAGGCTGCGGAGCCCCGCTGCCCTGCAGGGAAGGCAGTTGCATTGCCAAAGACTCCCCGCTGGGCTAGCAGGCCCGGGAGCAGATTAATCAGGCACTAATTCAATTTACAACAACCACTTTTATTCAGCTCGGTGGCAAGGAATTCAAAGCGGGGAGAGGGGCGGGCGGAGGGGAGGGGGCGGAGGCCGGCCTGGGGCTCGCCGCTGCCCGGGCAGCCGCTGTCCCCTCGGGCCGCCGCTGTCCCCTCGGGCCGCCCCACCGGGACTGGCGGGGAGGGGACCGCGCCACCGTGCCAGGGCCCGGCCGCTTGAGTGACACGGCGTGGGCAGCGCTCCGAGAGAGGGCACCTCCGTTGGAAAAATAAAAGTGCCCTTTTAATCAAAGAGGGAGGGAAGGAGGGCGACTAGGGCGGCCGGGAGCCGCGGGGGGGAAACTCCTCCGCTCTCTCCCTCGAATGTCTCTCCGGGATCTCGGTACCGTCCCCTGGGCCGGAGCAGCGGGCGTCGGCGTGTCCCCGGCCGGGATCATCGGGCGAAGAGCCGAGCGGAGCCAGAGGGAGGCAGCCGTCGGGGGGCGGCTGGCCCGCCACCAGGGGTCTGCTGGGGAGGACAGGAAGCGGAGCCCGGGCTGGGGCACGGCCCGGTGCGAGACAAATGCCGCCCTTTAGTCCCTTCCTCGCTTTAAGGGAAACGTCGACAAGCTGTACACCGAGGGGAGCACACTGGAGCTGTGCCGGGCAAACGGCCCCTTCACCGAGATCGGCCCCCTAAAACAACCTGCAGGGGGTCGTCAGGCCCCTTAGTTCCCATGTCGTGCTCAAAGACCCGAGTGTCCCCCCAGTTAAACTTCCCCGTCATCGGGTTTTCTTTCCGGTGCGGAGGTTCCGGGCCGAGACCCTCTGGGGGTCCCCTTCGGGCCGGGCCGGTGCCCAGGCGGGCTCCGGGCTCTTGCACTGGTCGGTGGTTCTGCCCCGGACCCCCCTCCCAATCCAGCTGAGGGGGTCAGGCACGATATGGGCTGGGGATTAGTAGGGAAGGGGAGGCCAACAACGACCAGCCGGGAAAGCACCCGGTTCTATCCCTATCGGCGTCCTCACAGGTACTGAAGCCCCTCCCGGCCGGTGCCCCCCTCTCCCCGCCCCATGCCCACGGAGCACCCCCAGCTGCGGAGGTGCGGACAGCCCTGACCTCCGTCTGGGGCACAGCAGGGTGGAGGGAGAAGCCGGGCCCTTCCCCGGCTCCTCGGGGCGGCTCGGAAGCCCCGCGGCAGCGCTGGCGCCCATCGCCTCGGTATCGGGGCGGGCTCCGTCCCTGTCCCATCCCTCCCCCCCGCCCTTCCCGAGGCCTGTGCGTGTCTCTGGCTGAGCCGCCAGTGGATGTCGTTGTTCTGTTCCTTGAGCGCGATGTCACTCCTTTAGCATGACCTCAAACGCGGCGGGGGCTGGGACCGCCAGTCATTCTCCGTGCCGGGGCGGGAGGCAGGCGGGACCCAGCCCCGCCGCCAGCCGCACTTTTGTGGTGCCGCCGCCGCCGCGGTCTCCCCTTTCTCCGCGGGGCTGGCCGCGGGGCGGGCGGTGCTCCGGGCTCCCCGAGCCTCTGCACCGCGTCCGTCGGCCAAGTCGCCCCGCGGAGCTGCGCGCTTAGAGCGGCCGCTCCCCCTCCCTCCTTTCCCCCCCACGCCGCGCGGAGGTTGCGCAGGATGCCGCGGAGGGGCGCGGAGGGGCCGCTGGCCCTGCTGCTGGCGGCGGCGTGGCTGGCGCAGCCCCTGCGCGGTGGCTACCACGGCGTGAGCATGTTCGCCGTGCAGACGGCTCAGCCCGACCCTTGCTACGACGAGCACGGGCTGCCCCGCCGCTGCATCCCCGACTTCGTCAACTCGGCCTTCGGGAAGGAGGTGAAGGTATCGAGCACCTGCGGGAAGCCGCCGTCGCGGTACTGCGTGGTGACAGAGAAGGGCGAGGAGCAGGTCCGGTCCTGCCACCTCTGCAACGCCTCCGACCCCAAGCGCGCCCACCCGCCCTCCTTCCTCACCGACCTCAACAACCCGCACAACCTGACCTGCTGGCAGTCCGACAGCTACGTCCAGTACCCCCATAACGTCACCCTCACCCTCTCCCTGGGCAAGAAATTCGAGGTGACCTACGTCAGCCTTCAGTTCTGCTCTCCGCGCCCCGAGTCCATGGCCATCCACAAGTCCATGGACTACGGCAAGACCTGGGTGCCCTTCCAGTTCTACTCCACGCAGTGCCGCAAGATGTACAACAAGCCCAACCGCGCCACCATTACCAAGCAGAACGAGCAGGAGGCGGTCTGCACTGACTCGCACACCGACGTGCGGCCCCTCTCCGGCGGCCTCATCGCCTTCAGCACCCTGGACGGCCGCCCCACCGCCCACGACTTCGACAACTCGCCCGTGCTGCAGGACTGGGTGACGGCCACCGACATCAGGGTGACCTTCAGCCGCCTCCACACCTTCGGCGACGAGAGCGAGGATGACTCCGAGCTGGCCCGCGACTCCTACTTCTACGCCGTTTCCGACTTGCAGGTCGGAGGGCGATGCAAATGCAACGGCCACGCGTCGCGCTGTGTCCGTGACCGCGACGACAGCTTGGTGTGCGACTGCAAGCACAACACGGCCGGCCCCGAGTGCGACCGCTGCAAGCCCTTCCACTACGACCGGCCCTGGCAGAGAGCGACCGCCCGGGAGGCCAACGAGTGCGTGGGTGAGTCCCACGCCGCGGACACTGACACTCGGGCACACACGGGAGGAAGGACGGGGAGAGGGCACTGGGGTCCCCGGAAGGGCAGGGAGAGAGAGGGAAGAGCGAAGGACTCGGCAGGGAACGGGGAGAGAAAGGCGTGGGGACATCCAGGACTCGGCAAGGGACCTTCAAGGACGAGAAGGGAAAGGTGTGGGGACATCCAGGACTCGGAAAGGGAGCTTCGGGACTGGAGAGCGAAAAGCATGGGAACATCCAGGACCCGTCAGGGAACGGGGAACAAAAGGCATGGGGACATCCAGGACTCGGCAATGGACCGCCAGAGAGAGGGAGAGAGAGGCATGGGGGTGTCCAAGGACACGGCGAGCAGCGCGGGGACATCCAGGGACACGGGGAGCGGGACAGTGACACGCAGGGACATGGAGAGCAGGACGGGGTGAGGACGCTGAGGTACCCGGGAGCGTAGGGCGAAGGAGGGGACACCGAGCGACCCAGAAGCGCGGAACAGGGAGTGTGAAGGCACTCGGAAGCGCAGGGGATGGGACTCGGAGGAGCCCGTCAGGGCAAGGCAGGGGACACTGAGGCAGCCGAGAGGGCACTGGGGACAGCACCGAAGTGCAGAACAGCGGGCACGAGAAACTGGGAACCACAGGGCAGGGGACGACGAGGCACAGGAATATGGGGCAGGAGATATCGAAAGCCCGGGAGACGTGGGGCGGGGGGACGCCGGAGGACCCGGGGCAGCAGGACCGAGGGTACCGGGGGATTCTGGTGCTCAAAGAAGGGAACAGCGGGGCAGGAAACAGCAAGTTTGCTCAGGAGGGGTGAGAAGGGACACTCAGGAGACCGGGAAAACACCGTTCGTGTCCGGAAAAGCTCTGAGGAGCCCTGTGTGGCTGGGAAGATTTCCCCGTCCCGGGCAGCTCCCGGCCGAGGATCCCGCAGCGCACGGAGCGGGGCCGGCAGTCCTGCTCCCTTCCCGGGACACCGGTCAGAGTCTCACCGCAAAGCCTCCGGCTCGCCCGAGAGGCTCCGTGCCCGGACCGGACGGGGACGGGCTCCGGTCCTCCCCGGGGTGACAATGCGATCGGGCGCTGGGGAGGGCAGTTCGTTTCCCGCCGCTGCATCTTCAGGACATGCAGGCGGCTCCGGGGACCGTGTTGAGGCGGCCGGGACTTGAACGAGCCCCAAGGCCAAAGGAGAACCGAGGAGTAACCGGTTTTCGGGCGAGAAACTCGCGCTGTCCTTGCTGTAAGGGAGCGCCAGCCTCCTCCCGAGGGGAGACGGGGAGTCCCTCACCTCTGCCCGGGGTGACCAAGGGTGAAAAGCTTGGAGTGCTTTTCCCCTTGAGCCCCCGCACTTCCCGTCGCCGGGTCCCCCCGATCTTCCACCTCCTGGTCCCCAGCGGGATCCCCGTGCGCCGCCGCTCCTCTTGTCGCCGCGGTTCGGGGGGCCGGTGCCAGCCCTTGCGCTGAGCCGTGTGCCGGTGGCTGGGGTGACACAGCCCCGGGGTCTGGGATGCATCGCGGGCTCAGCTCGGTTCTCCGCGCCGGGACCCTCCGGCTTCGCGGGGCGCGTCCGCGCCGCCCGCTGCCGCCGCCTTGTTTACACGGAAAACACGGCCCCGTCTTCCAAAATATTTGCAGCTCCGACGATAGGAAAAAAAGCACCGCCGAGCGGCCAGGGTTGGGCTTTTATTTTTCCCTTCTCCTATTCCCCCCCCACCCCCAAATCACAATCAGATGTCTCTCTTGTAGAGAGCGCAATTTCTTCGCCGGCGCCTCGAACAGCGAGGAGCGGCCAAGTCTGGGTTATCTGGCAGGGGAGAGGGAGGTCCGGTCCTGCAGCACCGGGACACCCGTGGTGGCGGTGCCGGGGGAAGGTGTGGGGGTCCCGGGCAGGGGGCGGCGGTGTCAGCCCCGGCCGGAGCCTCCGCTGCCCGTCGGGCGGAGCGGCCGCGGCCCCGGGGCGGCGGCAGCGGGGGAAGGAAGCGGCGGGGAGATGCCGTTTCCCGGAGGCGAAGGCGGTGGGTGCCGCTCGGATGTGCCAACAGCCGGGTTATCTCCGGGTTTGCTCTTCTTCTGTCCCGGCGGGTCCGTCTGCCCGGCAGCGCTCGGGAACGGGGCTCCACGTCTTGATAATTTCCCAGGTCCAGGGAAGCACGGGGGGCTCAGCTCCCCCAGGTTTCAGTCCCGTCCCACAGGCAGGGACGAGTTCCATGCGTGCAGAAAGTTACCGCTATCGGCGATGCCATAAAATTTAATATGATCTCGGGGCTCTATTGGACCCTTGGTCTACTCTGCAGGGTCCTACAGTGCTCCTGAAAAAACGTCTGTTCAGTTACTATGCTGGCCCTATGCACTTAACATCCTTCTCCCTTTCCAATTTACTTCCAATAAAAAAGAAACAAGTTCTCAGTTTCCAGTAAAACGTGTGACTTTTGTGCCAGCTTTGCATTTCAGACCACGCGCAGTCCTAGCCGTGTCAGGCTGCCGCAAACGAAAATCATTCATTTTTTTCTTTTTTCTGCCGCCTTTGCTGGGAAGTGAATGTTTTGCAAGGATGAAGCTGCCGTAAAATAATTTTCCCCAGCCGGTTTCTGCTGCACGCTCCCCGGGGCCATACCTATCAGGCTGCAAAACCAACCATGGCCAAACAACTGCATTGCCCTGCCAAGCCCACACTGCCTCTAGTAATCCCCCTAGATAAAGATCACAATAACCCTATTCAGCTCCCACCCACTTGCTCATGACCATCGGCCCACCCTGGTTTCTCTCCTAAATCCCGGGAGAAAGTCGGGCTTTGCGGTCACCCGAGGGCTTGGGCCGCAGTGTCCGCTGGGCTGGGCCCAATGGTGGGTTGGTGGTGACACGTCCAGCTGGTGGTGACGCGTCTTCAACCGCTTGAGAGAGAAGTCGGAGGAGGCCAGAGCCTCCTGAGCAGCAGTGGAGAGGGAGGAGATGTATTAGCCAAATTAGCTGAATTTGCCCTGGGCAGTGGTGTGAGAACTGATTACAATTTTTTTCACTGAATTTGCTCTTTTTATCCGGATATTTTTTTTCTTTTTTTTTCCAGCCAGGGAGAAAAATGATAGAATGTGTCTGCTTTGCTCAAAAATTTGGGTGTTTTCTTTGGTAATCCCATTTCCCCTGCCAAAACTGAATCTTTGTTCCTATTCATGCTTATTTGGGGCTGAGAAAGAAATGCGCTGGAGTTTCTGACAAAAAGTCAAAATTTCCCACGGGAACGTTTTTCACCAGGCTGATCTAATTTTTCTTTATCACTTCTTTCTGCCTACAAGAGCTTGGGCACCGCACACGGAGAGGAGAGAGCCTGGCCCAAGGAGATGTTCTCCAGGGACCTGCTCCCGCAGAAGGAGCCCGACCAGTAGAGCTTTTCACAGGTTCAGGTTCCCATCAACTTTACCTGGCAAATAACTCATCCACGTAGAGCTTGGCCTTACAGTCTGGCTTTGGCCAGGCACCTGAGAGCTAACATGCTCCAGGGAGGTCACAGCCTGGAGACAAGCTTAGAGGTCTGTTCTCCATCCTCCTTCCCTCCAGCGCCGTCAGGCTGGCTCCATTTGCTCAGCATTGGTACAGCCCAAGCCCCGTGTCTCCAACCCGTTTTGTCCTGATGAAGCTTCCAGTTCCCCTGTGAGAAGGGACTGCAGCTGAAAAAGGCCTGGACTAAAATGTTGTCAGAGCTGGTGAGCTTGGACACATGAAAATGCAGGCAGGGGCTTTGACCAGACTCAGCAGCATCAGTAAAAAGCAATCAACACCATTCCACAATTTCTCATGGACTGCAGCATTATTTTGAAAACAAACATGGGCAAGCGCTGCTTTCAAATACTCCCTTCAGTTTGCATAAAATACCTTTTGCCTTTGCCTTGGCTGCGGAAAGCGCTACTGGACAAACGCAGGCTGCAGCCCGCTGACAGGCACTTTGAGAACGAGCTCCAGGCTCCGCTCCCAGTGCCGGCGCTGGGGCTGCGCAGCGCGTTCCCCGCGGGGCCGGGAGATGCACCCACCGCCTGCACGTGTGTCTGACGTCAATGGGGTTGCAGGTGCTGGGCGCCTCTCGGATTTTGGCCCTCTGTGATGCCTAGAGAGTATTTAACAATAACAAGTGCCGTTGCAGGGAGAGAAAGGAAACATCTTGTGTTTTCAGATAGGGGATTTGGCACAAGCCGCGTGCGAAGCCGGGTGTTAGACGGGTTCTGCTCCACGGCGTGCGCTGCAGTGGGGTTCCCAGGCTGGGATGTGTGTTGTGTCAGAGCAATTTGTGAGCAAGTCTCTCCTCCGGCTAAAAGGAAACTTTATCTCTGACAAGGAGGGGACTGGAAACTACCAGAGAGCAGCCTGCCAAATGCTTACAATGAGAAACTTCCCTCCAGACAAACCTGGGGCTTTAGCATCTCGGTGGCGGTTCAGGGAGGTATTTGCAGAGCAGCGCTCACTGTAACAGCCGGTGGGCTGCCCTCCATCCTCATTACAACTGGGGAAACCAAATACTTCCACAGCAGTGAGCTCTTCTTGCTCTGGTTCTGCAGAGCAGAATGGTGGGATTTCATCTTGGGGAATTCCTGGTGCCCCTTATTAAATTTAGGTGATCTCTTTCCTTTAACCTGCATTAATCATCTCCATTGCAGCCTCTTCCCCTTTGGTTCCAGGCATCATGGTGAGGTAGGAGTCAGCTAGAGGACTTAAGTGGCTTTGCAAACCCTTCTGCAAGGAGAAGCAGGACCTGAGTGTCCCCAGTGTTCACCCTGCTCATGGCCACATCTCTTCCAGAGGGGTGGGAAGGATGCAAGCGTCCCTTCTCGTCTCGTAAAGCAACAACATTTCTTGTCTAAGCAAAGAGGGTCTGAGAAGGATTTCCAAGGTGTCCCTGCAGGGTCCCAACACAGGATCTCCAGGGTGCCAGTGGAGGGTCTCAGGGTGCCCATGAAGGATCCCCAGGGTGCAGCATCCATTGTGCATCTGAGATGGATGCTGCTGCCTGGGGCTGGGCAGCACAGCACGACAATGGCTCTGGACTGAGCCAGCCAGGCAAGGCCGGCAGGTGGATTTTGGAGGTATTGTGTGCTGATAATGCCCACTACCTTCTGGTGATATTAAAAATACTCATCATTCCTGACATCCAGGCTTGTCTTGTGCCTCAGTTTCCCCATTTATAGAGAATAAAGGCAGGCTGTGCAAAATGCTTCTGACTCGGGGTAAGAAAGGCGTGAAGCAGTATCATAGCATCCTCGTGTCTAGGGAAACACTGCAACTGGGGCAGCTTCACCAGCAACCTGGCACCAGCGGGTGACTGGAACAGACCCTGTGTGGGCTGGACCTCTCGTGACACCATGTGCCGTCCACAGAGCCGCAGGTCCTTTACACCCCAGCCCTGGTTCAGCTCCCAGCGGGTTGCTCTGCATGGGGAATTGCACGAGCTGTGGGTAACACTGTATTGCTGAGCAGATGGGTGCTGTAGCCATAGAAATATGGGCCCATAAGCTGCTGAGACTCCCATTGTAGCCTCCCAAGCAAGCCTTGCATGGGCAGAGCTTTCTCACAGGCTTTTATTCTCAGGAAGCTTAAAGTTAAACTGATTTCCAACAGAAAGGTTTTTACACCAACAAACAAACAAACAAAAAAGCGCAGTTAAGGCTAAAACAAAACCAGGCTTGGCACTCAGGGTTGGACACTTGCCTTCCCTTGAGCTTGTCCATGGCTAATCTCTGCCCTCCTCTTTCTGGGCCAAAGCATGTCATCCTTATTCAGCCTACGCTGTCCTCGCTGCGGCAAACTCCCCGTGACCGCCCGGGGGGACGTGCTGCCTCTCCAAGGATGGAGCGAGAAGCATGCGAGGGCTCTGGAATCTCTGCTGCGTGTAGGGATCCTGCTTGGAAGAACACTCCTGTGGTTCTGGGTTTCCCACCTGGCCTGTGAAATGGGGGCAGCTGCGATGCATGAGCCCATCTTTATAGTCCTAGTGTATCTTCTCTTTGTCTTTGGGAGTTGGGGGTGGACTTTCTGACCACAGAGGGTTGCTGTCTTTCTTTGGCCCCAGGTCTCTCCTGCCTCCCTTTTGAGATGCCCTGCTTTTTGGTAGACGGTTTTGAAGGTTCTTGCTCTTATTGCATGCCAGGGTTAGGCTGTCCAAGTGGAGTTTTGCTGGGGACCTTCTGCAGGATTTTGGGGTGCTGTGATGAGTTTCTTTCCCAACAAGTTTTGCCTTGGGGGACATGCAGGGTGAAGGAAATCTTGGGTCAGGATGTTTGGAACCAGCTGGTTACCTTCACAGCATTAGAGACGTTCACACTGCAGAGGTTGCCCATCATTTCAGCGTTGCTGTGGATCAGCAGAAATAAACCCAAACCAGCCTCATGACGTACCAAATACCACATCTAACCTTTCCTAGAAAGCACTGACACAGCTGCTGGCAGTGCAGAACACACCAGCTCTTGGCGTGCAGGGCTGAGCCCTCAACATGTGGGGGGCTTCACAGCCCCCAGACTTGATTTCCCGCATATTATTTATTTGCAGCATGTTCGTGTTTGCTCCAAACAGGTCCCGCCAACTTTCCAGGCAGCAGCAGGGGAGGCAGAGGTTTTGCTGCCAGGATCAGCCCGCGCAGACGGATTAAACCTGGAAAAAGGCTTTGGCGGTGGCAGAGCCCAGCGGTCGCATCTGCTTTGTCCCCAGGGTGTCTCTGGAGAGGTGGCTGCCATTTGGCCTTTGCCGCTGCAATCAGCGGGGGGGACATTTCCTTCACACGACCTGAGCTCCCCTCCCCGAGCATCCGTGCCAGATCCCCGCTGCTTCCCGCAGCCGGCGCGGCAGAACCGGGAGCTTGGCAGTGCCGCGGGGCTCAGCCTGGCTCTGCAACCCGGTGTCATGGGGACATGGGGCTGCACCCGGGCAGGAATCAAAGCACAGCTCGTAAAGAAACTGCCCAGATCCTCAGACAGTGCAAACCCAGCTCTATCCAGTGGCATCGTCTCACTCCCACTAACTGCGCTCCGAAAAACCAAGCCCCTGACGGCTGGGACGGGGCTGCCTGGCTGAAGTGACGGACAGGCTTTTAAAAAGGTATCTGTATAATAGCTTTCATTTATAGGGGGATTAGGATGCCCTGGGGACTGATAAGGAGCTGGGGAGGCTTTTCCTGCGCTGAGGCGGTGCAGCCGGGAGGCTGCTGGGGGGAGTGGAGCGGAGGGCTCGGCTGCTCTCGCTCCATCCCAGCCCGGGTTTGCAGCAGAGATCAGTGGCACGAAGGGGCTCAGCCGCACGCCGGCCGGGGGATTGCGTTGGGCTCTGCAGAGGGAGGAGGATCAACTGGTGGGGAGGAAAAAATGTTGTATTTTTTTAGGCAGATACTAAAAAAATGGGTTCTGAGCTGGGAGAGCACAAGTGCCCGTGTCAGCGGAGGGCTGGGGATGGAGGAGGCGTGCGGCTCTGCCGAGAGCTTGATTTACAGATTTATTTTGAACAGCACTAGTTTCAGTAGAGGATGGAGTTTAAAAACTGAAGGTGTGATATGGCCAGAGGGACTGCTTTGTCCCGGGGCAGGTTGGCACTGGGAGCCCTGAATTCTGAGCTGGCGCTGGAGGGGCTGCTGCATCAACAGCACAACCGGGCGCAAAATTGCTGCTGCTCACAACTTGCATCTCCTGCACAAAGTGATGGTTGTATCACTAGGGAGTGCAGCAAGTGAAGAGAGCAACAGATAGAGCAGGAGCCCAGTTTCTTGTCCCACACACAGCTGTGGAAGCAGGGAGGGTGCAGGCAGGAGTTCTCCTTTCAGTTTTTTCAGTGTCTTGTAAACGATGGGTGGGTTGAAAATCGTATCTGCGTCTCCCTCCTTCATAGAGGTTTGGAGGCTGGGGAAAGAAAAAACCTCTATTTCACACTCTCCTTGAAGTGCAGTGTTTCTAAATTATTTCACAGAGGGTTATAGGCTGGCAGGGACATCTGGCTTTGCCGTTGTCACCCCGGCTGTGGTGTCACCTGCAGAGGGACCCCATCTTGTGCTGAGCGGGGTGCTGGGTCAGGGTGTCCCGGTGTGGGGAGCTGCAGCCCCAGCCCGCTCCTGGGATGTGCCTTGGGGACAGGAGGGCTGGTAAAGGTAAAGGATGAACCCAGGAGACCTTTGCCATCTCCTGCCAAAAGTGAACAGCAAGAAAGATTGTGTGGGCAGGCAAGCGGGGATGCTGGTGCTGGTGGGGGCGAGCAGCCGCAGGGTGTCTCGGAGACAAACTTTTTCCCTGCTTGATAGTCAAAGCTGCTGCATCTCCCCTGTTTGGGGAGAGGATGGTGGAGACCAGGACCAAGCACCCCCAAATTCACCTGGAAAAGAGCAAAACCAACATGAAGGGCAGGTGCAGCCAGGCTCTACAAGTTTGTTTTCTAGCAAATCTATTCTCTTTGATTTGCTGTGGGCAAAAGCTGGGAAACACCTTCTGATTGCGGAGAAGTAGACACAGATTCGGTGAGGGCGCATGATGGAGCAGGAAGAACATTCCCTGGTTTCTCAGGGTGCTGGAGAGCGGGGGGATTTCTGTACTATCTCAGTCCCAGGTGGGAATGAGGGAAGAAACACAGGAGCAGAGCTGCTGGCTCAGCAGTCCCCGCTCTGTGCTCCGGGCTCTATGCCATATCCGTGCTGGGTCTGCGCGCTCCCAGCTTGCGGGAGGAGAAGTCCAGCTGTTCCGTCCCCTGTCACCATCTTCACACACGCCTGCGTGCTCCAAGTTCACAGATTCAGATGGGAAGATGGATGAGGACTCTGTGTCATCTTCCCTGTGGTATTTCGGAGCCATCCATCACCCTGATCCCTACCAGGCTGCACTCAGCGGCACCGTGTGGGTCATTGGGATTCATGCCTCATTTTGACTGAGTATGACTATGTCGCTGGCAGCTCCATGGGATGAATTAATGCCCCGTAATGTCAGCCATCTGGATATTTAAGGTCCAGTCTTAAGCAGTCAGACCATAGAGGGTGGAGAGAACAAGGATAACTCATGTGATGGGAAAAAAGGGATTTTGTTACAGCCACTGGGGATTGCCCAGTGCCCACCAGCTCAGTGCAGCACCTTGGTTTTCTCTGACAGCCCCAGAAGTCCTTCAGGGTCCAGTGTATGATCCTGGGTTGTTCAGAGGGTGCTCTGGGAAAAGCTGAGCCCTGTTGGAGGGTTGAGGGACAGACAGCACAGGCACATGAGACATGAATCTCCCTGCTCTCAGCCTCTTCTTCCTCACACCAGACCCTCCCCAGACCCCACTCCTGGTGCCAGGAGGCCCTGGATCACTGGCCACAGCAGCGTGTGGTTACGCGTAACCAGAAGGAGCCTGTCCCAGAAGCAAATCCAGCCCTGGGGGACATGGCGAAGGTACCAGGACACTGTAAATGGAACAGGGAAGGAGAAAGGTAAATGATGGGTAGAGCTGCAGATAGGAGAAAAAGCTCTGGTTTTAAAAATCAGCCGTTGCAGTGTGTGAGATGAGCTAAGCAGCCCGTAGAGCATCCTTGGGATGGCCAAAGCCAGCTGCTCCCTCCCAGTGCCGGCAAGAGGCTGTTATTTTCCAACCCCATCTGATAAGAGGTGCAGAACCAGCCAGGCGGCCGTCCTGCATTTCGCCTTCCTCCAGCCTTGCAGGCTGTCCCGAGCTGTTTACTTGCTTGTCCGCCCGCCCTTTTGCAATAGGGAGTCGGTTCTGGTTAACGTTGGAGATTGTAACATGATTACTGAAAGTCTCATGAAATTAAATCACTTTTGCTTCAAAGCGGACGGGGAGGGGGAGTGTCCCTCTGGCAGCGGGGATGGCCGAGCGGATATTGAAAGCAGCCTGGTAGCCAGTATTGCATTGCGCACAATTGAGCTCTGACAGTGTGAAGGCAAATACAAACAGCAGCTTGTGTTTGCACACAAAGGCTCTGTGCACCAGTATCCCCGGCCCTGTACTTTACACCCTCAGCTCTTGGGCAAAAAGTCCTGGGAGGGTAGGAGGGAGGGAAACTCCACTGAATATTTAGAAATGAATTGAACTGTGCAAACATGCCATTGGGAAGCTCTCAGTGTAATGCTTTGGATCAGCTACCCGCCGGGGCTGGAACACAACTGCTGGAATTGAAAGGGCGACTTTCACGCTGAAGCAAAACCGGACAAAAGAAGATAAATGAAACGGGCTCCCGACGGGGTTTGGTTTGTTTGTTTTTGTAACTCGGCTAATATTCCCGCATTGTTCAGCCCAGCGGCCCAGTGTCTGTCCTTCACACGCTGCTCGTAAATCGGGGCTAAGCAGGCAGTGCAGGCAGCACAGGCAGCAGGCAGCACAGGCAGTACAGGCAGTGCAGGCAGCACAGGCAGCAGGCAGCACAGGCAGCACAGGCAGCAGGCAGCAGGCAGCACAGGCAGCCGGCAGTGCGGGGCAGGGAGGCTCAGGGACCGTGAGGTTGTCCTCAGTTGCCGCTGTGGTGCAGGGAGTTGGATGATTTGCATCTACAGGGTTGCAATCACACCACGTCGTGCTGGGAAGGTCTGAGCAGGAGCGGTGAGGCACAGCCCTACTAATTCCTGGGTGAACCTGGATTTAGCCCGTGGCATTTTTGGGCACGGCACACAGTCTGGGTTAGCAGCAGGAGGATCAAGAAGGTCTGTGAACCAATACGACTTTGCTATTGGTTCATTCTGCAGAAATGAGCGTGGCACGTCCTAATGAATTTCACGGAGCTGATAGCAAATCTGCTGAGATTTGCCCAAGTGGAGACCCTCAGACAAACTGTGGGTACCAGGGGTGACGTGCCACCTGTCTCCATCCCGTGGTCCAGCAGCAGAGCGGGGAGCAGCGCTCGTCCTTGCTGTGCCGTGTTCATGTCCCAGTGTGTCTCAAAGAAATTTAAGGGCGTTGGACTAGATGAGGTTTAAAGGTCCCTTCCAACCCAAACTATTCTGTGATTCCATGATGTGTCTTTGTTGAGCTTGGAGCCTGCCCGGGGTTGGGGAGACGCTGCTCGTGTGGGATGGACCATGTCTGCAGGATTTGGGCAGTGCAGGGTCCCCAAACCTGTCCCCATGGACACAGGTTAATACAGACACTTGTTTGATTTTAAGGGAAGGAGATCCCCCAATGTAAGCCTCTTGAAAACTGATGTTCCCTGAGGATTTTACTGCAGTATTTCTCTCGTTAGCACTGATGGAGCAAAAGCTTAATAATCAGCTGTTTGATAGTTTTGATCAAATCAAATGGCAAAAATAGTGATGCCTTTAAAACATTAGATTACGTTTAATATGCTCCAGAGCATATACTTCTCACAAGCCTCTGTGAAACTACCAAACGTTCCCAAAAATTTGGCAAACTGATTTCTCCAGAAATCCAGAGCCCCAAATGAACCATTTGTTAGTCTCCTCTTCACAAAGTTTCACCCAATCAATTAAAAAGAAAAAGAAATCCCGACAAAACCCCAGACAGCTCATCACGTGCTCGGGGCGACCAAAGAAACCCCCTGATTTGGGTGACCAATGAATGTTCCCAGTAATGAAAAGCGAACAATTTGTCGGCAGCCCATGCACTTGAAAACGAATGATCCAAATTATTCAGCAAGTCTCCCTGGATAGTGAATCCATTGAAAGGGGATCGAGACAGAGTCATACATTATTCATGACCCAAAAGAGAATGAAACGCATATAATCATAACAATAATAATAACAACAACAATGGCAATACTAATAATAGTGACAAGAATTCAGCCAGCTCTGCCGAGGGAACTGAGGAGGCATGAAGACTCACAGACTTTATTTTCCCTTTATTCCAACCCCTCTTTAGAGCAGCTGTGTTAAATAAAGGAATGTAAAGCAGGTTAACATTTGGAATAAATGTATTTATTGCCAATAATTTGCCTCGCTTGCCTTGACTGGGGGTGATATAGTTTGTATTCTGGTCCTTGGCAGCAGGAAGGTCCGTGAACTCACACACATCACTGTTAATTGCTTAATATAATGAATTTCTCAGCATCCTGGACTACTTCTAAGGAGTCTGTAGAAGTGACTGCAGCGAAGGCATGTACTGTACTGCTGTCCCTGGAAAATTTATAGGTGTCCATGAGCTGAAAGAGAAGTGGAAAGTGCTGGCCTAACACACACCCCCGGGATTCGACTCTTCCTGGCTTGAATGGGACCTGGATTGTGGAGTCACCCGGGGCCCATTGAGGCAGCCAGAGAGCCGAGGAGAGGCCACAACACTTGTCACACCGCCCGCGCGTTTCCTGCTGCCGCTGGCACGGGTTTGGCCGGGGAAACTCCGCCGCGGATCTGCTGTGTGCCCGAATCTGGTGTGTTTCAGTTCTCCATCATTTCCCTGCCCTTGGGAACCAAGCTCTTCATCTGCGTATCTTTTATTTGAGACCCCCTTCCAGCAGCCCCCCGGGAGGGATCTTCTCCGAGGGGAGCGCGCTGCCGGGCAATGGGCTGGGCGATATTGAAGATTCAAATACATTGATATGCTCGCACCGTGTTGTAAAGCGCCCGACTACAACTTTGGCATGCAAATGAATTCTCGTTCGCGGTGCAGGGGCTCGGCTGTGGCACTCGGCCATCTCCCAGCGGTTTCCCACAGGTCGCCCCGTGTTCGCAAGGCGGGGGTCAGAGGGGCTGGACGGTCCTTTTACTGCCCCGGGCTTCCCCAGAGCTTTCTCCACCTGCTGCTCTCAGCGAGGCGAGGGGATGTACCCGCTGTTGTGTGCATGCAGGAGAATAAAAGGCATTTTTAAGGCTAGGAAGCAGCAGGTTGAGCTAGGAATGAGTAAAGCTCTCACCCCATATGGCTCCATTGGCTTTGGGTGCTGTGGTGGGTGCTCAGCACCCATGTGCTTTGTGTTGAGCGGATCGATTCCGCAACAAAGTGGGGCAGGTTCGGCAAAATGGAGCCAGCCCATGGGGGCTATTTTGGAGACCTATGTTCTGAAATACATAGTCAGAGAGTCTGATTTGTATTTGCCTGCTGAAATAATCTGCAATTAAGAAGGATTTTTATTTGCTCGTTGAATAATTGACAATTAAGGTGGATTTTTACTTGCTTGCTAAAATAATCTGCAATACAGGCTCAGACCTGCTCAGGTTGGGGAAAGTGTGAGAGGACAGGGGGAGATGGGGGGGAAGCAAAGGAGGGTCCAGGGCAGTCTGGGGACACAGGGAAGCATGTGTCCCCTGAGCCTGGTGGCAGCGAGCGCTGGGGTTTGGGGACGTGGTGCTGGCTGTCCCCATGGCCGCGGCAGGAGAGCCGCTGCTGCCGGGCGGTTATAAGGCAAGAAGAAAGAGATCCTGCTGGCATTTTGGTTGGAAGCTCACTGTGTATTAAGTGGAGCACGGTTTTCATTACCAGCTCCATTTTGGTACAATAAATCACCAAGTAAAAAATACACTTCTGGCCCAGATTCTGCCCTCAGTTATGAGTGGCAGTAACCAGAGGCAAAATCTAGCTCTGGCTTCAGCATTGTGGCCCATATGTTCACCTTTTGGAATTAATTTCTTCTGGTAATTTCTGTGTAATTATACAGGATTGAAGGCTGATTACCCGCTTCCTGTCATGGGCAATTAATATTGCTGATCTAGTGCCAAGGGTGCACTTTGCACTGTACAAACCCATGAAGAGAGACCAGCTCAGCCTCCAGCACCCTCTGCAAGGTGACAATCTGGACCCTGTAATCTTTGCCGAGGGGACTCTGGACCCCCACCCCAAAGAGTCCCCAGAGGAGATGGGTCCACCAGCTAGTAATTTAGCACAGAGCAAGCACTTGCTGTTCAGCCATCAAAAGAACATCGAGTGTTTGTGTGTGCTCCAGCTGCTGCTAAAATATTTGGGAGGTCATTTCTGCCGAGCGGGCTGGAAGAACCTGTAATTGCAACAGATGCTATCCCCTGGGTGAGCGGAGTAGCTCATCTCCCCAGAGCAATAATCTAATTTATATCTCATAAGACAGTTTTATTTTTCGTGAATTACCAATGCCTTTTTCTGCCAGCAAACTGGCAGATCTGTGCAGACTCCCCGGGGCTTCGGCCGCAGCCTTTGCTCCGCTTCGAGACAGGGGGAGTGGAGAGTCGTAAAAGAAACTTCTCTCATCGGGTTATGGTGCCTATAAAATTAGCCCCGTTAGAAGCTGGCTGCCCATTTAAACAAGCAATTTAAGTGGATTACTAAGGCATCCTCTCGCCCCCCTCACAGCTTCTGTAAAATAACTGAGTTTAAGTGAATGGAAAGAAGAAAACAGCAATGGGTTTGCCTGAGTCAGGCTTCTGCGTGGCTCAGATGCTGTTGCAGTGGCGTTTGGATTTGTTTGCTGTTTTCTGCATGCAAACAGCTTCAGTTTAAATGAGATGGAAAGAGAAAGCAAGTGGGAAGAGGAGAAATAATTTCAAGTGTCCCCTCTAGTTTCCGTGGGCTTTGGATGAATCCACGCTCCTGCTCTGTGCAGTTTGTTCTCTCAGCTGGGTCTGGGCACAAGGTCGGGTTGGCTGCAGGCGGGTTTTGCTCGCACTGATGGATTTGCTCCTGTTCTGCCAGATGCAACAACACAACCCTGAGTCTGAAACCACAGAGGGAAGGTGCTGCCTTCAGGAGTCTGGCTGCCCTGATGCCGGGGTGTGCGGTTGTCCTTGCAAGCCCCAAAGCAGCAATTTCACGTCCCGTGCTCGTGGCCGGGGCCAGCTCTGTGTCCCAGGCTGCAGGGATGCAAACTGCACTTTGCTAGTGGAGCCCTTTCTGCTCATGCCCAGGTATAGTCCCCCAGCTCTCAGATACACTGTCAGGGGAAAATTAATAGCAAAAATACGGAAAAAGAGGGGAATTTTCCTGCATCTCCCATGCATCCGCCAAGGAGCAGCTCAGAGAACCAGATTTACTTGTTCAGGGGAGTGCAGCCTTGTATGCCCAATTCCACCTCTGTGGGAAGTCTTTTGTATGTTATTCCATCATGCCTGTGCTTGGCAGCTTAAAATAAGTCTTGATGCTCACTCCCAGCTGGAGACCTAAGGCAGCAAAATGCTACCCAAGCCACAAGCCATTGTTAGGTTTCAGAGTGAACGCTCCCTAGCAAAGGCGATAACAGCTTGTCCCTGCTGGCTTGTGGCACCTATTAGCTGTGACAGCATTGTCGATTCTCTGGCAGATTTCACCCACTTCCCCAACCTCAGCTCCCAGGCTCATGGGATCACATTGTCCCCTATCCCATCCCCTCGTGGTAGCAGATTGAGGGCTGGAAAAGCAGAGGCTGAAACTCTTATATGGCAGAGACAAAAACTGCCAAACTGTCTTGTGGGATTGAAAACCAGCTGGTTTCACCCCGCACCAGGACCGTGCAGCTGGGTGCTGAGGCTGTGCATGGATCTGAGCACTTTCGGGGGGACGAAGGGACAATCCCAGGTCTGTCTCTGTCCCGGGGCAGATGCCAGGGAAGCAGCCGCAGCCGCTGAGCAGCTCTCCAGGCTCCCAGCCTCCGAGACAACCTCCTGAGAGTTTAATTTTCGGGAAGCTTTAACATCCCCTGCTTAGCAAGCACTGAAAGAAAGGTCAGCTAATCCTTCACGACGTCTCTGAATGAATTCAAGCCCACAAGTGAGATTACTAAACAGGGGAGAGGGAGGCCGGGAGAGCTGCATAGATACAGGACCCTTCCCATCGTCAGGCCTGGTTTTCTAAAGAAATGGACCTTTTCTTTCAGTTTTCTTCCCCTCGGAGGAAGAGAAGGGGGGTGAGCAGACGTGGCTGAAGCACCCAACTCCCCTCCCCCAGCAGCAGCCCCGCAGTTGCAAACCCCAGCAGGGTTTGTTGGAGGGGAGCCCCGAAAGAGCTGAGCGAGGGTCCCCATCACGGGGAGGGACAGCCGGAGTGTCCCATTGAGACTGAGCAGTGCCATTGGCACAAGCATCTCCACACTGGGTCTCAGCTCAAACTTTTGGGAAGAAAACCCCCAAAAGCAGTGTCCCCTTGTCCCGCTTGGCTGCTCTGATGGCTTTTGACCCATTTCTCTGAAGCCACCGAGGTCCCAGCACTCCCTTTGCCTGGACACCCAGACGCTCCCATGCACGGGGAGTTGATGACTGAACCCGTGAATTTAAGGCAATGTGGCATTTTCTGTGTCCTCACCACTTGCTGCCATTCTCCAGGTCACCTTTTTGGGATATCCAGAGTGGCCTCCCAGGGGACCTGAGCTGTGTCTGAGCCTGGTTGAGCGGGGTGGGGTGGGTGCCCTTGGGTGCAGCACCCCTTCCCAGGGAGGCACGGGGCACTGTGCCCACAGGCAGCCCCTTTCTGGGCTGCACCCACAGTCCTTTGTGAACCCCAGGGGTGATGACATGACAGGAACCACTAAGGACTCGCTTTTCTTCTGCAAATCAACTGTCCTGCTCAATGCTGGAAGAGCGGAGCCCGTTGAATGCAGCCCACCGGGGTGTGGATGCACTGCGATGAGCCATGGTAACCTGGCGACAAGAGTGACAACGCAGACACCCAGACCCCGAGCCTCCCTGCCAGGCTCCCCAGTGTCCCCAGATTGGGTATTCAGGCCACAGGGTTTTCTCTATTGACCTCAAACACTGTTCTGCATGGGAGAATTTTCTTTCTTTCTCTCACTGCAGAATCAAGTGTTTGAAGTTGGAAAAATTTTGCTTCCACAACTTGCAAGCTGGTAATTCAGTTGGGAGCCGTTTGCCCAGTGGTGGGCCTTGATTCTCAAGGTCCAAGGGCCAGCTAGGAGAGAAAGGAGACGATGCTTTTTTCAGGCACTCTGTGATGACTCCAGCGAGGTGGGATGCTCTGTCACGAGAAGAGCACCCGGTACCATCGTGTCATGCAGAGCCCAGTCCTCTGTCTTCTCTGCAAAGCACTGGATGCCCTTCCCCAGCTCCCTGGGGATGCCTGATGGAAAAAGCCCATTTGTCCAACAGGCTACAAGGGAACAACCCCAATGTCAGACCTTCTCCATAACGTGTTTTTTCTGGGAGGTTTCCTGTAAGAGGCTGCAGCACCGGCGGAAATGCTGTCTGGCCGTCTGACCCCATCAGCACTGGGTGAAGTTGGCAGGTCCCATGGAAAGCTCAGCACTTCCCAGCTACTCCAGGCTCAGCCCCACTCAGCACCCTCTGGGACTGCTCGGTGTTCCCATAGTCCCGGCAGATCCTTCTTGCAGGGAATAAACTCCTCCCAGTGCTGGGGAAGGATATGTGCAATGAGATGCTTTAATAACAGCTATGAGCACAGCTGTACAGATGTATCTGCGATGCTGTGAAATGCAATGTTTAATTACACAGTGACTTGGATTCTGAGACTTCTGGACAGTAAATATCCAAATTACAGCTAGGAAATACTTCAACTCAGCCCCAAAAGGTGACATTCACCGGCAGGATCATGGCAGGGGCATGAAGGTGCTCTGCAGGGCTCTGGGATGTGATGGCACAGCTTTCCCTGGGGTCCAATACCTGTTACAGGTAATAGAGACAGACAGGTGCCACGAGAAACATCTTTGAGAACAACCAGCTGGGATTAGGGTGTGCGGCCAGAAGGCAGGGGCTCAAACAGAGAGAGAAAGGTGCGGGGCAATCATGAGCAGTAGGGTTAAAACCAGCCCCATGTGTCTTTTGGGGAGATGGTTTTCACCCAGCTTGTGGGGAAGCTTCCGACTGCAGCCCTGATTAGAAATCGAATTGATGCTGGGGTATCTGAGCATGATATCTGGTGTGACATTACACTGCACATACAATACTTGCCCTGGGGAAACTGAGGCACGGGTGGAGGAACTGACCAATTAGCAATGCAGTGACAGCCAGAGGAGCTCTCTGGTCCTACTTCTCTCTTCTTTCCCCCAGTCCTGTGCTGACATTAAACCATTTCTTGGTTTACTGGAAGGTAAGAGAGAGGAGACTCATCCTCACTGTGCAGGGGAGCGTGAATGTGAAGCTTGAGGTGCACAGCATTTTAGGGGCTTCACATTTAGCTCAGCCTGATCTCAAACTGGACTGGGTTCAGGTGTATCTGAAAATTTCCATCCGCCTCTTGCTGTGCCTAAATATTAATAGCTAGAAACCTTAACCACAGGCGTCTATGGGAGATGCACAGCGAGTCTGCTATCCTAAGAGGAGAATGAGAGGCGGTGAGGGGATTGCCAGGAGAAGGGGAGAAGATGACAGCTCTGTCTGTGGCACAGTCAGAGGGTCCAGCCCCTGCCCAGGGTCAGTGTCCCGTCCTGTCCCAGCCCCGTTCCCGCTGGGAGCCCATCGCAGCCTCCCGGTCCATGCCCTGCGCAGCTCCCGCGTCCTCCGCAGACGTTGCCCTGAGCTATTCAGCCGCTCTCCGGATCATTAAACATATTGAGCCACACCAGTCCTGTGACTGGTTAATTAGTAAAGAGTTGACTAATTAGTTAATCGTGTTTACCAAGTGCTTTGAAAGTGCTCAGTGTTTTTATTTTTAATTATGAGCGCGCCCCAGGCACTGTTCACCTCCCCGCATGCCAAGCCTTGCAGGGTTCAAACTCTTTGTCTCTGCTACCCGAGGCTGGTTTTAAGATGGGAATTTGCCTCTTATCCTCTGGTTACCAGGTTTCCTTAACAGTCTCTTGTGTGTGATTTTAGAAAAGCCCTTCACAAAGTCTTCATACACCCTGGCACACTTAACTCGCTCTTTCAAAGCTGTCTTAGCCATGAAGGAGGCAGGATTGGCTCTTGCAAAGCCGGACACAGTAGTGCCTTTGTGCACACCTCATCCCGCATCCCTCTCCTGACCTTCAGGAAAGATCAGCCAATATCCAGACTCGCTCTCTCATCCCAGCCTGGGAGGCTCCAATCCACAGTGCCATGGACACGTCCGTTTTGGGAGCCTCCCATCCCATGTGAGCGAAGGCAAGGTTTCCCTCCCAAAGGAAAACAAGGTTATTCCCACGTCTGACTTCAGGCTGGTCAAAAGCAGAGGACAATTTTGGTGGAGAGCAGGAAGAGAAAGTGCACTCCAAAGATTCCATCTACTGAGAACAATGTGAATGGGGTTTGTTAGTCAGGGGAGAGCCTTGGCATCTCTGAAGAATCAACAAGGCTAATTGTCCCGGGATTTTCTTTATTCGTAAAAATGTCATCAGCTCATTAAGTAATGTCATAAAGAGCCCCAGTCACCTCTTATCACTGTGCAATCTGAAGAGCAGCCTTCTAGCATCAGCTGCAGAAAAAAGACCCACCTCCACATAGCACTGAGACAGAAGAATATCTGTCACTCGAGCAGACAATCAGCTGTAAAAGTCGCACAGGGCTGTCACAGGAGCAGGGTTTGGGGCTGCTTCTGTCCCCAGGAGTTCTGCATTTTTTCTACCCTTTCATAAAGGTCAGAAGGCTACGAGGTCCACTAGACTCCATTTATGCTATGGCCTCAGCACGTTATCTCCCACAAGAGTCACCGCCCATAGGGCTGTGCAGCACAGATGGGATCAGTGGCTGTATGGGGTGCACACAGGAGTCATAGAATTACACAATGGTTTGGGTTGAAGGGACTTTCCCAGCTCCCCCAGTGCCCCCCTGCCATGAGCAGGGACATCTTCACCAGCTCAGGTTGCTCAGAGCCCCGTCCAGCCTGGCCTGGGATGTCTCCAGGGATGGTTCATCCACCACCTCTCTGGCCAACCTGGGACAGGCTCTCACCACCCTGACTGTAAAATAGAATCAGATAAATAAAAACGGGGGATTGTACTGGTTTTCATATTGCACACTATGCTCCGTTAAAATAAATATGTCGCTAATATGAGATTCTTTACAGTGCCGTATCTCCATGCACTGGAGCTCATTTTAGTGTCCTGCCACAAGATCAGCTTTCCACCTTGTCTGATCTTCTTCCCACTCACAACCCATTTCTCTGCTCTGTTAAACTCTTCTTGCAGCCAGTGAGCACCAGGAAACCTTCCCCATCCTCCCTGGAGCTGGGATCAGGAAAACTCGTTTCCTCTGGAGTCCTCCTGGGGTAAGGCAAGACCTCCAGCCCTGCTCCTCAGCCCGGATGGTGGATGGGGTGGCTGGAGTGCCACAGCCAGCTGTCCCCTCCGGGTGTCAGAGCAGTCCCTCCAGCCCAGCTGGCCATTGCCTCAACCTTTCCATCAGGACGAGAGCCTGCTAAATCTCTTTCTCTTCAAAAAGAGAGAGAAGCCAAGGAAGTCTGGAAGGGAGGGGAGGCAAACACATCTGCACCTGGGAAATTTCATGTTTGGTTTTTCAACTCAAAATGGGCAGTGACAGCAGCTCCGTGGGGGTGTAAGTAGGGGGAGCAGTGCAGATTTATAGCTGTGGGTCACGCTTGAGCTGAGCCAAGTATTCTGCCTAGCATCAGTTTTATGAACAAGATGAAGTGCAGAACCTCAAGTGCAGGCGCCCTGTTAGAGGAGAAACACTGGGAGAGCAGGAACAGGGAGTGTGCTGCGAGAGGCCACCCTGCCCCTCTCCCTGCTCTGGCCCGGATCTCTCCTCTCAAGGCTGGATTTGGACAGGTTGGGGATGGTAAAGACCAAGAACATCCAGGTCTCAGCAGGGCTTGGGTTTGGTGCCACCAGCCCATAGAAGTCATGAGCCATGAGCAAAGCAGCTGGAGGCTGAAGCAAACAGGAGTCAAGAACTGACCTCTTTCAAAACAAAGTAAAATTCACAGCAATTCCCAACCCTGCAGGAGGGCCTAGTGCTAGATGGAGGTCTGAAACCTCTTAGACTACTCCAAATTCAACACTCTATTGGGCTTCGAAATTTCCAGTCCAAGGAGATGCTGTAGAGATTATCACAACACCACGGAACATAAGGACCCTCATGATGCCAGGGCTTCCCTTTCTGTCCAGATACCCAGACTGAACTCTTGTAAATTCAGAACCTCATATAAAAGATTAAGCAAAATTACCAGAGGCTCGCAGTTCTCAGTGAGATAAATGTGGTGCAGAGCGTTTCCATAGATGTGGGTGAGATTGTCACTTCATCACAGTCTTGTACTGAAAGCTGTGTTTCATCTGGGCTTTGACACATCATTGATGAATGATGCAATGGTGTATTGTGACTAATACCCCCAAATTGTCTTCTTTAGCAATGCCTTTTGATGTACTTCTTCAAAGAAGTGTGGCAAATCCTGCCCTTTCCCAAATGAAGCGGTGACCAGGAAAGTCTTTGCAGATATGAAGAAAGTGCCTCTGGTGTTGAGGGGAAGGATGTTCTTTGGGAACGTGTGGGACTTCATGCAGGAGGGGACGAATGAAGCTGGTAGGATCTTGATCCGAGTCAAAAGAAAGGAGAGAACTCCTCCAGTGCTGAGGGCAAGCTGTGGAGCTCCTCAGCCTTGGATGTAGTGGATGACAGGGGTTTTTGTGGCCTCAAGGGGAGACTTTGGGGGAAAAAGGGGTGGGTTTAAATGCTCTATTGACTCCTAAGGCCAGCTTGACCCTCTCATTGTATTTGTGCTGTTGGAAGAAAATTGAGCATTGTTCTCATACCTTGCAACTGGGGAGGGGGCTGGCCAGCTCAGTCTTGTTCCTTGGGAGCAAAAGCCCAAAGAGGACCGCTAAGCAGAGGAAAACCGTGTCAAAGGGGGGATATAATGGCAGATTACAGGGAATTCCTGGGGTGGCATTGAAGCTGCCCAGCCCTGGTCAGCCCTGAGCACGCATTGTCCTGTCCATTCCCCCAACCTCTGCCTTGCAGGAAACCTGAGCTGCCCCTTCCCCAGATCCCCGGCATTTGTGCCAGCATGCAGCCATTGACAAGTTGCCCTTTTATTCACACGATCAGCTCCCCGGGAATCTTTCCGTAGGCATTTTGATCCCACAGTATGTCAATGGTGGCCCGGAAAGGGATGGGCTCTGCCCTGGGGTACCCGAGGTCTGGGGGAGCGGACGGGCTATTCAGCAGAAGAATACCCCAAACCAGCAGGTGGGACACGGGAACCCTTAATCCCAAAATAATTTTTCTTGCTGGCATCCTTTTTTTGTTGTTTTGAATTATTATTATGATGGCCAGCAGCGAGGCTTGGGCTCGCCGCCTGGGAGAGCGATATTATTCGCCTCCTTTTGTGCAGGGCACCATGTTTGAATTGAGAAACAAAGCCGAGCAGCTTGTGCCTCCTGTTGGAAGCCTTCCTATCCCGCTGGGGATCCAGGACCTTTTCATCTCAGCCCATACACTCCATAGGCTTCTGCCTCTTCCCATCTTTAAGTCTTTAGTAAATATCATAAAAGAGAAAATAAAGGCAATCCTCAGGGCTCAGGAGTCTTACCTTCCCTGCATTAAAGAGAGGCAAAAAAGTAGAAAGCAGAGATTTAACCTCATTTTATCATTTTTCATGCAGAGCTTGCAGAAAGTAAATAGTATTTAGCCTCATTTTGCAGGCTGGAGGCTCTTTGGAACAGGTTCTTTCTTTTTCTTTGTGTATGTGCACAGATTTTGGGGCTATCCAGACCCTGAGCCAGGCTCCTGTGCCCGTGGGCAGCGGCCATCAGATGCAGCCATCAGATGGAAAGCAAAGCACTGCCAGGCAAATAGTAACTCGGGTGCCCTGACCTAGCGATACTGAGGCCAGAGGCAGGGAAAGGGGGTGCTCAGCCGCCCCAGAAACCAGCTGGAGACAATTCAGCTTCAAACTGGACACCCTAAAACTAAGGCACCCATCAGCAGTATGATGGCAGGCAAAATGCCCCGATGCTGGTGTGAAGGAAGTTACACTGCTGCTAATAAGGGAACTGTTTAAAAGCCTTTGACTTCTTTTAATTTACAGTTTCAAATTGGATGTGAATACTTGAAGGAAACTCTTCCCTTTCCATGAAGTTTTTTATTATCTGATGGAAGGCTATTCGAAACAGGACAGAAATATTTCCTTTTTTTGTTTTAAATCCAAACTTTTGGCTTGGCTTGGCTTTCAAAACCCCAAATGAAACCATTTCCATCTGAAATATACCCAAAAAAAGTCTCTACTACATTTAGATGTTTTTCATTGGAAAAAAGAAAACACTTCCTCTGAGAGTCTCCAGCATTTCTGTCTGAAGCACATAGAATGTGTGATCGGTTTGGGGTTTGACACCCAGGCAGGTTGGCAAAAGCCATAACTCAGCTTCCCAGCTCCGGTCGTGTGCTCCGACAACAACTGCAGTTGCACAACTCCTTGTTATTTCCTATGCTGAGGATCTTCATGGCCGTAGGTTTCTTGGCACAGATTTGGGGGATGGCACTTCTTTGTATGAATAATGATGTTCACATGTGGCTTGTGTTCATTCTTTACTCTTGAATACTTCTTTTTCCTTCAAAGACCTTTCCAGGCCAAGTTTTCATTTATATTTGTTTGAGGGAGGGGAAGGGTCTGTCTGCAGAGCAGTTATTGCCCCTGGTTCTGCTGTGATTGGAGAGTGATGGAGGTGCTGGGCGGCTCCAAGGGACATTTTGGGGGTCCCTCACCCACAATAGCGTGTCCCCTCTGCAGAGAACTGCCACCAAGGACACAGCCACACCGTATCTTGAATTAGGCACATGGAGCACAGTCCAGAAGACAAAATGTGTCCATGCAAATAGCTGTATAATTAGGAGCTCGCAGAAAAACAGTCCATTCCCAAGAAACCCCTGAGGAGCAAAAGGGCTTAAATTCCCCATGTCTCTCATTTTCAGTACCTTGTTCATCTGGCACGAACCCAGGTCTCCACTGGTGCAAATACAACTGGAAAAGAAATGAGTTTGCTGCCCTGATTGCTCAGAAAAGTTGCAAGAAAACACATCTTGGTCTATAAGAGCAGAGGAGGAAATCAGTGCTCACTCTCTCCTCTTCTCTGGTTTTTGCTACTGTGAGTGGTGGACACTGTCAGCAGATCCGCAATTTGCAACATTGCTAATAACAACAACAACAACAACAAAAGCCGTGGTTGCTTTAAATTTAAAAGTTTGCCTGGTGTTGTTGGGTTGATTTAAAGCTTTTCACTCGAGGTGTGTGGGCGAGGGTTCGTGTGTGCGTGTTTACCAGTCCAGCGAGGAGCGTAGTTTGAATGGCTTCTCTGAAGGTTTGGATACGGCTCACTAGAGCTCTGCAGGTTCCCTGAGGACTCTAATAATTGGTACATTTGGTTTGCTTTTCCTCATTATTTCTAAGTTTTCCAGCTCTAATGCCAAAGGAGCCTGTATTCTATGTAATTATTACTCAAAACTATGAAAACATTAAGTAGGAAAAATAGGCCACTAAACAACTAAGAAGAAAAGTAACAAGTGTGAATTATGACTCTGCCCTGTGGTTTGACTGTGATGGGTTTGTTCCACCCATGGAGAAATCCCGGAGAAGGGTAGGTTGAGTGGGTTGTTTTGCTTAATCTCTCTGCTGTCAGAGTCACAGTCCCTGGAGAACGCGGATCTATAGAGAAATGTGCCTACCCTTTGAAACGCAGTGCACATGCCCGGCTCCCAGCAAAGGACTTTTGTTCTGCTCTGATTTATACAGTTCTCTGGGGCAAAGAAAAGTGGCTGTCACGGTTGCAAAGATTACACACTACTGGAGGGAAGGGTGGACTATGGAAGAATAATTTGTTCTCTTGACTGGGCATGGAAATCCCTCTCCCCCTTTCCCGGTCCCCATCTCCTATCCCCATCCCTCACCCACAAGGGGATGCCGGCTGGTCCTGCACGCTGCAGTGCTGGCCCAAGGCTGGTCAGAGCCAAATCTGCTCCTTGTTGTCTAGGGGAAATGCTTGACACAGGGTGATTTACCTTCCTCTTGTGCTGCCAGCCCCAACGACTGATACCCAGGAGACACTCCTGCCCCATGCCCAGGGCTGAACAGGGGATATTGAATCTAAGCATCTCACCCAGTACGGCTGCTGGAGGGCCAGGGACACCACCCCAGAGGTGGCTGCCTCTCCCCCGTGACTCTGAAAGGGAGTTCAATGTGCCCAGCTCAGACATAACCCACATGGCTACTGAAACAGCGCATGAGGCGTGTGGGCTCTCACCATGTCCGCAGTTTGCTTACCCACTTACATGGTGCAAGCTCTCTGTGATGAGCACCTTCTAAAGATACACAGAGCGCCCAGCGTGGCTTGGGCTGAGCTCTCCAAGTGCCACATCAGTGCAAGAAAAGCCTGTGGGTCTATCTCTGGTGTAGAGAGTCCCAGGGGGCTCCCAGAGGTGGACCTGCGCACCCCGTGCAGAACAGAGATGCTTCAGAGGGCTCAGCTGATCCATCCGAGGGTCACTTGCCAACAACGGCGTCTCACTTGTTCCAGCAAAGGACGTGACTTCACTTATCTGCTCCCGGGATTTTTCGGCTTGTTTGTTTTGTTTTCATCCTCTGAGGAGGAGGCGAGCGGTGCCTCCACACGCACAGGGCCAGCCACCTCTGAACCCCAGCACCAGAAGCCCTTTTCATGCTCTATAAATTTTATTGGAAAATCTGTTTCGCTTGGGGGATTTTTATTTTTTTTCTCCCCCCCCAGTAACACGCCATGAAAAGGCTCATTAAAAAGTGAGCTCCTCGTTCTGATTAATCCTTCCAAGCAGGCAGAGGTGACACATGCTAATGACATTTCCAGCCGGGCTTGTCCCCCGAGATGCCGGCTGCTATTGCAGGCTGAGTGCTGCAGAAGGAGACAGCGTGTTGGATGGCGGAAAGGTTGCTCTTGGCTGCGGCATTCATTTGTAGTGGAGAAATGCCTGTGAGAGCCAGGCAATTGCTCTCTCCAGCAAGCTGAGGAGACTTTGTTCTCCAGATGCATCTCATGGACTGTCCTCCTGTGGACATGGCCTGTTCCCGGCCTCCAGAGGGCTTGGGAAGATGAGAGATGGACATCCCTGGCATCAGCACAGATCCCCACGGCACGTACCGAGCTGCTGACCAAGGACTTCCCCACGGCACCGGAGTGCCTGTCTACACCAGGCTGTTTTGTTAACCTCAGACTGATGCTTGGTCCCTGCCAAAGCTCTGATGTTCTTGGAAAACGCCAGGCTAATGAGACGCCTTTCCAAAACAACAGCTGACTTAACGAACCGTCCAGTCGTTGACTTAGCAGGCAAACGGGAGCGAGGTGTATCTCATTGGATCTCACATCATTCACCTGGGTTTGGCAACGAGGATGTCTACCTTTACCCCAAACCCTTCTCCACTACTTTCCTTACAAGCCAAACCTGACTTCTTGTGAAGGTCCTGGGATGCAGGTCCAGCCTAAAGTTGTGAGAAACCAAAGTTGAAATCTTTTTCTGCCCCTTTCTGTTAGAATTCAAGATTGCTGTCCATCTGGAGAAAGGAAGAGCCAGGGATGCTCCCAGCCCAGGTCAAAGCTGTGCCTGGGGCCATGCAAGGTGTGGATGGAGGGCAGACCCTGCTCAGAAGATGCTGAACAACCTGAACTGTGCTGACATTTCTCCACTTGGGCGCAGCCCTCACAGCCTGCCAGCTTCCCCTGCCCTGAGCAAACATCCAGCCCTTCACGCACAGCCTATTTCACATAAGCTTTGACATGTACCAGTGAGATGTAGCCGGCGCTGACTCCCAAAGGCTTTGCTTTTCTCAGAGGGTCTTGGCCATTGTGGCCAAGAAACATAAGTGTTCTGTAATGCTTTGTTAGGCCAGGAATAAAGTGAATTTGTTGAAAGAAGGTTACCGTGTTATATAAGTAAGAAAAGGGGAGTTGTATTTAAACTGGCACACAGCAGTTGTTTTCAACTTAAACTGAGCTATGCGCAGAACATCACTCATGGCTTCTTCTTCAGTGAGGTCTTGTTCATTTTGGCCCGAGCAGCTCTGGGTCAGGAAGGCAAAGCCGTAGTCCATCCGTGGGGAAGGCAGGGGAAGGGCAGACCTGCAAAGGGCAGGACAGAGCAGTCGAGGTTGCTGGAGCTGGGAACTCATCTGGCGTGAGCAGGCACAGCCCCTCGCTGGCTCCTGAGCTGCCTGCTCTGGGTTCAGACAGGGCTGATGAAGGTGTCAGTCCATCTGCTGCCCTGATGTTCTCCCTCTCCATCCCGGTCACTCCCAGCTTGCTAGCTCAAAGTATCCCAGGCAGACAAGCCAAGCTGGAGCAATACCAGCACTGCCCTAGTATGGGTTTGAGCTGAACTCGGGCTCCAGCACAGACAGGATGCTCTGGAGCTCATTTTACTACATCAGGGCTTTCCCCAGTTGAAGGTGTTGGCAATACAGGGTGTTTCAAAAAGAGGGACCCAATTTTAAATCACATTGCTTTGAAATTAAGTCCCTCTTTTTGAAACACCCTGTAAGTAGGAGCTGGACGTGGAGGTGACAAATCATCCCTGGCATGACTGCTCAGCACAGTGAGTCCCTGTCAGCAGGGCTGGGGGACACACCGCCTGGTGCCTAGGCAGCAAGAAGGAATTACCCCTAACACAGAGACAGGCTAAAATCGACAAATCAGATCAACCAGCGAAGGATTACTGAGTTTGCTGTCTGAAATTTTTGTAGAAAACCTGTCCTGAAGAAACAAGGCATGAATACGATGCTTGGCATAGGGAATATGTTGCACTCACTGCCAAATGAACTGTTTCAAAAAGCTCACCATTTACCTTGAAATTGCAGACACGCTGTCTCGGCACTTTGGTTGAGCTCAGAGCCATGTGCCAATACCTTTCAGATGAAGCCTACAAGGTGCATCCCATTTGTAGCCACGGACATGCAGTACTGTCCTAACGGGAGCTTTTAGAGTTAAATGGGCAATGTCACTAAGGCTGGAGGAAAAAATAATCAGATTGAAGTTTGCCAAAAAATGTGGTGAAAGGCAGCAGTTGTGGGAGGGGATGGGACAGGAGACCCTTTTCTTGATGTAGTTGAAAAAGGGTGGCAAGAGCACTGGTGGCTTTGCAGATAACCTCCCCAGGGCCATGGAAAGGGGGTCTGGTGGATCTTTCCTACCTCTTCCTTTGGGGTCCCTGCACAGTGAGCTGTGAGATCCTTGCCTGCTTTATCTTGGGTGGCTGAACCAGCCCATGTTAAAAGGAGGTGAACATAATACAATAGAGTTCGACTTTGTTTCTGTGCTGTGTGGTTCATTCAGAGGGATTACAGGCGCTTTTCAGCTTGTTACCACCTGGAGAGGCAAATACAAGGCAGCGCTGGTTGGAATAGGCTACCCACCGAGCAGCCTTAGTTCTGCCATAGCCAAAGTTGCAGAAGGTTAAAAATGATCTGGGCAGGATCTGGGCTGAACAATCGCCTGGAGCAGGGGGACGTGTTGGGCGCACGGGGACGCCGTCCAGCGCTGCCTGCGTTTGTTAGCAAAGGGTCTGGAGTCATCGGCTGCAGACAGCCAAGGGGACAGCTCGCTGTGGCCAGGCCCTGCGTGGGATGCAGGCACAAAACTGAGCTTAAGAGCCCTCTAAAGGAAACCATCTCTTGCATTTTTTAAGGAAAAGAGAATTGCATAAGGAGTAAGGCTGAAGGTTGATGGGGCTGAGCGAAAGACCTGCCTGGGCAGCAGAAAAACCACTCTGTCCCAGTTTCCTGATGTGGGTGTTATTATGCAGAAGGGGTAAATACTGGAGGGCATGAGGGTGTAGGGTCTGGTGTTACGGGCTGTGTCTCTTCTCTGTACTGATGTGTGTCCGTGTCAGTGCTGCTCCATTCCAGGTGTTGCTGGAGCCAGCAGAGCACCTCAAAGGGTCATGGCAGGGTGGAAACATGAATTCCTCTTTCTCACAGGCCAGCTGAGAATCCCAGACCCACGGCCAACCTTCTGGCCTCCAGCCATTCTGAAAGCAATGGCTTTTCCATCCAGGTGGAGACCCCGAGCTTCAGATTGAATAATGTTTGGGGCTGCTTTGACTGAAATAATAGGCTTTTTGGTTTATTAAAAATGTGAGCTGAGTGTCAGTGAATAAGGAAGTTGTCTTTGAGGGTTTATTGCTGATGAAGCCTCAATAAAAGCATGCAACCTATGTTCTTAGGGTGATACACTTTCAAAGTCCTTGTGGTTGTGCTGTTGAGGGCAAACGCAATGGGAAGCAGAACAAGGAACACCATCTACTCACCAGGGCTGATACTCCTTGGTCCTCTGTCTCTTCAAAGGGTTTCCTAAGGAAGTGACCCATTTGGGGCAATGTCTGTCTGAGTGGGTGATGGTGGAGGGCGGCCATCTGCTCGCAGGATCCTGCTCCCTCTGCAGCCAAGGCTGCGTTTTCATGGTCCTGGGGACGTTTCTCCTGCCCACACACTGCTGGCCGCGGCTGCACAGTAAACGGGTCCAGGACTGGAAATGGTGATAAATGACCCAGCAGAAATTTTAAAAAGAAAAAAAAAAAAGATGAAAATCGTGTTTCTCAGCTGGGAGACTGTCCATGCAGCTGTCCAAACAGAGGGGAAAGGACTTGCCTGTGTCCATACTCCTGCTAAAAATACCCTTCAGCACCAAGGGGCATAGATCCCTCCCATCACCTAGGAAGGCATCAGGGGCATGGACAGAGCTTCTGCCCCTTCTCCAACATGCCAAGGGGGTGACCCATCCCCAGGACACTTGGGACACTCCAGCCCCTCTGCCTACGGTGACAGCACCGTGCTGCACCCACATTAGTCCCGTCTGTCTGGGGATGAGCTGTGTGACTGGAGAGGTCTCCTGTGTGCCATTAATTTTAACCCAGGGAAAATCGTGCCTCAGGGACCAGCAGTTTGGGACCCTGCCCAAGCAGCAGCCAGCAGCGGGTAGCTGTGACACAACACTCCCAGCCACCCACCGCTGGTCCCCAGGTGGAAACATCCCCATCCCACCCTTGGGGATAGGCTCTGAAGTTGCATTTGAAACTACATTTGAAAACAACCGGTTTTTATGGCAAACACAGCACATGCTGCCAGCTCCGGTGCTGCCTGCCCTGCGTGCCAGCCAGAGGAAGCAGGAAAGGGTCCTGGGATGGGTTGGACACGTGGCCAGGCTGAGCTTACCCAGAGCCCAGCTGATGGCACCAGACGCTCTCACCCACAGACGTCTCAGTGCGAGGCTGCAGTAGGTACTCTGATTTCAGGTTACAAGTGTCAGTTTAGCTTAGCTTGTCAACGAAAGCAATAAGTAAATCCCTCTCACTTGCACTACCCAAAATCCTGCAGCTGAAATGAATCTGTTTTGTGGCTCTCAAAGGGAGAAGAAGGGTTTTCTCCCTCTGGGGGAATGCGTTCAGCTGTAGGTGAAGAAGACTCGAGCTCCTGGGGCATGTACATCAGAGAGGGATTTCAGACTGGTTTTAAAAGAAGCAGTGTTTGTCCTGATAAGTTTGTTTCCCTACTTGTGATTGGAGATTCCCAGTTCTTCCAGGTGAAAACACATCTGTTTTCCCAGCGGAGGCAGCAAACATCCCACTACAGATGTCCAGGACCTCTGTCCAGCACCTCGCAAGGCAAACAGAAAATGCTATGGGCCAAATTCAAGCCTGTAAGAACTTAAAAGAGCTTCAGCCACTAGTGGAGGACTGAGAGCCATGTCCCCTTTGCTTCTCAGCCTTCCCTTGCCATACCACCCTTGCCGTGCTGGCATTTGGTCCTGCTCGCTCCTGCTCCTCTGGGTCTGACAGCAAGGTGATACTTCCATGGGTGCCATGGGTTCCATGGGTCCCTCGTCTCAAACCTGGAGTCCCTGTTTTTGTGGTTTTTGAAGACATTGTTTCCTAATGTAGGAACATCCCTTTAGGCCCTGAGCGTTCCTTGACATCAGCGCGAGTGCGGCGCAGCCCATCGGTTTACAAACATCTGGGTTCCTAGGAAATGCCGTGTATTCCTGCCGGTACTCTGCTGTCTGTTAACGCTTATAAAATTATGTTTATTTCCTGCTGTGGGGATCAGGCTTCAGCTCGGGGTTATTTCCAGGGCTGTGGCGAGCTTTGTGCCAGAGATGCAAACTGTGGCAAACAAGTACTTAAAAGCCTTGTGTTCAGCAATGGGCTAACCACAGACACTTCAGAGGTTTGGCTTGGGAAACTGGTTGCCTGAAGGAAGGCAAGAGAAACCGATGTGCACAGGAGCCCCCTGAGCTGCTGGGGCTGGGTGTGGGGTGGGGATGATCATCCTGCTCAGCTCCAAGGCTGGTGGGGTGGTACGTGGCCCAGGTGGGACGGAGGCATCCATCACCCCTGGGGACACAGTTGGCCTTCCCCGGGGAGGTGGCTGGTGGCTCGTGTAGCAGTTGGCTCAGAAACTCAGCCAAAAAAGCCTCTGTGGAAGGGATTTTGCACTTCAGCCTCTGCTGCAGTTGTGTGTTTTGGAGCGAACATGTGTCTGTGTCTCCCCAGGACCTCCAGGCTTGGTTTGGGGTGAGAAAAGGTGGACGCAGGGGTTTGCTTCAAGCTGCTCTGGCTCATCTGACTGGGGTGGGAAAGGGGGTTTTGGGTGGTCACCTCTGGGCTGGAGAGATCCCCCATCCCAGGGTGTAGCTGTGCGAGGGAGAGTGGGCGAACGCGGCTTGGGCCAAGCTGGGAACAGCAAGAGCTTCTCTGTCCGGAGGTGGGCTTGAGCTCAAGCTTGTTTCCGTTTTCTTGCCAAAGCATCTGCTGTCCTGCACACTTCCCTTCCCCCCTTTCCCTCCAGGACTTCAGGCCATAGAAATATTTTGTTTGATCCCCCCCCTCAAAAATTCCCTTTGGTTAGATTGTCTGTGGCTTGATTTCCCTCCTCTGGTTGCCTCGAGGTGACGTTGGTTTTGCAGTGCCCTTTCACGGCGGAAAACCAAAATGCAGCCTTTCAGAAATTCCCAGATGGGTATTTCCAATGACCTAACAAGAAAATCAGCAGTGCTTTACAGCTCAATCACCATGACTCTGTGAGCAGCTCCAGCTGGTCCCAAGCTGCTTTAATCAATCGATAATTTGGCCAGAAAGTGGGCCCTGTCTGGGTTGGGATCCCACAGTCTCAGGGCTGGTGGGTCTTGGTCCTGTGACAATCGCTGCAGTCCAGCCATGCAGGGCTGCAAATTTGAAAATGGGGCTGTAACGGCTGTGAATGTGCGGTGCCCAGTGAGGAGTCTGTTAACCGGGGTGCTCATAAGGCTGCTGGGACTGAGCATGTCTGGCTGTTTCAGGGGCACGGCAGATTTTTCACCTAGCCAAAGGCAGGACTAGATGTGCCACCATGGGAGGTGGCCATGAGATGCATCATCTCACCCATCCCCAGCCAGCCGGTGCTGTGATGGCCACATCACCCTCACATAGTGCTTTCTGATCAAGTCAGAGATAGAAATAGCAGAAGACCCCAAAACATCCACTTTCTGGGTTAGACTTGGGTTTAAATGCTGGTCCGTGTCTGCACTAGTACATCTAAACTTCTGTCATCATGTAGCTTTGGGCTGCAGGTGGCATAGCTTACATCCAGTGTCTACCCATGGGGTGGCACTGGAGGGCTTCAGGCTGCCTTTTACCCTTGTTAACCCACTATAAACCCTCCTTGGTCTGCACGCTTCATCAGCAAGATGTCCTGAAGGCCTCTCCTCCTGCTCATGCCATGTACAGCTGGCTGGGACCACGAGGAACCCATCACACAAACCAGAAATGCTGCTCAGAGCAAACAGCGCACGGGGGATTTGGGATGAAGGACAAGCAGGGATGTCCTCATGGGTGGAGGAAAAAGGAGCAACTGAAGTTAAAAATGCCGGAGAAATCACTGGCCCAGGAGCAGCAGCATCCTCAGCCCCCAGCGAAGCCGAGGTGTTTCCCCGCTGCCAGGATCAGGCCCTTCACTAACTGTGCGTTGTTACGCAAAGCCTCTTGCCAGGCCCTGTGAAGTCATTCAGACTCATTTTGTGGCCATGCTGGAACCAGGAGTTGTTTTGAGGTCAGAAAGGAATAAGTATTTCGCAGACAATTGATGTTGTTATTAAAAACATCCACGAGAGAGAGCAGGGGGAGGGAGGTTCTCTTTCCTGTTTGGGAAATAGTTTCGCACTGCATCCATCAGGCAAAAGAATTCTGTATGAAAAATTAATTTAAAAAAACGTTTCTGGGGCACACGCGCCTGAAAATGAACCACAGCAGGATCAGAGGTTTGGCTCAGAGCAACGTCCAGAGCTCAAAAGCAGAGGCCAGATTCAAATACAGGGCTCCTCACTCCCAGCCGGTTTCTGTAACTGGAGGAAATACATTTTCCTTAAAAGAAGCACAATCTCCTCTGTGCAGCACGTGGGCAAAATTCATGAACTTCGGCTGAAGCCTGGAGCGGGCCTCCCACTGCGGCAGGCTCACGTTCAGTCCCACACAGCAGCTGGGGCTGCAAGAAAGCGGGGAAAAAACCCACAAGATGAAGGGATTAGACCTGTCACCCTGCCCTCCACAGTGTTAATCTTCCAGCCCAGGGCAAGTGGCTTTTCCCACCCCATCCCGCAGCAGTATGGTGTACCCCAGGTGTGACCCGAGAAGCAGCTGCATGCCGTGGCACCATCACGCTGCGGCCACCCTTGTGCCATGAGGACTAAGCCTGTCTGTCCCCACCGTTAGCTCGACATGGTCCCTGGCACAGGGCTGGACTGGACCAGCTTTTCCAGTTTCCAGACACAATGCGAGGTCAGACATCCAGAGACCTTTCCCACGGAGCACTTGTGATGGGGACAAGGGAGGGCAGGCTGGATGTGAGCTGAGTAATGTCTCTGACAGGTTAGATTTAAGCTATAGGCATAACTTCAGGGTATTTTTGGATGGGAATATTCTAATGGCTGGCTTCAGGATTTGTGGGGACGTGGCTCAATTCCTGCCCATGCCCAGCCTGCCCCGTGTCTACACAAGCACCTGATCATGCTCCCTTCTTGCTGTCACCGCAGGGACGGTCGTGGACGAGGCTCGGATCCAATGCAGAGTCCAGCCTTCTCTCGAGGTGGTGGGTCAGGCAATTTTAGGGCCAAAATGGCCCATCCCTTGGCACAAGCCCGTCTCAGAGCAGCCTTTTCACCCACCATTGCCAGTGTTGCCACTCCGCCTCGTGGTTTCCTGGGATGTCTACACATCTGCAGCCCTCACTTGAAATGATCCAGATCTGCAGACTGTGCCAGGGGCAGTCTGAGCTGTGGAGCTAATTGCCCATGATAAGCTAATTAAAGGGTTCTGATAAAATTTGCCTGACAGTTGCTGGAGCATATGGTGGCCCTGGTGTCCCCAAGGGCAGACAGAAGGTGGCTGCTCGGACATCCAGGGCTCTGTTAGACCCTCTGCACCGACCCTCCTCCCCTACCCTCAAGAGCTTGTCAACACCTTTGCTCTGGCCTGGGCTGTCTCATTGTCCATGCTCTGTCCCTTCTCTGCCCTGGGGTGGTTTTTGGCAGTGACACTGGGGTTATGGGTGTGAACACTGGATGCTGACAGGGGCTTCATAGCGACAGGCCAGTGGAGAGCAGGGAGCTTTGAAAATGTGGGTGATGCAATGTTAGGAAAAGGGGGACCCCAGCATCCTCCTGCAACCACCAGAGAACCCACCCCATGGCACCTCCACTCCCCAGGTCTTGGCTAAAATAAAAAGCAAAGAGTTTTCACAGCTGAAAAGCTCCTTGTTTCATCCAAAGCGTGTGCAGCTTTATGTGTTTGGGTGTTCATGTCAGCTTTTCTCCAAAGACCTGCCCAGTTGCCATGAATGCTGTCACGTCCAGAGATTAACTATCCTCTTCAAACCATTCTGGTCTTTCCTGGCCCTCCTGCCTGGGTGACAGCAAGGTCAGGCTGGCCAAAGCAGTGTCCCAGGGCCGTGGCATGCACGGGACCTTCACCCCAGAAGAAAAGCTGGGAAATCCCTGTGTTTGACTAGCTTTGATCAGGATTAAATCCCTCAGAGAGAAACAGAGAAGCAGCCCCAGGAAGGGGCTTTGTGTTTTGACTTTCTGCCATCAAAGTTTGCCCTAAGCGACCCTTAAAAGCGTGCAGGTAGCCACAGGCTCTGGGCTGGGCAGTGAAGCGATGCTGCGTTTCCAGGTGCATCGTCCTTGCCCGAGGGGGGCTGTAGGGCCAGATTTATTGGCTTTGCTTCAGGAGTTAGCAGATGTCTGCCTGCTTCACCCTTGGGGATGCTGGGTCAGTGGGATCACTCCCAGCCCCATACAGGGCTGGGCTGAGCTGGACACAGCCTGGAGCTGAGCATCCTTCACAGGGAGTCCTTTGGTGCTAGCAGTTCCTGTTCATACCCACCCATTGCCCTCGTCCTGTACACTGAGCCTTTTTGCCATCTGTGCCCTCAGGACAATGCTCAAGCACCAGTTTAAGGTAGAGGCGACTTGGCTTGAAATCCTTGCCCTACATTGCCCAATAGTTCCCATGATGCCAAAGATACTTGTATTTCCAGCTCATCAGTTCTTTCTATGAGACTAACACCTCTGTGATCCCATGCTATAACCTTTCCAAGCCTTGGTTTCACCATTTATAAAGTGGATAACAGCTGCTTGTGAGGACGAGCACACACAGATCACGAGTCTCCTTGAGATGTTGGCATCTGAGGAGCACCAGGGCTGCTGAACCATCACTGTCTCTGGGGTGAGCTTTCAGCCCATGCAGACTGTCACTAGTCAGCTGTAAAGCAGGTGAAAGGAAACATAACGTATCCCATGGCAATCAGAGGGAAAGTGAGAAGGTGAAATACCGTGTTGCAGATGAACATGTGTGGGGGACACTGGCGCTGACAGCTGTTCCCTTGCAGAGGTGGGATACCACCTCTTAGTGTTCACAGGTGCTGGGATCTTGATGTTAAACATTGCAGGACAGCACATCTCGGTCCCATTCATGCACAGGATCACAGTGCTGCCTTCTGCAGAGACCTCCACAGCAGGCAGAGGTTGCTCATCCATCCCAGCCACCCACCTTCTTCAACCTACTCGAGTCCAGGCAGCAATCAACATTTTTTGCCCAGAGCCTGTTACAGAAAACCATTAACAGTAGCTCTGCTCCCCTGATAAGGCAGGATAAGCCTGTCAGCTTTTGATAAAACCCCAATCTCCAGGAAAACAAAACACACCGGTGCCTTGCAGGGGAGTCCCGTGGCTGCCCAGCCTGAGCACTGAGCAGAGAGCGGCCGGTGGGGGTAGCAGGGCAGACAGGATTGTGCCAACACCTCTGTGAAATACTTTCATGTCCGTGCTAATGATAACGCTGATTGGGAGGTCAGGCACATGGCCTTCTTTCTCAGATCCCCCGATAACATCCTGGCAATAAGATAGATTTGTTTGCCTGGGCTTAGCCATGGCCACAAAGGAGAGCTTTGTCCGCAGCCCTAAAGGTGCGAATATCGTTGAGCAAACACGGGCATCCTTGGCTCTTCACACCTGATGGGTGTTTCAAAATCCGACCAGTAGCTGGTGTAAGGTCCAGGCTAACATAGAGCAGTTGGTGGATGCTGGGACTCATGTTCAGTTCCCTATGGTTGCAGCATTAGCTCAGATTTTGGAAGACTTGGAAGCAGAATTAACGTCCATCTCTGCTGAGGTTTCCCAGCTAGAGCTGAATTTTTGTAATGCCTCTAACGGCTTTCTGCAGACCCACAGACAATTCTGGCCCTGCTCAGCCTTTCCCAAAACAGAACCTTCCAGGATCCCACTGCAGCATGTGCCTGCTTCCAGAAAGGGAAACTGAGGCACGGCGGTGTTATGCAGCTTGGGCAGGATTACGCTGGAGTCAGTAGCAGAGCCATGGCAGGAACTTCTCTGCATGTGGCAGAGTTTGTGAGCGTGGCAGAGTGCAGGGAAGGGGATGGTGCAGCTGTGTTTGTCACCAGCCGTGGTGGCTCAGAGAGGTGTCTACCCCTGCACTGGCAGAATGTACCGTGGACACGATGTCAATGGGCTTGACAGTGGGGAGGGCTGACCGCTGTTGGTTGTCTTGGCATCAAGACAGATACCAAATTTTGAGGTGTTCATAGCACAAGAACAAGGGCAGAGGAGGGGAAACACACATGTGTGCCAGTGAGCGGCTTCCCACCTTCCTCCAGCCATGCATGGGGGATGGATGGCTTCTGTTTTCATAGTCACTGTAGGACTAATTGAAAAGGGAATTAATTTGCAGCAATCTACTGCATTTTATTAGCATAACAGGGAAGAGATGTGTCGATGCCCAGCCCCAGGTTCCTGAAATGACGTTTCTCATGTACACACCTGCCTCAGCAGAGCACTTGGCAGATTTCCAGGGGCTCAGGCCTTTTACAGGTTGTTTGCTGGTGACTAGGGAATCTCATTGCTAGGAAAACAGAGAGGAGCTCACCATGCAGGGAAGATCAAGACTTATTTTAGACCAGTGGTGCCTTATCTCTGCTTTTGAAGACACCGGTTCTTCACTGCACAACAGCTATTGCAAGAAACTGGTCCTACAGAGCACTCATCTATTTTGAAATACATTAATTAACATAAGGGTTGAAAAACATTTTCAAAAAAGAAGTGACTGTCAGTCTCAGCCCTTAGGGTGGTTCAAGTCCTCTTACCTGGACCTGTGTGTCCTTTTTGGCATCGCCAGAGCTTTACTGTTGGGGGTGGCACAGGCAGAGATGAGTTGTTCTGTCCCTCCTGCTCTGGCCTCTGGGCTGGGGAGCAGCATCATGCTGGGAAGCATCTCCTGGCCAGGGAAAGAGCTGCCGAGCGAAGTGTCCGAGTCCAGGCTGTGTGGCGTGAAGGAGACAGCCGGCATGGCCAGCCTCTCCGCGGCAGCATGGACACTTGGTCCCGCTCTGCCGGGTGGAAATGACTGTGCTGAGCTGCCAACTGCTCCCCTGAGCCAGCTCGGCCTCAGAGAGAAACCAAAACCCTTCCCGAGAGCCATCATCTGTCAAGCTTGTGTTACTGTCTGGCACGTCAAGTGGCCAAGCTGAGGTTTGTCGTTCCCGGGGAAGGGGAGGATGGCACAGTGAGCGCTGCCAGAGCCATCCCCTGCTCCATCTCCCAGCGCAGGGCAGGGGCTGGGGCACAGGCAGGACCATCTCCCAGACAGACCCACAATGTGGGACAAAATGAAGGAGACTATCCCCATGGAGTGTCCCTCTCTCTGGGGCTTTTGTCCGTGCCGTCACACAGCAGCTCCACGGGTCGCTCATAGGAGCTGCTGGCTGGGCAGCATCCTTTCCTGGCTGCAAGAAGGATGCTGTCTCCTGGGCAGGGGTCTCCTTTTCCTTGCTGGCACAGGGGTACGGGGGCCTAGGGGGTGTCAATACACAGATGGCACTGCCTGGGCTGATGAGGAGGTGCAATCTTGGCAGAGACAAGGGAAGGCATCATCAAAATGATGGCCAGGGAAGGACAAAAGGATCATTCAAAGGAGAGAGCGGTACTGACTCAGCCTCCCAAGGCAAATCCTGTGAGAGCTGGTCTTTGGAGATGTGTTTCTGGTCCAGCAGCACAGGGACCCAGGCTCCAGGTCACCTCGGAGGAGATGCCACTGTGTTTTTGGGGAGATGAGTGGCCACGGGCTCTGCACGGCTTCGTGACGGGCTCTAGCAGCAGCACACAGCTCCTACCCGCAAGGTCCCTGCGCTAGCGGCTCTGGCTGGGGCCGGTTTAACAATTCCCCTGGCCCTGCTCCCAACAAGATTGGGAAATGATCTAGGGTTAAAAAAACACAACACGTTCCTGAACATGCTTTGTTTGTTTTTAAACCAGAGCTCAGCATAGCCCGACCTCACAGGCGGTTGAATTAGCACAACCGGAGAGGCAGTGACTGGGCACATGAGTGCCATCATTTTAAGCTGGGTCTACCCTGGAGGAATCACATCCTGAGCTAGTTTGAAATGGCTTTTCATTGCTTTAACCATGGCCAAGTTTCCTGGCTTCTCTGGACTGCGATGGAAGCAGAGCTAAGGCTGTTTGTATCCCTGGTCCTTTTAGGTTGAGCAGTTTTAGTACAGATTTTAAAATCTTTTGACTCTTTGCTAGGGTGGTTGCACTCTCAGGCCTTGTGCATTTTGAGTAACCTGTGTTCTGAATGTAAAAACTCTTTCAATATCTGTTTCTGCTCTGGGTGACATTAACCCTTAAGTGGCTGATATAATCCTGCGGTAGAAATGTTGGAAAACTTGCAGGAAAATGTCTTGGGCTGGGGCAGTAATGGTCCCTGTATGGGCTGTGCTGGCTCCTGCCCCTTGGTCTGGGCTAGAACATCAGTTTGAGGTTCACAGTGCTCAGATCTTGGTCCACCACATGCCCTCCTTTTGAGCTGCAGGGCTCTGGCTTTACAGAAACATGGATGAGACCAAGTACTTGCGGGCTGAGATGCTGATCTTGGCACCTTGACAAGCATCTGCTCAACATGCAGCAGTTCCTAACAGCTTGTTGAGATTGACAGAATGGACAGGTGGGAGGTCAGCACCGTGTCGTGGGGTGGGGAAAGGAGAAAGGACTTCGTGAAAAGTGCCACAACCCCGGTGGCGGTGGGAGGAAAGCGGCTGCTGAGATCTGTACCAGATAAGAGGGAAACCACAAGGCCAGAGCCTAAGTGGATAAAGTGTTCCCAAGTGGATTCCCCTCCAAATCTAAATAAACATCAACACTTAATGAGCACCTTGGAGCTGGGCTAGGGTGGGCAGCGGGGACTGGTGGTGATTTCTCCAATAACCCATAGGTTCTCGGGTGAGCTCTCCAGTTAGCTCCTGCCTTTGGATGGCATCCAGATGAAGTGCAGGATGCAAGCAATTAATTTCAAAGTATTTACAACCTCAGGAGGCTGAGTTTAGATGGTGCAACTAAATAAAGCAAGCTGATGACAGCCTGGTATCATCTCCCAGATTGAAATAGAGTTCACTTCTTGACTTTTCCTTTCTCAAAAAAAATAAATTAATTGAGCTTTTTCAAGGCTGAAGCCTATTAGCAAACTTCCTGCACGATACTCGAGTTGCAGAGAAAATCTCCTCATCAAATCCCACAGCTACTGAAGAGAAGGGAGCTCTTGCTAGACCACCCAGAATGTGCCTGCAAGTGCCATGGCTTCCCTGGCCACGCTGGGACCTGCATGCGGGTGCAACGTGCTGGCAGTTCCAGTGCAGGACAGGAGATCCTGGCCCATGCTCTGCCTGTGTCCCTCCCAGCCCCAGGTCAGCCCCCGAGTGAGATCCAGCTCTCATCCCACCCATCAGAGATGGTTCCTCCAGTCCTTGTTGAGGCAGACTCATGGTGTAGACTGTGAGGCTGAAGCCCGCATCTCCAGGCAGCTTTCAGAGGTGCTCTAGATGGAAGGAGACTCCACTCCTGTCTCTTTTGAAGAGCAGCTGATGTCCCCTCCCAGCACACTCAATGTCCCCTCCCAGCACACTCCCAAGGGTAATTTGCAGCCCATTTTCAGGCACTTTGAGTACAACTGTGTGTGCTGTACCAGGGCTGGTCTCGCTTTGTGATTTGCATCCTGTATTGAGTAAGACTGCTTTTGTCTTGGGATAAAATGCCTTGGGTGAGAGGCTGCCACAAATCTCAACATTTCAATGCAACACAACAGGCCCACAGGTTTCTCATCCATCCTCATTGCCTGTTGATAGACAGTCAGCTGCCCGGTGGCTTTGAAGGAGCCATCACAGGTCACTGGAGATGTCCCCGGGGGGTTCAAGACAGGAATACACAAATCAGTGGGACCTCAGTGGCTGGGAGCAGCTGTTTGCCACGTGTGTGGGCAGTGCGGAGATCTCCACCGCTCAGAGACTGTTAAAATCTGGCTCATAATCTGAGCATCTCAGAGCTGTAAATCTCCCAGGAATAAGTTTTGCTCTTGCTCATCTGATACTTCCCACAGAGCCAGAAATACCATGTGGACAGCCAGGAAATACCTAGGAAGATTTTGGTGCTCCAGTCCAGTCTGGAGTTAATAGATGTGGAAGCAGTTATGAAAATATCTCCCTCTCTGAAATCAATAAAAGCATATATCAGACAGGTTGTGTCATGAGAAGTGTCTGTCGCTGTTAGAACCAGCTCCCACGGCATGGGGGCTGGAGGGATGGATGGACAGACAGTCACCATGTCTGGATTACAGCAGCTGCCAGGTGCTCTCTAAAGGGATCTTGTACTTCTGGGAAGAGTTTTGGTCTCTCAGCTCTGGAGAAAAGTTGTTAATTGTAAGTGTCGACAAAGTAATATTCAGCAGTTGATCTGATTGGGCTTGCTCTTTCCTCTTTTGGGTTTGAGCAGCTCTGGATGTTCTCCCCTTATCTGTTCTCAAAACTACACGCCAGAGATCATATACGGAATGTTGGCTTTGCCAAGCTGTCTGCTGCCCAGTTTTGATGACCAGTATTTGAGCTGGCTGTGGGTGCTGGTGGATAACCGGTTTACCATAGTCGTGCCTTGTTTACCCCTGCTGTCTGCTGGGGTGAGGACAATCCCTAAAACATCTTCATGGGTTGAATCCGTCAAGCTCTGCTGTTTAGCATTTGCTTCTCCTACCCACTTCCTAGCATCTGATGAAAGGTCACCCTTCCATCACCATGGCTGTTCAGGAGCTCTGATGGTTGGAGGTGAACCTCGTGCGGAAGGCAGGGGGGACCCAAGAGTCCACCAGCAGGACCAGCACCTGCTGCCCAGTCTCTACAGGCTTGGTTTTGAGCTTGCTTTGGCCAGTGAAAATAAGATCTTGGGGGAATTTTGCTGCAAAACTCCATCAACTTTGACAGAACATGTCCCCCATTTTTCAGTGACTTAGAAACTCATCCAAGCTTGAGCATTTCTTCTTAGACACAGCAAAAGACACATCTCTACCATGGAGCAATGTTTTTCTTTTAAAGCCTTGGCTTCAAATATAAGGGCAATAGATTTTCTTTAAGGAAAGAAATCCCCAAATTTGTTAGCATTGGTATAACACTGTATTTTTACTGGCCTTTTTTTCCCATTAACAGCTGAATCATTTTAGCAGGAACTTTTCCAGAAGTATTCAGCCTGACTCAAGCAACCGATCTCAAAGATTTCAGTCCAAACAGTCAGTTTGGCATTTTTTTAATATAAAAGAAAATTAAGATCTTATCATTGAAATATTCAGGTGGGCATAAATGGTGCTGTTACGAGCTTGGGCTTCAGTATTGCAGAATGTTCTTATACTTTGCAGAACCAACGTTAACAGAGGGACATCCCCAGGGTCCCCCAGTCCCTGGGGCATGTAGTGGTTTGGCAACTGGGCAAAGTGGGAAGTGAAGGGCACTTGGGGTGTGAAGCATCCCCAGGGAGGTCCTGGCTCACCTCGGTGCCATCCCATCTAGTGCTTTTTCACAGAATTGCCATTCCTCAGGTTTTTCATGCATGGAAAAGTCTTCTTATCCCCCATCCTTTTTGTGCCACAAGGAAGATTTTCTCAAGGTGTTTCTCCCCAGGACCCCCCTCTTTTGCTTCACCTGCATTTGCAGTTTGGCCTCTCGTCACTCTCAGGATGTTTCTCGTGGCTGGAGAGTGGTGAGAGACATTTGGCCCCATGGAGAGCAGATGAGAATGCAAGGGGCTGCCCAAAAAGCCTTCAGCCTCAGCAGCAGGGGGTCTCTGGGATACATCGGCAAGGATGGGGCTTTCCTCCCCTCACCACCAGTGCACGCTTGCTTCTGCTGCGAGCCAGGTTTGTGGCTCCGGTTTCATGGATGGTGCCAGCCATAGTTGCATATTTTGTGGTGCGTCCACACACTCTCCTCTTTCTTTTTGCTCCAACCGTCAGGAAAACCTGGGGCCTGGTGCAGACCCTGTGTCTCCCCCTCACAGCCACAACACCCCAACGGGTTTCCCCTCTGGTGGATTAGCTCAAGCAAACCAAAACAGTTTCCGATCCTCCTCCTTACTCAGACTTAGCAGTGCAGGCAAACGGATTTTCCTGAGCAAACGTTTTTGTTTATTGTCGGCCAACTGGGTCTGTGGTGGGTGGCACGGAGCCATGCGAGAGGGCAGGGGCCGCCTGCCCTGCGAGCAGAGCTGGATCTGGCTGCTCAGTCCTGGCTGCTCCGAGTTCCTGGGCTGTGTGCAGTGGCTGAAGTGTGCAGGACATCAGTGCTGGTGTTCATCCATGGTCTGTTATTTTGCTGCAGCATGCATGGACAGAAACCCCATACCTAGATTGGGCAGTGTCCATGCCCCCCAGGGGACATACCTTCAGTGCCACATCACTGGGATAACTCACTGGGCACATCCCAGCAGCCCAAAACACCACAGCCCGTGCTGGACCATAGAATCACAGAATGGCTTGGGTTGAAGGACCCTTCCCAGCTCCCCAGTGCCCCACCTTCCATGAGCAGGGACATATTCACCAGCTCAGATTGCTCAGAGCCCCGTCCAGCCTGGGCTGGGATGTCTCCAGGGATGGTTCATCCACCACCTCTCTGGCCAACCTGGGCCAGGCTCTCACCACCCTCAGGGCCAACAATTCCTTCCTCATGTCCAGCCTGAATCTCCCTCCTTTAGTTTAAAACCATCACCCCTTGTCCTATCATAACAAGCCCTGCTCAAAAGTCTGTCCCCATCTTTCTTATCAGCCCCTTTTAAATCCAGAAAGGCCACACTAAGGTCTCCCTGGAGCTTCTCTTCTCCAGCTGAACCCCCCAGCTCTCTCAGCCTGTCCTCCAGCAGAGCTGTTCCAGCCTCGGATCATTCCTGTGGCTCCTCTGGCCCCTCTCCAGCAGGTCCATGTGTGTCCTGTGCTGAGGACCCAGAGCTGGACCAGCACTGCAGGGGGTCTCACCAGAGCGGAACAGAGGGGCAGGATCCCCTCCCTCCACCTGCTGTTCACTCTCCTCGTGCAGCCCAGGGTATGACTGGCTTCTGGGCTGCAAGTGCACATTGCAGCTCATGGCCAGCCTTTCATCCCCAGTTTGCCAGGTCCTTCTCGGCAGAGCTGCTCTCCATCCCAGACCAGAGGGTTCCAGGGCAGGCAGTGGTGCAGGAGCTCGTCCACCAGCTCCAGGCTCATGCCCAGCTGCTCCAAAACCTCAAACCAGCCAGCAGCAGGTCTGGAGGGATGTGATGCTTTAGAGGACCCACTGTCTCCATAGGGACTTTCTCTTTGCCTCCCGGTCCAGCAAGCAGACAGGTCTCTGCTGGGTCTGGGTGCTACCTCTCCATTGTTCCCTCTCTTTGATTTAAAGGTGGCTGCTTCCTTGACCAATATGGTCCTGAGAGATATAATATCCACGACAATATCTCCAGGGGTCCCTCCTCAGATGGGCATGGGCAGGGTGCCCCTCTCAGCAGCTGGGACGATGCACACGAGGCTTGCTCCTGCAGGAGGGAAATAATGGCTCAGGCTGAGCTAGCAGTTTTCTGGGGAAAACAAACAAACAAAATACAAACAAATAAGCAAACAAACAACACAAACAAGCAGACAAACAACACAAACAAACAAACAAACACACACACACACAAACCCACACACACCCCCAAAAAAACCAAACCAAAGCCACTTATATGGGAAAAGGACAATTTTAAGGACACCAAGACTACTCATAAATTGAAGTCAAATTTAGAGATTACTTTCAGCCCCTGGCTTCTTCTATCCTCCCCTTCTCCTTCCCCCCTCCCCTGAATTATTGTTTGCAAAAATTAAAACAAAATGTTTTGGGGTTTTTGTTTGTTTAAAAAGCAATTTGCATTTTGAAAATTGCCAAAATATAAGTTTTGGAAGGGTGGGGTCTTTTGAAAGGGCAGCATTGTCATTGCTGAATGAAAACCGCGGAGAGGAATGTGTCCTGGGAGAGCAGGGCACTGGGACGCGGGGCCTGGGGGACACGGCAGCAGCACAAAAGACCCCAACCACAGCTCCCACCGCACAGCTCCAGCCTGCGCCTCCATTCATGTATCTCCTTTCCTTCTCCCAAATGGAAAATCCTACCCGCCTTGACCTTTTTCAACAGATTCATTTGACCAGGTCACTGTTTTTAATGTGGAGATGCTTCTGCATCTTCTAATGTGGAGATGTTTCTTCACCCGGCTCCAGACCACAGCTTTCCTCTTTTCTGCTCTGACCTTCTCCAGGTTCCTGAACATCTGTGTTTAAGTGATATCTGGCTATTCATATTGGAGCCTGACGGTCCAGGTAGAGACTGTTTGATGCAGCTTTGTACATCTGTGTGTAATAAAGTCAGTGAACAAAAGGCTTGTGAGGTCCTTGGCAAAATAAGAGAAAGAAGAGAGTAGGAGACAGCAGCACTGAGTTTAGTCGAGCATCTGGAGCCAAAACCTTTCATCAGAGATGTCTCAGCACCTGGCACGTGTTTTACCCGTAACTGGGTCTCTGCGGGGTCTGCAGCCCATGCAGGGGTGTCTTCTCCACCGGTTGAAAAGCAAAGCATGGGGAGCAGAGGTGATGCCAATGTTAGGAGGTGATTTTTCTTACAGCTGGCAAAGGCATTCATAGAAAGAAAAGATGGGTTGCTAAAGAGCCACTAACTGTGGCAGGGAAATTCAACCCAAGAAGCACTGACTGGAAATTAAAGCCAGGCCAATTCGTGTTAGGAATGAGGCAAAATGCTTTAGCACAGCGGGGGATTAACCATCGAGCGAGGGAAAGGGTGGGCAGGAGCCACGTTTCCTGAGCGCCTCCATCCAGGGAAAACGTGACCAGATGAGCCGCACGCCCTCCCCAACCCAGGACCGCACACAGATCCGGAGCTGGGATCCAAAAGCATCAGGACCTGCTGCTGGATCCTGGTTGGCCCTATGAGGCAATTGTGGTGTGCCCAGGCATCACTCACACTCAGCATCTCCGGGCTCCCCACCGCACCAGTGTGGTGGATCCCATAATGACGTGTCCCAGCCTCGTCCCCAGCAAGGACTTTCTGATGCATAGAGGGGTCATTTATTGCATTGCCATAATTCTTCCATCCCTATGAGCTATTGTCAGAAAAAAATAGGATGTCTATATTCCTTCGGTCAGACCAAGCCTCTCCCGTTGGGCGTCTGCAAACACACCAGGCTACAGACAGAGCTGCCAGCGAGCCCTGGCTGGTGGCCAGCAGTGCCCAGTGCTGGCCACCCAGGGTCCAAGTGCTCAGAGTGAATAGAGGAGATGGTCATTTCAATTAAAGCCACTCTCCTTGAGCCAGTTTGCCACCTTCTCTCTGCACAAATAAGTGGATCAGGAGGGGGTGGATGATAGAAAAGCCCCCATGTGCATGGTGTTAGGAGGCAAGTGGTGCTCAGCAGATGTCCTCAGTGCCCTGGGGGTGCAGGTGAAAGGAGGGGACAGAGCCAGGGTTAAGCTGACAGAGCCAAAAAGAGCTGAGAAGTCGTGGTGGAGGGGTGGCCATCACTCCCTGGCTGCTTGTGGTGCTTGCAGGAGCTCGCAGAGAGGCCAAGTGCAGGGACGCTGGGCACAGAGAGGGGCTCAACCAGCCCACGTCCTCTGCCAGCTCATTCAGTCCCTCCTGGGGGCTTTATACTCTGAAGTACACACAATCCTTAGGTCGTTTGCTCTAGATAAGCACAGGGACAGCTGTTTTGAGGGGCTCCTTGCAGCCTCTTGTGAGGTTCCTCTTCCCTTCTCCAGACACTGGATTTTCCCATCCTTGGAAGATCAATGTAAAATTGATCCCAGGAGCAGAGCTGCAAGCAGCTCACCACGCTGCGCTTACTCCTCCACATTCCCGCACAGCTCTGCCCTGGTGGGACCAGTGGAAATATTTGGAAAGATCTTGAGAAAATCCCAGGAGTTCTGCTTCCCTGGCTTTGCAAAAACATTTCTGCTTATCGAGCAACCCAAAGAAATGCGAATATTTTCACTCACTCTTCGGGTGGGCTCAACTCTGAATTTTAAAAAGGGATTTGCCAATGCAATCTTGCAAAACACTCAAGTACTGAGTCCAATTCTCCTAAAATACAAGTTTTAGGAGGAGGTGAGCTTTCATAGTCTTTGGAAAACATGCCTTTCTGCCAACTTCAAGGAAAAACTAGATCCTCTGCAAGGTCATGCCACCCCCCAAGAGAAATATCTCCTCAGTTTGGTCAACAGGGACTAAATCCTGTGGTTTGTAGCATCGAAGGCAGAGCTGCTAGTGAGGCTCAAGGCTTTGAACGATGGAGATGCGCCTGCCTGGTCACAGGGATGACAGATCCTAGATTGAGGGACTCAAATCTTTCTTTCCTCTGCTTGAGCGGAGTCCTGAGGCCGTGCTGTTGATTCAGGTGTCACCTTGGTGTCCCAGGAGGACACGCTTTGTATTGCAGCCCTGGAGCACCTCTCAGCTGGGGGAAGGCTCTTCCCTGCACAGAGGAGCCAGCCCCCAGCCCTGTGTCTGCTGTGTGCCCGGGAAAAGGGTTTCATCTCAGCATCTCGGTCACCTCTCTTTTAAACAGGGATTGGGACTTTAAAAGCACCACCTCCTTCCCAAAAGCTTAGCTCGTGCGTTCTGCAGGGCGTGAATCACCCTATTCCCTATTTGTAGGGTGCTGTAGGGTGCTGACTGCGACAGAGCCATAAACTGGCAGGGCTGCTCAGCACACGGTGAGTTCCAGAGCTGAGTGGCTGCTGGGCACTCCTGGCAAAGCACAGATGCTCCTCCTGATATAGGGATGGAAGGGTACAGACCCCTGAGGGGACGCAGAAAGCGCCCGGTGCGTGCTCCTGCGCTGCTTTTGGCTGCACACAGGCCGTTTGAGTGCGTTTGCAGCATCAGCAAATGTGTCAGCGCCACCAGCCAGATCTACAAAAGCAGCAATTCCCTCTGCATGCAGGAGCTGTGTCTCCGGTTGCCTTCATGGTCCTCTCCTGTTTTGGGAGCTGACAAATGCACCCGCAGGCTGGCGGGCTCATTGAAGGAGAGGCAAACCGCAGTTCAAAGTGCTGGCCCCGCTCGGTGTCGGGAATCTCACTTTCTCACGGCTGGCAAACCGCTCTTGTCACCATTAGCACGTTGGTGGCTGCTTCTCCTGCTCTGCCAGCGTTTGGTGGGGACGTGAGGCTGGGCTTCACCACGTCAGCCAGGGGAATCCAGGCTGCAAAGCACAGCAAGAGCAATCTCCATCCCGCTGGTCGGACGTGTCCAGAGGATTTTGCTCTCCCCTTTGCTTTCAGCTGGGGATTGTTCCTGATAAATAATCCGGAACCATGCTGTAATTTTCTGGGCTGAAATTTGATAATTAAGCAAATATAGCATGTCTTTGTCTTGGGCAAGCACCATAAGGTAAACAGGAAGGAATAAGGGATTAAGATGTCTCTGCTCTAAAGGAAGGTGACAAGCCCAGAGCCGTGACACCTTCGTGCCGAGGCGAGAGGCCCAGCTGTGGGTTGGCATTGCACAGATGCATTGTTCGGGGGGGAAGAGCAAATAAAAGCAAAGGGAAAAGAAAACAAGCTATAAAATTCTCGGTAAAGCACAGAGCCCCGGCAACTGCTTCTTGATGTTCCCATGACAGCCCTGGGGAGAGGCAGGCAAGGGGTTGAGCTTTTGAAGTCCTTCAGTTGTCTTTTGCAAAGGCCCCTTGTTAAAATAGTCCTGTGTTGACATTAGGCCGCATATGGTGGAGGAATTGGACATCTCCCGGCAGGTTCCGTCACAGCACATGCAATCAAAGCAGAGGGGGTCTTTTTGGTGTTTGACTAACTGGGTGTCAGGCTGGCCCTATCTCAGCGGTGGGATGGAGATGTGGAGGCATGGGGTGAGGTTTGATCCACCTGTTCGGGGCTGCACATGTTCACAGAGCCTTGTGCTGTGGGTACCGAGTACAGGAAGGAAAAGTCAGGGAAGATAGGGAGGTCTAATAAGGATGTTTGGAGTTCAGACACTCGTGTGTGTCAGAACTGGGAAAGTTGGGCAGGTGATGTTGGAAATCCCCTTTTCCTGGGGACAGAGGGTGCTCCTGGGGTGCTGGGAAGTGAGGGGTTTTCAGCATTCAGGGGGGCTTTGTACCAAGCAATAGCACGATATGAAGCCCCCCCAGTGTGGGAGCGGGTGAGAAGGGGCATGAGCAGTGCTCGCATGGGGCAGGGTGCTTGTCACAGAGCTGGGGGAGCAGCTGGGGGGTTGTACGTTGCTGTTTCCTAACCAGGGATGGGCGCCCTGCCCACACAGCCCTGCCTGCATCCGGCCTCTAATTCACATGAAGAGCAGGGAGGGGTAAAAGGCATATTTGTTGCAAATCATGATGGTGAAACAAGCTCTCGGTGAGCTCACCTTCCCTTCAAAAAAGCTGGACTCACCACATAACCCTGATCAAGGAGGGGGTGTGGGTCAGCAGTTGGCTTCCCCTAGCCAGAGGTGCCACCAGAGCATCCCATCCTGTGACACCTCCATATGGTGGGGCACCCTGGGCAGACCCTCTAGGGTGCCCAGCCCCAGGCGCGCGGTCACCCACGGGATGGCACCTCTGTGACCAGGCACAGATGCTAATGGTCTCTGCTCTTTGCCTCTCACAGCCTGCAACTGCAACCTCCATGCCCGGCGGTGCCGCTTCAACATGGAGCTCTACAAGCTGTCGGGGCGCAAGAGCGGCGGCGTCTGCCTGAACTGCCGGCACAACACGGCGGGACGGCACTGCCACTACTGCAAGGAGGGCTTCTACCGCGACCTCAGCAAGCCCATCTCCCACCGCAAGGCCTGCAAAGGTACTGGGGCTGGGGTGGGATGGCTGGGACTTCACGGCTCCTTCTTATAGAGTCATAGAATAGTTTGTATTGGAAGGGACCTTCAGAGCTCATCCAGTCCCCCCTGCCATGAGCAGGGACATCTTAACCAGCTCAGGCTGCTCAGAGCCCCGTCCAGCCTGGCCTGGGATGTCTCCAGGGATGGGGGTGTCTCCAGGGGTGCCCACCTCCCTGGGCACCACTCCCACCCCTTTCTGCTGCTCCTGCTCCCACAGCTCTTGCTCTAACCAGACTCCTCCTGCTCCTCCCTCCCCCAAACCAACACCCTGAAATGATTTTTCTCACCCCCATGTTCCCCGCCATCACCTCTCTCTGGTCTCCCCAGCCTCATGGTGAGGACAAGACCACTGAAATAAAAAAGTCCTCGCTGCTGAGGACACCTTTAAATTTTTTCAGGTTTTATCACTTATAAATTGTGCTTCATCAGCACTAATAACCACAGTTGACTCGGTCATCACGTATGTAAGGGCTGAGTTGCACAAAATCCCAGGTACAGGGTCCGATGTAGCGTCTGTAAATCAACCTCCTCCAAACCCCGTCTCCTCCTGCCACCCCGGCCGGCAGCACTTAACCCACGCACAGAACATTTCACTGCTCGGGACGAGGTGAGAAGAGTAAAACGGGAAATAATTTTGAGGCCAGCAAACTGACTGGGTTTTTGAGGTTTCCTCTACTGTGGCAGACGTGACGGTGAGCGGAGCCTCCGCCGGGGAGCAGCAATAAGAGCAAACCTTGCAAAGGAACTCTTTTAACACTCCTCTGTCTGCTGGAAGAGATGTAAATCCTGACCTGTGATGCAGCTAAAGGAATCAAGAAAACATTCACAACTCATGTTAGAAGATGCTGGGGTTTCCTGCAGAAAGCTTCAGCTCTTTTCTCTCTAAAGAATCATTTCAACAAGAAATGGAAAGCATTTTGACCCAAGCTGGGTATTTGTGGCTGGAAAGCTTTGAGTGCTCAGCATTTTCAATTTTTTTAAATGAAAATACTCTTTTTTTTTTTTTTTTCCCCTCACTGAAAAGAGACGTTCTTTGCCAAGGAAGAAAAAGAAATTACTTCTTTAGATGGCCCTAGTCCCCCTTTTTTTTTTCATCTTGCAAAAACTATTTCAATGAGCCATTTTCTGTCTGCTCTGCGCTGGGGCTGCTGACAAGCTCCAGCTTCATCTGAAGCTTGGGCTGGTGGGATGTGAACCCAGCCCGTGGCTCCGGGAGGGACAGGAGCTGCTGCTCCGGCGTCTGAGGAGGCAGAAGAGAGGGATGCAGGGGGGCTGAGCCGCTTCCACCCCATCCCCGACATCAGCATCCCGGCAGCGGGCTGCCCGCCATGTCTTTCCCCCAGTCCCGAGCGGATATGTCTTGTAATAAAATTCATATTTCTGCTTTCACAGCCGGGTTGTACCGAAGTAACAGCACATTAGGTTGAGCAAACAAAGGGAAATTGTGAAGGCGTGGGCTTCCATGCGGGGGGGCATCCATCCCCCGGGCAGCGGGTGTTTGCGGATGATGCCCAGAGCCTGATTCTCATTTACCTTCCTGCTCCCCAGAAAGGGTTTTGGGGTGCTGGGGAGAAGAGGGGAATTCCCACCCCTCTCTGAGCACAGCAAACTCCTTCCCATGGCTCCAGTTCATCCTGGCTGCCTCCGCAGCATGCGGGGCCCTGGGGATGGGGTGGGATTCAGGGGAGCAAGGGGGTCTTTCCCTGTCACGGTGCATCTATAGGGATTCCAGTCCCCTGGGATCAGCACATGGAGCACAGAGCAGGGAGGGGATGCTCAGCTGGAGGTCTTACACAAAAAACACAGCCAGGTGGTACCTGCAGGAGGGACCTCAGAGCCATGCCGTGCCTCAGTTTCCCCAAGCTAGCACCCAGGAAGTTGCACGATGGCCTTCGCGAGGCACTCTGCAACAATTTAAATCTGAATTTCCCAGTTGCTGGGTCATTCACTCTATTAAATTCTCTTTGCAATTGTCCTTTTCTCATCCCCCTGCCTTCCCGAATCGCTCCCGCTCTTGAAATTTGAGATCGCCAAATTTAAATACTTCTCCAACCCCCCACAGTTTATAACAAAAATGCGGCTATTGGAGCTAACAGATACAAAGGTATGTAATAAATATGCTGCTGCATGAACAGCTCCCCGACTCGCAGGCTATTAGCACAATTTCACAGTAGCTGCAGCGGTTTATTGTTGGCGTAATCCATCGTCCTATACAAAAGGGGCAAAATGAAGTTTCCTACAGCAAAGGCATTCCTTTGAAAACTCTCTTTCCTGAGCTGTTTATGACACAGGGGATTTTATGTTCCCTCTCTTTTTTTTTAGCCCCATTCATGGACTTTTCTGAAATCATTGTTGAAAACAGGCGTTTTTTAAAAAACAAACCCTACCATCTAACAACTTCAGCCATTTCCCTATGGATAATAATATTAATTTATCATCTCACCAAGCCATCTGCCGATGGGCAAAGGTCTCCCAGAGTCTCATCTTGGCCAAGTGTGTTTAGAATTAAGGAATTAACCATCCTGTAGCATCTGCCATCTCCCTCACAACTGCCTGGCGCCCCATCTCCCCCAGTGGATTGTGTGTTCTCTCTAAGACTTGGTTCTTTCAACCATCGCATTGCTCCATTCATATCCCACATGTAACACATTTCAACAAATGAATATACAAGAGCAAAAATGCAGGTAACAGAGCAGCAGTGCCTTGTGAGCCTGTAGAGCACGCAGCACACTTACCCAGCCGCTAAGCCTGCGTGAGCTTGGGCAAACTCACAGTCAAAGTTCCACTAAAGAGATGCCGAAGATGTGTTTGTATCAATCCAGCTTCATTAATTCAGCCTAACACACCCATCCTGTTTTTCCTCTCACCTGTGTTTCTCATGTCTCACTCCATCCTATGTACCTCAATTCATAATGCATCTAACGCCTGAGAATTACGGAGTCAGGAGTTGCGTTATTTTAAATGGTTGGTTTTGATATTTATGCAAAAATCTCACACTGCTGAAATGTTTGCACAATGTTTTGTGCAATGTTTTTTAATAGCCAAACCTATAAAGTTTTTTAATTAAAAGATTTTTTTAGTGATATGAAGTTGTCTTAGCAGCACGGGTGAAGCTGGGCTCTAAGGATGACTTGCACCCTGATGGTTAAGAGTGATGCAGCCATGCCATGTTCCTTGCCTGTGCATTTGCTTCCATTTATTTTCTTGCAAAAAAAGAGGAAAGAAAGTTGTCGGTGATCAGAAGTGCCCTGTCACAGAGCATGGCATGGAGTCTGCAAACCGCGGGCAAAGGGCTTGAAGACAGATCAAACCCCTGGGTGCTGCACACAGCCAGGAGCTGTTTGGGCTATGTTTGACAGAACAAAACCCCAGAGATAAGAAATGTTGCATTTTTGTCTTCAAAACCTCAGAACAAGGGTGAATTGTTCCTCTTTTCTTACTAATTTTTGTGAGAGTGAATGCTGAAGCCCTGCTGCCCATTCCTTCTGCTTTCCCTCTGCTCCAAATGATGTTGCAAGTGAAATTCCACATCTGGGTCCTGCAAACCTCCATCTGCTCCGCTCTGCCACGGACTCCTGTAAATCAGGGCCCTGATCTTTTGATTGAATTCGCTCCTGATATTTGCCAGATTATTGGCACTAATGTGATTCTATTGGAGCAGAGACTGCGGGGTTTCACAGCCCGGCTGTAAAACAGCTCTGCACTTTGGGGAAAGCATTTACACACTTTTTGATGAAAAGATGACAAATGATACACGTTACAAATGCACTTGTGCTGTGGCTGACAGTGTAAATCCCGTTATGGAGGGGCAGGATTTGGCCTCTTGCGAGGTCATATTCATTAGGACTCAGTGCTTTTGTAAAAATAATGGGATGGCCTGCCCCGTGCCCATGCTGAGCCTGCAGACTGTTCCATCCACGTTGGAGGATTATTTCATAACTTGTGCAAAAATAAAAGCACTCCCAGCCTATCTCCCCATCCTGGCTCGTACCCGCAGAGGCTCCAGACTTTGACCTTTGCTTTTTGGAGACAGTTTGGGTCCAAGCAGAGACAGGTGAGTGCCATCCCCATGGGCTCAGCCTCCGCTCCTCATTTTCATGGATGCAGGTGCAGATTTTCTTCCCAGCCAGCTGCGGGCATTTGGGGTGGGGGGGACTAATGCAGCTGAACCCCTTTGGCTCCTTGTGCTGCCTGGAGAGGGGAACAGAGCCCCTGGTGACAGGGACAGTGGGACAAGTCCCTGTCTCTATCCACTGACTATAGAGGGAGCTGCATGACCAGCTTAGAGCACAGAGCTCCTTTTGAAGCCAGGGGAGATGGAACCTCTCCCTGGAGGCCCACGGAGCAGCTGGGGTGCAGGAGGCAGCCTGGGTAAAACCCACATCGGATGATAGAGCCTGAGCGTGAGCTGGCTGCCACCGGCACACTGGTGTCCCACGTTGGTGTCCCACGGGCCATGTCCCTCTGTGAGACAGGAAGACCAGCCTGTCCATGGTGCATCTTTGCAGGTGTCTGGTGTGGTCAGCATTCCTCTGGCCTTGGAGCTGTCCCAGGCCACCACAGTGCCCGATTCACAGTTCACACATCCCAAGGCCATAGAGATGGCCCGGCTGAAACCCCCAAACCAGGGCTTCCTGGGGCAGCAGGGCCACCAGCAGGGCTCCTGTCCCAAACCTTTCCTTGTCCCCAGCAAGCACCAGCTCCCACAGGGCCCCTCCTGTCACTGCAGGAACCTCGTCACTGCTGGGCATCAGTGCAGGAGATCTGGCCCTGGTGTCAACCTTAGGAGGTCAAGTGCATCCTAAGAGAGATGTTCCTCTCTCCAAAGCAATCTCATTTTGATGCCTATATCTAGTGCAGCTCATTTGTGGTTTTACAAGACGAAGTCCAAGGCAATACTTTCTATCAATTCCCCTCAGGGAGTTGTCCTTAATTATCAAACTCCTTTTTTTGCTTTTCTTCCTCTTTGAAGACCAGCTGGAGCGACCATGTAGATGAGAGATGAGCCAACGCGTAGTCCTGGCAGGGCTCGGATCGCATTCTTGTGCCCAGGCTTGGTTACCTCTGAGAAATCACATCACTGGAGAAAGTCCAACCTTTCAATGCACTGATCTGCCAAACACAGACCGTTTTCCCCACAGAGCGTGCTCTTCCACCACTGCAATAACAGTTTTCTATCTGTATTTCTGTACTGCATTTGTTAGTGGCTGTGCCTCAGTCGCCCCCTCCCAAAGGCCCCATAATTCTTTATATCGATATTATTCCAAGTGCTGAGCACTGATTTATGGTTTCTACATCTAAAACTTGTCATCAGCAACCCCCAGGCAGGCACAAACCAGTCGGGAAAGGTTTATAGACATGCAGCTTTGAGCTGTCCCATGCAAACGAGCTGCTGCGTGGAAGTGTCCTGGGGCAGCGCCGGAGGCTGGAGTGCCATTGCCACCAAGTGCCACTGCCACCAAGTGCCACCACCACCATGGCACCTCCAGGACCCAGTGCAGAGCTGCACCATCCACCTGCTCAGGCTGGAAGGGTCCCAAAGCAAAGAAGGGACATGATTATTACAGAAACTCTTGAACTATTTTGAGTTTGTAGTGTGAAAACACGGAAAAGGAGTGTTTGTTTTTTGTGTTTTTTTTTAATAAAGACTTGAGCTCAATGCAAGATGTTTACCTGGCCATGCCAGCTTTTAAACATCCACAATTTTAATGACATACGAGCAGCTACATCAGATTAAGCATCCACTTCTGTGGGAGCCAGAGCGGGCAGGGTTTGCTGTGTCGCAGCACTGGGATATTCCCGTGGCAAACCCAGCGACTGAGACACTTTCCAATCGTTTTGAGCCAAGCGCGGCTCCACGTGCCGGCCTTCATCCTCTCCCCCTTCCAGCTCCGAGGATTTCTAATTAAGTCTGATCGATGGGAGCCATCAGTGAGGAACAACCCACGCGTGGGAGCTGTGCAGAGCCCTTTCCCCAGCCCAGGGCAGCCCCACCACCTCCTCACAGCACACGGGGATAAGATGCACATTTAGAGACCACAGATCCCACGTTCCAGTTTCATGTTTGCAGCCGCTGCTGACCTGAAGCGATCAGACTCTTTGCTCCTCTGCGTATCAGTCCTGGAGCTGATCTCCATTTTGGTGAAAATTAAGCAAGACGAGGGTAAAATCCTGTTGTCTGCTCTTCTCAGAAACTCATTGCTGGCTTTCTCCTTCCTCTGGCTCCCTCTGGGCCACCTCCCACCATACAGAAGCATTTAAACAGGTATTTTCATTCAGTGGAAGATGCCTTAGGCAGTCTGAGATTGAAACCTGCATGCACAGAGAGAGGATGGAGGGCTGGTGGGACAACCCTGCGGGCTGGCAGGGCGCTGGGGTCTCTGCTCTGCCACAGTCTCCAGAAATTGGCTTAGAAAGTCATTAACCTAAAGGAAAAATAAAGCAGGGGCGGGGGGGGGGAATTTTTAAGAAGAGAGGAAAAAAAGAGAGAAGTTTGTGCCTGGTGATAAGATCAGAGTAAAGTCACCTCCATGCCAAAAACTTCCTTAGGCTGCAGCTGTCTTCAGGCTCCAGGAAGGTCAATAATTTCACATATTGCTCCCACCCGGGCACATTTTTGCTGCGTGATTTGCCCCCCCTGCATTTCTGAAAAATCCCATCCTTGCAATGATGGTGCTTGGGTGGAATTTTATGGGGGAAATTTGGGGCCAAGCACCTTCAGTACTGCAGTTTAGGTTTGTTGTTTCAGCAGAAATACATCCCTAAGCAATTCTGAAGAGCAGGTTTGGAGTGCGGTTTGTCAGAAGTGGCAGAGTATGACACAACAGAGAGGAATTTGCACCCTATTATTAAAAAAAAAGCAGAAAAAGAAAGAAGACTAAAACTTAGTTCTCCATCACAAGTCTCAGACTAAGAACAGAAATTACTGAATTCATTTGCATAGCCAGACCTTTGTGTATCTTCTAGACAGAGGAAAGAAAAGGAATAATTTGCCTTCTCCATGAATATTTTCAAACTCTTGAGATAATTTCCTGCTTCAGGTCAGTTCTCGAGAGTGAAAAATCCTCCAGGCTCCCAGGTCCCGAACATTAAACCAAAGTTCAGTCCTGCTCACCCGCGCACCCTGTTCTGATTTTAAGCATACTAAGAAAAAAAGGCCTTTTTTTCTCATAGAAAAAGTTATCTTTTCCAGTTAAACATACACTTCTCAGAGCATCACAAACAATGATCTGGATTTGTTAAACACACACTTCTCAGAGCATCACAAACAGTGATCTGGATTTGTGCCCCAGGAGCTCCGACTGTGATTTTTTTGCAGACACTTGTGGTGTCAGGGACATTCTGTGGATGCTTTAGTGTCTGGTAAGGGCTGTGCACATCGAACAGATTCCCCTCTGCGGAGCTTTTCCTTGGGTTTCTCCCATCTACCAGCTGCCTGATTTTGTGAAGCTTGTGGCAACCTGAGACCTTTGCTGCGCTCCCAGATTTGATTTAAATATTATTAGTTGGAGAACATGCTTGTAGGAACCTCATTTCCTCAGGAGCCAGGCTAAAAATGCATCAGGAGGAGAAAAACTTCGACTTTGTTTTTCCTCAATAAAAGCCTTTTCCAGCCCACTCTTTCTCATGCAATGTCTCCCATGGGAGCAGGTTGAGCCTTATTTTGCTTCAGAGCTGCGAGGACCCCATGTCCATGGGCTGTTACTCCATGGCTGCTGCCAGAGCTGCCCCAGAGCGGGTTTTGACCAGACTTGCCATTTTTCAGTGGAAAAATAGAAGCGGTGACATCCTCCACGACAAAACCCATCTCCTGCTGGTAAACTGGGGAGAAGGGAGCACCACCACTTCCTTGCTGGGCGTCTCAGCACCCTCACCGCTCCCCCTGGGCAGTTCTGCTGTGATCACCCGAAAGGTGGAGCTCCGAGATAACAGGGGAATTCTGAACAATTTTTTTTAACAAGAGGAATTTCGAGCGTTTTGGAAAGCGCTGCCATAATTGTCTTATTGTCTGTATCACTCATGCCTGCCCAAAAGGTGGATTTATTACTGTGGCTCAAAGCCCCCTCCGGATTAGCGGCGACTCTGGCTCAGTGGAGGCTTTGTGGGCCCCGGCTGTTACTTGTTACGATGAAGACAAAGACAAGGTCTAATCTGTGAAATTTGGCCCAAACCGCAGGGCGCCAAAGCCCTTGGCTTCCCCGAGTGCCAGTTCGGGAGGAAGAAACGGGAGAGCCCTGAGAAGCGGCGCGGGAGGAGGGACACTGTGAAACACCCAGAGATTATTTGCCTTTGCCTGATAAAAGGGGGAATTCATTTTCTGCTGGCAAGAAACCTTTAAATCTCCAAGAGAATGTGCCGAGGGACATTGTGCGTGAACACGATCCTTTGGAGAACTAAATCCAGTTCACAATATCGCAGACAAGCTGACGATCTCATTGCAAAGCGGTTAACAGTTAATATTTAAAGCCATTATTAGTATTCAGAGTTAACACGGGGACATTTCAACCTCTGCTTTTGGTTAGCAAACTAGCTGGGGCCAGGCTGGGTGGGTACACATTAAATAACACAGTTTCTCTTCCCTGTGATATGAATCGGTGAGGTTTTCAGGAGCAGATGCTCTGCCGTTAAACACACTATCACCATCCCTGCAGAATCCCATCCCAGAGCCAGCAGGAGCCTCTCGGCACTGCTTGGGTGCACAGATATCACATCAGAACCCTCCTCATCCATGGACAAATCATCAGGGTAGGTGTCCGAAGGAAGGAGCACCGCTTATTTCAAAGCAAATCCACTAAAATAGCCCCATCCAGGTCAGGTCTTCCGCAAGCTCCAAGATGGGGGTCACGTCTGAGATGGGCTAAAGCTACGGCGGGGCCAATTGGTCTGTACCCGAGTTACCCAAGACAAAGATAACCACAACTACAAAAAGTTTGCTTAAGCAATAATATCTGAACCATACCTCTAAATACTAAACCATAAGACTAAGTGCAATGTGTTTACTGCATCAGGATGAGGCAGGCTGCGTTACTGAAGCAACAGGCAGATTTGAGTTGAGTTGTTTTGACGTTTTGCTGTTTAAAATCCTGTCAGAGTCAAAGCATCCACACAACAAGTTGGATTTTGGTGCATTTTTTTCCAGCAGAAAGCTTCCGTAGCCACATTTTTTACTCCAGTTGGAGTCTTCAGAGGAAAGAAGGAAAGCAACCAAAGGAAGGCAATTTTGGCCATGATTCTGGAAAAGCATTTAAAAGCATGGTTAAATATAAATGTGTACCTAAGGCATAGTAGCTATGTACGACTTAAATTCATATTTAAAACTGAGCGAGATTCCTGAAGAAGCTTCTTTTTCAACATAGGAACCTTCATCAATGACTATTGCAAATTAAGGTGTTTTCTTCCAGTTTAATGCATTGATGTTTTTCTGCTTAGTCCACGGCGTAACGTAAAGCGGTCACGCTTTGGGCTTTTCAATCTGGGAGCCCGACGATGTATGTTATCATTGCAGATACAGTGTGACAGGAGGAAATCTGGATGCCCCGTGAAATCAAGCCTTTTTTTGTTGTTCAGTCAAATGGATTTTTCATCCTTCTGAAAACCTCCCAAGGAAACGGCTTCCCCGAAAACAGGAAGATGCTAATTCTCAAAAAATGCAGGTCCTTTCAGATACCTTCTCAAAAAAGGTCACACTTGAAGAGAGCTAAGCCTGGAGATTTATCCCTCTGTTTACCTTTCAACACACGTGTGCGGGGGAAGATTAGCAGCTGGGAATACCTCCCACCAAAATTCAGGGGTGGAAAAATATTGGCATTTTTGTCATGCTATTTGTCAGCCTTCAGGGGGCCAGAGACATCCCAATGAGTTCAACCACTTTTCCAGGGCATTTTACATCCTTTCACGCACGATCCTAACGTTTGCTTTTGGGTATTTTTTTAGTCCCAAACCAGCCAAATGTGAGGCGAAGCAGAGAAATGTGCTGTTGCCTGTGCATTGGTTCGCCTCAGCAGATCCGTGCATATAGTAGTGACTTGTCTTGGAAGCCTCAGACAGAGATATAAAACTCTAGGACAGGCAGTTTTGCAATAGCACATCCCCAGGGGAAATCTCTTCCTAACTGCAGGCAGTTAGTAGCTGGCTTGGAGTGCTTATATCCGTATATATATTAATCCCAGCTAATGTAACTACAGATGTTCTCATTCATAGGCCTATCTAATCCTGTTGGGCCTTTGCCATGGTGTCTCGTAGCATGAGTTCTACGAGTTAATTACGTGTGCTGCAAAGCAGTGTTTCCTTTTATCAGTGAAAAAGGTTGCCTTTTAAACGCCTTGAATGTCCCTTTGTTCCTGTATTTTGAGGACCAGTGAAGAGGAGCACCTGTCTGACCTTCTCGGCGCTGTGCATTACTTGGCATCCCTCCATCGTCTCTTGGCAAAGCGTTTCTAATCTTCTCCCTCGCCCTCGGATGGGTGCCTCTCCCTGCCTTTCACTCCGCTTTCCCAGCTGAGGACGTACTATTGATTTCTATAGTGGCATGATATTATATTCAGTGTCACTCTCTACCCCTTTCATAACGCAACCGACTATCTCACCGCTCTTCTGAGCTCCATCGCAATCAGCCAGATGTTTCATTGACTCCCAAATCTTTTCTTGGAGTGGCTGCAGTTAATTGGGACCCTTCAGCCTGTATGCGCCATCCTGTTCCCTCCTTCCCATTACCCATCCTTCTGTGCACTGGTTTCTGTCTGCAGCCCCCTCACCCATTTGGCCAGTCTGGGGAGGTCTCCCAAAGAACTACCTGGTCTCCTCTGGACTAGTCAAGCTGAACGTGATCACCTAGAAACACTGTTAACTCCCTGCTTTCCAGGTCATGGCTATTACATAAGAAAAATCAGTATTTTGGGGCAGAGGCACCCTCTTTGCTACACGCACTCCCCATTAAAACCTCCCCATATACCCCTGCTCCTTGTTTTCTCCTCCACAGCCAGGTTTTTGAGCAGGAATAACTTCATTTTTCACTGGTTATCTCTGTCATAGACACTCAGTGAAGATTTTTCTTAAAGATTTTCTGAAAGAACTAAATTGTGACAGTTATCTTCCTTCCCCCTGATGCTGTGTAAACTAACAGACTAAAGACACATTGTTTTCTTGCACCAGCATCATTCCTGTTTGCTCCTCTCACATCTCCCTACACCACTGCATCCTTCTCTTTGGGGTGATGCTTTTAAGCAAGGCATTGAGGATAAAGAGGATAAATCAGCTGTTGTGCTCCTTTTTCTCTCTAACCAAGTCCCAGGCACCCTCCTTTCCTGATCAGTGAGGTTTTCTTAGCTCTGCTGCCTCACGTCTCTGCTCAGCACAGAGAGCTGCCGATATTCGGCACTGCGGTGGGTGACAGGCAAACACTGGCACCCAGGGAAGTCCAGGCACGAGAACATGCTTTGTGACCAAAAATGCTCCCAACAGAAAGGCACTGGGGGTGTCCAAGGGGTGTTTGCATCAATCACATCCCCTTTGCCATTCTAGTGCAGCCTTTCTTCTGTTTGGGGTCACAACCCAAAGGAATTTAGACCATACTAGAAAAATCAGTATCAGCCACCAGCAGTCCAGCTACTCCATGGCTGGGGAAGGAGAAGAGCCTGTAATCACTGGCTGCAAGTGTTTGCACTGGCCAGGGAACTGCAAATTGCCTTTAATTGCTCCTAATTGCTGGCATTGCTTCAGTTCCACTAGGACAGGGACAGCAAACATCTGCAGACACTGCTGGGCCCACCTCCTGCCCCCCACACCAGGAGGGCTGAGCTGCTGCTCATTTGGAGAGTTTTCTGGAAGACAGCAAAGTCAAAATGGGGTCAGGCGTTGGAGAACCGGAGTGCGGGCACCTGAGGCACCGTCCTGTGCTGTGAGAGCTGGGGACCGGTGGCAAAAAGCACAACCCTACACCCAGGGGGGATTTACTCCATGGCACATTGGAAGGATTGATCAGCCATCACCTGCGGGTTCCTCCTGCTGAGGTCCCAGGCCAAGTGTTGGTGATTCCCACCTCCTCTGACACTGCTCTGCTCTGTAACCTTGGGCACATCACACGTGCCCACGGGGACACGGCTGCCACCTGGGCTGCAGAGCCCTCAGGGGAGAGAACAGACAACCTCAGACAGATACGGCTGTAAAAATAACCACGGCAGCCTCGGACACGCTGTGCTGAGGCATTACCTCATGAGGGAAGGAAGCAGCAGCATGGCTATTTATTTATGTGGTGTCCAAAAGAGAGCTCTGTGCTCTGCAGCCCATCCTCCGAGAGCCTGATTCTGTAAATCTTACTCATCACGAAGACTTTTTTCCCCTCTCCTGTCCAAGCTGGCCCACTGAAACCAGTGCAATGCATTCACACAGGGGAGAATTACTCACAGGATGGGGGTTTGCAAACCAGCTCTGGGGACGCCTGAAACAGGAGGCATGTTCCTCCCCATCCTCCTGCCCTTTGCCTCTCCTTGTGTAACCCTTCCCTGCTTTGTTTCTTTTTGTGTTAACTCCTGCCTCTCTGCTCTTCTTTCACTCTGTTCCTTCTGCAGGCTCTTGCTTAATGTATTTTTATTTCCTCTGCCCCAGCAATACCGAAGCCGTCCCTTGGGGCTGCAGCCTGCAGGTTTTCCCACCGAAACGTCACTGCTCTCTGTGCTCACCACCAGACACACTGATTTCATGTTACAACAGAGCTGTTGAATCTTTTCTGATCAAAACTGGGTTTGATTAATGGAACGTTTTCCTCTACAGGCAGGTTTGCAAATGGCTGGTTCCCAGGGGCAGCTGAAGGTGGAGGGGAAATAGCGCCAAACCCCCAAATCAGAAGTGTTAGAGAAGAAGGGGAAAAGAAGCAAAAGTTTTGTTGTTGCTGTTTTGGTGGTTTTTTTTAATTGTTGTTTTTCTTTCTCCGTCCCATGTGAAAAATCATGGGGTTTTGGCAAGGCTCAGTCTTTTCCCATCCAGTGCTGGCAGAGCCAGGGGACGGTGGCAGTTTGCTCGTGCTCTGGGTGGGGTGACCCATGCAGGGACATGGGGACATCCCAGGGCAGGGGAGCTCCAGGCACCATTGAAACCCTGTTAGAGGGAAGCAGACCGGGAGCTGCTGCCCAATACAGGTCAAACTGGGCAATGCTGGTGGAGGGAGAAAGATGGTGCTGGGACAGGTTGGAGAGAAGCTCCAGCCAAACACCAAAACCTCCACACCTGACACAACTGAACACTGGATGTGATCTGTTGTCCCCATATTTCGGGTGTCTCAGAGCAGGGGGGCAAGACAAGCCAGTGAGGTGCCAGACAAGCCAAGAAGCATTGGAGGGTCCAGCACAAACCCTCTTGGGAGCAATCTGCTCAGTCTGGGGAGCTTGGGGTGCTTGAAAGCCAAGCCCAGCCGCTGGAGCCCACAGAGATGTCCTGTCCTGACCCCCGGGGCAGCCCCACCCAGGTTTTGGGCAGTGGGGCAGGTTTCCCCCAAGCCCTCTCTCTGGCAGGCAGCTCCCGAGGGGCAGCAGGGTAGCAGGATCAGTGCTGCCCGGCAAGGGCTCTGCCTGGCTCCTTCCCAGGGATGCGGCACAAGAGCAGGAACACTTCCCTGCCTGCCCTGCCACCGCTCAGCAGGGGCAGACCGCAGTCTGGCACGGCGCTTGCAGCTCTTAGAAATCAGGGCTGTTAACAAATGTGCGAGGCCGTAATCCTTTTGGAGCAGTGACGATAACGAGCCCCGATGCTTGCTTTTTCTTTTCTTTTTTTTTTTTTTTTTTACCAAACAGCTGCGCCGGTAAGTCCCACTGTGGGAAATGAGATGGTGAATGATTTCAAGTGCAGTATTTACATCCCCTGCCAAACCCTTCACATCTGCCCAGCTCTGCCGTCAAGACTCCATCCATCTGGCCGGGAACAGCAGGTCCTCCAGCCTCCCTGCATCCCACAAGGGCATTTCCTTCCTGCCCCCGCCGTGCCAGCTGCCAGGGATGCTGCTCAGTGGGAAAGGGCTCCAGCGAAAGCCCTGAAAGAAGGGTGGTGGGGTTTTGGTTTCGTTTTTTTTGTAGTGCACGTGAAATGAATTCCCAACTTCTCTGAAAGCAATTACTTCCTGCCTGAGATCTGGTGTGCTGAAAGAGTGGTGAAACATTCTTTGATTTTTCACTTCTTCCTTCCAGCCCTGCTGCTGCTCCGGAGCCCGGGGGGTGAAGTCGGCTGGGGTGGGGCAGCAGGTGCTGCGGCTCCTGGGGTCACCCCGGCATTGATGCCTTTCCCGTTCCTGTCCTCTTCCAGCCTGGCAAACTCTTTCTTGGTCATGTGGGATGAGGTGGTTGCAGCATGTACACGTGGGTGTCCTCGAGCAGGTTCTCAGACACCCAATGCTACTGCCCTTGATCTGTAGAGCCAAGAGCACCCGTTGATGTCCTGGATGAGATGTCCTGGATGAGGTGTCCTGGCTGCAGTTCCATCTCCGCAGCAGGACAGGCTGTGGCTGGGCCATCCCCCTTCCAGTGCTACCACCTCTGCACCCAAGTGACACCCATGTACACCCCCTCGGCCAAATGCCACCTCTGTATCCGGTCAGTGTGGTCACTGGCTGGACAGGACATGTGCTGGAGGTCCAGCGCTGGCTGCAGAGAAGGTGAATTCATGCCAAGAGAGCCGCTGGCAACCCATGGTTCCCTCCCTGCTCCCCAATGACCCTGTGATGCTGCCTGCACCCTCTGTCCTCTCCCCTGACCCTCTTGTTGTGTGTTCCCCCCACAGAGTGCGATTGTCATCCCGTGGGCGCTGCCGGCCAAACCTGTAACCAAACCACGGGCCAATGTCCCTGTAAAGACGGCGTCACCGGCATCACGTGCAACCGATGCGCCAAAGGCTACCAGCAAAGCCGCTCTCCCATTGCCCCCTGCATAAGTAGGTGGATTGCTCTTTTGATGTCTGTAGATTAGAGATACTAACCTTTATAACCCTGCAGGAGCTGCTGCCCAGCCGGGGTGGCTACTAACCCCACGGAATACATGCCAACAACTTGTGTGGCAGAGCTGCCTGGGTACCCCTGCCAGCCGCACTGCATGTAATCCAAAATTCATGCCCTAGCTTCCAAGTAGCTCACCCACCGTGTTGGGTATGTTGTGTGAGCGCAGCTATAACCCAGTTTGTCAGTAACCCTAAGGAAAGCTGTGGTTTTGCTTTGGAGAGCTGAGGTGCCCTGAGAGCACATTGGCTTTGGGGTACATCAGGTCTGGATGCTTAAGGTAAAGTGCTACAAACAGAATTTTCTCCCCCAAATCAGGCTGTGCTTATCTGGCACAGAGCTCAAATCAGAGGAGCTGCTGTTTGATGGAGCTGCCAACACTGTAATGCGGCCGATAACACCTGCCTTGCTAAAGGGAATCTTGCACTCACACAACTCACTCAGAAACATGGGCTGGTTTACTATTTGCTTTTTAATTTACCTTCCCAGGGCTGCTCCCATCCTCTGCTCCTAAACCAGCACCAAGCACCAGGTGCAGCTCCCAAAGCCTCTCTGGTGCAGCATTTGCCTTGCAAACGTCCACATTCCCACTTGGTCCCATCAAGCACCCACTGTCCCGGCAGGGCATGTTTTAGCCTCTCTGCTGCCTGTTGGTTGTGCTGTTGTTGGATCATTCAGTAGCTCATGCATCTTGCAAGAGACATCTCCACCTGCCCTACCGAAATGAAGCGTCAGAATTACGGTGCTTGGCACCCTCTCGAGGTTGACTCTCTGCTGCCAAAAGGAGAAAAAAGGCCCAATGGGAAAGGAAAAGTAAAGGTTGTAAGAATCAAGTCTTTGTTGGGAACCCCCAGTCTGCTCCCACACTGTCCCCTGGCAGCATTTGCCTCTAAGGATGGCCATTGTCAAATTATAGGGCAGATACCCTTTCTCCACCTTCTCCTGCTGAAAAAATCATACATTCCAGGGTGGTTTTTGGTCACTTGAGATTCATTCTTCCTCATGTCGCAATGGGACAGCAAGAGCTCAAACCAGATGCTTGTTTCCCCAAGATGCTACAGTCACGGCTCCGGTATGATCTGCAGCAAGTATGCACAAAGGTTTATCATTAATCATTCCCCAGGGCCATGGTAAATCAGAGGGTAAATTGTTCCTTGCATCACCTCCCTTGGGAGTCATTGCACTAAATAAAGACAGACACAGAATTTCAACACGATCCAAGCAGGCGTTTGGAGCCGGACTGTGCTCTTGCCAGCTGTCGACCCGGCGTGCTCGAGGCTGCCCTGGCCTGGCCCTGCAACCCGGCCGCTGTCCCAGCACCCATGACAGCCCCTTACTTCTGTGTCACAGCAAAACACCCTTTCCAAGGCCCCACAACGTTTGGTTGAAACATTTTGCAAGTATTGCTCTGGCCTGGCTACCAAGCTGCTGTGCAGTTGTCGGGAGTTTGGTCTGCACGTATGATGCTAAAGCAATTCAAGTGAGGATATGAACAACTCACAATTCTCTCACTCTAGAAAAACCCAAACCAGCATATTTCAGTTTTGAAAAGTGTCAGTCAGCATATCCTATGTGTGGAGGGGGATGTAGTTCACAGATATTTTATACATGAGTCATGGGGGACGCTTGCTCTCCATCCCTACCCACGGCTGGCACTGGGAAGACAGAGGTATACCCCAGCTAGAAGGGACCGTCCACCTTATCTGCAAGAGCAGTTACTCTCTGATTTACCACTTCTTAGACTTTTCTTGTCCCCAAGATTTATAGTCCTGCAAAAAACACCTCGTGGGGATTGAACAGGACAGCAGTGGGGTGTCCGCACTGCAGCCCATGTCAGCAGGCACCAGCGCCCGTCCAGCCGCCAGCTTGGGGATGGCTGTGCTGGCTGTTCACGTGCTGCCTGACTATGCACTGTGTGTTTCACATGGGTTTGTGCCTGTGTTTGATTGCATGAGGGTGAACGACTCAGAATGTCACTTAATGCTAATTGGGCTGCACCCCTATGAGCTGTTGTCTGCAATGCAGACAGACCCCAGCAAACCCTGCCTCCATGGCCAGGTGGGCTCCTGAGAGCAAAAGCAGAAGGAGGCAGATGCTGATCTCCAGCTCATGCCTAAATTCCACTTTCAAAATGGGTTTGTAGAGTGTTCCCCCACCAGGGTTCCTAGGGACGCACAGAAATGGCAGCACTGTACCCTAAATGTGCAAAAGATGTTAGTAATGAGAGCTGCACTGGGGAAAAGAGACCATCTTGCCAAAGTTGTGACCATAAAATGTCCTTCGTCTGCTGTCCATCCTTTTTAACATCAACAAACACAGTCAGACTTGGGCATGAAGATCCAGAACATGATGTGGTTTCAGCTATGCAAAGCCAGCCCCAAATCAAAACCAGGGACTGTTGGATTGGCACCAGATATATTTGTGTTTCCTTGAAATGTGTGACAAAACACTTGCATCCCGGCAGATAGATGCAACACTTTGCCTGCATTCTATCTGCCGTGAGAGGGGTGGTAGCGCTGCCTCAGACTTGGATGAAGACAGCGGCTGGAAGGGAGAGCGCAGGGACAGGGAAGGACAGTGATGTTCTTGTTGCTGGTCACACCACCCTGTGCACCCACCAGCCCTGCAAGAGCATCCCTCACCCTCACCCTGGGGTGCACACAAGAACCCAGCAACTGCAGCAGGTGGTGTCTGGGCACCATGAGCATTTGTGGCTGGGATGTGATATTAATTATCTGGCTGTCTGTATATTTTTTTATTTTTAGCCACCAGCTCAAATTTTTGGTTTAAAAACCCTTTCCCACACCCTCTTGTGGGGCCCAGTTCCCAGGGGGTCTGGTCCTGGTGTGCCGGTTTCTGAGGCTCTCGCAGGGCTCCTTGCTGGAGGACAATAGTTGGGAAACATCTCTTGCTGGTAGACGTGGTTTGGAAGGAAAAATGTGTTGTGTGCAGGGATCGGGCTCTTTGGGATCTGGAATAACACCTCCTTTTTTTTGTCTGCTCTTGTTCTCTGTCTGCTTCTCGCTGTCCTGCACAGAGATCCCTGCCGCTCCCCCCACCACCACCGCCAGCAGCACGGAGGAGCCTGCAGGTACGCTGTCTTTTTTAAAATCACCTTGATGGTAAATGTCTTTTGAGTAATTGTCTGCCTGAGATGAAGTTCCCTTAAATTAATACATAAATTCTGTTGTTTGCACTGGGACAAGCCGTTTGCTTTTCTGCCCAAAATGTCCAAGTGTTTGAAACAAAGTGCTGCATCCCAAGAGATCAGCGGTTCTGGGAGCACATGGGAGTGTAGACAAAATGCAAAAAGATTTTCCCAAAGGTGTTAAATCTGTAAGCACACAGGGGATACCCAATATGGAACCAACACTTCATGGAAAAGAGGTAAGGACTCATTGCTGGTTGATTATTAAAGTTTAGCAGTTACCTTCTCAAGAGGTAACAGTTCTGCCAAGTTTTTCTGCTGGACAAGGACTGGAGAACCAAAAACCCTCCAAAAGAGAAAAAAAAGTCCTGAGTGTTTCTTACTGCTGCACATGAGCATTTCCTTTATTTGCCTAGACCTGTGTATTCCTTGTGCTAAGCAACCTGAGGTGCTGATGTGACCTTTGTACGTTACAGTGACATGTCTCATGTCTGGCTTGTCCCCCAGCCTGCAGATTCCAGCGCTATTTGAACAGCACCGTGACTGTGAGGGACACGGGGTGTAAAGGCTGTTTATTTTTGCCTCGCCAGTGTAGGAAGGTTCATAAATTAAGGGTTTTGTACTGAAAGTGATGGGTGTCACCTTGAACTGAACTCTGAGCCAAGGCTCGCCCCGCAGCAGCACGTCTCACTCAGCTGCGTGCTCAGGAGCTCCTCAGGGCTGGAAACCCAGCCAGCAAAGGGACTTTGGTCCCCTCTGCCATGGGAAGGTGAACCCCAGGGTTTTCTGTGGGGCTGATTTAGAGGCCAAGTTTGGATGCCTGTAAACACAGCAGCAGCAACTCTTGTGTTTGAGTGTTTTCTCTTGAGCTGGTATGAGCAAGAAATATCTCACAGCCTCAGATTTCTGTCTAGTGCTTCGTGTGTGCTTCTTAAGGTGTCTCTGCTGATCTGCAGGGCTGAGAGGAACAGGAAGACACCAAAAGCCTGCCCCAGCCAGCGTGCTTCCAGCTCAGGTGCCGGTGCTCAGCCCTTTTGCTGCTTGGCCTCATAAATTAGGTGCCAACATGAGATGTGAGGCTTGGCGAGTCCATCACAATGGAGTATTGGGAATAGAGACTGGCCCACCTAACATGAAGCTGAGCAGGGGCAGGTTGGGGGTGTTCAGCCTGAAGAAGAAAAGGCTCTTGGGAGACGTTATTGTGGCCTTTCAGTGCTTTCACCCTCCCCCAGGTGATAATAAACCTGAGCATTGCTTAAATACAAAAGCTCAACAGATGAAGTACCAGAATTCTCACTATTTAGCAGGGACTTGCAGACTAAATGTTCTGTCTCATGGCCTCGGAACACTGAGATTTTTATGCTCCACACCAAGATCCGTCTGTTCCCCCGCCTCGTAGCCTCCCAAACCCGCTCTGTTCTCAGCCTGCAGCAGCAGTGGCAGAGCAGACCTCTCGCGCCACGATGCCACCGGCTTTGTCACAGGCTCTGCCAACAAATGTGGATGTTTGGCAGCCGAGGAGACGCAGACATGGCTTCTTGCAGCCTTTTCTGGAATGAGCTTGGTTCCTGAGATGAAACCCCATGTCTGGAGCTTCATTCTCCCCGTGCTGGGGTCTCCATTGCACTGTTCCCAGTGGCCTCCAGCTCCTGCTGTCCCCTGCTCACACCTGTCTGACCCCAAGGGAACTGGGGATGGTACTGTCCCTTGGTGAAGTGGTGGGGGCAGGTGTCAGCCCCTCTAGGGGTCAGGATCATAATTCTTCTCACTGTGATTTTTATTGGACTTTTAAAGCACCGTTTTGTCCAGGGAGCTTGAACACCCCATATTTCATCCCTTTCCCTTGGTGGGGAGCATAAGAAAGTCCTGGGTCTTGAAGTTGCTCAGCTCCCCCCACCACCCTGAAACATCCTGCTGAAACTCATGGTATTTTCTTGGCAAACCCTTAAAATCAGCATGTCTGCGAGCCAGAGCTCCCATGATATGGGAGCAAAAGGGTTATAGAGACGGAGAAAGAAATTAATGGGAGGCTTTGGGTGCAGCCAGTTCTGGGAGAGATGCTGCTTAATTTCCTTTGCTCGTAGCTATGCAGGACAGAAAGCACCTTCCTCACCAAGAGCATCCCCACCACTCTGAGTCAGCGAGGGGTGAATTTCAAAAGAGCACGGGCCAAAGCTGGCCTGGCTACAGGGGGTGAAACAATGTCCACTTTGGCATGAGGGTTCCTGCCTGGCTCTGCTTAGCTCTCCAAGGTCTGAATCCATTTGGGGAAACTGTCCAAAACAGAATTGTTTAGATGAAATGCACTCACGCTCTCCGTGCCGGGAGACTGGAGGGTGAGGAGGGGGTTCTTCTCATTTTTGTGGCCAAGTGAGGAAAGCTCTTGCTACCAGCCCGACCTTTTCTGGTCCCATTCAGAGATGCAGAAAGGGCCACAGTGAAAGGGAAAAAAACCAACAGTGGAGGGAAAAGGTTGGCAAACCTGCCAGTCAGTCGTTGTCTTATCTGAATCAAATCCAGATTGGCTTGGAAATTATGATCTTAGGTGGATGATTTCAGCTAGTGGGCTTAAATAAAAACAAGTTATTGGATTGATGCAACTTTGCACGGTTTTCCCCTGGAAATCAGCCTCCGTGGTTTCAAAACCAGATCTGGGCTTTCCAAAAGTCATTTGGGCTCAAGGTGTTGCCTGGGACCTTTTGTTCTTGGCTGGTGAGGAAAAGGCTGGATATAAATGCAGAAAATTGAAAAAATGAAACAAACCAAACCAAACCACTCTCTTAGCATCCCCGGGGCTCCCTCAGATGTGGACGGACCCGAAGCAGCTCAGCTGCAGGTTGCAGCGTCCCCAGAGCGCAGAGGTGGGTGCACACCAGGAGATATAAGGCTGATTAATTACCTTCCAGAAACAGCTCGGATAAGGGAGAGGGGCAGCCAGGTCTCTGCTCTGGAACAATCTTGAATGATCTCAAGGAAAAAGAAACAAACGAACAAACAAACCCAGAAAAAAAACAAATCCCATGAGCTGTCTGAGCCTTTCAAGACTGTTCCTGCTTCTGCGTTTCGCTTAAAAAAACACACATGAAGTTTATGGCTTCAGTCTGGGAAAACAGAAACTTTATAGGAAATTGTAGAAAATATTCACTTAGACAGGAGTAGAACTCCCTATCTGTCTTGCGACGCTGGGTGGCCCCAATGCCATCATGGTGCTGAGCCCCCACCACCGTGCCACACATTGTCAGGAATGTTACAGGCTTCGGCTTTGGGCTGAGACCAAATTTTAGCCAGAATCCTCCACCAAAAGCCAGGAATGGGGAACAGTGGCCTCTCTGATGAGATAGCACTCCTGTTTCAGCATCGTTTGCTGGTAGTCAGAGTAGTCCTGGGTTTTTTTCCTTTTTTCCTTTTGTCTGAAGGTTGAAAGCTTTAGTTCTTTCCTGCCCATGCCTGGATGATCGAGGGGACACAAGGCCACCCTCCATGAGTGTCCTGCTCCCAGGTGCACAGCATCTCCCTTGGACAATCACAGGGGTGTGGGCTCACGCATCCCACAGAATGCAGATTTCAGAGGGTGCGCCCAGGCTCGCAGTTGTCTTCATAGATGGACATGGAGGAAAAGACTCCCTCAGGTCTGCTGCCACCAGCACTGCCATTGCCACAGCAAAACCTCGCCAGGTGCTGTTAGAAGATGAGTTAAATCTCTTGATCTCACTGCAGGTACAGGGGCTGTGGTTGAATTTCATGGCTCAGGCAGCTGGGAGCCATCTCCTTATTTCTAGCCTCCTGGACAGCTTGTATCAGTGCATCCCATGGGAACGTGGGCTTTTTGGCTCAGCAGCTCCACTCCCAAGCTGTGGACCACTGTCCCCCCCTGCTCACGGTCACATAAACACTGTGATCATCACTGCAGCAACAGCTTCAAGGGAAAAGTGACATTAGGAAAGGATTAAATGTACCACAGCTCCTTTTAATGAGCTGCAGCAGCTGGAAACAAGGCGTCAACACTATGTGAGCCGCCAGCTGCCTCCACAACATGTGCAAGGGGTGCGAGGCTTGCTCGGAAAAGGACACTGTGGGATCGGGCTGCTGGCACTGCACAGCACCTCTGGTCGGGAGGGGACACGAGGCCAAACTACTGCTCCCCAACCCCTTCCCAAACCTTTATCTAAATGGCTGGACTGGCTCCAGCCCCACGTGAAGTTGGTGGCAAATCTCTTCCCCAGTGTTGTACCCACAGGGGCAAATGCAATGGGTGCTGTTGGCTTGGCCAGAGAGGACCTGGCTCATCCCTCTGTGCATGGGCACAGGCATGAGGGACCTGGGGAGGTTCAGCCTGGAGAAAAGGAGGCTGAGGGGAGACCTAGTGCTTTCACATCTGGAGGGGATCAGCAGCGCAGGGGACCGGGGTGTGCAGGAGCTGCCAGGCTGCGAGCACAGCCCATGCTGCTTGTCTTGGTGACAATGCTCCCAACCCAAGGATGGGGCATGGCCAGGGGAGGTCTTGCACTGGTAGAGAGAAAAATCACAGCTCTGTGCTCTGAGGAAGCGCTAACAGTGAGCAAGAGCTCTGCAGAGGGCTGGGAGCATCCCACAGGCTGGGAATAAAGGTCTGCAGAGCTGCCTGCAGTACAACCAGGAGGCGAAATTCTCATTTCAGTCACCCTGGTGTAAATTTGGGCTCAGTCTGGGGGTCTCCAGCTTTGTACCCATCCCAATGAGTAATTAATTCAGCCCTGCATGGGTATTATCTCACTTGTCTCAGGCTGTAAGCAAGGTGATGGATGGACTGTGTGACTGATTGATTGATCCAGCATCCACCTCCCTTCTGAAAAGAGGTTTCTCATGGTGATCTGCAGTGAATGGCTGTGAGCACAATAGGGTTGAGGGGCTTCCAGTGAGGAAACCTCTGGTCACTTCAAAATATTTCAGAAAATCTGTGGAAAAAAACAAACCAAACCAAAACACACTACAAAACTTCTACCGAAATGCAGATAAGCTTCACATACCTACACATCCCTTCCTGCATCCCCACATCCCTGTATCCCTCCATCCCTGCATCCCCACATCCCTGTATCACTGCATCCCTGCATCCCCACATCCCTGTATCCCTCCATCCGTGCATCCCCACATCCCTGCATCACTGCGTCCCTGCTTCCCTCCATTGCCACATCCCCAGCTCTTGGTTGCTGCTACCTTGGGGATGGACCTTCTGTCAGGAGGGACCTGAGTGCCCACAAGCCCCCATAGCCAAGCCACAAGTTCCAGAGCAAGGTCTTGCAAGCCCAACAACACTGTCAAACCCATCTACAAAAACAAAATAACAGCAACGATTCTGAAGTGAATTGAACAGATTCCCTCCCCATCCTGGGACATTTCCAGATGCTGATTCCCCTGGGTGAAAGAAAACACTTGATCCCAGCACTGGTTCCCTGTTGCTGTGTTTCCCTGGGAGTGGAAAGTCTGATTTGCCCCGGCTCTGGTTCCGTGCTGCCCCCGTGTCCTGCGCAGCGCCTGCTCGGCTGCAGAGCTTCTGTCAGGCTGGGAATTTATATGGTGGCCAATGCTCCCGAAGACAGATGGTTTCCTATTAATGTATTTAATCATGTCGACTGCGGCTCTCAGCAGGGCTGGGTCCTGTCCCCAGACGTGCCGAGAGTGGCAGCCCTGGAGCCCATCAGTGCTGGGGACACGTTTGCAGCAGGGACGCGCTGGGTGGGGATGAAGCGCTGTGGGGCTGGCACCCCACATCCCCACATGTCCCCAGCTCAGCGCTGGGTTTGTTACTGCAGGGAGGGAGTAGGAAACGTGCTGCCAGCCCCAACTGTCACCAGGAAAGGGCCCAGGAGGGTGCAGAGGTGGATAAGCCATAAAGCTCCTATGTTTGTGCAGTATTTTCCAGTGAGTTGGTGCCTGGCACAGCTGGGTTGTCCCCACTGTGTCAATGGTAGCCATAACCTGCCTGCTTACCCTCTCTGTATCCAGGAATAATTAAGATGATCATGAGGCCACAGCTGCTATGGGACCCCATGTCCTGAAACACCAAAAAGTACACGAGGCCATTCCCTCCCATCAGGGTTCAGCTGAGAACAGGAGCTGAGGGGAGACCTTCTGATCTCTGAACTGCCTGAAAGGAGCTTGGAGCCAGGGGCGGTTGGGCTCTGCTCCCCAGGAACAAGCGCCAGGAGCAGAGGAAACAGCCTCAAGTTGCATCAGGGGAGGTTGAGGTTGGATCTGGGAACAATTTCTTCCCCAAAGGGCTGTTGGGCATTGGAACAGGCTGCCCAGGGCAGTGCTGGAGTCACCATCCCTGGAGGGTTGGACAGATGGAGATGAGGTTCTCAGGACATGGGGCAGTGCCAGGGGTGGGTTAATTGTCGGACTTGATGATCTTGAGGGTCTTTTCCAACCAAAATGATCCTGTGATCCCCGAACGGGCAGCAGGCAGCTAGAGAAGCCAGGAGCACACTCACCGTGACCCACAGTGGGGCTCAGGTGATGCCAGAGGCCAGTTCCCCCTCTGGCTGCAGCACCCAGGGGTCCCAGGGCTGGACTGAGGAGTCAGAGCTATGCGTGTACCCCAGCAGCACCCCAACCATCTGGATCCAGCTGCTGGGATGCAACGTTGGGCCATTGCTTGAAACAGGGCGGCCCTGGCCTCATTCTGTGGGGTGCTGGGGGTCCCGCCGGGGGGTTTGGTACCAGATGCCTCCCTCCAAGCCAGGCTGGATGCTGCAGGGGTGGCAAAGGAGCTGTGAGCTCCTGTGAAGCACCCACCGCCACTTTCCACCCACTCCAGGCGAGAGGCTTTAATCTAATTACATGCTTTATTTGCGCCAATTTGTTTTTCAATCAATCTTGTTCAGGCAGAAGAAAGGAGGCTGCTGTGGGCTCATTTGCACCTTCTTGTTCCAAGGGAGAGGTTAATGGCAGTTATGGTGGCTGGAGATTCTTGTGGGCCTGCAGACCCCATTCCCCCTTTGCTGGGGGTGCCTGGCCCGGAGCTCGGGCATGTATCAATCATGTTTTCCCCTGGCACCATGCAACAAGTCCCCGATCCAGGCACAGAGCAGCCTGGCCACTGCCTGAGGATGTCTTTGAAATACGCTGTTTTCTGAGGATTCTTTGCAGCCAGCAACATGCCGGTGGCCCAGACCACGGTGTGCGACTCGGGGTGCAGGCAGGGGCCGGGATACTCTTGCCAGGTGGTCCCAAGGAGTTCTGGCACCGTCCTGCAGAAAAGATTTTTCTGTGTCTCTTGTCAGGGGTTTCAATAGGGTCCCAGGGAAATGTTAGGGTCTACAGAGCACCAAAAACAAACAAAGTGACACAAAGGATGAAATGCGATCCATCACTGCCCAGCACTGGGACAGGAGATGGTGACCCTGTGCCAGGGCTGGCCTGAGCAGTTATGGCAGGGATACCTTTGGCTCGTGGACATCTGGACATTTCCCCAGATGACCATGAAATCCTGTTTGGTTTCCCACAGCACTGAAGCTGCCCCTTGCTTCCATCCCAAAGAATTATTTGAACGTCTCCTCCATCAGTCTCAGAGAATGACTGCTAAGAGCATGGCTTCCAGCTGCCCTTGGGGTGTTCTGAGGTGCCTCATAGAAATGTGTTTGTGCCCTGTTTGGGCACATCAAACACCCAGCAGAGCCCATGCTCAACCACAGAGCAGAGACACGATGTTTCTGCCCCTGCCATCGCCAAAACTGGCTGCCCACCCCACACACCCCTTCTGCTCCATGTGCTTTTCCCCCGTGTTCCCAACCACAAGTTGAAGACATCAGGTTGGAGATTTATTTCCACAGTCTGGAGGAGCACGCGGTCCCGTGGGGACGGGGCAGCACGCAGCTCTGCAGACCCGTGGAGGCTGTTGTGCACGCTGTCCTGTACATCCCATGAGCCTAAAGGCTGCAGCAGTTCTTTGTGGCACCTGGAACAGTTCTGTGGTTGTTGGAGGCGCCTGGGGAACATCTCGATGCAGAGAGCACCCGCAGCAGGGCTTTGGTTGAGGGCACTGTTGGCTCAGCTGTGGGGTCTGGGCATGGACCGCACCCGAGAGCTGGGATTCCCTGGTTCCCGGTGAAGGGTGGGACCACTTGGGTCTATCTTCAGCATCGCTGTGACACCAGAGCTCACAACAATGCAGCAGTGAGACATTCACTTTTCCCCCTGTGGGCACTCATGCATTTTTTTCAGCACCGAGCCAAAAGTCACATCCCTCAGGTGCGGACAGAGCCCTCCCTGCAACTTCAGGAGCTGTTAAAGAGCCAGAAGCAGCAGCAATGCAAGTCCTGGAGCACAGGTTTGGAGATGCCCACAGAGGAGAGACTCAGCTGTTCTGCACCAGAGCTGACATTTCCAAGCACAGATTTGCCCAGAGCCGGTGGGGACATGGATAGCATCACAGAATCATAGAATCGCTTTGGTTGGAAGAGACCCTTAAGATCAGTGAGTCCACTAACCCATGTCCCTAAGAACCTCATCTCTGCATCTTTTAAACCCCTCCAGGGATGGTGACTCCAGCATTGCCCTGGGCAACCTGTTCCAATGGCCACAGCTCTTTCTGTGATGTTTTTCCTAATATTCAATCTATACCTCCCCTGGTGCTGCCGTGTCCCTCCTATGGTCACCACTCACTCCCAACGCCCCACTGCAAGGGGCAACTCGTGCTCTGGCTCATGCAGGGATGCTGCAACCCACAGGCAGTCATGACAGGGAATTTCTGTCCGATGATGCTGTGGAGGAAGGGGAAAAGGAAAGAAGGTGAAAACTGTTCATTGCCATAGTCTCCTCCTTGCATGGGAGCAAACCACAGCAGCTCCTTCGATCTGAACTGGCCAGCTCTGGGGTTGGCTGGGACCCCAAGCAGACCCCCCACTCCCATTTTCTCAGTCCCGCTCTCTCCAGTGATGGGCTCACAGATTAAGGATTTGTTGGACCTACACCTTCATTTTGCAGCTCGTTTTGGCCACACATCTCACTCAGTGCAAAAGGGAGATGGGGACACCCCAGCCCCCACCCGCAGAGCCCCTTGGCAGCACAGAGAGAAATCAGGCAAGAACCCTTCACCCCAAAATGCTGAGGCCAGGCTGTCAAGGCTGGGTCTCCCCTTCTAAGCCACGACACCTCCGCTTTGGATCTCAGCCCACAGAGGTATTTAGGGCCCTACCTGGGGGAAATCAATAGGAATTTAGCTGCATAAATTGGGATTAGAAATCTGAATCCCCATGAGGATCTAAGCCTTATATCTGCATTTCCAGCTAGGTACCCAGGCCAAGAAATGTGGCTTTAATCGTTCTATCATGTCAGAATCAAGGGGCCTTTAATTTCCGTTACTGACATGTGGCTTTCGCAGAGGCTTAAAGCTCATTTCAGAACTGCAAGCGCAGCAAGACGTGGTCTCGCAAAGCGTCTTGTTGGGAATGGCACTGCGAGCTCTGGCACCTCCATCTGTGCAGCCCCAAAAGCATCAGCACCCCGACAGGAGTGGGGTGCATCAGCAAAACACGGGGTGATGTGGCACCGGCTTCTCACAGCTTTCAGTCTTACGCTAGCAGCCCTGCTCAAATAACCCCCCAAAATGAAGAAATATATTTTTTTTAAAAAAAGCAACTTCTGAAAAAAAAAAATAAGCAAAACAAAACAAAGAAGGTGTTTAGCTGTGAAAACTCTTTGCTCACCCAGAGAATTAGTTATATCAAGGGGATGGGCTGAGCTGCAAAGCTGCTGAATGCGATGCTGACACATTTTACTAAGCTGCGATGGACACGAAACAGCCGCCCGCCACCTGCTCCCAGCCCTTTGTGAACAAGAAGCCCCAACCGCCTCTTCCCACATCCCCTCCTGCTCCGTTTATCTGGGAAACGCCGAAATGTTGTGTTTTCCTGCAGGGGAGCTGTCGGTGGCTCCCAGCCCTGGGGACCTGGTGGGGAGGTGCAGGATGTCCCCTTATGTCCCATTTGCAGTGCACAGCGCATTAGGATGTGGTGGTGGGAAAAAAAAGCACAGGAGTCTGGTTGTGCTTTGGGTTTGCATCTCTGAAATGGGGATTTGCACTGAAATATTTGTGCAGCTGAGCAAACTCAGGGAGGAAAGTGCTGGGAGCTGCAGAAGGAGGGTGTTTGGATATCACCACTTGATTTCTCACTCACCATGGTGCTGTAGGTGTGTTTGGGTCCTTCAGGAGGGGATGACCAAGCCAGACACAGGCTGGGGGTACTGGGAGAGGTTTTGGGGTCTGTTGAGGGCAGGTGAGCCCTGTCTGGGGCCAGGCAGGCTGACAGGACAGGTCTACCCCAGAGGAGGAGCAGGGAGAGACAGCACCAGGACCAACCTTTGTCCTGCACCCCGTGCACAGGGGACATCTGTGCACAGCGTGATGGGGCTGAAGGCGGGGGCTGAGCCCAACCAACAGTCTTGTGGGGCAAAGACCTGTGGTGTCCACCCCATCACACCAGAATAGATGGGACCTGGACACCACCCCACACTGCAGGTGCCAGGTTGTTCCTCATCTCAAGGGGGGCTTCACTTCTGGTCTTTTGGTCTGACTCTGGCATCACCTTCCAAGCGCAGGTGACTCCAGGCTGATCCCCTGCAGCCTCACAGAGATGGATGAGAGGGTCCTGCAGGACAGGGAGATGCTTGTGCAGCCAGGATGAGCACATGTGTCCTGGGACTTGGGGGGTTTGTACCAGAAGAATGTGGGGACAAATTCTGCAAGAGTCACACATCACGTGTGTATCTCCTGTCCATGAGCTCGAGTCAGTGAAACTGCATTTAAAGTGCTCCGGGCTCCAAGTGAATCCTCTTGTTCCATCTCAGTCTGTGTTTCCTTCCTCCCGTCCCTTCCCCAGCCTTTGAGCTTGGCTCTGCTGTCACCATCCCCCAGGGGACTGGCAGCCCAGCAAAGCTTCCCCAAGAGCCTAAACTGTTGAATTGTCACTTGATGGGCAAGACCAGAGTATTTGCTTGGGATTAGGGAGCACTGAAATAATACCCTGTAGTATCCCCTCTATGCACTTTGGCTAAGCAAGCAGTGATCTTACAACACCCCCCCACATGCGCAGCTCTGCTCACCAGCAAACATGAACTCAAGGCTTTGGTCTAGGAAATTTAATTTGCCCTCCCAAAGAACCCCTGGGGGACCCCCAAGTCACCCAGGAGTCATGAGAGCTCTCCACATAGGAAACAAAGGAAACAAACTGGGGCAAATCCCCCACCCATGTGGATTGCGCTGGCGTCCGGTGATTTACACTGATTTACACCAGCTGGCTCTGGCCACACCAAGTTCAATTTAAACCAGCTGAGTCTCTAGCACAACCCATGGGCTTGGGAGGAAAAGAAAGATAAAGGGAAGGCAAAGAGGGGCTGTGTTAGTAAAATCAAGTTTAGACCTGGGCTGTGGGTGTGTGTCTTGAGCCACACACCTGCTTTCAGGTTTGTATCCAGGGAGCAAGCAGAGGCTGTGGTAATGGGGTCCTGCAGGCCTTGAGGTGCAGATGGATGGATGGTGCCACATCATCTCACAGCCTCCCTGGCTGGGAAATGATGCTGGGATGGGTTTCTGGTAGGTCTCTAATCTCAGGCAGCCTGGAAATACTGTGGCAGGAGCATAGGGATTAAGAAAGCTCAGATATAGCCAGGGAGGTTTCCATGGGGAGAGGTTGCTGAGGAGACTTGGGGTTGTTTTTGTGAGTGAAGTCCAGAGTGATGGTTTCCATCTGACTGCTGTTTTGTGGGGTTAGAAGAGGATTTGTTCTTGGTGGGCTCTGCCAGCTTGGCTGATGGAGACCTTCTTGCAGGTCCCAGGGCTGACCCATGGAGCATGCAGGTGGGAGCTGCTTTCCACCCCTGCCTGTCACTGGTGCTCAGAGCCAGCTGCTCACCAGCATCTGTCTGATTGGATTTGTCCAGGGGAGGAGAAATCTGCAGCCAAAGCTCCTAAGTGTTGCTCCTGTTGAGTCGCTTGCTCCCTGGCTGTCCTGGGATCAGCCTCTTCTGCAGAGGGGATGAGATGCAACAGCAGTGATAAATACCTAGAGTGCTCTGGGATTTCATGCCAGAGGAGAACCACCATTAGGATTGCCATAACTCTATTAGTGTCCCAAAAACACCAGCAATCTGCAGTTGGGCAGAATCATGCTGCTTAAGCAGTCTGATGGCTTGTCTACCATCAGCCCTTGGTTCCACCAAGCAGGTGAGGGGAAGCCTCCCCAGAATGTTAGGTTGCCATACACACACATTTATTTCTCTTATAGACCATTTCTTCTGTGTTGATGGTTGGGAACATCTTACCAGTGAGGTGGATCAGTAATACTTCTGTTCCCTGGGTTTGGTGACACCAAACAGGAATGTCCCACTGCACGGTGGCATCTCACTGTGTAGGCATGGCTGGGGCTTTGCTAGTGGATCTCTCTCCTCTGAACTATGGCTTTCATGGAACATCCACTCCTTTCTAGTGCACTTATGCTGTTTCTTGATAGCATTGTGATGTTCAGGGTCACATTAGATGAGGAAAGCCAAGAGGAGGCATCAGCTGCTGGAACTCCTTGGCCATGGGCTCAGCTGCTGGGTTTCCAAGGGCCCTGGGCAGTCAGAGCTGGGCAGGAATCTTGGTCACGCATCTTGGAGGAGGAAGGTGCTCCGCTTCATATCACAGTTTCCACTTTTGGCCCTGGCTAGGTCATACTGAAACAGTGTGAAGATGTGTTACTGTGGGTGATCTCCTGAGGAACAGGAGCAGCAGAAGGGCAGGAGGATGGTGCTGGGTGCTTCTCTCTAGCGTGGGCAGCATGTCCACAAGCCAGTTCTGATGCTGGTCTGGAGTGGCACATCTCCATCCACTGTGGCATCGCCTGGCCCCGGTGACACTGTGATGTTCCCAGTAGCAGCTGGAGGGTACCGACCACACGATGCTGTCCCGCTGCATCCCGCATGGGAGCGGCATCCCCGGGGCAGGGCTCAGCATCATCCCCACAGCTGCCTGGGACCGTGGCCCAGCTCCAGCCCTGCCAGCCCCGGCAGTGCTGCCAGTTCGCCGTGCCAGCGCTCCCGCCTGCCCACCGCGCCGGCCGCTGCGCTGCCCGAGCAAAGCCAGCGTGTCCCAGCAGTAGGGGCCCATTAGAACTGCAGTGTTCCTACTGGGGGTATTTTATTTGCACACTTCAGTAGAGTGGACACCAAAAGGCTTTGCTAATGCTTCATGGGCTGCTAATTTCCTCTCTGACCTGCATTGTCGGAGGGTGACCCCAGCCCGAATCTCTCGGCAATGAATGCCAAAGGCTGACACCAGCCCGGGTTAGGGGTGACAATGGGGCCTCTGTGGGCTCCGGGCAGGCTCCAGTTGGGAGCTGGAGAACAGGGGGAATCTGTGTGGCTCTCAAAAGCTCTGGGTGGCACAATAAGGGAGGCCCAGGGGTCTCCCAGGAAGACAGAGGCGGCCCGGGGAAGCCGGGCTGGGGGAGGCGGGCGGGAGGATGGTTTCCTTTGTGAAAAGCTTTCTTTAGAAAGGAAGGTTTTTCTGAATGCCCCCTTAGACGACCCAATCGGGGCCTGGCAGATGGATATCACAGGCAAGCTGCTTATTCATGGCAGGCTGCAGCTTTGAGCTGTCCCCTCCCTTCCCCCAGCCTTTTATTCATTCTAAGGCTAATTTGTTTTGTTAATGTTTTCTTGCCCTCCCCCTCTCTCCTGTGCAGATTGTGACTCATACTGCAAAGCCTCCAAGGGGAAACTGAAGATCAACATGAAGAAGTACTGTAAGAAAGACTACGGTGAGTTGCCCCGGGACGAGTGGTCGCAAGGGGATGCGGAGCAGGACTATCTCCCTCCCGGGTGTCCCCAAGGCCACCCAGCCCAGGGACAGGTTGCTGGCTGGGTCTCAGCCATGCCCAGCTTTGCTCTGCGGCAGCTGCCTGTGCTGGGGTGTGCACCGGGAAATTTGGGGTGTAGCTTTTTAGGTGTGGAAAGAAATCCCTGGAGGGGTGATGCTCGGCAGAGCAGCAGTGCAATGTGTTGCTTGGAAAACTGGTCCCCTTGCAGATGCTGAGACAACCCCCAAATCAGAGACCATAGAGTTTTCATCCACAGGTGTCTTCTGGGTTACAATGAGACCATGTCCTGCCTCTTCTCACTGTGCTGTTGTGTGCAGTGGCTTTTAAAAATGGTGCTTTGCTGTGGGGACAAGCAGCAGGTGATGAACCCATTCCTGAGCAAGTTCAGAAGGTGATGCAGCCCTGGGATGAGCCAGGGAAGCTGTGGGATCCCTGTCGTTGCTGGTACTCAAGGTCCTGAGCATCCTCCCACAGCTCCAGCTCAGAGCAGTGGCTTGGAGCTGGCGCATCCTGAGCTCCCACCCCAGCTCTCTGCTCCTGGAATTATTTTTAACATGGGTCCATTCCCAACGTGGTCACCTGTGGGTCCATGGAGAAGGTGCTTGGGAGTGTTTAGAAATGCTGCTAAACACATGTAGGGGCTGAAAATTATATCACACCCCCCCCTTCAGACTGTAGGCAGGGGCAGCAAAGTATCTATGGGAGGGAGCGAACACGAGCCTTTGAGTTTGAGCCAGGATTGGGGAGTGGCTTGGGTGTGGGTGAGCCTGGCTTAGGGCTGCGTCTGGTTTAGGGCTGAGCCTTCAACATGTGAACAACCAGGGAACTGTGAGTTGCTGTGGGGCAGGATTTAGTACCTACCAGAGCTGTGATTGCCCCAGGGTCTGCCAGCCCTTCCCCTCCACAATAGAGGGATACATAAATATATAGATATGTGTATGCATGCATATATATATATGTGTATGTGTATATAATATGGATGTATTCACCAAATTACCAAGGAAAATAACAAACATCCCATTCACATCAAAGCATCCAGAGGTGGAGATACCTCCTCCCTCCTCCAAACACGCTCCCAGCAGCAGCTCAGCATGTATGGGAAGTGTTTGCAAGAGCAGAACGAATTCCCATTTAACAACCCTTCCCCGAACAAGGCGCTTCCCAGCGGGTCCATCCGAGGGATGCTCCGCGCTGCCTTTGTGCTCCGGCACCTCCCGTGAGCCCAGGCAGGGAGGAAGGGGGCTCAGAGACAAATCTTTTATTTGCATTCCCATTTATTCTTCCATTACCCACGTGGCAAAATGGTTGTGGAGAGCATCCCTCAGCATGGATGAGCTGCCAAGGCTGGGGGCACGCTCATGGTCCCCATCCAGTGGGGCTGCACTGAGGTCTGGCCAAGCTCAGATGAGCTGCTGGAGGATCATCAGACATTGGAAAGGTCAAAAAAATGCCTTCTCCCTTAGAGAAAAGGATTTAATTGCATGTGAGAATGTCACTGAGGTTATTAAAGACAGGAGTGGGGCTGATCACCAGGCTATTGAAGCTATTTGGTTTCTAGAGGGTCGATTCTCTGCTGGCTAATAAGGTGCAAACCCGTTCCCTGCATATGTATCCCTGCATTTTCCCACTGGGTTCTCCAGCATCTCCTAAGGGTTGAGCACAGGCTGGAGCGTTTGCTTTCTGAAGATGGGGGAAAGCAGCCACTTGATTGCAGGAAAAATTATGTGTCACGATCCGAATTGGCCCTGGGAGCTCAAAGGATGGTAGGGAGGAAACAAAGGCACGTGCATCCCCCTTGAACCAGCATTATCTTTCCCTGCGGCTCTGGGGGTGAGGGTTACAATGTTTTGATGGCAGCAGCACTTGGGTCTTGCTCAAGGGGTGGCCCCAGCATTGGTTTCGCTCCTCAGCTTATCCAGTCTCACCAGGGAGATGGTTTTTGGCCATCCAGATGAAAGCTTGTGCTTGTTTGGGGTTTTATTGAGGCTGTAATGTGGGTTTGTGGGCTTCAGCAGACCTTGGGGAGATGCAGCAGCTCAAGAGCTCTCTGGGACAGGAGATACCCTGGAGCAATGAATAGGGGGGGCTGGAAAGAGCTTTTCTCATCTCTTTTAGCATGCAGCATCACTTCAGCAAAGCACAAGTGAGCCAAAGCCGCTTGCCAGGGCTGGTTTGGGGTAAGGGGGCGCAGGCTGTCCCAGCGTGGGAACTGGGGTGCTCCCACCCAAACCCCTGGCCCTGGGGTTCCCCAACCAGCCCCATGGCTGCAGCAAATTTGCCTTTTCAGGAGCAAACAAGCCCAGCGAGGCCGCGGGGTGAGCGTTGGCGTGGCCGTGCCAGGGCAGCCAGGCTTTCGGCAGGGCCAGGGAGGGGAAAAAGGGTTGAGGGATAATAAAGACTTTGGGACTGACACCCCAGCAGGAAGCCAATTAGGAGGCTCTTTTCCTCACCGCAACGCCGGCATCACTGGGCTGAATGTCCTAAAAGGCCTTAATTAGCTTGAGCAGAGTTACTTCTCCTGGGCTCAATCGGGAACCGATCATCCGCCCGCACGCCTCAATGGGGCTTTGTAGCTCCCCGCTTCATTCAGCCATTCAAAGGAGATATTTTCCCTTATTTATTTTTATCTATTTGTTTTTGTTGGGTTTATATTTGTGCGTGTGTGTGTGATGTAGTGGGGGTTTTTTTTGGTTTTGGTGGTTTTTTGGTGGTTGGTTTGGTTTTTGGTTTTGTGGGGGCTTTTTGTTTGTTTGTTGGTGTTTTTTCCCTGAATTTTGAATTGGGCTGTTTTTCCAAGATGGGTTTTGCTGCACATATTTAGAGTTACACGGGGCATAGGGAGAGCAGCCTGGGGGTTTGAGGTGGGAGAGTCAGGCAAGAACTGACACAGAAAAGCTTTTCCTGGCTTTATTTTGTCCGTCTGGGGGAGTGCAAAGGGTCGCTTGGCTCCCAGAAAAGCGGGGCAGAGGAAGAGGGTTTGGGGCAGTTAAATTTACCCCAGGGAAGCAGGTGGGAGCCCTGGGGATGGAGGTTCCCCCATAGCCCTAAAGGAATGGGGATTATTCTATTAGAGCAGGTGATGGTGGCCCAGGGGATGCGGGACCATCCCTCACCCGGGTGCTGCTGTTTCAGCCCCACTTTTGGGCTTTGCCCAGTGCCTGTGGTGTGTGTGAGCGGGATGAGCAGCTGTGGGAACAGAGCATGAAGCTTTTTAACCTCCATTTTGCCCCAAAACCTGAGCTCCTCACACTGCAACAGAGCCCAATCCTGCACAGGTGACGCTGGAGTGTTTTGCTGGGTTTCAGCACCAGCGTCGCAGCTGCTGTCCCTGTGCCCTCCCCATGTCCCCAGCGCAGCATCAGGAAGGGGATGGGGGTGAGGAGCGGGATCCTTGTCTGAAAGGTGAGATCATCTGCCAAGTCTTCACTGAGTCACCCCTTTTGTTGAGAGGAGCTTGGCAGGGGCTGCTGGAAAAAAGTAAAATGTGTTTTCAAAAGGCATCTTGAAAAGAGAGAAGGGGGAAGAAAAAGTCCTGAATCCACAGAAAACACCCAAGGGGATGGAGACGCACGGTCCCGGCTCATCCCCAGCCCGCAGCCCCTGCCGGGAGGTAAGGAAATCCCACTCCCGGAGCAGGGAAGTGCTGAGCAATCCCTCCCCAAAACTGTGTCTCCGGAGAGGGAGCGGGGCAGCGAGGGGTCCCACCCAGGCCGGCTGGGATTTGGGGTCGTAAATCTCCGATATTAAACCAGTAGGAAATTGGCAGCTGGAGGCAGGCAAAGGCGCTGCCAAATAAATTAAAGACTTTTTTAAAAAAAGAGAGAGAAAAAAAATCCCATTTTAACCCTTTACTCCAGCAAAGAGCCAGCCGTTCCCAAACCCAGGTGGTGTCAGGGTCACCTTCTGCTGCTGGATGGAGTCAAATCCACACAGGCTCTGTGCTTGGCTTGTGCAGCAAAAAGGGACCCGAGCCCTTGGGAAACCCCTGCTTAGCCCAGGATGCCTGTGTGCGCACTGCCTCGAGCACCTGGCTCCATCTGCCCGTGTCAAAGACCCTCTTGTCCCCCGCAGCAAACTGCTCTGCTCCCACTGCCACCCCTGTGGGGTCCGTCCGGGGTCAGTGCAGTGATGTTCCCCATTGCTGGAAGCTCCACGAAGCTCCGGCTCCTGGGGTCAGGTTAGTGCACAGGATGCAGTTTTGTCCGTGCAGCCCCATCCTAGGTCAGCTTTGGCTGGAGAAATCTTGAAATCAGGAGATTTATCACAAACCTCAAAAGTATTTGACTCTTTTCATGGCAATCTCATGATTTTGAAGCCCCTGACTCATGGTCTCTGAATGCTTGCGAGGCACTGCTTTTAGTTAAACCTTTACACGGCTGCCCTCAAACATGTTGCTTTGAGGTTTTGGGGTTGGTTTTTGTTTTTATTAACATCAAATCATCCACCCCTCTGCTTCCATCTGTGATATCCAGCCTTAAGGTCTTTCTTGTGGCCGGAGGCTCCCAGCTGAGCCTTGAGGAGCAGGGCAGCATCCCTGTCCCAGAGCTGAACACCGAGGGATGCAGGAGGGCACCAGGGACCCCCCGTCCCCTCCTGGGGACCACTCACCTACCTTCTTCTTAGGAAGCAGTATAATGTGGGGAGACACCTGAATGCATCAGCTTGGTTGCTGTGAATTGTAAGGCACCATTTGGGTGAGATCTGGACGTCAGCAGCTTTGGTGTTGGGTGGGATGTGGTTGATGGGGCAGCCCTACGTTCTCACCAAGATTAAGCATCTTCCTGTCACCCTTCGAGCCTCCAACCCCAGCTTTCCATGCCTGTTCAGATGACTGGGGCTTTTGGGGAGCAGAGCAGGGTGCAGAATAGCAAACCTGGAGAAAAATCCCTGATTCCAGCCCCAGATTACCTGCAGGGCTCAGCTTCCCACTGCGTGCAAAGCACGAGGAATCCTGGGGTGAGTTCTGGGCCCCTCACACCAAGAAAGGCTTTGAGGTGCTGGAGCGAGTGGAGAGAAGGGAACGGAGCTGGTGAGGGGCTGGAGCACAAGTGTGATGGGAGCGGCTGAGGGACCTGGGGGGTTCAGCTGGAGAACAGGAGCTGAGGGGAGACCTTCTGATCTCTGAACTGCCTGAAAGGAGCTTGGAGCCAGGGGGGTCGGGCTCTGCTCCCCAGGAACAAGCGCCAGGACCAGAGGAAACGGCCTCAAATTGCATCAGGGGAGGTTGAGGTTGGATCTTGGAACAATTTCTTCCCCAAAGGGCTGTGGGGCATTGGAACAGGCTGCCCAGGGCAGTGCTGGAGTCACCAGCCCTGGAGGGTTGGACAGACAGAAATGAGGTTCTCAGGACATGGGGCAGTGCCAGAGGTGGGTTATGGTTGGACTTGATGATCTTGGGGGTCTCTTCCAACCAAATGATGCCGTGATCCTAGGACAACCATCACCCCTGTTACAGCCTGTCATCTGGTTGCCCCACAGACACATCAGGGCTGTTCTTCCTGGGATGCAGTGACAGGGACAGTCCCGAGTCCCTCAGCCTGGGTGCCGGGGTGCAGTGGGTGCAGCAGCAAAGCGGGAGCAGTTCAGCATGGCACAGGCAAAGCCGAGCTTTGCCCTAGGAAATGGCAGATGAAGGACAACATCAAGCAGCAAAGCCAGCTTCAGAGTGGTGGGACACAGCTGAGCCCCCAACCTAAACTAACAGAGGAACTGAAAGCTTCATGAGAAACAAGTCCCTAAACACCTGGGATTTCACCCAGAGGAGCTACCTTAGGTGCTGCCAAAAATTCCTCCTGGCACCTCTCTGCACATCCCGTGTCCCTTGGGAGATGCTGGAGACCCCCACCCCAAAATACCCGGCAAGCCAGCACTAAACCCGGGCTCAGGGGAGCCGCGTGTCCTGGAGGCAAAGCTATGGGCAGAAACTCACTACCGGGGAAGGCAGCTGTGGCTGTGCCAACCGAGCTTCGCCGAGGCTTTCACTCCTTCCACTTCATTAATAAAAGGCGAAAAAACATAAGAGACGGAGGCCTTGACATCAAAAAAATACAGACTGTGTATTTTAGAGCAGAGTTTCCTGTAACCACCTCTCCCCGGTTCCTTTTCATTCATTTTCTCCATTTGGTCAGTGTGGACCAGGCAGGTCAAAGGTTTAAGCTTTTTTGGAAAGATTTGTTTCCAAAAAAATAAAATATTGGCTAATCTTCACATTTTGTTACCTTCACTCCAGACTGGGAAATACACAGTCAGAGCTTTGGGCTGGTTTTTTCTCTCTCTTTTTATTTTATGGGAGCATTTGGCATCCGTGACACGCTCTGAGAAAAAGATAAAACAAAAAAACCCACCCAAAACACCAAAAAAAAAACCCAAAAAAACCAAAAAACAACCACAAACAAAAAACCCCCAACTCTATATATTTTGCAACATGTTAAAAAAGTCTTGCTGGGCTGCAGAGCCCCATTTCCTTCCATAGCTCAAAATCAGCTTGTATGTCGTGGTTTTAAAGCGAAGGTGATGCTGTTCCATTGCTAATCTGGGGAGGTAAAACTAGGTTGTTACAAGGCCAATGGGAGAGCTTTGCCTGGGTTTTTGTTGAGGGTTCTTCTCCCTCTGATAGTTTATGCAATTGTGATGGGACCTGCCAGGGTCTGGCCAGATGGCAGAGACGGGCAGGGGTTACAGCTCACTGGGCATGGAGAGAAGGGGCATAAATAGGGGGAAAAGCCTAAAGATTTGGTCAAAAAGCACTGTTTGGTTGGACTGTGCCTGCTGGCTCTTGCCAGGATTGGCATGGCCACCCAGGTTCTTCCCTCTGTCTCTGGTGGAGATTCCTCATCCCACGGTCAGCAAACAAACCCGAGAGGGCTGGGGAATCACTTCCCGGTGAAGATATTTTCCTGGAAGCTGGTTGTCAGGGAGAGGAATGTGCTCGACCTCCCCGCAGGATGTGACCTTGGCCAACTGCTGCTCCCATCCTCCTCTGCCACCCCGGCGCCGTGACCGACCGACATCCAGGAGCTGCCTCCAGGCTTGTGCCTCCTCTTCCTCGCCACACTTGAGGGCCAAAGGCTCCCTTGCACACACAGGGAAAGTGGGTCTCCATACCTCCCTGTGGTTTGAACCCAAGCCCACAGATGTCACCTGGAAAGGGCACAGTGGCACCTGCTACAGGGGTTGAGGAGGAGGATGGGTGGCAGTGGTCACCATAGCCTGCTCAGGGCCACCTGAGCTGCAGCTGCCCCGTGGGGCAAAACCATGGTGGCTCCAGGGGCTTCTGAAATCAGGCTCTTCCTCTCGAGGATACTGGAAGCAAACCAGTGTCCATCACCATCCCGGCATCCTTGCGGACAACCCCATGGAGAGTCCTCTCCTGCCCGGACCATGATGCCAAGTCACACCAACCATGGGCCACCACTCCCACATGGATGCGGGTGGGCACAGGGTTGTTGCTCTGGGGAAGAGCAAGGGCTCTCACCAGGTTTTCTCAGAGTTTTTCTACACAACATCAGCCATAGGCTTGGAAAACACCATCCTCTTTGCTATTCCTGTGCTTATGGATCACAGTTATCCTCTCATCTCAGTCTTGCTTTGGGAGCTTGTTATCTCCCGGTTATCTGCTGGGACACCCAGCTCACCAGGCTACTGTGTACTAAGATGTCCCCTTGAAGCCCCATGTCACTATTCAGCATTCACAGAGTCCTCCTGACCCAGAAGTCAGGTTGGACACTGCCACTGGCATGTCCGTACAGTGTCCGAGCCCTAACCCTAATAGCTCTTTCCTACCTCCACGTGCCAAACAACTGGAGATATGGGTCAGTTCCTGTTTTCTCCAGATTTTGGCTCATCTTCTCTTAAACCCTGCCTCGGGATCCTGGCACTGATGCACCAAGTTGCCCGTCTAGTGGGGATGGGAGGGCTGGAGGGGCAGCCCATACAGAATCCCGTCCTCTGCCTGGAGCACATGCTGCTCTCTGGACACATGATCAGAAGAAAGCTTGTCCCAGGTCCTGTGGGGCAGCCTGGGGTTGTGGCACTGATGATGGGGACAGTCACCTCCCTGCCTTGCCCACTGCAATACCCTCTGTGCGCACAGAGCCTCTGCTCCCTGCTCAGGCCACCGCCCCTGGGCTTTATTAATTGTCCCTGTGTTTATTGCTTCAAGGGCAAAGGCAGACTCCACTGCACAAATCCACCTGATTTTTGAGTAAGTTTTGCATCGCTTTAAGAGTTTGCAGTTGCTGGGGCATATGTTGCTACACCAACAGCCCTGGGGAGCTGCTCCATCTGTGCTTGCTGCACAACCGCGTCCTGGCAGATAGAATCATAGAATCATTTTGGTTGGAAAAGACCCTTAAGATCATCAAGATCATTAAGATTAAGATCATAACCTAAATCTAGCACTAACCCATGTCCCTGAGAACCTCATCTCTCTCTGCTCAACCCCTCCAGGGATGGTGACTCCAGCACAGCCCTGGGCAGCCTGTTCCAATGCCCCACAGCCCTTTGGGGAAGAAATTGTTCCCCACATCCAACCTCAACCTCCCCTGGTGCCACTTGAGGCCGTTTCCTCTCCTCCCTGGGACACAGATGGGAGAACCCGCTCCCCACCAGTGCTCCATTAGCCCTGCATCACTCCCAGCACAAGGAGTGCCATGGTGGGGTACAGCTCCCCGCTCCCAGGGCTCCTCCACGCTCCACGGTCCTTAGGCAGCCATGGCCATGCTCATCAGGGACCCAGAGCGCCACCTTTGTGGCTGAGAGCTGGAGAGCATGTCCCGAGCCTTTGCTGAGAGCCTCTGCCACCAGCGCCCACTGCTCTTGGGTGTCTGGGGACAGAGAAGTTTTTGTGCATCCACCACCCTTGGTCACTCTCCCCCAGCCTGGGCTTAGGAGACAAAATCCCATTTCCTCACACAGCCTGTTAGGTAAGGTTTGAAATTCATTTTCTCCCTGCCAGCTCAAACCATAACATCTTTTCCTCTCTTGCCTTGCTTTTTTTCTTTCCAGCTGTCCAGATCCACATCCTGAAAGCGGAAAAAAATGCTGACTGGTGGAAGTTCACAGTCAACATCATCTCCGTCTACAAACAAGGCAGCAACCGGATACGGCGCGGAGACCAGACCCTGTGGATCCACTCCAAGGACATTGCGTGCAAATGTCCCAAAATCAAACCCATGAAGAAGTATTTGCTGCTGGGCAACAACGAGGACTCTCCTGACCAGAGCGGCATCATTGCGGACAAAACCAGCCTGGTGATCCAGTGGCGGGATACGTGGGCTCGGCGGCTCAGGAAGTTCCAGCAGCGGGAGAAGAAGGGGAAGTGTAAGAAAGCCTAGAGGAGGAGACAGCACCGGCGCGCGAGAGGGAGAGACTGATGTGCATGCTGCTTGTGGGGCTGGGGCGGGCAGGGACCGGCGACGAGGGCGGCGGGAAGAACTTGGCGCTGCTGGAGGGACATGGGGGGATCACGGCTGTGGGGCTGCTGGGTTTGCACCTCGTATTCCAGGAGAAAACGAACAAAAAAAGCCAACAAAATAATGGCACATGTGGATATAAAACAAGAGGAGGGTGGGTACGGGCGTGCGGCACCCAGTGCCCCCCACCTTCTTTCGGCTGAAGAAATCAGAGGCACCAAACTGCCTTCCAGCTGCTAACATCTGCTGCTCCCAAAGCGTGGCACGGGGACATCCAACCTGTAAGAAACTAACCAACGGCAGTGCTGGAAGTTATCCCCCGTCCTCAGAAATATGTATTCTCAGCTTAGGTTGAACGAGACAGTTACTGTAGAGGAAACTAAACGGAGGCTTATTGCAGAGGACAGATCTGAGGATTGACTGATGGGTTGTTTGAAGACTCTTTGGTACCCGACAGCTGTGACCATCACCAGCTGTACGACAACCAGGGGCAGGTGAGGTCTCCAGCTGTGGTGATGCGCTCATCCCAGGTTAGCGAAGAGGAAACCACATTAGTGGGCAACGTGGGCACGACTCGGGGAGCGACTCCTCGCCCGGCCCCCAGACCCTGGGGAGCGCTGCCCCCACTGTGCCGACGGAGTGTGGGCCCACGGGATGCCCTGGAACCCTCCCAGCCACCCCTTAACAACCAGGACCCTCAAGGAAACACACAGACTCTGCAAGAAAATAAGTTGGGATCCAGTTCTCGTAGGTGCCTTAGAAGATCTTGTCCATTGCAGTCCTCCAGTCTCCACCACGGCCACCCCTGGGGCTTCCTTCATGGGTTTGGTCCTGTCCGCCATCCCGAAGAGAGAGGAACCCCCAGGTGATGGAAAGTCTGTGCAGGTGACAGTGATGTCCTGGCTGGCAGAGGTTTCACTCCCAAACTCAGCTCTCCTGAACCCACACCAGCCCTGCTCAGCTCCCTCCGGCACTGCCGCTCCCCAGCAGCCCCGCAGAAGGTGACCAGCTCCCTTGGGAGACACAGGAGGTGCCGGGGACTGTCCCACGGGCAGCGGGGCCAGCGCAGAGCTCTAAGGTTGGCCCAAGGGAAGGGGTCTCAGCCAGGGACGGGATGAGCAAGTGTGACCCTCCCGGAGCTCCCCAAATCGCTCTTCTCCTTCTGCTGGGGTTGAAAACCAGCAAACGTACAATTCCCCAGTTGTAATCGCTGCTGCAATAAGCAAAGCAGCGGCCGCCTCACCGGCGGCTCACAGCCCGTCCCCAGCCCCAGGGCTGGCGCATCTGTCCCCGAGACACCCCAAGGGCAGGACTGGCTGTTATTTGTCACCCAGACGTTATGTCCCCTTGCCAGCTGGTCCCCTGCCACGGTGGCCCCGGAGGAACAGGGCTATCTGAGTTCTCATAGCTGGGGTGGAAAAGAGAGGCAGGGAGGGCAGGCCGGGTACCTGGAGGAGAAGCAAACATTAGTCGCTATGAAAAGCAAAACCTCCCTGATATTTTTCCTTTTAGGAAACTTGGAAACATCCATTTTATGACATTTTCCAGTGGTTTTGCCTTGTTTTATAGCAATTGACAATATTTATGTAATGACATAAACCGCCATAAAGCAAGGCAGCCACGTAAATAGGTGTTAAGTGGAGGGCTCGCAGGGACGCTGCCGACACCAGCCGGGGGGACCGAGCTCTGCTGAGCCCCCACTACCACCATAAGGCCCCTCCAGAATGAATCCGGATATTAGGAGAGAAATCCCACCTGGGACATCACTCAAGCCCCCAGGTCCATGTTTTGTCCCCTTAAACAGAGCAGACCTCGTTTTCCTCCCTTCAGAGCTCAAGGGAACTCAAGTCACCAACTTTTGAAGGATAAAATCTCATCTCAAGTGTCTAAACAGAGGCTTAAAGCCCCAGAATTAGGCTTGGATGCTCTCCTGCAGCAGCATCGGCTGATGCCAGGGACACCCCGCAGTGGCTGTCCTGGGTTAGCCAGGATGCCCTTGAACCGTGGGTGACATTCCAACGGCCCAAAAGCAACCAGACCCAACCCAAAGCCATGAAGCCGAGAGCAGGGGATGTCGGGACTCGGGAGCTGCCCACCGAGTGCTCTGGACGCCCCACGCTCAGTCCAAGCGCAGCCGCCCTCGCCAGCACAGCCTTGACACCCCCAGACCCTCCCAGGGCCCAGCCCCACCTCCTTCCTCATCCCACCGCTTTGGGAGGCTGCAGAAGAAACCCCCCCCATGCCGTCCCATGGCCAGACCCCTCCAGGCACCGACACAAGCTGGAAAATCAGAAGGAAACGGAGTTTGCACAAGACGTGAACCGACTCGGAGCCCACCACAGGCAACCTCCCCGTCTCTGTCCCACCAGGACCCACCGCACCACAACCCGTCATCGCTCCAGGACCCCATTCCGTGACCCCTGTTGGGGTTCTGTGCTTTCCAACAGGCTGGAGAAGCCCCTTCGCTCCATCCACTGTCCCCAGTGCCCCAGTGACGCCGACCCGCAGGAGCAGCTGGTGTGACGGGCGCACGGCCCCGCTGGGGACGGCAGCGCTGCTCCCTTCTCGGGGTGTTGGGGGATGCGACTCCTCCCAGTAGCCGCCCCTTCTACAGAACACGTCCCGGGGGACACCTCTGCCTGCTCACCTAAGGACGGACAAGGTGTCACCCCTAAACATCACCCTCCTTGGGGTGCAGCTCTCGGGGTTCCCCGCGTTACACCCGGGGCAGGACCGAGGTCCATGGGGCCGGGGCTGCGGTGCCTCCTGCACCATTGAGAGCAGCTGAAATGCCAAAACAATCCTCGCCCGGCGGTGGCACCTGACGGGTGTCATTGAGTCTCGTGTCTGTTCGTCCTGTGGCGTCCGTCCCTCGCCCCGCACTCCCGCCTCCTCCCCCCTCACAAAACCTGTGTTTGGTTCGGGGTTGTTTGGGGTTTTTTTTTTGTTTGGTTGGTTGTTTTTTTGGGGTTTTGTTTTATTATTATTTCTGTTAATATCTTGAACTGTAAATGTTGTTTAGTTATGACCATTGCATACTGCTTTGGGCAATGTTTCTTTACAATGCATACTAATATATTATGGTTATTATATATGAATATATTTAATGACACGTGAAAAAGTTGTGGATTTTCTTATTGTTTTTCCAAGTTTTGTTTTGTTTTTTCTCTCTTTATTTTTTTTTTCTCTTCGTTTGTTTGTTTTGTTAGATTGGCTGTAATTGAACCCGGAGGAGCTTGTAACTGTTCAGCACCCACTCGGTAGAACTAAAGTCAGAAAGCAGTTGAATAAACTCTTGTAAACTGTATGAATCTCCAAAATCTCTGCTTCCTCCCACCCGCGGGCCAGCGGGGTGACAGTGTCCCCTCTGCCTCCCCACTCTCTGCCGGTGTCCCCGGGGCAGCTCCGCGGTTCTGCACGGCTGTTTGTGACCGTCAGCCCCATGTCCCAGCAGCGTCCTCCCCGGCCACACGTCCCTGGGGACAGCGGGGTCCCCGCAGGCTCATGGCGGGTGGGACAGGGGTCCCCGCTGGCACCCCCGGGCTGTCCGTGAGGAGCCAGGTCTGTCCCCAGGTCCTTCCTGCACTGCCAGAGGACACTGTGGCCCACAGAGGGACAGAGCCGGGACACAGCGAGACCTGCGGGACCCCGCGCGGGGCGGGTGGATGGGGTGGGCAGATGGGACAGCCGGACCCCAGGGCCAGAGGAGCAGCCAACCCCACTCCAGACCCGTTTTCTGCCCCATCCATATCCGCTTGCAGCCCCGGCCCCTCCTGCACACCCGCCGTGGGGATCTGGGCTCCATCACCCACCTCCCAGGGGACACCAGCGGTCCTGGGTGCCACCGACCCAGGGGATACGGTGGCGCTGGAGCCCAGGCAAGGGCTGGAGGGACAGACACCAGGAAGCTGGAAGTGGGGGGGGGCTGAGGCAGCAAAACATTTCCAGAGAGAAAAATACAGCAAAAGGTCCCACAAACTGCTGAGGGGTCAGCGCGCCCGACCCGCGCCCTGAGCATCGCCGGTAATTTATGAGTTTGAAAACACCTCAGGGGTCAGAAATCTCAGATCTTTATTGCGGAGACAAATGGGTCACAAGTGCCACCACCTCTGCTCCGGGGCTGTCGCCTGCGGCTCCGCAGAGAAGCAAATGGGTTTCCCAGTTCTCCTGGCAGGCGGCCGGTTGCCTGACAATGACACGATGGCTCTGGAAAGAGGGGAAAGAGCTGCTTCCCACCACAGGCCGGACCCGGAGCGTTTGCTGTGAGCCGGGACAGCAGCGCGCACAGCTCCACCTCCCAGCCGCCTCCCCAGACCACCTTTGGCCTCACGTGGGAGCTCAGGACTTCTTACCCAGGGCAGTGGGCACAGTGCCTCTAACACATCGAATCACAGAACCACAGGATGGTTTGGGTGGAAGGACCTTCCCAGCTCCCCCAGTGCCCCCCCTGCCATGAGCAGGGACATCTTCACCAGCTCAGGGTGCTCAGAGCCCCGTCCAGCCTGGCCTGGGATGTCTCCAGGGATGGTTCATCCACCAGATCCTCCTCCAGCACTTGTATTTTTGATGACGTAACAACTGGAAACAGGTAAACTCCTGAGCACGTCATCTGAGAGAGAAATAAAGGAAACGTGAGGAAGGCAAAGCCTGGGACATCCCTCCGGGTGGGCAGGAGGGCGATGGGAAAACCTCCCCTTGGAGAAGCCACCGCAGGTACTTGACCCCACAGCCCCATGGCACAGACTCAATGGGCACCTTGAGCATCCTTCACCCCACACTGGGCAGGCGACGGCGCAGTGAAACCACCTGGGCCCCACGAGCCGGGGTCCCCAAAACCGCCTCAACCCCCTCAGCCAGGCTCCCCAAAACTGCCCAGACCTGCTAAGCAGGGCTCCCCAACCCCCTTACTCAGTCAACAATCTCCGGCTCTGATATTTGAACCTTCCTTTTCTCTTGGTGGGGCTGGCACAGAAAAGCTTTCCACAACGCTGCCAAATCCACCTCTTTTTTAATAAAACCGCTCACCCACACAACACATTAAATGTTACCTAAAGGGCACGTCTGAGAACCCCTTTGTTTGACATTTCAGCAGAGAGAAGCCTCGTGTTCCCACCTTTCCCAGGCACTGACAGAAAAATGTGTTTAAGGACCCAACAGGACAGAAAACATCTTTTTAAAGCCTCTATCAGAACAAAGTCACCATCACACACTGATCGCGATGAATTACGCATCCTGGGAATTCAAACAAAGCCCTATTTCCCTCCATAAACGATGGTTTTAAAGAGAAAGCCAAGCCTGTAGTCTCATCTCAACAAACGGCCGGTCATTCTCGTGCTGTCCTGAAGGCCCCTGGGCCGGGCTGGGGTGGGACCCCAATGCAGGGCGGGGAGAACAGCCCCAGAACCGAGTTCCCAATGCGTCCCCATAGCCGCCCGTGATTTGTTCCCTGCTGGAGCAGCCTTGCTTAAAACTCTGCTGCTAATCCGAGATCAAGCAATAAACTAATCAAAAACCTGTTGTGTCTGCTTGAAAACTGTGAGAACATAAAACTTCGGGGTATTTTTTTCCCCTCCTTTGAAGGCTGCAGGATGCAGCACTCCAAGGAAAAGCAAACACACAGAACCTGGGCTGGACTTTTGAAGACTTCAAGGATTTTCCCCAGTGAAGCACGTGGAGATGTGTGGAAGATTCGGCTGCATCCCGGCCACGGGCATCGCTGTCTGTCCTCCGCCAGCAGAGCGTGGTATTAACGTCTAGTTCCCCAGCACAAAGCTTAAGCCTGGACTTCCCACCTTGGGCAAACCCCAGCGCTGGGCGGGCAAGAGCAGGAACGCGCCGGAGCCCCCGAGAGCGGTGAAAGCAGATACCGCAGCAGCTGGGGAGGAGCCGCCCGGGGCGCGGGTCCGTCAGGAAATGGATGTCATGACACACATGAATCTGGCAGGAATCGCTTTTTTCCTGCTCCAAATCGCCTCTCAGGAAATAGAAGCGCTGGAGAATCGTCTGAGTGGAACACGAGAGGGTAGGAAACAATAAAAACCCAGGCAGATAAGTTGTATGTAAATGGACTGGCTTTTATTGAATATTTATTGCTTGCTCTATCAGTTCTGAAATCAAACTGGCACATATAACAAAATAATGATTTTCTTGGCCAGAAGCAAACATTCAGTACTTCTTTTTCATTAGTTTTTGAACAGGTAATCCTTCCTCTCAGCTTTAACAGCGTGTGAAAAGTTATGAAAGAAAGAAACAGACCCCGATGGCTGAGATTAGTAGGTTAATGGCAGAGCACATGGGGGGACGTGGGGAGCATGGAGGAGGATGTGGGGAGCACCGTGGGGGACGTGGGGAGCACCGTGGGGGGACGTGGGGAGCGCAGGGTCCCATGTGCTGGGGTCCATGTGCTCGCGGTTCTGCCGTGGTCTGTGACACCCAGAACCCTCCCCAGGGGCCGGGCCCCGAGCTGCTCCCAGCGCTCCCGTGCAGCCCGCGGATCCCGCACCCCGCAGGGCTCTGCGAGCAGCCCGATGCTGTCATTCCCAAAAAACAGTTATTCCTTGAAAAAAAAGCAAGAGTTTTCCTTTTGAAGGTAGGTATCAGAAAGCAGAGGAGTGCCACCGCTGTGCTCCCAAACCACACCTTTACCTTTATGTTAGTATGTTAAAGCCCTTGGGACAGCGACCGCTGGGGTGAGCGGTGTGGACGGGCAGGCGGCCCCATCGAGACGAGCGCCCGCTGCGGCGGCAGCCGCGGCTCCAGCGCCACGGGAAGGCGGGACAGCGTCCTGGGCAAGTTCGAACCCTTCGGATGGCGCTGTGCTCTCCGGCTGCGCACCGCGGGAAGGACGGACGTCTGTCAGACACAGCTTCGTTCTCATGTTGTCGAGTTTATTTAAAACACAGAAGGTCTTTGCACAAAGTCGGTCTCTCTGGAGGTCCCGCAATCGGCTGTGGGGCAGCAGCTCCCGAATCCATGTTAATGTGTCGGCCAGACAGCGACCACGGCGATGGCAATGAGCAGCAGCACGATCACCACCAGCATTCCTGGAAGAGACAAAACGCTGTTAAGTTGCTGCCTTCTCCAACAACTGGTCTTTTGCAATGAAATTGTCCCTCGCGGTCCTGCTGCTCCTCATTTCCCGCCCGGCAGATCCCGCACGCCCATGACCCGGACTCAGACCCGGCCTTGTAGAGCAGTTCTTGCTCTTCCTGACCCTTCAAACTGACTTTTTGTAACAGTGCCTGCAGGGCATCTTCCTACTTAAACATCTGCCTTGCGCAGATTAAAGGATATGTTTAACTCATGGCAAGGCCAGTTAAGCTGCTCTAGAATCCCCCTGTACCATCCCACTGGGGCAAGGGATTATTCCGAAGGAAATCCAAATTGCATCAGGAAATTGTTTCCAATATAAACCATTCCTGCTCTCAGACAAAACTATTTGCAGAGCAAAAGCAGGGCCTTCGGGTATGTGCCTGGCTTGGGAAAACGAAGATCAACCGGCATTAGGAGAGTCTAACAGAGCTCTGCCTAACGCGGCTCCGTGCTGCCCCGAGCCGCGGATGCACAGAAGTTCTTGACTAACACAATCTTACAGAACTTTATGACTATTTTTTTCGCTCTCTGCAGAAGGATGGCGTTAAAAAAACATGTTATGGATCACACTGACGACTGATCCAGAACCCCAGCAGAGCAGGTTTCCTCTCTCGACTCAAGGTCAGCACTAAGGCCACGTGGCCGGGGATCGCTCGGCTTCCCCGTCCTGAGGGACAGCTCTCCCCTCGCTCTGCTCTGGATCGGAGCAGGAAATGTTCCGCTGATCCCGGTGATCCCCCACGGATTCGCACACACGTCCCCGGCTCCCAGCACCTTTTATCAGGAGCCCTTTGGTTCAGGATCTGCTCCGGACCCCGCCAGAGCTGCGGGAACGCGCCAGAGCTCCGAGAGCGGAAAAAACGCCCCTCCGTTCGCTCTGCTCGCAGATGACTATTACTCAACCATTTACAATATTTACAAGTCCAGCTCATGGCAATTAAAAAAGGATGTATTAAAATAAACTCCTCTTTCCAAGCTGGAAAAGGATATTAGACATTGCTTTTTGTAAATAGTGTCATGTTTTCTGTGCAGAAACTGTTTCTCTGCCAGGGCTCCAGGATTTTTTTCCAGGGAAGTAAGAGTTGCCACCAACAGTATTTTCTTCTCTGTTAAGCGCAGTTTAAACCATTTGTGATCTGAAGGGAGCTGGGGCGATGGTGTTGATTCCAGCCTTTCCCTGCACAGAGAGCCAGCGGCATACAATGTACATCGCGTAGTCTTCAACAGAGCCAGACGCAAACAACCTTCTTAAATTTGCTTAAATCGGGAAGAAATAAGATCTGATAAAGCTGCCACATTCAGATTCTCTGTTACATTTTGCACTGGAGGGTAAATTTTAGAGGGTGCAAATCCTTAGCACAGTTTCAGCGTGACAGAGTTTATGGACTTCAGCAATTAAGAGACAACCGAGATCAGTTGCTTGGAAAATACTCTCTAGGTGTGAATTAGTAATGATACAAAGTGGAGTTAATGGGGCGTAATTATTCTTTGACAACTCGCAAGAAAAGCTGCACATAAAACCAGAATTATTACCCGGCATGAAGAGGGGAAGGTGGGGACTAATAAAGTATCGCTAATGGGCAAGAGCAGGGCGAGCAGGAAACTTCAGAGGACGCTCAGGGCAGCAAGAGCGGGACGGCAAAATGGGATTAACTCCATTTTATTCCTGGAAAGAGACAGGTATTAAAAACCTGGAGCTGCCTTCCCGTTTCCAGGAGCAGCGGTGGAGCGCGGTGCCGATGGCACGTGTCCCATCAGCAACTCGCGGTGACAACCGCTTATCTGATCCCATACCCACAAACAGAACAGTGGCATCACCTGGCAATAGCAGCGGGTTTCAAAGCACCTCTTGCATGATAGAGACCAGATGTGACGCACATTTTCCGCTCCCCGCTGTACTACAGAACAGCAGATTTGAAGGATGTGAAGCTTTTAAACTTGGGTGTCTCGCGCAGTACAACATGCTTTCCTAACAGAAACCGCGGATGGGATCTGACAGCAATTATGCGCTCTGGATTCCCTGCCTGCTTTGCCATTTTTTTATTCCCCAAGTCCTGTGCAATATAAATATTCCCCTCACCAAGAGCTGCTCAAAGAGAAGTGCGGGAATCAAAGCCACTAACAAAGTAAACAGCAACCAGAGAAGAAAAAATACAAGATTCCTGCGCAAAGAAAACAGCGACAGGAATGCAAATTGGAAATGTACGTCTGGGGAAAGGCGGGAAGGGAAGGCAGCAATCGATGTGCAATTACAGAGCAGTTAATTAAGGCAGGTTGGAGAAAGTGAAGTGCTGTTGAAGCCAGTGCTGTTCCAGCCCACGCCGGGGACACTTCTCAGCCGGGTTTTGGGGCTCGACGTGCGGCAGGACGGGGGTCCCGGCACTGGGGCTGCTGTGCCGGGTTCTGTCCCCAGTGTCACATCAGCTGTTTCTCTGCTGTCACCCCCATCCTGACCCCCTGGTCCCTGGGCAGCTGGGGGCTCAATACTCCAAACCTAGCAAAGCCATTTCGAATCAAAAAAAAGATCAAATTTTGAGACACAAGACAGAAAGAAATGGTTACAAATATAAGTAATTATCTCTAGGTGGCTCTTCAGTCCGTCTCACCTGCTTTACAGCTGTGAGACCAGAGTATCTGGGGTCCACGCTGTCCCCATCTCAGACCTTCTCCAAATCCCAAACCTACTGCCAGCTGGGGGGGTCACTGGTTTGGGGTTCACCATGGACACCCCTCCCACCGCGTCCCATTCACTCCTGCACAGCTTCCCGGCTGGAGTTCACATGGAAATGCGAACACCTCCTGTGGGCTGGGCATCTCAGAGATGGTTCTTCACCCCCAGTTTGCACCACACGCTCTGTATAAACACAGCGGGTAATGGCTGAGGACTCTCATTCCCTTACACCTTTTCAGCCAGACAGTAACTACCCTGCCCAGCCGGGACCGGGCAGCTCCAGGGTGTAAATTCTCACTGGAAATACCCTGTTTCCCCAAAAATAAGAGCTACCTCAAAAATAAGCCCTAACGTGATTCTTCAGGATGCTCAAAATATAAGCCCTACTCCAGAAATAAGCCCTAGTAACAGTTCATAAAAAAGCCAATTTAAATAGTATCCAGGCAGCTATACGTGTAAAAAAGTAAAATTAATTGGCAACAGAATGCAGCGGGACAGACAGACAGACCCTTCACCGAGCAGAGCAGAGACCTGACAGAGAACTGCTGGTTGTGCTGCCGATGCACGACGAGCAGCAGATGTGGACAAGAGGGGCTGGTTTAATAAAGCAATAGTGCTGGACAGGAGAAATTGGGGCCAGTGGTTCTTAAGGAAATAGAGGCACAAGAAATTCACAATGGAATTCAGGGTTTGGAGAGTTATGATGATGTTCCACAGTGTGATGAGATTATATTTGAATAAATGTTGATTTTTTTCTTCAAGAATAAATGGAAATTGTTGTTCATGGAAAAATAAGACGTCCCCTGGAAACAAGCCCTAACGTGTCTTTTGGAGCAAAAATTAATATAAGACCCTATCTTATTTTTGGGGAAAGGGGGTGACACCTCACTTAAAGCCCACACTCCCTGCTGCACTGCCAGCTGCCCTGGGCAGCGACAAACACCAGTCACACAGATGACCAGTCAAATAAATCACTTCGTTTCCCTCTCGTCAGCCCAAGCTTTGCTGTTTTCCCATCACGGAGACCCCAGACTGCAGCACCGCGCAAACGTGGGACACGGCACATCCCTGCCCTCAAGAGTAACCCCCTGCTCCAGAACATCTCCCTGCTCCTGAGCATCCCCCTGCTCCTGAGCATCCCTGTGCTCCTGAGCATCCCCCTGCTCGTCAGCATCCCTGTGCTTGTCAGTATCCCCCTGCTCCTGAGCATCCCCCTGCTCCTGAGCATCCCCCTGCTCCAGGACATCCCCCTGCTCCTGAGCATCCCCGTGCTCTTGAGCATCCCCCTGCTCCTCAGCATCCCCGTGCCCGCCAGCATCCCTGTGCTCGTCAGTATCCCCCTGCTCCTGAGCATCCCCCTGCTCCTGAGCATCCTCCTGCTCCCAAGCATCCCACTGGCCTGAGCATCCCCCTGCTCCTGAGCATCCCTGTGCTCCTGAGCATCCCCCTGCTCCTCAGCATCCCCGTGCTCCTCAGCATCCCCCTGCTCCTCAGCATCCCCCTGCTCCTCAGCATCCCCATGCTCCTCAGCATCCCTGCGCTCATCAGTATTCCCCTGCTCCTGAGCATCCCCCTGCTCCTGAGCATCCCCCTGCTCCTGAGCATCCTCCTGCTCCCAAGCATCCCACTGGCCTGAGCATCCCCCTGCTCCTGAGCATCCCTGTGCTCCTGAGCATCCCCCTGCTCCTCAGCATCCCCGTGCTCCTCAGCATCCCCCTGCTCCTCAGCATCCCCCTGCTCCTCAGCATCCCCATGCTCCTCAGCATCCCTGCGCTCATCAGTATTCCCCTGCTCCTGAGCATCCCCCTGCTCCTGAGCATCCCCCTGCTCCTGAGCATCCCTGTGTTCCTCAGCATCCCCCTGCTCCTGAGCATCCCCGTGCTTGTCAGCATCCCCATGCTCCTGAGCATCCCCCTGCTCCTCAGCATCCCTGTGCTCCTCAGCATCCCCCTGCTCCTGAGCATCCCTATGCTCCTCAGCATCCCCCTGCTCTTGAGCATCTCCCTGCTCCTCAGCATCCCCCGGCTCTAGGACATCCCTCTCCTCCCGGTACGGAGCCCATGCTACAGTACGTTACAGCCTCCACGTCGCTGCTGAAATCCTGGATGGGCTGCAAAACTGCGAGAAGACAGAAAATAATTAACATTTCTAGTTTGTAACTTCATGCAAGCGCAGGATGCCACGTACTAAATAAGCCTATTTGCTTCAAATAACTGTTACGAATCACAAATAGCGCTGCTGAATCGGTTTCCTCGGAGAAGAGCGGTACCTACTGCCAGCCAGCACCCGGCTTTTGTGCTTGTGATTAATCATCCCGACTCTCCAATTCCTTCTGCTGGCTGTTCAGATGGAGGCAGCTGAGACCCAGAGATCTGCAGTTTTCTTTAAAGCATTTTTAATTCCTAATGCTATGGACAGCTGGAGCCCAGTGAAATTCCTGCTGCCCGGCCCCACCACGGATGGACAGCACCCACACAAAGCGGCAAATTGTTGCTTGTCAACTGGGTGCTCACGCCAGCTCTGACACAGCAATATTTACTGTGAAATATCCACTTATTGTGCTGAATATAACTCCTGGGAATCTGAGCGTGTTTAGGATCTGGCAGGGGTTCAAGTGCCTTTGAACAGGCAGGCAGGAACTTGCTCATAAATACACGGTGTTTTGACAAGTCCCTCTTGAATAAGTGTCAAAAGATTTCTGGTCTGCTTCTATCAGACTATTGATTTACTATTAAAATCACTCCGTGGCCATGCAGTGCTGGCCATTGAGACTCAATGTGTTATCAATTAGAGCACGCAGGTTCCTACGGGGTGTCTTGTGTCGCAGCTTCGTGCGGGGCAGCCCCTGCACAGACAGCTGCGCTTTCCTCCTTGGCATCCCCGCTCCGAACAGCATCCTGGTTTCCTTTGTATAAACCGGTGAGACGTGTCCCAGGGACCGAGGGGATGCTGGTTTAGTCATGGAATCATTCTGCTTGGAAAAGACCCTCAGGATCATTGAGTCCGACCATAACCCACCCCTGGCACTGCCCCGTGCCTGTCTGCACTCCAAAACCTGAACGGTTACATCCAAGCCTGCTTCAAGAACTTTTGACTTACAGGTCGCAAACCCCACTCAAAACACGCGACATCCCTGTGTGTGACGCCCCCTCCGCTGTCCGCAGGAAGGGGACACGGGGACAGCGGCCACGACAAGCCCTGAGCATCCCCAGCACCGTCTTGGTGACTATTTCTGGGAACGGGAGCTGTGCTTGGGGTTTTCCCACCTTTTCTGCGGATTCGGTTATAGTGTCATTCTCAATAATGATGAAGGTTCAGCTTTGGTGTCTTTTATAGGTGATAAAATAATAATAAATAGCACGCTATGACTTTAAAGAGCCTGGTACAGCATTACATTATCTGGAGAAAGTGCCTTGTTTTATGCTAAGAAAGTTATATTCCCACAGAACTGCCTATCCAGAAGTTTATGAATAAGACTTCTTTTATGAGTGACACGGAGCACTAACTTATAAACACATAATAGCTGCTTTACAGGGCAGGAGAGAAGCGGGGAGAAGATGGGAGTTTCAACGCGGGGCTGCGGAGGCACAGCTGCTCTCTTCAGGGACGTCTTGTTAACGTCACGGTCTAAATAAAAGAAGAAAACCACGCAAATTTTATCTGCCTTTTCAGTAAGTTAATTTCAAGTCCGTGTTGCCGGATACATGGTAGAAACCCTGCCCAAATCTGCTAAAACTCCTGGTTTTCAGAGCAGCAGAAAACCAAGAAATGCATCTTGCTGTCCTTTACATTCCCCAAAAAAAGCTGAACACTTTCTCCCCAAAAAGCTATCAAATATAAATATATATCTATATCTTTCCTTCTAACATTTTCCTCGTGTCGAGCGAGACGGGGTACTCAATTTGTATTGCATTAAGAACCACTTTAGCATAAATCCCACACTATTAAGCTGGCCTGTATGTAAATACACTCCCCGATTCCTACACCTGCATCATTGAAACCATCTCTCCGGGGACTTGTTCTTTATTAGTTTTGTGACAGCCAAACCTTTCCTTGGGCGATAGGTCTGGGTAAAACGCTGCGATCGCACATTATCCGCCCGCCCAGAGGAACCTGGGCCTTATTGCTTTTGACCTTCCTTTGCAACCGGTCTGACTCGAGAAATTCAACACTACAGCCGTACCTCTCAACTCTGACACCAGAATCATTGGCAGTTCTCACAGAAATCAAGAGCAGGCTCTGCGAGCGGTTATTAAAGGCTCCAAACGCCCATGTGGTTCATTGGGTCTGGAGGAGAACAAAAAAAAGACAGTTCTCAAAAAAGCTGAGCTCTTTGGAAACAACAACTATTGCTTTATTAATTCCTTATTTGGAAGAAAGAGAAACCTAGGTCATGCCTATGTAAGATGAAAAAACTGTTACTTTATGAGTTATTCCACATTTGGAGCTATTCATGCAACACCAAGTCAACCTGAAGAAACGAGTTATCTGAGTCAAAGCTATAGGCTTTGTTTATACACATTAACCCCTCAGTCAACATTATTTAACATCATAAAAATTGTGGGTTTGTGGGTTTTTGTCCCGTGGTTGGAGCCACGCTCCCCTCTGGGCACACCGAGGAGGTTTTGTCAATGTGAACACGAACCCGTCACCAGGGCACGGAGACACCGCGCGGCACTGACAGCGGGACCTGCCGGCAAACGCGGTGCGGCCAAATAACAGCACGATCGAAACCACCGCTGCTGGAAAACAAATGTCGGATTCGGTCCCAGAAGTAGCATGGAGTGAGTTTACATCCAAAACTCTTATTGCTTCAGTGATCGAATAATCCCGAGCGCTGGGGTCCCAAATCGCATGCACAGCCCGGCTGAATGGGAGGAAGTGAGATAAGTGTTTCTCCTAATCCATTATTGTTATACTTCAATTTGCTTCTTTTTTAATCTATTTTTCAAATTACAAACGCACGCCAGATAGTATATTGAACTACTTCCAAGCACAACTGCACAGAAATCCCGTATTCTTTCGAAAAGCAATATATGCTGTACAAACCCGACAGCACGTGAACCGCAACAGTCGCAGAGCAGCTCCGATGGATTTGGTCGCAGGCTCCGGCATCTCCGAAGCTCAGCAGGTCCATGGGAGGGAACGTCTGACCTTGGGCAGCGCTCGGAAGGTTCAGACCCAACGGTTTAAGGTGCCTCATAAATATCAATCTGATTGTACATCTCTTAAATCTACATAATTCATTAACCTCCTGCGTTGACCTGAGAACTGGACTAGAAGGGCAGTTAAAAGACAGGAGGGTTTCCTAAGGAAGTTAAGAAATATAAATACATTTTACCTTCTGAGCCACCAGAAGTGAAGCTCAGAGACAGACAAGACATTTGTTTGGATCTGAAGACAAGTCAGCAAGAGCTGAAGTGTCACGAGCTTTAACTTTCGGAGGAGTCTGCGGGAAAGGGAACACTTGGAGCTAAATTAATCCCTACTTTAAATTAGTCTCTACTTTAAATAGCAGCAGGTAGTTCGCAGGGACAGCCGAGAAGCAATCGCTGGATGTACTGCTGAGGCAGAACCACGGAACCAAAGAGCTTTAAAGCATTTATGCACAGACCTAAATAATACCTTTCTCAGAAATACTTGAGAATAAAGCCATTTACTGGACTCATCACTGCACAAAGAGCAGTCGCACGAGACAACATCTTACCCAAGTTATCACCCACCCAAAGTCCACAGAATTAACTGGACCCTTCATACTCACTGCTACGCTGAACAAAAGATCAGATGTATTTAATGAGTAATATTAACTCTGCAGCAATTTCTCTCCAAGTTAGCCACCAATGTAAAGGCGGGCTGACAGAAATCCCCGCCAGAGCACAAACTGTCTTTTGGGGTAAATTCCTGCAGGACTGTGCAGCCCAAGGTGACCGTTTCAGAGCGCACATCTCCCCAGAGGCACGTTTTTGGGTTTTCCAACATCCTGTCTCTTTTCGTTCAGCTCAGACCTGGTGAGCTCTGTAACCTCTGCCCGATGCCCGTTCTGCACGGGTCCCATTCTGCACAGGTCCCGTTCTGCACGGGTCCATTCTGCACAGGTCCCATTCTGTACAGGTCCCATTCTGCACGAGTCCATTCTGCACGGGTCCTGTTCTGCAGGGACCAGCTCCCAGCAACCGAAAACATTCTCCTGTTTTTTCCTTTTGTTCCTCCCGAGTGACCTCACAGACTTTCCTTGCCTGTCCCCACACTGCTATTATCAAGCTATTTCCACCCCAAAGGTCATGGGCAGACATGGTTACCGGATTCTTTTGCATGTGGCTTATTTTTCTTCCCTGTTTTTTTCTTTTTAAGAATTAAATAAGGATGCACGCTTTCCAATTTTCCCTTCTCCAAACTCTCTAGCATCCCTTCCCTTACATAAGCGACACTGAGAAACAAGATTAGCCGAGCGATGTGCTGCATTTCTGAACAACTGTGTTACAACTTGGAACGGGACTTGTGAAAGTTTCAAAACCAAAATGTGCACAGAAGGTTTTCCACAAGAGAGGAAACAAAACAAGCCCAACAAGGACCACAGAGGCTCTACAAATCCCTGTTTGCAGATGAAGTTCATCCCAATGAGCCCCACCAAGCTGTAAGTGTCACCTGAACCCATTTGTTCTGGCATAAACTCAGCAACAACCAGGAGGAAAGGGTGAGAAAACACAGGTTTAACTGGACATCCCTGTCTCTAGGCTTACCAGAGGTCATTGTCACTGTGCTGCTGAGGGGAATGAGCAATGAGGAACAGAAGCAGCATTTGGCATGGACAACATGAACTACGGTGGGGAGAACAGTCAAAAGTGTGAGCAGAGCCAGGTGGAGCTTTCCTTGCAAGACACAACGACCTAAGAAAATCCAAAGGTTACTTACTATACAATCATCAGCTCATTTTAGTTGGAAAAAAAACCATAGAGATCATTGACTCCAACCATAACCCACCCCAGCACTGCCCCATGTCCTGAGAACCTCATGTCCGTCTGTCCAGCCCTCCAGGGCTGGTGACTCCAGCACTGCCCTGGGCAGCCTGTTCCAATGCCCAACAGCCCTTTGGGGAAGAAATTGTTCCCAGATCCAACCTCAACCTCCCCTGGCGCAACTTGAGGCCGTTTCCTCTGCTCCTGGCGCTTGTTCCTGGGGAGCAGAGCCCGACCCCCCTGGCTCCAAGCTCCTTTCAGGCAGTTCAGAGATCAGAAGGTCTCCCCTCAGCTCCTGTTCTCCAGCTGAACCCCCCAGGTCCCTCAGCCACTCCCATCACACTTGTGCTCCAGCCCCTCACCAGCTCCGTTCCCTTCTCTCAACTCGCTCCAGCACCTCAAGGCCTTTCTTGGTGTGAGGGGCCCAGAACTGCCCCCAGGATTTGTGGTTTGGCCTCCCCAGGTCCCAGCACAGGGACGGTTGCTGCCCTGGTCCCATTGGCCACACCAGTGCTGGTACGAGCCAGGATGCTGGTGGCCTCTTGGCCACCTGGGCACACGCTGGCTCATGTTCAGCCGCTGTCAACTTCTCCTTGCATTAGAAGGGTTGGAGAATGACCAGCCAGACGCTGCAAGGAGAAACACCAACCTGTGCCCGCAGCGAGTTCAACCCCAGCCCTGGTGGCTGTGTTGCTCCTCACACCCCCACATCCACCCACCTTCTCCAGCCCAGCTGCCCCCACCAGCCCCTCTCGGGGGACACCGGAGCTGCAGCCCAGCTGGCAAACCCCGACTGGCTTTCCTCAAACAATAATCTGCTGGGCAGCAGCTCACCCGGAGCCGCTACCTGCAGCAAGCAGGGAAAAGGCAGAAGACATGACAGATGATCCCAGCAGGGGACTGTTGTTCCTCCACTACTTTCTCCAGTAAAAACAAACGGGGGGGAAAAAAGAAAAATAATAATAAAATGAAAGGAGGGCTCTGCTGGCCTGGCGCAGACGGGGACATCTGCCCGCGTCCATCTGCCACCGGCCCCGCGCCTCGCTTTTGTGTTTGGTGGGGTCAGTCCTCTGCCATTATCGCTCCCTGAACCGCCTCACCAGGACACCAGCGCCGGGACAAGGACGAAGATGGGAACATGGGGAGCGGGAGCAGGTAACCACCAGCTCTGCTTAGACGCTTCACTAAATTGTCCCATTAGGCTCTTAAATCACTTGAGAAAGTATAATCTTTTGCCTCTTCCTTTGTTTTTCACTTGCACAGATGCCGAGATTACTCACTCTCGGTTAGATGGATGTAACGCAGTGCCAGAACGCTTCCAAAATGTTTATAGCGTCAACAACTGCTAAAGTTACATGTGAAAAAAGGAAAAAGAAATAAAAATAATCACGGCTCAGTCAAACGAGTGGAATAAGCTGCGGTAACAAACCCACAGTTTTACTGGTCTGTCTGAGTAAGAGGAGCTTCACTGGCAGGACACTGATCAAGGATAAAAAGATATAGCAGAAAAACATCATATAGCGTTCATACCATGTCATTTAAGGTCAGATTAAGTGTTCTTGAAGTCTGCTCCATGTGTCTTCTATTTTAAAAAGTGCCTTGCTTGCACAGGAATTGTAACGACGTTTGAAAATGGGACGCTGGCTCCTCGGCCCTTTGGATACTTGACCGCGTGGTCAGGAGGGTTGAGATTTACATACAAATTGCAAAGCTTCTAAATGGCTTCCTCAGAGCAAGAAACGGGGGTGGAAACGAGAGAATATTTAATGATTAGTTCCTTATGGCTCCGACATTCTTGAAGCATATTTCTTGCAGCCCCTGGAACACTCCTGCATTCTTGATTGCAAAATGGCAATAAGTGATTTCCTTTAAAAGCCTTGTCTTTTATTGGAATACTAAAAATACCCCACCAGCCCCACTCCACTCTCCCTCTTTCCTGGACAGGCACCATCAACCCTGATGTATTCTATTTTGAAGACGACAATAAACATTTCAGTATGGGCTGCTCAATCCACTTCATAATAGATCTTGCTTTTCCAGTGTAGCCCCTGCTAACTTCATAAATCATCCTTACACAGACTTCGGTATGAGAAAAAACAGCTCAAAAAGAAGCATGGTGGAGTTTTTTACTTCTTTTTAAAAATTAAAAATGGGTACAAAACAGGCAGGAATTAAGTGACTGGCAGCTTTCAATGTGGAGCTGCTGGGCTGACCCTGTAAGGCAGGTCAGAGCCACACTGGACATTAACCCACCTGGAGGACGATGCTCGGTGCGGTGACGTCCGGAAAAAATTGCCTACACATCCATTACATCTGAAAAAACAGGCGTTTCAAATCTGGGATACTCTGGCTGTTGCTGATTTTAAAAGCCACAGATGAAGATGAATTGCAAACTACGTCTGAACCGGTTACACACATCTAATACTCCTGTTGTTTTTCCATTCTATATTGACTTAGAAGTCTGAACTGTCTCCCAACTGCTTTGTTCATTATGTCTCTCTCCCTCCGCCACAGGCCTTGGAGAATAGCTCAGAGGGGTAATTTCAGGTACACAACAAGGAGGCTGCCACATAAACCACAATTCTATCATTAATGTTCTTGGCTGAGTTGAGGAGCTTCTCCAGTAAAAGCAGTTGTGCAATCGCCTTCAAGAACTAAGGCCAGCTAAGTGCAGGATGCAACCAGCCTTCCTCAGCCTGCAACATCAAAGTCTTCATGGAATCAGGAACCAGAAGGGCCACAATTGATGGAGTCAGGAGGCAGAAGGCCCAAGCAAGCTGGGTGGGTGCTGCGGAGGGATTCCCGAGGGTCCATCTGTCCCTGAGGAGGTTGGGCTGGACAAGGTGACCAGTGGCTCCCAAGCCAAGCCAGTGGTGCCAGCCCTGGCACTGTGATTTCTTTCCACATTAAGGGAGTCTGCTGGGAAATGTGACCTCACGGAACAAGTCTACCGGTGACATCATGACTGTCACAGCGATTGCCCTCAGGTCACTCCATGCAGCTCAGCTGCCATAGGCTGACATCCCATGGTCTGGGGCACCACAAGCTGGAGCTCCCACACAAACACAAGCCTAATAAAGGTGGGAGATGCTTAGTTTCTATTTTTGAAGTCTCAGAGGGAAGTGAACCGAACTTCGTTGGCAAACTAATTTTTGATCACGCGTGTGGCTGGATAGTCTCATCACCTGCCCACTGCACTCCGTCTGCATCATATTCTCCTGTTAGAGAACATTGCCCTTTTTCAGCTCCTTAAGGTTATTCCTAGATCCATGCAGGGGTGGACACAGGACCGTGAGCTCTCTGCTCCAGCAGGATACAGTTTGCAACTGGCTTTGCTCAGCAGCAGCCTCTCTTTCTGGGACAAATCCATCACACGTCACCGAGCCTGTCCCCACCTGCAGCGGGTCTCCAACAGGAGGGGCTGCAGAAGGAAACCACGCTTACTTTTGTTTGACTCACTCCATGGATTTGATCGGGTTGAATCTAGTACTCCAACGGCAAGATCTGCTCTTGTGACTCTGCAGAGAAGACAACTGGAGTCATTAATCATAAAACCATCAGGTGGAAACGGGCCACAGCAGGTTCTAGCGCAACAGAATCCCAGAATGTCAGGGGTTGAAGGGACCTGGAAAGCTCATCCAGTGCAATCCCCCCATGGAGCAGGAACACCCAGATGAGGTTACACAGGAAGGTGTCCAGGCGGGTTGGAATGTCTGCACAGAAGGAGACTCCACAACCCCCCTGGGCAGCCTGGGCCAGGCTCTGACACCCTCACCATGAAGAAGTTTCTTCTCAGATTTAAGTGGAACCTCCTGTGTTCCAGTTTGAACCCATTGTCCCTTGTCCTGTCATTGGTTGTCACCGAGAAGAGCCTGGCTCCATCCTCCTGACACTCACCCTTTCCATATTGATCCCCAGGAATGAGTCACCCCTCAGTGTCCTCTTGTCCAGCTCCAGAGCCCCAGCTCCCTCAGCCTTTCCTCACACGGGAGATGCTCCACTCCCTGCAGCATCTTGGTGGCTGCGCTGGACTCTCTGCAGCAGTTCCCTGTCCTGCTGGAACTGAGGGGCCACAACTGGACACAATATTCCAGGTGTGGTCTCCCCAGGGCAGAGCAGAGGGGCAGGAGAACCTCTCTGACCTACTGACCATCCCCTTCTAACCCACCAACCTCCTGCTCCGAGCAGGCATAAGGCAGAGAGGACTCAATGGTCCTTATGGTCCCAACTTGAGATATTCCATGACTCTACGATTCTGAGACCAGACTCAGACCTGAGTCTCGAAAAAGCCTTCAGGCAGCCCCGCTGCTCAGGGACACAGACATGGGAGGAACCAACCCGGGAGATCCGCTCGGTGCCACCGACAGCCTGTGCTGCGCTCAGAAAGGGATGTACTGACCCGTTACAGCTGCTTTGTGCAGCACGGCAGAGCGCGGGCAGCCCGGGAGGCAGCGCTGAACGGGCACGTTCTGGGCATGTCAGGTACAAGGCTGAGAAAAACGAAAAGAACCTGGACATCTTTCATATCGGCTCTTTTAACATGGGGCTTCATTGATTTTAAAGTCAATACCGATTTAGACAAATAAAGCGTTTTTGCAGAAGCGTATCAGCCTGCACGTAAAATTCTTGCTGTTTTTTTGTTGAGAAGAGTGTTTTCACAATTGGAAGAACAATCCTTCTTTTAGAAACTTGCTCAACCTCTGGCAATCCAACCTAATCAGCATACAAAACTGCAGAAACCAGCAACCAAATACGTCTTATTAATAACCGTCCACAGCTGCTTACAACTATAAGAACCTTCTAAAAATGCCAAGGGAAACAGGGTGGGTGAAACAATCCCTCGCAAACAACTGAGCCAATAAATACAGAACCGTGATAAGAAATTAGGTTTGACTTGCATAATCACTTTTAAAAGCTTTTGGTAAATGGAGTTTGAAGAGCAGGAGGCTGATAAAATAACAGAGTTCAGTAGCAATGTGAAGTTCCATGCCGATGAAGTAGGGAATTCAATCCTTGCTGAATTCTTGAAATCATTTAGATGTTAACAGAAGTTTCTTCTCCAAAAAAAGAAGGCAAGGCATCCCTTAAAGCCCACACACAGATCTCTGACTCCTCCGTGCTGGGGTAACGCACACAGCTATTTGGGTTTTGGAAGACTGCATTGTCTCATGGGTCGGGATGGCCTTTTTATTTTAACTTCTGATTTGAGCAGAGCCAAACCTGCAGGATTTATGCAAGAGCAGTACAAGAGGTCCTCCCTCATTTTGTACTGCAGGAGGAAAGGAGGAGGAAAAACCACAATCTCATTTCATCTCAGTACCTTCCTAAAACTCAAGAAGTTTCTAAGCTCGTGGCTGCAGTTGTCTCCACACGACAGCTACGAGCTGCCCCAGCAGCTGCCCACTGAGTGTCTTCAGAGGAAATAAAGCAGTAATTGCTCTCACAACAAAGTGCAGGGGATAAAACAGGTCTGGATGACACGAGCAACGCGGGGGGAGTGAACACAGGATGTGCTACAGCCCCAACCAACCTCCCCACGTACCCGCTTGTCAGCAGAGACTCGTTCATCGTGGAGAAAGGCGGCAGAACCAGAAGAGCACTGGGAGAACCTACAGAAGGCAGCATGTTCTGGAAACCCACCTTTATCTATTTGGCATCATCATATTCTCCCCTTGGAGAACACTGCCATTTTTCAGCTCCGTAAGGTTATTACTAGATACATGCAGGGGCTGACACAGAGTAAAAACATATATATATAAAAATAAAATTAAGGATTAAAAGGTCTGTGTAAGGAATGTATCCTGTTATCAAACAATCGACAAGGATAAAAATACATGGGAGCAAAAAGAAGTTGCCCGATTTACTAAGTATGTTTTTTCCTTACGCCTAAAGCCATGGTTCAATACACAGAGCTGATTCCACTAACACTTGTAGCGGGAGAAAAGCCCCACGCTGCAAAGAGGCCCATAAATCGCCCTGGATCATTTGTCTGGATCCCGCTCCTGTCCCGAAGAGGGACGCTCCATATGCTTTTGCAATAGCTCTGTTTTGATAGTATTACCAGGAGTGTCCCTTATTAATCATGTTGCCACTAAAAGTCTCCCTGGAGTATTTGCTTGTTCTATACTTTTCCAAACTGTGTCAGTTTTCTCTTAATTTATTAAAAGCTCACGGAAGATGACCATAGCTAATGCTTAACCTCTGCTACTGCCAGACTAGAAGGGAAAGAATAAAAAAAAGAGGGGGCAGATGGGGAAAATCACCTTTAACCATCATTTTTCCTCTATTCTCCAGAAGAAACTCCCCCCTGAACACGCTCTTTCAGTGTTTTTTACATTTCCCTGACCAGTTCAAGTTGTGAAGCCTGAGATACTGCTATTTAAGGTAGCATTAAGGTTCAAGAAGCACTTTCCTGGATGTTACTACTAGAGTCAAGATCACTGGAAGAAATTTGGTATTGGCTCAATCCTCCAGTGCCCTGAAATCACTGAGCGTATTTCAGCCTGTAAAGTGTTCTTAAAGACACGCTGGAGTGCTGGGCTGGAGGGGGAACAAAGCACTTGGCACCCTGTGGAACTGAACCCTGCTGAGGTGCGAGGCGTTTCCAAACATGTCTAATTAGCTACAAGAATCCACAATTAAGAAAGTCACAGTCACTTGCTTGACAGAATAAAGGCGACGTCTTGCAAAGCATCTCGTGTTCCCTGCTCCGGCAACGCGCCCCCGACACGGGTCTGAGAGTAGGTGGGTTACAAAGAGCACGGGAGGATCTGGGTGTCCTTTGGGAATTCAGTGGCGATGCTGAAATCCAGACCCAGCATGGGCTCCCCAGGGTCCTTTGTGGAGGGGAGAGGACGGAGGAGATGGAGCTGGAGCAGCCCCTGCCTGTCTCGTCCCGCCCGGCGTCACTGCTGCCAGCACCAGCTGGTCCCGCAGGGAAGCTCCGCTCACGGCGACCACAGCTGCTTATCTGAAACCTGGAGATGGGCTTAAAAGAGCAAGAAGAGGTCTCTGCAGTTAGCTCTGAAAGCTTCAGACCGAGTACACGTGCTCTAGGGCTTTGTATAGAGGATGAAAAGGATCCCCATTTATCTCCCAGATTTCACATTGTTTTGAGGACTCTGCTGTCTGCAAAACATTAACTCAAACCAAGAAGTACAATTCTGCTAAAATTACACTTTTAAGCCAACTAAGTGTTTTCTGACTCAGAAAACAAATAGGCCTTTCAATGCACTGTTACAATTGCAACATGTATTTCATTCTTATTTTCATCCAGCTTATGCAAAGATTAGATAAATTATTTTTCATGTTTGTCTTTCCCTGTGAAAAACACGTATCCCCTTGTGCTAATGCTAACAAAAGCTTGACTTATCCCAGCACAGGACATCAGGGACAGACCCCATGCTCTCCAGCCCGTGATCCTGCACAGGGGCAGGTGGTCAGATGGACTCAGACGGTCATTCCCAGCGGGAATGGGAGGTGAACACCTGTGAAATGTGTGCAGAGGATCAGACCACCTTCAGCTGGAGAACTCGACAGGGACCTTCCATCTGTGGTCCACGGCTCCTGCGAATGAGCTCCAGGACAGTGGCCAGACACGAGGCCACTCCAGCCGGGGGTCTAGGAATGGTCCAGCACAAGAGCAGAAGCAACACATCAAAAACAGGCTGGAGAGCAGAAAAACGCGAGTTAGCTCAATGTTACAGAGGAGGCTGAACCTCAACATCTACCCCGAGCTGCAGAGCAGAGCGGAGATGCTGCTGTGCCTGTGCGGGAAGCAATCCCAGGTGATCTCTGAACAACCAGCTCCCATGTTAAGGTTTCACCAACCCCTGCTCCAATCATTTCAAAAGGTTCCGGCCACACGCACAGCATTACAGCAGAAATAAGGTCGTTGCAAATGGTTAACGCAATGCATATTAGGTGCAAACCACTGGCACTGCAGTAAGATGCTTGGCAGTGTTTTATTTTAAACAAGCCACAGAACACAACGGTAATTTAAATAAAACCCATAGGGTTTATCCAGAGCTTCCCATCCCTTTGGTCCCAAAACAGCATCTCTCTGCATCCTGTGTCCCGGTGCCAGCCAGCACGAGCTGCCCACGGATCACGGAGCCCATCTCGAAGCAGGGATTTTATTCCCAACGTTTGGCTTCGGGAGGCACATGAAAAACAGGCGAAGGGATGCGGTGTGAGGGTGTCCTAACAGGATTTAAAAGTCAACACTTGTGACGGAGCACCCTCAGTTTCTTTTACAATGAAGATGTGGGCGTAGTGATTAGTTTCTGCTTGCTAGCAACTCTTCTTTTTCATTTAAACATTGTCCACTGTGGTTTTAACGGCTTTGAGGGGAGAGTTTTAGTATGTTCAGCTGCCAGGCAACACCTCCCAGTTAGCTGTTTTGGTCGTCAGTCAGTAGCTGCCATTAGCACAGCAGTTTTTATCTGCAAATCCAATAATTCTAGAACTGCCAAACACAATTTTCCCCGGGGATGAGTTTTGGTGGAGCAAAACATCCTTCGGAAAGCAAAACACTTTAATTTTATTTTTTTAAAATATTTTAGCTATGAAAACACATGGTGCAGCCATGCACTTCCCATACAAACCCTCCTCCAGCCTGCTCCTCACCCGCCAGCGAACATGGGAAACCATTAACTCAAGCTGCCACAATTAACTCCCAGCATCTTCTCCAAAGACTCAGACAATCCCCAGCTACTTGTCATGCAAACAACCTGTGAGGTTCATTCTCCTGGCAGGGAAAGGAGGGGTAAATGAGGGAGTTAAGTAGATTACTGGGGAAGGAGTCACACTCCGCAGCCTTATGAGATGATTAGACCCTGGGAAATTCATAGGCCAAATCCCCAGGCCCTGATAACGCACATTCATTACCAGCTTCAGGATCAACCACCATCACGAACCTTCTCTGGCAGCATTAAGTATTCTTTTCCCAACGAACTTTCATTTAGCTTCTCCCCCATAAGGAAGATTATTTAAGAGATATTATTTATTGTTTCAAATTTTACAGAGGAGAAAGTTGCAGCAGCGTTTAGCAGCTCAGCACTTCACCAAGTTCACCACTAACACCACTCTTTTTTTTTTTTTGTGGAGAAGCAACAGCGTTTTGGAAGCACCGATGCTGCCGGCACCGTCATCAACACCAACGTTCCAAGGCTCCTGTCACTGCTCTGCAGGTGCTGCATGGCCAACACCAGCACCCGGGACTGCAAACACACACCAAACACCAGCACCTGGGACTGCAAACACACACCAAACACCAGCACAGGGACTGCAAACACACACCAAACACCAGCATCTGGACTGCAAACACACACCAAACACCAGCACAGGGACTGCAAACACCAAACTCCAGCATCTGGACTGCAAACACACACCAAACACCAGCACCCAGACTGCAAACACCAAACTCCAGCACTCGGACTGCAAACACCAAACACCAAACACCAGCACCCGGACTGCAAACACCAAACACCAGCACCCAGGACTGCAAACACCAAACACCAGCACCCGGACTGCAAACACACACCAAACACCAGCACCCGGACTGCAAACACACACCAAACATCAGCACCCGGGACTGCAAACACCAAACACCAGCACCTGGACTGCAAACACACACCAAACACCAGCACCTGGACTGCAAACACCAAACACCAGCACTCGGGACTGCAAACACACACCAAACACCAGCACCCGGACTGCAAACACACACCAAACACCAGCACCCGGACTGCAAACACATACCAAACACCAGCACCCAGGACTGCGAACAAACACCAAACACCAGCACCCGGACTGCAAACACCAAACACCAGCACCCAGGACTGCAAACACCAAACACCAGCACCCAGGACTGTGAACAAACACCAAACACCAGCGCCCAGACTGTAAACACCAAACATCAGCACCCGGACTGCAAACACACACCAAACACCAGCACCCGGGACTGCAAACACCAAACTCCAGCACCCGGGACTGCAAACACCAAACACCAGCACCCAGGACTGCAAACAAACACCAAACACCAGCACCCGGGACTGCATGGGGACTGCAAATTGGACAGAGCAGCCGCTCTCTCTCACGGGCCTTTCAGAAGCACAAGCTCACAAAGCAGCTTTTGCCATTCAAAAGAGAAAAAGAAAAAAAAGATGAGATTTGTGGCAGGGGAGCCAGGGATGGGGAATGGCTGGTGACATCTGCAGGGGCCAGTTCAGGTGACAAGCTCCCCAAGGGTCCGCGTGCCCTCGCGATGTCCGTGTACCTCACCATGAGCTGCCAGAGCACAAGAGCTGAGGTTGGGAAATTAATTGCCCAGAGCACTGGGAAAATGAGCAGCAATAATTACTTTTCCCCCAAACCTGACATTTGGAGAGGGGCACTGCTGGTAGCGCAGGTTCCAGGAGAGGCTGTTCAGAGAGGCTTCAGATGTGGCTTTGTAACATTTTCTTTTTAAAAGACTCCTAGTTTAACACGAGTCTATATAGTGCTGTTCAGCAACCCTCCATTATCTAAAGAATTACAATTTCCCTATTTTCTTGATCTATATAAAGTAAAGGGCGTAACCCCATCATGCTCAAGAAGGTGAGAGTGTGCTGAGAGTTCTCCCTCCTACCTGAGGTATTTTTATCAAAGAAATGTCTTTAAAAATATCTCTCAGAGAAAGTCTCTTATGCAAGAAGTTAGACAGCTAGGAGTACTGAAGTGCAGTCTAGCTCGATCAAAGGCAACTCCACCACAAGAGACTGTTTAATCTCAAAGGAGGCCATGACAGACTGCAGGAAACCTGCTGACCAGTCTGATGAGAAGGGCTGATCTTCTCCAAAAGCTTTGGGAGGTATGACAGCTATGAAGAAGGAAAACATAGGGATCATAGAATCCTAGAATAGATTGGGTTGGAGGGCCCTTCCCAGCTCCCCCAGTGCCCCTCTGCCATGAGCAGGGACATCTGCACCAGCTCAGGTTGCTCAGAGCCCCGTCCAGCCTGGCCTGGGATGTCTCCAGGGATGGTTCATCCACCACTTCCCTGGCCAACCTGGGCCAGGCTCTCACCACCCTCAGGGCAACAATTTCTTCCTCATGTCCGGCCTGATCTAACAGTGGTGATGGGGGCACCTGGGAACCTCCTTGAGAAATGTTGGGTTTACCAACCTAACACATGAAGTGACTAGGTAAGACATACTCCAGTGCCGGAAAGGGGAGTTCAACTCTTCTCGGCAAAGTAAGAAGGAGAGGAGCCCACCAGCAGGCTCTGCTGAATAGCAAAGCCCCACTATCCTGGGCATCAGCCACGTCCGCACATCTGGGGATCAACTTCTATTGCATCAGTTTACCGAGCAATTCACAGCTCATCTGAGCAAAGCACAACAAATTCTGGATCCCATCCCCAAAATCCAACAGTTTAACTCCAATTTTGCCAGCACCTCCAAGTCAGAGCTGCACTGAGATGGTCCAAGAGCAGGATGCCAGCAACAATGCTCCGGGTGGGCATGGAGGACACGGACACGGCCAAGCCACAGGCACTCAGACGGGGACAACATCCACAAAGTACAATATATATGTTAAGGAGCTACTAAGACAGGTCAACCACTGCTGGATGGAGCCAGCAGGTCTTTTTTAGTGCTTGCCTTCCAAGAACCTTGGCAGAACACAAACCCTACAGGGAAGGCAGAACCAGCCACGCGATTCCACAAACATGGGAAGCCTGCCTAGAAATAACACGTTTCTTGCCTTCCTGACACCTTATTTCTTTCTCGACTAATGCTGAATGAAGGCTCTAAAAGGAGACGGGGGTCCTCCCCGCTATCTTAGAGTTATGGAGCCAACTCGGTGTCTCAGATGAGCTGGACCACCACTAAAACCAGCCACCGAGCAGAACGGAGCCAAAACTACCCCTTACCTCACGCTCGGCCCTCCTGTGAAGCTTGCCAAGTCAAGCAAGGAAGCAGACGACTGGAGCTCGTACGCTGTAAAACTTGTTCAGTCATAACCCATAAAAATACCTGAATGCTCACCTACTCACAGCCCATGGTCACCAAGGCAGAACCTCCCTTTTGGGTGCTACCACATCAGCCAGGCTACAACCAGGTCAGCTTATTAAGCCATTTAACATCTAAATACTCCTCAATTCCAAGCTCTTTGATGACTTAACCATCTACTTATTGCCGGAATTAGTAAGACAAAAGATGACAACCAAAAAGCCATCAGCACCCCTTGACCTTCTCATTTACACAGTAGCAAAGGAAAGGCAGCTCTGCTCATCTCTTCCTTCACATGGTCTCTGGTTCGGTTCCTCTGGCAGCCAAAATAAAGCATCTTTGAAACACCAGTGAGCCACCTGGACATCCCAAGAGAAAAATCAGTACTTCGTGTAATTAATTACCAAGCAGCAGCATTCAACCTCCCTTATCTTAAAAAGGGCTCGTAGAGCACACAACAGAGCTACCCCCTCTGCCTTGAGCCTCCACATTCACCAACTCTTTATTTCAAGCAGAATTCAAAGACATGCAGCAGGACTCTCTGCCGGCCCGACGACACGCAGCCTGCAGAACAGCTCCGGCCCCAGCACCTGGTGGATCCAGCTGCGCTGCAGCAGATCGGCCGCGGAGCAGGAACCAGCCTGTCATCAGCGGGCAGGCTGACCATCGAAACTCGAGATGGTCCTTGGCAAGGAAGTTTCTCTCATAGACTATTAACCACTAATATGCATGCTGAAATATGATAAAAGTGCTTAAACGCAGACACACGAGAAACAGACTTATTCTGCATTCATTGCATTCAGCTACCAGACAATGAGCATGTTTGAAATCAAATAGATGACGGCAAACAAGCATAAAACACTTAATTACATCAGAAGTGGTATAGAGGACATGGCAAAGTAGCCGTGCATCCAACAGAAATATTAATAATGTTGTGATTACCAAAGTAACCAGTAAAGCAGAAGTGGCAACACTGGGAAGGATGGGCAGCAATTAAAGAATCTCAGTTCCAGCAAGGGGCTGAGGGGCAGCGGGGTCTGAAAATCCACTTCTGCAGCTCGTCCCCCACCCCGACCTCCATCTCCAACAAAACCTGGAGACCATCTTCCACCAAACATTTACCCAGCTCCCGAGCTATCTTGTCAAAACACAGCTAAAGTGTTTCTGAATCAGAAAGCAAAATTCACAAGAAGAATTCAAACCCTCTCATCTCAGGAAACTGGAAATGTTCCTGTTCATAATGCTGCGCTCCCCTGAAAACATGCCGTCACATACTCACCATGAATCACTTGGCACTACTGGTGTTTTTGTGGAAGGCCTAAACATTGGGCTTTTCTTCCTCACTTTTGAGTGTCTAATTCAATATCAAGGTGGGAAATGAATATTTTTGCATTTTATTTAAATGCCAGAAAAACATTTGCTGCTTCTCTAGCAGGAATGAGTCACTTTGGCTTAATAAGGTACTTTTCCAAAACTTGTTAGCAGTGCTGTCGCCTTGCTAATGCTCTGGAGCTAAACACAAAACATTGTCTGCTGGGATCCTTCAAGACCTTATAAACACTGCAGTAGTAAAAAAACCACACAGCCCTGCAGGAGCTGGAAATTCACAGGGTTCAATAAAAGCACCAAGCACAGGGAGAAGCATAAAGCTGCGAATCTCTTCAGTTCTGGAGAGTTTGTACTTTCCAAGTTCCTTGAACTGGTAGATTTGGGAGTTAGGCAAATATGGCTATGATGTTAAAAATGGAACCCTCGTGCTGTGGCACCATGTTGTACAAAACACTCGTCTTTTCTCACAGGCAACCAGAAGCACATGATGAGACAAAGCAGCCAAGGCACAAAATAACAGTATAAACTACAAATTCGGTCTGTTTGCCTTAGGTGGAGCACCGGGGAGGGTGGAAAGAGAAAGCAGCTACCACTGCACATAGGGAACCGCATCACAGGACGTATATCACACCGGAATTACAGTAACAATGCTGGAATTGCTCAGCTGAGGAATTCAAACAAGTCAACAGGAATGAATTCCTGACAGGTGAATGCTATCCCCGTTTCATTCTGCCTCCGCGGGTTGCCACCCGGCAGCCTGCGCTGGGTGCTCTACATCACGCAGAAAGGTTCCTTGGTCTCGGCGTCCATCACAAGCTACGGTCTGGGCTCTGCGTCTCCAGGCAGCCCGACCATCTCCGTGTCCCCTTCCAAACCGGCCCCAAGGCTTCTCCTTGGGTCAATGGCCAGTCTTCCAAAAAAGGAACAGAGCAACGTGATAAAGACCAAGCGTTGCAGTTCGGTTCTGGAGACACGAGGCTTCTCCACACGCACACCAAAGGTCACCGTCAGCCCTGCACCAGGAGTGCTTGGCCACCGGGCTGGGACCAAGGGCCACCCCATGTCTGCAGAGCTTGATGGCTGTACATCTGCAGCCCCAGTGACCCACAGGGCTTGGAGACACAATCTGGAGCTGGAGCAGAAGAAACACCTCACGATATATCGGGTACGCCCCACAAAAGAGCAAAGACTATAAAAAGTTGCTCCTGCTTGTGCTAGCATTAAAGTCTTCTCTCTGGCTGTCAGCTAAGAGATCAAATCAGCATTGACCATCACGTCACGAGATCTTAAGATAATGAATAATACAAAGGACTGGGGTGTTTATTTGCAACCACTCTGGGCCAACAGGGTGCTGATGGCACCCCAAATGTGAAAACAAGCCCATTACTTTGGGTAGGTTCAACCCTCTCAGGAGTTTTCCAAGGCCATTAGCATCACCCAGGGCTCAGCCATCCCTCCAAGGGCTCATCCTCCAGCCAAACCGCGCAATTTCAAAGCTAATATTCCTCCCCGTCTAAGCACACACAGGCATGAGTTGTGTAAGAAAATAGTGTTTGCCCTTTTCTGGTGTAACCTCTGACCCTCCATTAGCACTGATGAAGGATGCTGCGGGACACGGACAAAAACCTTCCTACCCCCCACGGACTATTTGTGTGTCCCGCTCGGGGAGGCTGGCCGGCTCCCGCTCTCCTCCAAAGGCTTTTCCGCGGCGAGTTCACCGCGGCAGACAAGCGGTGACCTCCGGCAATGCCCGGCTCGCTCTCGCTACTGTCTCCAGTTTGGTAACACGGCACAAAAGCCTTGTGCATGTGTGTGCCCCCCGCCCGGCCCTCTGCACGGGGGGCCGGAGCTTCACACGTTCAGGGCTCCCTCCAGACAAAGCCAGCTAGTTTCTTAATTAAGTCGAAGTGAAAGACGGCCTAAAAGCATCCCACTTACATCCCGAGTACCTTCAGTCCGCACTTCAAACGCGGGCGCTGCGCTGCCCGTCAAACCGCGGCCTGAATCAAACCGCGGCCTTCATAGCCGGGCGACGAGTTTTCTCTTGTAAATGGGGAATGCCGTGGCTTCAGCACGGCCTCTTCAGCCTCCTCTCATCTTGCCTCCAATTTTAGCCGTGTCTCTGGGTTATAGAGGAGGAAACAAAGGGGCTGGTGTGTGTCAGGAGCCCTGCAGAGGGGCTGCGTCCCAGGCCACCCCCACCAAAGCGCGGCACTGTCTGCAGGGCTCTCCACCAGTTCTCATCTCATTAACATTTCCATGAGGGATCAAAGAATATATTAAAAAAATATCTAAGTAGAATTCCTGCTATGGAACAAGAACATACATAAAAAACCTGCTGAGACGCCTTTGTCTGATCCATTCAATTATTATTAGATAATTGTCTGTTCATGAAACCAGCTTTTATTCCCACTGAACCCCGTGAAGTTCTCTGCAAATCTGTCCCACCCAAGCCCTTGCCGCATCAGACTTTTTCCATCATCAGGGCTGGGTTGCACCATGTTCCTCCCAAACAGAACCCGATTATTGCCTGGCAGTAAGTCACTGGGAGCAGGAACCGCTTTAATTTTGTCCCTTTGAGCAGCTGCTCGGGCGGGCCGGGAGGCGGCCAGGAGCCGGGATGAATACTAAAGACCGAGGCATCGCGTCCTGCGCAGGGGTGACAGGGTAGCATTTTCCCCTTGGGGGACGCCTAACGTGCCCAAAATGAGCCTTTTTCTCCCCATCCCTCGCATGTCTGCGTGTCCAAACCTGCAGGCACAAAAGCCGGGATGCACCTGAGCACCTTGTCCCGGCTGGGCCGTGGGTGCTGGTGGGGAACCCACCGCTCCGGCGCCGCCATTCTTCCCCTTCTCATTAGAAATGCCCAGCAACATCCCGCAGACAAAGCCACTGCAAACAAAGTGCGGGGAGAAGGGGGAAGGGGACAGAAGAGGGGTTTTTTCTTTTTTCCTAAAGAAAGGAGTGCGGAGGAATTCTTCCCTCACTGATCTGTAGAATACATTAATATCCCAAAGTGTTGGCACAGCCTCCGATGCTCGGGGGACCAACAATGCGAGCAATGACTCCGAGTCTGGGATCTTCAAATAAACCACCCCTGCTGTCATGGCCACCGGGAAAGAGAATAACAGCAATATTAGCTGACCTTCATTTTGTTGTTTCTCCAGACCTGACTGCTAGACCTCTGTTTGCCTGTTACTAGGATTTCTTGGCTGAAAAATGTGAGCATTTCCTAGATGATACAAGAGGCAGTTTATTAGGTAAATAAACCAGGCCCTAAGCAGTCACTTCTGCTTGATAATGAGGGGGGAAGGAAAAGCCCAGACCTCCCTGCACCACCTAAACCAACCTCAATCACGGCTCTATAACCACCACCACACGCATATTTTTTACAGACAGTTAATGAACAAGAGAAGGTCATTTCAGCCCGGCCAGCTTGCGAGCAAAACCATTTGCTCAGAAAACTATAGGCCATAAAAATCACAGCAGGCGCTGTCTGTATCGTATAAAACTGTCCATCTATGGAAGCAGAAAGAAGTTTAAAACACGCATATTCTTTCAGGCTTCTGACAAAAGCAAGCATCAAGGGGAAATGGTTATAGCCTCGCAAGCAGGGCTGCTGCGCAGCTCCCTTCTTAGCACATCTCCAGGAACGGCAGAGATAAACATAATTAAATTATCAAGCAGACAATAACCCCAGGACAACAATTAAGGGCGATATGCAAGTTCACAGCACCTCCTGTAAAAGGCTGCTGCAGCAAACTAGAGGCAAGTTTTACATTTCCCAATGCATCTCACAGGTACGTGTAATAACCAGACAGTTTAAGGAAGCATGACTTGGAAAATCAAGTTTCCACTGAAACAGGGCTAGTGGCACCATTTTCCTTGCCAAAAACGCAACATTCTGGTGCGGTTGTTTTCATACATAGAAGATAACTGTTGCACAGCAGCTACCATGCGTTACAATCCGAGTGGGGATGTGGTACAAGACACATAATGCATCAAAAGCCACACGAGGCACAAACTCACACCTGCAACTCACCTGCAAACCCCAGCACTCACTAGAATTTCACAGCAAAGTCACCAGCACAGCTGCTCATCCTGCGGCAGAATCAAACCCCTTCCCTCCTCCCATCCCAAAGCGCAATATTATTTCTGAAACGGACAGGGTTGTATATTGAAACAGCAAATCCCACTTTGCTGCTGCAGATCTGTGCATAGGAAAGTGTTCCTGCCACAACGTCCACCCTGTTTTGCAGACAAGTGCGACACTCTAGTGACACATCTCTGCTGTCACCGCGAAGGTTCAGAAGTCACTGCAAACCAGATCTGATACTGGTACAACAGCATCAATGTGAGCCCTGTGTGCATCACCTCTGTGTGACACCGAGCAAAGACGCAAAACCTACTTGAAGCCTTGGGCGAGCAGACAGCCCACGCCAAAGGCTGAGAGGGATCTGATCAATGGGATCAATATCTCAGGGTGGGTGTCAGAGGATGGATCAGACTGTTCAGTGGTGCCCAACGCCAGGGTGAGGGGCAACGGGCACAGACTGAAACACAGGAGGCTCCATCTGAACAGGAGGAGAAACTTGTTTGCTGGGAGGTGCCAGAGCCTGGCCCAGGCTGCCCAGAGCGGGTGTGGAGTCTCCTTCTCTGAGACATTCAAACCCCCTGGACCCACCTGTGTGATCTGCTCTGTGACCCTGCGTGAGCAGGGGTTGCACTGGGGCATCTGCAGAGGGCCCTTCAGCCCAACCAGGCTGGGATGCTGTAAATCTGCCTTAAAGGCCACATTGACCACTCACACCTTCAAGCCGCATCAGAGCGATGCCAGAGTCACGGACTGTAATCTGCAAAAACTACATTTAAGCACAGTGTTAAAGCTGTGGCTGGTTTATTAAGCTCATGACTTAAAACCCCACTTCACATGGTTGTGAGTTTGGAGAAGCAAATCAGGCTGTGCCTGCAGGTCCCACCAAAAGCGGGTGGTGATGGATGGACCTTCCCAGGCAGCACACACGCGTGGACCTGCAGCGAGCCCAACCTAGCTCAGCTCTGCCAGACACGACACTGCCCTTTCCGTAGCTGCACAGTCTTTTGTGAGCTTAAGTAAGTTAGGAAGCTCTTCTCCTGGAGTCCTAGCAGGTCGCTGGGTGGCTATGGGTGCTCCTTCAGAGTGTACCTGGCATCAAAGCTATCGAGGGGATGGTCCCATTAACCCCCACCCTCCCCTGGGCTGGCTCTGCTGACTCTGCAGCGACAGCACGAGTTGCTCCTGTGGGCCGATCTAGTGAAACATCCACTTGCCCTGGGACATGGGGTGACAGCCCAGGGGTGGCGCCTGCAGCTGCACCCCGTGTGTGAAACGGCCCCTCCAGCCCCAGCCTGCCCCCCCGCTGCTGCTTCCGAAAACCCCGCCGGGCTGTTCCCACCCAGCCCCACGGAGAAGCTGAGCCGCTCCCAGCAGCACTAACATCGCAGCGCACAACCCAGCGCACGGCACCCACGTGCCTTCCCAGCACAAACCCATCCCAGATGTGCAACACGGTTTCATTAACGCTCCTGCCGAAGCGTAACTCCTGCCATTGGAATGCTTCAAAACCAACGCCGCGTGAACATATTTGATTTTCACCTTAACTAAAATTCTTTTCCTAAAGTAACACCAGAGCCATCAGACCTGCCAGGCGCCCACCTCAAGGGCAGGACTATCCTATTCCTCTTCCCACTTGCCCGAGGACAGTTTTCCCCCAGCCAGAGAAAGCATGATGGCAGGAATCCTACCGTATTTTTGCAAAACAAGGAAGATCTGAGATCACAGCCTCTCTTGATTTATACCAACCGTTTCTGATGGGATCAACATCCCCTGTGCATCTCAGAAAGCCCTGAAGAGACAACACAACCACCTGGTCCTTAGGAAACTCGTTTCTGCACTGACCACATCCTTCGTGTATTGTTGTGTCCCCTGCTGGCCCCGCTCTCTGCCGGGCGGTGCTCAGGAAAGCGTCTCAGCTGGGCTGGATTTGGAGTACACGACCACGGGAGGCTACAAACGGCTTGCCTGGGTATTCGGGAGCCAAAAATTAAGGCAGAATTTCAAAGTCTTAAGAATGTATACAGTTAATAAACCAGATTATTTCCCCCCTAACTTAACTTTAACGCGGCACAAAAACCCCAAGCCAGAAAATCGTTGTAGTTCAATTCAAGATTGGGTAGAGCGATTATTTAGTCATTGAGCATGTTAGGAAAGAAAAAGAAGAAGGACACAAGTTTTAGCCTGTTCGGTAAAGTACAAATTAACACATTTCAGCACCATTTCCAGAAATATAAATTAGTGATTTAATTCTGCAACATGTATCCTTGGAAACCAAGCTGTAAGCAGTCGCCCTTGGTTATTTCACACTATTCCAATTTTTTTCAATATTCAAATACAACTAATTGCTTGCCCTTTTGGAGTGATGGACAGCTTGGGTGAGCAGGATGCCCAGGGGCTTATTTTACCACACGATTCGTACAATCCCGCTCCATGGGTTGACAACAGCTGCTCTAAATCTCCTGATAGGTATGAACAAGCACTGATGAAGTTCAGTCTGTTTGAACAGCTGCATATGCAAATGTAATTAAGAAGATGTCTACTGCCTTTGCTCTGCTGTCCATGCCCCCCCTGCTCTCTCTCCCGGGGAGGGATGGATGCATTTCCCAGCCCCAGACTGGAACCTGGGCCCCATCCACATCTCACAGACATGCCGCTCCCTCTACCATCACTTCAGGTTCCTTCAATTTAGGGCTCAGCTACCGAACAGCCGATGATTTTGCTACCTGGATGCCCAAGCATGGACGCTACCACCTGAAAAGCAAACCCCTCGTCAGCACCTCGCAGCGGAGCCATTTTCCCCACCCCGTTTGAGTCTGATCGGTTCACGACTGCCCTTCGCCCCTTGTTTGTATTGTACTTGTGCGGCTTCAAGTCTCATTTCATTGTGTCTCTGTCTGCAAAAGTTATCAAGGGGGGTACCTGAGGGGGTCACTGCAGCCAGAAAAAGGCTGATACAGGTGCAGAAGATCCAGCTGCACCTACTGCAAGCAATCGCTGGTTGAATCTGCCAAGCCAGAGCTTGGTGGAGGATGGAGAAGGTTCCAGTGGTTCTGGAGGGTCTCAGTGCCATGGGGTGAACTGTCATTAAATGAAGCAAGCTGATTAACGAAGGCAGGAGGACTGATGCACGCACAGCTCCAGGTCTTTTCCTTCAAACTGAACATTATCTGGGATACGTATCCCCAGATTAGGTGGGCTGAGCTGTGGCTGCCTGTCCAGCACCAGTGAGGAGCCGCAGTGTCCGCACGACCACCCCACGGACGGGAAAACCCACGTGGGGAGCCACGAGCCTGCCCACGGACCACAGCACGACGGAGGCTCTAGAAACACTAATTAGAACGTGCAACTTAAATGGTAAACAGGGCAGAAAACAATGGGACTGTACTGAAGGGAAATCAGATCAAACAGCGCTAATCAGGTTAGCCCGATAATGAATTTTCTAGACAAAGGAAGCATGATGGATCACATCCACGCAGACTTCAGCAAAGCATTTGATACAGTGCCATGTGGGAAATTACTAAACCAAAAAGATGGGGATTAGCAGAACCGTAGGGCCCGGAAACTGGTGAAAGGCGAAGCAGCGTTGAAAGAAGGATCAGAATGGATGGAGGTCACCAGCAGAGCCCCTCGAGGAGCGGTCAGGAGGCTGATCTTATTAAATATTTTTATTAATGACCTTGGCACAAAAAGTAAGTGTGCTAATGAAATCTGCTGATGACACAAAGCTGGAAAGCAGCAGCAGCACGGAGGAAAGCTGGGACAGCACACAGGAAAAAAATGGGTAACTCTGAAAACGAATGGAGGAAGGTTGAAATTCAACGGGATGGAAGAGGAACAAACCAACGGGTTTTGCTATGAGCTGGAAAGAAAATGAACTCAGGTGGAAAGTGTTCAAGAGTTCAACTCAAACCAGAACTGACTGAGGCACCAACACGGTGTAACTGAAACGCTTCAGCAGCCAGAGAAGCGCTGGAGCCGGTGGGCACGGCACCACAAGACGGCTTCGGGGTGCTGCGGTCGGTTCTCATGCTTAAAGCAGCCAAACGTTTCAGTAGGAAGAAGTGTAAAAACAGGCTTGTCAGAAAACAGAGAAATTTAAGATATTAAAATATAAAGATGCTTGTTCAGCCCCACAAAATAAAAGCTGGGAGGGAACGCTGAGTGATCCCTTAGACACGTACATTTGGGAGAGTAAAATTAAAAAGGGGAAAGAACTATTAAAGAGAGCAGAACAAGGGCTGCACGTGGGCAACATGAAGTATCCCTGACAAGTCGAGGCTGGAAATAAGTTTATGATCATTGCAGCCTCCCAATAGGAGTAATGGGGGGGAAAAAACAAGCTTGTTCCCAGCAATGTCTCTGGAAGGGATGCTGTGACCCAGAAGGCTCTTCTCGTCCCTTCCCGCTGAACAGACCGAGCTGACACCCCCAGCAGACACTGTGCTCCTCACCTGGAAACAAAGGCTGAAGGCAACTGCAAAACACCTTAAAAAACAGTTTATGACTGTTTAGGTCCATCTTCTTTCATCAGCTGAATCCATTTCAACATCTCAGCACAAACAATTTTAAGCTAAATATTGTAGCTGTGAGCATGTGTGAGGAGGAGGAGGAGGAAGGAGATGCCTCGAGGTGGCCAGAGGGCACAAAGGGGAGCGGGACTGGGCTGCTGGGGACACGCCACCAGCAAAGGCAGCGTCTGGGCAGCACGACTGACCTTGTTTCAGCGTATCTGCTGAATCAGAAAGCGCTTCACACCGCCAGACATCCCGTGAGCTCCTCGCTGCTCCTCGGGGGCTTGGGGCTAATGGGGCCGCGGAAAGTGTTTCATGTTATGGGGAAACAAGATGGCCTGACAACAAATGAACCAGAACTCAGCTTAGCAACATGTCAAAATCACTGGACCAGTTCATTTAAAAATTGTTCTATTAACATAATTAACGAAGCCGCATTTCCCGCTATGTCCCTGAGCTAATCTGCTTTGAGGCTTCTCTGGTGTCTAATGAGAACTGAGCTCACACGCTTCCCCTCCTCCATGGGGCCCTTAATTGGGTGTCTCTAACAAGGACAGATGCCCAAGTAACCTTGTAGTAACTTATCTTTGCGATCTCTATTTACAGCTAATTTCAGCCCCAGGTAGCCAGAGGGTTCAGGGGTCGGAGGGGGAAGGTGTGAGGGGCTGCAACCAACAGATCCATCGTTCTCCTGCTAGAGTTTCTTTTCAAATCTTCCTCGCAGGGGTAACAGCTCCAAACAAACTTCTCAACATGTAATTGGTTCAACTGGAAGAAACTGAAGGAGGGAAAAAAAGAATAATAAAAAAATGAGGAAAACAGATAACTTGCCAGGGCAAGAAAGCTCATCCCGTATAGCGGGGACAGGTGAGCGGGAGCCAGCGCAGTGGTCGGAGCAGCGCTGGGGAGGAACATCGCTGTAACCTTCCCGAGGGTCGGATTGCAGGAAAGGTTGATTTAATGGCACAATACACCAGCTTCTCCGCTCCACTGAGACAAGAAAACGGATGGGAACATGCTCATCTAAACACACAGCGTACGTCAGAGGAACAAACCTGAGCAACTGCCATCCATAATTTATAAAACAAATTAAATCCATGGCAAAAATCACCATAACTTAGAGCAGAGCGATCGCAGAATCTGGCAGGGAAAGGCCCCCAGCCTGAATGAATCATTATTTTTTAGAGGAAACCTTATATAATCCAAGCTACTCTGTTTTAAAACTAATGAAACCTTCTGAAAACTCCAGTTCACGAGATTCACAGCTCTGGGTTTAATTCAGGTATTTTGGTGATTTGCTAAGATAAAAAACCTACCTGGTTCTAACTGTAAACCCGACCTTAGACTTACAAGGCGGCAGTTTACACCCTGGCTTCAGCATCTCCAAAACCGCCATCGGAATGCAAAGGGATGATGAGCATTTACCTGGGGCCGGAGGAAGGCGATTAGATTGCGATGCCATCTTGTGGAACAGGAGAAAACGAAAGACAAGAATCAAACTGCTCACACTGCAATTGCGTATTATGTTATGGGACACGGGTACCGGCCCAGCGGGGTATATTCGGTGGGTGCTCCTCACTTTGCTCATTTATCTGAACGCTCAGAGGGAGGTTGGCAGTGATAACGTGCTCTGCTGTCCCTGCGCTGCCTAGCAGGAGATTGACACGTTTGTCAGGAATATGAGTTTGCTCTTTTTGGCTTGTTTTCAGCCTTCACCATGACAAAGTGACGGTTTCCTGCGGTGCTGCCCCCGGCAAGCAGGGCAAGGGCAGAGCCCCCAGCGGTGAGCGGGCAGGATTGGGGTGCAGCGATGCCCGTGTCCCTCCCTTCAGGAGAACATTCCCACCTCGGCTCGGCTCCGCACACACCCGATCCAGCTCCAGCTGTGTCCCGTGGGACCAACACCCCTGCGTCTTGGTCAGGTAGAAACACTTCAGGATGCTCTTATCACAACCTGGTGTAGCCATCCTGTCTTTAGGTCAAAAAATATATATAATCTACAAAACTCAAGGATGGGGGGAAAGTTACAAAAAACCACCAGAGCGGTAAGTCAAGATGTAGTTTTATCTTCTGTGTGATGAGGCCATCTGCAACCCATGGGGGAGAAAAACCACGGGCTCTCCGCAGCCTCCTCGCTAGTTCGAAATGCTTGAGCCTGATGGTGCACAGAAACAAACCCAACGTTTTTGGAAAATTGGGATTTTTTTTTTCCAGTTGGCATGGGAACAGATGGGACGACAGTTTGGCCACCTCTACCCAGGAAAACCCAAAATACTGAAGGAATCCTGAGTATTGTATCATTAAGGTATTGTGGTATTTGACATATCATCAGGTTGTTGCAGCTCAAGGGTTTGTCTGGGGCAAATATGTTGCCCCCTCAGCATCTGGACCTTAATTATACTTTCATTCCTTTGCTTATTTTTAAATGTAGTTCTTAAGAGGCCATTCTGAGGGTTAAAGTTTCTAACAAAAAAGTCGGTGAAAAAAGGTTAACGAACGTTACCCTGCACAAAACCAAACCCTGAAGGGACGCAAACTGAGACAAACACACCCAGAAGAACCTGCGGTTAAACTGAAGTCAGCACTGTGCACACAGGCGTTTCTGTCGCAAATTTCATAAAAGCAGCCTAACATTCAATTAATGATTTGCGTGTGCATTTTGGTGAAAGCCCAATGCAAATTTCTGACATCTAAGAAATATATAGGTCCTAATATCCCTCCTACGCACCCAGCGTACGCTGAGGAGATAGAAAACAATGCCAAGCAGCGTGCAAACATTTGCCTGCAGACGACTGAGGATTTTCAACAATAACTTAATAAATGCAGCAGATTTGAGCATATCCTGTGATTATTCTTCTGCTGCACTGCCAGGAGTTCCCAGTGACACCAGTTCGGGGCTGCCCGCGGCCACCAAGGGAGCTGGGCTGAGCGGGGCAGGACTGTCAACAGCTCCGGAGCCGGCAAGAGAAACGGCACCGAAAACAAGCTGCAAATGAAACAACTCACCAGAAACAACCTGAAGGTTCCCGCCAGGCCTGTGCATGGCCGGAGGTGCAGCCGCCGCCGCACGAACCGCGCTGGAAACGCCCACCAGAGCCCGAAACGATGTTTGCATGAGAGAAAGACGTTGAAATATTGATTAAAGTTGGATTTCATCAGCAAGACTTTGATTCTATTATTATACTGGCTGCTAACAAAGACACACCCATTAATGCGCTGCATTCTTGCTCGTTAAAGGGTGATTATTCCACTGTTCGCGCCAGGCTGCTCCGCTTGAAGCCCCAGCCAGTGGCTCCAGGATGGGCAGCATCAGAAAAATAAGAAGACATTATGATTCCAAAAATGAGGCAAAACCAGGGAAACAGGCACACGCTGGAACAGGCTGGGAGGGAAGGGAAGGGACGGGAGCGAGGGGAACCCTGAGCATTTCGCCTCCATTTCAATCCAAACCACAGCACTGAAAACGAGGAGTTACTACAGATTTTATCAATTTAAATGAAATGTTGGAGGGGAGGGGAAAAAACAAAAGCACTTCTAAAAAATCACCTAGCAGGTGCCAGTTTTCCCACTGCTTGGCTTTGTTCAAGGAATAACTGGAGGGTTTTTCTGGTCTTAATATACGAGTTAACTTGCAGCTCCAAGGATAAGGGTGGAAAAGGGATGGGAAGAATGCCATTAAAGCCTGTGTCTTCCAGCACTATTGTTCCAAAACTCGGGCTTAGGCGGAGTAGAGGTGCGATGGGAGGCAATGCCATGTTTACATATGCCCAGATTGTTATGCAAACCCAGCCGGGCCCTGGCGCGGAGGGAACGGCAGCAGGGGCAGCGCTTCTCACCACCCGCACAGAAATGTTCCTCAGTGTGCAAAGGGTGAGAGAGGTCACCCCAGGAATCCGCCCGGGATCCTCCCGGCCTTCGCCTCCATCCTCCTCCTCCTCCTCGCACATTCCCCAGCACCGGCTTCAGAGTTAAAGGCACAGGAGCATCATCCAGCAACATCATCTGGGGGCTGCGTTCACACTGAGAACCCACACCGGGGCAGCTGTGCCGTGTGAGGTGGGATTCACTGCCCTGCACAGGCATTTCGCATCGTGCTCCGCTGTATTTGTGCAGAAAACGCAACCACAGAATTAAGAGGAGACTCCAAAGGCACACCAGGGTATTCAGCACCATTCGAGTGCAATTATTTTCAGATTAAAACCAGCTTGCGTCAACATTGAAGATCTCAAATCAAAAAGTCGGTCGTGAACTCTGCAGTCATACCTTTAATTCTACCCGTAGTTGGTACGAGAGCAATCGGAGACAAACGTCTCCGGCGAGTCAACTTTAACCTCCAAAAGAAGCCACAGATTTACATCAACCAAGCTTTCAAAAAGGTATCACTGCTGGAGAACTAAATAAACCCCTGACATATATTGTCAGTGCTTGAAAAATATCTCGTTGCCAGTTTAAGCTCAGTCGCTTTTGCTGCTATATCATCAATGATCAGAGTAAAAGCTCCTGCCAGCCAGAAACAGGTACGTGACCAAGTCAGCTCTCCACTTTCTCTTTATTAAACTACATAAGGCAAATTTCAATAACTTCTGACTACAAGTCAAATTTCTACAGAGCATGAATTATTCTTGTTAGCATCTTGAGTCTTGAGTCTATGGCAAAAATGAACCACGGACACCAGAACCAGACACGCTGCCTCCACAAGTGTCTCATCCCCACCAGCTTGCCAGGGGCTTCACCCCCACTCACTCATCCCTCCAACACAAGGTCATTTTCTGCCATCACCCGCAGCATCCTTCCACAGCCATAGGATCACAGGATCATTTTGGTTGGAAAAGACCCTCCAGATCAAGTCCAACCATAACCCACCCCTGGCACTGCGCCATGTCCTGAGAACCTCATCTCCATCTGTCCAGCCCTCCGGGGATGGTGACTCCAGCACAGCCCTGGGCAGCCTGTTCCAATGCCCCACAGCCCTTTGGGGAAGAAATTGTTCCCCAGATCCAACCTCAACCTCCCCTGGCGCAATTTGAGGCCGTTTCCTCTGCTCCTGGCGCTTGTTCCTGGGGAGCAGAGCCCGACCCCCTGGCTCCAAGCTCCTTTCAGGCAGTTCAGAGATCAGAAGGTCTCCCCTCAGCTCCTGTTCTCCAGCTGAACCCCCCAGGTCCCTCAGCCGCTCCCATGACACTTGTGCTCCAGCCCCTCACCAGCTCCGTTCCCTTCTCTCAACTCGCTCCAGCACCTCAAGCCCTTTCTTGTCGTGAGGGGCCCAGAACTGCCCCCAGCATTTGTGGTTTGGCCTCCCCAGGTCCCAGCACAGGGACGGTCACTGCCCTGGGCCTGCTGGCCACACCAGTGCTGGTACAGGGAGGGACAATCACCCCCCAGCTCTTCACCCTATAGAGGAAACCTGCATTCACTCACTCCAGGTGTATAACTCTCCCTGGCTGTACAGGAAGGGATGTTACCATCTTGTACGTAGCTTGAGGAGCCACCAGCTCTGAACGCCACCCGGCTGAGAGCACATTCCACGGGACTCCACCAGAAGTGCCCTGTGGCAGCACCCCCGCTGTCACCGGGCGGTCAGAGCTGGTAGCTAGCGAGGCTTTTTAAACCTAATTAACACATACCACTTAATTTCATACAGTCCTGCAATTTCCAACCAGAATATTGTGCAAGGCTGGAGTCGAATAGCTTAAGGAAATTAACTGTACCAACACGCAGCACGCACAGCGAGTCAGACCTGCGACATCGGCTGAAGAAGTTTGGAGAGGTTGGGTTTTTCTAACTTTTCAAAGAAGCTGTCCCAGGGGGGAGTGCTTCATTGTTTAATGACAGGGCAGGGTTTGTGCTCAAGCCATTTCCTACCACAGGACGTGGATTTCTTCTCCACCATCTTCACATGCCGCGTCTGGTTGCGGAGCTTGTCGTCCGTGTTCTCAACCAGGTTTGTGAGGTCGTCGATGATCTCTGGGGAAAGAGAAACACGAGCATTAATCTCCGAGCCCCACGGCATTGCTGCTCAACAAGCACGCGCCTGCTGGAGGCTCCACAATGGGAACCAGCTGCATCCTTCTGTCTTCCAGTATGACAGACCGGGGACCCACACGCACCGAAAACGTCCAAATCTGGGGGAAAACTGCACAAGAGACTTCGACTTATGATTGATTCAGTGAGCTCCTCCACTGAAAGAGCGGAGGGAAAAATACAGAAAGAGCAGGATCAGTCTAGGTAGCCACAGAGAATGAGATGACGGCAGCCACAAAACATGAGCTAAAGTAAGAGAATTAGTGCATATGCTACAGGAAATCTGAAATTTCACTTCCTGGAACAGAGCATCTCAACCTCTGGTCATTACACGGTCGTTAAAACACATTCAGAATCACCATCTCCTAAAGGCTTTTGAGCGCATTCCGTGCGGTCCCAAGCGAGCGACTGCAGTGGACACAACTCCCGCCCGGTTCAGTTCGGGCTGCACGGCTGGCAGTTCTGCTTGCAGCACAAATGAAGCTCCGTGAAAACCAAAGTGCGTACAATTTCTTCTACGTGTATTTTTAATAGAGGGGAAGGAACATTTCAAGCCAGACCACCCCCAATCAGAGCTGCTGCCAGAGAAGAATAACCCCAGGGCTAAGAAAGCCCTAAGAGCACCAATGATCCTACAGCAGCTCCCATGGACCAGCTCTTCTGACAGGTGACCCACCTGCAAGTCCCCTCGTCCTGGCAACCACATTCATGCTGAAAGATTTCCTATCCGCTCCCATTTGCTTGGCTACGCACTGAGCAGGTTCAAAAGGAAAACAGACACTTGAGAAAGGCGAAGGCCGGCGGCTCCCGCTGCGCGGCGGCAGAAGGAGGAGCAGGAGCGGGCTGGCGCTGGAGGGGACCGCTGACCTTCCAGAGGACGTCTCTGTAACCCTGCACTGCCAGCCACACTGACACCGCTCACACAAGCCGAGCCAAGGTCCGTCTGCGGTGAAGCAGCATCTTGCAGCACAAGATAAAACCTACTGCACACCCTTGTAGGAAAATCTCAGCAATTTAAACCCTGAGGAAATTTAAAGAGCTGAAGTGGCAGAAGTTTGAAGGTTGGAGACAAGCTTGGGCAGGGCCTCCTGTACCAGCACGGGCTTGTGTGTGAAAACTGGTGTCACAAGCCTTGCTGGTCCCCACGCGTGTCCCTTTGCGGGGGTGACAGCATCAGCCAGGTCACCGAATGCACCAGGCGGGAGAGCGGAGCGCTGCGACACGAAGGCAAAGGGTGTGTGGGCATCGCCATCTCTCCTCACCTCATCCCGAGATGATGCAGCAGCGACACAAAAACCTGTCTCTACAAATCTGGATACTTCTCCAGGTGATCAAGGCTATAAAATTCAGGCCGGAGCCCTCAAAAGGGCAGGATTTCTTCAGAAGCCTGGGATATATCACACAGCAAAAGTAACAGTGGGCTTTACAGATTTGAGATCAAGACGTGTACACCTTAAATAGGGACAATGTATTGGAAGGGCATAATTTTGTGGACAGAAGCCAGTCTGCTCCTGCCCTTGCTCCTCTGGCTCCGGGAGCTGCGCTGGAGCGGGCACGGGCAGCAACAGGAATGGGGCTGAACTCCAGACAGGGGCTTTACAAGCAAAATACTCAATGAGGGAACAGTGAAGCAAACAGAGCCCAGAAAAAACGTAGGTGGATATATTTGGAAATACTTGACTTGTTGCTTTTGTTAAATAACCCACAGCGGCAGGTTTTGATCTCGGGCAATGAGTGTTCTGGAGCAACGCGGAGCAGCCGGGCTGAAGAGGCGGAGCGGCTGGAAACAGCAGCCGCTGTGGCTCCAGCATCGATCCTGGCTCCCGCTCCTGGGGACAGCCCCAGCAACGCCAGGAGCGCTTCCTGCTGCTTGCTCTCTTACAAAAAACAAACACCAAACAAATGTTGGGTTTGTTTGCTATTTTGCATTAGACTTAAAACATATTTTTGCCCACAAAAACAAATACAAAAATAATTGAATCAGGTCTCAACTTGTCACTGCATCAGCTATCGCAGCCAGAAAATTAAGGCTTCTAAGCTGCAGCTGAACCAAAAGCATTGAAAAAAAAAATGCTCATAAAATTGCTCCATTGGTCACAGTGAGTGGAAGTGCTACAAATGGCACAGGAACCTTTAAGGAATCAAAAATCCATCTTATGCTGAGGGTGGTGAGAGCCTGTCCCAGGTACCCAGAGAGGTGGTGGATGAACCATCCCTGGAGACATCCCAGGCCAGGCTGGATGGGGCTCTGAGCAACCTGAGCTGGTGAAGATGCTCATGGCAGGGGGGGCACTAGGGGAGCTGGGAAGGGCCCTCCAACCCAAATAAAACAACCCATTATTTGTTTCTCCAACCCAAACCATCTGTGATTCTGTGATCCAGATTATTCAGAGATGTGAATTAATCAAATGATACATTAAATGTAGAGAAAAAATATCTTTATAACATCTCTGAAATAAATATTTGCATTATAAGTCAGAGTAGCATCACATTTTGCTGCTGTCGCTTTTTGGGGTCCATCCATGTGCTCGTGTGTGTTCAGGACTCTGCTAAAAGTGACTATCAGAACGGAAAAACCCTCCCTAAAATTGCAGTGGAACAACCACCTGGTAGCAGCAGGGGGTAATTATACACATCTTTTAAATCACATCTGCTAATAGCCAGAAAAGTCAAGATTTATGCGAAGGACACCAACAGAAGACAGACGAGAAAAAATTGAGCAGGAGAAATATGTAATCCTAGGAATTCCTCAGAAGAAAAGCTCATTCTTCATATCCTTTTTCCTTTGAAGATTTTACCATTACAATGAAAATCAGAAACATCCTGTTTGAATTCCTAAAAACACCGATCCGTTCCCTCCAAACCTGGTTCTGCTTCTCTCCAGCCACGGCGCGGATAATTCCAGATCCCCTCTGGAGACGGGAATCCCACCCGTGGAAGCCGTAAGTCACTCTGCGGACGGGCCGTACATCACGGGCCGGGCAAGCAAACCCTGCGCTGAACCCCCGCCAGCTGCTGGGGCTGCGTCCAAACGGGTCCTTTTGCTGTTCTCCCCCGTTCCCCCTTGAAAGCGCCGCCAGCTCCGGCACGGTCTGCCCGCAGCCCCGGCGGTGGCACAGCCTGCAGCTCCTCCATCACGTCCCCCCGCTGCCTTTCCCACCTGCCCAGCGCCTCCGCTGATGTTTCTAACCACCCCGCGGGTCCGAAATGGGGCTTCTCTGGCAGCCCCAGCCTCTGTGGCAACTCAGCCATCAAGTCTTTCTACAGCTGGTCCAAAGTTTTCCAAGGGAACGGTTTCTGCTGGAAAACCATTTGACAGATGATAAAACCAGCACATCCCAGAGCGCTCTGCACGCCCGGCCCTCCCGTGCTTTACCTCCGTGGTGATGCTCTTTATGCTGAAACACAGCCCCGAGCAGCATGAAGTGAATAACCAGTGTTCAGCTTGCAAATTAAATGCTCAATTTTAGCAACAAAATGAGAAGCCCATACGTTTCCAGAGAGCAAAAGCCCCTTTTCCAGCCCGTTCAGCCAGCACATCTTTCCTCCCTTTCTGCCCCCGGTGCCAATCCCCAGCAACGCTGAGCAGCGGAGCCATCGGCTGCTGGGCCATGAGATCATTCTACAGACACAAAATTGATATTGCATCTTCCTCTGCAGGGACTAAACAGCAGCAACTATGCCAGAGTTACGGCACATCCATCAGCACTGCACGTTTAACCAAAAAAAGCATAACTTAGGAGATGAGAAGTCACAACATGAAGCACAGCCCTCAGATGTGGAAGAAATCATCCTCGCCAGCGGCTCTGGCTGCTGCTGCTCCCTCCACCAACCAAGCACCGAACCCGGGAGTATCCCTGCAGCTTCTCCCGTTAGGGATCTCGGGAGAAAGGAACACACGAAGAAGGAGCCAGAGGCGGCCGGTGGCGGAGCAGGAGGGATGGGTCCTTGAGGGAACGCTATGGTTTATTTTGCAAGAAACCATGGGGGTTTCTTCCTACTCTTCCTCCACTCAAGAGCAGGAAAATGATCTGGTTGCCTTCCTGTCCAACGGGTCTCCCTGTTCCCTGCCTTACGCAGGTGCACCAGCCTTCTCAAAGCATGGAATCTTTTATTTAACCATTCTCCTTAACCCGCAGAGCCCCTATGAAGGGTGAACGTCTCTCCCCATGATGTAGAACAGGCCAGAGCTCTGCTTTTATACATGACTCTACACTAATTGATTCTTTTGTTTTATTTAAAACACATAAAAAGCCCCATTTGGTTTTGGCAATTGCACCTTTGAGTCACGCTCATTTTGTCTGTGGAGCAAGAAACCCAAAAGTCTAGTGAAAACGGCCACAAGAAATACAGCACAGACAGAGAGAAACAAACCTGGGGTTTAGCTGTAATTCAGGAGAATGGTGTTGCTGACCAGACATTTCCTTGGAGATGTTTGGATTTTCCATGGATTTAAATTTACAGATCACTCAATAGTATTTATCATCTCCATGTTATACCCCTCTGTGAGTCATGGAAGACTGGAGTCGGCCTTAAGAAAAACTTATAGAGAACTAAAATCCATAACATTTTATGCTATGTAAAAGTACAATAAGGCTGGAATTCAGTGGAGAAGCCAGCAGGCTTTCCCTCCCTCCTTCAGGTCTCTGGTGCCTCAGGAGAAGAACTAGATACCAAAGAAATGAATCATATATCGAATGCCAACCTCTATACGTCCAAACCCCACAATTACATTTTAACAAGAAAGCAGGCATTGTTCAAAATGCCAGTGGTATGAAATGAAGATTGCAACTAATGTAAGTACATCAGAAACCTAAAGAACCTCAGCGTGATGTGCCAGCTGCAATGTCAAGGCAGAGTGAAAAGAGAAAAACACAGTAAAAGCCACAAAGCCAAGAATCACAACTTGTCTCGGTCGCCGCTGGTGGGCAGCTCCCCATGCCTTCTCCTCGCTGCTCAACCCACGGTGACACCCCAAATCCCACTGGTGTTCACGCTGCTCCAAGCTCGGGACACCACGACACCAACGCTTTCTGCTGTGATGAGTTCTGCACGTCAAAGACCAAGATTTCTTTCCCCAACCCGACCTTCCCAAATTTAACTGGTGATATTTAATCTCTTTGTTGACAGAACTTCATGTAAGTATTTAAATAAATAAATAAAATGCTAACTTCTCCAAGGGAGCAAACCAACTTGCTCCTCTGTGTTTCAGCCGGCTCACTCTTTAACTCTTCTGATTTATGGGAGCTCGATGGTTCTTGGAGACAGTCAGGTTCAGAAGCCCTTCTCTGGCCTCCTGCTGGGAACGTGCTTTACGATGTGCCGCGTGTCCGGAGCAGCCCCAGCGCCACAGGAGCCCAGAGGGATCTCCTCTCCCGCTGCTGCGGTCCAGGCAGCGCAGAGATGCCGCTCACTCTTCCCTGCTCCAGGTGAAGAGGAGGGAACTGGGCTGTGGGATGGACAGGCCAAGCAGAGCAGGCAGGACGGCTCTTCTGCCCCCGTGCAGATGTGACCAGCTCCAGCCGCCCCTCTGTGCTCAGGTTATTACAGCCTGAGTCACCCGATGCATCAGCTGTGGCAGCAGAACCTTCTCCTTCACCCAACACAGCCCGCGGGCTCCAGGCCAGGCCAGCTCTCTGCCCCAAGAGATCCTCGCAGAAGGTCTCCTTCAAGATCAGGATTACACCCAAGTTCCTGACAACAGTGAAAAACACACAGACTGGAAAGAACAAACTGCTCCGGAGTGCTGTGCCCTCCGCCTGGCCTGGGGAAGGGAAGAGCAGCCCAAGTGCCCGGCTCAGATGGCCAAGGACCAGCCCGCGCCTCCACCGTAACCTTTTCCCATCGCATCACCAAACCTTCAGCATCTTCAAGGCTGACACTTGCTGGAACAAGAGGGAGTTATTTGTTCTGCTCCAGAAAACCTCGCCACCTGCTCCAAGGACTAAGAGGACACGTCCAGGATTGCTGTTTCCACCACACACCTTTCACATCGCAGCTGAGCGGCCTCACTCATCCATCCCCAAATACGTAAGAATATATCTGGGTCAAACTTGGATACTCTCGAGCAACACGGAACACTTCATCCTCTCAATAGCAGGTCCAGAAGCAGCCAACAGGCGTTTGAAATACATGGTAGTGACAGAGAACCATCCCAGGCTGAGGTTCTGATAGTGGGGTGGCTACAGTGGTAGGTTCTGAGAGAAGTTGCTAGAAGCTTCACCCATATCTGACAGAGCCAATGTCAGTGGGCTCCAAGATGGACCCACCGCTGGCCAAGGCCAAGCCCATCAGCAATGGTGGCAGCACCTCTGGGATAACGTAGTTAAGAAGAGGGGAAAAAATGGCACAACTGCAGCCAAAGAGGAGTGAGGATGTGAGAGAAACAGCCCTGCAGACACAAAGGCCAGTGAAGAAGGGGAGGAGGTGCTCCAGGCACCAGAGCAGAGGTTCCTCAGCAGCCTGTGGTGTAGATCATGGTGAGGCCAGCTGTCCCCTGCTGCCATGGAGGTCCATGGGGGAGCAGATATCCACCTGCAGCCCATGGAGGTCCACGGGGGAGCGGAGATCCACCTGCAGCCCATGGAGGTCCACGGGGGAGCGGAGATCCACCTGCAGCCCATGGAGGTCCATGGGGGAGCGGAGATCCACCTGCAGCCCATGGAGGTTCATGGGGGAGCGGAGATCCACCTGCAGCCCATGGAAGTCCATGGGGGAGTGGAGATCCACCTGCAGCCCGTGGAAGGGACCCAGGCTGGAGCAGTTCATGAAGAACTGCATCCCATGGGAAGGACTGATGTTAGAGAAGTTCACGGAGAACTGTCTCCTGTGGAAGGGACCTGGAGCAGGGAGGAGTGCGAGGAGTCGTCCCCCAAGGAGGAAGGAGCAGCAGAGACAACGTGTGATGAACCACAACCCCCATTCCCCGTCCCCCTGTATTGCTGGCAGGGAGGAGGGAGAGAAACTGGGAGTGAAGCTGAGCCTGGGAAGAAGGGAGGGATGGGGGGGAGCTGTCTCAAGATTTGGTTCTTTCTTGTTTTGTTTTTCTCATTATTCTACTCTGATTTGATTGGTAATAAATCAAACTAATTTCCCCAAGTCAAGCCTGTTTTGCCTGTGACATTAATTGCTGAGGAGATGATCTCAATGTGAGGAGATGATCGTGACCTCTGAGCCTTTCGCTATGTTTTCTGCCCCGTTTCTGTCCGGCTGCGGAGGGAGCGATGGAGCAGTGCTGGTGTCCAGCCCAGCACCCAGCACACCGGATCATCCACAGCTACGGAGAAAACAAACAGCGGTATCCATTCCAGCAAACACAGTTATTAGCTGGAGCTGTTATTTTAAAAGCACACACTGAGAAGTTTTCCCTTTTTCCAGCTGCTTATTTTGTTTTATTCAAACAAAATCCATGGACATTAATTCGAGCTGTACTTAATTGAATAATTTCTCTAGGGAATAGTTTGGAGAGAGGTTTAAAGCAGCCTGTTTCCAAGAGCCATTACTAATTGGCATATACCCCAGTAGCAGTGTGCCAACCAAAATAGTACGTTTTAATGTTACTGGAACTACTCTCAGGCCAGATGTGTTGAGAACTCGCAGTGATATAAGGCAGGCAATAACCATATTCACATGATATAGTATTTTGAGTATCCTTCTCCAGTTATCTGGGAGGAGATAATCGTCTCCTTCACTAGAATACTGGAGAGTGAAACCAGGTCATCTGTTCCTCCCAACAAGTGACCTTTCCTTTTATTTCCCATGTCCAAAGCAGACCAGCACAGTACCTAGTTATCAAATGGATATTAATATTTAAAAATTCAACAAACCCTCTTGTAAGAATGAAAAGAGGTGACTCGGACACGGCCCCGAGCCGCAGCGCCGCCTCTCGGGCAGCTCTGAGCTCCGCTCAAATCCCAGTGCTCCAGCAACACAAACCCAGAGCATTTTTAGGCCAGACTATCGAAACTTCCACCAAAGTCTTCAAGCTATAGGGACAATGCCATTAAACTACTTTCTACAGACTTGAGAGGAAGCAAGGAAATACTGCCAGTAATAGAATAACAATAAATTCCCCATCTCTAGGGCAGGCTGGGGCACCGGGAGACTGGAAACCCACCTATATTTGTGTAACAAACCCCCGCTGATCAAACCACTCTTCCTGTTCTGTTTGTCTTCTGTAAACTCGTAACAGAAAAAGAAAGCACAAAAGCTAATTCAGGCTCCATATGTGTTTGGTTTCCTTTTATCCGAGTGTCCAAGCAGGATTTACACAACGCTGCCGTCAGAAATTCTTCATGATATCCACCCTACTTTCTTTCGGTAGCTCTAATTTTTCCCAAGTTCGTACACCACTGCAATACCTTTCCATAGACAGCAACGGCTTTAATTACAAACACACATCAGTTGCTGTAATTATACTAAGGCAGAAGGTATAGCGATTCCACATAAAACACCACTTGGCTACTAAACACCGTTTTTTAGCCGAAGTTTTGGGTCCTTTTCTCAAAAAACCACAAACAAACACAAAGCCCAAACACCAACAATCCCCAACACCTTACGTTATGCTCCGTGCAGCTCGTCACTTTAAGATCTACTTGACAATTACTACTTCTACACTTAAACTGTGCACCCGTGGCAGTAACATCATGTAGCCCCTGTGGGTACCAAAAACCAGGCCTTAGACCCACTGAAAAAACAGAAAATGAAATACTGAGACAGAACATCTCGCCTACCTGGGTCACAGGCACCTCAGCCCAAACACGCACCTTCCTTCTATGGGATGGAAATAAATTCGCATCCATTATCACAACCCGGCTGGAGAGAATAACGTAACTGTAGTTCATGCATCTGTGGGAGGATGCAAAAAGCCAGCACGTTGCTTACTAAGGGTTTACTCACAAGAGGTGCTCCCCATAAACCCCCCTGGCTTGCACGCCACCCGTCAGCCCCACCAGACATCAGGGCTGGGACGTCTCTGCGACCAAGCAGGACCAGAACGGGACTGGGAATGTCCCTGTGATGGAGCGGGGTTGGGACGGGGCTGGAATGTCTCTAGGATGGGGCTGGAAACGTCCCTGTGATGGAGCAGGGCTGGGATGGGGCTCGGATGTCCCTGGGACATCCCTGGGATAGAGCAGGACCAGGACAGGACTGGGAATGTCCCCATGATGGAGAGGGGCCAGAACAGGGCTGGAACATCCCTGTGATGGAGCGGGGCTGGGATGTCCCTGTGACCGAGTGGGACCAGGATGGGACTGGGAATGCCTCTGTGACCAAGCAGGACCAGGACGGGGCTGGAACATCCCTGGGATGGAACAAGGCTAGGATGGGACTGGGAACGTCCCTGTGACGGAGCGGGGTTGGGACGGGGCTGGGAATGTCCCTGTGACGGAGCCGGGTTGGGACGGAGCTGGGAACGTCCCTGGGATGGTGCTGGGAACGTCCCTGTGATGGAGCAGGGCTGGGATGGGGCTGGAACAGGGCTGGAATGTCCCTGTGACCAAGCGGGACCACGACAAGGCTGGAACATCCCTGGGATGGAGCAAGGCTGGGACGGGGCTGGGAACGTCCCTGTGATGGAGCGGGGTTGGGACGGGGCTGGGAACGTCCCTGTGATGGAGCGGGGTTGGGACAGGGCTGGGAACGTCCCTGTGGCGGAGCAGGGCTGGGATGGCCACGGCTTCCCGCTGCTGGATAACCCTGCGAGACCTCCTTCCCGGACAAAGGCCCCGGCACTTGGGAGTCCCAGCACAAGTTTCCCAAGCACCTTTGAAAGAAAAAACAAAACCAGCTCATTTCTCAAAACCTGCCCAGGACACAGCCCCAGCTCCGAGGCGACTGAGAGTGACGGTTATAAATGGGTAATGTCATTCTGTCCCGGGGAGAAAAATCACCAAATTGTTCGGCTTTGCTGGGAGCGAGGCTGAGCAGAATCGGCCCGTTCCGCTGCGAGCGCCTTCAAAGAAAGAAACGCTGACATTCCTGAGATGTCTAGCAGGCTGCGCGGGATGTATAAGCTCATTCCTACTCAAATTAAAGAAAATGCAATCCAAAAAAGCAGGATTGAACTATTCCCGAAGTGTTAACTGTAACACTATTTCCAACCCCCTGGAACATCCCACATTTTTCACATTAAGAAGTTTAAAAGTTAGTGAAACACTTCATTGCTGCCACGGTCCTTCCAACTGAGAATTATTCAACAACTGGAGATTAAGTGCTCTGGGTTTCGAAGCAGATTAAGAAAGACTGGAAAAAATGACCAGCAGTGTTCTTGCATAGCTGGAGCCCAAAAATATATTACATGGACTGCAGTTAGAGGAGCAAAAAGGGAATATAGCTCAACGTGCTGATGTGATGCTGACTTCAGTGATACAAGCTTTAGTGGTTTGCTCCTTTCCTTCCAGTTTCACTCACGTTATGAAGGGGCAGAGCCACTCAGGTGGGACAGACACACGGACCGGTGGCCTGTCTTGCTCCGGAGGGTTTCTCAGGGGGACTGACACCGTTCAGAGCTCATCCCCTGCCATTAACCTTACCCTGCAAGGGAAGATCATTTTGTTGGCATCCTTCTCCCAGACAGGCCAACCTGATCCTGTCTTCAGTCCCCAAATAAGCTCCATGAGCTCCTCCTCACCAACAACCTCTGCAGAACCCCAAGGTGTCCTGGGAACAGCAGGGTGACCATGAGCCAGCACTGGGCCCTTGTGGCCAGGAAGCCAATGGTACCTGAGGTGGGTTAGAAGGGGGTGGTCAGTCGGTCAGAGAGGTTCTCCTGCCTCTCTGCTCTGCCCTGGGGAGACCACACCTGCAATATTGTGTCCAGTTGTGGCCCCTCAGTTCCAGCAGGACAGGGAACTGCTGCAGAGAGTCCAGCGCAGCCACCAAGATGCTGCAGGGAGTGGAGCATCTCCCGTGTGAGGAAAGGCTGAGGGAGCTGGGGCTCTGGAGCTGGACAAGAGGACACTGAGGGGTGACTCATTCATGTTTACAGATATATAAAGGGTGAGTGTCAGGAGGATGGAGCCAGGCTCTTCTCGCTGACAACCAGTGATAGGACAAGGGGCAATGGGTTCAAACTGGAACACAGGAGGTTCCACTTAAATTTGAGAAGAAACTTCTTCCTGATGAGGGTGTCAGAGCCTGGCCCAGGCTGCCCAGGGAGGTTGTGGAGTCTCCTTCTGTGCAGACATTCCAACCCGCCTGGACACCTTCCTGTGTAACCTCATCTGGGTGTTCCTGCTCCATGGGGGGATTGCACTGGATGAGCTTTCCAGGTCCCTTCCAACCCCTGACATTCTGGGATTCTGTGATGCTGTCATGCAGCAGCAGATGCAAAATTTAATTTAAAGAAAATTTCACTGTGTCAAGCCCTGGCCCCTAAATACATGAAGGCTTCTCTTCGCCTCAGATAGGGCTAGGAGCTCACACAATCTTCTGAATGATCTTAACGTATAGCCCTAAGGAAGATGCCCACAGTGCATGGGGACACAGCAGGAGGGCTCATCAAGCCCCTGCACACCCAGGGGCTGACAAGAACTCCAGGAAAGTTCATCAAAACAACACTCGAAACAACCAGCCACCTCTGCCAACGAGCTCACTTCTACCAGGTACTGCCAGTCCTCTCGGCTCCACACATCTGCTGTTAAACCTCTTCTAAAATAATTCAGGCTCACCTGAGCATTAAGATACTTGTTTAACTCTGCTCCAGGTATTTAGAGATGAGGAAAACGCAGAACCGTGAGAATCAGGGAGTTGTCAAGCCTGCAAAACACAACTGCCATTTCAATAAACATTCAGGTTGGTAACAAGCCAACAGAGCATCACAGTGTTCACCACAAGAGCATCACGCTGTGGACAGCTGCATGGCATTATCCTCTTGGATCACAAACGGGGAGGAAAGCCACTTTAGAATTGGTCTATCAATCATGGGAGGAGCCAGAAAACTTGCAAGTGCTTCATGGCTCCAGTATTGAAAGCAGCTGATAAAGCTGAGGTCAACACAGGCACCTGGGACTAATCTCCAGCTGACATACTTCATCAGGCTCTACTGGAATCAATGGTAAATTGACTAAATTAGCAAAAGGAATACATCATCTAACAGCATGCTCGGTGCTGAGCAGTCCCAGCAAGCAGGACTGCGCTGAAGCCATTCCTCCCATATTGCTGGAATTACTTGCGTCCTACCTGCCCAGAAGTTTGAAACAGACCAAGAGCAGAGAAAAAAGTCTCTTGAGTTGATGGCTCAAAAATGCTCCATTCCAGGTCTGCAGTCATGGAAAAAGTTCCGATTACTCAGAGAAGTGGTTAAAACAACAGCCGGGGTGGAAAGAAGGACTTCCACAGATAAGACGACCTCAAGTCTACGAATCCTGGTCAGCCTGAGCTAATGATTTTCTTTCTTCCCATTTCCTTCCACCCAAACTTGTGCCAACTTTCCACATGCCCTCCCAAGGCTTTTCTGCAGATGTGGCTGAACACGACTGTTTAGCGTGGCTCCGTGCCCGCGGATTTCTGCAGAGCAAGGAAAGGCTGTTACACAGAGGGAGCCCTTACACAGCTGCTCCGCTCCTCTATGATTTTCTCCTTTCTACAGCTCATTTGTTGGAAGGACCAAAAGTGATTAATTGGCACAAGCTGCACAAAGCTGAGGGTTTAGTGCCACTAAGCAACGTGTCTGTAGGACACTTGAGGAGACTGTGGCTAAATACGGGTTTGATCTCGACGCACAAGTTCTGAATTTCAGCGTGACGAACTCCAGCGCAGGAAGGAAACCTTAAGCCTCCACTTTATCAAGCTACACAAATACAGGGTTTATCAAACTGAAGAGATTACTGGTGCTCATTGTGCTTCTGCTGCAACTGTTGGCAGAAGCTGGATCGCTCTCGGATGGGAACGGGGCAGCGAGAGTCCGTACAGCACACAAGTTCTTCTCTAGCCAAACACCTCTGTTGCAAAAATAAAGAAAGAATGTGAATACAGACAGGGCAAAAAATTACCTCGAGCTCTGTGTGTGCTTTCTCAAAATCATTATTTCTAATGACCCAACTTATAACATCCCACTTAAAAGAAAAATGCGCTGATACTACAAAAGGTACTTCTAGCCCCGGGGATTTTATTTTTCCTAATTTTTCACTAGGAAAACCGTAAGCCATTTTTGTCATTTGTTACACCCAGTTCTGAGTGTACTGATACTAATCTGTTGTTCCACATCACGGTAAAAAGGCAGAGATCTTTCTGACATGTAACAAGTGACCACATTATACCTGCAAATTCACTGCTCTTCAGAAGCTTCCTATGTTTGACCAGACACCAAAAGGCCACAAACCTTTTAGTTGACAAGCCCAGTTTTAACAAAGCACAATGCAAAGCTCTGCCATCTCCACCCCGCTATGTATCTCAAGGCAAATGAGAAAGATCTGCCCTTTTTCACTTGGGAAGGGTTCAGCTTCAGGACATGTGGTCGGAGTGTCTGCTCCTTCATACGGGCTGGGAGAAAGTTACAGATGTTTTCATCTTTTATTTGAAAGGACAATGAACTCTCGCTGCCTCATTCCCAACCCCAATAATTCTGCAACCCAAACGGATATTAATTGATAGATGCATTGTACGAATCTTCATGAGCACAAAGGATCAGATTCAATGGCCTGGCCAAGACCATTATGTTTCTCTCTTAAGAAAAACCAAACCAAATCCTCTTTGGACACTCAACACGGCTCTTAAAGCCTGTCCCAATTCAGTCATGCTTTAGAGAACCCCCGTTCCCCAGGCAGAGCTTCCCCTGCACTGGGGACAACAGTGACCATGAGCCCACCTGGGCACCCCAACCCCTGGAAACACTGATAATCCTGTTTATAGGCCCCTTCACGAAACTGGGGCAGAAATCAGAAAGCATAAGCTACGATCTTTACCGATGAATATCAGGGAAAAGCTGCCATTTCCAAGCGAGCACCCACAGCCGTCCCCCCGTTGCCACACGTTTTAGCAGAAGGAACAACCTCGCCGTTCTTTAACTTGCACTGATTGCATGGAGATACATAATTTGACCATTTGACATGTTTTAACACCTTACGAAGTATTTGATATGAGCACTAAGAGGTGCGCCAAACACAAATGGTACCTGCAGCCCGGCCAAGGACGAGACACTTTGGAGTCTCTGGATTCTGAGGTTTCACATCACCAGCATTTCAAGATTTCAGAAGTTCTGAGCCTCAATCTTAAATTATTTTTTCAAACCCTCTTAAAACACATTTAATCCTTTGTTTTCTTTCTGAGGAGAAAGGTTTCAAATCTGGACTGTCAACCTGCATTCCAGAGCATTAGCCTGGCAAAGCAAAGCCGCTGAGCTGTAAATCTCCAAGAAGAGGACTTGTCAGGGAAATCGCAACTCGGCTTTAACTACAAGCCCAGCTCAGCACTAAAGCCAACAGAACAAGAGCAAACAACCCAGGCAGCTCCGGGACAACTCTGAAAATGAATCCTGCTCCTGACAGAGCAAGCTAAGCTCACCCATCCAAGCCCGGCTTGTAGCAGCATCTCTGCACCCGGCTTTAATGTGCAACAGTCGCGTCAGAGTGCACTGCAACAACCGCCCAGCTGAAGTCTGCACATCGTTTTCCACAACCAGCACCCCGATGTGATGATTTGCAGTTTGCAATGTGCTTTGGAGGGTTGAATGCTCGGTCCCCACAAGCCACAAGAGCCCAGGTCCCCATTGCGACCCGAGTGGCTCCGCTGGCCACGAACACCCGCACTGAGACTCAAAAGCAACAAGATAAGCTCCAAAGAATTAAATTCTTCCAGCCAGACTTCAACGGAAATCCAAACGCCGGCAGCGCAAAGTGGAACCCGCGGCAAGAGGGTGTAGAGTGGTAAAACTGATAAAAATAGAAAAAGCACAATCTCCTTGGCGCCCCAGGATAATGGCAGGTTACCCGAGTGTCTCAGCTAACGTAATAAAAAAGTGTGAATGTAACATTTTTTGATCATTGCACCATCTATTTATTCAGATTTTTAGATTTATAAGTTAGCTGCTTAAAAGAATTCCATTTTTGCAGTTTTGGAAAAAAACAACTTGAGGCTCAATTCCGCTCTCGAGTGGCTCGGAAAGGTCGGGCTGATCCGCAGAAGACACCTCGGCAACGGGCTGGCTGGACAGCTCTTCTGTCAGCACTCCTTTCACCAAACACTCCACGGTCTAACTCAATTACTTCTTATACTTTCTACTAAAGTCCTTTATTAAATCTCCCTTCCTACCACATGTACAATGCAGAGCTTTGTGTGGCAGGCTCTTAATGTCACTCTTTCAGCTCCAGTTCCCTGCCTGTGTCTCTGCTGATCTAAGCCACCCCAAGTGTGAGTTCATCTCCTCACCTTCGCTGCCCAACACCACGGCCAAGTCGTCTTACTTCTTCCAAAAAACTGGTCATGATCAACTCAGACCAGTTCTGTTGAACCAAACAGCGTTACCACAATGCTCTGCCGCCGCGTGAAGTCTGCCAAAAATATCCTCATCCTCTAACAACTGTAACCGTAAGGTAGCTGGTTTACTAATACATCCAGTTACTAGAACCACATCGAGTCTTTCCTGTCTGGTTCCTAAACGAGCAAGAAAATACACTGAAGTTTTGCTCTAAACTAAGACCAGTACTATGATACCAGTACTACGATACCTGTACCTTGATACCTGATGGAAAAACATCGTGTAGGGGCACACTGTTATCTACCCACATAGAATCACAGATGGTTTGGGTTGAAGGACCTTCCCAGCTCCCCCAGTGCCCCCCTGCCATGAGCAGGGACATCTTCACCAGCTCAGGTTGCTCAGAGCCCCGTCCAGCCTGGCCTGGGATGTCTCCAGGGATGGTTCATCCACCACCTCTCTGCCCAACCTGGGCCAGGCTCTCACCACCCTCAGGGCCAACAATTCCTCATGTCCAGCCTGAATCTCCCTCCTTTAGTTTAAAACCATCACCCCTTGTCTTGTCACAACAGGCCCTGCTCAAAAGCCTGTCCCCATCTTTCTTACTGGTATGGAAAGGCCGCAATAAGGTCTTCCTGAGCTGAACACCCCCACGTTACTTCTATCAGCATCCAGGGCCACCAGAACAGATGCCCGTACTGTCACTGTGATACAACCTCCCAACTTGCCCTGCTCTGTTCCCCATCTCGTACTCCATCTCCCGTGCCCTGACCCAGTGGGCTCTGGGCTGCCCCTTCCCGCGTGTCCGATGGCTCCCGAGGGAGGCAGGGAGGAGCAGGCAGGGGAGGTGATGCTGCGTGGCCACGCTGCGGCGGCCCTGTCCGGGAGGTGCTGCGGGATCACCCGGGGTCTCCTCTCCGCAGACCTTTCAACAAAAGACACTATTATAAGATTAAAACCTAGTTGAAGTAATTGTGTATGGAAATTCCTTTTATTAGGGCTGTGGATAGAGTCTTATCAGGTTTCACGGCTCAGAGAGCAGGCTCTGGCAGGCAGGCATGTTCATTAATAGCTATTCCAGCTGTGGCTGACTATTTCTGCTCACCTGGTTTTTGTCACAGTGAAACAAGACACATCGCCATGTTCTACAACAGATATTTTCGCTAGAGTAACACATTGCTCCTTCGTCACTTAATATCAAGTGCTCAGCATAATTAAATTGGTTAACACAACACCTCTGCCATCCAGCACGCACAGATACCCCATTCAGGACACCGCAGAGCTGCAGCTTAGTCCTGGCATGGGTCTAAAATGGAAAAAAAGAGCTGGAACAGCCACTAGAAGAGAGTCTGCTCTGGTCTGCAGTCCAGAAGCAGGTACTCAACTTCATCAAGTCAACACTTGAAACGGGGCAGAGGGAAATGTTACAACAGGCAAAGAACAATAAACAACAGACAAGAATTTGACCAAAGAGTGTAAACGTCATCGTGGGGTTATGTTCCTACATCCTCTATAGAGAACTGCACTCCTGCAACCCAGACTAACGACAGAGCCCAGGGAACGGCAGAAGATGTGCCGGGGAGGGTCAGTGGGACATGAGGAAAAGGTTCTTCACCCAGAGGTGCTGGACACTGAACAGGCTCCCCAGGGAGGTGTCACGGCCCCAACCTGACAGTGTTCAAGAAGAGACTGGACAACGTCCTCAGACACACGGGGTGACCTGTGGGGTGTCCTGTGCAGGGACAAGAGCTGGACTCCATGATCCTGGTGGGTCCTTCCAGCTCAGGACACTCTGTGGTTCTAATCAATGCAGCTTCAAGGAAGCCACCCAGGTCAGGAGCCCCAGGACATATGCGCCAGCAATGATCACCTTCGTGGGGGTATTCAGTGCTCCGTTTTAAAACTCGTGATCGCCAAGGTCTAACACTTACTGTACCACCAGGTACCCCCTGGTAGGTACATATACCATGGCACAAGACAGAGCAAAGGGACAAAAAACAGTGACAGAAACATGGAGAAAAAAAACAGAGCAGAAAGGTTGAGGAAAGCAAATATGCTGGTAGAAAGAAAAGGGATGGTCTGGCAAGCTGGCACGTTCCCTGACCTCAAATTTGATCATGCAGATTGGTTCAGACATTCTGATTTTCTACCTCAAGCTGTGATCAGCAGGCATCAGTTCCTTCTCAAGGAGGCTTAAACAGAGCACTGCAAACCCACCTGTCAAAGCCGGACATCTTCTCCTACCAGCATCCGAACACACACAAGACGTTCCTCCTAGGGAACATCAACATGTTTTGAAGTCCTGGCTGAACAAAACCTTCAGCTTCCCTCTCTTCTACCATTTCCTTCTGCTTTCACTGGTATTGTTTCCCAACTCTGAATGTCCTGGCGATGCTGCTTTTGAGAGAAGACACACAGAAAATCTGCGCTCGCTGTTAGGGCACGATTAGCAGCACAAACACTGTAGAGAGCATGGCCCGAGCCACACAGAACCCGCTGCTTTCCTCGGGGTGCCCCCACAGGTTCCTCACACCTTATTCTTACACGTCTAGAGCTGCAGGCGTTTCAATAACTAGCAAAATATCATACATAGAATCACAGAATCATTTTGGTTGGAAGAGGCCCTCAAATCACCCAGTTGCACCATTCCCCAGCCCTGGCACTGCCCCATGTCCTGAGAACCTCATGTCCGTCTGTCCAACCCTGCAGGGATGGTGACTCCAGCACTGCCCTGGGCAGCCTGTTCCAATGCCCCACAGCCCTTTCCACAGAGAAATTTTTCTTACTATCCAGTTTAGCAAACACCTAATACACTCTAAGCATCCTTTTTGCTTCACGTTTTCTGCATTCTCTCAGCCACAGGAGAACGATGTGCGCACCGAGTCAGCTCAGCTCACAAGCATCTCCCCAACACCTCCTCCGTACGGACCGATAATGCTCCTCGGACGGGCCTGTCATAATTGTGGGGTAAATGAAAACCAAGCACCAAGACGAGCGCTCATTTTCTGATGTTTATTGGCTGAGGTAATGGCTCCGAGCGGGAAAAGCGCCGCTTTCCGAGGGCAGAGCACGCTGTTTGTAATGCACGCTTTTGAAGCCCGGCAAGAAAAAGAACAAATAAAGAGGGTTTTGTTGTTTTGTGTCCGAGGTTTTGTGTTCTCGCTTCTTTTTTTTGAACGATGTGATACAAACCAGCTCGATACACAAATTAGAGGTGATCTCATCAGTCCATTAGCCCCACTAAAGCAAGACCATCACTGGCGAGGGGATGTGCTGGCCAGATACGACTGATTGGCCTGCGCGGAGCATTAACACGGGGGTACAAACGCAGCCTTCATTACACAGGCAAGGCATGGCTCCCCGCTTTCAATCCCCTGCAAATAGTTTCGCCGCATTGAACAGTGGGATTTGAGAGCAGCGTCTCCCGCTCCAGTATTTGGGCAGAGACCGAGGCCGGTCCTGCCGCTCCCCGGACAGAAGGAAATGACCCCCAGACATCATCTCCATCGCCGGTTCCCACAGCGCCGGCGCCTTGAACAGCGTCAGCCCCTGAAAGGAGGGGAGGAAAAGCACTTGAAACTTCAGTAAGAATAGTAAACCGTGGTTTAGAAGCCTTTGCCTTTCATTTCTCATAAACTAGAGCTCCATCACATCTTTGCACCAAGTTTCTTTTCATTTCTTTGTGCAGAATGAACAATGCTCGCAAGCTAAGAAAGCCTCATTTCTAAGATGTTTCTGTTTTCAATCGAGCAGCAGAACTATTTGTTTTCCTAGCCAGTGACGGAATTAAACAATTTGTCTTTGAAAACTCCATAAGCCTTCACCCTGACAACCCCCCCATCTGCTTTTCAGATTAAGGTACTTTGATTTTTACCAGCTAAGGGTTTATGAACTGCTGTATAAACCAAATTACTCTCATAGTAAATTATTTAAAGCTTACATGTTATTTTTTAAACCTTTCCCCACAGAGCACTCTGGAGATTCAGAAAGGAAAGGCTCACCAGGGCACTTTGAATTTCAAATGCGTAACAGGGAAAACCACGAAGCTTCCAGAAACTCAGATTAACCAAAAAACCAACAACAAACATCCCCCTGGTTAAGTGAGGACGAGACACAGCCCAGGAGAGACTTTTCAGGGTAGCGCTGTTACAAAAAAGCAAGCAAGCAGCTCCATTTCAGTGGGAGGGAGCTCTTTACAAACAGATTAAACTCCATCGGAGGCAGCATTTATCCCTTTGCCGCTCTCCGCCTCGCTCCCTGATTGAGAACAGGGGCAGGAGAGATGCTCGGTGCTGGTTTCGGAGGTCGGCAGCAGCAACACATGGCATGGGTGTTTGGTTTAGCGGGAAAGCCGCCCCGCACGCTCCCGCCCGCTTTGGCTGTGCCACAAAGGGCCGGAGCGCCCCGGGGCACACGGCCGCAGCGCTGAGCCCACGGCGGCTGCTCAAACTGGGACGGAGCGATGGGGAAACCCACGGGGCCCTGGCGACCGTCAGGATATAAAGCCAGTGGCAGCAGATTCATCTTCTGGCCACCAGCTGTGGGACAATTTGCTGTGCACAGGGAGAGAAAGGGGCAGCGCTGCTGAGCCACCCCGAGCCCCCTCTCCACTCTCTGGGGAAACTCTTCTCCACTGGAGGACCAAAATGAGCACAAACCCGCTGATTTGCAGTCCCAGCGCTTCAGCAAGACTCCTGCAGGGACGAGATGTGCGTGGCTATGGTATGAACCAGCATCCTTCAGCGAGCACTAGCAACGCACCTCTACCTTCTGCTACACATTGAATGCTAAGGAATCATCCACCAATTCAATTCTTAGTTTTAGGACAGTAACTGTTCCCATACATTAATATTTGTAAACTGTTAAAGAAACTTATAGCCCTCGGCAAGTTAAGAAGAGTGACCAGCAGCTCACAGCGAGTGTCCCTTGGGGCGTCCCCAGGGCAGAGCACAGAACGGGACGGGGTCACACCCCACGTCCCAGACCTGCCCTCGCAGCCGTTTGTTCCGCACCGTTCTCTTCCTGCTGCGTTTTGTCACTGACGCGCTCCAGCACAAAGAAAAGTGTGTTACAACAGCATCACGGCAACACTGGGCGATTCACTTGAGATGTCTGGTCTGCATGTGCCTGTGGTGCAAAACACTGGCTGACGTGACCAGAAGTGCTGATTTCCAGTGACCGGCCCCTCTGCCACCAGCACAGCTCAGCAGCAGCCAGGTGAAACGAATTATTTCAATTAACTAATGAAGAAGAGCAGGCATCAGCACTAACTCCCAGAAGTGTAGTACAGCTAAATCCAGCTGCTGTTCTCCTGCAGCGCTGGTGGGTTCCCGCTGCTGCAGAGGCTCCTGCCGTGTCCCACGCGGCTCCGACAGCACCGTGACGGGGCCTCCAGCTGCAGAACGATCAATCATTTCTCCAGAGGTCCCTCCTGTCACACCAGCATTAGCAGATTTCAAACTGGGGGTTGTCACACAACTGGCCCCCAAAAGTTGTGAGTTTTCTCATGTAAAGTGCTGGGGAGAGAAGGTCTCAGCTCCTGTTCTCCAGCTGAACCCCCCAGGTCCCTCAGCCGCTCCCATCACACTTGTGCTCCAGCCCCTCACCAGCTCCGTTCCCTTCTCTCCACTCGCTCCAGCACCTCAAGCCCTTTCTTGGTGTGAGGGGCCCAGAACTGCCCCCAGGATTCACGGTTTGGCCTCCCCAGGTCCCAGCACAGGGACGGTCGCTGTCCTGGGCCTGCTGGCCACACCAGTGCTAGTACCAGCCAGGATGCTGGTGGCCTCTTGGCCACCTGCTCTGCCTTGGATGACTTCAGAGTTTTCACTTCAGCACCCACTGCTAAAGCTTCCGTCTTTTTTTAAGGCTCCTCCTTACAGTCCCGGCATTCTCTCCTCTCTTCCAGTAAGATTTCCTCAGCCTTTCGTGTGATAGTTGGCTATATGAAAAAAGTATACTGAGTATATATAAAATTTACACTATAAAAGCATCTCTGTTACACAAGCATCATGATCTTGGTGCCAAATACATCTCCCTAGTTTCTAGCATCTGCACTGACCAAGTTTGGCCCCACTTTATCAACACAACCTCCTTTCAAATGCCCAGTTCCCGGGGGTCCTGCCCACGGACACGGCGCTTCACAACACCTTAGTATTGGGAGGGCTGAAAACAGCAATTCTTGAGCATAAAGCCAAGCCCATCTATCAGCAGTACTCAAAAAACCCAAGTGATACAGATTATGAGGAAGAAAAAACACTCCAAGGTTTTCTGCACAAGGAAATAACAAGCTCCTGAGCTCACAGCTTAGGAGAGATCGGAGAACTGGAACATCAACAGCAGTTTGGTTCAGCCACCCAATAACAAAACATTTCAACCAAGCTCTGTTTTAGCTGGGAAGGGTATGACCCCCCCAGCGACCACTGAGCTGTGCTGGGCTAAAGGTGCCTTACGCCAAAGCCAACTCTTCCACGGTGCTGGTCGGCAGCAACGGGCACAAGACAAACGCGCTAAAAGAGACACGCTTCAAAAAATTAAAATATTAAGAATAAAGCAAGAGGAAACAGGTAATAACAATCTTAGAGAGGTGGCGAAGTGAGGGCTCTTGTGGGTGTTTTTTTCCCCTTTGGAAAAGAGCAAAGAAGTCATTCTCTCACGCAAGATGTTTTAATTCACGTTGTCACTCTGACATCTCACTCGCGGGCCCACCAAACGGGCCCAGGGAAAGGTCAGGCGCTGGGTAACAGCGATACATCAAGCAGCAATGAAAAATAAGAAACGTCCCGCACCGAGGACACGTTAATGGCTCCTTCCAGTCACCACGTACCCTTTTGAAGACTTGAAGTTGCAAATTTCTATTCAGCTTTCACAGCACCAATAGCCACAAGAAAGCCGCCCAAAGCCCAGCGTGCCGAGTCACGGGGATTCGATACGAAGGTCACTCCTCCAGCCCCGGGCAAACCGCTTCAAACCTTTAACAGACACCAGTACAATGATACTTGTATTGATTTTAGGATATGAGACACAGGTCAAACGCCGAGTGCATGAAAATAATTCACACTTGTAGAAGAACATAAAACCACTAAATACTCAGGAAAGCCCTTGTGCTGGCATCGGTGGGGTGCAACAGGTCATTTATTAAGGCAGATTAATGCACCCACAAAACCCACAGCGTTAAGACGATTTTGACCTCTCTAGATCGGCTGCTGATGTGATCAAGGTCCAAAAGAAATTAACCTTTTCTGCTGCGACAGAACAATAAACCGGCTTCCCCAAATACAGTGGTTAAAGAATCCAGGTTCCTGACCCCGAATGTTTTACTAGTAGTATGCTGTGCTGTAGGGAACAATCGGGACGACATTTGCTGAAATGTGTGGGATTTATGATACAAGACGTTGCACATATGTGCCAAAAGAGAAAAAAAAACAACAAACAAAACTCTTAAATCCAAGCAAATCAAGATTAATTAGCTATTAAAATAGCTAAGAGAACACAGTGCAGTACAGGTGGTACAACACACCATCTCACTTGCTGTGCACGGTGACTGCGGTTGTTTCTGAGGTCACACCGTCCGTGTATCTTCCATCGCACTCTCACTGGGAAAAGCAAAAATCGCTGCTCCTTTGTAAACTCCTGCTCTTTGTAATTCTGTAGGTTTGCACTTTGATAAACAAACGTGACGCAGCCCTTTAATACAAGTCCCACTAAGCCCACAGGAAAATCCTGCGTTGTCTGGCTTTGATCATCCAGACAGACTGGAAATTAACTCTGGTATTCGCACAACGATCCTCATATGGAGGTTGAGGACACCCTGTCCATGCTGCCCCATCAGGGAGATTCACCCGAACCTGCTCCCCCCTCCACCCAGCCCAGGGACCCGTTGGTTTATTGCTGCTAATTGCAATGACAGGTGTTCAGAGATCAACAGGCTGACAGATGCCTCAGAGCTCAAATGCCACCCCAGCGGCCCCAGCAGCGCCTCGGGATCACAAACAAACATTCCGCTGAAATCACAGCAGCATGACTTTTTTTCTTCCTTTTTTCTTCCTACTGGCCCAGGAATGCGAACAAGTTGTTAATACCCTGCAATCTGCTCGGTTTCCCTCTTAATCCTCATTTGAACCGAGCCTCTCCTCGCAGGAGATCATATCAATATGTCTCTCACAGTCAAACAATGCGGGAAAGAGCCAATGTTATTGTGAGCCTGAGGTGGAACGACTCGGTTCCCAGCGGGAGATCAATTTGTACAAGGAACCAGCGGTTCTTCCCTACCAGGGGGAACCACTTCAAAGGAGCCGGACTCCCGCGGCAGCGGATCTCCCGCTGGCTCCGCTGGGCCGGCAGGCGCTGACGGGCCCTGGGTGCCGCTATCTGTGCCCGGTGGGCACACCTCACACCTCCATCCAGCGCCTCGACACCGACTGGGGACCATGGCCCGGGACATGATGTCCTATAGCTGTGCTCCTCGTCCTGCAGCCTGGGAATCTGAACCACATCCCTCCTTCAGGTACCCCCGCTCTGAATTTGTTGTTCTGCAACACGGCAAACTGCCCATTGAGTTTATTTTCACGCAGTTTTCGGCAGCTCCCCACCGACCGCACAGGTCAAGTCAGAGACGTCTCCAGCACTGCGTGTCAGGACGTTGCAGCTGCAAGGAGCAGCAGCTCCAGAAATCGCTCCTGTTTGTAGGGAGCGGACTGACCCGGTACTGGCCCACTGTTTGTGTATCCTGATGCTGGTAACTGCTGGCAGGATTTACACATCCTTAGGTTAGTAACTGCTGACATGGATTGTTCTTTTAATTGGTAACGACTACACAACTGAGCATCCAAGAAAACTGGAGACCAATTCGCTGGCATTACACACCTACATCTGCCCCAGTACCTTTTGTTATGTTTGTTACTCCATCCTGGGAAAACTTGAGTTACTGAGAGATAAAAGAATTAACATGACAATATAGAGCAAATTCACTTGCTGGAGAGACCAGGAAAACCAGCTGATAAAGGGCCACTGGGTATCAAATCTGTAAAAGCTGAGCAAGAGAAAGTGGCTCCTCTCCAGGCTTTAGCAAGTCTCTTTAACACTTAACTCTTTTCCTTTAGCTGTTTACAGGATATTTGAACTGTTTGTTACAGACACAACATCTTCCACCACTTAACTGGAGAGTGGAAAAACTGCTTGATCAGCTCCTGTACCAAAGTACCACCCTGAGCACACCAGGACTTGATTTACCCAGGGAAATAGCTGCTCAGCAAAAGCCCATGTGAGCACCCAGACCCCAGCTAAGAACATGGACAGACAAAATCAGCATGGAAAAGGTTTAAATCCTCACCAAAACTGACTTCTGTAAAGGTTTCCCTGTTCAGGACAATGGGACACAGAATCCCAGAATGTCAGGGGTCGGAAGGGACCTGGAAAGCTCATCCAGTGCAATCCCCCCATGGAGCAGGAACACCCAGATGAGGTTACACAGGAAGGTGTCCAGGCAGGTTGGAATGTCTGCACAGAAGGAGACTCCACAACCCCCCTGGGCAGCCTGGGCCAGGCTCTGCCACCCTCACCGGGAACAAGTTTCTTCTCAGATTTAAGTGGAACCTCTTGTGTTCCAGTTTGAACCCACTGGCCCTTGTCCTGTCACTGGTTGTCACCGAGAAGAGCCTGGCTCCATCCTCTGACACTCCCCCTTTCCACACTGATCCCCAAGAATGAGTCACCCCTCAGTGTCCTCTTGTCCAGCTCCAGAGCCCCAGCTCCCTCAGCCTTTCCTCACACGGGAGATGCTCCACTCCCTTCAGCATCCTGGTGGCTGCGCTGGACTCTCTCCAGCAGTTCCCTGTCCTGCTGGAACTGAGGGGCCACAACTGGACACAAGATTCCAGGTGTGGTCTCCCCAGGGCAGAGCAGAGGGGCAGGAGAACCTCTCTGACCTACTGACCACCCCCTTCTAACCCACCCCAGGTACCATTGGCTTCCTGGCCACAAGGGCCCAGTGCTGGCTCATGGTCACCCTGCTGTCTCCAGGACCCCCAGGTCCCTTTTCCCTACACTGCTCTACAACAGCTCGTTCCACAACTTATACTGGAACCTGGGGTTGTTCCTGCCCAGATTCAAGACTCTACACTTGCCCTTGTTATATTTCATTAAATTGTTCCCGGCCAACTCTCCAGCCTGTCCAGGTCTCTGATGGCAGCACAGCTTCCAGTGTCAGCCATTCCTCCCAGCTTGGTGCCACCAGCAAACTCACTGACAGTCACTCCATACTGGGGGCAGTCAAACCAAGCACCACTCCATCACCTGAGTAATTTTAAAACACACTCTCATTCTTTTGCATTTCCCCAAAATACAACCAAAAAAAACCAACAGAGAATTCTTGAGAGCGCGACTGTTGAAGGTACCGACAGAGCAGTGCCCCGGCGGTACCTGTGCTCTGAGGTTACTACGGCGTTACTCCCTGAACTGACGGACGTTTTAATTGGAGACAGCTGCAAGGAGAAATATCCTAACAACACAATTCATTACTTTTCATAGATAATTACATCTGCTCATGGCCTGACAGTGAATCACTCATTTAGGGAATTTTTGGGGTATTAAATTTAAATGCAGTAATCAGATCTGTTAATCTGTGGGACAAGGAAAACCAAACAAAATTTCATTCAGGGAACTGTTTATACTTTCAACATTGACATTAATTCAGCAGCAGGAAAAAATTAGCACCATAATGTATGCTCATGTGGGTTAAAAATTATCAATGGTGATGTGCTTCACTCCCCTCAGTGCTGGTAACTGGATGTACAGATTTCCTCACAGTGTCCAGGCTGCATTTTGTTCCCTGGATGCACCTTTATGCATCACACAGTCAGGTAGACCTTCTAAATATATATATATAAATATAGGAGAACCTCTCTGACCTACTGATCACCCCCTTCTAATACACCCCTAGCGTATCAAAGAATCCCACAGGCTTCTAGTGCACACAGCTTTCAGAGGAGAGCGGCTGAGGTTCACAAGCACCCTAACAAGGGAAATACCTTTTTAGGGGGGTGAAAAACCACAGAGAAAGGCACATCACCCTACGCAAAGACACCAAGTGAGTCCCTGGACCAGCCAAGAATGAAAGTCCCAAGTTCCACCCAGCAGATGACAAGCGGGGCTGTTCCCAGGCGCACAGGACAGAACATCTTCAGTATCCCAGCTTGGACTCCTCCAAGTCCACGTGCTACTGCTGAGAATCAGAAATTAATTTGCAACTTGATCTCTCCTGCTTTGGTGAAGCCGCACCTACGCAGTCGTATTTTTCCTCGTTGAGGGTTGGGGAACAGGGGCTGCTCCATGGAAGCTGGAACAAATTAATATTTCCCTGAGAATTATTATTTTAAGTGCAAGAACCAGTAGAAGTTAAAAGGTAAGCCAACATCTTCTATTTTCTTTTAGTTAAGCATCTGACAACACACAGTATATTTTGTTCAGGATCTAGGCCCGAACACCATACGGTGATAAGCTCCTCGTTAGGCTGTTACTGGAAAGCGTCCCAGGCTCTGCAATAACATCCCAATTTTTGCAATACCTACAAGCTTAACGCCCACGTCACAGCCGTGACTTCAAGAAAGACCTTTCCCAAAGAGCGGCACCCGAGGCCTCCGCTCGCCTCTCCCGAAAACACGCAGCTCAGCTCCAGCCAGCAGTGCCGCTTGTTTGTGTAACTGGAGAAGCATCGAGCCCTCTCTCGCAGTGATTTAAACTCCTTCAGTGTTAGAAAGGAAACAAAGAACAAAGATGCTGAAATATCCATCATCTCGCAGGGAGCCCGCGGGGAGCAGAGCAGGAATGCAGCGTGTGGATCCGGCTCCGTCCCGAGCGCACGGAGGGTTCGGGGACAATTCACCTCCAGGCTCCTCCAGACCAGCTCAGTCTGTGGGAGGAGCTGCCGGACCCAAAGGTGTCAGGGACTGCTGGATGCTGGTACCGGCTCGGTGCCACAGGCCTGGCGCTCACTCGGTGCTGGTGGTCTGGGCGCTCACTCGGTGCCGGTGCCTAGCGCTCGCTCGGTGCCGGTGGTCTGGGCGCTCACTCGGTGCCGGTGGTCTGGGCGCTCACACGGTGCCGGTGCCTGGCACTCGCTCGGTGCCGGTGGTCTGGGCGCTCACACGGTGCCGGTGGTCTGGGCGCTCACACGGTGCCGGTGCCTGGCACTCGCTTGGTGCCGGTGGTCTGGGCGCTCACACGGTGCCGGTGGTCTGGGCGCTCGGTGCCGGTGCCTGGCACTCGCTCGGTGCCGGTGGTCTGGGCGCTCACACGGTGCCAGTGGTCTGGGCGCTCACACGGTGCCGGGGGTCTGGGCGCTCACACGGTGCCGGGGGTCTGGGCGCTCACTCGGTGCTGGTGGTCTGGGCGCTCACTCGGTGCCGGTGGTCTGGGCGCTTGCTCGGTGCCGGTGCCTGGCACTCGCTCGGTGCCGGTGGTCTGGGCGCTCCGTGCCGGTGCCGGGCGCTTGCTCGGTGCTGGTGGGCCTGGCGCTCTCCTCAGGCAGAGGAGGCAGAGCCAGGCCAGGATTATTCTTGTAACAAAATCAGCAACGTGCAAACAGCAAAGCCAAGAGCCAGAGCTGTTTGCTAAGAAGGGCTTTGGTTACTAAATGCAGAAACACACACAAGACATTTTTCTCTCGTTCTCCGAATTCGGAGATCACACACACATACTTTGTTAATACCAAGTACAAGAATGCCAAGAAGGGAACTCATTTCCAGTGAAAATTAAAGTACCCACTTCCCCTTCTCTTACTGAGAAAAGGAAGTACGAGCAGGGAGATAACTAAAATAAATCAGTAATTCAAGAGAAACAGGGTAGTAAGCACACAAAGCACCGCCAAAAGGGCAAACACTGGTAACCTCGGCACGACAGGGCCATGCTAAGCACAGAGCAGTTCTAGGATGGCTGCTCCAGGAAAACGCAGCCGTCATCGCCCCGTGCCCGGTGTCCCCGGCTGCAAGGGGTAGAACAGCCGCAGCGTCAGCAGCTCTTATCCCCATCACAGTCACATCGGGCTGAGAGCAGCTTAAACAAAGCACGATGCGGAACATTTGTCCTTCCCTTATTTACTTGGTCGCATTTTCTCATCAGAGAGGAATCCATTGGTGACAGTCATAAGTCAATTTAGGGCAGAAAAGAAACCCCTGGGAGCTGTTTTCAGGAGCGAGAGGAGCTGGGCCACAGCGCTGCGGGGACACGAGCCTCACAAAACCTTGGCTTAGCACCTTGCAAAACACACCCGAGGTGCGGCAAGCACATCTGATCGCTGGGATGGAGCCAGAGCCCGGGGCTGGTGCCGCTCCCGGGATGAGGACAGAGGGGAGAGACCCTGCACCACCGAGGCTTCCTGCTGCGGGTGGGAAGGAGCATCTGCATCTCCTCCTCCTCCCGTCCAGATGGCACTTTTCTTTTTAAATAGTCAGGCAATTGTTTTAAGGAGAAGTCCAGGAGGGGAAAATCACATTCCTCTGAAACAGCATCGCTGCCAGGCACAGGACTGCAGGACCACTAATCTGCGGCCACTTGCTGACCCCACGCTTCAAAAGCGCCTCGGAAATAAGATATACACATTACTTCAAGCAATAATAAAAGAAAGAAGAAAAGCAGTACCTTCTTTTTACAAGAGCTAAAATATACCTTTTGATTTCTAACTCTCCTCTTTAAATGGTTTGTTCCGTGCTTCTCTCCCACATGGACAGGATGAAGAATGGCTGGGGAGGGCGGTGGTTCGGGACAGTTTAAGTGTGCATGAAACGGCTGTTCGCGCTCCGCACACCACTCGTGCTCCAGCGAGATCGCCACAAACCGTGACACCGCTCGTTTGTTCGACAAGGTCTCACGAATTCCAGCTGGAGACTCCTTTTTTCCTCCCCCAGGGCCAAAGGGAAACTCATTGATATTTTTCATGTTTAGGACGCGGGGAAAGGCACACAGGACCATGGAAACATATTAAACTGTTGGATTTCTCTTCCCCCATCCCTCCCCCTTTTCTCCAGAAGGAGGGAGTCTTCCAGTCCCTAAAACAGATCAAAAAGCAGACCGCTCATGAGTAGCATGAGCACTGAATCCATCTGTCCCTCGGAGCCCCCGATCGCCACACAGAAGTGACCACACACCCACCAGCTCGACTCGCAACGCCTTCACCTGGCATTAAAAACACACCTTAGTTTGGGGGTACAAGAACAAGAGCACCTTCCATGGGCAGCAGCACAGAACTGGACTGGTACGCCAGTGCTTGTCACAGGCTGCGGCTGCATTAAGAGTTAATTGGTTTTCAGCTTTGGGCAGAACAAGAAACAGTGTCTGAACGGCACTGCCAGCAGTGATACATCTTCCTAATGGAGCACGGATCCTCTGAGCAAAGCTATTTTGGAAATGTCAGTGGTTACCACCATCCCTTTGATCTGGAAACACCAGACCATCCAATGGGAACTTTGGTGGGGCAGCGATGAACAACCCCAGTCACCAAGGGTGGGCAGGACCACAGCTCTGCAGTGTCTGCAGCTTCTTTCCACATAGGAACTGTCAGGGGGAACTATTGGAGAGCTTCCCCCTTTCAGCAAACAGATCTCTTGTCATGTCAACAGTGCCAGGCAGCTTATGAGATGCTTTTCCCTCACAACTGCAGAATGGCTTTCCTGTTGCATTTGTGTTCTGGGGATGTGGGGACACACGGTGACTCGAGGCAGACAGGACCTGCTGCTTTCAATGCCCAATTTTCCTAATCTTCCTATTAACTTGAGAGGATAAACTGTTCATCTGTCACGATTTAGCAGCGTGGACACTGTTGATGAGCTGGACGAGGAGCTCCCGAGGTCCCACACCACGTCCCACCATCCCCAGCCAACAGCTCAGGTGTCCCCGAGTCCTGCAGAACCGCCGAGCATCTGCAGCCAACTGACAGCCAATAAAGATTTACTAATTCATATCTACTAATTAAGGTCCTTTTCATCAAGTATCTGATGTTAGTGAACATCCACCAGGACTTGTAGAGTAGAATAGCAAACAGTTCCTGGGCATTTTGGGCATGAAACTTGATTTACCTTCCTGCAGAGACGATGGCTGTAGCTACTGACGGCCAGGTCAGGTTCACACCTGCCTTTTGCCTTTGTACATAAGAATGTTGATCATCCTTCAATATAGTTTCACATCAAGATTTGTATGACAAAATAATAAACATTACCACCTTTATAAAAATATTTCACAGCCAAAACTCCACATGCATCCTAAATAATCTAATTCAGCTTGTTCTCACACACAGGTTGAAAACTGCATGAAGTGAGCAAGCCTGGTGGAGGCTCTTCCTTAAAAGCTTCCCCAGCCCCGGTATTAATGCTTTTTCTCCATCAGTCACAAAAACCTGGAAGTTCCTTTTTCAGCAGGGATGGAGGAACAATTATTACCTTCCGAATAAAACACATAGAGACACAGATATTTGGAACAGCTGGAGCCTGAGCACCACACTGAGAACAACAGACAGGAGAGTTGAGAAACCCTCGGCTGGGTGACAACAGACGTCCTACTGAACCCAAGGAACTAGCGCAGCCCTTTGGGGAATGGATAGTTAGAGCTTCTGATGGACGCCGCATGGCTTTCCCTACAAGCCAGCCTGCGACAAGGACAGCCCTCGGCCTTGGAAACTGTTGGAAATGCCGTCACAGTGGCGTTGTGACAGCTCAACAGAAAGCAGAGCAAGAGATTTGTTTTACACTTATAATAAGGTGATGAGATTTCTAGTAAATGAGCTTTGATTATTGTTTGCTTTCTGAGGGTGCAATCTTCTGCCACTTAACAAAACCTCCCGCCATTCTCCTCCAATGCGAATTCGTTTGACATAGAGCCGGTCAGGGAGCAAACAGCAGATTTGGGGTTTATTGCCATTTCAAAGAGTTCTCTTATGCTAGGAAGGGAAACAGAAACGTGCCCCTTCAACACCTACTGCAGCGTGGGGCCACAGATCACAAGATACTCCATCCCGAACGCTGACACGGGTCAGTGCAGAAGTCACCTAAATACACTGGTTTCCCTTCTCCAGCACCTTGCCTGAAAGATAAAATCTGTTTCAAGCGTTACAGAAAGGTGGAACTGGTCCCTGGCTCAGGTGTTGGTCTCTCTCATTTGCCTTCTGGTTTTTAAAATAGCCTCCCAGGTGAAAGGTGATGCAGAATTATAAGAACTGACCCCCAAATTCTACGAGACTGTCCGTGCCGAGCAGCAGAGCTGCAGTTTGCAGGACTCGGAAGTCACTCCAAATCAGCGATGCCGCACGTGCAGGTCACGCTTTAGCTGTTGTTGCCACTGCTAAAAAGCCATAGAGAACTTGTAAGTAAAAACATACACAAAATGAGCAGAGAAAGGGTAAGAGAAGCCCAAACTGCCGTCTTTCCCCCCACCCTCAGCACTCCTAACTGTACTTTTTTGGAAAATACAAAGAAAGAAGATACAGGATGAAGCAGCCGCTTCCCCAGCGCAGGCTGGAGAGCCCAGGCCAGCAGCTGCACGCCCTGAGCACGGCGGCAGCTTCGCTGCCCCAGGGGACCAAGAGCTCTGTGCTCGTCACACGAGCGGCTCCGCGGGGAGGAAGAGGAGCTGACTTCCCGCAGGAGCCGGCAGAGGCACAGCAGCCCGGCGCTGTGCTCCAAGGCACTTGTCACCAAGGCATCAGATCACCTTTCCTCACAGATGTGACACCCTGTAGCACCTCACACCTTATCCTGCCACATCAGACTTGGACTGTCACAAAGAGACGCTGCAACCCCCCGGCTTGCCCTGGAGGGAAGTGATGCAGAGCTCGGGGTGGAAAACCACAGAGCAGGTGAAATCTGTTGTCTCTAGCACTGGTCTAGCACAGGAAAACTTTGAAAACAAGCTTCAGAAAGCAGAGAACAGAACCACAGGGGAGGGATTAGACAAGTCTCCAGAACGACAATGAACTTGGGAAGAACAGGAGATAACTAAGAGTCATTTACTAAAGCAGTTTTCAGTGAACACAACGCCTGGATGTGAAGAGCCTCCCCGTCAGTGCTCTTCACGCCCCGCACCACCGAACGTTCAGCCTCTCTGCTGTGAGATGAACCCTCACGAATGAAGGTGCAGCCCTGTAACAAAGAGGAATACACTGATTTCACATACAAACCTCCAGCCCTTCCCTTACTATAGCCCTGCGGTCTCCAGCTATGAAACTCATTTTCCTTTCATTGAAAACACTCCAGCCACATCACCCATAGGAAAAACTATTATAGACCCTATTGTAACAAAACATCGAATGGAGTTTTTTAGTAAGAAGTGAAGCCCCAGCAGCTTAACTAGTGGAAAGTACTACACTTAAGCTAAATAGGCTCTATTCAAATTTAAGCACCACTACAATTACCTACAATTAGTGAAGTACCATAAAACAGTGGGAAAAACCCAGGTGGTCCACACTGACCAAGCTGCACCTGGAAATCCATGTCAGCCCAAGCTCTCAAAGCTCTGCCCTCATCAGCACACAACCGGGCAGTTTTCTCCCTCCATCCATGGGCTGGTGCTCTGAGGCACTTCAGTCCTAATAATTTCCAAGTGAAAATACTTATTTATAATGGGAACTATTACATAAAAAGTAGCCTATGTCCTAAGCTCAACCAGAAGGAAGCTTTCCTCCCAGCTTATCAGAGTTTCTATTCATTTAAAATATCATGTTTCGGAAGGTCACTTTAGAGTTCAATTCACACTGCTCATTTTCTTTGGCAAACCCCCACGTTATCTACAAACACCGGTTAAAAACCCAGTTACAGCAACGTGATACCCACCTCCCGTTGCACAGCAACTGGATAATACAGGGATACAGAAAATGTTGATATTCCAAAATAACAGCAGGTAACAGAGCTATTGTATTTAACTGCAGACAAAGGTGGATCGGTGAGATGCCCACGCGGGACACAGCAGTTCACAGGCAATGCACACCAAAATGAAGAGGTGTCCACCCTGTCCCCCAGCCTGTTTGGGACACTGTCCTGGAGCGATCAACAAAGATGCTGAAGGGAGTGGAGCATCTCCCGTGTGAGGAAAGGCTGAGGGAGCTGGGGCTCTGGAGATGGACAAGAGGACACTGAGGGGGGACTCATTCATGGGGATCAATATGGAAAGGGGGAGTGTCAGGAGGATGGAGCCAGGCTCTTCTCGGTGACAACCAGTGACAGGACAAGGGGTAATGGGTGCAAACTGGAACACAGGAGGTTCCAATTAAATGAGAAGAAACTTGTTCCCAGTGAGGGTGGCAGAGCCTGGCCCAGGCTGCCCAGGGGGGTTGTGGAGTCTCCTTCTGTGCAGACATTCCAACCCGCCTGGACACCTTCCTGTGTAACCTCATCTGGGTTTCCTATTCTCTCCTGTGTTGTAACCCCTCAGGTTTCAACCCTCCAGGTTTTCTGGGAAATCTATTAAAAGCCTGTTAAGCACCCAATTCCCCCTCACCGAAATCACCATGACGCAAGAGCATATAGTTCCTACCAAGCACGGCTTCTTTAAAGCTAAATATCACCTGCTGTCCAATAATGCCCAGGCAAGCAAGTTAAAGTGATGCGCGACAGAGCAGTCACCTATTCCCCACCCCCCCGAAACCCTCAGAAAGTCCTGTGCAAAGGGAAGGGACAGAGGAAGCACTGAAGTTAGAGGCTCTGCAAGTATAAACTCTCAAGCTCCATTTCATTGCCACAAATAGCAAATATTTCAAAATAAACCATTATTTTTAGCTTAAGTGGTGCTTAACAATTTGAGAATAAACTATTGCCCAGAGACAGAGATGTGTCATCAACTGAAAACGCCGCGGACGTGTCCTGTTCACATCAAACACCAGCTCACGGGGAGCAACCGAGAAAGGGTTTGGGACCCCAAGCCAGATCTAATACCTTAGTACTATCTACAAGGTTAAAATACATAAAATTAAACAGAAACTCTCGCAATAGTTTCCTAGATCTTCCAACAAAGCCTGCTCTGCACAGAGCAATTTATGTCCCGTAAGCAGCGACCGTAAGGTCGGGATACAGAATTCCAGCTGCTCACGGGCAGGTACGTGAGTCACCAAAGAGGGGCTGGAAAGGACAACAGACCAGGTTTGTGCCTTTCTGCTTCTTTACGACGCATGACAGACAGACAGACAGACAGACAGACAGACCCAGAAAGCAGGAAAGCGGGCTAGGAAAATAAATCCCTTCTCCATGGGCTCAATTGGAGACTTTTTACTTTTATTTTTAAACAGAGGAAAAAGCTAAATTAACACGGAAAAAATCATCAGAGTGTTGAAATATCTACAATTACAGCCAGGTTTTGTTTTCTTTTTAAACAGTTTAAATGAAATTGCTGAAGAAGCAGATGGGAAAAATACTCTGTTCTGCTAAAAGCTGAGGCTATTAGAGCTCACCATAAACCCTGCTAGGAAACTAAAGGCTTAACAAACAAGATGCTCGAGATCATAATTCTTATCGAGAAATCCTGAAAGCCTGCCTTAAAAATAAAAGAAGGCTAGGAACTCGTTTTTCCTCAGGGTAATTTCTGCGGCATTCCTGATCCCTGTGAGGACAGGCAGGGAAGCCGGTCCCGCCACAGCGCGGGGTGGGTGAGGTACGCGCTGACTAACCGTGGAAAAATCCACATAATTGAGAAGACAAATGTCGAACGGTTATTTTACGGCTTGAACTATTCAAGGAAAAGCGCTGAGCGTGCCAAGGGGCCAGCCGGACCCATTGTGTGCGTGTGTGAGCGCGGAGGAGCCCGGGCAGGCTTCACAAGTCGGCGCTCTGATGCTTTCATCCTCGTCCAGGTGGGGCCTTGCTGGTTTATCTGTTTCTGTAAGCGCTGCGTCAAGCTGTAAAAGAAATACTGCAAGAAAAAGCATCATCTCCCAGTATTATGTGTACAGAGAGTAACAAAAACACACACACACATGGGCTCGGGAGTACGACCCGCTATTAAGGCCATTTGTTGCCTCCCATGAGAAGGCCCTGTTTTCGGTTGCTGGAGTCACCATCCCTGGAGGGTTGGACAGACGGAGATGAGGTTCTCCGGGACATGGGTTAGTGCTAGAATCAGGTTATGGTTGGACTTGATGATCCTGAGGGTCTCTTCCAACTGAAATGATTCTATGATTCTATTCTAAGAGTTGACCCTATGCACTCTACTCATCTTTAATTTGATTAAACCACACAGAGGAGTCATCCTTTGCAGGTAGCTCAACTGAATGGCACTCTGGTTTCTCCAGAGCATTTGGAGGAGATCCATGTTACTCCAATGGAGCTGCAGTCGTTCCCAGCTTTGTGTTACACAGAAGTTGAACACGTGCAGTGTCCTCAACAAAAACACTGAACAGAACCAGGCACCCAACTCGTGCCATCCTTCCACTCCAGCTATCAATGGCCAGTTCCTAACGGCTCAGTGTAATTGTCCAACCAATGTCACATCTGTTGAAGATTATTCATTCAAACCCATGCTTCCATAGGCTCCTTTAAAAAAAGTCTCACGAGCCAGCATCAAATTGGGTGTCATTTTGACTTCAGAATGGCTTTGATGCCATTCTGAAGTCAAAATGACACCCAAAATTCTTTTCCCCTACCCATAAGGCTTTCACAGAGTAAGCCCAAACTCACTTGACACAACTCTTAACAAGGACTTACACAAGAACCATTGCAGACTTGTCATCTCATTAATACTACCAAATAGTTTTCTTGTCCCAGGGTTCCCCCAGCAAAGCCTGACTGCTAGAAACCCGGCCCAGCAGAGCCTGACTGCTAGAAACCCGGCCCAGCAAAGCCTGACTGCTAGAAACCCGGCCCAGCAGAGCCTGCGAGGGAGCACAAAGACGATGACTCCTTGTTCTTACCTCTGCTGTCAGCAACCGTCCGCGAAGCCCACGGCCAAGACACCTCACACCTCCCTCATGCTGCTCCACGTCACCCAACACCGGGAAAATTACCCGTCAGCCGTCGAGCGGAGGTCCCGCTGTCACTGCTGACCCACAGCCGCGCTGCAGCGCCTGCCCTCGTGTTCAGTTTTCTTTTTAAGAATACCCAGGAAATTTCACAGATAAACACTGAAGCAGCAAACTCATGTATAGAAAAGGTCAGGAAATGCTATAAATAATACTATTTTGTGTAGATACAGTCTTTTCACCTTGGTTTTCGTCACTCGGCGGCGCAGGCCGGGCTGACTTGGACAGACCCCGAACACTGTGGTTTATCCCCATGACCAGCACAGGGCAACCGCAGTTCCGCCCGACCCCCACGACGCTGAGCAGGAGTGAGTTCTGATTCAACAGCTTCTCTGGGAGGTGAAATATCACCATTCCCAACTCGGAAAGAAAAATAAGAAAATAGTCAACGTATATTTTGGATGTTCAGGAAAAGAGAGTTTGAACCTCTTCTTGAAAAGCCACATGTAAATCAAACCTTACCTATGCTAAACAGTATTTCATACATTTGCATATATTTCAGAGACAGGGTTTGGTGGTAGATTTGGCAATGTTAGGTCTACGATTGGACTCGATCATCTCAAAAGTCTCTTCCAACCTAAACGATCCTGATTCTGTGTTCCCCGGTACTTCATGGGGGACGGACTAATGATCCCTAAAGGTCCCTTCCAACCCAAAGCACCCGTGATTCATTACACACCAATTTCTGTTCAGTGCCAACGCTCAAAACCTCTGCAAACCAGACCCTGCAGTGCCAAGTCAGACACACAGAAGGGAACCACTTCTGGAAAGGCTTGGTTGGGCTGGGTTAACCACCGACACGCTGCTGCTGCCACCGTGAAAACCTCTTACAGCCCTCGCCTTACTCACCAAACATTTCCCCACACCTGGGAAAAATGAGGCACAGACCTTACAAACAGCTTTTGTCAGTACATACCCCCAATTCCACCCCAGAAGAGATCAAGTCCTATGCACAAAGCAAGGCAGGACCTACAGAAAATGGTGTGCAATGGCTTTAAGCCTAGAAATATAGGCAAGAAGTGCCACCTAACCTACATTTTGGCATTCCCCAGGTCCTGAGTGTTCACATTGAGACTAAGCATTCCACTGTTTATATTGCTTACGACAAAAAGCAATGTTTTAACACGGGTGTTAATTTTTCCCCAAAGTAGAGTTAACTCCAACTAACCAGCACGCAATAAAGCCAGAACATTTCCCCCATAAAACTGAAGTCATTTCTATTCCGTAAAATAAGCTCAGGAAGCAAAATAAAAATCTATCTGCATAGCATGAGGTCGGACAGGCTATGGATGGTTATTTTACTCCTGAATATTAACAACGTATGGATCTCCAGAGAGGTTTTTAGGCCCCCTGACCCCCGGGTGCTCGGCCTTGCCAAGGGATGGTGAACGTCTCCATCCCAGCGCCCAGAGGATTCGGCCCATCTCCGAATGGGGCAGAGCGCGCAGGATTGTGACCCTACCCGATGAGCACATTGATTGCTTCAACAAGATTATGAACGTTTAAAATATTTTTAAATTTTATCTTTAATCATTTCTTATTTACAAACTAACCCCAGCAATGAGGTCATATATCCACAGCTCCGCTGGTTTGAGTCTCGTACCTCATGCATATTCCATACACAACGCTAATTAGTTTGTACTACAGCAGAGACATTCTTAATAAACAGAAATGTGAAACAACTTGAGAGTTGCTTTTTCATCATGCAGCAGCCATGTAAAATCATCTTTAGGAGAAGCATTTGTCCTGGTTTTGTTAAAAACAAGTTTCTCTTTTAGTGAATTTGCCTGTCAGCTGAAGCTTCATATGAGTTGCATTTTCCTGGAGAACCAGATCCATGTTTTGGTAAACACAGCGATGGAATGTGAGGTTATTGATAAGGACGGATGGACATCTTGTGAGAGGAACAACGAGAAACAGGTGACCAAGAAACTGACCAACTGTGTATAACAGCCCATTCACGTGAATACTTCATATAAAAGTGGGAGATCACCAGGATCTCGTCCCTTTTCCTTATGGCGACATTAGGAGAGGACCTTGCGAGTTGTCCCTGCGAACTGAGGCCAGTGACAGACTGAATCCAGCTCCGGGTGGCCGCAGAGTCCAGTCCAGGACTTTGGTTGCCAGCTCTGCAGTTGCTGAGACTTTCAAGATGGGTTCTGTATATTTTGTATTATTTTCTCTATTCTTATTAGTAGCATTAGTAAAACATCTTTAATTTTTCCAACTCTCTTCTCTCTGTCCTTCTTTCCCTCCCGATCGCCTGTGCTGAGTGGGAAGTGGGGGGGGGGGGGGGCTGAAGGGGAAAGTGTGGGGGGGATGAGGTTAACAATACATCTGCCAGGGTTTTATTGTTACCCTACAATCTAAACCCTCGACAGCATTTTCCTGTATATTCACTGACTGGGGTATCAGCACCAGAAGCAATGGGCCAGGAGAGATTAATTTCATCCCCGCTGTACCACAACTTCGGATGCTATTTTCAATAAATCTCTGCATCACCAAGAACGCTCACACTCTCTTTGATTTTATAAGAGTATTTCTCTATGTGTATATATAGCAAAAGCTCCAAGGGGCTCCAGTCCCGAGTGGGGTGTCTAAACTGTATCTGATGGACGCTCGCCAGGTTTAACAAAACCCACACATCAGGCAAGTCCCGGGTTTGACCACAGAACTGGCATCAAGTGAAGGGCTGAGCTGCGTCCTCCTCGGTGGTAGTTACTCACAAAGCTGCTAAAAAATAAAATACATAATGCTTCCATTTTCGGTTGGTTTTAGAAATTTGATTTTGACGAGAAATTTAAAATGTTACATAACCATGGAATTAAAGCATCGTCACGACAGATCATTTATTTCAAATGATCCATTTTGGTTAAGAGTATCCTGGCTATTCTCTGTGTACAGAGAAAAATCTCTGGGTTTGCAGCTTATCCATTGATGAACATATTTAAGCTCAGACATAAATTTCCAAGGAGATGGAAGCGAAAGGCTCCGTCCCCAGCGGTGTGTGCCAAGCAGAGTGACACAGTGACAACACCGAACATGACAAGTTTTGCAAGCTGCCGATATCTACTGTTCATCACCGAGTGCACTACATTCTCATGCAAGCACGTCACAACAAGAAAGCAACATCTCTATAAGGGTAAAACAAACAGCACTCAATTTCTGAAAGCATTCTTCCAAAATTATTGCCCTAGATTAGATTGCCTCACCAGCGGGGCCACAGGCCGTTTGCACTATTTTCTTTCTTTTTTTTTAATAAATGTAACAAATGAAAGGATCACAGAAAGTTTTCTGGGGCCAAATTTGGAATTAATTATGGGGAAATTCTTTTGCTAATCCCCCATCTCTCCCACTGCTAGCAGGCTCCTCGCTGCAAAAATCCTGTGTCTCCCGGTACGCTGCTTCCACTTGGTTCATCAGTGCAGAACACCACGCTCGTGAGGTCTGAAATGGACCCTCAGCTTCGAGCAGAGCCATAAAACCTCCAGGACAGAGCCACACTGAAATCTGAGTAAAGAATCACATGAGACTCCAATTAAAACTTGGATGCATCGCAATGAAATCAAAGGACGGGGCTCATCTGCTCAGGGCAGAGCAGCCACCTCCATCTGAGCACAGGCTTGTGGCATGAGCCATGGGGAAAATGGGCTTTTCAGGGGAAAAAATGGGCTTTTCAGGGGAAAAAATGGGCTTTTCAGGGGAAAAAACGGGCTTTTCGGGTACACATGGTGACGAGACCCAAGGTGGACGAGTTGGGAGGGCTGGAGGGATCACACCAGGGAAGTAACCACGGATGCTGCCAAGTTAACGACCCTTCTCAAAGCGAAGTTTAATCATTGTTCGGTCATTTAACAAACACAAAAGAATTCACACGTATCGACTCTACTCGAGATGTAAACTTTGCATAATGAACGGGGATGGCTGCGGTACTTGCGCATCTGCGGACGCACAGCTACACCAACCGGCGCCGCAGGGAAAGCAGCTCTGGGTGCAAACAGCAGAGCCTGGGCTGCTGGGAGGGAACCGAATAACAGGTTGTCTGGAAAATAAGCCACCCAGCCCCCTAAAGTCTGTTTCATTAACTATTATCAGCTACTTCCAAATTACACTGTATTTTGTCGTACCACCAGAACAAGCTAAAGGCACTTAATGAGTCGCAGGAGGTGGGAACATCCAAAGCAGGTCAGTCAAGCTTCCCGCAGAAACGAGCAATTTGATGGGAAATTTGCCTCAAATAAAATGAAATACTGATGCAGCACTTAAGGAAGATGAACTTCCCCCGCCTGCCCGCGATCCAGATGGTGCCATTATCACTCAGCACCAGGAAGGAAAGAGATTCCAAGCAAGGGGAAATTGCAGGGCAGTTATCCTCATCAACCTGAGGTGGAACGGTGACACGAGGTTGGCAGAGCGCCTGAGGAAAGTCTGCAGATAGTTAAGCACAGGGCATAAAATCAGACGTGCAAAGGGAAAGCAGCCCCTGGAAAATTTTGCTAGGGATTTCAGCTTTTCCAGTGTGTCAGTGGCAACGCAATGCCCGAGCACGTGTCCCGGCATCTGCAAAGAAATAGGGGACTGCATAAAGCCAGAGAAAACACGGGAGTTCGCTTGCTTGTTAGAGATAAAGACAAGCGCTCAGTGCTCTGGTGTGTAGGAATCAGACCTTTTTCAGACCGCTTCAAGATCTACAAACGGCACACTGCGCTGGCAGGTTTGATCCTCACGATTGTAGGACAGTGAGCAGCAGGATCTGCCCCATGGGCAGCACCAGGCGGTCCTCCCTGCTCCACCTGGGAAGGTTTCCATGCTCTGAGAAAAGCTGCCTCAAAAAAGAGCTCACAGGAAAACACGGTTTTGCTCTAGGCTTTGGAACTATCTGTAAGACAAGTATGTCAAACAAAACTGGCATTGTTTGCATCATTTGTGAAAAGGAGGGTTAAATGCGTTCCGGATTTTACAGATGTTTCAAGGCTTCGTTGCTAGAAAAGTCTGGCAGCAACGCGGTGGTACGATCCACGTTACCTTCAGGGTTGGGGAACCTCCCCTACCCCCAGCTGAGGGAAATGGGACACAGACCATATATTTTCCTGATGAGAAACCAAGGTTTCACAGAGAATTAGTAAATATGCTCATGCTTCCCACCTGTTTTCTATTTAGAGCAAAAAAGCAATTAATATGACTTTTTAAACAACAGTTAATGGAAGAAATTTATGAAACGGAGATTTCTAATTGAAAATGTCTTTACTCACATGAGGCAGAGGATCAAAATATGACAAGACCACTAAGCATAGTTACTCCCAGCTGCACAAACCATTTCTTAACAGCCTGAAGATTAATAAACAAAGACATATTCTCGACATTTTCTATCCCTCCCGGGTTTAGCAGTGTACGCAAGGCAAACATGAGCAAGCCGTGCTCTCACTGCACCGCCGGCCGGAGCTCCCCAGCTGCACTGCACCCCACGAGATCGTTAACATGGGACCCCCTCGCCAGGAGCAGACACAGAAACACAAGGGAAAAATATACAGGTCTGGGAAGAAGCCGAATTAAGTCTATAGTTTATTAGCAAGTAAAAGGACATTTACCTTCTCGGTGGTTAAATACAAGACAACCCCAGGATAAAGCATATGGCTCCAGGCTTTGTGTAGGGGAGAAAGCTGGTGGGGCCCCAGGGCTCCGGCCCAACTGGTACCAGATTGTAAGCAATGAGAAGTCAGAAGGGCTGGAGGATCTGCTCTCCTGGGGACAGTTGATGCCATGCGAACAATTAAGTGAGTAACAAAGCGTATTTAACAGGAGAGCAATCCCACCATTTGGATACCGGCTCATTTGAAAGAAAAGAGATACGCTTTAGTGCAATATTGCACTTAATTTGATTGCACCTTCAATGCCATGAAACCTTGAACATCCAAATCACTTGTAGCAAACAAGACAACGCGTCTCCTTTAATCACCGGCTCAAGACTTCTCCACTTAGTTAACAGGGAAAGACACAGAACAAAAACCAGCAAAAGCCATCATAAAACTGGAAAGATTGTGTACAAACCTAATTTGGTACTTTGTACAAATCACCACTGCTCCTTTCTCTCAAAAGGCAGGCTTGATAAAAACATACCCAGTGTTATACATTATACACACACAACAGGGTATGTAGCAAAGCACAATAAAACAAACAGATGATGAACGGATAGAATCTGCAGTGCTTGTTGGTACATATCATCCTGTTACTTTATGGGCAAAAAGCAGTGCAGTTGTATGAGGAGTCAAAATAAATGACAATCTTAGATAAAAGCAAGGCAAAATGAGTCTCTAGGAGTCTCATTCTTACCATTCTGTTCATCCAGCTCATTCCCAATTTCCTGTCCCATTTGCTTCTGCCGGGATATGATTGAAGAGAGAGCATCGAGTCCAGCGTCTTGCTCTGCACCAGAAAAATAGATAAAATCACATGAAAACATTGCTGATACACCAAGGTATGTACCATAAGAGATGAAGTGAAGAAAAAGATCTACTCTGTGCTTAAAGAGTTAAAATGTATTAAGAGAAATACATCGACAACCTGAAAATGAATCCTTATGGCAACAGCACTCTTCAAATGTGAATGATGGGTAATTAATTTGTCTGCTCTGGCTGGGACATTGAGCTAAGGGTCCCAGGAATTCAACGTTCAGCTGTTACTCAATCATAAACGCAGGCGATTTCCTGGCACGCACATAGAGATCCCTGATTAGCCTTTCTAAATTTTCCAAGAAACTTTTAACATGAATAAAAGACAAACAGGTGACGCAAACACCAAAGAATTCCAATAGATTTTTAAAGCTGCAAGAGGATTCGGGGCACATGGAAGAGCCTGAGACAGAGGGAGCACAGCGGGGGCAGCTCAGGTTCGATGTGCTCCCCAAGGCTCCAGACACCCCTTTATTAAGACCCGTATCAGCTCTGCCATCCCCGTCTGCAGGAACCACATGGTCCTGAACCAGAATGCACAACCCTCCTTACCCAAAGAAGTCAGGAAGCAGAACAAGAAGAGACGCTGGAGGCTGGGCTGCGAACTTCAGTCCAGGGGGGTGAAAACGGGACAGGATGGACAGAACCCTGTTCCCTCCCCAGCATCGACCTACAGCATCAGCAAAACCCACCGCCTGAGGATTCTCCTGAGCCACCAGAGCTCCTGCCATTCTCCTGAACTGTGGCCAGAAACGCTGTTTCCCGTGCAGACTGCTTTCATTCCATCATTCCCAATACTTTAATTGCATAGAAATCACCTTGTTAACTACGTGATGTCCTCAGGCTGAGGTTTTCTAACGCTCCCACAGTCTTACAGATGCTGAGGGGCAAAACCTAAAGACCCTTCTGAGGTCAGTTAACTCGTCCTGGCTCCAATTCAGCAGCACCTCTAGTGCCCCAGCGCTCAGAGCAGTCAATGGGATCTCCACTGCAAACCAAACCCAGGAATATGGGTAAACCCAGGTACACCCTCGAACACCTTTGACAACTTGATTTCAAAAGATGTTTCCAGGGAAGGACACGGCGAGCACAGGACTGCTCCTGCAAATGCGGAAAACAACCACCTGGAGCTATTAAGTTTGACATTTCCAGATAACAAAACTTTAGCACAGGTTATTGTCTGGACTTTCTAATAAGGGCTCCTCCCAGAGTCCTAACGATGCTTATAAAAACCAGACTCGTGTACCTTCTATGATCCTCCGCTGCTGCTGCCTGAGATCGTCAAAGCCGAGCCCTCTGGTCTCCTCAGACTCTTCCAAAAGCCATGGGTTGGTGACACCTCGTTTGGCCCCTCCGGTCATTAGGCTAGACCTGAAAATAACTTCATTAAATAATTTTCAACACAAAACTCATACAATCTGTGCGTGCAAGACCAGCTGACGGATGGACACGTATGTATTTGTTACACTCCAAGTGATTCTCTGCGATCAGAAAAGAAATTAGGCAAAAAGAATCCAACGGTCTCAAATCATAAATCCAACCCACAGGCTCCGTAATACTGTCTAGAAATGCTAAAGCACGGAAAGAATTAATTTTGCAGTGAACAATTAAGCTCCATGGTGAAATGTATACCATGCATTGTATAAAATATTCATATTGTTTCCACGTAGAACACACGGCATTCAAAACTGCCACCAAAACCCAGGGTCACTGGGAACACACACATTATTCCTGTATTTGCTACGTGATCAAAACACAAACTCACAAAACCACTGAGGTACAGCCTGAAAGCTTCCAACAGGAAAGGATCGACACGTTAATACAGATGCAAATCAGATGAGGTGACTCACTTTCTGCAATCCTGATCCAGCCTAAAAGGGAAAATTCCTGCATTTCAAGAACTGCAGATGGAGTTGCACAGTTACTCTCCTGCATTCCCTCGTCTGGCATCACCATGAACAAGAAGCCGGCACACGCGCTCTTAAATGGAACCGTAATCAAGTTACGGGTTTTATTTTAAAAGAACTATGACTTGAGGTTGTTCACATTATAGACACTTCCCTTGCTACAACAGAACACAAGTTTTTCATGTCCAGAGCACATAAATTCAAGCAGTAAAATGAAATGCCACTTAAATATTCTTCTCACCACCGAGTTGCTGGTTTCCGCCTTTCAGCTCTTCATTGGTTTCTCCTACAAGAAAAACGACATAAGAGAGACCGGGAGCCGCCGGAGCCCGAAGCTGCAGTGGACGTGGGGTCAGAGTTCCCCCCGCGCGGCTCCTCAACCACAGCACAGAAGTGAGAGGTTTTGCTTTCTGCTCTTCTAAAACTCCACAGTTTATTCTCATTTTATCTTTGCCCTGTTATTTCCCAAAGCGCTTCCAGAAAAACAAGAACGGGGAACATTTTCAGGGTCACTCAAATTCTCAAAATTTTTAGTGACACTAAGACATGATTTTTTGGTGTATTTTTTAAAGTTACTTTTTATTAAGCACAGGTCCTTTCTATGTGAGCTACACTTCAACGCTGAAAGGTACGCACATACGCTCAAAATCATTTTGTGGTCAAAACCTTGTATCAAAATAAGTCAATCCCGCACAGGTCTCAGTGGAGCCGAAGCCTCACGGCCCTGGGGCACTCCAGCAAAATCCACACTATGCGTGCGAGGAGTTCCTTGAGGAACCGTGGAGGACGAGAGACACCTCCTGGCCAGGAGCTGAACGATAATCCCTACAACCATCCATACAACCATCCATACAACCATCCACAGAACAGGCACATGCAGCCACACCGCACGCACGGTACGTGCCAAAACACTCAGCTGCTCACTGCAAATGTTAACATGTTCATTCAACCTCATCTCAAGGTAATAGATATGTCAGCCCCCCCAAAAAAATAAAAATAAAGAGTTGGCGGGGGGGGGGGGGGGGTGGTGTTTTTTTGTTTTCTGGTGGTTTGGGGTTTGTTTTGGTTGGTTGGTTTTTTATTTTGTTTTTTTTTCTGTTTGGTTGGTGTTTAGAGTTTTGTTTGGGTAGGTTTTGTTTGGTTTTGCTACAGGACTAAGCAGCATTTATTGTAAATCCCACCACCCCACAGGCCGACGCTGGAGCAGAACGCAGAGCAGAGGAACGGGGGCTCCTCTCCCTTGTGCCCACATTGAAACTCACATGTTTACAGAAGCAGGGAATCAGGCTTGATTAGACAAAGACACACACCTGAAACAGAGTTTCACACGTTACGTAGCTTGCTTCATTGCTTTGAGGGATATTTGGTGTTTTCTAGTCACACAGCAGCTACTCCAGGTTCAGAAAGCGAAGCGCCGGGGAAGCATTGCACTCCAAAGCTCCATTAGAGTCCACGCAGTCCAGCAGTTCAATTAGCACACAAAATCTAGGGCTAACAACACCTGACAAACGGAACATAAAGCTCTTTGCTTGCTAAAATAGCACAGCTATTCCTGCCTGTTTAAAAAAATAGCCAAGACAAGCAAATGTGAAATAATTTACACCGCTCGCTCTCTCCCCCCCTAGTAATCCGCCCTGTTCTTGTAGGTTGGGTCATGACAAGCGGTCTGCTCGTTACAATAATCTTTTTGACATGTTTGGTAACTACCTTCCCACACAACACAGCACAACTTCCTACTTCCTCTGATCTTGCCATGTCGCGCTTTGGTGGTGTGAAGATTAAAGCTTATCCAATTAGCCACCCACTGCCTCCGCCAAGTTAATCACGTAAATCTTTGAAACCGTCACAGAGCAGTGGAGTGTGCGGATTGCTTTTGATTATAGGAGCAGATTTAACTAATTACGAGGCTTAGCAATGCACCCAAGTATAAAAGATGATGGGGTTTAAAATCAGGGAGCTATGTCACTGCTTAACAAGGGAGGGCTTATCTTCCAGAAGCCATTATTTCACTGATAATTCTTAGAAATCTTCCCAAGTAACTTAGATTAGTGAACCAGCACTTACTTTAGACCAGGGCCACACATCAAGGCTTACGGCTTTAGAAGACTGATCAGCAAGACTGAGTTTTAAACAAAACCTGGGTCATATGACAAGGGGTTGGATGATGGCTTGAACATTCCCTTAACGACAGGGTAGCACGGTGGGGTCTCCGAAGTGCCCAGGGCACCTCGGCCTGGCTGCACGGGTCAAGTCCACGGCCGCGGTGAAGCAGCGAGGGTATTCTCTCACTTACCATGGAATTGCTCACGCCGGCAGGCAGTGTATTTTTAGGAAGCTCCAAGCTACTAAATAAAACAAGTATGATTTTAACATATCAAACAAAAGCTCTCTCCCCTTCCAAAAAACACACAAGGAGCCACATGAGCACCAGCACTTGCAAATCCTCTCCAGGTACCTGCACAGGTGGAAACATCCCCACAAGAACCGCTCCGAGGGGAAGCCCGTGGGAGGATTCCCTCCAGCAGTACAAGAACTGGGAGCACCACATCTCACGTTCAAGGAAACACCACGTTGCTCCTGACACCATTTTCCTGCGGTTTGGAGAACTGGTCCCAGTGGCTCCAGTGACTGGAACTGCATGAGCCAGCTGCCGGCCAGGACGTGGGACAGACGATCTGCGGGACACAGTGGCTTCTGGCATCTCCGGGATCGTTAATTCCTGCCCACAACCACGCTGTGCTGGCACGGGTGCCCGCGGAGGAGGTGAACAAAGCCAGCAACGCACTGGAAAAGCGTTTGCACAACTGCAGACATACTCGCCTTCAAACAACACGTCCACTCAAAACGCTGAGTGTCTGCGTGGCGGCAGCCCCAGCCGGGCAAGAAACTACACACACTACATAGTCCTACACCAGGGTTAAGTGTCACCAGGGACAGTTGCCTTTGTAACAACATTTACACGTATTTATTTCATGACAGTCTCACCTTCCTATGCAAAACCTCAAAATATACAGTGCAATAAACACTTCTGCCAGAGATGAACCTTTCTATCAAATATTATCTTCTTTCTACACCATGCCTTACTCTCCATGCAATATTGGACACAGCACAATATGAAATATATGATAAAACAGCTTATGTAGCCCTCATCGAAACAATCTCACCTCTACAACACACTTGCACTCCTCAGGAACAAGAGAACTAAAAAATAGAAGAATTCTTTATAGCAAGAATCACAGAATCCCAGAGTGTCAGGGGTTGGAAGGGACCTGGAAAGCTCATCCAGTGCAATCCCCCCATGGAGCAGGAACACCCAGATGAGGTTACACAGGAAGGTGTCCAGGCGGGTTGGAATGTCAGCAGAGAAGGAGACTCCACAACCCCCTGGGCAGCCTGGGCCAGTGTTCTGTCACCCTCACTGAAGCTGCATCTTGTGTAATTACAACCACAGAAAAGGCAGAGGGACAAATCTACTCATGCGAGACTAGTTCTGTTCCCAAAATGCTCAACAACTCCATCGCCTGCAACTCGCAGCTCTGTGCCCGCAGTGATGTGTCCCCCCTGGGCCGCGCAGGGGCTGGTTTGGGGACAAGACGCAGCTCTAAGCTCAGGCCTGAACTCTGTGCATGGTGGCCAAAGTCTGTCTGAGGAACACGAGCTCCACATCTGCTCTCAGTACAGACCCAGCTCACCCCGCGACACCGCTGGGACAGAAACAACCCTGCACAGGAAACCTGGGCTGCTTTGGAGCAAACTCGGGAGGCAAAACATAAAGCCCAGAGCTCAGCCTTGAAAGCCGCCCTCCTACTGGCAGTTCTTCCTGAGGTTAATGAGCGATAAGCTTTAATAACGGGCGTGCAGGCACAACCTGAGGCACAAGGCCTAGACTTACTTTTCTTTCTTGTACTGAAATATCCGTTCTTTGGTATTCCTTATGAACACAAGTTTTCCCGTAAGCACGGTCCTGACTTCAGCGAGGTCCTCACGGAACCGCTGGTGTGCTCTGGAGGAAGAGCAATGCAAATTGTCCCTGAACACAGACCTGACCAGGAGTCTTCGCTGTCTCACCAGATCCTTCCTTAAACCCGGGTGGGCACAGCAGCCTTCGGCTTTTGGCTTTAAAGGCACATACACGACTATTTTTAATCTTATTTACCAAAGAGCATTTGCTCCTCCATAAACAACAGCCAGATTCACAAAAGCATTTAAGCACCTAATGGCTTATCGATTAACAGCAGGCACTCCATGCCTACTTGGCATTAGGCAAAATGCCTGGTTGGGGTAAAAGCCAAATGTCCTACATCTGACAGGAAAGGATTTAAGCAGAAAAATGGTAACCCACATTAAAATAGATAATATGGACTCTTCTAAAGTTCAGCTTGGGTAGCTATTACTTGAGGTGTTTTGCATTCCACAGCTATCAAAAGTTTATTATGTTTTGGAGAAATTTAAAGAGAAACCAAGAAGGGCATGTTAACGCACACACTATTCATTTTTTAACTGCTGATCAACATATAGTTCTACATACTGACCACCCACTTGGGCAGCAGGAGGAATATTCTCGATCCCTTTGCCTTCACAAACGTTTAAAGACGCACAAATTGTGATTTCCAGAAAGCCAACGTTTCTAGTTGTTTTTTTCACTTCTCGTTTTCAAATATCGTCAAACTGTGGGGATTTCCACCCATTAAAGTCTCTGTCAGAATAACCTGCGCAGATCTCTTTCCAAGGAGAAAAGAGGGGAGAAGATACTGAAATCGCTTCTTGAGAACCAATTAAAGAGAATTTAACCGATTCTGCTGAAGCGAAGTCACGTCAACAGCACAACCTTTCCCCTGGAAAATTCCAGTTGCATCTTAATTAAGGCCGACAACGCCGGAAGGTAAACTAATGCTATAGCAAAGCAAAGGAGTGTCCTGCCCTGTGGTCTGGCCCAAGTTGTCAGTTAGGATAAATACTAAGAGCATTAAGGCCACTGTACTTCGCAATCAGAAATAGCTTTACAGCAGTTTTCAAAGGATGTAAAACTCACTGAATGGTGACCAAATATAAACGAAGATTAATTCTAGTAAAACCTTCACAGTTATAGGCCACGGGGACAATAAATATGTGATCAGTGGTGCAAGAAGGTTAATGAAAGGAATGACTGCTGGAAAGAAAAAGACCTCTGAAAATGTGTGCTGTCACATCAAGGATGGATTAGATATGGAAAACCAATACAAAACCAGAGAAAAGCGTCACTGCTAGAAACAAATCAAACAACGTGCCGATTTTTCTAATGCAGTGGGACAAGCTGCCTGCAGACACACTGAAGAGTGGCCTTTGCCACCTACCGAAACCCAACGCAGGAGCCTGCGACAATTTTAGAGAACCCCAGCGCTGTAAACAGCAGCGTAACCCCCCCAGAACCTGTCGGCCTTTGTCCCTACAAGCAGTGGGGCAGGAGGGGGACGAGCTCCTTCCCACCAACCTCCGTTTAACTTACTGGCAAAAAGCTGCTGGCCCCGGAGGCAGCTCTGACCGCAGCACTGGAAACAAGATCTACAAGGGAGAACGTGGAAGGGCTGTGAGTCCACCAGGCAGAGAATATTTGGCATAGTTTTATCCATTCCTAATTAAAGAAGTTAAAAGAAGTGTAAAGCTTCAAGCTTTGCAACACTAGCAAATAAATACTGTCTCTGATGTTACCTTGTGCAGGAAAATACTGGTTTCCCTGGGCATCTCTAACAGAGCCTGAAATTATCGTGAGGTTTTGATATTTTCCTGCCATCTGCCTCAACACCTTCAGGCCAGGGCAGCTCTGGGCTGAGTCCTGCTCAGCACCCGCCCCCTGGTCCCACAGAGCTCTGCCTGCTTGTTATCTCACCTGTTACGGTTGACTTGGCGATGGGTGTAAAATCCAGCACCAGAACTGGATTTGCAAGGTGCTAAGGGTGCCAAACCGAGAACAACTAACGGAGTCAACCAAGTCTGCAGTTTTAGCTCCTACAGCAGGTGCTGCATTGACAACGCCTGGTTCCGCAAAGACGGCAGATCGTGAAGTGAAACACGTGCTCTGGCTGTACCAAACACAAACCCAACCTTTACACCATGGGCCTGAACAGATCCTCACAAAACACAAATATACGCGTGAATACAGAAGATTATCAGTTGAACTTTGAGTGTCTCTTTTACCTGCTCCAAGATACACAAAGCAAACTCACTATAAAAAAAATAATCTTATTTTCAACAGTTATGGCAGGACACGGCGCTCACATTGGTACTGATTTGTTACTATAAAATAGCTTCACAACCGTCTCTGCCTTTTTCAAGGGCACAGCGCTAAAAAGGCACAGGTTCTCTAAGAACATCAGCAAAACCGCTCATGTATTTCTTCAAAAGCACGAGGAGTTAAAAGTACAGGATGTTTTGTTCTGTTCCAAGGGCTGACCCATTGCAAAAAGGTGAGACAATTCCTCAGGGGGACTCTAACGTTCCCCCTCCCACAAGTAACCTTGCACGTGTCTGTGTAAAACACAACGCTGTGGATTTGCTACAGGAAAGGTCTCGTGAACACAGCACATTAGAAACTGCCTCGAAGCACGAACTCGTTTTTAACAATATGTATTTCTAACGTGTGTCCATCCTGTGGAAGCCCAGGCGGCCCTGGTACAGCCCCGAGCACACGCAGGGCACACAGCACGGCCCCAGCGCGACCCGCGGCACAAACCACCTCAGAGCCCCGCAACAGGGGCCTGGCACAGTGGGAATGATTAATATAAAACTTCTGAGAATGTGTGTTCGCTTTCTTAAAAAAATGAGGCTTTAAACCAAAGTTTTACCCATTACAGTCTACACTTGAGAGTAATTCCATTGACCGTGGAAATATCTCAAGCTCTGCAAACTGAGAGACGGCAGCTCCGCTCCTCGTCTGCACCGCTTTGCAGGACATGTTACCTGAATGTGCAAAGGAAAAATTAGGAGGAGCAAAGCAATTATCTGCGCTGGAATTTAGCCACAATCCTTAGTCTCACACCAAGTGGTGTTTAGTGACCTGCGCAGGGCCAGGACACACCTAAGTCACGCTCTTTCATAGCGGGGTTTTCATTTTTTTTGCATGAATGTTGGCTCAGGGTTAATAGAGATCAAACGTATCACCCAGCGAATCTTGAGGATGCTTCCGAATTTGTCCCTCAACACACACCACTTCAGTTCTCACCCACCAGAGCCCTGTGTGGCACAACTATCCATTTTCTTGCAAAGGGAGGAGGAAACGGCAGCTTCATTTTGTTGTCGGTAACCTGGCTACCAGCTTAGAAAAGAGGTTTGTTTATCGCTACCTCTTTTCTCCCCTAACAATTAATTCATTATGCAGTTTAAACACATTGAAAGAAAAAGGAGAAAAATCAACTTTTACAACAAAACTAAGGAGGCAGAAGGGACAGAGGCTCGTCAGCAGAGCCTTTGGACCGCCCACAGCACGTGTGGAGCTCCAGGCTGACCCGGGACACCCAACCAGTGGGGATGTCACTGAAAATACAGGGACAGAGGAAGAACAAGTAGTAAAGGGCAGGTGGGTTGTGTTATTTGAATTGGGAAAGAGCCGTGTAACAAATTCTCAGGAATGTCAATTCTGCTGCTCAGCAAGCAGTTTGAACTCGGTATTTTAGCAAGACACAAAAGCTCCTGGATGTAAAGCGGCTGCAAGGAGCTCCTCAGCAGGACACACGCTCACGCAGATACCAAAGCTTCCGAAAACTCTGAAGCACAGCCCAGGGGAGCAAATACTCACAAAGGGAATTCCATGGGCAAAAGCTGGTGCTGGCCTAACTGGAAAGGGATAAAATTCAAAAGGTCATTAACAAAGCCCTAGAAACAACCCATCCTTCCTTATTCCACCACACACTGAGCTTGCAGGACTGCAACACCTGCAGTAAAAAATGTCTTTTTATACAGTTATATACCAAGTCTACGCCTAACATGGCTCGTGTGCTGCAGACACAGCCCTGGGGACTCTCAGCACAGCCAAGTTATGCACTGCTGATAATCCCACACACTGAGAAACGGCTCTGCCTTCCCTCCTGACCAGACGGGATGGATTCTAAGAACCTGTTAGAGATGAAAACACAACTGCTTCCACTTCTACATGAGAACTGCACAAGGAGAGCGTGACTTTCTATTAACTGGAATTATGTTTCCCATCTGTAAAGGACACACCAGATCACAGTCAGCAATTACATCTTCCAAGAGACTCCCCATCTCCACGTCCTTCCCAGCTTTGTGCACATAAATGATACTGTCACTAAAAAAAAAAACCAAAACCACATGTTTTTGAAGCAAATGGAACCACAGTTTGCTACTGCAGAGGTAAATGAGTTCAGTGGATGCGTTTAACATTATATTCAGACGTATTCAAAGCACAAATCGCCCGGTTCACTGGAGGTGACAATGCCATACCTTATCACGTCTGGTTCTGGGCCTTCATTCTTGTAAGATGCCTGAAGTTGTTTGTGTCTCGTGAGAAGATCATCCACCAAATTCTGCCGCCTGTCCCCCTCCAGCTGCGTGCTGGTGATGCTTGGTTAAGGATCAGACTTGAAAACACTGAAAAACTTTGATTTTATTATATCAAACAATACCTGGTATACATTCTTAAAATAAACCAGACCTCCTGATCATCAAAATTAACTAGAGCAACTATGGGAACTCAAGAAAAGGCTGTGACACCTAAGAGAAGGAAAGGTCACATTCTTCTGAATTCAATCTGCTGTTATTCTAACCGTGTTTCTGAAGTTTACGTATCTCAAAGGAAAAATGACCACAGAGAGATCTTCAGGTCACCATCCCAAAGTAATAAGAGAACTGGAAGGTTATTTACTGCCAAATTAGTGTAAGTATTAAGAATGGCTACTTCCCTCTCCAAACTCCAGCATAATTCTTCATTTATCACTCCCATGTCCTATGCACTTGGTCTCTTCTGCAAGTCTGACAATGTATAGCAGTACTGCAGGTTAAGTTCAGGGAAGGATGAGTCTTAAAAGAACTGCAATTTATACTGTTACAATATAAATGGGGCAAGGCCCAAGCAGAAAAGAGCTTTTAAAATCAGCAGGGTACCTCACATCTTATTCCACTGGAGACTCGTAACACACCCAGGTGAGCAGCTCCCGGCCAAGCAATCAGCAAACAACCAAAAATCTCCTTTGAGTGTCTGTTTCCTTTCACAATTCATCAGCAGAACAGCCCGACAGCCGCTGATGCAGCACAACAACTTAGTGCAAGATCTCTGAAAGACAAGATGCCCTGAAGCGCTGGGGCTTGGAAAGGGACATGCGTTTGCTTTTTTAATTAATCTTAGTGATAGTGACATTTTGAAGGATTACTAACTCGCTTCCAAGTACTGTTGAGTAGATCATACAATTACTGAACTGATTTGTGTGTTGTTCTGCCACAGCGGAGGCATTTGCTCTCAGATGCTCAGCAGACAGGAGGGTTTTACCCGCAGCACTCGGGGGGGCCGTGCTTAGAAGGGATTCATGCTATAATAAACTTGAAATTAAACATTAATTCATTAAATCAGACTGTTGCTGGACAGCTTTGGGGAGACAGATACACTTATCTCCTTACGACTGACTATCCCAGCATGTGCAAAGAGCAGCAAATTCAAGCCAGGCCGCAGGGCAACGCTCCGAGAAGAAAACCTGGGATTTCTTTCTAAGGCATTTTTTAAATTTGATTTTAAATTTCATTGTATAAGTTCCACCGCTCCTGAAATCAGTTCAAGTCAGGGCTGCCCCATCCCTGCCCAAGGCCTCATCCTTCCTCCGCGCAGGCCCCGGCAGCGCTGCAGCCAGCCACCGAGCCACAATACCCGCACTGGCCGGTTTCGGCAGCCAAGCGCCCTTCGCTTCCCAAACCAGGCGCTCGGCAGCGTCGGCACAGGGCAGACACCACCATGGCAGGTCGAGCTCGCTCGGATCATCTTGCGAAGCTTCTCTCTGACACCAACGTACCCATATCCAGCCTCATGCCCAAGACTCCCAGGCTCCCAACTCTTCTACACTCTGGCTGCAATGAAAACACCAAACAGCAGCACGGACAAAGTTCCAGTGACAGAGTCTTCCAACAATGTAACAAGGGAAAAACCCCAAGTGCACGGCAGAGCAATTACGGCATATTTTCCACCCTCTCCCTCAATACAGGAAGGTCAGTGAGTTGCTGTTTACACAGATACATCTGGTGTGTTGACACAGCCCGAAGCAGCAAGTCCTTCAGCTGATCGATCTTCTCCCTGAGATTCTGCAGCGACGATCTGAGAACCACATTGAGCTGAAGGGGAAGAGAGAGAACTTGGTTTTGTCTGAGTTATATTTACATTAAATTTAATACATGCAGGTGACAATATATTTAACTCCAGCTATAGCGCTGTGCAGGGCTCCATTCTAAACCACAACAGCGTGTCTCAGCAAGGCAGAGGGAGCGATGCGCTTAACTGCGCTCTTACAAAACCAGAGAAACAGAACTAGTTTCACAAATGCAATTCTAATGCATAAATGCTGTTTAATACAGAGAGCTTTCTTTCAAGTCTTTATAAACATGCTCCTTTATATGGGCAAAGCACTTCAGCACATTTTAGTATTTTCAAGTCAGTTTTCCAGTTCTTTCCTCTGATCTTTAACACAAATACAGGCGCCGGCTGCTTCTGCCACCAGGTTTCTCTCCCAGCTGCCGGGGCCGCAGGGACGCTCACTACAGGTTCAGACGTTCCCTGCACTGAACTCTTCCAGACTTTAAACTCCAGATTGCCAGGAAATTCAGATTCCCACTGTCCTTCCCAGCAGCAGCTGGGACCTCCGACCCTTCCTCACAACTGACTGATCTGTCCAAAATTCAGGTGCGTCTGTTCTTGCTAAAAAAGCAGCCGAGTTGTTCACATTCTTCCCTGCTCCAAGTGCAGGATCGCAGGAATCCTCCTGCTCCTCTCTCCCACCCCTTCCCAAGTTACACTGAGATTATCCTCTCAGTTTTTCCTCCTTAAACATTATTTCTTTTCATTCCAGTTCTGTAGAACACACTAGGAAAAAACCCGGTAACTGCAATTAACTCTGCAAGTCATCCTAATTAAGACTTCATGTGCTTCTTGTTTATAAGATATTAGCCCTGCCGTGGCTTATAATGGTTGGTAACCTCAGCTGCTCCGTGTGATGAACTAGTAACAGAGGAGGGATATTTGCTTTGACTCTCGTTCTTGAAGACATGGAGGCAGCAGCCACACACCAACCCCTCACCGAACAGTCCCTGTGCTGCTCAGCTGCAGAGGGACAGAGCGGAGGTCCCAAAAATCACCTCAGAGCACCAGAAATTTCAATCCGACTCAGCAAGACTCACTCTCAAACGCTACAAGGACAGAAAGATGCAGCCCGGCTGAGAGAGCCGAGCAGGGAGATGCAAAATCCACCTGCAGACCCAAATCTGAACATTCCCAAAGCCGGGACGAGGCTTTTAGGGACGCTGAACCGCGCTGTGCACCCTCCAGCTCTGCGCTCGGGTAATAAAAGGTCTTTGCATTTCACATGCAGGTTCCCTGCACTCGCGTCTCGGTGCAGAACGCTGCGCTGAACAGGCCCAGGACAGCGGAGTAGCTTAAAGGTAGATACACGTGTCCAGGAAAATGATCTATCACACAGACACCCTCTGCTACCCTGGCCAGAAATTGCGCTGCTGTAACGAAATATTTCCTTTCTATCAGAGAAAAAAAAAAAAACAAACCATTAAAAAATAAAGAAGAAAGAAAAGCAAGCAGTGGAAGTTGTAAGATCAGCTCAACAGAGCAGGGCTCAAAAGTGCCGGCTTGAAATCTTTCCCTACAAGGTCAGAGTTTGTTTTTTTCCATTTTAAATGTTATGCTCTGTTTTTTGCTCAGCAATAAGCAGCAAGTTGTGGTGGGTTTTTCTGCCATGCTAATGGCAAAATACTATAAAAACTTGTTTACATTCTCCCCACCAGGGAAATATTGTACAAAGACTTTTTCCTCCGTTAAGAAATTCAGGAGTCACAGAATATATGACCGCTCAGCCGTGAATTTCTCAATATGCATTTCTGTTATGAAAACAACTCTCTCATTGTTGGCAACTTGTTTATAGTAGAATCAAAGGCTGCCAAATATTCCTCTTTAACTGTTAATGGATTAAAGGGGAACTGCACTTGGAAAACACGGGGCATGGAACAAATGATTTTATGAAGAACTAAGTCAGCCGTGTAATGTTTCCATAAAACACAACCTGGAGAGTTATGGGACAAGAAAAGCTTCAAACAACACGAATACAACGTGTTGTTGGGGTTTTTGGAACACATCCTGTGATGTGTGATGATTGCAGTGATGCAAATCGAGAACTTTGTCCTCTATAAACACAGATGGATTAAGCAGCAATCTTTTTATTAGTCTTCTCCTGCCTGTGTCTGTACAGTTTCTAATACTTCATCATTTTGCGAGCAGGGAGTTCAGTCGCCACCTCAAAACACTCCACTCTACAGCTAGAGAAAATATTTCTCTCAAATCTCATTTATTTGGGCCTTCTGAAAGCACTTTTCAACTCATGCCAGATTTGAGTCATTCATTAAAAGCCACTGATTACTGTACAAAGCCAACCCAGTTTTCTTCAACATTTCTTCAAAGGAAACGTTTCGAAAATGACATTTGATTTTAAAAGCTATCAGCAAAGCAAAGACAGTGATCACACATCATACCCCAACCCTGCTGTAAGGAGGCACAAAGTCTAGAAAATAAATCATCTGGTGTGTTTTTAATTATGCAAATTATTACAAAACACTAAACTCAAGGCCTTGGACACATTTTCATCTTCACTTGAGTGAGAAGTTACTGGCATGACCTGGGCGTGCGTGGTTAAGGAGGCTCCTAGGCTGCCTGAAGGGAAGGACGAGGCTTTTATTCCTGATCAAAGCAGCCTCCTGAGAATCTGTTTATTTTAGTATTTTAAACAGGAAGTGTGAAAAGGTGGAGACCATAATGTGGCTGGGTAAGCTCTAACTTCTGCTTCTCCCTCATATTTAACTCTGGTCTTACGCTTCGTTAGAAGTGTAGCTAAAAAAGGCCACAAAATTCATGTTTCATCTGATCTACAGCCGCTGCAGAGAGGAAGCAAACCAGTGTGGTGGGGAAGAAAAATATCTATTCAATATTTACACAAAAAGCAGCACACAGAAGCTGGCGGGCATCCCAACATCTCTTAGATTCAGGATCTCTGAGAACAGATCTGTTCCTGGCAGCAACAGCCCTGAGCAGTCACTGGAACGTGCCCAATGCACCCATGGCTTCTCCTTTCCTCCCTCTGTAAAACCGGCACCATCGCGCATGTCAAGCATTCATTACCGTTAACTCCAAGATTATTTTCACCACACTGAAAAGCTACCATAAATTTAGAAATTATATTCTTGTTTGCTTTATGGAAATTTTAAATAACATAATCGTATTAATATTATAGAATCACAGGATCCCAGACTGGTTGGGCTGAAGGGACCTCTGCAGATCCCCCAGTGCAACCCCTGCTCACGCAGGGTCACAGAGCAGATCACACAGGTGGGTCCAGGGGGTTTGAATGTCTCAGAGAAGGAGACTCCACACCCGCTCTGGGCAGCCTGGGCCAGGCTCTGGCACCTCCCAGCAAACAAGTTTCTGCTCACGTTCAGATGGAGCCTCCTGTGTTTCAGTCTGTGCCCGTTGCCCCTCACCCTGGCGTTGGGCACCACTGAACAGAGTCTGGTCCATCCTCTGACACCCCCCCTGAGATACCGATCCCATTGATCAGATCCCTCTCAGCTTCTCTTCTCCAGCTCAACAGCCCCAGCTCTCTCAGTCTCTCCTCACAAGATGCTCCAGACCCCTCAGCATCTTTGTGTCCAGTAACTCCTCGTTCTTCTTAAACTGGGGAGCCCAGAACTGGACACAGTATAAATAAATATTAAAACATATTAAGTCCCTGTAATTAAGTTCAACTTTTAACCTGAGAGCCCTGGTCACAGGGTGGCCCCGGGCAGGGGGGTGTCCCTGTTCCCCGTCCCGGGCAGCGCCGCTTCCCCTGCGGGAAATTCCGGCCGTGCAGCACCCCAGACACCCCTGCCCCCTGCACGTTTAATCTTCAAGCAGCATTTACACTGGGAAAACCCAAAATCCAGCTGACAAAAGCCGCCGGTTCGGAGGCCGGCGCTGCGGGCGGGCGGTACCTTGGCCGGGCTCTCCCCGCTCCTCTGGCAGCGGTTCCGCTCCTGGATTCTCTCCGCGACCTCCTGGGCGAGCTGGCAGGCGGCGGCGTGCAGCGGGAGCCTGCGGAGAGGCGGCGGTCAGCCCGGCAGCGCAACGCTACGTGGTTAAATTCACCTAAAAGCAGCTTTTTCTGGGAAAAAACGCTTTGTAGGGAAACCACGTCCCCTCCCGCTGCCCCGCCAGCCCCGGCCCCGCCGCACGGCTGAGGCTCCGCCGAGCGCTGCTCCCGCGTTCCCGCACCGCCCCGGGAGGCTCAGGCCCGGCTCGCAGCGCCCGCGGGCAGCCGAGCAGAGCAGAGCAGAGCAGAGCAGGGCAGGGCCGGGCCGGGCGGCGGGAGCAGCGCAGCCCGGAGAACCGCCCGCCGCCGGCCCGGCGCTCACCAGGGGTCCGGAGCCATCGCCGCCCGGAAACGCCGAGCGCGCTTCCGGCCCGGGTCACGTGACGACGGCGGCCGCCGAGGGTCAAACCCACCGTGCCCAGAGGGATGCGCGGTGCACATCTGCAGATGTGTGCAGTGCAGAGGTCCATAGGTGCAGATGTGCAGGGTGCAGATGTGTGCGGTGCAGAGGTCTATAGGTGCAGATGTGCAGGGTGCAGATGGGTGCGGTGCAGAGGTCCATAGGTGCAGATGTGCAGGATGCAGATGTGTGCGGTGCAGAGGTCTATAGGTGCAGATGTGTGCAGTGCAGAGGTCCATAGGTGCAGATGTGAAAGGGTGCAGATGTGTGCAGTGCAGAGGTCCATAGGTGCAGATGTGTGCAGTGCAGAGGTCCATAGGTGCAGAAGTGCCCAATGCACCCGTGTAGGATGCATGGGTCGTGGGTGCAAAGGTGCGGGGTGCAGAGCTGTGAGGTGCAGAGGTCCATGGGTGCAGAGGTGTGTGATGCAAGGTGCACAGGTGGGGCATGCAGGGTGCAATGATGCACAGTCCGGAGCTGTAGGATGCATGGTGCAGAGCTGTAGGATGTATGGTGCACGATGCAGAGGTGAAGGATGCAGGGTGCAGAGGTGCATGGTTCAGAGGTGTAGGATGCAGGGTGCACATTGAAGCGGTGTAGGATGCAGAAGTGTACAATGCACAGTGCAGAGGTCCATGGGTGCACAGGTGGAGGATTCAGGGTGCAAAGGTGCACAGGTGTAGGATGTGTGGTGGAGCAGTGCACAGAGCAGAGGTGTATGATACAGGGTGCAGAGGTCCATGGGTGCAGGGGTACAGGGGTGCACAATGCAGAGGTGCAGTGTGCAGAGGTTTTGGTTGTGCAGTACAAGATGCAGAAGTATAAGATGCAGAGGTACAAGGTGTAGTGTGCAGAGGTGTATGCGTGCAGAGTGCATGGTGCAGGAGCGCGTGGTGTAGCACCACAGAGGTGAGCACTGCAGAGTCATGGCTGTCCCCAGCCCTGCCCTGGCCCTCCTGCTGTGTCTGCACAGTGGGGACCTCACCCCAGCAGAGCCCTGGGTGCTCACATAGCCCTGCTGGGCTTTTCTCAGTGCTGCCTCTCTTCCTCCCTCCCTCTTTACTCCTTCTTTCCTCCTTCCCCTCCCCACCACCAAAGCCCCAGCCCCAGGTTCCCCTTTCCCCCTCCCACCCAGGGCTGCAGCTCCTGATGCTCGAGGGGGTTTGAACCCCTCGGCACAGTCACACTTTCCCTGGGGCAGGGTCACGCTGTCCCCTGGGCAGGGACACTCCAGCCCCAGAGCCCCCCCAGGGCCTTTTTTCCCCCAGCTCCATCCTGTCCCTCGCAGCAGCTGCCATTTCCCTCCTCCTCAGCCCCATCCCCTGTCCCTGCCATCCCCAAATGACAGTCACTGCCTCCCCTTTGTCCCTGTTCCCCCTCATCTCTGTCCTCTTGTCCCTGTCCCTACTGTCCCCTGCCAGCAGCAGCGGGCAGGGCTGGGACGGTGATGCTGGCGGGTGTTGACACTGTCAATATTTTGGCTGCGAAGGGCTCTGCTGTCACCGGCCAGTGGGCACAGGCCCCTCGCTTCTGCCCCGTCCCAGCCCAAATGGCCTTTCCCACGCCCAGGATTTAGCCTCTCCTCTTTTTTTTGGGTGCAATTGATGACGCAAATCGATGCAGATACGACTATCAGCTCAGGTGCCCGAAAAGCAGCAGGAAGGCACTGATAGCGATGTTTTATTGCCCTCGTTACATGGGGCTGCTACCACACGTGCCACGATAATGAGCAGATCCTCGTCAGCATATTTACGGGCGGCTGCAACGCCCGTTGTGTTCCCGGTGAGCGCCCGCACCCGGCAGCCAAGCCCCTCGGCTGGGGCTGGGGCTGGGGCGGCTTCGAGCGAGGAGCCGGAGGAGCCCGCATGCAATGGGAAGCCACCCCGGGGGAGTTCAGGGGGCTGAGCATCCCCAGGTGCCCCCTCATTGCCCATTTGCTGTCTGACAGTGGCTGGTCAGGGCTGGGGGACGTGCTGGGGGGAGCAGGGACATGTCCCCCACCATGGGACAGGGCTGCTGCAGGGGGGCTGAGGCCAATATTCAAGAAGCATTCGGGAAACACACTCAGATACATGGTGTGAATTTTGGGGTTGTCATATGCAGGGACATGAGCTGAACTCCATGATCCTTGTGGGTTCCTTTCAACTCAGGACATTCTATGATTCTATTATGTGTTCGGGACTGTGGATCATAGAATATTTTGGGTTGAAGGGCCCTTCCCAGCTCCCCCAGTGTCCCCCCTGCCATGAGCAGGGACATCTTCACCAGCTCAGGTTGCTCAGAGCCCCGTCCAGCCTGGCCTGGGATGTCTCCAGGGATGGTTCATCCACCACCTCTCTGGCCAACCTGGGCTAGGCTCTCACCACCCTCAGTGTAACAAATTCCTTCCTCACATTCAGCCTGAATCTCCCTCCTTTAGTTTAAAACCATCACCCCTTGTCCTATCCCAACAGGCCCTGCTCAAAAGTCTGTCCCCATCTTTCTTATCGGCCCCTTTTAAGCACTGAAAGGTGCAATAAGGTCCGGAGCTTCTCTTCTCCAGCTGAACACCCCAACTCTCCCAGTCGGTGAAGCCACAGCTGAGAAGGACGCACATGCTACAAGTGTCCAGGGCAGGAGGGGAAGCACTGTGGGGGGCCTGGGGAGCCCCGTGGGCCCTGGCAGCCCCTCCAGTGTGGGCTCCATCCTTGGGGTGACAGCTCTTCTCCCCAGCGCTCTTTGCACAGTCAGGCTGGCTGCTCTCACGGACGTGAGCATGAAACATTCATGGCCTTCAGCTGCGTTGCTTGTCCAGAGCCAGCACAGCTTCTACATAGTTAATTTTTTCACCATTAAAACACATGAAGCAATGATTCATGTGGCACCCTCCCTAATTCAGCTCCATCTCCCATCTCGGTTTGGGGCGTCTGCCGGGCAGCAGGCAGGCACGGGGGGCTGCGGGACTCAGAGCCGCTGCAGGGAGAGATTGGAAATGCTGAAGCACCAGAACTGCACCTGCAATGATCACATTTTGTGCTCTCGCTGAGCAACTGTGTATGTGGGATGCACAGGGAGCTGCGGGGTGCACGGCTGCATCGCCTCGATTTTCCCCAGTGCTTTTCCCAGCCGGTGCTGAAGAGTTGCCACAACCACAGCCAGCACAGCCCCTGCAAACCCATCCCCAGACAGTGTCCCCATAGGCACGTAGGGTGGCTGAAGGGTGTCACTGAGTCCTCGTGCCCCAAATCTCTCCCTTGTCACCCGGTTCCTGGCACTTGCTGCTCATGTGCTTCTCTTTCCGACTCCTCCGGGGCCATCCAGCGGGAAGCGGTTGCAAACCTGCCAGCCATGTTGATGTTTCCATCGCTCAAGGACGGGCGATTGCGGCAGCTCCCTCCCTGCCCCATGACGCTGGTGAAGGGAGTGAACCCCGGAGCGGGATAAAGAAGGTTATCCTTGGGGAAAATAAATGATTAAGTTTACTGGTCGTGTTGCTGGTTTGATGGCTATCTCATCCCACGGGGTGTTTACACCCCCCTGCCCAGCCTGGGCGCAGGATTGGGGTAGGAAGGGGCAATGCAGGCGCAGGAGCTGCTCCACCCCTCACCCTATTTACACCAAATAAACCTCCGGTGCTGGAGGGCTGGCACTTGCCTTAAAAGCCAGGGCAGGTGACAGTGGCAGAGGGGACATGGCAGCGGGGCACATGCTGCAGGTGGGGCTCAGCCTGCCCCGCTCCCCTGCGGGGGCGGCCAGCAGCTTTCACACAGACGAGGGTGATGAGGTGGGCGTCGGGCAAGGTGAGTGAGCTGCGGTCAGGGACAGCTGGGGACAGCCACACGTGTCACACGGGGAGGTGCAGGAGGCTCTTGCTCGTGCCAGGGCCATGTCCAGCACAGCAGAGAGCTGGGACAGAGCCACGTTCCCAGCACCCCGGGCAGGGGCACCGGCAGCCAGGTGGGCTCGGGCTGATGCTTCTCAGCACTTGGGGCAGGGCAGCACCTCCTGATGCGAGGACAAGGCAACTTTGGGGACCACAGCGGTGCAAACAGCTCCACTTCAACCCCGATGTTCCCCCTAGCCTGGTTTCCATGGCTGGAAACCCATGTGATTGTATGGAGGGTCTCTGTGTTCAGAGTGGGGACTCAGGCTGAGCAGCAACCGGTTAACAGTCCTGCCCGTTCCCTGGACTAGAACTGACCTGATCTGCTGGCTTTGCTGAACTTGAGCAGGAGCCAGAGCCCAACCCAGCCTGGGAGCAGCCCAGGTGCCCTGATTCCTCGCATGCGGCCCACAGAACTGGGACCATGCTGTCCCCCGTGTCCCCTTGGGGCCTGAGCAGAGTGGTTTGGCTTGGTGCAAATCCATCCTAGACCCCACATCCCAGCTGAGCACATCCAAGATAAATACATCAGAGAATTAATGTGTGTGCTAATCGACTTTATCATTGCCAATTAATCACTGCTCAGCTGAAGTCACCCATGTGACAACTCCCGTCTCTTTGTGCAGGGTTCAGAGCTGAGCCCTCTTTCGACTGCAGGGAAAATGCCACTCACTTTTCTCTAGGAGGAGCTCAAACTCTGCTCTGCACAGCCCCACCACAGTCCTGGGTGCCGGAGCTTCTCTGGGGGTCATCTGGGGACTTTCTGTCTCCAAGAAGATTCCCAGATGCTCACCAGCCCCTTGATGTGGTCCCCTGGATCAGGTATCTCCAGGTATATGGGGGCATGTTGGAAACAGGGACCCTTTGCCCCGCCACAGACCATCCCCGCACCCTTAGCGAGCGCCTCTTGCTGCAGCACCTTCTCCTTGCACCTGCTCCCTGGCACCCGAGCAGCAGACGTGGCCGGGATCTGCAGGAGGCTTTGGCCGGAGATGGTACGAGGGAGGGCAAACGCCTGAGGCTTTGGCCGCTCCCTCTGGGCTCATAGCAGCCCGATCCTGTGCTACCCAAAGCCGACAGGGGCTTGTCTCCTGCCCCGCTCTGTCCCTGGGAGGGGACACGGTGCAAACGATCCCTCTCGGCCTCAGCATCGCTTAGGCCCCCACTGCTTGTGGGGTCCCTGGGCTGGGACGGGCTGCTCGTTCTCCTCAGTGTGACGCTGCTGTCCCATGGGCATCCCCCGGGAGCAGGACTATCACCCTGCTGTCTGCACATCCCTCGCTGCAGGTGACACGCTGGGAAGTCAGGAGCTTTCTGAGGGGTGCAAAGCCCCTCATGGAGTGGAGAAGCAGCCCCGACAGCCAGCAGGTGCCTGGGCCCATGCTTCCCCGAGCCCCTGGATGGGCGTCTCACTGGGGGGCTGAGCTAGTGTCCCCCAGTCCCGTGTGAGCAAATTGAGCAGCTCCAGCCAGGCAAAGCCCCCTGAAAACCTTATCTTTGCAAGGGGGGGGAATAATTGAAATACAAGACGTTGCCGTAAGACTTCAAAGGGCTGTTAGCCAGGGTGAAATGCTGTCAGCTGGGGCGGTGAGGTGTGTTGGATAAAAGGTCTTTGTCCTGCAGAGATGTTGGGTTCATCTCCAGTCACAGTGGTGATCACGTCCGAGGCTGATACCTGGGACATCGACGCCTCCGCTTGTCTGGGCTGCGGGAAGTTTGTGGATTGGGACAAGATGCCAGAGCCAGAGCAGCAGGCGAATATCCCCCAAGATGTCCTCAGCAAACCCCCAAAGGAGCTGAAGAAGCTGGCGAGAGAAGGCTACTGGGCAGCCAGCCGCGCTCTGAGAGCTCGGGTGTACCACCACCTCCTCCAGCAGGTCTCCTGCCGCCTCGTCACCCCAGACGCTCTCGTCTACAGAGACGTGGCAAGTCGGCTCTTCGGGAAGCTGAGTGTGAGCTCCCACCCTTTGCCCGAGTTCCTGGAAGGATGCTCCCTGCCTACATACTGCCTCAGCCTGGAAGGGGTCACTGCCTTGAAGAAGATCCTCATCTGCATCGGCCACCTTTTCCCCGACATAACCTACAGCCCCATCCTCCCCTCGCTGGTGGCTCTGCTGCTGCACTACAGTGAAGATGAAGCTCAATGCTTCGAGAACATCGCCCGCCTCATTGCCAGCAATGCCCCTCACACCAGCTACATTGACCAGTCTTTCCTAGCTCACCAGGCCTCCTGCATGACTTTTGGGGACCTGGCCAACAAGCACTGCCCAGCTGCTCACAAACTCATAGCCAGCACCTCCGAGAATGTCTTTGAGGTCTACTCTGAGTGGTTATCGTGGCTCTTTCAGGACCTCCCCTTTAGTTACGCCATCCGTGTCTTTGACGTCTACCTGCTGGAGGGGCAGAAGGTTCTCTACCGCATCGCTCTGGCCTTGCTGAAGCAGTACAGGCTCTCAGTGAGCTCCCCCGAGCTGGAGGGGACCGACATCAAGGCAGACCTGCAGGCTTTCGCCCAGAACATTGCTGAGCACGTCACCGTGGACAAACTCCTCGAGAGAGCCTTTGGCATCCGGCTGTTCTCCCGCAAGGAAATCTGGCTCCTCCAGATGGCCAACAGGAAGGCGCTAATGGAGAGGGGCATCACCATGGTGCAGGGCAGGTAAGGAGGCCTCTCTGTTTGCCAGCTCATGGGGCTAAGCAGGGAGAATATAAGTTACAGTGGATATACAACATGGGGGGAGCTTCAGCTACATCCCTTGGCTTTGGTGATGCTGGCTGCCCCACAGCTGCTCAGGGGGGATGCCGTCAGGAGACACCGCACAGTGGGAGCTAGTCGTGTTAACAGAAAGCTCACAGTGCAAAAAGTCTGACGAACCCTGATGCACAGGGGTTGCACCCCTAAAAGCAGACGGGGTGTAATGGGCGCCCTCCCTCGCACAGGCAGTCCTTCCACCTGGCCGTGGACATGCAGAACTTCAGCTCCAGCATCGTAACGGCTCAGGAGATGCGCATCATCTGGTCCTGGATCCCTGAGCGCTTCTCCCTCTTCCCCCCGCTGCTGCTCTTCTCCACATCCCAAGACGGGTGCAGCCTGCAGAGGTAAAGCCCCGTCTGCCCCTCGGGTCTGGTCGTGTGGGCCAGGTGGAAAAGCAGGTACAGGTTGGTGATGTAGAAAGGAGCAACATGTGGTGGCCACGGGCACATCTGGGGTCTCCCAGGGACTCTCCTCTATGATTCTATGGTTCTATAATTCTGTGATTCTATGCCTCTATTGGGAAATACATCCAGATTTAAAGCAAGCTCATTTGGTAAACTCCTCCCACAAAACACCCCAGAGCCTGGTGCGTGAGGGTAGGGTGGGAGGATTTGGTGTTTGGATTTATCTGAGCTATTTCTTGCTTCACCAAGCAAAAGTGACAACTTGAGCAGTGCCATAGGCCAACTCTCTCCATTCCTGCACAAATACTGAAGCTGCTCGAGCTACAGGATGACGAGTTTTTGCTGCTGTCCTTCCCTGAGCTCCTCTGGCACAGCAAGAGGCTCAGAGGAGCCACCACCGCTCTCCACTGCCCTTTACAGCCTCATCCTCGCCCCGTGCTGCTCCTGGGCCTCGGCATCCCCCCAACGCAGCCCTCTTGTTCATCTCCGCAGGTTTTACACGTGCTGCGAAGGCTACGAACCCACGGTGCTGCTCATAAAAACAACAGAGGGGGAGGTAGGTGTTCCCTGCAGAGCAGTGCGCTGTGCGGCCGCCAAGGTGGGGACGGGGTGGTTGGAGCAGCCGCGGGGCTGCGTGGTCCCGCTCCTGCCCTGTCCGGGGTCTGTCCCAGCTCCCAGGAGAGGACAAACCGCAACCCCCGGCACCAAGAGCCACCTTAGACACAGGGTGGTCTAAAGGGTGCTGCTGGGGGGAGAAAAAGGAGTCAGTGAGATGGAGAGGCCACAAGTGATACTCTTTTGTTGCAAAAACGGGCTAAAAGTCCTTGCTAAGCAGACATTCCTGAAGTCAGCAGATGCTTTGCCTGAGCCAGGACTTTCTTTCAAGGCACTAAATGCAAGGATCTCTCCCTGACTGCAAGAGCAGCCACACAAGGGAAATGCAGGGGAAATAAGGACAGCTTCTATGGTATTTGAAAATTGTGAAATAACTGCAAAAACTGAGCCAGGCCTCTTCCCAGAGACTCCGAGAGTGGCTCATAAACCCATATTTTATCTCTCCACTCTTCATCAAGTTTGTAAATTGTTCATGCATCCCAAAGATTTATTGACTGGCCAAACCTGATGTCCCACACCTGACACATCAGTGTGGTGCAGAGATAAACACCCTGTGATCCCCTAGGGCCTTGTGCAGACAAGAGAAGGTGACATAAAACCTTGTTTCCTACAGGTTTTAGCTCATTTTATTCCTTATCTAGTACCAAAGACAGGCACAATTTCCTACCTCTTTGTCAGTGCCTTCCAGCCATGGTCAAGGACATCCATAGCAGGATGGGCCTGATCATGGGCGGAAGAACTGGCCAAAACAGCTGGGGAGCAGTGTCTGATCCTCCTCCCAGGACTGGTTAAAAGCCTTGTAGGTAACAAAAATGGGTCATCTGAATCTTTGCCATTTTAAAACACATTTTTCCCAGATTCACAAAACAGGCGACCATCTCGTCACCATCCAAGGGCCAGCTGAGCACAAGGGACTCCCAGATCCCACCACGTTGCAATACTGTTCATGCAACACTTGGAGCCACAGTCGTTCCTCCCCACAGCCAGGAGCAGATGGGACTTGCTCTGCTCCCAGTCCCTCCTGCACCAACACCCCCTGTCCTCTCTCCCCAAGGTGTGCGGGGCATTTCTCTCATCTGACTGGAGTGAAAGAAAGAAGAGCAGTGCGACATCAGGCTTTTTTGGGACAGGGGAGTGCTTTGTGTTCACTGTAAGTCACGTTTTATTTCTGGGTTTATACTTACTTTTTACAATGACTTTTTCCATTACTCCTCTGACCCCTCCTGGTGGCACCAAGCTGCATCCTCACCACAGGCTCACAGCCACCCTTTAGCTCTGGGAAGGGGCAGTGGCACAGAAATCACTGTGCTGGATCAGAGCAATGCAGAAGGAACTCCTGCCCCGGGTGAGCCGGCTTGCCCGAGCCCCCAAGGCAACATGCAATAACCGCGGGTGGGTCATGGAGCATCCTCCTGGGAGGAGAGTGGGGCAGCAAGCATGGCAGGATGGGTTTCTGCCCCGTTTGCTCCTTGGAGTGATCCTAAATCAGCCCCGTGGACCCTGCAGAGGCAGCAAAGTCCAGCATTCACCCAGTATCCCGCTGGCATCCCTCCAGCATCCACCCGGAATCCCGTTGATGTCCCTCCAGCATCCACCCAGTAACATGGGCAGTGCAGGTGTGACCATCTTGGGCAGAATCTGGTGAAAAGAAAACCAATTTCTCAGCCACAGCAACCTCCAGAGCAGCCCTGACACTGCCAGGACAACTTGTGTCCTCCCTGCCCCACAGCTGGACCTCGCACTCAGCTTTGGCCCCCGACCTGCCTGGCCAGACAGCACCTTCCTCCCCCAGCAATGGAGAGACGCCCCAAAGGACAAGGCTCACCGCATTAGGACAGGGCTCACTGTATTAGGGCAGGGCTCACCACGTTAGGACAGGCCTCACCGCGTTAGGACATGGCTCACCGCGTTAGGACATGGCTCACCACATTAGGACATGGCTCACCATGTTAGGACAGGGCTCACTGCGTTAGGACACGGCTCACTGCGTTAGGACACAGCTCACCGCGTTAGGACACAGCTCACCATGTTAGGACATGGTTCACCATGTTAGGACAGGGCTCACCACGTTTCTCCTGCTTCCCAGGTGCGCCCCGAGACAGAGCGGTACGAGTGGGTGTTCATCAAGAAGCCGGAGCTGGCCAAAGCCGTGCCGCGCTCACGCCAGCGCTCGCCTTCCCCCTCTCCCATGTCCCACCTCGGCTCCTCCCCGAACGGCCACAGCACCAGCTCAAACCATCTCACCGTGCCCATGCCGCAGAGGAGAGGCCGTCTCTCTCCATTTCTGGCCATCAGGCATTTCCTTCTGCCTTCCAAAACAGCCTCCATGTTCATGTCTGGCTCTTGGGAAGGGATCATTATTGGTAATTACCAAATGGTGGGCACCCACCCCCTGTCACATCGCTGCTTTGGCTGAAAAGGGCTGTACTGCAGATGAAAATCTGAGCTGCCTGTACAGACAGAGACCTCTTGGTTTAGGACAGGAAGCTAAAGCTGATGAGATGGAGTCATTCTGCTCTTTCTCAAATCAGCAGGGGAGTGCAAAGCCACCCAAGGGCAAGGATGCCCCAGAGGGGCTCTGCCAGCCCGGGGGAGCAGCACAGCCCAAACCCCCCAGCCAGCTTTGCACCCTCGGGGTGTCGTTTCCCAGCCCCCTCCTCTGCTTTGGGCACAATGCGGAGGGGATGCAGGTGGGGACCAGCCTGGGCACAGGCACCAGCAGCAGACACCCCAGCTGCCGGCCGGTGCTGCCCTCAGGCTTGGGCAGGGGGGCTGAGTCTGTGTGCCACACGGCTGCCGGGGAGGCAGCACGTCAGCAATGCCCCCACGGCCGACAAGGAGCACATCCTGTACCCCCTGGGCTGTACGGTGGTGATTCAGCCCCTGCCTCCCTTCCCGCCCTCGGCAGCGGGACCACAGCAGGTCTGGCTGCGGGGATGCAACAAGATGTCCTTGTTCTCCAGCTCTGCGAGCACTTTAATAATTCAGCTGGTGCTGCCAGGGCAACCTCTCGCACCAGCCGCCCTGCACGGAGCTCTCCGGGAGATCGGCCTCCACGCTGACGTCCCAATTAGCAGAGAAAGCAGCTCAGGACGTCCCCAGCCCAGCTCTGTGCTGTGGCCAAAGCACAGAGACCTGAGAGATGAGCACAGTCCCAAGAGACCTCGTGGGCTGGGCCAGTGCCCCTGCTGGGGCAGCAAGGGGGGAGAGCAGATCCCAACCATCCTGCTTGCTTTCCAGGTGGAGGGGGAGGCCAAGCTCTGTCCCTTGACGCCAACCTGCTCTGGGGGCACACAGAGCACTGCGAGACCTTCGACAACCCACCACTCTGCCAGGAGAACTTCAAGGTGCAGCTCTTGGAAGTGTGGGGCTTTCAAAACGCGCAGGTCCCATAGGGGACAGCCCCTCAAGGACCACCGGCCCCACCGGCCTGCTGCGGTCACTGCCAGCAGTGCCACGGCCACCTCCGCTCGCCATCCTCCCCTCCACAGACGTCGTGGAGGTGCGGAGGGAGGGCAATGAGGTGCCGGGAGCGGGACTGTGGGCATTTCTGGAGACATTTGAGGTCCTCTCCCACAGTTTAGACCCAGCTTGCTCCACCTGTTCTGTCCCAGTTGGGGATGCTCAGGGCATGTGAGCCAGTCCAGCGTTTCTCAGCCCTCCCTGGCCGGTTTGTGGCTTGCGGCTCAACAGCAAACCAGCGGTGCTGCAGCACAGCAGACTCCGCAGGGACTTGGAGCCCAGGCAAAATCCAACGCCGAGGTACGAAGCTCAGCAGAAACACTCTCAGCCCCCGCTTCCCCGTGGTCCCAAGCCCAGCAACACACTTCAGGTCATATGCAGAATTTTGTAGCCTCTGCAGAATACCAGGAGTCCCCTGGGATCACTTGCTGATCACCATCCAGCATAGGGCGAGAGACTCCTTGTTCGCGGTTCAAATTGCTCATCCACAACTAGCAAAGACCGATTTGGTATTTAGACACCTGCACCCAACAAGAACCCCCAACTGTGTCATTTTGTATTAAACTGAAGATCTATATTCGCCACAAAGGGCTGATGTGAGACTGTGAGCAGTGAATACACATGAGCTTTGACCAACGCCCCGAGTGCCGTTTGAAAACCCAAACAGGAGAGTGCAGGTGTAGCTCGGCCAGCAAAGGCAACCCTCGCAGGACGGTCACTGATGTAGAGGCATCATTCTGGCTGCAGGAGGAAAATGTCTTCCATGTCCAAATAGACTGTGCACTTGTGGTTTTCTCTTTCATATATTCCACTGCTCGAGCTATTCCGAGCAGGAGCTGTCGCTGCCTCAGTGCCAGCTGCCAGCAGGAGCTGGCGATGGCAGAAGTGTGGCAGAAAGACCTGCAAAGGTTACCCAGGTATGACAAGGAGGTGAGGCACAGCCCTCTGTCCCCCCATGCCCGGCCTTCACCCACAGAGCTCAAATGAAAGAACACCATCGAATTACTCTTTCCCTTCAACGGAAAAGCTCTGCTAGGGTGTCCGCTGTATTTCTCTCTTTCCGTGATCACAGAATCACAGAAGGGTTTGGCTTGAAGGGACCTTCCCAGCTCATCCAGTCCAGCCCCTGCCATGAGCAGGGACATCTTCACCCAGCTCATGTTGCTCAGAGCCCCTCATGGAGGTTCCTGCATAAATTGATTTGATCCCACTATATTCATTCTTATAGTTTCACCATTCGAGTGTGGAAACTGAATACAACAACTAAGAAAATCCATCCATCTGAACGCCACATGGGGCAACTGCTCAGAGCCTCATCCAGCCTGGCCTGGGATATCTCCATCTTCTACCCCTCTGGGCCCGTGTTCATGTCCTGGACTTTCAGTTCAGCTGAAGGTTTCCCGCAGGGGTCCCTCTCCCTTCCCAAGAAGCTGTTTCTCTCCACCCTGAGATGTGCAGGATGCACCAGATGCCTGGAAACACAAGGCCCTTCATTAGCAACCCAGCCTGACCTCCTCTCAGCAGCCTGCAGAGGATTTCCTTGGAAATGCCAAGCTGGCCCAGCCTAACATGTTAAAATACCAGAGGCCGGGGCTATACCGCGCAGGCTGTGCATGTCTGTGATGTAGTGGCAGAGCCTGCGAGTCCCTTTGCAGCTATACAAGTGCCTGAAAGGAGTGTGGAGGGTGTTGGTCTCTTCTCCAGAGTAGCAAGTGACAGGATGAGAGGAAACAGCCTCAAGTTGTGCCAGAGGAAGTTTAGATTGGATCTTGGGAACAATTTGTTCCCCAAAGGGCTGTCAGGCTTTGGAACAGGCTGCCCAGGGCAGTGCTGGAGTCACCATCCCTGGAGGGCTGGACAGATGGAGATGAGGTTCTCAGGGACATGGGGCAGTGCCGGGATGGGTTATGGTTGGACTCAATGGTCTTGAGGGTCTTTTCCAACCAAAATGATCCTGTGCGTTTCTGTGAACACGTGGTCCTGCGCTACCCGCCTTCAGAGCTGCACGTAACATTGGACATGGGTGCATCTGCTGCCCGTGATCTGAGGAGCCTTTTCTGTTGCTGGAAGGGACACTGCTGTCCTTTATTTTCACACTTCATTCCATTGCTGAATCACAGACTCACAGAATGTCAGGGGTTGGAAGGGACCTGGAAAGCTCATCCAGTGCAATCCCCCCATGGAGCAGGAACACCCAGATGAGGTTACACAGGAAGGTGTCCAGGCGGGTTGGAATGTCTGCACAGAAGGAGACTCCACAACCCCCCTGGGCAGCCTGGGCCAGGCTCTGCCACCCTCACCATGAAGAAGTTTCTTCTCCAATTTAAGTGGAACCTCCTGTGTTCCAGTTTGGATCCATTACTCTTTGTCCTATCACTGGTTGTCACCGAGCAGAGCCTGGCTCCATCCTCCTGACACTCACCCTTTAGATATCTGTAAACATAAATGAGTCCCCCCTCAGTGTCCTCTTGTCCAGCTCCAGAGCCCCAGCTCCCTCAGCCTTTCCTCACACGGGAGATGCTCCACTCCCTTCAACATCTTGGTGGCTGCGCTGGACTCTCTCCAGCAGTTCCTTGTCCTGCTGGAACTGAGGGGCCACAGCTGGACACAAGATTCCAGGTGTGGTCTCCCCAGGGCAGAGCAGAGGGGCAGGAGAACCTCTCTGACCTACTGACCACCCCCTTCTAACCCACCCCAGGTACCATTGGCTTCCTGGCCACAAGGGCCCAGTGCTGGCTCATGGTCATCCTGCTGTCCCCAGGACCCCCAGGTCCCTTTCCCCTACTCTGCTCTTCAGTAGGTCACTCCCCAACTTACACTGGAACCTGGGGTTGTTCCTGCCCAGATTCAAAACTCTACACTTGTCCTTGTTATATTTCATTCAATTTTTCCTGCCCAACTCTCCAGCCTGTCCAGGTCTCTGATGGCAGCACAGCTTCCAGTGTCAGCCACTCCTCCCAGCTTGGTGTCACCAGCAAACTTGCTGACAGTCGCTCTATTCCCTCATCCAAGTCATTGATAAGTATATTGAACAATACTGGCCCCAGTGCTTAGGGAGTTCACAACCCCCAGAAATAACAGCTGTAAAGTCAGGGCCATTTTTTGAGGCAGACATGGATTTGAATTATTGGTTTCTTCTTCCTGGATGAAATCTTTAACCAGCAGTGCCCCTGATCAATGATTTCTCTGTAGTGTGTTAAACACACACTGCTGAGCTCTGGTGTCATCTGGGACAGTTCCTGGAGCTCAGCTCCAGACAAAGCTGTTAGGAATATAAAGATTTCAGAGGGGAAGTGAAGGTCTCACTTGTGTTGTTTCAGATTCATGCTCTGAAACAATTCCTGGTTGTTTCTGGGGTGTTTCCATGATGCTCTGCAGGTGGCAGTGCAGAATAGATTTCTCCGGTACCTCACCCGGCTGAGAGGTTTGTGTGTTTGGGAAGATTTGGGTGTTCTGGTTCTTGCACTCACTGTATGTCTGTATTTATCCAGATGACTCAGGCGGTCTTCCTTTGCAATTACTCATTATTAGTAACAGACACGTTAGAATTTTATCCTTAAAATCTTACACATTGTTGATTGACTTTCTCCTATTCTTGCCTTTACATTACTGTGGCTCATTTCAGAACAAAGCAAACAAATCACTTGAAACTCTATAAATCCCCCTCTCTTTAGTGTACTTTTTTTTTAATGTTTCACCTTCACAGGAAAATATTTCCAGAACCCTACATAAATTAAACTAATGACACATCCTGTTCTGTAAAAGGAATAAATCAGCTTACTTACTGATAGGGAAATGCATACCTGTTTATTTAAAGCTGGTACTTTGAAAGTGAAGATAGATGGGGCTTTCGAGGTGATAGAAAATCAGATTTTGTCTCTGCAGATGTTTTGACTTCTCAGCTCATTTGACTTAATGATTTTAACTTCTGTGGAAACTGATGTAAATTTCAGGACACCGTGACCATTTTGCATTGGAAAACAGGTATTTGTTCCTATCTGGCACTCACTATGGAGTCTTTTTAGCTAGAAGTGCACACAGTTTTTCGAACGTTGGCACATGATACAATTCTGTGGTTTGGAAAACGTAAATCATGGGTTCTTTGGCATGCAACTTCAGCTTTCATAGGCAGGAATACACATCTTGATTCCCAATATCATTAGCTTCTAGAGCAAGTTAGGTTCACATACTATGTCTAAAGTTCCTCCTATGTCCTCTTGACTAACCTGTCCTTTCTCACTCTTTGGAAGCTACCGCTGTCCTGGTACCTGCAACGTAACCATGAAGTCTTTGTTCCTTGTTACAGCACTCCAATGTCCATGACTTTCTATTGTTTGTAGGCTTGTAATTCTCTCATTGGAAACGAAAGTTTGAATATTAGAACAGTGCGAGCAGGGGTACTAAATGTGGCTGTCAAAACTGACAAATTGAAGACTTTGATACAAGTTTTTGAACCAGCAAAACAGGAATGACTCATTGTGAATGATTCTTTTGCTCAGAACCTTGCAGGTCAACATGTAATGTTGGCCGTCAGGTTAACACATAATGTCTCTCTGCAGAAAATGTGAAAGTTAGATCACCTGCCTGAAGTTGATATGGGCTTGAAATTGCTGGGAAAGAGACACATTTGGTGTACAGATACCAAGAGTGACACATACATACACCGTTCATGTTATTTCAAGTGGAAAAGTCTTTATGGTTCTTTTTACCTTTTTTTTTGAGACCTATTGTGATCACAGAGTTTATACAAATGTTTTTATGTGTGAATTTAATCGAAGGTCAATGACAAGAAATTGAGGCAGTCCTGTGAACAACTGCAAATGAAGGCAAGGCAGAAAGACAGAGGTTTCTTTGTACAGTTGAATTGAAACTGCACTAAGGGCTTTTACACGACTGCCCAGCCTGTTGGACGGGATAGGTCAGGCACGCAAATCAGACTGTAGATGCTATATTTACTTTTAAAGTATCTCTGTCACATGGCTGATACGTAGCCATTCTCATTCAGGGCAAGCAGTCCCAACAAATGCAATGCTCTGCAAAATGGCTAAAGGACTTTAATTAAACCTGTAATACAAACACTGGCAAAAAATACAAAAGAATGTTTTATCTGTACCCGGAGTCTTCATAGCCATAGTAAGTGATTCTATTTTCTCTGTCTTTTAGAACAGAAAAAAAACTTCTGTGTTTTATCTGAAATTAGGATTAAAAACTTATTGTCTGTTTAAATGATGTTACAATTACGGGAAAATAGAAAAGTTCAGTGTTATATTTTAGCCTATGTTTTGCCTCAAGGCAGTATTTGTACTAAAATTCTGCTATGCTTTTGCCAGCATAAAGTAATTTGGAATAAAAGGAATCCAGATTTGGTTAGACCATGCAATGATGAGGAAAACAGACAAACAAACAATATTAGCCTATTTATTAAATAATAATATTAAGCCATTGATAGGAAAACGAGCTTCTCACTGCTTCAAGCCTTTGGCGTGTTGAGTCCTGGGTTTTCTATATATGAAAACATTGCTATTTTAGATAACAATAATTTGAAAAGCAATGAATGTATATTATGATGACTGTTAACTCTCATATGGTCTTTTGCTTCCCATAGCGATGGGTATTCTTGCTATACTTGCTCTACCATTGCTTCTCTTCGGGATCAGTGGAATTATTTATATTTACCAGACAGTCAGATGGTTGTTGTCCAAGTCGGCCGTGCAAAATAAGGTGGTGGTGATCACGGATGCCACCTCTGGACTGGGCAAGGGTGAGTTGTCTCATTTCTTCAGCCCGAGAACCATCCTATAGGTGATAAAATGTGCATATGTTACCTTGTATATATTTATAACTGCCTGGATGAAGCAGAAGAAATATATCTTTTTTTAATAAATCCTATGATTTTTAAATGCACATTTTTAGTCTCAGCGACAGGAACTGCTGGTAAACTTTTAGGAGTTGCAGAGCTTTGGGTTTATTTAATTCAGTAGAATTAGAGGTTTTGTAAGCACATTAAGAATGCTATTTTTAGATTGTTGCTACTATGAGATCTTATTACATAGTCTGTCACTGCATGGCAGCAGCCTATCGATATAAACCGGTGTCATCTGACTTTTTACATGTTCCTGTTATTTAAACCTGGTTCCTGTTTCTTCTCAGTGCTATAACTCAGAAAAGTCCACAATAGTTCTAGAGCAAAACATCATTGGTTTCTCTTTTTTGCCTTCATTACTGTTCACACAGTAGATGTGTTTTATTCACAAGGCTGCCCCAGCTGTTATATTTATAGGAAAAATACTGGTGTAGTTGTCCTAGTATTGGCAAAGAATATTTTGGACTTTAAATCAAAAGTCTTTCTATGCTAGGAAAAAAGAAAATGGAAGACATTCATATATGTTATAAGTAATGAAAAAGATTACAGAAATTATAGTCTCTAGCTGCACAAGTTTACAGAAATAGAAGAGTAAATCCAGGAGGGCTTCCATAAAGATACTGAGAGTCTAAAATGGGCATTTAAGAAACCTAAGATGGGTATATTAGCATACCTGGGTTTGCCTGTGGGTATTGAAATTGGAAGGAAACGCTTTTTGGAGGACAGACAGCTGTAGCACTGGGGCTGTACCGCTGCCCATTCAACAAAGGTCATGGGAGGTAAGACAAATCAAACAGGCTGGAAAGGCATGAGAGTGATTCTAAGACCATGTTCCTGTTCTTCTCATGCTGAGTGTGTAACTGTCATACAGATTTGATTTAGGGACTAAATATAAGGTATCCAAGGCTGAGAGCTTTTGTAAGACCTAATCAGGAAAAAAATAGGAGAGGAAAAATAACTCTTGATTTCCAACCCGACCAGCACACATAACCCACTGTTAACTAATTGTCTGGCTGCAGACAAATCACATCTCTGGTTTGGGGCTCTGAGGGCACATCATCAGTTGCATCCTCAGGCCTATCTGTGAGTATCTATTCCAAGAAAGAAAAGGCAAGCAACTATGTACTTTTTCTGGTCAGGAGGACAATCTTGACCGATTCTTGGACTGAGAGCCACAGTTTCAGTTCAGCTGAGCCTGAACATGCACTCTGTAGCTACAACAGCTAGAGAGATACGACTGATAATGTGTTCCTGAAAGATGCCCATGTTTTTAAACTCCTTTCTTTGGTCAAACTGACAGGACGGTGAGGGATAAATTCACTCTCAGCATCACCTAGAGAAGAAAAGAGACCAGGCGCACACTGTTCAGCATGGTATTCCATAATCTGGATTGAGCTGATCACATACTCCCATGATGACCTAATGTGATGGGTTGGCCGCAGGCTTGCAGGCGGTGCTGAGCTGGGATGGTGATGACACTGGCTGCCAGTTCCTCTTGTTGTGCAAGTTTCCACTTCCAGAAAGCACAACTTGCATAAGAAAGAGAGAAGAATGGTCTTCAGAGACCCAGCATAAACTGGAGTGAACCCCTAGCTCAGAATAGCCCTGAATATGTGGAGAAAGAGCCCTGCTAGCCCAGCATATCCAGCAATCACCTTCTCAGGGAGCCTGCAGGAGTGTAGCTGAACAAGACATAGCTCAAGCTGGGCCCTTGTGCCTCTGCTGACTGCTGGGAAGGTCTGACACTCAGGAGATAAAGGTCTTGGCATGGATTACATATGGACAGAAGGGTCTGTAGAAGAAAGGCCTCTCTCTCTGGTGCTCAGAACAGTAGGTGGTAAATTTCTCCGTATTGCTCTTTCTGAAAGGTGCAGACGACTTTCACATTGCCAAAAGTTTCACAGAAGTAGCATACAGAGCTAGTTTTACAGCTTATTTGGGTTAGTTTCTTTCTTATTTATACTGCAGTAGACATGAAGGTTTGCAAATGATGTAGTTTGCATTGTAAAAACCTTACGTGTATTTTTGTATGTGATTTTCTTCATAACAAGTGTGTCTGTAAGTGGAAAGAGTTAAGAAAGAAAGATAATCAGAACAATTTTTCTAATTCAAACCCATCCTCCATTAACTGGCATATTGTTACTTTCTTAATTAAATTTTTCTTAAAGCAAATGACTAAACAGCACTGTTATACTGTACCATTAATTATGCATTATACCATGACATTACATTTTAATTGATTACTCACAGATACATTATTGCCATTTACTGCTTTCTTTTTCTCTTATATCTTTATTTCTTTCAAAATGAATGAATTTTAAAGCATAGGTTCAACATCATTAGCAAAACCAGCATCCCATTTCAAGCCAAATACACAAAATGAAATTATTAATTTTATTATTTCTTTTGAATGTATTTCTCTTCTAGAATGTTCTCGGGTGTTTCACGCAGGAGGAGCAAGGCTCGTGTTATGTGGCCGGACATGGGAGAAGTTGGAAACCTTGTATGATGCTTTAATTAGCGTGGCGGACCCTAGTATGGTGAGTATTTCCTCACTATGCTTTGAAAATTCACATGATTCACTGTTAATGGTGATTTTGGTCACCCAGGTAACACTCCCAAGATGGTCCACAGAGAGAAAGAGGGAAAGAAACACCTCTGATGGCTACAGAGCATGATGCCAAAAGTGTAATTCAGAAATGCTGCTCTCATGAGCTGATTGGAGGCAACTGAGTGGTCCTGCATTTCGAACAAGCCGCTCGACTAGAAATGCTAGGCAGAGGAACTTGCCTGTTAATTTGGATGAAAGGGATCCAAAGTGCTTCATTCACCCACAGGAACTATCATTCCTTTTTCACATAATTAGAGTACCTCAGGAGTTGGAGATGTGTGTAAAGATTTAATTAATTTTTGGTTTCTCCACTGCTTTGGGAGAAGTCCCAGCTAGAAGGGCATGGGAGCACATGAATAAGAGTGCCCTTTCCTCGTTGTCGCTGGCTGGGTCACCGCACAGGCAGACGTGCAAGGCTGCCCTGGTGTCAATTCTTTGGAAGATGCTCATGGGAAAACTTTCCTCTGTGACCAGCAGATAGCTGGTTCATTTCAGGGCACAGGTGTTCCTGAAGGGATCACACAAATTCTACAGCCATTGCTTACCAGACCAACAAATATTTGTGTTAGACCCTTTTCTTGCAGTGACCTTCATCTGCATAAATAACCATGAAAGTAGTGTGGTCATGTTGGTCTGCACAGACTCTACTGGGAAAAATTAAGTATGACTAAGGGTTCTGCACTACATCAGCACAGTAACAGGGTGAGAGAAGACACTCGGAGTTCATTCCTCTGTCCCATAACTGATAAAATCTACATCTTCACAGAAATTATAGGAATAGAGTACACAGCTGAACAAACCTTTCCTACTTCCCAACTGCCCCTGCCTATGCATGTAAATTTTCTATCAAAACATTATATCCTAGACTCTGTCCTCAGTAAAGTTCTTAAGAGGTCTGCTTGCAACAAGACCATCACTGGGAGTGGTGGAAGTCACCCTGTGTGGCTATTATCTGTCTCCACTGATTACAAGATAGATAGAATTCAATAGGGTAGCGTTATTCCAGCTTACCCTTCCCATGGTGTTCTGCTTCATCTGAATTTCAGAGTCTATGAATACTTACTGTTGATCTACCTTTTTTTCTGGAGTGGGTTAAAAGAACAAATCAAAGTTTTTGTGTGAATGATAAAGGCAGTTACTTCAGATATAAAGGTAAATAAATTTACAAGACAAATAAAAGGAAATACATTTTTTATTTAGCAGGTATCCTTGAAATTAGTCTTTTCTTTATCAGACGTACGCACCAAAGCTCGTATTTCTGGATATCTCAGACATAAACTGCATTCGAGATGTAGCTAAGGAAATCCTGAACTGCTATGGCTGTGTGGATATACTGATCAACAACGCAAGTATGAAGGTGAAAGGAGCAGTGCAGAGCATTTCATTGGAACTTGACAAAAAGATAATGGATGCCAACTATTTTGGACCCATCACATTAACCAAAGGTATTTTAATTTTTCTCCTGTTTTACTGTTGCCACTGAAAGCTTGAAATCCGAGTCACTGGCATTACACTACTTCATTTGCACTTATTTTTGCCGCCTTTACTATAATCAAAACCTATTCAGCGAAAATCGACGGACTGAAATGGAGGTGCAGAAGATCAAAATCAGAGTGCCTTGGTTTGGAAATAGATTGATCAAGAAATACATAAGCATGTATTTAAAAGAGGCAGTTTTAAAAATGTCTGGTTATTGTATTTTGCATATGGCAGCTCCTTTATTTACATGCTTTCTGCCTTTGTTACAAAGACAATTGTTTTTAAAACCCTTGCAAAGATACAGACAGGTTGACAACTAAATGTGATAATACTGCACCCGAATCTACATGCATAATAGAATCCAATGAAGTCTACAAGACACAATTTCCAGATACTGGGTTTTGTAGTGCTTTTGATTGCAGTATTGAGGCAACGTTCATTAAAGCTGTGCTGTCTGCAGTTCAGCTGTCACTTCCTTTCACTAAGTATATAAAGTTTTCTTTCTTAGCATAGAATCGACTGGGTTGGAAAAGATCTGAGAGATCACCAAGTCCAACCCTTGTTCCAACTCCAGTCCATTGACTAGATCATGGCACTAAGTGCCATGTCCAATCTCAGTTTAAAAACCTCCAGGGATGGTGAGTCCAGCCCCTCCCTGGGCAGCCATTCCAATGCCTGACCACTCTCTCTGCACAGAATTGCTTTCTCATCTCCAGCCTCAATTTCCCCTGGCAGAGTTGAAGCCCATGGCCCCTTGTCCTATTGCTGATGCCTGGGAGAAGAGACCAATCCCCACCTGGCTAGAACTGCCCTTCAGGTAGTTCTAGAGAGTGCTGAGCTCACCTCTGAGCCTCCTCTTCTCCAGACTAAACAAGCCCAGCTCCCTCAGCCTCTCCCCATAGGGCTTGTGTTCAAGTCCCTTCCCCAGTCTTGTGTGTCTCTTTATTTTATTTATTTTTTTTTTTTTTTTTTTTCAGCCATTCTTCCCAACATGATCTCAAGAAGAACTGGCCAAATTGTTTTAATCAACAGTATCCAAGGAAAAATAGGAATCCCATTTCGTGCAGCTTGTAAGTTACACATAACAAAAATGTACATTCTAATTGTGAGTATTCCATGGCTCTGATAACAGGTTACTGAAAGTGCTAATTTGCATCCTAATGTAGTAAACTATTAATACAGTGTTTGGCGAAAAAATTTCAAAGAACTGGAACTCAAGAAGAATAGTTAAATACTACTTTTAGTACTACCTTGTGCTTGAGGTACTTGAGGACAAGATCATCGTCTTAGGAGATATTCAGGAAACAGCAAACTTGGGGGTCTAACACCTGTACTGGGCATATTAGTATGAACCATAATGAAGAATGAAGTGGTGCGTAAATATAACATACTGGTAGATGTTATATACTGCTTTGTAAAGGGAGACTCATGCACTAGATGGATTTATGTGTGGGAGTTTAAAAGGAGATGTAGTAATTGTATTCTGTTTGGCTTTCCGGAAAACGTTCAAGGTCTTTCATCCAAAGCTCCTAGTGAAACTGAGCTGTCCTGAATTACGATGGGAGGTGTTTGCAGTAATAAAATGCAAAGGTAGTGGACAGAAAATATAGGATAGATGTAAATAGACATTTTAAACTGTGACTGGAGGTTAGAGTGGATGATGGTCTCTGAATTAAAAGGTCTGCAAGACCTCAGGATTGTGATTTACAGTTCCATGAAAGCAAAATACAGTGACAGAAACAGTAAGGAAAGCAGGAGAGAAACAATTTAAATCCTGTCTTCATGTCATTGTATAAAGCTATGCATTGCCCACATCTTGAACACTGTGTGCAATTCTAGTCCCCCACTTCAAAAGAAGCACAAAAACTACCAAAAAAGGCTTAGAAAAGAAAGAAAGACAGGGCATCGGGAATGGGTTCTATCTAGGAAACAGCCAATGGTGTCAAGATACATTGTATGTGTATAAAACAATGAGTAGCAGAAGTACTAACAGACAGGTAGTATTTACAGTGTTCATTTTGCACGGCTTTCAGAGTAAGGAGTTTCAAAAGAGATGAATGGAGAAGTTCTTTCTGCACCTGCCATGTTTTAGATAATGTTCTGCACAGGTTGACTTTCGCTGTGAATTGAGCCAAATACCAGGTAGATGGGTGCTTTGCAGATCTGTTGCACTTAACACAAATTTCTGCTTTTTGGTCAAGGTTCACCTACTATCATCCCGCTTTAATAGTGTTCTCAATAAAAAGGCACTAAAACCAGCTTTAAAATTCTTAGCATTCAGTTACTTTAAAATGAACCTTAATATTAAAAGCATCTTGTGTTGCTACTGCAAGTACTCGGGCATTGCAGAAATGGCCACTGCATTTATTGATGTGTCACAAACTGCAACAACAGATGGTGTGGAGACTCGTCTCAGGGACATCTGTCCGTCCGTCACAGACATCTGCCACGTTAAACTGTAGAGTATTACTGCTTAAGCCAGGACTTAAAATTTCTGACTGGGAAATCCCGACACGTGCTTTTTAACACATATAGGGAGACTGACTGCATATTTGGTGCATAATTTTACTGTACAAATAACTTTATTTTGTTTCCTTTAAATACATGATCTAATAATTCCACTGGGTGAAATAGTTCACTGTTTTTTGCCTTTTGGTTAGTGATTTCATGCTCAGTTTTCCAAGCATTCCTGTTCTATGGAGCTATATAATCTTATATCTACACTTTTATATATCGAAACATGAATATGTGGGTTTTCTTTCTTTCTTTCAGATGCTGCTTCTAAGCATGCTGCTGTAGGCTTTTTTGATTGTCTTAGAGCTGAAATGGAAGAATTTGATATATCTGTCAGCACTGTGAATCCAACCTTCATCTGTTCATACCATCGTCAACCAGCACCTGGCAACTGGGAGGCATCTATGTGGAAATGTAAGTTTTGAAGCATAAAGAGAGGTGGTAGATGAGGTCCAGATAGCAGTATAGAAGCTTTTCCCAGAAGAAAGCAGCATAGGGAAAAGAATGGAGATAAGAGAAACAATGAACAGGTATGGGGAGCAAGATAAAAGAGATATTAGAGACAGCTTGGTGAAAAAAAAAGGAACATGGAAAGAGACAACATTACGTGAGAAAATGAATACAGTGGGGCATGGGGAATGGAAGTAGAGCAGAGCAGGAAAGCTCCCAAGGGAGAATCACAGAATCCCAGGATGTCAGGGGTTGGAAGGGACCTGGAAAGCTCATCCAGTGCAATCCCCCCATGGAGCAGGAACACCCAGCTGAGGTTACACAGGAAGGTGTCCAGGCGGGTTGGAATGTCTGCACAGAAGGAGACTCCACAACCCCCCTGGGCAGCCTGGGCCAGGCTCTGCCACCCTCACCAAGAAGAAGTTTCCTCTCATCTTGAAGTGGAACCTCCTGTGTTCCAGTTTGCACCCACTGCCCCTTGTCCTATCACTGGTTGTCACCAGAAGATCCTGGCTCCATCCTCCTGACACTCTCCCTTTCCATATTGATCCCCATGACTGAGTCACCCCTCAGTGTCCTCTTGTCCAGCTCCAGAGCCCCAGCTCCCTCAGCCTTTCCTCGCACGGGAGATGCTCCACTCCCTTCAGCATCTTGGTGGCTGCGCTGGACTCTCTCCAGCAGTTCCCTGTCCTGCTGGAACTGAGGGGCCACAACTGGACACAAGGGAGAGTTCCACTGCAACTCAAATTGCTCCTTCTCTTAGGGACTATGAGGATTTTACCTCAAAATTGTTAAAATATCTTAGGGATGTACTGTTGAGGGGAAGAGGCAAGGGATGTAGAGTGTGCAGGAATCTAACTGATTTCACTGATGCGCAGGCTGTGTGTCTTTTCCCCACCAGTCTCTCTGATGTGTCTGTCTGTCTGTCTCCCTGTCTGTTTCTAAGCTCTCGCTCCTCTCTGCTCGATTCACAGTCTTTTTCAGAAAGGCTGCGTATGGCGTGCACCCCGTGGAGGTGGCGGAGGAAGTCTTGCGCACAGTAAGCAGTAAGAAGCAGGAGGTACTTTTGGCCAACCCTATCCCCAGAGCGGCAGTTTACATTCGCACCTTCTTCCCTGAGCTGTTTTTTGCCATTGTTGCCTCGGGAATTAGGGAAAAGCTGAAGACAGAAGAGGAAAATTGATTTGGTTCTGTCTTTTCCCCTGCTCTTGATGTGAAAAAAGGCTATATTTCAAATGTCAATGATTTCTGCTTCGCATTATGGATAGAATAAAGCAGAAGGCTTTATTAAACGTGGACCAGCTAATGACTCATTCAATGATTCATTACATGCATTCATCTGTGGGACTTCTAATCTTGTGGATTTAGTGAATATGACAAGGTGCCATTGTTTGCATTAAAAAAATATGGGGAAAACTCAACTAGGAGCTCTATCACTTGTAAGAGAGTCATTCCAAATCTAAATAGATTGATCAAAGTTTGGGGACCTGCAGCAGTTTATCAGAGTAGTCTGTCAGTGCTGGGACTGATGGAAACTTAGGGGATGGGGAAGGAGCGAGATACGGGAGACAGAGGAGTAAAAGTCAATGTCAAGTGGGGTCAGAACCTGGATCAGAGTGTTCCTCAGCTTTTTGGAAGTACTTGCAGGATATGCAAATGGAGAACCCAAATAAGGGCTTATCTAGTTCAATATTTCATCCATTACAAGACCCTGGAGAACATGCTTAAAAGATGGATTATAAGAATGGGACAATAATACGGAGAGATTCTTTGAATTGTACTTTCTTGGGTTTTGGTCATCTGCTGCATGGTTTGAAACACAATCTGTCTCTGCATCTTGTTAAACTACAAATTTCTCACACAAATATTTCAAATTCCTATTTGAAATATTCCATCCCCGAAGAAAGGAACTGAACATATATAAAAAACTGCTTACTTATGTTAACTCCAAACCTGGCATCAGACAGTATTATTTGCTATCTCCTACTTCTTTTTTTGTGAGAGACAAAAAGCTACTGGTACTCAATTCATTCATCCCCAGTCATCCACTCCCGTGATACTCCCATGCCGTTACCTGTTTTCCAGGTTGGAGAGCCCTGGTAACTATTCAATTTCTTCTTGTGAGAAGTCCAGATTATTCTTGTTCTTCTTCATATCTTTCCTTGGTTTACTTTATCCTTTATGTTTTGGAGGTGGAGAGGCCACAGCTGCATGCAGCCTTCAAGATAGATAAACAATCTGAATTCACAGATGAGCACACAGATGCTTCCTGGGTTCTTCGCTCCTCCTTTTGCATGTCTTCTGCAAATTTCAGGTTTTGAGGTATTTTTCTGACCACTGCTGAGCGCTGAGCTCCCTCGTCCACTCTGTTATGTGTGGTAATTTATCATCGTGTCCACGAGCGTGACCATTACTCATGTCAGTTGTGTAAATTCCATATATTGCCAAAGTTATCTCACGCCTAGTCATTCTAGGTTTTTCTTCCCTACCATATTTTCCCAGTTCATACTGAAGACTTAACCCTTTTTGTCTCATCCCGTGAGCTGAACCTGACTATAAATAAAGCTGATGCGAGGGTGTCCTGATCTTCAGTTTTACATCTGAGAGCTTAAATTCTGTCTCACAAACCCTCCCCTGGCCTTTCTTGTGTCATCGGTACTCACAGAGACCACAACCACCTGTATTCTGTAGATACTGTCAAAATACCTCGCACAATATTTACAAAGGAAACACCTACTCAGAAGGCATTGCTTGAATGATGATACCTTAACTGTGAAGTCAAATATCCCCTTGTCCAAAATCGTCTTGCTCCTCACCGAGGCTCTACTCCCTCTAACAAATGGGGTTTTGTTGTGGTCTCAGTGGTACTTGTGTCCACACCTCAGCAACAGCCAAATCCTTCACAGCCCTGTGAAAACAAGATATGGAAAAACTGGGTAATTTCATCAGAAAAGGATCAGAGAATCATCGCATCTAAACATGAATCAACGTTGTCTAGCTTTTTGTAAAAGCAAGTGGATTAAACATTAAAATAAGGTGAATAATCCTTCTGCTCCACTTTGCGCTTTCTAGATAGCGGCAGGAATTTTGCATTGGTTTTGAATATTTCACTGTAAAAGTGTGGAACAGTTTAAGAAACCACAGTGAAAAGCTGTGAGAATGACAAAGGTAAGATACCACCTGGGAACTATCAAGAATTTTTTAAAAACAGTTGTATTTTAATCTAGAAAGTAGAAGAAAGTTATATGTAAACAATTTTCAATTACCGGAAATATACTGCCGAGAGGGCAGAACTAAACTGTTCTCCCATTTCTGCTGTAGTAGGACAATGTGCTAAAATTACTGCAAAGGAGATTTACAGGGAAGTAATTTTCTGCTAAGAATAGGTAAGCATGAAGGACAAATTGCCACCACAATTTTAGAATGTTCATCTTTGGAAGCTTTAAAGAAGAGATTAATGAAACATCTGTAAAAACGCAATGTAGCTTTAGTTGATCCTGCCTAGAGGAAAGGAAGGATTAGGTGACCTTTTAAATGGGTCACACTTTCCTGTAATTCTGTGTATTTTTCTCATATTGAGAACAAGGTTTCTTCACTAGTATGTCTGTAGTATGGTGAAATCTGTTATTTAACCTAAAGTTTTCTATTCTCGTTGTCCATCTCTGTCTCACTGCCTAAATACTTGTGGATATGTGTTACACATAGAAGTGTCATGATAACAAGAAATATGCCATGAGTTCATTAAGAGATAGTTTCTGTGAGCCTCCCTCAGACATAGTTTAAGCTATGTAGACTCCTTAATATTATAGTATTAGGTTTTATAAATGATGACAAAACTAGGCCTGCAGATTTAGTTGTACAAGTCATAGGAGAAAGATATTCAGTTATAGTTCCACTACTTTTTTTAAGCTTCTCACATGGCTGAAGGCCACATAATTTTCTTTTCATGTGAGTTGCACTGTTTTATATCTACTTCTTGGGGGCTGAAATCAACTATTTCTTGGTGTGGGCCAAGAAAAATGATGTTGCTGGACACAAGAGCCCTTCAAGTAACGAAGAATGTAACAGAATGCTAAGACTGGAAAGTCTGAGGAGTGAGGAGACTCTTGTCTAATTTTAGACATCCGTCCCAGATACAGCCTACCCAGAGCTAATATCCCAGATCCCCTTCTTAAGCTGTGGAAAGAAACAGATGCCTGTAACCTGTGATTTATCTGACACACAGCTTAGGATAACACTAATTGCATCCTAGAAGTGCCGACTTCTCTCATTAACTTTCACTGGACTCCAGGTAACCAGCACAACTGTAGATCTGTGTGTCTGTGCCACGGGCAGCTGAAGTTTACTGAGATCAACTGCAATAACACTATGACGGAGTATATAAACTTTCCCCCCCCTACCTCCCTGGAGCCTTCTCCAGCTGAACACCCCAACTCTCTCAGCCTTTCCTCATAGCAGAGGTTTTCCAGCCCTCTGATCATTTCTGTGGCTCCTCTGGCCCCTCTCCAGCAGGTCCATGTGTGTCCTGTGCTGAGGGCTCCAGAACTGAACACAATACTCCAGGTGGGCTCTCACTAGAGAGGGGACCTGCTGCCCTTGCTCCTTCTGATGCAGCCCAAGATACAATTGGCCTCTGGGCTGCAAGTGCACATTGCTCCCTCATGTCCAATCTTTCATCCACCAGCACCCCCAAGTCCTTTTCCACAGGCTGCTCTCCATCCCTCCATCCCCAGCCTGGGTTGATACCAGGGTTGCCCTGACCCAGGTGCAGGACCTTGCACTGGGCCTCATTGAAGCTCATGAGTTTCACATGGCCCCACTTCTCAGCTTGTCCAGGTCCCTCTGGATGGCATCCCACCCCTCAGGTGTGTCAGCTGAAGCAATCAGTACTAAAGATAACAGAAAAAGTTGTTCAAAATATTTCCAAATATTACATTCATTTTTCGAGAGGTAGCAGGGGAAGGAGCGTGGGATAAATCAGGTGGGAAGGTACCTCAGGGGGTCTTTGGTCCAGCCTTTATCAGCTATGAGGTAAGACCAGGTTGCTCAGGGCTTTACTTAGTCAGGTCTTGAAAACCTCCAAGTAGTAAAACAGCCTCTTCTGGGCAGCCTGTTTCACTACGTGGCGTTTTTCACTATGGGAAAGTTTCTCCTTATAGGCAGTTCAAGCCTCTCTAATCTGACTATACCCAGTGTCTCTCATTCCTCTACCATGCACCAGTGTGAAAAGCCTGGATCCACGTCATAAATAACCTCGTAGAAACTGGAAAACTGCTAGACTTTTTAGATATTGGAGAGCTTCATGTCCCTCTAAAGTCTCATCTAGAGGCAGAAAAAGCCTCAGCCTTTTGTTTTATCATGTGTTCTGGCCCCCTCACCATCTTCGTGACCATCTGCTGAACTTAATCCTATGTTCATCAGGACATATTCCTATGTTTCCTGTGTTGTGGAGCCCCAAACTGGACACAGTATTCTATATGTCATCTAATGAATGGCAAGGAATAATCACTTCCCTGGATCTACTGGGCATGAGTACTTTGCATATGGTGAAACTCTTGAATCATAAGCTGTAATACACAGACTTTCCTGGAAAAATCATATCTTTAATAACAAACAATTTATTCCAGCCATATACCACATGTGGGCTACTTTACTTGCTGCCTTGGTCTTTGCAGGCTTTGGGTTTGGGATAGGATTATTTGCAGTCTTTTCAATAAAGTATTAGGGTGGAAATCCATAATGGTCTGAAATTCCACCAAACTCACATACTTTCTATTAGCATCAGAGACTACTTAAAAATCAGAGCAGCACAGGACCTGGGTCACTGTCTTTTTCTGAACTGAGACAGTTAAATCTGCTTTCCCAATACTCAGACTTCCTTGAAACAACCAAGGAAATAGAATTTCTTTATTAAAAAAAATCCAATGCTACACAAATATACATTTTTATTAAATAATACTGTTTTGTTCTGATCTAATATTTATGACGTACAGAATGTACAGCTCAAATTTACAGAACTGAAATGGTGGCCAGGTGACACAAGCCTCTTATCGGGTGTGCAGGGTCCTCTGTACTGTTGTGAAAAGAGTTCACATACACATTGCAAGTTTTCTCTGGAGCTGTATGATCAGGAAACTTGTATTTGATCTTTAAACTCCTTTCCAGTGTTTTCCTTTTGTGCTTGAATTCCAAAATAGTTTTCGTATATTTGTTAATAGTGGTGACAGCTGCAGCCATACAGCAAGCGAAGGAAGCCCATGCAAGGCTATAAACAAAGAAGTTTATTAGAAATTAGCGAACACTTTCATTACCGAGTCCTTCAGTTTTACTTTTTAAAATACTGCATATGCGTAATTGTGTTAGCGTGTATTAGGGAAAGAGGAGCATGTTGGGGGAAGAAGAAAAGATTCTTGGTTAATGACCATCCACATACCTGATTTACGTAGTTAATATCCACATTTAACATTCCTCTTTAATGAAAACCTACCTTGGGTTTCTCTGTTTACTCTACTTAGAGCTTAATATGAGTAAGAGGAAGTATAAAAAAGTGAGGATGCATAAAAACATTCTAAAACGCAGTTATTGAGACTACAGATCTCTCAGGTAACACTGAGAAAAATGTATGCCCGCTATCCAAAAGGATTATAAAGAAAAGAGAAGGCACAATGAAACAGCTCACTAAAGCAGGCTTAGAGCACTGAAATGCATTCCTGAGACAATACAGGTCACAAGGAAACAGAAAAGGATGTCAACTCTAAAACGTGTAAAAACGTAAGAAGATAGAACTAAAAAATGACATTGAGGCACAATTTGCTAAAAAATGTGTGAAATTTTGAGACTACTGAGTGGGCAGTGCATGCTGGAGGTGTAAAAGTAACAGGTAAAAATATGGTCACAGTGGAATGCACTGAAGTTCACAGTGGAGGAACTTACTCATTAGAGCCATTCTTAACATGGCACAATTATCTAACAAAACGTGTGCGTTGGTGGAGAAATCAGTTTAAGAAATTTCTGCTCATCTCTCCTCTGGCTCTGAGCTGTTTGTTCCCACATCCTTGCTGCAGTTCACCAAGATCATGGGTTTAAAATAACTCCTCTTTGTTTTCTTTGTTAGCATTATTTTTAGCCAGGATTGGTTTCTAGGGTGATAAGATAACCAGATGTGATGACAGAATTTGAGGGTGATGGATGTAGCAAAGGAGTTGTCCTGGGAGATGATGGTACTAAATCTGCTTCATGCCCATCAGTTGGAGGTCTCTGTACTGTCTAAAGGATGGGAAATGGAAAACCCACAAATGTATACATTCTATACAATAATCTAACGCAACTGAATTTGGAGAAAAACAGTTGGATATTAAACTGCATCCCCAGGTGCAAAGTAAGGTAGATCCATTCCTTATAAACTAGGAATACATTCCTTGCACATAGGGTGAAGTGACTGAAATGTAAGCTAAGTACCAAATATAAACCAATAGGTACCAATAGGACCAGCCATAATCCCATGTGTGAGGTCTCCAGTCTTCAGGACCAAGATTTACAGTCATTTGAAATACAGTTGTATACATCATGTGAGCAACCATGCCCAGAAGACCTAAAAAATACAATATCGTAGGAACATTAGAAAATGGAAATTAAGGACATTCCTCTTCATCAACTTTTTGCATTTGTCCGTTGAGCTCCTGAAGAATATTTTATTAAGACTCTAAATCCTATAAACCACTTAAATATATAGGACATTATAATCTAAGTGTATTTATGTGTCATGTATTTGCCAGTACAATCACTAGTACAGTCCCTTGGCAACTACTCTGTATGCTAGAGGAATCTAGGGGAGAAGCCCATAGATGTTAAAAGGCAAGAAGTTGATTTGCTCTCATTCTTCGAAAACTTCCTAAACTCTGCCATCATCCATCCACCTCGTTATCTCCTCATAAAAGTCAATGAGGTTGGTTAAGTATGACTTCCCTTTGGTGAAGCCACGTTGACTGCCCCTAATGACCCTCTTATCCCTGATATGCCTCGAGATGGCACCAAGGAGAAGTCGTTCCATCAGCTTCCCAGGGACAGAGGTGAGGCTGACCGGTCTAGAGTTACCCAGGTCCTCCTTCCTGCCCTTTTTGAAGACTGGAGTGACATTTGCTTTCCTCCAGTCCTCAGGCACCTCTCCCTGCTACAGCATCTGACACCTGGGAAGAAAACAAAACATGCATGGACAAGAAATTGCATCTTCTTTACAGATTAGGGCAACGAGATTTCGTTTATATCTACAAAGGATTCATATATAAGTTTAACAGCTAAGACAGATCCTCTTCAAATTCTTAATATTTCAAGAAATTTTACTAGCAGAAGTAAGCAGAACATCCAGGAAAAGCTTCTTGCTGTGTAAGCCTCCTTAATATTGTACACACCAAACCCCAAAAGAATATTAGTAAAAGTGAATACTTGTGATTATTGGGAGAAGGCAGATTGCTAAGAGCAGACAAAACAACCTAAAGAATTGAATAAAGCTCACTCCCCTTTTTTGGAAACAGAACAGTAGATCATGAGCTTTGGTGAGATACAGGAGAAATAGGGCTTTTTTTGAGCGATTAGTAGAACTGGTGGTAACAGAGATTTTGAACTAGTTGGACACCTTGAGGGAAAGTCATTCACAAGAAAGGAGATATTCCAGCAGGTTCTCAGAGTTCATGAGCAGCAAAGTCTGGGGACTGCCCTCTGGACTACAGGGAGCTGAGACAGCCATCTTCAATTTAATTAATTGTAAAGAGGAACGAATCATCTGCTCTCTGTTGAGTATTCTAAAAGAAACGCTGTAAAAAAAATAGAGTAGCCAGGGCTTTAGATTAGACATGAAGAAAATATTTAGAATGTTATGAATTAGATTACATTTGCTAAGAAGGTAAACTTCAGTACAGAACAGGGTGTTTTTTGGTTGGTTGGTCTTTTTGTTGTTGTTGTGTTTGGGTTTTTGGTTGTTTGGTTTGGTTTTTAGAGGGTTTTGGGTCTTTTTGGTGGTGGCTTGGGCTTGGTGATTTATTTGAGATGGGGCTAGACAAATATCTGTCAGGAAAGGCTGAGGTGAGAGTTGAGCCTAACTCAGGAAAGGATGAGTTGAGAGTTAAGCCAAGAGTTGAGCCTAATGCAGGTTGGGGTGACGCTTTTTACATTTCCATAAAATCAAGCAAAACTGGAGTGTTTCCCCATCTGGAATATAAATTGTGTTTGCTAAAGCCCTTGGAAGTTTGGCCTCATGTTCACATTTACCGCTTCGCTCTAGGAAGATGGTGCAAAAACTGGACTAGAGAAAGAGTAGAGCAGTAAGTGGTCAGGGGTCTTAGAAATAGATGTGAAGTCATATGATATGTCTCTCAGTTATTTATTTTAGAGAAGACGAAGGAGAGATGTGATAGTTGTTTTCCACTACACTGAGACTTCTGCAGAAAGAAAGAAAATTATTTCTCCTGCATTATCACAGTGAAATGTTCAATAAAATTGATTTACTTAGCTAACAAAAATAAGATTGACAAATGAACTAAATGTATGAATATATTTAAGAGAAGAAGGTATAATATAAAATCTTAACTTCATGAAGAAAGGCACAACAACCACAAATGTATGATTACTAAATCCTGAAACATTAGGATTAGGATGAAAGCTCAACATTTTGACAATCTTGAGATTAATCCTTTGCCATCTGCTAGGTGTTTGACTTGCAATTAGATGCCATTCTGAAAGATAATCGTTCAGCAAATAGAAATCACTTCGGACTCTAAAAATTCCTGACCACATTAAGCACAGTGGCATGTGTTCCTCAAGAAATTATGGTAAATAAACAGTCTGATTGCTTCTGGCTCAGAAATTGAAAACTCCATGAAACATTGTTCCTGTTACCCGTAATTGCTGGTTTTACTGCATCATTCCTCAATAACAGTTCTATAAGACAGACTCGCCGAGCACTTCAGGCTGTAAGAACCATCAGAAATCTCTGGTCCAACCTTCTCCTGCTCAACACACATTCAACACCGACTTCAGACCAGATTCCTCAGATTGGACTAGGGACCCTCTGAAGATTGTTCCAGACTGAATTTGCTTAGGGTCCTGTGATTAAATAGCACTGATTAAGAAGTAAAATGCAGAAAATAAAAGACAATTTAAATGTTAGTTCTCCACGGAGAATTATTCAGTTATATTTTATTCCCTCTTAAGAGTGCTAATTCAATTTGGCTATTACTTTCATACTTAGCAGGTCGGAAATTTAAAAAATCAAGTTATTTGGAAGAGCGTGTTACTTTTTTTTTTATTTGACAATCAGCCTGACAATGAAAATAAAAATTTCAAAATTAAAATAATAAAGTTTTAAATAGTAAGAACTATAGGTATAAAACATAAAAATAATCATATTAATTGAAAATCATATTTCCCATTTAATTTTGCTGCATCTTGTATTGTTAGTGTCTCCATAAGTATTGTAATGCTTTTGAAAATTGGCCACTTTTATTAATTTTCGGGTGAAAGTCTGGCAATGATGCATTTTGTGGGCGTAATAAATTGAGATCCTTCACTGTACCTGCTAATACGGTGACTACAGCAGAAAAGGCGTTGATCTTTAGCCCATCAATGACAGTACTATAGTAGCACATTTCTATTGACATAAGAATGGCTCCAGTCAGAAGCAAAACGATGTACAGAAGCTCTGCTACAATCGACAGCCATAAAACCCCTGGAAAACCAAATCAATAGCATTGATATTATAAACAGTCATTTAGTATTTCCACAGGTTCTTTCTTCTTTATTTACACTGTTTACACATTAAACAAAAGCTCAAGACTGTGAGGATGCTACTATAACATCTATAGGAAGAATTCAATGTCAATGGACACATTAAATTATAATTCTCTTTACTGATTCGGCCATTTATTGGCAGAGCACTTGCACGTTCCTGCTATATACTTAATAAGCGATGGTACAAGGTGTTGCACTGCGGCTTTATACTCAGTACCCTGAAATTACCATGAACCAAGGTTAATATAAAAAGAATTACTTCACAATTACCTCATTGTTGACACAATTACCAAGTTGTTGACTTGAACACAAGCCCTATGGGGAGAGGCTGAGGGAGCTGGGCTTGTTTAGTCTGGAGAAGAGGAGACTTAGAGGTGAGCTCAGCACTCTCTAGAACTACCTGAAGGGCAGTTCTAGCCAGGTGGGGATTGGGCTCTTCTCCCAGGCATCAGCAATAGGACAAGGGGCCGTGGGCTTCAACTCTGCCAGGGGAAATTGAGGCTGGAGATTAGAAAGCAATTCTTTGCAGAGAGAGTGGTCAGGCATTGGAATGGCTGCCCAGGGAGGTGCTGGACTCACCGGCCCTGGAGGTTTTTAAACTGAGATTGGACATGGCACTTAGTGCCATGATCTAGTCAATGGGCTGGAGTTGGACCAAGGGTTGGACTTGATGATCTCTGAGGTCTTTTCCAACCCAGTTGATTCTGTGATCATGACTGCTGCGTCCAGAGGGAAGTGTAGCAAAACAAAACCATGTTAACCAGCTAACGAACCGCAAGGCCACGCACAGTCACGTGGCCTCAAATTAATAACTTTAAAAAACATTCGGATTCAAATGCAGTGTTTTCCAAAGACATAGATTCATATTTTAAGTCATGTGGACTTCATTTTGAAGTTGAAAAACTAATTAAATACATAAAACTGGGGTTAAAGCAAGCGATTTTGTTATCTAAATACAGGTGGTTTGTTTTGTTTTATATCGATAAACATGACCAGGAAAGTTTGATTTATGCAAACAAAATACCTCGATCAGAAGCTGGAGTCAAACTGATGAAGCTTCTACATTTCTCACCTAAAAAAACCCAAAATTAATTTTAAAATAAAATTCAGGATAATTTTGTATTCTGTAGTGTCCTAAAGAAATAGATTAATAGAAGGCAGAAAATACAAAATCTGTCCTAAAGCACAAACTAAGTTGATGAGGAGAAATGATCTCTGATATATGTTAGTACACACAGAGTCCCTGTGTACATGGGCCTGCTCGTGGGACTAAGCTGGAGAATTATTCTAGACTTTGTCAAGGTGGAAACAGATTCTGGGAGACTTAGAGAAAGGCTGTCAATTGATTTCCAAAGGATTGTAGCTGTCAAAGCCAGAATGGGAAAGCAATACTTTCCTTTGAAAGACCGTCAGCCTGTGTATCACCTTCCCTGTGAAGGAAGGTGGTTTCTCCTCACAGCAAGAGGGCTGCTGCTTGCACAATTTCTTCTAAGCTTGATTCCAATTGCTTTCTGTAAGCTTTGATTTTCAAACCCCTATGACCTCCTGACCCCCACACAGATGCTGTGAACAAAGCTCTTGGAATTAATTCTGCTCTGCACTGGAAATAAAAGGTGGTTTTTTCATGCACCAAGTGGGAAAACAAGAACTGCCTTAGCAATGCACAAATTAAACAACCCCACTATCCAAAGCAATCACCACCTGAGAGACATCTTCTGGAGATGTATTTTGCTCTAAACTTTGACACTTACTCTCTTAAAATTGTATAACTTTCAAGACCTTCAGGTAGAACTGGACTTTTAGGATAGGTGACTGCAAAAATATTTGCATTTTATAGCACAGATGACAGCTGATTTTATTTATCTCAAGTTTTTTTTCTGGTTGTCATTTGTAAACTGGTCAGGACAATAAAGGAAAAAAAAACAACCTAGTTTTGATCTGGATTTACAATAAACTCCCTATTTCTTGAACCAGATAAACAATTCTCTTATACAAAGATCCAAAGTTAACTCGAACCTTCCTTTAATGGTAAGCTAATTTCACTCTACCAGCATTTACATGGCAGAGTGAAGCTCCGTTATCAGCACTCCTGACTAGCAAGTCTCCAAATTGTGTTTTAGCAGAGTGAAAATAATCTTGTTCTGTTCTGATTCATCCAAGTTGAGATCGTAGTAAGAAAGTAGAAATACCTGTGCTCAGAAGGAAATGCACAGAATAACTTGGGTCTCACAGTTTTAATTGCTCAAATGATTTTTAAAACAAGCAAACGATAAAATCAAATTGTGCTTTTTGTGTTGTCATAGGGGACTGTAAGCGATTATGTAAGGTAAATATGTTCATTTTTGCCTAAGGGACTAAAAGCATCTGAAAAATAAAACACTTTCTTGTTAAAGTAATTTAACTTACTGCTCTAATTAAAATAATAATAATTTTTTTTTTTAATAAAAAGAACTTCATCTGTACTACAATCTGTCAGTCTAAAGTTCTTTGCAGAATTTATTAGGATTTTTTAGGCATTGACTAGATACCACCCTCTAGGATCCCCCTTCCCAGAGAAAAGTAACTTTTAAAGGTCACGTTTTCCTTTAAATTACATCCACGATATTGCAGCAAAGAGGAGGGAGACACCAAATAAGTAGGAAGAACTCTGATTACTTTTTAAAGTAGATGTATATGGTTTTACTCACCTCTTTCATTTACAATTTCTTCACAGGAATACCAAATCCCAGCATGAAACTTTCGGTCAACGAACTTGTCATCTCCTGTCTCCCAGATATACTGCACAGCGTTGCTGCTGTTGGCATCGGGGCTGTTGAAGCGGATGCAGTGATCCCCTTTGTTCTGTCCTGTACAGAAAGGTTTGGCAACTTTTCTCGTCCCTTCACACCAGTGACTGCTACTGAATGCTGTAATAGAGAAGACTAAAGAGAGAAAACTGAGAGAAAAAGCTGCTGAGGCTCTCGGCCATCTGTCTGCAGCTGGGACTGACGCTGGCATCCTCCTCTGTCAATTATTCTAGAAACAACCTTTTACTAAATAGATCTGCCTGGTGAAACACCTGCCTGTATTTACCAGCCCATTCTTCAGTCCTCTCAGGAAATCGTACCAGCTGAGTAGTTAGGATAGAAAGCAGAGATATGGGCATGACCCGAAATCATGTGGCTGGAGAGATTAAGGATATAGGACAGTGTTGTTTGGCAGTAATGTCTTGTGAAAGAAATATGAGGACGTGAGACAATAAATTATAGTGTGCACCATGAATCACGGGAGTAAAGATACACAGAACACAGGAGCATTGGAAGTACCCCAATATGTGCTCAGAAAGTTTTCTTTATACAAACAGAATATGCCTATTTACCTTGATCAGCAGATGGAGTCTGCTCCAATGGAACAGATTAAATTAACTGTTTAATTTGTTGGAACTTTTAAATTTCTCAGCTATGAAATAAATAAAATCCTGCCATTCTTAATGCTCCCATAACACTGAACGCTGATTAAATTGAATACAGTTGGGAATCTTACTGTATGAATGTCTTAGGGAGATAAAACCAGTTGCCAAGTTAGAGCATTTCACAGCATCGCAGCACTTCCCGAGGCTGCTGGGAAGGTGATTGTACCTGTTCAAAGTTCCACAAGTGATGAATGAAAGTCATGGGTTATATGAATTTGCTGTTGATGGGCTTCTGAGCACTGTCCAGTGTGCCCTCACGAATACATAATAGAAATCTCACCGAGCTTAGATGAACCAGTAGAGAAAAAGCTGAATTATCCTCATTTTGTCTGCCCATCTATTTTTTCTGTTAAATATATGTATATTTTTTTTCCCTTTTCATCTAAGAAACACTTCCCACCTTGACATGTTATATATGTTGCTCTTTGTTCCTGTTTGGTAATGCAAATAAGTGCTGCAAAGGACCGGAAGGAACAGGAGTGTCAGTAAATGATTGTTTCTTTTTACAAGTGTAAGGTCAAAACACATGTTCTAAGGGATAGTGGCACCACAGGACACACATTGAAGTCACGTATGTATCTCTTAATGAAAATAATTCTGAGAAGGAGGCAGGGAAGTCCTGTTAGGGATTAAACACTAAACACTTAAACATGTTAAAACATGTTCCTATTCCCAGGAGTAATGTGCACATGACTGTATTCAAGGATATTTTAAGTCTCGTGAAAACACTGTCTAAAGGCAGTTGAGTTCACCTGGGAATAACACTGACACCTCTTCAATATGTACAGACTTGATAGTTTCATGCCCATTATGAAATTTAACCAGCATACATGTCATAGCACTCTTGTCTTCTTTGACTAAAAAGAACTTGTACTAGGCTACGAATCAGTCTTTGGAGGCTCCAGAAAAAACTCTGTCAATTGATATCTTCTGGTTGACAACTGCAGTCAGATTTTCACTGAGCCAGTTTTCTGCTTGTGACCTATCAATGCTGGTACCATAAACTTGGAAGTCAATTTGCTGTGTGAGAATGCTGTCGGAATAGGAGAAATGTATTGCATGAACATTTCATAGAATCACAGCATCATTAGGGCTGAAGGGACCTCTGCAGATCACAGAATCCCAGAATGTCAGGGGTTGGAAGGGACCTGGAAAGCTCATCCAGTGCAATCCCCCCATGGAGCAGGAACACCCAGATGAGGTTACACAGGAAGGTGTCCAGGCGGGTTGGAATGTCTGCACAGAAGGAGACTCCACAACCCCCCTGGGCAGCCTGGGCCAGGCTCTGCCACCCTCACCATGAAGAAGTTTCTTCTCAAATTTAAGTGGAACCTCCTGTGTTCCAGTTTGAACCCATTACCCCTTGTCCTATCATTGATTGTCACCGAGAAGAGCCTGGCTCCATCCTCCTGACACTCACCCTTTAGATATCTATAAACATTAATGAGGTCACCCCTCAGTCTCCTCTTCTCCAAGCTAAAGCTAAAGATCCGCCAGTGCAACCCCTGCTCACGCAGGGTCACAGGGCAGATCACACAGGTGGGTCCAGGGGGTTTGAATGTCTCAGAGAAGGAGACTCCACACCCGCTCTGGGCAGCCTGGGCCAGGCTCTGGCACCTCCCAGCAAACAAGTTTCTGCTCATGTTCAGATGGAGCCTCCTGTGTTTCAGTCTGTGCCCGTTGCCCCTCACCCTGGCGCTGGGCACCACTGAACAGAGAGTCTGGTTCATCCTCTGACACCCACCCTGAGATATTGATCTGTCCTCCATCTTCACTGCTCAGGATGCCTGTGGCTTCTTTCAGGGAAGGGCACGACCCCTCCTTCGGTACAAACAGCTGCAAGTCATGTTTCTCCTGAAACATGGCAGCACCTCCTTGACTCTCCATATTGCCAACTCAAAGCACGACAACTGTAAACTAGACCCTAGAATGATATTATAAATGGTTTTATTCCCTGATCCTGTATAACACATGCATTTAATAATGTTTTCAGGCTTTTCTCTGCACCTAGAAAAAAAAAAAACCAATGTCACAAGGGTTGTAGTAAAACTTCAGCTGCTGGTAACGTCATTTTTTGTACATTTAGCTTCTCCCTGATCCTGCACTGATTGTGCACATTTGACAAAATATGATCAGAAAGGGTAAAAAGAGATATTATTGAGCTTCCTCCTAACAGCCAACTTGATTCAGCCTGCTTGCTACATACAGTTTTCCTGTGTTCTAGGGCATTTTTTAATGGTTTCATGAGGTGTGTATAAATATATATATGTATTTATGGAGCTGGATTCCAGTCTTGCAAACCACTGGCAAAATTCCCGTGGAGTTTCAAGAGAACAGGATCAGCCCTTTAATGTTTTAATAGTTTCCTGGCTTCTTATTGGCTGCAAGGCAAGCTACAGTAAGCAGACTCTCTGCGAAGTTTAGAGTAAATTCACTCTGCCTTTAATGAGAAAAAGTGTAGTTGGAGCCTAGCAAGCCTAGACACTTTAGTAGCCTTCCTCACTTATTTATAAGAAGATTCATAAAAGAGTTGCACTCATCAAAGAAGGCATTTTTACTTTTTCCAACAGGACAGGGTGATATAATTGATCCATAGTAGAGTGAAATAACAGCATATTGGAGACAAATTGATTAGAATGTGCATGGTGACACTTTTTGGTCTCTGTTCCAGCATGGGATTCTGGTCCAGAATATCTCCTGCACCGGCCAGCTCTGTCATCATGTTATTTCTAGTGAAACAGGTAAGCTAATTCAATACTTAATAATAGACACTGTAAAAATGGGTTCCTATCACGTAGCATTTTAACCTTCACAAACAGCATGTTTGTCTCAAAAAAAGTTCTGACATAACAGTTTATGTTTACTAAAAATTAGTCATGTATTTATTTTTCAATTTTCCTACAAGATTTCAACACTATTGCAAATAATGTTTATTTTCTACCAGTTTTCCGTGGTTCTGAAACCAGCTTTGCTTTATTAACTTCAATTGTCATGTATGCTCTTAATCATTATTATTTATTCTGAATATCAACCCTGATTTCAATAGATTAAAAAAATACAAAGATGTAGTAAATTTCAATTCATCTGAATAAAATTAATATATAGATTTAGGGTACTGTTGACTGAGAAGCTGGAGTCCTGTATTAGAACTCACTCTGATTAGGTAATTTATTACAGTTTTCTATTAATGCTTGTTCATACAGTTAATAGATTGTGTTGCATCCATTTATACAATCTCTTGCCGTACTAATATTGAATTGTATTTATTTTTCAATTTTCCTACAAGATATCAACACTATTGCAAATAATGTTTATTTCCTACCAGTTTTCCATGGTTCTGAAACCAGCTTTGCTTTATTTCTAGCTTTGTTTCTGGTTTCTTTCGGCCTTCGACATGTACGAGGGGTGAGCACTGAATCTCACATTTGTGAAGTCTCGTGTTACTGGTTTCAGTCTGCACCTCAGCTTCTTATAGAAGGCTAATAAATCTCTATGTGATTTCTACTTTCATTTACTGTAGAGATCTACTAAAATATTCATTTTTTTCTAAATATTTTTAAAAATCTGAAAATTTACTCTTTGTCTATTTTGTCTTATCATTTGGACGAGTTTTAGGTATTTAAGGACAAAATATCTCAATGTAATTAACTTCAATTGTTATGTATGCTCTTAATCATTATTATTTATTCTGAATATCAACCCTGATTTCAATAGATTAAAAAATACAAAGATGTAGTAAATTTCAATTCATCTGAATAAAATTAATATATAGATTTAGGGTACATTTCTATGAAATGAGTATACATGAGAATAAGCGTAATTGACAGGCTTACTTTAAACTGAAAGTAATAAGGTATTTCTGTGCGCTTCTACTCCATTTCCCTGGGTTACTAAGGAAGTAGGTTTGCATGTGTATGTGATGTAGAGACTATAATGGTTTTCCTAATGTTTTTATTGAAGAAAAAGTTACCAGGAGATGCATATTCTCTTTTTCACTAATAGAAATGTAGAGCTTCTGTCACATAAATGAATATAGAACCGAAACAACCCTCGGGTTTGTGAGACATCTTCAATCTGCAGGAGACCTCGGCCGAAGCACCGGTTCTATCAACACTAGCAGGAAATCTTACCTTTACTTCCATGAGATTAAACTTTACAAGACTATGAATGACAGTGAATTGCTTTACCATAGGATTCATTGTAGGATAATTTGTATCAAGAAATATGTGTTAAATTTCTTTGCATTTTTTAATAAGAAAGGAAAAAAAAATATTGTTATTTCTTAACAATCATAAATCACTATATCGATATTTTCTAGCAAAACCCATATAGATATACAGCCATAAAAAATATAACTCAGAATAAACCAAGATCATGGCTGAAATAATAGGTAAATATGTAACCTCTTATTTCTAGTTTATAACTAAATTGAAGATTTTTTTCTGTCCATAATAGCATAGCCTGAATAAACAGAAACATTTCATCTCACCATTAGTTTAGTATAAGAAATTACAAGGGTGAAATCCTCATTATACTATGGTCACTATGGTCTGTTTGCAAACTTGAAGGTTTATTAGTATAACGCGCTTCCTAAGACGGAGCTTCAGGCAGCGTTTTCTGCTGCTTCCAACATATTTTTAAACAGCGGTGTCATCTCGGTGGGCTCTGGGCAAACCAAATGAATTGAAAGATTCTTGCAGGGAAGTTGGATTTAATTCCAGTGTGGGTGAACTTTGCTGTGAGCAAAGCGCCAGGCTGGGGGGCTGAGGCGGTTCATTTGCTACCAGGGAAACTTCAGATAACCTGGAGAAACGAAGTGCCCAGTGTGGGGCAGAAGGTCACAGACTTTCTGAGCTTCTGTCTTGGACATGGGAGGTTAATTTCTTCTGGGCTGGAAGTCCTGTTTCAATGCTAGTGGCTGAAACAAAGTGGAAAAGCAAAAGCCATGTTGAGCTGTATGTTGCCACTGCTTGAGATCACAGTAAATTTACCTGAAAGCTTGTTTTTTCCATTGCTGAACACGCATTGCATCTAAATTTTGATAGCACCGAGCAGCACAAAATTTAGATCGTAATAAAAACCTTGCTGGGGTCTCTAATCACAAACACATCTAAGATGCAGAAAGCAATTTGTCAGTTCTTCTCAGAGCAGACCCACGGGACTGAGCCTTCTCCCACACATGGCAAAAGCAGGAAAAGCCCCCCCGATATCAGCAGTGATTGCTGTGCTCCTCACATTGATCTGGATTGCAAACAATATCAGCAATGATTGCTGTGCTCCTCACATTGATCCGGATTGCAAACGATATCGGCAGTGATTGCTGTGCTCCTCACATTGATCCGGATTGCAAACGATACCAGCAGTGATTGCTGTGCTCCTCACATTAATCCAGATTGCAAACGATATCAGCAATGATTGCTGTGCTCCTCACATTGATCTGGATTGCAAACGATATCAGCAATGATTGCTGTGCTCCTCACATTGATCCGGATTGCAAACGATACCAGCAGTGATTGCTGTGCTTCTCACATTGATCTGGATTGCAAACGATATCGGCAGTGATTGCTGTGCTCCTCACATTGATCTGGATTGCAAACGATATCAGCAATGATTGCTGTGCTCCTCACATTGATCCGGATTGCAAACGATACCAGCAGTGATTGCTGTGCTCCTCACATTGATCCAGATTGCAGACCCTCCTCTTTCTAAGACAACCTGCTCCACTCTCTGAAGAATAATAATCACATAGATGTAAGACAAAAAGTCAAGTCTGTCTTCTTGATTTTTTGTTGAATCCTTTTCACTTAGTTCAACAGACACATCAACACGGTGTCTCGCTTCCTTAATTTCCCTTTCACTCTTCAGGCTGGTCTTGTTCCCAGCTTGCCTGGACAGTGAATAGCGATCCAGTGCACTTAATGCAGAAGACCCCTAACAATGTCCCACCGCAGTCTTCTGTCTGGGGCACCTACATCAACCCCTTTCAAACCAAAAAGGGAAAGAAAGCTGATTTTCCTCATTCTTCAGCCTTTCTCTATTCATAGGTCGGGGACGACTGCAGACTGAATCGTCACGAACAGCAAGCTTGCATGGTATATGCTCTGCAGAGGGGTTCATGCTTTACTGTGATCTCAAGGTCCCTTATTAACTGGTCATTATCTGCTCCCCTGCTAATTTCCAATCATCTGCACATTTTTTTTATTAATAATTTAAATTATTTTACATGTTTTTGTAACTATTTTTCAAATTAACTTTCCATGTCACCTGACAGCTTTTAATTTTTCATCAGGTGCAGTTCTGATGTTAAACAGACTTTATTTTTTTCCATCAGAAAGGCTTATGGTAGAAAACCAAGTGTCTCCCAGATGTTTACATCACTAGGGACAAGGTGTTGCCCATCTGAACCTGCCTGCATCTCTGCAGAAACCAGCAACGAGCCATGTGAAACTGTCATTTATGCCCCAAATCCTCCTCACTCTTGTTGACTGAGCTCCTTCATGACTGTATGTCCATCTCATCTCCAGAAATGGAGCCAAACAAGCAGCCAGGTAGCAACTGTGAGGCTTCCCTTCTATTTCCTTGGCTGTTCAATGCATTTGTTTATTAGAAGCCAAAGTGTTGGCCCTTAAACCAAGCAGTCATTTCTACAAATGCGTCATCTCCATGTCTTTGCCTCTTCAAATAAGGTTCAGTGACCCAGGAGTGTCTGAAGAATCTCCCCTGGCTCCCAGCATTTTGAGGCCTACATGAGGAAAATGTCAAGATGCTTTTTATTTTGGAAACATGCATTCCTTTCTCATGGCTGCTGTAAATATTGTCTCTTATCTTGCAAGACCATCAGAGGAAGAATAATTATAGTGTTTCTGCTCCCTGGAATTTAAAGTAGGGTGTCTGGAAATTAGCTGAGAGACTAAAAGCAGAGTATTGGGCAGGCAACATTTTGTACAGCAAAAACATGCATGAAAGAGTGGCCTCATGTAACAGCTAGCCAATAATCTCCAGTATTCTTGTTTTGAAAGGAAATAAATATGTTTTTCTTTATTTTTCAAAAAAAACATAGGTTCAAATAAAAAGATAGAGTTGAAGTTCATAGTCAGAGATTTTCCTGATTATTGCCCTTGGCACATCACCAAGCTCAGAGAATCTCAGGGCTACACAGGTGTTAAGGGCAGTTTCCAAAAGTCCAGACAAAGAGAAATGAATTTTCCCTTTGGTATAAGAATTGTTGCTTGTTAAAAAAATTACATTTAGTCTGCTCTCCAAAATATGATCATTACATTTTTGGTGACCTAAAGCTAGAGGTTCTTTGGCTGCTCACTTGCCCCTGGCTCTCAAGGGCCTGATTTCAGGAGACCAGCTGGCACATTACACAGAGGCTGCTTAGGCTGATGTTCTTTTCCCTGAATAAATAATGATCAAGTCATCATGCTGATACTAAACTGTAAGCACTATCTAGGATTATCCTTGCGCTACTGCTTTCCTCCTAATTGGGCATTTCTTCAACAGCCCAAATTTAACATGTCACCAAGTAATTTTGCATTCAACTCTTCTGTTTTTTAGCTATTCCTTTCCTAAACAATAATTATCAGCTATAGCCCTCTTAAAGGCCTCTGCAGTCAGAGTGTTGTGTGATACAGATATGTTGAAAGGATGGATATTTTCAGAGAGCAAGTTAAAATATAAAAGTCCCCTTGGGACAGTTGCAACCCTTACATTAATAAGGTGTATGTATGCCACGGATGTCTACCACACCCTAAACATGTCCGTCATTGTTTTCATACATACGTACATATATATATATATATATAAACAGCAGATCACATTTAATATTAGAAGTAATTTTGTCAGTGGAGATAAATTCTCTTCTCTGTGCTAGCAACTGTTGGTCTACATCTCTGGTCTCACCCTTTCATGGCAACGTCTAGGTCTCATTCATTTCTGCTTATCTGCTTCCTCGTGCTAAGGAAGCGACTCCAGGTCAGCAGTCCGAGGAGGACTCCTCAGCCTTTTCTCCCATTCCCTATTTGAACATCACTGACAGTCCCCTCAACCTCTGTGTTTCTTCTTTGTGTTTCTGTGGCTGCAGTGTCATCAATGTCTTAAAATGCAGCAATCCTCTCTCCAGCAACCTGACAGAATTTGGCCATCAGAGCACGCACCCATTTAGCCACCAACACACTTTTTTGCTTCATTTGTGTTCTCAGCCAGGAAAACAAGAGAGTAGGTGATAGGTCCACTAGGACCCTGTGGATTGAGGGTGGATTGTTCTTGTTTTTAGAAGCAGATAAACACATTTGGGGACAGGAGCTTCCCGAACACAGGACAGGGTGAGTGGGCGAAGAGCAAAAGTCAGAGCAAGGAGCCAGGAGAGGAGAAGGCAGCTCTTGTAATCATGGGATGGTTGATTTCCAGACACCAGAAGGGACTCTGGAGAATTTGTTGTCATTAAACTGTCTAGATCAACTAAAGTTGAGCCTGTTTTCAAGGCCGCACTAGTAAAAGGGAGGTTGTTCTTGAAGTGCTTTTGTTTTTATTGTCCCTAAATAGATCACACGAACTTTTCCTCTCCTCTCCCCTTAAATTTCTTATAATGGAAATAAACTTGCCACTAAAAGACCACAAGGTTCTAACTGATCTTCCTCATGTTCAGTATTTTCATTCACAGGCCAAAGGATCTCTGCTGGAAAAAACCACTACTGGATGGAACAAATATAAACAAGCATGCTTGAAAATGCTGCAGGAATCAACTGTAGATACTGGTAAGGAAACAAGCAGCACAATAAAGCAACGTGCTAAGTAACACTGATGAATATGCAAATATTCTTTTACTTGCTTTGCTGAAGTGTGAGATGTTGATGAGTTATAAATGTAGAACAACGAGCTGTAATGAGATACGCAAACATGCAATCATGAAGTTAGTGGCTCTCTTTGTCCTGAAACTTTAGGTTCTTATATGGAAAACCGGATCATGTACAGAAATGAACCACCCAACAGCTGGTGGTGAGTTACCACTATGGTGTGGTACTGGGTGCCTGGGCAAGAGGTAGCTGCTACCCATTTTTGATAAGAACCATGTCCTTTGGATGAAGTACATCAGTTTTCACTTCCTTTTTCAGCCTCGAGGAAGTCGAACTGGTATTCTGGAAATTATGCTAACTACAGGAGAACAGATTGTCCAGGGAAAAGATTTCTCCCATTTCTATACTTTAGAAATGGAGCCATGGCAGACAAGAACCCAAAACACAGGAGGCAAGACAGAGTCTGGTTACTGCCTAATGAAGGCAGCCAGGGAGCTACTCTCTTCTCGTAGGACTGCTTATGCATTTTGTGATACAGTCATTAGATTAATAAGCTAAGATGAAAAGACCAGGTTGCCCCGTGTTCACCTGGCACATAACCACTAGCTTAAAGTCTCTCATGTATTCTTTTGTCTCTATGGCTTTTGAATTCTTGGCTGAAGAGCAGTGTAGCTTCAGAGCGCGGTGTCTTCTGAAGAGTAACGGGGAGGAAATGAGTCCACACTTCTCACCTCTGGTTGAGTGCTTTAAGTTTAATGCTGTTTGGCAAAATCCATTATTTCACTCCTAAAGGTATAAACTCTGCTCAGCTAGATTTTTGTCTTCAGGAAAGGATGACACAAGCTTGGTTTGGGTTGTTGGACAAGTTCAAGGCACAGGTGGGAAAGAGATCAATATTGGTATTTTTCATCATTCAAAATGCGTTTAGAAGTTGGAAATCAACACAAAGCATTGGCTTGTGAACTTAAAATGGGGGGGGGGGGGAAGGGATGATTTTCAAGCTTAAATGTAATATTTTATAAGTTCCTTTAGCTTTTCCCAAAATATTGAAAACTCTAACTTTCTAACTTTCACAAGCCTTTGAAAAGTGAAAGGTACGATACATCCTGTGAGTCAAGGAAACTGGTTTTAGTGATTATGTTCAATAACAGACTTTCTCTTCTTTCAACTGGATTTGGAGTTGCTGAGAATGAGCAGTTTGGCTTGGGCATGGCAGTGGACTGAAGAAATGTCCTCATGCCATCCCGGCTTCATCACTGACCTGCTCCGGAGGCAGCTGCAACAGCACGAGCCAAGTGCCTCAGCTTGCCCTGCAAAGCTGTAACAGCTGTGGAAACAATAAACAAATCAAGACCCTGTTCTCATTTCTGATCTGCATCTCCATCGAGAATGTGGTTCAGTTTTCATACTATACATGGGGCAGGAAACGCCCACTTCTTCATCCTCAGCTTTTGGGTGCGCTTAAAAGCAAAAAAGAAGCATACCAGCTATGCAAAGATGGGCCAATACCAGTCAAGGACTATCAGAACTTTGCTGGGGCACATAGAGATGCAGTCAGGAGGTAAGGGCTCATTTAGAACTCAAATTAGCCAAATATGTCAAGAACAACAACATACGTGGGCAGAGAAACAGAAGACACAGGCTCATTACCAAACTGGGCAGTGAAACCAGTCACCAATAAAGAAGGACCAAGGAAACTACAGGCTCCTTAGTCTTCCTTCAGTCCCTGGGAAAGTAATGGAATGAGTGCCCTTAGAAACTGTTACTAACCAAATGAAGCAGGTGGCTGGGTAAAGCCAGCATGGATTTACAAAAAGCAAATCATGCCTAATCTGATCACCTTCTACAACAAGGTAGCATCTGCTGTCAACACGGGGAAAGCAGTGGATATTGTTTACCTGGACTTCAGCAAACCACTTAACACTGCTCCCCAGCCTTCTCCTGTACAAGATGGCAAGGTGCAGATTGGATGGAGGTTGTGAGATAAACCTATCTCAAACTGGCTATCAGGCTGAACTCAAACAGTGGTGGAAAACATTTTTGAATCAGGTTGGCAGTCTGTGACAAGTGGGATCCCCCAGCAATCGATACCAGTCCCCACACTGTTCAACGTCTTCATAAATGATCTGCGCACAATTGCTCTTCCCTCATCTACCCAGCCAGCCGTATCATCATAGAAGGCTACCATGTTGGTCAAATGTGATTTCCCTTTGGTGAATCCATGTTGACTAGTCCTGATAACCTTCTTTTCCTCCAAATGCTTGGAGATGACGTCCAGAATGAGTTGTTCCATCACCTTTCCTTTCCTATTTTTCTGCTTACTCGGGCTGTGGAGGAGGAGAAAACACAAAAAGGTCGAACAAAGAAGCTGTCATAAATTACAGACTATGTGACTATACACAGAGAAGCAAGAAGACAGGGTGATGAGGACTGCACAGGGGACAAAAGCTTTTCTGGAAAGCAAAGGAAGCAAGGCACATCCCAGCCCAGCCAAGACGCCAGCAGGAGAACTTACAACTAAAGTTGACAAGACAGAAAAACAGTAGTGAGAAGGTAGAGGTGGTGAAAATCTGGTATGCACAAACACGATGCAAAAGAAGAGTGTATTATGGTGGGAAGGCAGAGAATGGTGGCTTGTGGTAACAATTAGAACTAAGCCAGATGACCCAGGAGCCCAAAAGCAGTGACAAATGGCCAGATACTAGAGGGTGGTAGTTTGTAGCGGGTGATGAGGAGAACTACAGGGACTCAGAACACCAGTTTTCATGAGATGGAGAGAAAACTGTTTTCCTTCTGGCAGCCTACCAAATCCACACTTGAACAAACCTCAGGCAGATATTGGGGAAAGGAAAAATAAAAATGTGGCTATAAATATTAACAACTATATGGGTCATAAGGCAGATGGGACCACAGATGTTCAGCCTCACATGTACGAGGGAATTACTAAGAACGCACATATTGTGCTCTGTATTTTAGCAGAAACAACTCCAGTCTTCAAAAAGGGCAAGAAGGAGGACCTGGGTAACTCTAGACCGGTCAGCCTCACCTCCATCCCTGGGAAACTGATGGAACGACTTCTCCTTGGTGCCATCTCAAGGCATATCAGGATAAGAGGGTCATTAGGGGCTTTGGATGGGCAAAAGCATTTAAGTTAAGAGAGGAGAACTTCAGCTTATCCTAGGAGAAAACCAGAGACTAACCAAGAGACTAATGTAGCCGTGAATGCATTTTATCACACTGTAACCTGATCACATCATGTCAACTCTACATTATCAAAAGTTTTATCTTAATCTGAAGTCCAGTGAGTGATGTGATACCTGTGAAGCTTAAAAGTGAGTTAGTTTGAGATATCACCAACTTCCTGAACTCTATTGGCCAAAGACTAAGAGAAATCACTATCCCAGAACTGGCAGCAGTTTGAAGAGAGAACCAGTGTCCCAAGGGGCATGAAAAGTGGAATATCTTCCAGTTACCAGCAAAAACATCTGTGACATGTACCAAAACAAGTGAGTGACAGCATGGGTGGAATCTGTCTATTACCCCTGGACAACAGAGGCCTCAGAATGAACTACGTAAAACCTGCTGCTGTTGTATAGATGCAGGGAAGAAGAGCAGTAGCCATTTCTGCCCTGTGCGCTGAGCAGTGCAGTGTATGCACAGTGTACAGTGAATGCACAAAGATTTTCTGCTACATCTTGTAAATATTCTGGAGTAGCTTGCAGGTTATCTGAAACAGTATAGACGATTTTTCATGATTGCCTCTTGCCTGAACAAGTCTTTGTAAAACTCCTATTTGCTTCTCTTCCCAGGAATACACTGTAATGGGACATTTGATCAATTTGTTTGCTGGCCTTACTCGCCCCCAGGAAATGTCTCTGTTCCTTGTCCTTCATATTTGCCGTGGTTGGAAAACGGTAATGTGAAAATGGTAACTTGTCTTTGAGTTTATGCTGGGAATACAGCTAAAGGGCAGATGGTGCTGGTCTCTCTTGTCACAGTGTCCTTTGAAGTGTCTGAAGTGTCTTTGTTGTCTCACCTCTTCTCACCCGTTTTTCTGAGCTGAGGCATAAAATTTATGTCGCTGTATAGTTATTTATGCTTTATCTCTGCTTGTTACAGCTCCATATTGTCTGCTATAAAGCAACATGTCCAAGATCGTGTAACCATACTCCAGGCCTTTATTTGCAGTAACAGATACAAGGTTCAGCTTCTGAGGTTCAACTTCTGGGGTCCCCACTGACCCCAGACTTGAACATCTCTCCCAGAAAACATCCTTTTTATGAGTGGGGGTGGGGTGATATCTATCACTGTGGTGTAAGGAAGAAATCTTTAAAACCTGTATCAAAAACCAAACCTTTATTTTGACCTTTCAGACTAAACTTCTGTTTACTTTCAGGAAGTGTAGGAAATGTATACAGGGTCTGCTTGGATGGAGGGACTTGGCAAACGAAGGAGAACTCCACAGACATTTGGCGTGACAGTTCAGAGTGTTCCGAGGAAAATAATTTAAAAAAAAATGTAAGTAAGTTTTGTATTATGGTTTAATACTTTAATCTTCATAATCCCTTCTTGACTAACTGATAAAATGTTTCCACTGAATACCTGCGAAAGATGTTCAGAATCCATCCAGATTACCAAATGGAAACCAGTATTTAGAAGAAGCAGAGAGGGAAAGATTAAGGAAGGGGATTCCAGCTTTAGATGACACAAATTATTTTCTCTTTGGATTCCGGTGTTCGTATGTACTGAGTTTCTCCTAATAAAATTGAAAAAAAGACTGCGATTTGACGAGAAAATAAATTCAAAGCATCACATCATCTGCCCCGAATTGCTGCATTCTGCCAAGGCCAGACATTCCCTGCCAGTTCCTGAGCCGTTTATCATTTAATGAGCTGTTAACTGGTCCTTTCAAATTTAGCTTGTCCCACGCTGGCGGGTTCATCACAACGCGAATGCCGCTGGCCCGGAGCACTGGACTGTGTCAGCAGGGAGGAATGAAGCAAACTATATATTCTCACCTCGACAGTGCTCAGCCCTTTGTACTGAAGACAGAATGGAAACAATGACTGACCAACTCTGGCTCGTGGAGCTGGGAATCACACTGTTGCTCTGTATCCGAAAGAAGCCTGGCTCGTGTTCTTGGCGAGACGCATTTTGCGACCGAGCAAGCTCATTCCGCCCCTAGGTTTGAGGTACAGGGCAGTCCAAGCGGTGAAACAGGGATCTGATCCTGTTGTCTGCTTGCACAACTGAGCAACGACTGCCAAAGAATGCAGTAGTTTCAGATAACAGAAAAGCATGCAGCTTATCTGCTTTCAGCTTCTTGTAACTTCTCTTGCCATAGAAGTCAGATTAGCTGATGTAAAAATTAAGTCTCTTAGGTAAGCACTGTTACTGTTCATTTTTTTTACTTTTTAATACTTTCTTGGGTGAGCCTTGTTACTGTGTTATTAATTTACCGAGTAACATTATTGATTACTTTATTTAACACTATTAGTTCAGCATCTCAACGTACTTTTACTGAACTCTTTATATAGTGAGTGCATGAACATCCAAACTTACCGTTTATTTATACAAGTGTGATAAACATTTGTAAGTACTCAGAGTTTTCTGTGGTTTGTTGACCATCCTGGATCTCAAACTTTTGGGTGGGAGACACACTAATTAATTTTGTGTGACAGCAGCTTTTCTCTGAAAGCTTTAACCAGCTTTCCTACCAACACTAAATGTGGTTTTGTACCTGTTTGTTGTTTTTAGTGGAGAGCCCCAAGATGTTAGGAGTAACCCAGACCTAGAATCCACACACATCGGACATCAGAAGATTCAACTTTATTTCATTTGCTTTAGTGTGGCAAAATTGTCACAGCCAAGATGATAACTCGTGGGTTTTATGAGTTTCATGCCTGTTTGGGTGTTTTGGTGGAGCAGAGTGACTAATGGCTGTGCTATGGGAATCTCCGGCACCCACACTGGGTGCTTTCACCCTCTCCAAGAGAGTTTCTACCAGAATCCAGGTCTCACCTGTCCTTATAGCACTAATTAGCATAAATTGATTAGAGACAACAACTGGCAGGCAGACGGTTCTAAAATCCTGGCGCTGAGCAGTAAGGCAGTTTACAAAGAAAACAGCAAAATAACTGAGGAAAGTACACGGGTGCCAAGAAAACCTTTGCAGGCCAAATATAGATCGTGAAGGTCATGTACCCTGCGTCTCTGCGTCCCCTCTGTAGGGAAGCTTTTCTTGAGCTAGAAAAGCACTATGAAGAGACAAGCCGTGCACATAGGCAGCTAAATGGAAAAACTTAGCAGGAAGAAATGTTAAATGAAGCAAAGTGGAAAGCAGGTTTCCCTTCCTCCCCTGAGGTCTCATTCATCATTTGAAGACATTCTAGACCACTCTAATTAAATAATTTTGATTTGTTTTTCTTTGAACTCAGGGCAGAAGTCTCTCTGTTTCAATGACTGTAGACAGACCTGGCTCTCAAAGTTGTACAGACACAACTGATCTATAACTGTGTCCCCAGGCCACACATACAGTAATTGCACTTGTGTGTACAGGTTGCGTGAGCTGATCTCTGCAGTTACTAAACACCAGGATCCATTTGGTGCCTGTAATCGTGGTAATAGTTAGCTACAAATCAGACTACAACTGGTGTTTGTGCAGGAACAATCTGGAGATAAGGCTGTGAGTGCCTTTGAATTTAAAAAGAAACTAAGGCCATGTACAAGTGTCTCTCTCGGGCACTGATTTCCTGAGGCAGGGCAGGAAGCCAGCTTCAGAAACCTCCTGGCCCCCTTGCAACACACAGAATCACAGAATCCCAGAATGTCAGGGGTTGGAAGGGACCTGGAAAGCTCATCCAGTCCAATCCCCCCATGGAGCAGGAACACCCAGATGAGGTTACACAGGAAGGTGTCCAGGCGGGTTGGAATGTCTGCACAGAAGGAGACTCCACAACCTCCCTGGGCAGCCTGGGCCAGGCTCTGCCACCCTCACTGGGAACAAGTTTCTTCTCCAATTTAAGTGGAACCTCCTGTGTTCCAGTTTGCACCCATTACCCCTTGTCCTATCACTGGTTGTCACCGAGAAGAGCCTGGCTCCATCCTCCTGACACTCCCCCTTTAGATATCTATAAACATGAATGAGTCCCCCCTCAGTGTCCTCTTGTCCAGCTCCAGAGCCCCAGCTCCCTCAGCCTTTCCTCACACGGGAGATGCTCCACTCCCTTCAGCATCTTGGTGGCTGCGCTGGACTCTCTCCAGCAGTTCCCTGTCCTGCTGGAACTGAGGGGCCACAACCGGACACAATATTGCAGGTGTGGTCTCCCCAGGGCAGAGCAGAGGGGCAGGAGAACCTCTCTGACCTAGTGACCACCCCCTTCTAACCCACCCCAGGTACCATTGGCTTCCTGGCCACAAGGGCCCAGTGCTGGCTCATGGTCACCCTGCTGTCCCCAGGACCCCCAGGTCCCTTTCCCCTACACTGCTCTCCAACAGCTCGTTCCCCAACTTACACTGGAACCTGGGGTTGTTCCTGCCCAGATTCAAGACTCTACACTTGCCCTTGTTATATTTCATTAAATTTTTCCCCACCCAACTCTCCAGCCTGTCCAGGTGGACTCAAAGGTTTCTGAGCTGTGTTCGTGCTCTGCCCAGCTGCCTGCATGTATAACGCTTTTTTCTTCTTTGTTCCTAGGAAGAAGAACATCAATTACTCACCACATTACAACTGCTGTACACTATAGGATATTATTTTTCTCTCATCTCACTTGTATTAGCTCTCCTTATACTTTCTTTACTCAGGTTAGTAAAAATTTACGTAAACTTTAAAAGTACAGAGCCCAGCATGCACAGTCTTCTTTTCATGTAATCAAATTTATTGCTTAGTTTCCGATGTAAATAAATAGCATTTTCATAATAAGTATTATAAAAGCAACTCCTAAGTGAAATCCGTTGATGACAGCAATTCAAATGTGACAGTATTTTTTATTATTTCTGCTAGTTAAAGATATCCTAGAGGATTCATACATTATTTTTTCTCCAACAGAAAACTTCACTGCACAAGAAATTACATCCATATGAACTTATTTGCATCTTTTATCTTGCGTGCCACGGCAGTTCTTATAAAAGACACCATATACTACAATATTTACTCTAAAAGACCGAATGATGAAACTGGATGGATACTATACCTCGGTCCTGAGGTAACTTGTTAGTTCAATGCTAATACTTAATGTGTGCTGCTAGTGGCCATAACAGTTACAGTTTTGGAAGTTTGCCATATGGCAGCAAGTTTTGAGGTGTTTGTTAGTTGAGCTTCAAATGCTGAAATTTTGCTGGTAAAGCTTGGGGTAATCAATAAAAAAATCCTGATTGGATATATTGCAATAGATGGATTTTATATGAAGCCTTGTATAGAAACAACAAATTAATCAGATTAGAAAGATCCAATCAAAAGAAAAACAACTTACACCTGTAGTTTTTAGGAAGAAATCTACACATTTATTTGGCACTTAAAAAAGAGTATTTTTATTCACTCTTGGTATATATAGCACAACACAATGCACACAAATCTTGCTTTTAATACATTATCAAATAATGTATTTACTCTGAAAGAACACCTAGAGACAAAAAGTAATTTAAAGGCTTTTCTGTACTAAGAAAATGTGCTGGTTTTCTGACACTTGTTTAGACAACGGAACAACAACATCTCTCGTTTGCAATCACTGTGGATAAGTGATACTTGTATAATGTTGGATATAGTTTGCCCATGTCAACAGGCAAAGCCACCTGCAAGATGTTAAAGGTGACTATTGTTTTAACAGCTCATCAATGATTCCTGGTCTCTCGTTTCTGCAGATTGTGATCATTTGCAGGACTGCCCAGTTTTTCTTGCATTACTTTGTTGGGGCAAATTATTTTTGGCTATTGGTAGAAGGAATTTATCTGCATACGTTATTGATAACGGTTGTACTCTCTGAAAGACGACTGCTACAGACATACATTGTGATAGGATGGGGTGAGTACACAACAATATCCAAATTCTTGATTCTCTGGTACTATTTCGAGCCAGTGGTGGATATTTTGTAATGAAGAAAGGAACAATCTGAACTCTTGTTTGTTTGTTCTGAAGTCAGTGATTGTCAATAAAAAGCTGTACCAGTAGTGAGATTTTTGCAATTCAGTCTGACCTGCAGATGCAGGAAATGGGTGAGTAGTTTCATAAGAACACAGTAGTCTAGTGGACAGAACAAGAAGAAATTTGACTATATTTGGCTGTATTTTCTGTCATCACTGAATATTATGGTACTATTAGCAACTTCATTTTCTTCCATTGTAATGGAGTACTACACAACAAAGATGTCTAAACACCAACAATTTTAATTTATATATTCACCTTCCTCGCTCACCTTGAAGTTCTAAAGTATGCTTTAAGTTAGAGGACAGCCTGAAACACGGCATGATTCAGGTGGAGGAGGGGATTCATTTTGTCTAACAAGATTAAATTAAATTAATTAAAATCAATATTGAGACTCTCTCAAGAACCAAAGGAAAAAGACAAGTACTTTTGAAGAGTGAATTATTTCAATGTTTAAGAGAAGGAGAATGCTACCTTAATGCTTTCATGCATCTCTAGATACAGTCACATTGGAACGTGTCTTAGTTCCTACAGCATCCTTTTCTCTGGCCTTGCCTGAATTCATCCACTATGCTGCTGTGAAGATTATTTTTCAAGCTTGCAGTCTTGAACATGTTATCCCATTTTTGGCATCCCTCCTTTTCCTCTTTTGCTTCTTCCTCATCAGACATGAACTATCTTTGTTCACTTCCACTTTTCTCATCTATTAGAAGTTTCTGTCAAAGTGTAACACCACACTTCATTATCCATTGCCAAGCCTCTGTTTTTTCTCCTCTGCTGCACCTCACACTTTAGAGGGTCCTTCATGCCATCTATTCCTTCATTTCTCTGTTCCCTCTCACATTCCTCTCCGAAGATGCCTTGTGCTATATTGATAAGCTTGTATTAGCATACAAACCATTGTCTTTCATGCTGTTTAGTGTTGTTTCATTGCTTCCTCACTCTTCCTACCTTTATAAGTCCATTTGTTACTTTGATCATCAGCTCATTGGGACAGGGGCTGATAATTTTATTTCTTGTTCAAACTGCAATAGGAAATTTGTTAAGAAATTTGCTTGCTACTGCAAGAGTATAGATAATAATGATCATCTCCCTGTTGGTACCGCACCATTGCTCTCATACCTGTGTCATATTCATTGATTTCCTAAAGAACTTTGCCCACTAATGAGCTTAATTTCTTATTTATATTTATTAGATTTACTACTAAAATGGGATGTCTGGCACCTATCTTAGAGACATATGTAGTGCTGCTGCTGCTGAGCCAGCATGGGCGAACCATCCACGGAAACGTGCTCCTCAGCTGCTGTGCAGGGACTGCACTTGATAACATCTCCTGGGGGTCATCTTTCCCCCATCTGTCCGCCATGGGACAACCTCATATTCCTTCTCTTCCCAAGTGGTCCATTGTTCTCTTAGACCCTCTTGTTGCACCAATGCCATCTCCCACCTGAGTGAGACCCTTTCTATCTCTTTCCCCATTTTACCCAATCAGAGGTCTATTATCTCTGAGAGTATTTCCCTTCAGCACTTTCCCTGTATTGCCGCACTCCTGCTCTCCTGAGTTAGTATCCCAGAACACGGAATAGATCCTGTTCTGGCTCCAGTGACCCACATCTCCTTTGCTTTCTGCCATATCTACCAGGAAATCTCTTGTGTGTTATTGCACTGGGAATCCAGTTGAACGCTTTCCTTTTGTAGCTTATATGCTTTGTGCTTGTGATTGAAGCTTGTTCCCACACATTAGTAGACCACTGGAATAGTGCAGTAATCCTTTATTTCAGATTCTTTTTTTCAGTCTGCAGTCTATGGTCTCCAGGAAGGGTCAATATAGGAGAATGGGGATCTGGATTATCTCTAAGAGGTCCAGCAAGGACAGGAAAACAAGCCCTTGCCAGTTGTTTTAATTAACTAGACAGAGTTTCTTGCCTCCACTGAAAACTCATTAAGATTCAACGAATAAAGATTTTAACAACTGACTCCTTAGCTATTCTGTGAAGCCTCAAATGTCAATTATTTTGCATTCTCAAGGTCCGGAATCTAGAAGATTTGGACAGGCCAGTAGTGTATAGGTATCTATATGTATATATCAATCTGAAAATGAAAGATTCAACTATACAATGAAATGTCATTTTGTACTTGAACTACAAATGAGGAAACCCAGAATCAGATTGATTTTCATACAATTCTAAGTAGAAGACTGAAAAGCATGTCTTTGCATCACGGACTAATGTAACGTATTGTGCTGGTTTTGGTCGGGATAGAGTTAGTTTTCTTCATATCACCTAGTACAGGACTATGTTTTGGATTTGTGCTGGAAACAGTGTTGACAGTACAGAGATGTTTTAGTTATTGTTGAGAGGCACTTACATAGAACCAAGACCCTCTCAGCTCCTCGTATCGCCTTGCCAGCGAGTGGGCTGGGGGTGAACAGGGAGCTGGGAGGAGACGCAGCCAGGACAGCAGACCCCAACTGACCAAAGGAGTATTCCATACCATATGACATCATGGTCAGTATATAAGCTGGAGGAAGAAGTTGGGGTGTTAGGAATTACAGCATTTTTCTTCCCAAGTAACTGTTCCATGTGATGGGGCCCAGCTTTCCTCAGGATGGCTGAGCACCTGCCTGCTGATGGAAAGCTATGAATGAATTCCTTGTCTTGCTTTGCTTGCATGTGTGGCTTTTGCTTTACCTATTAGACTACCGTTATCTCAGTCCATGAGGGCACTCACTTTCTTTCTCACTTTCACTCTTATGATTCTCTTCCCCATCCCTCTGGCGGGGAGTGAGAGCAGCTGTGTGGTTCTTAGTTGCTGGCTGGGGTGAAACCACAACAGGTTGAACCTGTGTGAACCATTCTGCAAGTCTGGCTATAATTGACTCCTTTTATTTTCAGTTGTTCCTATCCTGTTTGTGGGCCCTTGGGGAATAAGCAGATCAAAACTGGAGAACACAGGGTAAGTTACTAGATAAAATGTGCCTTAGAATACTGGCTTTCTGTTTGCTTAATATTTCTGGAAGCTCTTGACTGTAATTGACACGAGTATTGACCACTGGATTACATTATGATTACACAGCACCTATTAATACTTGTTAGATTTTCTCAGTTGCTTTTGGTACTTTTACATTAAACTACTTGTAGGAATTCTGAGATTTACTTATGCATAAATCAAGAAGTAGAATGAACATTCACTGTTACTGAAATGAAAGCTATTGCATTCAATGTTCATCCACTTACATGTGGCAAATTTTCAGCACAAACATCTTCATGGAGAGCATCTTGTTAGTAAGAAAAGGAGGTGGGTACTTTCCTTGGACACTTTGAGTTGAATTAGTATGCACTGCCATTTTGAAAAAAAAAAGTTATGGAAAATAATTACAAAAATTGATATTCACTGAAAGCTGATATTAAATAAATGTGTTCAGTATTCAGAGAATGAATCAGTAAGCGTAACTCTCATTAGGAAGCATCACTTTTCCAGTCTTCTTGTCTTCAACAATGCCATTAATGACATCACATAGACTTTGGGGTTTGTTTTGTTCCCCTTTTTTATTCATGGTTCCTAGAGAGTTTTGTTTGGAACAGCAATACACTTATTAAGCAACAACATCAGGAACTGAATCACAATTACAGAATCATGGAATCATACAGTCGTTTTGGTTGAAAAAGACCTTTAAAATCATCAAGTCCAACCACAAACCCAACACTTGCAAGTCCACCACTAAACCATGTCCTTAAGAACCTCATCAGGGATGGTGACTCAATCACTTCTACCACCATTCCTCTTCCAATGCCTGACAATCATTTGAATATGTTTTTCCTAATATCCAATATCTAAACCTCCCCTGGCACAACTTGAGGCTGCTTTCTCTCTTCCTATTGCTTGTTACTTGAGAGAAGAGAACACCCCCCCTCGCTCCAACATCCTTTCAGGTAGTTGTAGAGAGCGATGTCTCCCCTCAACCTCCTTTTCTTGATGCTGAACAACCCCAGTTCCCTCAGCGACTCCTCAAGAGTTTGATGTTATGGAGACCATAAATGACAAGGCATGGTCCTACAGAGTTTCAGGCTAGTCAGCAAGAAGGAACATGTGCGTAGGACAAATTAGGAGGTTAGAGCAGGAGAAAAGGAAGACAACTTCAAGGAAATAGTATGCATACTTTTTAGCAGGTCAAGAAACATAGTCACAATTCATAGTTTACCCATTTCCAGTTTTGGATAGATTAAATTGTGCAGGGTATATTCCATTATGAAGGTTTGGTGCCATGTGCAGTTTTTGTGTGTATCCAAAGACTGAGTTTGCCAGATAGTTCTGAAGTTTACAGTCCAGAAAAACCTCTCTCAACATTCTGGTGGAAAGATATTCAGAATAAATACAGCTACAGTTGCTGGTGAGACTCTTCCTACTTTTATTCTGTTTCTCCTGAGTGGCACCTGAAAGAATTGAACTGTGTCAACTTCCTTTTGAAATATATACATAGGCTATGTGAGCTTTCTAATTTTTTAAATGAAAATAATGTAATTATACTTTAAATTATCTTCAGGTGCTGGGGAACAAATGAACACATGGGAATCTGGTGGATCATCCGAGGACCAATGTTGTTTTCCATTGTAGTAAGAACTATTTTCTCTGTTCCTAATATTGTACAGAAGTGTAACTGTTTTTTGTGATCCTTTCTTCAAGTACAATCCAATTCTTGGGTTAGAAAAGATGAGCCAGACAAAATTGTTAATGAGGTTTCTTATTGTACAGAAACTTCAGTGTCAGCCTCTCAAAACACCACCGTTTATCTGCGCAGTGAATTCTGCACAGCTCTATCTATATCAAAGATGGAGCCTTTTGCTTTTCATATTTTTTACTTCTTACATATTTACGCTGTCATGGGTTAACCTGAGCTGGCAATACAACCGCGATAGTTGCTCACTCACCTCCTCCCCAACCCCCGCAATAGGGGAGAGAGAATTGGATTGGGATAAACACAGTTTAATAAAATAACAAACTACTAATACACTACTAGTAAATATATGTATAAAATAGAAATAAAAGATACTCAAGGCAATTCCTCATGAACACGCTGAGCAGCCAGTGCCAGGAAAACAGCACCTGGTCCCAATGCTGATCCCAGAGAGAGAAAAGAGAGGAAAAAAAGGCAGAAAGGCCACACGCCTCTGCAAAATGGCAAAAGGTCAAACAAAATACCCTGAACCAAACTCCCCCGGCTGCGCCCCAGAGCAAGAACGAGAACACCCGAAGGAGCCAGAGAGGCCCCCGGAATCTCCTGACTCTCCTTATATCTGGAGCATGATGCTAATGGGCTGGAACACTCTTACTGACCAGTCTGGGTGTCAGTCCAGCTCTGTCCATCCCTCCCCCTTCCTCGCTGCCTCACCCCTGTGGGCAGAGCTCAGGGTGTCCTTGGCTCTCAGACCAGAGCAATTAAACACATTAACTCTTTGCTGGGGTGTTATCTGCTTGTTCTTAAACTAAGTCCAAATAATGAGCGTGCGAGCTATGGAAAAGAAAGGTTTCTAACCGCATGAAGAAAATTAACCCATTTTCAGTCAAACCAGCACATACCCTCATTTACTCAGTGAGCAGCCTACTTAGGAGAGTGCTACCATGTGGTGAGCACCACTAGAAAGCTCCAAATTCTCTATAGAGGAAGATCTCATGATAACAAGGATGCAGAGAAGTGGCAATAGAAGTACTGATGGTCGAGGAGAGAAAGCATTCACCTAATGAAAATAAATGAAGCATAGTATGAAATTATTGAGTCAGGAATTTTTTCTTAAACAAATGTGAAAACATGTACGCCTGAAATGTGGTAATAATGAAGAGATGGAAATAACGTGATCAAAACAGCTCATGAGGACATGATTATGAACACAGAATTTTGATAGATGGGACTATGGATTGTGTCCAGGATACTCTCTGTTCCCACACAGTCAGCAAGGCATAAAAGGATTAGAAGAATAAGTGATTTGCTTAGCTAGACCGAAGACAAATGTTGTAGAGAAGAGATGTCTATGGGGAGTAAAAGAAGGACTGCTCAATGTGTAATATTGAGGAATTAATGCATTCAAGGCATCAGCTGGAAAGGATGGTATTGATTTCTGCCACACTGAAGTAAAGTCGTGGCAATTAAAGGTTTAAAGAAGAGATAATGGGCTTGGTTTTGCTGCTGCTGAGTTGGAGGGAACCGTGTGTGAGAGAAAGTGAGCATAGCTGGGACTGAGCTCTGAAAGTGAAACACAGCTAGTAGCCATAAAAACAATAGATAAATAGGACAATGGAGGACTGTCTACCCAAAAGCACAAAAAAAAATGCAGTGGACACAAGAAAAACAAAAGAGAAAAGAAAACAACAAGTCCTGAGAGGTGAGAGGAGGGAAAAGCCAAAAGAGAGCATTAAGAAAGTGAAGTCACCCTGCCCCGGGGTAGCGGAGGATGTGACTGACAGCACCTTGGTACCAGCCAAGAACAAGAACTGGGGTTCCAGCAGTAATACCTAGAGGTCAGAAATAGACAAGAAAAGTAGTTTTGAATGATTGTCCATGCCCAAAATGAGGAAGCAAGGTTGTGTGTTAAAATTAAAATGTAATTTTGTACTGGAAGATCATAAATTATAACCTATACATAAATCAGGCCCAATAAGCAATGCTCATTTTCTAAGCGTCGCAACACGAGTAACTTTTTTGCATAGGGCTTTTGGCTTGTGAAAGTGAAATAGTTAATGCCTCAGAGGCATTTGCAGGTCTTATTAGAAAAGAAATATTTGCAGATTGGTCTTGGCCACGTCAGCACAGTTTAATTAATAAAGGAATTAAATGTTCATAAAAGAATGCCTTGAGGTTCCCTTGTCTGGCTGTCTAGAGCCTCTTTATTGTGATTGCAATCAACACTTTTTTTACCACATCCTGCCTACCGGTTATGGTTTGGTGAAGAGTCATATGTCCTAAAGGTATATAAACTGTTGTATGTCCTAAAGGTATATAAACTGTGTTAACTGCCTCATTTGGAGAGAGCTGAGTCCATCAGAGCCTGTTCCTGCTGCTCCGTGCTCTCTGCTGCAGCTGTGATAATAACCTGCTTCTGTTCCAAACCCAACACAGTTCACCCCAGTTATTCAGAGACGGGTTTTACAAGCATTTAATTTTAATTTTACATTTCTTTAATAGCTATGTGAGTAGCATAATAAAATTCATTGTAAGTAATACATATGTATTTTGTTTCAAGGTTAACTGTGGCATCTTCCTAAAAATCCTCAGGATGCTGATTTCCAAGCTAAAAGCTCAGCAAATGAGCTTTCATGACTACAAATATAGGTAAGTAATAAATAACAAAGAAGTCCTATCCTTTTTTTTGTTTGCTTGTTTTTCTCACAACAGCAGAGAGTTGCCGGTTTACCCCTGTAAATTATACATTTATCTATCATCGCCAGGTGTAATATATTTAGAGTATGATATAGGAAACCATCTGGGGAAACAGGCTCCACAAACATTTTCTTACCTGAGAGGCAAAGGCAGGTCAGCTCTGTGTGCTCAGTGTTATGGGCACGTTTTCTCAAGGACTTTGCAATGCAGTAAGGTCTCTGTTCCCAGGTATCCTCACTGTACACCTGTCACCTTCCCTGCTGTGATATATTTTTCCCCAAGTGTGACAAAATGTCCTCAAAAGAAAAGGAGCTGTAGAAGATTCCTGGGACATTCCTAAGTGGCATTAGCATTTCTGATCTACGTTTTTTCACAGACACTGTTGACTTAAGAATGTCCCTGGTCTGCTTGCAAACCCAAGTTTGAACAGTAGCCATAGCCAGCGCTCTTGCAGGCCAGAATTTCAATGGTCCGTCATGTCATATGTGAAGTCCTGGAGTTGGCCTCTGTATAAACATCTTCACACTTTGTGGGAACATCAATGGAAGATTGCAAGGAGCAAAGGGTGCAGTGAAAATTGCACTTAAAGCAATGGAAACCTGAGTATTTGTTAACTGCTTTCCACATCCCAGTTTTTAGTATCTTAAATCAAAGCGTTGTGAATCCCTGTCTGCTCCTACAGTCCTGCCCCATTAAGATGAACTATTTTATTGTCTAAGATGGCTGAGCAAGGGGAGGGGAGATAGAAATTCCACTACTAAATTCCTATTAAATTATTAACAAGAAGCATATTTACATTTTCCTTCAACATCCAAGATCCGAAAGATCTCAGCTATATGCTCCAGATTGCTGCAGGATGACTGTTGCAATTATAGTCACAGACAGCAGTGCCTGAATTTAACATTGGCTAATGTTTTGTATTGTATTCTCCTTTCTACTGCTTATAGTTTTGCTAAACTTTGAAAGATTCAAACTATTCCTCCTGTTCCAAGTCTTCCTCAGAACTCACTTTCTTTTGAGATTTCTTCTTTTATTCATGCAAACGTGTTCCCAGACTTGTAAAATATTATCTTCCATAAAAATTATTCTGATTGCGTTTTTAAAAAGCAGATGACTCCCAACAGCACAGCAAAAACTTTCTATGCAGCTACTAGAGTTGTCAACAGTGATAGGAACGTCTAGGAATCCATTAACAGATCACTTATATTTAGCTACGTAAATATTTTTCTGTTACCTAGTAGCACAGGGTTGATGACAGTGGCCTTCCTGTTCCATTTCTTCTCCCTGACTCTTCACCTTAAACCCAAAGCCAAGATTCCCTCCAGCACAGACTTGTCTGATAGTGTGCTCCAAAATTTGTATCTGAGAATTTGTCCTCAAAATCACTGAATTACTAATACCATTCCAGAGTCGGAATATTGAGGAAATATTTCTGGAATATCTTTGTAATATCTGGAATTTCTTTGCAACTGAATTTTTGATTCTTGCACCAAGGATGTCAAAAAAAATACTACAATCAAACATTTTCTTTTTCAGATTGGCAAGATCTACACTTGTGCTGATTCCATTATTGGGGATCCATGAATTCGTATTTACCTTCATCACTGATGAACAGGTGGAAGGACTTTCAAGACATATAAGACTTTTCATTCAGCTGACAATGAGCTCATTTCATGTAAGTACTGTTTTGCAGGTGCTGTTTTTAGGGGTCACAGAGCCATGTAAATATGTTTCTCACTTATAGATACCACAGATACACAGTTCATCACAGACACAGCGGGTCTGTGGAGCAGTCCTTGCCTTTTAGGACTTCTTCCAAAAGGGGTGGAATGTAGACTATGTTGTATTTGGGGCAGTTTGATGAAATGAGATGCAAATCTGAATACCGTGAGAACAACAAGCGGAGTTAAAACATTTACTGTGAGGAGAAGCATGTGAAGGATAAACAGACATCGCTTTGTCTGTGGTTCCAGCCGAGAGGACACACTCTGGTTACATCTACCAGACTAATGCCCCTGGACCAAGACACGTCTTGTATGAGTCCCCTGAGCTGTGTGCTGTTTGGCAGTTGTAACAGAGGTACTTCCATGCAAGCCTAGGGAAAAACTCAAAGACAGTTTTTATGCCAAAAGCACACCTACATACTTCAAGCGCCTGTATACTTCAGACCTCCATAGTTCCCATATCAAAGATCTCATCTCAGATGCCATTTTGAGGACCTCAGGTTGGGGCTTCTGCCTCTGTCATGGGTTTAAGTATAAATTCAACAAAGCACTTCATGCAGAAGTGAAACACAGAAACACACCATGAGCACTGGCCCAGGCGCCCAGGGGGGTTGTGGAGTCTCCTTCTGTGCAGACATTCCAACCCGCCTGGACACCTTCCTGTGTAACCTCATCTGGGTGTTCCTGCTCCATGGGGGGATTGCACTGGATGAGCTTTCCAGGTCCCTTCCAACCCCTGACATTCTGGGATTCTGTGTAATTCAGTGAACAGACACCACTAAAAAAGTCCACTTCTGCACACCAGACCCCTGTTTAGCACAATCCTCTGGTGAACAGAGACAACACAGGCCCCAGCTAGGAGGTGATTTAATCTGTTCCCAATAAGGCTCCCACAGCACCATTTCCTCCTGCCCAAACGACGTGGCGTAAGTGAGCAACCAAACATGCAAAATGAACTGAGAAGAAGGAGGATGCAAGAGAATCTGAATCTGTGGGTAAATGATTAGGTCAGTTGGTTGGGTAGGGGTGCTTTGGGGCCTTGGCCACCACCCCACGGGGACCCGCTGATGTGGTCCATGCTCCTCAGTTAGACATATCCTTACTTGGAGAGGTTGCAGTGACTAGATGTTATTTTAAGAAACACAGAATCGTTTTAAGTGAAAATTTTATTTACTGGCTTGCACAAAGGAATCTGATATACAAGATCGCTTACTCATCACTGCTAGAAAACACCAGTTCATTCCTTTTAGAGGAACATGCACGAGCTCAGCTCCATGGCACGCTCTAGAAGCAAAACTTCTTCTCAAAATACCCACAGATCTTAGACAATGTGTATTGCAGATTCTCTTTTTTAGCTACAGGGTTATTTGTGAAGAGATTAGCAAAAAAGCACATAAACTGTATACACTTACATCTGTTTATTCTATAAATCTTCTCAGTAGTTTTAAAAAGCAGTTAAACTGTTCTGTTAAAGAAAAACAATTACCTCTGGGATCTCGTCTGGAGGTTTTATTTCAAACATCTTCAAGGAGCATGGTATTAAATTCTAAATAAGCGTTCTGCTGTAGATTTGGTGCTTTACATTAGAAAGTGGAGCAATTCAAACATCTGGGTTCACTGGTGCATGCGAACTGTCAGCCACAGGAAAAAATACAGGTTTCTGGAGGATAAAACCCAGGAAGCTTTTTATCACGACTAATGTATTATGTTGCTATTGTCAATAGAACTGAAGAACAATTGTGAAGCTTACACACGCATCTATTGCTAATAAATATTTCTTCTGAATTTGATTCTTCTTGTTCCCTCACACTGTGATAATTTTAAAAATTTATGCCTTAGAATGAATGGCATATGAGAAAGATGTCTAAGTATGGAGTTCCATGCATTGAAAACAAGAGTAATATGAGGAAACATTAAAAAAAATCAGGATATAAAATGAACACCAAACGTGCATCATCAACTGAATGTTTACACCTTCTGGTATGATTTTACAGTGCCCTGCCCGTCACTGCATGCTCTGATCCTGCAGCATCAGCAAACTCCGTTCACAAAGCGATTTACAGACTCATATTTGACACAGAGGTGGGCAGTGGGTGTCACCAGGCTCAGCAGCACCATGGAGCTCAGAACTTGTTTCTGCTTGTGGTGCCTGTGGGGACAAATGTAGAACACAAACCCCACACCCAGCAGAGATATTTTCCACTCAAAAACAGAGAACTGTCTCTGGGAGGAGAACCAATTCTGCATAAAAATGTGCTTTTTAGGCTATTACATTTGTATTTATTCATCAGAACCTCTCTGCATGGTTTCTAAGTCTTCTAAAACTACTGTTCTAAAAATTATTCCCATACTTAAATACCATTTATTATAAACTCTAATGACCACAATATTTTGTGATTTTTTTAAGTATTTGCATAAAATACTTCAGATGCAGAAGATTATTTAAAGTTACATTGATAAGTGACATATCAAAACTTCTTTCTACCATAGCCATGGTGAAGCATGAAATATAATAGAAATAAAATACATGGAAAAAACAGTTGTGATTGCTATTTCTTCTGTCCCCATTTCTGTTGGTGTGGCAGATAAACTGGGGCTTTTGTCATACTTATTGCATATATCCTTAAGAAATTAATAGCTCCAAACCTTTCAGAATTGCTAGAAAATTAACAGTAGACTCAAAATACTATTGGTTAACGCTAGATACAATAAAAATATTGAAGCTCTGTGTATGCGAATTTGGTTTTAAGCTTTTGTTTGAGTAATATAGAAACATTTCTGGAAAAAATATGAGTGTGAAAACTGTAATATATATGGTTATGGCACCTTTTTACTTCTAATCTAAACATTGCCTTAGGACCGATAGTCAACAGTAATTATTCTCTTCATCACAACTCGTGCCACGGAAATGTTTAGACGTAGCAAAAGGAGTGCGCTTCCTGGAGCAATGGTAATAAATCTGTGTAGCTGTGCTGGACTGTTAGGCTAGGATGCATGTATGTAAGCTGAGATCAAAAACAGGCAGAGAGGCTGAAAATGGAAAGAGTAATTTTGAGGTTGGCTTAAAACAAGTTTCATCTCTAGGATTTGTTTTCTTAAAAAAATACATTTCCATTTCACTGGAAAAATGGCAGTTGAAAATAGCCATAGCACTTAATGAAGCTGAGCCTTAAACTAGCACTAATCAGTTAATAAACTAGGACTAATCAGCAAAATAAAGATAACATGGAAAATCCAACTGGGTCGTATAGTCTTTGTTCTTCACCATCTGCACCAAAGGTACCCTGCATTTGCTAAATCACCACAAGAAAACAAGTTAATGGGTACTTCAAGAATAAATACAGGCTACTAGTTTCCTTTTTGAAAATGAAGCAGCATTGTTTATACTTATGACTTTAACACTAACGTGATCTTTAAACTAAAACTTCAGGTATTTCCTGTACGCTAACTTTTCCTTCTTGCTGTCTTTCTCTTACAGGGTTTTTTTGTAGCAGTTTTATATTGCTTTGCTAATGGAGAGGTAAGAGACAAGGTTTCAGTTGATTAGTAAAGTATATTAATGACACCAAGAAAGATGAATGCACTAGCTCTACTTATTCGAGAGCTAGCGCTATGCATTCTTTGCAACTGGTATAATCGTTTTGTATGATAAGAAAAGCAATATCTCTCACAGGTTTAGAATGCAAATACAAAGTATTTCCACTGAAGCTTGAGTGGCTTATCAGCAGTTAAAAGTTGCTCTTTTGGCCTTCTAAAGAGGTTGAGAGAGGTTCTCCTGCCCCTCTGCTCTGCCTTGGGGAGACCACACCTGGAATATTGTGTCAAGTTGTGGCCCCTCAGTTCCAGCAGGACAGGGAACTGCTGGAGAGAGTCCAGCGCAGCCACCAAGATGCTGGAGGGAGTGGAGCATCTCCCGTGTGAGGAAAGGCTGAGGGAGCTGGGGCTCTGGAGCTGGACAAGAGGAGACTGAGGGGGGACTCATTCATGGGGATCAATATGGAAAGGGGGGGTGTCAGGAGGTAAGACAATGTGTACTGGGTGCAAACTGGAACAGAGGAGGTTCCACTTAAATTTGAGAAGAAACTTGTTCCTGGTGAGGGTGTCAGAGCCTGGCCCAGGCTGCCCAGGGGGTTGTGGAGTCTCCTTCTGTGCAGACATTCCAACCCGCCTGGATACCTTCCTGTGTAACCTCATCTGGGTGTTCCTGCTCCATGGGGGGATTGCACTGCATGGGCTTTCCAGATCCCTTCCAACCCCTGACATTCTGGGATTCTGTGATTCTACCTCCTGGTCCAGGCCATAGACCTTGCCGATTGGAGCAAGGGCACGTCCTGATCCTCAGTGCAGGCCCAGGGTCTGCCGTCCATCTGCAGAACTGGCTCGATCAGTGCGGGACACTCAGTGCTGAGAATTTAAGGCAGGCTGCCAACTACAAAGGTTTATCAAAAGAAAGCAGATACCCAAGCACAACACTCCAGCCAAGCTGTGTGATCCTCATTTCCACAGCCCTTGGGCTCTCCTCCTCACTTCATCAGGCTGTAAATAAGAAAGCTGTCCCACAGACGTTCATTAGATCACAGTGTACCAGGGATCCAGGGGCCAGGAAAAGCTTCCCTGAGTCAGAGTGAAGAAGGTGGACTCTTAAGACTGATTTAGCAAACATTTCGTGTTTCTATCATAGAAGGACCTCACCAGGTGTGAAGTGCACCCCAAGGGGGCAGGAAGCTCAGCACTGCCACAGTCCCTGTCATTTTACAGCTAGCATTTGCTCAGAGGACTGCAGGCTGCTCACAAGTCATCACCATGCACAGGCTGTTTTCTTCTCCCCCAGGTGAAAGCAGAGCTCCAGAAGCAGTGGTCCCGCTTCCTGCTCGCAGATCCCTTCGGCTGCAAACTGTGCTTTCTTGGGGAAAACATAAAATACCTCAGGAAGTGTTCACAGAAACGGAAAAAGCAGCACCCGAGCAGCAAGCAGCACTTGTGCCTGGAGGCCAGCGAGCCCTGGGGCGTGCAGCTGCAGCAGGTGCTGGTGCAGCACAGGACAGACCGCAGCCCAGAGCCAGGCTGTGCTGCCCCGGCGCGCCCACGGCCGAGCATGTCGGACAGCAGCGAGGGAGAAGTCACCACTGGAGAGACAACCGAGGAAGTCTTCGAAGAAAGCGAGATTTAGAAAGCAGCAGCTTTCGACCTCCTGACAGCCGGAGCATCTTGGAAGATCTGCTCTCACCTCCAGGCTGTACGGATCTCTGGGACGTGCGATGCCAGGAGGGAGCGGTTGACAGCCCAATTATCCCAGTTTTCTTAATCTGAAAAACATGTCGATCTGGATGTTCTTCACCTGCGTGGTTGGAGTACAAGAGATTTGCTGGATCAAAACATGCTTTGAGTTGACCAATCTGGAAGACAATTGATGCTGAAAGAGATGTACGCAGGGCAGCAGGACGTACGCGGGAAGTGAGTGGACTCTGGACACACGCATTGTGTGCCAGCAGCTTCATCCATGCTCGACTGCCATTCTGCTCACATAACAGAGAAGTTGTTTGTTTTCCTCCTTCATGGGGGTGTTTCATAAACAGAGTTAAGTGTGTAGAAGACTTTTCTCTCCGCAGACTGAAACCGTTCCCCATCTCAAAACAAACCCAGTTTCAAGCCAAACCAGACACGGGATTTATACATATTAAACAAAAGAAAAAAAAAAAAAGCTTGGGAAGAAACAAACTTTTACTTGCATTTTTTGAACATTTTCACTTAAAGTTTAGTGCTGGAAATGTCATCATGAAATGAAAGACCAAAATATTTTCTTTTGAAAGTGCCCATATTAAATTATTTGGTGCGATTTTTGTTTTCACTATTTTTTTTTGACACAAGCCGCACGTTTTGATGCATCTGCAGGTTTGCCAAACCGACAAGATAATCAGTGTAAGTGCTGCTTCCACCTTCTTCCCAGGGGTGGAATGGATAATGACATGGGATTGTGGCAGCACCGAAAGAGTATTGCGAGATCCTTCTTCCAGCATTAAACAAAAGCCATGATGAAATTTCAGTTATAACATACAGCTCAGACAGAGACCTAACAAATTCACTTAAGTTTGTTAATATTCTATGAGGCAGTTTCCAAACTTGTGAGCGTGAGCCAATTGGCATGCTGAAAGGAAAAAAGGCAACTGAAAGATTAGCGGGCAATATTCATCTACAATGTAAACATATACCCTAGGCGCATGTGTAACTATTGAGCCTGCAGCGATTTACGCAGCATTTGTTATGATTTTCCTGTACGCTACCGGCATGCACTCTATTTTAACCTAAATGTCTGCAAATGTAATAAAACATACCCTGGACAAGCGGCTTGATGTGGCCCTGCCGGAGCGGGGTGCAAAGCGGTGACTTGCAGAGGCCACGTCCAACCTCAGCCAGCCTGCGATTCTGAGAAGACCCTGTATGATCAGTCGTTTCCAGGCTGCTCACAGGCTCCACTCTCGTGTCTGCTCTGCACCCAGTTCCAGCGCCGTGCTCGCCCTCTCGCTTTCCCCTTGGTGTGGCCTTGTCCTTGCGACTGCATATGGGACTTTTGGAGATCAGCTGCCTGGATCTTCAGTGTGTCCTTTGGGCAGACTAAGTCTGTGCGGCTTACGTAACTTACCAATGCGTTTAAAAATTGCTTATCAATCTACAAATTTTTAGACGTGTAATCTTCACTAGTTATGATGGGCTGTTTCCTTGCAAAGAACAGATACATTCATTGGGTAGCACGGGGTCAACAACACAGTTGAGCTTTCACGTGCTTTTCAAAAAAAGCATTTCTTTTACAGTCCTATCAGTGTTAAGGACTCGACCTATTGAATCAATGCAAGGTTGTATATTTGCATAAAATATAATTAAAATGTCAGTATTTAAGCCGTTTTAAAATATATCTGCAGGTTTAAGAGGCTTTTTAGCAGAATGTGCACTCTGCTTACACAGCGTTTTGCTGCAGTGGATTCTCCACCACCCATTACAAGCACCAGACACCACACATCTGTTGACCATGTCTTCTCCAAGTTCAAAAAGACTGATTTCTTTGAGAGCTGTTGTTTAAGACATTACACAGCTTGAAGGGGTTTACAGTGCATTTTGCTTGGTTGCTAAAAATGTGAAAATTGTAACATTTTACTGTATCGCACCAGTTTACTTCTCAATTGCATTTTAAAGTATTTCAGGTGGTCAAGAAACCAGTTTTCTGTGCTCATCAGCAGCTCCCCGCTGGGTGCATTTCCACCTCTGTATTATATATATGATCTTTTTGCCTCTTTATAAAAATCAACTCTTTTTTATATAAGCAGACCCTGGAATCCTGATGAAAACAATCATTACATGGATCATTTCAGAAAGCATGTTTGCAAGTAGATAAATCCTCAAGTTTCATCATAAAAATATCGTGGTATTTATTACCTCAGTAAAGAACAGAAGCTCTTCAATCTGGGTGGCCACACACCATGTATCTCCACAGAAATATTAAAAGATTCTCAGCTCTAAATAAAATATAAAGCAGTCTAAAAGACAGCAGCGGACTCCAGAATTCTGAGGGGTGACCTCATTAATGTTCGCAGATATCTAAAGGGTGAGTGTCAGGAGGATGGAGCCAGGCTCTTCTTGGTGACAACCAGTGATAGGACAAGGGGTAATGGGTTCAAACTGGAACACAAAAGGTTCCACTTAAATATGAGAAGAAACTTCTTTATGGTGAGGGTGGCAGAGCCTGGCCCAGGCTGCCCAGGGGGGTTGTGGATTCTCCTTCTGTGCAGACATTCCAACCCGCCTGGACACCTTCCTGTGTAACCTCATCTGGGTGTTCCTGCTCCATGGGGGGATTGCACTGGATGAGCTTTCTAGGTCCCTTCCAACCCCTGACATTTCGGGATTCTGGGATTCTGTGATTCAAACATGTTAGGAGAGTCAGTGAAAACAGTTGTGAAAAGAGTGAGCAAAAAGAGCTGACTGTCCTCATAGGTGTCTGCAGAGCAGAATCCTTCAGGTTTTTCCTTCTGCACCTGCAGCCAGAAAACCTGATGAGAAAAGCTGTGACAGGTCCCTGGGATGCAAGACAGAAGCCAGATGACTTGCTGGGGTTCCTACAGATGCACAGACTGGAGAGAGAACCAGTTGGGAGAGAGGACAAGAAATGTCATCTTCCTTTGATGAAGCAAGAGGTGGAGGAGACAGATAGACCTGAATTGGTGTTTGTGTGCAAGTGATATTTGGTGTGCATTACTTATCCAATTTGCACATAGATTAACCATCAGACAAAAAAAGCTTTAATGTTAGCCCAGGGTTTTATGTGTAGACTTAGTAACAGGATTGTTCTCTTTATCAATCAAATGGTCATCTTTATTCCCCAGGTTTCCACTGCCTTTCACTATGAGAAAGACGGGAGTGAGCTAAAGCTTCTTCCCCCCCGAGCAGAGCCCGTGGCCCTGGTCCTGGCGCGTTTGTTCTCTGCTCTCTCAGTCCATTAAGTAGAACAAGGTGGGATATTCATGCCCAGGACATCACAGGAAACCCGCACTAAAACCTGACTGCAATGGATTTGGAGCTGTCTTTGCCAGGGATTTTGCTTTCTGCCAAAACTTGTATGACAACAAATTAAATTTCAAGCTGAAAAGAGCTCGTGTGGTTCAACAGAGCTTTCCCATTAGATACAGCGGGATAACTGCCCTGATTTGTAAAAATGAAGTTTATGCAAACGTAATAATCTGCTGTGGGACATGCTATAAATTTTTATGTTTTACTACACATAAAGCACAACCTTCCAGACACATTGGCTCCTTCTATGGCTGGAGATGTCAAGTATATGCTAATTATAAATATGTACTTACATTCTTTGTTTAAATATATTGCTTCTGCATAGCAGGATCTGTGCCTCAAGGACTCAAACACTGCGGTCGGGAGAGCTCCCTGTCAGTTATGTCTTGGAATCAATACTGGTTTGTACTTTTTTAATATGGAATAAATCTGGTATATTAAGAAAGTTCTGTCATGTTTGAAGTGCTCACTCCTGAGGTCATCGATAGAGGTGAAGTCACATACGCGCCACCGCATTGAGTCCTATGAAAAAACAAGTTTGGGAGTGTTGGATGTCTGGGAGACACTGCGGTGCTAAATGTTCTGGTTTGTTCCACTGCAAACAACAATTAAATTAACAAGCATTTTTCTTCTGTTTTATTTTTCTTTTTTTCCTTCTTATTTTTATTTTTATTTTTACTTTTATTTTTATTTTTCCCTTTTCCTTTTCCTTCTCCTTCTCCTTCTCCTTTTCCTTCTCCTTTTCCTTCTCCTTTTCCTTTTCCTTCTCCTTTACCTTTTCCTTCTCCTTCTCCTTCTCCTTTTCCTTCTCCTTTTCCTTCTCCTTTTCCTTTTCCTTCTCCTTTTCCTTTTCCTTCTCCTTTCTTTTTCTCTTTTTCTCTTTCTCTCTTTTTCTCTTCTTTTCCTTTTTCTCCATTTCCTTTTCCTCTTCCTCTTCTTTTCCCTTTCCCTTTCCCTTTCCCTTTCCCTTTCCCTTTCCTCTTCCCTTTCCCTTTCCCTACCCTATTCCACATGGGTCCTTTCCTCACAGTGTCTCTTCTTGAACACTGTCAGGTTGGGGCCATGACCCCTCCCTGGGGAGCCTGTTCAGTGTCCAGCCCCTCTGGGTGAAGAACCTTTTCCTCATGTCCCACTGACCCTCCCTGGCACATCTTCTGCCGTTCCCTGGGCTCTGTCACTGTCACCAGAGCTCACCCTGCCCCTCGAGGTTATGCTTGTTTTAAGATTTGAGAAGATACAGATCCTTCGCCAGATTTCAATGTTGCTGCTTTAGATAACAGCATCTATAAGCATTGCAGAACCGTTTCTATGCAGCATATTCAAAACACTGTTTTCTTATAGTCGTTGGCTAAAGTTCCTATTAACTCTGAGGCAAGGAATTGCAGAGTGTCAGGAGAAAAAGCAACATAAATAAAGAAGTGCTATGGATTATTAAGAAAGAAATAGTCAGTTGGCATTATGTTCTCCTTAGTGGGCCTACATCTTAAATACCTTGCGTAGCTCTGTGTAATTTATTGTACGAGAAACAGGACTTCACTGACGCCTTGCAAAGATAATAATCCTTGGGTGCATCCTTGGTGCATCCTTGGGTGAACTAGATAACAGAAACTTGGGCACAGGACAGGAGATACACCAGTTTTAACCAACTCAGCAGTCTGACACCCACACAACTCATCACACTGGATCAAAGGTGACCGTGTACAGAGAAAGAGGACCCGGGGTCACAATCACTGTGCAGCTACAAACAAGAGGAGCCAGAGGTGGAAACCAATGCAATTTCTGCTTGGCCTTTGCCTCAGGTTACACCACACTGCGCACGGCGCTGCCTTCTTAATGGGAAGAGACGGAACATGGACATAGATTGGAAAGATGAAGAATACATGGAAGTGGATGAGCAAGTGGAAGCGGAAGAAGAAATGGGAAGCAGACGGAGAGTTCGGGTACTCATCACCACTGTCCCACTGGCAGAAAAGCCAACATCCTTCAGGATGGCACCAGCCACCAAGCCCACAGTTAAGATGCATTCTACATTTCTGGCTGTCCCCTTTCTTCCCAATGCTAGAAGGGAGGAGGGGATGACTTGGGCACCACTTGAATTCACTGGCACCCTCAGGGCTTGAGAGTCTTCCTGGATTCTAGCCAGGTTCCGCCTTGCGCTGCCATTCGTGCCCACATGGAAGAGTGGCTGTGCTGTACTGGGGCAGAGCGAGATCAGAGCCTGATCTGATGGCTCTGGATGGATGGCCATCAACATTGAGGTCAACTTCAGCTACCGCAGGAACCAAGTGAAGAAAAACCTTTCTGAGGGGTGAGGGTGGCTGCCGGCCATGACGGGACGGTTGGGAAGAACCGCTCAAGGCAGCATGGAACTAGAAGTGGTTGGCATTCTGAAACTGGTGAAAAGGCAGGTTGGTACATCCATAACCACCATTGAGGGCGTCACCCCTATCCCTGCTGCGCAGCCCACACCAGCGTGCCCACGCAACCCAGGTGTGATGTCACAGCCCGTGTTCCATCTGCAGCGCTGGTGCCCGGCAACGACCACAACACAGCGACCCTGTCCAGAACGCACCACAGCCCTTGTGCTCTCCCCTTCTCCAGTTGTTCCTGCTTGCCCTGCTCCCAGTCCAGCCCTTCTCTCTCGTTCCCAGTGCTCCCGCTACTCAACCCAACCCTTCTCACCAACACCCAGCACCTTCGTCCCTCCACTCTTCCCTTGCTGTGTTTTCCACAAGAACTCTACTGCTCCAGGTATGGTCCCACTCCACAGCTTTGGGCACCCCCACTGCCCGGCCAGGCTGGAGCAGGCAGCACGGGGATGTTGTGGGGAACCCGCTCTGGGGGCTCGGGGACCAGGAGCTCAGCTCAGCCTCTCCACCCACCCCTGCAAGGCCACGGGCTGGGAGAAGCCCTTCTGGGCTGCTCGTCCCCTGCTGAAATCCAGCATCCCTGCCTGGGGGACACGTCCCCAGGGGAGCCCAGGGCACCCCGGGCTCGTGCCGGAGGGATGCTGGGTGGGAGCAGCTGCTGCTGCCCGCAGCCTGAGCCCGTGCCTCCTCTGCCCCTTTCCAGGCTGGAGCCAGGGCAGCCCAGCCCTGCCCGGGGAGCAGCACACAGCCAAAAAAACCAACAGCACAGGCTAAGGAGCTACTGGGCTCCGAGGGAAGCGTGGGGCCGGGCTCTGTGCCTGGGACCCCCGATGGGGCAGGGACATGGCTGCTCACACCTGCCCTCTCTGTTCCCACAGATCTGCAAGAATTTATTGCAAGGCGAGATGCCGAAGCGCAGCAAGGAAACTACCATCAAGCTACAGGTGCTGGCCCGTGGGTGCTGGTGGCCCAGGAGCTGCCCAAACTCCAGGCAGCTCCTGCTGGGGACGTGCCCAGGGGACCCATCACCCCACAGCTCTCCATGGGCAGTGAAAGGGCTCAGGGGTGCTGAGACCCCCATCCTACAGCTCTGCTGGGCTGCCCAGGGCAGGGCTAATGCAATTCCGCTTGGCTTTTGCCTTAGGTTACACCACGCTGCGCACGGCGCTGCATTATGAAAGGGAAAAGACGGAAGATGGACCCGGACTGGAAGGATGAAGACAAAATGGAAGTGGATGAATGGGTGGAGGAAATGGAGGTAGACGAAGAGCTGGATGAAGACATGGAAATTGATCAAGATTTAGGAGAACCTATGGAGGTGGACGGCTAGCTGGAAAAGATCTGGAAAAGGATGTTGAAGATGGACTTGGTGGGGTGGCATAGATTATTGGAGAGGCAGCTTTGCAGTTTGTTTTTTAGCGTGTTCATAGTGTTTCGTTTGTTGGCGTTCAGGTTTTTTCTGTATATAGTTTGTTGTATTTGGGGTTTTTTCTGTATATAGTTTGTTGTAGTTTGGGGTTCTTGCTGTATATAGTTTGTTGTAGTTCGGGTTTTTTTCTGTGTTTTCTTGTGTTTTGCTCCATAAATACATTTCTTCATGTTTTTTCAGACCTGTGCTCTCTGACTTTTTCTGGTATTTGCAGAGCTGTAGTTTCCGCTCGCTCGGGGTTCCTGGGGCTGGAGGTGGCTGGGGGTGCTGGCACGGTCGCCCCGGGGACAGGGGGTCCCTGTGCACAGAAGGCTCCCACTTGCAGAGCTCAGGGCACTGGGCACCAGTGGGGTTGGTTCATGGGCTGCTGGAAAGCGGTGACCCCAACAGCAAAGCTGTCACCAGCAAGTGAGCTCTGACATGAGCAAGCCCTGCATGGATCCCATCACAAGTCTATGGGGTCACATGGGATACACCCAAGGGTCCTGAGGGAGCTGGCCAAGGTGATCACTAAGCCACTTTGCATTATCCATCAGCAATCCTGGCTAACTGGGGAGTTCCCACTTCACGGGGAGTTGGCTAATGTGACACCCATCTACAAGAAAGGCTGGAAGAAGGATCCAGGGACCTGTCACTCTGGTCTCGGTGCCATTTGCCATGCCCTGGCAGCTGTGGCACGGGTATCCCATTTCCTGCCAGCTGCTGATAAAAGAGATCATAACCTCACCTACCTACTGGATGCTCATGTTAAACCAGCGCTGGTACTACAGGCTGCTGCTGTTTGGGTTTTGCAGGTGAGGATATTTGCTTTGAGGTGCAGACAACAGGAACCAGGAGAGGGTTTGTGACTTGCTGTGCTACATTCGAGCTGCCATCCCTGGCCATCTGCTTTTTGCTATTGCACGAGAGGACACAGAGCCAGGCGAGCCTTTGGCCTGACCCTGCTGCTATTCTAAAGCAAGCTTCTTTTAAATTTAGAGGGCAATAGATGTGACTTCCAGATGCACACAAGTAACGATTATTATTTGATTTTCATCAAATCACTTATTGTCCCAAATCAGGAAGGGGGGTGAGACAAAAAGCCAGTTCAGCAGTAACATGTTAGCTCTGCCCACAGCCACCAGCTGCCCAAATTTCAGCTAAGCAGCAAATAATGTCTGCGGCCCCGCAAAGGGTAACTAACAGCAGAAAGCACTCAGCAGAAACCTCTGTGGTTCCTTGTGGCAGAACAGCAACTTTTCATGAGGCAGCTGCTTTTCTACCCAAACAAGCAGTATCTCATAAACTCTGCAGTTAGTTCTCTGCTCCCACCTTTTCGACCGCTGCGTAGCGGCTGGCCAGATGCTTCCGTAAGTCTGCGATATGGTGGTCACACTTCTTCATGTCTTTCTTAAAGTTCTCTCTGAAGTTGAGCAGGGGTTTCTCTACCTCGCTCTGAAGCTGTTAATGAAAACAAAGGAAGAAACGGCAATAATGAGGATCATTATTCATGGGCACTAATTCCTGGCTCTTCTGCTACGTAGAGTTCAGATCAGAGAGAAAATAAAACACAAACCACAGCCAAAGGCAACGGCATTCAGCAACACTTCTCCCCAAGACAGATTGGAGTGAAGCTACTGCAAAACTCAGCTCTTCCCAGGACAGGTCTGTTAAGGCAATATTTACTGGAGGGAGCAAAAGGACAGAAACTTTGTCTTCCTCTCTCCTCATTAAAATACTTCTCTCTTCTTACACATAAAATCAAACTGCAGGCAATATCCAGAGCAGTACTTGAGCTGCTCTGGTTCGGGCCTACATGATGCCTAAAGAGAACCTAAAGAGACACCTGAGTATCAAGTTGAAACCCCTTAAGTAGTGGCACCTACTTAAGAAGCCACTGAAATGAACTCAGGAGAGATCCATCGAGTCCACAAGTGATTTACCTCCCACAAGCAGGACCTGACAGTCGGCAACACTCAACTCTGACAGAGTTTGTATCATATTGCTCTTTGGCCTTCTGATACACATTTTTGCCATCTAGGAAATGTCCTCTGAAGGGATATAGATATTTCACCTCTGCAGAAGCAACCAAATACTTGGTTTCTGTTGTCCCTCCTGTAGGGATGCTGGATGCTGTCAACACAGGCAAGTGTCAACATCTGTAGCCCTTCCTTTGTCCACTGATGTGGACATCTTAAATAGCTTGTACCCTACATCTTAAATACATCTTAAAGAAATTGGTGCTTACTGGTTACTGTCCGTGTCAGGATACTGGACTATATGGACTTTGGCCTAACACAGATTTTTAGTTTTCATAGACTAAGAGGTAAGAAATGAATTGGTTTCAACAAAAGACGGAAGAAAAGCATAAAGCAACAAATGACAAAAAAGGCATTGACTACACATCTCCCTTCAATACATGGAAGCACGACAGCAACCAGGCAGGTAATTATACTCTTAAGCATACAACTGTAACACGTTTTCAGGCACTCGCGTGGCCAAGGTGAGCCGACGGGAAAGATCCCTGAGCACTGTCCGCAGTGCAAAGAGTGTCCTGACTCGGCTCCCACGTTCCTCCATCAAGCACAGCGCTCTGCAGGAACCTTCATCCCCTTCACACAGACTTGCCAGAAACTGGAGATGAGAATTGCTCCTGAAGCCTGGACCATGAACAGAGAGCCGTGGTTGTCACTATGCTGGAGAAATCAGCTTAAAGAGATCCAAGCAGCTGATAGAAAAAGAAAGTAGTCCTAGTCTCTTTGAGGAAACAAGCAGAGACAAATGATACAGCCTCAAGCATTTGCTAAGTCTACAAAAAAAGATCATAGCTCTGTAAATAAAAAGACCATAACTCATGCTGTAGCTCCAGCAGACTGTTTATAAAACAGGAAGTAAAAATAAAATCGGAGCTGGATGTTCCCATCCTCTGCTTTGAGGGACTTGTGAAAACAGCAGCGCAAACAGAGCCCTCGGCTTTAACTAGTGAAGCTGAACTGTTTGTCTCTATGATAAATACTTCATTAGTGCATGTTTGTAATTTTTTTTTATTTGTATAAGGACCAAGACAGTAATTTATACAAGCTAGATTCTTTGATTAAGAAATGTGTCATCAGTATTTCTGTGGTTTGAGTCGATAGGAGATCCTGACTGCTGAAACTTCCCTTGTGTGTGACATTGGTTCAATGAAAGGTGTTCAAGCAGAATTCCGTGGGCCATTTTGTCTTAACCAACAGTTCAGAAATTGCCATTGTATTTCATGAAACCACGTGAGAGAAATGGCAGCTGGGACCTGTGTAGCAAACCAAGAAAGATTACAAGAGCTAAGTTAATCCAATTGCTTAAAATTTGCACAGAGCTCTGCTTTGAAGGGACTTACGAAGGACATACGATACAACGACCTGTGAGGATTCAAAACCACTTTCAGCCCATTCGGCTTGTAGAATAAGTTTAACTCCCACAGCATCCTCACAGCTGAACTGAGGGAGTGCGGTCTGGATGAGCGGGTAGTGAGGTGACTGCGAACTGGCTGAAGGGAAGAACCAGAGAGTCGTGGTCAATGGGGCGGAGTCCAGTTGAGGCCTGTACCGAGTGCAGTGCCTCAGGGGGCAGTACTGGGCCGGTATTATTCAATATATTCATCAACAACTTGGATGAGGGAATAGAGTGACTGTCAGCAAGTTTGCTGGTGACACCAAGCTGGGAGGAGTGGTGACACTGGAAGCTGTGCTGCCATCAGAGACCTGGACAGGCTGGAGAGTTTGGCGGGGAAAAATTTAATGAAATAGAACAAGGGCAAGTGTAGAGTCTTGAATTTGGGCAGGAACAACCCCAGGTTCCAGTGTAAGTTGGGGAATGACCTATTAGAGAGCAGGGTAGGGGAAAGGGAGCTGGGGGTCCTGAGGACAGCAGGGTGACCATGAGCCAGCACTGGGCCCTTGTGGCCAGGAAGCCAATGGTACCTGGGGTGGGTTAGAAGGGGGTGGTCAGTAGGTCAGAGAGGTTCTCCTGCCCCTCTGCTCTGCCCTGGGGAGACCACACCTGGAATATTGTGTCAAGTTGTGGCCCCTCAGTTCCAGCAGGACAGGGAACTGCTGCAGAGAGTCCAGCGCAGCCACCAAGATGCTGAAGGGAGTGGAGCATCTCCCGTGTGAGGAAAGGCTGAGGGAGCTGGGGCTCTGGAGCTGGACAAGAGGACACTGAGGGGTGACTCATTCATGGAGATCAATATGGAAAGGGTGAGTGTCAGGAGGATGGAGCCAGGCTCTGCTGGTGACAACCAGTGATAGGACAAGGGGTAATGGGTTCAAACTGGAACACAGGAGGTTCCACTTAAATTTGAGAGGAAACTTTTTCATAGTGAGGGTGGCAGAGCCTGGCCCAGGCTGCCCAGGGAGGCTGTGGAGTCTCCTTCTCTGCAGACATTCCAACCCGCCTGGACACCTTCCTGTGTAACCTCATCTGGATGGTCCTGCTCCATGGGGGGATTGCACTGGATGAGCTTTCCAGGTCCCTTCCAACCCCTGACATTCTGGGATTCTGTGAACTTCTCCATTTGACTTACAGCAGTAGTTACGACTGCTTCTATCAGTGGTCTTGTGTGAATCCTTCCACGAGCAGTGCAAATCACCATGAGCATCTTTGACCTGCTGTGACCTGGTTCTCTGTCCATCCTAAGCCCTGCAAAGCAGAATTGTGCCTTGTGTTTGTACAGTGGCCACCACGGCTGCAGACAGGTCCAAGAGATCACTGTCTGTCATGCCCCTAACTGCACCAAAAGGACTTAAGTGCACTCACTAGGCTGACCTGGGGCTTCTACCTACGCTGCCTATGGTTCCAGGAGCACTATTTAAGTTCAAGCCTGAGCTATGCTGCAGGTGCCTAAGCTACGCTGTAGGTGCAGCTATCTCCAGCTTTGCCTCTTGGTTGGACGTCAGACCTTTGCTGTAGACCTGTCTCCTAGTTCTGTGTCTGCCTCCTGACAGAATTCCATGGATGAAGCTGGTTCATCACCTTACGAGATGGACGCACCTGATTACCAGGAGCCTGTTTTTCCACCACTTTCCAGCCCTGTGCCCCTGGTCAGTGAGGGCTCCGTCTGCCTGTGCTCAAGGTCCTGGTTTGTTCCACACTCATGGAGTAACGCTGCCTTCTGCCGCTTCCTCACACCATTGCACAGCCTATTTTTCATCAGGAAACATGACTCTTTTTGATGGTTATACGTGAAATATTAGAACATATAAGAACATACAGAACAGCACCTCCTTCAAAGGGAAAAATAATTACTGGTCACTGCTATGGTAGGAACTCCAGGGTCCAGGTCTCTATAAGCACTGCAGGGTGATGTTTTCTGCCTGCTGGGTAGAGTGGGCAGGAACGGTTTGGGACCTGTGTGACAGTAGGAATGAGCGGATGAGAAAATCTTGCAGAAGCATAATTTTGTAAGATAGATCTACACCAATATTTCATCTCAGGTGACAAAGTATTGGTTTTGTGTCAATAGCATCCGTTCTAAATTGTTCTATCTGGTTGCATGGCTTTCCAGGCTCATGGGTTATATTAGGCATACGACTACAATGTGTGCTACTTGCAGGAAGTCCCTGTGTGAAATAAAAATTACATTAAATAATACAAAATTTGCCTCAAATCAATTGATGAGGCTTTTGTCACATAGGAGGTCACTGCAGAGACACAGTCTTACCTCTGATATGTGTATGCCTGAAGTGCTGTATTTTTCCCCGTGGTGCATGACAGTCCAAAATCAATAATGAGAATAGACTATACAGTATAAAAAGTGAACACTTAGCTTCAGCAGCGTAAGATAAATGCATGGGGCCATCTACAGCCAACAAAGCAGAAGGCTAGTTCTGAAATGCACTGTGTAAACCCCTCATAGAGCCACCAGTGACCGGTTCTGCGCCCGTGTGCTGTGGCAGCCGGTCCCCTGGCCCCCCAGCCGCAATATGGGATGACCTGGGCAAGTCCTGGCATGTGCCATTTCACACCACAGTTTGCATTCACTGCCGTTTTTGGGACTGTCAGGGACAAAACCTGTGCTGGTTAAAGCACTTTTCTTGAGCTGCAGAAGTCAGGTAATATTTTCCCCTGGCTCCTGTTGGGTCTTGTCCCTGTTGATGGGGCCGTCAGTTCAGAATCTGCTTGCTAAGGGATTTGGGAAGGGGCTACACATCCCACCCATAGCACATGCCCAGGAGCAGCGCCACAGGCCAGATGGGATTTTGTGTGTGCCCCAATCACCCTTCACAGCTGCACCGCATCCAAGGTATTTCCCTCTCTCAGCTCTTAGCAGTCTGAAGGGTTGTGTCTAAGCAGGGTTATCCAGCACCAGTGCCCTTCACGGCAAAGCCCATCTGTTCAGAACAGCCACGGAACCCACACGTCCTCCCACCCACCCAACAGCAGCAGGACTGACAAAACGAGCAGTAATTCAGCACAGCAATCCAGCTCTTGGCTTTGGAAAATGCTGCTCAGAACTGCACTCAATTCATCCGCCTCGACACCTCCTCCTAAAGTGGAGGAATTTTAACAGTTTGTTCTGTTTCTTGGGTGTAAGGAACGTTAAACGGAGAACTGTTGTTTTTACATCACTGAGGACCTGGTGCCTGAGCCCAGCAGGGCGAAGGACCGAGAGACATCGGACTATGGATCCTTAATGTAAAGCACAATCACTTCCCGGAATATATACTGATACCTGTATACATACTGATACCTGTATTTACAAGTTAATTTAGGGGGAAGTGTAGCCCAAGTACCATATTGATCAGGGGAAGGGTATTGTATGCGTTGGGGTAGGATGTAAATCCTGCAGTAGCAACCCATGGGGAACAGGGGAGGGAAACTGCACCCAGGATTTTGGGGGGATACAAGCAGGGGCTTTTTGCCCTATTATGTGTGCCTACCTTTCAGTAGAACACCCAGACTTGCAAAATCATTATTAAAATATGCTCTGCTGAGAGACCCTGCCTGGGCCTATTATATTTGCAAAGCACCATGCCATCAAGAGCCTGCCTCTCACAGCTCACTGTAACCACCAAATCACCCCCAAATTTTGCCCTCAATAAGACTGAGTTGTTCCACCTCCACCACAAACGCAGCCCGAGTGCAGTGAGGAACAGCACCCACAGCAAAACAGGATCTGATTCCCTCTGATGTCATGCACACAGCCTCCAATTTCCACTTAATATTTGCAATAAAATGGAAGTTAGGATACTCCTAACATACTGTCCACTTCACCATATAGAAGACTTGTATTTATATGGAGATTTCAGGATCATATTGCTGGTCAGGGAAACAGCAGAAGATGCAGATTGTATTGTCGTAATTTTATTTATGGTTAACAGGAACTGCTGAAGTATTCGTTAACAGCTTGAAGCACAAAGCATGTCTGCTCCTTAATCCCAAAGTGGTCTGAAATCAGACCTCCTGGATGATGCCCCTGCAGCTTTCTTTCCGCATCTGAGGAACACAAGAGGGTCAACGGCTTAACTGCACAGTGGAATCAAAGCTGATATTTTAGTTCTTTTGGTTACAAAAGCCTAACGCAGGTATTCCAGTGCAGAATGTGGTAAAACCTCCTGCCCTCCACATCTTAATGTCGCAAACTGCGAGGCTGCCACCCTGCTGCTTCCACCGCTCACTCTGGTCCTTTCACTGTTATGTTTTTCTGAGCACCAGCACAACACCAGTGTGGTAAATAAGCATCACGGCTCGTACAGTAACCCCCCATCTTGAGTTCCAAAGGTGTGTCTAAGTCCTCTACAACTGAAAATGCTTTTTCTTGATAAATTGCAGCTAAATGTACCACAGTGCACAGAGAACTGTTAAGTATTGACCAAGCTGCTCTATACCACACGCCAACACAGAATCACAGAATCGACTGGGTTGGAAAAGACCTCAGAGATCATCAAGTCCAACCCTTGGTCCAACTTCAGTCCATTGACTAGATCATGGCCCAAAACATTCAGAGATTTATTTAACAGATTTAGGTGCAAAGACTCTGCTGTGAAAACCAAGTTCCCACCTGGAACTTTTTCAGTGTCTTACCTTTCTTCTCCTTTTCTGAGAAGAGTGTGCGCACCTCTGCAACTACTTACCCATGAGCGTACAAACACACCGCGGAGCTGTGGGATGCCGTTCTGCAGGTGGTTGCAGAAACCAAAATCTTACATTAGTTCAAAACGGGGCAAATTCTCAGAAGAAAGCTCCGGTGAGGTTTATGAGGTGTGTGGATAACGCTGTTACCTCCAAGGTCTCCAAGTCGCACGTCGCTGGGAAGGTGGTTTCATGTTCTGCGACACTGCTGGCTCTGGGCTCTGCTGCTGCAGCTGGATCCAGGCTGGTCACTTCTGAAGTCAGTTGTTGGATTAGACAGGGTTTTGGCAAGGCTGATCTTGACTTGGTCAGAACACCTGCCAGCATGCATGTTAACTCAAATACTCAAAAGTAGAACGATTTATTAACAATAGCATTTTACAACAGTGTTTTCTCTTCAACTGAGGTTCAAGATGCACATGGAACTTGCAGGTAAAGCACTGACTGGATGAAGACGTACAGGTGATTCAATGCATGCCCATCTCATGGCAGCTGCTTTCGGACTGACCATGGTCAGCTTGCCTGCTTTTTTAAGAAACAAAACCACTGAACTACAGGTGTTTCTTAAATCTATTTCCTAATAAAAATGAAACTTTAGGGGCTGTACTCAACTGAACATCATGCAAACATCCAAAAAGGATGAGTACAAGTAGATTACACGAGTGATGTGATCGCAAATTCAAGCTGAATTATCAACAAAGCAGAACATGCGCATATGGCACCCCAAGTGGTGTTCGATGATATTGCATTCAAAAGGTATGTGGCTTTGGTAGAAGAAAAAGCAACTGGGTAAAGACAATTCCATGCTCAGTGTGTCTCTGTACAGTTTATTTTACAGGAGATGAGATGAGCACTGTGGTGCATATAAACTTGCAGAACAATATAGGAAAATACAGTTTAACCATATGAAATTGTTTTACAGTAGGACAGAAAAATCATGTATAGGAAATGCCTTCAATACTGAAGGACAAGACCCACAGCTGACATAAAGTGGCTTCCACTGAACTCTTCCAGTTGATCCAAGAGCTGCTCCTTCCATGTCCTCTGCATTCAACTTAAGCTCAGTGAGCAATTCCTTCATGTATCCTTATGGAACAAAAGCCATCCTATAATTTGCACACTTATCCAAAATTCATTTCTCACCCAGATAGAGGCTGCATGATACATCAACTATTTAAAGGGTCTATTCAGCCAAAATTTATGGAAAGTTATAAAATTTTGGTTAAACATCTTTAAAAATAAGTCATTAGTACTGGCAGAAGATAACTTTCCTAGAAATTTAGAAGTATTTAGCAAAAATTACACAAAAGGACCAAATAATAGCTTCATTTTAGTAGAAAACTGTGGTTTAGTACATGACTGATCATCTGGCTCGCTTTTGAATCCCTGTAAATCCCTGCAAAACTGTTTGGTGGATTTTTCCCACTGTCGTGGGCTGCTGAAAGGAAACCATCTAAATAGGAGAATAAAGTATCTGTCCAATACTAGTACCTGCTTTTTTTTTCATAATGGATTGAGGTGCATCCTAAAGAGTAAAAGAGTGGTAAATGGACATCCAGATTCTTCAGGCTATTCCAAAAATCTCAGCCATCCCATTAAAAAACCCCAAAGGCACAGGGGATTTCCAGTCAGGCATTACCAAATTCAAATGACTACGATTGTCACGTCATGCAGATGTGATATCCCCGAAATTACTCTTCATCTTTAGAATTCCAATATGTTTTTATGCAGAATTCCCTGCTTATTTTACCGAGACCCTTATACTGAGGGATGTGTCACGTTGGTTTAGCGACACTCCTTCAATGCGGTTGCTTTTAAGTCTTAACGTTTCCTACTTTGTTTTCAGCATTGAGAATTTTGGGTGACTGTACCGGGTCGGGGAGAGACCGTGGGGCTCCGGATATGTGGATGTCCAAGAAGAGCGCAGAGTGAGGAAGGTGGCACTGAGAATCCTGCACAGATCTGTGCAAACCAGCTGCTCCTGAGCTTTGGGAATTTGTAGGGTGAATTCTACATGCTTGTAGCAGATAAGATTTCAAGAGGTACTTCAAGGGGAACTATGAGAATTTTAGTCAGGTTGTGATACAAGCCATTACTCAGTTACTCATTAAATAAAGCCCTGAAAGACTACATATATTCAAAATTATAGTCTTGTCTGCTCACTGAACCTGAATACAGCAGCTGAAAAGCTTTTGTTCGGAGTATCCACTGAGTTTATCGCTTGCAATGCACCTGAAATAGTTCAACTTAATGTAAGTTGAGGGAATTAAATTTGAATGTTTCAAATCTATGTTATTTCTTCTGTGATTACTATGTGGTTAATCTAAGACTTATTTTTTATTGGTCTATAAAAGATTTTATCCATGTACAATTCTTAGAATCAGACGCATCATTAGGCACGAAAGGTCTCTGCCTTGAGGAATGCATGGGATTAGAAATTTAAGTCGAATTGTGCTATGTGTTGGTCCCTTCAGAAAAAATGTCCAGGAAGAAAGGAAGAAAAGTGATTGGCACAAAAAGGAGTCACTGCGCTTCCAAACCTGGTGGCTGATCAGCAAAATCCAAAACAAAAAACAAAAATAAACCAAAAAGCAGGCAATTACCACTTTCTGAAAATACCTAAAAGCACGGTGTTTGGTCAGCACATTAAAGCAACGTTCTATGAAAATTCAAAATTAAACATCCTGAAAACCGGTGTGTCTCAGGGATGGAGGGTGGCCACCGAAACAATGAAGAGGAAAAATAAAAGAACTGAAAGATGCACATTTATATGGATCAGATCTACTATGAGACAAAGTAATGAATATTAGTTATAAAATAGTGCTTCTCGGGAAAAGATAAGGATTTGCTGATGGGAAAGACCTCATCACCATTATACAGCAGAAAGACCGTGTGCTCAAGCTCCTGCAGACAGCCTGCACGCCACGCTCGGCTCAGCGCGAGGGCGCCGGGCACCGCCGAACGACACCAACCGTTCTGCAGCCACCGCCGGCGCAACCAGGCACCAGCGGAGAGCCCCGTATCGAGCAATAGATCCACTCGTTTCCATATGCTAAGCAGAATTTGGAGAGGGGTGAGCCTGTTACTGGGCCCATCAGGGTCTGGGGGGACGAGCACTTCGTGTCAAGAAGCTCAGATGCCACTGGGGCAGCTAAATGATTTCCTGCCCCATGTGTCTGTTCTTAATTTGAATCTGCCTGTGACTGTTGCCCACAGTTAACGTGACCAGCAGGCTCCTCTGGTACAAGGTCAGACAGCTCCACTGTGCAGGACGCTCGTCAGCCGTTCCCGACCATCCGAGCACGGCGAGCGCCTGCGCGGCAAGAACCGCTCACAGCAACGCTGCAGCGACCGCTGGGACCTCACGCTCCTATCTCAACACATGCTGGGTGGCAAAAAGCATCCAGACCTTCCAGAATGGTCTGGGACCAGGAAAGCTCGTTATTTTGACACTACCTTTTGAAGGCCTGGTTCTTTTGAAGGCCTGGTTCTTTTGAAGGCCTGGTTGTCACAAAGCAGGACGGTCAGGGTGACCAGGGTGGCCTCCGGGACACCAGGCTCTGACTGGCATCTCTGGGAACAAGCCCAGCAGGCCCAGCAGGGAAAAAGTGCACACTAGCTACAATAAAACAGAAAATACATTTTCAGTTCAGAAGGAAATGATCAATGGATCACACCACGAAGTCACATCTACTCATTCCAAGGGGACCTTCAAGGTGCTGGTCTGGATTTCTTAAGGTGCTTGATAGTGAAGGGCCCACCTGGGTGAGCAGTGCTCTTTTTCTCCTTGTGTGTGACTGAAGAAATAGGTGGGCAGAGCTACTTGTTCACTTGATTTTGGACTGGGGTTTTTGTGGCTGCATCAGCTGCAGGCCCATGTTCTAGAGCTGCGCTCCCAGCCTGGCCCGACACGGGGTCACTCCTGGAGCTGCTGGGAACTGCGAGTAGAACAGCTGGGTCTTACACATTAAGTATTTGAGGTTATACATGTACCCAACGACTAAGGATAAAAGAGGCTTGTGCATTTCTATTTGTTAGCCTGATTTTCAAAGTCTCTTATTGCCTACATGCTCCCTGCTGTCTTCAAGAAATCTCTGAGTTGAACTTGCAGCAAATACTTCAATAATGACATTCGAAACAGGTTCTGAGAAGGTCTGAGAAATTAGGACCGCTACTGAGCATGCAAAAGTTTCCTGTGAATGCTTTGGAGAAAATTCCTGTTAGATAAAAAACCAAAAAACAAACAAGAAAAAGAGGTGATCTGAGTGCAGTTTGCTGTCACAAGACGGCTACACATGCTGACATAACAGCGTGGGGCTGCCAGCTGAACAAAAAGCAGCTAATTCCGCAACATGGAACTGTGCAGATGCACAAAGAGTAAAGAGAAAGAGAGCACAAGTTTGCACACTGTCATGCACAAAAGAAAGAACGATTTCAGTGTTTACTGTGACTGTGCAGACAAGGGGAGCACAGAAACACCACAGCAGCTCAGGCAGGGCTGCAGGGGGGGCAACATGTTCTGGAAACATAACAGATTTCCATGTGATTTTCACTACTGGTAAGATATTTTAACACTTAAAAAAAAATATTAAATGTATCTCTAAAGATCCCAGTGTCAAATCATGAAATAACATTTCCATAAGGGAGCAACTGAAGTCTTTCAGAAGACAAACAAATGTGAGTGACCAACCTGAGTGAATCTGGAGTAGATTGGAGATCTGAGAATCAGCCCATTTGGGATGTTGTTCTATGAGAGCAAGTGGAATCTTGCCAGTGATGGCAGAAGAGCACAACTGGCCCATGTGGTAAGGGACTCGTTTCCATCTTGTTAACTCCAACAGGAATCAACCAACAGCACTGGATCCAGAATGAGCTGTCAGGAAATTAGCTGTAAGAATACCTTAGACTTCCAGTGAGGACACTATTGAGTCAGCTGGGCCAGAAGATGGCTTTGAAGTCATATGGTATGGACGACGAATAAAATGCTCTCGATCTGCGTGGCAGCTGTGGTGACAGCTGGTAAGCACCTCACCGGCTTTGGCACTGGAGTCAGGACACCCAACAGATTCAAAGCTGTAGGAATTCATGAAGTGCTTGAGCTTGATAAGGGCCGAAAGGCTCTGATGAAGCTGAGATCACCAGGGAGCCAGAGGCTCGACAGCACGAGGCCTGGGCCAGCAGAACGATCAGATAAGAATGAGAGGCAAATTTCCACTAATTCTACCTGTTCAGGTGAAAGCAAAAAAAACCAAAATCTAAAAAGCTGGCATTTTGTTTTGTGACCACAGGGCTGTAGGAAAATGTAAGACAGCCTCGTCACTCAACAGAGAAACCCCGATAGCTGTGGTGAATAACACAGTAAAAACTTTCATCAAGTGCGTGTGTCCACCTGCCAGACAAAACGAGGTGACCCTTAAGCTCAGTACCTATGGAGGCAAGAGACTTACTTTGCTATTCCTATTAATTAGTTACGTTACAACATCACCATGCTTTTCACACGCTAGCTATTTTAACATAACATGAAGCTTGATCTTGTTCCAGAGAAGAAGCTGGTTAGGATGAGCTGTTGCACAAGGAAAGACTGAGTTCAGCTGCATTTTTTCAGCTCACTGGAAGATGAACAGAGCAATGCTGAAACCCCCAGAGTTACCTTGTTAGGAACGAACATGAGGGCAGGCATCCATCCCTCCCTTCAAACTTGTCACTACCTTCTTTGAAGATGCTGTCCATTCAGAAGAACTGACCTGCAAGGTGTCACACTGTCCCGGATCCATCAGCCGGATAGCGCTGATCCCGCTGTCTGCAGTGTCGTATCACAAGGGAATATCATCTTTTGCAGGCAATAGATGTCTAGAAGCAACAGCAAAACTTCCCTAACACTTCCACTGATTATGGATGGAATTCTTGTACAGGAAGCATCTCACCCACCGCAGGGCAGCCCATCACTCGCGGGGCCTGGCGAAGATGAACAGCCAGGCACAAGCGGTCCCTCAGATTATCGAAGTGAAAAAAAGATACAGACTCCACCAAGAGACTTATTGTCTTGTGCAGCTCACACGTTCCTGCAACATTTCAAATGGACCAAAAACTAGAAATAGGAAAACTGTTTGGAAATAAATCAAAGTGTGGAAAAAGACTACCAGAAAATACAACTGAGAAGTGCAGCTTAAGTAGCGGAACCAGAATACATTTGAATCCACAGAGAAACCTGTGCTAATGGACTGTATTTCCAGCCCGAAATACATAAAATAACAAACACTTTTAAAGGAAGAGGAAAAATAAACTGTAATTAATAACAGATTATTTCAGATATTAAGGAGAATACTGTGTGAAGTGCACAACCAGCTTTGTTTGGCAACCAAAACAAGAATGTGGTGAGGTATTGTCAAGATTGCTCGTTTTAATTTACAATATAGCTTAGAATACAGGGGTTGACCTGAGATGCAGCTCTTAGGTACTCCAGTTATTTTTGGCCATTGAAGTTTCAAAAGCTTACCCGGCACCTGTGGTTTCTGAAACCAAGTCAAACCAAACCAAACCAAACCAAATCAAACCAAACCAAACAACAAGGAGAAAAACCAACAAAAAAGTGGTGCCTGTCCTCGAAAGTGCATGGTAGAGATGCCAACTCAATTGTTGGGATGTGTAATGGATTTGCAGCATGGGAGGTGACACACAAGGAATGGTGATCCCGAGCATTCGTGGCATTGAACCTGCCAACTTGCAAAGGTTTATAAAGGTTAATGACACAGCAGAAAAGTGGGTTTTCGAGGCATCTGCAAGGCAGGAATGAATCTGTGCTGGTAAAGAGATGGTTGAGAAAAAGGGAACTGTAGGAAAACGCAACAGAATTCAGTTTGAAATAACAATCCAGAAAATAACCACTGCAGCACCATTAAACACGTGTTTCAGATAAGATTTCTCTGTGTTTCAGTTTGTATTTATAAAGGGGAATATTAATTTTCAATGACGGAATCACAGCACAAAGCTGGAGTAGTTGTAGAACAAAAGAAGGATGCAATTTTTGTGTTGGGGAGAAAAAGGATGGTAACAATGAGACAAAGTGGAGCAGAACTGTGGCTTGAATGAAACAGTACATTTGGCAAATTGTAGATAACAACACAGTAAACACTGAGTAAAGGCCACGGTGGTGAGAATCAAGGTTTCTGCTGGACACAAAGCAATAATCTGAAGAATCTTGGCATCGTATGGAATGCTGAAAGATATATTAACAGCAACACTGAATAACGAACCAGAGATAACAGCAGGAGAAGACAATTAATACCTTCTCAAAACCAGTCTCCAAACTACATAACACTATGTGCCAAGAGTAGTGCTGAATTTTTGGTGGTTTGTGGTAAGGTCAACGAAGGAAAAACCTAAGGTTAAGAATCTGATGGTGCAGAAGTGCTGGGCACCTACATTTATACAATCTAGCATCACAGATTTGTGGCACGTTTGAAAATCAGGCTCTAAAAGGATAAAACGCACATTTTGGCTGGACAAACTTGGTAATTAAAGATACCTAAAGGCTGTGATATCCACCTGAAGGAACCAACAAAGTGCAATTTAAACCCAGATCCCAAAAGAAGTTAGAGGACTGTCTTTAGGGAGATTCTGTGCGAAAACTTCTTGCAAAAGCAGGAAGGGTTTTGAACATCTCACTTATTCCTTGGTATAGAACCTCTTTCTGTCATTGAGGGCACTCAGACAGCTAATGAGGTAGGTATAGCACAACCAAGTCTTTCCTGATAAATAATGGTGATGGTAACCCTTGCAGCCTTATTGATTGGCTTAGAACAGAAATCATGATGATAATGGGTTTATGTATCCCTGAGAGGGAGTAAAAAACAGCAAGAATGGGAGTCTTCTCCATAGATTTTGGGAGAAGGGTCATCACTTCATTGCCATGGTGGGAAACTGTTGCATGAAATAAATGTATGCACACAACATTACTGCAAGATACGCGTATTTTATAGATGGGGGAGCCAGAAAACTTAATTGACTTGCCTATGGCCATGAAAGCAGCCAGTGACAGACCTGGGATTCATGATCAGGACTTCCTTGCGTCCCGCATCATGTTCGAACGGTTATCTACTTACTAGTCAGAGGCTCGCTGCGAGGTTGTTCTAACATACTGTATAGAGATAGTCATGCAAGGGATGGAGCACAAAGTCACTGAAGAACAGAGCTCTCTCCGTACCAGAAAGCAGATTTCTCCTGGAAGCTGCGTGCAACTGGGAACCCTTGGTGGGAAGCACACATCTGGTTCTTTCACCCCGGAATGTCTGGTGCTTAAGGCTCAGCACAATGAGGACCACTTTTATGACTAAATGTAACAGAGATAGCCTGTACAGGCATAAATTACAAGGTGTCGAGTAGTGGAACAACCTTTTCCCTATGCTCTTCTGACCCTTAGAAATCTAACGTTAGCCTGGTTAATTCAGTGGACTCATCACATACAACTAGAGATCAGTCTATATTTCCATGTCCACAGGTCGGATATCTCCAGTTTTGTGTTCTTTTACCCACAGTTCCCTGTCTTTGGCAGGATCCACCTTCCGAAGCAACTGATCCACGAGCTCTACTGTCTAAAATGAACAAAACAAGAATCAAAATGTCAAGGGCACATTTCCAAGCAGAGACAGACATTGCTCAGAAGCCTAGAGCAGCTCTGGGCACACCTACATTGCATTTGCAGACAAGTGAGAAGCACACATATGTGAGACCCGGTGGACAACAGCCAGATCTGAGCGTGAAGCCTCATAGTGGGGAGAAGAGGCTGATTTTTGACATCAGAGCCAGGCTTCCTACGCCAGGCATTGGCCGGCTGGTCTCTGACTCCTGTCCTGCAATCTGCACCTTACACCAAATACAACCATGTATTGAGGTCAGTATACATTCCCCGTATTTTCAAAACTAGACATATTTTAGTAATAAAATAAATATATACTTCCTCCTACAACAGTGAAACTATTTAGCATCTTCCTTGCAAGAACAGATGACCTCAAGGAGTTGTGCATCATGCAGGGAGAGCTCATAATGGCTCATGCTGGCCAAATGTCATTCAATTCACTGTGTCTCCCCAGCAAAAAGCTGTGATCTGGCAGTATGAAATGTAACCAGGACCAGAGCACCTCGGAGATGCAGGACTGTAGGGTGTCAGTCCAGTATTGTTGCAAACTAACAAGCCGACTAATACACTTTTCATATCCGCCAGGCCAGGATAGTGACCGTTCTGCCCAGCTGAAGCGCAGTAAAGACCAAAGCGACCAAATGACAAGCAGACTTACACTTTGGTTGAACATGTCTGTCTCATGACGCAGCTGTGTGTACTGGCAAAGGTGCTGCCGAATCATCTCCACCCTTTCAACTTCTAGTCTCTCAAGCTCCTGGACATGAAGGAAAACAAGGACTTATTTTCCTTGGAAGCTGAGCTTGAAGGCCCAGAGAAAGGATAACACACAAAATGTTGCTAGCCAGTGTGATAACACCCCAGGGTCACGCTTTGCAGATGAACTCTGTGGTTGTACATCCCTCTATGTGCAGAGAATCAGAGACAGCAAGCAACAAAAGTCACTTCAGCCAGAGCCTGATGACAGAAAAGGAGGTTGAAACCTTTCAAGACTGAGACTACCCTGTCTTCAGGGATGCTGCAAACAAGAGGGAACCTGCTTCCTGTGAGAAGCTTTTCATGCTTTGTTGCTTGAGGGAGCAGGAGACCGCGCTGCGATGTACCGCTCAGAGGGCCTGACTGCACTTGGTCTAACACGACTCCCTTCAGAGCAGTTTCATCTGTTCACCAGATGATGAGCCGCAACAAGTTTGCCCCTTGCTCAGCTGTCAGTAAGCAGACCTCAGTAACGCTTTAGTTGAAAAGGCAGGTGATTTCTAACTTTCCTCCTGATTTTTTTTGCCTCCCTCTTCTCCTGGATTCCGATATTTTACCCCAACATCTGCACTTAGTCCCTCCTTGTCCATCTGGAAGTGGAAGCAGGATGCTGGGGAAGTCTGCCTGTAAGACATGTGCTGTAATGGACATGGATGAACCACTAAAAGCTCTGTATTCACAGGGACACCAATGGGGCCAAATCTTAAAAAAACCCCTTGCCTTCAGAGGGCATTTCTGATGTCCACGTACTGGCCACCATAGTGGAGTGCAACCTGGGCATGTACGAGAAGGCAGGTGGCTACATTGCCTTCCCTGTGCTATTTGCAGTTTGTTAAATGTCTTTTGGGAAAAAGATTCTTCGTGACAGCACAAAAATCTCAGGTGGCAGACGATCTGCCTGGGGAGGAGGAAAATCAAAGGAGCTCACTGTATGGACAGGACTGAAATAGACTGAGCTCCCATTGCTGTGCCAGTTGATGTACTGTCATCACGGAAAAAATGACCCATTGCAAACTCAGTCTCCTTTTGCAGGGCACAGATGCACAGGACCAGAACGCAGAACCCAGTGTGCTAGGGCTGGTGAGAACACCATATGCAGAACGTGCGTTGTATCTGCACCAGAAACCTCACGGAGGAAGTTATGCAAGTGAACACAAACCTTCAGCTCTTAGCTCTCTCGACTTTCTATTGCATACGGACCAATCTGTATGTGAGCTGGTCAGATGCAGACTGTTTTTCAATTCACATTTCACATTCACATCTACCAAGACTTACCTTTGAATGCTTGTCAGCCTGCGTTTCACAACTGACAGAGCTGCTGTGCAGCCTGCAGGCTGCGACCTCTCTTGTGAGCTATTTACTAGCGCACTTCTCCGTCGTACTTCTCCTGGAGCAAATATGCAGCTAACAGACACCAGTGGCACTGATGGTCAGTGTCATTTTTATCAGTGAGAAGCCACCAGTGAAGGTGAGAATCAGATTCCTTATGTATAGGAATGCCAAATTTTTCCCTCTTGTTCTGCTTTTGGGAAGATATCCACCTCTTGGTTTTCCACTCATCCATCTGCCTTTATTTATTTACTGCAGTTTAAACATTTCACTGACACACTTCCAAATGCTGAGCAATTTATTACCCTGCTTCTCATTAGGAGGTGTTTACCATTTTGTGTTTGTCCAATGAGAAAAATACAGGCAAAAGACAGTTTTATTTCCTGTTTTTGAAAGCAAATGGCTGTTGTCCAGAAGGGCTCTAAGGAACGACATGAGGGAGGAGGCCTAAAGCCGAAGTACAGGTATTTCTAGGAATACAGCACATCAAAGCTGTATCTTGGCATCTTGGTGACTAACGCCAAAGGAATACGCCCTTATGGTGAACACTGTGAGCTGTGTTATCTTCAGAGAAACAGAACAACAGGCAATTAAAGCATGCCTCTTCCGAGCTGGCAATACTTGTGATGGAATAGTAAAATCATAGAACACAAAAATTCACTGATGTATAAGTGGATTCAGCGATTTACCATGTTTTACATGTCTTTCTTGTGCATTACTTCATCCTTCCTGGGGACTATTCCAGCATTCTGGCCCCTAAGCAGCCCTGAACTGGTTTAATGCCTCTGCAAAGAAACAATTATTTCTTCCTTCCCCTAATGATAAGAGTTTTTCTTAGAACTGCTAAGAAGGAAATACAGTGGGATATCTATCACCCCGTTTTTCCCCCTGCTTTGCCCTGTAACTACCTACAAGTGATGAATGTTTTGTGCCATTACGATTTTGCCGTGTTATACATGTAAGATGCTACACAGAGTTACATACCAGAGTGGTGGTCACCATTTCCTCAAACCACTTGGACTGGGCTTGATTGTAAAGATCCACACAGCGCATCAGGTCATCCCCTGAAAAGTCCAAGACAGCAACACATGAGGCTTCTCTGGCCAGTGTTACAGAGCTCAGAGGGAAACTGCAGTTCAGCTTTTATAGAGAGACACAGACAGTTTGAAGGTCAGATCTGGTGGAGCTGGGGGCAGCTCCGTTACATCATATTTGTCAGGTGTAGAGAGTCCAGCGCAGCCACCAAGATGCTGAAGGGAGTGGAGCATCTCCCGTGTGAGGAAAGGCTGAGGGAGCTGGGGCTCTGGAGCTGGACAAGAGGAGACTGAGGGGGGACTCATTCATGGGGATCAATATGGAAAGGGAGAGTGTCAGGAGGATGGAGCCAGGCTCTGCTGGTGACAACCAGTGATAGGATAAGGGGCAACGGGTTCAAACAGGAACACAAAAGGTTCCACTTAAACCTGAGAAGAAGCTTCCCAGTGAGGGTGGCAGAGCCTGGCCCAGGCTGCCCAGGGGGGTTGTGGAGTCTCCTTCTGTGCAGACATTCCAACCCGCCTGGACACCTTCCTGTGTAACCTCATCTGGGTGTTCCTGCTCCATGGGGGGATTGCACTGGATGAGCTTTCCAGGTCCCTTCCAACCCCTGACATTCTGGGATTCTGTGATGCTGTGATCTTCAGCTCTCCCTTGCTCGTTCAATAAGTATCTATGACAATTTATGAGGACTCACACAGAAAGGCTGTGGATTTGCTGATGGATAAGGAGCGTCTCTCATGGAGCTTCCTGTCACTGAAACGTAACTTTTTTTCTACTCAAATGGTTGTCTTTACACACGGTCACACTGTGAAAGGCTCTTCTCAAAACCAAGACAGGCTACCCTGAGGTTTTTTACTCTGCCAAGTAATGGACTTGCGAAGGGATGAAACACAGAAGACCTACTTAAAACACATTTTCAGCACAGGTACTAACAGAGCTGCACATATCAGCTTTGTAGATATCGAATCAGTTCCTAATGGATCCCATAGAACTGGTTTGAGCCTCTGTAAAACATGTATAGGTCACATCAAGTAGCTGTGTACTCAGTACAGTATAGCATTCGCTACTCTACCCTCAGTATCCCTTGAATAGAAATTGTTTTAACCACTGACCAGCACGGAAAAAAATAAACAAGTTCACTTTTAAGGAAAAAGACAGTGATAGGTAGCATAACAGGCACCCACATAGTTGTGGGTGACTGTGATTTAGGAAAGAACCAAGGAAGGAACTATGACTTAAGGATGAAACATCCTCAGCAGAGCTTCTTTGAACCTGACTTTGAAACTTTCACATTCTGTTATCTCAGCACTTTCATTAAACAAATGGGTAATTCACCTGCTTTTACTGTTCTCACGCCAATTGTCAAAATAATAATTTGGGGACATCTGACTTGGAAAAAACAGACTTGTTTCTTCAAAGGATTTAATACCAAACGGATTTGTAGCACAGATCACTTGGACTTTGCAGCTACAATAATATGAACAACACACAGGTGGATGGGCAGTTGCATCCCACCTGGTTCCTGCTGCCCAGGGGGCTGCGCTCCCCTCGGGCGCTGATGCACACGGGCACTCACCAGCCTGAGTCGACTTCCGTCTCGCCTTCTTAATCTCCTCCTCTGTCTTGTTGCTGAGCTTCACCTCTAGCTGCTGCGTCTTCATTTCCAGATCCTTCTGTCTCTCTGTCAACGCTTTCCGGGCCTTGGAGTAATTGAAGAAGAATCACATGTTTTAGAGGAAAAGAGATGCCAGCTCTTTCAGCCATCTCTCACTCCTTCACAGAAGTATTTATCAATCAGGAGTCACAGACTCTGCATAAAACTGGGTCCTAGCTGGGACTCAAGTTCTTAGGGCATCCTGTGGCGTTCAAAGCAGCATCCTACCATCATACAGAAGTTGTCACCAACAAATCACAAAAGCATCTGCACTCTTCATAGGTCCTTAGAAAGGCACAGTACGAAAGGCATCATCAGGCTCCCACGTTTCTTAGTAACCTTCTCACTATTGCTGGAAAGGGGAGCTGGAGCTTCTTCCAAATGTTGTTAACCAGCATCACAAAGACACTTCCACTTCCTTCTCTTAGGATCTAAATAGTTTAAAAATTTCAAGTGTCTTCCAAAATTTATTTTTAAGTACCTTCTGGATTCAATAAACGCTCACCAGAAACACTAACAATAGGAAATTTTAGACTTATTTCAGAAAAACTAATTCAGGTTCATGACAGCAGCAGTTCACTCTGTAAAAATCTAGAACCTGAGACCTGGTTACAACTGATTATTTAAATGACTTTTTCAGGTGTTCAAAACCTCATTTATCAGTATCATTACAGAACTCATACAAGCAAATTAGTAAAGTGTCTTAGCAAATAAACATCATTACCACATATGCATCACCTCACTTGCTGAAGTTTCCTAAATATAAAATAAAAATCACTTGCTTTGTATGCAGCTATTATAAAATAGGTCACATTTGTTCTTTAGCCAGTTAGAGTGTTTCACACTAAATTTGGATGATTATATTTTGTTAGCACCGTGACGTTTCCTACAGATCACAAGGCTCTTGAGGCATCACTTGCATGTTCTAAAGCGCCTGTGCTTGGCCCAGCAGGGCGCCAGAGGGAGCTGCAGGAAAGCAACGCTGCACACAGCGCTCTTCCCTTCTCTTATTCCTTCTTCTCAAGGGTATTCTAATTCATTCTTCTCAATATCCCTACAGCGAATTGACAATTAACTAATTAACACTTAAAGAACTAACACTTGACACTTAAAGAACTAACCCTACCCCACCTCACTAAAGACACTTAGAGAGCTAACCCTTTAACCCACATTACTATTGCCCAGCCTTGCTTGGCTCTGTGTAACTTATTGTACGAGAAACAGGACTTGACTGACGCCTTGCAAAGATAATAATCCTTGGGTGCATCCTTGGTGCATCCTTGGGTGAACTAGATAACAGAAACTTGGGCACAGGACAGGAGATACACCAGTTTTAACCAACTCAGCAGTCTGACACTCACACAACTCATCACACTGGATCAAAGGTGACCGTGTACAGAGAAAGAGGACCCGGGGTCACAGTCACTGTGCAGCTACAAACAAGAGGAGCCAGAGGTGGAAACCAATGCAATTTCTGCTTGGCCTTTGCCTTAGGTTACACCACACTGCGCACGGCGCTGCCTTCTTAATGGGAAGAGACGGAACATGGACATAGATTGGAAAGATGAAGAATACATGGAAGTGGATGAGCAAGTGGAAGCGGAAGAAGAAATGGGAAGCAGACGGAGAGTTCGGGTACTCATCACCACTGTCCCACTGGCAGAAAAGCCAACATCCTTCAGGATGGCACCAGCCACCAAGCCCACAGTTAAGATGCATTCTACATTTCTGGCTGTCCCCTTTCCTCCCAATGCTAGAAGGGAGGAGGGGATGACTTGGGCACCACTTGAATTCACTGGCACCCTCAGGGCTTGAGAGTCTTCCTGGATTCTAGCCAGGTTCCGCCTTGCGCTGCCATTCGTGCCCACATGGAAAAGTGGCTGTGCTGTACTGGGGCAGAGCGAGATCAGAGCCTGATCTGATGGCTCTGGATGGATGGCCATCAACATTGAGGTCAACTTCAGCTACCGCAGGAACCAAGTGAAGAAAAACCTTTCTGAGGGGTGAGGGTGGCTGCCGGCCATGACGGGACGGTTGGGAAGAACCGCTCAAGGCAGCATGGAACTAGAAGTGGTTGGCATTCTGAAACTGGTGAAAAGGCAGGTTGGTACATCCATAACCACCATTGAGGGCGTCACCCCTATCCCTGCTGCGCAGCCCACACCAGAGTGCCCACGCAACCCAGGTGTGATGTCACAGCCCGTGTTCCATCTGCAGCGCTGGTGCCCGGCAACGACCACAACACAGCGACCCTGTCCAGAACGCACCACAGCCCTTGTGCTCTCCCCTTCTCCAGTTGTTCCTGCTTGCCCTGCTCCCAGTCCAGCCCTTCTCTCCTGTTCCCAGTGTCCCCGCTACTCAACCCAACCCTTCTCACCAACACCCAGCACCTTCGTCCCTCCACTCGTCCCTTGCTGTGTTTTCCACAAGAACTCTACTGCTCCAGGTACGGTCCCACTCCACAGCTTTGGGCACCCCCACTGCCCGGCCAGGCTGGAGCAGGCAGCACGGGGATGTTGTGGGGAACCCGCTCTGGGGGCTCGGGGACCAGGAGCTCAGCTCAGCCTCTCCACCCACCCCTGCAAGGCCACGGGCTGGGAGAAGCCCTTCTGGGCTGCTCGTCCCCTGCTGAAATCCAGCATCCCTGCCTGGGGGACACGTCCCCAGGGGAGCCCAGGGCACCCCGGGCTCGTGCCGGAGGGATGCTGGGTGGGAGCAGCTGCTGCTGCCCGCAGCCTGAGCCCGTGCCTCCTCTGCCCCTTTCCAGGCTGGAGCCAGGGCAGCCCAGCCCTGCCCGGGGAGCAGCGCGCAGCCAAATAAACCAACAGCACAGGCTAAGGAGCTACTGGGCTCAGAGGGAGACGTGGGGCCGGGCTCTGTGCCTGGGACCCCTGATGGGGCAGGGACATGGCTGCTCACACCTGCCCTCTCTGTTCCCACAGATCTGCAAGAATTTATTGCAAGGCAAGATGCCGAAGCGCAGCAAGGAAACTACCATCAAGCTACAGGTGCTGGCCCGTGGGTGCTGGTGGCCCAGGAGCTGCCCAAACTCCAGGCAGCTCCTGCTGGGGACGTGCCCAGGGGACCCATCACCCCACAGCTCTCCATGGGCAGTGAAAGGGCTCAGGGGTGCTGAGACCTCCATCCTACAGCTCTGCTGGGCTGCCCAGGGCAGGGCAATGCAATTCCGCTTGGCTTTTGCCTTAGGTTACACCACGCTGCGCACGGCGCTGCATTATGAAAGGCAAAAGACAGAAGATGGACCCGGACTGGAAGGACGAAGACAAAATGGACGTGGATGAATGGGTGGAGGAAATGGAGGTAGACGTAGAGCTGGATGAAGACATGGAAATTGATCAAGATCTGGGAGAACCTATGGAGGTGGACGGCTAGCTGGAAAAGATCTGGACATGCATGTTGAAGATGGACTTGGTGGGGTGGCATAGATTATTGGAGAGGCAGCTTTGCAGTTTGTTTTTTACCGTGTTCGTAGTGTTTCGTTTGTTGGTGTTCAGGTTTTTTCTCTATATAGTTTGATGTATTTGGGGTTTTTTCTGTATATAGTTTGTTGTAGTTTGGGGTTCTTGCTGTATATAGTTTGTTGTAGTTCGGGGTTCTTGCTGTAAAGAGGTTTACTCTTGTGTTTTGCTCCATAAATACATTTCTTCATGTTTTTTCAGACCTGTGCTCTCTGACTTTTTCTGGTATTTGCAGAGCTGTAGTTTCCGCTCGCTCAGGGTTCCTGGGGCTGGAGGTGGCTGGGGGTGCTGGCACGGCCGCCCCGGGGACAGGGGGTCCCTGTGCACAGAAGGCTCCCACTTGCAGAGCTCAGGGCACTGGGCACCAGTGGGGTTGGTTCATGGGCTGCTGGAAAGCGGTGACCCCAACAGCAAAGCTGTCACCAGCAAGTGAGCTCTGACATGAGCAAGCCCTGCATGGATCCCATCACAAGTCTATGGGGTCACATGGGATACACCCAAGGGTCCTGAGGGAGCTGGCCAAGGTGATCACTAAGCCACTTTGCATTATCCATCAGCAATCCTGGCTAACTGGGAGGTCCCACTTCACGGGGAGTTGGCTAATGTGACACCCATCTACAAGAAAGGCTGGAAGAAGGATCCGGGGACCTGTCACTCTGGTCTCGGTGCCAGGGAAGGTCCTGGAGCACAACGTCCTGAGTGATATCACACAGCACATGCACGAAAACCTTGTGATCAGGCCCACTCCACATGGGTTTGGAAAAGGCAGGTCCCGCTTCACCAACCTGATGTCCTTCTACAACAAGGTGACCCACCTAGGAGATGAGGGAAAGGCTGTGGATGTTGTGTCATTAGACTTGAGTAAAGCCTTTGACACCGTATCCCACAGCATTCTCCCGGAGAAGCCAGCAGCTCCTGGCCTGCAGGGCTGGACTCTGCACTGGGTAAAGAACTTCTCTCCAAGGAGCAACAGACAGCACAAGAGGAAATGGCCTCGCGTTGCGCCAGGGGGTGTTCAGATTGGATAGCAGGAAAAATGCGCGCCAAGCCAAGGACCATCTGGAAATGAAATGGTCTCCCAGAACTCATTGTAATTAGAACTGCCTTTTCAGACACAGGTTATGAATATGTATAGACGTTCCTAAAACTTTCATGAATATGTAACACTTTACTGTATTTAGCCAAGGTCACAGCTAGTGTAAAATACACACATATTAGGTGAAATGATACCCCGTGTGTCTGGTGTCCTAAATAAATCGGTAAAATACATAGCTTCCTTATAACCTCAAGGGTTGCAAGGTCATTTCCACGCCTCATGAGGACTGTGTTTCTTTCCAGGTATGACTGTAAAGAACTTATTATTTTGCAGAAAAATGCTCTCCCTGCATGCACAGAGTTATTAACTTTGTGTATCCTGCAACAATTCTGCTCCCAGCTGAACTTTCTCATATGCGGTGTGATCTTTAATGAAAGCCTAAATGACCTTTTAGGCTGACTGAGCATGGTATTTCCCTTTCCAAGAGCAAACTGAGCGATGATGCCATTTGCCATGCCTTGGCAGCTGAGGTAGGGATATCCCATTTCCTGCCAGCTGCTGATAAAAGAGATCATAACCTCACCTACCTACTGGATGCTCATGGTAAACCAGCGCTAGTACTACAGGCTGCTGCTGTTTGGGTTTTGCAGGTGAGGATATTTGCTTTGAGGTGCAGACAACAGGAACAGGGAGAGGGTTTGTGACTTGCTGTGCTACATTCGAGCTGCCATCCCTGGCCATCTGCTTTTTGCTATTGCACGAGAGGACACAGAGCCAGGCGAGCCTTTGGCCTGACCCTGCTGCTATTCTAAAGCAAGCTTCTTTTAAATTTAGAGGGCAATAGATGTGACTTCCAGATGCACACAAGTAACAATTATTATTTGATTTTCATCAAATCACTTATTGTCCCAAATTGGGAAGGGGGGATGAAACAAAAAGCCAGTTCAGCAATAAGATGTTAGCTCTGCCCGCAGCCACCAGCTGCCCAAATTTCAGCTAAGCAGCAAATAATGTCTGCGGCCCCGCAAAGGGTAACTAACAGCAGAAAGCACTCAGCAGAAACCTCTGTGGTTCTTTGTGGCAGAACAGCAACTTTTCATGAGGCAGCTGCTTTTCTATCCAAACAAGCAGTATCTCATAAACTCTGCAGTTAGTTCTCTGCTCCCACCTTTTCGACCGCTGCGTAGCGGCTGGCCAGATGCTTCCGTAAGTCTGCGATATGGTGGTCACACTTCTTCATGTCTTTCTTAAAGTTCTCTCTGAAGTTGAGCAGGGGTTTCTCTACCTCGCTCTGAAGCTGTTAATGAAAACAAAGGAAGAAATGGCAATAATGAGGATCATTATTCATGGGCACTAATTCCTGGCTCTTCTGCTACGTAGAGTTCAGATCAGAGAGAAAATAAAACACAAACCACAGCCAAAGGCAACGGCATTCAGCAACACTTCTCCCCAAGACAGATCGGAGGGAACCTACTGCAAAACTCAGCTCTTCCCAGGACAGGTCTGTTAAGGCAATATTTACTGGAGGGAGCAAAAGGACAGAAACCTTGTCTTCCTCTCTCCTCATTAAAATACTTCTCTCTTCTTACACATAAAATCAAACTGCAGGCAATACCCAGAGCAGTACTTGAGCTGCTCTGGTTCGGGCCTAAATGATGCAACTTACTTAAAAAAAACAAAGTACACAAACTAAAGCCACTAACCCTGACTTCAGTACAGTGAGTGGGCCATGGTGGCACATCTGTGTTTCTTGTATAGTGAAACGAGATCCAATAAGGACACATTTTCTTTATTTCTGTCAAGTATAAGGGAACCTAAAGAGACGCCTGAGTATCAAGTTGAAACCCCTTAAGTAGTGGCACCTACTTAAGAAGCCACTGAAATGAACTCAGGAGAGATCCATCTAGTCCACACGTGATTTACCTCCCACAAGCAGGACCTGACAGTCGGCAACACTCAACTCTGACAGAGTTTGTATCATATTGCTCTTTGGCCTTCTGATACACATTTTTGCCATCTAGGAAATGTCCTCTGAAGGGATACGGATATTTCACCTCTGCAGAAGCAACCAAATACTTAGTTTCTGTTGTCCCTCCTGTAGGGATGCTGGATGCTGTCAACATCCATAGCCCTTCCTTTGTCCACTGATGTAGTTACTCCATCGTAGTATGGAGGAGGTTGGTCAGGCAGGACTTGTCCTTGGTGAAGCTATGCTGGCTGTCCCAAATCACGCCCCTGTCCTCCATGTGCAGAGCTTCTAGGAGGATCTGCTCCATGATCTTCCCAGGCACAGAGGTGAAGCTGACAGTTCCTCCTTTTTAGCCTTTTCAAAAACGGGAGTGATGTTTCCCTTTTCCCAGTCACGAGGGTCTTCACCTGACTGCCAGGACTTCTCAAATATCATGTAGAGTGGCTCGGCAACTACATCAGGCCATTCCCTCATGATTCCGGGATGCATCTCATCAGGTCCCATGGAGTTACGTACATTCAGGTTCCTTAAGTGGTCACAAACTGGATCCTCACTGTGGGAGGGACTTTGCTCCCCCAGTCCCTGTCTCGCAGTTCATCCACTCCAGCAGTGTGGGGTGGGAAGACACCTTGCCAGTGAACACTGGGGCAAGAAGTTTTTGAGTACTTCAGCCTTCTCCTCATCCATTGCTACTGGTTTGCCAGATCTTTTTTATATTTTTGCTAGAAGATCTTGCTAAAAGACTTTCAGATGTACACAACAGATGAAAAGAACATAAACTACTTTCCTAAGATGAAGAGATTTAAAGCACTAATGTATACAGACAACTCTGACACTTTGCCATCACTGAATAGGTGAGGTGCAACAAAGGACTTGAAGTCTCAAGATATTTGCTAAAAGTTAGCAAGCATAGGACAGAGACCCTGTTTCTCTGTACCAGTATGGTAGAGACTTAGGCAGAAGGAGGCATAAGGTTAATCGTAGCATTAGATGCTGGAGAAACTACAAAGCTGAGTTATCAGAAACCACACTTCAAACATTCCTCTGATTTCACAAGTACTATTTCTTTTTCCTTCGCTCCATCAGCACCATTTCCAGAACGGCCGGTAACACACCATCACATCCAGGCCAGCTCACCACGACTTCACCTGGTACAACAGACGTGCAGAACTCACCGCCTGGAGCTCCGTGTGGGAAAATCAGCTGGAGAAGAGGTTCAGTGCCATGACGGCCTTCATGAAGGATTCCTCCTGTGTATGTATCTACAGCTGCTGTGCCAGTCTGTACAGGCATTAGTAGTGTATACAATATTTTATGTCCTGAGTGCCACGAGAGTGTTGTCACCTTCTCCGATCTGTTTGTGACCCCCAATGCAGAGCAGACTGTCATAGAAGTTGTTCAATGTCTTGAACACTGGTGTTTAAGTTTTAATATTCCTGGTGTGCTCTGCACTGCATTGACTGCTTTGTGCCAGCACTGACTGCTTTTTTCAACTATCAACAAGAAATATAATTACTGCTTCTAAGAATAATGTCTCTGAAAGTAACAGCAAAAATCAATACGTTTAAAAACATATTCTGTTAATAAAAGCCAGAACTAGGAACTCCTAAAGCAGGTACAGGAACAGTGGGGAGAACTCAGAGGATGCTACAGCAGTTTCTGTGCAGGGCTTAAGGAAAATACTGAAAGAGCCCCTGCACATTGCCAACCTACACACAGAGACCACTCCATTTCTTCCTCTTGGAAAACAATACGAGAGGACAACAGGGAGCAAAAAGTATTTCACTAATTACAGACCTGAAGTAGAAGTTCGAAGCAGAGCAGCGAGTTACCAAGGCAGCGGCTGGTTGCCTGAGTAACCTCTGCATAATCGCTTACAAACACTGCAGAGCTATAATTTTCCTCCCGAACACGGCTGTTGTGCTGAGATATCTGCCACTGTATTGAACTTGATCACCCACAGAGGTTAACATAATGTAACAGGACGCAGGAGCATGCCACATGTGGCGGAAAAAAACCAAAGATAAATACCATAATTTGTACAAGAAATCTCCTTGGACATCACTTGAGAGAAGATCCAAATATAGCATGAAGTTCTCAGTGTACAAAAGTGCCAAGGCTAATAATAATAATAAGACAGAGTCTTGGTTCTCCTCCTTCCAGATAGATATGGTAGATTCTTATTGGGAAGCCAAATATTATTTATTTCTTACTCTACAGAAATAATCTGTACGAGCTCTGGGTAAATTTACTTGGGCAGGCTGGTACTTCAAGCTCTAGGTGAATAACCTCTAGAATCAGGTTTTCTTAAACTAAGGCTAGATGTGTTTGAACTTACTCCTCCGCTATCAAATAAACTGTGATTTCGGCAGGAAGAACAGAGAGAGTTTCAGTAAGTTTGTTCAGCAACTAATTAATTCTTCTACCTTTGTACCATATGCATGTGTATTTTCCCCACTAAAAAGCAATGAAGGAAGATCCACACCAATTACAGGACAGAAATCTTTGCAAAAGGAAGAACTATTTACCTTAGAAGAAAATTTGAGGTGAACCTCCGCTTCGTCAGCCAGACTCTTCTTGAGCTGAGCCCAAGCCTCTCCCAGCGTGCTGCAACAACACGACAATGATCAACGCTCTGACTGCTGCACGTCCTCCCACTGAGATCTGTGTCAGACAGATGTGGTACAACACTTGGTACCATCTCACGCTCAGCAAAGTCACAGAAAAGTGACAGCAGTAGTTTAAGAAGATCTCTGTGACCAGGGCAGGATTATATTGACATAGTATGTAGCACATCTTTGACAACACTGTTCATAACGATCTCTGCCTACAGAGATGCCACAGTCCCCATAAGCAAGATATTTCAGTATCTTATTCCTACCATAAAAAGTCTTTCCTGATCCTTAAAATAAATCTTCACCAATACAGTTCCCCCGTTGCCTCTTCTACTTTACACCCTACCTTTGGTGAGCAGATTGTTCTATTTCTCCTTGGAGAAGCCTATCAGTACTTGAAAATTACCAGGTCTTTTCTCCACGCTCTTTTTCCTTGAGAAAAATGATTTCCTAGACAATGGCAGTTTAGGTTTGCTCCTCTCCAACAGCCTCATAACCAAAACTACACCATCTTCCAGTTGCTAAACTGGTAACAGATTATTTCTTATCAGACACTCTTGCTTCTACATATCTCGGTCTGATTGCTTTTTTAGACAACCGTGCAAAGTTGTTGATGAATAAGCTTGTGATTCATTACAGCCAGATCCTTCTCCCACAAACTGTTATGTAACTGTATCTTTCACATCCTGTGAAAGAAGAAAACTTGGCGCTTTGTCCTCATTGAAATGCATCTTCATTTTTTTCGGTTCACTTCTCTAGCTTAACGAAAAAATCATCCTGAATTGCAATCTTTTCTTCAAATTGTACACACCACCGAGGGGCTTTGTCTCATCTTCGATTACAGTAAAGGCATTATTTGTATCACAGAATCATAGAATCGACTGGGTTGGAAAAGACCTCAGAGATCATCAAGTCCAACCCTTGGTCCAACTCCAGTCCATTGACTAGATCATGGCACTAAGTGCCATGGCCAATCTCAGTTTAAAAACCTCCAGAATCCAGCACCTCCCTGGGCAGCCATTCCAATGCCTGACCACTCTCTCTGCACATAATTGCTTTCTAATCTCCAGCCTAAATTTCCCCTGGCAGAGTTGAAGCCCATGGCCCCTTGTCCTATTGCTGACTGCCTGGGAGAAGAGACCAATCCCCACCTGGCTAGAATTGCCCTTCAGGTAGTTCTAGAGAGTGCTGAGCTCACTTCTAAGCCTCCTCTTCTCCAGACTAAACAAGCCCAGCTCCCTCAGCCTCTCCCCATAGGGCTTGTGTTCAAGTCCCTTCCCCAGTCTTGTTGCTCTTCTCTGGATCCGCTCAGCACTTCAATGTCTTTCCTGACCTGAGGGGCCCAGAACTGAACACAATACTCCAGGTGTGGCCTCCCCAGTGCAGAGCACAGGGGAAGGGTCACTGCCCTTGTCCTGCTGACCACGCTCTTTTTGATACAGGACAGGATACCACTGGCCTTCTTGGCCACCTGGGCACACTGTTGACTCATGTTGAGCTTCCTGTCAATTAGTATCCCCAGTCATTAACAAAAACATTGAAAAAAATGTGGACTTGGGAGGAATCTTACGGGATCTCTACTCCATAGCTACTTTCTGCACTTTATTTAAGTAGCAGGTAGGATTTCTTACTTAGTTTTGTACCTCAGGCGTTATTTAGGCCACACTTCTTTTGCTTGCCTACAAAAATTTCCCATTGCAAAAAGCTACACTAAATTAAGAGCTGGCTTCCCCTGTCATTCCATCACTGGAGGAATTTAGGTTGGTTTGACATTGTTTGTTCTGTATGCATCCACAATAATTGCTCGTCACTTTAGTTTTCCGCTGAGTGCTTCTAGAAAGCTTGATGGTTTATTCTGCCACTTTGTACAGGTTATATAAAGCTGACTGATCCACAGTTTCCTGACTTCTTTCTCTCCCCTATCCTCTTTTCAAATATTGTCATATTTGTACCTGACAAACTGCCCATCATCTGAAATTTCAAAATAATGATCTGTAATCTGTTGTTGCTCTAATGAGTTGAGTCCTCAGGTATGGTGCTCATCACAGATAAACAACCTGAGATTGGTTCACCTACAGAAGTGCTCCCAACTCTTTTCCTTCCCTAGTCCCACCCTGAGGACCCCTCCCACTGTCCAGTTTTCACTGGTACTATTTCATCCGATCTATTTAAATAAAGAAGACATTTCAGCCTGCTAAGCCTCTTCTACATCTCTTATCCAACCACAATGGCTTAAATGACCATGGACTATATCACCTCCAGTGCCTGTGCAGCAGCACAGTCCTCACAGAAACTTGGACAGAACATCCAACACCACAGATCGGTCCCATCTCATCACCCTTGTGCCCTACTCACATACATGCTGGTGGGTCTTCTCACCACCAGAGGAGGGCAGAGGACACCGGACAGTCCATACCTTTTGCCAATTCCATAGAACACTGGGCAGCAAAGCTGGAAAATGCTCTGTGAAGTGTGAAACCAGCAGCGCTAACTGGTGTGTCCACAGAGCAGTTTGTAACTCACACCTTCTCAGAAATGAAAGGAAGACCCTGGTGAACGTTCACTTTGAGTGTGCTAAGCTGCAGACCCACTTTTGGCTCATTGGCTGCTCTTCCTCCCTCATATTTTAAAATGGAATTTTTCTCTTTCCTGTGCCTCACCCATAACAGGGTCTTCTCACCAGCCTTTTCTTGGTCCTAGACAATTTGGCCACCACAGCACCTTCCATTTCCTTATCTTGTCGCCTCTTCAGGCAGAGCACCACCAGTCAGTGCTCCCCCACTCTGCTTTGTGTCCCTTTCAAGTTCCCTACTTCAACATCTTTTATGCTTTGGTCCTCATTCTCTTTCTTTTCATCTCCTCTCCCCTAATTTCCTTCCTCTCTGTTTTTCCAGGCATTGCCCTCTTCTCCTATTGGGGGTAGGAGAAAGTGGGAAGATGTGGAAGGAAGTGGGTTTAGCTTTGCTAGGAGCAGGTTAACACCCACCCCTAGAGGGGAAAGAACAGAAACCACAGTCAGTGTAGGTGCCTAAAGAAGTAACAGCCTAGTTAAGCCTCTTGTAGTTTCTGTCCTTGTCTACTGGAAGCTAAGCATGGAGCTTCATGGAGCTTCACTGCCAGTAGAAATACCCTGTGTTAGAACTAGGCGAAGGACAGTAATGTCCAACCTTGGATTTCATTGCTTAGATGGTTTATGTTGGAACAGACAGAGCTAACAGCTTCAAATCCTTCAGGAACGGTGTTTTTACTGCTACTGAAGAGTTACAATCTAGTGTGAAGTGCATGGCCTAATACCTTCTTATGAACTTCTACAGGGTGAACATGCTGTAAATAAGGGACAACCTGCTGCTTTTCTTGGAGGGCCAGACCCAAGATGAGAAGAGACTTCTTCCTCCCTCTGCCTGTGTTGCTCCAATTCTACTGGCCTGACCTTATGGATCTACTATCAGCAGTATAAAAATTCCATACGTTCTTCCATATTCGAAGTAACTTAGTACTTATACATGCTAATCCCTAAAGGAACTAGTGCTAGCTGGAACAAGGATAGCATAAGCACATTATTGGAAATGCAAGGTTTTACACAGCTATTCCTAAAAATTTACCATGAACATCTTCAAAAGAAAAATATTCCAAAGCAGTTCTATCTTCCACAACACATCCAGGATGCCAAGCTAAATAAACCTCTGCTGAGCAGAAGAGCTCAGGAAAAATACATGTAGCTGTGTGGGAGGAATGCCTTTTATGATAAAGTTCTTGTCTTCTGCAAAAGTCACAGAAACACACTTACCCTTCTTCTTGAGCAGCCAAGGAATTCTGAGACAGTTTGGATAGGTTCTTAGCATATTCCTCCTCAATCTTTATCCTAAACTCAGAGAGAAAGGGAGGAAATAAAAAGACAGCAGTAAGCAAGCTTTATGGCATAAACCCACACACATAATTTAAAGAAATTATCTGCATTTTAACAGAACTTGCCACAGGAATTTTCCTTTCAGCCTCCAGGGCTTGGCAGCACCAGTTACAGGATCCATATCTCTCCCCTCAATACGCTAAAAATGCAATAGCAAGAGCAGGGATATATAGAGGACAGCATGTGTGATAAAATTAGAAGAAAAAGCTACAGTTCTGGAGAGCAAATAACAAGGACAAAGTGTTTCTACTGTGCAACATGGACTGTCTGCAAAACTGGGCTCACTTGAGAAGCATGTGTTTCAGTCTGCTGCTGAACGTCAGGCTGCACGTTCCTGAAGTGGAGATGAAGGAATGCAGTGATCCAGAAGGAATCAAAACGAGGTGTGGGGGTTTGGGGTGCTGCACTGCACCTTTTCTACAGACACCGAACGCATCTTGCTCCCTGTCACAGGCAACGAAGCTGATGAAGATGTGGCAGGGGCTTCTGTCATTGACACGTGGTGGTGCAGCCCCTGCCCTTCACCCATCCCACCTGCTGCCCTGGCCTCTCCATTGCCCTCACCAGAATGGGATCTGAGCTTGCGACGGGTGCGGGTTCAGAAGAGGGAAGGCTGGCAAAGAACTGCTGTGGGAATGGCTGCCGGGAGAAGAACAAGTGGAGCTGTTGAGTGAGGGGACAAGGGTGAATGCTGTTTGCACAGCAGGGAGGGAAGGAGCAGCTGCTGGTTCAGAGGTGACATGCATGATGCCTGAAACCCTAACAGCATCTCCCCTGGATTACACACAGAATCCCAGAATGTCAGGGGTTGGATGGGACCTGGAAAGCTCATCCAGTGCAATCCCCCCATGGAGCAGGAACACCCAGATGAGGTTACACAGGAAGGTGCCCAGGCGGGTTGGAATGTCTGGTTCCAGCTTCAGTCCAGGCTCTGGGATTTCAAGTGTTACTTGTAATGCAAGTAGGTGCACTAATAACGGGGCAGACTGCCTTGGTAAGGAGGAAACAATAAAAAATAACAATAAAACGGCGAATTGGTTCTTGCTTTAGAGCCCCAATTACGAGACATAAATGGTTTCACCCTAGCCTGGTATCCTGTCATTGGCTTTGGCCAAAACACCTTGAGCACCTCAAAAGAGGCTAAAAACCAAGATGAACCTCAAAATGGGAAAAAAAGCCTCTTGGACTCTAGATTGTGGTGACTGTGGGGGACTCCTGAGCCTTGTGAGACAACCTCCAGAAACCTCCATGGCTGTTTCACAGTTATTGCAGCTTCACACCAAAAATACCCCAAAGTTTCTTGTTTCCACTAGTTTGAAAACTTGCAGAATTTTACTCCCTGTGTAGTCAGAAGTATCAGAGATTATAAGTGCATTGTGGCCCCATACAGTCTTGACTTTATTAGTTCTTGTTGCTCTTTGGATGTTTATTCCCTGATCTCTTATGCCTTTTTTTTTTTTAATAAGGTACTTTTTGTGCCCATACTCACAAAAACTAGAGAGCTACAAAGGGAGGAGAAGATGATCCGATGTGACTGCCATGCAAGAAGAAACTAAATAGATTAAGACAACACAGGGAACATGGAGAAAAGGTGATAGAGGATATCTGACAGACAGCTACACAACTGTCACTGCATGAAGATAGTGGCTGTAAGTCTTTTAACACTATTTCTCCAGATTAGGAAGCAACAATGAAATTAGCAGGCAACAGAAGCATCGTTACTTGTCCTGTAGTGCATAAAATGCAGAACTGCAAACTGTTGCAGTGGTCGAAAATGTAAGAAGACTCAAAAGGATTAGACAAACAGTGGAAGATGTTTATAAGTATCCGCTGAACGTGGAAGACCTAAGGCAAACTCTGGAAACTCCCAAACTTCTGGTTATTGAAGGTGGGAGGACAGAGACTCTCAGGCTCTTTTCCTCTTGCGCACCCAATACTGCCACAGTCAGATGAACGTCAGTGGGCTACACAGACCTTCATCGGATCACCAGGGCTGTTTTCCTGTGTTTCTTTTCCTGTAGCTATATCATCTGCTACTTATTCTGAATTTTCTAAGCATATACCAGCTTAATTAAAAAGTGAGTGACCAAAAGCCTAAGACAGTGTTCCTTTGCTAATAAAACCACTATTTCTTATACTTTTCTCCACTACTTGGAGAGACTGATGCTATTCATGGCAGTCTGTACATTTTCTCAGATGTTTTGGAGTCACAGAATCCCAGAATGTCAGGGGTTGGAAGGGACCTGCAAAGCTCATCCACTGCAATCCCCCCATGGAGCAGGAACACCCAGATGAGGTTACACAGGAAGGTGTCCAGGCGGGTTGGAATGTCTGCACAGAAGGAGACTCCACAACCTCCCTGGGCAGCCTGGGCCAGGCTCTGACACCCTCACCAGGAACAAGTTTCTTCTCAAATTTAAGTGGAACCTCCTGTGCTCCAGTTTGAACCCATTGCCCCTTGTCCTGTCACTGGTTGTCACCCAGAAGAGCCTGGCTCCATCCTCCTGACACTCACCCTTTAGATATCTGTAAATGTTAATGAGGTCACCCCTCAGTGTCCTCTTGTCCAGCTCCAGAGCCCCAGCTCCATCAGCCTTTCCTCACACGGGAGATGCTCCACTCCCTTCAGCATCTTGGTGGCTGCGCTGGACTCTCTGCAGCAGTTCCCTGTCCTGCTGGAACTGAGGGGCCACAACTGGACACAAGATTCCAGGTGTGGTCTCCCCAGGGCAGAGTAGAGGGGCAGGAGAACCTCTCTGACCTACTGACCACCCCCTTGTAACCCACCCCAGGTACCACTGGCTTCCTGGCCACAAGGGCCCAGTGCTGGCTCATGGTCATCCTGCTGTCCCCAGGACCCCTTACTTGAATGCAAATGCTGGACCGTGTTTTCACTTTGGACTTAAAATAATTCTTTCCTTTTTTCACACCCACATCCTTGATCTTTCAGTTCAGTCAATTTACTAATTATTTTTTTCTCTTTCCTGAGGTCTGTCTTATTACAATTCCAAGTCTGTATTATAACCCTACCTTTGTCAATAAGAACCGAATGAATACATAATTGCGCAGTCTAAGATTGCTATTTACAAGTAGTTCATCTAAAAGCGTTTAAATTTCAGTTAGTTGTTGGTTATTTGATGAAGAAATGGGGTTATCTTGTCTCATCCCAGCTTCCTATGTAAAACTATTTTTATTAGCTGCTTGAAACTCATCTCCAGAAGGCTGGTTGTACAGATGGGAGAGAATTTTTCTGGACATGAAAACCCCTAGTTAAACATGGTCTCATATTCCCTGAGCCACCTGATGGTCATCAAGAAAATCTTGGAATGTAAAGGTTCCCCTGATGCTCTGAGCTTTCATTTCCACGAGTAACCTCTCCAGCTCAACACCGTCCTCCTCCTTTTCCACACAGAGCAGTCTCGAATCATTTGTTCCAAACAGAAGAAAAATATATATCCATCTTTTTGTAACTCCCATCTAGAACCTCTTCACACTCAATTCCAAACCTTCTTTGTTTCCAGCACACAGTGAATGTTTTCTGTCTTTTCTTCTGCAGCATGCCTATCCCTTCTTCTGCTGAGGACACGGACATGCCTCTTCCCAGTGTCACAGCTGCTCTTTCCTCTCTCTCCCTCATTTCATGCCATCTTTCCTTCCCTCTTGAATGCTGCTTTCTTTTGTTTTTTGTCAAATTCCATTATAGATTACTTTCTTTGGAGTAGCTTTCCCCCTCTTTTCCCTGGCCACAGCTATCACAGCCTTCTCTTCACCTTCTAACTTAGCAAGACTACTTCTCAATTGTATTATTCCTTTCTTCTACTGGTCTCCTCTGGTCACACTTTTTCATGGGTCACAGAGGCAACTGTCTCTCATACTGTCACACATCAAAGGCATCAGGAACCACACATGGATGCTGTGCACTCTGCACCTCATTTATCAGACCATCTTTATTGCCTGTGCTATACTTGGCATTTCTCCACTGCTGCCATATCCCCAATACTACAAGAAAAGGTGAGAGGGAGAAAGAAAACAAACCACAAATGAATCAACTGTCTGCAAACTGCCCAATGGAACCGCCTCCCAAACACCAACACAGGTGCCTGTTTGTTGCCCTATTCATTGCTTCCACCCCTATTGATTTATATCAGCAAAGCCATGCTGTGTCTGCAGCAGCAGAGGAAGGCAATACCAACTCAGCAGCAAGCACCAATGTAGAGGCAATGACAGGGGACAACAGCTCCTTCAATGGGTGCAATTGCCTCCAGGAGAGAACATCCATCAGTGCGCTCTGCCTTCCTTCTGGGAATAAACACCGCTTGTTCCCTATCGGCTGTTCTCAAGTTTGGAGAGTCATCCTCAAGATGATTTACACTGGCTTGGACACATGAAAAGCGATTTCAAATAATAGTGACACCACTTATGAGTAATGATGTCACATCGTCTCCTGCACACGGCTGAGCTGAGCATCCACCAACTGGTTGCTTGGTGCTCAGTGCACTTTCCATGTCAGCACACCAACAGACCACTAAAAGGATTCTGTCATTTTCTGGTAGCGACATCTGCCTTTATGATTTGGGGTTCACATTAAATATCTGTATGTGCAATTTAGCTCCATAACCAGCTTAAGTCCCATGTGATGTCTTTTTACATCTTCCCCCAGGAAACTGCGCCTATGCTCCATATCAACAAATTGCCTCTCTGCTTTTCAGACAAAATATTTCCTTTGTAAATGTCATCTCTGCTCTGTTTTCTTATCACGTCCATGTTTTTGCCTTGAATCTGCAACTTAAAACCTTCTTGGTCCCCTCTATCTGAAGGGACAGCTTGTGCGCAACATGAATGAACAGGCACAGCAGAAGAGAGGAGTGAGAGCTGGGGAAGACTGGAGAGCGTGGATGGACATTGAATGAAATGCTCTTTAAGAACTGACAGTGTATTTTTTACATAGTTTGTGCTATGTCATCTAAATCAGTAAAAAAAAGAATTGCCATAAATAGTTAATTTGGTAGTAAAGTGCTAATTACCTTTCTCGGACGAACTCTGCCATTTCTTTCTGCATTTGTTTCCCTTTAAGTTGCTTTTGAAGAAGAATTTCAAATCCCGACACTGTATTGTTCCCTTGGGAATCCTTCTTATCGGCCTGGAAGGAAAAAGGAAGTTGAACAAAAAGGTGTGAGGATTAGAAACACGGACACGCCGTTCCCAGAGGCAGCTGCCCAGGCAGCCTGAGCAATGGTGGTGTCCAAAGAGCCTGTGAGAGCTGATGGTCGCAGCACCTCGGCCCAGCTTGGAGAACAACCCAACACTTTCTCTTTCCTCCTCCTCTTATTCCTTTTTGTTATTAAAAGAAAAAAGAAAATAAGTTTTACAGTTACACGAGGGCAAGTGCTGCTGCGCCTCCAATAGCCACCTTTTTGTAAGTGAAGCTGTTTTTTATTGGAAATGCTTCAATAACTGAAAATACATGTGAAATTCATAAAATCTTCATTGTTGAAGTGGTATTGCCCCCCAAAAAGGGTTTTCCAGTGTAAGGTATTTTCTATCAGCTCCACACTCGAAGGACTACTGTATCATTTTAATCTGATCCAGGATGCTGAAAGCAGAGCTAAGCATGAGAGAGCACACACAGAAATACAGCCACTGGAGACCTCCCGTGCTGAAGGCTGCGTTAAAACTGCTCAATTTGAGTTACTAATGCACCTGTCCCTCGCAAACCTCATCCTTTAACAACTAATATATCATCTGGCCTCCAGAACATCCCATCGGTTTTACAATTTAACATAAAGTTTGTAACTATGTGCTTGCTTTAATTGCGGTACCCCCAGTTTCCTTGTACATCCCCAGGTCTCACACTCTGGGAAACACTGAAATAATATTCCCTGTCAGCTGGCTCGCTATCCCCCACTCTGCTGCACAGCCCTTTTGGCTGAGGTGTTTTGAGATGTGTAGTTTGTCCTACATCCTCCCCATTTCCTGACCAAAACCATCTCCTGACAGCTGACCTTGCCCCTCTGGATGCTCTTCTGACAATCGCCCACATCTCGGAGCAGTTAGATGGTTTCCATCTGATCTTCACTGGTGTCCTCAGTCCCCCTGGTGCTGCCCTAATGTGTTTCAGCCTGAATTCTCCTTTACCTTGTACTGCAACTCAGGCTGTTTGTTCCACTTTTTTGAAAGCTCAGGAGCTGCAATATGGCATGTGGCTGGCTGCCCACTTACCCAGAAATAATCACAGTAGCTCCACTCCGAAGGTTTCAGCAACTGCTGCTCTGGCATTACGTCAGGGTGGGGGAAAGTCACGCAGTTTATCTGTAAAAAAAGGCAAAAGAGAGTTAAAAGGAAATGAAATTTAGCTGTTGATGAGAAATATGCAAATGAAGGGCCATATACAAACGCTTCCAATCAGAAAATCCACAGTGAATGCATGTCAGTAAAGAAAAATTTGTCGTTGCACAGAAACAGCAGCTAAATATTCCCAGAAAGCTCCTCGCAAGCAAGCAATAAACTCCCCGTTTTGCATGAGGAAAACCTGCTGGATTTGGAAAGCGCTGCACAGGGAGTTCTCCTGGATTCCCGACTGTGGCAAACGTCCTGATGTGAAGCACCCTAAAGCACGCCCTGAACACAAGAGCTACCACGAGCAACAGAGAGCACTGAAGGCACTATTGGTGTATCTCGTTGGAAAATCTTGGCTATGTCAGTCTCTTACAGGATTACCAAAGAAAAGTGTTATTTTTTCAGTGCACAGCCCTTCTATCTACCCCAGAGACCTTTTCAAATGGAAGTGATGCTCCCTGCAAAAAGGAACAGGGGTCCCTAATGTGAGCCAGCCTTCAGTGCAAAAAAAACACAGCGACTTGAGACAGGATTCAGCACATAGTCATTCAACAAAGGTAGAAAAAAGTGCCAGCACTCATTAAGTTATCACAGTAGAAAATGTAGCTTGCTAAAAGCACAGTGAAAGCGAAGAGCGTGGCAGCTATGGCAGAACATGCTGCAGAATAACTCTGGATGCAGTTAAGCCCTTCAGGGGAAATATCAGTAAGAGTCAGAACTCACTGCCAGGACACAATGCTCGCCTAAAATTCCTGCTGAAAGCAGCCCCTCTTATCGCACCTGCAGGTTCACTGCACACTCTGGGTACTTGTGTATTAATCAAGAAACCAAGAGAAAATGGGGAGAGAAGACTCGGAGATGTAACCACATGGGTCTGAGGGTTTTTTTGGATCAGTTAACATTCGGAGGGAATCCAAAACCAAAGCTAGTACAGCTGCACAGGCAGTGAATCTGCCTTTGGGCTATTCAGAAAGGATCAAAAAGGACCCAGCACCAGACTGCAAAGTGCTGACACAGTGTACACCCACCATGCCAGAGCAAAGCAGACAAAGCCTTTAGCTGATACAACACTGTTCCTGCAAACCCACACTGGCTCTGCTGCTGGCTGTCCATGCTGAAGTGTCAGAGGCTGTCCTGGATATAGTGCAAGAGCTTTCTCCACTCCCCTCTGCCACAAAATCACTCTTTCCATTTTGAAGTCCATTTCAAAGCAGGAATATTGTGTCCAGTTGTGGCCCCTCAGTTCCAGCAGGACAGGGAACTGCTGGAGAGAGTCCAGCGCAGCCACCAAGATGCTGAAGGGAGTGGAGCACCTCCCGTGTGAGGAAAGGCTGAGGGAGCTGGGGCTCTGGAGCTGGAGGAGACTGAGGGGTGACTCATTCATGGGGATCAATATGGAAAGGGGGAGTGTCAGGAGGATGGAGCCAGGCTCTTCTGGGTGACAACCAGTGACAGGACAAGGGATAACGGGTACAAACTGGAACACAAGAGGTTCCACTTAAATATGAGAAGAAACTTGTTCCTGGTGAGGGTGGCAGAGCCTGGCCCAGGCTGCCCAGGGGGGTTGTGGAGTCTCCTTCTGTGCAGACATTCCAACCCGCCTGGACACCTTCCTGTGTAACCTCATCTGGGTGTTCCTGCTCCATGGGGGGATTGCACTGGATGAGCTTTCCAGGTCCCTTCAACCCCTGACATTCTGGGATTCTGTGAAGACCGCTTATTTCAACCGAGAAAGGACCAAACTCTTCCCATGAAGACAGCAGTATTTAAAGGCAGATTTCTAGGGCCCAGCATTGTCACACTGGGTAATGAGAAGGGGGAAATAGGCACCTCAATGTATTTTGCAGCTTTTACCAGCAGACTGGCTACCGTGGCACACAGAGGTGACATGCAGCAGCAGCACATATAGCAGCACACAAGTTGTTTTCTGCAGCTCAAAAACTGCAAAGGGAAACCGCAAGGGAAATTCATATTCCCCGCTAAAAATGGCACCTGCTTCACAAAAACTAAATCTATGTCGGTTGGAAGCTGCTTATTAAGACTCCCCATTACACCACTAATGCCCTGAAGAAATAAACACGGAGTCACTGGAAATGCTCACGCTGGGACTGGTGAAGGCATCATACACACCACACCACGTCCACACACACAGCGGGATCAGTGACACACACCAACCGCCATGAGAATAAAGCTAATTCATCTGCTTCTCGGAGACTATCATCAGACTCTAAGCTTTATGAATAAATCAAACACCCTTCACTTCCCAGAAGCTTATATTTAATTGTCTAGAAATTATGCTGAATTGCCTAGAAAAACATCGTGAGGCCATTTGGGTCTCATATCACATTTAAAAGGAAATGGGTGTTGGAATTCAAGAAATAAAATGTAGAAGTTTTTTCAGTCTTAAAAAAAAAAAGAAAAATGTAAAAAGAAAAAGAAAAATAAGAAAAAAGGAAAAAATAAAAAAAGATTATTTGTGTGGTAAACAGAACTTACAGTTTTCTACACAAAGTCCCAGAGGGGGCATGAAAACTTTCAAAACTCTAGAAGTATTCCTAAAAATGGCTGTGGAGGAAATCCTATGGTTCTTTCCTTCCATCATCACAGATTTCTAATATTTAACCAGGAGCTCTCAGATCTGTATTTCTGAACATTCCTACAACCTTTCATGGTTTCCCAGCAGGGAGGGAACACGGGGCTGGCACTGAGCAGGACATGGCCGTATCTCACTCCCCGTGTCATCCACCCCTGAAATTCTCCTTTTCCAGTTTCTAAAATCAAAGATAGCTGGAAAAAAAGCTCTCTGGTTTACCAGCATAGTCCCATCGATGAGCTTTGTGACTGATGGCAAAGAGAGCCAAAGCATATCGCAATGGTAACCGGGCAAAGAAAACTTCAAATGGGAAAGAGCGTTGCAGGGCTGGGGGGCTGTGGCATTGTTCAGTGAGTTGTTTCCTGGTTGGGGGGGTAGGGGTTAGTTTGTTGTTGTTTTTGTTAATGACAGAATCACAGAATCAACTGGTTTGGAAAAGACCTCAGAGATCATCAAGTCCAACCCTTGGTCCAACTCCAGTCCATTGACTAGATCATGGCACTAAGTGCATGTGCAATCTCAGTTGAAAAACCTCCAGGGCCGGTGAGTCCAGCACCTCCCTGGGCAGCCATTCCAATGCCTGACCACTCTCTCTGCACAGAATTGCTTTCTAATCTCCAGCCTCAATTTCCCCTGGCAGAGTTGAAGCCCATGGCCCCTTGTCCTATTGCTGATGCCTGGGAGAAGAGACCAATCCCCACCTGGCTAGAATTGCCCTGCAGGTAGTTCTAGAGAGTGCTGAGCTCACCTCTAAGCCTCCTCTTCTCCAGACTGAACAAGCCCAGCTCCCTCAGCCTCTCCCCATAGGGCTTGTGTTCAAGTGCCTTCACCAGTCATGTTGCTCTTCTCTGGACCCGCTCCAGCACTTCAATCTCTTTCCTGACCTGAGTGGCCCAGAACTGAACACAATACTCCAGGTGTGGCCTCCCCAGTGCAGAGCACAGGGGAAGGATCACTGCTCTTGACCTGCTGACCACGCTAGTTTTGATACTGGAATTATTTATGGACGGACTATAGTGATATTGAGATGAAGCTGTTCTGTGCATGCTTGAGGACATTATCTGCCTTTAGAGATTAAGCATACTCCTCAAGAAGTCAAATAAAGAAAAAAACCTCTTAAATAAATAGTGTGGTGTAATGTCAATCCAGCTGTGTGCTCTTCTGTAGAAGTCATGCTTCCAGATTAAGGTAGTGGCCTTAAAATACTAAGCAGTGTAAAGCAGTGTACGCTAATTATAACTCTTACTTAGAAGAGCAGACGGTAAAATGTGGTATAAACCTTCCATAATTAGATTTTCAACTCTTAGGTGATCCTGCTCCGGCGGGGGGATTGGACTGGATGAGCTTTTGAGGTGCCTTCCAATCCCTGACACTCTGTGGTTCAGTGATGTTTAACAGCATTAAATGGCTCTGTCCGCCCTGGGGCAGTGACACCCCCTCCCTTGGCCTGGGACCTCTGCTCCCACCAACTGCATCCCCGACAGCCGCTCTGGGCAAGATCCACATTCAAACAACATGGTAAGACCAGAGCTAATCTCTTTCCACAATGCTGACGAGCCACCCAGGCCTGAACGAGAGCGTGTGGGAGCTGATCTTTACAGCTCTAAGCGCCAGTAAGAAATAAAACCAATTAAAACACTTATCTCAGGAGTCACACAACTTGAAGGGGAAACAAGGCGTTATGACCTGCATGACGTTTTCACAGGCTCTCCTGGGACAGCCAAGGTGATAATCAGCCTCACTAGTCCTCACCCAGCTTCTTCGCTAATAAAAACTGGCTGTTGTCAGCTTGCAACGAAGCAAAATTAATGACAAGACAGCAGCAAGCCGGACTGCAAGCATCGGCTGAGCTAACGTGCCTGTGCTTCCAGCTGCCACCGGACACGAGTGGCATCAAAACCACAGGATCGCAGAGCCGGGAGGAAGGGACAGAGCCAGACACGCTGTGGAAAACACGCTGACAACAAAGCCCCGCGGGGGGGAGAAGGAAACCAGACAAGCACCACACGTTGAGGTATTTCTTTCAACAAGCCTTTTGTGGACCAAACGCAATAAATAGATTAAAACACTTTTGCCTGTACACTGATCACAAGCAAAAGCAATTATACTCTTAGCAGCTAAATATTACAGCTCATATTTCATATGATTACATTGGCAGCGATGGCAAAATGAGCTGTTTACATTGCCGGTGACTCTTGCCTGTGTCTGAGGGTAAAGAAGCAGCAAAGTCGCAGGGAAGCAGGTGAGTACACAGGATTTGCACAGGGGCAGTGTGCACCAGAGTAAGAAACTGTGTTGGGTTGGACACGAACATTCATTTCATGGATTTCAAAGTCCTCAGGAGGCTTTGAAGTTGCTACCAGCACTTACCAGTAACTGGGACATTGCCAAGCAACATGAATAAAACAAGAATAATTTGATCAAGGCTTAGATAACTACATGTTTATTACATAAGACACTATATAAATAAATGAGCGGACAGTGGGTGAGCTTACTGTGCTGTGCTAAAGCGACCGAAGCAGGGCAAAATTCTTGCTCATTTCTTCAACTTAAAAATGCGGATTATTTTTCCTGATTTCTGCACATTCCCAGCACTTCAAACACAGCACAGCTGTGCCAGATTGCCCAACTTCAATATCTACTTTACAGTTTCAGCTGGGAGCCAAAAAGTACAATGGCCAACGCCACTAGATGTAATGAGTTCACCTGCCAAATGGGATCATTTGGGCAAAAGAGTCAAACGCAAAGGCCGGAGGAGATCCCAGAAGAGCTTATGCACAGACTAAGGCATGGGCAGTATGAACTCTGCCCAGACAGGGAAGGCCAGGAACAGCCAGGCTGTGTCTAGGTAGCTTCAACATCATGAGTTTGCATGTGGATTTAGCGGTGGCAGGGTGATCCCACAGCTACAGTACCACATAAGGGGAGAACAGACAACTGAAGGCCTCAAAGTTAAAACAACCGATTGATACACTGTCTATTTCAAAGGGAAGATTCTGTCGAAAGTGTTTCAGAGCCCTCTTTATTCGGTCCAGAGATGACTGGGACAGTGCCTGTCACAGCCGGGGTTTCTGAGTTCCTGCCATGCCCGGGGCAGAAGGGACAAGGGTACTGAACGTGCAGCCTCACGCTGCGTTCATCACATTGTGTCAGGCAAGGGGCACAGCACCAGAAAACCCCAAGTTACTGCATGTAGGCTGCCCCTCTTCCCATCTGCAGCACATGTCTGTTCATGTGTCCAACATAAGCCATACAAAACACCAGCATTTTCCAGGTCATGCAGTATCTTGACAAAGCACTAGATCATTCTTCAGAAAGAAACCCACACTCAAAAATACCGTATCATCAGACGGAGCTTTGTCCCTGAGCCAATGTCCCCCTGTGCCTTCTCCATTTAACTCTCCATCACCTGTGGCCCAGGAGTTTCAGCTTCCACAGGTAACTCCCTTTCAGAGGGAGGAATCAGCAAACCATCCAGCCTCAGACTAACGAGTGCACCTTGCAACTCACCGCAAAATCAACAGACCGCAGACCTGCACCGCTGCTTCCTAAGTGAGCATCAATAATTTGTGCAAGCAGCAGTTTCATAACAGCCTCTGATATAACCCAGCAGGGGCTTCCCTTCCAAAGAAAACAAACAACACAGTGTGGTAACATTCATTTACCAAAGAGAAAACAGTATGCTCTTCTTCTTGTTGGGTGCGTATAGAGCAGAAATACTCCAGCTCCCACCTGCCTTCAGGATTTCCAAAAGTTGTGCTCCCAAATGGCTACTTGGATGTAGAAGAGGCAGATGGATTCCTAAGAAGAAGGGATCGAACTGCTGGCCCTCTGCTGAAAGCGGTGAAACAGTGACAGTGGGAACAGGCTGGACACCAGCTGATGTCTGCAGTTTGTGCATCACAGGATTTCAGTTTGGGGGGGGGGTTGCTGGACTGAGAGCTCCAAAGTTAATCACAGAATTCCACTCTGCAAGAAGGGATTCTGCCTGAGCACTGCTACAGACCGAGAAAAACCATCTGACAGCAAGCTAAGGATGTGCCCTGCAGCTCTCTTAACCAGAACATCCCAACGTCAGCTTGAGTGACACTCAACAAATATAACCTCCTAGGAGACAGTGGGAAAAAGTACACTGCTTTACAGTTTACACTACCTATGAGAATGCTGGTGTTCACAATGCTTCCTTGATGTAGGCAATGGCTTGGAGCAAACAGCTGTTAAAATTAGCTTGTTTTTGTGTGTCTGATGTGTTGTACTTGAAAGCTTTGGACTTCTGCTGGAGAGACACACACCTGGTGACCCTGACATAATACAACACTTTCTTGCTTTGCAGATGCTACCAGATGCCACATGGGTCAGCAAATATGACACTAACACCCACCCTCAGTGAATATTTCAGAACATAAGCACTGTCACTCTTGTGCTGCACCTGTACCCATGCAGGGGAGCCCGCTGGTGCCTCTGGACAGCACGTTCAGCCCTGGGTTTGCTCCAGCCCACCCCGACCTGGGCAGCGGGAGCTGCAGTAGGTGGCTCAGACACGTTTCCAGCCCCTGCGGTCCTGCAGATTCCGCAGGACATTTGCGAATCTGCCCAAATCAACTTACTCCATAACATACCACCCTCTCAAGACACTAATTAATGGTAAAAATAGGTTTTTCCTTCTTAATGACTGATTTGGATAACTAAATAAACGGTTGATTTTTTTTCCCCTAAAAACACAAACCCGTACCTACATGGCAATGACCGACTTGCACTGCAGTCAGCGACACCTGTACGTGCTCCTTTCGAACCCCTGTCCCTGTCACCAGAAACCCGGGGAATCACGCCTAATGATGGCTAAATCAACAGGCTGCATGAGAACACGTAGACAACAACCTCCTCCTCATAGTAACAGTCAACAATGATATGTAACATTAAATTATTCCTTTTGTTCTCGTGGATTTTACACTCTGCCAATGCTTGCAGCTGTAAGCATGTTTATCGCCCCTCCCTTACCACTGCAATTCATTCATCTGCTCATTCATCTTCTTTATTATTTCCTTTTAAATAAACCTTTCTATTTCCAGTTACTGTCATCAATCTATTTTAATTTCCTTCCTGTTTCTAAACATCTGTCCTGCACTGAGCACTCCAGAAGTGCAAATTGTGTTCCAATGAGGTCACCAGGCATACAAAAGATATTAATATCTGTAAACATGATACTGAGAACATCTTGAGTCAGCTATATGTGAGATTAACTTCATAGTGAAACCTAAAATCTTTGCCTATACTTCTCAACAGAAATCTTCACTCATACACTCTGGCACAGAAAAATGAAGATGCTGCCCTATCAAGGCAATGACCAATCTCCTCCGTGCTCACCTTTCAGTGCTTCTCGGCTGCTGGGGCAGGGGGACGGTCACCAGGTGAAGTTTTATCAGGACGCCTGGCCCACAGCCGGCACCTCTGGAGCACGCGTGTTCCCCTTCCTCGCTCTGTTCTTACCCCCCTCTCATCCCAGAACCACCAGAATCAAAAAGGAAACGCTACTGGAATTCTGCCCAGGGCGGAGATCCCAAAGCCCACCTGGGCCCCCGACTTATTAGTGTTTAAACACCGAAATCACCCTGCCCGCCCGCCTCCCCCGGCCCCGCACTCACCGTCAGGCTGCTCTCCTTGCTCTGCCGCCGCGGCGCCGCCGGGGACCCCGGGGCCTGTGGAGACAAGCGGGGCGCAGCGTCACGGCCGCTCTCGGAGCACAGCATGGCGGGCGCTACGCGGACCCCATGGCCCGGCTGTGCGGCTCGGCTGGGCTGAGCCTGGCACCGCTCGGCTCGGCTCGGCAGAGCCCGGCTCGGCTCAGCTCAGCTCAGCTGGGCTCAGCTCCGTACGGTACGGTAAGGCGCGGCTCGGCTGAGCTCGGCACGGCTCAGCACACCTCAGCCGTGCTCAACTCAGCTCCGCTCGGCGCTGCTCGGCTGGGCGCGGGGCGGGGGGAGCTGAAGGCCGCCTCCCCTCGCCGCCGCCCGCCCGAGCGGCCAATGGCGGGCAGGGCCGGGCCGAGCCGGGCGGCCGAGCCCGCTCCCAGGCGGGCTGGCCCTCGGGGGTGCACCGGCCCCGTGCTCCGCCTCTCGACCCCGCCGCGGGCTGCAGCCGGGACCGAGCCGCGCCGCCGGGACCGAGCCGCGCCGCCGGGACCGAGCCGCGCCCGCCGGGGCAGTGCGGTCCCGGCCCGGCCGAGCTGCCGACTCGGGGGCAGCGGGAGCCGCTCGCAGCGTGCGAGTCCGCTCCGGGCAGCAGGCGCTGGGTTTTGCCGTAGACCCCAGCGCTGATCCCCCTGCCCCGACACCGGGGCCGGGGGGAGCGGACCCTTGGTCGTGCAGCGCCCCGGAACAGCCGCTGCCTTTGGGCTACAGCCCGACTTCCAGCTCAATTCACATCAGCAGCGCCGTGCCCGGAGCCGAACGCGTGCGGGCTGCGCTGCTGCTGCCTTTGCGGCGGCTGTGACAACCTGGACGGGCAGCATTTAGCTGCTCTCTAGGAAGCTGTAAACAAGGCCTGGCCCTGAGCCCAGCACAGCACAGCTCTGCGTTGTTCTCAGTTGTGGCTTTTTCCCCCTTGACCTGTTTCCAAGAAATGTGGCTGAGCTTGCCTGAGGGATCTTGCCAGTGTTTGTTTGCATGATGGCTGCTACCCAGGTCTAAGAAAGCATCCAGGAGAATGTGTGGAAGCTGCTCTGCAGCAGGAGACAGCCTGTGCCAAGAACAGACAAGGAGGCAGTCAAGGCAAAGCTGTTGGGGAGGACCCAAGACAGGCAAGTAGGATAAAGACTGGCCAAAGTGTATGAGAGTTTGAGGGTGTAGAGAACAGCTTCTTGCAACCAACAGTTTATGGTCAGATGTTTGCTCTACTAAGGAGTCTCCTGCAAAAGGAGTCACAGCTCCCAGGGAAAGCAGGCTCCCAAGCTGGCATGGACACAACCTGCTCTTAGAATTAATGGCACCAGCAGCTAGTTATAGGTTCAAAGCAGGAATGAAGCCAGGGCTTCAATTTGGAAAAACCTGTAATAAAGAAGCAATGGAAAGAAAGTATCATGAAGGCTGTTGAAGTGAATGAGAAAAGCAATGAAAGGGATTTTTGTCAGTCTGATGGTTGAGTCAACTGAGCAAACCAGTGCATGGCAATGGACTCCCTGTGTGTCTCTTGTGAATTTGACCAAAAAGGTGGCTATAAACTTGAGTCAGACTCAGCACATTAAAATGGAAGGTGGCAAATGTTGCTACAAAGGAAGTTACAGGGGAGTCAGTTAATCTGACTTGTGCACCAAGCCAACTGCAAAAACATTGTGATTCAGATACCCTGAGAAATGGAATTTTTTGCACAAGGATTAACATAGTTTTTAAAAGAAAATTGGTCACAGCCTGCAAGTTTATTTTGGTTCTCTGAGGGAGTCACAGCAGATGTGTGGACAGGGTGTCTGGTAAATGCACTACATTGGTTTCTAAAATGCTTTTGACCTAGTTTAGGTGCCCACATGCTCTGCCTCCAGCCTGTGCAAACTGCTCAGAGAAGAAGCAGCATGGGCAGTAATGTGCAAGATGTTTGATGTGAAAGGACCAGAGAGTCCATAGTGCTGGACTGTGTCATGGGAGATGCCATGAATCAACTGGTGGGGAAGCAAAACCAGAAGCGCTGACTTAGCTGAAACAGCACACATGGCGGCAAGGCTGAAGGCCACGACCTAGGAGGCGGTGGGCGAGAAAGTGGGTTGAAGCAAAGAGGGACAGTTGGCAAACAACACAAAATTTAGAGCAAGAAATAGGGAATATCAGGGGGATGCTGAGAGCAACAGACAACCCAGGTCAGCATGGTAGCAGCACCCAGACCAAACATGCATTTCACTGAGAATATTTAAGGAGTTGCACTGCAGAAGAACCTACCAGTTAATATAGAAGTGAAACAGAGAACTCAGGTTCGGTATCATCGGGGGAAAAATGCCAGCAGGCAGGGAAGCACAACCCAACAGGAGTGCAACCCACCAGCTCTTCATTGAGCTGTTGCTGTTTTGGCAGGGAGTGCAGAGCTCCATGGGAGGAGCTGGAAGAAGGCCCTGCGCTCCATCTGCAGACCTGCAGGGAAGACTCTCCCAGGGACATGAAGTGGTGCAATAAAAAATGCAGGAGTATTTATTGAAAATTTGGACAAACAGGCAGGGGAGACTGGCTGTCCACTGGTCAGTGTCTTGAACGCTAGCCCAGAGCAATGAGATGGGTGAGGCACAGGCTATGCAAGGCACAGAGGAGCGCCTGTAAGAGGACATGCCGGAATGGATGAAGTAATTGAGAAAAAGAAGCTGCTGACAAATTCTTTGTGAATACTGTCTTTGGGAGGGAAAGCTGGAGCTGCAAGAAAATACAATGAGATACAGACATGGGCAGATGTGCAAGTCTAGAGAGAGGACTGTGCTGGAAGAAAATTTGTAGGGTTGTTAATAGTGACTGAAGTGGCTTGGTGGATTTTTCATAAAGGAGTGATAGGGCAAAAAAATCCGAAGCATCTTGGTATTTTGTACTGTTTTACCAGTCGGACACAAAGACTAACTATTCTAGATGCAACAAATCTGTCTGATAGGACAGTTTCTAAAAGAAAAAGCTTCTTGACTTCCTGCTCTGGGCAGATTCCTGAACTACTGAACAGCAGACCCATTTATTCTTGGATACCACTGTTTGGCTTCTCCCCTAAAACTTACCTGGGGACCCCCGCTGGATTTTCGGAGGCTCATGTGACCCGAGTCGAGCTGGTGTACCGGGGTCCCAGAGACGTGGTAGCCATTCACTGTAAGGACAGACGGGACAGTTAGCAGGCTTGCTGCTGGTAGCAAATGAATAATTGCACATTTAAAAACCTAATCACAGAATTGATTATACAGATATAAATCACAATGCCTTTTCTGAGTTCTGCGCCTCTGGCCTAAGAATCTAAGATGCTGCTCCCCCTCTCAACAGGCTGGAAATGTGATGTGTGAGACCTCAGAACTGGACTCTACAGCTCAGCCACGGGCCCACTCCATCCTCAGGATCCTGCAGCAGGCCCTGATCAGGAGTTATGACAGGAAAGAGCCAAGATAAAGAGACCCCCAAACTCAAAACAGTTCCTATAGCACTGTTTGGTAAAATGATGTGCTCCAAGACAGACCCACCGCTGGCCAAGGCCGAACCTATCAGCAATGGTGGTCACATCTCTGTGATAACATATTTAAGAAGGGGGAAAAAAATGTCCAGAACAGTCAGAAAAGAGGAGTGAGAATATGTGAGAGAAACAGCCCTGCAGACACCAAGGTCAGTGAAGAAGGAGGGGAGGAGGTGCTGCAGACACAGGTGCAGCCCGTGGTGCAGACCATGGTGAGGCCAGCTGTCCCGTGCAGCCCGTGGAGGTCCATGCGGGAGCAGAGATCCACCTGCAGCCCGTGGAGGTCCATGGGGGAGAGGAGATCCACCTGCAGCCCATGGAGGTCCATGGGGAGCAGAGATCCACCTACAGCCCATGGAGGTCCATGGGGGAGCAGGTGGGTGCCCAAAGGAGGCTGTGCCCCTGTGGACAGCCTGTGCAGGCTCCCGGCAGGACCCATGGCCCCATGGAGAGAGGAGCCCATGCTGGAGCAGGTTTGCTGGCAGGACTTGTGACCTCCTAGGGACACAGGCTGGAGCAGCCCATTCCTGAAGGACTGCGCCCTGTGGAAGGGACCCACGCTGGAGCAGGGTGAGGTGTGAGGAGTTCTTCCTCTGAGGAGGAAGGAGTGGCAGAAACAACACATGATGAACTGACCACAACCCCCATTCCTTTTCCCCCTGCACCACTCAGAGTGGGAGGCAGAGAAAACTGAGAGTGAAGTTGAGCCCAGGAAGAAGGGCGAGGTGAGGAGAAGGTGTTTTAACATTTGGTTTTATTTCTCATTATCCTGCTCCGATTTGATTGGTAATAAATTAAATTAATTTTCCTGAGTTCAGTCTGGTTTGCCCATAACAGTAACTGCTGAGTGATCTCCCTGTCCTCATCTTGACCCATGAGCCTTTCATTGTCCAGCTGAGGAGGGGGAGTGATAGAGCAGCTTGGCGGGCACTACCTATGTAAAAAGCACTGCTTAAATGGAGATAACTTTTCGTGTCAAGAAAGCAAGCCTTGTGAGATGCTTACGGTTCATCTATAGAGCTGTAGGTTGCTTTATTTTTGGAATACACTGAGCAGAGTATCATGCTCAAAGTAGGGTTAAAACAAGATACACAACTACATTACAAATCCTTCGGTCACAACAAAATGCACAAGCTTCAAGCATACTTCCCACTCAGCTCTGCTGATTATGAGGGGCATCAGTTTGAAAAAATTCCACAAAACAACATCCTCTAGGCTGCATTATTTACAGTCAGCTGGCAGCAACAGCCTTTACATTGAGCACTTTTTATTCTAGAGTAATTTTTGCTTTGCTTTGTCTTTCTGCAGTACTTAAAGCTTTTCAGTACAGTTATGCTGCTGTTTCTGAAACAAAAGGAAAGAAGGCGTATCAGAAGGGAAAGCCCCACCATTGCTACACTCACATGATTGTGTACATTAAGTATACATCCTGCGTAATCACAGCATTTTCCTTTGCTGAGTGGTAGGGAAGCAGATTCACCCAGTGCAGTGGTCAGGCACAGCACCAAACAGTACCTGCAGAACTCTGCGACACAGGGGTCTTTGGAGTCCCAGGCACGCTGCTTGGCCGTTCCCAGGTCGTTTCTGTTGAAAGAAAACATCAATGTAAGGGTGATGGAGACGTTGCACACACACCAGTTACAGCTATTACACATGTACAAATGGGTCACAGAATCCCAGAATGTCGGGGGTTGGAAGGGACCTGGAAAGCTCATCCAGTGCAATCCCCCCATGGAGCAGGAACACCCAGATGAGGTTACACAGGAAGGTGTCCAGGCGGGTTGGAATGTCTGCACAGAAGGAGACTTCACAGCCTCCCTGGGCAGCCTGGGCCAGGCTCTGACACCCTCATCGGGAACAAGTTTCTTCTCAAATTTAAGTGGAACCTCCTGTGTTCCAATTTGGATCCATTGCCCCTTGTCCTACCATTGGTTGTCACTGAGAAGAGCCTGGCTCCATCCTCCTGACGCTCACCCTTTATATATCTGTAAACATGAATGAGTCACCCCTCAGTCTTGTCTTCTCCAGGCTAAAGAGACCCAGCTGCCTCAGCCTTTCCTCATAAGGGTTTCCTCAGTGTTCTCTGGACCAGGTTCTCACCTTGTGAGGATAGTGCCTGCACCTCCCTGAACTCCTCACCTCCTCCCATCTCTTTCTGCTGTCTTTCCTCAGTCCCGGCTCCCTTGGCCGACGGGTGGGAACAGGACGGACTGGGAGCTGCGTCACTGGTTCTTCCAGCGCAGCTCTGCCCCAGGGCCCTGCTCGGCAGGAAACAGGGATCCAGCTGTAGCGCAGATCACCGCCTGTAAGCTGCTGCTGCCATCTGTGCAGACAACCTTTCCAGGTGTAGTTAAACCCAGCCTAGCCCGGGGTCCCCCCCACGGACATGGAGACCTGCCCGGCCACGGCAACCACAGCACAGCCGGTGCTGGCCCTTGCCCTGGGCACAAGGACCAAGTGCAGGCGGTGCCTTCGCCCCTGCTCTCCGCATGAAAGGCAGCTGGGAATGACTCAGATACGTGGTTTTAGTGATATATACAAAGACCACAGCACTTTTTTTCCCTTCAAAAAACTGTTTTCCTGGCAAATTTCCTCTTTTCCACCCAGGTCCTTTAGCAACTAGAATATGCAAATGTACGTCACATCAGTTTTGATATTCAAAAGACTGCTGCTGCTTTCCTCCTCTCAGTTTCCTCTGTAGTTTAACCATTCTGTTCACTTTCTCAGTAAATGGAAAATTATTTTTGACCACATGCTAAACACAGCAGATTTAATTGCAAAATTTTGTAAAAGGTGCAAGCAGCAGACAGTGGTGTTAGAACAGCAGCTTCTGCTGAAGCCTAGCTAGAAAGCCCAAGCCACCGTTCCTTTTGAATAAACATATTGGTACCAAACCAAACCAATGAATAACACTGACTACCTGCCAATATCAAATGAGAAAAAAAGTTAGTGTGATCAAGTCAAACTACTTTGGCCACTTCGTTTGAAACTGTCATTCCCAAAATCCCAACCAACAGCCATGTAACCCCACCAAAGCCTGAAATCCCGCATCTCTCTCAGTGTTCTGGTGAACGTGGTCAAGCGGTAACAGAGCAGGAGAGGCTGGGAGAGCCCTCAGGTGTCACCGTTTCAGGTTGGCAGTCAGCAGGTCTCCAGGGCACATATGGGGCTCCTGTCCAGGGTGAGTCCTTACTTGAGCAACAACAGGATGCTCACATGCTTCAAGAACCATAAAAGGCCTATTGGGTAAAGAAGGGAGTACTATTTTATCTGTCTTTATACATATATTCATGCACATATCTACACATAAAGATGTCCTCGAGGGTTGCCTTAGGTTCCTTATTTCAGGAAAGGACTCAGGATTAAGGATCCCCAATGTGGAATGTGCCATCTCCCCCATCTGTGATGCCCAAGTCCTTGACACCCATGCCCTGCTCCTCCTCTCTCCCCAGGCCACTGCACACTTTTGCTTGCAAAGAAAAATACTTGGAGCTTTTGTTCCGTTGCAAGTGCAAAACCTGGTGGATTAGAAGCTTTGATGAATCATGGGGAAATATTTAAATCTTACTCAGCTCTTTGTGAACTGGGTAGTAAGTTAATAATTCCATGGTAGGCCCATAAGGAAGAATTGGAATGTGTCTTAACTAAACAGAAGGAAAATCAAATGATAGGAGTTGTCTTTTATGAGTCAGTTTGTCTCGGCTTAATATACACAAGTGCATGGTTAAATAAAGACAGATTCTAATTTACACTTATTGTAATGTGAAGGTAAACAATAGAATATGCCGCCCTCATTTCTTGTAGATTTTTTTTTCTAATGTAAATTGTTGATTAATGAGTAATATGAGTTGACTTGAAGACAAGCATTTTAAAGAATGGCTTTTGAAGATCTGTGTGGAGGCATCATGATGTCCACTAATGCCCAAGCACAATCAGTGGGGTAACATATTTTTGTCAGAACTTATTTTTGACATTAGCAGTAAAAACAGAAAAGAAAAAGAACTTTTTAAACCCCATTTATTTTGAGTGTTAGGAGAAAAAAAAATCCACTTCTGTGCAGAGAGTAACAGAGAGACTATTCCAGCAGCCCAAGCAGGGATGGGAACTAACCTCAATCAGAGCTGCACTGCTCTCATGTCATCTACTGGAAGCAACTAAATTTACCAAGAGAATACTGTAATATTACAAATTTCTCTGCAGCCTATTCACAATTAGAAGTGAATGGGGATCAGGTGGTGGTGGTGATTTTTTTCCACAGAAAAGGCTTGGTGAGAGATATCAACCCGTTTGATATGGCCAAGACAGTCTCATCTTGGAGTACCAAATGCAGGCTTTGATCCTGGTGCTTGGAAAATATGAAGACTGCTTGCAATCCTGTGGTAAAGCAACGATCACTGCTGTTAGGAATGGATTCGATATTAGACAAGACTTTATATCGCGCCCAATTTTCCAGAGAGGATGTTGGGGTCAAGCTAAAACCCCTCGTGATGTGGAAGTGTAATTTAGCACTGGCAGACAACACCAGCAAGTTCTGCCCTCCCTTATCCGCCACATGTTAATTACTTTACTTAGCTAATCAGGAGAGGGAATAATCAGTAGTTTCCTTGTCACTCTCTGGACTCTGAAGGAGGTCTGTGAACAGAAAGAAGTCCTGCAGCCTTGGGACATATCTGGAAATTATTGCCTGCACAGCAAGGCAGTAGAAAGCCACTTGTTCAACCTGAAATGATGTAGTGAGCGGGAAAACAGATACAAGACCCAACCTATATAAGCCAACAGAACCAAAGAGGATTTTCACAGATGTAGTTAAACATTTCCTCACAAAGGAAAGCGGAAACCTGTGATGTTTGAAGGAAGAAAGTTCACTTTCCATCTGTTTGGAAAATGAGAAATGACATGACTTCAGAGCACCACACACTCTGGGATATCATGTTAGTCAAGAAACAAAAGCTTCTGAGGAGGTCCTGATGCAGATTATGTTTGTGATAAAAGTGGGGTAGCTGAAGAAGGAATTTTGTGTCCCTTCTCCATGAATCCAGTAGCGCTGTGAGGTGAAAGCAGCTGCCTTCCAGTCTGAACAACCAGAGCCAAACATCCAGGCTTCAAGGTCCAGCAGAATCCCTCCTGAGTGTGCTTATATTGCTTTCAGGAATGGATGTAGTACTTCTTCATGGTGTCATGTGTAGTGCTATTTAGGAGCTAAATGCTCCATAGTTTCATTGGCCCAACTAGGAGAATGGAGCAGAGCAGCCAGAGGACCTGTGGGCCTGCTGACTGTGCAGAAACTTGCCCTGGTCTTCAGGAACTGTAGCAGCTACAATGTGTCACTCAGCTACTGGTGCTATCTCACATCTTTATAAATAGATTTTGAGTTTGCTTTTGTTTTAACAGCAATAAATTTATAACACTGAGCAGCTCCAAACCCAGTTTCTGACCTGAATAATGTGAAGCTGTGCAGGAGCCCTCAGCACAGGACATACATGGACCTGCTGGAGAGGGGCCAGAGGAGCCCCAGGAATGATCCACGGCTAGAACAGCTCTGCTGGAGGACAGGCTGAGAGAGCTGGGGGGTTCAGCTGAAGAAGAGAAGCTCCGGGGACACCTTAGTGCGGCCTTTCAGTGCTTAAAAAGGCCAGTAAGAAAGATGGGGACAGACTTTTGAGCAATAGGACAAGGGGTGATGGTTTTACCCTAAAGGAGGGAGATTCAGGCCGGACATGAGGAAGAAATTGTTGGCCCTGAGGGTGGTGAGAGCCTGGCCCAGGTTGGCCAGAGAGGTGGTGGATGAACCATCCCTGGAGACATCCCAGGCCAGGCTGGACGGGGCTCTGAGCAACCTGAGCTGGTGAAGATGTCCCTGCTCGTGGCAGGGGGGCACTGGGGGAGCTGGGAATGTCCCTTCAACCCAAACCATCCTGTGGTTCTATAGGATGCACAGCTCACTCTGACATAGATGAAGAACAGCAACAAAACATGTCCCTCCTCAATGTCACAAGAAGAAACCCTGTGAGCTTCTCCAAAACTGTTCCTGAAAACATGCAGAATTAGAAGTGATATTTGCAGTAGAGTAGAACAGGCCCCACAGTCTTACCTCATCTTTTTTGGATTCACTTTACTCTTGCCAGTGGCATGTAGGAATCGCCTGTGTGTGCAGTTCACAAACCTCCTAGCGTGCCTTTGCTGTTCCACTGTACCTCCATAGGCTTTCAGCAAGGTTTGAGGCCTGTCCGTGGCTCCCCAAAGTGCAAAGACATGTGGTCAAAGGGAGTGCAAACAGCCCAGCTTTGGAAATAGGTTTCCTTTTAACACTGCGCTCCTCATCCCGAGCCTGCAGACTGCGGGAAGGTGCTGTGCTCCGGCTGGCTCTGCTGGGCGCAGGCCGCGACGTGCTGTCAGTGTCCCTGCACCTTATCTCCCCTTTCTGACTAAGATCTTCCTCACATTTGTGATGAATCAGAAAGGCTTTCATGGCACTTCATTTCTTGGTGTTCTGTGTGGAAGAAAACAGCCCAAAGGAAAGGCAGGGGGAACGTGTGGGTTTGTGTGTGTAAGTGGGGGAAATCACTTCCAACGGCCTGAGACTGGAGTAAACTATTCAAAACTTTAGAAGCAGAAGGAGTGGATGAATGAGAGTACAATGAAAACATTTTCCTCCTGTTCTGTAGAGGATGTGTAGCACAAGGAAATTTTGTTTCATTGGAATGAGGAGGTCTCACCTTTGTGCCAGTTTACAGAACTGACTCCAGGCCAGGAAGAACCGTCCTGGCTCTCGCCTCCTGACCTCCCGCAGACCAGAGTCCAAAGACTCTCCTGATTCAGCACAGCAGCTCTTTTGTCTTTGTGCTCCAAGCTTTTGGTCCAGTGAGCCCCGCAATACTGAACCTGATATGGGTCACCTAGTACAACATTGGCTCAAAAGGCCCAAACAAGCAGCCCATGCATGAACTGCAACTTGGTCCTCTACACGGTGTCCTCACATTGCATCACACTTCTCCGCGGGCCTCCCAGGATCCTCACCTTTACTTCCAACCTCATACCTAATAAAAAGAGCCAAGAGAAGCCAGGAGAAGTGACAGATGCAAATCTCTCTGCCCGTGCATGAAACACGAGATACAGTCTCACAAGTGCTGAAATCAGAGCGCCATGTAGTGCATTAACTAGTCCAGCAGGAGCTGCATTATCAGAACTGAAATCCAGCTCCTTCCCACAGGCAGTTCAATAAGAAAGAGACTGAGGCTGCCACACAGCTTTTATCCTCAGTCCTGAAACAGTGCCATGGAGACAGGCACCATCCAAGAGTTCTTGAAACCTTCTGTCCATGTGTTGAGAATAGAAATGCTTGTCACTACCTCAACGGCCTAGGAAATGCTGCTGACAACAGTCCTCACTTGAGCTTTCAAAACGAGCACTGGGACCCATACCATGCCTCTCCTTTCGTGAATACTGCGTGACAAAAGCAAGCCCTTCATTGCAGGCTTAGTAGCGATAATAATGCTATTTCCAGCACTTTCTGAGACATACTTCATTTTTGTGAGGTTTTAGGCCACTTTGTCAGAGCAGGTTTCTATACCACCCTTTAGCAAGGGCATCCTGTATGAGAGGGCAACTGTTCACTAAGAAGTTTTACCTGTATGAGAAAAAGCATGGGATAAAAATGCTTGACATCTTTTAGGTGTCTCCATAGCTAGCTTACTATTTCAGCTGCAGTTCATAAGTTCAGCTGTAGTAGGTGTTGACTGTAGCTGGTGAGATATGAAAGAAAAACCTCAACCTACAGACTAAATCCTTCCAAGATGCCTGACTGACTGAGAGACATGCAAAAATATTAGGCGGAGGAAGCACTAGAGTAGGCCGTGATTATATTCCTGCCATCCACTGATCTCTCACTTGGGGTCTAGAATGTAGTTCAGAAGAGGCAAGAATTGCCTGCAAGTGGTGAACTTGTTCACTGCTTTCCAGCATCGCAGGACTGGTTGCCTTTAAGGCATCTGGCTTTGTTGAGCCCCAGGCTGCCACACACCCTGGCTCTCAGGGACACGACAAGGTGTGCTGGGCAGAAGTTCCAGGAACATGCCAGGTCTAGCTGAGCTACTGGGTAATCTCTCTCAAACAAATCGCATGCTTTCAGCTCACTTTGAGTTTTGTTTTCCAACCATACATATTTTTTTCAGGCAGATCAAGAACGTTTTCCTAAAATTCTGAAGTGCTGGGCTTGCGATTTCCTTTCAAGGAAATGACCACTTGCAGCTGCACATTTCAGGATTGCCTTAAAGCTCGTGCCCTGGAACTTGTTGTTGCAGGTGGCATTTTACTAGTGATGTTTGGACCTTAATTAGGATCAAGATAACGTGAAAGCAGAATTCCTGCTCTCCAGGAGACAAAAAGCTCTTTAGTAAATGGGAAGGACATAACACCACAGACAAGAAAAGCCTGAAAATAAGGTCACACCGTGTAAGGCTGACCTCAGCTGGGAATGCAAGATGGCAGCAAGCCAACATGCACGCTTGTGTCATAAGTATATAAGTCATCTTTAATGTGATGGACAAGGTAGCTGGAGTGCTATTGTTTGACTAATGCAAGAGGTATTACAGCTGCAACACATCAGAAAATTTCTTCAGCATAATCAAATATTTTCCTGCTGAATCTACCACCCACGCACTGTTGTAAAGCACTCCCAAAGACAATGAGCAACCACACGGTTAACCACATAGTAGCTGTGCATTCTGGGCACATGGTACTTTTGAACTTGGCAGGGCAGTGTGATCCTTAGGGCTTCCCTTGTAGGAAACACACCAAGGCCACCCCTGCTGAGCAGCCTGGAAACTTTTCCATGTTCTCTTACAGTCCAGGTTATGTGCAATATCATCTGCTTTGCCAGTGGCTTACAACAGTCTCACATCTGAAAATAGGATTAACGGGATGCCAAAGCAGAGGAGACTGCTCAACCCAGTTTTCTTAAAGATGAATAAGTACTGTGCATGCACAGAAGATGGTTTTAAGAGGCTGAGTGAAGCACACAATTCTTTACACCTTTCAGAGACTAGAGAGCATTGCCCCTCTCCCACCCTGACTGCTTCTCACCTTCTCTGCCTCCTCATTTACCCATCCTACCCTATGTTTTTATGTCCTTCCCCATCACTCATGCCTCCTCTGATCACAACACAGACCTACAATTATTATTGATAAGAAAATGTTGTACTCTTGAATGACTTCAGAAATATACATTTGATACAGAGCTGATGCCAGTGTGTTCCTGGGAAAGGGGGGAGGCTCAGCCCCGGTAAGCGGCATGAAGTTGCCAGCAGTCCTGACGCTGCCCGAACCAGATGCGAAGCATTGAGAAGAAAAGCCGGCAGGGGTGAGCAGTGCTATTTTCCTTGCTTTGGGCTCTGGAAATGCCAGATAGAAACCTGTCGCCAACCCTCCAAACCAGCAGAAAGTAAATAAACATAGTTATTTCACAGGGACTGTCAGGTAGGAGATATCCAGGGCAGAAGTGATTTCACCCTACCTGCACCTGCCTCCAAAACACCCACAGTTTGTCCAGAGGTGCTCAGGGTTGCATGTAAGTGTCAGAACTCTGACATGATTGCATGTAAAGGTCTGTTTGTCCTTTCTCCCAGACACGGCTTCTTCCCATTCAAAGTCTTCCAATCAGCTCATATACATAAAAGGTTTTGAAAGCTTCACACACAGTGATTTTGCAACCCAGACCAGCCTGGGGACATTTATTTCTTGAAATTCCAGCAGAACAACAGAGCTCCTCACTGACTCGCTGCAATGGTGCCTGTCCTGGGAAAGGGAAGGGCAGGAACACCCCTGTGCACAGCCAGATATGGGTGATTTCTGCTGAACGGCCCTTAGGGGCCCACAGGAGTCACAGCACTTCACACAAACACTTACTGGCTTTTCTTCGGTAAGATCACACACATCAACCCCTCACCTGGGTCACAGGCAGAGATGGAGGAGTGTGTGTAAAGCACAGGGATATTTATCCAGCTAGGACGTGAACCAGTTCACTTCAAACGTGAGGGCCACAAGATGGTTTGTGGAAGCCTTATTTCATGTTTGTTCGAACAGGCCAACATCAGAGCTGACCTGTGAGCCCAAGCAGAGTGCAGGTGGACAGCCAACCTCAAGGGATGGAGCCCATCACTGTTTGCTGAGGTAGAAACCAATAAAAAGGGCAGCACAGTTCTGGTAAGGAAGAAATAGCAGAAAGCCTGTGTTCGTATTTTTTGGGAAGTAAATAAAGCAAGCCATGGGCAGCCAGGCTGGTTCAGATGAAGCACAGAAGCTGCGCACAAGGGTGTTTTATGCTGTCTCCAGTCCTCCTACACTTTTTTCTCCCCTTGCCTGAAAACAGGACCTGTGATCCCCTCAATCTGGGGATGTACAGACTCGCTTCTCCCTCAGTCCATCAGCTGCCAACACCCTCCCTCGTCCCTGGGAAGCAGAGCAGCCATTCCTGCAAACCCCTCCTGGCCAGTGGGGAGGATCAAGGCAGACAGGGGTGGGTGTCACACCATGCTCGCCCCATCTAGAGTCACAAGCACCATTGCCACGGCCCAGGAGTCCTCTGCAGTGCAGCAGAAGCTTCAGGAGGTGAGGACAAGGCTTACAATCTTAAAACAGCCAATTCCTCTTACCTTGGCACATGGGGGCATGGGATGACATGGACTAAGCATCTGTCCTAGAGGGCTCGTGGTAGTGCAAGGGACTGTGTGCCTGTGGGTAGTAACACAGAGGCTGGAGAAACTGGGGAAGCATAGGTGTGGAGATAGCCAAACACTTGCCTTCTTGGGTCTCGAGCCTTCTTCAAAGGCTGTGACCTGTCCCTGCTCGCAGCGTGCACCCATCCCCGCAGACAGACCGCACAGTGCGGAGCCCACTACCCACTGCTGCCCTGTGTGCTGGGATCAGCAGGGCAGGACGTTCAGGGAGGCACCGAATCTGTCCCATAGCATGGTGGGAATATTCAGCACAACTGCATGTGGGTACACATGAAATGAAGCACAGTAAATGTTCCTCTGAACTCATATTAAGATTCCTTCACTTATAGAACCAGAGAAAGCAAACCAGCAGTTGAGTGACAAGTTAGATGTGATGTATGTAAACACTGGGGAAACACAAAGATACCAAATACAGAACTACTCTCATATGAGTCCCAGGTACTTGTCAACCTCTACATTGACAAATATTTTTCATACAGGTTGGTCTTTACAGACTGAAAAGAACAGGCCTAACAGGGATTTCAGGAAGTCTTGTTGTCCCTGCTGTGCCCCAAAGCAAGGCAAACATGATTTCTCACAGCTTTGCGTAACCTGCTTAGAGACCTCCAGTGTTCCAGACTCCCAGGCAGCTCCCTATGCCCACACTTAGAGAGCTAGGAAGTTACAGTTATCATCATTGCACCTGAAGTCTGTTACTGTGTCTTCTAGTGATGACAGGAACTGCAAACACTCTTCTCTGCAACAGCATTTCATGCACTTGAAGCCTACTTTCACGTCCCCATCCACGTCTTTGCTTTCTTAAGGCAAACAGCCCTGATCTCTTAATATTTGCCCACAGGCCATGTTTTCTACATCTCTCATCGTTCTTAGTACTCTATTCTGGGCTTTATCCAACTGGCTCACATCTTTCCTGAAGTGTAGAGCCCAAACAAGATAAAATATTCCAGCTGAGGCTTTATAATTTCCTTGTAAAGTTGCAGGCTTACTTCATGCCTCCCAGAGAAATTTTCCTATTTATACAATGGAAAATGATGGCTGTTTTTGTACTAGGACAACACTGCTGGCTCACACTCAGTTTTAGATCTTCCAGAGCCCCTACATCTTTGACTGTAAACTGCTCCATTGCCTGTCTTTGTCACTTAATTATTTCTGACGAAATCTCCAGTCTGAAGTGCATCTTTACTGAACAGCATCCCACTCTTCCAGCGTGTGTCCTCAGCTGCAGGATGATTGTGAGTTCTGAGCCCGTTCTGTGCAGAACACCATGTTCTCTCCCAGCTTCAGTTGAAGTTAACATTTGAATAAGTACACTTAATATCAACATGCCATTCATTACTGCAATAACTGACCGGAACGGAGCCTCAGGCAGATCCCCACAGGATTTCCTTTGCTGCAAGCTTCCCTTTGACGAGGTATCATCGATTACCATGCTCTGAGTAGGATCTGTTTTGCACCATCTTCTTGTAATTTAACTATGGTCCCCTTTCCCTTAAGGTTGTTTTACTGGTTTTGCTGCTTTTAAGGGCTGTCATCCTGTAAATGAGCTGCCTTTCCTTCATGTGGGGTCTCTGCTCACAGACCCGCTCTACCTGGAAGCTGTATAAATGTTTAGCCACAATCCTACCAGATGAGATGGTATGTACCTCCTCCCACCACTGCTTGTCAATGATGAAAAACTGCCGTGAACCTGTCAAGAAAACCTGCTCCTGCTAGCACCCATCTTTGGAAAGGCAGCGGGTGCTGGCACAGCCCTGGAGCGGGGCGAGGGGATGCTCTGTTCTGCTCTGACCTGTCCCAGGGCCCACACACAGCCCTGAGCTGGGTGAACACCCCACCCTGCTCTGGATGTGCCTCCAGGGCTGCTGGCTGGACATGCAGGACAACTGGAGTGCTGCAAGGGAAGGACGTGCCACTCAGAGGATGTCCAAATGCAACATGTAACAGAACAGACAGTGAACACAATGCCTGGAGCTTCGACATATGCTTGGCATACAGCTGAGATAAATGACTGTCTTCTAGCTCATGCATGAGAGACATATGATGAAAGGGACAACCGAACGGAAGGATGCATCATAGCAGTGCCTGAGGGATGTGTTACATGTATGAAAAGAAAGCAACAACATGGATTTGTGGGCTCCAGGAGACCTTGCAGAGCGCTGTTCAACCCAAAGCGCAGTGCTACATTTGCTACCGAAAACAGCAGCCCTGAAGGGAAAACCACAAGGCAGCACTCCAGCAATGAGCTGAGTTCAGTGACGGGCCAAGCCTGGGTACCTGTGGACTCTGCAAAAGGTGGGATCAGAGGCAGCATCTGCAGCAGTTTGCACCCTCGCATGGAAGCAGCTGAACAGGGTCCCCAGCATGCACACAGCACACGGGTATGGCAGAGCCCGAAGGGACTGTGAGCAGAGACCCAGATGAGAGAGCTGAGGACACTTCGGGATGCTCTGTGTCACAGAGGGGAGCCCTTCTTTCCTTCCACTCACTTTCTGGCTATTTTTCCCCCAGATCACTACCTGTGACAGAGAACTAGCATCTCCCACTCTGCCCACTGAACAGCTCTGTGCATCTTCTAGCTATTATTAGTTTCTCCACTCAAATTTCTGCATGCTTGAGTAGAAGTAGACAGACTCTTTCCTCTACTTCAGCTGCACTGTCTGGCTCAGCCTCAATGGGTAGGAGAAGCACAGGGCAAACAATACAGAAGAGCTTTGATAGGAGGGATATTCTAAGTTATTTAAAATAAGAGAAAAATAACCCAAACTGCACAAGAACAGTCTCCACAGCAGCCAGAGGGACCTGCTGTAAGCTAGAACAACAACCAGCCATATTTATTCTTTCTGTAACCATTTGTTCTCTAGGCAAGCAGAGCTCAGACCATGCTTGAGGTATAGAAATCCCTTTTTGGATTCAAAAATTTCAAGAAAGAAGCTAAATAAAAAGAAGCGAAATAAAGTACAAGCAACTATAACAAAGCTGAAGTTGTACAGTCCCTTTAGACAATTTGGTGCTTCATCAGCTGGGGAAGACACATTTGACCTGGCCCAGTTATTCTGATCCACATCCAGATTCTGCACATGGAAATGGAAGAAAACTTTGCAGAGCCCCTCAGAGGAGCCTGGGAGAGAACCTACATTTGGTCAATGACAAATAGCAACCACAAAGCCTTTCCAGGACCATTTCATGTTTTTTCCTGTGGAATAGGAATCTTCGTATCATAGATCCTGATAACAGGAGACACAAGACATACACAGGGACACGCCTAAACTGCTCCGAAGTCAGAACCTCCTTCCACTTTGGGACTGAAAACAGAAGTCCGCTCTGACAGAAGGGCTCCAAATGGAGAAGAAAAAAAAGCAACTTAGAGTAAAAATAACCAGAAAGTCCTTTGTTATTCCCTTATGGCTCTGAAGTGCATACCTTGTGCCTTGTTGCATCTGTTAAGGACAGCCCTCCATGAGAAGGTCTGCATCACAGTGCACACTCAGTCCCCAGCCCTGGGAAGCACCTTAGCTTGGGGAAGGCTCCTTCCCAAGCTCTTTGAAGGGGGTTCGGGCATATTTAATCTTTCTGATTTTACATACTGGGGAGGAAAGGGAAAGAACATAACTGAGGCTGCAGAAGTGAAGCACTGAAAAGAAGCAAAAAGCAAAAGGAGCTCACGGTGGCTGTTGTAAATCTGGGGAACAGACAACCTTGGCACAAACTGACTGAAGAAGGTGCAGAGCATCTAGCCTTGGAGGCTTTTAGGAACATATATTGCTCAAGCTACTCAGATGGAGAGTGCAGCCTGGGACAGTTAGTAGATTTTTCTGCAGTTTTGGTGAGATCAGGCAGATATGAAAGGTTTCTCACAGAGCCGTGAGCCGCAGTGTTTTCCTTCCTCCGCTGGTCTCCTGGGGAGCAGTTACAGGTCATCCCCACTGTTTCCCAGCTGTGAGCATGGCATGCATCATCTGGCGATATCGGGATCTCACAGCACTTAATCCTTGTCCAGGAGACAGTTTGGCAATTTTTCTTCATGAAAATAAGGACTGCTTTGCTCCTTGGAGATGCAAATATTTCTTGCTCAGACGGGTGGGACTTACTCTGACTGGTTAACACTTTGTTGCCTCAAGAAATTCCCTTTTCTTCACTCTAGTGACTCACTGGCATGTTTAACTACGAAATGTTTCTCACACAGAATCTTGTATTTTGCAATAGTTTGGACATTAGCAAGTATACTTGTTGCACCCATCTATATGGGATTATTACATGTGGAACATTGCTGGCACTTGGCTGGGACCAAACACAACAGCAGCTGGGTGGATAATCTCTAACACCTTTCTCTCAGCGCAGCCACGAAGATGCTAAAGGGAGTGGAGCATCTCCCGTGTGAGGAAAGGCTGAGCGAGCTGGGGCTCTGGAGCTCTTCTCAGTGACAACCAGTGATAGGATAAGGGGTAATGGGTACAAACTGGAACACAAAAGGTTCCACTTAAATATGAGAAGAAACTCCTCAGTGAGGGTGGCAGAGCCTGGCCCAGGCTGCCCAGGGGGGTTGTGGAGTCTCCTTCTGTGCAAACATTCCAACCCGCCTGGACACCTTCCTGTGTAACCTCATCTGGGTGTTCCTGCTCCATGGGGGGATTGCACTGGATGAGCTTTCCAGGTCCCTTCCAACCCCTGACATTCTGGGATTCTGTGATTCAGACAGACATCCAGATTTTGCTGGGCTGCACGGACATATCCTGGAGCTGTTACTTCCCATGCTATGCTGTATCCTACAAGAACCTACATTTCATCAACCCTGCTGAAGCTGGACCTCTGTCTACCAAGGAGCAGTTATTATGGTTTGTCAGAATGTGCTCATGCCCCTTCTGGGAGGCAATATTGCCATCAGTAACCAAAGCAATATGCCCTGACCCTTCATAGTTTCCTGCTACGTGTGTGGAGCATGAGAAAAATAATCATTTTAGACGATCTCAGCTGTGGAATCAGAGGGGAAAGACCACAGGAAAGCACAGGGTCTACAGTATTTCCTGATGGATTAGCAAAGTCCCTTCTCTTTCAGCTGAGACCAGATGTACATTCGAGCAGTGGCTGTCAGCCCTACAGTGGTTTTACAGCAAGTCAAATGCAGTCACTGTGTGAGTCACTGTGTGAAAGCTGATGAACACCCAGACTTCCTCGTGGTACAAAAAAGAATAGAGAGAGAATTTGTGAAGAGTGTGGAGGAGGTCTTGAAACTGTTTCTGATCATCCACCTCACTAAAGAGATTATGGGTCCTTGGGAGATCTGAGAAATGGTTATGACCTTACAGACCAAGAGTTTTACTGCTGGTGAGTAATGGTGACCAGAAGACCTTTAACTACATGGATCAGCCTGAAGGCCAACGAGCTAGCTTCCACCGACTTGTGAATTACCATGTTTGTGCACAGCGATATCCCTCCCTAATGCTCCAGCATTCTTTCATCATCTGGTGATAGTTGTGATGGAGAGCAACCTAGGAGTACATCTACACAAACAGGACCTTGACAGAAAAGAGACCTAGCTCCTGAAACAATGGTGATACGGAAGCAAAGCAGGAAGGAGGCCCGTGAAACCCTGTGACAGAGATGTATGTTGGCACTATGTCCCCATTACAAACACTGCCAATGTTTATCTTGATACTCCCAACAGCAGCTGTAGCAATGACAGGACAAATAAGCAGTTAAGACAAGTCAGCAGGTGCAGTCAGCGAGCTGTCCAGTCCATGAAACTTGCGATAGACATCACCCGCGCCAGCGCAGCTCTGCCACGGGAGAGGTGGGGACTGCAGATTTACAGCGTATTAGTCTTGACTTGGATTAAAGCCGAAGAATGCTTCCTGAGTGTCAAGGTGCAATCCCACTGTTGGACGGCGAGCCTTTCATTCCAAATGTGCCTTTACGGTGACTGCATGGCTCAGCTGGTGCAACTTCGGAGCTCAGTCAAGGAAGGAAGTGCATATCCAACATGAGACTGGCCAATCTGTCTATGGGTAGTCCTGAACTACCAGTTGTGCAGGGACAAAGTTCAGAGCCTAATTAGTCAGATTAAATTAAAGCAATGTCCAGACAGCTGCTCATGCCAGGGCTGGATAAGGCTTGATCACCCACTTCAACAGAAAGGCCCAGAGGTTGCATCCCACTTCCGCTTTGTCTGAGACCTAGATGACACTATAGGTGACACTTCTTTGGCACATAATCCACTTTGAGGCATTTGGGATGTGAATCTGACAGTGCAATATAGCCCAACTTGAGCAAAAATACTCCCAGACAATATCATCAAACCAATAAACTAGCAAAAAGTGGTACCTACACAGCTAGAATACTTTCAGGCAGCAGCATATTACAACTGATCAGGCTGAGAAAAACTGAGCTTGCCAGGAACACGAGCTAAACTGGTGGAATGGAGGGGCCAGATTGTCCCTGTACCTGCTGCAGGAGAATCCTCTTGTCTCACAAAAGGCTACACCCTTCATGGGAGGTGTGGGAGGCTCAGAAACGCATGATTCTTGAGTCCAGCACAAGAAACAAGAGCAAACACAACTTCAAAGCCAGTTTGGCTTAGGACTGCTCTGATGAGGAGCTTTCTCATCTGAACAGAACTTGAGTAAGTGCTCCCTAAAGCAAGGACCAGAACGCAGAAATCCCACTTACTCTGTTACCCACTTCTCTGTTATTCTGGGAACCACACTCTTTGCTGCATTGCAATCCCATTGCAGTAGCTGAGAGCACAACCACAGGTGGCTTTGACATTCTCTTGAGAAGGACAGGTTGGAAGTGACCTCTGGAAGTCTCTAAGCCAGCTACTCACTCTGAGCGGGACCACTGCTCACAAGAGATCGGCTCGGCCACAGCTTTATCAGGCCAGGTCTGAGAGCTCCCAAAAACGGAGGTTCCACCGCCTCCATGGTCAGCCTGTGCCAGGGCTATCCTGCCTTCCTCGAGAGAACTCCTTCCTAGAGAAAAAACATCCTGATTTCTGACTTGGACTTACCAAGCAGGATGTGTATATTGGTCCTTGTTATATTGTCTGTAAGTTTTGTGAGGAAAGTAAAAAGCTGCCTGAAATGATGGAAAAACTGAGCCCAGGCCATTTACCTTTCTGGGGTGGGTTCCTGGGACAAGAGTTTTTATCACATAAAAAACAGATTCTTAGTGGTTTTATCTGACTTCAACCCAGTGCATGTGACTAAGGGTCTATTGCCACGATGGCGCGGGACTGAGTTCAATCCCCTTCTCACCCACCTGTGAGCTGCAGTGGGGAGAGGGTACATGTTAACTCCTACTGATCTCCCCAGCCATGCACGGGGTGCTGCCCATGAGCCAGTGGTCATTCTTGATGGCTTTGGTCTGCGGTGAACAAGGTGAACTCCTGCTGTCCTCTCCTCCCTTGTCATTCTGTCATTCTTTCTGCTAAAGAAATCTGGTTTTGCTGGTCCTGAGTTCCTGTTTTGCAATGTTGTTGTGAGCTCATGATGAGAAAAGCAGGTAGACACAGAGTCTTAGGTAAGCGGAGGTGGTACAAGTTTTACAGGTCCTCAGCAGCTGATAAGATTGTGAGTTAAGTCTGCTTCTCTGCTAGCACGGCAGGGAATAGAACACACAAGCAGAGACTGAAAATCCTGTCTTTGATGTTCCATTACATGTGGTTTTCTTCCCTTGTCTCCATGGGCAAGCTGAATCTGACTTGAGCAGCTTTTCAATCAACTACTTCTGTTTTCCCCTAACAGTGCTTTAGCGTTACCTGATTTTCTATCAAACTACTTCACATATATGTACATATGTAGCTATAAATACCTCCAGCTAAAGGGAAAGGAAATAACGAATGTGGTAAAAATCATATCCTTAACAGTGTTTTATATTCTAAAACATTAGTGGCAGGGGTGTTTCTACTTCACATTCTCTGTCTTTTGTAAAAGCTTTAGATGTTTTCTAATGGTCAGCATTAAAATGACAGAGGATCAGAAGAAAAAATCTTCTTATAATTGTTTTATTTCATATGAGGGCAGAGTCATATTAGTTCATGTGATTCTGGGCCTACTTTGTCATCAAAATCAACTTGAGAGACAATTTCCTGCAACAGATCTTTACTGCTAGGGTGACATTTACTGCAGCCCCCACCGCCACTTACCATTAGTGAAGGTGTTCACATAGTACCTTCGGCCCTGGGGAGACATATAGCTCTGCCAGCCGGGGGGAAGATGGCTGTTCAACGTATCTTCTCCTGTCTGAGGAGTTGCCTTTCTGGGTTTCTGCTGAGAAAAGAAAAAGACCCCAACCTATTAAGTCAATATCTAGATACTGTAAAGTCTAACCAGACACACATCTGGAAAGGGACCATGTGGTTTCACATTCTACAGATTGCAATACACCTGGAGACTTTCAGTACATTTCTCCTCTCATCTGTCCTGGCACCATCCAGAACATGAAGAAACCTTCCCTTGAAGCACAGAACATCCTTTGGGAAAGAAATGAAATGCTTCTGTATTTATGTCCCATAAGCACTTGGGCCGGTCCAAAAAAATGACTCTTGTTAAGCAGTAAAATGCAAAGCATAAAAAAAGTCAAGTGTCTGAGAAAGAAAGGCATGCATCTGGTACCCATGTACTTCCTTGTGGATATAGCGGTGGGTCAAAGCACTGGTCATGGAGGTGCTACTCTGATTTAATTTACAGGGCACCCTCACCTTTAGACATTTTAAAGAAATAACACTGCAGAGCCATGTTGTCTACAGAAGTAGTGTGCTGAAATAAATGTATGAGTATGCTGATTATATACTAATAATGCATGTAATTAGCAATGCATACATTACTGATCTAGATGTAATCTGGATCCATATCATCCAGAGAGAGGATCATTAGGATCCTGATTACTAGGAGTGATCTAGATCATTAGGAACAGCAAGAGATGAGCGCCATGCTGTCACCTGCTCCCTGAGAACACACAGAACTTCTATCAGGGTTCAAGTGCCATCTCAGCTGTACATCTCTTCACCAACTCAGTTGCAAACGTCAGTGCAGGTTCAGGGTGCGAGGAAAAGAAAGAGGTGAAGCTGAAATGCAAGTAATTGTCTGCATTGCATTGCATCACTTGGACTACTTCCCTCTTCCATGTATGGCTGGTGGTTCCCTGGTAGCAGCTGCTTGATGTGAGACTGACAAAGAGCGCTTCATCCCAATGGAGGTGTGAACCCCAGCCAGTCCCTTCAACCAGGAACACTGAATAAGGCAGAGCTAGAGAGATAAGATACATGGCCAAACATTAGAGGTGGTGGATGCCCCATCCCTGGAGACATCCCAGGCCAGGCTGGACGAGGCTCTGAGCAACCTGAGCTGGTGAAGATGTCCCTGCTCATGGCAGGGGTTGGACTACATGAGTGTTGAAGGTCCCTTCCAACCCAAAGTATTCCGTGATTCTATGACTGCCAGTTGCCACCCTACAGGGCTGCAGATATGAACCCAACAGCCTCCTCCTGGCTCACATCCCAAGAGCTCCTCTTGGTCTTTCCACATGTCCTAAGGCAAACCACGCATGCGATGTAGTCATTTTTTGTTTGTTTGTTTGTTTGCATTGCCTTCCAAAGAAGAAATACAAAAAAACAAGGAAGAAATGTGTGAAACTGAATTATTTATCCTGCAGAAGCTAATGTCTATCCCGAAAATGCCTTCCAACACAGTAGGGGACAGGTCCGAGGTGACTGCACTAGGTTCACACGAAGCCATGTCCAGGGGATAGGCAGAGATCAGCATCTGGATGCATATGATGTTCAGACATTGACAGATGTATGAACAGTACCATTAGAAAAAACCTGTGATGTGTCCTTCTCCTACACATTCAGTCTCTGTGTAAAACTTCAGCTCTGTTCCAACCCAAAATAAAAGGGACATTTAATGGTTCTGGAGCCAAAAGTCTATCTTATGTTTCTTTTCATTTTCAGAAAACTCTGATTACAACGACTCTCAGGAGGAACTGAACTGAAGGAAGATCTTGCGATGTGCCTCATCAAGCGCACTTGCACAGACAGGTCCCAGGCAAGGCAGCCATATGGACCCGAGGACAGGGTGAGATGGATAACGTCTCACTGCTGCAGCACAGATGGAGCCTGTGCTGGTTCAGATTTTGGCTCCTCTCCTTCAGCAGAAATACTGACTGGGAGACTCAGCTGGCCCAACATGAATTGAACAAACTAGCTTGGGAGATACGAAGGGACCCCACCACATGTATGACTCAGATCTCATGCTCTGCCTGCCTATGGCTAGCAGGGTGGTATGCAGAATTCATCACTAGGATCTCTGCCATCTACTCCTGTCATGTGTGTTTCTGCTCTCTCATGTTTAATCAAATCAATCTATAGTTCCACTCACCCTGCTGTACATGTGAGAAAGCAGAAACTTTCACAGTTTATGTTACTATTTATTTTTTATTTTGCTTATCTCATCTTACGATGAAGTGAAAACCCCTCTTACACATTAGCCCGCCCAAAGACACATGTTCTCATTATTGTTAGTGTTGTTCTGTTGCCTAGAAATGCACTAAATGAAATTCTTGTCTGTTAGTAAGGCTAACACAACCATGCCTGCGCTGTGATCACAGGGGCAGAGCCCCTCCATACATACCACTGAAACACCTCTCTGTTTCATATAGCTTTCCGTGAAAACTCTGAATCCTACTAATTAAAACATTAAACCTCATGAATATGAGAGAAAAAATAAGTTATCTGAGTTCTTCTCCAACATAATATGGCTGTTTATGGCAATGCCACTTCTAACACAGCTCCAACAACCGTGTACGTTTTGCCAGTTCTTTACAGCCTCGTACTGACACCACCAGAAACTTGTTTACACAGTCCTGCCGTGCAGTGTGGCCCTAATGTCCAGCATCATCCTTTTGACTGAAAGTAACTCACTGCAGGCTTTCCAGTCATGATGTCCCTGGAAGCATCACATTGCTTGTGCAGCTGATCATAGAATCCCAAACTGATTGGGGCTGAAGGGACCTCTGCAGATCCCCCAGCCCAACCCCTGCTCACGCAGGGTCACAGAGCAGATCACACAGGTGGGTCCAGGGGGTTTGAATGTCTCAGAGAAGGAGACTCCACACCCGCTCTGGGCAGCCTGGGCCAGGCTCTGGCACCTCCCAGCAAACAAGTTTCTCCTCCTGTTCAGATGGAGCCTCCTGTGTTTCAGTCTGTGCCCGTTGCCCCTCACCCTGGCGCTGGGCACCACTGAACAGAGTCTGGTCCATCCTCTGACACCCACCCTGAGATATTGATCCCATTGATCAGATCCCTCTCAGCTTCTCTTCTCCAGCTCAACAGCCCCAGCTCTCTCAGTCTCTCCTCATAAGGTAGATTTTCAACATTGATCCTGTAGATTCACTGCACAGATCTGTGGCCATGAAGATAACAAAGTTCCACCAGACCATGTATGCTGTGCATGATCCCCATAAAGGGGAATTCAGGATAATCCAAGCCTGGGTTCTGTTCCAGACTCTAGAAAGTACAGAATTTCACACATTTTTACTACATGCTCACCATTTCTGTCTTCAACATCTTCTTTCCCTTCTGGAGCTGAACTCCTATCCATTCCTGCTACCCCTCTTTTTTAATATGGTGATCCCATGCACCAAGTAGGTCAAGACTAGGTTCAGCTCACTTCAGGCACTCATGGTATTACTTAATTTCACAGTCAGCACCTGCACCCTGCAAGGACAGACACCGCTGGTTTGCTCAAAGGAAGCTCTGCAATTGTCCCAACATCCTTTGAGTTACTCTTTCAGTGTTGCTTCAGGTCTCCCTGATGGACTGCAGGAAAAGCACACATCTTTTACAGATAGGTGCCATGGCTGTATTCTTAAACAAAGGCTATGCCAAGACACAGATGTGGACAGTATAGAGCGGACACCAGCAAATGTTGCATGGAAATAATAGAAAGTCCAAAATCAAGCCAATGTTTTAGCTATAGTCTCTGCCAAAATGCCTATCACTTCAAAAAAAAGCACATAAGAATCATGTTTTGTAGTTGCTAATTTTTGAGTTACTGATATTTCCACCTCCACTTCTGATTTTGCCGATAAAGAAATGTTGCGAGCACAGTAGTTCCTATCAATGACGGTCAAGAGGACTGAATATAAGGGAAACCCCAGCACTGCCAAAGGCCGAAGTTCTTGTAAACAATAGGGCAATGGTTTGCTTGGAAGTACATGGAGTCCGGATGTGGGGGTCTCTTCCTTTTGTTTTAGGGAGGAATGTGATCCTGAACAGCAGCTCACTCTTGGGAAGGACTTTATCCCCCACCATGGGAACTGCAGAGGAAGATCCTCTAGGTGCTGGGGCAGCTCCTGTGTTGGAGCCCCTAACGGGTCTCAGTGCAATCCCCTCCCACGCACACTTGAGCTCCCACTCCTGCAGCAGCTCGGCTCCAAACTGATTCTCTGTGCAGCAAAGAGGAACTGAAAATGTCACAGGGGAGGAATCAAAGAAGAAGCAAAACTTGGCTTCATCCTCTACTCCTCACCACCCTGCATTCACTGAAGCAAAGACACCAGGAGGCTCTGGAATAGATGGTGTGGGGCAGTAGCATATGGGTTGGGATCTATAATGCATCACAGATTAAGTACCTCATTGTTTTGGTGCACTCAGCAGCACATCCTTTCAGGAATGATGGTGCCATGGAGGCCACAGAGGCAGCACGTTGTCCCTTCTCTGCCAACACAGGAGATCTGATGAGTAACAGGAGAGACTTTCTCACTCTTTTCTTCCTGGCAGACACAACCCTGTCCTAGCCAGACCCTCTGCAGTCTCTTCTTTTAGCATCGGCATGGTTAAACTGGAACCGCGATTGTACACCTGACACATCAGATGAACAGTGAGCCACTTCTGCTTGCAAATCCTTAGATTCCAAGGCTTTGATCTTTTGTTCCTATTTTCAGGAGAATTACTGCCAGGATAGTTTATGAGAAATAAGAATGGTAAATCACAACAGAGGACTGTGTACACAGAGAGGAGGTTTCAATATCAGCAGAGAGTTTTACAAACCTGCAGAACTAGAACAGCAGACAGCAACTGGAAGGTGAAATCAGAGACACTGAAAAGAACCTGCCAGTCATGAGGATAAGTATGGACTGGAATGGCTTACCAGGGGACTGTGCACTTCCTGTAGTTCCTCCATCAAGATTAAGTGCCTCTTTTTAGCAGATCTGCTCTATTGTAACCAGAGAAAAAGACGGGACGCTGAAAGCACTGAGCCGGCAGTGCAGCAGCTCAGGCTGGCTGGGCCGGCAAGCCCTTCTGCCTTCCAAACCTTACACCTCCCGCAGCGCCTCTCAGCTGAGAGACACACTCAGGCCACTCCCTGCACTGTCACTTCTGGTAGTGTCACCATGGTGGACAGGCAGATCTGGACCTGAAAGGATGTCTGCAACACACCACTGCGGAAACAGGAAATCCGAACAATGTGGGCAGAGCAGAGAACGTGTGAGCCCAGTGAAATCCCCCTGCATCTGTAAAAGGGATCAAAGGATCTCTCAAAACATTCAAAACTAAGAACTCAAGCACCCCCCTCCTACAAGATTTCCTAGGATCAGAAGTCCACATGAGAGGGGTACATGAAGGAGCAGACACGAGCCAGCCACCCAACAGACCCCACTCTCCGTGACAAGCGATGGTTTTCATTTGCTGTCTGCAGAAAAACAGGGACAGGATTCTCCTGATACATGCACAGCAGAAAGGAATCAGAAATGAGCAGCAAATGCAAAAGGCATCTCAAAGCAGACAGGGCACTGGAGCTCTTCAGAACCAAACCATGGGTCAGAGAACTAGCAAAGGCAAGCATATGAATTAAAAGCAGTTGTTTGAGCTTCACCCACCTAGTTCAGGACACCAGCACTGACAAGAGGCTGAAGGATGTGCTTTTTAGAGCAGAGCACATGAACTTGACCGTTACCTGTGGCCCATTCTCCCTGCATCCACAGGCATCAGGTTACAGATATCAGGGAGTGAAGGACAACCAGTGTGGGCAGGACAGCCACCCCACAGCATCACAACCTACCCAGAGGCTACGCTCTAGACCAGGGAACAGTGTTTCATCTGTGCACTGTTAAGCACAGATGGTCTAGAATCAAGTCTGAAGAGAATGACAACGGGGTCAGACATCCTGGCTGCTCCATGCAAAGAAGAGCACCAGCTGTGGCTGGAGAACCCCTGGCTCTCGCTGTCCAGCTGAACCGGTCCAGAACAGGGCAGCACGTCCAGCACTGGGGCTGCTTCTCCCACTCCACCTCTTCTGATGTTCCGACTATTCTGTTTTTCTTTCCTTTCTCGCTCTTCTTGGTCAAGCTAGTGGCAGCCCAACTCATCCTGTTCCTTTGGAAAATCACCTGGAAATGTGATCCCCTCCCAATGGCGGGGAAACAAAAATAAAGATGAAACGGGTTTTACACAGCAAAGTGAGGCAACAGGGAGTGAAGGGCCTGAAGACATCAGTCCATCCCATGTTGTCTGACCCCCTGAGGCAAGTTCTGCCTTGCTCAACAGGGGAAAATCACTTCCCATTTTCAAACTGCCGGAAATCCCCATTTCCCTTCAAAGAGGGATCCTAGGGAGGAAACATCTGTGCACTTAAAAGCCTGAGCTCCTTGAAGATGTGTTAGCTCGCATTGCACTCCAGCAGACTGCAGCACAGGGGCTCTCCTGAACATACAGCCCAAGGTAAAGGAAAACAATCCCAAATCCACAAATGCAGGCGCTGAGCAACCTGATCTAGCTCTGAACAGGAAGCTGGACCAGAGACCTCCAAAAGTCCCTGGCAATTTAAATTCTTCTATGATTTTATATTCCTATTTCAACAGAGCATGCAGCCTTGGAGCAATGGAAGAGGATGCCTCTAGCTGTGGGAAAGGTTTGAATTAAATGCAGTGTCAGAATGCTTACCTGCTGTTGCCACTTGCTCAGAGTCACACTGCACGAAGAAAAACTACAGAGTACAGCTAAGCATCTGCCCTGCAGTGTCCTGCAGGAACACCCAGATGAGGTTACACAGGAAGGTGTCCAGGCGGGTTGGAATGTCTGCAGAGAAGGAGACTCCACAACCTCCCTGGGCAGCCTGGGCCAGGCTCTGGCACCCTCACTGGGAACAAGTTTCTTCTCAAATTTAAGTGGAACCTCTTGTGTTCCAGTTTGAACCCATTACCCCTTGTCCTATCATTAGTTGTCACCGAGCAGAGCCTGGCTCCATCCTCCTGACACTCCCCCTTTCCATATTGATCCCCAAGAATGAGTCACCCCTCAGTGTCCTCTTGTCCAGCTCCAGAGCCCCAGCTCCCTCAGCCTTTCCTCACACGGGAGATGCTCCACTCCCTTCAGCATCTTGGTGGCTGCGCTGGACTCTCTCCAGCAGTTCTCTGTCCTGCTGGAACTGAGGGGCCACAACTGGACACAAGATTCCAGGTGTGGTCTCCCCAGGGCAGAGCAGAGGGGCAGGAGAACCTCTCTGACCTACTGACCACCCCCTTCTAATACACCCCAATGCAAGGACACAGCAGGGAAAAACTTCTGAACCATGGACCCTCACCAGAACAGCCCTCTGTCCTGTGGGGACAAGCTTGCCCTGACAATACTGAGGTTATGTTTCTATGTAACTGCAGTTTTCATAAATACATAACTTGTCAAAGGTGTGTGTCAAACCAAGGGTACAAAGCAGAAATAAGGCAGACATGGTGCAGCCGAAGAAGTGGGCTCTGTGTTGGGACACAGCTAATGCTGCAACCAGGATCTGCTAGTGAGAGAAGTCCCCAGAAGGCCTTGGTGGCAGGGATGCCTGCACCCACTCCTGCCCATCCCAAGTTTAGCACAAATATCCCAGCAATGAGAAGTGTCCCGCAGACCCTCCCCAGGCTGGGCATGGGCAAGCCCACACCAACATGAGTCCCAAAAACGGGGAATGCCCAGGGCACCTCTGACCTCCCAGCATTACCCACAGCCTCTCTCTCTCTAGTACTTTGAGTCATTCTGTATTTTGTTCATTTTTATGCAATCTTTCTTGCTCAACATTTGGTTTCCATGGAGTCGCATACACTGTGTGAAACAGATTTATATTTAGAAAGTGGAACGGGTCATATGACCTGTCCCGGTTGTCATGGCAACCAACACAGCTCCTCGGCTGAATCTGATGGCACACGGCTGCTGGGATCAAGTCGCCCTCCCTGGGTGGCCCTGTGGGCACCGCCTCTGCAGCAGAGACACAGCAAACAGTGCCAGCGCCACTGCCCCCCTGCATTCCTCTTCTTTGGGCACCGTGCCCCATCTCTGGCCACCTTCTGTAACATCAGCCTCTTCCTCAAGGGCTGTTTTCCCCTTCCCTTTGCCTGTGCCAAGTGTTGGGGTGTCTCAGAGCACCCCCAGGCTGGAGAAACAGGCTGAACTGTGCCCAGCACACACCCCACGTGCCAGTGTAGCAGGACAGCCCTCATTTTAACCAGTCTTCAAAATCTCCCTGCCCTAATAATGCTCCTCTGTGCCATGCCAAAGTCTTCTTCACCCTTTCTCCCTCATAAATAACTTCAGCATCTCCGCGCAGCTGTTGTTTCCTCCGATGCCATCTCTGCCACCTTCCTACCAACCCACCGCAGCTGTGGCTCGGAGGAGGACCAGGTGGCCCTTGTGCATGTGTCTCTGCTCTGCAGTCAACTCTCTTGTACACCCACACCCCTCTATTTCCCATTTGGCTCTGAAATGCTTCCCACCCAGCTCTACCTTCCCACCGAGGGCCTGTTCTCGCAGCCAGATCCCCAGCTGACAAACTCCTCTCTTCTGTCCCACCCAGGTCCCAGGCTGTGGTGCAGGCATGTGCCCAGGAGCTTGCTTTAAGGTAATATCTATGAATAACACCATGTTTGCAGAGAATCAGCCTTCTGGGACTGATACACTTTTCTCTGCCAGCACTCTAAACTAGGGAAAAACAAACTGTTTCTGAAGGATACATGACCCAGGGAGACAGACTGGGTGATGTTTTGTGGCTCAGTGCTGTGTGAGAGACCAAAATGGATGGGAAGAGAAATGCTCAGATCTGTGAATCCCACTGAGACCCCTTCAGAACACGGGCTGTCGAGACAGAGGTGAAAACTCCAGAGCTGCTCAATCCTGTCCCTTCTCAATGTGTGCCTGGTTCACATAAGGAGCCAGATGGGAACAAGCCACCACACTGAGCTGCAGCTGAGTCTGTTCCCTGCAGTGGGTGTCATGGGACCCATGGCACCAGGTCTGGTCCAGATCCCACCGCAGACGATGCTCACGCTCTGGCAAAGCAGCAGTTCCGAGAGGTGCTTGTCCGTGGAGATCGATGTGTGGCTGAGGAGATATGCCCTGTTATAGCCCTGGGGGAGTGGGGGAGCATTGCAGTGCATCTCTGTGTTCACAGCTTCGTGCAGCACCACGTTAAGAAAAACTTTTGCATAATACCTCTGCCTAAACTTTAAGGCACAAGGTACTGAAGAGAAAAGAATAAGATCTCAGCATCAACATGCAGCCTTGAAGACCTTCATGGGAAGTCAGCATATGTACCATACAGAAGTTAAAAGGCAAGTGGTAGAATGCCAGGCAGGACCAGGCTGGTACCTGTCGCCTGTTCCCAAGCACAGCTGTGGCCAACTGCCCCCCTCAAACACAGAGAAATCCCTCCCAGAAGCTGGGTTTCCTGCAGCAGTCAAGAGTTTATCTGAAATATCTGTAGTCCTTTTTCTTCTTCCCAAAGACAAACAAAGATGTTAGCACTCTCCCATTCCCTTTGTTTTCCTTTCAGCACCGTTGTTTCTTGCTGTTCAGAGAGTTAACATTTGGCATCTAATTTGCAGAGCTGACATTGGCTGTGGAGGTTTGGGAATGGGTCACCCACCAGTACACAGCCAGGCTGGATCACCCACGAGCAGCACACTGAGCTGGTTGTCCTGGATCCTAAGACTTCCCCAGGCAGGACTTATGACACCATGGCTTGGTAGGGTGGGAAAGGAGAGAAGATAAAAGCCTGGGGATGCATCAGTGCCAGCACTGAGAGCTCTGGGCTGGATGTGCCCCGTGCCAGGGCAGCCCGGGAGGAGGCAGGAGCCCCCGTCCCCTTGCCCTGCTCAGGGGGATGTGCCGCTCTGTCTCTGACATCAGCATCTGGTACAAGACAGAGGACCAGGGCCAAGTGCTCTGAAGGGCTTTGTTGTCCTGGGCAGCCAGACACAACAGGGCTATTGTTCAGCAAACCTTGTACTGCACGAGTCACCCCCATACGCCCGGAGAGTCACAAGGCCAGGTCAGGCCAGCTGCAGCATCACTGCTTGTCTCCAGTTTGAAATGACACACTGGGAGGACAGATCCCCCTCTGAGTGGCTGCCCAGCATGTCACACCAGCACGATGGTCAGAGACCCAGGAGGCAGCAGGGGCGCTGGGGAATGCTGCATGCTGCGGCTGCTCTGCACTGGGAAGGTGACTGGGAGCAGCTAAAAAACTTCCAACAGCCACCTAATTTCACTGTCTGACCCCTTCCTGGGCTGCTGCGTGGAAAGGGGGGGCAGAGAAGTCACCCACAGCAGGTGCGAGGGCAGAGGAAGAGCCGGGCAGCACGGCTATGTTCTGAGCTCCCAGGGCCCTGTGCGCGCAGCTGCTTTTGGAGCAATGGAGCATCTGGGATTAATGCCAAATGTTTTTATATGGGGCCTCCAGCCTGGCACTGCGGGAAAGCTCAGCCCGTACAAGCGCTCTCCCCTGTACGCACTGACACAACACGCTCTCCACAGCCTGGGATGGAGCCCTGGCCTACCCACGCTCACCCGTGCGTGGGAACGCGTCCCCTCTCTCCAGCCATGGCCAAGAAGCACTGACGGCTTCCTGGGATCAGATGCAGTGTCAGGGTTGCGTGTTCCACAAGACGTTGCAGCAAGTTGCAAAATGCATGCATGAAGAACTGGAAGGGAGCCCCAAGACACTTTGATCTTTGTGGGGATGTGCCATGCCGCCTTCCACCAAGACCATCCCCAAACAATGCCACAAGGTTTTATCTAAAGAAAAATGTGAAGAAGTAACTGCTTAAATAGAAAAAAACAACTTGAACAGAAACCTCACAGAAATAAGAAGAGGTGCTAAAGAAACCTGTGCCTCACTCACTGTGGGGCTCTTTCAGGTCTGCTCTTGACTCAAGCACATAGTTTCTGCGTTGCCACACACTTTGCATCGCTCTCCTGGTCCCTGGGACAAGATCCCTCCAAGAGGTGTGAGCAAGGAGCCCTTGCCCCCCGGCTCCCAAGGGCTGCCTGTCTGTTTGCTGACCCCCGCGCCGCCCCCGCGCAGCCGGCAGCCTGGAGTGTGCTCCACGGCTCCCAGGAATCACAAGCATCCTCCTCCCAGCAGCACAGCAGCCAGGTAAACAACCCCCAGGATCAGCAGTAACACAATAAAAGAACTGCCACAGCCGCAAAATACTCCTGCTCCAAGGCCGGTTACAGGCGTCCAGCGTTCCACCTGGGGACGACACGAGGGTGCCATCACAGGAGCTGTTGGTGACGGATTCACTTGCTTTTGTGTTTTACACGCAACTGGGACGCTCCAGAAATACAGAAGGCGCAAAAAGAAGAAGTTATGAGTAAAAACAAAATAATGAATAATATACAAATCCCTATGAAAGAAATTCTTCTCTCAAGGGTACAAGGTACCTATGCAGCCTCCATCAACATATGTGCTTACAGGGGGCTGTGCCAGGGCATGCTTTTACTTGCTTCATTTCGCATACATCACTATAGGGTTTTTTTTAACAAGCATGATCCTACTGCTGTGTTCTGCAATTTCCCAGACACAATAACTAATAATTAGTGTTTGCTCTTTTAGGAAGGAAGGGATTCTCCCTTAAATTAGATAGACTCTCTCCTACGTGCACAAACAAGCATGCACAACACAGCTAAGGCATGGCAACATCCACCTCTGCTGCAGCCACCTGCCAAAAATGGCTAGTTACAAAAACATATTGGAGCAAGTGAGTAACATATTTCAAACTTGGTCTATGTCGTTTGTCTGTCTCAACCACGACATATTTCTAAGTTAGAAAAGCAAGTAAAAGCATCACAGAAGACCTTCTGGTCAGACCTCCAGGGCTAGCGTATTCGTCTCAAGGGAAATTAATGAAAGCATATTCTGATATCATCCAAAGAATAATCCTGGTTAGCTGTCCGTATTTATCTTCAATTACTTCTCAAAACACTTTAAATATCCTCTCTCTTTTAGAAAGAACGTTGGGATCGCGTCCCTGAGAACCTTATGTCAATGATCTGCACTTCTAACAAGATATTTTTATTATAAATGCTATCTTAAAATCTGTGCAATTAAAATAAAATTGCAATAGTTAATTCAGATTCTGTTCCTGGCCCCAGGCCTTAAGCAAAGCTATTAACATTTTGGCATATTACAGCTACATTTTCCTGCAGTTTAAAATGAAATTTGCCTCCCCCTGTTGCTGTTGTCGGTCAGGATCCCCAAATAAAGCTCCCAGCTACTTTTGAAGCCTGTATGGGGACTTTTTATTTACAACTGTCCTCAGTTTCTCATGAATGGTGCTTCCCTGCAGATGATATCTGTTATGCAGCCCCAGCCCGATATTCCCTGGATTGAACGGCCCTCCATGACCAAAACGTTGTGAACCTCAGATGCAGAGAAAACAATGAAATGGCCAAGATATAAAGTGCTGCCAGATGCACATTCCTGCGCCCTCCCTTGTAATCTCTCTCAGGCGTGGGGAATGTGACTGTTGTTGCCTGTAACTCCCAGCAAAGCACACTCGGACAGACAGACAATATTCAGTTTTTGGTTTTGCTGTTGCTACAATTCTTAAGAAAAGGAGCAAGTGAAAAAAAGTAAGCAAGGGAAAAGGCCATTCCCACAACTTGCCAAAGCTGAGCGAGGCTCCCAGAGCCCTGTCTGGAGCCCCCGCACGGAGCCCTGGCTCCCCTGGATCCCGGCTGGACACACGGACATGGGAGTGGGGCTGGCGTGGCCACACGTGGAAGGCCACGTGTCCCTGGGGGACAATGGGCAGCGGGAGGATTGGGGACGCTGGGGCTCTGTGGTGCAGTGCAGCAAACCTGCTCCCCGTCGCAGCTGGGACACGGGTCTCCTGCTGCACGTCACGCAGGGAGAGGCGGCCGGACACAAGCTCTTGCTGCATTTGCAGCATTTTTCCAGGTGTCCCTTCTCTAAAAATGCAAAGTGTGGGACTGCCTTTGTACCCCAGCAGAGGACTGAGATGTCAATAAAGCAAAATCCTCCTTCTCCGCCAGGCTCAATGGCTCTGGAGGTTGCTCAGGCAGGACATGCTAAGCGTTTCTCCCTGGCTGCCTCGACCCCGTCCCGCAGGAAGGTCTGGATGAGCGCAGCAGAGTTGCCTGCTGGCACCAGAGTGTGCTATATTCATTTACAAGCTTCTTTCCATTACAGGAATAAAATAAAGTGCAAATACGATAGACAGGTAATGCAGCACCATCAGCTGTTTCTGAAGATGACCCCTGGTGGGCAGAGCAGCAGAGGATCTCCACACTGTGCGACGTGCTCCCTTCTCCCCCCTGCAGCTTCTGCTGCTCCCGGGCTGGTTCTCATCCAACCTGACAGCACAAAGTGCTCCCTGTAGCTGCTTTCCCCTCACTGGTGCTCCTGTCCAGAGGCTCCACTCCTTCTTCTGGCCCTTCTGATACAGGGAAGGACACCTGCAGAGGACACTAATGTCTCTTTCTCACATGCCACCTACCCAAGAGTGTAAAGTGATGTCAGCAGTCCTTGGTAACAGGGATGCCTCTTATCTCTGACATACCACCGCTGACATGAGAGGGTCTGTTCATGTTTATATTCCAATTAGCGGCATACCTTTGAGCATTTGAAAAACCCCCGTTTCTTGTCCTCGGAGCTGCTGGTCCTGGCCCAGTGCATGCTAAAGGGAGCTCAGATCTCATTCGCCCACTTTATCGCTTTTTAATGAAGCTTCACAGTGCAAGCATCTCATCTGAGAAGAATATCCAGGTCACCATAGTCATGCAGTGAAATTCATTCAGTCCTGGCATGGTGCGTATACAAGAATAACATCACAGTGCAGACAGTGGGAAGGAGACAAGGGATGACAAAGGCAAGTGCTGGGAGACATCCACAGCCCAGCAGGTCCAGGACAGGGACACTCGCTGGTCCGAGGTGACCAGCTGCAGCTGGGACGGACACACGCAGCAAAGTGTGACAGGCAGAAACACCAACAGGAAATATCAAGACAAGATTCAGCTTGGAAAAAACGCAAGTACAAGAAGACAGCCCTAAAAACAGCCAGTGGGAGGGAAATCTCTGGAAACAGTTATTGATGGATTTTAATTTGTTCCACCCAGTGCCTGAGCATCCTCAGAACACAGCAAACACCACTGGGTCACCTCCCCTGGCTCTCTTTGCTTGGTCACTCCCCTGTCCCACTGACACTGGTTTAGATGAAATTAATAAACTGCCTGTTTTAAAACTGCCACATTTCCCTTCCAGACCCTCCATCCTCTTCTGGACTTTACCAGACTTCAAGCTGCCAATCGAAAGTCTATGAGGATTCATTTTGGCTTCACCTCAAATGCATTTATGCAGCAAAAAGGATGGAGGAAGTTCTTAGAAAAAAGGCCAATGTTAAAGCACGGATATGCCAATGGTCCATCATTATTTGTGTGATATGTGTAGGAAATATAGAAGTTTTGCTAGGCGGTGGTGGTTGCTCCTGGCAGGACGTTCGTGGCCCTTGGGAACAGCGGGCCAGGTTATAAACTGCAGTGTTAACATATCACCAGACTCCCATTCTTTCCCAGTCCCAGCTATTCTGTTGGTGAACTGCCGCACCACTAATGAAATATGTGACTACACCCCTTGACATGGGATGAGACACAGAAGTACAGAATTCAGCACTGAACTCACCCCCAAATATCATCATTTCTGTGCAATTCACAACTTTTTCTGTTGCAAGAGAAGTAAGCTTCAGCTTGAGCATGCACATAAACTGCCTATTACCACAACAACGAAATTCAACTGTAATCTTAGCTTCGAGTTACTGCAGCTATACAAAGAGAACGAGAGGCACCAAACCTGTATGACTTAATTGCCATTAGAGATAAAGATCATCACAGACCTGAGAACTGAAGGTGCTTATCTGGAGGAAGGCTGGTCCCCTAGTCCCTGGGACTGTCCTGCAATGCGGATGCATTTCCAACATGGTCCAGACACTGTGACCTGCTGCTTACTCAAGATGCATCCCCAAGCCACGCTGTCTCTCAAAGCAGATACAGAAAATCTATCTGCTTATTTGTTCTACATCCAGCAAGTTAATCTTGCTTATGAAATTCAGCATTTCAATATGCAACTTCCTCATACATCTGCAGGATATAATTACCTCTTATAGGGAAACATCAGAAGTCATTGGGACTGGAAACCTTTTGTACCTAGTGCTGTGCACATAAGGAAAGGAACCTTTTAGATTGCTTTTAAATAAAAAATAAAATGCCAGTTACTCTTACAACAAGTACAGAAGTGTAGGTGCAAAAGTAGATAAAATCAGCAGATAAGCATTAACAGTAAAAGGAAATGTTCTATAAATGCAGTTGTATTAAGAGGAAGACCAAGTAAAGGAACCAGTTGCAGCTCAGAAGAGAAGGAGAGCTACTCACAGACAATCATGTTCAGTATCGTCAACAAAAAGTCATCTGATAATAAATAAGTCATATATGATCAAGTGGCTGTCACAGTTAATACTAGCAACAAAGGGTTAACATCTCAGCCTGCAACAGGGAGGGAATAAGTTGGAGAACACTGAGATTGATAAATTCATCCTAAGACTTTAAAGAGCTGGCTCATAAATCTCAGAGCCATTGCTAATCATCTCTGCGAATTCACAGAAAAACAGGCAGGGAGGGTTCTTGGCACACAGAAAAGGCAAAGCATAGCGTCTGTCTTGGAGGAATGGGAAAAGGAGATGGAGCTGTGGAACAGATATCGCACTGGGAAGGAAAACGAGAGCGGTCTGAGAGACAAGAACCTGGTGAGATCTCGGCTGGAGCTACGGGTCAAGTTTTGAGCTTCACTCTTCAAGATATGAACAAAGGGACTAATCCAGAAGAGAGTAAAAACCAGAGATCTAGAAAAAATGACCTGAAAGAGGAAAAGTCATTTAATACAGAGCAGGAACGAGCGAGCGGGGAGTGTCTCAGATACGGCACGAAGCTGCTGAAAAGAGAAAAAGGATAGTATGTTTTCCCATCCATCAAAGATGGAATAAAAATGGATTTAAATGGCAGGAAGGAAGGTTCACCATGGAGGTGATACTGAAGCCATGGTATAGCTTGTTAAGAAAAGACCAGATAACTATTCATAAGAAATGATGTGGGTATTATTGAGCCTTTCTTGGAGCAGAGGAGTGAGCCTATGACTATAGTATGAGATACGGATATGTACCCTGGGCAGCGATTTTCGAAGATCACACTATGCTGATGTTCCATGAGATGGGTTGTAACAGATACACTTGATATGAAAACGGAAATACCATTTAAAGTATGACATAATGTATTAAACCAAAATCTAATATTAAAAAAAATGCTACTTAGAAAAGGGCAACACTTGGGGCTGAAAGTTAAGAAGAGTTGGGGTGGGGACTATTTAGTGTTTCTGATGTCATTCACAATGTGATCTTGAATAATATTATCACAAAAAATTTCTTCTACGGGACTCTGCTGCTCAAGTTACCTGATCACTGAGAAACTGCTTAACTCATGTCTGTCCTCTGGGGAGAAATTCATCACAAGGGTAATGGACTCAGCTGTAAGAGCAACAATTTATACTGACAGTAATTGGGAATAGGGCCCTGGAGACCACCATGACGTGGGTTTTACCTCCCCTTGATCCTGATATGTAAGAACAAATACGAGTCATTTAACTACCACCAGCCAAAATGGCAATGTCTCCCCGCCAACACCCAAGCAAGGCCGTTTTCAAAGGGGTGTGGAACACCTAGGTTTAATTGAATTCATCGACCACTTCTCAGATCAGTCATGTTCCCCTTACATTCTGACAATTCTCTGTCCATGAGCCAAATTCAAAAGAGCTTTTCCAACCCGCTCTGAATCAAGAAGCCAGACGAGCTTCTGGACTAGTCCATCAAGCCGTTAAAAACGTCAGTACAAAATGAATACGCTCGAATAACAGAGACACAAGGTCATTGTTTCTGAAGAGACCCGGTAAAAGCTCAGATTGACATGATTGCAGATCCAAGCCTGTGCTGCATGATTCCAAGGATTCTGCAGATCGATGACTTTGGGTTTGTACGAAGTGCGTTGGGCAGAGGGGTCTGTGCCAAAGCCCTGGGGCTCAGCACACACGTGCTTGCAACATCTGAGGGTTTCTGCAAGAGCCTGGAACACGGAGCTGCCTATTTCCCCTGCAGCCTCCCACATCACCCTGCTCTTCTCCCAGCACACGGCACTACCTCTGGTCTCATGTATAATTAGGTAAATTTTGCATGTGAACTGCTGAGCTGTGGGCAGCTCCTGCTAAGCATAAATCAACACTCAGTCAGCTTTGGAGAAACCAGCGCCTCTTGCAACATCTGTACAAAAGGCTGGTGCCTGCCTCAGATGGTGGAGATGACCTGTGTGAGCTGCACACCTGCATGTTAGTGACCAGACAGAGGTCTGGCTCTGATGCCACCCATAACACTTCGCAGTCTGTGTGCTCAAACCACTTCGCCCCCATCCCTCCAGTCCCAGAGAGGCAAGGGACACGGTCAGCATCCCTGGAGACCCGGCTGCTGCCACCACCGGGTAAAATACCGGGGGAGGCATTGAGCAGCCTCACAGCAGGGTCCTGCTCCTGCAACACGCTCAGTGTTCACGTTGAACAGGATCTGGTGAGCTCACCTGGGGGAGAAGCCACCCCAGGAAAACAGCGAGTTGCCCAGAGCTGGACCAGTTCACGGAGGGTCATCATGGGCCTGCTGCTGAACGCAAACGGAGTTAAAGAGGCAGGAGAGGACTGAACAGGAGGCCAGACCAGCTCTCCACCCTCGCCATAGGTCTTCACCTGCCATAGCCTAAACATCCTTTGCATCACTCTAAACATTGCTGTGCCCGTTGCTGAACTGAAGCAGCAAAAGCCTATGAACGAGTCACGATCAGCATGATCTGTGTGCCTGTGACATCCGTATCTGCGCCACCTCCCCGTGCAGCCCCACCGACGGCGTCTCCCCCGCTCCGCGGTGCTCCAGCGGTGTCAGCAGCTCCTGCAACCCACTGGATGGAGGGAGAAAAGTTGGTCTGATTACAGAAGGAGTTTCCCTGGTGAATCCCGCACAGCTGCGGGATCTCGTCACGTCAACAAAAACAAAACCTGCTTTATTTGAGGGAAATCTGGGAGGTTATCCTGGTTTTAGCCTGGTCCGAGTAGTCATCTTGCACACTGAAACGTGTTGAATCTGTGTCTAATTATTCAGACACTACTACACCATGGCAACATTTTGTTCTTCAGAATAATATTGTTTAAAAATATAGAGAACTGCAACTTCAATGTAACTTATGGTTGTTGTTGCTCAGACGGTGCTCCTGAGACAGGGGATCCTGGAGCTGAAAGCCGTTGTCTCAGCATGCTCTGAGCAAAAATAATGAATGTGACATTTCATGATCTCCACTGAAAGAGAAAACTCTTTAGACAGGAAACAGGGCTGAGATCAAAATTAGTGTAGCAGGAACAGCTTTCAGATCTGCCTTGCTCTTTTCTGGAGGGATATATTTAACTCCTTCAGCTGAAGAAAGTGCCTTCCTACTGCTGGAGGTGAAGCCTAGCAGACAGCGGGGAAAATGATCCAACACCGAAGATTTTATAAATGTACCTATTTTATTTATTTATAAATAAATTCCTTGCCTTGACAATAAAATGTGGAAGCTATCACAGAAGATGATATCATAAATAAAGGAAAAAGCTTACAACAGAAGAAAAGATTGTGTCCTACATGGTCATGATTGGTGATTCAATTCTACTTGGAAATATTCTGATAAGGCAACTGAGGCAGTTACACGTTACATGACAGAGAGAGACAATTGCTGCTCCCCGTGGAGTGGAATAAGACAACTTGGGTGTACAGGCTCATCAGAAGCCAACTGTAACCTTATTTGTTAAAATAAAAGTATTTTTAGGGATTTCAGCTGCACTGCGTTTCAAGCCATAAGAAGCTGGAGGACATCTGCCCTTCGGGCTTCATGCCACCTGAACAACAAGACAATGACAAACCATGACCTAAAAACATTTGCTATGTGCCCTCCCTGGCAGGCGGAACCGCTCCTGGCAGTTGTCTGTTGCATCCGAGCCGAATGGTGCTGAGGATGCTAATGCTGCGTTTTTCCCTGGGTACAGGTGTGCACCCCGGGCTGGCACCGCCGAGTGGGACCAGGAGTTGCAGGGTTAAAATAAGCAACAAAAGAAACCACAGGGCCTCCATCACACAGAACAAAGAAAAGGTTAATAGTCAGCATCGTTGTTATTTTCAGCAAAAAAGGACTAAAGACTCAGATTGATTTTGATGCCCCCATAGCTGGTGTGTGTCAGAGAGGATGAAGGTGCGCAGTGGCTAAAGCATGAACCCTCTGAGATGAGAACAAGGCTGCATGAGGCTCTGGCTTGGTGGTGAGGAGGAAACATCCCATCCCAGCACGGCAGGGAAAGGTCTGAGCAGAGCAATTCAAACCCCAAAATGCTTTCCTCCCACGGGGAGGGGAAAAGGGACTTTCAAGATCTCTTCCCTCTAACCACAGGCAAACATTACCGAAAAGAAAAACAACTTTTGTACCATGGAAACGAATGTTGAGATGCGTTCGCTCCAGGGGCTGACACTGGGCTGAACAGTCTGCCCTTCCCCGGCTGCCAGGGCACGTTCCCTGGCTGCGGCCCCTGAGCTCGGGGGCAGTTTTGCCCCCAGAAGGAGGCAGCAGGATGGGGAAAGGCAGAAGGAGCATTGCGTAAATCAGGGACACCCCACGCACACTAATCAGTGCTAACACAGGGACTACAGGCATTCCTGCTTGTGGATTTCTGATCCTAGAGTCACAAAAGGGCCATTTCCAGAGATCTGCATCTTTTCCAGCAAAAGCCACTCCTCTGAGGGCAGCCAGCTTCATCCCTTGTGTTACACCGCTGTTTTTCAGCTGTAAGGGTCCAAGAGCTCCTGCTTTGCATCAGACCCAATGCACGGCACTCGGCAGGCTGCTGCTGATCAGCCCTGCTCGTCAGCACCAGCACCTCCCCCTGTCCAGCCAAAACGCTGCAAGACTGAAGAACAAACCTATTCACAGTCAACTCAGAGGAAGGGGTAAGACCCATTGGCTGCACAGACTCTGGGTCCACCGAGGTCAACTGAGGAAAGCGGTGAAGCAGAAGAGACCTTTCCAAGAGGAGCTCTGTGCGAGTGAGGCTGTGCCTGCTGCCTGGGCCAGCCCAGCTCTCCATGCAACAACCCATCTGCAGGCAAAGCAGCAGCCTGCCGGGAGTGCCAAGATGTGGGCAGCTTCCCATATGACATCCATGCAAATGGATCTGTGCGTTCGAAATTATCTGCGCTTGGCTGCAAACTAGCAGCCTCTCAGCCCAGAAGATACGGGTGGAGCAGCCTGGAGAAGGGAGCCCAGGGAACACTGTGCCATTGGGTTACAGTCCCCATACCACCCAGATCAAGCCGGAGTGGTCCTCCCTCGGACACACAGAAGGAGCAGTGCATGGGTACAAGCCCACAAGGCTGTGATATGAAGAACTTGCTGGGCATCACTGGGTGGAGCTCTGTGATCAAGTTTTCCAGCCTGCTCAAGCCAAAATGCAGCCAGCCTTGCAGCATTGAGTTTCCCTGGTTCACCGTGTGGGGAGGAGCTCGCAGCTTCTTCCCACTTGCATGTGCTGCTTGGGGCTGGCCATCTTTATCTGTGTGTTTCCTCTCCATGGGGCTCCAACATGGCCAGACAATCTCCCATCCTGCTCCAGCAGATAGTCCCACCTGTGAGATGTGGCAGGTCCCACCTCGAAGCTGACAAAATGCCAGAGCAGGGGATCACTAATCAGAGATACATTGGAAGATGCTCTGTTCTCTCCCATGTCCCGCAGGGAGGAGGTGGCAGCGCAGAGCACCAGCCACGCTGCTCACAACGTGCTGGCAACAGCGATTTGCACCAGCTCTCCTTCGGCACAGCCAGCGAGATGCACATCAGAAGAACCTGCTATGGCCCTGTCCCTGAGCTGAATTAGAGCCCACGATCACGTCCCTGGCTGGCACCAAGGGGAAGCTTTGTCCCTCACCAAAGATCCATGTTCAGACTTGGTAAATGGTGGTGGCCAAGCACAGAGGAAGAAGCAGGTGACAGAGTCCAGCAAACACTGGGGCAGTGCAGCTGGAGCAGGAGCACAGGGGCTCATAGACTCAGTTTCACTTCAAATGTATTTTCCGAGAGGGACCCATAGCTAATTTAAACACTATTTCGTTTCTGTTCTTCATCCCCTAACAGACTGATGTTCAATTCCAGGCTTCATTTGGTGACTGTTATGACTGTGATAATCAGCAATATAAAGTGCAATGCGACAAGTCTAGATCTTGCTATTGAGAGTGATTACTTGGCCTTGGGTAATGAATTAGTCCTATTATACAGCAGCTGGCACAGGAGAAGCAAATCTGCTGCTCAGGCAGCTCATTGCAGGGCAGGGCTGGAACCGCTCAGCCACGCGCTGCACACAGACCTCAGCAGGATTTTGAATTCTGCAGACAGTACACACATTTCTCCGGGACTGCAAAATACACGGCATTCATCAATCCAGCTCCTGGCTACTCCATTCTGAGTTAAGCATTTACCCACCCCTTGGAAACAGAATTCTTCTTCTGTGCAATTTCTGCATGGCATTTTGCCATATCAGAATGAAATTCAAAGCGCTTTAATTCTTAATTCTCTGCCACCCCTTGCAAACTCTGTCACTCCAAATCTCCATTTTTCTCCACCAAACTCCTCCATACTAATTATTCCTTCTCCTCCACCACCAAAAACTTGCCTGCCCTCTCTGCCCTCTCTGCTTTTCATTTTTAATGACCTTTTGCTGAGCCTTCTTTTCCTCCATGGAAAACCAACTGACAGGGCAGCACAGAGAGGCACAGAACTGGTCAACAGGGGCACACAAAGTGATATTAGATGAAATAGTTAATGATGACCTTATTTTGCTCCTAGGACGCACCCTGGAGACTGCAGTGGCGGAGGTGCAGGGGTGCAGAGGCCATCGCCAGCTGCCCCGGTGCTGGGAAAGCCCAGGGAGATGGGTGCAGCACACAAACGGTGCTCAGAGCAGCGCTGGAAGACCGCGGTGCTTTGGCTGCCAGCATCGCAGTGGGATATCCATGGCTCAGGAACAGCCTGCACTGTCTACTCTTACCAATTATGAATGTAGGAGAAGTGTCAGACAGATCTCAGACAACACCAAAGAAAGATTTTGGACTTTGGGTCCGCACGTGTCGAGGAGTTCAAAGATCAGTGACCAAAGTCACCTGTTGGTTGGCCTAAATTCATGCCAACGTGGCCCATACCAACAACTGAGGACTGCGGGGCCTGCTCACAAATGCTGAAAAAGGCATATGTTAGAAGACACTGGCCTGTTCCACTGCTAGATGTGTTCTTCTATTAATACAAAATGCAGAGTGGTAGCTCCTGGGTAACCCATGGCATGCCCCAGCTGGAAGTTGCCAGCAAAAAAGTAAACCACAAACGTACTAGGCTAATACAAAAGCTATTTTGACAGCATAATGAGGAAAACTCTATTACTAGTATGAGCAAAATCTTTCTCTGCTCTTACATACACCTGTGCAATGAGCGCTTTCCACGACAGTCCCCACAGTGTGTATGGACAAAGCTCCACGGCAGGCAAAGTATTACCATGTTCATCACTCATGGAGTACAGGCTGCTCTCCCCCTCAACCAAACCAGGTTTTACCAGCCAGAAGTGCACTTTTGCTGCCATGGCAGGTGTGCGAGGGGCTCTTGGCCCCCTCACTGCATGGGCTCAGCCTGCACTGCAGATACAGAGCAAATCTGCGGAGCTGACAGCCACACGCCAGCCCTTCACACGAGGTCACAGAATCCCAGGCTGGCTGGGCTGAAGGGACCTCTGCAGATCCCCCAGCCCAACCCCTGCTCACGCAGGGTCACAGGGCAGATCACACAGGTGGGTCCAGGGGGTTTGAATGTCTCAGAGAAGGAGACTCCACACCCGCTCTGGGCAGCCTGGGCCAGGCTCTGGCACCTCCCAGCAAACCAGGTTCTGCTCATGTTCACATGGAGCCTCCTGTGCTTCAGTCTGTTCTTGTTGGCCCTCTTAATAGGTAACGTTTTACACTGTGGCGTGACATTAAGAATTCCAACTACGCTAAAGCCTACTTAGATTTTTCAAGACAAACACTTGTTGAAGCACCCTGTTCCTGAAAAACAGCACATGAACAAACTGTTGGCCTTGATTTTACACTGTTCTGCATTCTAAGTGGATCATACCAACAAAAGGGAGTGCAACATGCAATTAAATACGGTCAAACGACACTTTAAACTGACATAAACTCATGACAGTGTGCAAAGCTGTCATCAAAGGGTGGTGATCACCATGTCCATTATGCTTCTTTCAGATTTCAGCAGGTCCTCTTTCCCCATCTGCAGATTCAGAGCTGTGCACTGTTACTGGAAATGTGCTTTGGGAGGCTTCCAGCAAATCTGCCGTGTGCGCGGGAAGCCGGGCACATCCCACAAGCGCTGGATTCTGGAAAGCTGCACAGAACCAGAGCTCCCTGCAAGCGCCAGAAACCAAAGACCGCAATAGCGATGCCTTATGTCAAACAGCCCAAGCCACAAGTCAGCAGAGCCGCCTGTGAGCCACGCTCAGCTCCCCGTGCTCTGACAATGGTGTGAACAGGATGAACACGGGCAACATGAGAAACATCAGGCTTGCTGCCCGAGTCACAGCGTGGCCACAGCGAAAACAACCGCAACAGTCCCAAATATTTCCAAAGACATGCTATCAGCACCACGTACTTACTCCTATTGTTGTGGGACTTCTCCAAAACTGAAAAATGTCCTATCTTTGGGATGTCAGTAGTCAGTGAAATAATGAAAACAAATCCTGAGTACACACTCAGACATTTAAGATTCTGGTAACGCAGAATCAGGGTTCGTTACTGATAATAACACACACCGTGGGTTATAAGCAACTGTGGGTTATAAGCACCGTGGGTTATAAGCAACCACAGAAGGTAAGGAATCATAGAGATAAAACAAAGGTTTAATCTGGTTATTCAAATGACCAGTTAAATCTACCTGCTCATTTATTATCACACAAGTAAAAGTGAAATAAGTAGAGAAAACCAAAGTGCACCAAATCTGCCAGCATCCTCTAGTCTTGGTTTCAGAGCTATATTTTCCATTTTGGAAACCAAAATAAAGCAGTGTTTTAGAAAACACTGAGTATGTCGCATCTTCTCATTATTCCTTCTCTCTAGAAATAGAGGCTTCATTATGATATTATTTCACATAAATGTTCGGAAGTTGAATTTTGTCATGAAATGGAATTTTCCTCGCTAATCAGCCGGCTCATTCCAGTTTCTCCTTAAGCACACTGTCTGCTTGGATCATATCAGCTTACAAGATACAGCTTGGCACCGAAATCCTCTACACATTCTCTGCTATTACGAAATAAATTAGAGGCATTACCATTTCTATGAATTCCTTTCACCCTCTATGACTACCTGGTCACAAAGAATGAAGCAGTTCGTGCCATGTCACCCCCCCTGCAGCTGAATGTGCCACGACCTCCAGGTTCAACTGTTTGCACCTTCCAGGGTGTACGTGGCAGATGTCACAGGTTGGGTCAGGTGAGATGAATTGTCCCCCCCTGAATATTACACAGCAGTGGAAGTAATGAGTGTCCGATGCCTGAACGTGCACCATGCACGTGATTCTTTCCTTCCAAAGCGCCTCATATTCCAGTAAATCAAGCTGTGAAAGCGCAGACAAGATCAGTGGCGGCTCAGCCCTACTCAGTCCAGCTCGCTCAGTCAGATTCCAGAGCCACCTCCGTCCGTGCTGGAAGCACACACTGTGCTTCATACAGAGACTTACATCTGTGGGATGACTGAAGCTATAAAAAGTGCTGACAATTTTCAGCAAATTTGCATATATTGCTACTGCTGCTGCTTATATAAGTGATTTCTAGCTAACCACAAATACAAAAAGCAATGCCCAAAATAGATTTTGAATCAAAACGCTTGCAAATGTGACTGAATGACACATCTCCCCACCACTCTGAAAATCACTTCTCTAGAAAAGACAGACACAACAGCCAGTGTTTCCCCAGAGGGTCCCGTGTAACGCACCTCCTGGAGTCCAGACCCAGAGGTCTAATACCATCTCACCCTCTTGGCACCTCTGCTGCCCTGTGCCAATAAAGGCTGTGACAAACTGGGACCTCCGTGAGACTTATCCTAGGTTGCTCTCAGGTCTGGAGCTGTACAGATCTCTCTACACGCATCAACTCGAGCATCTGATGCAGGTGGGATGAGGAGGCAGTCAGCCTCTGGGTAGGAAACATTGTGTTGTCTCCAGCTGTTAGAAATCCCTCACTGTATCGCACACCATATGCCATCTGCTCTACCTGTGTTCAACATGGCAGTGCTGGCTTTAAGGACCGTGCATCGCCCACATCTGCACAGAATCCTCTTTGCACCAGGGTGGGAATGGCAACTGCTTCACCTGGGACTGCAACAGTCTGGTACAGAGGGTCCCTGCATGGCTCTGCTCAAATGGTCAGGGAAAAAGTACAAACATATGCATAAGGGAGGAAATGGTCACAAGATCCAGTTGCTAGTCCCCAGCTTTCAGGTCTCATGGCTGATATAGCTACAAATCACCAAAGAAGGGATGAAGGTTGAAGCTGACGGTGTATCTACTCAATGGGATATGGACAACCAGTAACACCATCCCTCCTTCCACAAGTGCCTGAGTTTGTGGGAGAGAGTTGCTTGCTCGCAGATGAAGCTCAGTCACAGCAAAACCACTCTTCTGGATTCCTCTGGCGTCACTGGATTCCCATGTTCAGGAAATATTGGGGGCTGCTTCTCCATTACTCCACTATCCTCAAAAGTATAACAATATAAGAAACAGTACCTGGCTTCCCAGCACAGGGAAGACAAGGACATAGTGGAGAGAGTCCAGCAAAGGGCCATGATGTTGATTAATCGATTGGAGCCTGGTTTCGGATGGGATAGAATTAATTTTCTTCTTGGTGCCTGGTATAGTGCTGTGTTTTGGATCCTGGGGATGGCTGAGCACCTGCCTGCCAATGGGAAGCAATGAATGAATTCCTTATCTTGCTTTGCTTGAATGTGCAGCTTTTGCTTTACTTATTAAATTGTCTTTACCTCAGTCCATGAGTTTTCTCACTTTTACACTTCTGGTTCTACTACTAGGGGAGGGTGAGTGAGTGGCTGTGTGGGGCTTATTTGCTGGTTGAGGTTAAAACATGACAATTGGTCATACAAGGAAAGACTCAAAGAACTGGGACTGTTTAGCATCAAGACAAGAAGGCTTGAGAAGGTTGTTATCAATAAAAACTATGGGGGGACAGTAAAAAAATTAGAGACAGACTGTCCTCAGTGATATCCATTGAAAGGGTGAGACACAATGGGCACAAATTAAAACACAGGAAATGCCTTTTAAATGTAACAGAAAACTATGAGGGTAGTCAAACACCAGAACGGATTGCCAGGAAAAGTTGTGGCATCTCCATCCTCACACACACATTCAAAACCTGACCAGACATGGCCAGGAAAGCTGGACTAGCTGATCTCCAGAGGTCCCTTCCAACTCAGTGATGCTGTGAACAAGACCGCAGCAGCCTCGGGGAACTCACCTTGAACCCCATCATGGAACTAACACCCTCCCTTAGAAACACAGAATCATTTTGGTTGGAAGAGACCCTTAAGATCATCGAGTCCAACCACAACCTAACTAGCACTAAACCATGTCCCTAAGAACCTCATCTACATGTCTTTTAAACACCTCCAAGGATGGTGACTTGCTCACTTTGCTCTCTGTTTTTGATAGGCTTTTGGTTTATGCTGTTCCTTTTGCTCGATGAGAACTGTATCTTCTCCAAAGCTCACAGAAACATCTTGTTTCTGGCTTATCCCAACCACACACTGCAGTCCTCCTCTAGCTCTCATTGTTTCCATTCTTGCAGGAACATCCAGCCACCATTGGCACTTCTAATCCACCACTGTGCGCTTGCAGCAGCTACAGGAGCAGGAACCAAAGGGTGCCAAATACCTTTACCTCTTTACCTCCCCGTGTCTCTCTTGCCCCACATTGACTACGGCTTGGGTCCTTTTCTTGATCTGTTATGAATGAATTGAAACCACACCTTTGCTAGCAAGAGAGCTCGGGAGGCAAAGGCAGCAATCCCTCAGGAATGCCCATCCCTAACACTGGAGTTCGTTTCCCATAAGTAACCTTCATGGTTTTCTCAGAGCTGTTCAACTCCACATTTGACAATAAAATCCATTCTGGTTAACCACCAGCCACAGATACTTGTTTTTCTTTGCAAGAGCCAAGAGCTACCACTCAGTGCCAGTGCATGCGAGGAGGAAGAGCCTGCCCTGCCCTCAGCTCCTGGATAAGCACTGGAGATGGTCGGCCGGGCACACGCAGCCCAGCTGCCTGTGAAGAGACGCAGGTGCTGTCAGGGGTTCCATCAGGAACAGTAATTTCTCCTCTTTCACCCAGCAGGAACCAGCGTGCTGCAGACTGGCTGCTAAATTAACTCCTCCAGGGTAGAAGAGACTCCCGTCTTAGATGCTGTCCCTTATACCTTTCTTGCTTCATTCTGTGAGCTCAGGGCCAAAACTCAGTGCAGGCTCCAGAGCAGCGCTGTCAGAGGAGATTTCAGTCGGTAAGCATGAAGTTGTATGAGAGAGAAAATCCATCTTGCCCGTCTATACATGGTGGCAGGCTTGAAGTTACAAAGGCTTCAGAAGAAAGCCATCTCTTTCTGGTAGCACCCAGCCACCTGACAGACTTTGCCATGAGGAAAAAGGGCTTGCACTGTGCAGGGCAAACCCTGCCAGCCCTGGTAGCCTTGGACACGGCTGCGAGCCACGTTCATTCACTGCTTGCGGCAGAAAATGCAGCCAGCTGTCCTTTGGGACAAGGAGTCACAGGGCTCCAGAGAGGAGCACAGGTACCCATTGGAGTGAACTGGGCATGGGGAAGTGAGTACAGGACAGAGGGAGGGGAGAACATCATGTGGTTAAGTTCAGCTCAGAACACAAAGCTGGACTTTACCGCAGGCTGCAGGGCCAGGGCCGCCCAAAGCCAATTTAAGTGCTGGTTGGTACTGAAAGAAGAGTCCTGTTTGTGGCCCCATCTAGCTATGCTTTGTCATCACCTCCCTGATGCCAGCTCTGATGTCAGGGTGGTTGGACAGGGACGTGGATCAGAGAACAGAGAAGGAGGGTATTTCTATCATGGTGTCTTTCAGTTAGATCAGGTCCCTGATCTGCACACAAGGGAAAGGCTGCCTGCACGTAGCCATGAGAGAGACACACACAGATCTTCCTTCTCACACATCTGCTCTACTGTAATGTGTGCCATGTACCTGTGGTCCCAAAAATGTGGTTACTTTGGTTAACAAGCTGTCATTTGACATATCTATTAACTCCAGTTCATAGTCTTTATTAGGCACCACGTCTGCGGAAAGGAAAAGAGTGAACACCAGCTGGCACTTGCTGTCTTTCTTACCTTCTTCCCAAAGGTTTGCTCGGGAGAAAGGAGGCTGTGCTGTGCGGACAACTGGTCTGCAGCGAAGGTTTCAGTGGTGCGTGAGCCGAGGGTCAGAAGGGCACAACTGAGGGGCTGCAGGCACCGACCTGAGCACAGTGGAACTTGCTCAGACTTAAGCAGGAAAACAGTAGTTTCCAGGAGAAAGAGGATAGGAAAACAAAGTTGTTGTGTACGCAGAAGTGATTTCCCGCCGCTCTTGCTGAGTAGAGTTTGTCTCATGATACCTTTTGCCTCAAACAATTCCTAAATTCCTGGTAAATATTTAGCAGTTTGTGAAACCATAAACATTCACATATCTCGGTAGAGGATCTTGTAGGTGGCAAAACTGACAAAAGGACTCCCAAACTTTTAAACTAATAAAAAAATCACAAGTGCTTCAGTGACACAGAAAAGTTCCTGGCCTCACTCTTGTAGCACTGAATGGAGAAATTCTACTTTCCCATCTTTCCAGGTAAGAATGAGAAACAGGAACTCAATGGAAACATGAAATATTTTTAAATTCGTTTGGACTAGAGAAACCAAAAGGCAATGCCAGGTCTATAGGCAAATTCTCATTTTGCACCAAACCCTTTGCTCACAGGACATTACTCTGCATGCGTCTGGTGGGCCCGGTTCTGCCCAGCGCTTCCTGCCACTCCGGATTCCCCAGAGGGCGTGCAGGGAAAACCTGGGGTGGGTAGTACCTGCCTTGTGTGTAAGCAAAGCAGGCTGATCCCCCTGAGAAACCTGGAGGACAAACAGAGGCTGACCAAGAAAACTTGTGCTGCGAAGCACTTCGACCCAGTCCCCGCACGGACACTGCTTCAGGAGACCATTTCCATACCCACGTCCTAAGTTCCAAACAACAGGGCACGGTGAGTGAGGGAAGGACCGATGGGCTCAAAGCAGGTTCTTGCTTTGGCACACGAGATGTTTCAGATTTCACTTTCAGAAATGCAGAGATTGTGAAGGTACTCTTCACGGCCATATATTTTACACTTGCATTGTGTCTTGCTTGCATAGGACAAAGTAATAAACAAGTTCAGATACAAGCAGTCCTGAGGTGGGGATACAACTGTTGCCCTGGGTGTCAGGGCCCTGAAAACAAGTGAAGCTAATGCAGCTTCTCAGCATCCTGATGAAAAGTCCATGACGTTTGAGTCTGGGCAACGAACTCTAATGCCACTGGGGCTCTCTGCCACACGTAAACAGCAGCAAGTTATCTCCAGGCAGCTGGGGAACTGTTGCAACAGAAGGGATGTATCTGAATTACCTCGTCCACAACACAAAGCCAAGAGATGTTCAGTGAAAGGAAACGAGAGGGAGAGGAGGGAGAGGACCCCAGCATCTGGCCTACACACATGACTGCCAGGAGCTGTATCACCTCAGCCACTGACTCCTGTTGCTGTTTAGCAATTGTGAAAACACAAGTGTCCAGAGGAGCCGTCAGCTCGCCATGCTCCCTGAATCTCTATGGCTACACCACAAGGTACCAAAGCTCCGGCTGCCGGATGGGGCCGGACAGGCTGCTCCTCTCCGAGCGCTGTGTGTGCTCGGCAGCACCCGGCCCGAGGTGGCCGAGGAACCTGCCCGGGGGCACCGGGGCGCCGAGCAGAGCGATGCCAGCCGGGTCCCCGGGTGCAGCGGCGCGTTCCGCCCGCAGCCGAGCGGGCACCTGGGGCACCCCGGCCCGGCCGAGCCCGGGGCGCTCCGGGACGGCTCCTTCCCCCGGCCCGGCAGCCGAGCGGCTCCCGCCACCCCCCGCCCCCGCCCGGCGCGGCCCCGGCCCCGTTCCTACCTCCAGGAGCTGCACGTAGCTGGCGGGGAACCAGCCGCGCAGCCCGTCCTCCTTCTGCCCTTCCCACCAGCCGCCGTCCGGCACCTGCAGCACCGTGATCAGCTCCCCGGCGGCGAAGCGGAGCCCCTGCCGGTGCCGCTCCCCGGAGAAGGGGTACAGCGTCTGGCAGCGCGACCCCGACATCCTGGCGGGGGACGCGGCCGCGCTCCGCCCGCAGCCGCTCCGCCCGCAGCCGCCCCGCTCTCGGCCGCCGCTCCGCGCAGGGCTGCGGGAGGGCCCGCGCTGGCCGCGCCCCTCGCCCGCCCCGCTCCGCTGCGGGGCCGCGGCGGGGCCCAACCGGGCGGCAGCGGGGCAGCCCCGGCGCCGGGCGCCCACGGGCACCGCCGGCTGGGGCGGGGGGTGGAGAGGAGGGGCGGGGGAGGGGAGGGGCGGGGGACGAGGGGCGGGGGAGGAGGGGGAGGCGGGGGAGAGGAGGAGGAGGAGGATGAGGAGGGGGCGGAGAGGCCGCCCGGAGCGCAGCTCCGCCCGGGTGACACTCGTGTCGCGGGACAGTGCGTGTGAGAGGAGCCGTGTGCGTGTGTCACCCCGAGAGACATCGCCCGTGTGTTCTTGAGAGACACCGTGTGTGCTCGAGTGAACGAGAAACACCGTGTGTGCGTGTGGGAGCTGGGGCTCTGGAGCTGGAGAAGAGGACACTGAGGGGTGACTCATTCCTGGGGATCAATATGGAAAGGGGGAGTGTCAGGAGGATGGAGCCAGGCTCTGCTCGGTGACAACCAGTGATAGGACAAGGGGCAATGGGTTCAAACTGGAACACAAGAGATTCCACTTAAATTTGAGAAGAAACTTATTCCTGGTGAGGGTGGCAGAGCCTGGCCCAGGCTGCCCAGGGAGGTTGTGGAGTCTCCTTCTGTGCAGACATTCCAACCCGCCTGGACACCTTCCTGTGTAACCTCATCTGGGTGCTCCTGCTCCATGGGGGGATTGCACTGGATGAGCTTTCCAGGTCCCTTCCAACCCCTGACATTCTGTGATTCTGTGATTCTGTGACAGACACTGAGTGTCGCAGAGACACTGTGTAGGACACTGTGTGTCTGAAACACCTGTGCGTACGACCTGATGTCTCTGAGACATTGTGCATGTGTGTGTCTGTGTGTCTGCGTGTTTCTGTGTGTGTGGAGACACGACTGTGAGTCATCTCTGTATGCCTGAGACACCATGTGTGTGTTTGTGATACACACCCAAGTGTGTGAAATCCATTTGGTCTGAATGACATCGTGTGACACACCTGAGCATGGAGAAAACAAAGAGGTGTGTGAGATACACCTATCTGCAACACTCAGCCGAGCACACAACTTGCTTTGTGTATGTGTCTGCAACACGTGTGTGAATCATACACACGTGAGACACCTCTGTATATGCGCCACCCTGCTCCGTGTGACACCTATGCATATGTGAGAGATGCACCACGTGTGTGCGACACCCTCCTCTGTGTGACACTCGTGCATATGTGTCTGTGTGACACCAACCACCACGTGTGTATTTTGCTTGTGAGCCCAGCTCTGTGTGCACAACGCGCTCTGGGTGTGCATGCCTCACTGCAGCACATGTGATTCCTTTGCGTGTGTAAAACACACAAGCCTTTGTGCATGCAGGTGTGTATGAGTGCGTGTGTGTGTGTGTGTCCAGGTGTGCACACCTGACTCATTGCACATATGTTATATATAACTGCTGGTACATGTATAAGCACTGGTGTGGATGTGTGTGCAAAGTGCAGACACACACGTACATGTGCCTTGCTGTAGGGCATGCTGCCTGACCTGCTCAGTGTGTGTGTGAGCATGTGTGTGGGTGAGAGGATGTGCACATACGAGTCTCACCCACATCGCGCTCGAGATCTCCACATGTGCGTGGGTGCACCTGAGAGCCAGGGCACGCATACCTGAACAATGTTGTACCACAGCCTGTAAGTTGTTTACAGGACACATATGTGTGCACTTGTGTATGGGATTCTCCCACAACTGTGTGCGAGAAACTCAGTTTTGTACAAAACTCAGTCTTGTATGAAATTCGGACTTGTATGTAGGTGTACATGGTTGCTTCTGCAGGAGACACCTGTGTTCATGTGTGAGACTCACCTATGAGTGTGACTTACGGGGGTGCACGTGAGCACACACCTTTGAGGCTGAGCTGTGTGTCACACCCCTGTGCTTCTGTATACGGCTCCCACAGAATGGGCAAGACTCACTCATACAGGAGACTGACCTGTACACATGCTTATGGGACAATCATGTGAGGCTCAGCTGCGTGTACGTGACTGTGTGTTCACGTGTATGCTGGCTGTGCGTGTGCCTGTGTACACCTGTGCACAAGACTCGCTCCAGGGTGCCTGTAAGAATCAGTGACGGGTGTGACTCCCTGCACCATAGACGTGTACGAGGGTTTCATCCGTGTTAATTGTGAGTAGTGGTCAATGGCACAGTGTCTGTATGGACACCAGTGACAAGCTGAGAAGTGGGGCCATGTGAACCTCATGAGCTTCAATGAGGCCCAGTGCAAGGTCCTGCACCTGGGTCAGGGCAACCCTGGTATCAACCCAGGCTGGGGATGGAGGGATGGAGAGCAGCCTGTGGAAAAGGACTTGGGGGTGCTGATGGATGAAGGACTGGACACGAGCCGGCAATGTGCACTTGCAGCCCGGAGGCCAATTGTATCTTGGGCTGCATCAAAAGGAGCAAGGGCAGCAGGTCCCCTCTCTAGTGAGAGCCCACCTGGAGTATTGTGTTCAGTTCTGGAGCCCTCAGCACAGGACACACATGGACCTGCTGGAGAGGGGCCAGAGGAGGCCACCAAAATGATCAGAGGGCTGGAAAACCTTTACTATAGTACAGGCTGAGAGAGTTGGGGTTATTCAGCCTGGAGAAGAGAAGGCTCCGAGGAGATCTTATTGCAGCCTTTCTGTATTTACTATTAATTATTATTAATAAGAGGGTCTGCACGAAAGATAGGGACAGACTTTTTAGCAGGGTCTGTTGTGACAGGACAAGAGGTGATGGTTTTAAACTAAAGGAGGGAGATTCAGGCTGGACATAAGGAAGGAATTGTTGGCCCTGAGGGTGGTGAGAGCCTGGCCCAGGTTGGCCAGAGAGGTGGTGGATGAACCATCCCTGGAGACATCCCAGGCCAGGCTGGACGGGGCTCTGAGCAACCTGAGCTGGTGCAGATGTCTCTGCTCATGGCAGGGGGACTGGGGGAGCTGGGAAGGTCCCTTCCACCCAAACCATTCTATGGTTCTATGATTTGTACAACCTGCTGCATGGTGTGGTACCCATCTGGCACAGGGAGGAGAGGGAGAGGCTCACTTCTGTGTGTGGAAGATTCTCAGCAGCATGTGTGTGGATGAGGCAAAAGGAGCTGGGTCTGCCTGACGAGTGCTCCGCAGCTGTATCCAAGCCAGCCACCCAGCATCCTTTGGTAGTCGGTGGAGAGAGGAAAGGAAGACAAAAACCTGCTGCTGGATTCAAACATCAGTGAGACGAGCGGTTCCTTCTCCCCACCGACTGATGGGAGCCAGATGTGTACAGCAGACATGTCCATGTCTCTGATGCTCACTGTGCTGATTGCTCTGCAGGCACCGTGTGTCTGTGAGTGAGCAGGAAACCGCGTGTCTACTTCCAGTATATTTGTGAGACCCTTAGATATGTGTAAGTGTGTGAGCACCAAGCTCAGTGTGCACGTGTTTGAGGACCTTGTTGGTCCACAGGAGAGGCTTGCTGCAGTATAGAGTTGCGTGACTGCCTCCAGAATACACACACACACGTGTAAGACTGCACTTGTGTCTGTGTGTACAGACCATTGATTTCAATGTGGTGTGACACATCCCACTGTGAATGTGGCACAGCGTGTGGCAAAACTCGAGATGTGTGGTTTGACTCAGCGCAGTGTGCATATATCAGCAGCAGTAGGCACACGCTGCATTTCTCCGCAGTTTGGTGAGCTCCTCCCCTTAGGGAAGTTTGAGATAGCATGCACCTATAAAATCCACAGTGTATTCATGCGTGCTATTCCAGAGAGCATGAGATCCATGTCAGTGTGCATTACAAATCTCCCTCCATACTCCAGCATGTCACTAACTCCACCGGGCTTATGATTCCTCTTGCATGAGTCAGTTTATGTGCATGAGTCAACTGCGTGTCCCATTCTGCTCCATCAGGGTGCCTGCATGCATGCTGCACGTTTGGGCATGCAGGTGTTCAGGTGACTGTATCCCGCACATGATGCTCCTTGCCCATTTGTAAGTCCCTCGACTTAAGTGTGTACGTGACCTACTACGTGTGTGCAAGTCAGGTGTTGCACCTGTCTGTGACCCTCGTGTGCATGCAAAGCCACGTGTGTGTACAGGTCACCTCAGGGAGCAGGTGCTGCTGCGGCTCCTGTGCTTCAAGGCACTTGCATCAACTTCTGTTCCAGTGGAATGGACACAGGTGCTTCTCTAGGTCGGTTCAAGTTTTGCACAATCTGCGGTGTTTTGCTGGGAGCTCAGCCCTTTTCACAGACCCCTCTGTCCACTAACTCCCGTATGGCCTGTTCTGTTTCTGAGATTCAGATTCCTTTCTCTTCCATATATATGTATTACTTTATTTTTTTTGAGGAAGATCCTCCTATTTCTCCTTTTGATTTGCTCTTGCTTTGCAATCAGAAGTGAGGAGCAAGTTCAGAACAACTACCACCTTTTGTGCCCATAATGTACCATCACATGTGTGTCTCCTGGCCTGGGGCTGCACGGGTTTTTTATGTATGTGGCACTTTATTAGAGTATTTTTCCGTCTCTCTTTTCCTGGAGTTTTATAAATTTGCAATACTTCTTTTCTTTTAAGTGAGCAATCAGGTAGCCTGGCTGTAGCCTTTCTCCTGAATATTTCAGCAGGTGGCTTTCAGTGTAGCTGTTCTTCATTTAGACAGGCTAAGCAGCAACCCGAGCTGAGCTCTCCAGGGTTCTTTCTTAGGGCTCTTTGAACAACTTTTGGCCTACTTTCTACAGTTCTATTTTTGATTCTGTGAATTTGTGGTGAATTGCTTAAAATCATTCCCCTTTGATAAGCATTTAAGCTGATAGCTATTGAACCATGATCCACTGTGCATTATTATCACACCAGCTGTGCCTTGCTTGGCAAAAAGCAACAGACACGATACCATGACACACATCCAGGTACATCTATCAGCAATATTCTCCAGCAGTGCCCTTTATAGACGGCAAGATCTGAAGCTGAACCAAAACCCCCATATTTTGCTTCAGCACATACAAACGCAGCTTTGCCTATGTTGGAACACAGATCCAAATAGTTTAGAGCTTTCATATATGGCACTGAATTTAGTTTAAATTTTACTTTTCTCGTGTTTAATGTTGACAGAACATGTTTCTTTGGTTTATTCTCTGATATTTTTTCCTCTGCTATTTTTATACTTGAAACTTGTTCTGCTTGCTCTTTATCTCCCCTTGTGATATTTTTGCAAGCTTATGTCCTTCTTTGCATGAACTTTCTTGATGAGAAAGCCTCTAGTAGGGCTTTAGTCCTAGGCTTGTCCACTTCCTGAAGCAATTACAAACCTGAACTTTACAGCAGGCAAGTCCATATGTAAACACTTCATTCTTAATTTGCATTTTCTTTCTAAACCTGTTACTAACCTTCTCTTTGGCTTGTGCATGAATGTCCAGTCTGTAAACAGAAGATCTCTTTCAGTCACTGCAGGTACATGTCTCTTGAATAGGTCCCGTAAGTTATCCACGTTTCATTGTGCAGATAATTACATGGTTAGTTTGTCTTGAGATATGTCTGGTCCTTCTCCTCGACTTGCAAAACAGCTTTACTCCTAGCACAGGGAGCAGCTCTTACCAAAGGCTTAGACCTATGTTTGCTTCTGTATCATGTATTGTCTTTATTGTGAAGGATGTTGAAGTGTGACATGTTTACGAGGAAAAATATTTCTAAGCACAGAAAGCTTCTTTATCTAGCATAGGATACCACAGCCAGGGTCACTAGATGGGAGATACAGAAGCCATCCCAGAAACATACAGATTTGCAGCTTCAAGGCTACCAGGCATTGGAATGAATTGTCAGCTGTCAGTCTCAGCCTTGTTTTCTATCACCTGTTCCAGCCCAGCTGAAGCATCTTGGCTGGATGCAGGTGTTCTCTGGCTGGTGCTCAGCAGGTCTGACTGACTGATCAAAACAACCCCTCTGGCTCTAAGATCTATCAAAATTTATTTCCTGAGCCATCACAACTCTCATACTCTATCATCTGTTCTATGAGGTTGTTCCACTTAGCAACTAGAAACCAGTTCTAAAGTTAGCATCACATGAACATATTGTATGTTAAGGTGAGATGAATTTCACCTTGAAAGGACCTTTTTCTCCCTGTCTGCCACTAAAGAGTCTAGGGTGAGGACCTCAGTCTTAGACATCTACCTTTTAACAGTCCTTAGTGTCACTGAAATGCTCTCTGTGAATGAGAAAGAGCCAACTTCATATATCAAGGCAGAGAGCATCGGCTGTGGTTATACAGTCACAGGTAATTTATTCCGTGATTTTACAGAATGTAATGACATTCTTAAAATGACACGGCTGAAACAATCCCTGTACAGATGGGTGGAATCCCTGAAGAGGGACCTAAGAACGTTTTGGGAGTAACAGAATACACTTCCAACAGTTGTAGAAGCAGCACGGTCAATGTTTTGTTTGCGTAAAGCAGTATCTGATAATCGGCCTACCCCATGGAAACAAGCTAAATTACTCCTGATGTCTTCACCGAAAAGATGCTGCAGAGCTCAAAATGAGAAAGGGTTGGCATAGGTGCCTGGGATGGTTTTTTAGTCATGATGGACTCACGATTCATATGAATAATTGATTGGCCATACCTGTTTGCAAGACACAGCAACACAGACTTCCTGAGGACAAGAACCAGGAAAGAAAGAGACTGAAAAGAAACTACATGTAGCACTGGATCTTTAAATGACCCTCGAAGTCTAAATGATGAGCAGAAATTAGTTTTGTTGTTGAAAAGGAAATGTTCTGAGCCTGTACACAAAATACACTTCTAGTTGTTAAAGTGCTTAAAGGCTATAGGTTTTGATGGAAGGGACCATTCTCAGTGGTTTGAATAGTCAAGACACAAGAATGGATACAGGAGCTCAGAGCAAAATTTCATCTAGTCTACAGTCTTCTTCCTGACAGCATCTCAAAGAGAATGCGTGGGGTGCAGTGAAGAGCAATACCACACAGAGCAGTGCTCCCCTTGAGGGCTCTCCCATCGGCCACCAAACTGCAGTTCAGGGATTTCGTAAGCCAGATACTCTTGAGTATCACACTTGGAAATTCAGACGTCCAGGACCTCAAACATTCCAAGTAGAAGATTCAGAGTTATGAGTCATGTTCATATGACCCAATATGTGATTCAAACACAATTTAAAAAAATGCACTTAATGATACAGAATGTCTTTACCTTTGCTTTCTGCCTTTAGCAGTGTTTCTTAGGGCTCTGCTGACCTCGAAACTCCCTTTGTACAAAGTCAATGCTGAGAATAAGGACAGGCAGTGCTCTGCCTGGCTGTGGCCACTGTAAAACTTAGTGATGTTCCAGGGCAGGTTTAGTCATCCTTGTCGTAACAGTGCCCAGAGCTGTACCTACTATTTTAGAGTCAGACATAAACAAACGTAGTCTCTGCCTTTATATGGACAGTGATATGACACGAACAAACAACTTGTGGTGATTCACCTGAGACTAAACTGGATTTGCCTGCCAGGATAATTCACCTGGAGAGACGACTGCTTCCCTTCACCTCCTTTCTTGGAAGCAGGCTGAGAATAACAAGCTGTTCCGATAACATCAGCCTACTTCCAGTCAACATATTTCCTACTGAGGGGCAGGGCAGGTCCCACCCTGTTACATGACGGGCACATATTTGGTCATATAAATGTGACTCATAACTCCAGAGTTAGGTGTCAACAGCAGGCAGTTGTCACAACCCCCTTGTTTGAAGTGGTGATGCTGTGCCTTCTCTCCAGCAGCTCAGTGTTCATTTCTCTCTCCCTGGGGCTCTGGAAAGTTTAAGTCACAACAACTCACTCCAAGCAGCTGGCTACAGAATGTCAGGAGAGAGTTTCCCTCCATCCATCCAGCTGCTGTTCCTTTCAGTGCAAAATAAACTGCACAGCATATCCAGGGCATGTCACAGTGGCCAATATGCTCGCAAAGAAGAGGACTGGCCTGACTCTAGACCATCTCAATGATTCCTAAGCATCTGTATGCATTGCTGTAGCCTTGTGATCTCTTCTTCCAGCTCTACAAACACTAGGTTATCTAATTTTATTTATTGAATGTTTAACTGTTCCATGCTAAATGGAAAAGCCATTGAAAGGAATAAAAGCATTATCTATAAATAATATATTTCAGTAGCAAGCAAGCTGTGGTCATTTAGGTCTTAACTTCTAAGTGTTATACAGCAAGATAAGACAAATAGTTCTGGATCAGACCACAGGTCTGTCTGGCTTTTTATCCTGTTTCCAGCAATATATGATAGCAGGAGGCTAGGGAAAAGAGCAGGTGCACAAGTAGCTCTGCAGAACACCGTCTTGATTTCCAGCAGATGATGGCTCAGGTCTACCCAGCTAGAGGCAGAATCTTGTATTTAATAGCTCATTTCATTATTTAGGGCAGTTATTTTTTGAGCCCACACAAGCTTTTGGCACCCATAAAATTCTGTAGCAAAGGTTTCCAGTGCAGGCACTCTATTTTGGAACCTGCCTCTTGCCTGTTTCATCTAAGGCATTTCTGGCCCACAATCATAGCCAGAAGCTGCCCACAGTGACCTTCATACTGTTATAGTTGCATTGATGTCCAAACATGAACCACTGATCTGAAAGTTACCTGCATGTGGAGACGTGGGCATGAACCTACACGAAACAGTTACATTAAGGCTCTTAAGGCACAGGATCATATAGAGGGGCACTGGGAAAGCAGAAGAACATCCCAAGAGGACTCTGATGAAAGCATCTAAACCTTCCTTCAAACCTCCTCCTCTCTGGCTTAGCATCAGTCTTCGTGCTATGATGGGGATTTGCCAGATCATCTACAACAGTTTGCTGGGTCCCAGAACATCTGATCTTTTCTTTTGATCCCATGAAGAACTGGGATTCCGGCCAGCTGAGAAGAGCAGTCCCGCTAGGCAGCCCTCCAGCCAACCTCCCTCTGGATGTGCTGCTTTGGACGTTGATATTCCACTGACACTAAGCTTCCCTCTTCAGCATGAATTGTTCATTACTTGAATTCCATCAGGGATTTCTTATGTCATGAAAGAGCAGAGATTCTGCCTGAACACACTGAGCAGGACTGACTGCTTTCTGTGGATAAAGTTGTTGGTCTGTGTATATGTGTGTGCCTGTATCTGCAGGACATAGATGTCTCAGTGTTTTCCTCTCAATGGCGTCTCTGTTCTGCAACCATCTGTGTATAAAGCTGCTATTCTCTCATGAACAATGACTCATACAGGAAAGTCTCTAAGAATTAGGCAAGAACTAAGTTTATCCTGAGTACTATTGAAGATGAGGATTCGATCCTATAAACTCTTGGAAACTCAGCATTAGTTTTCCCTTGACAGCTTTAACCTTTAAAATCTGCTGTTTCTGACACACATCTACACACAGCGGGTTGGCAGTGAACTGTCCCTGCAGACGGGCACCACAAGTCCACTGCGTGCTCTGACAGGGACCCAGCACAGCACCGCTCACTGAGGACAACCTCTTCCTCACCCCGGTTTCCAGCGAGGATCCACCTGGTGGCTCTTCCACCTCCCACATTCTTCTCAGCCCCCACATATGACTCTCTTCAGCTCTTTCCCTTATATTTCCAGGCTACTCTGCATCTCTGCCAGCTGCTGTGGGTGGCTGGGAAAGAGTAGGGTCACTGTTCCCCGCACCCTGCAAGCCACACCTGGACCTGGAGCTGCCCGAAAGACTGTGAAGTTTGGCCATAGGGACTATCTGGGGCAGCGATCCATATTGGTATCAAAAAATCATGATGATCTTTACGTATCTAGCAAGGTTTGGGTGTTTGGGAAATAGCTGGAAGGAAGGAAATATCCAGAAGATTTTATCAGAAATTCTCCTGTGGCCAGAATGAGTGTAGAAAGAAGAGTTTCTGAAAATCAAGTGAGCATCTCTGGCTAACAGGGAAGGTTTTAGTTTGTGGCACTTTATCCAACATTGTGGAATGAAAAGGTTACGGGGTTCTCCTGTTCTCCGCTGCCCCAGTCTCTGGGGATGCAGATTAAGATGATCAAGAAAGTTTAAAACAAATTGTGACACATCCTACTAATGTAAGACAACTCCAGATATATAGACCATACCCATAAAACATGCACATAATAAATAAAGAAATAATTTATTTAGAAATGTTAAAATTTCTTTAAGATGTTAGGCAATAAGCAAGAGAGGCACTAATACGTGAAAGGAAGCATGCTCGCGTGAGAGTGAAGCTGAGTGGCTGAAGATGGGCAGGATGTTAAAATCAATAGATAAAATCAGAATCACAGAATGGTTGAGGTTGGAAAGGAACCCTGGAGGCGACCTGGTCCAAATTCTCTGCACAAGCAGGACTACCACAGACAGGTTGTCCAGGACCATGTCCAGCCAGCTTTCGAGTATCTCCAAGGACAGAGTTTACAAAATTATGCTGTAAAAATATTACGGGAAAAAGTAGGTGGCCCATTATGCCTGGAATTATCACTTTGAGGACTCACAGGCTGAAGGAGGTGATTTGGTAGCTCACTTGGAGGGTGCCTGGTGCCTCATTCTCACGCCTTTCTTTCCCAACCAGCACCCTTCCTGCGAGCGGCACGGTCCTGACCTCCCTGTGGCCGGTACCAGCTCTGTGTTCTTCAGCCTTTTCAGTGAATTGATCATCTTCACACAGCAGAATGCACCTTTCTTCCTGCTGGCTTAGTGAGTTCAACTGAATCAGTGAAAAGTTTTTGGAAGGCATATCGGAGGTCTTCAGCCCAATCTCACAGCAGAGCCATTTGCCCTATTTCAATTTCCTTCCACCTTTCTGGGCTTTTTTGGGGGGTGACATTTTTTTTGTCCCCTCAGTGCCTCTCCTATTTTCCAGAAACCATCTGATCCTCTTCAGAACACTAACACACACACACACACACACACACACACACACACCTGCACATCTTCCACATTTAGTGGCAATAACTAAGCAGAGAGATACATGAACACAAAAATCTGTGCGCTGGGAATAGTTTAGAGTTGCCCAGTGGACCCTGGACCTGCTCAGCACAGATGTGCGTTCAAGTTCTTGCTGGTCTCTGGAGGCTCAGAGCATCTCTTCTGTCTGCTCGGTCTCTCTGTGGAGTTACTGAACACCGAGTTGTTGTTGTTAGTGTTGTTTGTTTGTTTGTTTGGGGGTGTGTGTTTTGTTTTGTTTTCATCAGTCTAAGAGCAATTCAAGCCTTCAACCTGAACATTGTTCAAACCATCAGCTTGAGCAGCGCACTCCGCCTCTGCACAGGGTGGCAAGTAGCACAGATTTGGACCGAGCCTTTAGCTGTCACCTCTGTCACTTCTGACTAGAGCTGTCTTGAGTGAGCAAGGTGACATGTTCTGTGGCCACCAAAGTAAGCCAGTGATGAAATGTATGGCCTAAACACCTAACAGGCTGCTTCACTGAAATACTGCTGTGGAGACAGGTGATCACACAAAGGGATCATTCCTACTGCTGGCCAGCACACCGAGAACAAGCCAGTGCTGGCTCCTGCGTAATGCACACGCACCTGGTCATTTCATTATCTCTCCCTTCGTGGTATACTGGGACAAACAGAGGACTCCGAGAGCTCTATATATCTAATGACAACTACAAAGCACATCTAGAAGCTTCTGGGAGTGTAAAGAAATTTCCATACAAAGGCTTTTCTTTTAGCTTCATAAATATGTTTGCAGCCATAACCATATTAAAGAAAAAATAGCCTTAAAAACCACTCCTGCAGAACAAACCTGCCATGCAGTAGTTTCTCATTCTTTCCATTTTTCTTTCTTTATGCACAAATAAAAGTACTGAGAATAGGTTTGTACTTAACAAAAGGATCAGCCCTGCCAATCTACTGGTTTGTGTGCTAGCTTTGTGCTTATCACAGCACTGTTTGTTGGCTGGGGCAGACGTGGTCCTAATGTGCACAGCTGTGCAACGAAAACCAGAGCATGTCATGTGAGAGCCTGGGCAGGATCTGCCAGTTTGGGAGGGCTGGACACGGTGACAGTTCAAATCACAGACTTGCTGTGTTTGTGACTGGGCTGTCCACATCCATCTCTGACAACAGAGATGCCACGCTGAAGGATGTACAAGCCAGAGCCAATGATGTCGGGTAGTCATGGAGCAGGTGAAAAGGAACAAGAAGGCGATTTTCATCAGCTTGACAGGCAGTGATGGTAGATCACTGTCTGATGGGGCATTAGCAGGGACAACATCAGAGAGATACGACTGGCACAAGGGACTCTGAGTGTGAAGGGGAGGATGACCGGTGAGGTGGCACGTGGGTTACAGCCAGCCCTGGTGACAGAGTGTGAAACACACAGAATCACAGAATCCCAGGATGTCAGGGGTTGGAAGGGACCTGGAAAGCTCATCCAGTGCAATCCCCACATGGAGCAGGAACACCCAGATGAGGTTACACAGGAAGGTGTCCAGGCAGGTTGGAATGTCTGCAGAGAAGGAGACTCCACAACCCCCCTGGGCAGCCTGGGCCGGGCTCTGCCACCCTCACCGGGAACAAGTTTCTTCTCAAATTTAAGTGGAACCTCCTTTGTTCCAGTATGAACTCATTACGCATTGTCTTACCTCCTGACACTCACCCTTTCCATATTGATCCCCATGAATGAGTCACCCCTCAATCCCCTCTTGTCCAGCTCCAGAGCCCCAGCTCCCTCAGCCTTTCCTCACACGGGAGATGCTCCACTCCCTTCAGCATCTTGGTGGCTGCGCTGGACTCTCTGCAGCAGTTCCCTGTCCTGCTGGAACTGAGGGGCCACAACTGGACACAAGATTCCAGGTGTGGTCTCCCCAGGGCAGAGCAGAGGGGCAGGAGAACCTCTCTGACCTACTGACCACCCCCTTCTAACCCACCCCAGGTACCATTGGCTTCCTGGCCACAAGGGCCCAGTGCTGGCTCATGGTCATCCTGCTGTCCCCAGGACCCCCAGGTCCCTTTCCCCTACACTGCTCTCTAATAGGTCATTCCCCAGCTTATACTGGAACCTGGGGTTGTTCCTGCCCAGATGCAAGACTCTACACTTGCCTTTGTTAAACCCAAATGGAACACGATGTAAGAGAACAACAAATGCAGAAGAATTGAAGAGAAAAGAATGGCATGGAAGGAAGGAGCATCAAGAGGATGTGAAGAGCAGGTCAGCGAGTGCTGAATGAGAGGAAGCAGGAACCTGACCGGGAGGACCTGCTGGTAAGCGGGGATGACGCTTGAGCCTGGCAGCAAAAAAGAGACCCAGGAAAATGGCCAGAGCCGCTGTCTTGCTTGGACATGACAGCCTGGATGATCAGGAGCCAATGGCAACAACTGGCTCCTACAGACAGCGAATGTTCGATACCTAAGATGAAAAATCTGAAGCTCTTAATGTGCTCCTGAACATTTTTGTTTTGCAGAAACTCTTTGTTTTTTCACACAGCCGATGCCAAGGGGCTCACTGGCAACCCGTGCAGGACACGGAACCGGAGCCCGCGCTCCCCCTGCACACCTGGGCTCGAACCAGCGGCCTCGGGGCGGTGCTGGGCCCAGAGCCCGAGCCCGGAGTCCCGGACGGGAGCAGCCTGGAGCTGGCGGAGACAGACAGAAGGCTCGGTCCTGCCCCGCTCCGGGAAGCGGCTGTTGGCCCGGGCCGGGCGGCCCCGAACCCCGGCGCGGCTCAGCCCCGAACCCGCGGCCCCGCTCAGCCCCCAGCGGGGCCGCCCCGGCGCTGGGGACACCCCGGCCCCGCCTCCGCCAGCGCCGCTGCGTCGCGGCAGCGCCCCCTGCCGGCGAGCCTAGAAACAAGCCCGGCTCCCGCGGCCTGGGGGCGGTCCTGTCCCCTGCGCCCCCGCAGGCGGGGAGTTCGGGGAAGTTCCGGGAAGTTCGGGGGAGTCCCGGGCGGGAGGGGGTAGGGCGAGGGGAGGCGGCGGGAGCAGGACCAGGACCCTGCGGTCCAGCCCGCGGGGCTCGGCGGTTCGCCCGCGCACACACCGTGCACGGAGCACACCCAGCCCCGGCGTCCCTGCCCCGCTGCCCCGAGCAGCTCCCACTCCCACTCCCACGCCGCGGGGAGCGGTGCCGGCCCTGTCCTGCACACACGCACGCACATGTTGACGCACACACGCTCCCCGGCCCCCTCTGCCGCGGGCTGCACCGGCAGAAGAACAGAGCGGTTCAAGTCGCAGGTATCGCTACAGCCTCACAGAGGTATCTTTTCTATATTTTTCTTATGTATTGTTAGCGTCTCTCAAGCATGAACGTTTAACACCTGAGGAGTGTGTTCCCATTGCCCTGGGAACACTTTTCCCTGCACAGGACATCACCTGGAGTTTGGAAATTGCTGCCGTACCTGCTGCATCCATTCACAGATGCTCACTGCCGATCTCATAACAAATTGATAGTCCTTACAGTCACCAGAGCATCACCCGAGTTTATTTTTATTTTTCACAGCTTCTACTCAGGGTTGGCTAAATAGGACCAGGTCAAAGATTAGTTACATGCACACCTAGTTACTTGAAGGAAGTAATTAATATCTCTGTTGGATGCACTGATGTCTCTATTGTAGGGGAGCCTGCCGCAGTTCTGGTCAGGGACACCTCATTCCTCAGATTTCTAAATAATATAAATATTAAAAAAAGATATTGTAGAGGTTATTGGAACAACAGAATTATTTGTGAGGTTGCTTCTGGTCTGCGGCTATTGCAAATGTTCTGCCACATTCCTGGCAAAGAACAAATATCTCCCCATTCTGCTGAAAGACCTGGATTCTTAGAGTTGATCACATCAGGTCTGTCTCTTGGGAGGCACCTCAAGGCCTTTCAAAACCCACTGGTTTTGAATAAGTGCCAATTTCTGGCCTTCCTTTATGAGGACACCCCTGTGCAAGAGTGGGAGCAACACAGCTGTGGCTGCCAGGTGTTTGGGCAAGGATTTTTGTGGCACTTGCTGCATAGGAATGGTCCTTCTCTGCAGCCCTCCAACTCACCTGTCCTCCAATATCACGGCTTTTGGCTCGCAACTTGTTAACCTGACATTCAGCAATATCAGCTCGTTCTTCAGCTTCTTCCAGCTCATGCTGGGTCTTGCGGCATCGTGAGAGATTAGTGCTTGCCTGTTCTTCCTGAAAGTCATGCAGTGCCATCAGTGACGTGGACACAAACTCATGTTGCCCCGTTATTGTTAACTAAAGACCCCATGGCTACACCACAGTAACATCGCTCACAACTGCATCCCTGCATTGCCAGCACTCTCTGCATTTCTATCTAGTATTGGCAGCAACAGGAGCACTCAGCAGGGGACAGAACAATTAGTCCTGATGAGTTCCAGCTGGGAAAATTAGCTAGTGTGGCTCCAGAAATGCAACAACTCCAAGATAATTACAGCTGTGCCTGCTCTGTTGTGAGCCATAAGTCTTTATTACATAAGGACTATTTGAAGGCAGTGGCCATTGCTATGCTATCAAAGTGAGTATTCAATTGTTTTAATTAACTTGGGAGCCTAGACCTTTTAGAAAACTCCACCCAGGGCCCAGAGTGGTTTAAAGAGTCCTGCACTTACAGCTTCCTCTGCCTGTTTCTTGTATGCTTTTACTTTGAGCTGCAGCTTGTCTACCAGGTCCTGCAGTCGGAGAATATTTTTCTTATCCTCTTCAGACTGTGGGAATTGAAAATCAAGTCAGCTTTAGAAGATGGACTGAGGTGATGCACATAAGAGGGCAGAGGATTTGAAATACCTGGTAAGTGAGCTCCTTCAGCCTTCGTTCATACTTGCGAACACCTTTCAATGACTCTATTCCTCGTTTCTGCTCAGCATCAAGCTCGTTTTCTAACTCGTTAATCTGAAACACAGTATCATGGTGAAGACAGCAAGGGAGGCAGCTTCCTGAAGTTGCTTCTTGGGGCCAGACTAGCTAAAAACTGCTCACCATGCTATGTTAGTTGTGACATAGTGAGTGAATCTGTAGTTATTTATAGAAGGAACTTAGCTGTGCATACTCAGGACATTTATAATCAAAATTAGGCTTAAACCTGTCAGAGAAGAGGAAAGTAAAACAGGGGAGGGAGGGTTCTATCAATGTTCACCAGGTAAATGGGGAAAATCTGTTTCATTTATTATCTTCAAGCCCAGCTCATCCTCCTGAATAGCCCTATACAACCTCCCATAGCTCCATGCCTCTTCTGTAGTTTCTATAAGTCAAACCTGGACACCGATGTTTTTAATACTATGTGGATATTCCCTTCCAAAGCCAAGAGCCGCTAATTCCCTGTATTTTGGAACAGGAATATTTGAAGAGTGCAATAAGTGGGTCAGACAATGGTCCATCCAGCCCAATGCTCTGTCTCTGGGAGGGGCAGCAGCACATAGTATTTAGGGACAGCTTGGACACCTGGCCCCTATCTACTCTCCTCACACTTGTCCAGCTTCCACAGTCATTAGATTAGAGGTGTAAGGTGGCATTTCTGTGCCTGTTCCCTTAGTATGTCTATAAACCTGCTGATTTCTAATCACTTGTTGAACCTTCTACCAGCTGCCTGTGTAGCCTCCCATGGCAGCAGGTCCCAGAATCTCAGTAAAGTGCTTAGTTTTATTTTAAACTGATCTCCAGGTGAAGGTGTCCTGATCTGCATCTTGTGTTTTTCTCATATTGTGCATTTTGATGAATAGCCATTCAGAACACATCGTTGCTGTCATGATTTGGTACCTACCCCCCTCAGCCACCTTCTCTCCAAACAGAAGAGTCCCAGCCTTGTTTGTCCCTCCTCATAAGGTTCTACCCACTCAGCTGCCATTTGCTGGACCCATCTCTGTCAGGTCCTTCTTGACTTGCAGAGACCAGAAGTGCATGTGGTACATTTAATATAGTGGCAAGCAATGCTCTCTGTCTTGTTCTTAGTGCGTTTCCTAATGAAGCCCAAATCTTTTTCTCTTCTGAGTTTTTTCTTCTACTGCACATTGAAGAAGCGGTTTCTGGGGCCTGTCATGGATGAGACTGAGATCTCCTGGCTGAGCTAGTTCCAAGTTCATCTCCAAGTAAGTATGTTTGAAATTATTTTTCCCTAGATAAGTTACCATGTATGTCTACCATGATGTTCATCTGCCACCATTTTTGCTCACTCAGTTTTTATGAGGTCATTCTCAAGCTCCTCACCCACAGTGCAACATTTGACTACTCAGTGTAACTCTCATCAAACCTGCTGGAGATACCTGAGGTTGTCCCTGTAGTAACCTTCCCAAGAGGCTCCAGCAACCAAGGGCCCAATCAGGAACTTGACAGCCTTAGCCTACCCTTGTCTTCACCATACCCTGGCCTCCAGTTTCTGAAGTTGCTTCTTTCCGCCCTTCAGTGCCAGTTGCTCAGCTTCATCCAGACGGAGCTGCAGGTCCTTCACGGTCTGGTCCAGGTTCCTCTTCATCCTCTCCAGATGGGCGCTGGTGTCCTGCTCCTTCTTCAGCTCTTCTGCCATCATGGCTGCCTGGTTGTAGTGCACACGTATGTTATAGATGTGCTTCCCTGTCCCTGGCAGGTCTGCACTGTCCCTGGTAGCAACATCAGCCTCACTCAGACAGTGCCCGTGGCTGTGCTAAGGGTCTGTCATATAGAGAGGGTCGCTGTTTCTCAGTATCTGTACCTCTAAAACTACTGTTCCTTGCAGAACAAGCAGGGCTGATGACAAGAAAAAAAATAATTAAGGCATGCAAATGACTCAATACCAAAATTTCATTTTCAAGAGTCAGTGGAATTTTAGGGGCATCCTGGATTATTACCAGCTAGTGCTCTGCATCTCTGGCGTCCCAAAAGATTTTGGATATCTGACGATTTTGTGCCTAAATTTGCCAAAGAGTCAGACTCCTAAGGAGTTTTTGATGATGAAATGACCCTGAGTATCTCAAACCGCAATGAAAAGCTTGTGGCTGCTGAGATCTTCGGAAGCTGGGTTGGATAGCTGTCAGCGGTGTGACAGGCCAGAGGGGGACCGGCCACCCTGCCACTGTCGCACAGCCAGGACTGGACACAGCACTGCAGGGCCAGGCACACCATGACTTCGTGCAATGCCATTTCCTTTTCCTTTTTCATATACCTTTCCTGTATAGTCCTAAGACTTATTTCTTCTGATGCTGTGGAACTGTAGCCTTGTTTAAATAAGACATTTCCATTCTCTGTTTTTATTTCTTACATGTGTAGCATGTATATAGAAACACACATGATTTTAGTCTTAATTTCTGCTTTTCTGTGCTGTATCCAAACAGGGCTTGGTTCAGACTACTTTTTTCCTATTACAATTTTGCCACCCCCTGGTCTATCCTGTCTGTTACATTTATCCTGGAAGCAAAAGTGAATGTGGATATGGGGAAGGGCAGACAGGACACTTCTCCAATACAGACTGCTAGCAGAACATGAGCAGAGGGCTAGACTGACGGGGTCTTCTATAGCAAGCAATAGGCAGAGACTGTGTGAGGCCCATGTGGGAGGGATTGTGTCACCAATGTTTTCTGTCCCTGCATTGAATAATTGCCTTTCTAAAGTGACTGCAGGAGTATAGAACACAAGACAGGCAAGCAAGAGGACTCACATCCGTGATTGCTTTCTTTGCTTTCTCCTCTGCATTTCTGGCTTCCTGAATGCTGTCTTCGACTTCATTCTGTAAATGGCTGATGTCCACTTCCAGTCTCTTTTTGGTGTTGAGGAGGCTTGTGTTCTGTTGGGACAGCCCAAAGACAGGTCATTCCCACCCCATTCCATGCCACTCCCACATGTCTATTGCAAAGGACACACCAAATACCTGCGAGTGGAGAAGTTGCACTCGCTCGCTGGCATCCGTCAGCTCCTGCTCAGAAACCTTCCGGGCTCGCTCTGTCTGCTCCATAGCAGCTCGCATCTCCTCCATTTCTGTTGTCATCAGGTTGTTCCTACGCTCTACCATAGCAAGCTGCTCCTTCAGGTCTTCATTCTCTCTCAAAGCATCATCCAAATGGAGCTGGGAATCCTTTGAAGGTGAAAGCACCATAAGCCTCAGAGGCAAGCAGATTGAGCAACAAAGACCTGTAGGACAGTAGCCCTTGTGGTCCCTACCTTGAGTTGTCCTTGCACGGCTTTGAGGTGCTTCTGTGTCTCTGCTACCTGACGGTTGGCATGGCTCAGCTGTATTTCCATGTCATTCAGATCTCCCTCCATCTTCTTTTTCAGCCTCAAAGCATCATTTCTGCTTCTGATCTCAGCATCCAGCGTGGTCTGCATAGACTCTAATACCCTCTGATGGTTCCTCTTCAGCTGTTGAATTTCCTCATCTTTCTCTGCAGTCCTTCTATCAACGTCTGACTTCAGCTGGTTCAGCTCCAGCTGAACACGTAGGATTTTTCCCTCTTCATATTCTAAAGAGCCCTGCCAGGGTTGAAATAATTTCTCTCTGTAGTGTCCATTACTGGGAAATGCCCATGCAGAATTTTGGCACTTTGCAGCCAGTAATGCCGATATATTTGCCTTTAGAAAAAGCCTAGCTGTGAAAAAGCTGACTGCTGTTCCTGTACTCAAGAGTCATTACACCTCAGCTGGATATTAATCAGGAAATTAGGAATAGAACTCTTTAGGAAAATGCCTCCAGTGCCACAGGGTCTGGGCACTGAGGGCTGCAATGATACTGCAGAGCTAACAAAACATTTGGAAACATAAAATATGACAGCCAAGCCTCATGCTCAGAAGAAGCTTGTCTTCTCTTGCATCTCCATGCTGAATTCTGCTTAGGGGCTCTGCACTTAGTCCCACCCGAGTGACTATGGGGGCATGTTCCCCTTCCATACAGCTTTTTCACTCTGACACTCATATTCTCCAGCTTTAAATGTCTAGGTGTTAAAAACCTGAGGCTTTTACAACCAGCGGACAGAAATAAGCACATCTAGAGAATGAAACAGTTGATGTAGCCTTGGCATCCCTTTTAAGAACAGACCCTCCAGAGATGCTTATTTCTCCTTTTTGATTCTAGAATGAGCCTAATGACTAATTCGGGATTAGACTGATGACATTTAGATGCATAAATTAGAGCAGATGAATTTGCATGGCCACTATAACTCTTGCTCCTACTACCTGCCCATCTACTGAGATCTAAAGATTAGATGTATCAGTTGTTTTTTACTTCTTTGTCTGCTTAAGGGGAGTTACAGAACAAATAAGGTGAGGCTCTTCTTGATGGTGGACAGCAAAAAGACAAAAGGCAACAATCCAAAGTTGCTGCAAGGGAATTCCTGACTGCATGTAAGGATAAAAATGCGTTCCCATGAGAATGATCCTGCAATGGAAAAGGTTGTTGGGCAGTACTATCTCCATCCTTGGAAATGATAAAGACCGATTCGACAAGGCATAGGGCAACCTAATGTAACTTTGAAATTAGCTCTGTCTTCAACAGGAGGTTGGGCTAAAGGCCTCCAGAAACCCTTTCCAACTTAAGATAATTCCGTGTGTCTGTGTTTGAGACATGCCCTAGGTATACCATTTGCAGCTCCGTTAAACGCTCTCAAAGATATTCTGTGGAGAATCAGATATGGTCATACAGAAATAATAGAAGCTTTTCTAAGAGGGTCATAGGGAACAAAAGGCAGAACCCAGACAAGACAGAACCGAAGGAACTGCAAGTTGGCATGGATTGGGAAAAAAAGTAAGATTTAAAGTTTGAAGGTCTGAGGGACAGCCAAGAACAGTAAGGAAGACCCAGAAATCATGGAATTGTGGGACCTGGCATGCAACATGTGTCAGCAAAGCATGTCAGTGTATCAGTGGCACTTCCAAGATTTAGCTGATCACCAGCAACATTTCCATATTTGTCAGAACCCCTGTGCTGCAAACTGATTCCTCTTTGGATGTCTTACTGTCTCCCATTCACTGAACATAGGGGAACTGAAGAAAGATAATCTTAAATATCTTCAGCATTCAGCTTTCTTTGAACAGGAGGTGACATCAAGAAGACTTTTAAGTATGGATTAGACCTGCTCTGAAAACATCCTTGGTTAATTTGACTGGAAAGCAAAAATCGCCAGAGTTTTGAAATACAAATGAACTTTCTTCAGCCATTCACAGAAGCAAGTTCAAACAAGGGGTGCAAAATGAGCTCAATTTTAGTCTGGGAATGAGATTTTTTGTGCGTAATAGCACAGCAAGGAATGCTGCATTAGTATGGAGAGGAGCAATCCCTGTGCTATTGGGTCTGCTTGTGCTTCCATACTCCACCTTTGTGACAGTGTCAGGATAAACAGGAATATATAGCCTCCAAATTTCCTCCATTCATGATCTCTCTAAAAACAAGCCTCCTTATTGAGGACACTTGCCTCTGCTTCTTCTAATGCTGCTTGAAGGTCACACTTCTCTTCCTCAATTTGCTTCTTTGCTTTCTCCAGCCCATGATTAACTTTTCCAGATTCAGCAATCTGTTCAGTCAGATCAGAAATCTCCTCTGCAACACAGAAAACACTCACTCAAGTCATCTTAGATAATGTTGTCCATGGCACATGCGGTCACTGTTTGGCAATGGGAGAGACAGAAGAGATAATGCAGCAGTGACGAGAAATAATAGGTCCTGTCTTGTGTACAATCTTTATTTCTGATTCCCTGCTATTTCCAGTTCAGTGTGAAACTTGAAAATGAGTGGGACCACCTAGAGTGAGCTCAGAGAGTAATGGCAAATTCCTCTGGATAGTGAAGTGACATCTCCAGAGACAGTCCTGTCTGAGTGCTCTCTGTATCCTTAGGTACACCCCAGGGCTCATTCAGCTCACAAAAAGGAATGGAATTGTGTTTCCTTTATACAGTTATTTTTCTTATTAAATACCAATCCATGCCACGGCTACATGGCCCTCCAATAATCAGGAGATAGATAACAGCCCTCCAGATTTTTTCTAATGGCACTGACTGAAGTAATCTGATAAAAAAAAGAGTTTCTGGTTTCATCGTAATTTCTGTCCATTCAGTTAATTTGGTCCCTGTCCATGAATGGAATTATGAAGGTAGGGGAATACTATGAGGAAGTAGAAAGCTGTAATGAGCTGTAGGTGTGTGCTTACAGGTGACCAGGAGAGAAAGTTGCCTAACCTGAACTTTGGGCAAAAATAATGAAAAACAAAACCCTGGGAAGAGGCAGAGCTCTGGTAGCCTATGGAAGCATCTTAGGACTCGTGGTGGATCCCAGCTGATAGTAATCTGAACTTACGTTGGAGGTTCTTGTTCTCCCGTCTGACAGTCTCAGCCTGGTCAAGCATTTCTTCATAGGCATTCTTCATCCGGAAGATCTCAGTGCTAAGAGAGCGAGACTCCTTCTGTGCAGCTTCCAGCTCAGCCTGACTCTCCTGGTACTTCTGCTTCCATTCAGCCAGGACCTGGACCGACAGGAGCATAGGAATGGCCCATTCTGCAACACTCCTGTCTCTGCACATTTACAGGACAAGAACCCCAAAGGCATGGCCCATCTTACGGTCTTTTACTTTGCACTGTTCTCTGCCTGTGACAATCAATTCATTGTGATACATACTCTTGCTGTTTTGGTGGAAGCTACTTAAATTATCCTCTTCAGCCAGCACTAGTACATACCTCAAGCTCTCGAGTAGGAGTTTGGTTTGGCACCAGCCTGGACACAATGAGGTTAGTCTGGAGGTTGTCTGAGTCTTTTTATTATTGCAGGAGCTAGTGGTCTTGCACTCAGCCCACCAAGAAAGATCATGTTCTACTGATTGTCTCCTGAGTTTGGTACCATAGCCCTGTGGGGGATCTTTTTTAGTACATTCACCTAATTCACCCATAGCAGGCTGGGCTAGGGAAAAGGCTGTGCAACATCACTTGGTCAGACAGTGTTGATTATTTTAAATGTTATTAAAGGCAGTGAAGGCTGGAACTAACCCAATTGCAAGCCAGGGCTTGTTAGGTTGCATGTGAATACCTGCTCAGTTTGCTTGATCAAAGACTAGAGATGGATCCTCCCAATCTCCCTTGTGAAGACTTAACACTTTTAAAAATTATCAGAAAACAACTTTGTTGTTTGCTGTGGTCATCTGGGGTTACTCACACTGTCACATCATCATTACTATGTGTCCCATTGTGTGATTACCACAGCTTTGCTTTGGATAAAATGTCATTTATCTTACTGTGAGGGCAGAACTTTCATAATTTCAGAATTTGGCCTGGCTTTTCAAATGTCTAAGGGTGTTCAGATCTGGCAGGCACTTTGAATGAACCTTGTCAAAATTCTTCTGCTTTTTATCAAATGCTGCACAGGCTGCGTTTGACCTCTCCACATCAATCATGAGGTCGTCCACTTCCCCCTGCAGCCTCTGCTTTGTCTTCTCCAGGGAAGCACACTTCGAGTTGACAGCCTCAATCTGCTCCTCCGACTCCTGCAGGCGCTGAGCAAGCTTCTTTCTGAAGGATGAGACAATCAATGCTGAGAGAAGGAAAATTCTATCATTCTCAGAAAATGGACAGAAAGGGAGTTTGGCATGAGAGAGGTGGGCAAAGAGAGCAATTTAGAAAGCTGTGGTGGTGTGAACAGAGAGCATCAAAACGAGCCGGGGTGACACAGCATGCCAGAGTGGTGCATGGGCTGGGACAACACCTACCCAACTGGTTGACTCTACCAATGTAGAGAAGAACTAGAAACACAGTTTCAATAATGGAAGTGTAAAGAATGTGCTTTTTCAGCTACTATGATTAACTCTATAGTTAATGCACTGGAATTCTCCTTTCTGTAGACACTCCCAAGCTGCTACTCCTTCTCCTCCTTTAAACCTCTACTCGCTCCCCTTTTCACTCCTAACACATTAAAAAGCATGCTGCTCTGCATATTCCCACTACAAGCATATTCTGGTTTCCTCCAGTTCCCTCTCACATTTATACTTAAATATCATTCTACTTGCTCCAGATCATCCCTTCCCGTACTTGGCCTCCTCCAGCTCCTCCGTGCGCTGAATAGCGTCAGTCTCGTATTTGGTTCTCCACTGGGCCACTTCGCTGTTGGCCTTGGACAGCGCACGCTGCAGCTCCCCCTTGGCTTCCTGCTCCTCCTCATATTGTTCCCGGAGCAAGTCACAGTCGTGGCGAGCAGACTGCAGGGCGTGGGCCAGGGCGTTCTTGGCCTGCGTATTATAATTATACAGAATCAAAACATTAACAATTTGTGACTGAATGTTTTTTTTACTGCGTTTTGGTAAAAATTTCACATCTCACTGCACATGTGCAACAGTTGTGAGAGTAACAGAATGAGCAAAGTGAATAACATGAGGGACTCTGTGTTTCAGTCTTGATGTTGTTGAACAAGATCAAGCGCTTGTCCATCTTGTCTGGGACAGTGCTGCCTGGACACATCTGCACCAAGTGCTTCAGGCAACAGACAAGGTGGGAATTATCTCTCAAGAAGTTTCTCCATAAGCTTTTCAGGTAGAGTTTGGTGTTTATTTGAAAGTGGAAGAAACTTTAAACTGTTTTTTCCTATCTAACCTTAGGTCAGCTTGCACTCTATGTCTCTTTCCTTTTTTTGGCTGCTGCTGTTTTCTTTGCCCTGGGGGTTTCCTGCAGTGGTAAGGTATGCACTCAGAGCTATTTTCTTTCACTCATCTCATGCTTTTGAACTTCAGATAGCATGATAAAAAGGACTTAAATTGTCCTCCTTATTTCACTTCTAATGTCTCTATGATTCTATGATTCTCTGTGTTTTACTCCAAGGCAAAGTTCAAAAGTTTCATCGTTCTGATATCTCCACCTTCCTCTGAGGAGAAATCTCATTTATTGTTTTAGCTCATTGATTTATTTTATGATTTGTTGGTCCAAATTAAAACAAGTCACCTTATTTTCTTCTTCTAGTTGCCTCTTCAGCTCTTCAGTCTGCTGAGTGAAAGCATGTTTGCCTCGAGTCAACTGGGAAATCAAGGACTCCTTCTCCTCCAGTTGCCGAGTAAGTTCACCTAATGAGAAAAGATTTACTTCTTTAGGCAGACATATGAGACATAAAACATAAAAATGAGAATAGCTAGCCATATGGAAAGTGATTACAAGATATAATGTGGTAAAATGAAGGGAGACTAGCAATTTCATTCCCACCAGTAGGAAAAAGCTATCAAAGATAAATGTTGTGTTGGCATTAAAGGAAAGGGCATGAACTGATCACAAACTCACATATTAATTTTGATTGACAGTGCTTCTTTTGGTTTGGTTATATGTTTCTGTGGGTGGAGTCTCTTGTGACTGCCACCAGGAGGAAATTCTACAGTCTGAGTTTTGTCAGATCACCCAGTGATGGATATATTACAAAATACACAGGCATTCCGACAGCATGTTTAAGTACTTGGCACAGGACTATTACATTTCATCTAGGCACACACCATGTTCAGTCTGTAGACGTGTTTTCTGTGTGTTCAGATCATTAATTAGTCGCATATGTTCATCATCTTTTGTTCTGACTTCACTGAACTGGTCTTCAAGAGCTCGGCACATCTTTTCCAGGTTGCTCTGTTAAGAGACAGAAAGTATATCCTTTAGCTCATCTTGTTGTTCAGAAGAACAATAGCAGTGATAAGAAATGTTTCTTCCTATGCAGCAACCTTGGCTTTGGAGACAGACTCCATGTTACTGGCCAAGTCGTCAATCTCCATCTTCAGCTCGCTCTTCTCCTTCTCCAGCTTCTGCTTCACTCGCTGCAGGTTGTCGATCTGCTCCCCGAGCTCAGCTGTGCTGTCCGCGTGCTTCTTGCGCAGGGCGGCAGCCGTGGCTTCGTGCTGCAGCGTGGCCTCTTCCAGGTCGCGACGCATCTTCTGAAACTCTGCCTCACGCTTCTTGTTCATCTCAATCTGAGCTGCCGTAGCCCCTCCTGCTTCCTCCAGGCGCTCGCTGATCTCCTCCAGCTCCCTGGAGAGGTCAGCCCGCTGCTTTTCAGTTTTTGCACAGATTGCACGTTCAGCCTCAATTTCTTCCTCTAATTCCTCTGTTCGAGCCTGTGAAGGGTAATTGGTTAAATGAGGACTTCTGAATAGGCAGATTTGAAATTATCATTAAGGAATAAAGAACAAATGTTCCCAACCATTTATATCAGTGTAGAAAGTAAAGCACCACTAGAAAGTTCACTGAATTGTTTCATAGGACATGGAATATTCTGGTTTGGAACAACAGTGACTGTAAAATCTGATATTTCATTTTATGTTATAGCTCAGAATGGATTCATCATGCTGTGCACTTTTTGGAAGAAACAGGTGATGTGTCACTGGAAAGTGTAAAGGAATGTGAATTTCTTAGATATTTCCCAAAGCTCAGGCCAAAACAAAGCAGTGTCCCCTCTCCATCAGTAAACAGGATGGAGGAAACCTTAAGATGGGCAACCGTGGGATAACAGGACTGAAGCAAACTGTCTTCCTGGCTCTGCATTGAGAAGGTGATTGCTGTGCTTCTCATGAAAGATTATGTTACATTCTATTGTTTTGTTCAAAAAGTAATTCTTCATGGCTTCACTACTGTCATAACTCAGTATCTGATCCATGTTCAAAGCCTGCCACAAGCTTCACTTTAGAAATCTCTTACGTATGTATGATTAGAGGCCAGAGTTTCTGTAAAAATGCCCTGAGATGAGAAAAGCACCTAGAATCCATGTTAATTGTTTTCGTCATGTGTATGAAAATACTTCGTAGGCCAGTCTAAGAAAAAATATCAATTAATTCCAAGGAACTTGTGCCCAGCTACTAAAATCAGCAATAACCCTTAGACTTTACCTGAAGCTCCTTGATTTTCTTTTGCAGCTGAGAACTTTGAGCCTGCTCATCTTCAATTTTACTTTGCAATTGGCTAATTTCAAAATCCTTTCTGTTAAAGAACAAGAATGCAAATTCAATACAGTTAAGATAAAATCTGAATTTCAGAATTCAGAGCTCAAAAACTGCAATACTTTTTTAGCCTGTCATCCATCTGTTGCTTGTCATTTTCCAGATCCATTATGGAATCCTGAGACATTTTCAGATCTCCCTCCAGTTTTCTCTTTGCTCTCTCAAGGTCCATTCGCAGTTTCTTCTCTTGTTCTAGTGATCCTTCGAGCTAAAACATAAAACGTACTTTGAAACACATAAAATATACTTTGTAACTGTTCTTGGTTTAAAAATTCTAACGAGAGTTGGAAATTGAATAGAAAAACTAATTCAATCCTATATACGCTTTTCATCTTCTCCTATGCTACATCTCGCTGCAAGATCAGAGCAACCATCACAACTTGGTTTGAGATATTAAGCAGTCCACAGCTTGGCTGTGTGCAGTTGAAATGCGCGTTTTTGAAGAATACAGAGATCAAATTTTTCAGTGCCTGAAGTTCCTGGCATATAAACTGCTCAATATTGACAAGTTCCCAGTGTTCATAGCTTGCTGGAGTATATCTGCCCTGCACAGTAACAAACCACAAGTGACTCTCCAGCAAACTTCAAGCTGCCACAGATATACTGCTCCAGCCGATTGGTTAAAAGGGGGCACAAAAACCTACAATGCTGAAATACCCAGTAATGAACATAGTTTAAATAGGCAGGGAAAGATGAGACGTGCTGGATTCTACTGTCGACTACCAATGATTTATTAGCTGAAATAATTAGAGCTGGCTTTGCTGCTTTAGGTGCTGCTTATACTCTCAACTACAGATTTCTAGTCTCTTCTAATCCATAAGAGCATCCACCTACACAATCTAAAAGCTTTTTCTTACATCATCTACTTGCTGCTCCAGTTTGGTCTTGGTTTTGGTGAGTGTACTGACTTTGTCTTCCTCAACTTGCAAGTCATCCAGCGTCTGTTGGTGGGCTTCCTGGAGGGCCTTTTTCTCCTTAGTGAGTTTAGAAATGTTTTCATCCAGACCTGCCATCTCTTCAGTAAGATTCTTAACCTATGAAGACAGTCAACATCCATATTATGAGGGGTTGCCCTGAGGAACGACAGACTGAGAACACAGTGACTGCACCCTTGCAAAATCTTGCATGGATGTAGTCAAAATTCCACAAAACTGAAAATGGTCATGGGAAACTGAAAATTGTCATGGGAAACTGTCTGGGGAAGAATGATTCCCCGATTCCTTTGTCACCTTATTCTCTGTTGCATGCTTCTCTTTTTCCACTTTGGCCAGAGTCAGTTCAAGATCATCAATATCTTTCTTCAGCTCTGAGCACTCATCTTCAAGTTTCCTCTTCTTTGCTGTCAGTTCAGCATTCATCTCCTCTTCATCCTCTATTCTTTCACTTAGTTCTTTAATTTTAGCTTCCAGCTGGATTTTACTTCTGATGAGTCCTTCGCATCTCTCTTCAGCGTCAGCTAGATTTTCACTCTCCTGTTAGAACACATCGAAGGCATGGCTTATTTAGCATAAAAATGACAAAAGGCAACATATGTTTTTCAAGCACCATCTTCAAGAAACTGATTAAACAAGTCAGGGAAGAATTTCTTACGCAAATCACAGTAATGCGTATGATTTGAGCACAAGGAAATTGTCCTGCTCAGTCAGATGGTTTGACTACAGTACCATGCAATAGACTCACAGGCTTCAGTCATAACAAGGAACCTACAATGTATCAGTGAGATAAATAGGTGGGCAGCAAACTGGATTTCATGGAAGCATGATTTTAGATGTGGATTTGCAAACCATATAGCATTTCGAAGTCATCTTTCATGGAGTGTTGGATCACTTTATGTTTAATAAGCTCCTCCAACTCTAATGACACGGGTCAGTCTGTCTCTGCCCAAACTTCTCCCACTTCATTCACATGAGGCTAACCTTGCTCCCATCATTCTTTAATCTCTCAGCCAAGACACGGTCAAGCTCAGCCTAAATTGTAGACCTTTTAAAACCTAACAGTATTCATGTCTTGTGCAATTTCAGTCTCTGCTCAGCAGTATTCCAGAGAAAAGCATCAGTCTTTGTTCCACAGTTTCAGTCCTGTTTCTGACAGAAAAGCTCCCCTGCCCTGGCTCCATATTATAATGGTCAGCAGATGTGGAAACAGCCTGTGTTTCATTCAGAATCAGATACTGTTGTTAGGAGCACGTTGCATATACGTTGCATCTGATTCTTCACTGGTGACTGCTTAATAGTGAAGTGGGTTTACATGGGAGCCCAGTCAGAATTTCTTTCATTCTTGCTGATGGTAATGTTCTATGTGTGCTTTGTACTCACTTTGCTTAGGTGTAAATGACAAGATCAGATACAAAGCAGTGGAGAATCTGACCATGTTACATGCCTATTTATGAAGGACAATGGAAAAGAGAAGGAATAAAGCAGCAGAATAGAAGGAAATGGGATGAATGTGAAAATGGAGGTTACTCACAGATTGAACCTGAAGCTGCAGGTCATTTTTCTCTTGCAACAGGGTCACCATTTTCTCCTCCAGCTCTTTCCTCTTTGCCTCAGACTTTGCAAGCTCCTCCTTTGTTTTCTCAAACTCCTCTTTCATGTTGGCCATCTCCTTCTCTGATTCTGCGCTCTTCAGCAAGGGCTTCATCTTGAAGTACAGCTTCATCCAGGGCCAGTGCTTCACATTCATGAATGCACGGATGTTGTACTGGATGATATAAATGGATTCTCTGAAAACACATGAAAACACTGTTTATGAGGCTAATGAGACAAATTCTTATTATTTGCCATACAGCATCAGCATTTTCCTCAAGGAAATTTTCTGTGAGACTTTTGTCCTCACCTCCCTTGCTTTTATTAAAGAGTCATTTCTAGGCCCTTGAACGCAGAATGGCTGGTTCAGTAGAATAAACAATAACTATGTCTGGATATAAGAGACAGAAATACTCCAAACCAGACAAACTTCTCAGGTGTGTTGCCTGGGAATCTCTGAGGCTTTCCTCAGTCTCAAGGCAAGTGCAAGTGCTTAGGTAGATACCAGGGTGAAAACTGACATCCTTGAAGTACTGCTGCTGAGATTACGAATCTGAGACTTACTGTCAATTGCGGAAACGGCAGCTTGATGCTTTTTGGGTCACTCAGAATAGCAAATACCATATCAGAAATTACTAACACAGAAACTGAAAACAAAATTAAGTGGTTTTGTGGGACTGAATGCTAAAGAATGTTGTTGATGCCCATAGTTCAAGGGGAGATCTGACAATTCCTTGCAGAGAAATTCTTAAGTAAGAGTTATTGAATTCTTGGAAACTATCCCTGGCTCAGGAAGCCCCTGAACTAAATGTATACTGCAGAGTATTACACATGAAAGCAGCTGGTTGGCAGAGCATCCTATACATTTACGCATTCATTGCTCCCCCTAAAGCTTTCACTTGCCAACAACATTTGAGTAAGTTTGCTTGGCTTGCCCAGTTCTGCCACTCCTACACTCTAAGTTTTGCATGATTCATCCCATCTCAAAGCAAGAGAGCTGAAATGGGAAAGGTATCTGGGATGGTCAAAAGTATGGAGTACTTCCACTGTACAAGCTACAATTGTCCATCTTAGGTGACTGAGCCATGAAGGAAAATTAAAGAGAAGGAGAGCAGAGAGAAATGATGTGCCATTCGTTACAAAACCAATGTGATCCAATGAAATTACCATACAACGTCATGTTCAGACAAACCTTTGTACTTGTTCAGTTTGGTATCTCCATCAGAGGGTTCTTTAAAGGTTCAAAATGGTAAGTGCATTCCTGGAGAAAAGGGTCGCTATTAAATACTAAATATCATGGTCCAGCTGCATGGTTCCATTGATAAATAGCCATTACTAGAATTTGGGAGGCTATAACAAGGAAACTATTAGTTTGTGCTTGCTCTGTTTCCCATAGTGTTTCTAAGGGTCTTTCCTGAGGACAGTTTTTTGCCTGAGACATATACTGCATTGCTGGACTTTTGGTCTGACACAGCATGATTGTTAATATTTTCTTATATTACCTTCTTGCATTCATCTTTTTAAATTCAGTTCTCATGAGGTAACCTCTGCACATAGCTTGTGTGTGCGTGATGAGGCTCACAAGCTTCTCATCTCTCATCTCTTCTAAAAGTCCCAGGAGACCTGCCTTGAAGAACACCTAGAACATAAAGTAGAGTCAAATAGTTTGAGGCTTAGACAGATACACAACGATTGGCAGATGTTGCAGGGTGAACTACTGATCTCATCCTATCCATCCTATCTCATAAAATATATGGAAGCTGAGCTATCTGAAAGTGGCTGAATATGCCATCTGAAATCTAGACAGTCTTGGCTGAAAATAATGTGACGACAAAGGGACACGTCTTCTCATCAGAGGTAATTTTGGAAAAACGCCTGCAGAGTAAAGGTTTAACAGCTGGAGAAATTTTGTGTCAGTGTTCATATCCTCAGTGTTCCTGTGATTCATGACACGTCACTCTATGCATGATCTAATCACATTATTGCAGTGTTTTTTGGTACCTGCTCCAGTGCAGGTTGTGGAAGATCTAGCTCATCAGTAGTTATTAAAACAAAGAGTTAAATTTCAGCTTAGTACTAAATACTAATCTGTCTCTTCGCTCTACTCTACCCATCTATGTCAGGCTCAAGATTTGCTCTGTAAACTGACTTAGAGATGGCTTGAGAAGAATACATGAGGTCTGTTCACTAGCATAGGTGTTTGGGTTTTTGTACAGAGATAGTACTGCCTTGGCTGTGCTGATCAGAGAATCAATGTCCCACCTGACACTGCTTTGGTTATGGAAGACAAGCTTGTGTGTGCTTAAATCCCATGAAAATCTGACTGTCCAAGCTTGTCTGAGCCTGTCTAATGTGCGTTGATACAAATGAGTTCAACTGGCATAGAAAAGGGCAGCAGTAGTTCCAGTTGCGGCCATGCTGGGTCATTCTGGTAGTGTGGTGTTCCCAAAGCTGACAGTACTGCCCAGAACCAGACAAGTTCTCTGTACTACTTGTTAATGGTATACTTGGCTTCTAATCATTGTGACGGCTGATTTCTCACGCAAGAAATACTTTCAATGAACAACATTTTTGCCATTAGTTACACCATCTCTTCCGCAAGGACTTTACCTTGGTGTGGCCAAATCTGTATTGGTTGTGGTCAACATCAATGGAGGAAAGGAGCTTTTCCGAAGCCTTTTTGCTGTCAATGAATTGGCCTTCTGGAATGGCTGAGGCATTAAGAATCTTGTACCTGTGGTAAGAAGGTTGTAAGGACTGGTTGCAAACAGCATGAGGAAAATAGGATCCATCCTATCTCATAAAATACATGGAAGCTGAGCTATCTGAAAGTGGCTGAATATGCCACCTGAAATCTAGACAGTCTTGGCTGAACATAATGTGATGACAAGGGGACACGTCTTCTCATCAGAGGAATCTGTTGGCTGTATAACAACAGAGTATGTTGTTACATACAAAATTAATGTGCATACTTAGGAGTGTCTGCACGTCCAGTAATTAGGAAGAGCAGAGTGAGAACTTGTCAACTTCTCTCATCTTATTTCATTGATGAGAGGAACACTACCCAAAGTTGAAGATGAATTAAAACTACTAACAAAAATCACTTATATCCTAAAGGAAATTAAAATATTGCACTGCTTACAGTCTCTACAAGTTGCACCACTGAATTATTGAGTTTAAACTAAAAATGGCATAATATTATTCTGTAAATGCTAACAGTAGGTCTTAGCATTTTGCAAGGTAACTTAGTGATTAAGGTAATCCTGTGTCATGGACAGGACCACCTAATCCTTCTGAGGAGTTTCTTCAGATATATCAAAGAGGATGTGACTGTACACTGGAGTGCTTATTCTCAAGTCTACCTTGCAAGGCTATATGTAAAATCAAGACAGTGAATATGGTGCAGTGAATTTATGCTCTATTTTAGGCTTCTATTGTAGTTCCTTCTGAACTTCAGCACATTTCCTTTGAACTGTAAAGCACTTTATGGCTCTGGACCATGGCCATTATGGATAGATTCCTTCACCTGTCACATCAAATTATAGTTTTACAATTGAGACAAGCTGATGCCTTACTGAACATCAGGCTGCAGGGCATTTTTAGAGAGGTCTTGTGTCCTTTTCATACCAGTTCAGCATGGAAGATGCTAGTGTTACACTTTATTATAACAGCAGCCGGTTCTGATTCAGCATTTTATAGCAACAGAGCTAACAAGAACCAGTTTGTCTCCTTTTTAAAGATGAGGAAAACAAGGCACAGGATGCAGGCCAGTGACAGGCCCCTGGCAAAGCCCTGGATTTTGGAATGCTTAGTCAGTGCAGTGTAAGGATGCTGTGCTGATGTGTGTTGGTTTTGTATCTGTACTCTGGGAGACATTAAAAGAGCAGTCTCTGATGCCACTTAATTCATTACGCTACAAGCATTTTGCACCTCTTTGAATCATTGAGCATTGACTACAATTTAGAAATTATACTGGTTCTGATAAATCAAGAAATCACTGGTCTGATCAAAGAGAGAAAGACTGGAGTGACCTAAGGCAGTATTAATGACTCGGTTCCCTCAAATGCCAGTAATCTAGGCTGATTCAGAAGGTGTCTCTCCATGATGTTACCAGACTTGTCACCTGAGTGGTGGGTTTACTGAGTCCTTATCCTAACAGACAGTAATAACTGAGGACCTACCGTTGCTTAAAGTCCGCATAAAGGATTCTGCTTGGAAACCCCTTCCTGCAAATTCGGATGCCTTCTAGAACCCCATTGCACCGCAGCTGATGCATCACCAAGTAATGGTCCATTTCACCTTAAATAAAACACATCCATCATAAGTCTGTTTTCCTTCCAAAGAATCTCCATATGTATTAGCATTCCAGAATTACCTTACTTTCCTTTTTTTGATAAAATTCAACCAGTTCTTGATTAAAGATGCAGGAAGTGAAGAGAGAACAGGCCTTCCTTTCATACCAATTGCAAAGAGTTGCTTCAGTGAGGTGAGCTTTGCTGAGAATGCCCAGGCCAGCAGTGATTGTGAATCACCAATGGCCAAAAGGCCTAAGACCACATTACTCAAAAATGTCAGGAGAGCACATTAGGAGACCAGCTGAAAAATCTCCAACAGCATCAGCATCCTCATTGGATAAAGATAGAGGTGGCACAAGGTAGAGTTTAGTCCCATCTAGGCAATCAGCTCTTCACATTATTTAAGATTTTACCTTGGGTATGCCATACAAGTGTTGACTACACTCAAACTTGATTAGATTTGATAGCTAGATAGATTCCAAAACAGGAGTGGATAAGCAGGTTGCCTAAAGCTCTCAGTCTACCTGTAGAGGACAGCTGATTAAAATTGAAGGAATTATCTTTTTCTTCCTAAAATATCTATTGGATATAGTAATCAATGGTATTTCTAAGTCTTATTCCCAAATATTATAAACAAAGTACAACTGGCAGAATAAAACCCTCTTGGAATCACTTTATCATGAAGGAATTTCCATCAGCTACTAGAGACATTAATTAGTACATAATGGTCCATATGCTTAACTCTGTAATTCAGCATAATCAATAAAGGTGTACCCAAAGGAGTTGTTAGAAAAGTCATGACTAAGCAGCCTAAAACCATCTAACAATTAGAAGATGTCCCGTTTCTCTTCCTTCACTCCACCATCCTTAATTTTGCTCACACAGAACTACCTTTTTTTCAGATTCCCTCTGAGTCTCCTCTGTCAAAACAACCAACTGAACCTGAAACATCAGCCATACCTGGCAAAATCATTCATTCAAATATGCCTTTCTATTTTAGTAGGTTTCCTTAATTGCCCTCTTAAATTTTCTCAACTGTTAAGACTCCAGTGGGATTCCTCTTTCCTTTCTTTAGGATACAAAGTGTGGACATCTCCTTTTGGGCTTTCATTTAGTCAGTGGAGTGAAACAATTTTCTTTCTAGGATGTGATTAATCTCATCTAAAGATAAATGTATAAAAGAGACCAGATGAGTCATACTTTAAAATGTCAGCTTCTCTTCACTGAGTATAAAAGGAGTTTGGCTGATGGCTGAAATGTGAATGCCATACATATGCATGTTGCTTAAATCCTGCTTGTGGTCTTCAGGGTTACTCAGAGAGACATAAACAGGAAAGGCAAGAAATGTTCTGAAACGTGTCTTTTGTTTCCTGAGCAAATTAAACAGCTGCTAAGCTCCTGTTTTCTGGTACTCCTGTTCCATTCACTACATTCTACTAGTATCTACATTTTCATTCTGCCAGTATCAGTCCTCATAATGATTAGACTCCTAAAACCCACACAGGCAACTCTCTCCCCAAGTACTTTAATTTAACGGCCACATGAAAATACTCCTGAACTTGACCATTCTTGGAGACTAAATCCTTTGTGAGGGTTTAATATTCAATTAAATAAAGGAAGAAAAGTAACTTTATATCAAAATGCTTTCCAAGAGCTAGCAGCACCCAGCAGCTTGTACATGGAATTCTACAAATGATGTATAATTTATTTGACAGTCTTCCAGCTCAGTGAATCAGATCCTAACACTGGATGTTTAGAAATCAGTAAATGGTCTTTGGCTGAACTGAACAATTCTGTATGACATGGTGGTCCTAAAAAACAGGCATTTGTTAGGGGTTTGCTAATGCTGTTACCCTCAAAAGACAATTTTATCATCTGTAATCAATCTCCTCTTTATCATCTTCAGCTCTGTACACACATTATGTAAAGACAGGTGAGGGTTGTGGACCATGTAATGCTCAAAATTTTACACTCACAGTAAGCAATACAAGAAGGTTTACTTGGGCACTGTCCTGTAGGCCAACCCTCACAAGAACTTCACATGGAAAGGGAGCTGTTCTGGAAGAAGTTGGTGTGGAAGCTAAGCAAGGTGACTCACTTCAGTCCCGTGTCTTCAGAGTATAATGATGGACTTACCAGGTGTCTTGGTCTCATTAGGAATCAGGCAACGCACAAAGTGAGGATGAGTACTTCTCAGGTTAGTCATCAACTTGTTTAGGTTTTCCTGTGATAGAACAAAACATGGGTTTGACCTTTAAGCTGCAAAGCTTTTCCATTTTTATTCAAATATCAAGGAATTACAGAATCACAGAATGGTTTGGACTTCAAGGGCCTTTGAAGATCATCAAGCCCAAACCCCTGCCATGGGCAGGGACATCTTTCACTAGATCAGGTTGCTCCAAGCCCTGTCCAACCTGACTTTGAGCACTTACAATGATGGAGCATCCACAGCTTCTCTGGGCACCCTGTTGCAGTGTCTCAGCACCCTCATAGTAAAAAAATTTCTTCCTTATCTCCAATCTAAACCTACCCACTCTCAGTTTAAAACTGTTGCCTCTTGTCCCATCACTATATGCCTTGGTACAGTCTTTATCCGTATTTCTGATAAGCATGCTTTATATGTTGAAAGGCCTTAATAAGGTGTCCCTGAAGCCTTCCCTTCTCTAGGCTGAACAACTCCAACTCTCTCAGCCTTTCTTCACAGGAGAGGTTCTCCAGCCCTCATATCATTTTTGTGGAATCATGGCTCATTTAAAAGAAAATTCACATACCCTGAACACAGCAGACACGGTCTGGAAAGAGCCCCCCTTCTTCTTAGCTCCCTTCTTGCCTCCCCCACTGTCACCTTGGAAGTAGAGAGGAGGTGAACAGTTAGAGTAAGCAGTATGTTTTGTAGGCCTCACCTTCCTTTCTTTGGTCACGGGCCAATAAAATCACTAATTTTTGATTTTAAATGCTAACCCACTGCTTCATTGGAGTTTCAGTGAACTGCTGCTAGCTGGTTGTTGATCAGCATATGGTATATTTGGTCTCAGATGCAGGATTTACGTTGCACAGTATATGGTTTTAATGATATGGAACACTATGGCCTGACATGAGTTTCAAAATAGTGTACTCAGTACTACTGGTCGAATTGCTTTTACTTATAGATATCTCCACTTTTTTGTTTGTTCCTTGGTTTTTAATTACGTGAAAGGCTGCAAGAATGTGGCTCAGCAGAGGACATTCATTTATCAGTGTGGTGAAGCCTTCTTTAGAAAAATCTCCTAATCGAATGTCCCAGGTGAAGAATAGGGCTATATTCTGAGTTAAGGCATCCCCAAGGCAGGAAGGAAATCGTAGTCTCAAGAATACAAGTCCAAGCAGCTTAGTGCCTTTTCCTGTTTGCTGCAATGTTGAAGACAATTACATCAAGTCTTAAATTGAGTGTTTATGCTCTGAATTTCACACCTTATTGAAAATTTCATCCCCACAACCTTTTCTTCTCGCCTTCCATATGCTGATGATACCTGCAAGGCCGACAGCTGACTCATGCCCACTATTTCCTAGGAGCTTGCTCAGACATGTTGTGTCAACCAAACTGAGCTGCAGGGACTTTCTTGAGCCTCAATCCCTGCTGTCCATATCCCTGATGGCTGAGTTGACTACTACTGTGTACTGCCTTTTCTTTTTGCTTAGCATCCGGGCTGCCAGAATATTGGGGACTTCTTCGTAGAAATCTGTGTGGCCATTTTTGGTAAGTCAGAAGTCTTGACTGTCCCACTTGATGGTTTTCAGTCACAAAAGGGGCAAGAGATTGGACTGCTCTCTGATGCCCCTAGAGGACTTCTAACTTAAATGATCTGTCTCATTTTCCCTTGCAACACCAGGACTGTTCAGGTGGATATGAAATAGTTCCATGATCTCCTTTTAGTTGCTTCTATTCACCTCAGGAAACAAAACTCTGTCCCCAAAGACTATAAAGTGCTTGCACTTTGCATGTATATTTGTCACCTGCCTAGAGGATGAATAAACATGCACATGATTCACCACACAGCAAGTCAGGAAACATATGCCTCCTGTCACTTTGGTTTGGACTTGCTGAGTTTTACTTCTCTGCACCACATGAATGTGGTGTTCTCAGCAATTCTGCATGTTGGTATCTTAGATTTGGCATATCTGGGTGCATGCAGAAACAAGGTCACAATAGCAGATGATAGTCTATAGTATACCACAGAGAGGAGAAGCAGGAGTAGATTTTAGTTGATTCTTGCCTTATCAATCATCACTGAAAAATAACTTACTTGTTTCTGCACCAGCATAGTTAGAGAAAAGGAAGGACAGCAGCTTCAAGGATGATTTCTGGTACAGCCCCACAACAGTTTCATTCAGGGGGTCCTTGTTCTTATCAAGCCAGCCAGAGATGTTGTAGTCCACCGTGCCAGCGTAGTGCACCAGGGAGAAGTGAGCCTCAGCCTTGCCTTTGACTGGTTTGGGCTTCTGGAAGTTGTTGGACTTGCCCAGATGTTGGTCATAGAGCTTGTTCTTGAAAGAGGTGTCAGTTGCCTTGGGGAACATGCACTCCTCTTCCAGGATGGAGAAGATGCCCATGGGCTGGAAGAAATACGAATGCATGAATAAAATAAGTAGTGGGGAGAAAAAAGTAAATAAAATGTCGCCTTGCATACGATTCGTGCCTTGTTTCAGTGACTAATTTGTACTGCACAATTTCTTAATACATAGCTAGTTACTATAATAATCAGGCAAACTATAATGATTGTGTTGCTCAAGCTACTACCCATGAACATAGCAATACGACAATACTGTTTACATACATCTTTGACTGAAAGGCTGTATATATGTATTATAATCAATTGTTCCAATTATCCTTACGCTACATCATTAGGAAGTACATTTCAGCATCCTGTTTGTGGTACTGTTGCTGTTGTGTATGTCTGCTACAAAGCTATCAGGTTACAATTGTCAACGTGAACTTAATTTAATGGCTCCTCAGGAATGTGGATAGATAACTAATATCTGACAAACTTGTGTTCTATCTCCAGTGAATGTGCATGATGGATCAGATTTTCCTCACACTCATTTGGAGTGTAAATGGCAATAACCTGGGACTATAGAACACCCATAGACTTTTAATTTGTCTTAGAATTCTATTTAAAATACACAGAAATGTAGGCACATTCTCAGCGACATCAGAGCTTTCATCTGAGCTACATTAGGTATCTTCTGGTAAGCACATCCTCTCATTTTGCTATTCACGGATGTGACCTGCACTTCGTTGGCCTAGAGGAAATTCGAGGAGTTTCTTCTTGGTATGAACCTTTTTTTTCCTTTTTTAACATTTTTTCTTTTATATTAATAAGATGCCATTAGATGCCCACATCTGATTTCAGCTAGACAGCTGCCAGAGCTAGAATCAAGGATCCTCCAGAGCAGCAGCAGCCACAGGAGGTGGATGTTGGGCAGGAAAGCCATGTTTTGAATGGAGAATTTGCTCTCTAGGTGTGTCTGCTGTTTCAGAGCTCTGGGCTTAGCATTTATCTTGCCTAACTGTAGGTATCTGTAAAACAGAATCTAGATGTGAGTTAGCTGTCCATATTGCTTTTCTGCAATGGAAGTATTATAAAGACATTTCACAGAATCATCAACAGAACATACTTTGTAAGGAGATTATTTGCTTCCTAGAAGTATCTGCTTTTCTCCTGTCGTTACAAAAGAGACTATGGCCTTAGGTCAGCATAGGTATTCTGATTCCTTTGGCTCCAATACTGTGTATTGCATAGATATGTGACACAAAATGTGTGAATACTGGACAGTAAGTGTGGATTTTGAGTGTTAAATAGAGCAATAGGCAACAGGCACTAGCTGTGACTGGTAGTGCTGCCTGTAGATGCTGTTATGTGGTGGGAAGTGTGGGGGGTTAGCAAGAAACGCGAGGCTTATGTGTGCGCAGGCATAACCCATGGGCCTGAATACTGAGCAGTGAACATGCATGTGGGGTGGAATCAGGCACTGGGCATGAGTGATAGTGCTTGGAGCAGATAGTTGTATGCTCCTGAGAAGGAAGATGTTTGGGTATGTGCATATTGGATTTACACATGATGTGTGAGTGCTGTGTACAACCACTGGCCGCTGGCTTTTAGCAGAGCAGTGAAGGGTTGATTCCCATTAAGATCCCCAGTGCAGAACCAGTGGGCAATGACAGAGGGGCCATAAGGAGTTGTATTGCTAGAACCAAGAACTTAATTCTATCCATTACTGCAAGGAGTAAGACTTGAAGTTCACTTTACTGTTAAAGGCATCAAATTAGCATTGTGTACCCCATCTTCCTGCCATCCCAGCCGTATTGTTCAGGAAATCATTGTTTGTGCAGAAGCAGCCTATCCAACTGCTTCTTATGTGAAAGGGTCATTCAACCATAATGTGTCAATTTATTAAGAAAGATTGGACTAAAATAAATGACCATAGAAGAAATGTGCTCTCCTAAAATTAAATGATTTCCTGTACCTTCTCGATGAGCTCAATGCAGGCAGCCAGGTCCATCCCAAAGTCAATGAACTCCCATTCAATTCCCTCCTTCTTGTACTCCTCCTGCTCCAGCACGAACATGTGGTGGTTGAAGAACTGTTGCAGTTTCTCGTTGGTGAAGTTGATGCACAGCTGCTCCAGGCTGTTGAACTGTAAATTCAAAATATAAAACCATGGTGGTTAGTTTGGAAAAGTCATCAATGGGCAAGCATGCCTACCATAACTCACATCAAAAATTTCAAAGCCCGCAATGTCCAGGACACCAATGAAATGCTGTCTGGGCTGCTTGGTATCCAGCTGTTGGTTGATTCGAGTAACCATCCATAGGAACATCTTCTCATAGACTGATTTAGCCAATGCACCCACTGAATTGTACACCTGTAGGAAACACAGCCATGGGCAGTAATGAAAGTTGAGTTAGCTTTCAAGTTGAAAGAGCTGTCTGAATAAAGTGGATAGCTGATCAGCTAAGTACCTGTTGGACATTTTGCCCTTTAGTTACATATTCATTCCCGACTTTCACTCTGGGATAGCACAAAGCCTTGAGCAAATCAGCAGAATTCAGGCCCATCAGGTAGCCAGCTTTGTCAGCCACTAGGATCAGAGATAGCAAATTATTTTAAAGGAGACAAAGAAAGGTGTCCTGGTTTTCTATGACGTTTCTGCTACAAGGAGCCTGCTTTCAGTGCTACTGAAGTGCATCTGTTGTCACGGGGAGCTCCTCCATAGAGAATGTTTTCTCCCTAACACAGGTGGTGCCTCAGCTGTAGCCAATTCCTGTTCCACACCTCGAGGGCTGCAGCAATGCTCCATCTTTATTATGTCTCTGTTTCCTTGTGGAACTTGCAACAAACTTAAAAAATTTAGTTTCTGGAAGGGAAAATCATTCTCAAAGTCTTGGGCACTTTGTGGGATGAGGTTGCTAGCTTGTCTCCTGGTGCAGCTCACAACCAAACTCTGCAGTCAACACTACCTTCTGTGCCGTCCGGCTCTGCCTGCTCCTCCCGCTGCTTCTGTTTGAACTTCATGTTCCCGTAGTGCATGACGGCCCCGGTCAGCTTGTACATCCCCACCTTCTCCTCGGGGTTGAAGCCCAGGATGTCCACAGCGCTCTGCAGAGGCCACAGGCAAGTTGGGGAAGGTCAGAGGAGCAGAAGGGCTGAAGCACAAGGTGCTGTTAACAGGTGCTGCCAGGGGGAGGTGGGGGTTCTCTCCTGCTGGCAGCCTGGGGGTTGCAGGGCCTGATGCTTGGTGGCCCTGGCTTGGCTGGGCCACTGTACTCACGTCCGTCGCCAGCAGCTCCTCACTGTCATCAATACTGGCAACAGTGACTTCTCCTTGGCTCACGTAGGGGAAGTCATAGGGGTTGGTGGAGATAAGAAGGAGATCTGCAGGTATACAGGGCACTTTTGATGGCACCGCGGCAATTCACAGTGGAAAGAGCCAAGCCAAGCACCGCTGGCACTCACCAATGAGCTCTGGCTTCTTGTTGGACATTATCTGGTAAAAAATATGATAGCTCCTTTCACTGGCCAGCTGGAAAGTCACTCTGGATTTCTCCAGAAGATCTAACCAAAAGAGAGTTGCTGTTAGTCTCCTGGTAAACTTGAGATAATAAATGCACAGATTCTGCATGCACTGACTTGCTCCAACTCACAGGTTTCGATATCCGCAGAGGCCAGCTTGCCAGTCGTTCCAAAGTGTATCCGGATGAATTTTCCCTATCAAGCAGTACAGATAAACCCCTTTGTTATAGCAATCAATGGGTAAGACATGTATTAGATATCTGCATTCCAGCAAATCTGAAATGAACTCACAAAGCGTGAGGAGTTGTCGTTCCTCACAGTCTTGGCGTTGCCAAAGGCCTCCAGCAGTGGGTTGGCCTGGATGATCTGATCCTCGAGCGTCCCCTAGTTACAGGAAAAAAAAGCTTCTTATAAAACCTCACTACTGGTTAATAACAAGTATTGAAAAGGACATGTTTTAAACATGTAAACTTTAATCTAAAATTTAGCAGGGAGTTTGAAATCTGCATGAGAGTTGCTTCCACGTTGCCATTCACAAAGGCCATGATAGCTAAAGAAAATATGAAAATTATGGAATAATTTCTGGAGTTTTCGTGGACACACAGAGAGAGGTACAGCCTTTAATAGGAACCACCTGGCAAGGCAGAATGTAAAGTTTTGCAATTGTATTCAAACAAGCAACAGCCTTTCCGAGGGCAGACTTGCTTAGGAAGGAAGAGTGGGACATGGACAAAGTCTGAGACTCAAACACCCAACTTAAAAAACAGGGAACAGAAAGTCTTTGAGTTTTTTGCTGCATGACTGCAGAAGGAACAATCAACATGTATTGTATCGCTCTTGTTAACCGCAAAAATATGGGAGGAAAGAAGCTTCTGTGACATTATATCTCTCCTATTCTGTGCAATGCAGTTCAGCAAGCAGAGTCACCATGTGCTTTTTTGGAATTATGGAGCAAAGCTTTTCTCAAGGCTTCTAGCAAAGTCATGACTGATCTCTGTGCACTCGGGGCGTGAAAATGTTTCCAGGGATAATTTCCAAGATAGAGATGGAAAAGAAAGAATGAGAAAAAATCAGATTTTATCCAGATGAAAGATTAGTGACACAACCCTGGTTGCTGAATCTTTGTACGTGGTGTTCCCTGTAGCCTTTAGCATCTTGCAGTGGAGAGGGAGTGCCATTCCCAGCTCTGTCTGCAGATGGCACAACGGGTTCAAATTAGTTTTAATTACTCCACCGTGAAGATGGACCCTATAACATTAACGCAGCACAGTACCATATGAAGGTCTCTCTGCATTTTTTTTAAATAAAGAATACCAAATTCCTAGAGTAATGCCCTCCCACATGTCTCTTTCAGCTTTCTAAATGAACTTCAGAAAAGGAGAGGAGGAGAGGAGAGGGAGAGGGAGAGTAGAGAGAAGTATGTGTCAGTGCAGCTGTCTTACACCAACACCAAACCCCTTTTTAGTGCACAACTTTGACCAGGGAACTCACAAGGGAGCACCATGCATGGAAAACAGCATGGAAGAAGGTGCAGCAATTCTTTATACAAGTTCGTTCTGGAGTCCTTTCTACAGGCTGGGTGACAAAGCTCTGGAAGCTGAGAAAGTATTTTGCGAAAATGCCGTTACATGCTTCTCTTATTCATACACTCTTGCCTGGCATCTGGTTTCAGCCTCTATCTGAGATTGGACACTGGGATAGACAGAACTATAACCTGAATGTTTTATTTAATGTTCTTATGAAGAGGCGAATACTACTGCTACAGGGACTGTAAATACTAAAAAGCCAGAGTATTCTGTGAATAAACTCGGAAGAGGGCAGAACAGGTCGTTGTCCTTCCGAGAGCCAGGTGACTTTCCTTATATCAGACATGGTCAGTACATCTCTTAGCTGTCTCAAAGTTTTTCTGAGATCAGTCCTAGCATAGTGAGCAGCTGGTGAAAGCTGAGCCTAGGAGATTCTGAAATGCTGCTGATGGAAAGAGTGCTTGTGATGAGCTTGCCTCGGCCATAATGACCCGTCAATCACAGACACCTGCCTAAGTGTGAAAAGAATATTCAGCCTTGGAATCTCCTTAGGTTCTGCTGTGCCCTTGGGTACTCAAATAACATGCTGACACGTGTCACCCACTTTGATGCACATACCATCTCACAGACTGGTGACATGCACTTGTGCCCCAAGGATGTTTGTTGCTTGCTCTGTACTAGGGAATGAAACCCACACCTTGCAAATGCCCCACTGGGCTCCGATTACAGCAGCTGGGCTGCTCAGCAGATAGGGGCGTCAGAGTATGTGCTTTCTCCCCTGGAAGGATCCTTTCTGAGGTTCCTTTCTAACTGTTAGGCAAGTGGTCGCAGCTGTCCCCAATCTGTCCCTTTTCTTGTGCTGCCTCCCAGGACTGTTATGTTGACCACAGGCAGGAGAACAAGCCGATGGAAATACTACCTGATGCAATCAAAATGACTCTGATTCAGCACAACCACTCTGGAGTTCAGAGCTCCCGCACTTCCCTGTCAATAGGAATGGCACCGGCAATAGGAATGGCACCGTCAATAAGAATGGCACTATCGCCTCACAGTGGGAACCCACTGCTTGTGTTGCACTTGCAGCCGCTCAGGTGCTGTGGATGTGGCTGATCTCATAGAATAATAATGGATAGATACATAGACAGTCAGCACAGAGAAAACTGCCATCTTACATTATCTTCCTCTCCCTGGTGAAGACCTGCCCTGTGTTAAAGGAGAGTAGAGAGAAACTGAGTCTTGGGCCTTTCCTACAGTAAGAAAATACATCTTTAAGTAGAGTTCCACTAGTGTTCAGAGGGATGGAGACAGGGGTAAATGAGGGTAAATAAGTGTGCTTGCCCTGTGCATCCTGGCTGTCTCCTCAGTTGCACCACACTTTCTGTGTTTTGATAGTCCTAAGTATGCATTGATAGTTTCTGCTCTGCAGGCACAGTTTTGGGGAAACTCTAGAGGGGGAGCCAATGATATACAATGATATACCTGCATTTTGCCGGGCTGTTGCTCTTTCTTCTTCTCACCAGTAACTGCAATTGTTGCAAAGTACTGAATGACACGCTTTGTGTTCACAGTCTTCCCTGCACCGGATTCTCCACTGTTGAAATGAAAATATTAATTGTTACAGGAAACAGGAAACATTTTTACTTCTCTGTCAGATTTGTTACACATGCCAAAGTATACTCACGTGATAAGGATTGACTGATTGTTACGATCTGAAAACAAAGTCACAGAAAGAGCTATTCAAATGAGATATGGAGGTCTGCTGTTCATCAGACACAACTAACTGATCATTAGTTTGTGGGTAGACTTTTTGTGCACAGAGGAATGGAGCAGCCAAAAATCTACCTCCAAGTGGTGGTTCTTTATGTTTCCCATTTACTTTTTGTCAGCCAAAAATCTACCTCCAAGTGGTGGTTCTTTATGTTTCCCATTTACTTTTTGTTTGTTTGTTTGTTTGTTTGTTTTTTAATCTACAGACCTTGGCTTAAATAGTTTAATCAGAATCAGATTCACTGCTATGTTCCTTCCGTAATGTTTCTTTAAATTCCTTACTAGGAGAGTGGGCAGAAAGCCACAGCTGCTGCCTTTCCTTCATTATCTGACAGCACAGAGGTCATTAAGATGCCACAGGCAGACTAATCTCAAGTTGTGCCATAGGACTATGGGAGCTGTTGCCATCAGGCACTGAGTAGAACAACACCTAAGATGCCTGAACTGTCAAGTGTTCCTTGACCAAGCAGCCAGCCCTGCATACATCTGGGTTTCCCATTCTTGCCAAATGACTCACCAGTCAGCATGAACTGATAGGCATTGTCAGAGATGGAGAAGATGTGTGGAGGGGCCTCCTGGCGCTTCTTGCCTCGGTAGCCAGACACCACCTCCGGGTTGTACACCGGCAGCCACTTGTAGGGGTTGACGGTGACGCAGAAGAGACCCGAGTAGGTCTGCGAGGAAGGGACACAGCACGTTGCCTTCCCCTGAGCCTGGCAGAGCAGTTCTCCCAGCTCCCCAAAGGAAGACTGCTGCTGGTACTTACGTAGATCATCCAGGCTGCATAACGCTCTTTGAGGTTGTACAGCACAGCGGGTTCGTGGAGGTGGGTCATCATGGCCATGTCCTCGATCTTATCAAATTTTGGAGGATTCATGGGAAAGACTTCATCATCCTTTACAGTCACAGTCTGACCAAACCAGAAGGGAACAAAAGGAGAAGAAATCTAAGCCAGGAAACTGCCTGAACTGGCTGATCATGTATGAGTAACAGCTGGTATCACTTACTGTATCATCTTGTGTTTTAACTGTGACTTTGCCACCTTCTCTGCTCTGTATGGTACCTTTCACATACATTTGCTTTTCATCCACTACAAAACAGGCTGCTTTAGCATCAAATGGGCGATTCTGGGCTTCAATCCTCTCCTTCTCAGACTTCCGTAAATAAGGAGCAGCTTCTCCAAATATTGCCATCTCTGCATCCGAACTCATGTCCGAATTTGCTCTGTAGGAATTCAGAAAAGTTTCAGAGAGCCTGTGCATTTGTAATTTACATTTATCCAGAAAGCAGTCATGCTGTCAGGTGCTTATCTTCTGCCTCAATTCTAAGACATCCTAATAAAGTAAATTCCTTTTGTAGACAGAGGTGCATTGTCTCTGAAGACATCCAGCGTCAAGAGGCTGCCTGTGCGCCCAAGCGAGGTTTCAAAGCCTCTCCTGCTGTACCTTCACCTGCTGTTCACACAGCTGCACAGCCACATACGCCTCAAAGCCACATACGCATAGCTGCTTAGATAGATTGTGTCATTAGACATCTAGAAATTTAGACACAAGTAAGATCCATAAATTAAGCAGACTGGCTCTCACACGTGATTTTTAAGTGTAGGTATTCTTGGCACCCTTATATTTTCTATGTTTTAATACCAGGCAGTGAAAGTTCAACTAGTTTCTGTTTGTACCAAACACTGGAACAAATCGTGAGGGTCATCACCTATCTAAAGCCAAGCCTGTTTAGCATATGAAGCAAACAGAAAACATATTTTCAGATCTGTGGCAAAATTAGCTAATAAAGGAATATAAAGTATATTGTAGATAATAATAGCATAAAATTATCTAGGTAAATAAACACTTGATAAGAACATTTCAAAGAATTTCAATTACAAAGTACCTTTGAGGTTTAATGTATTAATCATATAGAGTAATACAGAGGAATATGGAGTAATATATAGAGTAATATAGAGTAATTATATAGAGTAATATTACAAAGTACCTTTGAGGTTTAATGTATTAATTATATAGAGTAATATTGGTTATGAATCAATAAAAGACAATTGATGTGTACCAATAGGTACCAGGCTAGCAGAAATATTTCAGAAAACTTTATGTTCGGTTTTAATTTACATTTTTAGCAATATCTAGCAGAAATTCTTCAACACAAATAGATACTATTGGTTGCCATAGTCAGAAGGACTGATGTGGATAATCCAAGAGCATCTGGAAATAACACAGGCAGAAATAATGTAGGCATAAATAATAATAATAATAAGAATAAATAATAATAAGAATAAACAGAATGTTATTCCCCAGGCAAATTAATATACAGGCTAGCAAAAAAAGTATTAAAACAATTTTAAAACACTGGTATTTCATGGGCTGTCTGATGCACTGTGGTGCTAAAAAAGATGAAAGGACAGAACTGAACAACTCAACGTATCCTTCCGAGGGATCATAGTACTGAAACAATCAACATGGGATAGTTTTATGTGCAAGAAAATGATGAAAGGCATCTGAAGGCATTTGCAATGCTGATTTTGGACACATTGCTGTAGAAGTGCAGATCTCTCTTGGCAAAACCCTTCTATTATAGGAAATGCACCTTGGAAGACTTTGAGGGACTGCATCTCTCAAGAACCTCTAACACCCAGTAATTTCAAAGCACAGAACCCAGAACCTTTAACCTACTTTGAAAGTATTATTCTGTGTATATAGAGCTCAGCATTTTTGCTTATATGATCCTGCCTCTGAGTGGCTCAGGGGATGCAACATGAAAGAAAGAGAGAAATTATCTCACAGTGTCCATGAAAAGGTTAAACACGGCATCAGAAAATGCCAATAGGTTATCAGAAGATTTCTCAGGGGCCATAGTCTGTTAAACTACTGAATGACAGGAAATAGTGTAAAATTTAGATCTTTATGCATTCATGAGCAGAGAAGGTGGCATTCTCTGGGACAGTAACCTGTACTTCCATCCCTTTCAGCTTTAATTTCAGTGAGCATTTTTTGGTATTAGGCACATGTGTGGATGGTTCCTTCTGTTGCTCTGGTTAACTCTCCCAGCCACTCAAGCACTAACCTTCCCCAGAAAAGTTAATAGGGAATGGTGCATATTGAGTTCTTTATGAAGGTGACTCTTTGTTCTAGTTTCAGAACCTGTGTGATAAGCCAAAGTCAGCATGTAATGATCTAGACCTTACCCCAGAGGAAACTAACTTAAGGCAGAATAAGCTTAGATCCTTCTTGAATTGTACTTCGAGCCTTCTCTCTGAACACGACCTCAGCTTCAGGCTTTCAGCAGTTGTGCAGATGGCACGGGGTGAATTTTAATCATCTGTAAGCCCCAGGATCCCAGGTAACACCATGAAAAGACATTACTGTGACTGTCGCTCATGTCCTTTTGGCTAAGCGTATCTGTCACTTCTCTTTCCAGAGAAGTGGAGTATTTCATACTGAGAACTGTACATATGCTCATATTGATTCAAACAGCATATATCCTTTTCAGTGAACCTCATTCTACAACATGGTCTTTTGCCACCTGCCCTTGCCTGAGTGAGCTTCACATATTGATCAGGATCAATTAGCAAAACTACGTGTTATTTGTTATACTCTTACCTTCAGGGAGCCCAGGAAAGAATCTGCTTGCAGTATCTGTGTGGAATAGTTAAAGAAAGAACAGAGAGGGTTAAATAAAAACCAATTCATTGTCTTGGGCATATGGTCTATTGAACATTTATACATTTTGTAGTCTCTCCTGACAGCTGAACTGTACACAGAGCATGACAACTTTTGTGCTAAAGCCAAATGACACCTAAAATTGTGTGTTCCCCATGTTACTGTGATCTGCGGAAAATAAATCTAATGTGTAAGAAAAGATTAGCTACATTACGTATATTTTCCCAGTCAATTTAAACTGCCTTCAGAGTTAGTTTTCCTGAGCCTTTCATCGTGCTTGGGGGTAGCAAAGTTTGTAGAGGGCCCCTCCAAGGAATGGCAAGTTATGGCTTTTCTGCTTCTGCTTGTGCCACCACACTGGAGGGGTTTGGGTCGTATAACCTTGACGTTACATGTAAAGCATGACCTGGAATGTTAGAAGTGGGGAATGAGAGGAAAATGCCCTTAGATATTCCACTTCTTTGCACATCTGTGGAGATGCCCTGGTTAGAGTATGAAGCAAGCAAATGGGACTTACCGTGAGATGCGAAGGTAACAAAGAATAAGGTTGCCTTCAGCTGTGGCTCTTTATATGTAACCTCCTGCCTACACAGAATTCAAGCACTCTATTTTTGGTCAATAATAATTTACTCTTTAGTTGTAAACGTGTTGAAGCTCTGATCTCTCTGCTAATTACTCAGAGACAGGATTGGTTTAAGGTTGTATGGAGTCAGCTGCACTGACCTGTTCTTTTCACATTGCACTGTGCCAGGATGGAGAAACCCAAAGACAGCTCCGATAATACCAAATAAGGCAACAGTTGCTTTAAGTGTTTAAGATCTTGCTTTAACCAACAAGTTGGGGTTTTTTTCTAATTGTGCACAATTATTTCTTTATGAACTATGATTTTAACAGATCTCATCATCTCCTTTCTGTCTATCTGCATGTGCTAATGGAGTAGGAGGAAGACTTTGTGAGGCAGAATTTTTCTCTTGTTAAATTTCTTTATACCATAGTATGGAGTGCTGGCAAGCCTGAAACCACCCTCAAGGTTGGGACAGGGTAGGACAACTGCCAGCTTATGGACCACAGGGAGACTTGCAGTCCTGGTCTGTAGGTTTACAACACCTGTGACCTGCAGGCATACTCAGGGTCTCAGCCTGCAGGAAGGAGCCTGGCTCCATCATCCTACAGAGGATGTCATGGAGCAGGCTGAATGTTGAACCAGAATAACTTTCACTTGCTCTGTAAGGGTATGTGGAAGGACAGTGTCTGCTCCTTTAAGATTATCTGATTAAGGACATTTTTTGACAACACAAGGGACAGTAAGAAAGGGAGGAAGCCATGAACAAGAATTGGGACACAAACCCGACTGGTGAATGCCAAGGGAGGAGGTGATGGGAACCAAACCGCTTGATGGAAGCATGTGAGAGTGTGAAAATGTTTATTCGAGCGAGTTTACCAGATCAGGGACCTTGTCAGGTGGGAAACTAAAATAAAAGGAAGAAGCAGAAACAATATAAACAGAGACACAGACCAGATAAAACAAACATGGAGATGATGAGAAGAAACAAACCTTGCCAGTCACAGTAATTGATGGGCTATCAAGAAACTACAGGTGCCACTTCCAGGAACATCAACCTGAACCTCAAGAGTGATAAGACTGGGAACCAGGGGAGCTCCCAGACAGGTTTGGGGTGGGTGCAGGAACTGACAGGGCTGTACAAACCCATCAGGGGCTGGCATTGCAACATGCAGTGTTGAGACATCCTATTTAGGCCTTATGCCCTTATGCACTGACTGCTTATCCATACCACATCTTCCAAAGCCAGTCCACCTTTGAACTACCTGTTTGATGGCAAGCATTAGTAGGCTATGTAGTAAACAAGTGGTTACTAGTGTGATGACAGTACAGCCAACTTATATTTGACTGAAATGGCAACACTGGCAGCATACTGTGAACTGAGCCTGTCACAGGTAAAGAGGTGAACACTGATTTGCCCGAAGAAGCTGTGTGGGGTTAGAACATTATGGTAGGATGGTGTTTGCCACTCCTCTTTTCATTCTCTGTATTTATGGATGTACGCTTCTTCAAACGTTGGGATTTTGCTACACATAACTATGTCCGGCCTCATTCCTACTTTACATCCCACCCCATGTTCACCTGCAGTCCTTCCATGATCCCTACAAGTCTGTCCTTAACCATCTTTGGGTCCTTGACCCTGACCCATTTCTAACCCAAACTATCCATATATATGAGCTGCCCCTGATGTTCCTCAGGTTCATAGTGCTGAGCACTATGTATTTTCAAGTCTGAAGTACCTGCTTAATCTAGGCTGTTTATTGCCCTAGATTAGCTTAGGAATCAGTCACAAAGTTTGCTTGCTTTTTATAGACTATTCTCTCCACTTAGACTATCGGCTCCCAAGTCTGCGTGTGCTTGCCATTTCTGCAATGGCCTTATCACTCTCAAGTTCTCTTGCTGGAGGTGCTCGCTGGCTTCATCTTAGACCTGGCAGGACTAGAAGCAGTCATAGCTACTGGATGTTAGTTATGAAGGTGGTGGTGAGTAGAAGCAGCAGTGTTCTCTAAGTGTAGATGTCTAAGTGGTGTTGTTAGGTGCTTAAATGATGACACATAGGGATGAAGATCAGCATTTTCTAAGAGCTTTGGCTGGGGGATGGAATGAGTGTTGTCAAACACAGGGCTAACTAAAATGGTTTCAGTTGGCTACTCTTAGCCATATGACTTGTATCCCGTATTTCTGTTCTCTATTCCTTCGTCTTAGTATATGACCTATTAATCAGAGAAAGCGAAAACTTGCATTACACACTAAAGTAAGTGGGACTGAAAATGTTATGCCTTTAGATTAAATAGTTCTTCATGGATTTCTTCTGTGAAATTAGTCAGTCATTTTAGTACTCCTGTAAGCATTTGGCATTTACAACATCCTGTGTCAGCAAGTTAATTGCATGTATGAAGAGCAACCACTTTAGTTCGTTCTGAGCCATCCATCTGAAAAACTGATATAATCTAAAGTGAAACATTATTTCCTGTCTACTCTTTTTTTCTACCCATGTTTTAGTTCTTAATAATTCCTGATTCAGAAGTGATCACATTGCTTTGTTCACTATTGTTGTCCTTCTCTAAGCCTTCCCTGGTTCATTCATCTTCTTCTTGAGTTCATGCAGTTAGGACTGCATGCAGTATTCAGGCTGTGAGTACATGATATATTCATACACTCATGTAATAGTTTCTCTTTGTGCTCCGTTCCTTTCCTAATAATCAAAGCCAATTGATTTCCCTTTTTGAACCATTACAAAAATAGAAGGTAATGTTTTCAGAGGAATAGCTGTTGAATCTGTGCGGTGTCTTCTGAGTAGTGATGGTCATCTTAGAGCCCATTTCTGTGTGTAAAAATGGGATTAATTTTTTTCTCATGAGGATCATTTCACATTTATTATTATTAATTTACTCTGGAGATTTATCACTCAATTACAAGATAGTTACAATGAGGAAAGCAAGGAACGAACGTCTCTATCCTTTTTCTTGAAGCTGCTCTGATACGAAGAAAAAATTCAAAGTGTTCTGAGTTAGAACAAATACAAGAGAGACAGAGATAACCACAGCTCTCTAGATTCACCAGCGAAGAGTTGTCCATTTATGCTATTTAAACAGTGGTTGCTTGCTATAAAATATATGAAAAGGCCTTTGAATGAGATTTAGCATGTAGAGCTAACAGGTGGATTTCCTAACAAGTATATTAGGCAGTCATCACCACTTTTCTGCCTGTGTCCCAAGCACTCCTGTTGAGAATGTTAATCTGTTCCTACATGGGCCTGTGCACATGCTGTGAGCTTGCGGAGAGCCATATAGCTACGGGAATGGGAGTGTGGCATCTGAATTCCTCAAGGAACAGTAAGATTTGATTTCAAGTCTCTTACATCTTGGGTAAATGCTCCTACCATTAAGTAATTTTGTACGGGAGATGAGGTGGCAAAGTAGATTTGTCATCATTACCTCATTTTTTCTTTATTTTAAAGGCAGAAAAAGTAGTATTTGTCACAAAATAATTTAAACTTTAGAGGACATGAGATCTTATCACCTCTTTGTAAATCGACCTAGGTCCCTATCTGGAAGGAGATGGATTTTCAGATGTGTCGTTGTCATCACTTTAAGTTGGCTCAGATGTCCTTGCACCATGTCCCTGGTGCATTTCTACAGACCTCATTGGCTGTTCGTTTTGAATTATGTTCATGATGCCTAATATTTAGGTACACTGTAGTACTTAAAGGAAGTAGGAGAATATCTCAGAGCATATGTTGGATTCTGTCAGAGAAAATGGACTCCTTCAGGTCTGGCATTGCAACATGCGGTGTTGAGACATCCTATTTAGGCCTTTTCTTTTGCTTTTGGAGTCTTTTAGTATGCTTTTCAATGCTTTTATTACATTGTTTATTGGGGCTTTTTGGTTTTGTTTGTTTTTTAAAATCAGAGTTGTTCACAGTCTGGCCTGAAGTTTGAGCACAAACATGAAATGACAATGATAACTACTCAGATGTACAGATAATATTATTCTTGTCTTTTTCTTTGACAACTTGCTCTCTATCAGATATCCAAAATAGCTGTGCTGGTTGCAGCATGGAACTTGCATGCACTTTTTACAGGTTGCATTCTTCATTATTTGCTATATACACTTACATTTGCATTTTAATTAAGTGCATCTGTAGCTTAACTGTGAGGATAATGGAACCATGATTACTTTTTCTCAGCAATTATGTTGTCCTTTTTATATGACTCATCTATTTTTTTTTTTGTAAGAAATGTGATTTTGCGCTTTCTCCTGAGTCATCTTTTTATTAAAACAGAATATGGTGAAGGACCAATCCTTTCCAAAGGCACATCCACCCCCTGATGACCCCACACATACTGAATCATTTTAACACCTGTCAATTAAGCAACTTTTAATCCATGTAGTGTGTACTGCTTTGGTTTTGTAGTTTTCTAGCTTGCCGATATACATATAAATGAAAACCAGAAACAGATATATGTGCTTTAGTGTTATTACTTCTAAACTCATAAACATCAACACAGTTTAAGCTACCTTAAAAAGACAGTATGAATTACTGTATTTATTTTAGCATATCAAGTATTCCAGTGTTTGTCTCAAATCACTATCAACATGATTATTACTTACAGCACTGTTCAAAGTGTCACAAACATTTACAATATTTATAGAATTTTAAGTTACTACCTGCCCTTTGGCAGTTCCCCAATATTTCAAGAATTAGTGAAAATCAGTACTAATGATGCTTTTGAAATATAGCATCTGTTTGCCAGATTGGCAGATTAAGTTACTTTAGAAGAGATGTGCAGAAGAATAGAAGAAAATGACTGGTATGGAATAACCTTCACCGGAGAAATGACTAAGTAGACTTTGGTTCTCCAGCTTGAAAAAGATTCAGTGGAAAAGGTAATATATCTATATTAGATCCTGAATGTCATAGATATATTCACCGAGTCTTTTATCTAAGAACTATGCAACAAAAAATGAAAATAGTAGGATGATGGTTCAAAACAGATTAAAGGAGATGTGATTCATTGCCAGAAGGTATAATAGATGACACCTATGCAGGGCATCTGACTGCAAAGTAGGTGAGAATGACTATCTCAAAGGGCACCTTTAGAATGAAGGAAGAGCAATAAGGATGATCTTCCAGAGGGAATTCACAGATCATTAGGGGAAGACCTGGGCTCATGAGAAACAAGGGACTGCAGGTGGTGCAGATGGTGAGTTTCGGGAATACTGGCAAACCATTTCTAGACTGTGCATATCTCCTCCAGCCAAAAGAAACTACCCTTATCTGTGATGACAGTCTCAGATTTGTGATTGCTGCCGGCAGATATGAAGAACTTTTAACCAGGACTTTTAACTTTTATTTTGACAAAAATTCATTCCTTTTTCTGCACAGGTAGTGGTGTCTGACACTGCCTCCCCCAGAAAACCCCAAATATCTGTAAATCAGCCCTGTACTTCTGCACGCCATTTATTATGCCTCTGGAATACTGAATATAAAACATCACTGCAACCACTGAACTAGAATGGTGGAGACAGGTCCATACAACCTTCAGGGCACATTGTATCTTTGTCTCAGGTACAGTCTACTCTGAAAACCTGTGTGAGGAGCAGGGAAACCAGGAGTCCCTCAAGGAGAGAGAGAAGAGAGTGCAGAGCCCTCTGCTCTGTGAGACCCCCTGCAGTGCTGGTCCAGCTCTGGGTCCTCAGCACAGGACACACATGGACCTGCTGGAGAGGGGCCAGAGGAGCAACAGGAATGATCCGAGGCTGGAACAGCTCTGCTGGGGACAGGCTGAGAGAGCTGAGGGGTTCAGCTGGAGAAGAGAAGCTCCTGGGAGACCTTATTGTGGCCTTTCTGGACTTAAAAGGGGCCATAAGAAGGATGGGGACAGACTTTTGAGCAGGGCCTGTTGTTACAGGACAAGGGGTGATGGTTTAAACTAAAGGAGGAAGATTCAGGCTGGACATGGGGAAGAAATTGTTGTCCCTGAGGGTGGTGAGAGCCTGGCCCAGGTTGGCCAGAGAGGTGGTGGATGAACCATCCCTGGAGACATCCCAGGCCAGGCTGGACGGGGCTCTGAGCAACCTGAGCTGGTGCAGATGTCCTTGCTCATGGCAGGGGGGGCACTGGGGGAGATTTGAAGGTGTTTTCCTACCCAAACTATTTGATGATTCTATGATTTTTCCAAAATGGCCACGAGAGGGTAAGTTGTGATCTGGACACAACGTGGGCTATGGTGGCTGGAGAGTAGCACTGCCAAGTCCAGAAATGGAATAGCATGGGGTGTACACTCTGTTGTGGTGCCAGAATGTGGCTGGCAGTCCCATTGTTCTTGTGACTCTTCTTGTGAGGATGTTATGAAGGAGTAAAAAAATAAGGAATGGTCTGAGGAGGAACATTATCTTCTACAGAAGACAGACAGATCCACAAATGCTACTTCTTTTTGTATTCCAGAGCATATAGTTTCCTTTAAGAGCCCTCCCGAGTTCCTGGGTACATGTGGACTTCAGTGTTATTCTCAAGGAGCGTGTCCCGTGTTGGTAACCATCCAATAGATCTGCTTTCCTGTGACTGCAGGGCCATTACACTGAAAGAAGAGGAATATATAAAGACAAGGAAAGGCTGTATGTGTGTCCTTGAGCATGGTGACTTTCTGGGGCATCCCAGTAAGGCGTTAGGGATCTAAATGACTCAGGGATCTCCATGTCTACCTTGCTTCCCATTGTATGAGTGGGGGAATAATGTCTCATTTGGGCAAATGAAATACAAAAGACAACTTGTGACCAAGTGAAAATTTCCACTTCTAGTTAGATAAACTGAACCTTCAAAGTTTATTTAAGTAGAAAAAACGATCAACTGAACAGGTTTAATATAAAGACTCAGAAAATGTCATGTACCAGGAAGGTTTGTTGAAAGTACATTTAAAGTCAATTCAGGTAAACATACCAGGTAATTTCTAGAAGTACGGTATATATATATATATGCAAATATAGATATGATATTGATATGATGAGTTTGTTGTCCATCTTGACTGGTGTGTTGTTGTTCATAGTACATATTTTCACATTATATATGCAGATGTGAATTTATCAAAACCGTAAGTATGGCTGGAGTCTTTTACAGCAATTTATCTGTCAAGAAAATTGCCACACATTTATTGTGTCAGTTTCTAAACGTGTGTTGTACCAGCTGATTCATCTGCATGGTTTATGTAAATTCTGCTGTTTACATGGGCTGATCAATCAAGGCATCATCATGCAAACAACATCTTCATGAAGTCTCATAATTCTGGTTTCGTCAAACAATATATGAAATGTAAATGTAAGCCTGTCTTGGTAGCTGAAAGGTTAGACACTATGCAAAAGACAACCCGGAAAATTTGTGCATTTGATTATCTTATAAGTTCTTTGCTCTTTGTGGATAGAACAGTGTTTGCATTCTCTGTTCCTGTGCTGCTGTCAGGACTCCTCAGTTCCTTGCATTTAGTGTGGGGTGCAACACCACACCTGTTCATAGCACTAATAGCTTTGATCCTGCTACAGTTACCCAGTATCTTTTCAATTGGATGATCTTGAAGAGAGAATTTTCTTAGTACAAGTGGCCGGAGAAGTACACCTGCCTATGTAAATCCCCAAACTGCTGCTTGATAAGTTGCTGTATCTGCAACTGTTTGACACTGTTGGGACAGATGGACATTTTGGTCTAAACTAGTGTAGCTGTTCTCATGTTTCATACCCAACCCCCTTTTCCTAGGCCTTTAAGCTGATACGTATTTGTTCCTCATACCATCCACCTTTCAGACTTTTTATCACTGCATCTTAATAGGTTATTGTATTGCTGTTATTGGGATACAGCAGGAAGAATGAAAAGAGAAGAATGGTAACTTGCTTCTAGTTGGCCTCATCAATTTAAACAGCTTCTGAAAGTATCATTTTTTGTGGCTCTAGCCCTCATGTTGGATTCTTCCATTACATGTTCAGTGACACAAAGTTGCCTGTCCTTTAGGCTCATAAGTTTGAACTGTATCCTGGTCTCTGACAACCACAAAGGTACTCTATCATATACATTATTAGTGTTCATTATGGGATAAAGCCTTTCGCCTGTGCTTTAAAACATGTATTTGCAAAATTGTGTTGGACTGATTCTGGAGAGAAGGGGAAAAAGAGACACCATCCAGAAGACACAGAAATGCAACACGACTCACTGCAATTTAATACTATGGTAACCCCACCGTTTCACTTGGTGGTGTCTTGCTTATTGAAAGCTTTTTGGCATACTGTCCCCTGTTCCATGAGCAAAAGTGTGAGAATTCCTCCATGACCCTTCTCAGATTAGACAAACTGAGTTTTAGGCTCAAATGATCAGTGGCAGCAGAATAAATGCATACTCATGGGAAGATGTATCTTCAAGTATGTTTTTGAACTCAGCAAGGGTTCCTGCATTTAATAGAAACAAATGTACTGAACTTTGAAAACGTGTACTAAAAGTTCATCTTCTCAGCCTGACTTTAGACGGCATTCTTCCCTGTTGAAAGGTGAAAGATAATTTATGTGAAGGCAAAAGAAACTAAACTTGTCAAAAGTGTATGACATTGCATGCTGATTTTCTGTGTCACTGCATGTGAGTTTGACGCTGCACCAAGGCCAGATAGAATTAATGATAATCTTTGAGACATTCCTTTCTAAAAATATATTTGCAAGCTTTTTTCACAGCTGTCAACTAGCCCACATCTTGAAGAGCTTCTGTTGTAATACAGGAACATGGGCATTGGAGATGTCTTTCAGCTAACTACTGAAAATGGCCAATGATATATATTGTGTATTTTCACATATTTTGGGGAAAAGTTGATGTCTATCCTAAATCTCTTGTTCTATCTTTTTTTCAGCAATTGTAAAGGCAGCAATCCATACTCTTTGCACTTTACTGACAAGGACTATTATCCTGTGGACTGTGAGGCTATTTCACATTAAATGACAGGTCTTCTGCTTCCTTCTCCTTCCTGAGGCAACCAAACAAGAAAGCAATTCATTACCAGGCCATCATTTGTACCTTAGCATTGTGAAGGCAATTCTGACAGCAAGAGCAGAAGTAAAGGCAGGAACAATTGAAATGACACAGTTTGCTCCCACTTCGAGCTGGTCTCACATCTGTATTGTCTCCTTGTACAAGAACAAATTATATTGTTTATTTGGGACGTTATCTAGTAGCAACAGAGAAAAAAAGTGTGTTGGGGGAAAAAACCAGCTTGGCTTCCCTGCCAGAATCATTCAGCTAATAAAATGATGGTGATTGTACATTCTGCCTGTTGCCAAATAGACAAAATGAATAGTAACAAGTGGCCAAGACCAGATGGGATTTAGACAAGATTTCCAAATGAGCCACAGCAATGAAACAGCTGAACTATTGGCTTGATATGTGAGTTCTTACTAAAACTGCTTTGCTTTTGGAAATATGGAAGCTGTCTAATAGAATGCAATTCTTTAAAAAGTGCTTCAGGGAGCAGTGGCCCAGTAAACCTGGAGCTTGCACTGCGAAAAACATCATTAGCAGAAGCTGATAATGAGTAGAATTTGTGGACACACTGGTGAATGTAACATATTGAGAAAAATAATGTTTGTAAAGGGAACTGATATTCCCCAAACGCAGTGGAGAATCAAAAATAGGTGGATAGGTGGGAGAACCAGCTGGTATTGCCCTGATGAATATCTAAAAGCCATGTGAGAAGATATATCACCTTTCTTAAAGAAGCTAAGTGTCTGTATGTGTTGTTATATGAGATAGTTCTGAGAAGTGATCCTGGACAAGGACAGACTGATAAACATTGGTGCAGACATATGAGTGTCCCTGGGGATGGTCTGAGTGTCCAAAGAGTCTTGATCTGAAGCAAATACCAGGAGCAGCTTGGGAGAAAGTTCACTCCAGCAGCTCTATTTATATATATATTGCATTAGAGCTCAGCACAGCCCTGCAGTACCACCTCAAGGGCCTTGTGTCCTCACACTCCTTATGTAACCTCACACCCTTCCTAAGTGATGTCCCATATGCCCTCACTGTCATTCTCTGCACATCCTGCCAGCGGGTTATGAAACAGCTATCAATATTTTAAGTCATCAGTGTACTGAGTAATGATTACCAGGTTGTCAGAAGGATCTTGCCTAGTGCACTTTTTGTGGAGTATCTTCTACATCTGGGACATCAACCATGTTCAAAGCAAGTAGTAAAGACATTGGAAAAGTGAACTGGCACAGTCAGGATCGCTTTTCTCTGTTGCCGTCTCATTGCCCAGAGCGGCCTCACCTTTGTGGATCCTCTTTGTGGATCTAAGCTGAATCCAGCTCTCTAAAGCACTTCTACTCTCCTTGCTATGAAAGTATCTGGGAAGATGGATATAGGAAACAGTGGAACTGTCAAATGTGCTGTAATTCTCTAGTTTTTTAAACAGGCAAAACTCTGTATTGTCCTTCTATTCCATATTTAACAGGGAAGACCCTGCACCAACTCTGCTTATCTCCCTCCCCCTTCTTCCCAGCTGAAGCCATTTGAGGGAACTCCTGGATACCCTTGTGGCAGCAATTCAGCCAGCCTGGGATTTTAGAGGAAGATGTAACATGCTGGAGGTGATGGGTTGAGAACAGTGAGGCTGCAACAACTCCATGGGCTCAGGTGCAGCTGGTACGGAGCCTGCAGGTGTGCTCACCTGCATGTAGAGCACACGTACCCGCCCCACGGGCAATCGCACAGTGGCACTCCATACATTATTGATTGTGCATACATGCACTATCCCCATATTTACAGTACTCGCAGCTACAAGTTTTATTTCAAAGAAAGTATTAAAAAGGCAGGGTGTAGAGACAAAGGAGGTAGGGAAAGGGCAAAGAGCACAAAATCCTTAATAGGAAGGTGAGGCTGAAATTTGCACCTTTCATCCTTCCCAAAGGCTCACCCATGCACAGCTGACCGGGACTCCCGTTGTCCCATAGCTGACCCCCTGCCATGCTCTTGTCCCTCAAGACAAAAGTGCTCTCGCAGCCAGGGCTGGTCCCTTGCTCCCAGGACATCTCACCTGCTCACCAGCTGGTCTGGCTTGATCTTCACCGGCAGTCACACACTCCAGTGCAATCCAGACTCAATCCAGTTGTTTCATCATGGGCACACGGGTCCTCTACCCCACAGTCTGACTCCTGGTGCTGCACTCACACCCCACACACACCATGTAGAGGGCCCACCCACGATAGCAGTTAAATAAGACAGGACAGACTGTGATGATCAGACAGAGGACATGGCCAGATAAGTGTACTAACCAGACACTACATGCCATTGAACCTTTTTATCTCCTTACCCCTCTATTTTCCTACATTTGTTCACCTAAACTCTCCTATTCCACACCTTTGCTTTCACCCTTAAACATTCCATCACTAGCCTTGTGCAACCCTGACTGCTCTTCTTCTGCATCCCACGATGTGCCCCATACTCCCAGCAGCAACTGGAGTTGTTATTATATTATTCTCAGTGGAATAATATTTGCTGCTGCTGCCTTTGGGCCTACAAACCCCTCATGGCTGAGCTGCCCTGTTAGGTTGATTAAATAGACCCATCGACCTTGATTTCTGTAATGGACTGCTAAAAATCCCAAAGTTTTGAGGGCTTTTGCAATCCAGGGTTTCATCCTGTGCATACACTGCAAAGTAGACAGGAAAGGGCCTGTGTAAAAGCAAAATGCTGTCTCTACACCGGAAAGCAGGCAAAGCTATTTTCAAATAAGGTAGCTACTCTCTATAAAGTCTCTATCTGTGGCAGTAACTGTTGAGCCTACAATCTAGAAGTCCCCATGCTCTGTGAAAGTAAAAGATGATCTACTTGAGCCAGAGGCAGGAAAAAATAATTACAGAAAGCAGGAACCAGGGGCCCCAAAGTCTGAACAGTTCTTTGGGAGGTGAGGAGATTTCTGAGCAAAAAGACACTTTCTGCTGCTTCTGTTTCTGTGGCATACACGAAAACAGAGTTATCTATGCAGTGTGAAGGCTGCATGCTGATTTGGCATCTTTATTCTTCCTCCAAAAGGAACCTGGTAGCAATGCTTTTGGTGGGTGGCTATTAATCCCACAAACTTCATTTCTCAGGTGTCTGACATTTGACTATGGGAATGGGTTTGGAGAGATGGTGACACTGGACTAGGGGTGCAGTCAGAGGAAGCTGTCCTGTGAAGGTGTAAAATGCTTATCCAAGCCTTGAAATCGTTTGCTAAAAATAGTGACTACTTTTGACCTTGATTACGTGTCAGTGGTGAAACAGTAACGTACATCTTTACGTTAGTAGATTGCTGCTTTAAAAGAATAGCTTTGGAAACTTTATGTGTGTGTGTTTATGTGTATATGTGGTTTCTTCATTTGGCTTCTTCTGAGTGATCCAGCCTGCTGGATGCCACCTGGCATTGAGACACCACTCTCTGAGACCCATCTTTCAGCTTTTGTACGTCTCACAGGTCAGAATAAACAATATTGCAGGTCTCAGAGCTGAACATCATCCTAAATAGTTTACCAGTCGTTCACAACCCTACTGTTTCCTCTTAAAATAAAATGTAGTTATTAAGCTTCCTAACCATGGAATGGTTAGGAAAAGACAGAATTATGACTGGTGTTCGGTCTACTGCAGTCTCTTCTGACTATGTATTAGGTTATACAACCTTTAGCTGCTTTGCACAGGTCTGCTTCTTAATTTAAGACACATGAAAGACAGCATTCAGTGACTGAGAGCTATGGAGTAATTTTCCCCCTTTGTTTCTGTTTAATGAGCAGTATTCAAACCCACATTGAAGATGGAAATGCTAAATTCCTCATTGGCTTTCCAAGTTTATAAGATACATGTGTGAAACATGTATTTACTGTATGCAATTTATGCATACATATATGTCTCTGCATGTAGGTATACATACACATAGGTAGGTATGTATGTATGTATCTGTTGATGATTTCACATAGATTCCATGATCATCTACTGATGATTTCTCAAAGATCCAAAGGCCTAATTTTCTGTGATTTGATGATTGCCTGCTGATGAATGTCAACACGTAAAATGGGTAATTTATAAAACTCAGGAAAGAGAAATTTTAATCATAGATTAACCTCTGTGTGTGTGATCTGATTTTAGAACTGTTTTGTCTGTCTATTTGTCTGTTAGAGTGTCCATGTGTTTGAATTTACCCTTTTGTGTGTGTGTGTGTGTGTTTTAGTTAAGAAAATCCTGCTGTAAGTTTAGTGTGAACCTTACCATTTACCAATCTTTAATTAAGTTGCTATTTTGATTTATTATAACAAATTTGATTGAATCAATTTGTTAAACTGGCTGATGATTAAGTTCTGTTAGTAATTACACAACCTTTGTAATAGACCACAAGGTATTGATATATCCTAAATTGCTGTTAAATCAAAGCCGTGTAAAAATTCCATCTGTGATGTACCAATCAAAAAAGGAGTTGAACAGGCTCATGAGACACCAGTGCTAATCAGTCTATCAAATCATAGAATAATTTTGATTGGGAGAGACCTTCAGTATCTTCAAGTCCAACCATAACCTGACTTTGGCACTAAACTATGTCCCTAAGAACCTTGTCTAAAGGTCTTTTAAACACTTCCATGGACAGTGGCTCCACCACTTCCCTGGGCAGCCTGTTCCAATGCCTGACACCCCTTTCCATGAAGCATTTTTTTCCTAATATCCAATCTGAACCTCCCCTGGTGCAACTTGAGGCCATTTTCTCTTGACATCCTTTTCCCAGAGGAGCATTTTCTCTAATATCCCGTTTTCACGTTTTTCATTGTAGATAATTATTTTTTATTCCTGCAGGCATAGCAGTACATCTTCAACAGGAATGGTTCATTTGGCTTTTCCAATTGTCTTATTTCCAGGTCAGATATGATACAAACCTAAGAAGGGCTCAGTGGTTCAAATCCCTTCATACTACGAAAGGACAAGTGCTCCAAATATTAGATTATAACAGGGAAAGTGACACCTCTTTCCTCTTGTTTTCTAAGAGGTGACCATGGATTCTCTGATCTGTGCTGATATGTATAATAAATGAAAACACACATTTTGAGTGGGGCCATGCCATGCAAAGCTATGTGGATTACCCAAATGGCTGCCTGACCAGCGTGGAAGATTCAGGGAACTTTTGGGAACAGAATATGGACAATAAATGATTATATGATGTAGCTGGTTGTTCTGCGCTTGCAACATTGGTTTGCACATCACTTTCCTGAACGAAAGTTAAAAGCGGATCTTATTTTAGGTTTAGGTGCCCACTAAACTATGTTTGAAAGAAGCTTGAAGGACTGAAGAGGTTTAACCTGAAAAAGATCTTGCAAATAAGACATGATTTAATAGAATTGTCAGTTATTGGGCTGGATTACTGGGCGGTGCAGTACCTTTGAGTTAAAATCTATTGTATCACTAAAGCAGAAGTTATGAAGGATAATTACATTCTGTTGCAAAGAAATAATGATTTTTTCTTCCTTAAGGAAGTCTTAGATAAAATTCCACTGTGACAAGGAAGCAGGCTGTCTGATGAGAACACTTTAACAGTGGCTGAAACAGTTTGAAGCAAGATTTTCAATTGAATTAATTTAAATAAGTAAGGAAAAATGTAAACCTTATAAGAATTCAGGGTAATTAGAATACAACAGCAGATTTCTCATTATTTCCATGGGAAAACATCTACAATTTTTATTATCTAGGTATCAATTATCTAGAGACTGATGAAGGACTAAGCAGTGATTACAAAATCGAAGTGATAGAGTTTCACATTTTGTGCAATTCTCTTTCACTTCCCACCACTGGAGACTTTTACTCTTCACTTTCTGCCTTCTTGCCAATTTCCCGGCTCTTCGCTCGGAGCTTGTTGACCTGCGACTCTGCAATGTCAGCCCGCTCCTCGGCTTCCTCCAGCTCGTGCTGGATCTTGCGGAACTTGGAGAGGTTGACATTGGACAGTTCCTCCTGGGCACAAGAAAGGAGATAAAATAGGTTTTACATGTTGAATAATGTTCCTACTGTAATATTGCGCTGGACATGCTGTGGTATTTTGGCTTTACATAATGAAAAAAAAATGAAAACAAAATAAACTGTTAGGGTGTAATTCTGTCTAATTATCCAAAGAAATACCTTGAATGCTAAATGTTTAGATGGGTAATAAGATAAACCAAGAATCCCTCTCTGGATATGAAGTGCTAATGCACTTTGGAGTTTTTGAATAATTACATAGAATTACAGCTATTTCCGTTATATCATTTTCAATTAATTTACTGCTATAACAGTTATAAATGATGTATTACATTTTCTGAAGGTATTTTTTTTCTTCTAGGTAGAAATGTGAAGTAAAGAAAGTGAAAGGAAGCATAGAACTACTCGCACAATGTTGACTTGAGGCTTTTGCTGTTCTTCCCAGTGATACAATAAATTTCAGGGAACATGTATTCTACACCCTTCTAAACTCCTAAAATGTTCAGTAGGAACAGCTGCTCCGCTGTTCATTCCTGCATGCACAGCAGGAAAAAGACAAAGAAATTAAGGGTTCAAACAGAGCTGTGCAGGGGAAAAAACACCAACACAGAATTCCACCTGCACTTGGGCAGGGACTGACCCTGCACACAGCAATACTTACAGCCTCTTCAGCTTGTCTCTTGTAGGATTTAACTTTCATTTGAAGCTTGTCTACCAGATCCTGGAGCCTGAGAACATTCTTCCGGTCTTCCTCAGACTAAAGAGAAGAATGAGAAAGAGAAGCACCTCTTTGCCCCTCCTCTTTAAAATCCCTCTATATGAAACAGAGTTACATTTCTTATGGACAATTGCTGTCCAGTAAGATGAGGTAATGAGCTGGATCTTGCTATCATTACCAGAAAGATAATGTCTTCTGATGTTCTCAGTCTTGTCCTTTTAAACTTTTTGACTCAGGACAGAAGGAGACCTCCTGCCTTACCTGGTAGGTCAGCTCCTTCACCCTCCTCTCGTACTTGCGCACACCCTTCACGGCTTCAGCGCTGCGCTTCTGCTCAGCATCAACCTCCCCTTCCAGCTCCCGCACCTGCAAGGACAAGCCCATCCTTGGAGCTTCCCTGATGGCTGCTTATGTGACATGTTCACTCATGGACAAAGAGCAGCCCTACGCACTCTGGCCTCCAGCTTCTGGATTTGCTTCTTGCCTCCCTTCAGGGCCAACTGCTCAGCCTCGTCCAGACGGTGCTGCAGGTCCTTCACCGTCTGGTCCAGGTTCTTCTTCATCCTCTCCAGGTGGGCGCTGGTGTCCTGCTCCTTCTTCAGCTCTTCTGCCATCATGGCTGCCTGATGAGAGCAAAGGGTCCAGTCCATTTGGGGGCTGGACACAGTTTGAAGGAGAATACATCCATCATCATCAATGAAAGGAGGCCCCGACTCACATCTGTGATGGCCTTCTTGGCCTTCTCTTCAGCATTGCGGGCTTCCTGGATCGTATCCTCCATTTCGCTCTGAATTTGGGTAATGTCTGTTTCCAGCTTCTTCTTGGTATTGATCAAGCTGGTGTTCTGTTGAAGAGCATTAGAGATTCGGTTTTGTTAGCTCATTCTTTCAAGAATATGAGGGGGTTTTAAATTTTTAAAGCATAATTATGTGAAAAATCAATACCACAGATTTTAATGTAAAATTTCTTATCACTGGGGAACAATTTTGTGTTGTTTTTTTTTTTTCTCCTCCAACAATTCATTTTCTTAATTTGAAAAACAGTACTTAGAAATATAATCCATACCACATCTCACCCACCAAGGCCGGCACAGGAAAGTAATAAAAATAAAGTGATATGCCTTCTCTTCAACACAATCAGTGAAGAGTAATCCATTCTTATCAACTGAGAAGAGAAAAATTTGTAACGTGCCAAAATCTTTTCAGCATTTGAAACTAGACACTTTCCATAGATTTCAGCATTTGACTGCTGGATTACTGCTATGACATTCAGTTCATACCAAAGTCTGCTTGAGATGGGCTACATCAGAGCCAGGAGTTCATCCCCACTTTCTTGCTAGAGTGAAGAAGTACATTTTTGAAGGAATTTGAGGATTCCCTAATGCTGCATTTCAACTGAGCAAGGCATGAATGTTGCTCTAGTCTCAGAGTTTCAGTCTCTGGCTGCTCAGAGGGCAGATCATTTGGCATGTGTGACAAAAACAATCTGGTCCATGTTACTAAGTGTCTTTCCTCTGGAGATTATGTTAGGATGTAAAGAATAATAATACAGGTTTCATCAAATGCAGCCTGGGAACATAGACAGTGTACACACTTTTTCAGCAAAGATCTCTTTTAGTATAATGATGATAACTGCACAGAAGATAACTCTCTATTTCAAAGCTGAGCCTCCAGTGGTGACTGGAATAAAGCATACAAGTGTTCTCCTTCTTACCAAGAATGCCATTTCTCATCAAGTGACCTAACCTGGGTATGGAGGAGCTGCACACGCTCACTTGCATCCATCAGTTCCTGCTCAGCCACCTTTCTACACCTCTCTGTTTGTTCTAGTGCTGCCCGTAGCTCCTCAATTTCAGCCTGCAACAGGTTTGCTCTGCGCTCCACCATGGCCACCTGCTCCTTCAGGTCCTCCTGTGTCCTTAGAGCATCATCCAAGTGTATCTGGGTATCCTGTAGAGCCATTGAAAGAAATTATAAGATGATGCAGGTCTCTGGCCCTGAAAATAACAGCTAAGCTATTTCTCCATAGGCAACAGACCTTGAGCACTCCCTGGGTGTTCCTCAGGTTCTTCTGTGCCTCTGCAGCCTGGCGGTTGGCATGGCTCAGCTGGATCTCTATTTCATTTAGGTCTCCCTCCATCTTCTTCTTCAGCCGCAGGGCTTCATTCCTGCTCCTGATCTCAGCATCCAGGGTGCTCTGCATGGACTCCACAATTCTGAGGTGGTTTCTCTTCATCTGGTCAATCTCCTCATCTTTCTCTGCTATCTTCCTGTCAACCTCTGACTTCACCTGGTTGAGCTCAAGCTGGAGGCGCAGGATCTTCCCCTCTTCATGTTCCAGGGAGGCCTGGAAAGAATAAATGAGAATACTTCTAATGTGACAACTGTAGAACCTGAAGCTCTGTGTAAAAAGGACTACTATGTTTAGATGATCTATAAACACTTTTATGCAAACACTCTTTTCCTCTTGTGTCTGGGAATAACTTTAGAGTAATTATAATGAGGTATAAGATGTGTAAGAGAGCAACAAATAATGCCAGGTACCTCAGCTTCCTCCAGGGAGGCTTGGAGTTCAGATTTCTCCTGCTCAACCTGCTTCTTGACTTTCTCCAGCTCATGAATCGCCTTTCCTCCCTCTGCAATCTGCTCCGTGAGGTCGGAAATCTCCTCTGTGGGAACAAACACCAATGGCATGGTCAGGCACAGAGCACAATGGGAAGGGCCCTGTCACACCAAGGTGACAGGCATCCCTGCCCACCTGCAGGCACAGACCCATGTGCAGCGGTGCGTAGTGCTGGACAGGAGAAAGCCCTGCCAGGAGCAGAGGGACGGGCACTTACGCTGCAAGTTCTTGTTCTCCCGCTTCAGCGTTTCCAGGTGGTCCAAGGACTCCTCATAGGCATTCTTCATCTTAAAGAGCTCCGTGCTGAGAGAGCGAGACTCCTTCTGGGAGGCTTCCAGCTCAGCCTGTGTCTCCTCGTACTTCTGCTTCCATTCTGCCAGGATCTGAAGAGAAACCAGGTGTGAGTTTGGATGTGGCCATCAGGAGGGGATGCTCTGCTCAGGAACCCCACATCTGGAGCCCAAAAGACCTTGTCAAAGTTCTTCTGCTTCTTATCCAGAGCTGCACAGGCAGCATTTGATCGCTCCACATCAATCATCAGGTCCTCCACTTCATTCTGCAGCCTCTGCTTTGTCTTTTCCAGGGAGGCACATTTGGCATTCACAGCTTCAACATGTTCCTCTGCATCTTGCAGGCGCTGTGCCAGCTTCTTCCTGGCAGGAGACAAGCACAGCTCCAGGTGAGGAAGGAAACAGGAACCTGTGGTGTGCAGCCAGTATGTTTTTCACGGGAGCACACTTAGCCCCTTGGTGGTGTGTGATCCCCATTTCCACAGAGGTGTAGGTCCTCTCCCAGCCAGCCATTGTATTTCTATGTCTGAATCCTGGGCTGCAGCACTTCACTCTTTTTTCTATTCACTCTGCTTTCATAAGCATCTCTCTGCTCTTCTGCATCTGAAGAGCTCTGCTGCCTCTGCTGTTCCCAATGCATACCACTCTGGGCTATATGTCCTCTCTTCCTGACAATATCTCTACCCCAAAGCAGAGCATTGGCTTCATCCTGACAATATCATGGTTGTCTACTCAGATCTCTGTTCTTAGTATGCCATCATTCCCCACCTTCCCCACGTACTTGGCCTCCTCCAGCTCCTCCGTGCGCTGAATAGCATCAGTCTCGTATTTGGTTCTCCACTGGGCCACTTCGCTGTTGGCCTTGGACAGCACACGCTGCAGCTCCCCCTTGGCTTCCTGCTCCTCCTCATATTGTTCCCGGAGCAAGTCACAGTCATGGCGAGCAGACTGCAGGGCGTGGGCCAGGGCGTTCTTGGCCTGGGGGAAAAATAGTAGTGTGACATTGAATCCAAATGTGCATTGAAATCTTTCAAGGTGATGGACACTGGATTATCCTTCTATGAGGATGATGACAAGCTACAGAATGCAAAATGAAGATCTGGGAATCTGCAAAAGAATTAATGGATAGACTGCAGGGAAGAGGGAAGATTTTTGGTGGCATATTTTTTTTTCTCTCTCGTCTTGTTGATTCTGTGATTTCATATGTATCCAAATCTCCTCCTAGACAGGAGTCATCTGGCTAATATAAAATTTGGGAAGACTTCTCACCTTTATCTCTTCTTCTAGGTGCCTCTTGAGTTCCTCAATCTGTTGAGTGAATGCCTGCTTGCCTCTTGACAGCTGAGAAATCAGAGCATCTTTCTCCTCCACCTGACGTGAATATTCACCTGGGAAAGGTCAGATGAATAAAATAACTTTTTGTGACTTATTTAAAATTGTTAACCTTGATAATTGAATACACATTAAAATGTTCTGAGTTGAACAAAATTTTATTTCTTTCATGAAATCCTAATCACTAATACCTATCCATATCTCTGAGTATGCCAAAGTTTTTATCTTAGAGGCAAGAAATGAGATACATCGTGCCTCCTTGTCCAATATCTTACTCGTCTTACTGCATGTTTGCACTGAGTTCAGTGGTCATTTCAAGCCTTAAGCTTACAGAAGTAGTAGTATATGGTTTATGTGCTCAGGTATATCACTCTCCTCTCCTGAATGTCTTATGGGAAGTAGAAGGATGAAGTCTAGCTTATGAAATATAGAAATTCTTCTTTCAAGCTCCAGTCAGAGAATCATAGAAAAGTCCAAGTTGCAAGGGACCTTGAGAGGTCATCTGGCCCAACATTTAATGGGAAAGGGAGCCTAGATTTGATTACTTAACATCCTGTCCAGTTGTGTCTTAAGAGCTCCTGTGGTGGGGACTCTACCACACCCCTGGGGAGGTTGTTGCAGTCCTTGAATTATGTTATTGTTCTTGCTCCAGATTGTCTGTATCTCTCTGGTACTGGGGAGCCAAACACTGGACACGGCACTCCAGGTGTGGCCTCACCTGTGCTGATGGAAGGGTCACCCTTTGCTAACCCGCTGGCAACTCTTCTCCTAATGCAGCTCAGGATTCTGTTGGCCGTCTTTGTCACAAGAGCACATTTCTGGCTCATGTTCAGCTTGGTTTTCAGCTAGAGCTCCAGGTCTTTTTAACCCATTCCTTTAAAGCCCGAAGTCATATACAGTGTTTTCTTGAAACATAAAAATGTGTTTACCGGATTCTGTTTGCAGCCGAGATCTCTGAGCACTAATGTCATTAATTGTACGCTGTTGTTCCTCTTCCTTTGTCTTAATCTCACTGAGCTGATCTTCTAGGGAGCGACACATCTTCTCCAGATTTGCCTATTTGCATGAAGAACAACATTAAAGATGATCGGTGATTCAACACGTAATTACTGACAATCTGAACTGTTACAAAGGGGAAATAAAAATAAACCAATGATTTAGAAGGAAAGTTAAAATGTCTCAGTTAACTGATACATGTTTCTATGAAATTTGCATCCCTAATTGTAACACTTTTGTAACTTATTAATGTACACTCCATTTTTGCAATAGATAAAAAGGATGATGGGACACTGTAACACAAAAAATTACTTTAAATTTCTGTTTGGCTCTTAATGATTACGTTACTGAAGTATTTAAGGAAGAAAAAGAAAACTATGAATAAAAAGGAAAGCATATGGCAGGAGTAATTTTCTGTTTTAGAAGAAACTAAAACCTGATAAGGTCAGTACCATAATGTTCTGAACCAAGCAATGAGGCCCTAAAGCACCTTAGATTAGATGCTTCAAGTGAAGTTTTGAAACTCTTACCCAAAGGACACAATATATTATTATAATAATACTGAAATATACAAAGTAAGTTAAAGTTGCAAAGTGCAACAATTTATTTTAAAGTATGACTAACTCAAATTTCTATATTATAATATCAATACTTGACTATATTTGAATCACTGCAAAGAAACATTTCAGTACCTTGGCTTTGGAGACAGACTCCATGTTACTGGCCAAGTCATCAATCTCCATCTTCAGCTCGCTCTTCTCCTTCTCCAGCTTCTGCTTCACTCGCTGCAGGTTGTCGATCTGCTCCCCAAGCTCAGCTGTGCTGTCCGCGTGCTTCTTGCGCAGGGCGGCAGCCGTGGCTTCGTGCTGCAGCGTGGCCTCTTCCAGGTCGCGACGCATCTTCTGAAACTCTGCCTCACGCTTCTTGTTCATCTCAATCTGAGCTGCCGTAGCCCCTCCTGCTTCCTCCAGGCGCTCGCTGATCTCCTCCAGCTCCCTGGAGAGGTCAGCGCGATGCTTCTCGGCTTTTGCCCGAGAGGTTCGCTCGGCCTCAATTTCCTCCTCCAGTTCCTCAATACGGGCCTGTGGAACATTAGGGACCCTTCACACCCAGTCCCTCCTCCTACCTGACCTGAGACTGGGAGAGAGAAGGGAAGGAACACAGACTTGCCTGAAGCTCCTTGATCTTCTTCTGTAATTGCATGCCTAGGGATTGCTCATCCTCGATCTTGCTCTGGATCTGGCTGATCTCAAAGTCTTTTCTGTGGGCAAATCAAACCATGTTAGAGCTCAAAGGAAAAAGACAAGCGCAACCAGCCCAGCACTCAGGTGTCCCACAGCCATGCTTACTTCTTTAGTTTCTCGTCCAGCTGTTGCTTATCATTTTCCAAGTCCATTATGGATTCCTGGTTCATCTTCAGGTCTCCTTCGAGTTTCCTCTTAGCTCTCTCAAGGTCCATGCGCAGTTTCTTCTCTTGCTCCAGGGACCCTTCCAGCTAAAGAGAAGACCATCAGTGCTCAACTGGTAGTGGCTGAATGCATAACAGCCTTGATCTCCCCCTATACATTTGTTCTTACATCATCCACTTGCTGCTCCAGCTTGGTCTTGGCTTTGGTCAGCGTATTGACTTTGTCCTCTTCTGCCTGCAGGTCATCCAGTGTCTGCTGGTGGGCCTCTTGGAGGGCTTTCTTCTCTTTTGTCAGCTTGGCAATGGTCTCATCCAGAGCTGCCATCTCCTCTGTGAGGTTTTTCACCTTTGAGAAGGGAGCAAGTGTCAATAAAGCAAGAAGGAACAGAAGTCTCATAACAGCGGGGTGCTCTTTTCTCGAGCGCGAGTGACAGGTTCTGCCTTATACCTTGTTTTCAGTGGCATGTTTTTCCTTCTCAACCTTGGCCAGTGTTAACTCAAGGTCATCAATATCTTTCTTCAGCTCTGAACATTCATCCTCCAGTTTCCTCTTCTTGGCTGTCAGTTCAGCATTCATCTCTTCTTCATCTTCTGCTCTCTCTGTTAGCTCCTTGATTTTGGCTTCCAGCTGGATTTTGTTTTTGATGAGCTGGTCACATCTTTCCTCAGCATCAGCCAAACCATCAGCTTCCTACACACAATTTATTTAAATATTTTAAAGAAATAATTAGTTTTTGTTACTAATTTTAAAAATTGAAATTATTTTCAAAGCAGCTTTACAGTGTACTTTGTAGTTAAAACTTATTATTATCAGAGTATCTGTTTGCTTTGGACTGCCTCCATCTCAGAAAACAAAGGAATATGTTATCACGCTATAAATATGGCCTCTGAGCATTTTTTAAATATGTAATTTTATTTAAAAACTGTAATATTGATTTGAAGATAGAACCTGAAATCAGATATGGCAGTATCTCCCTTGTATCTTTTCACCATTTTACTTATGTTGCGTTTGACTGGACTGGAAACTGCATATCGATCTACTGAAGACAGATTAGTCTTCAGTAGATTATATAGACAGACTTGTTTAGCATACATTGTTTTAAACTTGAGTGCTAGAACCTCCGACATTCAGCTGAGAAATTCTCATTACAACTCTCTCCAAAATATTTACTGAGCAGGAATTTATTATCTAGTTTTGACAAAAATGGTTTTAAGATCACTGTTTTAAAGGCAGTACTTGAATCAGGCATGTTTCTAGCCCTTGTGGTCAAGAAGAAAAGTTGGAAGGGAGTCTGATGTTTACCAGGGCAGTGTCAACTACCTAAATTTACACACGTTCTATGATGCAAGTTACTGAGAATTAATCTTTATTTTCTACATACTGCTTGTTCTTCTCCTCTTTGTTGTAGTGAAGAGCAATGATACCATCCAGGCAGAGGACTTTTTATAGCTCAATAAGATAGATAGGTTGGGGTTTATCTCATGTAGATTAGGACGTCTGCCACAATATCAAGATGCAGCCCATCCAATGAAAAAAGTTTACATTTTTTTATTAATTGTATAATACAAGAGGATGAGTTTCTCCTTGCTGAAGATGAAGGAAAACCTGAGGCTACTAGCTCAGATGCAGACTTTTAGACTGTAGACATGAAAATCGGGTCAGACAAATCCTAGTCCTTGCTGGTAGAGACTGTTTTAAGGGGATTATTGATGCTACCTTTTTATTTCCAGGGAAAAAGGGGAGGACTCCACTTTCATCACTGTTTTTCCTGAGGAGACAGGGACCATAAATGCTAGAGAAATGCCTGACACTCTCAGCCTCTCCTACTCCACCTGAATTCACTTGTGATTTTCCAACTAAAAGGTGTTTATAGGACGTCCAGACTACCATCATTGATCAGCTGAGAACATATCAAAATTACAAACCAAACACATTAGTGGTACTCACCGCCTGCACTTGGAGCTGCAGGTCATTTTTCTCCTGCAGCAGTTTCACCATTTTCTCCTCCAACTCCTTCCTCTTTGCCTCAGACTTTGCAAGCTCTTCCTTGGTTTTCTCAAACTCCTCTTTCATGTTGGCCATCTCCTTCTCCGATTCTGCGCTCTTCAGCAAGGGCTTGATCTTGAAGAACAACTTCATCCAGGGCCAGTGCTTGACATTCATGAATGCACGGATGTTGTACTGGATGCAGAAGATGGACTCCCTGAGAGGTAATAAAAATACATTATATTGCATACTTTTACAATTATAATAAATAGTTAATTCTATATGTTAATAAGCATAACATGAAGTTCTACATATAGTAATTTATACTTATAGTTGTATATGTCTTTGTCTATAAAATATTTATTATGTATTATTAAGTATATATTTATGAATTATTTTTAATATATTTAATCTACAAACAGTATGTATTTATCTGAAGAAAACTCCCTAGTATGACATAGATTGTCGACTGGTATGGACACTTTTGAAATCCAGAGGTTTGGCTCACTTTCATGGCCAACGAAAAGGAACACCTCCAGAAATTGACTTGGTCTATTTCATGAAAGTTATCCAAGGGAAGAGGATACTTGTCTTGTGCTAGAAGTGTGTGTTCCTCACCTTTTATTATAATGGTGACCTGAAAAAAATCAGCTTATACTAGATATCTGGTTTCTGGACATACACGTAATGTAGCCATTTGCTGGATTTAGCAAAAAATAGTATGAAGGTTGATTTAAAAACAACATGTTTTTCATAAATTGGGATTTTATACTGCTTCATCTGCTGCCATGGTATACTCTCAAATACATCCATATTGGTAAGCTGAATTAATGAGAAATAGATGAGATTTGGCTAGAATCAGCTTATTTTCAGTTTTGTTTATGTCATTGGTATCTGATAAGAATTAGCTCAGCAGGCCAAGTAAGTATAAATACCTACCTCCTCTCCATCATTTTCTTGAACTCCACTCTCATCAGGAAGCCCCTGCACAAGGCTTGTGTGCGGGTGATGAGCTGTGCCAGCTTCTCATCCCTCATCTCCTCCAGGAGTCCCAGCAGCCCAGCTTTGAAGAACACCTTGAGAAAGGGAATGTTGGAGCACATCATTGTCAGGCAGAGCGAAGCACAGGCACACAGGGGGTGAAACAAGAGGGGGTTGTACCTTGGTGTGGCCAAATTTGTACTGGGTGTGGTCCACATCAATTGACCCAAGAAGCTTCTCAGAAGCCTTCTTGCTATCGATGAACTGTCCCTCTGGGATGGCGCTGGCATTAAGCACTTTGTACCTATGGGAGGAAGTAAAATATGAAGAAGGTCACATTCCTGAAAGCTCAATCAAACCTGTACCAACTGATGCCACTGCTAAGATTCTCTGAAGAGGAATCAATTGTGAAAAAGAGGTAAATAAGTCTGAACTCTATTCCATTGTTTAGAAATCACATTTTCATGGATAAATATGTTTTTAGGAAAAACCTTGTACTTTCCTTAGTCCAGAAATTCTTGAGACAGAATGGGTACTGATTTCCATATTTAAGTGTTGACATCCTGTTATCTAATACCTTAACTCCAAATGAGAACTTTATGTGCAAAGAACAAAATGTGGGGAGAGAAGCGATTCTTCATCCAAAATAGTGGCAGGACATACTATCTGAGTATTTTCAAGCTGACATGGAACAAAAAGCACGTTATTTTTATTTTATCTGGATTTCCAACAAGTTAGTCTAGAATATCTTGTGGTTTCTTTACTCACATATCTGTGCTGATGGCTACAAGTCATCTTACTTTGCTACCCAGAAGTTAACTAAGTCTAAACTAGTCAGCTTCATTTCTGTCTAGTTATTTAAAAAATGCTTTATCCCATACCAGAATATGAATCAAGGACAGGAACAAATAACTGCGCTTTGGAAATGCCTGTTCTTCTATTTAGCTATAGAAAGAAACTGGATGGTTCTTGGACTTTTGTATGCCTAAAGGTAGGTACAATGAACTCTTCTCACAACTCCCATAGTAGTTAAAACAATTAGGAAATGCAAATTATTTAGCATTGGTGAATATGGTGGAGGGTGGATGACATGGAATCTGACCTCTGTTTAAAGTCAGCATAGAGGATTCTGCTGGGGAATCCTTTCCTGCAAATTCTTATCCCTTCCAGCACGCCGTTACACCGCAGCTGATGCAGCACCAGCTCATGTTCCATGGCACCTAACAAATGACATAATGAGTTAGTACTTCATTGCATTGCACAGAGAAGACCAGATTTATCACATCTTTAGACTTTAACAACTTACCTGGTGTTTTTGTTTCATTAGGAATAAGGCATCGCACAAAATGGGGATGTGTGCTTCGAAGATTGCTCATCAGCTTGTTTAAATTTTCCTTAAGAGCAAGAGCAAAGACTTGTGTTTAAAAAGGTCACTTACACAATCTCAATATCAGATGATCAGTACTTTTGGGCACTTCTGAAAGAATACTTCCAAGGATTCAGAGAGAATCCTTCTTTATTAAGAAACATGTGCCTTTATCCCTTCTAAACATTTTGTGTATTAGCTCAATCTAAATCTTTTCTAAGCCATATTTTCTATATATTTTTATTTGACAATGAAGTAAAATTTATAATGATTATACTACAGTACCCGGAAAAGAGCCGAGACAGTCTGGAAAGAAGAACCCTTCTTCTTGGCACCCTTCTTGCCACCGCCACCACTCTCTAAACGATATTAAGAACAAAACAAAACAAACCAACCAACCAAACATACACACACAAAAAACCCAAAAGCATGCAGTTAGAATCTGAAGAACTTGTGTGTTCATCTTAAAAAACAGAAAAGGTAATAACATGATGAAAATTTGCAAATGCATACAGTACTGAAAGTTATGATAGAAGACTTTTTCAGATGATAGCAGAATGAAATCTAATGACTTGAAGCTGAAGTTAAGAAAATGCAAACAGGAAATAACATTTTGCATAGTAAGATATTTAAGGAATTAAACAAACCTCTAGTGAATATAACAAATGCAGTCTTTATGTACCTTTACATCTAAGGGTATGCATAAATTTAGCAGGATGTTGATACGGTTGGTTGTATTCTCTGGAGTATTGCAGAAATCTGGTTTGTCAGCTAACCTCTGTTGATGTTGTAGTTCAGCTGTCTGGTCTTAAAACCTACAGATCTATTAAGGTCTCTAAGGAAGTGTAATATCCTTTACTAGTCGGAGCGACTGTGTTCCAAGAAGTAGATGAGGTTTCTGGTTTTCAATTTTTGAGATGTAAGTATTATTGCAAAATATTGTGAGATTTTTTTTTTTCCTGTAGATTATAGTACAATAGATTAAAAAAAAATTACCTGCTTCTGCCCCACCAACAGAGGCAAAGAGTAAGGCCAGTGTCTTCAAGGATGATTTCTGGTACAACCCCACAACAGTTTCATTCAGGGGGTCCTTGTTCTTCTCCAGCCAGCCAGTGATGTTGTAGTCCACCGTGCCAGCGTAGTGCACCAGGGAGAAGTGAGCCTCAGCCTTGCCTTTGGCAGGTTTGGGCTTCTGGAAGTTGTTGGACTTGCCCAGATGTTGGTCATAGAGCTTGTTCTTGAAAGAGGTGTCAGTTGCCTTGGGGAACATGCACTCCTCTTCCAGGATGGAGAAGATGCCCATGGGCTGGGAAAAATAGCAATAAGTGAAGAAAGAAAGCATGGAAGCAAAAAGCAGAGAGAAGGCATACAAGAAAGAGGAATCAAAGACCAGCATTATACAAAAAATCCTCCTGAGAATGTGTAATCTGAGAGGTTTTTGAGAAGGACATTTTGTTATTGGATATAACATCAGCTATATTAAAACAAGCTCACCCATAAGTTTCATGGTTGTGTTGTAATAAAGATCTAGCATGTAGTAATTAACTATGTGCATGCTAGTTGAAGATGGAGAGCACAATGAATGAAATTAGTAGCATTCAGATGTAAGGAAGAGTTTATACTTCCTAAATATTTTTTCTTGGAAACAAGACAGAAAATTTCTTTAAACATATTAAAATAGAAGTTGCTCAGTGTATTTACTCAGTCTGCATGCATTCAAAAAATGCATGTCTTTGAATATGAACTCCAGAACAGTGACTAGGGCTGAAATTTTTGCCCCGTGTAAATCGTATGTATTACATGACAGAATCCCACAGGCAGTGAAATAATAGAAAAATTAAGATGTATATGAAATGTTCGGAGCTCAGAAAAAACCATGTCATGTGCTGCTTTAAGTGTGAGTGCCACACATTAGAGTGGTCTAATTAGCATGGAAGATTCCTTTTACATTTTACATCTGGAAAACTATTAAGTGTGTAGGGCCCAAGAACCTTCTCAATGAGCTCAATGCAGGCAGCCAGGTCCATCCCAAAGTCAATGAACTCCCATTCAATTCCCTCCTTCTTGTACTCCTCCTGCTCCAGCACGAACATGTGATGGTTGAAGAACTGTTGCAGTTTCTCGTTGGTGAAGTTGATGCACAGCTGCTCCAGGCTGTTGAACTGCAGAATGCAAAGAGCTTTAGTTACTTGAGAAGTTCAGTTCCAGGAACACTTCCCACTTGCAATGTGTTTAATTTTCAGCCCATTAAATTCTCCATGATGGGGGCCTGAGTTTCTAGTCATGGGACTGGGCAGGTGACTGGCACATCCCATCCTCTAATATACCTACCCTTTCAGGCTCTGGCACTGTCTCTACATATTTTGAGCTCTGAAAAGAGCTATAGAGCTTAGTCCAAGTCCAGCTTTTCATCTGCTTGAATTCATCTACACTGCCAGTCTGTTCCCCAGCATTCAGAGGGAATCTGACCTCAGCATTAACAAAATCTTCCTTCAAGATAGCACATTTTAACTTCCTCAATATCTCTTCTATTACCTATCAGTTCAACATTTTCATATCAGTTTTCAATGCAATTTTCAGCTCTACATGTGACAACAGTCATCTGTAAATACCTTTTTGGGATAATAAATACCATGAGAACAAGAAGAGTGCCATTCCTACAGGAATGTCAGGATTATCCAATAATTAGAAACAATCCATAATAAAAAACACCACCACCACCACCACATAACAACAAAGAAACAAACAACAACCCCCCACCGCCACCCCCTCCAGTCTATCATGGTTTCTTAATGCCCCTTCCAGGAAAGTGGTATGGAAATCCTCCTCTTACATCAAAGATCTCAAAGCCAGCAATGTCCAGGACACCAATGAAGTACTGTCTGGGCTGCTTGGTATCCAGCTGTTGGTTGATGCGAACAACCATCCACAAGAACATCTTCTCAAAGACAGATTTTGCCAGAGCACCCACTGAATTGTATACCTAAAAAAAAAAAAAAAAAAAAGGAAAAGTTACTATCCAGGGCAAAAGAGAAAGCTCAAAGTTTTAAATTCATGTCATTTTTTTTCCCCTGTCATCTCTTCTTTCTCACCTGCTGCACAGTTTGACCCTTGGTCACATATTCATTGCCAACCTTGACTCGGGGGTAGCAGAGGGCCTTGAGCAGGTCTGCTGAGTTCAGACCCATCAGGTAGGCAGCCTTGTCAGCAACTAAGGAAACAGACATAGAATGTGGTCAAGTAGTAGCTCTCCAGTAGATGTATCTGGTAGTAATTCAGAATAGTTTCTGCAGAACTCGCATGTGATTTGTCACATAGTTTAAAATACTATATTTTTTCTTGATTTACTGTTTTTTTCCCCATTTAATTTAGATGATTTTTTAAATGTAAAGATTCTTCCAAATGCCTTTACAAGGAACATGCCAACTTTGAAACATGTGACTAGACAGAGGGAAGGGCAAAGGGCCATGAAAATGGCAGGTTGAACAACCCACAAATTCTGAATTGGAAAAAAAGAAACTGGTTGGTACTGAAATACGCTGTACTGAAGATAGTACAGTATACAGAAAATAATCAGTGAAACTCGACTGTCATATTATGCCAAAATTATGAAAAGGAAATTTCACCCAACTTTCATAGTGTTATCACATTGTCCCTATGGACAAGTATCACACACATAGGTCTTTTCCAGCTCTCTTTTTCTCTCAATCTAGACTATTAAATACAAGCACTGGAGCACTGGGTATACTCTCTTGTCACTTTCCGTTTCTTCTCACAGCAATGATGATACAAAACACCAGTGCTATTTACAAAATACTTTAATGCGAGAAGGCCAGACTTCATTATAGAATATATATACAGATGCTGATTTTGAGCTGCTTCTATTACGTGTGATATTTACAACTAAGTATTTAATGTACACTCATCACTAAAAAAAGTAAGGCTTGATTCGAGAACGAAAATGGAACTTACATTTTATTTAACTCTTTTACAGTTATTTTTAAATGTTTAAATAGCAATCTAATTCTATTATGCTCTTCTATAAATCTTTCCTTTGGATATATTCATGAAATTATTGCAACTATTATTTGTAGTTGGTTCTGCTATTATTATTTATCATTATCAGATTAGTCACTATTGCACTACTTACAGTCATTTTCATTTGTCTTAACTTTCCTGAAAAACTCCAGACCACACACACACACACACAAAACTCAAGGAAAAAAAACTCCAACGTTAACAGTATGTGTTTATGATATATGCAAATAACTCTAGTCTCAGGGAAGTATTTCCACGAATGCACCTTTGAACCCTATTGGGCAAGGCAAACATGATAGACATATCTTAGATGTCTATTTTTCAAAAAAAAAGTCCCAGAGACTTGCCAAGACTCTACAGGAAATGTAGAACATATCAACCACTGCTGCAGTATTAACTGATGGTGTACCTTCTGTGCCGTCCGGCTCCGCCTGCTCCTCACGCTGCTTCTGCTTGAACTTCAGGTTGCCGTAGTGCATGACAGCCCCAGTCAGCTTGTAAATGGCTGTTTTCTCATCAGGAGTGAAGCCCAGGATGTCAATGGCACTCTAACAAAAGAACCACTAGAGTAAGTACCATGCCTGTTAAAGGCCAGAGTCAGCCTGGGAAAACTGTGTGTTACTTACATCTGTGGCCATCAGCTCTTCCTGGTCGTTAATGCTGGGTACCGTGATCTCACCTTGACTCACATACTGATAGTCATATGGGTTGGTGGTGATTAGTAACATCTCTGAAAAGAAGGACCCAACACATACAGATCAAATGAAGGTAATTGTCCTGTAAGTGTTACTCCGTGGCCTTTGTCTAGAGAAATTACTGATTTTTCCTACCAATTAGCTCTGGCTTCTTGTTGGACATGATCTGATAGAAGATGTGGTAGCTTCTTTCTGCCTTGAGCTGGAAAGTGACTCTGGACTTCTCCAGCAGATCTGGCAAGGGCAGAAGTACGGATTAGCACAGGAACTGAGAAATGCTGGAAGGAAAGGGACAAGGCCAGGAGAGTCACTTACATGTTTCAATGTCAGCTGAAGCCAGTTTCCCTGTGGCACCAAAATGGATTCTGATGAATTTACCCTGAAGGAAGCAGGAAAGTCAATTGAGAACTAATTTACCAATCTTGACTGCAAGAATATGTGAGTCTGGGTGCTGATGCGAAAAAAGTAATTTTGTCTCAGACAACAACTTACAAAGCGTGAAGAGTTGTCATTCCTCACGGTTTTGGCATTACCAAAAGCCTCCAGCAGTGGGTTGGCGCTGATGATTTGATCCTCAAGCGTCCCCTAAAATACAAATCTTGTTGTCATGTTCCCAAAAAGGCCAACAGCATCCTGGCTCTGATCATGCCCCTGTACTTGGCACTTGTGAGGTCACACCTCAAATCCTGGCTTCAGTTTTGGGCCTCTCTCTACAAGAGGTGCTGGTGGAGTTCAGAGGAGGATGATGAGGCTGGTCAGAGTGATGCAGCATAAGTCTGATGGGGAGAGGCTGAGGGACCTGGGGGGTTCAGCCTGGAGAAAAGGAGGCTGAAGGGAGACATCGCTCTCTGCAACTGCCTGAAAGGAGGTTGGAGCATGGAGGGTATTGGTCTCTTCTCCCAAGTAGCAAGTGACAGGATGAGAGGAAATGGCCTCAGACTGTACCAGGGAAGTTTCAGATTGGATATTAGGAAAATTTGATTCACAGAAAGAGTTGCCGGGCATTCGAACAGGCTGCCCAGGAAAGTGGTGGAGTTACCATCCCTGGAGGGGTTTAAAAAATACGTAGGTGAGGTTGTTAGGGACATGGTTTAGTGCTAGACTTAGGTTATGGTTGGACTCAATGATCTTAAGGGTCTCTTCCAACCAAAATGATTCTATGATTCTATGATATAGCTCATAAATAAATTGTGTAGTTGCAGGTTCCTATCCCCAGGACCTCACCTGCATTTTGCCTGATGGCTGCTCTTCCTTCTTCTTCTCCCCACTGGCTGCAATTGTTGCAAAGTACTGGATGACACGCTTGGTGTTCACAGTCTTCCCTGCACCGGATTCTCCACTGTCAAAGCAAAGAGAGAAGCAGAGAGCGTGTGGTCAGGCAGGAGATCCCCTGGCACCAGGCAGCTCTACAGGGACCCAGCAGGGAGTGTACGTACGTGATCAGGATCGACTGGTTCTCGCGATCTGTGAATGAGACAGAATGAAAGATGGTGTTAGCAGTTGACCTGGGTAATGCTGAGCTGGGTGAGAAGTAAAGCTGTAATGGAAGTTGGGGCTTCTCTCAAGTCTAAGTAGTCCAAGACTGCTCAATTCCTTTTTGGGCCCCAACAGTAGAAAGCAAATGGATGCAGAGGCATGTGGTCCTCACATGAGCTGCCCTTCACACAGCTCGTAATGAAATTTAATGAAAATGACTATCTGTATTCAAGATAGAGGATTATATGTAATTATAATTCTTTCTATCCCACCAATAGAAAAAGGTAACAAAGTCAAGTAGTATTTTTACAGTGGGAGAGTGTAGAATTTCCTACAATTAAGTGCAAATAATACACACTGCTGGTCCACACATGCTATTGGGTCAGTTTTGCTTGAACTGAGTTCCTGCTTAACTTGATCAGTTTCTTAATCATGCAGCTCCCTGGTGTTTTTAACTGGCTTGTCACATGCTCCAGTGAGATCAGGGGGGCCTTTTGGTTTAGATTGCTGTGAAGCAGGTCAAGCACTCACCAGTCAACATGAACTGATAGGCGTTGTCAGAAATGGAGAAGATGTGTGGAGGGGCCTCCTGGCGCTTCTTGCCTCTGTAGGCCAACACCACCTCCGGGTTGTACACCGGCAGCCACTTGTAGGGGTTGACGGTGACGCAGAAGAGACCTGAGTAAGTCTAAGAAAGGGAGACAGGATGCTGATGTTGGAGAGCTGAGGGGAGTTACAGGTAAGGCAGAAGTGAATCAGGTTCTGGGGAGACCAGGGTAGTGAAAGGAAATGGAGGAATGATCTATCAGACAATGGATGAGAAAGGGCATACAACAAGGAAAGGCAAAAGTGGGAAGGAATGAGAGTAAGAAGATTTAGATAGCAAGAGGAAAACACTTGCAGGAAAGAAAGAAGAAATAGAAAAACGAGTAAGGAAGAAGACAAGAATTGAAGAAGATCTTCAGAGAGACTGAAAGGTGTCTTCACTAGTAATTGTCTCCTTCTGCTATTACTTACGTAGATCATCCAGGCTGCATAACGCTCTTTGAGGTTGTACAGCACAGCGGGTTCGTGGAGGTGGGTCATCATGGCCATGTCCTCGATTTTATCGTATTTGGGAGGGTTCATGGAGAAGATTTGATCATCCTTCACAGTAAGAGTCTGCCAAAGAAAAGAAGATACATATTTGACATCTAAAAGTCCATAGGAGGATTAAATTTTATTCTCAAGCCTTTTACTCACTTCTCCACCTTCAGTCTTCACAGTGACCTTCCCTGCTTCCCTGCTCTGGATTGTGCTTTTCACATAGGATTCCTTTGCATGTACCACAAAGACGGATGACTTGGCATCGAAAGGCTTGTTCTGGGCCTCGATTCTCTCCTTTTCTGACTTTCGGAGGTAAGGAGCAGCCTCCCCAAAGATCGCCATCTCAGAGTCTGACGACATGGCTGCTGTGTACTAGAGATAATGCAGCAAGTATCTGTGAGGGTAGAAAATACATTATAATAGAGCATGGTGGAAGAAACACACAACACAGTGGATTAGATGGTGATCTGCTGTATGTGTCAACTGATTGAGTTGACTCTTTCATTATTATGCTAATTAAGAGCTCTGTTCCATAATTTTATTTCCTTTTCATCTGTTTTTGTAGTCAGATCTCAAGGCCTGTTGGACGATTGCATTTACAGAGAAATGCTTTTTGTTTTTCATTTGTTGAATTAACAGGATAAACAGATCCTTTCAAAGGCTCTAAACACTGCACTCACTAGATACTACCAATTTTGGAATTGTGGAAGCCCTCTCAAGTCATTTTTGTTTACAACCTTTCGGACTATGAGATTTGTTTACAATAAAATACTGGAAGAAGCACAGTAAACTGGATATGCAGAGAGATAATATTATTAGCACTTCTCCTTAGATACATTCCATTAGGATAAAACAGCCCAAGTTGTCAAACATTTCAATTATTACACAGATCCTTCTGCTAACAGACAAAGCTGATGTTCTCTGCTTTGATCTGTTTCATAACAGAAATGAAGTAATCTTGCATTCATTCCCTAGTATTAAAAAAAAGTATTAAAAATATTATCATTAACTCTGTTTATTATTGCCAAACTGTTTTCTTCACTGAAAAATTTCATGCAATTGTGCTACTAGAATTTAGGTATATTGTTCCAAAATGAATAATGTTTCAAATTTACATTTTTTATCCTAATTTTATCTAATTTTTATCACCTAGAATTTGGATTTTGAGCAGCTTTTCTCAAAAAAAAGAAGCAGATCATTTCTCTGTCAATACATTTACCTATGGCAGACCTCTAGGTGAAAATCAAATAATTGGTTAACTTTTCCTTGAGAAACAGTTTCACTCCGATTTCAGGAAAGATATTTGAACTTTAAGCTCTTTTCCGAATCCTTTGCCATTTAGCAGCCTCATCATTGCAATATTGCCAGCTTAACATAAAGAATATTTTAATAAGTCATAGTATTTTTGTGCATTATAAAACTAATTTTACCCAGTATTCCCCTACTTAACCATGAAAAAAATTACTTTGTGTTCTTAGCCAGCAAAGACAGATTTGCACAACTTATTGTTATCAATTCAACTACGTGGGTACAATCTCCTGACTGATCATTTTGTTTCTAACTACATGATTTTCCACTTCATTAAAGTGTTATTAATCAAATGAGACCATTTCACAAAATAATTAAATAAGGCTCTAAATTGTACCCAGTCTTTCACCAGCAGTTTTATCATTTCCTATAATATCTCACATTTTTTACAAGATTCCTAACAGGAATAATGCTATATATATATTAGTACATACTATGCTAGTATATATTATGTAAGTATATATTATAGTATATTAGTGTATGTTATGTATGTTGCATATATATAGTATATAGTATTTTGTATGGATATTGTATGCTATTATTATTATTAGAATATACCTTTACGGTATTATTACAATGCATATTATACATAGCATGTTAGTATACATTATGTGAGCATATTTTATATAAAAATATAATGTATTTTAATATTATATTATTTATATTATATATATAATATTTATGTCTATATATATTTATATGTCAGTAGTTTCCCTTTTTAAAGTATTGGGTGACTATTTTCATTTGACTGTTTTATATGATTTTTCTACTGAAATCAGTGCTATGCTAACTCTCCTCCACTTATTCAAAGCATGCTAGTTATATCCTTTACACATGATAGCTTGTTGACAGTTTATAATTTTGAGGGATATATTGCAGTGAAAATATTTGACAAAATTAATAGAAATTAAAGTAAAAAGTAAATATGAACAGTTAATTTTCCTGTGTGCAAGTATTTTAAATTTTGAATTTAGTTGCTGTTTCGTCTCTGTTTTTCTAGTTATCTGAATACGTATCATACTGTATCATTTCCCTGTGATTCTTAATATTTTCTTATGTAATTATATTACAATTGTGCAATATTTTCATAACGTGAGCAAGCTTATAAGGAAGGTCAGACTGAAATGCCTTCTGTTAGCACTTTGACGTTTTGATACACAACATTCTAGCCCTATTCCCCAAGCTTCCCTGTGAAAAAAATTATTGATGCTATTTAAATACATATGTCTTTTCCCATTGCTTCACAGCTAGTGCCAATGACTCTTGATATTTAAGCAAAAATGTAAAAAAAAGAAATTATTTGCCTCAGGAATATATGTAATTTATGGACAAGTAACTGGAAACTACTTCCTGATGCGGCTTCTCTTCTTAAAACCGTTTCTTCTTCTAAGCTTAGGATCTAATGTCTGATAATGTAGGAAACCACTCTTTGTGGAAGAATCCTGGGGAGAATGTGGGTGATGCAGCAGTGATCAGTACTTTTAAGACCTCTGTCTTTGAGAATCTCGTGGCAAAGTTATCGACAACCCAGTCCAACTCCTGTACGGTATTTTTAGAACGTATATAAATAAAAGGAATACAGGGATTGCCAACACACCTATATAGAAGTCCTACCTTAGAGCATCTCTATCTCTTCCTAAAGAGTGAATAAATCAAGATCTTACCTTTTTTTGAGAAAAGATGAATGACTCGCAGACTGGAAGCTGGTCAGTGCTGCAAAACACAGTTAGCAACTTCCTTCTTACTGCTGCACAGAATTCCAGAGCAAATTTAGAGACATAAAACATATGGATGCCTCAAAAGCAGACTGAAAATCCCAGCTGACACTGGCCGTCGCCCATTGAATAAATGTGAACCTCTGTAGGAATGCACTGGTGCTTATGGAATGCAGGGCCAGTTTCCCTTCATCCCCCAGCTCCCTGTCCAAATCCTCTGACACACTTACCTTACAGATTTCTGAGGAAGGACAAGACACACTGATCCCAAGGCACTTTTATAGTGTCTGATCTGCATATGGAGCCACCACCTCCTCTTCCTTAGGTCAAAACATTTTTGGCAATCTCAACTTCTAGCAGAATTGCCACTCATACTAGAAGTGAATGGATATAATTAGACATAACAGGTCTGTGAATCAATGTCCTATAAATAATTTGACAAGAGAACCTGAGAAGAGGGGGAAGCAGGAGGGTGTGATAAAGGAGATGAAAGGGGCTACATCAGTACTGTAATCTATTGGATGCTGACTTGAGCAGAGAAAGTGAAGACTAAGAGCCAGTATATTGTAATGAGAAAACATGTAGGGATGGAGAGGTGAAGGCACAGGCTCCTGCGTGCTGCAAATGCTCTGCATCTGCAATCTGAAAAAGCATGAGGGGTTCTACTGAAATGTGGGTCAGAAGAAGGAAATCCCAGTGCAATAGGAAGCATATTAGTAGGAACAGAACTCACAGGAATGAGAATCAAGGGATAATATGATTGACCAAGTAGTAAAATGGACCAAAGGCAAGGCAAGAGAAAGGGGAAAGGATGAGTCTGAAGGTAGTGATAAGGAAGGAAATGTGATTAAGGAAGAGGAAGTATATAGAGGTGTGATTCAAAGGGGATAGCAATAAGTCTCTATGGGCACAAGGACCAATAAAAGAGCAAAACAAGGTAAGTCTAGAGTTGGAGACAGAAGCCTCTAAGAGCGGTCACTGAATTAGATCCCAGAGGAAAGCCATAGAAGTTCCACTCTTATTTCTGGGGCTGAAGGGTTTCAAAGATCATAGGAACAGGACGATGGAACTGTTGAACATAATTTAAGACATATATCCCTCTGGAGGCAGGAGAATTAAGTGCTGCCTCAACAAAAAGGAGTCATTCAGCACTGCTTTTGCAGGATAAGTTTGCTAGATGAAGGAAAGGATTAATAAATGTAATTTTTCTGGAAGAGAAACAGAGAAACAGTGATGTCTTATGGTAGTCCGGAAGAGAGGCAGTTATTGTCAGAAGGAGCTGCTAGTATGTGAAAAAAGCCCATCTACTGTGCTGTTCCCTGGGATGTTCCCCACCCAGATTAAGGAGGAGGTTACCCATGTTCTGCAACAGCACAAGGAGGGAAGTGTTGAAGAGGGCAGTGGAATGCCTGCGCTTTATTGGGAAACAATTTCATCCTCATGCAACAGATCTTGATTTTTATTTTATTTTTTTGCTCATGTGTTGGTCTTCGTTTTCCAAACTACAGTTCCTATGACAAAAAAAGGCCATCTGAACTGCATCACATATCAGCAGCTTCACCTGTTCCCATAGTGTACTGCCTCCTCACTTACAGCACCTGTTGTGCTCCACTCCCTCTTAGCATCACCTACTCAGTGGGCTGCAGAAAGTGAGGAAATTCCTTCCTCCTCTTCCCTCAGATGACTGTGTCTCTGATGGCACTGTAATCCTGGGGGTGGGGAGGGAATCAGCAGAGGTTAGCTTCACATTTGGAGTAAATTCACGGTGAAGAATAAGTCTGAAGCCTATGGCTTAATCCTAACAGCTAGATCCTCACCTGAGTATAAAACAGCACTTCTTTCATGTGTTTAATGCAATTCCATTGTCTGAAAACTGGAATTCACTGTGAATTTCAGGTATTTTAATGACTCTCTATGTTATCTCATCTTGCTGGTACATGCAGTTTTGACCTGGATTAAAACTGGCTACAAAAAAAATCCCAAACAAAACAAAAAAAAACCCCACCCACTAACCAAAACAACAACAATGACAACAAACGAAAAACCCAAAACAAAAACACTGAAACAAACAGAAAAAATAATAGTTTTCCCACAGTCATAAGTGGTACTGGCATAAACCTGACATTTGGTGAAAAGTGTTTATTTTCAAGATTTTTTCAAATAGAAAAAAAAAAAAAAAAGACCATAATTTTCACAGAATCCCAGAATGTCAGGGGTTGGAAAGGACCTGGAAAGCTCATCCAGTGCAATCCCCCCATGGAGCAGGAACACCCAGATGAGGTTACACAGGAAGGTGTCCAGGCGGGTTGGAATGTCTGCACAGAAGGAGACTCCACAACCCCCCTGGGCAGCCTGGGCCAGGCTCTGCCACCCTCACCATGAAGAAGTTTCTTCTCAAATTTAAGTGGAACCTCCTGTGTTCCAGTTTGTACCCATTACGCCTTGTCCTATCACTGGTTGTCACCGAGCAGAGCCTGGCTCCATCCTCCTGACACTCCCCTTGTCCATATTGATCCCCATTAATGAGTCACCCCTCAGTGTCCTCTTGTCCATCTCCAGAGCCCCAGCTCCCTCAGCCTTTCCTCATACGGGAGATGCTCCACTCCCTTCAGCATCTTGGTGGCTGCGCTGGACTCTCTCCAGCAGTTCCCTGTCCTGCTGGAACTGAGGGGCCACAACTGGACACAAGATTCCAGGTGTGGTCTCCCCAGGGCAGAGCAGAGGGGCAGGAGAACCTCTCTAACCTACTGACCACCCCCTTCTAATCGACCCCAGGTACCATTGGCTTCCTGGCCACAGGGGCCCAGTGCTGGCTCATGGTCACTCTGCTGTCCCCAGGACCTCCAGGTCTCTTTCCCCTACGCTGCTCTCTAATAGGTCTTTCCCCAACTTACACTGGAACCTGGGGTTCCAGCCCAGATTCAAGACTCTACACTGGCCCTTGTTATAATTCATTCAATTTTTCCCCGCCCAGCTCTCCAGCCTGTCCAGGTCTCTGGATGGCAGCACAGACTTCTGGCGTATCAGCAACTCCTCCCAGCTTTGTGTTACCAGCAAACGTTCTGTCAGTCACTCTATTCCCTTGTCCAAATCATTGATGAATATATTGAATAATATAGGCCCTAGTACTGCCCCCTGAGCCACTCCACTCGGTACAGGCCTCAACTGGACTCTGCCCCATCGACCACGACTCTCTGGCCTCTTCCCTTCAGCCAGTTCGCAGTCCACTTCACTGCCTCACTTTGAAGACTCAAAAGGTGTTATGAGAAAATTTCTTCAAAGTATTTTCAAAATTACATTGGAAAGGCGAATTTCCACAACCTGTAACACTTTCCTTGATCTGTTTTCACGTATGGTTTTCCCTTACTCTTGTTTGCATCTACATTGTCAATATAACAGGATAAAATGTGACTATTTGTTTTCTATCTGTATGTATTCTTGCTTTTGCTTTTTCCTTTTAGTCATTTTTAAAGCAAAGTTTTCTTAATTTGGATAAACTCTGTAGCTGTCAAAAAAACCCTGTGACTTTATGAATTGGAAAAACTTGGAAAAAATACAGACAAGCAAAAGCTGGAAGTCAAGAAAAAGATGTGTGGGGGGGGGATTTAGCCTTGTATGTGATTTATTGTGCTACTTTTAGTAGTAAAATTAAAAAAAAAAAATCAAAATTTAAAAAATAAATTGTGGCAGCTCATAAATAATGCAGTTTTTTCCAGCTCTAAAATGTCAGAATATCTTTTGCCTTAATACAACACTTTTGTTTCAGTTAAGCAGAATGAGAACAGCCAGAAGTTTTTGCAGTCTTTCAGAAAGGACATTTTAGCGTTTTTTAGCCAGCTGTAATACTCTCTCAGGGCCTCCTCTTCTCTACCAAGTGTATTGCAACTCCCTCCCTACTACCTGCACAAGTATAGCACTCCTACCTGCACTCCCTAGCTGCTCAAGTCTTCCATCAACTGCAGACCTGCACAACAAATATGCAGATATGCTCTCATACCTGTGATCTAGGTGTCTGAGATCCTGTTGTCACTGATGGAGCTTGAGCTAATGGAGCCTGGAGAATGATTCAGTTGTCCTAATGTGTTTACCTACCTTAGGGAGAACCGAAACATGTGCTTGACTCTAATAGTAGTCTCTACAATAGTTTAGACATTTAGCTCACTCACCTACATATTCATTTAGTCATGAAGATGACTAAACACAGATTTTTAACTTTGGAATTGCACCTCACTCACACGTGTAACAACTCTGAATCTACTACTGCACTGAAATTTCCCTCTCCTTGTGGCTAATTCCTGTTCATTTCACCCCTTTCTGAGGGTGTCCACTGTGGCAACAGTTATTGAAGCTAAAATTGTTGCACTACTGCTTGAGAAAGGGGAAACAGCAGTTGTCTGAGCACAGAGGAACCTATAAATCCTTCTGGAGGGGCTGCAGTGAAATGGGAACCCTGAGCAGCCTCTTCAGCCAGCTCTCAGACCTGTTGAAAGTTTGTGGATTCTTCAAAAGGAAGATGTTTGAAGCACTTAAAATGGACAAGTTGTTCTTATTGGACATAAAAGCAAAAACTCTGATAATAAAATTTTCTCCTTTGTATTATAACTAGTTCATGCTTCACCTTTATGTCATGTTCACTTTGGACTAACAGTGCAGCTTTTCAGGAAGTCAACTATGTTAAATTGTAATCCCTGATAAAATCAGCCAGAGAGCAATTGCAACTGACTGCTGTTGAATATTCACTGAATAAACTACTACAAACTGAAAGAGCATAAAGACTAGCTTATATATCATACATTCCAGAAAAAAAAAGAATATATTCATATGGAGGACAAAATAAATAGTTTCCCATTTAGGCATACTCCAGAAATTGTCCAGGTATCTGTTGATGCCAATGATACTTTCTTATCTAACATCATCAGTATTACATAGACAATGTAATTTTTGACTGGCAAGAGAAAGGACGAAATAATGTCACAGTATTTTTCTTCGTTCCCTACCTCTGGCAGGCTCAGCCCATGCTCCCCTCCTTCCTTCTGCTTCCCCAATGAAGGTATTGCAGCCAACCTGTATGGGCACCATGTCTAAAGGGAAGACCCCAGAGGCAGGGGCTGCAGTGTGGGTGGTCTGTGGGGCTCCAGCAGTGTGACCAGTGTCTGTGCTGCCAGGCGGCACGGCCGCAGGGACAGGTCGGATGTTGGTGGGGCCCTGAGTTGGTCGGTGGTGCCTTTGGCCTTCCTGGGGCCGTGTCAGGCTGTGCCATGGGTGAGGAGGCAAGGCCCTGGGTGTGAGGCATCAGGGGCAGAGCACGGTGTGACCGTGGCTGAAAAAACAGTGAAAAGAGAAAGGAAACTATTGAAATTCCCAGAGAGCCGAACAGGCTGTCAAAAGGGATTTTAAAACCAGCTTGTAGCTGGCATTCAGTGGCCTGCCTCCCTGCACACTTTGCCTAGCAGGGCCCATGTCCTCAAGAGCCAACCAGGGTGGTGGCCATAGCCCCACAGGAGAGCATGGTGTGAGGCGCTCTCAGAGGGTTCCTGCCTCACTTGACCTGTGCTGCCTGCCTCCCACTGCTCCCCTCCCATGCCCTGCTCTTGTGGTAGAGGAGCTGGACATAGGTGAGCAGCTACAGGTGTAAATAAAAACAATCTCCTGGTGCATGGCCAAACAAGTGAATGCATTAGCAGAACAGCTTGTTCACCTCCTGCCACCCTTTCTGAAATGTGGCTGGTACCAAAAGCTCTGATGTATTAATGGAAGCCTCTGGTTAATCCTTAGATGAGTGGGGCATATATCAGTAGACTTACAAATCCTGAGATGGGCAATGCTGCTTCTCACTGAAGGTGGGTTGTGTTTGACATTACCAGTGTCACAGGGAACACAGGTGCTGTGTGTACAAAGGGCACCACAATAACCTGAAAGGTTCAAGAGGCACTAATAGCACCAAAGATGCTCAGCTATGGTGGGTTCTGAATTACCGTTTCTAAAATGGACAGAGTAGTGGCCCATCCTAACTCTAGCGGTCTTCTGCTGCCCAAATGTTGTCTACATGTTTTATTAAGAACCCTTAGCTTTTGAAAGCAGTGTTTTTTTACAGCACTTGAAGGCTAGCTGGAGTATCAGAAAAGATATCCAAAAAGGACACATGAAGGTCAGCTAGGGATTGACAATTCTGGCAGGATGGTCAATGCTTAGCGCTTGCTTTAAATAAACACCAAGTTTGAGGTAGCTGCTAAAGCTTGTCACATATGCCGAAAATACCAGCCAAGTCAATCTCACAATCTTCCTCTGTGGCTTGGCAAAAACAAATTTATTTAGCAGTAACAGGAGTCCCTATACAGTTTCACTTCTAATTTACCAGAGGCATTAGTCGTATTGAATGTATTCCCTGATCACCTAATTTACTTACCCATCCGTAAAGTGTGATACATAGGCACTTTACACAATCAATGGTGTACTTTATCTTATGTTACATTTGCAATCAACTTCTAAATGTTGAATGTTTAGTTCAGCTTAATGCAAAATATTCTGTTTGGGGCTAATAATCTGGTTTTAGGAAAATGAACAGGCCCAGTATGTTGAGAATGAAAATAAACTGGCAAGAGAGTTGACCTGTGGACAGAGAAAAGTGAGCAGGAGAGGTGAAGAGTGGAGGGGAGAGAGAAGGCAGGAGAGCTGGTGGACCTGAGTAGGAGGGGCAGACCCACTAGTCACAAGGCTTGAAATGGGTCCGTGGGCTGAGTAAAGGGCCAGCTCATTTTGCTCATGGAAGATCTTGTCATAGTGCAGCAGCCTCCTCTACCTGCTATGAGGATAATGAATGCATCACCCCCTTCTCACCACCTGATTACTTGTGGGTAGTTGGAAGCCTAACATTTCTTACAGCATGACATGTCTGACCACAGTGCTGGTCTTAGCTGTCAAGTTGTGTTGTTAACAAGCACAGACTCCTTCCATCTGGTGTCAAGGCTTTACCTCGATCATTCATGGGAAACAACTGAATTTTTTAAGCAACTGCCCAGACTGGAGGCTGACCTGCCCTGGAGCGTCTTGAGTAGGCCAGAAGATAGTGGTGGACCTGTGTCCAGTGTGCAAAGAGGTTGTGACAGCCTGACTTGGCTGTGTTCCCACACAGTATGTAGAAGAAAGAGCTTCTAGCCATGGTCACAATGTCCCTTATACTCTCCTTCAGAGTATCTGGTCTCTGCTGGTCCCCTGCATTCTGGACAACACAGGACATTTCAGAGCTAAGACTGGTTTGTGAGAGCAAGAGACTTTTACAAGACTGGCCAGAGTAGGGATCTCCTTGATCCCTATTGATCTCCTTGGGGATCTCCTTGATCCCTAGTGACTATTCTGCTTGTAAAGACAATTTCAGAGAACAGATGTGCTCCCAGGAATCCCCCTTGGTACTTGTGTCCTCTGAGACATTCTTCTAAGACCACATTGCTTGCTGCCAAAACATATCACCATGGTGATAGATCTGATTTACTTTATTATTTCTGAGTGATGAACCACGGTGATTGCCTCTCACAATTGAATAGCATAAGACAGTTCTCCACTGAGCACCTTTTCCCTGCTGTGGCGGTACAAACATGTAACTACATGTGAGATATGTACTATGTAAAAATGTATAGGTATTTAATATACTTGTAAATGTGAACATGAACTGTGTACATGTACTCTAAAAGTAATAAACGCTGAATAAATAAATAAAGCATGCTAATCACTGTTCATATGCAAAGGTCTCTACTGTCTTTATTATCTAGACATACATACTAATTACAGAAGAAAGCAACACAGAGATTTACATTTTATGCATCTCTCAGGTCACTTTTTAGACTTGGGATCCTCATTCCTCCTCTTCTGCCTTCTTATGAAACTCACGGCTCTTTGCTCGGAGCTTGTTGACCTGCGACTCTGCAATGTCAGCCCGCTCCTCGGCTTCCTCCAGCTCGTGCTGGATCTTGCGGAACTTGGAGAGGTTGACATTGGACAGTTCCTCCTGTGCAGGGAGAGGGAGTTGTGAAAACAACAGGCAGTGTGCCGACACTCGTATATGCGAAAACTGGGCAAAGAGAAACTTAAATGCTACAACTGGGCAAGCAGAGCAGGTTCAAAATGAAGATAAGAAGCTACTCAGGGTGCCAGAAGAGAAAAGAACATTAGAGTGTCAAAAATGCCAATGACCACATTACGCACAGCATGGTGTATGCAGAGCTCATGGCAGAGTCCTGAACAGATGGACTAGCAGCTGCTTCTGACAACCAGGATATGGTAGGAAGCAAGAAATAGAGGTGGGAAGTGAACCTTAGAGCAAAACAAATAGTGCTGGGGAACTGCAGTTCCTCCCCAAACCAGCAGTTCTTATTGTTATATTCTCCTTTGTCTTGTAGCAGCAAGTGCATCAAAACAGTCAAGGTTTCAAAAAGTTGGACAGAAGAAAACACCAACACAGAATTCCACCTCCACCAGAAGATCTGGCCTTGCTCAGAGTGGTACTTACAGCCTCCTCAGCTTGCCTCTTGTAGGACTTCACTTTCATTTGAAGCTTGTCCACTAGATCTTGGAGCCTGAGAACGTTCTTCCGGTCTTCCTCAGACTACAGAAAATAGTAAGTAAGAAAAATCTTTGTTTGCTTCTTTCTCTAATTTCCATAAATGTGAAATACAAGGAGTAACATTCCTTACAGAGCATTGCTGTCCGGATGGACACAGGTCAAAATGATGTTAACTGTGTCACTGACTGAGGTATAGCAAGAAATACCTCTGGAAGGCAATGTGCCAACATTTGCACTTCCTGGAAGAAGAGTATGTCAACACAATGAAGCCTCCTGCCTTACCTGGTAGGTCAGCTCCTTCACCCTCCTCTCGTACTTGCGCACACCCTTCACGGCTTCAGCGCTGCGCTTCTGCTCAGCATCAACCTCCCCTTCCAGCTCCCGCACCTGCAAGGACAAGCCCATCCTTGGAGCTTCCCTGATGGCTGCTTATGTGACATGTTCACTCATGGACAAAGAGCAGCCCTACGCACTCTGGCCTCCAGCTTCTGGATTTGCTTCTTGCCTCCCTTCAGGGCCAACTGCTCAGCCTCATCCAGACGGTGCTGCAGGTCCTTCACCGTCTGGTCCAGGTTCTTCTTCATCCTCTCCAGGTGGGCGCTGGTGTCCTGCTCCTTCTTCAGCTCTTCTGCCATCATGGCTGCCTGATGAGAGCAAAGGGTCAAGTCCATTTGGGGGCTGGACACAGTTTGAAGGAGAACACATCCATCATCAGCAATGAAAGGAGCCCCCGACTCACATCTGTGATGGCCTTCTTGGCTTTCTCTTCAGCATTGCGGGCTTCCTGGACTGTCTCCTCCATTTCATTCTGAATTTGGGTAATGTCTGTTTCCAGCTTCTTCTTGGTATTGATCAAGCTAGTGTTCTGTTGAAGAGCATTAATATCACAATTTTGTTTTTGTTAGCTTGCAATATCATATGAAGATCTTTACATGAATGCTGGGTTTTTTATACTTTCTGCCATCAGGTCATATGGGATTCTGTTCTAAAGGAACTGTTGTGGTAGTAATCATTAGTTTCTCAGCTATTTCAGTGTTTCCAGAACGTCCTCCATAAAGTCTTTCTTCACAGTTTCTCAGACAACAAAAAACTTAGAATTATAAAGGAAAAGGACGTAATCTTTCGTTATCATTTTCTAGTGGCAGTAAAAAAATTATTTGGTGCTGTAGAATACGTATAATGACATCATTAAATGATGTTAATGACAGTATTACTGTATTCCTATTTTCTTAATGATCAACAGAAGTTTGATTTACAGTCTCCAATGTCAATGTGAAAGCTCTTGACCTCACTTAAGTTCTAGAGTAAGAACTTCACATATCTATTACTCACATATTTATTATTTTTAAGTTATCCGCATTGTGAATTTAATATAATATCTGCAGCTAAAAAAAGTCACATTGCATATTCTTTATCCATACTGTGAAAGTTAAAATGTATTTTACAAAATACAGGTACAGTTCATCCGGTCTTCATCTACTTTATATCACAGAATCATAGAATCATTCTAGTTGGAAAAGTCCTTTAAGATGATTGAGTCCAACCATTAACCTAACACAGTCACTACCCCATTTCCCTAGGAACCTCATCTCCACATCTGTTCACTTCACCACTTCCCTGGGCAGCATGTTCCAACGCCCGACAGCCCTGTCCAAGAAAAAATTATTCCTAATATCCAACCTAAACCTCCCTTGACACAACTTAAGGCTATTTCCACTCATCCTGTCACTTGTTACTTGGGAAAATAGATGGACCCCCTTGCTCCAAACTCCTTTCAGGTAGTTGTAGATGTACGGAGCAAAAGCATTATTATTATTATTATTATTATTGTTGTTGTTGTTGTTATTATTATTACACTGACCTGACTGTGGAGGAGCTGCACACGCTCACTTGCATCCAGAAGCTCCTGCTCAGCCACCTTCCTTGACCTCTCCGTCTGCTCCAGGGCTGCCCTCAGTTCCTCAACTTCAGCCTGCAACAGGTTTGCTCTGCGCTCCACCATGGCCACCTGCTCCTTCAGGTCCTCTTGTCCCCTGAGAGCATCATCCAAGTGTATCTGGGTATCCTGGTAAGAGAGAAAAGACACATTGTGAGGCATATTTTTCCTGTTTTCCTATTTCTTATTTTCTCATCAGTATGCAACTGACAGGATTTTAGAACAGAAAAACTTTTAGACGTATAAGAGACCAGTGAGCACCTGTTCCGTTGTGCCATACCTTGAGCACTCCCTGTGCATTTCTCAGGTTCTTTTGTGCGTCTGCAGCCTGACGGTTGGCATGGCTCAGCTGGATCTCCATTTCATTCAGGTCTCCCTCCATCTTCTTCTTCAGCCGCAGGGCTTCATTCCTGCTCCTGATCTCAGCATCCAGGGTGCTCTGCATGGACTCCACAATTCTGAGGTGGTTTCTCTTGAGCTGGTCAATCTCCTCATCTTTCTCTGCTATCTTCCTGTCAATCTCCGACTTCACCTGGTTGAGCTCAAGCTGGAGGCGCAGGATCTTCCCCTCTTCATGTTCCAGGGAGGCCTGGACAAGAATAAATTATAATACTTTTAATGTGACAACATAGAAAATAATAATGTCAGCAACTTTACCTGAACTATTTCTCTTGAAAGATAACATACAACATGGGGTCTGAGACCGTAGGAAGGAAGTTAAAGGTGTCAAAAAACCCCATGCTCCTGTACCAAGAGTTTATTCTCACAGAATCACTGAATGGTTGGGGTTGGAAGGGACCTCTGAAGGTCATCTATTCCAACCCACCTGCTAAAGCAGGTTCACCTGGGGTAGATTGCATGGGAATGTGTCCAGGTGGGTCTTGAATGTCTCCAGAGAAGGAGACTCCACAATCACTCTGGACAGCCTGATCAGGTGCTCTGTCACCTTCAAAGTAAAGAAGCTTTTCCTCATATTCAAATGGAACCTCCTATGCTTCAGTTTGTGCTCGTTTCCCCTACTGTTGGGCACCACTGAAAGGAGTTTGGTCCCATCCTCTTGACATCCACCCTTCAGATATTTATAAAAACTGATGCGATCTCCTCTCAGCTTCTCTTCTCCAGGCTGAACAGACCCAGCTCACTCAGTTTCGCATAAGAAAGGTGGTCTAGGCCCCTAATCATCAATATATATAATTTCAAAAATGGTATCTGAGGTTACTAAACTCTACTGTAAGTAAAAAACAAAGAACAGAAGAGTGTACCTCAGCTTCCTCCAGGGAGGCTTGGAGTTCAGATTTCTCCTGCTCAACCTGCTTCTTGACTTTCTCCAGCTCATGAATCGCCTTTCCTCCCTCTGCAATCTGCTCCGTGAGGTCGGAAATCTCCTCTGTGGGAACAACCACCAATGGCATGGTCAGGCACAGAGCGCAACGGGAAGGGCCCTGTCACACCAAGGTGACAGATATCCCTGCCCACCTGCAGGCACAGACCCATGTGCAGCGGTGCGTAGTGCTGGACAGGAGAAAGCCCTGCCAGGAGCAGAGGGCCGGGCACTTACGCTGCAAGTTCTTGTTCTCCCGCTTCAGCGTTTCCAGGTGGTCCAAGGACTCCTCATAGGCATTCTTCATCTTAAAGAGCTCCGTGCTGAGAGATCGAGCCTCCTTCTGGGAGGCTTCCAGCTCAGCCTGTGTCTCTTCGTACTTCTGCTTCCATTCTGCCAGGATCTGAAGAGAAACCAGGTGTGAGTTTGGATGTGGCCATCAGGCGAGGATGCTCTGCTCAGGAACCCCAGGTCTGGAGCCCAAAAGACCTTGTCAAAGTTCTTCTGCTTCTTATCCAGAGCTGCACAGGCAGCATTTGTTCGCTCCACATCAATCATCAGGTCCTCCACTTCATTCTGCAGCCTCTGCTTTGTCTTTTCCAGGGAGGCACATTTGGAATTCACAGCTTCAACATGTTCCTCTGCATCTTGCAGACGCTGTGCCAGCTTCTTCCTGGCAGGAGACAAGCACAGCTCCAGGTGAGGAAGGAAACAGGAACCTGTGGTGTGCAGCCAGTATGTTTTTCATGGGAGCACATTTAGGTCCTTGGTGGTGTGTGATCCCCATTTACACAGAGGTGTTGGTCCTCTCCCAGCCAGCCATTGTATTTCTAAGTCTGAATCCTGGGCTGCATCACTTCACTCTTTTTTCTATTCACTCTGCTTTCATAAGCATCTCTCTGCTCTTCTGCATCTGAAGAGCCCTGCTGCCTCTGCTGTTCCCAATGCATACCACTCTGGGCTATATGTCCTCTCTTCCTGACAATATCTCTACCCCAAAGCAGAGCATTGGCTTCTTCCTGACAATATCACGGTTGTCTCCTTAGATCTCTATTCTTAGTCTGCCACCGTTCCCCACCTTCCCCACATACTTGGCCTCCTCCAGCTCCTCTGTGCGCTGAATAGCGTCAGTCTCGTATTTGGTTCTCCACTGGGCCACTTCGCTGTTGGCCTTGGACAGCACACGCTGCAGCTCCCCCTTGGTTTCCTGCTCCTCTTCATATTGTTCCCGGAGCAAGTCACAGTCATGGCGAGCAGACTGCAGGGCGTGGGCCAGGGCGTTCTTGGCCTGGGGGAAAAATAGTAGTGTGACATTGAATCCAAATGTGCATGGAAATCTTTCAAGGTGATGGACACTGGATTACCCTGCTGTGAGCATGATAACAAGCTACTGAATGTGAAAGGAAGATAGGAGAATCTGCAAAAGAATTAATGGATAGACTGCAGGAAGCGGGAGCAAAGCTAGCATAATAAGACTCCCACTGCATTACCTAAGTGGTTAATTCTCCCCCTCTCTTCTGTGATTTCTGTGATTCTGTGATTTCATTCATTTATGACAAAACCTTCTCACCTTTATCTCTTCCTCTAAGTGCCTCTTGAGTTCCTCAATCTGTTGTGTGAATGCCTGCTTGCCTCTTGACAGCTGAGAAACCAATGCATCCTTCTCCTCCACTTGGCGTGAATATTCACCTGGAAAAGTTTGTAGACACACAAACATTTTATTGCCATTGATTACAGTATTGTGGATATTTAGAACTTTAAATCTAAATAGTTAGCAGAACTTCAGAAATTTATGATCCTATTCCAGGCATCTTGAACTGATCATGTGCCCAGAAGGTTCATTTCTGCATTAACTCTCTGACATTATCCATTTGAACATCAGCCATGTGAATGTCTCACCTGCTTCTGTTTGCAGACGAGCTCTTTGAGCATTGAGGTCATTGATCACGCGCTGATGTTCTTCTTCCTTTGTCTTAATCTCACTTAGCTGATCTTCCAGTGTGCGGCACATCTTCTCCAGACTTGCCTTATGTCAACATACAGAAGGGGAAGGATTAACCATTCACACTCTCAGAAACAGCAGGCACAAGAAGTTGCATTTTATAGAATTCCATTGAGGCAGAAACATCCATAAGGTATTTGTGTACCTTGGCTTTGGAGACAGACTCCATGTTACTGGCCAAGTCATCAATCTCCATCTTCAGCTCGCTCTTCTCCTTCTCCAGCTTCTGCTTCACTCGCTGCAGGTTGTCGATCTGCTCCCCAAGCTCAGCTGTGCTGTCCGCGTGCTTCTTGCGCAGGGCGGCAGCCGTGGCTTCGTGCTGCAGCGTGGCCTCTTCCAGGTCACGACGCATCTTCTGAAACTCTGCCTCACGCTTCTTGTTCATCTCAATCTGAGCTGCCGTAGCCCCTCCTGCTTCCTCCAGGCGCTCGCTGATCTCCTCTAGCTCCCTGGAGAGGTCAGCGCGATGCTTCTCGGCTTTTGCCCGAGAGGTTCGCTCGGCCTCAATTTCCTCCTCCAGTTCCTCAATACGGGCCTGTGGAACATTAGGGACCCTTCACACCCAGTCCTTCCTCCTACCTGACCTGAGACTGGGAGAGAGAGGGGAAGGAACACAGACTTGCCTGAAGCTCCTTGATCTTCTTCTGTAGTTGCATGCCCAGGGCTTGCTCATCCTCGATCTTGCTCTGGATCTGGCTGATCTCAAAGTCTTTCCTGTGGGCAAATCAAACCATGTCAGAGATCAGGGAAAAAAAGACAAGTGTGACCAACCCAGCACTCAGGTGCCCCACAGCCACACTTACTTCTTCAGTTTCTCATCCAGCTGCTGCTTATCATTTTCCAAATCCATTATGTTGTCATGGGCCAGCTTCAGGTCTCCTTCGAGTTTCCTCTTAGCTCTCTCAAGGTCCATGCGCAGTTTCTTCTCTTGCTCCAGAGACCCTTCCAACTAAAATAACAAGACCATCAGTAGGCAGGCAGGTCTAACTCCATACTTGTCCTGTTCTTGCTGGGTGGCTGTGTGCTTACATCGTCCACTTGCTGCTCCAGCTTGGTCTTGGATTTAGTCAGTGTATTGACTTTGTCCTCTTCTGCCTGCAGGTCATCCAGTGTCTGCTGGTGGGCCTCTTGGAGGGCTTTCTTCTCCTTTGTCAGCTTGGCAATGGTCTCATCCAGGGTTGCCATCTCCTCTGTGAGGTTTTTCACCTTTGAGAAGAAGGCAGCAAGTGTCAATAAAGGAAATCCTGTAACAGCAGTGTCCTCTTTTCTGGAGCGCGAGTGACAGGTTCTGCCTCATACCTTGTTTTCAGTGGCATGTTTTTCCTTCTCAACCTTGGCCAGTGTTAGCTCAAGATCATCAATATCTTTCTTCAGTTCTGAACATTCATCCTCCAGTTTCCTCTTCTTGGCTGTCAGCTCAGCATTAATTTCTTCCTCATCCTCAGCCCTTTCAGTCACCTCCTTAATTTTGGCTTCCAGCTGGATTTTGGTTTTGATGAGCTGGTCACACCTTTCCTCAGCATCAGCTAGAGCATCAGCTTCCTGTTAGAGAAATATAGGGTTTTTTGTAATCTCAAATTTTAGCAAAAGCTGGATAGAAAAAATGTATTTCCTGCTGCAGAAAGAAAAACATGCAATTATTATTTTTTCTCTTGTTGTGCAAACGGCTTTTGCAGACCTCTTGTAAACCATAGTAGGTTTCTACTCTGTTCATTTTTTACTCCCATCAAGTATTCTGTCTTTCTGTTATTATAAATAAGTAGTCTAAATATCTGAAAGTGCTTTTTTAACTAAGGTTTTTTATTACCTTCCCTGAAAGTCAATAGCTGAATATAATTGTGCACAGAGCTTTTTAATTTTATCTCTGGAAAAGCTTTTCTTGGCAAGGCTGACTTAGAATTCATCTTTGTTCAAGATAAATTGGTACATAATCTGATGCAATCGGTGGTTTCCATTTGAACCTGACTTTACTTTGAAGCCATGAAGTCAGCACTTAAACACACAATAGCATTGTGTAAATTCTGCCAAATCTTTTGATCTGCCAAAGGACACTGGACGCACATAGGTCCAATTGTTGAAGGTATTTGTGTCTTCCTGGAACAGTAGCTGCAGGAGGAAAGGTGAGATACCATGTATCATAAGAGATGCCATAATGCTCTTCAATTTAGGAAACTGATTAAAACCAATGCCAACTTAATTGCTCTCTAAGGTTTATTAGCTGTATATATTATATGTCTATTGACTAAAGCTGAACCTTATATTATATGTTTCCATGGAGAAACATGTCTGTAGGCATAGAGACTTAAAAGTCATTCCCAAGTCAGAACCTCATACTTCAATGTTGGCACTGAGGGGTCTGAATTATAGATTTAGTGATTCAAAGTAAAATATTTTCTTAGGCAATTCAGTGTTCAGTGTGAGAGTTCCATACTATGAGACAGGATTTAGACCTTACTTATTTTCTCCCTGAAGTAACTAACAACACTTACAGCTTGCACTTGGAGCTGCAAATCATTTTTCTCCTGCAGCAAAGAAACCATTTTCTCCTCTAGCTCCTTCCTCTTTGCCTCAGACTTTGCAAGCTCTTCCTTGGTTTTCTCAAATTCTTCCTTCATGTTGGCCATCTCCTTCTCCGATTCTGCGCTCTTCAGCAAGGGCTTGATCTTGAAGAACAACTTCATCCAGGGCCAGTGCTTCACATTCATGAAGGACCGAACATTGTACTGGATGCAGAAGATGGACTCCCTGAAGCATAATTAAAATATACATTGAATATTTTCAGTATGACAAGTGTCAACACTTTCCCGCAAGTACAGTGACATTAACTGAAGATGTACCTCCTCTCCATCATTCTCTGGAACTCCACTCTCATCAGGAAGCCCCTGCACCTGGCCTGTGTGCGGGTGATGAGCTGTGCCAGCTTCTCATCCCTCATCTCCTCCAGCAGTCCCAGCAGCCCAGCTTTGAAGAACACCTTGAGAAAGGGAAAGTTGCAGCACATCATTGTCAGGCAGAGCAAAGCACAGGCATACAGGAGGTAAAACAAGAGGGGGTTGTACCTTGGTGTGGCCAAATTTGTACTGGGTGTGGTCCACATCGATTGACCCAAGAAGCTTCTCAGAAGCCTTCTTGCTATCGATGAACTGTCCCTCTGGGATGGCGCTGGCATTAAGCACCTTGTATCTGCAGAATGAGAGGAACTATGAATGAAGGCAATCTCAAGTCATAAGATTATACTATTTATTGAAATTAACAGCAGTCTTTGCATAAGAATAAGGCTGAGCAAGTTGGAATTTTACTCCTTATTTAGAGATACAGTTATAATGAAGTGCTAATTTGGTTAAAAAAATAAATAGGAAACTTTTACTGTCTTTAAGTGATCAGTCATAGATGAAAAGAGGGCACTGGTCCCCAGCCATTTCAGTCTTATATCTTTTTCACAACTATACTGTAGAAAATTGCTTTATGTGCACAGGAGGAAAACATCTTCCCTTGAAACTTACAGCTGATGCAATGGGCAGAGCACTCATAGAGTCAGCCATTTTTGCCTGGGAATATGTTGTAGCCATATCCCAATCTGCATTTTTTAATCTTGTAATCACTGGCTTGTGTATCTATTGTGCTTCCATACTCAGAGACACTGGCAAAGTTCAGTTCTGCGATGACCAGCAATCAGTGAGAACAACTCAATTACCTCTTAATTTCTCAACATTCCAACATTGCTCCTCTTTCCATTATAATCAGATAGAGTTGGCACTTAAAAATAACCACAAATGCTAAAATAGTCAAGATGTACAACTTATGCAGGAAAGACAGAATGGAGAGCAGAAAGAAGGATGACCTCTGTTTGAAGTCAGCATAGAGGATTCTGCTGGGGAATCCCTTCCTGCAAATTCTGATCCCCTCCAGCACGCCGTTACAACGCAGCTGGTGTAGCACCAGTTCATGCTCCATGGCACCTAAGCAAATAAAACAATTATGTGATACTTCATTATAAGACACAGAGGATAATGGCTTCTTCGCACTATGGATTCTCTCTGCTTGATGTTCTTACCAGGTGTTTTTGTTTCATTGGGGATGATACAGCGCACAAAATGGGGGTGAGTGCTCCGTAGATTGGTCATCAGCTTGTTTAGGTTCTCCTGTGGGATCATGACAAAAGATTTTTTGTTAACAAATGGTACCTCTGCAATTATACTGTCAGATGTGCAAAAAGTGTTGGAAAGTAATAATGAATTTATTATTTGCACCTATAGCCATTCTAGTTAGTGTTTTCTTTTGCCTTTATTCTTGAGCATAAAAGACACAAAACTGTGTAATATGTTTCCATGAGACTGAGGGATATATTCACTCAGATGGGACACCTATGGAAAATGGTGACCAGAAGTTCGTGACAAAAGGCATACATATGAGTGAAAGATGATTCTTTGTAATCACCAGATTCTCACCCTATGGAAGACACTGGCTGCTGATGGAAACAAAAACAAAACCAAAAATAGGACAAAAAGGAAGACTGGTAAGGACCAAGTTTGCAGATAAGACTCTGAAAGAGCAGCTTAATGGCATTAGGAGCTACTTGTGAAGTTATATCTGACAAAGGTTGAGCAGAGGAAGACAAGAAAGACTCCCTGTTCAGTGAGAATGATGTCACAACTCATAGAGAAAAAGTATGAGCAGTAGGTCCTACAGCACTCCTTTCTAGAGGAGTTTTTAAAAGCAAACTCATGAACTATGTCTGATTTTAGCAATCACTTTTGCTAGCTAGGTCCTAATGTTTCTCAGTCTGGCACTGGCTTGTAGCACGGGCAAAGCTACTCAAACAAATATCTCTTTCACGTGAAAATCGGTTCAGGATGCCACATAGCAGCTGGATGGGCACAGGTGCTCAAACGAGAGTGTTTCCAAAGCTCTGTCCAATGATGGAAAGGTAACTGGCCTTGGCATTTCCCTATTGCCTTGTCTTCATATGTATACTTGTGCAAACAAGTCTGTGTTATATGAGTTCTATATTATCATGTGCAAATGCACACACATTTGTGTGTGCTGATCCAGACTTGAGTTTCCCTGAGGAAGGCAGCCAGATCCACCATTGCCTCCCCAAGGCAGAGTGAGAGGGGAAAGAGCTTGAACCTGCCAGCTCATGAGTAAATGAAACTGTAGCCTGACCCAAGTACTTCTTCCAGCATCAAGATGGATCTTCCTCAGCTGACCTCAGCTGACTTGCAGTCAGCTCTTTCATGAATAACTGAAGAGTTGCTCTTTATGTGGAATAATGTTAATAGGTTGCAGTAAAACGGCTTTGTTGGAGGTACTGTGAGGTTTCACAGTCTTAAACTAAAAAAAAAAAAGAGAGAGAGAGACAATGACTTTGGTACTTACCCTGAAAAGAGCTGACACAGTCTGGAAAGAAGACCCCTTCTTCTTGCCTCCCTTCTTGCCACCACCACCACCACCCTCTGAAGAACACAAAAAAACCATGGATTTGATTTGGAAATTTTTCTATGACACTGCAAGAAGCTTGTTCATATGTATCAGTCATGGATGCAGTGGGAAACAGAGTCATCACTCAGTCTGAAAGAACACAGGGCCAAAGGTGTAAGATAAACCAAAGCTGCGTGATAAATGGACTATGATGGCCGAGTGGAAGACCTGAAATACATTTGATCGATTCCTTTATGAATACATTCAAACTATTGGAGACTCTACACAATATGTAGTTTCTTTAGAACACTCTGGCTGATATTCATGGCTCTGGTAGAGTCATTAAATAAAAATGAAAATACTAATTTCACAGAACTTACCTGCCTCTCCTGGAGCAGCGGCAAAGAGTAAGGCCAGTGTCTTCAAGGATGATTTCTGGTACAGCCCCACAACAGTTTCATTCAGGGGGTCCTTGTTCTTATCAAGCCAGCCAGTGATGTTGTAGTCCACTGTGCCAGCGTAGTGCACCAGGGAGAAGTGAGCCTCAGCCTTGCCTTTGGCAGGTTTGGGCTTCTGGAAGTTGTTGGACTTGCCCAGATGTTGGTCATAGAGCTTGTTCTTGAAAGAGGTGTCAGTTGCCTTGGGGAACATGCACTCCTCTTCCAGGATGGAGAAGATGCCCATGGGCTGGGAGAAACAGAATGAAGGAGGAAGAGGTGAAAAGGAAGAAAAAATGACAGATAAAGATATAGCTTCCTAAGTGGAACAACATTAACATCCTCAGCAATTATTCTGATGCTCAGCAGAGAAAATTGTAAAATATTCTAAACTTATGTATTTCACAATATCACAATTACCCTTTCAAGCTACATTTATAAATATACAAAAAATTAATACATTTCTGAAAATATTAGACATTGTGAATTGCACAAATACCTTCTCAATGAGCTCAATGCAGGCAGCCAGGTCCATCCCAAAGTCAATGAACTCCCATTCAATTCCCTCCTTCTTGTACTCCTCCTGCTCCAGCACGAACATGTGGTGGTTGAAGAACTGTTGCAGTTTCTCATTGGTGAAGTTGATGCACAGCTGCTCCAGGCTGTTGAACTGCAATATTACAAATAAATATTATTATTAATGTTAATTTAGAAAGCTACAGGTAAAGAACAGTGCTGGCTTTTTGTACCGAATTACAGGAGGATAGGAGAGTATTCCTGCTTCGCTCAGCCAGGAGTTTGTAACTTCTGTCAGTGTGTCTCTCTTGTCAAGCTAAAATTTATCCATATGTTTATGACCCCTAGAAGCTTAGGCCACATTAATAATTCAGACTTGCCAGTTTTTATATGTACTAGACTGGGATAATTCAGTCACGGGACAGTCCACAGCACAGCAGTTTGTCCAACATTTGCAAATGCTGATTTCAGAGTATGTCCCAAGCCTTCAAAGCACAAATTATGTCTATGGAACTGGTCTCTCTACATTAGCTACCACATGCCATGTTAGTCTACTGTTTCTAATCAGTCAAAACGCACTGCATTTATGGATTTCCATTGGCATATGTGAAACACAAAAAATCTATTCCAAATTAAAATCCTGTGGAAATCATGATACTTTAGATACAATCTGAAAGGATCAAATTATTTCTGGAAAGAAAAAAAAAAAAGGCACCACTCTAGAGTTACTTCTGAAAGTGTTGCAATAAAACACTGTTCTTACATCAAAGATCTCAAAGCCAGCAATGTCCAGGACACCAATGAAGTACTGTCTGGGCTGCTTGGTATCCAGCTGTTGGTTGATGCGAATAACCATCCACAAGAACATCTTCTCAAACACGGCCTTTGCCAGAGCACCTACTGAATTGTATACCTAAAACAAACAAACAAACAAAAACAACAAAAAACCAGAAGGCTTGTAGATAACATGCAGAGCAAAAGAGGAAGCCCAGAAGGTTTGTCAACAAAACAGGCATTTTTGTTACCTGCTGCACAGTTTGACCCTTGGTCACATATTCATTGCCAACCTTGACTCGGGGGTAGCAGAGGGCCTTGAGCAGGTCTGCTGAGTTCAGACCCATCAGGTAGGCAGCCTTGTCAGCAACTAAAGGCCAAAAAAGTGAGTTGTTAAGGTACCAGCAAACAATGTTCCTTAAAACGAGAATTAAAAGGAAATTCTAGTAAAGATAAAACAATCAGTTAACATGAAAAAATAATGTATTTCTAATTTATCATAGTTAATATTCTCTAGTAATTATGGTACATTTATATTGCCTCTTTTTTCTTCACCTATTCTTAGTTTATTTTGAATTTTGAATGAAAAATCAGTTAAGAGACATTTAGGTGGGCAGACTTCTCTATAACAAGTACTAAAAATGAAAAAGCAAAGGTAAGCCTGGGATGATGACCAAAGTGCAGGCAATCACAGATCCTCTCAGAAGCAAATACAGTGCAATTTGTTTCAGTGACTAGTGGTAGGGTAACTTTAAAGACATAATGCTCAAGAGAGCACAAAACAAGTGTCAATTATGCCTTTATGAATCTACAGCTAAACATACGAGATGAAGGGTTATTTTTAGAAGTGCATCCTCAATAAAAATTTGGCATTTTACCTTTTGCTATCGCTTTTACTATTGAATTCAGACTCCACCAGCAGGCACAGTATGTAAAATTATTTGTTCAATAATGCTTATACAATTCATTTGAAATCATGATAAAAAAGTATAGCAGATCACTGCATAAATATTGGACAAGTTCTAACAGTTGTCAGGAAAAATTTCTAATGAGTAAGGATAGTGTAATGCTGAAATACATTGCAGGTTTTCCTCAGTGTTTGCAAAAGCAGGTAAGGAAAGACTGCACAATAAATGGAGTCCGCAGGAGATGGAGAAGATGAAGTGTCATAGCCTTCTCCCAGCTTTATAAGCAATTAAAACTAGCAAAATAAATATGACACTGCCACATTGAGATATTTGTTCACAGCTTCAGAGTTATCCTCTGAAGAGGATTCTAGTGGAATCAGTGGAATCAGTGCTGTGTACACTGCTCCGAATGTTTCCAGGATTTAGTCAGCAAAATACCATCACTTATATAAAGTTCCAGCTATTATTTGTAGCCTGTTCTACTATTACTATTCATCATTATCAGATTAATCGCTATTGTATTCCTTGCAGTTATATTCATTTATGCCTTAACACTCCCTAAAAAAACTCCAGACCACAAACATACACAAAAGTCAAGAAAAAAACTCCAACATGAGTAGTACGTGTTTATGATATATGCAAATAACTCCAGTCTCAGGGAAATACTTCCACAAACTTCTACAGGAATGCACCTTTGAACCCTATTGGGCAAAGCAAACATGATAGACGTATCTTAGATGTCTATTTTTCAAAAAAAAAGTTCCAGAGACTTGCCAAGACTCTACAGGAAATGTAGAACATATCAACCACTGCTGCAGTATTAACTGATGGTGTACCTTCTGTGCCGTCCGGCTCTGCCTGCTCCTCACGCTGCTTCTGCTTGAACTTCAGGTTGCCGTAGTGCATGACAGCCCCGGTCAGCTTGTAAATGGCTGTTTTCTCATCAGGAGTGAAGCCCAGGATGTCAATGGCACTCTAACAAAAGAACCACTAGAGTAAGTACCATGCCTGTTAAAGGCCAGAGTCAGCCTGGGAAAACTGTGTGTTACTTACATCTGTGGCCATCAGCTCTTCCTGGTCGTTAATGCTGGGTACCGTGATCTCACCTTGACTCACATAGTGATAGTCATATGGGTTGGTGGTGATCAGTAACATCTCTGAAAAGAAGGACCCAACACATACAGATCAAATGAAGGTAATTGGCATGTAAAGGAATTCAATGTTACTCCGTGGTCTTTGTCTGGAGAAATTAGTGACCCTTCCTACCAATTAGCTCCGGCTTCTTGTTGGACATGATCTGATAGAAGATGTGGTAGCTTCTTTCTGCCGGGAGCTGGAAAGTGACTCTGGACTTCTCCAGCAGATCTGGCAAGGGCAGAAGTACGGATTAGCACAGGAACTGAGGAAGGCTGGAAGGAAAGGGACAAGGCCAGGAGAGTCACTTACATGTTTCAATGTCAGCTGAAGCCAGTTTCCCTGTGGCACCAAAATGGATTCTGATGAATTTACCCTGAAGGAAGCAGGAAAGTCAACTGAGAACTATTTTACCAGTCTTGACTGCAAGAATATGTGAGTCTGGGTGCTGATGTGAAAAAAGTAATTTTGTCTCAGATAACAACTTACAAAGCGTGAAGAGTTGTCATTCCTCACGGTTTTGGCATTACCAAAAGCCTCCAGCAGTGGGTTGGCGCTGATGATTTGATCCTCAAGCGTCCCCTAAAATACAAATCTTATTGTCATGATATTGTTCACAAATAAATTGTTTAGTTGCAGGCTCCTACCCGAAGACCTCACCTGCATTTTGCCTGCTGGCTGCTGCTGCTCTTCCTTCTTCTTGTCTCCACTTGCTGCAATTGTTGCAAAGTACTGGATGACACGCTTGGTGTTCACAGTCTTCCCTGCACCAGATTCTCCGCTGTCAAAGCAAAGAGAGAAGCAGAGAGCGTGTGGTCAGGCAGGAGATCCCCTGGCACCGGGCAGCCCCGCAGGGACCCAGCAGGGAGTGTACGTACGTGATCAGGATCGACTGGTTCTCGCGATCTGTGAACAAGACAGAAACAAATAGACTTTGTAAATGAAGAATACAAAAAGTCTGCAAATTAATGCAGTAAATATAAGTTATGACAAGAAAAAATTCTGCATTTTTTTTTCCTTTGTTAGCTCCTAATATTTTTTTTCAGTTTCTAATTTTTTCAAAGTAATTTGCACCATGTTCTTATGTCTAAACATACTCAGAACACTGTTGCCTCTTATTTAGAGAGTTATGGGTTTGATGGGTGGACTGTTAGATGGATAAGAAATTGACTGAATAACGGCATCCGAAGTGTTACAGTCACAATCTCAATGCCCAAATGGTTAATTAGAGTTATCCCTCAAGGTTTCTCCTGGGACCAATATCTCCACTAATGAGGTATTAATTAAATAGTGGGATTAATTAAGTAGTGGGGTTAATTAAATAGTGGGATTGAGTGCACCCTCAGCAAGTTTGCAGATGACACCAAGGTGAGCAGCGTGGTTGATAGCCTAGAGGGAACAGATGCCATCCAGAGGCATCTCGATAGGCTTGAGGAATGTGTCGTAAACATTATGGAGTTCAATAAGGCCAAGTGCGAGGTCCTGCACCTGAGTCAGGTCAATCTCCAATATTAGTCCAAACTGGGGGAAGACTGAATCATAGAATCATAAAATGTCCTGAGTTGGAAAGGACTGACAACAATAGTTGAGTTCAACTCCTGTCCCTGCATATGACAACAATATGAAAATATGGAAACAAAACTAGCAGCAACATATAATTCTGTTTCATTTTTTCATTTCATGGTTTTATCAAGACAAATCTGAACTTTTGTGGTACTGATGTTTCCTGAAGGCCTCTGATTAAATAACTTCACATCATTAGTCAAAATATTCACATCACATATCCATCTCATACTCTGTTCACTTCCACTCTTTCATTAAAGACATAATTATCTTTCTTGCTCCATCTGATCCATTTGACTTAACATTTTTCCTGATACACTATCTGTGGTAATATACTTTCTTTTTAGAAATATTAACATGAAAAAGTAATTTTAAAATTAGCTGTCATTAATACTATGACTGAAATAAAACTCTAATGATGTGTTAAGGAAATGTCAGCATATTTATTAAGGAAACTTTTAAAATGTCTTTTTGATAGAATCATGCTGACAGCCACTCACCTGTTAGCATGAGTTTAAACAAGAAAAATGCCACAATACCTCACTGATTGCAGGAATTTCTTTCATTTGAAAGACCAGAAACAATAGTATGATGATTGTAAAACACACAATAGTGTGTATGCATCAGAACCATGCAAGCTTTGAAAATGTCTACTCCTACTAATGAGACAGAGTATCCCTTCCAAGAAATTCATGGTAATGTCCTTCTGAGACAGATGGAGCCACTGACCAGTCAACATGAACTGATAGGCGTTGTCAGAGATGGAGAAGATGTGTGGAGGGGCCTCCTGACGCTTCTTGCCTCTGTAGGCCAACACCACCTCCGGGTTGTACACCGGCAGCCACTTGTAGGGGTTGACGGTGACGCAGAAGAGACCCGAGTAGGTCTGCGAGGAAGGGACACAGCACGTTGCCTTCCCCTGAGCCTGGCAGAGCAGTTCTCCTAGCTCCCCAAAGGAAGACTGCTGCTGGTACTTACGTAGATCATCCAGGCTGCATAACGCTCTTTGAGGTTGTACAGCACAGCGGGTTCGTGGAGGTGGGTCATCATGGCCATGTCCTCGATTTTATCGTATTTGGGAGGGTTCATGGAGAAGATCTGATCTTCCTTCACAGTCAGGGTCTGTCAGAGGAAAGAAAGTTATATGCGTGTCAGCTTGGATGTCAGAGTGGAAATTAAATGCTGTTTGTAAACCCTGCATTCTACCCACCTCTCCAGCTTCAGTCTTGACGGTGACCTTCCCTGATTCCCTACTCTGGATTGTGCTTTTCACATAGGATTCCTTGGGATGCACCACAAAGACACATGACTTGGCATCAAAAGGCTTGTTCTGGGCCTCGATTCTCTCCTTTTCTGACTTTCGGAGGTAAGGAGCTGCCTCCCCAAAGATCGCCATCTCAGAGTCTGACGACATGGCTGCAGCTTATCGAGTGCAGCACAGCACGGGCCTGAAGTGGAGAGACACAGTACTGAGTGAAGGAAGAAATGCCTTTGTGCCACACACCTGACTGTAGTGCTCTGCCCTGCATATTCTTACAGTCTCCCTCTCTGTCTTATCTGCTTTTCACCCTATATATCCTTTAATTTATTTAGATCTTAAAGAAAATATGTGCCTTTGATTTAGATGATTTTAACTTCTCTCTCTTATTACTGTTTACATGGTCAGTTCTTTGGATCTAGTAGTGGTTCAACTAGGCTACACAGAAAAATTGGATTGGCGCATTATATAACTTTTCTATACAAAGCAGCAGAGATACCAAGGGAAGTCATCATATCAAAATTATGAAAGTCCACTTATATCCTTTCTCTTTTGCATGTTTTGGACCATGTAATTTGTATTGAGTAAAGAGATGGAGCAACAACAAAAAGATGTGGTGTAAGCAGAAGCATAGATGTGAATTGTCTATGCAAATCTTTTTTCCTCAGAAGTCAAGAGTTTTATCTTCTGAAGTTATTCTGCCTTTTCCAGTTCAAGCTTATCCTTCAAGATTAACTTATACTTAAAGAGGAAAACTTTTCAATTAAAAAAAAAATCAGAGGGATTTGACAAAATCTTCACTATATGTGCTCTTCATTCACCTTCCCTTTCCTGGATTTCTCTTCACAGGCAATCTCCTGTTGACGGTTCTGTGTGGTAGGAGCCAACTATTTCCCAGGAGGTACCAAACAAATATGTCCAACCCAGCTATGAAAGGAAATTTGCTGTTTCAGAGAGCACAACTTGGTAGAATTGTACTGCCTTAGTATGCACAGATGTAAAGGGATATGGGAAGTGCCCAGACAGCTGCCTAAAAACAAAATCTTGGAGGGTCTATTCCTATGGAATAGGCAAATCAGAGTCTTACCTCTTGTGATACCAGCTGGCCTTCAGGCTGGAAGCTGGTCAATACTGAAAAACAGAAATGACAACTTCTTATTTTTGCACAGAATACCAAGGATATGTCACAGGGCAAAAGTATGCTGGTGATTCAAAAGCAGAAAGAAAATATCTGTTGATACAAAGAGTCCTCTGAGGAAAGCAGTTCCATAGGCAGCAGGAGTGCAGTTGGTATTCTGCCAGCACCCAGCCCTCCAGACTCTTACCTTGAAGCTTTCCGTGGAGACAGAACAGACTTGTCCTACCAGCACTTTTATAGGTTCTGGTCTGCACATACACCTCCCACCTCCTCTTTCTTAGGTCAAAAAATTTTTGGCAAAGCATTGTTTGGCAAACTTGACTGAGTGCATGATTCCCTTTCGTGCTCGTGGATATATTTAGAAATATTTGAAGTCTTCCTAGCTATGTGAATAAATCTCCTATAAATATTTTGACTAGGAATCTGAAAGGAGGAAGTGCTGCCCAGCAAATAGAGCAGGACACCAGGTCTTGGAACGGTTGGCTTCTCTTCTCCTGACTCTGAATTGCTGTTTGACATATAAGATTTGTGTATCTCAGCACTCAGCAGCAGTGAGAAGGATTACTATTACAAAGAGCTTTGAGGACATTCTATTAAGAAATATTCTGGAAATAAACAACAGGAACAATCTAGTATAGTCAAATGATAATGTTTGGACAGCCACATCATGCTTGCATTACTGAACCTATTTACAACTCCTTAGCTTTTTGCTGACTACTTGCAAAAGATCAGAGAAGAACCAAAGTTTATCTACCTTGATTCATACATTTAATCACATCTTTTACCTTCTTCTGAACAATTACCCATTTTCTACAATTTGAAATTGGATTCTAAAAGTATTGTTTTGCTGTTCTTCATATCTGGCTGGGTTGCTTTGCTCATCCATGTCTAGCAGAAGTTTTGGTAGGGTCAGATTAGCAGTGACTGCTGCCATTTTGCATCCCTCGTCTTTTAGACTTATTGGCAGTTTTAACTCACCAATTTGCTGCTACTATAGAGACTTTGGACAGTGGCTGTAGTTACCAAATGCAAGAATGGGGTTTAGATCACAAACACACCTCCTCCAGCCTTCCCAAGCACAAGCAAAAAGTCCACAGAAATTTTGAGAACTCCTGGGAGGCTCCAGGTCTTGACATGTCTAACCTGTGGATGTAGATGCGATATTTTTTTCCCCCATAGCATTCCAGTGCAAAACCTAGGTATTCTAGGTAGAATTATTCTACCAGAGGTCTTGTTCAACAGAATGTATTAACAAAAGTAACCTAAACCTCACCCTAAGAATACAGATCTAGATCAAGAAGAAAGTTTTTTCTTATTCTTAAAATGCCACGTCATTTCTAAAGCAAACAAAAAAGAAAAGAATCATTACTTTTAGCAAAATTCACAAAGGTTTTGGATCCTGTTTGCATAGAGGAGAAGAGCACTTGGCTTGTTCTGACACATCAATGACAATGCATTTTGTCTTGAGACAGACAGGTTTATGTACAAAGAGTTCTAGTTGTGCAGATAGTTTTTAAATTAAGCATGATGGTTTTCAGTGAAGGTGAATATTAGGTAAACCTGGGAAGAAATGCATTAAGTAATTGAGGAAAAAAAAAGCTATAAACATGGCTTTTAGCAATTCATCAGGAATTTTAAGGATATGCTCACTTTAAGGGATGTGGTGTGGCCATATCCTCTAGTGCTACAGATATGCATCAGTCAGCAGAAAATCTGTATAATATCTTGTGGGAAAGGTGTATGGAGAAAAAGTCACAAGTAGAACACTCTAGCTGCTCTAAATAATAAAAGTTCGAGACTCATGAGGTGTCTGGGAATACCTTCTGGGTCCTGCAGACCGGTCACTTTCTTTGCAAAGAGTTATGTATGAAGTCCTATTTGAAGCTCTTCTGTGGAGCTAGGATGAGGTGCTGTGATTCTGTACTATATTCTGAAGGCTTATGCTCTCCGTCAAATGTCTGGAAGGTAAAGCAGTGTAAGAAGAGTCAAAGAGGTTGATCTCAACTCATTGTTTGCCAACACTGCATGTACAACTGAAATATCTGAGATCAGCTTTTTTTTATGAGGTTGCCAATGTCTTTCTGAACACTAAATGTAGAGATTTTATAGTTTCTATTTGAAAAATAGTATTAAGTACTTGTAGAAATGTTACTGAAGAAAATGAAAAGGTCTTATGCTCTAGCATGCAAAACAGTGTAAAGGGAGAGAAAGGATACATTTTCCCTTCTTCTTCTAATGCATTATATAATTGTTTAACAAACTTGACTGTTCTTTCTATGACACATGAAACGATCTCCAAGTTGAATCTAGTTTTTTGATAAACTTATCTCTGTCTGTTGACTTAGTGACTTCCAAGTGTGCAGGAACTGAAAGCTTAGCAGCTGAAATCCATATAGCTGTAAGAAACCTCTCGTGCTTTTAATTCTGATTAATGCTCTCTGCAGCCCTGATAATACCCATTTTACAGTCATTACTGTGTTTATGCATCTAACAGTAGCTGCAAAACTATTCTTTATATTTCAGCTTCCTTCTTGAGCCCTCTTCACATGTTAATTAAAGAGGATGACTTGGATTCCAGTATACTGGTTCAAAGATCACATTTACAGTATATCATCATCTCTGTCAGTTTGACATCTGGTATTTTGTTTCACCTCCTAGGGTAATGGAAATCATCTGGCAAGGCAACAGATTTAAGATGGAATGACAGATGACTTCTTTTTCTATTCCCCATGTCTTTAACTTCCCTTGCTAGAAACCTGGTAATAAAGGACCATGGTCTACAACACATGGCTTTCATCTGCCTAGTTCAGGAAACAGCACCTCACACATATTCTTCCTGCGGTGAGTACATCGTCAGGTCCCAAAGCCATCCTGGAGCCCTGAGTTCTTGTGGCATCTATAATAGCTTGGAGAAGTGAGAGTGGGGAGACTGTAATCAGTCTGGAAAGAGGTTCTGTCCATTACCTGTCCAGAAAGAGGATGTGCCAGGGCACAAACATTTGTCCTCACTTGGCAGTATAAGACATGAGGTGGTCCTCTTACCCCTATCATGAGCCTCAGCCTGCTGAGGGGATAAAGAGCAATAAGTGAGCTGTTCTGCCTTTGCATCATTCGACCAAAAGCTCCCCGTTCTATCTGCTGAGTACGGCTGATTCTGCCTGTGATGTTAGCATCAGGTCAGAACACAACAAAGGAAGACAGTCACAGAAGTTGTTTTCAGTCCCAGCCAGGAAACTCTCTGGTCTTCAATATAAAATTTCCTGTTCCTGAGGAGACAATTAGAGAAGCAAGGCTATGGTCAGATAAAGGCTTTCCTAAACAAGGTCACTGCTCTACACTCAGCACATTCTGGGTCTGAAACAGCCGGTGGAATGGAAAGGCACAACTATCAGAAGTCAGTTTGAGAATTTTTCAAGCTCAAGCATCCTTCTTATTTTGGCGGTGCATTGATTTTTTTTCCCACAGACAAAAACGTAAGGGTGCAATAGAGAATGAACAAATGTTATGGCAATAGTGAGACAAAATAATGCAAATATCTGTGGAATGTAAGTAAAATCTGGCCATATCCATAGCATCTGGCCATATCCCTCAAATTCAGATTTTTATTTCTTGCAGTAATCTCTGTAATCTTCAATGTTTAGAAAAGATGAAATCAGCAAGTTATTATTACATAAAAGATACAATTTAATATTCTGTTCTGAACAATTTTGAATGTTTGTGACATTCTCATGCTCCCTTTAAACTCACGACCTTTTACCTAATTTATTAAACTGGGATGATATAGTGTCAACTATCACTTCAGCCACTTCTTGCTATTTTCAAGTATTGGAAAAGATTGTGTATTTTTTTTTTTTCTTCATTTGCGGATGGAAAAAAGATTCATAAATACAAAGGAATAATGGTTCTACTTCCCCGTGATTGATTGTAGAGGTGGAGTTCATGCTACTGGCCATGCTGTTGATCTGAGTCTCCAACTCACCTTTCTCCTTTGCCAGTTTCTTCATGACACTTTGTAGGTTTTTGCTGCCCAAATTCATCTGTCTGCAGAAGAAAAAGATTAACTCCATAGAACACAGAAGTGTTGCTGATAAAAGACATCTGGAGGTCTCCAGTCATGTTTTCAAGTCATGAAAACAGCCCACCTCTCCCAAAAATCTGCTGCTGTGGTGGTCTATCCTCTTACTGAAAAACACTGTCCACTTTTCCCTGACTTCCTGCATGTCAGGATCAACCACCTTGTGCTTGGAGGAGGTGATACTTGAAAATCATATAGCTCTTCTAGACCCTTCTTCTCTCCAGGATAGTCTCCCATGGGATTTTTACAAGTAGATCCCCAAACAGGTGAGAATCTGTTCTTCTCAAGGCTAGGGCTGTTATCCTGCAATTTGCTTTCTTCCCTCCTCCAAGGCTGCTGAACCCCTGTATTTTGTGTTCACTGCAACCAGAGCTGCCCCTGACATTCACATACAATTCTTCTTAGTTTCTAAGTATCAGATACAGCAGAACACGTTCCCTTAGTGCTTTTATCACATCAAGAAGTTATCAGAATTCCCTTCAGAGCTTCTGGACTGCTATTGCCCTTCCAGTGGATACCAGGGTGTTTTAAAACCCCTATTAACTTTATGCCAGCTGTGTTCTCCAGGTTCCTGTTTCGGTCTCTGTTCAAACATACAGCAGAGACATTTTCTACGGGAATAACAACAACAAAAATACTCAACCAACCAGCAAACAAACAAACAAAACACAAAAAGAAAAAAGAAAAAGCCCACAGCGGTAAGTGACTTATTTCTATGTATTTGGAGTATGTGGCAATTTTTTGGCAGGGGTTGCAAGAATGGCCTCTGTGAGAAAAGACGAGGAGCTGTCTCCCTGCTGGACACAATTCCAGCCAACCCTGCAATGGACACAACCACAGGACACAGCTGAGCCCATCAGTGAAGCTGGTGGTGCTGCTACACTACATGTGTAGTAAATGTCAGAAAGAGATAGAGGTGAGAACAAAAGGAGTGAGAAACAGCAGAAGGAACACCAAGGTCAGAGTGCACTTCCAAGTATTTCCTTATATACTAATTATTTGTAAAAACAGACAAGGGCAAAGCAATACAGGATTCAGGAATTTCCGAACTAAAGCTGGAAAACCCTAAGGAAACATTTCATGTTCAATAATAGGGAAACTGGTGTCCTTCGTTACTTAGGCAGGCTACTTTAATGTCAGATTTTTGTTTTAATTTGATAAGTCAACCCAATACCAACAGTTTGGAGACTGGAAATAAGTCAGGCCTCTTCTTACTGCTGCACAGAATTCTATGGGCAAGTCTGAAGTCTCTGCTATGATGATTGTGGGTGTGGAATGGGGAAAGAGTGTGAACCTGTATGCTTCTACTCTTCAGGAGTCTGCAGAAAAACCTCCTGAGGCTCTTTTTTTCTGCCGTGTTGGAGAATTCCTTTCACAGATGTAGGAGTAATGGTGCTCCTTCTTCATTTTATGTAGCAGTTTTCTCTTTGATGCTGTGTGAAATAGCATGGGCCTCTCTTCTACAAAAGTGGGTCTGAAGCAGAAGGACTGCAGAGAAATGCTTAGGTAGCCTTAGTCCAACAGACATGAGGACAGGAATCTGTGAGGTTCTTTTTACAAGATCAGCTATTCCCTGTTACCCCACTATGTGATCCTATTTTTTCATTATCAAGGGCTTGCCAGACGTGACACTGTCTCAAGACAGACACGTCTGAATGTCCACAGTGCTGATGTTATATATTAGAACATCCACAGAAAAACAGACTCGCAAGTAAATTTATAAAACTAGGTGACATGCAACAAAACCAAATCATGAAGGTACAGAGGAAGGTGAGAAAAGTTGCTGAGCATTTTACGTCTCTGAGCATATCTAAGGATACAGGAATGAGTAACCGGGACAATGAATGCTGCAGTCTGCATGGAGCCCTCTGTAGTATGTGGAGACATGACCATCCATCCTGTGTACTGATGTATTTTGCTAGGGACACGTAGACCACGTCTTTCGCGGTGCCATGCCTTTGTTGGATGTGCTGGCTCCCTGGCTGCTCCCCAGCGCTGGAAGTGCTGTCGGGAGTAAGGGATAAGACTCTCTGTCTGTCACAGGGCTTTCCTCTAGCCTATAGAAGGCAGGACACAGCCCTCCGATCATGGTACTTCTCTTTAGCTCGTGCATGACCTCCTTTTTAGTTCCTTGAACCTGTGCTTATATTCCTAGCATCATGAACTGCTTGAATCAGTCACTGACATTTATTTGGGCCCAACTATTATGGGAGTTCAGGAAATTCAGGTGTGTTTTCTCAGCCTTATGTCTCTCTTACATCCACCCCCACAATTTACATTTCTCTATCTCTGCTTTATAGTCTACTTACACGAATCCTACTAAAAGAAGACTCTGTCCAATATTTGCTAGTTTTCAGCACTCTGCAGCTTTGCACAAGCCTCTATATAGTTTGCCAGGTTGGCTGAATTTCGGGAAAACCTTAGGTGCACAGCTACACAATGTACTTTACTGGAGGTTTTGGAACAGTTCTCTTACCTTTCCTTGTTATTCTTGGTACTGTCCAGTGAAGTACCTAATCTGGTCTAAAACCAATTGTCAGCTTGGAAAAAAAAGTAGAGTCCTGCCAATAATTGACTTTCTGCAATTTCTGCTTCCATTTACACAGGGTTTGACTCCATTGGCACTAGAAGCAAAACATGGCACAGCCAAAGAGAAGTGGTTGATTGAAAGCCATCTCTGGGTATAGAATATCCTGCCCAGCGATGCAGCGCGAGCAAGGCACTGGAGTGCTGACATTCCCTACAGGGGAGGGGCATTCGGGTATGCTGAAAATAGATCCTTCTTGAGATGGAGATCAGGCAACTGCCTCACTTTCTGCCAGCTCTGGAGTTACGACTTCCCTTCCCCCATGCTGAGAGGGGCCAGAAAGGCCAAGCAGGTTCTTTCGACAGTTCGGATAAAACAAAGTTGAAATATCCCCACATCCTCAGTTTCTGGCTTGCCCCTTCCAAGACCTCCCAGATAAATTATCTTCCCTCTGTTCATTCTGCTGTGGAGGTGATTTTACATTTCAAGGGGGAATAACTGATACAAGTAACTATTCTGAAAGGAGCATTTACTGATAAGCAGTACAATCTTTATGCTACTATCCTCATCCAGTGTTGCCCACTGATACACGTAGTTGCAACACAATCACTCGTGCAGGCCCTGCTATGCCCACAGTAACACTTTCAGTAACCATAAAACTCTCATCGAGGCATTTTGGTATTTGGGCTCTAGCTTGTATTAAGTTCTCTTTGGTTAACGTATTAGGTGCTTTTTCCTTTTTTTTCCCCATGTCTGATGTTATTGCTGGACTCCTAGATTTCCCCTCCTGGGTCTTTGTCCCAAACTGTAAATTCTGATCCTGCCCTTCTGAAACTTCTCTACTCTGCCCAGTCTGAGTGGGTAATGTTAGTTATTGGCCTGGCTGAATCGTTTCTGGACTGGCTGGCAACTCTGCTTTCTCCCCAGAAAACAAAACAAAACAGAAGCATTTTCCAGACTACATTTCTTCAACATCTAAATGAGGAATTGTGAATTCTGAGATGTGTTAGTCGACATTAATATGTAATTATTCATGAATAATTTCTCACTTGCCACTGTTTCCATTACTATCTCCAGATTTCCTGTCAAGCTAAAGAAGACCATGATTTTAATAGCTGGTTGCTGGTACAAGGCATAGGTTTTCTGCTAAACCATTCTCTACTTTGGAATGCAGAATCCTGTATGCTTTGAATCTGTTCCTACAAGCCTCAGTTTCAGAATTAAGGAGAAGCTGGGTGTGGATCTGGGCATCTAAATTTTGTGGTTTGGCTCTGTCAGTACTCACACCTCCCCATTGAGCTTACCAAGGTCCAGTAATGTCCATTGTGGATGGTTTCTCAGCCTGTCTTTTTATTTCTATAGGGGGGTTCAAGAGATGTGATATTGTGTTTCGTAATTCTGTGGAAAGAGCTTAATGACACTTTCTAATTTTAAAATGGTTAACCTGACATTTTCAAAATTTTACGGTTCCAGGGTGCAGCAGAGCATACCACACCTGTATGAGAGCCAAAGCACCTTCATTTTAGTGGAGAACTTTAAACTGCTTTTAACTGAAAGTGAGTCTTTCTGGGGAGCTAGGCCAAAGGAAAATGAGTTTTGATAAAGAGAGAAAAAGTTTGTTCAAGAAAGTGTAAGAAGACTAAGTTCTTGCAGTTAAATGAGAAAGGCAATCTCAATTGTGTCAAGGTAATAACTTTTTTCCATTTTTCTTTGTACAGCACTGCAAGGCTGCATCTTTGTGTCCCTGTTCTTCTTATCCTTACTTTATGAGTCCCCTTCAGGCTCTTTAACACTCAAGTGCAATTGTGAATTTAGTCCTGAATTAGGAAGAGATAACAAATATCCACTAAAAACACTCCAAAGAGTAATGTGGTTGAAAATTCATGGCCGCTGGTAGAGTGATTATATGACATGGATTTATTTAAGTGACTATTTTGCAGTCATACAGCAGTTACATTTCACATAGTGTCTTGTCACTGTAAAGTGTGAGGGTGATTCTGTGTGTACTGGGGTTTAGAGTCTACATCTTTTAATTATACTTATGGTTAAGACTATGTCTCTCTCCAAATAGAGATGGGTTTTAATTGATCTCATAAACAAAACCCAGTCTATTATCCATTCTTTAAGTGACAGTCACCAATGTATGAATTTGCTTATTTTCATACTTCTCAGTTATATTTAATTTCCAGTGAAAATTCACCTTAGAGCTGTGCCAGAGATTTGTTTTGGAGTGATGTGTTGAAACATGAATCTTATTAGAGGCCATTTCTATTGGGGGCCTTGTGTAAGACATTGTACTCAAAGGGTCAGGAATCCTGAACAAGCCACGTCTACCCTTTTTGTCCTTGTGCTTAGGGCTTGAGAACTCCATATGTTATCAACATAAGCTTTTACTCATAGTATCTGTGAGAAAGGTAAACTGTGCCTGTATCAAGGGGCAGAATGTCCCAAACTCAGCCAGATAACTGCAAGGGAGGACCCTGCAGGCAGCTTCTTCTCGTTAACAGTGATTACATCACGGGTGTGCCCTCACCTATATCTGTAAGTGCATAAAGAAGCTTTCACATGGACATCCTTTATGAATAGGATAGGTGTTTTTCTTTTCTTTTTTTTTTAAGAAAGTTGTAGTAGCATGAATGACCTGAAAACAAGGAACCCCTCCACAGATGGGATCTGTGCAGTTGACCATGAGAAAATCTATTCTGGGTCCATCTGATGCTGCATGAACATGGGGTGCCCAGAGTCTGAAGGGATGTAAGTTTTATTCAGCATCTATGTTTCTCTTTTTATTCTGTCTTATCCAACTGACAGCCCCCCGCTGTCTCCTCCCCGTAATACACCACTGGATATTGAGATTTTGCAGCTTGTTCACACCTTTTCACCTCAGGCCATGATTGCATCTTGCGTTACTGTGAAAGCTGTTCTTTTGAGGGCTAATTAGAAAGATCATGTTCTTTTCTCAGGGGCAAAAATAACTATCTCAGTGGCTGAGGGCATCACTGATGTCTGAGGCTTAGAAAGTACAGGAATTATGAGAACAGACAGATGTACCGAGGCTTCCATGAGCTATGCTCCATTCCTGTTCTGTTCCTGGCTCAGGTGCATCCCAATCCCAATGTGTTTGCTGTGTGTGGAATCAGGAGTCTGTCCCTGGTTCTTCTCCCATGGACTTATGTTGCAGCTTTTTGAATGAAAGGAAACATTCTGTAGCCACTCTGTTGGTGGTGAGCAACCGTGCAGATTAACTGTGAGTGGTTTGAAGAATCCTATCCTTGTGTCTTTGGCCACCTGCTAATTTCACTTCGTGTTCCTACTTCTTGTGCAGTGAAATTCAGTCATCCATCCACTCTCTTTGTCCTTTCCTGATTTTACAGACCTTATCTTGTATCTGTTGGCAGTCTCTTCTCCAGCATGAAGGGTCCAAGCTGACTGGGCATTTTCAAGTCCTGAAGGATATTTCAGGTGCATGTGCCAGATGACACTGATTCGTATTTCCAGTTGGAGAAACCCCTGTGAGGTACTTGAAAATCTCTCTCATTCTAATTCATGCTTGTGTTGAAGAGATGAAAAAGTTGTCTGTCTCCCCAGTGTACATAAAGTGCATGATATTATTCTCAAAATTAACTTACCTATACTGGGGGAACCTAGTGGAACCTAGTTTGGTATGAAAATGTCTTAGCTCAGCAATTTCAATACAAACATATCTCCAAAAACCGCAGCTGAAGTGCCTATTTTTATGGTTATTGATATCACTGCGCTCAGGGGTCAGGTTTCAGAAGAAAGAATCTAACTTTTCGCTGACATTGTAGAATTTGAGGGGGAGGTCAGAGGTCTCTGGGAAGTGAAGCATTTGGCTCTACCAGCTGCATAGGGAATATGATCTAGGCCAAATATAAGAACTCGGGGATTTATGCATTTGTTTTGAATGTTAGAAGTTCATTTAAAGTGATGGTTCTTCTTACAGCCATACTCACATATGCCTGTCCCACACCATTTGTGGTATTCTAATGTTTCTCCTCTGGATTGGCCTTGCCATTGCTGTGCAGAGCCTGAAGCCTTCCTGGGGGGGAATCTGTGGGTGAATGTGTAGACGGACCAGTTTTTCCTCAGAGAGCTATGGACACTGTTGACCATGACCATGTCTACCCTTTTTTTTCTGTTTCATCATGCCAGTCCTCACATAAGCATATGAAACAAAATTCGTAGCACTCTCTGGTAAGAAAAGAGGATTTTGTGTGCCAGAGAGTAGACATTTTCTTCTTCTTCTGTGATATAATTGTTCCATAGATGCTTTTTTTCTCCACTGATGCTTTTGCACTGGGAGGTGGACCCATTTCCTTCTTTGATAGCAGAAGGTTGGCTTGGCACTGCAGTAGAAGAGTCATTTTATCTTGTTAGACTAACACTTACTGTTTTCTGTATAAAACAAAAAGAGGGAGGTCTCCTACATGGCATCATATTTCCATAGAGAATCAGGATCATAATGTGTTTGGTTCACGAGAAGTGTCTGCAGCAACATCTCTGTCCTCCGAGTCTTCAGTATCAGGGATCTTAAGAGGCACTAATGTGGAAAAATTATGGGGGAGTTTTATCCCCTGTACCTGAATGCTGTCATGGAAGATTTCACTTAGCAACCTACTTCATGCTCTAATTAGTTCTGTCCTTCTGTTCATTCTGGAATGCTACATCAATGCCAGAGAAAATAACATGTGCCCAGTGGTCACAGAAGAATTGCAGAAAAATGAGTTTTGCTACCAAGAACTTGACAATCTACCACAGACACTGGAGAAGACCAAGCTGCTGTTGACAGTGGCTTGCATTTAGCTCAAAGGAAGTTGCTGGGCTTCTACCAGTTCTCTCTTGCCAAAGCAGCAGTTCCTTCATGTCCTCAGCTGAGATGTTCATGGCAGTCCTGCCAGCAACAAAGGGCTTGTTAACATGCCCAGGAAACAATCCACACATTCAATGGCTACTTGGATTGTTTGGGAAGAGCCTGAGTGGCATGGCATCTACTAAACAGTGGATTATCTGCATAACAAGAAAGTTTGGCACCAAGGAGTTTGGCTTCCACATTATGCAAAGCATTTGGTCTACTTCCAGCACAGGCGAACCGTGCAGGGTGGTAGGAGGGAGGCATGCACAGAATGAGTAGTTCAGAGCCAGGACAGGGTACAGACTGGATCCTGATACTGGAACAGCTTTGTCTTACCAGAAAGGAGAAGGGAAAGGGAGGGGCTTGACCATAAGACTCAGAGGACAAAATGCTGGGAACGGGTTTCTTGAATTGTGACAGATGGCAAAAAGAACCCTTTTTAGGCTACATACAAGTATGCAAGAGAATGCATGTATGCGTGAGAGTGTATGTGTGTCTGTGGCAATATACAGGGGTTCACACACACATCTGCATATTCTGTTGCCTTGAGCCAAATGCAGTGCCATGTCTTTTGCTGGGAAATGTCCCCAAAACAAGGATGGTTGGCCTGTGGCAAAAGGCTGTTACCAATAGCCCTCAGATGGCATATTGAGCTGAACACTTTGATCGCAAACATGCCATTCTGGTTAGTTCCTTTCCTTTTTAATTTGATCAATTTGCTTTTCATCAAGCTTCCTCCTTGTCAGCACTAAGCAAGTAACACATGTGGCTAATACATAATAGGAATAGCGAGGTTTGTGCCTTTCCAGACAGGTCAGCCAGAGGAATGTCCCAAATATGTTTGTCATTCACTTGTTATCTTGGACACTGCCAGAATATTTTGAGCAGTAAAAGCCCCTGCAGCCTTGCCAGTTGAAGTAGGTCAGCTGGCAGGTTGGCTCCCTGGTAGGGAAACACTACTTTCCCCACGTCACAGTGCTCAATACCTGACTGTTTTCCACTTTAACAACAGTTTTCCTGTTGGCTTTGTTTCAGAGGTGGTTCTTGTCAGGGAACACGGCTGAATCTGGTAGTGTGACAGAGGCAAGACTGCCATGGTTCCAAGCCCATGTCCAACCAAGTAGAGAGGCTGAGCGTGTGTTCCTGGAAAGCACATGCACGCAGAACGCATATATGCAACACATATGTACGTATATACACAGATCAGAACAGGGCCAACATTCTTCAATGTCTTTATAAAGGCCTTAGGCTCAGGACTTGAGGGATTGCTTAGCAAGATGCTGATGACAGAAACCTGGGAGGAGCTGTTGACACTCCCAAGGGCAGAGAGGCTCTGTAGAGGGATTTGGACAAATTGGAGAACTGGACAATCACCAACCACATCAAGTTCGACAAGAGCAAGCATCAGATTTTGCACCTGGGACACGACAACCCTGGCTGTACAGACAGATGATGGGACAAGGTGCTGGAGAGCAGCTCCATGGAGAGCGATCTGGGGGGTCTGGTCAATGGCAAGTTGAACATGAACCAGCAGAGTCCCTGGAGCCAAGAGGGACCCGTGTCCTGGTGCACCCAGCACAGCACGGCCAGCCGGGCAGGGAAGGGATTGTCCCGCTCTGCTCTGCTCTGGGGCGGCCTCACCTGGAGCATTCACTGTGTGCAGGGCTGGGGACACAGGAGAAAAGGAGATAAAGCTGCTGGAGAATGTCCAGAGGAGGGACATGAACTTGGTGAAGGTTTGGAGGGGAAGCCGTGTGAGGAGCGGCTGAAGTCCCTGGGTTTGTTGAGCTGGAGCAGAGCAGACTGAGGGCAGAGCTCATGGGGCTGCAGGTTCCTCAGCAGGAGCAGGAGGGGCAGGGCTGAGCTCTTCTCTGTGACAGTGACAGAGCCCAGGGAACGGCAGAAGATGTGCCAGGGAGGGTCAGTGGGACATGAGGAAAAGGTTCTTCACCCAGAGGTGCTGGACCCTGAACAGGCTCCCCAGGGAGGTGTCACGGCCCCAACCTGACAGTGTTCAAGGAGAGACTGGACAATGTCCTCAGACACACGGGGTGACCTGTGGGGTGTCCTGTGGAGGGACAGGAGTTGGACTTGATGATCCTTGTGGGTCCCTTCCAACTCAGGACATTCTATGATTCTAGGTGAACACACTCAGCACTCACATAGATACAAACAGCACAAATGACCTCATCCTGTTCCCCTCTGACAGTTCAGGATGAAGGTCTGGTGGTGGCAATGCAAACACACATATGTACAAAGTAAATCTGACAGTATATGGACGTAGACATTCAGTGTGACTGGTAGCTGTCCCTGGTTCCCAGTCTTGCCAGGACACCAGGTCTGTTCCACATGGCTTGTAAGAACTCTGGAAATCCTTCCTGAAGAGGGACTGGGCAGCTGCTAAGATGCCTGAATTAATGGGAGGACTTTCCCTCTTTCTTTCAGGTAACCTGTGTTTGACTACCTACTGCCTCTATAAAAAGCAGTGTTTTCCTGCTTTGTTTACAGATACCATTTTTAGGGTGTGGTTCAATGGTTTCTCTCTCATTTCCATTAGTTACCATTGTTTATTGTGCAAAATAGACTTCCCCACTTCCCCTGTTCCTTTGAGTTACATCTACCTGCAGCCTGTGAAGTGTTTCATATCTCTGGACCTCAGCAGCTCCAGTTCTCTGATGACTGTATGGTTGGGTTTTTTTTTTTGCAGTTGTCACAAGAAAAAATAAAAAAGTGTCCAGTTCTTATAAATCTATGGATTATTTAGTACAACACTTTATTTGAGAGACATTCCCCATGGGATTTGCAGCTTGCGAGTGCTGTTGTCGGCTGTGCTCTCAGTATGAGCAGGGCATGCTGGAGGGATCAGTGCACCCTGTGGACCCCAACGAACCATCTGTCAGGGAATTCCCAGCCTCTGCCGCAGCAGCATTTCTGCTACCCGCTGTGTAAAATGAGAGCTTCCAGGAATGTTAGCACCAAAAATACCAGAATTGCTGAAACGCTGAGCGTTCAGAGCGAGACTTCTTATCCCAACACTTCCCAACACTAAGATGCAGCTGGGCACTGGACTCTGGAGATGGTAGGACACACTTTTCTTATTAAAACATATCTTTCTCCTGTTGACTAATGAGATGCAAACTTTTACTATGTCCTGCAGGAAGCATGTAGTCCAAAATGGTGATGTTGTGCTATGTAGTTAAAAAAACTTTCCCATAGTGAGCATGAGATAAAATTAGAGGTATTAATTGATTTTTGAGGAAAACAGATTGATGAACAGAACTACCAGAAACTTAAAAATATTCAGGAGGAGACATACAGAATGAGTAGATGGCAATTTGGGCCCTTCATGACATTAGCCATGTCAAAGGTAAGCTAGCATTTCTGGGGCTAGAAGTTGCTTGTGAAGGCTGCCCTGTCCCATGCACCAAAGCATGGAGGGACTGTGAAGATCTTTCTGTCTCCTAGTTGTATTTCCTTTACTGTGCTCCAAGGTTAATTTTTGTAATGCATTTGCAGCATAGCTTAATGTTGGAGAGAAGTCTGCCACATAAGTACATAGAGTGTATCACACTTATCATGTCTTTCAAAAGAGAGAGCAGGAACAGAGAGGCTGGGATTCCACAGGTAGCTCAATATGTCTTAACTGTGAAGTGGAAAAGAAGGTAAAAAATAATACCTGGGCAGATGCTGAATGAATGTCGAATTTGCATAGTTACTTAGGCTCCTCTTACCTTTCCAGCAAGTACCAATGGAAGAGAACTGGACAGTGGGTCCTGGGTGAGAACATGACATTAAGAATGCCCTTTCCATCACTCACTAAAAGCAGCTGAGGAGCTCGTGTTACAGAGCAGGTGAGTGAGGTGAGAAGGCTGGGTGGTCTCTGGGTAGAAAAGGCAAAAAGAGAGACAACAGGTGGTAGAAGGAGTTGAAAAAGGAGAAGGAATTGGAGTAAAGGGAAATCTGGCATACTAGTATAGTATAAGCTTGAGAAAGTGTTATTCCCCCAGAAAACGTCTGAGAACATGTTGATCCATTGCAATAGCTGACAAATAGCAGAGGTGGCATAATGTCAGCTGATTAAATGGTTTATATGCCTTGTGTTTGAATGCTATGAATGGAAGGAACATGCATATACCTTTTGTCTGAGTGGTGGCTGTACTCTTCCTAGGTACTGTCACAAATTATTTATAATCTGAACACCAGTCTGAAGACCCAGAACATCTCCTGACAACAGAATGAGGTGTGTGCAGTTACAAACAGAACTATTATGCATAATCTTGTATTATCTTTTTCCATACCCGTGTCCCCATTACTTCCATGAGGGTCCATCCACAATCTCAGATCACATCTGTGAAATACATATTTTTCTCTCTGCTCATCCTAGGTGTTTTCTTGTTTGATTTCAGTGGTTCTGTATTGCAATGTGGAGGCATGGACATAGTCCATCTTTCATTAAGATGAGATTTTTGGCTACCCAAGGCAGGTGTCGTTCAGGATGGGACAAACATTAAAGAGCGTTTTGGAATGCTGTGATTTCACATACCAAGAAAAATATGGAACATTTCCAAGAGCACTTATGGATGGGAAAACTTCCTGCCAAGCTTAAATTCTAATACTCTCTGTACTCAGGAAAGTGTGTGCCATGAAGATCATCACATTTAGGCTGTGTGTATCTAAAATTATTACCAGCTTTCAAAGTAGTAGTATGTCGTGCAATACACAAAGTGCAACCTGTTCTTTCTTGTTTGCTTGCTTGCTTTCTCTCTCTCTTCCTAGTTTTCTCTTTTCCTCCCTCCTTTCCTCCCTCCTTTCCTCCCTCCTTTCCTCCCTCCTTTCCTCCCTCCTTTCCTCCCTCCTTTCCTCCCTCCTTTCCTCCCTCCTTTCCTCCCTTCCTTCCTCCCTTCACTTCGAGAACTGGAAAGCTGAATCTGTCATTGGTGACAATAAATCTCTGTAAGGATCTTCTTTCTGCAGGTCAGAAATACCTTCTTCTTAGTTTAGTGCCTCTTATACAACTCATATTTTTGTGCTCAGGAGACACAACTAACTCTTTCAGAATTTAAGGTCAGAGAACTCCATAGTCCACTTGCAGCAGCAGCTCTGGTGGCGTTCACCAGCTGCATCTATTTTAAACCTTCCCTTAGAGATGTTCCATTATGCCTATTATGGACCCATGTTTTTCCCAAGATCAGTTACCTTCGCATCAGCACTTGTGAGGTCACAAGCTATCTGACTCCAGAAATAGTCAATGCAAAATGACTCCTGTCCTCCACTTAAGACAGCAAATTACAAAGTGAGCAGGAATTAGTTTTCATTACCCCTCCCATTAATACTCCAGTCTGATTGCAAGAAATCTCCAATCCTGCTTTCCAGGATGGCTGGTGGCAGGGCCAGGTCAACCCAGTGCAATGTGTTGGACTTCTCTCCATTTCCTACGTATGCAACTTGAAGTAGATAATTGGACCAAGATGTTGTCATTTGAGGAACCTGTAATGTTACCTTCCATCAGCTGAACGTTTAAGAACAAATTCTTAAGTCATGATTTCTTACAGGTGAGAGATAAGCCCAAACATTTTCAAGTGCTTCAAGTGCACAGTGATTCTGGGGAGACCTTATTGTGGCATTTCTGTACTTGGAAGGGGCCAATAATAACCATGGGGACAGACTTGGACAAGGGGTGATGGTTTTAAACTAAAGGAGGGGAGATTCAGGTCAGACATGAGGAAGAGAATGCTTACACTGAGGATGGTGAAACACTGGCCCAGGTTACCCAGAGGAGTGGTGGATGCCACATCCCTGGAGACATTCAAGGCCAGGCTGGACTGGGCTCTGGGCAACCTGATGTAGTTGAAGATGTCCCTCCGCATGGCAGTGGGTTGTTGAACTAGATGAGCTTTGAATGGCCCTTCCAACAGGAAGTGTTCTATGATTCCTCCACAGTCAGGCTAGGTTGTTCATTTTGGATGGTCACTGTAATATTGTCCAAAGGGTACAGGGATTTTAGGCATCCAAATATGGTGTACAAAGTTGTTGTGGTCAGCCAGCAGCTTTAAAAAGATACCCACGGAGCTAGAAATATTTCTCCATGCTTTTTCTGAGCCACAATTGCAAGGCACTGACTTTGGAATTCAAGTTTTGTGTTTGGTATTGTTTGTTGAAAGAAATATGTGCTTTAGAACAGAAAAAATCCTTTGCTGTCTTTCAAGGTGTGGCAACAAAGGTGTTGTCTGGAAAGAACGAACCCCAGCCATTTCATGGGACCATAGTGTGGGAAGGGAGAGGGCTGAGGTGTGGTTTCTCTTTTTTGGTGCTCAGATATTGCTGGCCATGATGCAGCTTTCACAGCTTCACACATAAAGATGCTGTCCCTCAAGAGCATCACTTACACAGGAGTCAACACAGGGTGTCACCTGTTCCTTGAATATATTTAGCTGCTGCCTAGCAAACTACTTCCATATTTAGTCATAACATGGGAGGATTCCTTGGGTGTAAACCTCCCCATGCCTGGGAGAAGGAGGACCTCCCAATCCTGAATGCTGTTGCTGCAAACACCCTGACTGCTGTGGTCTGTGCAAACGGCTTCCTTCCTGCTGTCTCCTCCCCTCCTCACCTCCAACCATTCCAGCTCTTTTCCCTAGCAACTTCACAACTCCTTAAAGTACTCCCTGGAAATGTAGTGATGGAGTGCTAGTGAGGAACACTGAGGGAGCCGTAAGTGTCCATGTAGTAAAAGGTAGCCAAGTCTCCTTTACCATTCCTGACATCTGCTTGTAGAATCTGCCCCTAGCTGTTACATGATGCACCAGCGTCCAGTGCTGTTTGATATTTTAAGCTGCCCTCCTCCTTCTAGTGCAGGTATTAAGCAGTTTCCTCTGTTAAATACCTGTTTCAGATAAATGAAGCACTAAAGTGTTATTTTGAGGTCTCAGTGTGTAAAATGCTCTTGACTCCCAGGATGCGGCACCAGTGGTGCCTGCTCTCTGCTCAGACTGCACAGCCCCCTCGTGGCACTGATGGCAATGTCTGGGGTTGGAAACGATCCTTTCTGCCTGGAGTCTCTTCCTCATGGCCAGATTTTCCTCCTATTTGTTTTGTCAACACATTATATTCTGCTTATAATTGTTTACATTGTTGCGCCATGTGGGATGAAAAATAGTCAGTGACTGTTGGCTCCTTCTTTCTAGCCATTGTTCAGTTCACTTATACAACAAATGTCCTATATTGCTGCAAAAAGCAGTCAGGAAGAACTGGTTGATAGTGTGTGGCTACCATGTTCAGTGTTTTCCTTTATTCTCAGAGAGTCAGACCTGGAGGTTTCTTCCATGCGGTCATGTTCCCAGAATTGTTCTCATTTTAAGTTTTAAATAATAAAAATTAGTTCCTTTCATTACGTAACCTTGTAAACCTTACAAAATACAGGTTTACAATTTCTCTTCTTATAGAAAGCAATTCTAACTTTAAATTACAATTACATTGCTGGAAAACACTGTAGTGTGGTGAAAACTAATTTATTTGCTCTGATGGTTTTAACTGTTAAAGTAACTGTCATAGAACAGTTTCTAGATCTTGCTCTAGCAAATAAATAGATTTCTGGAGATAACTCCTGAAAATTAATTGTTTAAAAATGCCTCAAACTTAGGTAACTGCAGAAATGAGTTACAACAAATCAAAAGCACTGCTTCTGCTCTGCATGCAAAGGAATCTACCATCTTTATTCTCTACACATTGACAGGATTCCAAAGACTAATTACAGAAGAAGGTGACCAAGAGATTCACATTTTGTGCATCCCTCAGGTCACTTTTTTGCCTTATAGCATCCTCACTCTTCCTCTCCTATCTTCTTGCCATGAAACTCCCGGCTCTTCACTCGGAGCTTGTTGACCTGCGACTCTGCAATGTCAGCCCGCTCCTCGGCTTCCTCCAGCTCGTGCTGGATCTTGCGGAACTTGGAGAGGTTGACATTGGATAGTTCCTCCTGTGCGGAGAGAGGGAGTTGGTGGTGATGGGCCCAGGGCAGGGCTTCCACTTCTGCTGCAGCTCAGCCTTGTGTGGCTCTGGGACGTCTCAACGAGAAGGTCCAGAGCTCCATCCCCCACCCACTGCTGCTTGCACCTAAACCTCACACAGACCTCCTCCTCCTCCCTTACTCAGGACCTCACTGGGACAAGCTTCATCGGTACTGTGTGACTACTGAGGAACTAATTCATCACTAGAGTGCGTAATTTGTGTACTTATTCTCACACTTCTTTCATGCTCATGTATCAGGAAGGTTTGTCTCAATAACAAATATCCTAAAATGCTTGATTATCAATCCCTGGCATTTTCCAAATTTATATTATTCACCTCCTCAGCACCTGTGTGACAGTCACAGAAAGCAACAATAGTCCATTCTCCAACCAATACTTACAGCCTCCTCAGCTTGTCTCTTGTAGGATTTCACCTTCATTTGCAGTTTGTCCACCAGATCCTGGAGCCTGAGAACATTCTTACGGTCTTCCTCAGACTAGAGAGGTTGGTAAAAAAGAAAGAGAGTGAATTATTGGCTTCTCCACACCACAAAATAAAATTTCCCCTTGGAGTTCATCTGAAAAGCTTTGGCTTCCTGGTATGACAATGTGTGAACCCAAGGAGACCTCCTGCCTTACCTGGTAGGTCAGCTCCTTCACTCTCCTCTCATACTTGCGCACACCCTTCACGGCTTCAGCGCTGCGCTTCTGCTCAGCATCAACCTCCGCTTCCAGCTCCCGCACCTGCAAGGACAAGCCCATCTTTGGAGCTTCCCTGATGGCTGCTTATGTGACATGTTCACTCATGGACAAAGAGCAGCCCTACGCACTCTGGCCTCCAGCTTCTGGATTTGCTTCTTGCCTCCCTTCAGGGCCAACTGCTCAGCCTCGTCCAGACGGTGCTGCAGGTCCTTCACCGTCTGGTCCAGGTTCTTCTTCATCCTCTCCAGGTGGGCGCTGGTGTCCTGCTCCTTCTTCAGCTCTTCTGCCATCATGGCTGCCTGATGAGAGCAAAGGGTCAAGTCCATTTGGGGGCTGGACACAGTTTGAAGGAGAACATATCCAGCATCATCAATGAAAGGAGCTCCTGACTCACATCTGTGATGGCCTTCTTGGCCTTCTCTTCAGCATTGCGGGCTTCCTGGATCGTATCCTCCATTTCACTCTGAATTTGGGTAATGTCTGTTTCCAGCTTCTTCTTGGTGTTAATCAAGCTGGTGTTCTGTAGAGGGAAAACCACAGTGTTTTGTCCAGTGGACTTTTACCATATTTAGAAGAAAAAGAATTCCTCCTTTATTTAAGGTTTTATGAATGTTTCATGTGAAGAATGTGTACTGCTGATTATTGGCAATAGTAGATTGCTGAAGTGTCAGTGACATGCAGCTGTCAAAAAATGAAAATAGACCTAATGGTCTGTTCAGTTCTCTAAGAACTGTAGATATTATATCTATTCAACCCTACAACTTACTTGAGAGTGGAGGAGCTGCACACGTTCGGTGGCATCCAGAAGCTCCTGCTCAGCCAGTTTCCTCGAACGCTCCGTCTGCTCCAGAGCTGCCCGTAGCTCCTCAATTTCAGCCTGCAACAGGTTTGCTCTGCGCTCCACCATGGCCACCTGCTCCTTCAGGTCCTCCTGTGTCCTCAGGGCATCATCCAAGTGTATCTGGGTATCCTGAGAAAAAGAGAAATTGCAAGGTGGCAGTGTGTGCTTGCGTACCAAAACTGTCAGAGATGTCTCCTCTCTTTCAGCAGCTTTGCTGAACGGACCTTGAGCACTCCCTGGGTGTTCCTCAGGTTCTTTTGTGCCTCTGCAGCCACACGGTTGGCATGGCTCAGCTGGATCTCCATTTCATTCAGGTCTCCCTCCATCTTCTTCTTCAGCCGCAGGGCTTCATTCCTGCTCCTGATCTCAGCATCCAGGGTGCTCTGCATGGACTCCACAATTCTGAGGTGGTTTCTCTTCATCTGGTCAATCTCCTCATCTTTCTCTGCTATTTTCCTGTCAATCTCTTACTTCACTTGGTTGAGCTCAAGCTGGAGGCGCAGGATCTTCCCCTCTTCATGTTCCAGGGAGGCCTGGGCAAGTGGACACAAGCATTTGTAACAGCGAAAAAGATACTGTTCCTTTCTAATCAATTAAAGCATATTTCACAAAATCTCAGCTAACTGCACTCTCCAGCCAGAACAGAGGGGGACCAAACATTTTTCGTCATGTGTCCCCATTGCTTATATTTTTAGTGCGGACACCAAAGATTATGGGCCTGTACCTCAGCTTCCTCCAGAGCAGCCTGGATTTCAGATTTCTCCTGCTCAATCTGCTTCTTGACTTTCTCCAGCTCATGAATCGCCTTTCCTCCCTCTGCAATCTGCTCCGTGAGGTCGGAAATCTCCTCTGTGGGAACAACCACCAATGGCATGGTCAGGCACAGAGCGCAACGGGAAGGGCCCTGTCACACCAAGGTGACAGACATCCCTGCCCACCTGCAGGCACAGACCCATGTGCAGCGGTGCGTAGTGCTGGACAGGAGAAAGCCCTGCCAGGAGCAGAGGGACGGGCACTTACGCTGCAAGTTCTTGTTCTCCCGCTTCAGCGTTTCCAGGTGGTCCAAGGACTCCTCATAGGCATTCTTCATCTTAAAGAGCTCCGTGCTGAGAGATCGAGCCTCCTTCTGGGAGGCTTCCAGCTCAGCCTGTGTCTCCTCGTACTTCTGCTTCCATTCTGCCAGGATCTGAAGAGAAACCAGGTGTGAGTTTGGATGTGGCCATCAGGAGGGGATGCTCTGCTCAGGAACCCCAGGTCTGGAGCCCAAAAGACCTTGTCAAAGTTCTTCTGCTTCTTATCCAGAGCTGCGCAGGCAGCGTTTGATCGCTCCACATCAATCATCAGGTCCTCCACTTCATTCTGCAGCCTCTGCTTTGTCTTTTCCAGGGAGGCACATTTGGCATTCACAGCTTCAACATGTTCCTCTGCCTCCTGCAGGCGCTGTGCCAGCTTCTTCCTGGGAGGAGACAAGCACAGCTCCAGGTGAAGAAGCAGATATTCATAATATGGTGCTTTTCTCAACAGTGTGCTTTGCCACTTCACAGTCTGTGGACCACATCCCTCTTCTATTTGTCCACATACTACATGATTTCTGTCCGTTATTCTCTGCCTCCTATACATATTTGCCTTTATCTTTTTCTTTTCCCTCCCACATGCATTACTGGATGTCTTTGCTATGCTTATGCCACCCCAAAGCAGAGCATTGGTTTCTTCCTGACAATATCATGGTTGTCTCCTCAGACTTCTGTCCTTAGTCTGCCATCCTTCCCCACGTACTTGGCCTCCTCCAGCTCCTCTGTGCGCTGAATAGCGTCAGTCTCGTATTTGGTTCTCCACTGGGCCACTTCGCTGTTGGCCTTGGACAGCGCACGCTGCAGCTCCCCCTTGGCTTCCTGCTCCTCCTCATATTGTTCCCGGAGCAAGTCACAGTCGTGGCGAGCAGACTGCAGGGCGTGCGCCAGGGCACTCTTGGCCTGTAGGAACAAGAGTATTTGGACAATGAATGGAAATATCCTTGGAAATCTCCTGACTGAGGTGTTACTGGACACTGGTTTATCCATCTATGCAAAATGACAATACAATGACTGGGGAAAGAACCTGGTATTGCCAAAGGAAATAATGGGGAAGCTCCAAGTAATAGCTAACATGAGAAGACTTGGACTGAAGTAGCTGTGGTATTATTTGTGTCTTATCATAGTTTTTTAGTTGTGTAAGTGTCTGAAACACATGTTAGAGAGGAGAAATCTAATACATAACACAGGATATGGATATTTCATACATTTATGACAAAACCTTCTCACCTTTATCTCTTCCTCTAAGTGCCTCTTGAGTTCCTCAATCTGTTGTGTGAATGCCTGCTTGCCTCTTGACAGCTGAGAAACCAATGCATCCTTCTCCTCCAGCTGGCGTGAATATTCACCTGGAAAAGTTTGCAAACACACAAACATTTTATTGCCATTGACGACAGTATTGTGGACTTTTGTGACTCTAAATCCAAATAGTTAGCAGAACTTCAAAAATCTATTATCCCGTTCCAGACATTTCTCATTACAGGGTAGACAAGGCATGTTGGACTGACCTAGAAGGTTCATTTCTGCATTAACTCTCTGACATTATTCATTTGAACATCAGCCATGTGAATGTCTCACCTGACTCGGTCTGCAGACGAGCTCTTTGAGCATTGAGGTCATTGACCATGCGCTGATGTTCTTCTTCCTTTGTTTTAATCTCACTTAGCTGATCTTCCAGTGTGCGGCACATCTTCTCCAGACTTGCCTTGTGTCAACATACAGAAGGGGAAGGATTAACCATTCACACTCTCAGAAAGAGCAGGCACAAGAAGTTGCATTGTAGAGAATTTCAATGGGACAAAAACATCAGTAAAGTGTTCATGTACCTTGGCTTTGGAGACAGACTCCATGTTACTGGCCAAGTCGTCAATCTCCATCTTCAGCTCGCTCTTCTCCTTCTCCAGCTTCTGCTTCACTCGCTGCAGGTTGTCGATCTGCTCCCCAAGCTCAGCTGTGCTGTCCGCGTGCTTCTTGCGCAGGGCGGCAGCCGTGGCTTCGTGCTGCAGCGTGGCCTCTTCCAGGTCGCGACGCATCTTCTGAAACTCTGCCTCACGCTTCTTGTTCATCTCAACCTGAGCTGCTGTAGCCCCTCCTGCTTCCTCCAGGCGCTCGCTGATCTCCTCTAGCTCCCTGGAGAGGTCAGCGCGATGCTTCTCGGCTTTTGCCCGAGAGGTTCGCTCGGCCTCAATTTCCTCCTCCAGTTCCTCAATACGGGCCTGTGGAACATTAGGGACCCTTCATACCCAGTCCCTCCTTCTACCTGACCTGAGACTGGGAGAGAGAGGGGAAGGAACAGAGACTTGCCTGAAGCTCCTTGATCTTCTTCTGTAATTGCATGCCCAGGGATTGCTCATCCTCGATCTTGCTCTGGATCTGGCTGATCTCAAAGTCTTTCCTGTGGGCAAATAAAACCATGTTAGAGATCAGGGAAAAAAGACAAGCACAACCAGCCCAGCACTCAGGTGCCCCACAGCCACACTTACTTCTTCAGTTTCTCATCCAGCTGCTGCTTATCATTTTCCAAATCCATTATATTGTCATGGGCCAGCTTCAGGTCTCCTTCCAGTTTCCTCTTAGCTCTCTCAAGGTCCATGCGCAGTTTCTTCTCTTGCTCCAGGGACCCTTCCAGCTAAAGAGAAGAACTTCAGTGCTCAACTGGTGGTGGTTGACTGTAACAGCCTTAATCTCCTCCTATACATTTGTGCTTACATCGTCCACTTGCTGCTCCAGCTTGGTCTTGGCTTTGGTCAACGTATTGACTTTGTCCTCTTCTGCCTGCAGGTCATCCAGTGTCTGCTGATGGGCCTCTTGGAGGGCTTTCTTCTCTTTTGTCAGCTTGGCGATGGTCTCATCCAGGGCTGCCATCTCCTCTGTCAGGTTTTTCACCTTTGAGAAAAAGAGAGCAAGTGTCAATAAAGGAAGTACATACAGAAGTCCTGTAACAGCACAGTGCTCTTCTCTGGAGCACAAGTGACATGATCTGCCTGATACCTTGTTTTCAGTGGCATGTTTTTCCTTCTCAACCTTGGCCAATGTTAACTCAAGGTCATCAATATCTTTCTTCAGCTCTGAACATTCATCCTCCAGTTTCCTCTTCTTGGCTGTCAGCTCAGCATTGATTTCTTCTTCATCTTCTGCTCTCTCTGTTAGCTCCTTGATTTTGGCTTCCAGCTGGATTTTGGTTTTGATGAGCTGGTCACATCTTTCCTCAGCATCAGCCAAGCTATCTGCTTCCTGATAGGGAGACATAGGTTTTCTTTTTTAACAATATTTAGAAGTTTATCTTCTTCATCTTTTATCTTACTAAATTGACATACATAAAAACCATATCTGAAATAGCCCTTTCACTCAAACAGTTAAACAATGATTTCCGTTTTTCTGTTTGCAGGACACCCCTGCTCAAAAGGAGTTGGGGGTTCAGGTACAACCCTGTCCTGAGTATTTCAACTTGGTTGGCTATGGAAGGCTTCGTCCTCAGAAAGCAAGAACACTGATTCCCACTTGGAGATCCCTATCTCTGTACTGGCTGCTAGAGGGCTCACCATGCTGCTGAGAGACACCAGTTTCTGCAGCTTCACAGTAAACATGATGCATGATTCAGCAAATATCTGACATCTGGTCATCTATAGCCTGAGCTTTTGCTTGCAAAAGAGTAATCTGAAAGAATAAACTCTTTTTATGAGTGGGAAATAAATGGTGATACTCACCGCCTGCACTTGAAGCTGCAAATCATTTTTCTCCTGCAGCAAAGAAACCATTTTCTCCTCCAGCTCCTTCCTCTTTGCTTCAGACTTTGCAAGATCTTCCTTGGTTTTCTCAAACTCTTCCTTCATGTTGGCCATCTCCTTCTCCGATTCTGCGCTCTTCAGCAAGGGCTTGATCTTGAAGAACAACTTCATCCAGGGCCAGTGCTTCACATTCATGAAGGACCGAACATTGTACTGGATGCAGAAGATGGACTCCCTGAAGCATAATTAAAATATACATTGAATATTTTCAGTATGACAAGTGTTAAACACTTTCCCCCAAGTACAGTGACATTAACTGAAGATGTACCTTCTCTGTACCATTCTCTGGAACTCCACTCTCATCAGGAAGCCCCTGCACAAGGCTTGTGTGCGGGTGATGAGCTGTGCCAGCTTCTCATCCCTCATCTCCTCCAGCAGTCCCAGCAGCCCAGCTTTGAAGAACACCTTGAGAAAGGGAAAGTTGCAGTACATCATTGTCAGGTAGAGCAAAGCACAGGCACACAGGGGGTGAAACAAGAGGGGGTTGTACCTTGGTGTGGCCAAATTTGTACTGGGTGTGGTCCACATCGATTGACCCAAGAAGCTTCTCAGAAGCCTTCTTGCTATCGATGAACTGTCCCTCTGGGATGGCGCTGGCATTAAGCACCTTGTACCTGTGGAAAGAGAGCAACTATGAATGAAAGCAATATCAAGTCACAAAGTTATACAGTTTATTGAGATTAACAGCAGTCTTTGCATCAGAATAAGGCTGAGCAAGTTGGAATTTCACTCCTTGTTTAGAGATACAGTTATAATGAAGAGCTAATCTGGTTAAGAAATCTGTCTTTAGGTGATCAGTCATAGATGAAAAGAGGGCACTGATCTCCAGCCATTTCAGTCTTCTCTCCTTTTCACTTAAACTACACTGTAGAAAATTGCTACTATGTGCACAGGAGGAAAATATCTTCCCTTGAAACTTACAGCTTTTAATCTTGTAATCACTGGCTTGTGTATCTATTGTGCTTCCATACTCAGAGACACTGGCAAAGTTCAGTTCTGCGATGACCAGCAATCAGTGAGAACAAATCAATTATCTCTTCATTTAATAGCTCTTACCTCTGTTTAAAGTCAGCATAGAGGACTCTGCTGGGGAAACCTTTCCTGCAGATTCTGATGCCTTCCAGCACGCCGTTACAGCGCAGCTGGTGAAGTACCAGCTCATGCTCCATGGCACCTACCGATTCAGAGCATAAGTGAATACCATAGTTTGCAGTGCAGAGGACAATGGCTTTATCAGAGGAAATACTTTTTCTGCTTGAGCATCTTACCAGGTGTTTTTGTTTCATTTGGGATGATGCAACGGACAAAATGGGGGTGAGTGCTCCGTAGATTGGTCATCAGCTTGTTTAAGTTCTCCTGTGAGACCATGATTTAGCGTGTGTTTATATTAAATATGGAAAATGTAACTCTTAGATAATTTGAAGGTTGCATAAATGGCCTATCAATGGTGATGCACTGGGCTGAAAAATGTCAACTGATGATTTCTCAATCAATAACTCAGTCCCTTCTGATTCTGAACATTGAACATTACCTTTTAGGATATGAAAAATGTTGCCATCAACCCAATGGGAGATAGAGGGTGGGTACTTCATAGTTTTCTTAGAAAATACATGTTTATTTTAACTATAAGTTCAGGACTTTATAGTATTTTTTTCATGCCTTAAGATTTTTATTTTGGTTTTTAATAAGGATCTGAACAAAAGTTTTTTGTTATTTTACTGTGGTTGAGGAGTTGAAAGATCAGTGAAATTCTACTTTGCATATATGAAAAGATATAGCATTTACTTACCCGGAAAAGAGCTGACACAGTCTGGAAAGAAGAACCCTTCTTCTTGCCTCCCTTCTTTCCACCACCACCACCACCACTAGCCTCTGATAAAATGAAGATAATGATACATTTATGGCTTTTGGGCCCATTCATAATTTTTCAGAACCACTGTGCACCAAAGAGATGACATTCCAGAGAACTGACCTGCCTCTCCACCAGCAGAGGCAAAGAGTAAGGCCAGTGTCTTCACAGATGATTTCTGGTACAACCCAATGACGGTTTCATTCAGGGGGTCCTTGTTCTTCTCCAGCCAGCCAGAGATGTTGTAGTCCACTGTGCCAGCGTAGTGCACCAGGGAGAAGTGAGCCTCAGCCTTGCCTTTACCAGGTTTGGGCTTCTGGAAGTTGTTGGACTTGCCCAGATGTTGGTCATAGAGCTTGTTCTTGAAAGAGGTGTCAGTTGCCTTGGGGAACATGCACTCCTCTTCCAGGATGGAGAAGATGCCCATGGGCTAGGAGAAGCAGCAAAAAATAACACTGATAAAATACAGATGTACGTTCAGAAGGAGACCACAGTAAGGCACAGGGAACAGAAATGCATTCAACATTTGTATAAAAAGTGGATCAAGTCTTTTGTTAAGTTTTGCACATGCGGTTCTAGATAAAATATGAATTTCTGTCTGAAACAAATATATTTCAGAACTGACAGTGTCACAATAATAATGAAAAGTTATCTAAATAATATGGTAGCTGATGAATCATAATGGGATTTTAAATATTTGCACTGTTATTTTCCAATGTAAATTTGTATAGCTGAAGGTGCCTTACTAAAATCTACCTTGTTCAACAGATCACTAGGTATTTCAGCTACTGCATGAAATCCTATTTTTTATTTGTCTCTTCTCATTCTTTTACAAGAGGATGTTACATAAAATAGTGTCAGCTTGTAGTGATGGTTTTATTAATCCCTGTTTCTGCAGTACCTTTTTACTCTACGCACCTATGATTTTACTTAGAAGTTGTGTTTCAGAAATCACAGTTTTAATAATGAAACCATAGTAATAGGACTGAAAATTGTGTGTATTTCTGAAAAGAGATCTTTCATCTTTGTAGACTGGAAGACCATCAAATTTTGTGTGATCACTTTAAGTCTTCTATGGCCAGACAACCAAAAGTACAGTTATTTGTTTTTAAATGCATAATGTAGCTAACGGGTCACTTAAAGGCACTTCATTTGTAGCCTACTTACAAAGGTCCTTAGAAATTATTTTCAGTGAAAAAGTACTTTTTGAACACAAATAGTCAGGAACATAAATGGATAGTAATAGGTTTGTAAAGCATTAGGGCAAAAAATAAGGCTGAATAAAAATCCTGTCAATTCTGTCACAAAGAAATAACAAAATCTTATAAGTAATCAACATACTTTTTCAATGAGCTCAATGCAGGCAGCCAGGTCCATCCCAAAGTCAATGAACTCCCATTCAATTCCCTCCTTCTTGTACTCCTCCTGCTCCAGCACGAACATGTGGTGGTTGAAGAACTGTTGCAGTTTCTCATTGGTGAAGTTGATGCACAGCTGCTCCAGGCTGTTGAACTGCTCGGTGCAAAGACAAGATTTACTCATTCTCATGATGAATAATTGCCTTTTTCTGTGCACTCAGACTGCCTTCCAGGGATGCCCAGTTAAATATATGTTAATGTTAAAACATCCCATTAACCATTTTAAAGAGGTTGGATTCTTTTTTCTTTGCTAGCTCAGTGATGTTTACATGCAAAATTTATTTTTAAATCAAATTCCAAAATGATTTGGTAGTCTTATCCCTTTCAGAGTGGAATTTACTTCACTCTTTTTTCTTGTATTGTGTAAATTTTCCTATTGCCCTTACAAAAAAAAATAGACATTATCTGTGTCTGCACTAATGGAAACCAATGCATTTTTCCTTTTCAAATCACCGTTTGGCCCTTCAGAACCAGAAGATACATATTGCTGTCTTTTTCCAAAGCCTCAGCACAAGCTTTTGTAGGACTTAAGTCTACCTTTCTCTTCCTACATTCCATGACATTGTATCTTTGGTACTTATGTGCTGTTTGCCAGTGGATTTTTTCAATACTAACCCCAAATTATTGAAAAGCTACGTTTGTGCTAATTATGTAAACAGCAGCTGCTTATTCCTTGTGTATCACATAAAGCTGTTACACACAGATCCATTGAAGCTCATGGATTGTGCTGAAGAAAAAGTAGTGACACATACAAGGAAGGAAAGCATTTCCAGGAAAAAAAAAATGAACTTTTTAAACAAAAATGTAAAACTTGATTTGACATTACAAGTGAATAGAATGTTTTTAAAAAACCCCAAACACCAAAAAACAACAACAATGACAAAACCCAACAAAAATCCCCACCATAATTCCCCAGAGTCTCTTAAGCCCTGATTGCCTTTTCAATATTTTACTATGATTTCTGTGGTACTTGCATCAAAGATCTCAAAGCCAGCAATGTCCAGGACACCAATGAAGTACTGTCTGGGCTGCTTGGTATCCAGCTGTTGGTTGATGCGAACAACCATCCACAAGAACATCTTCTCATAGACAGCCTTTGCCAGAGCACCTACTGAATTGTTCACCTAAAATGAAGAAGAATGGAGCAGAATAAAAATAATATCCAGAGCAAATAGTAAGTGATGCAAGGCAGATGTTCCCAGTCACCAACTGGTTCTTACCTGCTGCACAGTTTGACCCTTGGTCACATATTCATTGCCAACCTTGACTCGGGGGTAGCAGAGGGCCTTGAGCAGGTCTGCTGAGTTCAGACCCATCAAATAGGCGGCCTTGTCAGCAACTATACAGAAAGAGAGAAGGAAACAGTGACAGAGGAGAATGGTTATTGAAACTGGTCCTTCTCTAACATGTAACTGCAGAGCTGCAGGTTTCAGCACTGCAATCCTGTGATAGCTTGGAGGGCAATTTAGAAGCATGACAATGATGATAGTTGAGAATTATGTCTTTATGAAAGTAAATTGGAGCAAGATAACTGAATGCCAACTGCCAGCTATGTAACTGGCGCTGTTACTCAGAGTTCTAGATTTTGCTAATACCTTCTGTGCCGTCCGGCTCTGCCTGCTCCTCACGCTGCTTCTGCTTGAACTTCAAGTTCCCATAGTGCATGACGGCCCCTGTCAGCTTGTAAATGGCTGTTTTCTCATCAGCAGTGAAGCCCAGGATGTCAATGGCACTCTGGCAACAGAAGCAGTCAAATAAACCTCTGGGCCGTTAAATGGAACTTTCCCCATACCAATATCCTCTGTGTCACTTACATCTGTAGCCATCAGTTCCTCCTGGTCATTAATGCTGGCAACAGTGATCTCACCTTGACTCACAAACTGGTAGTCATATGGGTTGGTGGTAATGAGGAGCATGTCTATAAAGAGGAATAGGACATATTTGGTCATAAGAATGAAGACAAACATTAAACACATTCAAATTCCATCAAAGAATTTACAATACTTCCTACCAATGAGCTCCGGCTTCTTGTTGGACATGATCTGATAGAAGATGTGGTAGCTTCTTTCTGCTTTGAGTTGGAAAGTGACTCTGGACTTCTCCAACAGATCTGTCAAGGACAGTAGGACAGAGTTAGGCATGAGAAAGTACACTGAGGTGGAAAAGGATGAAGGAAAGTGATCTCGTCAAGAGGTGTCTTACATGTTTCAATGTCAGCAGAAGCCAGTTTGCCTGTGGCTCCAAAGTGGATTCGAATGAATTTGCCCTTTAAAAGGGAAAGAAAAAAGTAATTTTGAAATTTCACTTACACTACAAGTATATCACCTTACATTGCCCACAGAGGACAAGATTTAAACTTAGAATTAATTTTGAATTATTTTTTCTTATTTTTCATTAAGTATCAAAACAGAATGAAAAAACAAATCAATAAAATTTGTATACTGGAAATATTAAGGAAAAACTCAGTTGAGTTGTTGTCCAGTGGACTACCCTGAATGCCCAGGGACAAGAAAACCACTAAGCAAGCCTTTTATTAGGTCATTTATGCCTCAACTCGAATAAGGAATATAGAAAAAGCAAAGATGCAGGTGCTATTTTTTAATCAGATATGATGCTGTGAAGGTAGATTTTTATGGTGAAAATATTAAGAGTTTTTTGAATCTTGTGGAAAACAGAAGGCAGGTGTTATTTTTTGAGCTGTGGGGAGAGGAGGCAACACAACCAGAACACAGAACTTTAGCCTGAGACTGTGGATTGGATTGTCATATTGTTAATAATGTGGTCTAGTTAGATAGCTCTTAGTTGATAAAAATATGAAGAAACTACTAGTTCAATGACTACAATAATCCAAACATGACACTTCAGAAATTACAGTTTCTGTTCTGACATCATTGTTCACTTGTAAATGTCAGCTTCTCTTATCAACAACTTACAAAGCGTGAGGAGTTGTCGTTCCTCACGGTCTTGGCGTTTCCAAAGGCCTCCAGCAGTGGGTTAGCACTGATGATTTGATCCTCAAGCGTTCCCTGCAGGATGATAGATATTGCTGGTTATCCTTTCCAAAAATCATGTCAGAAACAGAAGAAAGCTTTGATTCAAGCCAGCATCTATTAATTTACCTGCATTTTGCCTGACTGCTTCTCATCCTTCTTCTTCTCCCCACTGGCTGCAATTGTTGCAAAGTACTGGATGACACGCTTGGTGTTCACAGTCTTCCCTGCACCGGATTCTCCGCTGTCAAAGCAAAGAGAGGAGGAGAGAGCGTGTGGTCAGGCAGGAGATCCCCTGGCACCGGGCAGCCCTGCGGGGACCCATCAGGGAGTGTACGTACGTGATCAGGATCGACTGGTTCTCGCGATCTGTGTAGGAGGAAGAAACAAATAGACTTGGTAAATGAAGAACATAAAAAGACTGAAAATTAATGCAGTTAAATATAAGTTATAACAAGAAGACTGCCTGCATGCTTTTTCCTTGGCTTACTAGTAACAGTTTTTTAAGAACTCAATTCTTTGCAAAGTAATGCTTTTCTATCAACAATGAAAACCTGTGAAGGGACACAAGGGACACGTTTCTTCCCTCCTACACTCTTTAGGGTCTTTTTTTTTTTTTCTCCTGCATCTAGCATATTGTTTATGTTACTTGTTCATTTGTTTGTTTTGTTTGTTTGTTCATATTCTGCTACAGAGATTATATTTAGAGAGGTAGAGAAAGAGAGAGTAAGGACCCACAACAAAGCAATCCTCAGAGTGGATAATAGTTATGTGCTCAATAGCGCACAGAAATAAAAGAATGAAAAGCTGGAAGCAAAAGTAGCAGCGATATATAACTATTTCATTTTTTCATGTCATGCTTTTATCAAGACAAATCTGAACTTTTGTGATATTGATGATTCAAGTAACCCTTTGATTGCTTCACATAATTAGTCAGATATTTCACATCACATATCCATCTCATACTCTTTTCACTTCCACTGTTTCACTACAGACAAAATTATCTTTCTTGCTCTGTTTGGTCCATTTGACTTATCGTTTCTTCGGACACACTATCTGTGGTAATATACTTCCTTTTTAGAAATACTAACATGAAAAAATGCTATGCAAATTAGCCGTCAATACTATGACTGAAATAAAAGTCTAATGATGAGCTAAGAAAATGTCAGCATATTTGTTAGGAAAACTTCATAACTATTAATATGACATTTTGAGAAAATCATGCTCACAGCCACTTGCCTGTTAGCATGAACTTAAAAAAGAAAAATGCCAAATACCTCACTGATTGCAGGAGTGTCTTTCATTTAAGAGTAGAAACAATGGTGTGAAGATGGTAAAAAAACCACAATAGTACGTATGCATCAAAATCGTGAAAGCTTTGAAAATGTCTACTCCTACTAATGGGACAGAGTATCCCTTCCAAGAAATTCATGGTAATGTCCTTCTGAGACAGATGGAGCCACTCACCAGTTAACATGAACTGATAGGCGTTGTCAGAGATGGAGAAGATGTGTGGAGGGGCCTCCTGACGCTTCTTGCCTCTGTAGGCCAACACCACCTCCGGGTTGTACACCGGCAGCCACTTGTAGGGGTTGACGGTGACGCAGAAGAGACCCGAGTAGGTCTGCGAGGAAGGGACACAGCACGTTGCCTTCCCCTGAGCCTGGCAGAGCAGTTCTCCCAGCTCCCCAAAGGAAGACTGCTGCTGATACTTACGTAGATCATCCAGGCTGCATAACGCTCTTTGAGGTTGTACAGCACAGCGGGTTCGTGGAGGTGGGTCATCATGGCCATGTCCTCGATTTTATCATACTTGGGAGGGTTCATGGAGAAGATTTGATCTTCCTTCACAGTCAGGGTCTGTCAGAGGAAAGAAAGGTACACGTGTGCGTGCTCGGATGTCAGAGTAGGAATTAAATGCTGTTTGTAAACCCTGCATTTTGCTCACCTCTCCAGCTTCAGTCTTGACGGTGACCTTCCCTGATTCCCTACTCTGGATTGTCCCTTTCACAAAGGATTCCTTGGGATGCACCACAAAGACGGATGATTTGGCATCAAAAGGCTTGTTCTGGGCCTCGATTCTCTCCTTTTCTGACTTTCGGAGGTAAGGAGCTGCCTCCCCAAATATCGCCATCTCAGCGTCTGACGACATGGCTGCTGTTGATGGAGGGGCTTGTCAGCAGAGAGCGCTGTGGAAGAACAGATATGTTACCCAAATGAGTCAACATTTTTCATTGCTATTCAGTTCATTGAAAAACTTAAACAATGTCATAGAAAGAGATCTTTGTGAAGAATCTCAGGCAGTTCTTTGGTCCACCTTCCCATGAAAAGCAAGACAAATGTTGGATCAAGATACTGAGAGCCTTTTCCAGTGAAGTTTTATCTCCAAGGATGCAGATTCCTCAGTCCCTCTTCATCCCTGTTTAATGTCTGACCACCTTTATTGTGATTTTTTTTTCTAATATCAGATCAAAATTTGTATATCTGCAACACGTCTGTTATCTCTCATCCTTTCACTCTGCATGTGAGAAGAATCTGGCTCTTTGTACTGTTTAACCACCTACCCAAAAAATTATAATGGGGTTGTCTTCTTGCTATCATCAACAGCAATAAGACAACCCCATTTCAATTTTGTTTCCAGAGCAGACAAACCCTATCCTTTCAACCTCTCCTCATACATAATTTGCTTCTAACTATGTTGTAAGCCCTCCAGAATTTCAACATCTTTCTTCTCCATCATTCTGGTTGCTAGTGGTGACAAGAAATATCAAGCTTCTAGCACTGACATATTTCCAGCACTGTTGTACTCTATGTTGTGATTCAAATTTTGAAAAACTGAAAGATTAGTGTTTCTTTTTACATGTCTAGACATCTACATAACTTTGGAAAATGGCTAAGTTACTTATGCCTGGTCAAGCTGAGCAGGTCAGCTTCTACATTTTTTTCATATTCTGTGTCTAATGCCTCTAACCCATCACCAAAAAGTTGTTCTTTCCAGTTAGATTGATAGGTCCCAGGAGATTGGAAATTTCACCAGGAAAATTTTAAATTATAATATTTGTAGAGGAACGCTGCAAGGCTGCTGTGGTTGAATTTAACATCAATAAAGCACTTGCAGTTTTCTGTGCTCAAAGGTTTAAAAGCATGCTGTAAAGTGCTTTGTGTCATTCTGCAAGTAAATATTAAGGAATGGGTTCCAAAGCAGAACTGGAGCATCACCGTGAGGCACCATGCCAGAGGAACAGGATATTCACACCACCTACCTGGAGTTACCAAACCCAAAAGTCCACATTAAAAGCCTCGCTTGCCTATACAGAAAGCAGAGGTAGGTGACTCAAGAAGGTGGCAGAAGGTCCAAATGTCTTTTGCTGGTGCTCTGAATAATTTGCTGGAGTTGTTTACTCCTCGTCACAAACTTTTTAAGCAGCCCAGCATCGTAACATCATGTTTGAACAAGGTGTGCACCTTCCCTCTCTGTGTTACTTGAAGGGGAGTTTTAGGGCCAAAACCATCAAATGTAAATTCTAAACAACTACATTCTTCTAGCAACTGCTGTCCTGGTTGTCCTCCTGCTGTACTGATGAATGCTCCCTTCTTGGTTGTACAATGGCACACCTCCTCCAACAGAAAGAAAGGGCCTGTGATGATGAATGGCTTCCAGCCTTGGGGCAAGAGCAATAATGTACAGCTTGAGTGGGCAAATCAAACCCCCTCAGGCTGGATTGCAGACTCATTTTTTAGCATAGATTCTGATTATGAAATAGGGTTAGATGACTACAACCACTTTCCTGCTGTTGAAACTATCAGTGAATGTTAGCCATGCTATCACTTGTACTAGTCAGTGCTAGCTGGGCCACCTTTGCTTGTAAAATTGTGTCCTTTAGGCGTCTTAGAGATGCAACAACATTAGTTTTTGTGTTTAAAGGGAGACATATACCCAGGTCTAAATTAGAAATAATCCTGGGTGTGGACAAGAGAATAATGTCAATGATCAAAGAAAGTCATACTGGAAATTTTAGAAATTTGTTCTGTCTGAACAAAATAAGATTTGTGCATGTGTGTGTGTGTGTGTGTGTGTGCGCATTCTGTTGTTCAAGAACTTAAGTTATAGCTAACTTCCTATTTGATCTCATGCTGCAATTTTAGTGTGGCTGTGACGGAGGCACTCGACTTCTGCTCCCACCTATGACAGGCTGCCACCTTGAATCAAGTGCACTGATATTTACTTAACAATGACAGAAATGTGTTGCAAGTGACTTAACTCCAGGAAGTAGTAAGTAAGCAAATGGTGCATAAGGACAAATAATACGGTAAGTTAAAATACCACATCATTAATTATTTCTTTGTATGCTTGTTGTTTGTGCAAATAATTATATACAAAGTTATAAAACTTAAGTCAAGAATCTACAAAGCCAGATATCAAATGCAATACTGGATTTCCAAGGAACTACCACATGTCCAGTAATAGAAAGCACTTGAGTTCCTTGGAAGTTAGACAAACAAGCAACTTATTTAGATGTTACGTCATGACTTTTAGTTACTTAAATAAGCAAATCAAATATTAATATCTGAAACAACACATAGTAGCATGCAGATCCTTAATTTTGTTGTGTTTTCATTCAGAGGAATAGAAGCAGTACTTTATTTATTTAGTTGGTTAGTTGATTTTTTTAATTTTTACTGAGTTTCCTAGTATGAGACCCACATGCAGATTATAACTCTGCAGTATTAACTGAAAAGTATTTTCATATAAATTTTTGGCCAGTATCATATACAGTAATACATACAATTTGTTATAAACCTTTAAGATGTTGCAATAGTCTGTTCTGTCTATCTGGACTTCATGCCAGCACAGATCACTTACTTCACTGATCCATAATTAAACATGAGGAATCCCCAAGAAACATTTCCTGGCATGACATCCGTGGCTAGTGGCTTCAAGCACAGCCACTTTGGAAAGCTTGCTTGCCATGAACAGCCTACCCAACCATCAGCATGCCATAACCCAGCAGTGGCCAGGAATACATGGGCATACAGCAATCACCCCCACAATTTTACAGAAAGTTGTCACCACAAAGAAGGCTGTTCTAGAGAAAGCTGCCGCTTTTTATCTGTCCCTTAAGTGTGAGTAAATTAGGCTCTTACCTCTTATGATATGAGAAGATGCCTTGCAGGCTGGAAGACGATCAGTGCTGTAAAGCAGAAATGGCAGATCCCTCATTACTGCTGCACAGAATTCCACAGGCATATCACAAAGCAAAAAAGCCAACATGATTTATCTTATAGTTCTTAAATCCTTGCAGACACAGGTAAGTACACCGGGACAGCAGGGCTGAAGTGGGACATGTGGACTGTGGGGACGCTGTCCCTTTCTGCCAAACACAGACATGTACTTACCATGAAGCTTCCTCTGGAGATGGGCAGCCCAGATTCAAGGGCTCTTTTATAGACTCTGGTCAGCACATGCTGCAGATGCCTCCTCTGTCTTTGGGCAAAGAATTTTGGCAAACCTTGTTTTTGGCAAAGCATTGTCTGGCAAACTGAACGAACTGAGAACTGTAAAGTGATGTTAATAGATATAATTAGAAGTTTTTGGTCTCTCACTAGCTATGTGAATAAATCTCCTATAAATAATATGAGAGGATTCCTAAGGAAGAATTTCAATGAATGCTGACTAGAGGGATGAGGGTAACTACTAATAACTGTAGGCCATAGATGCTCTATGAATCTGAGCTAAGGAAACGGGGACAACCGTTCACTGGACAAGCACAGTGACATTTGGGTGCATACCTGAACCTTTTCTGAGGCCACCATAAGCCTGATGACAGCTGCCTTTTAACAGAGCTCTCTTCTTACAGACCTTGGATACGAGACATGGATTTTACTGTTGTCTGCATTGCTTATCTTAATCAGATTATTAAATATTACTTTGCTTCCCTTCTTCCAGTTGTAACATAATATAGCAAAATGTATCAGGGAGAATAGCTACCTTGAACCAAACTAAGTGTTCATTGAGTTGTAATCCATCTCTGGATATAAATATAAAATAACTTTGTGTTGGTATCTTCCAACATTTTGAAATCTTGAGTTTAGATATTCATAGAAAGATTTATAGAGGTTTATATTTTAAATTGATTTATTGAAAAATACTCTCTTTAGTGGTGTTTATTTCCCTGTCAATCCCTACTTCTTCCCATAATACAAAAAAAATCAATAATCCCTCTCCACATAACGAGGCAAATACTACTAATCTATCTTATCTGTACTTCTATGAACATCATTACTTAGTTCTCATTAGTTTTGACATTCTCCCCTATAATTTTCTTGTTCTTCCTCCTCTCTCTCAAGATTACATTCAGTGTTAATACTGCAGCTCCATAGATCTTAACACTGTCTGTCACCGTATTAGATAGTTAGCGTTGCTTCCCTGTGTACATTACTTTGCACTTATCAACATTTTTTTTGCCCAGTGTAAATATCACAAAACTGTTTCACAGCTCTTCTCAGTTTATTTTTTCCCCACTGAGAATAACTTTGTGTCATTGATGTTATTCTTGGACATCTAGACATGTGTTTTCAAGGTGGGGATTATTTCATCCTTAGTTGGAAGAACTCTAACACATTAGACTCAAATATGTGGAACTCCATATGTAATGACAGGTAGTCTTACTGTTTGCTTTTGTTGAGACACATAGTCAGAATGGAATAGCAATTCAGGGAAAGAAAATGCCAGGAGGGCTGCATGGAGGAATAAGGAGCTCATGGCAAAACTCAAGACACAAAAAGGCATCATTCAGAGGATGGAAGCAAGAACAGGTAACCTGGAAGGAATGCAGAGACACTGTCCAAACATGCAAGGATGAGGTAAGGAAAGCCAAAGCCCTAATGGGAGTGAATCTGGCCAGAGAAGATAAAGACAGCAAGAAGGGCTTCTGTAATTACATAGGTGACAAAAAGAGTAGGGAAAATGTGGGCCCATTACTGAAAGGGTTGGGGGTCCTGGTGATACAAGAAATGGAAAAGTCTAAGGTACTAAATGCTGTTAGCAAGACCTTCAGGAATCCTAGGTCCCAGAGAGCAGGGAGAAAGTCGGGAGGAAGGCAGGTATACCCTTGGTGGAAGAGGATCAGGTCAGGGAATACCTAAGCAAACTGGACATACAAAAGTTCATGGGCCCTGAAGGGATATACCCACGAGTTCTGAGGGAGATGGCTGGTGTCATTGTGAGGCCGGTTTTGATAATCTTTGATCAATCATGGCGATTAGCAGAAATGCATGAAGGCTGGAGGAAAGCAAACATTCCTATCTTCAAGAAGGACAGGAAGAAGATCCAAGGGAAGTACAGGCCAGTAAGCTTCACCTTGGTTCTTGGGAAGGTATTGGATCAACTAATCCTGGGAACCATCTCCAAGCACCTGTAGGACGATAAAATCAGTCAGCATGGCTTCACCGAGGGGAAATCATGCTTCATCAACCTTATCACATTTTATGATGAAATGAGGCACTCCACTATTTTCACTATTTTGGTTCGATGAACCCTATACCATATTTTTCTGCTTGGGCTTTCAATTTCAATCCCAAATAATTTTCTGCTACTTGTTAACATGTGTCTTTTATCACAGGGTGTGACTCCAGTCTTTTGTTTCATGCTTGCCTCATATTACATGCTATGCCAAATGCAGTATCCTTTCTGTTTCCTGTCTTTTGCAAAAGTCCAGGAATTCCTAAGGCCTCTCATGTGAAAGACTACAGCCTTCTGTTATTTATGCATGAAAAAGTGATTGTGGCTTTCTCTTCTGGAGAGATTCAGTCAGATTATTGAGCATAGGTATGCCATAGCCACTATCTGTCACTATGTGTTTACCTCCTCATAGGATAAATTTCAGTATTGCTAAGATAATTGTGACAGCCTACTGAGCCACTGGAACAGCTAACTTCTGATGCAAAAATGAGATTTTGTTCTCCCTGGTTTTTTTTCACTGCTATTCATTTTTGTTCAGTCCTGGAAGAGGAGGAGTTTGAGAGGAGAAGTGGGATCGCCCACTGAATGCAAACCCAATATGCCATTTCAACTTACCTCATCTTTAGCAGCTGCTCCTTTAGGTTCAGCTAAAGTTTCAGAATTTACAGATCTCTGTTATTGTCAGCTTAAAGCAGATAAGTGAGATTGGAAGGCCAAGTCAGGTTAATTTGTGAGAGCTTTCACTGAAACTGCAAGTTTTTATTCTGAACCTACTGAAAAAGACAAAAAAAGTGAACCATTATTTTTCTGCCATTCTTGTTTCCATCCATCTCTGCAGGGCTGGATGCCACCAATGATGGAATTAAAACACAGCACAGCTGAAAGAGGAGAGACAAACTGAAAGACATCTGTGGATACAGACTGCTCTGCACAGCAATGTGGTGTGGGCCAAACACTGGACTGCTGATATTCCCCATGGGAATTACAGAATGACAGATTGGCTGAGGTTGGAAGGGACCTCTGGAGGTCATCTGTTCCAACCTGCCTGTGCAAGCAGGACCACCTAGAACCAGTTGCCACCTACAGCTACATCAGGCAGCTACCTCACTTTCTACCATACCTTATGACACAACTATTTCTCCCCCATCTTCTGTGATTATTGAAAAGAATCTGAGAGTGAGGCCACATTTTAGTGCAGCTTGAATGATGGAAGTACGCAAAAAGTTCTCAAGAATGGCTGGCAAAATTCTTGCTTATATCTAGTTCAAAAAGTCATTTCTGCCACTCTGAAGCCTACAGTCATGTCTTAAATAAGAAAAGGAAAGACAGAAGAAAAATGAGAGCCATTATTGCTGTTGGAGAGCTATAACTTATCTTCCTGCTCTAAATAACAAATGAAAATGTAAGAAATAAGGTTACACATGAGATGAAAACTAGTCGTTATTTTAGGGCAAAAAATGCATGGAATTGTCCATAAATGTATTTTCAAGAAACAGGAACAAGTTAATATCAAGAAATTCAGAATCCCTGACATGGTAACATTACCTCCTGCTTGAAATGAGAATATGTAAAAAATGTGCAATACTTATTAAGGTATTAATCTGACTGCAGTCTCTGGGATAAGAAAGTAGGTATTCTTTCCTGTTCCCCAAGAACCGGGGTATTGACCATAACAACGTTTGAAGAGTATACTGACATAAATAAGGCACAAATAGCTTTCTAGAAGCAAAATTCTCTTTTTCCTGGAATGTGTGTGTACTGTCCGGAAGGCTAAAATGAGAGCTGAAATGATAATTTGATATTTAATCCATGTGAGCTGTGTGACACTGGGGTAAATACTACCCTGCTTTTTCAATTCTGAAGTAGGATGAGAGCTCGTCAGCAATAATGCCTCAGAGTTCAGAGCATCAGTGGAAGTCACAGGAGTGCTGCAGGCTTCACAAAGAAGCAAAATGATGCTGAGTGTATCAGCTGACATTTGAAAACTGCTGGTGTAGCCATAGTGGCACTGTGTAAAACCCTGATGACACCTGCTCAGAAACACTCTGTACAATCTCAGCCAAATGTACTGGAGGGACAACACATCCTTGAGCTTCAACTGATCGCCCCCATATAGGAGCTGCTCATCAAACCTGCTCATCTCCAGACCGAAGGCAATGTTCTGCAGGATGACCATGTGTCGTGGTTTAACCTGAGTGAGCAATATAACCATGACAGCTGCTTGCTCACTTCCCCCCAACTCACACCCCCTAACAGGGGAGAAAATCAAAGGGAAGGGAGAAACTTGTGAATTGAGATAAACAAAGTTTAATAAAATAACTAAATAGCACTAATATACCACTATTAATAATAATATATATTAAATGGAAATAGAATATAAAATAAAAGATACTCAAGGTAATTCCTCATGAACTCCATCTGCACCGAGCAGCCGGTCCCAGGAAACAGCACCCTGGTCCCGAACAACCGGTTGCAGAAAGAGAGAAAAACGCAGAAAGGCACCAAGGTCTCTGCAAAGCAGCAGGATGGTGAAAGGCCAAAATAAACTCTCAAACAGAACTCTCCTGAACAGGTCTCTGACTCGGCTCTGATCCAACTCCCAGCCTAGCTGGAAGATCCTGACTCTCTGTAAAAAATAAAGCATGATGCTAATGGGATAGAGTATTCTTATCAAGGATTGTCCCATCCATGCCCACTCTTCCCAGCTGCCTCACACCTGTGGGTGGAGATCCCAGAAAAAGTCCATGGCTCCCAGAGAACAGCAATTAAAAACATAAACTCTGTCCTGGGTTGTTATCTTCTTGTTCTCAAAGTAATTCCGAACAATGATCATGCTAGATACCAAAAAGAAAGGTTGCTAACTGCATGAAGAAAATCAACTTGTTTTCAGTCAAACAAGCACACCATGTCTGCCCAGCTGCCACACATTCATGCCACCATAATTGCTCCAGCCACTGTCCAATATGGCACTTTGCTGGCCCTTCAACAACCCCAAAGGCAGTTGAACATGTCTCAGGCCTGCCATCAGTCCCACCCATTCATCTCCTTCTCTCTCCATGATGTGGCAGCACAGCGTCCCTCCTCCAGATCTGCTCCTTTGCTTCCGGGCCTTGGACAGTGCCCAAGAGGCACTGACAAGCCACCCACTTGTTTTCAGATGGGACAGATCCTTACAAAGCAATCCTATGGGGTGTTGCCTCCCTGGACTCTGTCTCCTTCACATCGATGACTTGCCAAATTCAAAACCAAAGGCAGTCTGGAGCCAGTATCACCAGGGACAGCACGAGATGCCTTGCCCAGATTAGAAGAGGGCCCCAGCTGGCCCTGGCTCCAGCAGCTTTGCTGAAAGCCCTGCTGGTGTGTCCTCATTGAGATTAGTGCAGTTAGTGGTTATCACCCTTGCAGGTGGAGCCTATTATGGTAGCCACTCGGAAGAAAGGTAAGTCCCCTGCATCTGCTATGAAGAAGGCAACAACACAGACAGAGCTGCCAAGGAAACATGCAGCCATCCAGACCTCAGGCTGCAGGGAATGCCAGAGTCTCCCACTGGCATGGAATGGTAAGAGATAGAACAGACGTGTGAGGTGTGAGCAGATGGAGGACCTGCTCAGCCTGGTGCTGGAGCTAAAAGAGGAGATAGAAAGGTTGCAAAGTATCAGGGAGACAGAGAAAGAAATAGACTGCTGGGATCAAACCCTGACCTCCTGAGACATGAAAGGCCACCACCAAGTAACCAAGACCAAGAGAGTTCATTACCCTCCCCCTGACTGACTGGTCAAGGTAAAGGGATGAATGGAAACAAGTCCACACGTGTAGCGGCAAACGGAACATCGCCTTGTCCACTCCACCCTGCTGGGTGCCTCTATACACTACATTATCACTCATTGCCCATCCTTGGAGTCAAGGCCACCGGTAGACAGGGTAGTAAGTGATAAACAGGTATTCTGGAGGATCTTATGCCACTATTTTTACCTCTTTCTGCAATATCTTACCTGATGTTGTAAGTGCTACAAGCTACCAGTAGCTGTAAGAACCCACTAGGACCTTGTGGCTATAGCCTAGAAGGTATGTGCAACCTTGGCCTGTCATGCCTTGTTGAAGGTGCAATGCCTGTTTTGGCAACACCGTATGACTCAGGGAAGGAAGGGATGTGTGCTATCATCACTACACACTGTGGCACTTGACCATTGCAGGGGTTGCACAGTTGATCAGACAACACAAAGCATCAGTATCATAAACTTGGCAATTCTAACTAGTAGTATCATCCATAGATTTTCTGTAATGAACAAGGGCCATATAAAATAACAAAAGTCTTTCATTTATTTACAAGAACAAAGTGGTAGTGCTGCAAATGTAGGAGTACATCCCACAGTGGGGCAATCCTTTCTAAATGGAGCTCCTGATGAACTCATACAGACTGCAGGAAAAGGCATGGTCTACAAGACATCAGCCATCAGGAGGCTTATGCTGAACTTGCTCATGCAGTTAACTTAACACAGGTTGTTGTGAGTGAGACATTCCCAGGCTCTAGAGGAAAACTCACCTTTCCTTGGCGAGTACCTTGTGTTGCTCATAGAAGGTCTGTAGTCTCACTGCTTGGTACTTTTCCTTAATAACAGAGGTCTGAGTTGTGTTACTGCTGTCAACCAGGCCATTAAGGCCACTGCATGAGGTTGGCGTCAAATCAAATACTCAAAGTATGTGCAAAGCAGTAGGTAAGTAGACAGCAAGGTGATAAAAGAAGTGCTAAGCGGAAGCTAGGATTTTTTTTTTTTAAATAGGCTATTTTACATTGAATGCTGGTGTGTTCATGAAAAGTCATGTGCACACTGTGCAATAAAGATCAAGGATGTGGAAATCTGGAGAGTGGAGGAACAGTTGTCACACCACAATGTCCTGCAGCCCATGCACAGGAGGAGGACAGCATACCATGCCCAGAGGCCACAGCAGTGGTGTTATCAAGGCTGCACCACATGCTCTGGTGCCCAAGATATACTCTCTTGAGTACAAAGACAATGTAGATGTTGTTGTTCAGTAACCTCTCTGAGGAGGCAGTGTGCTTGAAGAATGGTCTCCTAGGGGCATAGCTGGACCATCGGCGGTCAGGATACATCCCATTGTGCATCCCAGAGCTGCTGCAGTTTAGTGCTGTGAACTGTCACATGAGGTGCTGTTTTATGTGTGCCAGAAGGCACAGGAAAATTTATGGGTTGTTCACTCACGTAGCAGCTGACAGAGAAATGTAGAAAGGCATGTTTGTGTTACTGATATTAAAAGCAAGTTTACTTACTGCTGGTTGTTTTCTATCCACGCATGAAACAATCTATTTATCTTTCCCTTCTCCACACGACTGTTGATTTTATAGATGTCTATCACATCCTGCCTCAATCATTTCTTCTTTCATCTGAAGATGTCCTTGTATGGGAGCAGTTCTCTGTGTCTACTATAACTTGAGACCTTTCTCTGCACCTTTTTGGGAGCTGGTTGCCAAAACTAAATTCAATATTCACTCTTTGGACACATGAATGATTAATACCATGACATAACGATATATTCTGATCTGTCAACAGTGTCTTCCATAAAAACTCCTATTTTGCCACCTGTGCTGTCAGCCTGATTTTGAGCTGACAGTTCAGAGGACCATCATAAATATCCTAAGATTTTTTTGTGAATAAACAGTTTTTTCTGGATGTAGATAAATTATTAATTTATTTACGTTAAATACCACTAATCTAAATTTCACCTGAGTGGTTACACAATCTTACAATTATTCTGTGTCATGACATTCCATACAATTTTCGTGTCACAAGTAGACCTTACCATGATTTTGTCATTTTTTTAAGTCCTTTCTTTCCAGGTCAGTTATGTGTATGTTGAACTGCACAGGTCATAACGCACATGTCTGTGAGAACCTGCTTGTGGCTCCCCACATCAGCTAAGCATTTATTTCCATATTTCGTGTCCTGTCTTTTAATCCAGAAGGTATATATCTTTCTAGTCAAAGCAACTTTTCCCATGTTGTGTGTGAGCATGTGTATACTTTTCTAAATCTCATCATACTGCATTGACAAGATCATCCTTACCCACGTCCCTGTTGATTCTCCTGAAGTCAAAACTACTGTGGGAGATGGCTTTCAATCTCAAATTCTGTTCTTATTGTGGTTTCTATCAATTTGTCTTCTTCAGATGTTAGACTGATAGATCTACTTGTCCACAATGAGGAAAGTTTTAAATGTCTAATATCACACGTACAACATTTTCTTCCCTTGGTACTACGCATGATTTAAAAAACATGTCACTTCTACAACACTTCAATCTTTTTATTTTTTTTTTTTTCTAATATTCCTGGGTATATAAAATTCACTGCAACAGATGTTTTGCTGTTCAGCATATTATTTTCTCCTACAACCTGAAGTATCCAATGGAGACCTTAAGTTAACAGGGTTCCTCATATTTTTTTCTCTTAATAGGTGTTCTTTCTGGAAACTTCCTCACTTCTGAAGTAAAAAACTAGCACAAATTGTTCAGCTTTTCTGCTTGTTTTCCTTTAGTGCTCTTTTTATACTTCAATTATTACTGTTTCTTATGCATCCTCTCATGCAGGTCTTCTGCTCATAAAATGCTTATAATAGACATATAAATATATAGACATACACTGATGCTTGAGGTGAGACCTCTTGGATCACCTTTTAGAACCTTTTCTCACATTGGAACAGATTAGTCCCAATAATGCAGTTAATAGGATCACTCTCCAATGATAATTTTTATCACTTTCAAGGTTAATAGTGAAGTTGTCAGAAATGTTGTAGCAAATAGTGGAAAACTCGGACATACAGAGACATATCTGCTATGTAATAAGCTACATAAAATGTCATCAATAACGCAGACAAACATATGAACATTGCCAGTTAAATTTTTTGTACTTCTTTAGATTATTTGATACAGCAGATTATTTTATTCAAAAATGCTCCCCACGGGATTTGCAGCTTGCAAGTGCTGTTGTCGGCCATGCTGTCTTTATGAGCGTGGCATGCTGGAGGCATCAGTGCACCCCACGGACCCTGATTAACTATGTGACAGCGAATACCCAGACCGTGCTGCAGCAGCATTTCTGCTGCCCTCTGTGTAAAACGAGAGCTCCCAGAAATGTCAGCACAAGCCAAAAAGAAATGCCGATACTCTAAACCACTAGAGCAAATCTTCTCATCCTTACCCTTGTGCTAAGACGCAATTGCGTACTGAACTGTAGTAGTGGTAAGGACACACTTGGCATATAAAAACCAGTATAGAATTAGGTCAGATTAAATTAAAGTGAGAGAATATTTTTGTATTGTTTGCAGTCTGTTTATGTGCCTTACTGTGGCTGGCATGATGTGTTGCCTGCTAAGGAAACACGTCTTAGAGATCTGCTCCCTAAAACAGAATTCCAAGCTAGTGCAGAGAAAAAAAAAATGAAGAAAAGAGAAAGAAAAAATAGAAAATATGAACTGACCTCTGGAATAAAGTTGCTAATGATCGTGACTAACGAAGAACCTGAATACTTTTGCTGGGATGAAAAGGAGTTCAGAATATTCCTTGCATGGGCTGTTAGAGAGGCAAGCTAAAATCCATGGAGCTAGAGCATAAACCCCAGGGTAGTGCTGCTAGTGAAGGCTGGGGAGGAGTTGCGGGGTTTTTTGTGGGTTTTGGTTTGGTTGGTTTCATTTGGATTTGGTTTTTTGTTGTTTTTGTCTGGTTTTTTGTTGTGTTTGGTTTTACTTGGGGTGTTTGTTTGTTTTTAATGAATGGCTGGCTTTTCTCTCTCCAAGTCCTGTCTCTCTGATCTTAGTGCTTGGTATACTTGTGAACCTGCTTCAATTAATGGAAATCAATCCCCTAGTATGGAATGTTGGAAGATTCGTTTTTGTAAATGTTATGCCATCCTTTACCAGTGTGATTCCAAGCAGCTTCCTGAAAAGCTGCATTGACAGATAATCTGCAGTTAAAAGGAAGGTATCATTTCACTGAGCAGTGGACAAGAACGTAAACACTATGACCTGGGATATTAAGATAAGCAGTTCTTGAAAGTTCATCAGTGTTATCTAATTATCCTCTTCCTACCATCACAGCAAACCTGAGAGGATGACATCTGAGATGTTTTTAAAATAAGATGAGGGTGATATAGAGGATACTCCTTCAACACACACTGGATCTTTAGTTACACAGAAGGTGAGTAGGGTGGAAAGACTGTTAAGTCAATGGGAAGAAGAAGATATCTGGAAATGCCTGAGATGTTGAAGAGTGAAGCAGAAATGACAGAAATCAGTGTTCAAAGTTCAATATAAGAAACAACACCAACCAGATCGTAGTAAGAGAAGAAAAAAATAGATGATGAGCTATGGTTCACATACAGTAAAAACTTAAAGGTCGTTCTATGGAAATATATCAGCTTCATTTTCAAGCTTGACTCTTTTGAGAATATAGATGGAAGTTACACAGACATCGCATCACTTTTGCCACAGCCATCTTTATGAAAAAGCTCAAAAATCATAGAATTGTAGAACAACCCATGTTGGAAGGGATCTCAACAGTTCATCTCACCCAGTCTTTCATGGGAAAGGGAGCCTAGATTACATTATCTAGCACCCTGTTCAGTCATGTTGTGGAAACCTCCAGTGGTGGGGACTCCACCAGTTTCCCTTGGGAGGTTATTTCAGTAAATGATTGTTCTCACGGTAAGAATTATTTTCTTACATCAAAATGATACCTCTCCTGGTACAACTTGCACCAGTTACCCCTTGTTCTCTCCATGTGGCTTCTTGTGAAGACAGAGCCTCTGTCCTCTTTGTAGTGCCCTTTAAGTACTGGAAAACTGTGATGAGGTCCCCACAAGCAGCCTCTTCTCCAGGGAGAAAATACCTAATTCCTTCAGTCTGTCCTCACAGGGCAGGTTCTCAAATCCTTTCATCATCTATGTGGTCCTCCTTTGGATCCCTCTCCAGTCTGTCCACATCTTTCTTGAATTGTGGTGATCAGAACTGGACACAGTACTCCATGTGCAGCCTGACAAGTGCAGGGTAGAGTGGGATGATCACGTATCTAACTCTGCTAGTAATACCATTATGGATGCAGGTCGGGACAGTGTTTGCCATCATTAAAACGTGAATTTCTGTTCTTTGCTAGCTCACACAGGGTGTCTGGTTTATTGGCTGGAATACAGCGACCTTGCCCTGCAGGTTTTACTTATGCCAATGCCATGAGCATGTTGCAGCTTTGAGGAGGACCATGACGTCACTGCTCTATATAATAGTTTGCATGAAGGTTGTGTTCATGCTAACTCTATTTCAAAGAGCTGACTGCTTATAAAATAGCTTCTCATGCATGGCTCAGTGTGCAGGGCTCCATCTGCTCTCCCAGGAGTGTTCAACGCTCTATTTGTCCACCCCCTCCCAACCAGTAACTCTGCCTTACCAAGGTGCACCTCCCTTCAGTGTTTTCAGCCATTTCTTTTGGTATCACGGCTCACAAGGACTTGGGGTGTGAGGAGGCACCAGACACAGCCTGTCTGTCCCTTCTGCAATGCCAGGACAAGCAGAGAATAAAAAAACAGATCTCTTTCCCAAGATGCGGCAATGGCCATGAAATGAGTGGATGGACAGTGGGCTCACAAGAGCAGTGTGGGTTCCCATTCCAGAATGTAGGTACAGCTGTGGCAATAGCTCCCAAGCACATTTCCTGCATCCCTGTGTTCTCCTTATCACACTTCCAGCTACTGAAGCCAATATTCTGCACCATGACACAACTACCTGATGATGATTGATTTTGTAATTAGCAAGTGATCTCACAGATGATCAAAGGCACAAAGTTGAAATCCAGGGTCAGGTACCCCAGCTGATGTTAATTTGATCATATCCTTCCTCCTTTCCTCCCTTTCTCCCTCCCTTTCTCCCTCCCTCTCTCCCTTCTTCCCTTCCTCACTTTCTTTTTCTCTTTTTCCTTTCTACATCTCTCAGTCCTTCCTTATCCTTTTCTCTTTCTCTCTCTTCCATTTTCAATCTATTTTGATTTCTTGGTTCCTCTCCTTTTCTGTCATTGGGGAGGAACATATCTTTTGCTCAAGGCAATGTTTCTCTGGCCTGAGTGCAGGGCCATAAGTACTTTGAGAACTGGAAAGCTGAATCTGTCATTGGTGACAATAAATCTCTGTAAGGAACTTCTTTCTGCAGGTCAGAAATACCTTCTCCAATTCTTATTGACTCTTATACAACTCATGCTTTTCTGCTCAGGAGACACACCATACTCTTTCAAAGTTTAAGGTCAGAGAACTCCGTAGTCCACTTGCAGCAGCAGCTCTGGTGGCGTTCAACAGCTGCATCTATTTTAAACCTTCCCTTAGAGATGTTCCATTATGCCTATTATGGACCCATGTTTTTCCCAAGATCAGTTACCTTCGCATCAGCACTTGTGAGGACACAAGCTATCTGACTCCAGAAATAGTCAATGCAAAATGACTCCTGTCCTCCACTTAAGACAGCAAATTACAAAGTGAGCAGGAATTAGTTTTCATTACCCCTCCCATTAATATTCCAGTCTGATTGCAAGAAATCTCCAATCCTGCTTTCCAGGGTGGCTGGTGGCAGGGCCAGGTCAACCCAGTACAATATGTTGGACTTCTCTCCATTTCCTACATGTGCAACTTGAAGCAGATAATTGGACCAAGATGTGGTCATTTGAGGAACCTGTAATGTTACCTTCCATCAGCTGAACGTTTAAGAACAAATTCTTAAGTCATGATTTCTTACAGGTGAGAGATGAGCCCAAACATTTTCAAGTACTAAAAGCGCATCGAGATTCCCGGGAGATATTATTGTGGCCTTTCTGTACTTACAAGATGCCTGTGAGAAAGATGGGGACAGATTTCTTAGCAGGGCTTCTTACAAAAGGACAAGGAGTAAGTTTAAAACCATGGGGACAGACTTGGACAAGGGGTGATGGCTTTAAACTAAAGGAGGGCAGATTCAGGTCAGACATGAGGAAGAAATTTTTTACAATGAGGGTGGTGAAACACTGGCCCAGGTTGCCCAGAGGAGTGGTGGATGCCACATCCGTGGAGACATCTCACACCAGGCTGGACTGGGCTCTGGGCAACCTAATGTAGTTGAAGATGTTTCTCCGCATGGCAGGGGAGTTGAACTAGAGGAGCTTTGAATGTCCCTTTCAACAGAAAGTATACGATTCTATGATTCCTCCACAGTCAGGCTAGGTTGTTCATTTTGGATGGTTACTGCAATATTGTCCAAAGGGTACAGGGATTTTAGGCATCCAAATATGGTGTACAAAGTTGTTGTGGTCAGCCAGCAGCTTTAAAAAGATACCCACGGAGCTAGAAATATTTCTCCATGCTTTTTCTGAGCCACAATTGCAAGGCACTGACTTTGGAATTCAAGTTTTGTGTTTGGTATTGTTTGTTGAAAGAAATATGTGCTTTAGAACAGAAAAAATCCTTTGCTGTCTTTCAAGGTGTGGCAACAAAGGTGTTGTCTGGAAAGAAAGAACCCCAGCCATTTCATGGGACCATAGTGTGGGAAGGGAGAGGGCTGAGGTGTGGTTTCTCTTTTTTGGTGCTCAGATATTGCTGGCCATGATGCAGCTTTCACAGCTTCACACATAAAGATGCTGTCCCTCAAGAGCATCACTTACACAGGAGTCAACACAGGATGTCATCTGTTCCTTGAATATATTTAGCTACTGCCTAGCAAACTACTTCCATATTTAGTCATAACATGGGAGGATTCCTTGGGTGTAAACCTCATCATGCCTGGGAGAAGGAGGACCTCCCAATCCTGAATGCTGTTGCTGCAAACACCCTGACTGCTGTGGTCTGTGCAAAAGGCTTCCTTCCTGCTGTCTCCTCCTCTCCTCACCTTCAACAGCTCCAGCTTCCTTCCCCAGCAACTTCACAACTCCTTAAAGTACCCCCTGGAAATGCAGTGATGGAGTGCTAGCCAGGAACACTGAGGGAGCCGTAAGTGTCCATGTAGTGAAAGGGAGCCAAGTCTCCTGTACCATTCCTGACATCTGCTTGTAGAATCTGCCCCTAGCTGTTACATGATGCACCAGCGTCCAGTGCTGCCAGAATGGCTGTTTCATATTTTAAGTACTCCTTCTTGCCTTGCAGGAACCAGGCTGTCATTTGTTTAAGACTTCAGACCAGCACACATTGTGTAGGTGGCTTTTTACTTCTCCGATCCACCAGGATGTCATTGGTATCTACTTTCCAACTCATCTATTGCTGCAAGAGTCAGACAGGTAGGACACAGTTTTGTGTTATAATGTATATTTTTTTCCTCTCTAATGTGATTTTGTGATTTCTTTAAAGCTGTAACCTTTCCAGAATTATTTCCACTTGAAGTTTTATCTTACATGATCAAAACTCGTTCCTTTAGCTTTTTGTATTTACACATAATTCTACCTTATTCCTTGACACAAAAGCTTATTATAGTCTTATATTAATTTTCCGGCACTGGAAAACCCTGTACAGTACTGCAGCAGCTCCTAGCTTGTTCTGTTGGCACTACATGTTACATTGGTTGGGGTTTATCCCATAGCGAGTCCTCTTGTTCACATTTACATCTACCAATCTCTTCATGAATCTTCATTTCATTTACAACAGAAGCATTCTGTCTCAATATTGACTTCTTTGTCTATCAGAGAAAGTAAGGAACTGCGATGTCTTCGTATACAAATACATTATTTGTTTCGCTTTATAACTCATTGTTAATAAATTCTTCCCTAAAAAAGCTCGGCCTGGCCTTTAATTTTGCTGAATAAAAAGCCACTTTCTAGAGTTCATGTCATCATCTGCTGGTTCAAAGAAGATAACACCTCTGTCCTTTCGGAAGTTTCTCCATGAGGACTCAGAGACATCCAGATGCCTTTAGGGATCTAGATTTTTTATTTATTTATTTTAGGAGGCAAAATGTCTCTAAATACAACTTGTCCAAATGAGAATGGGACCAGCAAAAAGCGTCTTTGTGTACTGCACTCATTTAGAAAGATGACTTCCCAAGGCATAAACATTTTTGCTGTGTCAGGACAGGCAAGGTACTCATCTTGCCTTTGTCCTGATCATCTTCACTTGCCAATATGGGAACTAAAATAGTATTATACCCTACCCAGTAATGCAATAGAAACAGTGGAAAAATACTGTGGATAGGATAATTAAGACCCTACTGCTATTCAAGGGCTAAAGTGAAATAAAATATTTCATTTGAAAATGTCCCAAGCAAAGGTAACTGCAGAATTGAACTGTAATGTCCAAAAGCACTTCTGCTGTGTATGCCTAGGAATCTACAATCTTTATTCTCTACTCAGTGAAAGGATTCCAAAGATTAATTACAGAAGAAAGTGACCAAGAGTTTCACATTTTGCTCATTCCTTGGTTCACTTTTTTGCCTTATAACATCCTCACTCTTCCTCTCCTATCTTCTTGCCATGAAACTCCCGGCTCTTCACTCGGAGCTTGTTGACCTGCGACTCTGCAATGTCAGCCCGCTCCTCGGCTTCCTCCAGCTCGTGCTGGATCTTGCGGAACTTGGAGAGGTTGACATTGGACAGTTCCTCCTGTATGGGGAGAGGGAGTTGTTGATGAGGAGCCCAGGGCAGGGCTTTCACTCCTGCTGCAGCTCAGCCTTGTATAGTGGTGGAACTTCTCAAGGGGAAGGTCCAGAGCTCCATCCCCCACCCACCTCTGCTTACACATAAGACTCACATAGACCTCTTCATCCTCCCTTATTCAGGACCCAACTGGGACAAGCTTCACCAGTACTGTGTCAATTGTGAGCACCTATTTCTTCACTTGAGTGTGTCATTTCTGTACTTATTCTGCCACTATTTGCTACCCAACTATCAGTGTGCTTTATTAGGTTGAGAAAGACCCTGAAGCCTTCTGCTGTTGATCAGCAGCAGAGATGCATGAATTCCTCAGTCAGTGGATGTGGCCCCTGGGTTTGTTTAGTCTGACCTCCTGTATAAAACAGGATACAGGACTTCCCCCACCTCATCCCCGCTGACAGGGTGCCCAGAACTCAGCAAGGCCTCATGACACCATAGTGAAATGGCATGGCCAGGACTATTGTGTCTTGGATCTTTCTTTCACGCTCCTTTCCTGGTGCTCATGCTCATCTCAATGAGCGAGCTGCCCTGATGGAAGGTGGCACTTACCCATTCTCCAAGCAATACTTACAGCCTCCTCAGCTTGTCTCTTGTAGGATTTCACCTTCATTTGCAGTTTGTCCACCAGGTCCTGAAGCCTGAGAACATTCTTACGGTCTTCCTCTGACTAAAGCAGTTGACGAAGAGGAGAGATAATGAATTATTTGCTTCCCACCACACAAAGTAAACAATTCACCTTGTGGAAAGTGCGTGCAAAATTTGACTTGCAGTGAGAAGACTCTGTCAGTTCAAGGAGGCCTCCTGCCTTACCTGGTAGGTCAGCTCCTTCACCCTCCTCTCGTACTTGCGCACACCCTTCACGGCTTCAGCGCTGCGCTTCTGCTCAGCATCAACCTCCGCTTCCAGCTCCCGCACCTGCAAGGACAAGCCCATCTTTGGAGCTTCCCTGATGGCTGCTTATGTGACATGTTCACTCATGTACAAAGAGCAGCCCTACGCACTCTGGCCTCCAGCTTCTGGATTTGCTTCTTGCCTCCCTTCAGGGCCAACTGCTCAGCCTCGTCCAGACGGAGCTGCAGGTCCTTCACCGTCTGGTCCAGGTTCTTCTTCATCCTCTCCAGGTGGGCGCTGGTGTCCTGCTCCTTCTTCAGCTCTTCTGCCATCATGGCTGCCTGATGAGAGCAAAGGGTCAAGTCCATTTGGGGGCTGGACACAGTTCCAAGGAGAACACATCCATCATTAGCAATGAAAGGAGCCCCCAACTCACATCTGTGATGGCCTTCTTGGCCTTCTCTTCAGCATTGCGGGCTTCCTGGATCGTATCCTCCATTTCACTCTGAATTTGGGTAATGTCTGTTTCCAGCTTCTTCTTGGTGTTGATTAAGCTGGTGTTCTGTGTAACAACAAAAAATACTGTCTAGTTAGTTCCAAAAAGAACACTTATTTTAGAGATATACTGTTTAGATTTAAAGTTATCATCTATATATCTAATATTAACATCGCCTTTGAAATAATGGATCTTGTCAGGTCATACACAGATATTAGAGAGTTCTTAAAATTTTAAGATGCAATTCCTGCTGTTAATGCCATCCTACTTATTTAGCTATAATCCAGTTCTTTGTACAAAAATAATAAGTCTAATTCAATTTAAGCTTTTTCTTACAGGAGATAAGAATTTACACAGGTGAAAAATCTGGATATGGAATAAAATCAGCCTCTTGAGATTTTGCATCTTGTGATTCTAACCTGAGTATGGAGGAGCTGAACTCTCTCACTTGCATCCATCAGTTCCTGCTCAGCCAGTTTCCTCGAACGCTCCGTCTGCTCCAGAGCTGCCCGTAGCTCCTCAATTTCGGCCTGCAACAGGTTTGCTCTGCGCTCCACCATGGCCACCTGCTCCTTCAGGTCCTCCTGTGTTCTGAGGGCATCATCCAAGTGTATCTGGGTATCCTTTAAGAGAGGAAAGAAAAATTATAAGGCAGCACAGCGCTATTGCACAATGGCAATTACCACATCAATAATTTTTATGTGAGTATAATATTTCTATTTATAGATATGATATATATTTATATGCAGGGTTATTATGTCAGTATATGCACAGCATGTATGTATCTAAGAGCAAGAGACTGGTACATGGCATTGTGTACTGTCCCAGACACAGAGACAGCCCTGCGTAAATTTAAGGCTGTGCAACAGAAGGGTAAGCCTGAATTCCAACTCCAGCTGATTGGCACAAGTAACTTACAAAATTAAGGAAACTGGACCTTTGCCTCTGCTTAGGGCAGAATAAAGAACCTTTCCCTATCCTCTGATTAACTCTTACATAGCAGACACAATACTCTGAGGCTGAAAAATGAAGAGCATATGACTAACATTATCAACAAAAAGTCAGCCATGTATAGTTGATCCATCTACCCACTTGCATTAGAAACAGTGCAACCAGAAAAGCACATAAGGTATTAGTAATTAGAGATCCCTCACTGAGAGACATCAAAACACTCATTCACCCTCCAGACAATTTCCCTAGAGAAGTTTGCTTCCTACAGGGATCTCTCATTTGTGATGTTACTAAGAGGCTGCCAAGCCTGGTGAACCTTTCAGATTATCAGCTGCTCCTAGTATTCCATGTAGGTTTTAATGATATTGCAACAAGGCAACTCATAACCATCAATAGAGGCTATATCCCTCGGAGCAATGTCTGAAGGATCTGGAGCACAGGTGGTGTTCTCCTCTGTCCTTCTAGTCAGGGGAAGGAGTTCAGAAAGGAGGAGAAAAATTGAGCAGTTGAATGCCTGGCTCTCTAACTTGTGCCATATTCAAGGTTTTGGCTTCTATGATCATGGATCTACCTTTAAGAAGCTTGGACTGTTAGGAGCTGATGGGATTCACCTGACCAACACAGACAAACTAACTAGAGATATCAAGGCTGGTAACAGCCTGGGCTGCAGTGATCATGCCACAGTCGTATTCATAATCTTGAGGAATATGGGCCAGATGAATTGTAAGGTCAAGACCCTGAATTTTAGGAGAATGGACTTTCAGTTATTTAAGAAATTACTCGGTGTGACCCCCTTGGAAACTGCCCTTGGGGATAAAGGAAAAGAGGTGGCAGCTCTTTAAGAACATTTTTCTTAGAGTGAATGATCTCTCAATTCCCATGTGTAAGCAATTAGGCAAAAAAGGCAGGAGAATAACATGGCTGAGTAAGGACCTCCTGGTCAAACCAAAGTATAAGAAGGAAATGCATAGGCTGTGACACCAGAGATGTATCCTGGGAAGAATATAGAGATGCTGCCCAGATGTGTAGGGGTAGCGTCAGGAAAGCTAAGGCACAGTTGGAGCTGAATTCCTGTTGTACTAAGCTTTCCTGTGGCCTCAAGTAATGAGTGCAGGTGAATGAATCTGTAATGAATCCAGGTCCCTCAATTTAAAAAGAACGTTAAGGTATTGGAATGCATCTAGAGGAGGGCAACAAAGCTAGTGAATGGGCTGGAAGGCATGTCCTCTGAAGAGTGGCTGAGGTCTAGTTTGGAGAGAAGGGCACTGAGGGATGACCTGAGCAGGGAAAGTAAAGAGAGAGGTGCTGATTACTTTTCCCTGGTATCCAGACAGAGGGCATTGTGATTGCCACATCACTGGTTATGTTAAGGGTCAGGTTTCTAAAGCCTTGGGCAGTCTGATCTAGTAAAAGATGTCCTTGCCCACAGCAGAGTGGTTGGACTAGATTATCTTTAACCAAACTATACTATAATTCAATGATTATATGATATTAGACAAGCTAGACACATATATGTACACCCTTAGCTTAACATACCTTGAGCACTCCCTGGGTGTTCCTCAGGTTCTTCTGTGCCTCTGCAGCCACGCGGTTGGCATGGCTCAGCTGGATCTCCATTTCATTCAGGTCTCCCTCCATCTTCTTCTTCAGCCGCAGGGCTTCATTCCTGCTCCTGATCTCAGCATCCAGGGTGCTCTGCACGGACTCCACAATTCTGAGGTGGTTTCTCTTCATCTGGTCAATCTCCTCATCTTTCTCTGCTATCTTCCTGTCAACCTCTGACTTCACCTGGTTGAGCTCAAGCTGGAGGCGCAGGATCTTCCCCTCTTCATGTTCCAGGGAGGCCTGGGCAAGTGGACACAAGCATTTGTAACATCGATAAAAATACAGTTTCCTTTCTAGGCAGTTACAGTGTATTTCATGAAATCTCAGCTGACTGCACTCTCCAGCCAGAACAGAGGGGGACCAAACATTTTTTAGTCATGTGTCCCCATTGTTTATGTTTTTAATGCAGATACCAGTGATTATGAGCCTGTACCTCAGCTTCCTCCAGAGCAGCCTGGATTTCAGATTTCTCCTGCTCAACCTGCTTCTTGACTTTCTCCAGCTCATGAATCGCCTTTCCTCCCTCTGCAATCTGCTCCGTGAGGTCGGAAATCTCCTCTGTGGGAACAACCACCAATGGCATGGTCAGGCACAGAGCACAACGGGAAGGGCCCTGTCACACCAAGGTGACAGACATCCCTACCCACCTGCAGGCACAGACCCATGTGCAGCGGTGCGTAGTGCTGGACAGGAGAAAGCCCTGCCAGGAGCAGAGGGCCGGGCACTTACGCTGCAAGTTCTTGTTCTCCCGCTTCAGCGTTTCCAGGTGGTCCAAGGACTCCTCATAGGCATTCTTCATCTTAAAGAGCTCCGTGCTGAGAGAGCGAGACTCCTTCTGGGAGGCTTCCAGCTCAGCCTGTGTCTCCTCGTACTTCTGCTTCCATTCTGCCAGGATCTGAAGAGAAACCAGGTGTGAGTTTGGATGTGGCCATCAGGAGGGGATGCTCTGCCCAGGAACCCCAGGTCTGGAGCCCAAAAGACCTTGTCAAAGTTCTTCTGCTTCTTATCCAGAGCTGCGCAGGCAGCATTTGATCTCTCCACATCAATCATCAGGTCCTCCACTTCATTCTGCAGCCTCTGCTTTGTCTTTTCCAGGGAGGCACATTTGGCATTCACAGCTTCAACGTGTTCCTCTGCCTCCTGCAGGCGCTGTGCCAGCTTCTTCCTGGGAGGTGGTAAGCACAGCTCGTGGTTCGATAGCAAAGAGAAGGCTATGGTATATGGATGATGGGCAAAACAGGACATTTTACTGCTTCATTGATAGAGTATCCTATGTACAGACAGCGCAAGTCCTCTCCCAGCCAGTCATCGTTTTTCCCATTTCTGATTCTGGGAGTCAGTGGCATATTTTCCTCTACATTTTCTAAACCCCACACTTTGAAGAATATACTTTTCCTCAGCCCTTATGTTATCTTAAGGTACAGCTTTAACCTTTTCTGACAATATCACAGCTTTGTCTTCAAATTTCTCTCGTTAGTCTACCCCTTCTTTGTCTTCCCCACTTTCCCCACATACTTGGCCTCCTCCAGCTCCTCTGTGCGCTGAATAGCGTCAGTCTCGTATTTGGTTCTCCACTGGGCCACTTCGCTGTTGGCCTTGGACAGCGCACGCTGCAGCTCCCCCTTGGCTTCCTGCTCCTCCTCATATTGTTCCCGGAGCAAGTCACAGTCGTGGCGAGCAGACTGCAGGGCGTGGGCCAGGGCATTCTTGGCCTGGGTAGAGAGTGAGATGGGGAGAAAGAATGGCAATATTCTGGGAAATCTCTTCCAAGGAATTAATTTAACACTGCAAAAAAACCACCACTGTTGTGAGGGTATAGGTGTTTGCATGGAAGGAAAGATGCAAGTCTGAAGGACAAAATCCACGAGTCTCACTTCTTGCAGAAATATAAATCTCCTCCCAGTATGACTTGTGCTAAACAAACCCATTTCCCACTAGGCAGTGTAGGAAAACTCATCACCTTTATCTCTTCCTCCAAGTGCCTCTTGAGTTCCTCAATCTGTTGGGTGAATGCCTGCTTGCCTCTTGACAGCTGAGAAATCAGAGCATCTTTCTCCTCCACCTGGCGTGAATATTCACCTAGGAAAACACACATGAAGGAAATATATTCATTCTCATTTGTGAAAGAAACAAAATGTTTTAGAATACTGTCCCATTCCGCAGCAGAGAGGAGTTTCTCTCACCTGACTCTGTTTGCAGACGAGCTCTTTGAGCATTGAGGTCATTGATCACGCGCTGATGTTCTTCTTCCTTTGTCTTAATCTCACTTAGCTGGTCTTCCAGTGTGCGGCACATCTTCTCCAGATTTGCCTGTGGAAATCAAAGAGAATGAAAGAAGATTAGTATCTAGACTCCTTATTCTGAACAGCATGATTCTCAAAAGAGGATTTCATACAGAGACAGTTATATTGCAACCTCACCACATTTTAAAAATATGTGTTTTAACATTATTTTTTAAAAGTTTTTTTCAGTGTAATATTCAATACCTTGGCTTTGGAGACAGACTCCATGTTACTGGCCAAGTCATCAATCTCCATCTTCATCTCGCTCTTCTCCTTCTCCAGCTTCTGCTTCACTCGCTGCAGGTTGTCGATCTGCTCCCCAAGCTCAGCTGTGCTGTCCGCGTGCTTCTTGCGCAGGGCGGCAGCCGTGGCTTCGTGCTGCAGCGTGGCCTCTTCCAGGTCGCGACGCATCTTCTGAAACTCGGCCTCACGCTTCTTGTTCATCTCAATCTGAGCTGCCGTAGCCCCTCCTGCTTCCTCCAGGCGCTCGCTGATCTCCTCTAGCTCCCTGGAGAGGTCAGCGCGATGCTTCTCGGCTTTTGCCCGAGAGGTTCGCTCGGCCTCAATTTCCTCCTCCAGTTCCTCAATACGGGCCTGTAGAACATTAGGGACCCTTCACACCCAGTCCCTCCTCCTACCTGACCTGAGACTGGGAGAGAGAGGGGAAGGAACAGAGACTTGCCTGAAGCTCCTTGATCTTCTTCTGTAATTGCATGCCCAGGGATTGCTCATCCTCGATCTTGCTCTGGATCTGGCTGATTTCAAAGTCTTTCCTTGGGGAAATCAAACCATGTTAGAGCTCAAAGAAAAAAGACAGGTGTGACCAGCCCAGCACTCAGGTGTCCCACAGTCACACTTACTTCTTCAGTTTCTCATCCAGCTGCTGCTTATCATTTTCCAAGTCCATTATGGTGTCTTGGGCCAGCTTCAGGTCTCCTTCCAGTTTCCTCTTAGCTCTCTCAAGGTCCATGCGCAGTTTCTTCTCTTGCTCCAGGGACCCTTCCAGCTAAAGAGAAGACCATCAGTGCTCAGCTGGTCATGTAACAGCCTTGATCTCCCCCTATACATTTGTTCTTACATCGTCCACTTGCTGCTCCAGCTTGGTCTTGGCTTTGGTCAACGTATTCACTTTGTCCTCTTCTGCCTGCAGGTCATCCAGTGTTTGCTGGTGGGCCTCTTGGAGGGCTTTCTTCTCTTTTGTCAGCTTGGCGATGGTCTCATCCAGAGCTGCCATCTCCTCTGTCAGGTTTTTCACCTACAAATATGAGTGTCAACATATTTTAAAAATATGTTCACTGGTACAGTGACATTTTCACTTTTCAGTGTTTTGCCAGGTGTTTCATGTACCCTTTGGATGCTCTGACAAAGTCCATCTCAAAACTTTCCAAAGTCAACATGTCTTACTGTAGCAGCCTCTTACTCTGAAAACCAGTGATGTCTTTGCCCTTTATGTGACCCCCCACGTGTGTACCTTATTTTCTGTGGCGTGTTTCTCCTTCTCAACCTTGGCTAATGTTAGTTCAAGGTCATCAATATCTTTCTTCAGCTCTGAACATTCATCCTCCAGTTTCCTCTTCTTGGCTGTCAGCTCAGCATTAATTTCTTCCTCATCCTCAGCCCTCTCAGTCACCTCCTTTACTTTGGCTTCCAGCTGGATTTTGGTTTTGATGAGCTGGTCACATCTTTCCTCAGCATCAGCCAAAGCATCTGCTTCCTGGTTTGAAAATACAGGAAACCTGATTTAATGCTGAAGGAACAGATATGCATCAGTGAGACTTTTGAGATTACTTTTTGGGAAAAGATTACTGCGCATTTACATTACAAAGTACAAATTTAGAATAAGTTTTTAATAAATTCTTGTGTTTTCTGACTTTTTTCATCATCAGATGCTGTGGCTAGCTTCATTACATTTCATCTTTTTAATTTCAGTTATGTCAGTGGGTTTCTTGGATTTAATTGATGTTTTCCTTTTCTCCTTTATGTGGAAGTATTGAGAAATGTAAATGTTAAGTATTTGAAACTCTCATTAGTATATTTATTCCCACCAAATACAAACAGTTGGCACTAGAATAAGATTCATCTTTCCATGAAATCGACACTTCAACTTGGGGGTATTTGCTTAAATGTTGCCTAATTTTTCTGAGATGCCAAGTAGCATTAGAGACAAAAGTGCAAGGCTGGCACTTGTGTCATGGGCTGTAATGTGTATCTGTTCATTCTGGGAGCAGTAGTTACAGGAGCTCAGGTCAGATATGCCATAAGAAATGGCAATAGGTGCTTCATTTCAACAGTTGAATTGAGGCAGAGAAATAGGTCAATTGAATCACTGTCCTACCTCCAAAAAATTCATGTCATGAACTCACATGGAAACATGTACATATAGGCAATTAGACTAAAAAGTAATTTTTTAGCTTAAACTCCACTTTGCAACAGTGAGACTGAGAAGAGAAAGAATGTGGCCAGAATTTTACCGAGTTACAGGGAATTCAGTTTAAAATATTTTGTAAGGCAGTTTAGTGTGAAATTTGAGAATTCTGTAGTATGAAAGAAGAGTTACATATTATTTACTAATTTATCATATTAAAAAATGACAAAACAACAAAAAAAAGAGTAAAATAATGTTACTCACCGCCTGCACTTGAAGCTGCAAATCATTTTTTTCCTGCAGCAGTTTCACCATTTTCTCCTCCAGCTCTTTCCTCTTTGCTTCAGACTTTGCAAGATCTTCCTTAGTTTTCTCAAACTCTTGTTTCATGTTGGCCATCTCCTTCTCAGATTCTGCGCTCTTCAGCAAGGGCTTGATCTTGAAGAACAACTTCATCCAGGGCCAGTGCTTGACATTCATGAATGCACGAACGTTATACTGGATACAGAAGATGGACTCCCTGAAGCATAATTAAAATGTACATTGAATATTTTCAGTATGACAAGTGTTAAACACTTTCCCCCAAGTACAGTGACATTAACTGAAGATGTACCTTCTCTCCACCATTCTCTGGTACTCCACTCTCATCAGGAAGCCCCTGCACCTGGCCTGTGTGCGGGTGATGAGCTGTGCCAGCTTCTCATCCCTCATCTCCTCCAGCAGTCCCAGCAGCCCAGCTTTGAAGAACACCTTGAGAAAGGGAATGTTGGAGCACATCACTGTCAGGCAGAGCAAAGCACAGGCACACAGGGGGTGAAACAAGAGGGGGTTGTACCTTAGTGTGGCCAAATTTGTACTGGGTGTGGTCCACATCGATTGACCCAAGAAGCTTCTCAGAAGCCTTCTTGCTATCGATGAACTGTCCCTCTGGGATGGCGCTGGCATTAAGCACCTTGTACCTGTGAAAATAGAAAGAGGGGGATGAGATTATTTTTCCCCAGCCAACATGCTCAAACTACTGAACACTGCCAGCTCATAAACGGCTGTTGTTGAAAAGAGTCCAGCTTGAATGAACCTACATGAGTGAACCAACATCACTTTTAATGATGCAGAGAATTGCAGTGCTCTTACCTCTGTTTAAAGTCAGCATAGAGGACTCTGCTGGGGAAACCTTTCCTGCAGATTCTGATGCCTTCCAGCACGCCGTTACAGCGCAGCTGATGAAGTACCAGTTCATGCTCCATGGCACCTAAACAGTTAAGTCAAATATTTGATACTTCATTATAAGGCACAGAGGATAATGGCTGCTGCACACTATGGATTCTCTCTGCTTGAGGTTCTTACCAGGTGTTTTTGTTTCATTGGGGATGATACAGCGCACAAAATGGGGGTGAGTGCTCCGTAGATTGGTCATCAGCTTGTTTAGGTTCTCCTGTGAGATCATGTGTAGCAGCTTAGATTAAAACATTTCCTTCTGTATACTCTGTGTCTATATGCCAAGGAACTAATTAAATGAATCTTACGAGGAACGAGCTTCAAATTCAAAATTTATATTTGATCAAACCTTCTATACACTTAAGTATTCTCATTAAAGGAAAGTTTAGTATTCTACACATTAGTCTGAAGGAAATCAAGTAATATTGTATAAATATTTTAACATAAGCCTCTGTAGGATTAATGTTTATATCTCAGATTCTGTAGAACTTTATTCACAAAGAATGCAAGTGAACTTTTAAAAGCAATTCAGGGGATCAGCTGAAGTCTTCTGGAAATAAAACCCAAATGTGAACAGATAATTACTAGGAAATGGCAGTGAATAACTTCTATGTACTGTTTCATAATAAAACCAAGATCATGAGAAGAACAGTAGTATAGATAGCTCACATTTGAAACTATGTTCATTTCACTTTACAGATAGTGAAATTTATACTTTACCCGGAAAAGAGCTGAGACAGTCTGGAAAGAAGAACCCTTCTTCTTGGCACCCTTCTTTCCACCACCAGCACCACCACCACTAGCCTCTATAAAACCAAAAAGAGTTATCTTTTTTGTTGCACTTTTACATATCACAGATGGTGGGGGGAAAAAAAATATTTTAGAAAGCTGACCTGCTTCTGCTCCACCATAGGAGGCAAAAAGTAAAGCCAGTGTCTTCACAGATGATTTCTGGTACAACCCAATGACAGTTTCATTCAGGGGGTCCTTGTTCTTCTCCAGCCAGCCAGTGATGTTGTAGTCCACCGTGCCAGCGTAGTGCACCAGGGAGAAGTGAGCCTCAGCCTTGCCTTTGGCAGGTTTGGGCTTCTGGAAGTTGCTGGACTTGCCCAGATGTTGGTCATAGAGCTTGTTCTTGAAAGAGGTGTCAGTCGCCTTGGGGAACATGCACTCCTCTTCCAGGATGGAGAAGATGCCCATGGGCTGGAAGATAGTACAATAAAGAAGAGATAATGCCTGTAGAATAATATGTTCATGACTTGGTCTGAAAGAGAATATAGTAAAAACCAGGAAGCAGAAAACAAACCAATAACCTTACCATGATGAAAACATATTTCTGAAAAGTGAGCTTAAAAGGTTTACGTGTTTGGCTCACTCTTTAGCACAGTGACTTAGGAATGTCTTTTATGCTAAAAGCCATCTTAAAAAATCAGGAGCAGAAAGATTATATTTAAAAACATCTTTCACAAATCTATCAATTGTGTATTTACTTCAGGCTTTGCACTTTTAATCAACTCCCTAAATTATACAGAGCTGCAAGAAATCTCTTTCAGTTTCTTTCACTCAGAGGTCAGTCACTGACTGTATTGTCCTGCACTTACTTTGCAGTGAATCATCTAGAAAAAAAAGGTATTGTCCAGTTAACTTTATTCTGGAATTGTGTAAGGAATGAGTTTCAGAGTTATCTGTGGACATCATAATATCCCTTATGTGTAATAAGAAATAGTACAGACCAAGAGATATTTGAACAACTAAAACAGAATGCATCAAGTTAACCATGGAAGAGACCTTTTCTTTTTAATAGCATTTAACTATTTTCAATTTAAAATAATGAGTTCCTGAAAATACAAGATACTTTAAATTAAAAATTTACCTTCTCAATGAGCTCAATGCAGGCAGCCAGGTCCATCCCAAAGTCAATGAATGTCCATTCGATTCCTTCCTTCTTGTACTCCTCCTGCTCCAGCACGAACATGTGGTGGTTGAAGAACTGTTGCAGTTTCTCATTGGTGAAGTTGATGCACAGCTGCTCCAGGCTGTTGAACTGCCAAATGTAAAAAAAATCAACACCCATCCATCATCAACATGCACATTTCTTGATCAGTCTCAACACTTTAGAAATCATCCCCATTAATACACAACTGTGTTATCAGGACTGCACCATAGCAGGACCTATATGCATCTCCCCAAAGAAGTACCTACATAATGAAAATGGAAATTTTTCCAGAGCAGATAAACTTAGAGTATTTCTTAAAATTCACGAAGTACTGTGGCATTTTTTTATTCAACCAAAAGATGAGTGTATGCCCTGGTCTCCAATTTTTAAATACTTGATATCTCTGATTAAACACTTATCTATTCATTCCTTGGTCCATCTTTAATCGGTAATGTGCTTGTCAACGGGTCACCAAATCCTAGTTCTGCTCTAGAAGCTCTTATATAACATTTTGTAATTGTGTTGGATTAACATTAAGCTCCAAAAGTTAAAATACTACAACATATAAAATTAAATTTGCTACTTCCATACAAACAACATAACTCTGTTCTTGTACTGATGAAGCTTCTGAGAATTTTGTTCTGTGCTACAAAAGAAAACTTTTTTTTTTTTCCCAGGAAGTTGCAAAGGACTAGCATGTTAAACCTTCAGAAAGATATTACTTGGAAGTCTTCAGATATAGTAATCTCCCCCTGTAAAAGCTGTCCTCAAGCCTGGAATCCTTACATCAAAGATCTCAAAGCCAGCAATGTCCAGGACACCAATGAAGTACTGTCTGGGCTGCTTGGTATCCAGCTGTTGGTTGATGCGAACAACCATCCACAAGAACATCTTCTCATAGACAGCCTTTGCCAGAGCACCTACTGAATTGTTCACCTAAAATGAAGAAGAATGGAGCAGAATAAAAATAATATCCAGAGCAAATAGTAAGTGATACAAGGCAGATGTTCCCAGTCACCAACTGGTTCTTACCTGCTGCACAGTTTGACCCTTGGTCACATATTCATTGCCAACCTTGACTCGGGGGTAGCAGAGGGCCTTGAGCAGGTCTGCTGAGTTCAGACCCATCAGGTAGGCAGCCTTGTCAGCAACTAAGTAGAAGAAGAGTGACAGAAAAATTAGGACTAAAAAGACATGCAACATTTTGAGTGATGAACCCTTTCCAAAGCAACTGCAATATTGAATGTCCTTGTGATAAAATTCTACTTACTGGATCTCTGAGAAAGCACAACAGTCATTAAAACAAAATCATACTTGGTTTGAAAGCTTTTCAGGGCAGTACACCTGGATGTTATTTGTGTCTCTTTAATAATCTATACGGAAGCATCTAGAAACAATATATTTATTTAAAATTCATCCTGAAAGCTGAAGTTCAGCACTTCAGTCCACAGCTAATTTGTACCCATAGGATAGGCACCAAAACACCAAAGTGTTTTCAGGTTGGCCACCAGAGTGTAATCCAAAACATATACTTGAGTACTTGCACTACCTCTATTCTTTAGCAGCAGCTCTAACCCTAAAGGAGAATCTATTTCAAAATTAAAGGTAACAATTAAGAAGCACCCCTTTCTGAAGACTTATTGTTATAGTCATGGCAGAAAGACAGGATAAAAACCTAAATATTGAGTCCTGAGGCTGGCCATCTGAGAGCATTATTTGGAAGAAGTATAGAGAGAGCCTGGTCATTTTAAACCATGTATACATCATATAACATTTAAGTGATTAAGTAGTCAGGCAAGAAATAGAAATCTAAGTCAGTTCTTCCCTAGTATAGTGTACCTATGCTTCACTTAGACTGATGTTCAAACAGTACTGCTATGGAGTGACAGTTAAGTCTCCAAAGAAGAAAGAAATTGAAGGAAAATTCTGTTTTACTGGGGCAAAATTCCTATTCAACATGTGATTTACGAAGGACAAGTTCTAATGCTGAATTTAATGCCTCCATTTTCTTTAAAAAAGCAACCTGAAGTATATTTTCTGAAAAAACTTTCTCTTCTTTGGGAGTTTTTAATGTAAACACACCGAGTAGGCTGTGCTGTCCAGAACTGTGGTAGCCCAGGAGAGAATTTGGACATATATGCAATTTATACTTCAAATAAAGATTAGGTAGCGATTGAAAAAAAGGGTATACTTTGGATGGCAGTTTCATACATAAATACTAGTGTACCTAAATACTTTTAAAATACATTTACACTGTTCGCTTTCTCTGTTTTCCAGATACTGAATTATTATCACTACTTCTATTTCTAATGTGTCAACCATAGACTTTGCTAATACCTTCTGTGCCATCAGGCTCTGCCTGCTCCTCTCGTTGTTTCTGCTTGAACTTCAGATTCCCGTAGTGCATGACGGCCCCTGTCAGCTTGTAGATGGCTGTTTTTTCATCAGCACTGAAGCCCAGGATGTCAATGGCACTCTGCAATAGGAAAAGCAAATGAAAAGCTTTGTCTGGGAGAGATGACAATAGGTACAACATTTTGAATTCTTATTATACTTACATCTGTAGCCATCAGCTCCTCTTGGTCATTAATGCTGGCAACAGTGATTTCACCTTGACTCACAAACTGGTAGTCATATGGGTTGGTGGTAATAAGAAGCATGTCTGAATATAAGAAGAGAGGACATCCAGGATAGTTTAGTTTAGTCAAGCAAGTAATAGTGTGATCAGCAATCTCCCTCCAAGTTAGTAATTCTTTTTACCTATCAGCTCTGGCTTCTTGTTGGACATGATCTGATAAAATATGTGGTAGCTTCTTTCTGCTTTGAGCTGGAAAGTGACTCTGGACTTCTCCAGCAGATCTGCAGGGAAAAATTAATTAGAAACATGAAAAATAGCAAAAAAGAAAGTAGGGAGAAGATGGGAAGAAAAACAGAGAGGCAGGATAAATGATTGGGTGAACAGGCATTGTATGGATAGATGGGTTAATGGGTACATTGGGAACAGTTCAGGAAAGTGTCTTACATGTTTCAATATCAGCAGAAGCTAGTTTTCCTGTGGCACCAAAGTGAATTCTGATGAATTTTCCCTTTAAAGGAATAAAAATCTATTAATATTTACATAATAAAATATATATCTGAAATGAAGAGTTTTACCATTTACTCCACTGGGCACGAGATTTCTTCTTAGAGACATTTTCTTAAGAATCAGTGATATTTCCACAATTGACCATGAAAATAATCAACAGTGGCACAGCTATATTATTTTATGTGTGTCGAATGTACAAATGAGAAGGAATGGGTAGATTTTGTTACCCAAACTCTTCTAGCTATATCCTACATACAGAGAACTGTCACCTTAATGATGTGGAATCAGCAGTTTAACTAGTTCAGCTGCTTAAGTCTGTCTTGCTATCAAACAAGCCATTTTGCTTCTGATTAATTAAAGAGAAAAAGCATGCTATCTGTTATTATAATTTGCATCTCCATGCAAAGCAGAATTAATTTTTTTCAGAGCCTCTGTGTTTTTGAAAGCTGGAGAATTAATTTTAGGATAATTGGAAAAATCATTATAAGAAAATTCATTCTTACTCTTGAAAAGATGATGGCTGAATAACAGAAAAAAATGACTGCCATGCACTGCTGTTTACTATTTTTCAGGAATCACTTGGTTAAACAACTTACAAAGCGTGAGGAGTTGTCGTTCCTCACGGTCTTGGCATTTCCAAAGGCCTCCAGCAGTGGGTTGGCGCTGATGATTTGATCCTCAAGCGTTCCCTGCAGGATGATAGATATTGCTGGTTATCCTTTCCAAAAATCATGTCAGAAATGGAGAAAAGCTTTGACTAAGCCAGCATCTATTAATTTACCTGCATTTTGCCGGGCTCTTCCTTCTTCTTCTCCCCACTGGCTGCAATTGTTGCAAAGTACTGGATGACACGCTTGGTGTTCACAGTCTTCCCTGCACCGGATTCTCCGCTGTCAAAGCAAAGAGAGAAGCAGAGAGCGTGTGGTCAGGCAGGAGATCCCCTGGCACCGGGCAGCCCCGCGGGGACCCAGCAGGGAGTGTACGTACGTGATCAGGATCGACTGGTTCTCGCGATCTGTGAAAGTAGCAGAAAAAACAGTACTTAAAACTCAATGGACAACACAGAAAGAATGAAACATAGTCAGGTAAGTTTAATGTTTTCAACTCCATGCTGTCAGCCTGACTTAAAAAATCATCCAAACAAACAAACCTACACAAAACGTCACTGAATGCAGGAATATCTTTGCATTTAAAAGACCAGAAACAATGGTGTGAATATAGTAAAACACACAATAGTGTGTATGCATCAGAACCATGAAAGCTTTGAAAATGTCTACTCCTACTAATGGGACAGAGTATCCCTTCCAAGAAATTCATGGTAGTGTCCTTCTGAGACAGATGGAGCCACTCACCAGTTAACATGAACTGATAGGCATTGTCAGAGATGGAGAAGATGTGTGGAGGGGCCTCCTGGCGCTTCTTGCCTCTGTAGGCCAACACCACCTCCGGGTTGTACACCGGCAGCCACTTGTAGGGGTTGACGGTGACGCAGAAGAGACCCGAGTAGGTCTGCGAGGAAGGGACACAGCACGTTGCCTTCCCCTGAGCCTGGCAGAGCAGTTCTCCCAGCTCCCCAAAGGAAGACTGCTGCTGATACTTACGTAGATCATCCAGGCTGCATAACGCTCTTTGAGGTTGTACAGCACAGCGGGTTCGTGGAGGTGGGTCATCATGGCCATGTCCTCGATTTTATCATACTTGGGAGGGTTCATGGAGAAGATTTGATCTTCCTTCACAGTCAGGGTCTGTCAGAGGAAAGAAAGGTACACGTGTGTGTGCTCGGATGTCAGAGTAGGAATTAAATGCTGTTTGTAAACCCTGCATTTTGCTCACCTCTCCACCTTCAGTCTTGACAGTGACCTTCCCTGATTCCCTACTCTGGATTGACCCTTTCACAAAGGATTCCTTGGGATGCACCACAAAGACGGATGATTTGGCATCAAAAGGCTTGTTCTGGGCCTCAATTCTCTCCTTTTCTGACTTTCGGAGGTAAGGAGCCGCCTCCCCAAAGATCGCCATCTCAGAGTCTGACGACATGGCTGCTGTTGATGGAGGGGCTTGTCAGCAGAGAACACTGTGGAAGAGCAGATATGTTACTCAAATACATCAAAAACTAAGGTCTTGTTAGTAGAAGACAAGGCAGGAAAATAAAGATAATACATTAATACCATTCATAGCATTTTTTAAATTAATTGTATATTTTTGCATTGTGTAATTCATCATTTATGGAAAATGTGAAAATGATATTTTGATAGATTGTTAGGCTTAGGTGAAATAATCCATAGTCGCTCAGTAATCAAGTATTCATGCACTGTACTGTGGAGTTAGGAACTGCAAAATTCCTTTCAGCTTCTTAGGCATTCTTTTAAAATTCACTTGAAATCATTATAGTGCAGTTTCTTCCCAAGTGATACTAATTCAGAAAGCTCAGAAAGCTCATTCACCACTGTCTTGAGTTACATGCAAAAAACTTGAGCTCAGTTTCAGTCTCTAAAACATTTGTATCATTGTATTAATGACGAAATTATTTGCTAATGTTACTGAGTTCTTGAATCTAGTCCTAAATGGCTACAATGCCATTAAAAGAAGAGTAGTGCTGTTCCAAAACACACTGGCATCTCTTTATTTCTATTACTTTCTTTTGTTTTTTAAAATCAGCATAATTTTAGGAGATAACAAGTTAAACACAGAGGTTCAAAGCTCAACTCAGGAATTTAAAAAACAGGGAATTTTAAAACCAATATTTATTTCTCTGAAAAATTACTTCTTTTACATTTTTTCCCCCAGAAAAGAACAGTGAACAGCTTAGGAAAACTTTTTTTTATTTCTGTCCTGTATAGAGATAGGTACCTAATGTTTACACAGCCTTCAATATTGTGTTATATTTGTACTAAATGAGAAAGTAACATGATAATTCTTTATTTTTCTCTGGAGGAATAGGTGGTGGCTTAGAGAGGAGGAGGACTGCAGCTTCCATTTTTTGTGAGGCAGAGAACAGGCAAAACAGTAAGGGGAACAAACCACAGCATTGCATTTTACAAGAGGATAAGAAGAGCTTGGTTGCTTGTCTTACACTTCTTTCTATTCTTACTTCTTTGGTGATTTCTTGACAAATTTCAGACAAAACAGTGCATTAATTCACATGCTCTGAGACAAGATGTTGAATTCTGCACTTTTTCCTACTGTGCTCATCTTGGTCCAGTTATACTGCTGTGGCAGCAAAGTTGAGAAGCCAGCATGCCTCACTCAGTGTTAGGTAGGTTAAGCAGAAGTGAAGAAAGTTCCCATGGGGATTTTCTGGTCTGCCATCAGTGGTCAGAGACTTCTAACACAGCCACTTAAAGACTAGAACAGGTGATTTTTCGTGGTGACTTCCAACCCGGGCTGTTCTATGATTCTGTGATTCACTTGAAAACCTTACCAGCTTTGGGAACCCCACCACCTTCCGCAATGACCACATTGGGTTTGAAAATATAGGGTGAACGAGTCACTCAACTGTACAGAAATCCCACCCAAAAGCATCTTTCTCTGCCCTGGAAGAGCTATTAAATCAGGTTCTTACCTCCTGTGACACCCGATGGGTGGTTTGCAGGCTGGCAGCTGGTCAGTACTGTAAAACAGAAATGGCAACTCCCTACTTGCTGCTGCACAGAAATCCAGAGTGAAAACATGCAGGTGCCTTGAAAGCAGATTTAAAACTTGAGCAGGGAAATCGAGTGCCCTCCTAGAAATGAGCACTGGAAGCAGCAGGAATGTTGTGGCACAAAAGGGCACCATCCCCTTCCTGCGAGCCTGCGGACCTCATACACTTACCTTGAAGCGTTCCGTGGAGACGGGGCAGATTTGTCGCAGGGACGTTTTATACTATCTAGTCGCAGATGCTACAGATGCCTACTCTTTCTTCGGTCAAAAAATTTTTGGCAAAGCATTGTCTGGCAAACTGAACTAAGGGCATAATTGTCATTTGACATGACTAGATATAATTAGAAAATTTTGATGTCTTACTGGCTATATGAATACATCTCCTATAAATAATTTGACAAGGGTGTTAAGGCGGGAATCTGGACTAGTCAAGGCACTTAGAGAACTTGGATGCAGGACTTATGGATTCTATTGCTGGCTTTCCCACCGACTCACTGTATGACCCAGGGTGGATTGCTTGGTATGTCTACACTGCAGATACCCCAGCTGTACAATGAGGATGACAACATTTATCTTCCCCATGTGACAGTGTGAAGCTTATAAGAAATTCCTAAGAGCAAAATATTAAGCAGGCCCCTAAGAGAGAAATAGGTATTACTAAAAGCATTTGGCAGTTGTTTAGGTAAAATTGTGAATGTAGAAGAGTAATCTGGGTACTTCAATGTGATAATATTGGTACCTGAGAGTCACAGACATGGCAAGATGACTGACCTAAAGACAAAGATTTCATCACAGCAATAGGAGGGTGGGATCCAGCTGCACTGCTGGGTTGGACTCTCAGAGAGAGATGTGAGGTCACTTCTGATGTATGAAGAAGAGTATACGTATATTTGTGCACATGTGCTCATCTGTACACTTGAAACTGCAAAGAAGTGTGGCATTCTCCAAGACATGTTGTTATAAGCCTGTCCATGAATTCATGCTAAGCGAGATATCATAAGGTATGCTGTTATTTCTGCTACATAGGTCAGTGTAGATGAACAACAGACACTCCTTTCTTTTCTTTAATTCATCGGGAAATACTCGTATCAGCAGGAAAGGACCTCAGCTCTTTCTTATATATTTTTTTCCAAGTCTGATACGTCAGCCTCTACCACAAATAAACAAAACTGCAGAGGCAAGGCTTTGGGCCTGTAGAAATCTATGCCTTTTGAATGTTCATACCCCTTTTCGACAAAGAGTGGTTACAGGTCATTAGAGTCTATATAATAAATCAAGTTTTTTTCATTCCTGCAGAAATTCTTCTCCTGCAGAATCCCAGAGCCCATGTGCCATCCCAGAGCTCAACTCACACATCCAGAAGACAACCTAGGTAAAGAGACTTTCAGTCCTCAGTTTATCCATCAATACACCACACTTCTTTCCGATTCCTCTAACGTAAACAAACCACGGTCTCAGCTAAAGCCTGTCTCCCATATGTCTGCTCCCACTGTCAAATTCACCAACCAGGAAAAATGCAAAGACCCCTTCAGCCGCTTCCTACCACCAAGTACCAGAAACTAGTATCTTGCACATTTGCATGTTTATACTGTTTCTGCGACAAAAGCTAATAACAAGTTGGTGCCTATATCAGAACACTACAGGTGGTAGACAATCCTGATACTCTGAGAAAGGGGGATTTGCTGGTAGTCCTGGAGAGTGACTCATCTAGCTTCAGGGAAAGGGCACTGTTACTTGAGCTGCTTTAAATGTTGTCAGATCTAAACACACTCTCCTCTTGGTCATTGGCATTTTGGTTGTTGAAAGAGGTCAGGGACACAGGGACAAGGTTAGAAAAATTATGCATGGGATCCAAGGTAATATCCAGCATCAGACACTACCCTGTGCATGAAGAGCTTGCTCCAAGAAGGACTCTGACACTGTAGCACCCGCCTTTTGGGTGGCTGGGCCCCAGCCTGGAACCCAAATCTGTTCCAAACTGAGGCCCTGGGGAGCCACTTGGAGTCCAGCAGCCCAGTGAGTTATTGGTCCTGGTCGAGGAGGGGGCAGGAGGGAATGGGTTGAAGAAGACCATGGCGGGGATCAGGGATGGCTGAGACCTCTCCCTGGATATGAGAAGTGAGGGTTTTCTCCCATCAGGTTGGGCACAGGGCTGCGGTGTCCCGTTCCCAGGGAAGCTGTAATATCTCAACTGTAATGGCAGCATCCTCTGGAAGCAACAGGTTTGTGTTGGAAAAGACCTTCAAATATAATGTTGTCCAACACTCTTGCTGTGGGCAAGGGCATCTTTCACTAGTTTAGGGTGCTCAAAGCCCCATGTCACCTGACCTCAAACACTTCCAAAGTAAGAGCATCTATAGCTTCGCTGGAAAACATATTTCACCACACTCATTGTACGATATTTCTTTCTTATATCTACTCAAAATCTAAGGTCTTCCAGTTTAAAACCATCACTTTTTGTCCTGTCACTACAGGCACTGATAAAATATCTTTCTCTGTCTTTTGTATAAGCTCTCTTTAAGTATTGGAAGGCCACAAGGTCTCCTTGAAGCTTTCTCATCTCCAGACTGAACAAGCTCAAATCTCTCAGCCTTTCTTGGTGGGAGAGGTGTTTCAGCTCTAACAGGTCCATGTATTTCTTGTGCTGGGGACCCCATAGCTGTAGGGAGTACTGCAGGTGAAGTCTCAGAGGAGCAGAGTAAAGGGGGAAAATCACCTCCCTAGACGCACTTCTTTTGATGCAGCCCAAGATACAATTGGCCTTCTGGGCTGCAAGTCCACATTGCTGGCTCATGTCCAATTTTCCATTCACCAATATCCGTGAGGTCATGTTTGAGTAGCTGCTGTTGCTTTTCTGGGGGATCCTGCTCCTAGTGGTATGCAGCAAGCCTGCCTTATGCAGTGCTGTCGGGCTGGGACAAAGTGCCCTCAGGATGCAGCTGGATCTCCAGGAGCTACATGGAGATTCTAGCTGAGTGTGACTTTGGGGACTAAAATCTTTGAACTTCCAGTGATCAATGATAAAGCCAGTCTTCTTGACAGAGCTCTTCTCGGTTTTGCTGTTGTGTTGTGCAGCATGTGGACCCAGCTGTGTAACAGGCAGGAGTGAGGCACGTGGCCAGGCAGCTCTGGGCATGCAGTCAGCTGACGAAAAGTCTAGATTGAAAGGGAAGTGGCCAGTGAGCTGAGGTATCTCCAGATGTCAACAGTCACTCATCAATATTCTTAGGTTGATGAGCTTTGATATAGTATCAGGTCTGTTCACAAAAGAGTTCAGAAACCAAAGTCCTGCTATGGAATTGGTCACAACCCCAGGGTAGCTTCTCACATGTGAGCCAGGCTACGGGAAAGAAGAATTCCTTGCTTACTCCCTAATACCCTCTCAGTAGTTAGATGACATTTCCTCTAGCTGAAAATTATTCAAGTGGGTTTTTTTACTTAGAGTTCAAGTGGGTTTGGGCAGTGTTCCCAGGAGGATATAACTATACGCTGTGTGCTATTCCACAGCTATATAGCAGAAAATACCCATATGTACTTTTATGAGGGTATTGTCCTAAAGGTACATGAAATATATGCCAAATTCTCAATTTTACTTAAGGAAGAGTTACAGTTTGTTTATATTTCTCTTCTATGTAGTACATTATGGATATCAAAGAAGATAATTGAAACAATGTTCACAAAAATTCTGAAAAAAATGTGGAAATATTTTATTCTTTATCCTTAAGAGTTGTATGCCACAGTCCCACAATATGTAAAGGATATATGGACATTCAGGTCTTAACTGTTACATTACTGTACAATGTTTCTGTACATAATCAATATGCTCTTTGCCAATATATTTCATAGTCCTAAACTCAGATGACATCTTGTATTGTTACAAATACAGTTACAGTGATTTTTCTGTCTTTTCTAATATTCTAGATTATCTGGAATATTTTTCAGTCTTCACCTTTACTTAAAGGTCTGCTTTACAGAACTATCCTTTTACTGAATTGTGTTATCAAATTAAAAGTATAGACAGTTTTCTACACTGAGGTTGTCTTATAATGTCCAAAGACAATGCAAAAAATTCAAAGTACAAAATGATGAAGAACTTTTGGTTAGCTTATGGAGCCTCACACCATTTCCACAGTGAAATGGATTTGGATGGATTAATAACAATTTAAATTTGATCACGTGTACATGTGCTCAGGCACAATGTCAAATTCATTTGATTTTCAACCTGCAGAAAGAATAATGTAATTACTTCTGCTGTGCCAGACAAGTTGAGGAAAATACCTGTGTACTGAGTTAATCTAAAATATGAAGTCTTCTCATAAAAGAAACTGTCCTGCTGCCTTTTCATTTTCATACATGTTGGCCTGTGAACTTCTTGCAAAGAGGTCTGTAATCCAAAGTTCTCAATTCTATTTCTTGTTTCCTCAAGTTCCCAGATACTGGTGAATTACACTGGAGAAAACTCTGTCTAATGCTTTGCCTTTGCGTTACTGCATTATGGCAGGGAACATTTGCAGTTATGGGAAGCCAATCACTTATAAAATACGAGTGGATTCCCTGTCAAGCTTTTGACCTGTGCCAGCTACCCGTCTCCTAAGCAGATTCAAAGTCATTACTGACAGATGGCATTTTCTGGGACCATTCCCAATACAGTCTCTATCCAGCTTCACCATTCTTGATACAGAAATAGTTTACTTCTATAAGCATAAGCAGTTCCATGCCAGCTGGCCTGAGTTCTTGGACATGTTTAATTTATTAGTGTAGCTGTAGTGCTCCTGTAGAAAGTTTTGAAGCAGCCACAAAGGTATCTGTCCTTGGGAAAGGAAGGATCTGTTGGAAGAAGCAGCAATACCTTGATGGAATAAAGGAAAGGAAATTAATTTTGCCTCTCTCAACTCCCTGCCAATGTTTCCATTTCAGGGCTGGACTCCACTGCAGCTGAATGCAAAGCACAGCAGAGTCAAAAGAGAAGAGGCAAAATGAGAGCAAATCCTGGATACAGGCTGTGCTGCACAGTAACAACACACGGGCAAGCCTCTACAGTGTTGACATTCCCATGGAAGAGGGAGGATTTGAGTGTGCTGAAAATAGATCCTTCTTGAGATGGAGGCCAGGCAGCTGTCTCAGTCCCTGCCACCCCTTAAGATATGATTTCCCCTGCCCCATGTCCTGTGACTGTGAGAACAGGGGCAAGGAGTCACTGCTTAGCAAGGCAGCACAAGTGAAGACTGCAAGGCGGTATTCTATCAAGACATCCCACCCAGCACTGCCCCACGTATTTTTTATTTGATGCCATTCATCTCATGAACTGGAAACTTTAGCTGAAATAAATGTGTGGATGAGGAGAAAGTGGTGGAAGTAATACACCTTGTGAAATACCATGTTAACCAACTTTAGGTTCTGTGTAAAGGTGTAAAGCATCTTGCAAGTGTCTCATTTGGAAGCTGAGGATGTATGGGCTGGACAAATGGGTTGTTGTGACTTTTGGAAGTTGTCTGGACTGTTCAAGGGGTAGCAATCTGCAGCTAATTAGTAGCTGGCTGGCAGCTGTCAATGACAACAGGATCCCTGTGGTTCACAATGTAGTCCTTATCATTCTAAATCTTCATCAATACTCTGAGTGATGATACAGGATGCATCTTTGGCAAATTTCCAGATAACAGTAGTCTATGGGGAGTGGCTAAACATCACAAATGACAAAGATTCACTCCAGTGAGACCTCTATAAACCTGAGGGGTGAGGCTAACAAAAACCTAAAGAAGGTCAATAAGGAGAAGTGCAGTTTTCCACCTGGGGCAGAATAACAGGGAAGTGTCATAGCCCTGGCCCTTCTGGAAAGGATGTGGGGGTTTTGGAAGATGCTAGTTTGAATGTAAGCCAGCAGTGCTTCCTCGCTGTGAGGAAAGCAAATCCTATATTGAGCTGCATCAGGAACACTGTGTCCAACCAACTGGAAGAATTTGCTTTGCCTTCTGTACTTGGAGCTGGTGCAGTCACACCTGGAACACAGTGTTGCATTTTGGACTTTGCAGTTCAAGAGGGTTCTGGAAAAACTGGAGAGGATCCAGCGAAGGGCTGCCAAAATGGCCAGTGCACATACCTGAGTTAAAAGCTCCCAACAGGTAGAGGGCAATGACCTGCCTTTACATCTTGCACTATTTCCTATATGTAGCATTAAAATAAAGCCTTTAAAGAGAGCCACAGGATGGAAGCAGCTGTATCACAGGCAAGGAATCTCTCAGCTGGACTCCTGCATCCCTAGAACATATTGGTATAGCAGATATTATGTGAGTGTTTAGGGGAGGTTGTCTCAGCACAGGTGAATCATGAACTTCTGTCATCCAACTAAACTAAACTAAACTAAAATAAGATCACACAAAAAGAGTCTTCACCAAAGCCATCAACAGGGCAGGTAGGCAGTAGGCCAAAGATACAGCCCACAAAGATACCTCATGGGCATTACAAGGAAAAGTCAGCAAGGATGCCAGGATCCAAGAAGAAATATCGTTCTACCATGTCATGGGCAGACCCTCCCTTCACACCCACATGCACAATCCTTCCACAATTGCTAGAGTTATTAAGGTCCTTGCTTTAACCAGCTGTTTCTCTCCCAAGGGATGGAATGCTGGAGAAGAGGCAGTCAGAGTGTGCTTCTGAACTCTGTGTTTGCAAACTGGCTGCTTGTGGATAGAGAGGCCCCTGAGGAACCTACTAATATGCAGGTGTGAGTCCTGCCTTGGTGTGCCTGGGATGCTTGTGTGGCCAGCCCTATTGTTGCCCGTGAATATCCCCTCCAGATCATCTCTTTTTCTGACCCTGTAACAGGCTGAAATGAGACAGAGAACTGTTTCTACTGCCTCACACATGACCTGCGCAAGTAGCTTCTTCAAATTGATGTTGCTGGTTTGGAAGGACCAGGTGAGATCTAATTTAATATGAACATCTGCATTGCCTTGGCCAGAGGAATTCTGTCAGTGATACATTCCTAAGGATCCCAGACCAGACAGCTATTTTTGTGGATGGTAATTTCACTGCTCCTTGGGGTTGGGTTTCAGCAACATGGAGCTTGTTCTTCACTGACACCTTAAAATTTGAGAGGAAGATTATACTCTCTAGGGTATCAGTGTAGCATTTGACTCTGTCAGCTGCACAGAATATATGATCTGTGCCTGTAATAAGAACACAAGGATTTATACAATTCAGGGTATCAGAAATTCAAGAAGTTCCCTGAATTTTACCATGGAAGATTTCACACAGCAAGGTGCTCCATGCTTAGATACATCCTGTTCTCCCTCCATTGTAATGTTACTAAGCAGTTCCCAGAGCTTTTGGAAAAAGAAGACAGTGAGTTGGGAGTGTAGTTTGGGAAATCCATCCCTACAGCAGTGTGAAAAAGAATGAGCCTTTGTAGAGATGTGCTAGGTCCCCATGCTGTGAGGCTGGACTCTTGTGCCCTCTTCTGATGTCGTACCAGACGCACTGAACAGGGAAGACTGGAAACACCTGGGACCTCACTGCCACAGCCAGTCACTGTCAGGCCTGCCAGAGAACAGCAGTGACATGATTCTCCTAAGGGAAGGGACGGAAAGGAAACCTGGGCCAGAGAGGGGTCTTGGAGCTGCTTCACTGCTCTGGTCCAGTGCAGCTAATATAACATACCGCCTCCAGAGTATGAAAGCATCCCAGACAGTGTGTCAATCTGACAGTCTTTTCCCTTCCAGAGAAAAATGTTGGTCCCCTGCCATGACAGGACAGCCCTGTTACAGGTCTTCCCATAGCTGTAGGGAAACAGGACTGTTGATGGTGCTCTGCTTTTAGCTCTGGGTGCTGGCCTTCCACCAGTTCGTTCTCACCAGAGCAGCAGTTCCTTCATGTACCCAGCTGAGATGTTCATGCCAGTCTTGCCAACAGAAAAGGGCTTGTTAACATGCCCAGGAAACAACCCATGCATGCAATGGCTACTTGGATTGTTTGGGAAGAGCCTGAGTGGCATGGCATCTACTAAACAGTGGATTATCTGCATAGCAAGGAAGTTTGGCTGCTGCCTTCAGTAGAGCATTCATGGCTTTTCTGATGCAGGTCAACAAAGTGTTAGGCATGTGCAGGCGGAATGTGATTCCGCATTCAGGGTCACAATCAGCAAGTACAATGTGGCATGAATGAACCCTTTCTGCAGCCCGTATTGTATAACCTCCAGCGAGCAGCTCATCCAGAAGAGAATGCAGGTGGGTGCCAGAGGGCAGAGGGAGCAGCAATCTCCTGCTAATAACATGAACAAAGAGAAGCTAGAGAAGAGGAGGCTGAGACTCATTCATGGGGATCAATATGGAAAGGGAGAGTGTCGGGAGGATGGAGCCAGGCTCTGCTCGGTGACAGCCAGTGATAGGACAAGGGCCAATGGGTACAAACTGGAACACAAGAGGTTCCACTTAAATATGAAAAGAAACTTCTTCCTGGTGAGGGTGGCAGAGCCTGGCCCAGGCTGCCCAGGGAGATTGTGGAGTCTCCTTCTCTGCAGACATTCCAACCCGCCTGGACACCTTCCTGTGTAACCTCATCTGGGTGTTCCTGCTCCACGCGGGGATGGCACTGGATGAGCTTTCCAGGTCCCTTCCAACCCCTGACATCCTGTGATTCTGAGAGAAACCTTAGCAGTACGTACTGTGACAGAAGTGTTGCCCTGATGGTGCTCTCCATTGCAAACTGGAGTGGCTCTGAGGTTTCAGTAAAAGAGCAGATGAATGGGGTGGAACAGGAGAGATGAAGAGACAGGGAGATATGCAGTAGGGACCAGGAGGCAGAAGATGAAGAAAAGCACTAGTGAGGTGAGCAAAAGGGAAGCTGGATTCAAGTACTTTGGGAAAGCCTTTACTGCTCAGCAGTAACTCGAATGCCCACCTTGTTCAGAGAGAAGTATTTATTTCTTTCCAAATCAGCCCTTTTAGTGACCTGACAGTCGCTGACTGACAGCATTTTCCACCCCTTCTAAGACTCCCACAACTGTTTCTGGGCAAGACACTATTCTTCAGTGGTCAAAGTGGTGCTGTGAGAAGGAGCATGCTGTGCCTCATAGCTGTTTGCATGAAGGTCACACTAGGACTATCTGTATCTGAAAGAGTTACATGCTGGTAGAATAACTTCCCATGCAGCCCAGTGTATGCGTACTCTATCAGCACTCCCAGGAGTGCCCTAAACATCTTCTGTCCTCCCAGTCCCCACCAGTACCTCTTCTTTCCCTTTCTTTCTTGTTTTCAGCCATTTCTTTTGGCATCATGGCTCACAAGAACTTGGGGCATGATGAGGCACCAGACAGAGCCTGCCTGCCTCTCCTGCAATGCCAGGATAAAGCAGAGATCTGGCAAATTGATTTGTTTCCCAAGGTGCTCTTTTGTTACCCGGTGAGACAGGCACTGAGATATTCAGTCCATGGGCATGAAATTGGTGGAAAAACAGAATATGTCCAAGGCTGGTAGATGTTTTTTTTTCAGACATATCCCAGAGGTTCATCTCCATTCTTTCTTCTGAAATAACGTATTTACCTTTAAAGACTGAAAACTTCCACTCATTGCTGCTTATATAATACTTATTCATATTAGTGGCATCTTTGTTTTGAAAGAGCTCAGCAGCATGTGCAAATGCTGAGCATTCCCCACTATGAAAAACCCTGCCATTATCAAGCCTTAAATTACATCTCAGGACTCAGATACAGTTTCTTCCTGGACATCAGATTACTAGAGTTAAAGCAGTTTCACTAGTTAGTGTTATAAAACTAAAGTCCCTCAAGAAAAAAATGCTTTCTGTGGAACTGAGATGTGTACATCTGATTCTGATGACAGGAAAGGGAATGGAGCCCATATATGCTAAGAAATACATTTCACTCTTTCACATCAAGATTATTAAGGACTTGAAAGTGTATGTCATACAAACAAAGTATCAGATATATCTATTTTAAACTTTCTCTCAGAGAAGTTTGTTTATACCTATTATGGATCCATGTTTTTCCCAAGATCGGTTACCTTTGCATCAGCACTTGCCAGCTGACAGGCAGCCTTACTCCAGAAATAGTGTGTCAATGCAAAGTGACTCCTGTCCTCTATGTGTGTCAGCAAATCACGAAGCGAGCAGAAATTAATTTTCCATTTCACCTCTAGTAATATTCTATTTTGATCCTGATAATCCTCTATACTTTATAGTGTGTCTAATGGAGATCTGCACAGTGCAATGTGTTGAAATTTTGTCTTTCCTCAATGTACCACTTGTAGCAGGAAACTCAATTGATATTTTTATTTTTAAAAATTTGCAGAGTTTGCCTATACAAAAAGATTCCACAATATCAATAGTTTCTGCAAGACACTGCGAAACAATACTATATTAATAAAAAAATAAAAAATATTTGATTTAAAATAATTTGTTAGCACTTTAAAATAGACATGTCATTCATTCCATATTCTTTGTGATATCACCCGAAGTAAACAGAATGGATTATGGCTAACTATAAATTTGCTAAAGTATGATTAAGATCTTTGTCCTTCAGCAAATAGACATAGACCTCTACATTTTCTGCTTTTCAAATAAAAACTTTTTTATGGACTTACAAAGAACAAAATGTAGACTAAAGGTTTCATGTTCTCTCCTTCCTTTCATTCTGTGTTATGGAAGACTGTGGGATGACTCCAATCACTTTCAGTCCCTCCGGTGTTACTGGTATCCAGATACCAAATATTATCATTTGTGCCCAATAACCCTTTACAGAGTTTTACTTGTTGTCCTCTATAACTTTAGGTGAAAAAAAATGATATAAAATCAGGGAGTCATGGGATTCTGAGATCATAAGGGGTCTCATGGGGTTATCTAGTTCAATCCTCCTGCTGAAAGCTGGATCAACTATAACAGCTGTGTTTTTAATATCTCGGAGGACAGACAGTACTCATTCACTTCGGGTAAGCTGTTCCAGTGTTTGAACACTCTGACAGTATAAAACCTTTTCTTATGTTTAAGTGAAATTTCTTACATTTTAATTTGTGCCCATTGCCTCTAGTCCAGACACTGGATAGCATTGAGAAGAGCCTGGCTTTGACTTCTTTACTCCTCCTCCAATCAGATATTTACTCACATTGACATCATCCCCTTGGGGCTTCTTTTTTTGAGTCTAAACAGTTCCAGCTCACTCAGCCTCTGTCCATAGTCAAATGTCCCAATTCCTCAAACATCGTTGTGATCCTTCACTGGAATTGCTCAAGGACGTCCATCCTTTTCTTGCACTGGGAAGCCTAGACCCGGACTCAGCAATCACCAGAGCTGTGTAGAGGGGGAGGATCACTGCTCTCGACTTGCTGGAAATGTTTTTCATAATGCTGACCTTCTTCTCCACAAATGCACATTGCTGACATTCATCTTGGTGTCTACCAGCTCTTTTTCTGCTTTCCAGACAGTCATCCCCAAACCTGTGCTGGGTCATGGGGCTATTCCTCCTCAGGTACAGGACCTATCATTTCCATTTGCAGAACTTATGTCAGTCTGTTTCACCACCTTGTCATACCCCCTCTGAACAGCAGCACAACCATGTGGTGCATCAGCCACTCCTAGTTTCATATCATCTGCAGATTCGCTGAGGATGCACTCTGTTCCAGCATCTAGGTTGTTAGTGAAGATGTTAAAGAATATTGGCATTTGTTTTGATCCCTGGAGTGCACCGCTATTTTTCTGGGGTGTTTTTCATGGTTTTGTTTTGTTTTGTTTTACAGCCAAGGAAGTCAACACATGAAGAACATTAATACCAATCACCTGTGAGGGACCACAAAAGAGTGGCACACTGTTGTTCCAGAAATTTTAAACTGTCAGAAGCTGAGCTCAGGAAGGCCGAACTTAGTATGTCTGTTTTTGCTGTGATGTCAGTGACTGCATACCCTTGTACAATTCATAGCTTTCCTACAGTTAGAGTGATACAAACATTTAAAACTGTATTTTTATCTGAAGAGTTTAAGACTCAGATCAATCTGAAATCTTGGGATGGTGTTGTAGATTGCTGGAAGCGTAGATTCCTCATTCCTTATTTGACATCCACTGGTATCCTTACAGAACATTGTCTTCAAGAGAGAATGCTCAATAACCAGCTCCCAGGATCACACAAGCTGGATCTCATATACTTTAGCTGCAGCTATGGACTGCTGGCTATAATAACTTCTGAGCTATTCAAGAATAGCACTGCAATGCAGGATAGGTGACCTCTGCCCTGGAAACATCCAACAGATCAGTATATGAATTATAGCCTTTCACTCCCTCCTTGATCAAGTGCTTAAACTGATTTTCCAAGTTCCATGGAGTCAGATCATTTCAATGTTGTAAAAAAAAGAAAAAAAAAAGGGTTTTTTCAGGATTTTTTTGGTTGATGTTAACATGGAGAAAATTATGCTTTAAAAATTATGCTGTCATAATCCTGTAATGATCAATACACTAAAAGAGCAACCATAAACACATTGATTTCCTAGCACAGTGGTCCTTATCCCTGTGCAAGTCCCACATCAATGTATATCCTCAGAACAAACCTTTGTCTGTTCTGTGACTATGGAAATTGCTGCAACTCTCAGAATTAGTCCCTGGGAAAACATCAAGTCCATACCATGTTTTCCTCTACACAGATTTTCCTCTGGCTATGAGATTCTCTGCCACAGTCGTGCGTCTGAGCCATTTCCCTTGCACACACAAGGCTGTTGGGATGATAGCTGTGTTAAACTATGCAGCAATGTGGTCCTAAGCATTTTCCCAATTCTTTGTATAATCACAAGTTATTACAAGGGTAAAAACAATCTCTCTAGATCAAATAGTTAAGAAATGCCAGGGCAAAAAAAATACACTGGAGAGGAGTCAGACAATCTGATACATTGAAAGTGTGTGTAAAAGGGTCCACTCGAGAAGGATTTCCTACAAACACTGGTTCTTAATAGCACAATTCATGCTCCATAGCAAAAGTTCATGCTCGATCAGCAGTAGTCCATTAGACATGACATATCACTAAATCACAGAAGAAACTCAACACTCTATTTGACAGTGAAAGAACAGGTGCATTACACTAATGTCTCTGGACTTTGGCAAATATTCAGGAGTGTTTAATTTCATTGCACAACAAGCAAAACAAAGTCGAGCATTTTTCAGATTGGCTGGTAGCTTATTTCTCCTTTAACAGATTTTTTTTAACAAGTTTTACCTCTATAGTTATAAATTGTGTAGGCACAGTGGGATCATGAACACAATCAACAGAGACAAAGCAGCTGATAATGCACCAAAGCTATCTTAAATATGACTTTTTTTCTTCATTTCAGTCTTGACCATGAAAGTGAGGCATAAAGCTACGTAATGTGTTCTTATGAGACAGAGGGACACATGCAGTCAAGACACCATGGGTGAACATGAGATTTTGGGCACCAGATGACATAATTATCAAGGAAAAGTAATTCTCTGCCATCATCAGATTTTTACTCAGCATGGACACTGATTTCTGAAGGACATGCAAATAAAACTAGAGGGAAGACAAACCAAAATGAAATAAGGATGACCATGAAGAGTCTGAATGTAGACTTGAGCTGAGAAACAAACCATGTGGTCCTGTAAAAGTCTCCTGTGAAACGACAGGAAAAAATCTGAGTGTGGAGAAAAGTCAAAGGATCTGCTGCTGGGTGACAATGGGGGTCATATCTCTCAGAGAACAGGCAGAAACAGAGGACAGCTTGCAGGAACTGTTTTCTGACAGCTAATCATGAAGTAGTTCTGATACTAGCTGCCACTTACCCTAGGTTGAACCTAACTGCTTTCAGTTTAGCCTTGATTTGTAGCAGTGACTGTCTGAGCCATTCAGAAACAGATCCTTCCACACAGCATGACAGATTGCTGAGGATGCCAAGGAGCAGCTAGATGCCATAGGAGTTCAAACAGGAGCCTTTGCATCACACTTAAACTCTATTGGTGGGAAGGTGATTGGCCTTTGCATTTCCCTGATGATTTATCTCCATGGGCAGAATCTCTCACGCTAGATATTCCCTCGGACAGGCAACCAGATCCACCAGTGACCCACAGGAGGGAAGACAAAGTATTCTTTGAGCATGCATTTGTTAATAAGACAAATCATCTGAGAGAGAATAGCAATATACAGTTGAGTCACCATCCCTGGAAGTATCTAAAAGATGTGTAGATGAGGTTCTGAGTGACATGGCTTAGTGGCACTGCTAGGTTAACTGTTGGACTCTATGATCTTGAGTGTCTCTTCCAAACACAATGATTCTATGAGAATAACTACACACTATCCTTGCTGGTGCCTTCAAAGACCTCTGATGGACATCTTACTATATATTCAGTAAATATATTCTTTGCTATAGTTTCTTCAGATCTGGATTCCTTAAAATTACTCTTGAAGCCTTTTTAAAGCACTGGTTTCTCTTTTTCCATCTGTTGTGTACAGAGGAATTGAAAGTTAAGTTACGCAACATAACGAGTAGTTTTGAAGCTGTTATCTCTCCTGTGAAACCACCCTCCAACATTAACATAACCTGATCTCGGCAAGTTATCATGTTCCCAAACCCCCTTTTGGGATGCATCTGTAAGGAGTTTGGGATTGGATTCTCTTTGAGCTTCCAATGTCTAAAATTCAGATTTCTGAGTCTGTCATTAACACAACCTCCTTGCAGAGTCTCACAGGTCTAATAGGAATTATCTAATAAAGTAATGTATCTAAGAATAAATGATAGATTAATTGTCATTTTACTGTGCTCTGCTTCTCTGACTATCTCATTTGACATCTGAAAAAGAAAGTCCTACACACCTGGTTGCCCATGCTGTGAGCAATATTTTACTATTTTTCTTTTCTTAGGAATTATTAGAAAAAAAATGATTATATAAAGAGACACTACTCCAGTATCTCCATAGGAGCAACTTCAGATCCACACAGGAAATACTGCTCTAGCCAACTGCTATTTGGTATCGAACTTCCCATTTCTGACTCCTTGAGAAGGCAGAAAACGCCGTCTGAAAGGTATTCAAACCAAGATCATTATCCTAAAATCAGCACAACCAGACTTGTGGAATGAAAACAGCTCTTTAGTGGCACTGATGGATGATGCCCTTCTGCCAGTAAAAACATCCATTCTCATACCCCTCCGCAGTGTCAGCATTGCCAAACGTGACAGTGCTGTTCTGCTGGAGGGAGCCAGCACAGGCATGCTCTAAAGCAATCTGCAGAGTTCCAGAGGGGAAATGTAGAAAAGGCAGACAGCACATCTACTATGAGATCATGCCCACAGTCCCACAAAATCCAGTTCTCAAGTTTAACCTACAACTGTAAGTAACTAAGCCAGAAGCCTTTAGCTCACTGGGTATCGCAACAGCCAGGAGCATGGAGCACACGGGCTCCAAGCTCTCAATTGCGCAGCCTCTTCTCAGCTAATCCTCAGTGGACTTGTAGCCATTAGTCAGTAGCAATATTAACAACAGTAATTTTCAAATAAAATATAATTTCTCAGATGTTCATGCCACATGTTTTCTGTAAGCAGAAGATGGCAAGGACAATCCTGGTAATACATGAAATATCAGTAATTTTGAGTTGGGATCGTACAAGGACATGATATAAAGTTGCTCCTTTCCCTGTCACACTTGAAGTTTGCAATGTAACAAGCTGAAATGGGGACCCCACAGGGTCTGACTTGTTATGAAAATGCCTGTTCTATTCTGGGCTCAAGAATCCAATAGCAAACACTTCTCTAAGGACCCCAGCCCAGACAGTTATTTTTCATGGATGTTAGTGTCATTGCTCCTTCGAATTGGGTTTCAGCAGAAGGAAGCTAGTGTTTCGCTGACATCTTAAAATATGAAGGAGAGCTTTGAGCTCTCTGAGGAGTGAAACATGTAGCTCTACCAGCTGCACAGGGAATATGATCTGAGCCAAATATAAGAACTGATGGATTTATAAATTTGTTTCAGATATTGTACAATAATTTTAAGAAGTGGTTCTCCCTGCACACATGCACATACATGTACTCACACCTGCATGTACCCACACACCACTCATGACACTAACATTTTCCTTTGGGGTTGGTCTTGCTGTTGCTCTGCAGAGCCTGATGTCTTCCTGGGAAGAATTCTCCATGCGAGGTACAGAGTGTCTCCTTTTTCCACACATTTCTCTGAATGTGACCACCATGATCACTCTCTTCTGCCCTGCTTCATCACATCCTCAGCTCTCTTTGGTAAGGAAAGAAGTTATTTCATACCGGAGACTGAAAACTTTCCTCAGCTGATCATATACAAGAGTGTCCAGGAGAGATTTTTCCACCACCTGTTTTGCCCTAAGATGTAGATTTTCTTCCTCGGCAGCATGATTGAGGTGGTGGACATGATTTCCCCACACACACTTTGTCCTCTCTTGAATACTGCTGGAGGGAGGTCTCATATGTGGCATCTGTGTTACTTAGAGAAGCAGCAGCAGCACCATAAAGTCAGCAAAACACATGTACTACTGATAAATGGCTGCAGAAGTGTCTTTCTCCCTTAAATCTTTAATACCAAAGGCTCTGCAAGTCTTAACTGGGCAAAACTATGTGGTAAATTTTCATGAATTTTGCAATGCAAGATCCCACTTATCAGCATGGTCCATGGTCAAAAGTACTTTGCTATCCCTCAATTACAGCATTACTAATCAGTCCTCAGATCTTTTGGGAAAAAGATAATGTGAGTGCAGTTGCAGTTTTGGTTACCCATCCTTACAGGAGCACCAGATGAGGAAGAACAGCCCAGAGGTGCCTTCCAGTCTCAAGTATTCTGAGATTCTACAGGACTGTAGAATAGAATGTAGAATTCTCTATGGCATGTAAAAATTGGCCACAAAACTGGACAGACAAAATTATTACATAAAAGAACCAAAGATTAGGAACTGGTGTGAAAGTTAAAAGTTCAGAAGGAATATTAATATGAGCAACAATGATAGCTTCTTTCCTCCTCAAAACAATAAAGGACCTAGGCAAAAATCAGTTAAGTTCTCTGGCACTGTGTCATCAGAATAAAATAGAAGATACGTGATGCTGACTGTTCATGTTATTCTAGCCAGAACATGCTAGTGTCTGGTGCTGCAATTACTCATTGAAAATTAACAGTGATCACCCTGAGGTTTTTAATAAGCCTTCTGACCCTTAAGTCCAGACTTATTAGGAAAATAAATAAAGATTTTCTGTAAATTTGAGGGTGGAATAGAACAGAACAGAACAGAACAGAACAGAACAGAACAGAACAGAACAGAACAGAATAGAATAGAATAGAATAGAATAGAATAGAATAGAATAGAATAGAATAGAATAGAATAGAACTATGTCACAATAATTGCCCAAATGGGCCTATTGTACTTAATTTGTGAAAAGAAATGGAATTCATTCATGATTAGCCAAACATTGCCTCATACTGGCATCTAGGAATTTCTATTATTCAGAAAAAAAATGTTTGAGAATTTAATGAAGTTCTTGTTTGAGTTGTTTCTATAAACCAAAATAACTCTTGAATAGGAAAGAGCTCTTCTCAACTACATATGTATCTTCTATAAGCCAAATGCTCTTTAGGTGTCTTCTCCATCTCCACTGATAGCCAAGGGAACAGTTTCTAAATGTGTCTGAATTTGGCTTAATAACTCAGACTCTATTCACATGAAGATATAAGACTCAGAAGCAGGATAATTTGCTTTCCTGAATCCTATCTATTTTTCTCTCTTCTTCTTTGACTGATTTACTTTCCAACAAGCTTCCTACCTGTCAACACTGACTGGTTAATTAGTGTGTTTAAAATAGTTGAGAAATACTAAGATTCGTGTCTTATGAGCCAGTCAGACTGGGAAGCTTTCCAAACATGTTTGTAATTTACTAGTTATCTAAAACACTGCCAAAGTATCTGTAATCATGGTTATTGCACTTCTTCCAGTCCAGCCAAGGCCAGCTAAAAGGTTAGCTTTATTGTAAGGAAACAAGCCTAGAGGAAGAGTGCACAGCAACACTGAACAAGCAGTGAGCCTCACCCTCTCCTATTCGAATCCTCAACATTACAATTAATGGAAGATGGCAACTGCCTAAATTCTGTTGAATGCAACAGTCCTGACTGTGTTTTCTGTAGCACTAGTTAAACTTCTTATTGCCTAAATAAGAACAAGATAAAGCCAGAAAGGTACAAGATGGAACCAGAAGTAACTGAAGACATGAGGAAGCCACTTAAAGATGGTCAAAGGAGATCTGAATCTTCAAAGTTAGAATCACAGGCATTATACTCAGAGATTACTTCAAAGTACAGGAAAAATGGCTCTGCACTAGTTTTTAAAGCAAGTTCATGGGCCACAGATCTATGCCTTTGACTGTCATATAAAGTTAGATATTATACCAGTACAGATGGGTTCCTAACACTTCTGATCTGTCCTCCAGCATAATGACTTAAGATCCACGTGGAAGTCAGGTAAATGTCAGGATGATTTGTTAACAAGAGGGTCAGGAGTCCAAGACTTTGCACAGAGAGAAGGGCAGATCTGAAAGCAGGATATACTCTCAAAATCCTTCTTTAATAAGCATTGCAATAAAGAAAGGCTAAAAGTCCCATTAACCATGGCTGTAGCAGAACTGAAGTTGGAACAGACCTTTTGGAAGAAGAGACTATTCAGTTACTAATGGGGAACTATATTATTTTTGTTACCAAATAGTCAATCTAAGAATCTGCACTGTAGTTAAGACAACCAATGGGTATGAGTTTGGTCTCTTTGTTCATTTATCAGCAAGTTTCTGCTGTTTCATCAGCCACATGGTCAGAAAGATGCAAGGTCAGAGAAATCCATGGATCTTGCTGGCAATTTATGGGAAAGCAGTCCTAAGCCTCATGTGGATAAAGCCATTACATATGTTCAAACGTTACGTAATGGCTTAAAATTCACAATGGATCCAGTACAGCAATATGTGCCCAAGACCTCTAAGTTCTAAAAAAGTGCTATATGATAAAAAAAGTATAAATATTCTAAAACTGTGAGTTCATCCATTTCAATGGAAAATTTTAAGGTTTGAGGCATGAAGGGGGAAGTTGAAATAAATAATAATGTTACCTATGGTACGATGTAAAAAGTGTAGGCTCATTCTGCTGCTCCCTGGGTGAAAGGGGAGCTCCCAGGAATGTTGGCAGATGATAAGCAGAAATGCCAGAACTCTAATCCTTCAGAGCAAACCTTCTCATTGCTACACTTTGACTAACATGTTGCTGTGAATGGGACCTGGAAATGGTAAGGACACACTTCTTTATTAGTTTGATAAGCATTGTATCAGACTAAATCAATTACAGGGACCATCTTCTGTATCTCCTATGGAACTTGTCTGTTAAAAATGGAGTTTAACGTGCTGTGTTTCCTTCCTAAAATGTCTTCTAAGTATCTGTTTGGATGTTTCTGATAAAGACTTTGTGTCCTGGAGGAGTGGAGGGTGGGGAGGGAAGACGGAATTTTGAACTGATTTCTCGAGATAACCCAGTAATTGCCATTACTAATGTGAGTTGTGGAGCAATTCTCTAGGAAGAAAGGCAGTTGGGACCAATAATTTATGTACATATGTAAAAGGCAATGTCTGGGGCTAAATGTGAATTTCCCAAGAATACTATTGATAAAGACTAGCTTGTACTACAGTTCATGCAAGGCAGTGGCAGAGATCTCTATCCTCTTCTAATGTTGACCTTGCCTTCAAGAACTAATATCTGCAATGCATTGTGCATGTGGAATTTAGCCTTACTTAATAAAAAGGGAAGCAAACATTCTGTGTCTCCACATAGGGAATTTGGAAAATGGACTTTCATACACATGAAGTCTTCTCTTTCCAGCAATAACTCTCTGTTCCTCACATAGACTAAAGCAACTTAGTCCCTCGGAAAGGTCCTGCAACAACCGAGAGCAGAGAGATGGGTAAATGTGCAATATGTGATGGAAAATGGGTAGCACTGACTATGCAGCTGAGGTAAACAATGCACACACCTCTTATTTCCACAGCAAATATTAAGTAACTCTTAGGTGACATTCAAAATGCCAGTTCCTTCACACATTTAAGCAGCTGAGCAACTCCAGTTACAGAACAGATGGATGAAGTAAAAAGGTCTCTGAGTAAGGTTCGGAAAGGACAACAGGTGGCAAAAGAGTCAGAGAAGGACAAGGAGGTGGATGAAAGGGAAATTAGGGTTGCTAGCATGATATTAGGATGCAAATGACTCAGACAAAAAGGTTAAGTGGCATGTTCCCTAGGTGACCCTCTGTCTGTCACAGGACTGGAGAGGCGTCATGATGCAGGCAGATAATCATAACTCTGCTGAGTGACTCTCAGCAACTATAAACGGAAAGTACAACTAAACTATGCTTGGCCTGAGCTTTGTATGAACGTTTCCTATCCACCTTGAGCTGTAAGAGACGGTTTCACTCAATCACAGCTTTAGCAAGAACGCGGGCGTAACCTTCGCCTTGCTCGCACGTTGTGAGCCCCCTGATGCTCTCCCAGGGATTTCTCTGGTGTCTCCGTGGAGCAGGGTGACCTCTAGGGGCCTCCGGGCAGAGCTGGCAGGGGATGAGCATGTCAGTGCTGTGTCTCGCACTCTGCCTTGCACTTTTGCAAACCTCAGATTTGCCTATTAGCGCCCCCAGCCTGAGCTCTTTATGTATGTTGAATCATATGTTCCCAGCGGCACTGTCTTACCCGGGCAGGTAGAATAACACGCTTCAGCAGACTTCTTTCTGTCTTTCATGAGAAAGACAGGATCTTTTTCAGCTCTTGGTTTCTTCTGAGGTTTGAATAGACTTGTAAGTCATGAAGAACTGAATTGATAAATTTGGTTTGTTAGAATTCACTGAGCAGAAGTTTGTTTCTGCAGAACGGGAATATTTTCACTTAATGTTATTCCATCGATTAAACAGTGCTTATTTACTTATGAGACACATCACTGATGTCCAGATTATTATAGCTCTAAGTGTATTTCTGATCCATGCAGTTTCACTGGAGTACACCAGCTGCATCTATTTTAAACTTTCTCTCAGAGATGTCCCTTTATGGTAATTATGGACCGATGTATTTTCCAAGGTCAGTGACCTTTGCATTACTTACCAGCTAGGAGGCAGTCTAACTACACAGGGTGTTTATACAAGCTGATTCTAATCTTCAAGGTATGGCATCAAACTATAAATACATAAGAAATTAAATATATTTTCACACATATGAATGAATGAGAGATATTTCCTCAATATAAATATGGAACATTTCCAGATTAACAAGAACTAACCAAGTACTCAAGACTCTTTCTGGACATGTGCAGCCTGGTGGCATATGCAGATTGAGTTGTTGCTATTAAACACCATTGCCACTGTAAATCTTCAGCATATTACTCACTAATGTAGGGTAATATTTTACTTAAAAACAAAGCTAAATGACACACAAAAAAATCAACTAAACAAACAAACAAAAACCAAAACCACATTTAATGACAGCCTTGAGCCTACCAATTCTTACCATTAAAAGGCAGCAAATGTCTTTGTCTATGTCCCTGTTAATGAGGTGACCATGCTTATCAAGTAATGGGCCAATGTTTTGTTCTGTTTAATCTCTTTATCAATGATCTGTATGAGGGGATTGAGTGCACCCTTAGTAAGTTTGCAGATGACACCAAATTGGGTGGGAGTGTTGATCTTCTGGAGGGTGGGATGGCCCTACAAAGGGATCTGGACCTGCTGGATCATTGGACTGAGGCCAATTGTATGAAGTTTAACAAGGCCAAGTGATGAGTCCTGCACTTGGGTCATAACAACCCCAGGCAGTGCTACAGGCTCGGGGAAGAGTGGCTGGAAATCTGCACAGCAGAGAGGGATCTGGGGGTGTTGATTGACAGCCGGCTGAATATGAGCCAGCAGCATACCCAGATGGCCAAAAAGGCCACCAGCATCCTGGCTTGTATCACTAATACTGTGGCCAGCAGGACTAGGGCAGTGATCATGCCACTGTACTCAGTACTGGTGAGGCCCCATCTTGAATACTGTGTTCAGTTTTGAGCCCCTTGTCATAAGAAGGGCATTGAAATACTAGTAAGAGTGCAGAGGAGGTGACAAAGTTGGTGAGTGGCTGGGAGCATAAGTGTGATGAGAAGCAGCTGAGGGAACTGGGGCTGTTCAACCTGGAGAAAGGAGGCTGAGGGGAGATCTTCTCGCTGTCTACATTTGCCTGCAAGGAACTTGGAGAATGGAGGGTGTTGGTCTCTTCTCCCAAGTAGCAAGTGATAGGAGAAGGAAAAATAGCCTCAAGTTGCGCCAGGGGAGGTTTAGATTGGATATTATTGAAAAATTATTCACGGAAAAGGTTGTCAGGCATTGGAACAGGCTGCTCAGGGAAGTGGTAGAGTCACCATCCCTAGAGTTGTTTAAAGTGAGATTCTTAGGGACATGGTTTAGTGCTAGAGTTAGGTTCGGTTATGGTTGGACTCAATGATTCTGAGGGTCTCTTCCAATCAAAAAGATTCTATGATTCTATGATTTCTAGTTTGCCTTTTGCCATTAATATATTTTAAAAAGCCTTTTTTATTGTCCTTCACAGTACTGGCCAGCTTCAATTCTAATTGAGATTTCGCAGCACAAATTTCCTCCCTACAATGATGAGCAGCATCTCTGTAGTCCTCCCATGTTGCCTGACCTTGCTTCCACTCACCATGTAATTTATTTTTTTGCTGTATTTCAAGAAGATCCCTGCTCAACCAATTTGGCTTTTTGCCTTTCCTGCTAGATTTTTGGCATTCTGGATGTGAAAATGGCACTGTGAACCCAAGCAAAGCCAGCCATCATTGCCCACACACAAAACCAGAACAGGGCTACAGTGATCTCTCACAAGTGGCTGATGTGGCAGGGGCATTGCCAGGGGCAACCATGGGATATTTAAATGCGGCACAACCAAGAGCAATACTCAGTCAGTGATGAGAGAGCGAGGAGCACAGTGACAGTTATGGTAAGTTCTGCTGCAGAGCATGGATCAAAGAGAGAAGAGCAGCAGACCCAGTGTCAGGCAAATCCACAGATGGGCAGATAGACAGCCCGGAGACTGGCTTACCTTGCATGAGAGGCTGACACAGCACGGGCGTTGCCGTGAGATTTAAATGGCCCCTAGGGAGTGCACGAAACCAGGAGCACAGAAAACAGGTCCAGCAAACAGGAGGCAGGCAGTTAGAGCAGCTGTTCGAGCAGAAGGGTGAGCAAGGAGGACTCTGCCTCCTGGCAAGGGCGAGCCAGGAGGACTCTGCCACAGAGGCTAAGATCCTCTAGCAAGGAGCTAAGTACAGCAGGAGGTATGGTATCCACACAGGGGGTGTGAGGAGGGGAGCATTCTTTTGCAGAAGAACAGGAAAGGAAACGGGTTGGAAATGAAGCAATGATGGTGATGTGGCACAGGATACCCAGCAGCCATAGTGTCAGGGTGCTCAAGCCTCTGCACCTTGGGCTGGTTTTATACTCCTGTTATGTCTCCTATCTTAAGTCTCTGCGTTTGTTTAATTGGTCCTGCTAAGGAAGGCCACCCATGCACCAGATCAACTTTCTTACCTTTGGATTCATAATTCCTTGCAGTTTGTCTCTTTTTATTTTCTCTTTTGATACAAATGCTGATAAATGAGTGGATATTTTCACACATGCAGCACATCTGGAAGACCTTGGTCCTAGCACGTAACTGTCAATTCAGAGGCCATCTTTTTATATGTGACTCTGCATTACATTTCCCCACGCATATAATTTTGTGGGTTTAACTGTACTGACTTCTTCATGCTATTTAATGACACTCCTTACTCAGTGTCGTGAAAGCCTTCTGCATTTCTTAGGCACCAATCCTTGTCATTACTGCCTGGAATAGCATTATTTTGTTGGGAAAAATTGTGTTCTATCCTCTTCCACATCTCTTCAGCTTGCTTTATCAATGACTTGAACAACACAGGCCCTAGCACAAATAACGTTTCTCTTTCATGCTGTGACTTTGAGGATTATTTATCTGAGAGAGAAGCTTCCTTCTTGTTGCATGGCTCCATCACTTCTATAATAGTCTTGGTAGAGATGCCTGGCTGAAAGGTTTTGAAATGCCAGTTGACTTGGAAATCCCAGACCAAATGGATCTCCCTGTCCACATGCTCATCTACCCTTTCGAAGGTTTCTGTGGTGATTCACCTGTAAGGCTGACTTGACTTCAATGGAATACTTCCTTTGGAAGGATACAAACCACCTGTCCTCAACTCCCCATACCAGCTCTTTCCCAAGAGGCGTTATGCATGGGGGGTTGGTCTGGTGCTCAATGGGAATTCAGAAGCCACGGCTGTGACAGGGAGCTCAAGCCCTTTGAGCACTGCCCCGACAGGCAATGATTGAGACCGAATCTGATGGCTTTTTACCCCACCTCTCAAGTCGTCACTGTCAGTTCATGTGAAGCTCTGCTCAGGCCCAGATTCAAGCAGAAATTTGTCTGCCCAGGTTCCTTGCTGCTTTTTCTGCACATTGAATGGAAAACCAGCAGGCTAGACTGGAAAAGCCAGCTACCAATGACCACCACTGTGTTTGCCTTCCACTGATGGGCTATTGCAGCTGCCTCTCTTCTGCTCGCTGTCCACTCTGACCTCTCTTGCCACAGGCTGGTGATAAAAGCCCTTGGTTGAGGCCTTGAATTTCTGCAATACCACTAGGAAAGCATCGCATTGAACAGCTGGGCTTTCTCATCAGGAAAGAAAGATTCTGCCAGGCAGGGTTGTGTTTCAGAGGGCAGTGTGCCAGAGACTCAGCTTTTGCGTACACCCATCTACTCTACATGTATTAAAGGCATTGTCACAGAACTGTCACTACTCTTCTCTAGTTTTAGTTCAAAGGGAGGTGATACGCTTCATGGTTGCCTAATTAAATTCACAAAACAGACATATTGGGGACCAAAGATGACCTTCACTCTGCTTCCCAATGAATCATGAACTTTTGTTATCAACCCCCCACAAATCTGCCTTGGACAGTGGCGAGCAAAAGGAGCAACTCACTCTTGATGGTCTGCCTCACTAGGGAAGTGCTGAGTTGCTGCATGGGAAAATATAAAATAAGTTGTTGCTTGGGACAGAACAGGGAGAAGACTGAACTTGCAGGAGTCACTGTCATGAATTACTGTCCTTAATTTCTCTTCATGAGAAGTTAAATTTCTCTGCAGGCCCGAGTCACGAAGTAATAAAGCAAGCATAAGTAGTTAGGAATTAGGTGACAAACAGCTGCACCGTGGCAGAGGCAGACAAAGGTAGTAAATCAAAAGCTCATGATGACAGAGCCATAACCAGTAAAATAAACACAAATTAAAATGGTGCTCACAGTGCCTGCGCAAGAGAATCTACAGTCTTTATTTTTTAGACATTGATAGGACTACAATGACTAATTACAGAAGAAAGTGACCAAAAGGTTCACATTTTGTGCATCCTTCGGGTCACTTCAGTGCCTCATGACATCCTCACTCTTCCTCTTCTATCTTCTTGCCATGAAACTCCCGGCTCTTCACTCGGAGCTTGTTGACCTGCGACTCTGCAATGTCAGCCCGCTCCTCGGCTTCCTCCAGCTCGTGCTGGATCTTGCGGAACTTGGAGAGGCTGACATTGGACAGTTCCTCCTGTGCGGAGAGAGGGAGTTGGTGGTGAGGAGCCCAGGGAAGGGCTTTCAGTCCTGCTGCAGTTCAGCCGTGTGTGGTTCTGGGACTTCTCAAGGGGAAGGTCCAGAGCTCCATCTACCACCCACCACTGCGTACACATAAGCCTCACACAGACCTCCTCATCTTCCCTTACTCAGGACCCAACTGGGACAAGCTTCACCAGTACTGTGTCAATCATGAGCACCTATTTCTTCACTTGAGTGTGTCATTTCTGTATTTATTCTGCCACTATTTGCTACCCAACTATCAGTGTGCTTTATTAGGTTGAGAAACACCCTGAAGCCTTCTGCTGTTGTTCAAGAACAAAGATGCATGAATTTCTCAGTCAGTGGATGTGCCCCCTTGGTTTGATTAATCTGACCTCCCATATAAAACAGGATGCAGAACTTCCCCATCTCATCTATGATCACAGGGTGCCCAGAACTCAGCAAGGCCTCAAGGCACCACAGTAGAATTCATGGCCAAAACTGTTGTGTCTTAAGTGTTTCTCTCATGTTTTCTTCCTGGTGTTCATGCTCAGCTCAATGAGCGAGCTGCCCTAATGGAAGGTGGCTCTTACCCATTCTCCAAGCAATACTCACAGCCTCCTCAGCTTGTCTCTTGTAGGATTTCACCTTCATTTGTAGTTTGTCCACCAGATCCTGGAGCCTGAGGATATTCTTCCGGTCTTCCTCAGACTAAAGCAGACAATAAAGAAGAAAGAGAATGAATTATTTGCTTCCCACCACATGAGCTTAAAAATTCCCCTTGGGGATGGCGTGTGAAAAATTTGGCCTGTGGTGAGAAGACTCTGTCAGTCCAAGGAGACCTCCTGCCTTACCTGGTAGGTCAGCTCCTTCACTCTCCTCTCGTACTTGCGCACACCCTTCACGGCTTCAGCGCTGCGCTTCTGCTCAGCATCAACCTCCGCTTCCAGCTCCCGCACCTGCAAGGACAAGCCCATCTTTGGAGCTTCCCTGATGGCTGCTTATGTGACATGTTCACTCATGTACAAAGAGCAGCCCTACGCACTCTGGCCTCCAGCTTCTGGATTTGCTTCTTGCCTCCCTTCAGGGCCAACTGCTCAGCCTCGTCCAGACGGTGCTGCAGGTCCTTCACCGTCTGGTCCAGGTTCTTCTTCATCCTCTCCAGGTGGGCGCTGGTGTCCTGCTCCTTCTTCAGCTCTTCTGCCATCATGGCTGCCTGATGAGAGCAAAGGGTCAAGTCCATTTGGCAGCTGAACACAGTTTGAAGGAAAATACATTCATCATCAGCAATGAAAGGAGCTCCTGACTCACATCTGTGATGGCCTTCTTGGCCTTCTCTTCAGCATTGCGGGCTTCCTGGATCGTATCCTCCATTTCACTCTGAATTTGGGTAATGTCTGTTTCCAGCTTCTTCTTGGTACCGATTAAGCTGGTGTTCTGTATAACAGGAAACATGTGGTTTGTACTGTTAGACATAATATCTCCACATAAAGAGCTAAAAGTGTGTGTACAGGTTATGAAAGTCTTTAATACAAGAGCCCTCTTTAGGGCCACAGCAGCCAAGCAGACATGGGTGGCTGCGTAGACTGGCAATAATGTGCCATGTCTTGTCAAGTGTTCACATAGTAATCACTTACAAGATGCACAGCAATCTCACTCTGTTATCCCTTTTTGATGGGATTAATTACCAGTTGAGTGCCTGACCTGGGTATGGAGGAGCTGCACACGTTCGGTGGCATCCAGAAGCTCCTGCTCAGCCAGTTTCCTCGAACGCTCCGTCTGCTCCAGAGCTGCCCGTAGCTCCTCAACTTCAGCCTGCAACAGGTTTGCTCTGCGCTCCACCATGGCCACCTGCTCCTTCAGGTCCTCCTGTGTCCTCAGAGCATCATCCAAGTGTATCTGGGTGTCCTGAGAAAGGGACAAGAGAAATTGCAGGATGCCACTGTGTTCTTGGGTGCCAAAACTATTAGGGATGTCTTCTGTCATTCACTAGCTTTGCTGAACGGACCTTGAGCACTCCCTGGGTGTTTCTCAGGTTCTTCTGTGCATCTGCAGCCTGGCGGTTGGCATGGCTCAGCTGGATCTCCATTTCATTCAGGTCTCCCTCCATCTTCTTCTTCAGCCGCAGGGCTTCATTCCTGCTCCTAATCTCAGCATCCAGGGTGCTCTGCATGGACTCCACAATTCTGAGGTGGTTTCTCTTCAGCTGATCAATCTCCTCATCCTTCTCTGCTATCTTCCTGTCAATCTCCGACTTCACCTGGTTGAGCTCAAGCTGGAGGCGCAGGATCTTCCCCTCTTCATGTTCCAGGGAGGCCTGGAAAAAGGCAGTGGGACAAGTGACTTAAACCATTGCTTGCTTCCCAAGTCATCACTTAAGCAGTACTTCGTAAAATCTAGGTTGCTTTCCTGCCAGCTCTGCAGATAACTACTGCCATACTTTCCCTCTGGACACCATTTCTCAGCACCCTATGTACCTCAGCTTCCTCCAGGGAGGCTTGGAGTTCAGATTTCTCCTGCTCAACCTGCTTCTTGACTTTCTCCAGCTCATGAATCGCCTTTCCTCCCTCTGCAATCTGCTCCGTGAGGTCGGAAATCTCCTCTGTGGGAACAACCACCAATGGCATGGTCAGGCACAGAGCACAACGGGAAGGGCCCTGTCACACCAAGGTGACAGACATCCCTGCCCACCTGCAGGCACAGACCCATGTGCAGCGGTGCGTAGTGCTGGACAGGAGAAAGCCCTGCCAGGAGCAGAGGGACGGGCACTTACGCTGCAAGTTCTTGTTCTCCCGCTTCAGCGTTTCCAGGTGGTCCAAGGACTCCTCATAGGCATTCTTCATCTTAAAGAGCTCCGTGCTGAGAGATCGAGCCTCCTTCTGGGAGGCTTCCAGCTCAGCCTGTGTCTCCTCGTACTTCTGCTTCCATTCTGCCAGGATCTGAAGAGAAACCAGGTGTGAGTTTGGATGTGGCCATCAGGAGGGGATGCTCTGCCCAGGAACCCCACGTCTGGAGCCCAAAAGACCTTGTCAAAGTTCTTCTGCTTCTTATCCAGAGCTGCGCAGGCAGCATTTGATCTCTCCACATCAATCATCAGGTCCTCCACTTCATTCTGCAGCCTCTGCTTTGTCTTTTCCAGGGAGGCACATTTGGCATTCACAGCTTCAACGTGTTCCTCTGCATCTTGCAGGCGCTGTGCCAGCTTCTTCCTGGCAGATCAGCACAGCTCCAGGTTAGAGCTTAAGGGTCTACCACATCTGTGTCACAACACCTTCTGAGTATCTGGCCTGTCCTAACTGTTCTACTTCAAGGGCTTCATTTGTGTTTCCAATCTTCCCTTTTTTCCACAGCATGCTTTTCCTCTTCCTCCTTCTTTCCCCTTTATGGCAAAGATGGTGTATTCCTACCTTAGTCCCACCACTGTTCTAACCCAAAGTTAGAGACTCCAGTTTCCCTTGACAGCCTCAGTCTTCTCCAGCCATTCAACATCCCACTTCCCACGTACTTGGCCTCCTCCAGCTCCTCTGTGCGCTGAATAGCATCAGTCTCGTATTTGGTTCTCCACTGGGCCACTTCGCTGTTGGCCTTGGACAGCACACGCTGCAGCTCCCCCTTGGTTTCCTGCTCCTCCTCATATTGTTCCCGGAGCAAGTCACAGTCGTGGCGAGCAGACTGCAGGGCATGGGCCAGGGCGTTCTTGGCCTGTGGGAACATGGGGATTGGTAACCTGGATACTTGTCTTGAGATGACGCTTGACAGTGACACTGTCAAGAAACTATGAATGAAACTCAAATTAAGAAAATACAAAGGTGGAAGCTCCTGGAGCCATCACCCATGTGTTCTGGAGGATCAGATGTCTTAGTGACAGGGGCTCTGGGTACAGTTATATACTATTTCTTTAAGTGTTACTACATATGTTTCTGTATCCTGGTTTAGAGAGCATCGACATATTCTCACGAAAGCCTTTTTAATGACTACTTCCATCATCAAACTCATGACACTTCCTCTCCTCAGTAGCCTATGAGTTGGTGTATGTTCATTACTACAGTACTACATGTGTCTGGGTAAAGAATATTGAACCAGTCTGGATCAGACATGATTCTCCAGATACTTTTAGGGGAGATATAGACTGTGTACAGCAGGGTGCTTGCAGACCTTTATTTCTTCTTCTAGATGTCTCTTGAGTTCCTCAATCTGTTGGGTAAAGCCTTGCTTGCCCCTGGACAGCTGAGAAATCAGGGCATCCTTTTCTTCCACCTGCCGTGAATATTCACCTGGGAAGAGGAAATTGAAGAAAGGTAACTAGACTAGTAATACTATGACAATTTCTGCCTGTAAACCCATTTAATCAGGAGTGGCCTGGAGAGGTTTTACCATTTGTCACTCTGCACCCTGTGGTATCCTCATTAAGTGCAGGTTGTTCCATTTTACCTAAGAAATGAGAATATCTCACCTGATTCTGTCTGCAGACGAGCTCTTTGAGTATTGAGGTCGTTGATCATGCGCTGATTCTGCTCCTCCTTTGTTTTAATCTCACTCAGCTGGTCTTCCAGAGTGCGGCACATCTTCTCCAGATTTGCCTAGGTAGAAACCACAAGGAAAAAAAGGAGATCAACAGCTGCACTCATTATTCTAACAGCAGGGATATTTTTAATGAGAATGTGGCTGGTAGATGTAGGTTATGGGCTAGACCTTCGCCTGGTGGGCATTCTCTACTGCCTTTCCATACCTTGGCTTTGGAGACAGACTCCATGTTACTGGCCAAGTCATCAATCTCCATCTTCAGCTCGCTCTTCTCCTTCTCCAGCTTCTGCTTCACTCGCTGCAGGTTGTCGATCTGCTCCCCAAGCTCAGCTGTGCTGTCCGCGTGCTTCTTGCGCAGGGCGGCAGCCGTGGCTTCGTGCTGCAGCGTGGCCTCTTCCAGGTCGCGACGCATCTTCTGAAACTCTGCCTCACGCTTCTTGTTCATCTCAATCTGAGCTGCTGTAGCCCCTCCTGCTTCTTCTAGGCGCTCGCTGATCTCCTCCAGCTCCCTGGAGAGGTCAGCGCGATGCTTCTCGGCTTTTGCCCGAGAGGTTCGCTCAGCCTCAATTTCCTCCTCCAGTTCCTCAATACGGGCCTGTGGAACATTAGGGACCCTTCACACCCAGTCCCTCCTCCTACCTGACCTGAGACTGGGAGAGAGAGGGGAAGGAACACAGACTTGCCTGAAGCTCCTTGATCTTCTTCTGTAGTTGCATACCCAGGGCTTGCTCATCCTCGATTTTGCTCTGGATCTGGCTGATCTCAAAGTCTTTCCTGTGGGCAAATCAAACCATGTTAGAGATCAGGGAAAAAAGACAAGTGTGACCAGCCCAGCACTCAGGTGTCCCACAGCTGCACTTACTTCTTCAGTTTCTCATCCAGCTGCTGCTTATCATTTTCCAAATCCATTATGTTGTCATGGGCCAGCTTCAGGTCTCCTTCGAGTTTCCTCTTAGCTCTCTCAAGGTCCATGCGCAGTTTCTTCTCTTGCTCCAGGGATCCTTCCAGCTAAAAAGAACAAGACCCTCAGCTCACAACCGGTCAGGTCTAACTCCATACCTGTCCTGTTCTTGATGGATGGCCGTGTGCTCACATCATCCACTTGCTGCTCCAGCTTGGTCTTGGCTTTTGTCAGCGTGTTGACTTTGTCCTCTTCTACTTGCAGGTCATCCAGTGTCTGCTGATGGGCCTCTTGGAGGGCTTTCTTCTCTTTTGTCAGCTTAGCAATGGTCTCGTCCAGGGCTGCCATCTCCTCTGTCAGGTTTTTCACCTACATATGTAAGTATTTTTCAGAATTCAGTGGAAAACAAGCTTAGCAGTTGAATAAAGCTTTCTTTTTGTTGTTTTCATCCAGCTCATTATTCCTTTGATTGCTCAGATGAGGCCCAACTCACATGTTCCAAAAACCACACATCCTATGATAGCAGGTTCTTTTTCTCCTAGAAGCAAATATTTTTACACTTTCTTTGTGTGTACCTTGTTTTCAGTGGCATGCTTTTCTTTCTCCACTTTGGCCAACGTTAACTCAAGGTCATCAATGTCTTTCTTCAGCTCTGAACATTCATCCTCCAGTTTTCTCTTCTTGGCTGTCAGCTCAGCATTAATTTCTTCCTCATCTTCAGCTCTTTCAGTCACCTCCTTAATTTTGGCTTCCAGCTGGATTTTGGTTTTGATGAGCTGGTCACATCTTTCCTCAGCATCAGCCAAACTATCTGCTTCCTGGTGGAGAGACACAGATTTTATGGGTTGTAATGTTTTGAAGTTTCTCTGCTCTGTCTTTTTTATCCCTGAGTAGGCACGTGTTAATACAGGACCGACCGTGGCCTTCCACTCCAGAAACCGAAGGATCTTGCCACATGTCTATTGGGAAACCATTTTATCTGCTATCAACATTGATTCCAAATTTTTTGTATCTCTTCAAATTGTCTCACAGAGATATCTCATGCACTCACAAACACAACACAAGACAAGAGTGGTCACTTCAATTACTAGTTTCAGCAGGAACAAAGGCTTGGAGTCCTTTTTCCTGACAGGAGAAGCACTTAGTAGCTTTTTAATTGCCTCACTGAGAACCTTATAAGATTTGGGAAATGAAGGCTTTTCCATCTTATGAGAATAATTTAGTTGAGAAAGAAATTTATCACCTTTCTACATGCATTGAAATTGCTGTCCAGCAGAGTTCTTGCCTTTCGTATCAGTCACCTCTGTGCCTTCTTTCCAGCCCATGCTGAGCATTTACAGTGCTAACTAGTTGATCATTTCATTTGGTGTGAAGAAACACCTTTTCCTAATTGAGCCTGAATGGAAAGTATCCATGTTTCTGAAAGTAATCATGGCTTCCCTAGTGTAGCTGTAAATAGTGTATCCTTCTGAGCTTTGCCTTGACTCTGTTAGACAGATACATGGTGATGAATGTTAAGTAGGTGGAGATATTTCCCTTCAGTTCAGAGCTCTCTGCTGTGGGTTACTTGTTGCCCAGTGTTACGTGGCTCTTTCCTCAGGCAGCAGGAACGTCAGGTCTCATGTGGGGCTGCCACGAGACTCACCATGCCCCTGCCAGTGCCTGTTTACGCAGTGTTAGAGTGTGTGATTTAGAACGTTTTCTACTACACATTATTCAGCCTCCTGTGAGTCCCTGCTCAGGGTGAGAAGTGTTCTGGCTGTGTGACATTACTTTCCCAGGGACAAATGAACAGTGATACTCACCGCCTGCACTTGGAGCTGCAGGTCATTTTTTTCCTGCAGCAGGACCACCATTTTCTCCTCCAGCTCCTTCCTCTTTGCCTCTGACTTCGCAAGCTCTTCCTTGGTTTTCTCAAATTCTTCCTTCATGTTGGCCATCTCCTTCTCCGATTCTGCGCTCTTCAGCAAGGGCTTGATCTTGAAGAACAACTTCATCCAGGGCCAGTGCTTGACATTCATGAAGGACCGAACATTGTACTGGATACAGAAGATGGATTCCCTGAAAGGAAATTCATATGGATATTGTATCACTTTGGTGTGATGTATTTAAGCTTCACCAATCAAGTACCGTGAGAAGAAATTAAATATGAGAAAAGTCTACCTCCTCTCCACCATTCTCTGGTACTCCACTCTCATCAGGAAACCTCTGCACCTGGCTTGTGTGCGAGTGATGATTTCTGCCAGCTTGTCATCTCTCATCTCCTCCAGGAGTCCCAGCAGCCCAGCCTTGAAGAACACCTTGAGGAAGGAAATGTTGCACCATGTCGTTTTTAGGTGTCACAAAGTCTTTTAGGATCCTGAAGCAGATCTTAATGGCCGTGACCAGCCTCACCTTGGCCCCCCTCCCAAGCCCTCTTCCCAAGGTGCTACAAGCTTCCTATAAGCTCAGCCCTAAGCATTCAGTCTCAGAGCTATGTGCTGTGAGTTATGGTTTCCAGTTAAGCCACAGCCTTAGCCACACATATGCCTGGTCATGGACCCCACTGAGCTCTACCATGACTTGCAGACTTACATCCTGACTTGATGTTAGGTCAATCTCATTGCTGTGGATCTGCCTAGGAGTTAATGAATACAGCCTGGGCCTTATTAGCCTATTTATATATGACATGTGCAATCTCAAAAATACAAGGCTTTTTGGCTTCACCTCAGACCTTCCTTATTGTCACAAGCTAGCCTGATGGTTTGGACTCTTGGTTGAACCTGACTACCATTCCAGGGTCTTCCCCACTTTCCTTGCTTGGGTACTGTGGGGCTGAGCACCTGCTGACTGGGGCTCCTACCCTGCCAGCTCTGTTACTGTGCTGTGCTCCCTCCACAGGTAAGGATAGAAAAGCCCACCCTTTCAGCTCCCTGAGAAGCTTTTAACACAGGTCTTGTTTCTACCTTGGTGTGACCAAATCTATATTGGGTGTGATCCACATCAATGGACCCAAGGAGCATTTCTGAAGCCTTCTTGCTGTCCATGAACTGTCCCTCTGGGATAGCACTTGCATTAAGCACTCTGTATCTGCAGAAGAAACAGAACATAAAGAAATCCCCATCACCACAACCATCACTATGATTGAACACCACAGCCTTCTCAAATTGTCTCACTGAATCAGTCTCATGCCTGGAGACGGTTCATACTTTCAGAACAGGATACAGAGAGTGTTTTTGTTATTAACTCTAAGTGCAAGAGCATCCTGATGTCAGCAATGTCATATCATCATGAATTGATGGCAAAACATTTCTGTATTACTGTTCAGTACCAATTTAAAGTATGGTGTTTCAAGTATATTATGATACCCAGGCTCTTCAGCTTGGTTTGAATGGGGAGAAAGGTGAAGCACATTTACCTTTGCTTGAAGTCAGCATACAGAACTCTGCTGGGGAATCCTTTCCTGCAAATTCGGATTCCTTCCAGCACGCCATTGCACCGCAGCTGATGCAGCACCAGCTCATGTTCCATGGCACCTAACAATACCACCATTAGTTACTTCTCCGTTGTTTGATACTCACCAGAAGAGCTTCTGGGTCTTTTTTTTCCTCCTATTGAATCTGCTTACCTGGTGTTTTTGTTTCATTTGGGATGATGCATCGTACAAAATGGGGGTGAGTGCTTCTTAGGTTAGCCATCAGCTTGTTTAAATTCTCCTATGTGATCATGAAATGAAGTTTATGTTATTAAGCATAAACACTGGAAGCTTAATAGTGGATGTACCAAACTCAATGTTTCAGGATGCAGACCTGCCTTCCCTAAAACATCTTACAGAGCTCCCAAAGGGAAACTTGGAAACTGAAGGCTCCCAGATATTTGTTTGTTTGTTTGTTTTTAAATCTTTCATAGAATAATGGTTCACAGAATCATGTAATGTCCTGAGTTGGAAGGGACCCACAAGGATCATCAAGTCCAACTCCTGTCCCTGCAATGACAACCCCACAGGACACCCCGTCTGTCTGAGGACGTTGTCCAGTCTCTTCTTGAACACTGTCAGGTTGGGGCCGTGACACCTCCCTGGGAAGCCTGTTCAGTGTCCAGCACCTCTGGGTGAAGAACCTTTTCCTCATGTCCCACTGACCCTCCCTGGCACATCTTCTGCCATTCCCTGGGTTCTGTCACTGTCACAGAGAAGAGCTCAGCCCTGCCCTTCCTGCTCCCCTTCAAGGTGGTATTTCTTGTGCTATTTAGTTGGATGTTTTAAGTGGATGACACGTATTCTTGGTTAAGCATGACTAGCATCTGATTTGGCAGCTAATTAAGTTCTTTTTAAAAGGATGGAATATTTGTACAGACCATGCAAATTTACTTTTTTAGTAGTAACTCTATTTATGTAAATATCTTGACTGCAGCCAAATATAAACCTCGAAAACATAACTGAAAACTGACATCTTCAAGAGATGACGAATTCTGCCCTTACCCGGAAGAGAGCTGAGACGGTCTGGAAGGATGAACCCTTCTTCTTGCCACCCTTCTTGCCACCACCACCAGCCTCTGCAAAATTGAAGAAAATGACCAGATGCTTCTAACATTGTCTTTGAGATTCCACTTTGTACAATACAAATGCATGGAAATGGATTTAACAGAGCTTACCTGCTTCCCCACCATAGGCAGCAAAGAGTAAGGCCAATGTCTTCAAGGATGATTTCTGGTACAACCCAATGACAGTTTCGTTCAGAGGGTCCTTGTTCTTCTCCAGCCAACCAGAGATGTTGTAGTCCACCGTGCCAGCGTAGTGCACCAGGGAGAAGTGAGCCTCAGCCTTGCCTTTGGCAGGTTTGGGCTTCTGGAAGTTGTTGGACTTGCCCAGATGCTGGTCATAGAGCTTGTTCTTGAAAGAGGTGTCAGTTGCCTTGGGGAACATGCACTCCTCTTCCAGGATGGAGAAGATGCCCATGGGCTGGAAAGTACCAAAAGAAGTGGTAGAGAAAGATGCTAATGATGGGAACCACATGCTATGAACATCAAAGGTAGCAGTGTGCTGCTGGAAGCATCTCAGCCTGCATAAAGGCCTAAGTTTATCAGGAGTTATACAAAGTTAGGGAGCTTATTTCTGCCTTTTCTTACCTTCCTGCAGCATCTTATGGAACTTAAAGAATGTCTGTCAGATCCAGGTTAGAATTGGGAGTAGAATTGGAGGGAGAAATGATAAACAGAAAAAATAATTGGGAAAATTGTTACAAGGGGCCCAGTTGTTTTGGGAAGTTAGATGAGAGGATATTTATTTCCTAAACTTGTGCGTGGAGTTCTGATTTGAAACTTCAGAGGAAAAAGAAAGGAGACTGACTCCAGTCTCTTTTAAAGAAGTGTGTTGGTGCAAGTCCAGGTTATATTTCCCATGCTTGAAGAGCAGGCAATGAAGGATTGATGACACAGGTTTGAATTTCCTCATTCCTCTTTGCCAGACTAGAACAAGTTTCAGTGCAAAATGTTTTGTTTAACTGGCATTGACTGTCTGACTGTGAGTTCTTTCTGAGCTGAATCTCAGAAACAGAAACATCACCAAACTCCAAAATACATTGCACACTTGTAAGGAAAAGGTACCTTCTCAATGAGCTCAATGCAGGCAGCCAGGTCCATCCCAAAGTCAATGAACTCCCATTCAATTCCCTCCTTCTTGTACTCCTCCTGCTCCAGCACGAACATGTGGTGGTTGAAGAACTGTTGCAGTTTCTCATTGGTGAAGTTGATGCACAGTTGCTCAAAGCTGTTGAACTGCCCAAAGCAAGGAGAGGTTGTCAAGGTGTGGCAAACACCACAGGTGTTTGCTAGTGTTCTCCTGGTGCTGGTTGACCTTCCCGAGCTGAAGCAACACTCCTAATCATACTATAACAGCATCTGTTTCCTTAGCAGGACTTCTATTCTAAAATTTGCTGTCCATAAAGGATTTTATTATTATCACTTGTGAAATCAAGTTAATGTAACACTTCTTTTTTTACTGTGCTACTCAAAAGCAGACCCATCAGTAACCTTAGCTGCAGCATTGTGCAGGTGTCCCATGTCTGATCTCCGGGAGAGTGGAAACCTTCTCAGTGACCCACCTGAGAATGTCCCTCGGATCAACAGTCCAGGGGTTTCTCTGCTGTGCCACTGAAGTCCTGACATCATGACTCCAGTCACAACACAGGTAACATGCTGGGAACTTTCCCATAGCACTGCCCTTTGCTCTCCCAAGAGCATCCACACCTTTGGCCAAGGTCCCTCTGAGCCTTAGTCCTAGACCTTTCTCTTTGTTTGCTAAGCCTAAGACATTTACAAGCTCGGAGGCCTTTGAGACCATTTGTCAGAAAGCAGAGCTTTTTCTACCTGTTGACAATGTTAGAATCAAGGTGTTTGTTAGTAAAGCCATTTGAGGGTACTACTGCAACAGAGGGAGAAGTTCTCAAAATCTGCAGATGAGGAGGATAAAACTCTGAATCTTCTTAAAAAGAAGTGTGTTTTGTAATCCTCGTGACCCCTCCCTCACCCTCCCTTGACCATGGTGCCAAGTCCTTGTTCCTTACATCAAAGATTTCAAAGCCAGCAATGTCCAGGACACCAATGAAGTACTGTCTGGGTTGCTTGGTATCCAGCTGTTGGTTGATACGAATAACCATCCACAAGAACATCTTCTCAAAGACAGCTTTTGCCAGGGCACCTACTGCATTGTTCACCTAAAGCAGAAAGGACTGCAGTTACATCCTGGTGTCAAAGAAGAATGCTCAGGTACTCCTTCAAGCTATTCATTTTCAAAATCCAAATTTTACCTGTGATACTGTTTGACCTTTGGTCACATATTCATTCCCAACTTTGACTCGGGGGTAACACAGGGCTTTGAGCAGTTCAGCTGAGTTCAGGCCCATCAGGTAGGCAGCCTTGTCAGCCACTAGAGAGGGGGGGAAAGAGAGAGAAACATTTATTTTTGGATAATGTCTAGAATTCGGTCAGTGTGGACAGCTCTCCCATTCATGTTCTAGAAATGGAAAAGCATTGGTCTGCTCTCAAACAGAACGTCTGGAAAGCAATGTAAATCAGGAAGCTAATGATGGCCTTCTTGGAAACCAGGTGTTTGGAGAGAGAGAGATCCTGTGTTGAAGCTCGCCCTATCAGGCTGTGTATATTTGAGGAGTATTAATCAGAAAAATTATGGTATTTCCTACAAGCAGGGAAGCACCTCTGCAGTTAGACAGACAGTGAACAAAGGTGCTTTTCCTCAGCATTCTATGTTGAACTCAGGCCAACAAAGGCCTCTCTTTGGAGGTTATCATGTCATCTCCACAAGCAGAGAAGTTCTTTGAACAAGTCCATTGCTCATTCTGCTGGTACCTTCTGTGCCATCAGGCTCTGCCTGCTCCTCTCGTTGTTTCTGCTTGAACTTCAGATTCCCATAGTGCATGACGGCCCCTGTCAGCTTGTAGATGGCAGTCTTTTCATCAGCAGTGAAGCCCAAGATGTCAATGGCACTCTGCAGTCAAAACAATGAAGTAAGAACATTGCCTAAAATCCTTAACTATCACAGCAAAAATATTTCTTTCAAGTACTTACATCTGTAGCCATCAGTTCCTCCTGGTCATCAATGCTGGGAACAGTGACCTCACCTTGACTCACATAGTGGAAATCAAAAGGGTTGGTGGTGATGAGGAGCATGTCTGAAAGCAGGAAGAGGCAAGACACAGGTTTTGTCAAGCAGGTAATAGGGTGAACTGTTGCTCGGCAATCATCCTCAAAAAGTCATAATGATCCTTCCTACCAATTAGCTCCGGCTTCTTGTTGGACATGATCTGATAGAAGATGTGGTAGCTTCTTTCTGCAGGGAGCTGGAAAGTGACTCTGGACTTCTCCAGCAGATCTGGCAAGGAAGGCAGAAGAGTCAGGCACAGGAATGCACATGGAGGTGGGAATTTGGGGAGGAATGGGATCAGGCCAGGAGAGTCTCTTACAAGTTTCAATGTCTGCAGAAGCCAGTTTGCCTGTGGCTCCAAAGTGGATTCTGATGAATTTGCCCTGTTAAGGAGAAGCAGCAGCATTTCAGCCTTTTGGGCTTTTCTGACATTTCCTTTATGTGGGATACTGCCAGGGCCATCACTTGTCTTGGAATGAGCGGGAGATTTTGTCCAAAGCAACAACTTACAAAGCGTGAGGAGTTGTCGTTCCTCACGGTCTTGGCGTTTCCAAAGGCCTCCAGCAGTGGGTTGGCGCTGATGATTTGATCCTCAAGCGTTCCCTGCAGGATGATAGATATTGCTGGTTATCCTTTCCAAAAATCATGTCAGGAATGGAGAAAAGCTTTGACTAAGCCAGCATCTATTAATTTACCTGCATTTTGCCTGATGGCTGCTCCTCCTTCTTCTTCTCCCCACTGGCTGCAATTGTTGCAAAGTACTGGATGACACGCTTGGTGTTCACAGTCTTCCCTGCACCGGATTCTCCGCTGTCAAAGCAAAGAGAGAAGCAGAGAGTGTGTGGTCAGGCAGGAGATCCCCTGGCACCGGGCAGCCCCGCAGGGACCCAGCAGGGAGTGTACGTACGTGATCAGGATCGACTGGTTCTCACGATCTGTGTAGGACGCAGATACAAAGACGTTGTCAGTGGCATTCTTGAGTAATACAGAACACAGTGTGTCTGATAAATACAAGCCATGCTTTTAGCGAGCCTATGTATTTCATGGAGAAAGCTGGAGTTTTCAAAGTTTGGATATCTTCAATTCTTTTTTTCGTTTCTGAGGTGTTAATTTAAACTGCCTTTTCAGTCTTTGAAATTGTACACTTCTTTTTAGTTTGACATTTTTCTCATATAAATCTCTGTATGAAATGAATAGTGAAGCAAGGATGTCTGTTACTTTCAAGTGACTTCAAGAACTCTGGAGGATTATCTTCCTCAGAGAAGTCTGTTATAGATGTTAGAAGGTTTTAGTATGAAAGATCTCCCGGTAGAATCTAGAGAGATTAATATCAAATTTATTGTGTGCCTTTTTAAGTTCTCAGCAAGTACAACTAAATGCTTATACATCTGTGAATCCTCAACAATTTAAGAATCTGAGATTGGTTTATACTGATTTCCTTTTAACAAAATACCCTTTGAGAAATCTGATTAATTAGGTCTTATCTCCAAGTTGCAAGGGATTGTAACCACTGATTATATGGGTCAAAAGAATTCTGATCTCCTCCTTACCTAACTCATTTGTAGAAGTGCAGAGATTTAATCAATATGAGAAATGTTCGAACAAGTATTTTTTTCCTCCTTTCCTGATTTTTGCTTTTCACCATTGAATACAGAGTCTGAATTATTTCTGAGGTGAGAAAGAATGTCCAGGTTTTGTTGGTTTTGTTGTTGTTTTGGTTGGTTGGTTGATTGGTTGCGCTTTTTCTTTCAGTGTGTTTCTGCTTATTTTTGTTTATTTCTGTCTTTACAAGTCTGTTTTAAAAGAAACTACTTTAGAGAAGGAAGAAATAAGATAGAATATGAAAAAAAAATGCTAAACTACTTGAAATTCATGAACCTTCTTCAGTGAAAGTAGACAAGGAGAAAAAAATCGAATTATTGTGGTTTTTTAATTCAACATTCAGGGGCTTTTTTTAACAGTCAACATTTTTATTCTGTGAGGCTCAGTAACGTGGAATCATGTAGAGGTATGACCATTAAATCATTGATTCCCTTCTGCTTATTGCAGTTTCAGTGAACGGAATTCTAGTCCTTTCTAGTCAAGTAATTTTCATGCCTAAGAAGAAAAACCATAACATAGGAATAGTAAATAACAGCTAATTTGAAATGAAGGTATTTAGCATTGCTTCCAGAGGGTACATCTTTGTTGGGATACTGACCCTTGTCCTTCTTCAAGATGTTATAAATATCAGAATAACACCTGATGTCATATAATTTGGTTTTTTTCAAAGAATGTCTTCATGAAGCAAAACCAGTTAGAAAATAACCTACAATACAGTTTGGAGAGAGATCGATTACATTGTTTGGAGATCTAGTAATATTTTCTGTCACATTTTGAATAAATCAGATCTCAATAATAGGTAGGGAAAATTTTTGTTTCACCTGACTAAATTAATCCTATTAATTACTTTTCACTTTAACTTTTTCACTTGTCCTTTTTCAAGATGTTATAAATATCAGAATAACACCTGATGTCATATAATTTGGTTTTTTTCAAAGAATGTCTTCATGAAGCAAAATCAGTTAGAAAATAACCTACAATACAGTTTGGGGAGAGATCGATTACATTGTTTGGAGATCTAGTAATATTTTCTGTCACATTTTGAGTAAATCAGATCTCAATAATAGGTAGGGAAAATTTTTGTTTCACCTGACTAAATGAATCCTATTAATTACTTTTCACTTTAACTTTTTCAGTGCTGTGGTCAGCATGCTATAAGTTAGTTTTAAAATGCATTAGAACAGAACCATGTCTCATGCATACTATCAGCAACTGTTAGGATAATTAAAGGCTCATGCTGAGGTTTACATCTCTACATACAGAAATATTAAAAAAAAAAAAAGAAGTTATATCTCCATGAAATGTTGCTGTTGTCTCACCAGTCAACATGAACTGATAGGCGTTGTCAGAGATGGAGAAGATGTGTGGAGGGGCCTCCTGGCGCTTCTTGCCTCTGTAGGCCAACACCACCTCCGGGTTGTACACCGGCAGCCACTTGTAGGGGTTGACGGTGACGCAGAAGAGACCCGAGTAGGTCTGCGAGGAAGGGACACAGCACGTTGCCTTCCCCTGAGCCTGGCAGAGCAGTTCTCCCAGCTCCCCAAAGGAAGACTGCTGCTGGTACTTACGTAGATCATCCAGGCTGCATAACGCTCTTTGAGGTTGTACAGCACAGCGGGTTCGTGGAGGTGGGTCATCATGGCCATGTCCTCGATCTTATCATACTTGGGAGGGTTCATGGAGAAGATTTGATCTTCCTTCACAGTCAGGGTCTGTCAGAGGAAAGAAAGGTACACACGTATCAGCTAAAAGCTCAGAGTGAGAATCAAATGCAGATCTGAAGCTTGCATTTTGCTCACCTCTCCAGCTTCAGTCTTGACGGTGACCTTCCCTGATTCCCTACTCTGGATTGTCCCTTTCACAAAGGATTCCTTAGGATGCACCACAAAGACAGATGACTTGGCATCAAAAGGCTTGTTCTGGGCCTCGATTCTCTCCTTTTCTGACTTTCGGAGGTAAGGAGCTGCCTCCCCAAAGGCAGCCATCTCAGCATCTGGAGAGGCCATGGTTGTGCTTATAGAGGAGGCACAGTTAGCAGAGGACTCTGTAGGAAAGAAGATATGTTGATCTCTTCAAATATCCAGGTAGGTATAAACAAGTCAAAAGTTGAATTTAGACTTCCCAGTCTTGACTGAATATAGATGTATATTTTCTTAAATTAGTCCTTAGACATCTAGCTATGTAACTAGTGTTGGAGTATTGTAGTACAGTTTAGCAGTATCACTTCAACTTCATGGACTGTAGTTAATTTGGATGTTGCCATAGCAGAGACTTCATATTAAAAAAGTCTTTAATTTTTTGAAATGCTACCTGACAGTCTCTGAGACACTTAATTGTCGGATAGCAAATAGTGGCTTTTCATTGGAAAAGTTATTTGCTATGGATAATTAATCTTCCATTATGACATATATAAATGCCACTATTTCCTGTTCTGTTTTCTAGAAATCTTGGACTGTTGGATTTCTTCTTGCTCCTTAAAAGCAGGTACATTTTGGTACTCATTCTGCTGGCAGAGTTTGAAAGTCAGTCACTGCTGTTTGAAAACATAGCACCTCATTTTCTATTGCACATATATCCAGAATTAATATGGAAACTGAAGGAAAAAATACTGTCTTCAAATCTAGAATAAAAACTCAAGCAATAGAGACAGTTCCCTGACAGAAATGAATATCCAAGACTTCTAGGAAGTTCAATAGAATAAAAAGTTATATACTTTGCCCAGAAGTTCACAGGAGCCATACACTTACCTTGAAATTTTCTACAGGACTGGGCACAGCACTCCAAAGAGACTTTTATAGAGTCTGGTATGCAGATGCTCTGGATGTTTCCTTTTCCTTCAGTCAAAACATATTTTGGCAAACCATCTTTGGCAAAACTTTGTCTGGCAAACTTAGCTAACAGCATAATTGTCATTTGATTTGACTAGATATATTTAGAAATGTTTTACATCTTATCATTCCTGTGGATACATTTCCTATAAATAGTCTGACAGGGCCATTAAAAAGGGAATCTCGACCAGTCAGGGCACTTAAAGAACTTGAATGTAGAATATACAGGTCGCTTTACTGTCCCTTCTGATAACTTGATCTTTGGCCCAGGAGAGACTCTTTGGTATTTCTTTACTGCAGCTATCCCAGATGTAACATGGAAATAATACAATGTACCTTGTGCACATAGTCCTGTGAATTTGGAGACTACGTTTTACAGTATCAAAAAAGACAACTCTACAAAAGACAAATCATAGCTAAATGTTATTCTGTAATTGATTATATGTTATATTGAAAAGGGGAAAACCAGACACGTATTATGGGCCAGGACTTTGCTAGATTCAGAGGGAATCCAAAATACAGCAAATCAGAATATAAATTCAAGTTTGGACAGGCAATTCCTGCTTAGAGTGTGATAGGTGACTCCTTAACTGTAAAAATAAATAAATATCTATGCAAGCAGATCTGAAAGTGGCATTTTGCAGAAATTAAAAAGTTCAAAATGTGCATAGTAAAGGAATGTTCACTGTTGCTGTGGTCAGTCATAACTGTTATTAGAGAAAAGTCTTAAACAAACAAAATTCTCATGGAACCTCATGCCTTAAAAAAGAAAATGATACTGCTTTTTTTCAAAACATTTATAGTTTTAAATGATTTAGTGCTTTTGTTACAGAGCTGATCTAGAAGAAATCTGTTACATTTAATGACTAGCACTTTTATTAATAGGGACATCAATCATACTCAAAGTTATTTCTGTTGCTCAATCTTTATTAAAGACACTCTAAGGGTTAAGAGAGACAAACATGAAAAAGTAACCTAGACAACAAAATACTTTCAACCTCAAATAAATACATACACAATAAAAAAACAATGATACTTCCTGTTTTCCCTCACACAAACAAGAAGTGTTAACGTGCCTTAAAGAGTCTGTGTCTCAAATATGCCTGTATCCATTGTCAATGTATCTGGAGCAATGTATTTGACCATGTCAGGTAGCAGGGGAGGTCCCTGTACCCTTCACTACCTAGAGCTCAAAAAAAATAAACAATCCTTCCACACAAATACAACTCTACACAGAGAGCGTACCATCCGAGAGCCACAGCACCCTGATACATACTCAGTCCAGCACTCCTATCCCATCACAATTATCTTGCACACTTAGACATTCACACAATTCAGGCAAGAAGAGCTATTAACACAGTGCTGCCTGTACCAGAGCATTAGAGGTGGCAGAGCAGTCCTGTGCAGTGCTGGAGCCCTGAGAAAGAGGAAATTTTCTGAGAGTCCTGGGGAGTGACTGATCTAGTTCTAGGAAAAGGGCACTGTCACTTGAGCTGCTTTAAACACTGTCAGATCTAAACACGCCCTTCTCCTGGTTATTGGCACTTGGTTATTAAAAGAGCTCAGTGGATAAAGCTTGGTGAATAATGCAGGGGCAAGGTCAGGAAAATCATGCCTGTGATCCAAGGTAATATCCAGTGCCAAAGCACGGGCCTGTGCATGAAGAGCTTGTTCCAAGGAGGGCTCTGGCACTGCAGCACCCACTTCTCTGAGTACAAACCCGGAGCTCCCCCCTGGGCTCCGTACACAGAGCATGGGGAGGCTGATGGAAAGAGGGGCCCAGAAGCAACCAGTGGGAAAAGATGAGCGCAGGGGGGCATCTGAAGTCAGTCCTGCCTCTCTGGGCAATCTCTGACTCCCATGGACAGGCAGAAGTTAGAGGATAGAATCATAGAATGGCTACGGTTGGAAGACACCTTAAAAAGATCACCTAGTGCAATACCCCTGCTGTGGGCAGGGATATCTTTGACTAGATCAGTTTGCTTCAAGTCTCACTCAACCTGAACTTGAACGCTTCCAATGACAGGACATTTCCAAATTCTGTGGCCAGTCTGTTCCTGTGCCTCACCAGCCTCATCTTAAAAAATATCTCCCTTACATCCCAGCAGAATCTACCCTCTTCAGTTTGAAACCTTTGCCTCTTGTCCTGTTGCCACAGGCCTTGGGAAAGTCTTTCTCCATCTTTCTTAGAAGCATCCTTTATATATTGGAAGCCCGTAATGCGGTCTCCTCAAAGCCTTCTCACTTCCAGGCTGGACAGGCCCAGGTCTCTCAGCCTTTCTTCCTAGGACAGGTGTTTCAGTCCTCAGATGATTATTGTGAACCTTCTCTGCACCTGCTCTGGCAGGTCCATGTCTTTCTTGTACTGGGACCCCTGGAGCTGGCTACAGTACTCCAGGCAGGAGTCTCATGAGAATAGAGCAGAAGGGGCAAATCACCTCTCTCTGCAGGGCTGCTCTCAATCCAGTCACTCCCTTGGTATATACTGACGGTGGGATTTGCCTGACCTAGGTACAGGACCTTGCACTTAGCCTTCTAGAACTTCATCAGGTTCACATGGACCCACTCTTCAAGTCCATCAAGTTCCCTCTGGATGGCATCCATCGCACTGTTATATCAACAGTATCACTCAACTTGGTGTCATCTGCAAACTTGATGAGTGTGCACAGCCTACTATGCATGTTGTTAATGAAGACATCAAACCTTATTGATTAAAAAAAAATCCTTGTGTTACACCACTGATTTCCATTTGGACATTGAGCCTTTGACTGGAGCTCTTTGGATATGACCATCCAGTCAATCCCTTTTCCATCTATTAGCCCACCCATCAAAATCACAACTCTCCAATTTAGTGATGAGAATCTTGTAGTGCACCGTATCAAAGGCCTTACAGAAGTCCAGATAGATGGCATCAGTAGCTCTTCCTTTGTACACTGATGCAGTCACGCCACTGTAGAAGGCCACTGAATTAGCTAGGAAGTGGTGGAGGAGGTTGTCCCTTGACAGCACGTTTCTCTGGTTGAATACTAGCAGCATGAATGTATGCACTGGCTACTTCTTAAAGAAGAAACTGCAGTGGCAGTGGGGGTCTATTTGGAATTTCTAGGCTCAGCAGGAAAGTTGGCCACTGTCTGTTAACAGCTCTGCATTGATACCTTAGTCCTCAGGTACACACAATGGAAGCTAACATAAACAGTTAATGATGTGTGGGGGTGTTTTTTATGTGGTGGAGCAAAACATACCTTGAAAGGTGATTGCTGTCATTCCAGTAACAGTCAGGAAGGATACTGAAAGCAAGCAAAGTTGACATAGAAAAAGCCATCCCTGTGGGATTTGCAGCATGCTGGTGTTATTATCAGCCACGCTCTTTGGATTAGCAGAGCGTGCCTGTAGGGATCAGTGCACTCTGTGAATCACTGGTGGATCGTGTGACATGGAAGACGTAGCTTTAGGCTAATGTCTAGCAAGGCAGAATTGGTTGATGAGGTGCGAGCTACAGCAGAGGAGGGATGTCAGTGTGTCACCAAAGCATCCACAGTTCGTTCCTTCCTTCCTTCCTTCCTTCCTTCCTTCCTTCCTTCCTTCCTTCCTTCCTTCCTCCCTTCCTCCCTCCCTCCTTTCCTCCCTTCCTTCCTCCTACCCTTCCTCTCTTCATCCCTCCTTTGCTCCCACCTTCCCTCCTGCTGATTGGCATTGAGTCATATGGAACTAAATATGAGGAGTTCTTTCTCCAAACTAGCATAAAATGTCTACTCCATGTGTTTGTGCGTTATCTATTTAATATATATCCTATCACCGCATAGCCATGAAGAGACTGCCATGGCCTTTTGCCATCTCCTCATGCTGCTTCTCCACTCAGGGACCAATTTCTGCAGGTCTTCCCTGACCTCCTAGCAGGGGAAAGGGAATGTAATGCATTTTTCCTTTAGGGAGTTTGATTCACAGCATTTTCTATTGTTTGTCTCTTCTCTTTCCAGTGATGATCTCCTTACCTGGCTTCCTGCGGCCTGAAAAAGAATGAGCATCTGAGTGGAGAAGGACCAGACTGTCTAACTGGAAAGGTAAGCAGAGTGGCTGGTAGAACAGACCTGTCATTTCAGGATGGGCTGCACTTGAATGAGTGTCCGAGTTGTACAGCTACTCAGATGCCTATTACATTCTCAGCTAAACTCTCTGGAAACAACTGCTGCTGGGCAGTGGGTGCTGGCTGAGAAGGTGGGCTTCCAAATGCTCTTTCCATCACCCATCAAAGTCGCTGAAAGGCTCCTGCTATAGGGCGCATGAGGAAGGGAACAAGCCTCTTGTGAAAGAACAGGGAAGGAAATGGGTTGGAAACAAAGCAATGATGGTGATGTGGCACAGGATACCCAGCAGCCATAGTGTCAGGGTGCTCAAGCCTCTGTACCTTGGACTGATTTTATACTCCTGCTATGTCTCCTCTCTTAAGTCTCTGCGTTTGTTTAATTGGTCCTGCTAAGGTAGGCCACCCATGCACCAGATCAACTTTCTTACCTTTGGATTCATAATTCCTTGCACATTTGGTTTGTCTCTCTTTATTTTCTCTTTTGTTACAAATGCTGAGAAACGAGTGGATATTTTCACACATGCAGCACATCTGGAAGACCTTGCTCCACCTTGCTCCAATGGTCAATTCAGAGGCCATCTTTTTATATGTGATACTGTATTATATTTCCCCACGCATATAATTTTGTGATTTTAACTGTACTGACTTCTTCATGCTATTTAATGACACTCCTTACTCAGTGTCGTGAAAGCCTTCTGCATTTCTTAGGCACCAATCCTTGTCATTACTGTTTGGAATAGCATTATTTTGTTGGGTAAAATTGTGTTCTATCCTCTTCCACGTCTCTTCAGCTTGCTTTATCAATGACTTGAACAACACAGGCCCTAGCACAAATAACTTTTCTCTTTCATGCTGTGACTTTGAGGATTATTTATCTGAGAGAGAAGCTTCCTTCTTGTTGCATGGCTTCATCACTTCTATAATAGCCTTGGTAGAGATACCTGGCTGAAAGGTTTTGAAATGTCAGTTGACTTGGAAATCTCAGACCAAATGGATCTCCCTGTCCACATGCTCATCTACCCTTTCGAAGGTTTCTGTGGTGATTCACCTGTAAGGCTGACTTGACTTCAACGGAATACTTCCTTTGGAAGGATACAAACCACCTGTCCTCAACTCCCCATACCAGCTTTTCTGGACAACTGATCTACTCTACATGTATTAAAGGCATTGTCACAGATATGTCACTACTCTTCTCCAGTTTTAGTTCAAAGGGAGGTGAAACTCTTCATGGTGAATTAGGTGACAAACAGCAGTAGCATGACGTTGGCAGACAAAGGTAGTAAACCATAGCCATACCCAAAAGCTCATGATGACATAGACCTAACCAGTAAAATAAAAACTAACGAATACTGGTGCTCATGGTGCCTTTGCAAAGGAATCTACAGTCTTTATTTTCTAGACATTGACAGGATTACAATGACTAATTACAGAAGAAAGTGACTAAGAGGTTCACATTTTGTGCATCCCTCAGGTCACTTCGGTGCCTCATGACATCCTTACTCTTCCTCTTCTATCTTCTTGCCATGAAACTCCCGGCTCTTCACTCGGAGCTTGTTGACCTGCGACTCTGCAATGTCAGCCCGCTCCTCGGCTTCCTCCAGCTCGTGCTGGATCTTGCGGAACTTGGAGAGGCTGACATTGGACAGTTCCTCCTGTGCGGGGAGAGGGAGTTGGTGGTGAGGAGCCCAGGGCAGGGCTTTCACTCCTTTTGCAGCTCAGCCCTGTGTGGTGGTGGGACTTCTCAAGGGAAAGGCCCAGAGCTCCATTCCCTACCCACTGCTGCTTTGCACATAAGACTCACATAGACCTTCTCCTCCTCCCTTTTTCAAGACCCCACTAGGACAAGCTTCACCAGCAATTTGTCACTTCTGAGGAGCTAATTCATCACTTTGGTGTGTCATTTGGGTCTTTATTCTGCCACTATTTGCTGCCCAACTATCAGTGCACTTAATTAGGTTGACAACCTGAAGCGTTCTGTTGTTGTTTGAGAACAAAGATGGTGAATTTCTCAGTCAGTGGATGTTGCCCCTGGGTTTGTTTAGTCTGACCTCCTGTATAAAACAGGATGCAGAACTTCCCTACCTCATCCATAATCACAGGGTGCCCAGAACTCAGCAAGCCCCTTGACGCCATAGTGAAATGGTGTGACCAAAACTATTGCGCCTGGACAGTTTCTCTCATGCTTCTTTCCTTGTGTTCATACTCGTCTCAATGAGAGAGCTGTCCTGATGGAAGGTGGCTCTTACCCACTCTCGCAGAAATACTTACAGCCTCCTCAGCTTGTCTCTTGTAGGATTTCACCTTCATTTGCAGTTTGTCCACCAGATCCTGGAGCCTGAGAACATTCTTACGGTCTTCCTCCGACTAAGGCAGATGACAAAAATGAGAGAGAATGGATTATTTGCTTCCCACCACTCAAAGTTAACAATTCTCCTTGGGGAGGGGATGTGCAAAATTTGGTTTGCAGTGAGAAGACTGTCAGTCCAAAGAGACCTCCTGCCTTACCTGGTAGGTCAGCTCCTTCACCCTCCTCTCGTACTTGCGCACGCCCTTCACGGCTTCAGCGCTGCGCTTCTGCTCAGCATCAACCTCCGCTTCCAGCTCCCGCACCTGCGAGGACAAGCCCATCTTTGGAGCTTCCCTGATGGCTGCTTATGTGACATGTTCACTCACGTACAAAGAGCAGCCCTACGCACTCTGGCCTCCAGCTTCTGGATTTGCTTCTTGCCTCCCTTCAGGGCCAACTGCTCAGCCTCGTCCAGACGGTGCTGCAGGTCCTTCACCGTCTGGTCCAGGTTCTTCTTCATCCTCTCCAGGTGGGCGCTGGTGTCCTGCTCCTTCTTCAGCTCTTCTGCCATCATGGCTGCCTGATGAGAACAAAGGGTCAAGTCCGTTTAGGGGCTGGACACAGTTTGAAGGAGAATACATCCAGCATCAGCAATGAAAGGAGCCCCCAACTCACATCTGTGATGGCCTTCTTAGCCTTCTCTTCAGCATTGCGGGCTTCCTGGATCGTATCCTCCATTTCACTCTGAATTTGGGTAATGTCTGTTTCCAGCTTCTTCTTGGTGTTGATTAAGCTGGTGTTCTGTGTAAAGAGAAAGACATAATTTGTGCTGTTAGACCTAATGCCTCCACATGAAGAAATAAAAGTGTGAGTATGCGTTATGAAAGTCTTTAATGCAAGAGTCCTCTTTAGGGCCACAGCACCAAAGCAGACATGGGTAGCTGCCTAGACTGGCAATAACATTGTATGTCTTATCAAGTGTTTATATAGTAATCACTTACAAGCTGCATAGCAATCTCACTCTTTGTTATCCCTTTTTGAGGGGATTAGTTTCCAGTTGAGTGCCTGACCTGGGTATGGAGGAGCTGCACACGTTCGGTGGCATCCAGAAGCTCCTGCTCAGCCAGTTTCCGCGAACGCTCCGTCTGCTCCAGAGCTGCCCGTAGCTCCTCAACTTCAGCCTGCAACAGGTTTGCTCTGCGCTCCACCATGGCCACCTGCTCCTTCAGGTCCTCCTGTGTCCTCAGAGCATCATCCAAGTGTATCTGGGTATCCTGAGAAAGGGACAAGAGAAATTGCAGGGTGCCACTGTGTTCTTGGGTTCCAAAACTATTAGGGATGTCTTCTGTCATTCACTAGCTTTGCTGAACGGACCTTGAGCACTCCCTGGGTGTTTCTCAGGTTTTTCTGTGCCTCTGCAGCCACGCGGTTGGCATGGCTCAGCTGGATCTCCATTTCATTCAGGTCTCCCTCCATCTTCTTCTTCAGCCGCAGGGCTTCATTCCTGCTCCTGATCTCAGCATCCAGGGTGCCCTGCATGGACTCCACAATTCTGAGGTGGTTTCTCTTCAGCTGGTCAATCTCCTCATCTTTCTCTGCTATCTTCCTGTCAATCTCCGACTTCACTTGGTTGAGCTCAAGCTGGAGGCGCAGGATCTTCCCCTCTTCATGTTCCAGGGAGGCCTGGAAAAAGGCAGTGGGACAAGTGATTTAAACCATTGCTTGCTTCCCAAGTCATCACTTGAGCAGTACTTGAGCTCTGCAGATAACTACTGCCATACTTTGCATCTGGACACCATTTCTCAGCACCCTATGTACCTCAGCTTCCTCCAGGGAGGCTTGGAGTTCAGATTTCTCCTGCTCAACCTGCTTCTTGACTTTCTCCAGCTCATGAATCGCCTTTCCTCCCTCTGCAATCTGCTCCGTGAGGTCGGAAATCTCCTCTGTGGGAACAACCACCAATGGCATGGTCAGGCACAGAGCACAACGGGAAGGGCCCTGTCACACCAAGGTGACAGACATCCCTGCCCACCTGCAGGCACAGACCCATGTGCAGCGGTGCGTAGTGCTGGACAGGAGAAAGCCCTGCCAGGAGCAGAGGGCCGGGCACTTACGCTGCAAGTTCTTGTTCTCCCGCTTCAGCGTTTCCAGGTGGTCCAAGGACTCCTCATAGGCATTCTTCATCTTAAAGAGCTCCGTGCTGAGAGAGCGAGCCTCCTTCTGGGAGGCTTCCAGCTCAGCCTGTGTCTCCTCGTACTTCTGCTTCCATTCTGCCAGGATCTGAAGAGAAACCAGGTGTGAGTTTGGATGTGGCCATCAGGAGGGGATGCTCTGCCCAGAAACCCCAGGTCTGGAGCCCAAAAGACCTTGTCAAAGTTCTTCTGCTTCTTATCCAGAGCTGCACAGGCAGCATTTGATCGCTCCACATCAATCATCAGGTCCTCCACTTCATTCTGCAGCCTCTGCTTTGTCTTTTCCAGGGAGGCACATTTGGCATTCACAGCTTCAACATGTTCCTCTGCCTCCTGCAGGCGCTGTGCCAGCTTCTTCCTGGGAGGAGATCAGCACAGCTCCAGGTTAGAGCTTAAGGGTCTACTACATCTGTGTCATGACACCTTCTGAGTATCTGGCCTGTCCTAGCTGTTCTACTTCAAGGGCTGCATTTGTGTTTCCAATCTTCCCTTTTTTCCACAGCATGCTTTTCCTCTTCCTCCTTCTCTCCCCTTTACAGCAAAGATGGTCTATTCCTGCCTTGGTCCCACCACTGTTCTAACCCAAAGTTAGAGACTCCAGTTTCCCTTGACAGCCTCAGTCTTCTCCAGCCATTCAACATCCCACTTCCCACGTACTTGGCCTCCTCCAGCTCCTCCGTGCGCTGAATGGCGTCAGTCTCGTATTTGGTTCTCCACTGGGCCACTTCGCTGTTGGCCTTGGACAGCGCACGCTGCAGCTCCCCCTTGGCTTCCTGCTCCTCCTCATATTGTTCCCGGAGCAAGTCACAGTCGTGGCGAGCAGACTGCAGGGCGTGGGCCAGGGCGTTCTTGGCCTGTGGGAACATTGGGATTGGTAACCTGGATACTTGTCTTGAGATGATGCTTGACAGTGACACTGTCAAGAAACTATGAATGAAACTCAAATTAAGCAAATGCAAAGGTGTAAGCTCCTGGAGCCATCACCCATGTGTTCTGGAGGATCAGATGTCTTAGTGATAGGGGCTCTGGGAACAGTTATCTACTATTTCTTTAAGTGTTACTACATATGTTTCTGTATCCAGGTTTAGAGAGCATCGACAGATTCTCCCGAAAGCCTTTTTAATGACTACTTCCATCATCAAACTCATGACACTTCCTCTCCTCAGTAGCCTATGAGTTGGCGTATTTTCATTACTACAGTACTACACGTTTCTGGGTAAAGAATATTGAACCAGTCTGGATCAGACAGGATTCTCCAGATACTTTTGGGGGAGATGTAGACTGTGTACAGAAGGGTGCTTGCAGACCTTTATTTCTTCTTCTAGATGTCTCTTGAGTTCCTCAATCTGTTGGGTAAAGCCTTGCTTGCCCCTGGACAGCTGAGAAATCAGGGCATCCTTTTCTTCCACCTGCCGTGAATATTCACCTGGGAAGAGGAAATTGAGGAACGGTAACTAGACTAGCAATACTATGACAATTTCTGTCTGTAAACCCATTTGATCAGGAGTGGCCTGGAGAGGTTTTACCACTTGTCACACTGAACCCTGCAGTGCAGGTTGCTCAATTCTACCTCAGGAATGAGAATATCTCACCTGATTCTGTCTGCAGACGAGCTCTTTGAGTATTGAGGTCGTTGATCATGCGCTGATTCTGCTCCTCCTTTGTTTTAATCTCACTCAGCTGGTCTTCCAGAGTGCGGCACATCTTCTCCAGATTTGCCTAGGTAGAAACCACAAGGAAAAAAAAGGAGATCAACAGCTGCACTCATTATTCTAACAGCAGGGATATTTTTAATGAGAATGTGGCTGGTAGATGTAGGTTATGGGCCAGCCCCATGGACATTCTGTGCTCCAGTTCCATACCTTGGCCTTGGCGACAGACTCCATGTTACTGGCCAAGTCATCAATCTCCATCTTCAGCTCACTCTTCTCCTTCTCCAGCTTCTGCTTCACTCGCTGCAGGTTGTCGATCTGCTCCCCAAGCTCAGCTGTGCTGTCCGCGTGCTTCTTGCGCAGGGCGGCAGCCGTGGCTTCGTGCTGCAGCGTGGCCTCTTCCAGGTCGCGACGCATCTTCTGAAACTCGGCCTCACGCTTCTTGTTCATCTCAATCTGAGCTGCCGTAGCCCCTCCTGCTTCCTCCAGGCGCTCGCTGATCTCCTCTAGCTCCCTGGAGAGGTCAGCGCGATGCTTCTCGGCTTTTGCCCGAGAGGTTCGCTCGGCCTCAATTTCCTCCTCCAGTTCCTCAATACGGGCCTGTGGAACATTAGGGACCCTTCACACCCAGTCCCTCCTCCTACCTGACCTGAGACTGGGAGAGAGAGGGGAAGGAACAGAGACTTGCCTGAAGCTCCTTGATCTTCTTCTGTAATTGCATGCCCATTGCTTGCTCATCCTCGATCTTGCTCTGGATCTGGCTGATCTCAAAGTCTTTCCTGTGGGCAAATCAAACCATGTTAGAGATCAGGGAAAAAGACAAGTGTGACCAGCCCAGCACTCAGGTGTCCCACAGCTGCACTTACTTCTTCAGTTTCTCATCCAGCTGCTGCTTATCATTTTCCAAATCCATTATGCTGTCTTGGGCCAGCTTCAGGTCTCCTTCCAGTTTCCTCTTAGCTCTCTCAAGGTCCATGCGCAGTTTCTTCTCTTGCTCCAGGGACCCTTCCAGCTAAAAAGAACAAGACTCTCAGCTCATGACCAGTCAGGTATAACTCAATACCTGTCCTGTTCTTGATGGATGGCCGTGTGCTCACATCATCCACTTGCTGCTCCAGCTTGGTCTTGGCTTTGGTCAGCGTGTTGACTTTGTCCTCTTCTACTTGCAGGTCATCCAGTGTCTGCTGATGGGCCTCTTGGAGGGCTTTCTTCTCTTTTGTCAGCTTGGCAATGGTCTCGTCCAGGGCTGCCATCTCCTCTGTCAGGTTTTTCACCTGTTGATTTTAAGAAAGTGCTGAAAGTCTGTGTAGATGACTTGAATACTGATACAGTGATCTTTTCACTTTGCAGTCCTTAACCAGGAGCTTGTTTTTTATTTGGACTGCCTAGCTTCACCACTCTGATGCTCCAAAACTCACTTTGTTTTGAGGGTACCAAATGGGAGGCATCTCTCCCTTCATCCTTTATTTGACTCCCCGTGTGTGTACCTTGTTTTCAGTGGCATGTTTTTCCTTCTCCACTTTGGCCAACGTTAACTCGAGGTCATCAATATCTTTCTTCAGTTCTGAACATTCATCCTCCAGTTTCCTCTTCTTGGCTGTCAGCTCAGCATTAATTTCTTCCTCATCCTCAGCCCTCTCAGTCACCTCCTTAATTTTGGCTTCCAGCTGGATTTTGGTTTTGATGAGCTGGTCACATCTTTCCTCAGCATCAGCCAAACTATCTGCTTCCTGGTGGAGAGACACAGATTTTATGGGTTGTAATGTTTTGAAGTTTCTCTGCTCTCTCTTTTTTATCCCTGAGTAGGCACGCATTAATACAGGACCGACTGTGCCACGTGTCTATTGGGAAACCATTTTATCTGCTATCAACATTGATTCCAAATTTTTTGTGTCTCTTCAAATTGTCTCACAGAGAGTGTAGCTATGAGATATCTCCTGCACTCACAAACACAGCACAACACAAGAGTGGTCGCTTCAGTTACTAGTTTCAGCAGGAGAAAAGGCTTGGAGTCCTTTTTCCTGACAGGAGAAGCACTTAGTAGCTTTTTAATTGTCTCATTGAGAACCTTATACGGTTTGGGAAATGAAAGTTTTTCCATCTTATGAGAATAATTTAGTTGAGAAAGAAATTTATCACCTTTCTACATGCATTGAAATTGCTGAAAGACCAGCAGTGTCTTTGCCTTTGCTATCGGTCACCTCTGTGCCTTCTTTCCAGCCCCTGCCGAGCATTTACAGTGCTAACTAGTTGATCACTTCATTTGGTGTGAAGAAACTGCCTATTACTAATTGAGCTTGAATGGGATGTATCCATGTTTCTGAAAGTAATCATGGCTTCCCTAGTGTAGCTGTAAATACTGTATCCTTCTGAGCTTTGCCTTGACTCTGTTAGGCAGATACATGGTGATGAATGTTAAGTAGGTGGAGACATTTCCCTTCAGTTCAGAGCTCTCTGCTGTGGGTTACTTGTTGCCCAGTGTTACGTGGCTCTTTCCTCAGGCAGCAGGAACGTCAGGTCTCATGTGGGGCTGCCACGAGACTCACCATGCCCCTGCCAGTGCCTGTTTACGCAGTGTTAGAGTGTGCGATTTAGAACGTTTTCTACTACACATTATTCAGCCTCCTGTGAGTCCCTGCTCAGGGTGAGAAGTGTTCTGGCTGTGTGACATTACTTTCCCAGGGACAAATGAACAGTGATACTCACCGCCTGCACTTGGAGCTGCAGGTCATTTTTCTCCTGTAGTAGGGCCACCATTTTCTCCTCCAGCTCCTTCCTCTTTGCCTCTGACTTCGCAAGTTCTTCCTTGGTTTTCTCAAATTCTTCCTTCATGTTGGCCATCTCCTTCTCCGATTCTGCGCTCTTCAGCAAGGGCTTGATCTTGAAGAACAACTTCATCCAGGGCCAGTGCTTGACATTCATGAATGCACGAACATTATACTGGATACAGAAGATTGAGTCCCTGAAGTAAAATTCACATGGCTATTGCATACCATGCTGGCGGTGAATTTAGACTCAATTAGCCAAGTAGTATGAGAAAATGATATGTGAGTGAGAATTGATTACCTCCTCTCCACCATTTTCCGATACTCCACTCTCATCAGGTAGCCCCTGCACCTGGCTTGTATCATGGTCATAATCTCTGCTAGTTTCTCGTCTCTCATCTCCTCCAGCAGACCTATCAGCCCAGCTTTGAAGAACACCTTGAGAAAGGGAACGTTGTAACACATCAGTCTCAGGTAGTGCATAATAGAGGTGCACAGTGATGGAACACAAGACTTGTTTCTACCTTAGTGTGACCAAATCTATACTGGGTGTGGTCCACATCAATGGACCCAAGAAGCTTCTCTGAAGCCTTCTTGCTGTCCATGAACTGACCTTCTGGAATAGCACTTGCATTAAGCACTCTGTATCTGTAGGAGAAAGCAGAGCATGGAGAAATCCACATTACTGAAACCTGCACTGAGGCAGAGCCTCACAGCCTCCTCAGCAACAGCTGTCTGACTCAGTCATGTCATGTAGTAGGGACAGTGAAAGCACTTTTACCTTTGCTTGAAGTCAGCATACAGGACTCTGCTGGGGAATCCTTTCCTGCAAATTCGGATTCCTTCCAGCACGCCATTGCACCGCAGCTGATGCAGCACCAGCTCATGTTCCATGGCACCTAACAATACCACCATTAGTGACTTCTCCGTTGTTTGATACTCACCAGAAGAGCTTCTGGGTCTTTTTTTTCCCTCCTATTGGATCTGCTTACCTGGTGTTTTTGTTTCATTTGGGATGATGCATCGTACAAAATGGGGGTGAGTGCTGCGCAGATTTGTCATCAGCTTGTTTAAATTTTCCTGTGAGAGTATGAGATGAGGTTTAGATTCTAGCATGTAAACAGTGCATGCTTAGATAGGATCATTCATTGTCTTGACTTGTCAGAAATGCATGCATATTTTGGTGTAGACTTTCTTCAATAAATATGAATGAGAGTCTACTCTCACAGCAGTTCTACTCAATACCACTTTATTTTGTAGATTTTTTAAATAATGAGGTTTTGAATATTCCCTTACCCGGAAAAGGGCTGAGACAGTCTGGAAAGATGAACCCTTCTTCTTGCCACCCTTCTTGCCACCACCACCAGCCTCTGCAAAATTGAAGAAAATGACCAGATGCCTCTAACATTGTCTTTGAGATTCCACTTTGTACAATACAAACACATGGAAATGGATTTAACAGAGCTTACCTGCTTCCCCACCATAGTTCGCAAAGAGTAAGGCCAATGTCTTCAAGGATGATTTCTGGTACAACCCAATGACAGTTTCGTTCAGAGGGTCCTTGTTCTTCTCCAGCCAACCAGAGATGTTGTAGTCCACCGTGCCAGCGTAGTGCACCAGGGAGAAGTGAGCCTCAGCCTTGCCTTTGGCAGGCTTGGGCTTCTGGAAGTTGTTGGACTTGCCCAGATGTTGGTCATAGAGCTTGTTCTTGAAAGAGGTGTCAGTTGCCTTGGGGAACATGCACTCCTCTTCCAGGATGGAGAAGATGCCCATGGGCTGGAAAGTACCAAAAGAAGTGGTAGAGAAAGATGCTAATGATGGGAACCACATGCTATGAACATCAAAGTTAGCAGTGTGCTGCTGGAAGCATCTCAGCCTGCATAAGACCCTATGTTTATCAGGACTTGTTCTCAGTTAGGGAGCTTATTTCTGCCTTCTCTTACCTTCCTACAGCATCTTGTCATGGAACTTAAAGAATGTCTGTCTGATCTAGGTTAGAATTGGGAGGAGAACTGGAGGATATTTATTTTCCAAATTTCTGTGTGGAGTTCTGATTTGAAACTTCAGAGGAAAAAGAAAGGAGACTGACTCCAGTCTGTTTTAAACAAGTGTGTTGGTGCAAGTCCAGGTTATATTTCCCATGCTTGAAGAGCAGGCAATGAAGGATTGATGACACAGGTTTGAATTTCCTCATTCCTCTTTGCCAGACTAGAACAAGTTTCAGTGCAAAATGTTTTGTTTAACTGGCATTGACTGTCTGACTGTGAGTTCTTTCTGAGCTGAATCTCAGAAACAGAAACATCACCAAACTCCAAAATACATTGCACACTTGTAAGGAAAAGGTACCTTCTCAATGAGCTCAATGCAGGCAGCCAGGTCCATCCCAAAGTCAATGAACTCCCATTCAATTCCCTCCTTCTTGTACTCCTCCTGCTCCAGCACGAACATGTGGTGGTTGAAGAACTGTTGCAGTTTCTCATTGGTGAAGTTGATGCACAGCTGCTCAAAGCTGTTGAACTGCCCAAAGCAAGGAGAGGTTGTCAAGGTGTGGCAAACACCACAGGTGTTTGCTAGTGTTCTGGTGCTGGTTGATGTTCCCCAGCTGAAACAACACTCCTAATCATACTGTAACAGCATCTGTTTCCTTAGCAGGACTTCTATTCTAAAATTTGCTGTACATAAAGGATTTTATTATTATCACTTGTGAAATCAAGTTACTGTAACACTTCTTTTTTTACTGTGCTACTCAAAAGCAGACCCATCAGTAACCTTAGCTGCAGCATTGTGCAGGTGTCCCATTGTGCAGGGTTTCTCTGCTGTGCCACTGAAGTCCTAACATCATGACTCCAGTCACAACACAGGAAACATGCTGGGAACTTTCCCACAGCACTGCCCTTTGCTCTTCTAAGAGCATCCACACCTTTGGCCCAGGTCTCTCTGAGCCTTAGTCCTAGAGCTGTCTCTTTGTTTGCTAAGCCTAAGACATTTACAAGCTCGGAGACCTTTGAGACCATTTGTCAGAAAGCAGAGCTTTTTCTACCTGTTGACAATGTTAGAATCAAGGTGTTTGTTAGTAAAGCCATTTGAGGGTACTACTGCGACAGAGAAGAAGGATAGGTTCTAGAAATCTGCAGATAAGGGGGATAAAACTCTGAATCTTCTTAAAAAGAAGTGTGTTTTGTAATCCTCATGACCCTTCCCTTGCCCTCCCTTGACCATGCTGCCAAGTCCTTGTTCCTTACATCAAAGATCTCAAAGCCAGCAATGTCCAGGACACCAATGAAGTACTGTCTGGGCTGCTTGGTATCCAGCTGTTGGTTGATACGAATAACCATCCACAAGAACATCTTCTCAAAGACAGCTTTTGCCAGGGCACCTACTGCGTTGTTCACCTAAAGCAGAAAAGAAAGGACTGCAGTTACATCCTGGAGTCAAAGAAGAATGCTCCAGCAGACCTGTTGGAAAAGTGGCTTTGCAGAGAAGGACCTCAAAGTCCTAGTGAACAATATTTCATGGCCATGTAAGCAAATGGTATCCTGGGGCTCATTAAGAACAGTATGGAGAGCAGGTTGAGGGAGTTCTGTCTGTTCAGCCTGGAGAAAAAATGATTGAGAGGGGATCTTGTCAATGCTTACAAATATCTCCAGTGTGGGTGTCAAGATGAGATTGAGGGAGACTATCCTCTCCCTGTACTCTGCCCTCATGAGGCCACAGCTGAGGTACAATGAGAGAGTCCAGTGCAGGGCTACAAAGATGGTGAGGGAACTGGAACATCTTTCTTAAGAGGAAAAGCTGAAAGAGCTGTGTCTGTTCAGCCTGAAGAAAATATGACTGAGAGGACATCTCATCAATGCTTACAAATATCTCCAGGGTGGGTGTCAAGATGATGGGACCAGACTCTTTTTTGTGGTGCCCAATGATAGCATAAGGGGTTACAGGAACAGACTGAAACACAGGAGGTTACATCTGAATATGAGGAGAAACTTTTTTCCTTTAGTTGTGTCAGAGCACAGGTACAGGCTGCCCAGAGCGAGTGTGGAGTCTCCTTCTCTGGAGACATTCAAACCTACCTGGACCGACCTGTGTGATCTGCTCTGGTGACTCTGCGTTAGCAGGGGGGTTGGACTGGGGGATCTACAGACGTCCCTTCCAAACCCAATCACTCTGTGAAGAGCTCGTTCAAGCCAAGGATTTTCAGCCTTCAGATTTTACCTGTTCCACAGTTTGACCTTTGGTCACATATTCATTCCCAACTTTGACTCGGGGATAACACAGGGCTTTGAGCAATTCAGCTGAGTTCAGGCCCATCAGGTAGGCAGCCTTGTCAGCCACTAGAGAGGGGGGGAAAGAAAGAGAAACATTTAATTTTGGATAATGTCTAGAATTTGGTCGGTGTGGACAGGTCTTCCATTCATGTTCTAGAAACGGAAAAGCATTGGTCTGCTCTCAAACAGAACGTCTGGAAAGCAATGTAAATCAGGAAGCTAATGATGGCCTTCTTGGAAAGCAGGTGTTTGGAGAGAGAGAGATCCTGTGTTGAAGCTCGCCCTATCAGGCTGTGTGTATTTGAGGAGTATTCATCGGAAAGATTATGGTATTTCCTACAAGCAGGGAAGCACCTCTGCAGTTAGACAGACAGTGAACAAAGGTGCTTTTCCTCAGCATTCTATGTTGCAACTCAGGCCAACAAAGGCCTCTCTTTGGAGGTTAACATATCTTCTCTGCAAGCAAAGAAGTTCTTTGAACAAGTCCATTGCTCATTCTGCTGGTACCTTCTGTGCCATCAGGCTCTGCCTGCTCCTCTCGTTGTTTCTGCTTGAACTTCAGATTCCCATAGTGCATGACGGCCCCTGTCAGCTTGTAGATGGCAGTCTTTTCATCAGCAGTGAAGCCCAGGATGTCAATGGCACTCTGCAGTCAAAACAATGAAGTAAGAATATTGCCTAAAATCCTTAACAATCACAGCAAAAATATTTCTTTCAAGTACTTACATCTGTAGCCATCAGTTCCTCCTGGTCATCAATGCTGGGAACAGTGACCTCACCTTGACTCACATAGTGGAAATCAAAAGGGTTGGTGGTGATGAGGAGCATGTCTGAAAGCAGGAAGAGGCAAGACACACGTTTTGTCAAGCAGGTAATAGGGTGAACTGTTGCTCAGCAATCATCCTCAAAAAGTCATAACGATCTTTCCTACCAATTAGCTCCGGCTTCTTGTTGGACATGATCTGATAGAAGATGTGGTAGCTTCTTTCTGCAGGGAGCTGGAAAGTGACTCTGGACTTCTCCAGCAGATCTGGCAAGGAAGGCAGAAGAGTCAGGCACAGGAATGCACATGGAGGTGGGAATTTGGGGAGGAATGGGATCAGGCCAGGAGAGTCTCTTACAAGTTTCAATGTCTGCAGAAGCCAGTTTGCCCGTGGCTCCAAAGTGGATTCTGATGAATTTGCCCTGTTAAGGAGAAGCAGCAGCATTTCAGCCTTTTTGGCTCTTCTGACATCTACGTTATGTGGGATACTGCCAGGGCCATCACTTGTCTTGGAATGAGCGGGAGAGATTCTGTCCAAAGCAACAACTTACAAAGCGTGAGGAGTTGTCGTTCCTCACGGTCTTGGCGTTTCCAAAGGCCTCCAGCAGTGGGTTGGCGCTGATGATTTGATCCTCAAGCGTTCCCTGCAGGATGATAGATATTGCTGGTTATCCTTTCCAAAAATCATGTCAGGAATGGAGAAAAGCTTTGACTAAGCCAGCATCTATTAATTTACCTGCATTTTGCCGGGCTCTTCCTTCTTCTTCTCCCCACTGGCTGCAATTGTTGCAAAGTACTGGATGACACGCTTGGTGTTCACAGTCTTCCCTGCACCGGATTCTCCGCTGTCAAAGCAAAGAGAGAAGCAGAGAGCGTGTGGTCAGGCAGGAGATCCCCTGGCACCGGGCAGCCGTGCAGGGACCCAGCAGGGAGTGTACGTACGTGATCAGGATCGACTGGTTCTCGCGATCTGTGAGAGGAGGAAACAAATATATTATTAATATGTATTATGAACAGCCTGGGTAAAAGTATCTGTGGGACTTTTTGAATATATACTAGCAGATATGCCATAAGCCCTACTTCCTTTTGAAGATTTTAAAGTTTAGAGCTGTAGCTGGGAAGCTGACATGTCAACACTGATGTGGATTTCAGGTGTAGTTTATGCACTTCTTTTCTGGATATTCTCTTCATATCAAGCTGTTCATTGTCTTCATGAATATTACTCCAACTGAGGAGTATTTTTGTAGAACTACCAAGTAGCTGAACTATCTGTAAGATAAACTGAACTACAGCAGGTCAAATCAGAAAACCTGTCATGATTTCCAGATCAGATAAAATATTTTGAACAGCAGACGTCCCAGAATAGATTCCAGTGAGACTTTGTTCATAAAATCATTGCACTATGAAAACTTCAAAAAAAAAAAAAAAAAAATTACCATGTCTTCATTTTTCTTAACCACTTGTTTTTGAACCTTCTCAATTTTATAGCTGGTCATGAATACAAGCTTAAAAGTTATGCTAAGAATCGCTGTTTTATCAACTGTAATGAAGATCTTTGTTGACCTTTATTAAAAAAAAAAAAATCAGCAGTTTTGGAAGGCAAGATTTCCCCTTAAATAAAAGCATATTTTTTAAATTTTCATAAGTCACATATATTCACATGACTAGTAATTGCTTTGTTTAGAAATTGCTGGCAATTTGCCTGATACAAAAAGCCAGAATACTGGTATGCCATTCTTGAAAACTCCATCACAACTTTTTTAAAAGCAATTGCCATTTTCCAGGCAATTTTCAGTGAGTATTTATGATAGGTAGCGTTCCAATGAAATGCCTGGCTTAATTCTGTCCTGGTAGTGTTTATTTTAATGTTGGGGTTTTTTTTAAGGACACTTCAGTTCGAAGTTCCTCTGATGAATCCCACTATGAGGAGGAATTCCAGAAATTAACCATTTATTTGTTCTGATATGACCTTATATTTTTCAAGTTGTCATTTTAAAGTTTTGCTGTGTCAGTACAGACTGTACAGACTCATTTAAAACCATTCTACTCCATATGTATTTGAAAAAGAAATAACCATTTATGTATGCTACAAGCTGTTCTCAAACCCCTAATTTTGAAGGCCTTCTCGAGTATTCTGAGTTAATAGCCAGAGTTATATTTTGAAGAAAGTCTGCATGTGTTTAATAACATACCTTAATAGGCTACCTAGCTGGAATTGCTTCCAGAGAAAGTGCTTTTTACCACATGGCTTGCATCTGTTTTGTGCTTCTAGGAAGGTGTTTCCCAATAATCTGCATGCAGTCTGAAGAGACTAAGCCATTAGGTAACTATCTCCCAGTGGAAAAGTCTGGGTTTGCATTCACCAAGTTCCTGCACATCTCATGGAGGTGTCAGCATGAGTAAACGTAAGATGACTTACAGAAATACTGCCATAAGACACAATAACCAAACATCAGTGTATTATCGTTAAATTTTCATAGTATTCTCTTCCAATTAATCTTCTTACCGCTCTGAATACTACACTATTAAATACACTATATGGAAAAGAAGGAGGAAATAAGGTTTATATTAACAAACAAAAATACACCTCTTGTTTAATCATGTTAAAAGTTTTCACTACATTTCCTTCTTATAGCTTTCATTTATATTTATGAATGAAAAAGAATGGTTTCTGAGGTGGAGGAGGAAGTATCAATTATTCACTCTAATGTCTAAGACTGCTTCCTTAGTTTTCATAAAACTACCACAGGAAGCATTGGCTTCAATATTGAATCTCTGTTCCCTTTACATCAAATCTTATTTTCAGAACTCCACCCTAGCTACTTTCAGTCTTGCAAAGCAAATCATTCAAAGAACAATTCTCTCAACTAGGAAGAAAACAGAAAATTTGAAGTTTATCCCAATTTCTGTGAAGGGAAATCTGACAGTGTATTCAGTGATAAACCATATGCTCCCAAATATCCTGCTCAGTAAATTCTGACATTGATTGTTAGAAACATGATCTCAATTATAGTGTCCAGTAAAGAGAATTTTTCCAGCAATCAGAGAACATCCACCCTCCCAACACTATTTAGCTGAACTATTTTGCAATTCAAAGGTTTTTTTTCTCTCACTCTGCAAGTGTTCACAGCTAAATAATTTTAAAGAAAACCAAACCACTCACCAGTCAACATGAACTGATAGGCGTTGTCAGAGATGGAGAAGATGTGTGGAGGGGCCTCACTGCGCTTCTTGCCTCTGTAGGCCAACACCACCTCCGGGTTGTACACCGGCAGCCACTTGTAGGGGTTGACGGTGACGCAGAAGAGACCCGAGTAGGTCTGCGAGGAAGGGACACAGCACGTTGCCTTCCCCTGAGCCTGGCAGAGCAGTTCTCCCAGCTCCCCAAAGGAAGACTGCTGCGGGTACTTACGTAGATCATCCAGGCTGCATAACGCTCTTTGAGGTTGTACAGCACAGCGGGTTCGTGGAGGTGGGTCATCATGGCCATGTCCTCCACTTTATCGTACTTGGGAGGGTTCATGGAGAAGATTTGATCTTCCTTCACGGTCAGAGTCTGTCAAGAAAGAGAAACTGATATATGTCAGCTAAGAGCCCAGAGTGGGAATTAAATTGTGTTCTCAAGCCTTGCATTTTCCTCACCTCTCCAGCTTCGGTCTGGACAGTGACCTTCCCTGATTCCCTACTCTGGATTGTCCCTTTCACAAAGGATTCCTTAGGATGCACCACAAAGACAGATGACTTGGCATCAAAAGGCTTGTTCTGGGCCTCGATTCTCTCCTTTTCTGACTTTCGGAGGTAAGGAGCTGCCTCCCCAAAGGCAGCCATCTCAGCATCCGCAGAACTCATGTCTGCACTTTATTGAAGGCACGTCAGCAGAAAAGATTCTGGGAGAAAAGATACGTAGCATCAGCAATCTTAATGTACTTTGTTTGCAAGGAGACCTTTTCTAATGATTCAAAATTAAAAGTAACTTTCTATAAACTGCTGTTATTTATTTTGTGACACTGTACAAATCATAAACACAATAACAACAAAAAAATTTGTATGTGTATAAAATATAGAAATGCCTTGAAAGCAGATGGAAAAACTTATTTAGAATACAATTTCATAGATAAGAATACACTGCACAATATTCAATAAAGGGGGATGAGTAATTTCAACAAATCACTACACCCTGCACACTCACCTTGAAGCTTTTCTAGGAGACAGGGCAGAGCACTGCAGACACACTTTTATAGAGTCTGCTTGGCAGATGCTTTAGATTCCTGCTCTTTCTTCAGTCAAAAAATTTTTTGGCAAACATTCTTTGGCAAAACATTGTCTGGCAAACTTAACTAAGGGCATAATTGTCATTTGATTTGACCAGATATATTTAGAAATGTTTTGTATCTTACCAATGATATGAATGTATTGACTATAAATAATATGACAAGAGACTGAAGGAGAGAATCTCAATTAGTCAAGGCACTTAGAGAACTTGGATGTGGGAATTATGGATTCCATAGCTGCATTTCTAGTCATTTCCTCCTGCATGTCTGTTCTGCAACTCTTCCAGATGATTATGGAGATGACATTAGTGCTTGATATTCTGGGGTTAATGAAGAAATGCATTACAGCAGGAGATAAACTGTGTGAATAATTGGAAACATTCTTGTTAAATGAATTTAACTCTTATGTTCATCTAATATTTGAAATGAGAGAAACAAAATTTATTAAACTCCTGCATATGAACATCTTGGGAACTGACATGCAGCCCAAGACAAAGAAAAAAATCACATTCTCTTTTTTAGAGGTAGCAAAGCAGTCCTGTGCAGTGCTGGAGCCCTGAGAAAGAGGAAATTTTCTGAGAGTCCTGGGGAGTGACTGATCTAGTTCTAGGAAAAGGGCACTGTCACTTGAGCTGCTTTAAACACTGTCAGATCTAAACACGCCCTTCTCCTGGTCATTGGCACTTGGTTATTAAAAGAGCTCAGTGGATAAAGCTTGGTGAATAATGCAGGGGCAAGGTCAAGAAAATCATGCCTGTGATCCAAGGTAATATCCAGTGCCAAAGCACGGGCCTGTGCATGAAGAGCTTGTTCCAAGGAGGGCTCTGGCACTGCAGCACCCACTTCTCTGAGTACAAACCCGGAGCTCCCCCTTGGGCTCCGTACACAGGGCATGGGGAAGCTGATGGAAAGAGGGGCCCAGAAGCAACCAGTGGGAAAAGATGAGCACAGGGGGGCATCTGAAGTCAGTCCTGCCTCTCTGGGCAATCTCTGACTCCCATGGACAGGCAGAAGTTGGAGGATAGAATCATAGAATGGCTAAAGTTGGAAAGCATGGCGGTACTGTGACAGAGGTAGACAAAAGTAGTAAACCAAAGCCATTCCCAAAAGCTTACGATAATAGAGAACTAACCAGTAAAATAAAAACAAACCAAAACTGGAGCTCATGTTGCCTATGCGAAGGAATCTATGATCTTTATTTTCTAGACATTGACAGGACTACAATGACTAATTACAGAAGAAAGTGACCAAGAGGTTCACATTTTGTGAATCCCTCAGGTCACTTGGTTGACTTATCACGTCCTTACTCTTCCTCTTCTATTTTCTTGCCATGAAACTCCCGGCTCTTCACTCGGAGCTTGTTGACCTGCGACTCTGCAATGTCAGCCCGCTCCTCGGCTTCCTCCAGCTCGTGCTGGATCTTGCGAAACTTGGATAGGTTGACATTGGACAGTTCCTCCTGTGCAGGGAGAGGGAGTTGGTGGTGAGGAGCCCAGGGCAGGGCTTTCACTCCTGCTGCAGCTCGGCCTTGTCTGGCTGCGGGATTTCCCAGGTGAAGGCCCAGAGCTCCATCCCCTATCTGATGCTTACACATAAGCCTCACACAGACCTCCTCCTCCTCCCTTACTCAGGAACCCATTAGAATAAGCTTCATCAGTACTGTGTCACTCCTGAGGAGCTAATTCATCACTTTGGTGTGTCATTTGGGTCTTTATTCTGCCACTATTTGCTGCCCAACTATCAGTGTGCTTTATTAGGTTGAGAAAGACCCTGAAGCCTTCTGCTGTTGATCAGCAGCAGAGATGCATGAATTCCTCAGTCAGTGGATGTGGCCCCTGGGTTTGTTTAGTCTGACCTCCTGTATAAAACAGGATGTAGAACTTCCCCACATTATCCCAAACCACATGGTGCCCAGAACTCAGCGAGGCTTCATGACACCATAGTGAAATGGCGTAAATAAGAGTGTTTGAGTGTTTCTCTCATGCTCCTTTTCTGGTGTTCATAGTCAGCTCAATAAGCGAGCTGCCCTGATAGAAGGTGATTCTTGTACATTCTCCAAACAATACTCACAGCTTCCTCAGCTTGTCTCTTGTAGGATTTCACCTTCATTTGCAGTTTGTCCACCAGATCCTGAAGCCTCAGGATATTCTTACGGTCTTCCTCAGACTAAAGGAGTTGACAAACAAGAGAGAGAATGAATTATTTGCTTTCCACCAAATAAAGTTAACAATTCCCCTTGGGGATGGCGTGTGCAAAATCTGACTTACATTGAGAAAACTCTGTCAGTCCAAGGAGACCTCCTGCCTTACCTGGTAGGTCAGCTCCTTCACCCTCCTCTCGTACTTGCGCACACCCTTCACGGCTTCAGCGCTGCGCTTCTGCTCAGCATCAACCTCCCCTTCCAGCTCCCGCACCTGCAAGGAAAAGCCCATCCTTAGAGCTTCCCTGATGGCTGGTTATGTGACATGTTCACTCACGTACAAAGAGCAGCCCTACGCACTCTGGACTCCAGCTTCTGGATTTGCTTCTTGCCTCCCTTCAGGGCCAACTGCTCAGCCTCGTCCAGACGGTGCTGCAGGTCCTTCACCGTCTGGTCCAGGTTCTTCTTCATCCTCTCCAGGTGGGCGCTGGTGTCCTGCTCCTTCTTCAGCTCTTCTGCCATCATGGCTGCCTGATGAGACCAAAGGGTCAAGTCCATTTGGGGGCAGTTTGAAGGACAATACACCCATCATCAGCAATGAAAGGAGCCCCCAACTCACATCTGTGATGGCCTTCTTGGCCTTCTCTTCAGCATTGCGGGCTTCCTGGATGGTATCCTCCATTTCACTCTGAATTTGGGTAATGTCTGTTTCCAGCTTCTTCTTGGTGTTGATTAAGCTGGTGTTCTGTGTAAAGAGAAAGACATAATTTGTGCTGTTAGACCTAATGCCTCCACATGAAGAAATAAAAGTGTGAGTATGCGTTATGAAAGTCTTTAATGCAAGAGTCCTCTTTAAGGCCACAGCACCAAAGCAGACATGGGTAGCTACCTAGACTGGCAATAATATTGTATGTCTTATCAAGTGTTTATATAGTAATCACTTACAAGCTGCATAGCAATCTCACTCTTTGTTATCCCTTTTTGAGGGGATTAGTTTCCAGTTGAGTGCCTGACCTGGGTATGGAGGAGCTGCACACGTTCGGTGGCATCCAGAAGCTCCTGCTCAGCCAGTTTCCGCGAACGCTCCGTCTGCTCCAGAGCTGCCCGTAGCTCCTCAACTTCAGCCTGCAACAGGTTTGCTCTGCGCTCCACCATGGCCACCTGCTCCTTCAGGTCCTCCTGTGTCCTCAGAGCATCGTCCAAGTGTATCTGGGTGTCCTGAGAAAGAGACAAGAGAAATTGCAGGGTGCCACTGTGTTCTGGGGTGCGAAAACTATTAGGGATGTCCTCTGTCATTCACTAGCTTGGCTGAACGGACCTTGAGCACTCCCTGGGTGTTTCTCAGGTTCTTCTGTGCCTCTGCAGCCACGCGGTTAGCATGGCTCAGCTGGATCTCCATTTCATTCAGGTCTCCCTCCATCTTCTTCTTCAGCCGCAGGGCTTCATTCCTGCTCCTGATCTCAGCATCCAGGGTGCCCTGCATGGACTCCACAATTCTGAGGTGGTTTCTCTTCATCTGGTCAATCTCCTCATCTTTCTCTGCTATCTTCCTGTCAATCTCCGACTTCACTTGGTTGAGCTCAAGCTGGAGGCGCAGGATCTTCCCCTCTTCATGTTCCAGGGAGGCCTGGACAAAGTCAGCAGGAACAGTGACTTAAACCATTGCTTGCTTCCCAAGTCATCACTTGAGCAGTACTTGAGCTCTGCAAATAACTACTGCCATACTTTGCATCTGGACACCATTTCTCAGCACCCTATGTACCTCAGCTTCCTCCAGGGAGGCTTGGAGTTCAGATTTCTCCTGCTCAACCTGCTTCTTGACTTTCTCCAGCTCATGAATCGCCTTTCCTCCCTCTGCAATCTGCTCCGTGAGGTCGGAAATCTCCTCTGTGGGAACAAACACCAATGGCATGGTCAGGCACAGAGCACAACGGGAAGGGCCCTGTCACACCAAGGTGACAGACATCCCTGCCCACCTGCAGGCACAGACCCATGTGCAGCGGTGCGTAGTGCTGGACAGGAGAAAGCCCTGCCAGGAGCAGAGGGACGGGCACTTACGCTGCAAGTTCTTGTTCTCCCGCTTCAGCGTTTCCAGGTGGTCCAAGGACTCCTCATAGGCATTCTTCATCTTAAAGAGCTCCGTGCTGAGAGATCGAGCCTCCTTCTGGGAGGCTTCCAGCTCAGCCTGTGTCTCTTCGTACTTCTGCTTCCATTCTGCCAGGATCTGAAGAGAAACCAGGTGTGAGTTTGGATGTGGCCATCAGGAGGGGATGCTCCGCCCAGGAACCCCATGTCTGAAGCCCAAAAGACCTTGTCAAAGTTCTTCTGCTTCTTATCCAGAGCTGCACAGGCAGCATTTGTTCGCTCCACATCAATCATCAGGTCCTCCACTTCATTCTGCAGCCTCTGCTTTGTCTTTTCCAGGGAGGCACATTTGGCATTCACAGCTTCAACATGTTCCTCTGCCTCTTGCAGGCGCTGTGCCAGCTTCTTCCTGGGAGGAGTTCAGCACAGCTCCAGGTTAGAGCTTAGGGGTCTACCACATCTGTGTCACAACACCTTCTGAGTATCTGGCCTGTCCTAACTGTTCTACTTCAAGGGCTCCATTTCTATTTCCAATCTTCCCTTTTTCTGCAGCATGCTTTTCCTCTCCCTCCCTCTGTCTCCTTACAGAAAATAAGATGATCTATTCCTGCCTTGGTCCCACCACTGTCCTAACCCAAACTTAGAGACTCCAGTTTCCCTTGACAGCCTCAGTCTTCTCCAGCCATTCAACATCCCACTTCCCACGTACTTGGCCTCCTCCAGCTCCTCCGTGCGCTGAATAGCGTCAGTCTCGTATTTGGTTCTCCACTGGGCCACTTCGCTGTTGGCCTTGGACAGTGCACGCTGCAGCTCCCCCTTGGCTTCCTGCTCCTCCTCATATTGTTCCCGGAGCAAGTCACAGTCGTGGCGAGCAGACTGCAGGGCGTGGGCCAGGGCGTTCTTGGCCTGTGGGAACATGGGGATTGGTAACCTGGATACTTGTCTTGATATGATGCTTGACAGTGACACTGTCAAGAAATTATGAATGACATTCAAATTAAGCAAATACAAAGCTGGGAGCTGCTGAAGCCGTCATCCATGTGTTCTGAAGTTTGTACAGGGGCTCTGGGTACATTTATCTACTATTTGTTTAAATGTTTCTACATGTGTGTCTATATCTGGTCTTAGGGTGTACCTCCAGATTCTCAAAAAAGCCTTCCTAATGACTTCTTCCAACATCAAAATCATGATACTGCCTTCCCTCTCTCACCCTTCAGATGGGGTATGTGTGTTACTGGAATTCCCTCCAGTACTACATGTGTTTGGGTAAATAATATTGGACTAGTCTCGATCAGACATGATTCTCCAGATACTTTTAGGGGAGATATAGACTGTGTACAGCAGGATACTTCCAGACCTTTATTTCTTCTTCTAGATGTCTCTTGAGTTCCTCAATCTGTTGGGTAAAGCCTTGCTTGCCCCTGGACAGCTGAGAAATCAGGGCATCCTTTTCTTCCACCTGGCGTGAATATTCACCTGGGAAGAGGAAATTGAAGAAAGGTAACTAGACTAGTAGTACTGTGACAATTTCTGTACGTTGCGCTATCCTCACTGAGTGCAGGTTGTCCCATTCTGCCTCAGGAATGAGAATATCTCACCTGATTCTGTCTGCAGACGAGCTCTTTGAGTATTGAGGTCGTTGATCATGCGCTGATTCTGCTCCTCCTTTGTTTTAATCTCACTCAGCTGGTCTTCCAGAGTGCGGCACATCTTCTCCAGATTTGCCTAGGTAGAAACCACAAGGAAAAAAAAGGAGATCAACAGCTGCACTCATTATTCTAACAGCAGAGATATTTTTAATGAGAATGTGGCTGGTAGATGTAGGTTATGGGCCAGACCTTGGCCCCATGGACATTCTCTGCTCCAGTTCCATACCTTGGCTTTAGAGACAGACTCCATGTTACTGGCCAAGTCGTCAATCTCCATCTTCAGCTCGCTCTTCTCCTTCTCCAGCTTCTGCTTCACTCGCTGCAGGTTGTCGATCTGCTCCCCAAGCTCAGCTGTGCTGTCCGCGTGCTTCTTGCGCAGGGCGGCAGCCGTGGCTTCGTGCTGCAGCGTGGCCTCTTCCAGGTCGCGACGCATCTTCTGAAACTCGGCCTCACGCTTCTTGTTCATCTCAATCTGAGCTGCCGTAGCCCCTCCTGCTTCCTCCAGGCGCTCGCTGATCTCCTCTAGCTCCCTGGAGAGGTCAGCGCGATGCTTCTCGGCTTTTGCCCGAGAGGTTCGCTCGGCCTCAATTTCCTCCTCCAGTTCCTCAATACGGGCCTGTGGAACATTAGGGACCCTTCACACCCAGTCCCTCCTCCTACCTGACCTGAAACTGGGAGAGAGAGGGGAAGGAACAGAGACTTGCCTGAAGCTCCTTGATCTTCTTCTGTAGTTGCATGCCCATTGCTTGCTCATCCTCGATCTTGCTCTGGATCTGACTGATTTCAAAGTCTTTCCTTTGGGCAAATCAAACCATGTTAGAGATCAGGGAAAAAAGATGAGCACAACCAGCCCAGCACTCAGGTGTCCCACAAACACACTTACTTCTTCAGTTTCTCATCCAGCTGCTGCTTATCATTTTCCAAGTCCATTATGCTGTCTTGGGCCAGCTTCAGGTCTCCTTCCAGTTTTCTCTTAGCTCTCTCAAGGTCCATGCGCAGTTTCTTCTCTTGCTCCAGGGACCCTTCCAGCTAAAAAGAACACGACTCTCAGCTCACGACCGATCAGGTCTAACTCCATACCTGTCCTGTTCTTGCTGGATGGCCATGTGCTCACATCATCCACTTGCTGCTCCAGTTTGGTCTTGGTTTTGGTCAGCGTATTGACTTTGTCCTCTTCTACTTGCAGGTCATCCAGTGTCTGCTGATGGGCCTCTTGGAGGGCTTTCTTCTCTTTTGTCAGCTTGGCAATGGTCTCATCGAGGGCTGCCATCTCCTCTGTCAGGTTTTTCACCTGTTCATGTTAAGATATTGCTGAAAGTTTGTGTATAAGACATGTAGTCCTTAACCAGGAGCCTTTTTTTTATTTGGACTGCCTAGCTTCACCACTCTGATGCTCCAAAACTCACTTTGTTTTGAGGGTAACAGGCTGACATGGGAAGCATCTGTCCCTTCATACTTTATTTGACTCCCTGTGTGTGTACCTTGTTTTCAGTGGCATGTTTTTCCTTCTCCACTTTGGCCAACGTTAACTCAAGGTCATCAATATCTTTCTTCAGTTCTGAACATTCATCCTCCAGTTTCCTCTTCTTGGCTGTCAGCTCAGCATTAATTTCCTCCTCATCCTCAGCCCTTTCAGTCACCTCCTTAATTTTGGCTTCCAGCTGGATTTTGGTTTTGATGAGCTGGTCACATCTTTCCTCAGCATCAGCCAAACTATCTGCTTCCTGGTGGAGAGACACAGATTTTATGGGTTGTAATGTTTTGAAGTTTCTCTGCTCTTTTTTATCCCTGAGTAGGCACGCATTAATACAGGACCGACCGTGGCCTTCCACCCCAGAAACCGGAGGATCTTGCCACATGTCTATTGGGAAACTATTTTGTCATTGATTCCAAATTTTTTGTGTCTTTTAAAAATGACACACTGAGAGAAGAAGTATTCAGTAGCTTCTTTTTAATTGACTCTATTATGAATCTCATAATATTTGAGGAGTAAAGGTCTTTTGAGACTAATACAGTGAAGCAAGTGGTGTTATGCTTGCTGAAGGAAACTCCCTTTCCTAATTGAATTTGAATGCGATGTATCCATGTTTCTGAAAGTAATCCTGGCTTCACTATTGTAGCTGAAAATAGTGTATCCTTCTGAGCTTTGCCTTGACTCTGTTAGACAGATACGTGGCAATGAAACTTGAGAAGGTGGAAATAGTTCCCTTCCAGTTCAGAGCTCTCTGCTGTGGGTTACTTGTTGCCTGGTGTTACGTGGCTCTTTCCTCAGGCAGCAGGAATGTCAGGTCTCATGTGGGGCTGCCACGAGACTCACCATGCCCCTGCCAGTGCCTGTTTATGCAGTCTGAAAATGTATGATTTAGAGCTTTTTCTACTGCACTTTAGTTGGCCTCCTGTGAGTCCCTGCTCAGGGTAACAAGCATTCTGGCTATTAAACATTACCTTCCCATGGGCAAATGAATGGTGATACTCACCGCCTGCACTTGGAGCTGCAGGTCATTTTTCTCCTGTAGTAGGGCCACCATTTTCTCCTCCAGCTCCTTCCTCTTTGCCTCTGACTTCGCAAGTTCTTCCTTGGTTTTCTCAAACTCTTGTTTCATATTGGCCATCTCCTTCTCAGATTCTGCGCTCTTCAGCAAGGGCTTGATCTTGAAGAACAACTTCATCCAGGGCCAGTGCTTGACATTCATGAATGCACGAACATTATACTGGATACAGAAGATTGAGTCCCTGAAGTAAAATTCACATGGCTATTGCATACTGTGCTGGTGGTGAATTTAGACTCAATTAGCCAAGTAGTATGAGAACATGATATGTGAGTGAGAATTGATTACCTCCTCTCCACCATTTTCCGATACTCCACTCTCATCAGGTAGCCCCTGCACCTGGCTTGTGTCATGGTCATAATCTCTGCTAGTTTCTCGTCTCTCATCTCCTCCAGCAGACCTATCAGCCCAGCTTTGAAGAACACCTTGAGAAAGGGAACATTGTAACACATCAGTCTCAGGTAGTGCATAATAGAGGTGCACAGTGATGGAACACAAGACTTGTTTCTACCTTAGTGTGACCAAATCTATACTGGGTGTGGTCCACATCAATGGACCCAAGAAGCTTCTCTGAAGCCTTCTTGCTGTCCATGAACTGACCTTCTGGAATAGCACTTGCATTAAGCACTCTGTATCTGTAGGAGAAAGCAGAGCATGGAGAAATCCACATTACTGAAACCTGCACTGAGGCAGAGCCTCACAGCCTCCTCAGCAACAGCTGTCTGACTCAGTCATGTCATGTGGTAGGGACAGTGAAAGCACTTTTACCTTTGCTTGAAGTCAGCATACAGGACTCTGCTGGGGAATCCTTTCCTGCAAATTCGGATTCCTTCCAGCACGCCATTGCACCGCAGCTGATGCAGCACCAGCTCATGTTCCATGGCACCTAACAATACCTCCATTAGTGACTTCTCCATTGTTTGATACTCACCAGAAGAGCTTCTGGGTCTTTTTTTTCCCTCCTATTGGATCTGCTTACCTGGTGTTTTTGTTTCATTTGGGATGATGCATCGTACAAAATGGGGGTGAGTGCTGCGCAGATTTGTCATCAGCTTGTTTAAATTTTCCTGTGAGAGTATGAGATGAGGTTTAGATTCTAGCATGTAAACAGTGCATGCTTAGATAGGATCATTCATTGTCTTGACTTGTCAGAAATACATGCATATTTTGGTGTAGACTTTCTTCAATAAATATGAATGAGAGTCTACTCTCACAGCAGTTCTACTCAATACCACTTTATTTTGTAGATTTTTTAAATAATGAGGTTTTGAATATTCCCTTACCCGGAAAAGGGCTGAGACAGTCTGGAAAGATGAACCCTTCTTCTTGCCACCCTTCTTGCCACCACCACCAGCCTCTGCAAAATTGAAGAAAATGACCAGATGCCTCTAACATTGTCTTTGAGATTCCACTTTGTACAATACAAATGCATGGAAATTGATTTAACAGAGCTTACCTGCTTCCCCACCATAGTTCGCAAAGAGTAAGGCCAATGTCTTCACAGATGATTTCTGGTACAACCCAATGACAGTTTCGTTCAGAGGGTCCTTGTTCTTCTCCAGCCAGCCAGTGATGTTGTAGTCCACCGTGCCAGCGTAGTGCACCAGGGAGAAGTGAGCCTCAGCCTTGCCTTTGGCAGGTTTGGGCTTCTGGAAGTTGCTGGACTTGCCCAGATGTTGGTCATAGAGCTTGTTCTTGAAAGAGGTGTCAGTTGCCTTGGGGAACATGCACTCCTCTTCCAGGATGGAGAAGATGCCCATGGGCTGGAAAGTACCAAAAGAAGTGGTAGAGAAAGATGCTAATGATGGGAAGCATGTGCTATGAACACCAAAGGTAGCAGTGTGCTGCTGGAAGCATCTCAGATTGCATAAGGGCCTAGATTGTCAGGAGTTGTTCTCAGTTAGGGGGCTTCTTTCTGTCTTCTGTTACTTTCCTGCAGCCTCTTGTCATGGAACTTAAAGAACATCTGTCAGATCCAGACGAGAATTGGGAGTGGAATTGGAGGGAGAAATTGCAAACAGAAAAAATAATTGGGAAAATTGTTACAAGGGGCCCAGTTGTTTTGGGAAATGAGATGAGAGGATATTTATTTCCCAAATTTGTATGTGGAGTTCTGATTTGAAGCTTCAGAAGAAAAAGAAAGGAGACTGACTCCAGTCTGTTTTAAACAAGTGTGTTGGTGCAAGTCCAGGCTATATTTCCCATGCTTGAAGAGCAGGCAATGAACGATAATGACACAGATTTGCATTTCCTCATTCCTTTTTGCCAGACTGAAACTAATTTCAGTGCAAAATGTTTTGTTTAACTGGCATTGACTGTCTGACTGTGCGTTCTTTCTGAGCTGAATCTGGCTCAGAGATATCAGCAAACTCCAAAATACATTGCACACTTGTAAGGAAAACGTACCTTCTCAATGAGCTCAATGCAGGCAGCCAGGTCCATCCCAAAATCTATGAATGTCCATTCAATTCCTTCCTTCTTGTACTCCTCCTGCTCCAGCACGAACATGTGGTGGTTGAAGAACTGTTGCAGTTTCTCATTGGTGAAGTTGATGCACAGCTGCTCAAAGCTGTTGAACTGTCCAAAGCAAGGAGAGGTTGTCAAAGTGTGGCAAACACCATAGCACCGCCTGGTGCTGGTTGATCTTCCCCAGCTGAAACAACACCCTTAGCGTTACTTTAAAAGCATCTGTTTCCTTAGCAGGACATCTAAAATTTGCTGCCCACAAAAGATTTTATTATTATTAGTTTTGAAATCAAGATATTGTAACACTTCTTTTTTCCTGTGCTACTCAAAAGCAGACCCATCAGTAACCTTAGCTGCAGCATTGTGCAGGTGTCCCATGTCTGACCTCTGGGAGAGTGGAAACCTTCTCAGTGACCCACCTGAGAATGTCCCTCGGATCAACAGTCCAGGGGTTTCTCTGCTGTGCCACTGAAGTCCTAACATCATGACTCCAGTCACAATACAGGAAACATGCTCGGAACTTTCCCACAGCACTGCCGTTTGCTCTCCCAAGAGCAGCCACACCTTTGGCCCAGGTCCCTCTGAGCCTTAGTCCTAGAGCTGTCTCTTTGTTTGCTAAGCCTCAGACATTTACAAGCTCGGAGACCTTTGAGACCATTTGTCAGAAAGCAGAGCTTTTTCTACCTGTTGACAATGTTAGAATCAAGGTGTTTGTTAGTAAAGCCATTTGAGGGTACTACTGCAACAGCGAAGAGGGAGAAGTTCTCAAAATCTGCAGATAAGGGGGATAAAACTCTGAATCTTCTTAAAAAGAAGTGTATTTTGTAATCCTCATGACCCCTCCCTTGCCCTCCCTTGACCATGCTGCCAAGTCCTTGTTCCTTACATCAAAGATTTCAAAGCCAGCAATGTCCAGGACACCAATGAAGTACTGTCTGGGCTGCTTGGTATCCAGCTGTTGGTTGATACGAATAACCATCCACAAGAACATCTTCTCATAGACAGCTTTTGCCAGGGCACCTACTGCATTGTTCACCTAAAGCAGAAAAGAAAGCACTGCAGTTACATCCTGGAGTCAAAGAAGAATGCTCCAGCAGACCTGTTGGAAAAGTGGTTTTGCAGAGAAGTTCCTTGAAGTCCTCGTGGCAGAATTTTGACCGTGAGCCAGCAATGTGCTCTGTGGCCATGTAGGCAAATGGTATAGTGGGGTTCATTAGGAACAGTGTGGAGAGCAGATTTAGGGAGACTATCCTCTCCCTGTACTCTGCCCTCATGAGGCCACAACTGAGGTACAATGAGAGAGTCCAGTGCAGGGCTACAAAGATGGTGAGGGAACTGGAACATCTTTCTTAGGAGGAAAAGCTGAAAGAGCTGTGTCTGTTCAGCCTGAAGAAAATATGACTGAGAGGACATCTCATCAATGCTTACAAATATCTCCAGGGTGGGTGTCTCCTTCTCTGGAGACATTCAAACCCATCTGGACCAACACTGTGTGATTGGCTCTGGTTAATCTGCATTAGCAGGACAGGTTCGACTGGGAGATCTACAGAGGTCCCTTCCAACCTCAATCATTCTGTGACTGTGAAAAGTCCTTTCAAGCCAAGGAATTTCATCCTCCAGATTTTACCTGTTCCACAGTTTGACCTTTGGTCACATATTCATTCCCAACTTTGACTCGAGGGTAACACAGGGCTTTGAGCAATTCAGCTGAGTTCAGGCCCATCAGGTAGGCAGCCTTGTCAGCCACTAGAGAGGGGGGGAAAGAAAGAGAAACATTTATTTTTGGATAATGTCTAGAATTTGGTCAGTATGGACAGCTCTTCCACTCATGTTCTAGAAATGGAAAAGCTTTGGTCTGGCCTCAAACAGAAGGTCTGAGAAGCTATGTAAATCAGGAAGCTAATGATGGCCTTCTTGGAAAGCAGGTGTTTGGAGGTTTTCCAGAGAGTGAGAGAGATCTTGTGTTGAAGTTCCCCCTTTAAGGATGTGTATATTTGGGGAGAGTTCATTGGATAAAATTATGGTATTACCCGCAAACAGGGAATCACCTCTGCAGTTAGACAGACAGTGCACAAAGGTGCTTTTCCTCAGCATTCTATGTTGCAACTCAGGCCAACAAAGGCCTCTCTTTGGAGGTTAACATATCTTCTCTGCAAGCAAAGAAGTTCTTTGAACAAGTCCATTGCTCATTCTGCTGGTACCTTCTGTGCCATCAGGCTCTGCCTGCTCCTCTCGTTGTTTCTGCTTGAACTTCAGATTCCCATAGTGCATGACGGCCCCTGTCAGCTTGTAGATGGCAGTCTTTTCATCAGCAGTGAAGCCCAGGATATCAATGGCACTCTGCAGTCAAAACAATGAAGTAAGAATATTGCCTAAAATCCTTAACAATCACAGCAAAAATATTTCTTTCAAGTACTTACATCTGTAGCCATCAGTTCCTCCTGGTCATCAATGCTGGGAACAGTGACCTCACCTTGACTCACATAGTGGAAATCAAAAGGGTTGGTGGTAACGAGGAGCATGTCTGAAAGCAGGAAGAGGCAAGACACAGGTTTTGTCAAGCAGGTAATAGGGTGAACTGTTGCTCATCAATCATCCTCAACAAGTCATAACGATCCTTCCTACCAATTAGCTCCGGCTTCTTGTTGGACATGATCTGATAGAAGATGTGGTAGCTTCTTTCTGCAGGGAGCTGGAAAGTGACTCTGGACTTCTCCAGCAGATCTGGCAAGGAAGGCAGAAGAGTCAGGCACAGGAATGCACATGGAGGTGGGAATTTGGGGAGGAATGGGATCAGGCCAGGAGAGTCTCTTACAAGTTTCAATGTCTGCAGAAGCCAGTTTGCCTGTGGCTCCAAAGTGGATTCTGATGAATTTGCCCTGTTAAGGAGAAGCAGCAGCATTTCAGCCTTTTGGGCTTTTCTGACATCTCCTTTATGTGGGATACTGCCAGGGCCATCACTTGTCTTGGAATGAGCGGGAGAGATTCTGTCCAAAGCAACAACTTACAAAGCGTGAGGAGTTGTCGTTCCTCACGGTCTTGGCGTTTCCAAAGGCCTCCAGCAGTGGGTTGGCACTGATGATTTGATCCTCAAGCGTTCCCTGCAGGATGATAGATATTGCTGGTTATCCTTTCCAAAAATCATGTCAGGAATGGAGAAAAGCTTTGACTAAGCCAGCATCTATTAATTTACCTGCATTTTGCCGGGCTCTTCCTTCTTCTTCTCCCCACTGGCTGCAATTGTTGCAAAGTACTGGATGACACGCTTGGTGTTCACAGTCTTCCCTGCACCGGATTCTCCGCTGTCAAAGCAAAGAGAGGAGGAGAGAGCGTGTGGTCAGGCAGGAGATCCCCTGGCACCGGGCAGCCCCGCGGGGACCCAGCAGGGAGTGTACGTACGTGATCAGGATCGACTGGTTCTCGCGATCTGTGAGAGGCGGAAACAAAGATATTATAAATATGTATTATAAATAGCCTGGATAAAAGATAACTTACAGAAATACTGCCATAAGACACAATAACCAAACAACAGTGTGTGATTGTTCAATTTTCATAGTATTCTCTTCTTACTGCTCTTAATACTACACTATAAAATACACTAATTAGGGAGAAAGGAGGAAACAAGATTTATTTAAACAAAGTAAAATATACCTCTCATTTAATCATGTTAAAAGTTTTCACTATATTTCTTTTTTATTGCTTTCATCTATATTAATGAATGAAAAAGAAGAATGGTTTCTGAGATGGAGGAGGAAGTATCAATTATACAAGCAGGTTTCACTATAATGTCTAAGACTGCTTCCTTAGTTTTCGTAAAACCACCACAGGAAGCATTGTCTTCGATATTGAATCTCCCTTCCCTTTACATCAAATCTTATTTTCAGAACTCCACCCTAGTTACTTTCAGCCTTGCAAAGCAAATCATTCAAAGAACAATTCTCAACTAGGAAGAAAACAGAAAATTTGAAGTTTATCCCAATTTCTGTGAAGGAAAATCTGACAGTGTATTCAGTGATAAACCATATGCTCCCAAATATCCTGCTCAGTAAATTCTGACATTGATTGTTAGAAACATGATCTCAATTATAGTGTCCAGTAAAGAGAATTTTTCCAGCAATCAGAGAACATCCACCCTCCCAACACTATTTAGCTGAACTATTTTGCAATTCAAAGGTTTTTTTTCTCTCACTCTGCAAGTGTTCACAGCTAAATAATTTTAAAGAAAACCAAACCACTCACCAGTCAACATGAACTGATAGGCGTTGTCAGAGATGGAGAAGATGTGTGGAGGGGCCTCACTGCGCTTCTTGCCTCTGTAGGCCAACACCACCTCCGGGTTGTACACCGGCAGCCACTTGTAGGGGTTGACGGTGACGCAGAAGAGACCCGAGTAGGTCTGCGAGGAAGGGACACAGCACGTTGCCTTCCCCTGAGCCTGGCAGAGCAGTTCTCCCAGCTCCCCAAAGGAAGACTGCTGCTGGTACTTACGTAGATCATCCAGGCTGCATAACGCTCTTTGAGGTTGTACAGCACAGCGGGTTCGTGGAGGTGGGTCATCATGGCCATGTCCTCCACTTTATCGTACTTGGGAGGGTTCATGGAGAAGATTTGATCTTCCTTCACGGTCAGAGTCTGTCAAGAAAGAGAAACTGATATGTGTCAGCTAAGAGCCTAGAGTGGGAATTAAATTGTGTTCTCAAGCCTTGCATTTTCCTCACCTCTCCAGCTTCGGTCTGGACAGTGACCTTCCCTGATTCCCTACTCTGGATTGTCCCTTTCACAAAGGATTCCTTAGGATGCACCACAAAGACAGATGACTTGGCATCAAAAGGCTTGTTCTGGGCCTCGATTCTCTCCTTTTCTGACTTTCGGAGGTAAGGAGCTGCCTCCCCAAAAACAGCCATCTCAGCATCCGCAGAACTCATGTCTGCACTTTATTGAAGGCACGTCAGCAGAAAAGATTCTGGGAGAAAAGATACGTAGCATCAGCAATCTTAATGTACTTTGTTTGCAAGGAGACCTTTTCTAATGATTCAAAATTAAGCACATCCTAGAATACTAAAACTAGCAAAACTGATCTTTTTTGGTTTAATGATTTAGACCCAAAAGTTAAGAATCTTGTTTTCATCTCTGAATAATACAGAATAACCTTCTAAAAACAGCTCTTATTTGTCTTGTGACACTGTACAAATCGTACATTTGCTTTACAAATTCTGCAGTGTCATATTTGAGAATATGCATGATGTTAAGGGAATCTTCTTATTTTTAAGTAAACTTAGGAAAAAAAAGTATGAGTATAAAATCTAGAAATGCCTTGAAAGCAGATGGAAAAACTTATTTAGAATCCAGTTTCAGAGATAAGAATACACTGCATAATATACAATAAAAGGGGATGAGTAATTTCAACAAATCACTACACCCTGCACACTTACCTTGAAGCTTTTCTAGGAGACAGGGCAGAGCACTGCAGACACACTTTTATAGAGTCTGTTTGGCAGATGCTTTAGATTCCTACTCTTTCTTCGGTCAAAAATTTTTTTGGCAAACATTCTTTGGCAAAACATTGTCTGGCAAACTTAACTAAGGGCATAATTGTCATTTGACCAGATATATTTAGAAATGTTTTGTATCTTACCAATGATGTGAATGTATTGACTATAAATAATATGACAAGAGACTGAAGAAGAGAATCTCAATTAGTCAAGGCACTTAGAGAACTTGGATGTGGGAATTATGGATTCCATAGCTGCATTTCCAGTCATTTCCTCCTGCATGTCTGTTCTGCAACTCTTCCAGATGATTATGGAGATGACATTAGTGCTTGATATTCTGGGGTTAATGAAGAAATGCATTACAGCAGGAGATGAACTGTGTGAATAATCAGAAACATTCTTGTTAAATGAATCTACCTCTTATGTTCATCTAATATTTGAAATGAGAGAAACAAAATTTATTCAAATTTAAACTCCTACATATGAACATCTTGGGAACTGACATGCAGCCCAAGACAAAGAAAAAAATCACGTTCTTTTTTTCTAAACTTTCCTGTTGAAAGACACAGTACACTCAAATATGCAGTAAGTACAGAGCTGAGTAACAATAAATGTGTAATATTTAGTTAATTAACAAAGATTTTACTGTACCTCCACTTTTTGATACGGATTTTTAAGAACATGATAGAATAAAAAATGCAAAGTAACCTTCTAAAGAGATAAAGCTTGTTCCTCGCATATCTACCCAAAGTCTACATTTGTCCAGCACTCACATCACGATTATCTTTCATGCTTACACATTCACACGGTTCCAGCAAGAAGAGCTATCAACACAGTCCTGCTTGTACCAAAGCATGAGAGATGGCAAAGCATCTGTGCAGTGCTGGAGCCCTGAGAAAGAGGAAATTTTCTGGTAGTCCTGGGGAATGACTGATCTAGGAAAAGGGCACTGTCACTTAAGCTGCTTTAAATACTGTCAGATCTAAACACGCCCTTCTCCTGGTTATTGGCACTTGGTTATTAAAAGAGCTCAGTGGATAAAGCTTGGTGAATAATGCAGGGGCAAGGTCAGGAAAATCATGCCTGTGATCCAAGGTAATATCCAGTGCCAAAGCACGGGCCTGTGCATGAAGAGCTTGTTCCAAGGAGGGCTCTGGCACTGCAGCACCCACTTCTCTGAGTACAAACCCAGAGCTCCCCCCTGGGCTCCGTACACAGAGCATGGGGAGGCTGATGGAAAGAGGGGCCCAGAAGCAACCAGTGGGAAAAGATGAGCGCAGGCGGGCATCTGAAGTCAGTCCTGCCTCTCTGGGCAATCTCTGACTCCCATGGACAGGCAGAAGTTAGAGGATAGAATCATAGAATGGCTACGGTTGGAAGACACCTTAAAAAGATCACCTAGTGCAATACCCCTGCTGTGGGCAGGGATATCTTTGACTAGATCAGTTTGCTTCAAGTCTCACTCAACCTGAACTTGAACGCTTCCAATGACAGGACATTTCCAAATTCTGTGGCCAGTCTGTTCCTGTGCCTCACCAGCCTCATCTTAAAAAATATCTCCCTTACATCCCAGCAGAATCTACCCTCTTCAGTTTGAAACCTTTGCCTATTGTCCTGTTGCCACAGGTTTGGGCAAGTCTTTCTCTACCTTTCACAGTATCACAGTATCACAGTATCACAGTATGTTTGGGATTGGAAGGGACCTCAAAAGATCATCTAGTCCAATCCCCCTGCTGGAGCAGGAACGCCTAGGTGAGGTTGCACAGGACCATGTCCAGGTGGGTCTTGAATGTCTCCAGAGAAGGAGACTCCACAACCCCCCTGGGCAGCCTGTTCCATTGCTCTGTCACCCTTACTGAGAAGAAGTTTTTTCTCAAATTTAAGTGGAAGTTAAATTTCTTAGAAGCATCCTTTATATATTGGAAGCCTGCAATGTGGTCTGCTCAAAGCCTTCTCACTTCCAGGCTGGACAGGCCCAGCTCTCTCAGCCTTTCTTCCTAGGACAGATATTTCAGTCCTCAGATGATTATTGTGAACCTCCTCTGCACCTGCTCTGGCAGGTCCATGTCTTTCTTGTACTGGGACCCCTGGAGCTGGCTACAGTACTCCAGGCAGGAGTCTCATGAGAATAGAGCAGAAGGGGCGAATCATCTCTCTCTGCAGGGCTGCTCTCAATCCAGTTATTCCCTTGGTATATACTGACGGTGGGATTTGCCTGACCTAGGTACAGGACCTTGCACTTGGCCTTCTAGAACTTCATCAGGTTCACATGGACCCACTCTTCAAGTCCATCAAGTTCCCTCAGGATGGCGTCCGTCGCACAGCTGTATCAACAGTATCACTCAACTTGGTGTCATCTGCAAACCTGATGAGTGTGCATTCATTCTTACTGTGCATGTTGTTATATATCTGTGCATGTTACATATATGTTATATATGTAATATATCAAACCTCATTGATTAAAAAAAAAAAGTCCTTGAGGAACACCACTGATTTCCATTTGGACATTGATCCTTTGACTGGAGCTCTTTGGCAATGACCATCCAATCAATCCCTTTTCCATCTAATAGCCCATCCATCAAAACCATAACTCTCCAATTTAGTGGCAAGAATCTTGTAGGGCACCGCATCAAAGACCTTACAGAAGTCCAGATAGATGGCATTAGTAGCTCTTCCCTTGTACACTGCTGCAGTCACGCCACTGTAGAAGGCCACTGCATTAGTCAGGTACAGTTTATTCTTAATGAAGCCAGGTGGGCTGTCACTAATCACCTCCCTGTGTTCCATAGACTTTGACATAATTCCAGGCAGATCCTGAATCTTAACAGTCACTGACATGGGGTTGACTGGCTGGTAGTTTCCAGGGTCTTCCTTACTACTCTATTTAAACAATAAGAATAATTCCAAGGATGAAAATAATTTCTGTCCCACCTTACCCTGTGTGTAGCTAGAAAGTGGTGGAGAAGGTTGTCCCTTGACAGTACGTTTCTCTGGTTGAGTGCTAACAGCATGAATGTATGCACTGGCTACTTCTTAAAGAAGAAACTGCAGTGGCAATGGGGGTCTATTTGGAACTTTTGTGCTCAGCAGGGAAGTTGGCCGCTGTCTGTTAACAGCTCTGCATTGATACCTTAGTCCCCAGGTACACACAATGGAAGCTAACATAAACAGTTACAGATGCCTGGGGGTGTTTTTTATGTGGTGGAGCAAAACATACCTTTGAAGGTTATTGCTGTCATTCCAGTAACAGCCAGGAAGGTTACTGAAAGCAAGCAAAGTTGACATAGAAAAAGCCATCCCCGTGGGATTTGCAGCATGCTGGTGTTACTATCAGCCACGCTCTCTGGATTAGCAGAGCGTGCCTGTAGGGATCAGTGCACTCTGTGAATCACTGGTGGATCGTGTGACATGGAAGACGTAGCTTCAAGTTAATGTGTAGCAAGGCAGAATTGGTTGCTGAGGCAGGAGCTACAGCAGAGGAGGGATGTCAGTGTGTCACCAAAGCATCCACAATTCCTTCCTTCTTTCCTTCTTTCCTTCCTTCCTGATTTTTTAATTTGTTTCACAGAGCAGATTTGCTGCTCACAGGCATATTGAGATGGTGTCTGTCATGGGTGCTGTGGTATGCCACTTCTTAGGTGAAAAACAGAAAGATACTGTAAACCTCCATTGAGCAATGGATAGGGATTGTACTTTGGCACTGGATCCAAGTTGCTTAGAGGTGAAGCACATGTGCAGAGACAAAGCGTGTTTGAAAACATCCACCGTAAGAAGTGCAGCTTTCAAATGGTGCTGTCAGTTATGCTGCAATTATTTGCTAGGCATGCTGCAAGAGCCATCACCAGACCTGACGGGACATCTGACAGGGAATGCCCAGCCTCCACTTCAGCACTGTCTCTTCAGACAGCAGCTCTCTGTGTAAAAGGAGAACTCCCAGGAATGCTAGCCCAAGCTGAACAGCAATGCTGGTACCCCAATCCTTTGGAGGAAACTCCTCTTCCCTGCCCGTCTGCTAAGACATGGATGAGTGCTGGAGCCTTCATATGGTACAGACACCATTTCTTTCTTCTTCAAGAAGCCTGTTTATTCAGGCTGGCCTGCACTTGAATGAGTGTCCGAGTTGTACAGCTACTCAGATGCCTATTATGCTCTCAGCTAAAGTCTCTGGAAACAACTGCTGCTGGGCAGTGGGTGCTGGCTGAGAAGGTGGCCTTCCAAATGCCCTTTCCATCACCCATCAAAGCCACTGGAGGGCTCCGGCTACAGGGGGTGTGAGGAGGGGAACAGGCCTCTTGGGAAAGAATAGGGAAGGAAATGGGTTAGAAACGAAGGAATGATGGTGACGTGTCACCAGATACCCACCAGCCATAGTGTCAGGGTGCTCTAACAGTGCTTGCATTCCCTGTCCTGAGGAGATTTCCTGATCACCCCACTGAAGGCTGCTGGGGACACACCTTTCTCCCTATGAGGTTTGTAGGTGGCAAGGTCTGAGTTTCACCAGAGAGACGGGAAAATTGTTTGAGCTCTAAACAAGTAGATTGTGGAAAATGTATCTCATATGTTCTCCAACTCAAGCTGTAATGGCCACTTCACTTGGTCACAGCTTTCCCAGGCAGCACAGATATATGTTACCGCTCTTCCAGATAAGTCTCTTCAGCTCTCTGAGATGTGCCTCCAGTTAGCCAGTATCTTGCAGGGTGACTCATAGGGTCCCAGAGCAGAGCCATCCCATGACCCCACACTGCTCCTCATCTCACACATTGCATAAGCTTGAACTTACTTCTTTAGGCTCTGGTCACAAAGGCTTCCTATGTGCTAGACTGTGTTTCAAAGGTACTGATGAGCCTAGGAATATTTTCAGGGTGTTTTAGTGTTAGAACAGTGGATGTTTTCCTTCAATTTGCCAATTTTATTTCCTCTCATTTTATTTTTTGTCATTATGTCCTCTGAAATCACTTGGTTGCCCTTTCCTCCTCTGGCTCCTGGGCCTTGTGTTATTTTCAGCGAGTGTAATCATAGTATCCTGTGACTGTAATCGTCATTAAGCTGTGCAAAAAGACAGTGAGTGACACAGCAGCTCAGCAGCAGAAGGCCTGATGTCCTTGTGTTTCCTGCCTTACCCCCAGTCACCAAAGATCAGCAATCCCTTGCAGACTTTGCTGGGCAGCTCTTCTCCATACTTGTAGCTGTCAGTACTTTGGCTGCTGGTTGATGAGTGTCAGTATTCTGAGCAGTATACTCCCTGCCTCTCAGAAGTTTCTTCAGATATGTAAAGATGAAGCACAGCACAGATTTATTTTGTTTCATAATATTAACTAGGAACACTGGATTTTCTCAGTGAGCTGTATGCCCAGTAACATGGAGCTGATGAACTTCCAAGCTCCCAGAGCAGAGGGAGGTGAGGGGCACAAAGTTGTCGTCCCACTGTAGCCCTGCTCTGCTTCTGTGTGTGAACAGTGAAGGCCTAGATGGACTTTGCTTGGGTTCACAGTGCTATTTTTACATCCACTTCATGGGAGAAAATATTGTGACTGCTTTTGTGTTTTGAACCAGCATAAAGATAGGCCATGGGAGTGACTCCTGTATACTTAACTGTGCAGAAGGTTTCCTCTGAGGCAACCTCTCTTATCCTGGTGGGGAGACTATGTCCCAGGAGAGGACGGTGAGAAGCCAGGGTTCTGGGTTCACACAGTGTCTTCTGACTTCACTCTCTTCTTCATGCATGATGAGGGAGAGCACACCCAGGTCTGTTGCTGATTCTCAATGTTTGAGGTGGAGAAGGAAATGTGCCCAACTGAACCTTTCTGAGAGAAGAGGAGCATCTTCTAATTTTAAATGCGAACAACTGCACTATGCCATAAGATGGCAATTACAACACATAGCAATGCAGCAGGAGGAAGATTCAGTAGTTCACGTGTTGAATACCATTATGAGTTATTAGAGGAAGATTATCCCTATAAGCAGACATGACTGGTGTGCAAGGTTTTTCCTAGGGAAGTACACTCCATGAACAAAGCACCCTTTGCTCAGTTTTAACCCAGTGTGTCTCAACATCAGCATTTTTTCCCATGGCACATATGCTGACCTTATGTCAGGCCCATGGCTAAAATGTTTTGCATGTTTGGTAAAGACTTATACAGTTTGAAGGAATAAACCAGGCTCTCTCCTGGCTGCCTCTCACTCCAAGGTAGGCTATCACTACCTGCTGAGCTGGTTATTTTGTGCTCAGGTACCAAGAGTGGTGAAATACACACCTTGGTAGAGCACACAAAGCAAGGCAGTGCCACAGCACATCTGTTTACTTATGCTGGTAGAAAGTCCTGACCTCTAGCATGTGCCTCCATTTCTTATCAAGGACAGAACAGGAACTGAACAGCTTCCACGACACATTCCAACAAAGCTACTGCCTGTTACACTAAGGAGAAGAGACATAGTAAAGGACCTAGTATATAATGTACTAGTCCTCCTGTGACCACATCACCTTTGCTGCAGTGTGGTTTACACTATTTCCTTTGCAACAAGATTATCATAGGAAGTGCCTACTATACTCCAAATGGAAACTGCATGCAGCAGCAGACACAAGGCTGACCTCTTCTATTTGACACTGGCATGACTTGCTGGGCTATGCTGACTTTGGCATCATTCTGATGACTCAAGCTTCCATGGTAGAACCATCATGTAGCAGAGGACAGTGCAGGTTCTATAAAGCAGGATTTCAAAGTCTAAGAAATTTATGCTTGTATGGAGTAGCCCTGCCATTACATATAACTGGGATACCCAGGAAATGCTGTGTGTCATCTAAGCTTTACCCAGTGCCACCTGAAGCCTTGCAGAGCCCTATAGATGTGGTTGTGGATGGGATTCTAGAGTCATCCTAGAGCAGCAGTGGTCTTGGAGATAGGCTTGAATATGCAAAGCTCAGCACAGAAACCCTGCTGCTATGGTAGAGCCATTCAGCAGGCCAGAGTGCTTGATGAGCTCTGGTTCTTGATGAGGCTGGACCTGGGAACCAGGTAAGGTTAAGTTATTTGGATAATGCTGTTGTGTGCATGCCCGTATGGAACTATCAGTTGTAAATTCCCAGCAGTGTGAGTGTCCCTTTGGAAGCCAAGCACATGTTCAGAGAGCACATGCTGACCACTGTCAACCTGCAGGGCTTCTCAGGGACCTTCACTTCTCAGGAGCTCCACTAGCAAGCCTTCCTTTGTAACACCATGGTGAATAAAGTCTCAAAGATTTCAGGGACCACCTGTCTCAAGCTTGAGCACTGCAGGCTACACCTGGGAACTGCTGACAGCTGAGCAGATTTTTACTTCCTACACATCCCCTGCACTGCTCTCTACTGGGGCAGGTAGCCCCATGGAAAGTGCAATCATAGCTGCAGCTCGAATCCACAAGTTCTTGTCCTTAAGGACTCCTAAAGTAGTATATGGGTATCCAAAAAGCCAACTGCACAGATGACAGGTAAGTGAACTCATTAGAGCTATTAAAAAACCTCCCTCCCGCTTCTCTGGTAAACAATCCTGTAAGTGTCTTCACCTGGGAGAGTCCAGTAGTGTTGTTACTCTGGCAAGCTCAACATCTTCTGCATAGAAACAGTGGAATTCAATAGCTTTGTTTGTCCCGGTGTTCCCTTAGGGTGCCTGATTTGATTGGTGTGTTCTAACTGGCAGCATAATTTTCTACCCTCAAAATCCACTTCAGGTGGAGACTGTCCTTTCTGCCCTTGTCCCACATACAGAAATGCACAGACATGCTGTATGGGAATATAGTAAAAGATTTGGTGAGCAGGTTAGTTAAATGTAAATACGCTCAAGTGACTTGTCTGTAGAAAAAGCACATACATCACACTAATTGTTTTACTGACCTTGTGTGCTTGACGAGTAGAACCCCTGTGTTAGATAACATAGGCCTGTGAGAAACTCCAGGCACCTCATCACTATGGCTGAGATTCCTGCTTTGTTGTGAGAAAGAGCGGGAGGCTGTGCCTGCCTGAAGTCTTCAAATACAGGTGAGCTTGGCGGGCCCGGTGATCTTCTAGCAGGGCTGAACTTACAAGCGTCTGCATCCCCACCTGTGTCACCTCTGCCTGGGAGCTTAGGTGCTATTTCAGAGATCCTCCAGTAGAGAGGTAACTAAAATAAACTTGCTCTTTGCAATGCATTCGTGGCCTCTGGCTCTTCTTGCGACGTGCCTGCATATGTGTGCACACATGCTTTGTACAGTGCCCTGCTGTTTGGTTCACTTCTCAAGAAGTAGGTGTCCAGGACTCCATGCCTGTCCCCAGTCCAAGGAAGGAGTCTGTTTCTCTGTAAGGACTAGAATGGAGCTGGGAGTGAGGAACAGTCCCTGTATAGTTCATGCATGCATCCAGCAGTTCTCTACTCCGAGTTGCCTCAATTTTCTCTTTTTTCCCTGATACTTGCCAACAGGGAAGTGTGTTGTCTGTCCACATATGAAACGCCACAAACCCCAGAGGTCCTGCTGATGCTGGCCTGCACATTTTAATTTCCTGTTGGCTTTCTCTCGGTCATTGCAAGATCTCATTAGACCTAGGGTCTTCTTTTGCACAAGTGCCCCTTTTCTCTGTGAAATGAGCAAAAGTCGAGTAGTACACCTAAAAGTGATACAGGTGCTGGGTAGAAGCACACATTTCTTCTTGATGACAGTGAATAGAGAATCAGTGTTGCTACACAGGATGCTGTTGTGCAAGTTTGCACTTTTTAAAGGCTTCTCAGCCTGCAAATGAAGGGCTATTTAAGGCAACTCTCAGTTCAGCAGATCAGAGTCACTGTGTCTTCAGCACGCTATGCCATACCATCTCCACTCCTATCTGTTGTGCCCTGCAAGGCCCAGTGCTCAGTGCAGGAACCACCTCCTGCTTCAAACACCAGCACACACATGGCATAACTGGAAAGAGGCTAACTGTCAAAACCATTCAACATCAACACATACTCTGGCCTTCACTTCATAATGCGCTTCTTGTTTTCCCTTCATTGTAAGCTGCTCTTCACTCATTTCTTTCTGCCTTGCATCTGGTTCAGTTAGCATTCATCTCTCAGCCAGAGCTCCTTCAAACTTCTTGGCTTCTGAGAAAATTCTCCAAGATTATCTGGTCTTCCTGTAAATAAGGGACAGAAGTTAGCTCAAAGCACAGAGCTGTAGGTGCTATGAAAATAGAAGCTTAGGCAGACACTTCTGTGTATGTTTTTCTTTTAACATACCATGACACTCTCTGCATGTCTTGCACTGAGAGGTGCCATGTAATGCATAAGAATAATGCAGCTGAGATGGCTGATAGACCACATGAGAATACACATTTGTACGTGTTCACTGTGCCTCTCTTGTTCAGATCAGGATCTGAATGAAGGAAAAAATATTTAACAATACTCTTCATTCTCTCCAGTGCCTCCAAAAAAAAAAAATGTCATGATATGGCCTTATGAAGTCCCCAGCACCTCTATGAAATTCTGGATCCAAGATGTGTAGGTGAAGGTAATAGTAACCAGATTGAAAGGAGAAAAAGATGCATAATTAGGGGTATTAGTGAATCACCTAAACAGTGCTGTGTCTGTTGTAAATTGATTCTCTTCTACATCCTTTTCACTAGCAAGAAAAATATATTATTACCTAAAGTTTTCACTGCCCATGAAATAAAAGCATGTGCAACAGATCAGATAGCTAAAGGACACAGGCTAGATATACAGCAATAGCCAGAGATTAATGGGAATCCATAGCTAAGTAGGGAAACAAAATGAGCAGAATGGAGAGTGAGAAGAACCTACTCATGTTCTGTATGCAAAGGAAACTACGGTCTTTATTGTCTACACACAATTGCAAAGACAAATTACACTGCATAAGAAAGAGACCAAGAGGTTCACATTTTGTGCATCCCTCCAGTCACTTGTCTGCCTCAAGACATCCTCACTCTTCTTCTTCTTCTATTTTTTTGCTGTGAAACTCCCGACTCTTCACTCGGAGCTTGTTGACCTGCGACTCTGCAATGTCAGCCCGCTCCTCGGCTTCCTCCAGCTCGTGCTGGATCTTGCGGAACTTTGTGAGATTAACGTTGGACAGTTCCTCCTGTGTGGGGAGAGGGAGTTGGTGGTGAGGAGCCCAGGGCAGGGCTTTCACTCCTGCTGCAGCTCGGCCCTGTCTGGCTGCGGGATTTCCCAGGTGAAGGCCCAGAGCTCCATCCCCCACCCACTGATGCTCACACACAAGCCTCACACAGACCTCCTCCTCCTCCCTTACTCAGGACCCCACTAGAACAAGCTTCACCACTACTGCGTCAATCCTGAGGAGCTAATTCATCACTTTGGTGTGTCATTTCTGCCACTATTTGCTGCCCAAATATCAGTGTGTTTTATTAGGTTGAGAAAGACCCTGAAGCCTTCTGCTGTTGATCAGCAGCAGAGATGCATGAATTCCTCAGTCAGTGGATGTGGCCCCTCTGTTTAGTCTGACCTCCTGTATAAAACAGGATGCAGAACTTCCCCACATTATCCCAAAACACACAGTGCCCAGAACTCAGCGAGGCTTCATGACACCATAGTGAAATGGCGTAACCAAGAGTGTTTGAGTGTTTCTCTCATGCTCCTTTTCTGGTGTTCATAGTCAGCTCAATAAGCGAGCTGCCCTGATAGAAGGTGATTCTTGTACATTCTCCAAACAATACTCACAGCTTCCTCAGCTTGTCTCTTGTAGGATTTCACCTTCATTTGCAGTTTGTCCACCAGATCCTGAAGCCTCAGGATATTCTTACGGTCTTCCTCAGACTAAAGGAGTTGACAAACAAGAGAGAGAATGAATTATTTGCTTTCCACCAAGTAAAGTTAACAATTCCCCTTGGGGATGGCGTGTGCAAAATCTGACTTACATTGAGAAAACTCTGTCAGTCCAAGGAGACCTCCTGCCTTACCTGGTAGGTCAGCTCCTTCACCCTCCTCTCGTACTTGCGCACACCCTTCACGGCTTCAGCGCTGCGCTTCTGCTCAGCATCAACCTCCCCTTCCAGCTCCCGCACCTGCAAGGAAAAGCTCATCTTTGGAGCTTCCCTGATGGCTGCTTATGTGACATGTTCACTCATGTACAAAGAGCAGCCCTACGCACTCTGGCCTCCAGCTTCTGGATTTGCTTCTTGCCTCCCTTCAGGGCCAACTGCTCAGCCTCATCCAAACGGAGCTGCAGATCCTTCACCGTCTGGTCCAGGTTCTTCTTCATCCTCTCCAGGTGGGCGCTGGTGTCCTGCTCCTTCTTCAGCTCTTCTGCCATCATGGCTGCCTGATGAGAACAAAGGGTCAAGTCCATTTGGGGGCAGTTCGAAGGAGAATACATCCAGCATCAGCAATGAAAGGAGCCCCCAACTCACATCTGTGATGGCCTTCTTAGCCTTCTCTTCAGCATTGCGGGCTTCCTGGATCGTATCCTCCATTTCACTCTGAATTTGGGTAATGTCTGTTTCCAGCTTCTTCTTGGTGTTGATTAAGCTGGTGTTCTGTGTAACAGGAAACATGTGGTTTGTACTGTTAGACCTAATGCCTCCACTTGAAGAGCTAAAAGTGTGTGTACAGGTTATGAAAGTCTTTGATGCAACAGCCATAGCAGCCAAGCAGACATGGGTGGCTGCCTAGACTGGCAATAACATCGCATGTCTTGTCAAGTGTTTATATAGTAATCACTTACAAGCTGCATAGCAATCTCACTCTTTGTTATCTCTTTTTGATGGGATTAGTTTCCAGTTGAGTGCCTGACCTGGGTATGGAGGAGCTGCACACGTTCGGTGGCATCCAGAAGCTCCTGCTCAGCCAGTTTCCTCGAACGCTCCGTCTGCTCCAGAGCTGCCCGTAGCTCCTCAATTTCAGCCTGCAACAGGTTTGCTCTGCGCTCCACCATGGCCACCTGCTCCTTCAGGTCCTCCTGTGTCCTCAGAGCATCATCCAAGTGTATCTGGGTATCCTGAGAAATGGACAAGAGAAATTGCAAGGTACCAGTGTGTGCTTGCATGACAAAATATTCAGGGGTGTCATCTCTCTTTCATAGCTTTGCTGAACAGACCTTGAGCACTCCTTGGGTGTTTCTCAGGTTCTTTTGTGCCTCTGCAGCCACACGGTTGGCATGGCTCAGCTGGATCTCCATTTCATTCAGGTCTCCCTCCATCTTCTTCTTCAGCCGCAGGGCTTCATTCCTGCTCCTGATCTCAGCGTCCAGGGTGCTCTGCATGGACTCCACAATTCTGAGGTGGTTTCTCTTCATCTGGTCAATCTCCTCATCTTTCTCTGCTATCTTCCTGTCAATCTCCGACTTCACTTGGTTGAGCTCAAGCTGGAGGCGCAGGATCTTCCCCTCTTCATGTTCCAGGGAGGCCTGGACAAAGTCAGCAGGAACAGTGACTTGAACCATTGCTTGCTTCCTAAGTCATCACTTAAGCAGTACTTCTTGAAATCTAGGCTTGCTTTCCTGCCAGCTCTGCAGATAACTACTCCCATACTTTCCCTCTGGACACCACTTTGAAGCAGTGTGTGTACCTCAGCTTCCTCCAGAGCAGCCTGGATTTCAGATTTCTCCTGCTCAATCTGCTTCTTGACTTTCTCCAGCTCATGAATCGCCTTTCCTCCCTCTGCAATCTGCTCCGTGAGGTCGGAAATCTCCTCTGTGGGAACAACCACCAATGGCATGGTCAGGCACAGAGCACAACGGGAAGGGCCCTGTCACACCAAGGTGACAGACATCCCTGCCCACCTGCAGGCACAGACCCATGTGCAGCGGTGCGTAGTGCTGGACAGGAGAAAGCCCTGCCAGGAGCAGAGGGACGGGCACTTACGCTGCAAGTTCTTGTTCTCCCGCTTCAGCGTTTCCAGGTGGTCCAAGGACTCCTCATAGGCATTCTTCATCTTAAAGAGCTCCGTGCTGAGAGAGCGAGACTCCTTCTGGGAGGCTTCCAGCTCAGCCTGTGTCTCCTCGTACTTCTGTTTCCATTCTGCCAGGATCTGAAGAGAAACCAGGTGTGAGTTTGGACGTGGCCATCAGGAGGGGATGCTCTGCCCAGGAACGCCATGTCTGGAGCCCAAAAGACCTTGTCAAAGTTCTTCTGCTTCTTATCCAGAGCTGCACAGGCAGCATTTGATCGCTCCACATCAATCATCAGGTCCTCCACTTCATTCTGCAGCCTCTGCTTTGTCTTTTCCAGGGAGGCACATTTGGCATTCACAGCTTCAACATGTTCCTCTGCCTCTTGCAGGCGCTGTGCCAGCTTCTTCCTGGGAGGAGATCAGCACAGCTCCAGGTTAGAGCTTAAGGGTCTACTACATCTGTGTCATGACACCTTCTGAGTATATGGCCTGTCCTAGCTGGTCTAGCTCAAGGGTTCCATTTGTGCTTCCAATCTCTCTTTCCACAGCATGTCTATCCTCTCCCTCCCCGCTTCCTCCCCTTTATGGCAATGATGATCTATTCCTGCCTTGGTCCCACCACTGTCCTAACCCAAACTTAGGGACTCCAATTTCCCTTGACAGCCTCAGTCTTCTCCAGCCATTCAACATCCCACTTCCCACGTACTTGGCCTCCTCCAGCTCCTCCGTGCGCTGAATAGCGTCAGTCTCGTATTTGGTTCTCCACTGGGCCACTTCGCTGTTGGCCTTGGACAGCGCACGCTGCAGCTCCCCCTTGGCTTCCTGCTCCTCCTCATATTGTTCCCGGAGCAAGTCACAGTCATGGCGAGCAGACTGCAGGGCGTGGGCCAGGGCGTTCTTGGCCTGGGGGAACATGGAGATTGGTAACCTGGATACTTGAATTGAGATGACGCTTGATAGTGATACTCTCAAGAAATTACAAATGACACTCAAATTAAGCAAATGCAAAGCTGGGAGCTCCTGGAGCCATCATCCATGTGTTCTGGCGGATGAGATGTCTTAGTGACACAGGCTCTGGGAACAGTCGTCTACTGTTTCTACATATGTGTCTGCATCCGGTCTTAGAGAGTATGGACAGATTCTCATTACTTCCATCATCAAAATCATGACACTTCCTTTCCTCTGTAGCCTATGAGTTGTTGTATATGCATTACTGGAATTCCCTCGAGTACTATGTTAGTTTGGGTAAAGAATATTGAACCAGTCTGGATCAGACAGGATTCTCCAGATACTTTTAGGGGAGATATAGACTGTGTACAGCAGGGTGCTTGCAGACCTTTATTTCTTCTTCTAGATGTCTCCTGAGTTCCTCAATCTGTTGGGTAAAGCCTTGCTTGCCCCTGGACAGCTGAGAAATCAGAGCATCCTTTTCCTCCACCTGGCGTGAATATTCACCTGGGAAGAGGAAATTGAAGAAAGGCAACTAGACTAGTAACACTGTGACAGTTTCTGCCTGTAAACCCATTTGATCAGGAGCGGCCTGGAAAGGTTTAAGCAGTTGTCACACTGTACCATGCGCTATCCTCACTGAGTGCACGTTGTCCCATTCTACCTTAGGAATGAGGATATCTCACCTGATTCTGTCTGCAGACGAGCTCTTTGAGTATTGAGGTCGTTGATCATGCGCTGATTCTGCTCCTCCTTTGTTTTAATCTCACTCAGCTGGTCTTCCAGAGTGCGGCACATCTTCTCCAGATTTGCCTAGGTAGAAACCACAAGGAAAAAAAGGAGATCAACAGCTGCACTCTCATTATTCTTACAGCAGGGATATTTTTAATGAGAATGTGGCTGGTAGATGTAGGTTATGGGCCAGACCTTGGCCCTGTGGACATTTTCTGCTCCAATTTCATACCTTGGCCTTGGAGACAGACTCCATGTTACTGGCCAAGTCGTCAATCTCCATCTTCAGCTCGCTCTTCTCCTTCTCCAGCTTCTGCTTCACTCGCTGCAGGTTGTCGATCTGCTCCCCAAGCTCAGCTGTGCTGTCCGCGTGCTTCTTGCGCAGGGCGGCAGCCGTGGCTTCGTGCTGCAGCGTGGCCTCTTCCAGGTCGCGACGCATCTTCTGAAACTCGGCCTCACGCTTCTTGTTCATCTCAATCTGAGCTGCTGTAGCCCCTCCTGCTTCCTCCAGGCGCTCGCTGATCTCCTCCAGCTCCCTGGAGAGGTCAGCGCGATGCTTCTCGGCTTTTGCCCGAGAGGTTCGCTCGGCCTCAATTTCCTCCTCCAGTTCCTCAATACGGGCCTGTAGAACATTAGGGACCCTTCACACCCAGTCCCTCCTCCTACCTGATGTCTTTCCAAAGTTCAGAAGAGAATGAACAGAGACTTGCCTGCAGTTCCTTGATCTTCTTCTGTAATTGCATGCCCATTGCTTGCTCATCCTCGATCTTGCTCTGGATCTGGCTGATCTCAAAGTCTTTCCTGTGGGCAAATCAAACCATGTTAGAGATCAGGGAAAAAGACAAGTGTGACCAGCCCAGCACTCAGGTGTCCCAAAACCACACTTACTTCTTCAGTTTTTCATCCAGCTGCTGCTTATCATTTTCCAAGTCCATTATGCTGTCTTGGGCCAGCTTCAGGTCTCCTTCCAGTTTCCTCTTAGCTCTCTCAAGGTCCATGCGCAGTTTCTTCTCTTGCTCCAAGGACCCTTCCAGCTAAAAAGAACAAGACCCTCAACTCATGACCAGTCAGGTCTAACTCCATACCTGTCCTGTTCTTGATGGATGGCCGTGTGCTCACATCATCCACTTGCTGCTCCAGCTTGGTCTTGGCTTTGGTCAGTGTGTTGACTTTGTCCTCTTCTGCCTGCAGGTCATCCAGTGTCTGCTGATGGGCCTCTTGGAGGGCTTTCTTCTCTTTTGTCAGCTTGGCAATGGTCTCGTCCAGGGCTGCCATTTCCTCTGTCAGGTTTTTCACCTGTTGATTTTAAGAAAGTGCTGAAAGTCCGTGTAGATGACTTCAATGCTGATACAGTGATCTTTTCACTTTGCAGTCCTTAACCAGGAGCTTGTTTTTTATTTGGACTGCCTAGCTTCACCATTCTGATGCTCCAAACCTTACTTTGGTTTGAGGGTACCAGGCTGACATGGGAAGCATCTGTCCCTTCATTCTTTATTTGTCTCCCCGTGTGTGTACCTTGTTTTCAGTGGCATGTTTTTCCTTCTCCACTTTGGCCAACGTTAACTCGAGGTCATCAATATCTTTCTTCAACTCCGAGCATTCATCCTCCAGTTTTCTCTTCTTGGCTGTCAGCTCAGCATTAATTTCCTCCTCATCCTCAGCCCTTTCAGTCACCTCCTTAATTTTGGCTTCCAGCTGGATTTTGGTTTTGATGAGCTGGTCACATCTTTCCTCAGCATCAGCCAAACTATCTGCTTCCTGGTGGAGAGACACAGATTTTATGGGTTGTAATGTTTTGAAGTTTCTCTGCTCTGTCTTTTTTATCCCTGAGTAGGCACACGTTAATACAGGACCGACCATGGCCTTCCACTCCAGAAACCGAAGGATCTTGCCACGTGTCTATTGGGAATCCTGTTTATCTACTATCAACATTGATTCCAAATTTTTTGTGTCTCTTCAAATTGTCTCACAGAGAGTGTAGCTATAAGATATCTCCTGCACTCACAAACACAGCACAACACAAGAGTGGTCACTTCAATTACTAGTTTCAGCAGGAACAAAAGCTTGGAGTCCTTTTTCCTGAAAGGAGAAGCACTTAGTAGCTTTTTAATTGCCTCATTGAGAACCTTATAAGATTTGGGAAATGAAGGCTTTTCCATCTTATGAGAATAATTTAGTTGAGAAAGAAATTTATCACCTTTCTACATGCATTGAAATTGCTGAAAGACCAGCAGTGTCTTTGCCTTTGCTATCGGTCACCTCTGTGCCTTCTTTCCAGCCCATGCTGAGCATTTACAGTGCTAACTAGTTGATCACTTCATTTGGTGTGAAGAAACTGCCTTTTCCTAATTGAGTTTGAATGGGAAGTATCCATGTTTCTGAAAGTAATCATGGCTTCCCTAGTGTAGCTGTAAATACTGTATCCTTCTGAGCTTTGCCTTGACTCTGTTAGACAGATACATGGTGATGAATGTTAAGTAGGTGGAGATATTTCCCTTCAGTTCAGAGCTCTCTGCTGTGGGTTACTTGTTGCCTGGTGTTACGTGGCTCTTTCCTCAGGCAGCAGGAACGTCAGGTCTCATGTGGGGCTGCCACGAGACTCACCATGCCCCTGCCAGTGCCTGTTTACGCAGTGTTAGAGTGTGTGATTTAGAACGTTTTCTACTACACATTATTCAGCCTCCTGTGAGTCCCTGCTCAGGGTGAGAAGTGTTCTGGCTGTGTGACATTACTTTCCCAGGGACAAATGAACAGTGATACTCACCGCCTGCACTTGGAGCTGCAGGTCATTTTTCTCCTGCAGCAGGACCACCATTTTCTCCTCCAGCTCCTTCCTCTTTGCCTCTGACTTCGCAAGTTCTTCCTTGGTTTTCTCAAATTCTTCCTTCATGTTGGCCATCTCCTTCTCCGATTCTGCGCTCTTCAGCAAGGGCTTGATCTTGAAGAACAACTTCATCCAGGGCCAGTGCTTCACATTCATGAATGCACGGACATTGTACTGGATGCAAAATATGGACTCCCTGAAGTAAAATTCACATGGCTATTGCATATTGTGCTGGTGGTGAATTTAGACTCAATTAGCCAAGTAGTATGAGTATGTCTACCTCCTCTCCACCATTTTCCGATACTCCACTCTCATCAGGTAGCCCCTGCACCTGGCTTGTATCATGGTCATAATCTCTGCTAGTTTCTCGTCTCTCATCTCCTCCAGCAGACCTATCAGCCCAGCTTTGAAGAACACCTTGAGAAAGGGAACATTGTAACACATCAGTCTCAGGTAGTGTGTAATAGAGGTGCACAATGATCGAACACAAGACTTGTTTCTACCTTAGTGTGACCAAATCTATACTGGGTGTGGTCCACATCAATGGACCCAAGAAGCTTCTCTGAAGCCTTCTTGCTGTCCATGAACTGACCTTCTGGAATAGCACTTGCATTAAGCACTCTGTATCTGTAGGAGAAAGCAGAGTATGGAGAAATCCACATTACTGAAACCTGCACTGAGGCAGAGCCTCACAGCCTCCTCAGCAACAGCTGACTGTCTGACTCAGTCATGTCATGTGGTAGGGACAGTGAAAGCACTTTTACCTTTGCTTGAAGTCAGCATACAGGACTCTGCTGGGGAATCCTTTCCTGCAAATTCGGATTCCTTCCAGCACGCCATTGCACCGCAGCTGATGCAGCACCAGCTCATGTTCCATGGCACCTAACAATACCACCATTAGTGACTTCTCCATTGTTTGATACTCACCAGAAGAGCTTCTGGGTCTTTTTTTTCCTCCTATTGAATCTGCTTACCTGGTGTTTTTGTTTCATTTGGGATGATGCATCGTACAAAATGGGGGTGAGTGCTGCGCAGATTTGTCATCAGCTTGTTTAAATTTTCCTGTGAGAGTAGGATTTGAAGTTTACATCAGCAAATGAAAGATCTGCATCCCTGCATCTGCATCCCTGCTTCTATTGAATCAGATTATACTCAATTATACTCAATTACAACATTTCCATATTAATATATGTTTATGTATTCATCCATCTTTCATTGTTGAACATTATTATTAAAAGGAAATACAATTTGGTTACTTTGCCATCATAATTTATGATTTACAAAAACTTGAATATTACTCCAAGAGACATGGCTTTGAAAGTCATGAACAATTCCTTATGCTTGTGCTCCTGTATCAATATATTGGTTGCACTTTCATATATGAGAATCAAAAAGCCATGCTCTCTGGTTTTCAGGACTGCTTAGGAATTGTTCATGCCAGCAGTATTGAAAATATTCAGAATTCAAAAATCTCTCTTTGTTAAAACATCCTGAACTCTGTGCAATATATGATAGAAACTGACCTATATCAATATAAAAGTTAGCATAAACCCCACAGGTTTATGAAAAAAGATCTGAGTGTCAACCTCCTCGACCATTTCAAGGAGTTTTCATTTTGATATTTTAATAATTCCATGTTAAAAAAAAATAAAGGAAAGAAAATTTACCATCATTTAAACTGAAAGAATATTTACCTACAGTACATAATCTTCTTCAACCTCTTGCTAAAGGTCCTCAAGAGTTATAAAGTAACTTTTCACATTTTAAATTCCCTCCGTTCAAGGAAGGAGAGACAAAGTGACTAAACCGATACATACTCGGAAAAGGGCTGAGACAGTCTGGAAAGAAGAACCCTTCTTCTTGCCACCCTTTTTGCCACCACTCTCTGTAAATCAAATTAAAATATTAATGTTGAACATTGAATTTCAGAACAGAAAACAATTTTTAAACCTTTTCCTATTTGATTTCCTGTTAGCTTCTTCCCACATTGAACATGCAGCTTTCACAGAGCTGACCTGCATCTGCTCCACCATAGTTCGCAAAGAGTAAAGCTAGTGTCTTCACAGACGATTTCTGGTACAACCCAATGACAGTTTCATTCAGGGGGTCCTTGTTCTTCTCCAGCCAGCCAGTGATGTTGTAGTCCACCGTGCCAGCATAGTGCACCAGGGAGAAGTGAGCCTCAGCCTTGCCTTTGGCAGGTTTGGGCTTCTGGAAGTTGCTAGACTTGCCCAGATGTTGGTCATAGAGCTTGTTCTTGAAAGAGGTGTCAGTTGCCTTGGGGAACATGCACTCCTCTTCCAGGATGGAGAAGATGCCCATGGGCTGGAAGACGTTACAATAGACAAGAAGCAGAAACAGATTGCTTGGTTGGAAAGAGGCTAGTGTTAAGACAAAAAGCTTTGTAACTAATCAGAAGATAATGTTGCTTCTGTTCTTTTCTGGACAATATGTCATAGAAAATTGAGATTCATAATTTTCACCCTTGATATTTTACCTTTACTTTTGGAACTACTTTTTAATATTACTGGCAACATTACAGATTACAGAAATACAGTGCCTGAAATCACAGAATCACAGAATGATTTGGGCTGAAGGGACCTCTGGAGATCCCCCAGTCCAACCTCCCTGCTAACGCATGGTCACTAGAGCAGATCACACAGTGTTGCTCCAGGTGGGTTTGAATGTCTCCAGAGAAGGAGACTCCACACCCGCTCTGGATAGCCTGTTTCAGGGCTCTGTCACCCTCAAAGTAAAGAATTTTCTCCTCATACTCAGGTGAAGCATCCTTTGCTTCAGTCTGTGCCTGTTGCCTCTTATCGTATCGTTGGGCACCACTGAAAAGAGTCTGGTACATCCCCTTGACATCCACCCGTGAGATGTTTATAAACATTGATGAGATTCCCTCTCAGCTTCTCCAGGCTGAACAGACCCACCTCTCTCAGTTTCTCTTCTTAAGAAAGGTGCGGTAGGCCCCTAATAATCTTTGTAGCCCGGATTTTATTCCAGATATGAAAAAATTCTTTATGTATCCCTTAATAACTAGAGAATTCTAACATTAATGCACCTGAACAGGAAGGATACATTGTACACTTGTAAGGAAAAGGTACCTTCTCAATGAGCTCAATGCAGGCAGCCAGGTCCATCCCAAAGTCAATGAACTCCCATTCAATTCCCTCCTTCTTGTACTCCTCCTGCTCCAGCACGAACATGTGGTGGTTGAAGAACTGTTGCAGTTTCTCATTGGTGAAGTTGATGCACAGCTGCTCAAAGCTGTTGAACTGCCAAATGTAAAAAAAAAAAAATACAACTTTTTCAACATTCAGCCATTCCCACAAGGCTTTTCCCTGTGTTGTTCTAATCCTTCATGTGTCTCTTCAGATAAATACAAAGCCCCTTCCCTTTCTGTTCTGCCAGGAATCTTTCAGTGGGATTGTACAGGGATTCTGAAGAGAGAAAAGACATCTAATAAATTGTAATGTAGAGATTTTTGTTTGTTTGTTTTCATTCCATGTAAAATGAATTTTTAAATTATGATAATTATCCCTTATCCTTTAGGAATACCTTAATTCTTAATCAAATTCAGTAAATAACTTCAACACACTTTCTCCCATCAGAATAAATTTATTACTAGACCCTGTCTCTCCCAACACCCCAGCTATGAAGAGTGTCTGTATTTAATACTCGAATATTTTTCTGCTTTTAAGATAGTGGCTTTAGATATTTCCAAGCTCTAGTATGGAAACTTTTGGGGTTCTTTCACCAACAGCATGAGTATTTCTAAAGCCTTTTAATATTTTCCATACCTTTGGCCCATGTAACTTTGTCACAGATTTCTTCCTTTTTTCTTTTAACTAAGCTTAATATTCTGTGGTATTTGTTTCTCTCCTATTAAGATCTAAAGGTTGAAAGCGCCAATCTCTTTAATAGTGAGATTTCTTGATCACTGTTTTTTACAAAAATCTGACTCTTCATGAAAGAAGTCTTTGAATTTTCTAATGCCCATTGTCCCTTCCATGAAGCTGTTGTGAAAACTCTGTTCCTTACATCAAAGATCTCAAAGCCAGCAATGTCCAGGACACCAATGAAGTACTGTCTGGGCTGTTTTGTGTCCAGCTGTTGGTTGATACGAACAACCATCCACAGGAACATCTTCTCATAGACAGCCTTTGCAAGAGCACCTACAGCATTGTTCACCTTAAACAAAGGAGAAATGCAGAAAAATTATTGCTCAGAGAAAATCAGGGAATTTTATCTGTCAGAAGAGAAATTCTGAGGTACAATGATGTACTCCTAGCAACCAACTGTTTTACCTGCTCCACAGTTTGGCCTTTGGTCACATATTCATTCCCAACCTTGACTCGGGGGTAGCAGAGGGCCTTGAGCAGGTCTGCTGAGTTCAGACCCATCAGGTAGGCGGCCTTGTCAGCAACTGAAACACAAGAGAGACAAAGAAAACATTTTTCTTTGTCCACCACTGGACAAGGACTGGGTTGATCCATAGGTGTGTGTCAAGAAATTACATCAGCATTCAAAATTCTTGTCTGCATATCTTTTAATCTAGTATTACAGCAAGCATATTGAAGACAGAAAAGCTGTGAAAGAAAATACTGGTGGTTTTGGAAAGTAGGTAGTTATCAGTAAGAAACTTATCCTTTAATATTTTAACTAAATTTATAAACTGAAAAAATTATTTTCATAATGTTCACTTTAAGAATACATGAAGATTACAACTTGGCATGTCGGTTAAGATCTAAGAAAGCTCTTACATTTAAACAGACTGTGTTCTACACTACTGATAGAAGTACAAAGTGTTCCAAAAAGATGGACTCAATTTCAAAGCCATAGTGATTTCAAACTGGGTCCATCCTTTTGAAATATCCTCTAGGCACATGCCAAAGCTTAATCCATACCCCATGTATGCAAATAGAGAAGCTGCCCATTCAAAAATCTTGTCAATATCCTCTACATGCTAAGTGAAAAAATATATTGAACTAGCCCATCAAAAACTAACTGAAGTAACCAATGAGTAAGATATTCCAGGGATCAGAAAATCAGGTTCACAGCCTCGTGGATATTAAAGAAACATTACCTGGTTTTCACTATAAAAAAATAAAGAACTGTAGCTTTTGTCCTGACTGAAAACCAAAGTATCTTCCCAAAATTGATTTATTTATTTATTAAGAGGTCAAATGCTAAGGACCTTCTGTGCCATCAGGCTCTGCCTGCTCCTCTCGTTGTTTCTGCTTGAACTTCAGATTCCCATAGTGCATGACGGCCCCTGTCAGCTTGTAGATGGCAGTCTTTTCATCAGCAGTGAAGCCCAGGATGTCAATGGCACTCTGTAGTCAAAACAATGAAGTAAGAACATTGCCTAAAATCCTTAACTATCACAGTACAAATATTTCTTTCAAGTACTTACATCTGTAGCCATCAGTTCCTCCTGGTCATCAATGCTGGGAACAGTGACCTCACCTTGACTCACATAGTGGAAATCAAAAGGGTTGGTGGTGATGAGGAGCATGTCTGAAAGCAGGAAGAGGCAAGACACAGGTTTTACCAAGCAGGTAATAGGGTGAACTGTTGCTCAGCAATCATCCTCAAAAAGTCATAACGATCCTTCCTACCAATTAGCTCCGGCTTCTTGTTGGACATGATCTGATAGAAGATGTGGTAGCTTCTTTCTGCAGGGAGCTGGAAAGTGACTCTGGACTTCTCCAGCAGATCTGGCAAGGAAGGCAGAAGAGTCAGGCACAGGAATGCACATGGAGGTGGGAATTTGGGGAGGAATGGGATCAGGCCAGGAGAGTCTCTTACAAGTTTCAATGTCTGCAGAAGCCAGTTTGCCCGTGGCTCCAAAGTGGATTCTGATGAATTTGCCCTGTTAAGGAGAAGCAGCAGCATTTCAGCCTTTTGGGCTCTTCTGACATCTCCTTTATGTGGGATACTGCCAGGGTCATCACTTGTCTTGGAATGAGCAGGAGAGATTCTGTTCAAAGCAACAACTTACAAAGCGTGAGGAGTTGTCGTTCCTCACGGTCTTGGCGTTTCCAAAGGCCTCCAGCAGTGGGTTGGCGCTGATGATTTGATCCTCAAGCGTTCCCTGCAGGATGATAGATATTGCTGGTTATCCTTTCCAAAAATCATGTCAGGAATGGAGAAAAGCTTTGATTCAAGCCAGCATCTATTAATTTACCTGCATTTTGCCGGGCTCTTCCTTCTTCTTCTCCCCACTGGCTGCAATTGTTGCAAAGTACTGGATGACACGCTTGGTGTTCACAGTCTTCCCTGCACCGGATTCTCCGCTGTCAAAGCAAAGAGAGAAGCAGAGAGCGTGTGGTCAGGCAGGAGATCCCCTGGCACTGGGCAGCCGTGCAGGGACCCAGCAGGGAGTGTACGTACGTGATCAGGATCGACTGGTTCTCGCGATCTGTGAAGACAGTGTGTTCTTAGTACTGATGAATTGCAGAGAAACCAAAGGCTATAGAGAAACTAAGTATGAACTGAAGCTTCGTTAACAGTGCAGGAACACTGGATAGCAAATTCCTAGTTAAAATTCCCTGGAAATGCAGCACTTAATCCCTCTCAGGATTTTCTGAAGTTGTCTGAATAAAGAAACTAAGTCTTATTTGGATATGAATGTAAGACAAAATATACTATCTTTTTTTTTTTAAATAATGCTCTTTAAATCAAACTTGATATTTCTATGTATCAGACAGAAGCAAAAGCAAATATTATTTTGTAATGTCAATATAATTTCAGTGAGTTTAAATATGTAATGTAAAATGAATTAAATGTTATTAATATTTGATTCCATGCTTCATTTTAAGATAGAGAACCAACACTCCTGTAGCCTTGCTAATTCTGCTTTCCATAAGACTTTTTAATCCATAACTGCAAAACTTGCCTCCACAACATTAGCAGTGTGTTTTCTCTGCTATTTATCTCAGTTAAGGATGGGGATACTAGCTTACTCAACCGACACATATGATGTAAACATGACTCCATATATTTGAAAATTATCTGCAGAGAAAATGAAGATTTTTCCAAAATTGCACACTACAGTACGATTTGAAGAGCTATCAATCAACTCACCATTTAACATGAACTGATAGGCATTGTCAGAGATGGAGAAGATGTGTGGAGGGGCCTCACTGCGCTTCTTGCCTCTGTAGGCCAACACCACCTCCGGGTTGTACACCGGCAGCCACTTGTAGGGGTTGACGGTGACGCAGAAGAGACCCGAGTAGGTCTGCGAGGAAGGGACACAGCACGTTGCCTTCCCCTGAGCCTGGCAGAGCAGTTCTCCCAGCTCCCCAAAGGAAGACTGCTGCTGGTACTTACGTAGATCATCCAGGCTGCATAACGCTCTTTGAGGTTGTACAGCACAGCGGGTTCATGGAGGTGGGTCATCATGGCCATGTCCTCCACTTTATCGTACTTGGGAGGGTTCATGGAGAAGATTTGATCTTCCTTCACGGTCAGAGTCTGTCAAGAAAGAGAAACTGATACGTGTCAGCTAAGAGCCCAGAGTGGGAACTAAATTGTGTTCTCAAGCCTTGCATTTTCCTCACCTCTCCACCTTCTGTCTTGACGGTGACCTTCCCTGATTCCCTACTCTGGATTGTCCCTTTCACAAAGGATTCCTTTGCATGTACCACAAAGACAGATGACTTGGCATCAAAAGGCTTGTTCTGGGCCTCGATTCTCTCCTTTTCTGACTTTCGGAGGTAAGGAGCTGCCTCCCCAAAAACAGCCATCTCAGCGTCTGATGACATGGCTGCACCTTATTGAAGACACGTCAGCAGAAGACTCTGAGGGGGAAAGAAGATACCTCCCATCAATTGACAATAGTTTTCTGTGCCAGTGATGAAATCTCTTACATTTTCTACCTTTACAGTATTTAAACTAGAATATCATTTTCAGTAACAGTTGCTAGTACATTAATAATTTGGAAATAAAAAGATGCCATGGAAAGCAGATTGAAAATTCCAGCTATCAGAAGCAAACCCTCACTTCTGGTTATCAGAAGCAAGCAGAATGCAGTGAGGCATGTAGAATGAAGAAAAATTGCTGTCTCTGCAGTGCTACAGAACCCATACACTTACCTTGACACTGTCAGTAAGAGCAGGGCACAACAGTCTCAAGGAGGTTTTATAGAGTCTGGTATGCAGATGATTTGGACTCTTCTTCTTTCTTCGGTCAAAGCATTTTTGGCCAATATTCTCTGGCAAAACATTGTTTGGCAGACTTACCTAAAGACATAATTGTCGTTTGATTTGACTAGATATAATTAGAAATTTTTTCTATCTTACCAGTTACATGGCTATATCTACTATAAATAATTTGACGAGAGAATTAAGGAGGGAATCTTGATCAGTTAAGGCACTTAGAGAACTTGGATGCAGGACTTAAGGATTATGCTGACATATTTCTGGGTGACTTTCTGATCCATCCAAGATAGATTGTTTGTTACGTAGTCCTGCAACAATTCAAGCTATACGATGCAGGTAGTGGCACTTTTCTTATTGACATGATGCAGTGAGTTTTATGAAGAAATACTTGAAAAATAACAAACAAACCTACAATTCATTCTGACTAAAACCAAGGTGTTTTTCTTGATAATAGAAAACCAGGAATATATCGTAACTCAAATTCCTGCAGGGACAATATATCAGCTCTTGAAATACAGCTCATGTATAGAGTGTTTGAGGTGATTTCCAGGGTCTTAAGATAAACACAAATGCTGATGGAAATAAAGATATTATAAAGACAAACATAAAGGTGTATTATTTTTAAAATATATCATATTTGAAAGATATATCATTTCCCAGAAAGATAAGGTATCTGAAGACATTCTGCATGTCCCTAATAATAAACAAGGAGTTGAAAATTGTTGTGGCATCTACCACATAACATGTAAGAACAAAAGATGGCTTCCGATTTTAACAGTGAAAAATCACAGCATCCTGTGAAGTGAGGTGTCTCCAGGCGTGCACACTCAGCTGTGCTTTTGGGATGGAGGGCTTGATTTCAGCATCTGCCCTGCCCTCATAAGTCAGTGTTAGAAATCTAAAACCTTTTTTGAAAGTTTTCTTAGACTTTGACAATGGTAACGTGTCCCATGTGAGACAGCCCATCAAATGGAAGAGGAATTTTTCCTCTCTTACTTATCTCCATTACTCCTTCCCCACTCTCCCAAACAACACAGTAGGTCAATAAATGGAGTTCTTAGTCCATAGGATTATGAATCACCAAAGGCAGTATAAGATAACTAGCATTTAGATCTTTACAGGACTAGAAGGAAGGACTGTACAAGTGATGTGGTCTATTTGGTTAAGCAGAGTAACCCACAGAGAATGAACAGACATTTTTTAAAATCCAGATAGGGGTTGCTAAGGCTGCACAGTTCACTCTCCTCAAGCTGTGCATAAGCAGACCCAAAACCTTCAGTAGGCTCTTAGAGATATGAACTTTGTTACTGACAGTACTACAACTTGGACCAATTAATGTCGTTACTTTCACATCCTGCTTCAGCTTGCAGAAGACCTTCAGAAAGGCTAGACTTAAAGTAATATATCAGAGTTCCCAAACAGACAATTAGGAATTTGCACACATACAGCTTGGTTACAAAGTTTCCTGAAAATGAGTAGTAGTGTTTCTTCTTCATGAGAGAGCTTAAACTATAAAATCTATAAAATATGACCATCAGGATTTCACTATGCATTTTTTACTAAAATAAAATTAAGAGATCAAGACTGTCTGTGATTTGCCTAGATAAGAAATAATCAGCAAAGAAGAATAATTTAAAACGGATACATGCCTGCCAGAGGAGGAAAACAATTGAAACTAGCTGGGGATTTTTTAATATGTGAGTTCTTGCTCTAAAATATCTAAGTATTACTGGGGAAGAAAGGAGACGTACAAATATCCTTCTCAGTCCCTCCACAAGTAAGGAAAGTGTCTCTTATCTCCTACAGGAAGGACCTGAGCAATCACTAGTACATAAGGGAGTATTTCCAGGGATTGTAGTTAGTTGTGAGCAGAGACTCACGGATCACATCATATAGGACCTTCACATTCTGTGCATCTAAATTGTCTGGTAACTAGGCACTACAAAAAAATACATCCATTTGATTTGTGGTTTTAACTTATGGTGAGCACTACCAGTTGAACTTTGAGTGAGATGGCTGTAACTTGTGCACAAGACTCAGGAACTAACCAGACATCGAGTGCTGTAAGGGCATCTGACATCTGCTTGAATGATTTGATATGAAGACATATCAGCAAATTTTTTAAAACTTTGATCCGTGTCCTGACTGAAATTTTGAGGAAATCACTGAGGTATTGTGTATTGTCAGGGACGCACACCCCAAAAAATGGGTATTTCCTGTCTGTTGTCGTTGCTCTGGGATTACAGGTTGTGAGCTCCACCCTCACAAGTAAACAAGACCTATAATAATCTGATCAGGAGACAAAAGAACCTTGCTCATGTGAAGCACTGGAAGATTTCCACAGGAGCTGGACTCGTTTAGATGTGTCCATCCAGTAAATGCACTAGCCTCACCAGCAGATATAGACAGCTGTCCAAATGAAAAGTGTAAGACCCTTCATAGGTCCTACATAGGCAGAAGTCTCTGGAATCAATTGCATAGAGGTGCACAGCGGCAGATTATGGCAGATTAACTTTCAACTGAGCTCCTTTTACCATTTGTTCTCTCAAACATTGTTTTATAACTGAAAGTTTAAAATATCATGTCAAGAAATTGGTACTGATTCATTTTGGGGGATATTTCTAAAAGTTAGCAAAATTCATCGTATGGTTGCAGACTTAAGGGTTTGTCTTTTTCCTTAACATTCTAATTATGAAGGTTCTTCAAAAATGTACTGGCCTCTGAGCTGTCCTTACAGACTATACCTACTGAACTTGTCTATTTTTCTGTTAGTTTGGTTGTAAAATTAAGGTGACTGCAAATTTATCAGGCCCATCAAGGATAGGGTTGAACAGTAAACTGCTCAGTGCTTAGCATTAAAAAATTCAGTGCAAATAAAATGGATGAAAGTATAAATTCAGTAAGTCCTGCTGGAGAGAACAGTAATTAAAACCTTTCCCTCAGTGTGAAGAAAAATAAGGCATATTTAACACTTAAAATTTCATTTGAAAACTGTAATAGCATGCAATTTTATTTTTCCAATTCTGATCAACCAAAAATTCCATGCTTTTCCACAGATGCTATTAAAATAAATATATTTTAAGCAAGAAAAAAATATTTATAATAATGACAGCTGTGACAGAGTATGTGATGTTAATCACAAGATAGACTTGAATTCCCAGCACAGGTTTAGAAAGGAAAGACCTTTGCCACTTGGATTAGATTTGAAGATGTTGCAAAAGAAAAAGAGATCAGAAGACAATACATGTAAAAGAGAATAAGAGGAAAAGAGTTTGTTGTTTCTTTGCCAGTGAGAATGTCTGTATATGATTATCATTTGCAACCATATACTCTAATGTTTCTTTCTAGAGACTAATAATGATATTAATGAAAGGTCATAGGAAGCTTATCCTTGAAAGCCCATGTTACATAGGAGAGGAAACTCCTGCAAAGAAAATCATGGTGTTTAATCTTCTAGCCACTCCTATGAGTGCCTGTGAAATCTTCTGGGCTACACAGCATTTCTTTGCTATCTTTCTGAAATATTTACGGTATTTAACAACGGGCAGCTATTGGAATGCTAGTTCTTGGTAAAGGACCTGCTGAAAAAAGACACAACCTTAATGCAAAAAAAAAGAAAATTAAATTGATCCTGTCCATCCCTAACTTTCTCCTCATCCTGTTACTGTCTCTGCAGGGCTGGAATCCACTGCGGCTGAAAGCAAAGCAAAGCACAGTCAAAAAGAGAAGAGGCAGAGTGAGGGCAGCGTCTGGATAAAGAATGTGCTGGACAAGGTGCTGCAGTGCTGACATTTCCCGTGGAGAAGAAGAGACTCAGGCATGCTGAAAACAGAACCATCTTGAGAAAGTGATCAGGCAGCTGCCTCACTCTCTGCCAGCCCTAAAGATATGACTTGTCCTCCATCAGCCTCTGTGGTAGCAGACAGAGAGAAAGAGAATACTTAGCAACACATCACAGTCAAAGTGAAAATATGTACATAGACACAAATTTCCAGCCTATGACCAGGCATAATCTCACATTGAGTTTTACTTTTAGATTTACATTGCGATCTGGAGACTTGAGTATATAACATTCCAGTGCAGAAGGAGATTTCACAGCCTTTTGTCTGACAGAATCTCCGCTACCCTCAGAGTAGATAGGACCGAAAGCATATAAATACAATTCTCTCTGCCCTGTGTATCTTTCTGGGACAAGCCCTTTTCTCCAGTATAGGTTTCAGATATGGGATTTTTAGTTGTCTGGGTTCAGCAAACTCTGCAAACCTTTCCAGTCTGTTGGACATCCTTCTAGCTGATACTTTTGTGATCTGTGTGCCTGCTCCCTACTATTCTGAGCAGCCTGCTGCACGCTCCTACATTAAGATCTCTTCATGCACCCCTGTTCTCCCCTTCGCTCTGCAAGTTACCTCTCATCTTCCTGTCCTGTTTAACTGCTATCAGCTAAGGTCCAGTGTTCCCTTCAGAAGACTTCACCTGACCTACATTGAAGCAGCCAGGACAAGGCTTTCCCATCTCCTTCCCAGTCACAACCTTTTAACAAATACCACTCCATTGATTGCAGTGGAGGGCAGCAATATATCAGCTTTTCGAGGGACATCCTGATATTTCATCAGTTCCAATGTTTTGACAATACATTACAGACACATACAGCCTGTAGCCTCCAGAAATTAAACACAAAAATGGGCATTACAATTAGACTTTGTAAGTAAAACATTTAGGCTGTTCAGTCTCTATGAGGTCTTTCAAAGACATTTAACTGAAATATCATCTGTTGTGCTTTCATCATATTTTATGATTATTTTTAGACCCCAGAGTGGCCAGCACGCATTGCAGTTCTGTTGGTCAGGAACTCACCACTTGAGAAGGTTATTTGATTTCCATTGAAGGAAACAAGAGGCCTAGGATTCAGTGTAAGACATTTACCACAGAACATTTTGAATAAATATCGAGACAAAAGTGTACTGTACTGTCCTGTTCTACACAGAAGGATAATCAGCTTCCATAATGACCAGAGATCCTGAAGTTGCATTTTACACATCCCTGTTGCTTTACTCTGGATCACCCTTCCTCTAAATGTGGATAGTCCGAGAGTTCTCCACAGATCAACTAATGTTTCGTTCTTTTCTGTGGAGTGGGTAAAACATAGGGTTTGGTCACTGGTTCTTGACAAAATACTGGTCATCTGTTCAGATAATCAAGTGATTTCCAGGCGATCTGTGAATAGACTGAGATTAGTTGTATAAGATGTTTTCTTGAGAAATCCATACTTCATAGCACAAAATATCCTTTCTCCAAAGTCGCTATGCAATTCCTTTGCATCCCAAGCACTTTCAGATCTAAAGCCTGTCTATGCAAGTAAAGCTAAAACTCTTAAGATTTAAACATTTTAAATACTTCTCTCCATTCTGATTATAGAAGTAGCTTAGTTTCAGTAGATTGAACCCGGAGAAACAACACGCCACCACCTAATCCAAATGCTACAGCTGGAATACATACACATTTCTTCTTGTCATGAAAACAGGTTATTTAACACATGGATTTAGGAAGTGGACAGAGTTACTAGAATAATTTTTGAGGGAACGAGAGTGCTAGGATGTGACAAGCCTTTAACTAAAGGAATCAAATTATCAACACGCAACAAAATAGGTTGTCCTATAACGCTGAATGGCTCACAAAACACAAAAATAAGCACCCAAGTTTCTGGTTAAAAATGAAAGATGTTCAGTATTTTTTACTGTTTAGTCTTAGTTTTTACACTAATCTTGAAAAAAATTCTTGCTGGGATTTGCAGCTTGCAAAGGCTGTTCTCAGCTATGCTGTTAATATTTATAAAACATGCCAAGAGGTAACTTGGTGCCTGTGGATCCTTAATGAAAAGGCTGACACGGAATGTGTAGCCTCCTACTGAAGATCCCTGGGTAAAATAAGACCTCTCAGGAATGCTGGCATGAGACAAGCAGAAATGCCGGAACACTGATTCTCTGGTGCAAAGCTCCTCATTCTGACACTTCTGCTAAGATGTGGCTGGATGCTGGATCATGGAGATGGTAAGGACAATTTTCACATAAAACATTATTTTAATTCTACCGAAAGGTGGGCATTGTGTTGAATTAAATGGGACGTGATGAGTGCTTTCTCTGTTCCTGGCATAGCGTATCTAGTCTGGGGGATTGTTTCTTGTTTATCTGGGTAAGACTTGTCATTCAGGGATTTGAGACATCATTCTAGATGAGCAGTGCTAAAAAGCATGGAGTAGGAAAGGAGTTAGGGATTATTTCTGGGGAAAATCCAGTCATAGGCCTAACAAATAAAAGACTAACTAACCTGGTAATATGTAAGCTATGTTAGGCCAGTTACTGGTTTGGCTATTGCAAAGACAAAACATAAGTGAGATAAACTTTGTGTCTGTTGCTGTTTAGAACCTGTTTGTATCTCAGGCTAGCTATGAGTGGACTGAGATGGCCTTGCCGTCTTCTGATCCTGTTCCTTTGATTGGAGACTAATTTCTGCCATGTTTGATGCAGTTGTTATTTGACCTCACAGCAGCGGGAAAAAAAAGTGACTTTTGCTTGGGAAGTTTCAATAGTAGATTTTAAACCCAGGAATGTCTTTACTTTGCTCTGATAACACCTAAGTAGCTTCCCACTGAGTAAAAGTCTTGCAAAGAGAAGTGAAGAAGGATGGCAAAATCAGCTAGACATTAGAGACTCTGAACACATAGCACTTTAAGATTTAAAGAGTAACAGCTCTTGAGTGTGCATGAGATTTCTATGGTTACTGAAATTCCTCCTATCTCCACAGCAAATGTCAGAGAAAGATATGTGAGTAGTAGCCCACGGCCAAGGAGGTGACATTCAGGATGCCCTTTCCATCACATGCCGAAGCAGCTGGACAGCTTCAGTTACAGAACAGGTGAGTGGGGCGGGCAGGCTCTCCAGATGATGGAAGGGAAAGGAAAAGATAAAAAGAGTTGGAGAATAACATGAAAGGAGAAGAAATAAGGACAGCAATATAAACTAAAATCACCAGACTCTTGATTAATTGGCATGTCTCTCTGTTGACAGTACATCTGTGAGAGAAGCAGGGAGAGGTTTTACTATGGAGACAGATTTGTTTAGATTTTCGCAAGTAGCTTTTTGTTGCTATAAGTGGTTGTTACAATTATATCCAAAATTTTTACCTATTATCTTCATGAAACAAGAAAGACTTCCGAAAATTAGAACTATTTACATAATGCAAAGCATTCTCAAGCGCAGAAAGAGTCTGAAGTATTCACACCATGTGAGATGTTTTCTATTGGTAATCCTCATATTCATTAGTTACATTGAAAAAGAGGAGTCTCAAAACTTGCTTTCAGGTTGGAGAATAATAGGATAACACTTCTTACTGGAAGACAGGATATATTAGCATTCATGCAAAATTAGCCTATTTTAATATTAGCCTAACCAGCTAAAAGTGCAATGGCCTTTTGTCACTGCCATGCCAGGTAGTACAGACCAGTCCCTTTGGCTTGGACTTTACCTCTTTGGATTCCAAGTCCAAAGCCTTCATGTGTGCTGAACTGTATGTCTCCCAGCAGTACCATGTTGATATTGGGGCTGTGCTGCTGCCATGGTGGGGTTGGGGGGTTGCGTTTTCTGTGGGAGGTATAAGAGCACTGTCATGACACCTGAGCAGCAAAACTCAGGTGCTAAGTGATTTCCTGCTTGCCTGGGGTGTGATGGGGAGCTCACAGAGTGAAGTGTCACCAAAGAGTGTCTGACAGGAAATGTTTTCAACCATTTGTGCTACTATTGCTGGAACACTGCTTTTGCACTCCAGAGATCCCCTGCCCATCCCCATATGGGACAGAAGCTCTGCTCTATTGGAGCCCATTAACTGCATCTATTTTAAACTTTTTTCTGAGAGGTCCTTCTTCATGTCCGTTATGAACCAACATCTTTTTCAGGACCTTTGCACTAGTACTGATCAGATGACAGTTTAAAAATAGAGCATCAGTATTAAGCAACCCCTGACCTCCCCACATAGCAGATAATCACAAGCCAAGAAAAAGAAAACTATACTTTCTTACTGGTGTTCTACCTGTGTCCTAATAAGGTAATAGATCATATTCTCAATAAATCTGCACTGTCATTCGAGCACAGGACAATATCAAAAGATGGCTTTAGGAAGAGCACAACTTGACAGAGATGTTTAGTTCAGATTGAAAATCACAGCAAGTTGCAAGGATCCTAAAAAAACAACCTGCGCAATATAACATTCTATAGACTGATGTGATCTCAAAATCCTAAAGAATACAATAATTTTCAAGTAAGGCAGATCACATATTTAAAGTATTTCTAAATTATGGTAAATGTTTTTATGGTTCTATTTCATTCAAAATATATTTTCTAAACTAAATGTACTGTTTTTCTTTTTCATAGTATTATCAATCCAACCCACTGAAATATTACTTTTTTCCTATTAGAGCAACAATAACATCCAAACACAAATGTAGACCAAAAAATGCCTAGAAATCTTCAAAATTACCAAGATGTCCTTTTTTTTAATGTTTACTTATGATACATTATAATCCTCACTTCCTTTCCTTCTCAGTTCAACAGACACAAACCATGTATTTGTCCATCTCATCTAGTCTTTTCCAAAATAGTTTTCTTCTCTTTATAAAACCTCCTTCTGAAAATTTGACACAATTTCTCCAGTTTCATAGAGCTGCTTTTAATCCTGATCCCATTTTGCCTGCCATAGTGGTTGAATGCTACTCTCCCACAAGGTCTCAGGTCCTTCACAAAGTCTGCAATGTGACAGCCATACAAGGTAATCACAGCAGGTAGTCATGATAATAGAATGAATAGAATCATTTAGGTTGGAAGAGACCCTCAAGTTCATTGAGTCCAACCATAACCTTACTCTGGCATTAAACCGTGTCCTTAAGAGCCTCATCTCCACATCTTTTAAATGCCCCCCAGGGATGGTGACTCCATCACATCCCCATGCAGCCTGTTCCAATACCTGACAACCCCTTCCGGGAAGAAATGTTACCTAATATCCAATCTAAACCTCCCCTGGCACAACCTGAGGTCATTTTCTCTCGTCCTATCACTTGCTACTTGGAAGAAGTAGTGTGGTTCAAATAGCAGCTCATGTGGCAGATATATGGTGAGGTTCCCCAGTGTGGAACTGAATGCCTTTGCTTTAAAAGCCAACAGAAATCCCAGGATGAGATGCCCAACTGCTCTTTACTGGCCATTATGGATTTTATCCCAGAGGCTCTTGGCCCTGGAGACCCAGGTCTCTGGCAGATTCATGCCAGGACAGCCTGTTACTGTCTCAGTAGCCGTATCATGAAGGAAATGTCACATTCTGGCCACAGGTTCCTTGGAGGGAGATCAGCAGAGCCAAGGGCATGAAGCACAGCTCACCTAAATAAGGCAAGAGTCTGTTCTTGGCCTTCCAATGCCCTCTTCTGCTGCAGTCGTGGCTAGCTCATTGCTACATGCCAGGGCAGAAGAAGAGTAGGGCACTGCAGATGGAGGGCACTTCTGTGCCTGCAGCCTCAGACAGACACTCCCAGACTGGACCGTTCCCTCTGGGACAAGGACCTTGTCTTTGGGGGTGGGTGTCACCCACCTCCTGCCTCACCTGGGGTCTGCACGTGCTGCCACTGTGTAATCAGCATTAATTGGATGGGGAGTCTTTGAGCATGTCTTCATTCATGCTTCGTGTCAAACGAAAACATGTTATAGAAGCAAATCTTCCTGTTGTCCCACACTTTGGTTTGCAGGACAGGTGTGCACCTCAGACAGGTATTCACCTCTAGCGACTCTCACCTGCTCTGCTCACTAAGGGAGACACAGCCTGTGCTATAAGTGTGTGTTAGTTACTGACCCTGATTCTCACAGCGGCCCTGTCTCCCAGGGAGCCGGTCCTGCTGACACATCCCTGAGGGAAAATGGACTCTGATGTGTGATTGCTCTCACCCCAGACCCAGGCTTCCTCTGCACGAGGAAACCTCAAGACAGAAGAGGCAGATTATGAGAGGTGAGGGGCAGGATTTCTTCTTCCCACTGTAGTCCTGCTCTGGTTTTGTGTGTGAACAGTGAAGGTGGGTTTTGCTTGGGTTCATAATGCCATTTTGGGAATGACTTATCTATACTTGAGGCTGCAAAGGGCTTTCTTTGTTGTCCTTGCTGGCCTAAGAGTCTATGAGGTCCTCATCTGTGGAGGCTGGGTCTCATGGTCATGCTACAATGGCTGAAGGTGATCCAGAGCCCTGGGCTTCTCCTGGTACCTGCCCAATGAAGGCCCAGCCAGATCACAGCTGTCAGAAGAGGTGCTACAGTTGCTCTCCTTAGGCTTCTCTACCAGGTCTGTGGTAGAGTTGGCAGGGCCATTGGTGCTGCCTGTTGTTCTTTTGATAGTCACATACTTCCAACCCCCTCCATGATGCCATTTCTGGGCAGAGGGTCCAGTGTAAATGAGGCTCTGCACATTGACGTGTGGCTGCTTCTTTCAGCTCAAAGTGTTTTCTTTCAGAGTTGATGACCCTACCCACCTCCAGGCTTTTCTTGATCCATTCCACCTGTCTTAGTTCTGTCCCACAGGTGAACACATGAGACTGGCTGACCCATCTGCTTGGATTTTAACCTTTCTGGTGTGATTCAAGCACATTATTGGGCCAGGAAGTTTCCACAGCTTTAAAAACACCCCTTAAAAGCTTTCATCTGAGAGATAATTTCCTCACAAAACAGGACTACTCTTTCCAGCAATTACTCTTAAAATTACGTGAGGTTTAGCCAAGACTGATGTGCACTTAACCAGTTTACCAGGCTAGTTACTGGCCAGCCAGCTTTCCTAAACGTATTCATTCAAAACAAAAGCATTTCAGGGGAAAAACCATTAGACAAAGAAAGCTATACCTGTCTCACTCTGAAGGTAGTCACCCCTCATCTCCTAGAGGCCCAGCAGGCTAGTGGTATGGTTGCCCGTTACAACAGGACAAGCGTAATAGTCTTAAACTAAAAGAGGGGAGATTCAGGCTAGATGTGAGGAAGAGATTTTATAATGAGGGTGGTAAAATACTGTCCCAAGTTGCCCAGGTGGTGGATGCCCCATCCCTGGAGACATCCAGGCCAGGCTGGAGTGGGCTCTGATCAGTCTGAGCTGGGTGCAAATCCCCCTGCTCATGGCAGGGGGCTGGAATAGATGACCCTTGAAGGTCCCTTCCAACCCAAACTAGTTTATGACTCTATGATTTTTAAGCGAGGCCCAGTCTCCAGCCACTCAGAGGGTTCACCTGGGCGGCTCCATGCTGCCACCCGCTGGCAATGGCTGCCTTGAGCAGCGGGCCTGCTCAGCTGCTGCCTGCTGAGCTCCCGTGACTGACAGGAGCCGGCTGGAGCCCCAGCCGAGAAGAAAGCTGATGGGGCCTGTGCCCTTAGAGCAAGAGCCAAGATGGTGAGGCGACAGCCACAGCCACTGTCCCAACTGATGTCTCTGGGCCTTGGTTTCCTCTGCCTGATTGCCTGTGGTGACAGCACCAGGCAGTGACACCGACTCTCCAAAGGGCCAGTGCAGGGAGGCTGCAGCCAGAGCTGGGTCTCCATAACCACCAAGTGACAGCCACCGGCCTGGCCAGGGCTTCTCCTGCAGCCCTGGGACTCCTTGGCCCTCGATGGACCTCTGGTGGACAGCCCGGCTGCCTTCCCTCAGTGAGTGCAGTGAGAGCACAGCCGGACAAAAGGGACATGGCCTTCTGCGATGCTGCTGAACCTCAGAGCACGCCCAGCCCCGTCTTCATCCTCACCCAGACAGGGATTCAAGGAGATGGAATTGCGAATTTGTGCTGTTTCAGAGCTACAGCCCAGTCTGCCTTTTTCAGCTGTTGGTGTCCAAGAGAAGTGTTGCCCCCATCCACCCCAAAATGAGCTGACCTCTGGAAGTACCTGGGCACCTGCTGTGTTCCCCAAGGGGCAGCACATCCCAGGGGGCCACCGTGAGCACCCAGACACTGGGTTGGCACAGCACCATTGCACAGACTCCAAAGGGGCCACTCTTGATTTCTACTCTTACCAAGGAGAGAACACTCAGGGCTGCTTCTGATTTTTAACATTGCAGCTGAGAAAGGAGCTGTGCTGCAGCAAGTGTCTCTGGGATAAGAATAGCATCTGCCGTCTTAGGACACAACACAGTTGTCCAGCTCCTACATGGCAGCACGTTGCACTGACATATAGAAGGCAACCTACCCCCCGAGGAATGTCTTGGAGTGCTATTAGTGGAAGCACGTCATCTACACAAACAGGCTTGACCCCGCGCAGGAGTCTTGCAAGAGCAGGACTATTTTGAGCTTTTGGCAGTGAGGATGAAGGGAGACAACTGATGGGCTGCTCCTCCTGACAGGCACAACCTCCAAATCTCTCTGTGGCCTTTTCTTCTCCTCTGGGAGTGACTCTGCTGAAGGCTGATGGGCAATCTGGTGGGACCTCAGAGCCCAGAAGGCAGGGCCAGGAGGGAGCTGTGAATTTTCCAGGGACATTAGTCCAAGTCTCAGTCCCATCAGCACAGCCCAGCCGTGTCCTGCCTGAGGGTGTGCACCTGTCCCTGAGCTTAGGGTGCATGGCTGCTGCTTTATTTTCAATGCCATCCTGGAGAGCCAGAGAGATACCAGTGGGTGTGTGACTCTGCAAGTGAAACACACAGGAGGCTGGAGGAAGAAACAGTTGACTTTGCAACCCAGAGTCTAAAGAAGGCTGGTGTAAGTCAGAACAGACACTACGGTGCAAGAGCTGCTGCTTCAGTGACCTGCCTGTCCTTTCCCACCAAGGCCCTTTGTGACAGATCTTTTGTACAAGTCATCACAGGAACTTACCAGTGTGCCCAGGAGCCATCAGCCTGCTCACTCCTCTTCACGTCTGCCTTCTTCTCTCTTCCCTGTGCCTGGCTTTGCTGGCTGCAGTTCCTTCATGCTGATGACACATCCTCAAGCTTCCATGGTGCAGGCAATGTGAGACAAAGGGCAGTGCAGCGTCTGTAAAGCAGGATGCGAGAGAGTCTCTGAAGTCTATGTTTGTCCACACCATCACAGCTGACAGGGATACTCATGGAAGCTGTGTGCCATCCAGAGTCTGCCCAGTGCCACCTCAAGCTTTGTGGAAGCCTGCAGGTGTGGCCAGAGATTCTTGAGCCACTCAAGAGGAGCAGGCAGCTCCTCAGTGAATTTAGGGGGGCAAGGCTCACCACAAGGGACCCTGGCTGTGGTGGCAGATGAATGCACGCTGTCAGGCAAGGAGAAACTGCAGGGGATGAGGAGGGATGAACAAGGTTGGGAGTCTGCTAGGGAGCCACAGGAAAAGTTGTGCAGTGTCAGGAGAAGGCAGCACCAGGCTGGCATCTCTGCAACATGTTGGGTGGCTTTCTTAATGTCCTTATGATTGAAAACTGAGGTCTGCTCTTAAAGAACCATCTCCCATTGCTTTCTTCAGAGTGCACTGACAGAGGTTCTGCTCGCCAGCACTCGCTAGCAGAACTGGAACCAGGATGGACTTCCTTCTGAGAGCTGGTGCCCTCTTGAGGTTGCACCTGGGAGCCAGGTAAGCTGAGAACCATTTTGGATTTTGCTGTCACAGGCCATGCAGATGTTGGTTGCAATTTCCCAGCAGAGTGAGCATCTGACAAAACCTCTGGCATTGACTTGTACAAGCTTAGAGCAAGCAGACAGTGTCAGTCCTTACCACTTCCCATCACCCCAAGCAGCTCCACTGGCAAGCTCTCCCTTGAAAATGTTGTAAGCAAATCAATGTGGAAAGCATTCAGGGGCTACCTGCCTCAGGCTTGGGGACAATATTTTCTGCACAGCCTGTGTTCCTTCAGCACACAACACCACTCCCACCTTTGTGGCCCTACTAGTGTCAATGCTTCACGGAGAACCCATCACTGCTTTTGAATATTAGTGCTTGTACAGTCAACAGAGGTGGACATGTGTGGACTGTCTCAAGCTTTCAACATCAACACGTACCTCAGTCTCTGCTCCTGAGTCTGCTTGTTGTTTCCTTCTAGTGCCAGAAGTACCTCACTCCTCAGGTGCTGCTCATGTGTTTCTCGTTCACTCCTCACTGATCTGCATCAAGGGCTCCTGCAGCCTGGACTCAGGTGGGCTGTGAACACTTCAGACAGGAGCAGAACTGCAACAGTGAGTGCAATTGTGTAAGTAAGCTTATATTGCTGAAAGGATATCCAAATTAACTTAATAGCTCTCAATTACCACTAACCTGTGTTTGCATCACTGTATACACGGTCCTGCAGTCTTTGAGGTTTCTGAGAAAATTGTCCAAAGCTGTGTGGTCTCCCTGAAAATAAAAGACAGAAGTTACTTGGAAGCTGAGAGCTGTAGTTCCTGTGAAAATGATAGCTTAGGTAGACATCTGTGGGCTTGTCTTTAACATACCTTGGCACTGTCTGTGTTTTTCACCTCAACTAGAGTCAAGGTGTAATGCATTGAAATAATCCAGCTGAAATGGCTGATAGAGCCCTTGAGACTGCACCCACAGTTTCTCTGCTGTTCCCATCAGGGTCTGAACAAAGGAAAAAGTGTTTGACAATTTCCTCTTCCCTTCTTCCCACATGCACTTTCATTCTTCCCAAAAATATATTGTCTCTTTAACCTGTAGATAGGCTAAAAGCAAGGTATGGGTATGTGAGGAAGGAATGGAGGGGTACACCCATCAGTTGTCTTCTTTTTCTTGCCTGAGGCAATGCCACATGCAGCCTGTTGTGTGCGAGGTGACGAGGCTGACCTTTGAGGTGGCGTGCTGAGGAGATGAGTTGGTGCCACACAGTGTGCAACAAATGGGCCCCAAGGGTCAGTCCTTCCAGTGTGTGGCCCCAGGCAGGACTCTGCATTTTGTCCACTGCAGAGAAACCAGGAGCAGGTGGTGGCAGGGAATCCAGGGTAAGAGAGATGGCATGATTTGGGGACACTGTTGATGTGTCATAACAGTGGTCTGTGTGCCAAAAATTGTCTCTGCCAAGGAACTGCTGGTCCTTCATGGTGCCTCACCTATGAGGACAGGCTGAGAGAGTTGGGGTTGTTTAGCCTTGGGACGCGAAGGCTCTGGGGAGACCTTATAGCAGCCTTCTAGAACCTAAAGTGACCTATAAGAAAGCTGGAGACTTTTTACAAGGGCATGTCTTGGCAGGACAGGGGGTAATGGAAAGAAGGTCGATTTAGATTAGATTCAAGAAAGAAATTCTTCATTATTAAGGTGCTGAGGCACTAGAACAAGCTGCCTAGAGAAGTTGTGGATGCCCCACCCATCCCTGGAAGTGTTCAAGGACAGGATGGACAGGGCTTTGAGCAACCAGGTCTGGTGTCCCTGTCCATGGCAGGGCATTGGAATTAGATGATCTTTAAGGTCCCTTCCAACACAAACCATTCTATGATTCTACTATAACTTGCTCAGGGACCAACGTTCAGGGTTTGTGACTGCCAGAATCACAAACAAAAGCAGGGAAAGGAAGAAGGAAAGTGGTCACCCTCTCTTCCCTCTCAGATGGGAAGTAATCTGTGCTGAAAAGACAGTAGGAAAAGGAGCTGCTGGAGATGTCAGTAGTCTCCAAAGAAATGTCAGTAGTCTCCATAGAAATGTCCAGCCTCTGAGTTTACAGGTCCTCAATTCAGAGCTTGCATTAGCTTCTCCCTTCCCACAGCCAGGAAAAGTAAGAAAACTTGTGCTACAATGCAATACCCCATGCTTGATCAGAAAAAAAATAAAAAAGGCTGCACTGATCGTAGTGTGTATGCAAAGGAATCTACAATCTTTATTCTCTAGACATTGAGACACTGAGGTGGGTACAAAGACTAATTACAGAAGAAAGTGACCAAGAGCTTCACATTTTGTGCATCCCTCAGGTCACTTTTTTGCCTCATGACATCTTTACTCTTCCTCTTCTATCTTCTTGCCATGAAAGTCTCGGCTCTTCGCTCGGAGCTTGTTGACCTGCGACTCTGCAATGTCAGCCCGCTCCTCGGCTTCCTCCAGCTCGTGCTGGATCTTGCGGAACTTGGAGAGGTTGACATTGGACAGTTCCTCCTGTGCAGGGAGAGGGAGTCAGTGGTGAGGAGCCCAGGGCAGGGCTTTCACTTCTCCCATGCCTTGGCCTTGCAAGGCTGTAGCTGTTCTCCAGGGGAAAGCACAGACCTTCTATCCCTCACATACCAGTGCTGACCCAGAAGCTTTACACAGATCTCCTCATCCTCCCTTGTTTAGAATACCACATTCAAACTAAAACAGCATTTGAAAGGTTAGCCCAGTTCTGCCCTACAGAGGATGGACAGCACAACAGTCTCTCTTTTAAGCTGTTGAGAAAAAGCTGTTTGGGCTTCAGTTTGTTATTCATTACACTCAAATTTAAAGCTAAGAAAAAGCAGCAACACCAAGAAAGTACATGTATACACCCCAAAGGTGAGTTTTTATGGTGTCCTTATGGAGGAAGTACCTGACCACTCTTGCCACTCCTCACTAGGTGGACAGACCTTCTTCTTTCTCCATGACTGCTATGAGAGCACTGACAGGTAACTGCACATCTCCTTTATCTTCCATAGCCATTCAAGATCCCCCACAATCCACCCTTCTCTTCCAGTAACTGTATAATCACTTGTCTTATGGAGGACATTGCCTTGCAGAACAAATTAAAACTTATTTCCAGTTCAGCAGATGAGCTAAGCATCTCTGTCTCCTGTTCTGGCTCAGTGTCCTAGCTCTGCACTCTCTGATGTAAACTGAAGAACTCAGAGGAGATCAGCCAGTTTTAACCCATCTATGTCTGTCTCACAAGCCATTCACTCACCATAGGACAGCAAAACCTGTCTGTAATGGGCTGAGCAGGAAGAAACCTGACTCAAAAATTTATCAGCTGAGAGGCTGTTTGTGACCTGGATGTATCAGTGTGTCCTCCTGTATAAAAAAGATGGCAGGACATCCCTTGGTTTATCCCTGACAGGAACATGGCCAAAATAATGCAGTGTCAATCATACTCTCAGGATTAAGTTCCCAGAGCTGTTAATTTTCTCATGGTGACCACAACATTCATGCTTTACAAGGAGGAATTTCTTGTAGGCACACACTAAACTGTTCCAAGATAACTGACTTTTCTTTCTCTGCAGTTTTTTTTTGCCCATATGACTCAGAAAGTTATGTTTGTTACCACTACAAACAATACTCACAGCCTCCTCAGCTTGTCTCTTGTAGGATTTCACCTTCATTTGGAGCTTGTCCACCAGATCCTGGAGCCTGAGGATATTCTTCCGGTCTTCCTCAGACTAAGGCAGTTGACAAAGAGGAGAGATAATGAATTATTGGTTTGCTGTCACACAAAGTTAATAATTCCCCTTGGAGATAGCATGTGCAAAATTTGACTTGCTGTGATAAGACTCTGTCAGTCCAAGGAGACCTCCTGCCTTACCTGGTAGGTCAGCTCCTTCACCCTCCTCTCGTACTTGCGCACACCCTTCACGGCTTCAGCGCTGCGCTTCTGCTCAGCATCAACCTCCCCTTCCAGCTCCCGCACCTGCAAGGACAAGCCCATCCTTGGAGCTTCCCTGATGGCTGCTTATGTGACATGTTCACTCATGTACAAAGAGCAGCCCTACGCACTCTGGCCTCCAGCTTCTGGATTTGCTTCTTGCCTCCCTTCAGGGCCAACTGCTCAGCCTCGTCCAGACGGTGCTGCAGGTCCTTCACCGTCTGGTCCAGGTTCTTCTTCATCCTCTCCAGGTGGGCGCTGGTGTCCTGCTCCTTCTTCAGCTCTTCTGCCATCATGGCTGCCTGATGAGAACAAAGGGTCAAGTCCATTTGGGGGCTGGACACAGTTCCAAGGAGAACACATCCAGCATCATCAATGAAAGGAGCCCCCAACTCACATCTGTGATGGCCTTCTTGGCCTTCTCTTCAGCATTGCGGGCTTCCTGGATCGTATCCTCCATTTCACTCTGAATTTGGGTAATGTCTGTTTCCAGCTTCTTCTTGGTGTTGATCAAGCTGGTGTTCTGTGCAAAGAGACAGTTCAAGACCTGTGTTCTGAGGCCTGCAATACCAAACCTACAGCCTGAGCCAAGTCTTTACTCTTCAAGCTTGCGATTCAGACTCTGGAACTCTCTTTAAAATGGTTGCTTACAAACTGACTGTGGGCTCAGGTGATGGGCGCTGAGCACACCTTTCCTTCTGGACAGCAGTAGAGAGGCCATTCTAGACCACTACCCTGCCCAATCCACTGTTATGCAGCTGCCCTCTGTGTTTGCTGTGTCAACACAGCTGCTTTTGGTACCACACCCTTACCTGGGTATGGAGGAGCTGCACACGTTCGGTGGCATCCAGAAGCTCCTGCTCAGCCAGTTTCCGCGAACGCTCCGTCTGCTCCAGAGCTGCCCGTAGCTCCTCAATTTCAGCCTGCAACAGGTTTGCTCTGCGCTCCACCATGGCCACCTGCTCCTTCAGGTCCTCCTGTGTCCTCAGAGCATCGTCCAAGTGTATCTGGGTATCCTGAGAAAAAGACAAGAGAAATTGGAAGGTACCAGTGTGTGCTTGCATGACAAAACTGTCAGAGATGTCTCCTCTCTTTCAGCAGCTTTGCTGAACAAACCTTGAGCACTCCTTGGGTGTTCCTCAGGTTCTTCTGTGCCTCTGCAGCCACGCGGTTGGCATGGCTCAGCTGGATCTCCATTTCATTCAGGTCTCCCTCCATCTTCTTCTTCAGCCGCAGGGCTTCATTCCTGCTCCTGATCTCAGCATCCAGGCTGCTCTGCAAGGACTCCACAATTCTGAGGTGGTTTCTCTTCAGCTGGTCAATCTCCTCATCTTTCTCTGCTATCTTCCTGTCAATCTCCGACTTCACCTGGTTGAGCTCAAGCTGGAGGCGCAGGATCTTCCCCTCTTCATGTTCCAGGGAGGCCTGGGCAAGTGGACACAAGCATTTGTAACATCGATAAAGCTACTGCTTGCTTTCCAGGTAGTTGCAGCACATTCCAGGAAATCTCAGTTGGCTGTGCCCCACCGCTGGAACAGAGGTGCAACAAGCAGGTTTTAGCCCTATTTCTCCATTCCTCCTATTTTTATGCAGATACCAGTGATTATGAGCCTGTACCTCAGCTTCCTCCAGAGCAGCCTGGATTTCAGATTTCTCCTGCTCAATCTGCTTCTTGACTTTCTCCAGCTCATGAATCGCCTTTCCTCCCTCTGCAATCTGCTCCGTGAGGTCGGAAATCTCCTCTGTGGGAACAACCACCAATGGCATGGTCAGGCACAGAGCACAACGGGAAGGGCCCTGTCACACTAAGGTGACAGACATCCCTGCCCACCTGCAGGCACAGACCCATGTGCAGCGGTGCGTAGTGCTGGACAGGAGAAAGCCCTGCCAGGAGCAGAGGGCTGGGCACTTACGCTGCAAGTTCTTGTTCTCCCGCTTCAGCGTTTCCAGGTGGTCCAAGGACTCCTCATAGGCATTCTTCATCTTAAAGAGCTCCGTGCTGAGAGAGCGAGACTCCTTCTGGGAGGCTTCCAGCTCAGCCTGTGTCTCTTCATACTTCTGCTTCCATTCTGCCAGGATCTGAAGAGAAACCAGGTGTGAGTTTGGATGTGGCCATCAGGAGGGGATGCTCTGCCCAGGAACCCCACGTCTGGAGCCCAAAAGACCTTGTCAAAGTTCTTCTGCTTCTTATCCAGAGCTGCGCAGGCAGCGTTTGATCGCTCCACATCAATCATCAGGTCCTCCACTTCATTCTGCAGCCTCTGCTTTGTCTTTTCCAGGGAGGCACATTTGGCATTCACAGCTTCAACGTGTTCCTCTGCCTCTTGCAGGCGCTGTGCCAGCTTCTTCCTGGCAGGAGATCAGCACAGCTCCAGGTTAGAGCTTAAGGGTCTACCACATCTGTGTCCTGACACCTTCTGAGTATCTGGCCTGTCCTAGCTGGTCTAGTTCAAGGGCTGCATTTGTGTTTCCAATCTTCCCTTTTTCCATAGCACACTTTTCCTCTCCCCTGCTTCCTCCCCTTTATGGCAATGATGATCTATTCCTGCCTTGGTCCCACCACTGTCCTAACCCAAACTTAGAGACTCCAATTTCCCTTGACAGCCTCAGTCTTCTCCAGCCATTCAACATCCCACTTCCCACGTACTTGGCCTCCTCCAGCTCCTCTGTGCGCTGAATAGCGTCAGTCTCGTATTTGGTTCTCCACTGGGCCACTTCGCTGTTGGCCTTGGACAGCGCACGCTGCAGCTCCCCCTTGGCTTCCTGCTCCTCCTCATATTGTTCCCGGAGCAAGTCACAGTCGTGGCGAGCAGACTGCAGGGCGTGGGCCAGGGCGTTCTTGGCCTGGCGAGAAAATGGGATTGGGACAATGAATTGCCCATGTGATAACAGAATGTTAAGTTAGGGAAAGCTGTTGTAAACTCTCTGAATCTGACATTTTAAGTCAGCCCAAGGAAAAAAGGGACATTGATTCCATGTTCTGAGTATCTCCTCATCACTTCATTCAACAGAATCTAGAATGTTACTTCAGAAGAGAACAAGGGTAAACTCTAAACGATAACTATAATACAAAGCTGGGAATTGTTGCATCTTTTTAAATATGTTCTAAAATTTCAGCTTCCATTATGCAAAAGTATAATAAGAAACAGATTTTTAGATATACCTCAACCTTTCCTATATGCCAATTCCATCAGAATAAAGACCTAAAGTAGTACTTCCATGTCTCAGTAGCCATGTTGGAGGTGATGCCCTCCTTCAACTTTTCTTACCACACTATAGAGGGAGATGTGTCTATCTGGTTTGAGCACTCCCAAATTAAAATTACATGGCTCACATTTCTTATTTTGTCTGAGAGTAGGAAACACCATGAAAGGCAATGGAATCTGAATCCAAAGTGAAACCCCCTAGAGAAAATATCTGTACCTTTATTTCTTCCTCTAAATGTCTTTTAAGTTCCTCAATCTGTTGAGTAAATGCCTGTTTCCCTCTGGATAGCTGCGATATCAAAGCATCCTTTTCTTCCACCTGGCGAGAATATTCACCTGAGAAAGATAGATCATAATTTAAAAAACAATACCAAACTAAACTGTCCTTAAAGCACTGTAGAGTAGCTTACAGAGTGTAGACCGTTTGAGTAAAACATCACTCTTTTTCTTATCATTGACTAGATGTTGTCCCATTCCACAGGGGCATAGGGTGTGTTACCTGCTTCTGTTTGCAGACGAGCTCTTTGAGCATTAAGGTCATTGATCATGCGCTGATGTTCCTCATCTTTTGTCTTAATCTCACTTAGCTGGTCTTCCAGAGTGCGACACATCTTCTCCAGGTTTGCCTACACATCAAATACATGCAACGAAAGGGGATTGTCAATAACTTCTTACATGTTGTTGTCATGATGGAAAACAATGCAATTATGTGAAATAGCAAAATGTAATCAGAAGGTTCAAAATCATTTATCAGGTCATGTATCATAGAGCAGTAACCTGCCAGAAACTCTGTACCTTGGCTTTGGAGACAGACTCCATATTACTGGCCAAGTCATCAATCTCCATCTTCAGTTCGCTCTTCTCCTTCTCCAGCTTCTGCTTCACTCGCTGCAGGTTGTCAATCTGCTCCCCAAGCTCAGCTGTGCTGTCCGCGTGCTTCTTGCGCAGGGCGGCAGCCGTGGCTTCGTGCTGCAGCGTGGCCTCTTCCAGGTCGCGACGCATCTTCTGAAACTCGGCCTCACGCTTCTTGTTCATATCAATCTGAGCTGCCGTGGCCCCTCCTGCTTCTTCCAGGCGCTCGCTGATCTCCTCTAGCTCCCTGGAGAGGTCAGCGCGATGCTTCTCGGCTTTTGCCCGAGAGGTTCGCTCGGCCTCAATTTCCTCCTCCAGTTCCTCAATACGGGCCTGTGGAACATTAGGGACCCCTCATACCCAGTCCCTCCTCCTGCCCACCTCAGACTCGGAGAGAAAGAGGGAAAGAACGGAGACTTACCTGAAGCTCCTTGATCTTCTTCTGTAATTGTATGCCCATTGCTTGCTCATCCTCGATCTTGCTCTGGATCTGGCTGATTTCAAAATCTTTCCTGTGGGCAAATCAAACCATGTTCAAGATCAGGGAAAAAGACAAGTACAGCCAGCCCAGCACTCAGGTGTCCCACAGCCACACTTACTTCTTCAGTTTCTCATCCAGCTGCTGCTTATCATTTTCCAAATCCATTATGCTGTCCTGGGCCAGCTTCAGGTCTCCTTCCAGTTTCCTCTTAGCTCTCTCAAGGTCCATGCGCAGTTTCTTCTCTTGCTCCAGGGACCCTTCCAGCTAAAAAGAACAAGACCCTCAGCTCACAACCGGTCAGGTCTAACTCCATACCTGTCCTGTTCTTGCTGGATGGCCATGTGCTCACATCATCCACTTGCTGCTCCAGCTTGGTCTTGGCTTTGGTCAGCGTATTGACTTTGTCCTCTTCTGCCTGCAGGTCATCCAGTGTCTGCTGATGGGCCTCTTGGAGGGCTTTCTTCTCTTTTGTCAGCTTCACAATGGTCTCGTCCAGGGCTGCCATCTCCTCTGTCAGGTTTTTCACCTTTGGGAAGAAGGGAGCAAGTGCAGATTTTAAAAAAAAATTGTTTAACACTTTGCACTGTATAAAAGCCAGAGGTCTTTTCTGGGAGAGTGACAGGTTCTGCCTCATACCTTGTTTTCGGTGGCATGTTTTTCCTTTTCAACCTTGGCCAGTGTTAACTCAAGGTCATCAATGTCTTTCTTCAGCTCTGAACATTCATCCTCCAGTTTCCTCTTCTTGGCTGTCAGCTCAGCATTAATTTCTTCCTCATCCTCAGCCCTCTCAGTCACCTCTTTAACTTTAGCTTCCAGCTGGATTTTGGTTTTGATGAGCTGGTCACATCTTTCCTCAGCATCAGCCAAAGCATCCGCTTCCTGGTAGGGAGACACAGATTATCTTGGTTTATTTTCTGAACTTCTCATGCAAGCATGTTTTAAACTCTGCCCTGAATTTGGCTTCTCCTCAAATAGCATATGCTGGTTTCAGCTGATTACCACATCATCTTACTCTTTGGTGGGCTTTCAGTACAATGATGTTTTATTGTCCTAAATGAGTTTCGAAGTTAAATATCTTATAAGAAAGTCCAATGAAATGTTTATTTTTTTATCCATATACTAGACAAAATAGATATCACAGGGTTGACATTTTCTAAGGGAATGTTTAAATAACTGGGTAGTTAAGTACAGGGCTCCATTTTTAGTTGGTAATTTAAGTAATTTAATGAGTGGGCTAAGATGACTTTGTAAAGTAACATTTAAATATCAAACACTTCTGTAAATATTTTTAAATAGTACTGTATTTTGTGAAGTGCTCTGTGCCTACAATGTTCATAGGATTGTGGTGGTAAGATTATTAATATTTAAGTTCGAGAAGTCTGGCTAAGAAGATATCCTTACTAAAAGAATATTCCTTTCAACTAAAAGCTACCAGTCCATGATTGTTTCCAACTTCCTGCTTCTCAGCGAAGGTGATACTGGGTGTGCCTCTCCTATAAGCTTCACCAAGAGCCAGTCTCTCCATATTGTCATGTTATTTACTGTTTGATTCCTTAGAACTGTTGCAGTTAGCAAGCTACTTAAATAAAGTGTCCCTCCCAAGGAAGAATACCTAGCTTTCTTAACAATGAAAAGAGTTTTTTTCCTCCTGACTTTATTTTTTTCTGATACAGTATACAGAAACATAGAATAATAGAATCATCTAGGTTGGAAGAGACCCTCAGGATCATTGAGTCTAACCATAATCTAAGTCTGGCACTAAATCACGTCCCTAAGAATTTGATCTGTATGTCTTTTAAATCCCTCCAGCAATGGTGACTCCACCACTGCCCTGGGCAGCCTGTTCCAATGCCCAACAGTCCTTTCTGTGAAGAAACCTTTCCCAATATCGAACCTCAACCTTCCCTGGTGCAACCTGAGACCATTTTCTCTCATCATATCACTTGCTACTTGGGAGCAGAAACCAACACCCTTCATGCTACAGCCTCCTTTCAGGCAGTTCAGAGATCAGAAGGTCTCCCCTCAGCTCCTGTTAGCCAGAACCCTCAATCTTAAATACTAGTAATTTTACCCACACAGGATGTGTCTTGTAGTGAAACTACCATACAGTGCATGGCAGAAAATCTGGATTAGAGACAAAAAAACTACAATGTTCAAAAGAAACAAAAACCTCTGCTTCTTTATAGATTTTATTTATGACCTCAATTCATACAAGTCTAGAGCATACCAAGCTCTTTTGTGTAATCAACACAGAGGGAAGAACTCCCTCAGATGGTGTGACTTTTTCTCAGAAAGAGAAACACTGTGTCTATATATACTTAGACTAAGCAGAAATTTGAAGCTGTATTTCCCAGTCAGTGAGTGAATGATTAACCACTAGTTATCAAAAAGTGGATGACTTTTCCTGTACCTGAATTCACAAGTACCACTTTCGACTCTGGCTTGCATTTACACTCCAAAATGAATTCATTGTTCTGCATCCTGGTGAGATGGAGATAACCCCTGAAGGACTCACCTGCTCAGAGGCAAGACTCTGCTCTGGGTATTTCATGTTGAGTAACTATATCTGCCTTCTTCTTCAGAAGGCAAGAGCACTGACTCCCACTCAGAACTCCATGCCTCCTTGTACTGGCAGTCAGAGTGCTCACCAGAGCACTGACAGACACTTGTTTCCTCGACTTCACATACATATGATTGATAATTCACCAAATATCTGACTTTTGGTCTTTTATTGTCTGACCTTCTGATGGCAATAAACTCACCGCCTGCACTTGCAGCTGCAAATCATTTTTCTCCTGCAGCAGTTTCACCATTTTCTCCTCCAACTCCTTCCTCTTTGCCTCAGACTTTGCAAGCTCTTCCTTCGTTTTCTCAAACTCTTGTTTCATGTTGGCCATCTCCTTCTCCGATTCTGCGCTCTTCAGCAAGGGCTTGATCTTGAAGAACAACTTCATCCAGGGCCAGTGCTTGACATTCATGAATGCACGGACATTGTACTGGATGCAGAAGATGGACTCCCTGAAGCATAATTAAAATGTACATTGAATATTTTCAGTATGACAAGTGTTAAACACTTTCCCCCAAGTACAGTGACATTAACTGAAGATGTACCTTCTCTCCACCATTCTCTGGTACTCCACTCTCATCAGGAAGCCCCTGCACCTGGCCTGTGTGCGGGTGATGAGCTGTGCCAGCTTCTCATCCCTCATCTCCTCCAGCAGTCCCAGCAGCCCAGCTTTGAAGAACACCTTGAGAAAGGGAAAGTTGCAGCACATCATTGTCAGGTAGAGCAAAGCACAGGCACACAGGGGTGAGAGAAGGGGGGTTTGTACCTTGGTGTGGCCAAATTTGTACTGGGTGTGGTCCACATCGATTGACCCAAGAAGCTTCTCAGAAGCCTTCTTGCTATCAATGAACTGTCCCTCTGGGATGGCGCTGGCATTAAGCACCTTGTACCTGTGAAAATAGAAAGAGAGGGATGAGATTATTTTTCCCCAGCCAACATGCTCAAACTACTGAACACTGCCAGCTCATAAACGGCTGTTGTTGAAAAGAGTCCAGCTTGAATGAACCTACATGAGTGAACGAACATTACTTTTAATGATGCAGAGAATTGCAGTGCTCTTACCTCTGTTTAAAGTCAGCATAGAGGACTCTGCTGGGGAAACCTTTCCTGCAGATTCTGATGCCTTCCAGCACGCCGTTACAGCGCAGCTGGTGAAGTACCAGTTCATGCTCCATGGCACCTACCGATTCAGAGCATAAGTGAATACCATAGTTTGCAGTGCAGAGGGGAATGGTTTTATCAAAGGAAGTTCTTTTTCTGCTTGAGCATCTTACCAGGTGTTTTCGTTTCATTTGGGATGATGCAACGGACAAAATGGGGGTGAGTGCTCCGTAGATTGGTCATCAGCTTGTTTAAGTTCTCCTAGAGGGATCAGGGAGTAATGTGAGTTTTCTGCCTCCAGTGACTGATGCATCAAACCTATGGTAAGAACTTTATGATTCTCAAAATAAGCTGGGTTTCAGAACACTGAGGTAAAGCCATATTAACCAAATATTTCTATTATTTGAAGATACTGAACACTATTTTTAAAGACTGAAATACTTCTAGGTTGCTATTGGGTCAGTGAAAACATATAAAAATTCACACTTTCACACAAAGTAAGTAACTTACAGGTTTTTCATGTTTTGCTTTCTAATGTCAATGTACTTAAGTTGAAGAAAGTGTTGATGTTTTTTTCAAATAAGACACATATCTCCTTGGAGAATGTTTATAAGGAGACTCTCAATTCCCCAACATATCAACCTCACAGAAATGCAGGAATGCTAAAATTATAGTGCTAGTCTGACCCAAAGACATAAAATGATCTGATTAATATCCTATTTTTAAAAAAGGCATTAGATTTCCATGATCATGGAAGACTGTATGCTTAGTGTTGAACATGACATGTTAGCAATATCAAAATTTATCCTGGAAAACATGATGTGGAATTTGCAAAGAATTTTACTACTGTCACAACAAAACAAAGTAGCCTTTTCAAAATTAATATTAGCTGTCCCCATTTCTTAATATTACAAAGAGATAACAAACACTGTGCTGTACCCGGAAAAGAGCTGAGACAGTCTGGAAAGAAGAACCCTTCTTCTTGCCACCCTTTTTGCCACCACCACCAGCCTCTGAAAATGAATGAACACCAGAAAAAAGTATTAAAATATGGACGTTACATATTGGGCACTACAGAATAAATCTGACTTTAAATGTTTAGTATTTACTGCTTTAATTCTGTGTCAACATTGTCCCACACTGAAACTACAATTTTCACAGAGCTGACCTGCATCTGCTCCACCATAGTTTGCAAAGAGTAAGGCCAATGTCTTCACAGACGATTTCTGGTACAACCCAATGACAGTTTCATTCAGGGGGTCCTTGTTCTTCTCCAGCCAGCCAGAGATGTTGTAGTCCACCGTGCCAGCGTAGTGCACCAGGGAGAAGTGAGCCTCAGCCTTGCCTTTGGCAGGTTTGGGCTTCTGGAAGTTGCTGGACTTGCCCAGATGTTGGTCATAGAGCTTGTTCTTGAAAGAGGTGTCAGTTGCCTTGGGGAACATGCACTCCTCTTCCAGGATGGAGAAGATGCCCATGGGCTGGAAGACATTACAGCAGACAAGAGGGAGAAACAGATGAGAAAGGAGACATCACTTGGTTGGAACATTGCTGGAGTCAGAAGAGAAAGCTGTTCCCATGCACTTCATGGCAATAAGTCAGAGAAAACAGACTAAGGATAAACTTTTTTCAGTGTTGCTATTTCATTTGAACTTATGTAAATGCCTTTGCTGACAAAAAAAATTGCAAGTACGACAATGCAAAATAATATCTGAGAGGACAGATGGAGATATAAATCTTCTTTACTGATAGGTACCTAGTGAACATAACTATCTTTTATGTAACTGCATTTTATAATGTGGAAATGAATGGTCTCACCAAAACTCCTGGTATTGGAGTATGATCTCCAAAAGCACTTCCACCCTGTTGTCACTTTCAGCAGCATGTATTTGAAAAAGCTAGAATATTCTCAGATGCTTTTTATGTATGCCTCTTGGCAAGTATGGAAGGTCCAACAAATAAAACACTTGAACGAGAAGGATACCTTCTCAATGAGCTCAATGCAGGCAGCCAGGTCCATCCCAAAGTCAATGAATGTCCATTCAATTCCCTCCTTCTTGTACTCCTCCTGCTCCAGCACGAACATGTGGTGGTTGAAGAACTGTTGCAGTTTCTCATTGGTGAAGTTGATGCACAGCTGCTCAAAGCTGTTGAACTGCCAGATATAAAAAGACATGCAACGCTCAGCAATAACAGCAAGGTGTTTTCTTGTACAATCCTAATTCATCATGGTTGATACTTAAAATGTAAGGCCTCTTCCTGTGTAGTTTTGCTTTGCTATCTCTCTAGGATAGGCTTTGTATTTAGAAAAGAGAGACTGTTTCAAATTCTCTGTAATTAGGAGATTAGTTTTCTATATTATTATTTTTTGCAGGATTTAAAAATATTATTCCAAAAGCCCTGCAAATAAGTGTAGGAACATTAAAAATGTGTCTTAACATTTCCTTTACTCTCTATTATCCTTTTATGAAAATGCTAGAAAAGTGCTTCCTTACATCAAAGATCTCAAAGCCAGCAATGTCCAGGACACCAATGAAGTACTGTCTGGGCTGCTTGGTATCCAGCTGTTGGTTGATACGAACAACCATCCACAAGAACATCTTCTCATAGACAGCCTTTGCCAGAGCACCTACTGAATTGTTCACCTAAAGCAAGGAGAAAGGTTATGAGGTTGCTATAAACTGCAGAGGAGAATCAGCAGGAACCAAAAAAGCATGTTCCAGGTTACTACATCTTTCCTACCTGCTGCACAGTTTGACCCTTGGTCACATATTCATTCCCAACCTTGACTCGGGGGTAGCAGAGGGCCTTGAGCAGGTCTGCTGAGTTCAGACCCATCAGGTAGGCAGCCTTGTCAGCAACTAAACACCAGAAAAGATCGAGAGAGGAATAAATATTGGACAATTCCTAAAAATTTGGTTTTGAAGGACTGTCTCAAAAGTAACAGCAGCACTATTAGAGAGTTGCTGAAAAATGTCCAAGTCAAATCTACAAAGCTATTCTCTCTTCAGGATTCAGAGTTTGCAACACATTTTGAGCTTCGGTTTCTACAAAATATTCAAGAGAACTCATTGCTTTCAATCCCTTTTCAGTTAAGAGTATGGGACTTCACATTTCCTAGTTGTACAGGAAGAGGATTCATCACTTAAAGAGCCAGAGGCATGGATTGTACTGCCCGCTGTGACAGAGACTAATCAAATACACATCTCACTTCAGAGTTCCTCCCAAGAGGTCAGGGTGAACAGGAACACAGTCTCCCATCCTGTTAGGGCTGAACTCTTCACTACTCCACAATACAGGAGAGATTGCAACATGTATTCCAACAAAAGTATAACTAATAATGTTACAAGACTTGCCATCCATGCCTTCTGACGTCCGGGCAGTGTACCATTTTAGTAAATATTTACAGAGTAAAGTTACATGTATCATTAAATCAGTTACATGTCTCAACTGTAATCTAGCAATTGAACGAATATTTTCTTAGTTTGCACATCCAAAGCCTGAAAGTCCTTCTTTTGGTGACAAAGAAAATAACTTTTGGATAGTTTCCTGAATCTGCTGGTACCTTCTGTGCCATCAGGCTCTGCCTGCTCCTCTCGTTGTTTCTGCTTGAACTTCAGATTCCCATAGTGCATGACGGCCCCTGTCAGCTTGTAGATGGCAGTCTTTTCATCAGCAGTGAAGCCCAGGATGTCAATGGCACTCTGGCAAAAGAAACAGTAAAGTAAATGAATACGTACCAGGGCTCCTAACAACCATATGACCTGTTTGGTAAATTACTTACATCTGTAGCCATCAGTTCCTCCTGGTCATCAATGCTGGGAACAGTGATTTCACCTTGACTCACAAAGTGAAAATCATAAGGGTTGGTGGTGATGAGAAGCATGTCTGAAAGCAATAAAAGGGAAAAAACAAGCTCACTTTAGCTTTTCAGGTGACACAATGAGCTATTGTCCAGTGATATTCCTTCAGGAAACTTAGTGATCTTCCTACCAATTAGCTCTGGCTTCTTGTTGGAGGTGATCTGATAAAATATATGGTAGCTTCTTTCCGCCTTGAGCTGGAAAGTGACTCTGGACTTCTCCAGCAGATCTGGCAAGGACAGTAGGACAGAGTTAGCACAAGAACTGGGGAGGATTAGAAGGAATGGGATCAGGCCAGGAGAATCTCTTACAAGTTTCAATGTCTGCAGAAGCCAGTTTGCCTGTGGCTCCAAAGTGGATTCTGATGAATTTGCCCTGTTAAGGGGGAAAATGTTTTCAGCCTGATTGCATTTCATTGCTATCTCCTTATGTGAGAATACCAGTAGCCCATCACTGCTGTTATAACTAGGAGGGGTTTTGTCTAAAGCAACAACTTACAAAGCGTGAGGAGTTGTCGTTCCTCACAGTCTTGGCATTTCCAAAGGCCTCCAGCAGTGGGTTAGCGCTGATGATTTGATCCTCAAGCGTTCCCTGCAGGACGATAATTACTCAATTACAATGTTTAGTTGACATGGTAATTATATGTTGAGCATGCAGTCTGTGCTTCCTGACTCACCTGCATTTTGCCTGACTGCTGCTCCTCCTTCTTCTTCTCCCCACTGGCTGCAATTGTTGCAAAGTACTGGATGACACGCTTGGTGTTCACAGTCTTCCCTGCACCGGATTCTCCACTGTCAAAGCAAAGAGAGAAGCAGAGAGCGTGTGGTCAGGCAGGAGATTCCCTGGCACCGGGCAGCCCTGCGGGGACCCAGCAGGGAGTGTACGTACGTGATCAGGATCGACTGGTTCTCGCGATCTGTGAAAAGACAGAGATAAGAAAGCTTTTCCAAGTGCTCATGAATAACAAAGAACTCAAAAACTAGGAAAAAAATATGAACTGAAGCTTTCAGAGCATGCTGGGACTGAAGACAGTGAAAAGCCCTGGGAATTCTCAGTGGGTACTTCGATGCTTCCAGCAGTACTTCAGGTATTATCAATTGGATCAGTAAAGACATTAGAGTAGCTTTTGTAGCATTATGCCTTTCAATATATTGTCTTCTCAACAGGCTACTTATTTCTTCTTTATTAGTCTTAACTAATACGTAATTAAAATATTGAGGTTGGGTTTTGACAAAAGATAAATTCTTCGTAAGTTAAAATTTTCTTGAGTAAGCTTACAGAACTTTGGAGGTATCAAGAACAACAGCATATCTGACCAACTTCTCTCACTGCTTTTATCTCATTTTTTTAATCGCTATATATACAGAAATTACATACTCCTGAAATCATACATAGGCAAGGTAAATATTTCATTTTTATATTATGCATCTATTTCCCAGCTTGCAGTCAAAGAACAGGAAAAGATCTAAAATCTTGCACATCTTTGATTTCAGTGGCCAACATGGGGAAGAGAAAATAAGAGGTGAAAGAAAGTAGAGAAAGGAGAAAGGACTGTTTTAAAGACATTCACTTTCAATACTAAAACATTTATTTTTTCCCTTCATGTTTTCTGAGGTTTACTTTTCACTATGAGATCATACACAGATCATTAAAGGCTGTATGTACTTTAGACCATGCGGTCACCTTTTCCATCATGAATGCCATTTTTCTAATAATCAAAGAAATTATGTTCCTGTTCAATGCAAACATACCCTGTTTTACTTGTTAGCAGTGACACTTACAAATTTGAATTGAACGTATAGACATCATTTAAAGGGTATATGTGATATAATTTTACTCTTCAGTCACCAACTGAGACCAGTTTAGTGATTAAGGTACATCAGTCTATGCACATGTGTAAGATCACATTACAGTCAGGAAAGTCTACACCAGAAATAGGTCTCTTCTTTACCATGAATTTACTCCTTCTATATTATTTTCATTAAGTCCAGGTCTTTATTGATTCTAGTGTGGTAACAGACACTCAGTTCACACAGACCATTACAGTCAAGTGCATTAATCTTCCATTCCATGCATACAATATTTTAACTGTTGCACACACAATATTTCCAGATAATCCTCTCTATTTCCCCCTGCAGATAACTCATTATAAGAGTAGTTCAAAGAAAAATCAAGCAACTCACCATTTAACATGAACTGATAGGCATTGTCAGAGATGGAGAAGATGTGTGGAGGAGCCTCCTGGCGCTTCTTGCCTCTGTAGGCCAACACCACCTCCGGGTTGTACACCGGCAGCCACTTGTAGGGGTTGACAGTGACGCAGAAGAGACCCGAGTAGGTCTGTGAGGAAGGGACATAGCACGTTGCCTTCCCCTGAGCCTGGCAGAGCAGTTCTCCCAGCTCCCCAAAGGAAGACTGCTGCTGGTACTTACGTAGATCATCCAGGCTGCATAACGCTCTTTGAGGTTGTACAGCACAGCGGGTTCGTGGAGGTGGGTCATCATGGCCATGTCCTCGATTTTATCATACTTGGGAGGGTTCATGGAGAAGACTTGATCGTCCTTGACGGTCAGAGTCTGTCAATGGAAACGAAAGATCCATGTATATTAGCTAAAATCTCAGAGTGGGAATCAAATGCAGATCTGAAGCTTGCATTTTCCTCACCTCTCCAGCTTCGGTCTTGACAGTGACCTTCCCTGATTCCCTACTCTGGATTGTCCCTTTCACAAAGGATTCCTTAGGATGCACCACAAAGACAGATGACTTGGCATCAAAAGGCTTGTTCTGGGCCTCGATTCTCTCCTTTTCTGACTTTCGGAGGTAAGGAGCTGCCTCCCCAAAAACAGCCATCTCAGAGTCTGAAGAGGCCATGTCTGCACTTTATTGAAAGCACGTCAGCAGAGGGATCTGGTGGGGGAAAAAATGGTTGTTCATCACTGAACAAGAATATAATCTATGTAAGTGAGAAAACTCATTTAGCTAGTAAAGAGCCAGCTAGTCTTCCAGAAGCAACCACTGAAATCCACTTTGATTTTAACTTAAAGCTACCTTAACTCCCACTCCTGGCTGAGACTCAGTCTTCTAAAGCACTTGTATACCATAAAAAAGCCTTGTATACCATAAATAAAATATCTTCTTTATATTAATTACAGTTTGGCAACTCACCTTGATGAATTCTGTCTAGATTTGAGGTCTTTACCTAAATGAATCTACAGACAGATAAAATCATTCTGTTCAAGTCCTTAATTATGAGTGATGAATCTTTGAGTACTTTCTTGTTAAAAGTATTAACTTGTGTGTTAAAAATGAAAAATTACTTCACTTTTTAGATCTTCCTTATTTTCAACAGTCTAGCCTAAGCAAAAGCCAGCAGAATTATAGGAGAGAACTCATGCAGTGGTATCAAAGTCCAGCCTTAAACTGTAGTCTAGGAGTGCATTATTCAGGCTGTTACCTTTGAAGAAAGGCTTCTGTCCTGGGAACTGGTCAACCCTGTAAAATAAGAACAGCAGTTGTTTCCTATTGCTTCATGGAATACCAGAGGCAAATTATAGACTGAAGATACAGATATGCGTTGAAATTATATTGAATATTTTTGTTCACATGGGCACTTGCTCATGGAAATAGCTGCCAGAGGCACGAGAAATAGAATGGAATATTGCAAGGGCATTGTCCGCTTTCTTCAGGCTCACAAAATGCATGCACTTACCTTGAATCCTTCTGTGGAGACAGGCCAGCGTTGTCCCTGGGAGATTTTATAGTGTCTCGTCTGCAGATGCTGCAGATGCTCCCCCTTTCTTCGGTCATAACATTTCTGGCAAACCTTCTTTGGCAAAACATTGTCTGGCAAACTAAGGACATAATTGTCATTTGATTTGAATGATATAATTAGAACATTTTATATATCTTACTAACTGTGTGAATATATCTATAAATAATTTGTCAAGAGTGTCAAGGAGAGAATCTAGACTACTCAAGGCACTTAGAGAACTTGGATGCAGGGACTTATGGTTCCTATTGCTGGCTTTCTCAGTGATTTGCTGCTTGACCCATGGTAGTTTGCTTGGTATGTTTATGTCACAACTTTTCAACCATGCAATGGGGTTGATAACATATATGATGCTTTAGAATCATGCATTGAGAGGAAGAGAAAAAGTATGTCAAAAAACAGCAAATAATTGTTGTTAAGAGTCAACTTCCAGTGATATTTTCTAAAAAGTAAAAATTCAAGATGTATTACAGCTGAGTTTTCTGTACATAGGGCACTCTCAATAACTGGGTGGGTATGAAATACAGTGAGTTGGAAATCTGAACCCAAGTAATGGGAGGCTCTACATTGAAACTGAGCTCTTGAATAGCTTTCTGAGCTGACTTCTGAGGTATCAAATTAAAATATACCCTTGTGTATGCACAGATTTCTTTTTGCATATTTTATTTAAAAAGTGAGGCCCCAAGAAACTCTGCTTTCTTACTGATCACACTCCTATACTTCTTACTTGCATTTGATGTATCCTTGTTCCTATAATTGGCTGCATAAATAACCAGTTCCCTCTGTCAAATCTGAAGCTCCATAGGCTCCCATGGCCCCTCCTACCCACAACTCCCCAAATGCACATGCCTTACCCTGCTATGCCTGTACACACAATCACACATATCACCTCATTCTACATTTCCAGATACTATGTATTCTGATGAAACCTCAGTCTAGAACTGCTGTGCCATCAAAATATTCAATGTTTACACATTTACAGTCCCAGAAAAATCTAACAATACAGTATTGGTACGAGAGCATTAGAGGTTGTAGGCAGTCTTGTGTAATACTGATGGTATGGGAAAATGAGATTTTCTGGTAGCCCAGGACACTAACTGATCTAGTTAGTGATGCCCAGCAAGGAGCAGCATCTTGCCTAAGGGAACGTGGAGCAGCGCTTCTCTAAAACTCTCCTGACTCCCTGTAGTTTGTATTTATAGAAGTCCTGAGCAGGACACGATGTCTGGATATTAAACAGCTCATGGTGGATTTTTAATTGCTTCATTTGTCCAAACACTTTCCAAACCCATTAACTGTTCTCTGAACGTATGGCAAGTTACTGTGATCCTCTGCTGCGGCTAACATAGAAAGCTCCCTCCAGTTCAATTCACTTTGTTATTGTCTTTGACTGAATGTTACAAATATATATCTTCTTTGCACTTCATCCAAATTTTCATATAAAGTCACATATTTGAGGAAGTACAAATAAACGGCAGAGAGCATCTCCCAGGTATCAAGGCAGACTATGCTAACTCACAGTACATATTTATACTGCAGCAGGATATTTTTCTTGTAGTATTTTCAAGGGAAATTATTTCCAAACACTAAGGCTCCTATCACTTCAGAACTCCACCACAGGCTCCTATATAACATCAGCAGATAAATTTCCTTGGTGCTCTGCCTAATAGTTTCCTTAATTGCTCTCCGCATCCATCCGAGATGCTGAGGGAAGCATATAAGAGCCTGATCCCCTTGGAGAGCAAATCAGCTGTGTAAAGGAGAACAGCTCCAGCAGAAGACAATGACAGTGATGTGTCACCAGAGAGCCAGCAGCCAGGGTGTCAGCATGCTAGTGGCCTGTGTGGGAGATGAGCATCTGGAGGTTCTAATAGTGTTTGCATCTGTTGTCCTGAGGAGATCCCCTGCTCACCCTGTGGAGGTCTACTAGGGACAGACCTTCTGCTCCATGTGGCTTGTCACAAAGTACTGGGAAAGTTAGAAACATAAAATCCTTTAAAATGGAAAAGACCTTCAAGATCATCAGGTCCAACCATTTACCTAACAATACCAAGTCTACCACTACACCAGGTTCCTAAGAACATAATCTACCCATCTTTTAAACACCTCCAGGGATGGTGACTCAACCACTGCCCTGGGCAGCCTGCTACAATGCTTGACAACCCTTTCCAGGAAGAAGTGTGTTGAAACCTGGAATTCAAGACAACTAAAGCACGTAGAAGCTGGAGATAGGAGCTCTTTCTGTAGACCCTTTTCTTGGGTGTATGGCAGATTCATTGGTAAATTCATCGAGAATTCAGCTGTTAAATTTAGTTTTATTTCCTCAGACTCTTTGTCAAGACATTACTTCCTTTAATACAGAATACTTTCAAAACATTCTATAACTGGAATAGTTAGCTCAGGATATACCAATGTCCCTCTAGCTCAGGAGTTCACAGATCTGAGATCCTCTGCAGTGGGGAAGAAGTTTTGTTGGAACATATGCACTGTATCTATTTTAAACTTTCTCTCCAAGACGGACCTTTATGGCCACATTGGAGCAGTGTTTCCCCCACAATTAGTCAGTACTTGTCAGCTGACAAGCAGCCCAACTCCACAGTTTGTCAGCACAAAAGGCTATCGTTCTGCAGCTATGGCAATAAATATCCAAGAAGAAGGAATCTTTGGTTTCCCTCCCCTTGCTGTGCTATTTGTGCCCTAGTAATTTTTCATAATTTATGGTCTTCTCAAGTGAATAGTACTGCTAGTTCAGCATGAAAGAAAACCTGAGAATGTGACTTTTTTCTGCGTGCTCTATCTAGATGTGGTGTATCTTGTTTCAGCTACCACATTGCTGTAGTTCTTATATTTTACAAGTTAAAGAATTCTGAAAAAAACAGTCTCATAATAGGTCCATAAAAATAACATGAATTAAAGGGTCTTTACAGTGTTTCTTAAATTAACAGTAAATTATTTACCAGTTTTGAAAAATCAGTGTTATTACATACCTTCTAATGTATTCCCCAAACTAACTTTGTTGTTCAAGGAAGCAAGTAAACAGAATCCTAAAATGATAATTCTTTCCAATGGGGAAAAAAAGGAAGCTTTTAATAGATAAAAATAATATCTCAGATATTAACACTTCTACACAATTCTGCTAGGTATTACGGGGCAAAGTGGGACATATACACCCTCTCAGAAATTATAGCACCTTTTCCAGGTAGGATCAGTAGCTGACTATGAAATGTAAACATAAAAATAGACATGACAATCATCACAGTTTCAGTTGTAAGAAAGCTATAGATACGCTTGATAATTTTCTATAAAAGTGCATATGACACCAGCCATACCTGGACAATCCCTGACAGATGCTTGTTGAAAACAGATCCTTAAAAGTATAGGCTAAAGGAGGCCATGCAATATGATAGATACTCTGTTGGACCATACAGTTTTTCTCGTGCAAATATTTCCTTAATATTTACTCCAAATCCTTTTTACTTCAAACTAAACAGTTATGATACTGGCCATATAAACCCAAATGTCTCTTAACACAAACCTTTATAATTTGACAAAATTCTTTTTAGACTCCCACACCCAGTCATTACTTTTCTTGTGTTTGGACTTAAAAAAATGAAGCCGCTTCCATACCTTTTCCTAAGTCATATTCTTTATATTTATCATTCCAGTTCCTCTCATTGTTCTACAGAAAGATTATTCTTGCCTCAGAAGAGGTCTACAAAATGTGCTCTACTCAAATTAAGGTAGAATATCACTAAGATAACCTATTTCTGAGAAAGCAAACATACACATCGTGTACCATAGAAAGAGTACTTACACTAAAACTTGCGATAACTACATTTACCATCGTTAGAACAGTTTCACATTGTGGAGCATGTATAAGCTTGTACCCCAAATTCCTTTTCTCAATGGCTCAGATGACAAACTCAAGACATTTCCCTGTCACATTTCCCAAGGTATTTTGTTTCTTTTCATTACATTTCCCTCTAAAAAGTAGAGATATTCTGCTCAGCTTTCCAGAGCTACTTTTAAGTCTGGGCCCACACTCCCCTGGCAAAGTGCTTCAGTGCCCCCCTTGATGACCCCACCCACTTCCAGGCCTTTCTTGATCCATTCCACCTGTCTCAGTTCTTCCCCAGCGGTGAACACATGAGACTGGCTGACCCACCTGCTTGGATTTTAACCTTTCTGGTGTGATTCAAGCATCTTACTGGGCCAGGAAGTTTCAGCAGCTTCAAAAGCACGCATTCTTAAGCCAGGCCCAGTTTCCAGCCACTCAGAGGGTTCACCTGGGCGGCTCCATGCTGCCACCCGCTGGCAATGGCTGCCTTGAGCAGCGGGCCTGCTCAGCTGCTGCCTGCTGAGCTCCCGTGACTGACAGGAGCCGGCTGGAGCCCCAGCCGAGAAGAAAGCTGATGGGGCCTGTGCCCTTAGAGCAAGAGCCAAAATGGCGAGGCGACAGCCACAGCCACTGTCCCAACTGATGTCTCTGGGCCTTGGTTTCCTCTGCCTGATTGCCTGTGGTGACAGCACCAGGCAGTGACACCGACTCTCCAAAGGGCCAGTGCAGGGAGGCTGCAGCCAGAGCTGGGTCTCCATAACCACCAAGTGACAGCCACCGGCCTGGCCAGGGCTTCTCCTGCAGCCCTGGGACTCCTTGGCCCTCGATGGACCTCTGGTGGACAGCCCGGCTGCCTTCCCTCAGTGAGTGCAGTGAGAGCACAGCCGGACAAAAGGGACGTGGCCTTCTGCGATGCTGCTGAACCTCAGAGCACGCCCAGCCCCGTCTTCATCCTCACCCAGACAGGGATTCAAGGAGATGGAATTGCGAATTTGTGCTTCTGATTTTTAACACTGCAGCTGAGAAAGGAGCTGTGCTGCAGCAAGTGTCTCTGGGATAAGAATAGCATCTGCCGTCTTAGGACACAACACAGTTGTCCAGCTCCTACATGGCAACACGTTGCACTGACATATAGAAGGCAACCTACCCCCCAAAGAATGTCTTGGAGTGCTATTAGTGGAAGCACGTCATCTACACAAACAGGCTTGACCCCGCGCAGGAGTCTTGCATGAGTGGGACTATTTTGAGCTTTTGGCAGTGAGGATGAAGGGAGACAACTGATGAGCTGCTCCTCCTGACAGGCACAACCTCCAAATCTCTCTGTGGCCTTTTCTTCTCCTCTGGGAGTGACTCTGCTGAAGGCTGATGGGCAATCTGGTGGGACCTCAGAGCCCAGAAGGCAGGGCCAGGAGGGAGCTGTGAATTTTCTGGGGACATTAGTCCAAGTCTCAGTCCCATCAGCACAGCCCAGCCGTGTCCTGCCTGAGGGTGTGCACCTGTCCCTGAGCTTAGGGTGCATGGCTGCTGCTTTATTTTCAATGCCATCCTGGAGAGCCAGAGAGATACCAGTGGGTGTGTGACTCTGTGCAAGTGAAACACACAGGAGGCTGGAGGAAGAAACAGTTGACTTTGCAACCCAGAGTCTAAAGAAGGCTGGTGTAAGTCAGAACAGACACATTTATAGCTACGGTGCAAGAGCTGCCTGTCCTTTCCCACCAATGCCATTTGTGACAGATCTTTTGTACATGTGTGGACTGTCTCAAGCTTTCAACATCAACACGTACCCCAGCCTCTGCTCCTGAGTCTGCTTGTTGTTTCCTTCTAGTGCCAGAAGTACCTCAATCCTCAGGTGCTGCTCATGTGTTTCTCATTCACTCTTCACTGGTCTGCATCAAGGGCTCCTGCAGCCTGGACTCAGGTGGGCTGTGAACACTTCAGACAGGAGCAGAACTGCAACAGTGAGTGCAATTGTGTAAGCTGATATTGCTGAAAGGAGATCCAAATTAACTTAATAGCTCTCAGTTACCACTAACCTGTGTTTGCATCACTGTATACACGGTCCTGCAGTCTTTGAGGTTTCTGAGAAAATTGTCCAAAGCTGTTTGGTCTCCCTGAAAATAAAAGACAGAAGTTACTTGGAAGCTGAGAGCTGTCCACATCTGTGGGTTTAACATACCTTGGCACTATCTGTGCGTCTTTCACCTGAACTAGAGTCAGGGTGTAATGCATCAGAATAATCCAGCTGAAATGGCTGATAGAGGCCCTGAGACCGTGCCCACTGTTACTCTGCTGTTCTGATCAGAGTTTGAACAAAGGAAAAAGTGTTTGACATTTTCCCATTTCCTTCTTCCCAAAAATATATTGTCTCTTTAACCTGCAGATAGGCTAAAAGCAAGGTATGGGTATGTGAGGAAGGAATGGAGGGGTACACCCATCAGTTGTCTTCTTTTTCTTGCCTGAGGCAATGCCACATGCAGCCTGTTGTGTGCGAGGTGACGAGGCTGACCTTTGAGGTGGCGTGCTGAGGAGATGAGTTGGTGCCACACAGTGTGCAACAAATGGGCCCCAAGGGTCAGTCCTTCCAGTGTGTGGCCCCAGGCAAGACTGCATTTTGTCCACTGCAGAGAAACCAGGAGCAGGTGGTGGCATCTGAGGAAATGCAGGGTAAGAGAGATGGCATGATTTAGGGGCACTGTTGATGTGCCGTTGCAATGCTCTGTGTGCCAAAAATTGTCTCTGCCAAGGAACTGCTGGTCCCTCATGGACTTGCTCAGGGACTGTTCAGGGTTTGTGACTGCCAGCATCTCAAACAAAAGCAGGGAAATGAAGAAGGAAAGTGATCACCCTCTCTTCCCTCTCAGATGGGAAGTAATTTGGGTGAAAGGACAATGGGAGAAGTATTAAGAATATGTGAGGGCAGGAGCAGGACAAGGATCTGCTGGAGATGAAAGGGAGCACAGACTGGACTCTCAGTAGTCTCCACAGGAATGTCCAGCCTCTGAGTTTACAGGTCCTCAGTTCAGAGGTTGCATTAGCTTCTCCCTTCTCCTAGCTGGGAAAAGTAAGAAATCTTGTCCTGCAATGTAATACCCCAAGCTTGATCAGAAAAACAAACAAACAAAAATCAACAACAAGCAAAGAAGGCACTGATCGTAGTGTGTATGCAGAGGAATCTACAGTCTTTATTCTCTAGACATTGAGACACTCACTGAGGTGGGTACAAAGACTAATTACAGAAGAAAGTGACCAAGAGCTTCACATTTTGTGCATCCCTCAGGTCACTTTTTTGCCTCGTGACATTGTCACTCTTCTCCTTCTATCTTCCTATGAAACTCCCGGCTCTTCGCTCGGAGCTTGTTGACCTGCGACTCTGCAATGTCAGCCCGCTCCTCGGCTTCCTCCAGCTCGTGCTGGATCTTGCGGAACTTGGATAGGTTGACATTGGACAGTTCCTCCTGTGCAGGGAGAGGGAGTTGGTGGTGAGGAGCCCAGGTCAAGGGTTTTTTTCCTCCTGCATCTTGGCCTTGAGTGGCTGTGGGACTTCCCAGGGGAAGGCCCAGGGCTCCGTCCCCCACCCACCACTGCTTACACATAAGCCTCACACAGACCTCCTCATTCTCCTCCTTTTAGAAGACACATTGTAAACAGAACACAACAGGGTTTGAACATAATTCTGTCCTGGAATGTGGGAAGGAAACAAACTGGACAGCTGGATATCAGATTTTTTTAACTCTGGAAGTAAACCTTCAACTATCTCTGCAGACATAGAAATGAGGTTAGGAATTTCTAAGAGACAGTGAGTCCATGAGATCTCCTCAGTGTCCATCTCACAGATGCCCGTATCTGAGTTCAGAAGTCCTTGTCTGTACTGAACCATTTTCAAAGAAGCCATGCTCGGACATTCACTGTAGGACTTCCCTTAGTTCATTTCTGATTGCAGCATACCCAGAAAAAGGCACAGATTCCTTGCACAGTTCTAAATGCAGTGTACAATGTGGTGTGGGAGAGTACTTCTAAACACCTTCTCTGTCTGCTGAGACTTCCCTGGCAGTATCCAAAATGTGTAATTCCCTTTAGTAGGTAACCATATGCTGTATCAGAAGTATTTTTAATGCAACGTTATGTGTTCCTAGGCACAGAATTCTGGAGTTTTGGCAGGTCATTTATTTCAAAACTTCTCTGAATTGCAAGGGTTAACAAGCATCTTTTGCAAAGATAGTTATAGGAATTGCAGAATTCTGAAAGTATGTTCTTCTCAAAACTTCTTAATATATTACAGTTCCTTCCTACAGTCAGCTTTGTTGTTGTAATGCAAAAAAGGGTAGGTACACTTGCCCTCCTCATTACCCATCTTATTCACTCATTCATTTCATGCTCAAAGCCTAGGCTAATTTATAAACATTTCAAAGAACTCACACTTAATTAGTGACTAGTGATACTATCAAGTTTTCTAAGATTAATTTCCTCAGCAACCATGCTACACACCTAGAAAATTTTTTGCCAAGCACTCAGAGTGATACTTACAGCCTCTTCAGATTGTCTCTTGTAGGATTTCACCTTCATTTGGAGCTTGTCCACCAGATCCTGGAGCCTAAGAATATTCTTCCGGTCTTCCTCAGACTAAAGCAGTTGGCAAACAGGAAAGACAGTAAATTGGTTTCACGACCACATGAGTTGGGATTCCACTAGCCAATGAAGTGCAAAAACTTTTACTTCCTGTGAGAGGGTATGTCAGCCCGCAGAGGCCTCCTGCCTTACCTGGTAGGTCAGCTCCTTCACCCTCCTCTCGTACTTGCGCACACCCTTCACGGCTTCAGCGCTGCGCTTCTGCTCAGCATCAACCTCCCCTTCCAGCTCCCGCACCTGCAAGGACAAGCCCATGCTTGGAGCTTCCCTGATGGCTGCTTATGTGACATGTTCACTCATGTACAAAGAGCAGCCCTACGCACTCTGGCCTCCAGCTTCTGGATTTGCTTCTTGCCTCCCTTCAGGGCCAACTGCTCAGCCTCGTCCAGACGGTGCTGCAGGTCCTTCACCGTCTGGTCCAGGTTCTTCTTCATCCTCTCCAGGTGGGCGCTGGTGTCCTGCTCCTTCTTCAGCTCTTCTGCCATCATGGCTGCCTGATGAGAACAAAGGGTCAAGTCCATTTGGGGGCAGTTGAAAGGAGAATACATCCAGCATCAGCAATGAAAGGAGCCCCTGACTCACATCTGTGATGGCCTTCTTAGCCTTCTCTTCAGCATTGCGGGCTTCCTGGATCGTATCCTCCATTTCACTCTGAATTTGGGTAATGTCTGTTTCCAGCTTCTTCTTGGTGTTGATCAAGCTGGTGTTCTGTGCAAAGAGACAGTTCAAGACCTGTGTTCTGAGGCCTGCAATACCTAACCTACAGCCTGAGCCAAGTCTTTACTCTTCAAGCTTGTGATTCAAACTCTGGAACTCTCTTTAAAATGGTTGCTTACAAACTGACTGTGGGCTCAGGTGATGGGTGCTGAGCACACCTTTCCTTCTGGACAGCAGTAGAGAGGCCATTCTAGACCACTACCCTGCCCAATCCACTGTTATGCAGCTGCCCTCTGTGTTTGCTGTGTCAACACAGCTGCTTTTGGTACCACACCCTTACCTGGGTATGGAGGAGCTGCACACGTTCGGTGGCATCCAGAAGCTCCTGCTCAGCCAGTTTCCGCGAACGCTCCGTCTGCTCCAGAGCTGCCCGTAGCTCCTCAATTTCAGCCTGCAACAGGTTTGCTCTGCGCTCCACCATGGCCACCTGCTCCTTCAGGTCCTCCTGTGTCCTCAGAGCATCGTCCAAGTGTATCTGGGTATCCTGAGAAAAAGACAAGAGAAATTGGAAGGTACCAGTGTGTGCTTGCATGACAAAACTGTCAGAGATGTCTCCTCTCTTTCAGCAGCTTTGCTGAACAAACCTTGAGCACTCCTTGGGTGTTCCTCAGGTTCTTTTGTGCCTCTGCAGCCACGCGGTTGGCATGGCTCAGCTGGATCTCCATTTCATTCAGGTCTCCCTCCATCTTCTTCTTCAGCCGCAGGGCTTCATTCCTGCTCCTGATCTCAGCATCCAGGCTGCTCTGCAAGGACTCCACAATTCTGAGGTGGTTTCTCTTCAGCTGGTCAATCTCCTCATCTTTCTCTGCTATCTTCCTGTCAATCTCTGACTTCACCTGGTTGAGCTCAAGCTGGAGGCGCAGGATCTTCCCCTCTTCATGTTCCAGGGAGGCCTGGGCAAGTGGACACAAGCATTTGTAACATCGATAAAGCTACTGCTTGCTTTCCAGGTAGTTGCAGCACATTCCAGGAAATCTCAGTTGGCTGTGCCCCACCGCTGGAACAGAGGTGCAACAAGCAGGTTTTAGCCCTATTTCTCCATTCCTCCTATTTTTATGCAGACACCAGTGATTATGGGCCTGTACCTCAGCTTCCTCCAGAGCAGCCTGGATTTCAGATTTCTCCTGCTCAATCTGCTTCTTGACTTTCTCCAGCTCATGAATCGCCTTTCCTCCCTCTGCAATCTGCTCCGTGAGGTCGGAAATCTCCTCTGTGGGAACAACCACCAATGGCATGGTCAGGCACAGAGCACAACGGGAAGGGCCCTGTCGCACCAAGGTGACAGACATCCCTGCCCACCTGCAGGCACAGACCCATGTGCAGCGGTGCGTAGTGCTGGACAGGAGAAAGCCCTGCCAGGAGCAGAGGGATGGGCACTTACGCTGCAAGTTCTTGTTCTCCCGCTTCAGCGTTTCCAGGTGGTCCAAGGACTCCTCATAGGCATTCTTCATCTTAAAGAGCTCCGTGCTGAGAGATCGAGCCTCCTTCTGGGAGGCTTCCAGCTCAGCCTGTGTCTCTTCGTACTTCTGCTTCCATTCTGCCAGGATCTGAAGAGAAACCAGGTGTGAGTTTGGATGTGGCCATCAGGAGGGGATGCTCTGCCCAGGAACCCCACGTCTGGAGCCCAAAAGACCTTGTCAAAGTTCTTCTGCTTCTTATCCAGAGCTGCGCAGGCAGCATTTGATCTCTCCACATCAATCATCAGGTCCTCCACTTCATTCTGCAGCCTCTGCTTTGTCTTTTCCAGGGAGGCACATTTGGCATTCACAGCTTCAACGTGTTCCTCTGCCTCTTGCAGGCGCTGTGCCAGCTTCTTCCTGGGAGGTGGTAAGCACAGCTTATAATTGCGGAATAAAATAGGCTTTGTTTTTTTCTTTTTCACCACAGTACTGAAATGCTTGACAGTATTTTGTGCCATGCTCATGGTGCAGTGCATATTCCAGACAGTCATTTTTCTTCCCATTTCCTTTCCCCAGGGTCTAGCTGGCCCTCTGCCCTCTGTAAACACCACACATTGCCTTTCCCATGCATTCATAATCATGTAGCCTATTCTCCTTGTGATTTTCAAAACTACGCCATTTATAGCACTTATTTCTCTTCCATATAATTCCTCCCCAAGCAAGTTGTAGACTTTTGCCTTTCATTTTATCTGTTGTCTCTTCAAAATTCCATTCTAGGTTTCTGCCAACCTTCCCCGCCTTCCCCACGTACTTGGCCTCCTCCAGCTCCTCCGTGCGCTGAATAGCGTCAGTCTCGTATTTGGTTCTCCACTGGGCCACTTCGCTGTTGGCCTTGGACAGCGCACGCTGCAGCTCCCCCTTGGCTTCCTGCTCCTCCTCATATTGTTCCCGGAGCAAGTCACAGTCGTGGCGAGCAGACTGCAGGGCGTGGGCCAGGGCGTTCTTGGCCTGATGGTAAAAAGATTGCCATAAGTAGTAGGTGCATGCTGGGAAATTTTCTCTTAGTGGCACTTTGCTGTTGGAATATGTCCCAGAGAAATAGTAATTAACTGACTACATGAAAAAGAAATAAAAAACAAGGTCTCATATGCTGCCAAAATCCATGAGTCCTGCACTGACAGTGCCTAGATTGCATGACCTAATACAAGTTCTAAGCTTTTAATTAGATCGCCTTTTGAACTCTTGAACACTGCACCAAAAAAACCCAAAAGTATCTTCACCTTTATTTCTTCCTCAAGTTGCCGTTTCAGTTCTTCAATCTGCTGGGTGAAAGCCTGTTTCCCTCTAGACAGCTGAGAAATCAAAGCATCCTTTTCATCCACCTGGCGTGCAAATTCACCTAGAAACGTTTGCAATGAAGAAAATATTTTAATAGTGAAGAGAGTCATTTCAGGGATTCTTCCATTTCTAAACTAGAGGTGGAATTGCTGTACCAGATTCTGTCTGCAGACGAGCTCTTTGAGCACTGAGGTCGCTGATCATGCGCTGATTCTGTTCCTCCTTTGTTTTAATCTCATTCAGTTGGTCTTCCAGAGTGCGGCACATCTTCTCCAGGTTCGCCTAGGTGTCAATCACACATAAGAAAATTGACTTAATACCTTTATTCTGTCTTAGTTAAGGAAAATGGAAAATGTGTCAGAATGTGTGGTTTACATATCTGGGGAGTATGTGTACATGCCCACAATTCTGTATATTAGAGTTAAAGGAAAGAGTTATAACCTGATAATAGTTAATAAGATAATAATAAACACAAAGACTACATTGTTTTCAAATTTCTAATAAAAGTATATGTGTACCTTGGCTTTGGAGACAGACTCCATGTTACTGGCCAAGTCGTCAATCTCCATCTTCAGCTCGCTCTTCTCCTTCTCCAGCTTCTGCTTCACTCGCTGCAGGTTGTCGATCTGCTCCCCAAGCTCAGCTGTGCTGTCCGCGTGCTTCTTGCGCAGGGCGGCAGCCGTGGCTTCGTGCTGCAGCGTGGCCTCTTCCAGGTCGCGACGCATCTTCTGAAACTCTGCCTCACGCTTCTTGTTCATCTCAATCTGAGCTGCCGTAGCCCCTCCTGCTTCCTCCAGGCGCTCGCTGATCTCCTCTAGCTCCCTGGAGAGGTCAGCGCGATGCTTCTCGGCTTTTGCCCGAGAGGTTCGCTCGGCCTCAATTTCCTCCTCCAGTTCCTCAATACGGGCCTGTGGAACATTAGGGACCCTTCACACTCAGGTCTTCTCCTACCTGACCTGAGACTGGGAGAGAAAGGGAAAGGAACAGAGACTTGCCTGAAGCTCCTTGATCTTCTTCTGTAACTGGATGCCTAGAAGTTGCTCATCCTCGATCTTGCTCTGGATCTGGCTGATTTCAAAGTCTTTCCTGTGGGCAAATCAAACCATGTTAGAGATCAGGGAAAAAAGACAAGTGTGACCAGCCCAGCACTCAGGTGTCCCACAGCCACACTTACTTCTTCAGTTTCTCATCCAGCTGCTGCTTATCATTTTCCAAGTCCATTATGGTGTCTTGGGCCAGCTTCAGGTCTCCTTCCAGTTTTCTCTTAGCTCTCTCAAGGTCCATGCGCAGTTTCTTCTCTTGCTCCAGGGACCCTTCCAGCTAAAAAGAACAAGACCCTCAGCTCACAACCGGTCAGGTCTAACTCCATACCTGTCCTGTTCTTGATGGATGGCCGTGTGCTCACATCATCCACTTGCTGCTCCAGCTTGGTCTTGGCTTTGGTCAGTGTGTTGACTTTGTCCTCTTCTGCCTGCAGGTCATCCAGTGTCTGCTGATGGGCCTCTTGGAGGGCTTTCTTCTCTTTTGTCAGCTTCACAATGGTCTCGTCCAGAGCTGCCATCTCCTCTGTCAGGTTTTTCACCTTTGGGAAGAAGGGAGTAAGGGCAGATATAAAAAAATTCTTTAAAATTTCTTTCCTGGGATAGTGACTTCTTCTGCCTCATACCTTGTTTTCGGTGGCATGTTTTTCCTTTTCAACCTTGGCCAATGTTAACTCAAGGTCGTCAATGTCTTTCTTCAGCTCTGAACATTCATCCTCCAGTTTCCTTTTCTTGGCTGTCAGCTCAGCATTAATTTCTTCCTCATCCTCAGCCCTCTCAGTCACCTCTTTAACTTTGGCTTCCAGCTGGATTTTGGTTTTGATGAGCTGGTCACATCTTTCCTCAGCATCAGCCAAGGCATCCGCTTCCTGGTGGGAAAATAACTTTTTTAGGGATATGTTTTTTGAGGGAATATTGAGATGTTTCCTTCATAGTTTAAAGTCCTGGATAGCAATTTTGTAGTTAAAAACTTAGTGTATGTTCCAACAGAATTAAATATAATAGAGAATTGATTTTACATTGTTGGTTTTGAAGCAGCCAGTTTTGAAACATTTCATTTTAAAATGAAATAAAATGATTTTCAGTCTACATGAAGCTCCAGGTATTTACATATTTGTGCAAGGTATATAATCAAATATCATCCCATGATATCAAACATTAGAACAAAGTACATAAATTTGGGTTTAATCAAAAGAATGTCTCCCACATTTATGAAGTTCTGAGTGATAACCATATGCCATGATACATATAAATACTGAAGTCACAGTTATGCTTACATCATGGTTGTATTTCTCTTTTTTTCACTCTACTGCATTTTGGAGCAACAGTTTCTGATTTACATTTAGATCACAATGGCTCAAAATGCTCAGCATCCAGCAGCTTTGGCTTTTCTATGTGAGACCCTCGTCAGATCAGAAGAAAGAGAGTTGCTGAAAGAATTGTCTCTAGGCTTTTTTTGCAACAGATGTCCTATGTTATATTTTGTCTCAAGTTTCAGTCTAACACAAATAATATGAAAGAGAAATTATCATTTTAGCAGTGAGTGGATTTTTTCATCTTTTTACAGTTTAAGATTCTCTATAAAAGGGGGCACGTACATTTTCCTATATGCCACATACTCTGCATAGTATTACTTTGAAGATAGAGTCTTTTCTGTTCTGTGAATGATTTAATTTAGAAACCACAGCATTACAATACCACAGCTGTATCACATAATGTTATACAGTGATTCTGAGTAATTTAGGAGGGCAAGTGAGAATATTAAATCCTGTTTTCCCTGAGTTAGGTCAATATTATGACATGGTGATGTTGATTGTTCTGATGCCGTTTAACTGTCTGTAAATGATTGAGACCTCAGCATAACAAATGGAAATGTCTCACTTGTAATATCTTGCCTACAGCCTCCTTATTGAAGCTAGTTATATTTTTAAGAGCAATACTTAATGAAATACAATTGAATTGAATTGAATTGTAATTTCTATGTGTCTTTTGAAACCGTAGATGTAAATATCAGCCTGATAGTCACAGTTCAGTTAAGATGAGGCATGCTGGTAGTACTCACTGCCTGCACTTGGAGCTGCAGGTCATTTTTCTCCTGCACCAGTTTCACCATTTTCTGCTCCAGCTCCTTCCTCTTTGCCTCAGACTTCGCAAGCTCTTCCTTGGTTTTCTCAAACTCTTGTTTCATGTTGGCCATCTCTTTCTCAGATTCTGCGCTCTTCAGCAAGGGCTTGATCTTGAAGAACAACTTCATCCAGGGCCAGTGCTTGACATTCATGAATGCACGGATGTTGTACTGGATGCAGAAGATGGACTCCCTGAAAGGTGAGTCAAATTAATATTAAATATTAAATATTTAGACCATGGTGACACAACAAGCCAAATTCAGTGAATCAAATCTGAAGAAATGTCTACCTCCTCTCCACCATTCTCTGGTATTCCATTCTCATCAGGAAGCCCCTGCACCTGGCCTGTGTGCGGGTGATGAGCTGTGCCAGCTTCTCATCCCTCATCTCTTCCAAGAGGCCTATCAGCCCAGCTTTGAAGAACACCTTGGGTAAGAACATGAAAACAGGTGCAGTGTATGTGATTGTTGTTCAGTGTAGCCCAGTACCCTGTCCCCCATGGCAGATAATATGGGAAGTTAAGAGAAAGAGCAAAGGCACAATGTATGTAGCAATAGACCCTCTTTTAAATCTCCAAGTGTCCAGTTATCTCCAGTTGAAGGACTATAATAGCCAGATATTTGGCTCTCTTTTCATTAACTCTTGATTCTTTTATTCGAGAGGTTTGTTCTTCAATTAGGAACCCTTAATTAACCCTTAATTAAATTATCCTATGGCAATGAATTTCAATTTTATTCAAGTGTTAAGTCAATAAGTACTTAGCTGCTTTCTTTTAAACAGGCTATTTGATCATTTCACATACTATCTGGAGGATCCAAGTATCAATCTCAACCCACACAAATCAAAAACACATAGTACTTGAAACAAACAGTTCTTGTACCTTGGTGTGCCCAAATTTGTACTGAGTGTGGTCTATATCAATTGACCCAAGAAGTTTCTCACAAGCCTTCTTGCTGTCAATGAACTGTCCCTCGGGGATAGCACTTGCATTTAAAACTTTGTATCTGGGGGAGAAAATAGAAGGACATGCATTGGAATTGATGATCTTAAGGGTCTTTTCCAACCAAAATGATTCTATGATTCTATGAATGTAAAGAAGGTTTGTTATTGAGACCTGTTGACTGGTACACTGCAAGAAAGAGTCTAAGAACTGTTGAGAACATAACACTGCTGCTAAACATAAACTTTAGAGAAGGCTTTAGTTACCAGAGGTGAAACTTAAATTTCATAAGCTACTCAAGATGGACAAAATGACCCAGTTAGGGGAAGAAGTCTGACCTCTGTTTAAAATCTGCATACAGGACTCTGTTGGGAAATCCTTTTCTGCAAATTCTGATCCCTTCCAGCACGCCATTACACCGCAGCTGATGAAGCACTAGTTCATGCTCCATGGCACCTAAAATTCAGAGCACAAATATATACTATTTTCTATAATAAAGAGGGGAAGAGCTGCATCATACTGAAAACTGTCTGTGTGTGAGTCTTACCAGGAGTTTTTGTTTCATTTGGGATGATGCAGCGTACAAAATGAGGGTGGGTGCTTCTCAGATTGGTCATGAGCTTGTTTAAATTCTCCTGGTAGAGTCATTAACAAAGTTTATATTAGTAAATGTTATTTCCACCATAAGCATCAAGCCTACTGAAAAGAGATATTGAGATATCAGACAAAAATTAGCTTGCAGAATCCTGAACTGAAGCCCCCTGCACCAGGTTTTCTGACTTCCTACAGATCTTTGCTGTTAATTAACTTAGTGTATAGTTATTTTGATTAACCTGTTGAAAACATCATACTCTTAAATATACAACGTCAATGCTTTTTACTGACTGTAGTGTAATGCTTCCATGAGAAACTATATCCATCTTCCATTGCATGTAACCATAAACTTTCACCTCTGTGAGGCAGTTCGAAGAATAATACAGTAGGTAGTGAAGATGGTCATATGGAGCACACCACATAGAAACTTCCTCTATTCCCCACTTAAAACAAAAGGAACAAAAAGCTGAGGTTTATATGTCTAGATTACCTGTTTATCTTGTAAAGTAAGATGAGAATAAGGTGAGAGGGATCCCAGCCTTGTCTTGTAATTAATAGCCTTATACTTATTTATAAACATTTATTGCCTAAAATTAGTGAGGGGAAGCAAGTGCCTCCAGAGGACATCTCAGACTATGTAAATTAAGCAGCCAAAACATTAAGATGGCTAAACTCAAACCTGTCTAAACAGTAGGGTTAGTGGAAGAAAGTTTGAAAACATAACAGATATTATTTCTCCTACAATATCACCTCTTAAAGTGTTATGACCTGTAATCGTAGGCTTATAGCATTGTTTTTGAATGACACATGCTGGCAATACTTTCCCACTTGCTAGTTCGGGGCACTACAGCTAGGACTATTTTTCTTGGAGCATATACACACATTCCCATGTGCTCTTTCAGAGCACTGGCTAGAGTCTGTCAGGTGATCAAGAATCATATGACATCAGATCTGTAGAAAAATTAGGTTATATCAAGAAAACAGTCCTAAATGAAGGATGAATATGGTAATAAATAACATCAGGAGAGTCTCAGTATTTAACCTGGAAGAAGTGTATGGAGCAGCCAGGCAGAAGGACTTGGCTATGACAAAGAACTGTCAAGTATCTAACATCTTAAAAATCCAGAACCCTACGAGTGGTGATATTTCAGCCATAAGAGATTGATCCCTGAATTATGGAGAAAAACTAGAGATATAAATTGAGTAAATAGGTCACCCTCTAGACCAGTGGGCAGAATGTTGTTAAAGGGCAATAAAAGGTTCCGAAGTCAGAGGTGGACATCTGAAGGAAATCTAGTATATTTTACATGTATTTTATAAATTTTCTGTATGGCATTCTTCTGCTTGGAAACATCGTCCTGAGACAAGTGGACAAAAAGAAAGGTTGTGCATTTACTGGAATGGAGCATAAATAGATTATGGTAGATTTCTTCCTAGCACAATATGGCCCAAGAACTTCAGGTTCTTTTAACACAACTAAGCCAAAAAAAAAGATTGGCCATTTTAAATGGTGGATTTACTCCTCATCTTAGCAGGAAATAGTGAAATCTCTACTGTACCCTGAAAAGAGCTGAGACAGTCTGGAAGGAAGAACCTTTCTTCTTGCTACCTTTCTTCCCAGCACTAGCCTCTGCAAAATTGAAAAGAAATTAATCAGATTTTAGATGTTTGCTTTTTTCTTTTATGATTCCTTTCTGTAAACTGTACATCAGTAAAAATAAGGGATTCATAGAACCAACCTGCTTCAGCTCCACCGTAATTGGCAAAGAGTAAGGCCAATGTTTTCAGTGACGATTTCTGGTACAACCCAATGACAGTTTCATTCAGAGGGTCCTTGTTCTTCTCCAGCCAGCCAGTGATGTTGTAGTCCACCGTACCCGCGTAGTGTATCAGAGAGAAGTGAGCCTCAACCTTCCCTTTGGTAGGTTTGGGTTTCTGAAAGTTAGCGGACTTGCCCAGATGTTGGTCATAGAGCTTGTTCTTGAAAGAGGTGTCAGTCGCCTTGGGGAACATGCACTCCTCTTCCAGGATGGAGAAGATGCCCATGGGCTAGGAGAAATGCACAAGGGAAACACACTGTAATTTAGTTTTCAGGGCAATAATTACCTTCACCTAGACTGAGTAGTGGGACACAGACTGATATATACATCAGAAAATACTATTATTAAATTACTTTTTTGCTAGAAAGTGAGATTAAACATGTTGATACTTAGATTTTTTAACACCAAATGAGTCATAAAGATTAAGAGAAATTCATTTAGTTTGTATTGAGTACCTACTTTATAAAATCAGAGCACTACTTCCTTATCCAGAGGGACTCAAAGCACACACAGATGTGTTAGACAAATTGAACATGAGCCAGCAATACACCCTTGTGGCAAAGGCAGCCAACTCATCCTGGGCTGCATTAAGAATGTTACCAGCAGCTCAAGAGAGGTGATCCTTCCCCTTTACTCTGCTCTGCTGAGAAACATCTGGAGTTCTGTGTCCAGCTCTTGGCTCCCCAGTACAAGAGAAACGTGGACATAGCAGAGATAGCCCCATGACAGGCCATGACTGGAACGTCTGACATACAAGGAGAAGCTGATAGAGATGGGACTATTCAGCGTGGAAAAGAGAAGGCTCTGGGGATCTTATCAATGTGTATAAATATCTAATGGGAGGAGGTAAAGAAGACAGAGCTAGAGGTGTCTAGTGACAGGACAAGATAGGACAGACATGAATTGAAATAGACAAAATTCTATTTAAACAGAAGAAAAGTTTCTTTACTGTGAGTGGGGGCAACAGTTGGAACAGGTTCCCCAGAGTATCTGTGAAGTATCCTCCCTTGAACATATTAAAAATCCAACTGGACATAGTCTTGAGCAACCTGCTCTAACAGACACTGCTGTGACCAGGGGAGGTGGACTAAGTGATCTCCAGAGCTGCTTTCACACCTCAGCAGTTCTGTGATTCTGTGGTTCTAACTACTTATCATCCTTCCAGCCACTGAACTTCCCACCCATGTGCAGTGCAACCGTCTTCACATGGACAGTCAAAGGATGCACATCTAAGTGCGAGTCTGTGCTGACAGTTATGTATGTCCATCCTCTAGGCCAATTTTCCGAAGATATAGATATTCTGCCATACAAGCACAAGTCCGTTAGAGCTGAAAGGTGAGGAGGACACGCTGAGCTGGAAATTGACTCTAGTTGTTTTGGAAGAGCAATCTTATTGTGAGTTTGGCGATCTTTTGACCCTTGAAAAGAGATCAGTATGGACTTGCTGAGAGAAAGCTGTGTGAAATCTCTTTCATGTCTCACTTAACAGAAAAAATAAGCTACACAGCAAGGTATTTTGAATAACAAAAGCTGAATTTTTGTGTATGAACATAGATGATCTGTTTGAAAAATGAGACGAATTAAGTATAGAATTTCCATGTGTGTAATGCATTTGAACAGGGAAGATACCTTCTCAATGAGCTCAATGCAGGCAGCCAGGTCCATCCCAAAATCTATGAATGTCCATTCAATTCCCTCCTTCTTGTACTCCTCCTGCTCCAGCACGAACATGTGGTGGTTGAAGAACTGTTGCAGTTTCTCATTGGTGAAGTTGATGCACAGCTGCTCAAAGCTGTTAAACTGGAAATAAAATAAGAAAGACCTGTATGTACAACATGCAACAATCTCATCCTTTAAAAATAGGGAATGCAGTTATCTTGGCTTCTTTATCAAGTCTGTGCATTTCTCCAGTCTGCCTTATGTCTACATAACGAAACAGAGAAATACATCAAATCAGTTGTCCACAAGGAATTATTTTTTCATTGATAAAAATGTGAAGATAAAATCTAACTGCTGTACAATCTGAGACTAAATTATAGGGAGAAAAAAAAATGTTCAGTCTATTGTGATATACATGTTTTTACACTCTGTCCTTGATAATTTAAACCAAAGAATTTTTCTGACTGGACCATTCTGCACTTTTGAGTTGGCTTATTTTAAAATAAGACTGGTGCTTTGAAAGGTCATTTTGTGCTTCATGACCAAAAAAAAAAGGCAAATAGCTAAAAATAATTATATAATAGTATTATATCTTCTTCAAGAATATATCTCACAGAGATCTAGTTGCCACTTCCAAATAGCGCATACCAAATCTTTGTTACTTACATCAAAGATCTCAAAGCCAGCAATGTCCAGGACACCAATGAAGTACTGTCTGGGCTGCTTGGTATCCAGCTGTTCGTTGATACGAACAACCATCCACAAGAACATCCTCTCATAGACAGCCTTTGCCAGAGCACCTACAGCATTGTGCACCTATAAGAAAAATAAATGTCTGGAGTTACCATACAGAGCAGGGGAGAATCAAAAGGTTCTTGATTCAAAACATTTTTCCAGGTTAACACATATTTCTCACCTGCTGCGCAGTTTGACCCTTGGTCACATATTCATTCCCAACTTTGACACGGGGGTAGCAGAGGGCCTTGAGCATGTCAGCTGAATTCAGACCCATTAAATAGGCAGCCTTGTCAGCAACTAAAAAGACAGAAGAAAAAGGAAGAAATTAGTGCCAAACAGACTTTGAATCTTGGAATATTCTCTAAAGGCTGCACAGTTTAGACTTGTGTTCTTCGAAATCTTTTGATAGAATCTTGGTAACATCAAAGTCATTGTTACACATATTAGACTTTTCAATAAGAATTTTTAAGTCTGAAAATCTTCACTGAAGCACGTAGAAAATTCTCCTGGCACAAAATTGAAAGCTGCAGCTTGCCAGTCTGAATATTTGTAGCACATGTGTAGCTCAGGAGTTGCAGTGACAACAGTCAAGTATGGTCTACATTCAGGTGATCAAAAACACCCAGTGTTTAGGGTAGACACAGAGGAGATATCTCTCTTCTCTTTCTGAGCTTTGGTTTCTAACGTTCTGTAAAACTCATTGGTTTTCATACTTTTACCTATGGTACGTCACACCTTCTGCCTAGTCCTTTTGCAAGAGGAACCATTGCTCAGATAGCTGGAGACAAGAGTTGTAGGTCATGTGCCAACACAGGAGAGGAATCAAATACACCTCTCACACCAGAGTTCCCTGAGTGCCTGACAGATGAGGGTGAACGCAAATGGTCCCTCATCCTGTTACACTGAACCACTTGGCTATTTCACAATTGCAAGCCATATTTCAACACAGGTGTGACTAATAGTGTTACAGGAGGGACATCCATTGCTCATGACTCCCTGGAAGTATAAAAAGGACAGTCTAAATGGTTGATTGTTCACAGCATTAAAAAATCCTGAGCTCAGAGAACATGATAAGAGGACAAGGAACAGTTTATTCTGGCTCATAATTTCCTTGGATCCTAAAATCCAACAAAGAACAACTTTTGCTGTCTTTCATATCCATAGTGGCTTACAGAAAGATTAATTATCAAGTTTGATAATACCTTCTGTGCCATCAGGCTCTGCCTGCTCCTCTCTTGGTTTCTGCTTGAACTTCAAATTCCCATAGTGCATGACGGCCCCTGTCAGCTTGTAGATGGCAGTCTTTTCATCAGCAGTGAAGCCCAGGATGTCAATGGCACTCTGGTAATACAGTCACCAAAGTGAAATATTTGCGTGTTCTGTGATGCATGACCTATGCTTGCTGACCTTTTTTGTAGGCTACTTACATCTGTAGCCATCAGCTCCTCCTTGTCATCAATGCTGGGAACAGTGATTTCACCTTGACTCACAAAAGGGTAGTCATAGGGGTTGGTAGTGATGAGAAGCATTTCTGAAAACAAATAGGTCCATGGGTTAACATTAATTGTTTTTGTAATGTAGTTAAATGTTGCTCGGTGATCTTCTCCACAATGCTGTGATGCCTCCTACCAATTAGCTCCGGTTTCTTGTTGGAGGTGATCTGATAGAAGATGTGGTAGCTTCTTTCCGCCTTGAGCTGGAAAGTGACTCTGGACTTCTCCAGCAGATCTGGCAAGGAAGGCAGAAGAGTCAGGCACAGAAATGCACATGGAGGTGGGAATTTGGGGAGGAATGGGATCAGGCCAGGAGAGTCTCTTACAAGTTTCAATGTCTGCAGAAGCCAGTTTGCCGGTAGCTCCAAAGTGGATTCTGATGAATTTGCCCTGTTAAGGAGAAGAAGCAACATTTCAGCCTAAATGCATTTAATTGCCATCCCCTTATGTGAGAATACCAGTAGCCCATCACTGCTGTTATAAATGAGGAGGGATTTTGTCCAAAGCAACAACTTACAAAGCGTGAGGAGTTGTCGTTCCTCACGGTCTTGGCGTTTCCAAAGGCCTCCAGCAGTGGGTTGGCGCTGATGATTTGATCCTCAAGCGTTCCCTGCAGGATGATAGATATTGCTGGTTATCCTTTCCAAAAATCATGTCAGGAATGGAGAAAATCTTTGATTCAAGCGAGCATCTATTAATTTACCTGCATTTTGCCGGGCTCTTCCTTCTTCTTCTCTCCACTTGCTGCAATTGTTGCAAAGTACTGGATGACACGCTTGGTGTTCACAGTCTTCCCTGCACCGGATTCTCCACTGTCAAAGCAAAGAGAGAAGCAGAGAGCGTGTGGTCAGGCAGGAGATCCCCTGGCACTGGGCAGCACCACGAGGACCCAGCAGGGAGTGTACGTACGTGATCAGGATCGACTGGTTCTCGCGATCTGTGAACGAGACAGAATTAAAGATGGTGTTAGTGGTTGACTTGGGTAACGCTGAGCTGAATGACAAGTAAAGCTGTAAATGTAAGTTAGGGATTCTTCAGAAAGTCCAAGAGTAGTAATCCAAGTAGTCCAAGAGAAGCCAATTCCTTGCCAGGTCCTAGCAGTAGTAAGTACAGACCCAAATGGATGCATAGTGCTCTAAGGCACGGGGTCCTGAGTCAAGCTGTGCATCCACCTGCCCTTCACACAGTTCTCATAATGCAATCTAATCAAACTGCCTAGTTGCATTCAAAATGGTGGATTACATGGAATAAAATCTTCTTTCCTGTCAGTGAAAGGAAGTAGCAAACTGTGTCAAGTACTATTTCTGTAGTGGGAGAATGAAGAATTTAATACAATAAAGTGTAAATAATATACATTCCTGAGGCCATGTGTGCTACTGGGTCACTTTCACTTGAAATGAATTCCTGCATAACTCAATCAAGTGCTCAGTCAAGCATCTTGGCAGTGTTTTTAGCTGGCTTGTCACATGCTCCAGTGAGATCAGTGGGGCTTTTCAATTTAAGTTGCTGTGAGGGAGGTCAAACACTCACCAGTCAGCATGAACTGATAGGCATTGTCAGAGATGGAGAAGATGTGTGGAGGGGCCTCACTGCGCTTCTTGCCTCTGTAGGCCAACACCACCTCCGGGTTGTACACCGGCAGCCACTTGTAGGGGTTGACGGTGACGCAGAAGAGACCCGAGTAGGTCTGTGAGGAAGGGACACAGCACGTTGCCTTCCCCTGAGCCTGGCAGAGCAGTTCTCCCAGCTCCCCAAAGGAAGACTGCTGCTGGTACTTACGTAGATCATCCAGGCTGCATAACGCTCTTTGAGGTTGTACAGCACAGCGGGTTCGTGGAGGTGGGTCATCATGGCCATGTCCTCGACTTTGTCATACTTGGGAGGGTTCATGGAGAAGACTTGATCATCCTTGACGGTCAGGGTCTGCCAGGGAAATGAAAGATCCATGAATGTCAGCTAAAAGCTCAGAGTGGGAATCAAATAGTGTCCTGCAGCCTTGTTTTTCACTCACCTCTCCAGCTTCAGTCTTGACAATGACCTTCCCTGATTCCCTACTCTGGATTGTCCCTTTCACAAAAGATTCCTTGGGATGCACCACAAAGACGGATGACTTGGCATCAAACGGCTTGTTTTGGGCTGCAATTCTCTCCTTCTCTGATTTTCGGAGGTAAGGAGCCGCCTCCCCAAAAACAGCCATCTCAGCGTCTGACGACATGTCTGCACTTTATTGAAGGTGCGTCAGCAGAGGATTCTAATGGGGAGGAACAATATGGCACTGATTATTTACATCTGTTCCGTACAACTGGGAAAAACTTTACATCCTGTGTCTTTGTTTCTCTTCAGACTGAGTATTTGCAACACCTTACAGGAGATAGCTGAAGAATAAATTTTTACGTCAACTTAGAAAATAAGAGGTTTTAATTGTTGTAGTCTAGGTCTTCAAACATTTGAGAGAGCATTTCAGAACTGTGGGTTTGGTGCTTTGAGAATAATGTGTCTGTAATAAAGAAGTGAATTTACTGAACAAGTTTTATTAAGATATCACTATAAGGAATGGAAATACAGTTAGGACAATTTGATAAAAGAATGAACAGTGAAGTAACATTTCTGGAAATGGTAGTGTAGGTGACCTACAGTCTTGGAAAACATTGAATCTGTGGGACAGTTACTTATTAAATATAATGGTAACAGAAAGGAGGTGAGAAATTAATGAATTTTGCTAAGGAAGTTGTCAAACAAAATAGTAGGCTTTGTGACCTTTTAATATTCTGCCACAATTAAATTTGTTGTATGCATTTGTCATTCTTCAGTACAATATCTAAAGAATTTCAGCCCCAAAGTTCTGACTTGGGTGACATAAAATTCAAGCATTGAAGTTGGATTTGCCAAGCCTGTATTAAGATCCCAAATAAATACTCACACACACACACAAACACACAAACCTAGGAGCAGGTGAGTTCTCAAAACTTTTAAAAAATAACACTATTTTTTTCAGATGCTTTATTAAACACGTAGTTAGCTAAATTTACCCAACTGCACTTGAAAATTCTCCAGCTGTGTTAGTAAAATCTATTCCCTCTTTATTCATTAGGTAATATGTTTGGGGTTTTTTTGTCTGAAGTAAGGAAATGCATATCTAAGCAAGCTCTGGCATTTTACAAAGACGGTTAGAAGATCTGGATGTTCAGGTTATTTATTAATTCATGCATTCTCAGGTAGAATGCAGAATGTTGCACTTTTTCCTGCTCTGCTCATCTTGGTCCAGTTCTGTTGTCATAGCAAAGATGGGAAGCCAGCACAGCTTGATCCTTGTCAGGTGAGTTAAGCAGAAATGCAGAATTCCCCCATGGGGATTTTCTAGTCTGCCATCAGTGGCCAGAGACTTCAAACACGGCCACTTGAAAACCTTGGGCACCCTACTACCTTCTACATTAATCACACTAGGTTTCAATTTAGTGTGGAACAGTGATCCTTCCAGAAATCCCACCTGAAAGCATCTTCCTCTGCCCTCTAAGGATTAATAAATCAGGTTCTTACCTCCTGTGACACCCGATGGGTGGTGGGTAGGCTGGCAGCTGGTCAGTACTGCAGAGCAGAAATGGCAACTCCCTACTTGCTGCTGCACAGAAATCCAGAGTGAAAATGTGCAGGTGCCTTGAAAGCAGATTTAAAGCCTGAGCAGAGAAATTGAGTGCCCTCCTGGAAACGGGCTCTGGAGGCAGCAGGAATGATGTGGCACAAAAGGGCACCATCCCCTTCCTGCGAGCCTGCGGCCTCATACACTTACCTTGAAGCGTTCCGTGGAGACGGGGCAGATTTGTCGCAGGGACGTTTTATACTATCTAGTCGCAGATGCTACAGATGCCTACTCTTTCTTCGGTCAAAAAATTTTTGGCAAACCTTCTTTGGTAAAGCATTGTCTGGCAAACTGAACTAAGGGCATAATTGTCATTTGACATGACTAGATATAATTAGAAAATTTTGATGTCTTACTGACTATATGAATACATCTTCTATAAACAATCTGACAAGGGTGTTAAGGCGGGAATCCGGACTAGTCAAGGCACTTAGAGAACTTGGATGCAGGACTTATGGATTCTATTGCTGGCTTTCCCACCAACTCACTGTATGACCCAGGGTGGATTGCTTGGTATGTCTGCACTGCAGATACCCCAGCTGTACAATAGATAAAACAGGATGTTAAAAGATAAAACAGCATTATGCAAAGCTCTTGGCAGTTATGCTGGTAAAATCCTGAAAGCGCGAGTGCAGCTGTATAACAAGGGGCACGGGCACAGCAGGATGGCCACTGCAGCAGTGAGAAGCTGGCTGCTACCTGGGCTTTTCAGCTGGTGTCTCTGACAGAGATGTGAGCCGGCTTTGGGGATATTAAGAAGAGTGCACGCGTACACACACAAAGAGGCGCATGCATGTGTGCCTCTCTGTACACAGTTCAGATTGCATATAGGTGGGAGATTCTCCAAGCAATGTTGTTGTGACCCTGCGCACCACTGTGTTCTGCTGAGACTTCTGATCTGCAGGTCAGTGCCAGTGAGCAAGAGATGCTTCCTTATTTTGCTGGCAACTTTTTAGCTTATCCAGGAGTTCCTGTGCCTGTAACCATAGTAAAGATAACCTGATCTAGGAATAGTCCCAATGGTTTTTCCTCCCTACAACAGATAGAAAAATCCTCTGGTCAGCCATAGCTATACAAATAATTGGACATATGCCCAAACACATCACCTCAGCATGCAGTCCCAGATGCTCTGCAGCTAATACATCCTCAGTCCAGCCCTTCCATTTCATCACAAATATCTTCCATGCTTACACATTCGCACAGTTCAGAAGAAACACAGTGATGATACCTTTGCCAGAGCATTGGGGGTGGCAGGTATGGCTGTACAATGCTGGTAGAGTGGGGGGGAATAGGGATTTGCTGGTAGTTCCAGACAGAGATTGATCTAGTTTTAGGAAGGGGGCACTGTCTTGTGAGCTGCTTTAAATTGTCAGATTTAAACACATTCTTAGAATCATTTTGGTCGGAAGAGACCCTCAAGATCATCAAGTCCAAACATAACCTAACTCTGGCACTAACCCATGTCCCTAAGAACCTCATCTATGTGTCTCCTAAACAACTCCAGAGATGGTGACACCACCACTGCCCTGGGCAGCCAGTGACAATGCCCAACAACCCCTTCTGTGAATAAATATTTTCTAATATCCAATCTCAACTGTCCCTGGCACAACCTGAGGCCATTTCCTCTTGTCATATCACTTGTTCCTGGGGAGCAGAGCCCGACCCCCCCCTGGCTCCAAGCTCCTTTCAGGCAGTTCAGAGATCAGAAGGTCTCCCTTCAGCTCCTGTTCTCCAGCTGAACCCCCCAGGTCCCTCAGCCACTCCCATCACACTTGTGCTCCAGCCCCTCACCAGCTCCGTTCCCCTCTCTCAACTCGCTTCAGCACCTGAAGGTCTTTCTTGTCGTGAGGGGCCCAAAACTGAACATAGAACAAAATTGAACACAAAACTGCACATCTTGCACAACACAACAGCAAAATCCCAGAAAAACTTTACTGAGAAGACTAGCTTTGTTATTGGCCACTGAATATTCAAAGCTTTTTGCTCCCCAAAGTCAGGTGAGCTAGCCTAGCACACTGAGCTAGAAACTCCATATAGCCCCTGGTCCACACTGAAGCCACTTGTCCCAGCCTCACAGCACTGCAGGAGACACATTTGCCACATAATGCTGAGAGCA